>NC_132914.1:60305492-62945774 GCF_047675955.1 Chlorocebus sabaeus
TCCTTGTGAACCCTGCCTCCATAGGCAACAGTTCTTGTGGACCCCAGGAGTCTGCTCTGACCTGGCATGTGCACACTGCCCACAGTTTACCACTCCTTGGCATACAGATTTATCACCCTGGAAAAAGACAGGCTGGTAAGAAAGACCAAGCCAGCTTAGACACAGAAAAAAAGTGCTGAGTGCCTTTTAATGCGTAACTGGCAGCTGGCTGTGCAAAGCTTTATAAAAATAATCATAGTAGAGAAAAATCAACATGAGAATGTTGCTAACAAGTGGGATACATAACTTGAAACTTGAAAGGCAAAAAACACATTCATATTCAAATAAAAGAATATTTAATTATAGTGCCATCAATTCCTCTGCACCTGAGCTAAATTATATCAAACAATTCTAGGAGGAGACAGATGGTCTACCTTCACATTTCCTGAATTTCTGTTGTGAAATATATGAGACATAATGACAACAAACATGTCTATAAGTGCTTATTATCTATTAGGCCCTTCACCTAATAATATATACGTATGAGGTTAATACTACTGGAATCTCCATTTTACACATGAAGAATCAAAGTCATAGAAGAGTTAAGCAATTTTCCCAAGGTCCTAAGTCTAGAAGGGGAAGAGCCAAAATTCAACTCGGGAAGTAATTATAGATTACAGGCTCTTAACCACTAGACTACCCTGCCTCTCATATTTTACATACAAACAGATGTATATAACATTTATAGTTTAAAAATAACACAACAATAACCTGCCATCTACTTGAAGGAACAGAATATTATCAAGTAAATATCGTAGAAACCCAACAGGCCTCAAGCATATATTCCTCTTGGTACCTGCCTCTTCTCCTCTCAAAGTAACCATTATCTTGAATTTTGGGCCAATTCTCTTGGTTTTTGTTATAGTTTTAATGTCTATATCCCTAAATAATATATTGGTAGTTTTCACTTCATGTAAATAGAATCCTAAACTCAACATTATGTTTTTGAGATTCTTCCCTGTTAATGAGTCCAGCTTTGGCTCATTTTGGGGGTAGGGGAGGTGCCATAAAGTATCCCATGTTTTGTTTACCCATCCCACCACTGGACATGCAAATTACTTCCAGTTTCTGTAATAAAAACAATTCTGTGAATATCTTCTTGCATGAATGACAATGCAAGAGTTTTTCCAGGGGTGTAGGTTCTCGAATGTTAGTGGCATCAGAATCACCTGGATGGTTTGTTAAAACACAAATGGTTGGTCCTGCCATTGGAGTTTTGATTTCAGGTGGGCCCTGAAAATCTGCAATTCTCTCTTTTAAAAAAATTTTTTATAAAATATATATATAAGTAGAGACAGGGTCTCACTATGTTGCCCAGGCTGGTCTTGAACTCCCAGGTTCAGGTGATCCTCCTGCTTCAGCCTCCCAAAGTGTTAGGATTACAGGCATGACCCACCATGCCCAGCCAAAATTTGCATTTCTAACAAGTTCTCAGGTGCTGCAGATGCCACGTAGCTCAAAGGACCATGCTTTTCAGAACCACCGCTCCAGGGTACAGACCTAAGAATGGAACTGCTGGGCTCCATAAAAACACTATTGATATTTTGGTTATAATTGTACTGATTCTATGGATCAACTTAGGTAGACAGCTTCACTCCTTTGGCTTCCTTATAGCCTTTAAGTTATAAGAATTCTTGCTGGGCATGGTGGCTCATGCCTGTAATCCCAGCACTTTGGGAGGCCGAGGCGGGTGGATCACCTGAGGTCGGGAGTTTGAGACCAGCCTGACCAACATGGAGAAACCCTGTCTCTACTAAAAATACAAAATTAGCCGGGCATGGTGGCACATGCCTGTAATCCCAGCTACTAAGGAGGCTGAGACAGAAGATTCGCTTGAACCTGGGAGGTGGAGGTGGAGGTTGCGGTGAGCTGAGATCGTGCCATTGCACTCCAGCCTGGACAACAAGAGCAAAACTACGTCTCAAAAAAAAAAATAATAATAATTCTTTTGTGTACATTTATGCAAAGAATATAGACTGAACTAGCCAAGTAACACAAGTCAGCCCTTAGGGCCTCACTCTGAGAAATATCTTTCTCTGTGGTTAAGGGTTTCTTTCTTTTCTTCTCTGTTTTCAGAAATCAGGATCTTGTGGCCAGAGGTTCCCTGTGACACAGGGGGATGCTTTGGATAAAGTTAGCTCATGGCATAGAGGGATAATAGTCAATTCTGGCAGGTCAGAGGTGAGTGGGGTCTTTATCTATGCTTAGTTTATTAAATTAGAAAAAAAAGCTAAAAAATTCAGCCTTTACAGTTTTGATATGTATTATTATTCAGGCCCAGGTACTTCCTAATTTTCATTATAATTTTTTCCTTTGATTCATAAGTTATTTAGAAGTTTGGTTTTTACTCCATATGAGTTTCCTCTCCTTTACTAGTTTAGAAGTTACCCTTTCTATTATTTTAACAGTTTTCTTAGCTATTTAAACTTGTTTACTTAAAGCCTAAAGTTAAACACCATTAACTTCTCAAAAGAAGCACAGCTTGTGAGCTAACACCCCTTGTTGACAATTTGTACACTATTTTTATGCAATATTTTAGTTCTATCATTTTTAACCCCACACATTAGACATTCTTATTACTGTTTTACATAGTCAATGTATATTTAAATATACCCACATGTTTACTAATATTTTAGCTTAATAATCCATTTTATTTCTCAGATATTTCCTCTGGGATCATTTCCTTTTCTTATCTGAGCACATCCTGTAGAAATTTCTTCAGAAGAGGTTAGTTGGCAGTAATATGTATCAGTTTAAGTTTTGCCTGAAAATTTGTTTACTTATCCTTATTATTGATAGTTTTACTACATCTAAAATTTCTAGATTAACAGTTATTTTTTTCTTAGCCAACTGAAGATATAATCCCATCATTGGCACCGTTTGCTTTTGAAAGTTGGCTGTCAGTCCAAATGTCTTTTTTTTTTTTTTTTTTTTTCCTGGCTGCTTTTAGTATCTTTTTGGGAGGCAAAGAGGTTAAAGTTCTTCAGTTTCTTTCTCTTTTTTCTTTTTTTTTTTTGAGAGAGAGTCTCACTCTGTCACCCAGCCTGTAGTGTAGTGGCGTGATCTCAACTCACTGCAACTTCCACCTCCTGGGTTCAAGCAATTCTCATGCCTCAGCCTCTTGAGTAGCTGGAATTACACCAATGCACCACTATGCCTGGCTAATTTTTGTATTTTTAGTAGAGATGGGAGTTTCGCCATGTTGGCTAGGCTGGTCTTGAACTCCTGACTTCAGGTGATCTGCCCGCCTCCACCTCCCAAAGTGCTGGGATTACAGGGATGAACCACTGCGCTCAGCTGTTCTTCAGTTTCACTATTTTATTTCTCCTTCCAGAGATTTGACAGGCTTTCTGAATCTTAGGTTTAGTATTGTCAAAAAATTCCATAACTTCTTCCCATCTTCCATGGTTTATCCTTTTGGAATTCTTTTAGAGCACCTTAGCCTATCTTTTTAGTGTCTTAATCTCATTTCACATTTTCTTTTCTCTTTGTCTAAGCCATATACTGGATTATTAAGATCAATTTTTTAGTTCACCAGTGTTCTCTTCAACTAGCTCTAATCTGTTTAATTCAGTGAATTTTAATTCCTGTTTTTATATTTTTCATCTCTAGAATTCTATTTTCTTAAAAATTGTTTAGTCATTTTTTTAGTCTCTTTTAAGACTCATATTTTAAATGCTTTAAATTTTTTTGTTTGTTTTGAGACAGAGTCTTGCTCTGCTGCCTAGGCTGGAGTGCAGTGGTGCGATTTATCTTGGCTCACTGCAACCTCTGCCTCTTGGGCTCAAGCAATCCCACCTCAGCCTCCCCAGTAGTTGGAACAACAGGCATTGCACCACCATGCTCAGCTAATTTTTGTAAAGATGGCGTTTCGCCATGTGTCCCAGGCTTGTCTTGAATTCCTGTGGCTCAAGTGATCCTCCTGCATCATCTCCCAAAGTGTTGGGATTACAGGTGTGAGCCACCATGCTTGGCTAAAAAAATCGCTGAAGCATGTTAAAATATTTATATTTTTGTTGGCTTACTTTTGTTTGTGTTTTGAGACTGAGCCTTGCTCTGTCACTGAGGCTGCAGTGCAGTGGCGCGATCTTGGCTCACTGCAACCTCTGCCTCCCAGGTTCAAGCAATTCTCGTGCCTCAGCCTCCCAAGTAGCTGAGACTACAGGTGTGTGTCACCATACTCACCTAAAAATATTTATATTTTTGACTGCTAAATCCAATAAAGAAGTATTTACGGGTCCAATTCTGATTTCTCTGTTATTACTGCTGGCTTTTACTCATGGTGACTTGTGTTCTAGTTAAAGCTGCCTTTCTCGAGAGGTAGTTTCTGTTTATTTCTGAGAGTCTTCTGAGGATGTTTAGGTTATTTACACTGCCGCTAGACTGTAAGAAATACTTAACTTGGATCTTTCTCTCCTTACCAAATATTTCTCAAAAGAAACAATTCTCCAATGGATGACCATCAATGCTGGGATGCATTTGCCATCACTCTCATCAACAGGATCAAAAATGGGATTATTTCTACTTTAGAGGATAGTTTAGAGGAAATAAAAATGTGAGAAAGGTATGTTGCTGAAATGCCTAAACACTCAAATTCTTTACCACTTGTATCTAGGTTCAACTTAAGGAGAATTTTTATTTGGCAGAGAAAGTACCTCTTTTTTGTTTTGTTTTGAGACACAGGGTCACTCTGTCGCCCAGGCTAGAGTGCAGTGGCGCGGTCTCAGCTCACCGCAACCTCTACCTCCCAGGTTCAAGCAATTCTCCTGCCTTAGCCTCCCGAGTAACTGGGATTACAGGTGCCCACCACCATGCCCAGCTAATTTTTGTATTTTTAGTAGAGACAGGGTTTCACCATGTTGGCCAGGCTGGTCTAGAACTCCTGACCTCGTGATTCACCCGCCTTGGCCTCCCAAAGTGCTGGGATTATAGGCATGAGCTGTCATGCCCGGTCAGAAAGTACCTCTTACAAGAAAGGTAATCCCTTCTGCAGTTTGGTTACTGTACCATCCATATCAGCTTCTAAGTCATGAATTATGAAAACTGCATGATTATTATTTATTTTAGGCATGTCATGGAAGAATGCTTGAGGAACAGCCCTACAATTGTAGAGATGCACAAACCTGTGAGGATCATCTGGATCACAGTTAGGAAGAAACTGAGTGATTGCTTCTGCTACTTCTTCATTTGATAAAACATCCCAGAGTCCATCAGTGGCCAAGATCAGCACATCATCTGCTCCATGATCGTATTTTGAAAGATCGTAGATTCTTACCTGAAAAAAACAGGAATGCCACCACTTAAGAAATTGGAAGCATATTATTCTCCCTAACAAATGGACTTCTGATTCCCCTTCCCTTTTCCTGCCAGCCTAGTGGTTTTCATTGTAGGGTACTTCATTATACAGCAAGCTTTGTGGCCAGGGATAGTCTCCCTTGGAGACTTGCTACATAGATACATGGGGCCTAATACACATTTGTGAATGAGCCTAAGAGGTGGCCTTAGTAATTGACACAGAAGAAATTAATTGAAAATGTAATGCCTGAGGTATAGTCAGAATGATGATTTGCAAGTGGATTTTATGCTAGCCAGAAGATCAGCAGTGAGCTTGTTTGCTGTCTTCCTTTGCATATTCATTCAACAAACATTTATTAAGGGCCTACCCTGTGCCAAGTGCTGTAAATGCAAAGTTAAATATCTGATTTTTCTTCTTCAGAGAAGCTCTCCGTCTGTAGGGGAGATAAAGTCAATTCAGGATTCTTAGTAGCTGCTCTACATGTATTTGTCTAGGAGTAAGGAGACATTCTATTTAATGCACTCACTTGAAACCTTTCTTGCCTTACCCGCTCTGAGGCCCAAGGAGCCAACTCCTCTCACCTAAGGATGGGGCTCTGACACTACCTTCAGGTTTCAGGAGCCTCAACTGAGATACATGCTTACCCCGAACCTCCAAAGTATGTCTTTGTCTTGACAAACTTTAAGGCTTTCCTCATGTCTAGCACCTTAAATGACTTGGATATTTCAACACCCACCTAAGCTCTTGAAAGAGAATGAGGCAGTCTAGGCAAAACTAGTAAGAATAAAAATCAAGCCTCACAGCAAGCTTTGTGGCCAGGGATAGTCTCCCTTGGAGACTTGCTATATAGACACATGGAGCCTAATACACATTTGTGAATGAGCCTAAGAGGTGGGCTTAGTACCTGTGGGCTAGGCCACAATTCTATGTTCATCCTACTTCAATGTGGGTGGGGAGGGATAAGGATGTGTAGAGAGGGGTTTGGGGTTTCACTGCTCTTCGCTCCTAGTTTGGCAGAATCAACCCCTGCCTACACCATCTCATGAACTGAGAACAAAAGCAAGTCAATTTAGTCAATCTCCTTCGGCCTCCCTCATTACTCTATTTCCTTTCTTTTTTTTTTTTTTAAATTGAGATGGAGTCTCTCACTCTCTCACCTAGGCTGGAATACAATAGCATGATCTCAGCTCACTGCAACCTCCGCCTCCAGGGTTCAAGCGATTCTCCCACCTCAGCCTCCCAAGTAGCTGGGATTACAGGCGTATGTCACTACACCCAGCTAATTTTTGTATTTTTAGTAGAGACGGGGTTTTACCATGTTGGCCAGGCTGGTCTGGAACCCCTGGCTTCAAGTGATCCGCCCACCTCAGCCTCCCAAAGTGCTGGGGTTACAGGTGTGAGCCACCACGCCCAGCCCATTCCTGTATTTTCTAAACGCAAGTCTGAGTGAAAGCGATGGGTCAGAGCACGTGTCTCATGGCACAGCCATTGTTATGTCACCTCGGATCTAGAGACAATCATACCACCTCAGCCTAGAGACTGAATGTGTTGAGGTCTTTGAAAGCCAAGCCTCCTGTGTTTTAGAGAGGTTTGTCCAGGCTAGTGATGCCCTGCCGTGGGGCTGATCCTGTGGGCTGACAGCCTATTCCCAGCAGCAGAACACAACAAAATGTCTATCCACAGGGCCCTGGGTGAATGAGCTCAAATGAAAAGCAGCCGCCAGGCGCCAGGCCTCTGTGGACTGTGAACAAGAAGGTAACAATTAGCTAATGGCCCAGTACATGAGCCATGCTCAAGGGAAGAACACTCAGGGGTACACTGCACTGGCGTTTAACATCTTTTCAAAAGGCATGCTCACTTAAGGCTAAACTTATGTTCCATAGAAGGCACTAGCCTTTTAAGCCAAATTAAAGAAAACAGGAAAGCTTCAGTTTCCAGCAGACCAGAAAGTCCCAAATGTCAGAATTCTGTCCTCAGGTCACTGACGAATGTGGTCCAATTTTCACTCTGTCAGAAACAAGCAACCCTCCTATGCTTTATTTTCTATGATTCTTGGGTGTGTCAGAGTTTAACTTCTCAAATATTAATGTGCACAGAAATCAGCTAGGGATCCTGCTAAAATTCAGATTACAATTCAGTTCTGGGTGGGCTTGAGAGCTGTGGTTCAGCTTCCTCCCAGGTGATGCCAACGCTGCAGGTTCACAGACTGAGCCCTGAGTAGCAAGGTCAGAGAGGATTCCTACTGGGCCAGATTTGTACACAAGGGAATCAGTGGCTCAGTGGACTTTATGACGACTGTGGAGACTGTTCCTTAGAGTGGGCTCTAGACAGACTGTAAATGTCACCTCTGGGCTCCTAGCTTCAATTACCGGTTCACTGTGTTGTTACTTTCAGTATACAATAACTTTGCTTGAGAGACACTGCTAGGAGGCCAAGGCAGGGGGATAACTTGAGGCCAGGAGTTCATGACCAGCCTGGGCAACATAGTGAGACCCTGTCTCTACAAAAATTAAAACAGTGAGACCCTGGGCATGCTGGTGCATGCCTGTGGTCCCAGCTACTTGGGAGGCTGAGGCAGGAGAATTGCTTGAACCCAGGAGTTTGAGGCTGTGGTGAGCCATGACTGTGCCATTGCACTACAGCCTGGGTGACAGACAGAGTGAGACCCAGTCTTTAAAAAAAAAAAAAAAAAAAAAGTGTTTGGGGGATTGATTCCTAGCTTCTTATTGGGTTATATATCTACAATAAATTTTGGGGATAATTTGAACTCTATCTGATAGACAATATTGAGTCATAAGAGGTGGTGAGATGTGGATGTCCCAGTCTTATGTTGGTAGTTAAACAGGAGATTCCATTTGTCTTGCAGCTTCTTCTAAAAGAGAGGGTTCAGGTCTGCAGATAACATCCATTTAATTTCAGAGTCTGCTCTATGAGTAGGGTGCCAAACCTTCTTTAAAGTGCTTCCTGCTGACCCAAGAAATGTGACAGGTTGTGTTATTCAAGCTGAAGTTGTCTTGTCCACACTCAAATGGAAATCTGGCCAACAGAATGGATGTGGGTTGATACATACACACGTCATAAAATGCTACTCTTCAATTCCATCAATAAATGTAATCTTTCCCTAATTCTACTGTTCCCATTTCTGTGCTTGGCTCCCTCATTTAGTTTATTTAGCTAACATGAAAATCCTTGTCAAGACCATTCTTCATATAATTTTTATGAAAATAATAAACCAGGATCACAACCCTGGTCCGTGAAGCACTCCCCAATTAACATCTTTTGAGGTTTTTACAACCACCCTGTTTCCTGCCCTTTAGCCAATTTCCAAAAATCTTTGCTAACTTTCCACTTACAACTCGTGTCTTATACATTAACCTGTGATGCAGAACATTTTGCAAAAATGTTTTCAGAAGAATTGGACTGCCGTGCAAGTCATCCCACTGTGTGCTCATCCTCCCCAGCAGCAAAGGCTTCAAAGGATTCCACTGGGCTCTGGAGTCCTGACCTTCCCTCCCTGAAGCTGTTGTTGGCCTTACTCAATTGGACCATACTCACATCCTCAAAGTTCCCCTGTTCAATTCCTTAAATAGCTTCTTAACGTTCCTGGAAGCCTCACATCAAACTAATGGGCTCTGAAGCTCGCCAGGACTCAGACATCTGGAAGAGTCTTTGCAGCCCTGGAGGGGACAGGTGTGCTACAGAAAAGCCTTTGAAGTGGGACTGGGGAACATGGTCAGACCTTCTAATGGCTCCTTCCTGGGTTCCCATCTGCCAAGAAAGGGAGAGAAAAGCCAGACGAATCCTTGAGATTCTTGCAGTTTTTCAGAGCAATATAATCTGAGCAGCTGAAAAATGGGACCTGTGTGGACCTGCCTTTCTGCTGCCTTCAGTACACTTTTATTGCATACTTGCTGTGTGCCAACTTGTTTTCCAGGCATTGGGGACACAGTGAACAAAACTGACAAAGCCTCTCACAACTTCTAAACTAGTAGACAAGATAGACACACAAATATATTACAATGTCAGAAGATGACAGATGCTCTGAAGAAAAATCCAGCATGGTAAGGAGAACAACAGTGCCATTTTAGAAGATGAGGTCATGGTGGGCCTCTCTGAGAAGATACCATCTGAGCAAGTCAATTTCCCATGGGTCCCTTCTTGCACCTCCCCAACCTTCCTTTGGGTTTCTGTTACTCAGTGTTAGACTGGTGGTGAAGAAAGGGGGCTGAGAAAGGTGGGTGCCACTCTCTCCTGCCAAAGCAATCCTGAGGAGGACCAAAGAGAGGCCATCTTTCTTTGCCCTGGTCCTCTGCAGGCACAATCCTTTCACACCCACTAATGTAACATTTACCTATGTGCTTCACTGTGGGTAAACCTTTGTCTATCAGTTTTGTATCAAACTGTAATCATTGATTTATGGCCCTGTCCTGACACTAGACTATAAACACCATGAGGCTTGGGACTGTTTTTTTCTTCTTTGTATCTTCAATGCCCAACCTAACACCTGGTTCACTGAATGAATAGTAGTTGAAGCTGATTGTCCCACAGAGATGAAGCTCTGTGCCTTGTCCTTTAGGTACAGAGAGTGATACATAGCATCTGATCTACCCTGGAAGACTGACAAGGCTGATCCCATCTCAGCGGAATCTGAATCTGGAATATGGCAGAATATTATTGCTTTTGCCAGAGCAACCAGGTGAAGAACAAAAAGTGAATGTGTTCCATTCCCTCATGAGGCTTCTGAAGCTTTCCTTATGATCTGATCACAACAAAGGAGACAGGCAACCGACAAATAGCACGCTGGTCCTGAAACACCGCTGGCATCTTTGTCATCAGCCTTTCAGGGCCCACTTTTCTGTCACTTCTAAAAGATTAGATATTCTCAAACCTAAATGTGTTTAGAATCACCTTAACCAAATTAAGATTCAAAGATCCTACCTTTAAGAGTCTGATCATACAGATCTGAGCTGCATACTTCAACAAGGACCCTAGGGAATTCTGACGCAAATGGTGGGGGAATCTCACCTTGAAAAACTGTAACAGATGAGAAACTCCTTTAGGGCTAAGGTCCATCTTATCCTATCGGTTTTTGTGCCCAGAACAGAGCATTGTGCCTAGCACTCAATTCACAACCAAAGAAAACATTTCCTTATTGGGTATTTACCCCTGTCCAGCTTACAATGAACACCCAGGGAGTTAGTCATCTTACTGTCCCACCAAAATTCAACTTCTGAAGGCCCAGAAATCCCAATTTGTATTTCCTCTGTGGGTCTAGCAGTATCTTCTATAGTGTAAACCACAGTAGGTCTTCAGGACATACTTGCTGAGACAAAGCATGAACAGGGGAAGGAGAGAGGAAGAAACAAATTAAACATACAAGATACTTTCAGAAGACCCCCTCATTTCACAGTGATCCAACAGATTTAGTTTGTTAATTGTGACACTTCCAAATCATCAAGAAAACGTAATGTGCTGATATATAACAGAAGTGGCAAACTCTTTCCTTTTCTTCCTTTGTTTTCAGGGGAGCTGCCAATAAACATTCAGCGTGGGGGAGCAGGAATAAGTCTGGGGGCAAACAAGAACGTTGACTAATGTGCTCTGAATGAGCCAAATGCTGACTGCTCTCACAGAGCCCTCGGTTTCAGAGCACTAAGAGATGTCCTTAATGTCAACATTGGGCACTTATTTTACACAGGAGCCTGTGACAAGCAACTCTTTAATACAGCACCTCCACTTAGTGCTCGGCTGCAGGCTGCTGTTTCAGCATTTGTGTAATACTTGCTCCCATCTTTGCCTTATTACTGATAATATTTCAGTGGCCTGTTAGGAGGGCTCATACCACTATAAGCTGACGCTGGCTTCTTAAAGCTACTTTTAAAAAGAATCTATTAATTCTTCCATTTGCCAAATCTCTGCTGCTTCTCTAGGATGCCCTCACGGCTTTTACATCTTGATCAGTTCAGCAGATTCTCCAAACTGGTTTTTCCATTTTAAGTACTCAATGTAGGACAATGAGCTCCTGCAGCTCAGGACTGGCTTTGTGGAAGAGAAGGAGGCTTGCCCTTCTTATCAGAAGCCTTGCTTCAGGTCTCTGCTTCTAACAAGCCTTGTGACCTGAGAAGATCCACCTTTTTTATTTTTATTTTTATGTTTTATTTTTCTGAGACAGGGTCTTGCTGTGTCACCCAGGCTAGAGTACAGTGGCACAATTCTGGCTTACTGCAGCCTCAGCCTCCCACACTCAAGCAACCCTCCCAGCCTCCTAAGTAGCTGGGACTATAGGCGCACACCACCTATACTTTTTTACTTTTTGTAGAAACAAATTTCATGTTTCTCAGACTGGCCTCAAACTCCTGAGCTCAAGAGATCTGCCCACCTTGGCCTCCCAAAGTGCTGGAATTACACATATGCACCACTGCACCCGGCCTAGTGCTCAATTTTCCTATCTCTGAAATAAGAAAAACACAAGAAAAAGGAAATATTATAACAACTGCTCTACTTCTCTCACAAAGTTGTAATTAAGATCAAATAATGTGGAAGGGAACTGCCAATTTTAATTCTTTTATGGTGCTGATCTCAGGGCAACCACATCTGAATATCGTCTAGTTGGTAGAAGGAAAGGATTAAGAGTGGGCTCAGGGGAACAGGGATTCAATTCCCAAAGTCTCATTTAAAATAGCAGTGATTGGAGCTCTCAATAGTGTTTCCTGGCAGAAATAGCCAAAGGTGTTTCCCAAGGTAAAAGGTTGCCAGTAGTTGGTGGGAAACAAAGAGATGAAATCTTATCCCTTCTACTTCATATGTCCAACCCAACAGCTGAATCTATAGATCCTTGAAAATGACACTTATAACAAGAAGAAAATAAAACACCAACATACTTCCTGCAGTCCTATAAAATAAGTTGATCATTTCAAGACTGGCATTCCAGCAGGCTACTAAGACTACACCCAAATTCTCTGTAGTATTCTATATACGCTACTTGATGTCATGAAACAAACACTGAATCTGGTGGCAGAAGACTTGGGTTTGAAACCCACCTCTGCTTATTAGGCAAAATCACTTTATTCATTCAGTTTCAAAGCTTACAGACCATGTGCTGGGAATACCAAAGGTAAGGGGGGTACCAATTCCTTGGATGGACGAGCTGGACATTGTATGCCTTACATGAAGAGGAAGCTGCAGGGGCCAAAGCCTGGGGATGTGAGAAAGGGCTGGTGTGTTTGGGCAGCTTTACCTTGCTTGGTTTGGCCACAGTACTGGATGTCCCCTGGGGAGTGGGGAGGGTGAGGCTAGACTTCTCAAATCTGCCCTGTCTCTGTTTGTGAAATGAGAAGTTAGACCTAGGTGGCCACTGGGGCTGCTCATGGTTCCAACATCATCCGACTCTCATCAGAGCATCAGGCCTTGATGTGACTGACCACAAGACTTCAGAACATTGGGCTGCAAGTGAATCCAGTGACACCGAAGTGTTACAAATATGTTGGCTGCTCATACTATGCAAAAAGAGCTGTTTTGGCTGCAGGTATACATTTATACTTGAAATATGCCATAGATATTCTTGAGAGTTTGTTTTTTGGAGTCTACAGACCAAACATTTGAATTTGGAGGGTAGATACAATATAATAGCTCAAAAAGTTTCTTTCTAAATCAGCTAAAATATGAGATATTGTGATATTGTGCAGAGATCCTGAAGGTATAACCAATGCCTGGCTGCTATTGCATAAAGTTTCCACTTTCTACACACAAGGCCTGGCACGTTACAAGTCTCTGGGTTTCCAATGGTTTGTTCACCACTATATCCAAAGGACCATTGAATGAATTAGTGAATGAATGCGTTTCAATATAGCTCAATAATTATTTGAGGAATAAGTCTATCTTCACAAAAATGCCCATTTGCAAAGATAAGCATCAGAAGAAATCCTAACCTGTGAATGCAAACATGAGGGTGCAGAACAGATGAACCGAGTTGCCTCAAGTCCATCCAGGAGGTAGATGAGGCAGAGAATGACCACATATCCCTGTTTGCTCCGATAGTTTTGGTTTGCACCTGTTTTCCCAGCATAATTATTAATAGTGTCCCCTTTGATTCTTGAAAATTCCTGGTTGAGGGGTTAAGTAAGATGGGCACTTGACATATAAATAATAAAATGACTGCTGCTTCTGGCCATTGGGACTGAAAGAATCAGTGTCACTACTTTACAGGACTCTTCTCCACAGAAGGTTTTCAGAGATCTCAAGAGCCAGTGAGCAAGGTATTATGCATGCTGCCTTAGAAGGGGAGATACAATCACCACAGGTGAACTGTGGGATACTTGCTGTGTGACAAAGTCAATCCCACTGATTGCAGTTGTTCTGGTAGCAAGAAGCCCAAGATGTAGCTTGTTCAAGTGCAGAATGAGGTATATCATATCTTTAACCCACCAGCCTGGCATGAGCCACATGCATTGTAGGAGTGAATCACACAACCTGGGACTACAATATGGATGCATCACAAACCCATTTTAGGATTGTAAAGCAAGTTCCTGCAGCACAGTGAAGAACAGCTTACTGATGGCAGTAGCAGTCTGTCTGGAGCAGCCGCTGCAAAGATGCTGGCTGTAGCAGGGGTGGCACAACTGGGTTGTGTGCTCCATGGAGCTGGTGGGAGCCCCCAAGTTGGTGGGGCAGGAGCCCTCTCCTTCCGGGTGCAGGTGCAGCCACCCAACCATGGCTACAGACCCAGGCATCCCTATGTTCTTGGGTGCCTTGGAAGTACCCCTGCCCCTGCAGGCTCAGAAGTGCCTGCTCCTGCTGCCTGGCCTCTCTCAGCTCCCAGTGCCCACTCCAGTGTGGAGCAAAGTTGTGACTGAGCCTGGGTACTGTCGTGACCTGGCTGGGTGTGTGGGGGCTTGGGGCAGCACTGATGTGCCAGCCCCCTGCCACCTCAGCCACCTCTGGGCTTTGGTCACCACCAAGCATGAGAGGGAGGCCAAGGGGAAGGGCTGAGGGTGGCTCAAGGTGGGCCTGCAGGCACCTCTTGATGCAGACAGCCAGGGTGTCATGGATGACATATTGATGGCAGCAGGAGGCAGACAGGTTCCTGGGTAGAAAGGGGCAGGTCCCTGGTGAAGCAGCACCTTCAAGCCAGGGATAGCTTGAAGCATGGGAGTCAGGCTGTCAGTTCCAGGTGGAACTCACGACCTGGAGTGAGAACTTATGGTGCTTTTTCTGGCCCACTCATGGCCACCCATGAACCAATCAGCATGCACTTCCTCCCTTCTGAAGACTGTAAAAACCTCAGCCAGACTCACAGAAACAATGGCACAACCTGCCTGCAGATAGGAGCTACCCACTCTGGGTCTCCTCTCCACTGAGGGCTGCACTCATCAGGACGACCTGCCTGTGGAAAGAAGCTACCCACTTCAGGTCTCCTGGGTGAGTGATAGCTCAATAAAGCACCTCTTGGCCTTGCTCATCCTCCAGTTGCCCATGTACCTCATTCTTCCTGGACGTGGGACAAGAACTCAGGACCCACTGTTGTAACACAAACAGGGCTGAAACACGCCTCCCTCTTGCCACGCTGCAGGCAATGAGGAGGAGAGAAAAGAGGAGGAAAGAGCCATGGCCCTTTGGGGAACCCAGACTTAGGAGCTTCCCGAGCCAGGGCTGTAACACCCTCTTTGGGGCTCTACAGTTCCTGGTACCTCCAAGCTTTCAGGTACCACTGCATTCCCCGGTGCCCACAATGGAAGCCGCTTGTGGTATGCCTGGTTCAGCCACGGCAGGGAACTGGCACCTGTGCTGGTGCCACAGGTGGTATGTCTGGATGTGTGTAGTGGCCAAACCCCATACTTGCTTACTCGCTCACACACCCCTCACTGCTCTGTGCCTGGCTCGCTCTTGGCAGGCATGGGCTCTGAGCTGGTAGCAAAAGCTGAGTGCAGCCTGCCAGGCTGAGTGGGCAGAACTGGCCCAGTGGGCCTGAGCAAAACTTGGGCAAAGACACCACCAGCCATAGAGGTTTCGGGCCGGTGAAGCAACACCCTAAGGATCCTGTGACATTATCTGTTTCTCAAAGAGTGGTCTTTAGATCACTTACTACAGAACTATCCAAAATATAAAAATGTTTAGAACTCATCCTAGATCAATGATTCAGATTTTCAGGAAGTGGATTCCAGGGATTTGCATTTTTTTCTTTTTCAAAGACAAGGTCTTCCCCTGTGGCCCAGGCTGTAGTGCACTGGTGCAATGTCTCGCCACAACCTTCACCTCCTGGGCTCAAGCGATGAATCCTCCCACCTCAGCCTCCCAAGTAGCTGGTACTATAGGTGCACACTACCATGCCTGGCTAAGTTTTGTGTTGTTTTTAGAGACAGGGTCTCACTGTGTTGCCTAGGCTGGCTTGAACTCCTGAGCTCAAGCCAACCTCCTACCTTGGTCTCCTAAAGTGCTAGAATTACAAGCATGAGTCACCAGGCCCAGGATTTGCTTTTTTAAAACCAACTTCTAAACATTCTTATATGCATTAATGCAATAAATATAAAAAAGATACAGCATATTTAACTGAAACATCCAAATGAAATTATTTTTCAGGAGGGGATCAGAGGGCAACAATCTCCAATGACAGGAAATGTTTGACACATACAGGTTGGTTTCTGTTGTGTGACCATGAATTTTGTGAGTTGCTAAGTTAGTTTTTTGGTGTGTGTCAGAGTAAATCTCAAGTTTTATTCCAACAGCTGGTTGGCAAATCTCAAGTCATTGACCAAATGAGAACAAGCCACGTAAGTGATACACAGATGCACACAACTGATTTTTATGGCCAGACCTGAGAGTTAGAGATGGAGATGCACAGGCCACATCATGAAGTCTCTCCCATGTAAGATGAGAATATACCAGAATCAAAGAAAGTAGCTTCTGCATACTTTTTTTTTTTCTTTCTTTCTGAGACAGAGTCTTACTCCGTTGCTCAGGCTGGAGTGCAATGGCATAATCTCAGCTCACTACAGCCTCTGCCTCCTGGGTTCAAGCGATTCTTGCGCCCCAGCCTTCTAAGCAGCTGGGATTACAGGCATGCATCACCATGCTTAGTTTTTGTATTTTTAGTAGAGACAGGGTTTCACCATGTTGGCCAGGCTACCCTTGATCTCCTGGCCTCATGTGATCCACCTGTCTCAGCCTCCCAAAGTTCTATGATTACAGGCAGGAGCTACCACACCCAGCCTGTATACTCTTTGTTTTTTGAGACAGAGTCTTGCTCTGTTGCCAGGCTGGAGTGCAGTGGTGAGATCTCGGCTCACTGCAACTTCCGCCTCCTGGGTTCAAGTGATTCTCCTGCCTCAGCCTCCCAAATAACTGGGACTACAGGCACCAGCCACCATGCTCAGCTAATTTTTGTATTTTTAATAGAGACAGGGTTTCACCATATTGGCCAGTATGGTCTCGATCTCTTGACCTCGTGACCTACCTGCCGCAGCCTCCCTAAGTGCTGGGATTACAGGTGTGAGTCACCACGCCTGGCCACCTGTACACTTAATGTGATTTTATCCCCCAAAATATTCAAAGTGGTGGCGGTGGTGGGAGGGGGCAAATTGCCCCCAAGGGTGTGCCATGCTAATTGAGAACACGGAAGTATGAGATATTACAGATATGCAGGTCTGGAGAGTGGCTCAAGAAAGCTGTCAAATATGAATGCTTAAGACTAATAAAGTATCCTGAGAACTCCTCATTTTCCCTTTTTGCAGGGGGATACATGTTTTGGGAGGTCTGAGGTTTATGAAATTTTGGGGGCTCTGTTTAAGAATACAAAAGTAATTATGAATACAAATTTAGATACTAATGTGAATGTTTATTAAGAATGAGAAAAAAAAATCACAACATGTTACTGGAACCCTGGAAGCTGAGGTCCCCTTCCTTTGAGAAATGTTTACATAAATGTTTCCTGATTGCAACCTGGCTCCTCCTCATCTGGAACAGCCTGTCTACAGTTTCCAGCAACAATCAGAACTCACAGGGGCTGATCTGAGCGAAGGTCCCCAATACTTAAGTTTAATTAGCTTCTTTGTAAATCTGCCTTTACACTGCTAGATTTCCTTTCTTAATTAGCTAAACAACTAACTCATCAACTTATATTACTTAGTCCTGGAAAGACAGATGATTATTACTTTTCACCCTCAAGATTTCACAGTGGGGAGGGCATTTCTACAGGAAGGTGTGACAGAGTGTCTGTCTCCAGGATGACTGCCATCAGTTCCTTCCCTTCCTATACAAGCATGTTATTCCTCACATCAAGAGGTGGATCCAATTCCCCTATCCTCAAACATGGACTAGCCTTAGTGATGTCCTGGACCAACAGAATGTTGTCAGTGCTGATGTTCTGGGATTTCTTAGGCTAGGTTTTAAGAAGCCTTGCTGATTCTGCCTCGGACTATTTTCTTTTCTCCCTTTCTCTTTTCCCTTTCTCCCTTTCTCTCTCTGTCTCTCTCTCTCCCCCCTCCCCTCCCTCCCTCCCGCTTCCTCCCTCCCGCTCCCTCCCTCCCTCCCTCCCTCTCTCTCTCTTTCTTTCTTTCAAGATGGGTTATCGCTATGTTGCTCAGGCTGACCTTGAGCTCCTGGGCTCAGGCAATCTTCCTACCTCAGCCTCCGAGTAGCTGGGACTATAGCTACATGCCACCACGCCTATCTGGGATTCTTGAACCACCCACTCTTAGATATTTCCTCTCAGAATCCAGCTGCCATGCTCTGGGAAGTCAAAACCACATGGAGAGGCCATGTACTGCTGCTTCAGCTAAACTCCCAGTTGACAGCCAACAATTAATATGTGAGAAAGCCATCTTGGACTTCTAGCCGCGACAGGTCTTCAGAACAACCCCAGCCCCAACTCACATCTGACTGTGGCTATGTGAGAGGTCCTAAGGGAGAGCCACCTAGCTGAGCCTAGTCAACCAATGGAACTATGAAAGAGAAACAGAAATTGTTCTGCAAAACCTGTAAGTTTTGGAGGAGGTTTGTTTTATAGTCAAAAAGGGCACAGAGGAATTGTGTTGGGATATAACTCTTCCATGCCCCCTATCCCAATAAGACTGGAAAGACGAAACATGGGACATTGAACTCCCTGGATTATTTCTCTGGTCCCTATTTGTCTGTAAGTGGTGCTTGTTCCCTCTGCTCCTGTCCTCCAGCAGGTAAATACTAGGAAGACCTTCCCGCTCTGGGATTGGGAGATGAGAGCCCACAGCTGTTCCATGGGTTTGATTTGGGGGCTAGAGGAGACGAATGAGAACTTCATTTTGGTCTCAAATCCAAACCATTTTAACCAAACCAATCTAACTTTATACTAGTTATTAAAGTTATTTTGACCCCAGACTCCAGTGTCTATTTTTTTAATTGGTTCAGAAAACTTACAACAAAAAAAGGCATATTTTTTCCTCTTCAGACCCCAACAAGTACCACCATTCTTCCTTTCATGTAGGCTGGAAGGCGAAGTCTTGTTTTTTAAATTTTACTCGGCTTCATCCTCTAAATCCAGTCTGCCTCACTGTGCCACCTTTTAGTCTCCACGGTCCCTTCACCTGTTCAGCTCCTCACTGCCACAGTCTCAGGCCTGCAATGACTGCCCTGTCTGCAGCTCCCCCATCTCCCACAGTTACAGCTAAGATACTCCTCTTGCTGAAGACCTTATCTACCGCCTTAGGTCCGGTTCAAGGACCTCTGTGGCAATTAGCTTTATTAGAGCTAACAGCCCTTCGAGCTAATCTTTCAAACTCAAATGGCCCCATAAGGCAAATTTTATTTCACACTAGACTATTTCTTCCTTTCTTTTAAAACAAATTGTCCTATTCTCTTCTTCTTTAGATTATATAGTTCTCCCTCCTATATCCAAATCCTCTAGTCCCTTAGAAAGCAAGAAACACATGCTTTATGGCTCATTATTCCTTGGCTAGTCTAACCATCTAACTAGCCACAAATTTGAATTCCTTGAAGATATGTTCCCCAGCGCTTTACTCAGTAACCACCACCGGACTCATGATATCTAAGGAAAGAACCAGTGAAATTTCGTTGTTGTAATGGATTAGGAAGAGGTGCTAGGAAGTAATATTTATTATGCTAGGAATTAATATTTATTTGTGTGGAGTACTTCATATGTCATTTAGTTTTTTTCCTTGGATTCCTTAGTATAACAACTCTATTGGCTTCTTTTTCACCAAACAGGAAGTTGAGATCCAGGGAAGTAACTTTTTCAAGGTCACTTAGTAAGTGCGGCAATAGAACTTGAAGCCAAGATTGATTACCAGTCTAAGTTTTTTAACCACCATATCATATGGCCTCCAGGCTTTTTTGAGGCGCCCAGGGAATTCTTTAAAACAAATTTGTCTTCCTCTTCCAAATAGAATTACTGTTACCATTTATTAAAACTTCAAGACTTTCGGCTATGCATATATGCTTTTCTCTGTATATCATCACACTCTTTGTATGAACAATCATGTTCTGCTTCACTTCAGATGGCACAGCCATTTTCCCATGTCAATATGCACCAATATTGTTTCTCATGAATGGGCCAGACTGCAGAAAGCACAAAATATAACAAAATATGATCTTTCCCCAAATGGGATTTTGGCTTGGGCACAAAATGTCACCCAGAATCAGAAGACTATAAATGTTAAGATGTAAACATGTTAAATATTATTCATGTTTTCATGGGAGAAAAATGGGGAAACCCAAACAAAGCAGGAATTCTGAGAGTCAAGGTCTCACTCTGTCACCAAGGCTTGGGAGCAGTGTTCATAGCCCAAGGCAGCCTTGAACTCCTGGACTCAAGTGATTCTCTAGCCTCAGTCTCCCGAGTAGCTGAGACTACAGGTGTGCACCACTATGCCCTGATAATTTTTAAACTTTCTGTAGAGACAGGGTTTCGTTATATTGTCCAAGCTGGTCTTGAACTTCTAGGCTCAGGTGATCCTCCCACTTCAGCCTCCCAAAGCATTGAGATTATAGGCGTGAGTCGCTGTGCCTGGCCTTCATTCTCTCTCTTTTCCATGGGGAGGGGTGGTGGGAAACAGGGTCTTTCTCTGTCACCCAGGCTGGGGTGCAGTGGCACAATCATGGCTCACTGCAGCCTCAACCTTCCAAGGCTCAAGTGATCCTCCCACCTCAGCATCCCCTGTAGCTGAGACTACAGGCACGTACCACTAATTTATTATTTATAAATTCATTATTTATAAATAATATGTTTGGGAGGATTTATTATTTATTTATTTATTTTTTGTAGAGACAAGGTTTTCCTTATGTTGCCCAGGCTGGTTTTGAACTCCTGGGTTCAAATGATTCTCTTGCCTTGGCCTCCCAAAGTGTTGGGATTACAGGTGTGATCCACTGTGCCTGGCCCATTCACTATTAATACGAAAGTGAATACAAGGAATCTTTAAGTGTGAAGCCTTCCAGAAGCCGGTGGGGAAGGAAGACTAATATTTACTATCTCTGACCACGTACCACATCTTGTGCCATGCAATTTCACTGATGTTCTCATTTGCTCTTCCTAACAACATGTCAACATAGGGATTTTTACCCCACCTTAAGGAAGAGAAACGACAGGCTGTGATTGCTTGTGCAGTCCTCTGGTAACACTGGTGCTGGGTTGGAATTCAGATACTACAGTCTAAGGTCTTTGTTCTTTTAAAGAAGGTTGTTTCAGATAAAAGAAAAAAAACCCTAGATTTTAGAAAATTGAGAGTGAGCTAAATAAGTGATCTGGAGTTATAAAAAATAGCTGACAGGAATCTTGATAACCAAAGGAAGGAAAAATGAAGCAGAAATAAAATTGGGACCCTGTGGTTCAGTCTAGCAGGGGCGGGAAGGGGGCTTGCTGAGCTGAGGAGGGAACTGGCTCCGCAAACTGGCCCCAAATAGAGGAAGGCCTTGTTTCTCCAAGAACCCAAAATGGGGTAAAGGCAACAGCACGGTCTTTGAGTGGAGGCTGGAAAGAAGGGTGAAATTAAGAAGAATCCTAGCTCTATGGAGGGCCTGTCACTGGCCAAAAAGGGGCGTGGCACAGAGAACATCTGGAGGTTTGGGCTGCCGGCCTGTGCTGGGCTGTCTGAGTTACAGGACATGAGATGTGTGCTGGACTGGGAGTGGGAGAATTTCTGGGAAAGAAGAATGTGGGGAGAGCCTGGGCTCAAGTGCCTTTGAGTTAACAAATCCTTCCTTCTCCACTGAACTCTTTCAGGACAGTATAAAAAAGTTTAAAGGCAAACTTCACTAAGCAAGAGGATGGGGGACCTGGCTGGGGACATTTTCCTTATGCTGGGGGAGAGGCTGCACCCTATGCTGTTAGGCAGGAAAAACCAGGTACCGCAGGCTAGAGGGGAGTCAAAACATCCCCTACACTCAACCCACACCTCCGGAGAACAGGCCTGCGCTCGACTGGTGGTGAGGGCCTCTCTTGGAATTCAGTTCTTGGCCAGAAATCCCTGCCTTAGACTGGGGAAGGTTTGAGGGAAGCTCAGCAAACCTGGCGGCTGCTCTTTGGGTTTGGCAAACTCGAGATTTTTCCAGCGCCTTGTGTTCAGCGAAACTGAAAACGTGTTTGGCTAGAAACCCTTCACTAATTTTTAAACCCCTGTGAGTTTTTTTTTTTTTTACATAAATTTGATCCACATGTTTTTGATTTATTTATATTTAACTCATCAAATCGAATTAGGAGCCACAATGATGAATGGGAACAATGCTGATTTCCAAGAAGATTTTTGAGCCCTTTTTCTTAGAATTCAAACACATTCCACCCCCAGCCCCCCACAACTGTTAAAACTACCAGACTGAGCTGGGTTTGAAATTTAGAACCCAAATGTGAAATAAAGATCCATGCCTGGCAAAGACAGAGCACAGCAGGGGAATGTTCTTAGGGAGTTACAGAAAGAAGGTGGGCTCGGGATGGGGGAATGAGAGAGCAAGTGGGTCGGTTATTCTCCCTTAGGTGGTTTCAGCACGTTAATCGAGCTTTGGAGGCTCCCAACAGAGGCCACTTCTCTTGGGAATGATTTTATCACTACCACCCAGGGAAAGGGGGTTCCTGCTCCAAAAATTGGGAACAGGGGGTTCCTTGTACCTATTTTTTTTTCTTGTGTTCTCCATAGTAGCCAATTCAAGCTGCTCTTCCGCTTCCCTTCTAACAGTTCCACCCCCTGCCACCCCTTCCTGGCTCTGGTGAAGGCCTCTCCATCTGGAAACATTTAACATGTACAACAATTTTAATCTTGTGCAAGAGAATCTTAGATGCACTACATACCCATTAAGTTAAATTATAGGTGTACAGTGTTACTTTGCACAATTCTGTCTGGTCTGGGTTTGCACACACAACAAAGGCCATTACTGTCTTTCCCAATTACCCTTTCTACTATACCATCATTTTCCACAACTTCAATCTGAGGCCAATAGTATTTCTCTGGGAAACTCTGGCCCCCAAGGTCCCCAAAGTTGCTGTCTTAGGTTTAAGACAAAGGCACCCTCTTCAGAGCGCCTTGAATCACTACTTGGTAGGTCCCTAAACACTGACCAAATACATTTCCTTGAATTTGGCTTCTCTCCCCTACAGACTCTGATCTAATTACATAGGCCTGGGTACAAGTACCAGCTTGCTACTTAATAACTGTGTAACTTTGGGGGTTATTTTACTCTCCTTGGTTCCAATTTCCCTATCTGTAAATTGGGTATAATTACTTACCTCACAGCGTTATTGTAAAGAGTAAATGAGATGTGTCCTGTAAAAACCTTCATTTGTTGCATGGAGATAGGGAGGTGTTGGTCAAGGGATACCAAGGTTCAGTTAGACAGGAGGAATAAGTTTTAGAGATCTATTGCATGGCATCATGACCACAGTTAATAATAATGTGTATTTTTTAATTATTAAGAGTAGATTTTAAAAGTTCTTACCACAAGAAAATGATAAGTATATGAAGTGATGAATATGTTAATTAGCTTAATTTAGTCATTCCATAATGTAAACATATATCAAAACGTTACACTATATCCCATCAATATACATAATTATTTATCAATTAAAAATAAACTTGGTATGTTGTCTCACCCGGACTAAGTAGTAAATAACAATTAGTTTTATTATTATTGAAACTGCCACACTTTATTCAACTCTAGAACTTTTCTAAGAGCATTTAAATTTTTGCAGAGGTTGACAGTTTCCTTCTAAATCCTCTCCTCTCCCATCAATGCTGAAGTGACCAACTCAGTGCCCTACAAACGAGTACCATTCAGCGAGGTGACACGAGGTTTCTCACCAACGGCCTGGGATTCTTACTCAGTTCTCAGGGAGTCTTCCATGCAGGCCCAAGTTTTAAGCCTACAGTCCCTTCCTGAGATCCGCAGTAGCAGAGAGATTGGAAGATCTAAAATGTAATGCCTAGAGAGCACTCTCCTTCAAGCCAAGTGGAACTGCTGCTTCTCATTTTATATAAAAAGTATATGTGAGAAAGGGAGGTGGAGAAGGAGGTTTTTACTTTGCTTTAAGGAGCAAAATCAAGACCTTTACGGATGCTTTTTGGAAAGTAGAAAGGTGAAGCAACATTTAAGTTATCTGACAAACGCCTCTCTTGTAAGGGGGAAAATAGAAAAGGCTGTGAGTCCAGATATAAGCCCTGTGCTCAATGGCATTCAAAGAAAAGAGAGTTGAAGGTCCGACATTTATTGCTCTTCTCTGGTGAGAAGTAGTTTTAACGTTAATTCATGGATCCTGATGTTGGCCAGGAATTCACCAGTTTCTAGGGGGCACTTTGGACACCTAATGTAGTCATGGTCTTCATTATGCAGAATTGCTATGAGGACTCACAAGAGAACACTTGCAGAATCTTGACAAATGGTAATTATTATTTCTACTGAGTTGACCTCACTTGAAATCCTGGGTGATACCAGGAAATGTGTGTATCTTCCATGCCCAACATTTACTAGCGATTTCTCTTTCAGTGGCTTCTTAGTCCCTTTTATCTACATGTACTATGGATGCCAGCCCAGCTCTAAAAAACCCCTAAGGAAACCACTCCCTGCTCACAACTCGGCCAAAGTGGTGGGTCTAGGTGACTGTTTGTGCCCATAGAGGGTACTGAAGTGGACATACAATCAGAAGGGACAAATACACAGGCTGAGAAGTCACTTTGGTCTAATATAAAAGGTGAACTGGCCCAACCAGACTCCTCTCTAGAAATGTGGAATTGGGAGAATGAGAAACTGGGTTGATTGGTAGCAGAGCCATAAAGAATGTGGTTGGCCACATCAATGGCAGAACTCCATGTGAGGGCTGAGAACTTTCTGCGGTGGAGGCTTTGCAGGGCTGCCCTGATTTCAAAACCACTCTCCCATAAAGCCTGGCTGTTCAATCGTTCTGCTCATGGACACCATAAATATCTCTTCTAATATTATTACTATTGTTTTTTTTGAGTCAGTGTCTCACTCTGTTGCCCAGGCTGGAGTGTCATGGCACAATTACGGCTCACTGCAACTTTGAGCTCCTGGGCTTAAGCAATCCTCTCACTTCAGTCTTCTGAGTAGCTGGGACAGGCATGTGCCACCACATCCAACTAATTTTTTACTTTTTGTAGGAACGAGGGTCCTGCTACGTTGCCCATGCTGGTCTCAAGCGATCCTCCTGCCTCAGCCTCCCAAAGTGCTGGGATTATAGGTATGAGCGACCACACCTAGCTGGCCTTCATGCAGTATTATTGAACGTATCCTTTTTTTTTTTTTTTTTGAGTTAGCTTGAGTAAGTTTCTGTTTCCTCTGACCAAAATAGTATTTGTTAAAACAGCACCTGCTCTTGGGAAGTACATGCAAATAGACTTACATCTAAATGTTCTGAGCATTTCCAGTCTAAGGAATTATTTTAACACTTAATTACAGGCAAGGTGCAGTGGCTCATGCCTGTAATCCCAGCACTTTGAGAGGCTGAGGCAAGTGAATCACTTGAGCTCAGGAGTTCAAGACCAGCCTGGCCAATACGGTGAAACCCCGTCTCCACTAAAAATACAAAAATTAGCCAGGCATGGTGGTGCATACCTGTAATACCAGCTACTTGGAAGGCTGAGGCAGGAGAATCACTTGAATCTGGGAGGTGGAGGGTGCAGTGAGCCAATGTTGCACCACTGCACTCCAGCCTGAGCAACAGAGTAAGAAAGACTCCATCTCAAAAAAAAAACAAAAAACAAAAAAAAACCAAGAAACAAAAAGCAAAAAACCTTAATTACACATTGTAGTATATGCTATTGGTTCCTGACTTCTGCCTTCCTGATTTCCTTCTACTGTAGAAATTGGGAGAGTTAAAGCTCTTGCTCTCTCAACCTCCCTTGCAGCTAGGTCATGTGACACAGTTCTGGCCAATGAGACGCAAGTGAATATCTGTTGGGACAGAGGCTGCCCTTCCTTTCTATCTTTGCATAGAAATGCGTCAGGCTTGGACCTGCCGCCACCACCTTGTAACCATGAAGGGAAAGTCAAAGAAATGCAGAGATGCTACAGCCCTGACACAATGCAGGTGCTGAACCAATGCCAGCAGCCATCAGATTTCAGCCTTCTTACTATGTGAGAAAAAATTACCTTTAAACTATTAGGTTGTTGCAAAAGTAATTTAAAAATGGCAAAAACTGCAATTGCTTTTGCACCAACCTAATACTATCAGTTAGACTTTTCCATAATTTGGAAGCAAAAAAATTTTTACATGGTACATCCTGAAAGTCAACATAGAAATTGATACTGTTTCCTATATGGTAAGACACGTGATTTTTTAAAAACCAAATACATGACCAACTTGTTTGTAAATTAACTTCTCTAAACATCAACTGAATGATAGAAGCTCTCCAGGAAATTAGTCTAACGAGGGGAAAAGGTATACATGAATAACTATGATCAGGCTGAGTGCTCATGCCTATAATCTCAGCACTTAGGGACGGGTGGATCACTTGAGGTCAGGAGTTCAACAGTGGCCTAACCAACATGGAGAAACCCTGTCTCTACTGAAAATATAAAAATTAGCTGGGTATGGTGGTGCACGCCTGTAGTCCCAGCTACTAGGGAGGCTGAGACAGGAGAATCACTTGAGCCCAGGAGACAGAAGTTGCAGTTAGCTGAGATCATGCCACTGCACTCTAGCCTGGGAGACAGAGTGAGACTCTGTCTCAAAATACAAAACAAAACAACTGTGACAGAAGGCAGACAGTGAAAACACCCTAAGTGGAAGGTGCTCTATGTGTATCCCAAGTAGGGAGACACATTACTTCTGTTTGGGCAAGGAGGAGATCAGGGAAATCTCCATAAAAAAGCATCTAGGCTAAACTCTAGAGAAAAAAAGAATTTGGATGTTTGGAGTTGGGGAGAAAGGGCATTCTTGGCAAAAGTAATAGTTTAAGCAAATATGGGAAACTGAAGATCATGTAAGGGAAACAGCAAGTTCATTTTGGCTGGTGCAGAAGAACAAAGATCAGAGAAGTCCAGACCAAATTATAATAAGCCTTGAACACCAAGTGAATGGGAGTCTGAGCTTTACTCTCCATGCCTAGGCTGCCATTGAAGGTTTCTGAGCAATTAGGAGTCAGTAGTTTTTAAGGAAAATTCACCTGATTGCAATATGTAGCATAGATTGGCAGACTTAGAAAATGTCAGGAGGAGGCCGTGCAGCCATCTGGGTAGGAGGTGATGAGGGTGTGAACCAGAAAAGTCAAAGTGAGGATGGAGTGGGAAAAAGACACAGACGCGAGAGATACAGTGGAAGTACATACAACACAAGTTGGCCACTGTCTGGATATGGGGTTCAGTGACAGGAGGAATAATGCTGAAAATGTTTTATTGTACAAAATAGAAACAAAAACCTCATGTGGTACCTCTGGAGCTGAAGACAGGAATGGTTTAATGTAGATGTTGGAGTCATGCACCTTCAGGTCATGGTCCCCAAGTCCCCTGGTCACTCCAATAGTTGCCATTACCCGGGCCTAGGAGTATAAGCAGAGAGTCATCAGAAACACGCACACAGTGAAAGCATCCTATCCCAGTGCAGCTGCCTGGGCTAGGAATAACCAAAGAATTTTTCAATTCCTCCCGCCCGTCTTTCCAGGCCGCTTGCTGCTAACGTATGTGGATAGCTCTTACCAAGAAAGGGCTCACCAAAATCACTTCTGTATTTGAGGAGTGTTTTTTCTACCCATTATCTTAAGCTTGACAGGTTGCTGCTGTTTCTTTTCAGCTTTCTTTTTTAGAGATTGGAAGGAAGGATGTCCAATAAACTAACTCCAATGCATGCACGATGTCTACAGCTATGGAAATCAGTTCATATCAAACTCAATAGGATCAATTCATCCATTCATCCATCCATCCATCCATCCATCCATCCATCCACCCACCCACCCATCTTTCTGTTACATATCCACCATACAAGTATTTGCTCTACACCAGCTATGTCCTTAGTCCTGTGATAGGCACTAGTAAAAGATGTAAAAAATGAGAAGTAGCTCTTGCCCTCCCAGAGTTCACCTATTATGTTTTATGGCTGGAAAAAGGAACTTAGCAACTCTATAACCTATCCTGCTAACATCTCCACAAATTCCCTCTGGGTGGAAAGGAACAAAATGCCACCAGTGCTGTGACATAGCTACACAGAGACCTCAGGGCTGAGACCTCATCCTAAACTGTTTTTTGAATGGTGTAAGGAAGCAACACTATTACACAAATGCCTACACAGTCAGCTTAAATATCTCCTGTTATGCTGAAGATTTGATTTACCCAAACATTTATTGGGTGCCTACTATGTACTTACATCATGTGGTGGGGGCACAAATATCTAAGGCCTCGTCCTTACTATAAAAAAACTTGGGGCCACGTGTGGTGGCTCATGCCTGTAATCCCAGCACTTTGGGAGGCTGAGGCAGGTGGATCACTTGAGGTCAGGAGTTTGAGACCAGCCTGGCCAATATGGTGAAACCCCATCTCTATGAAAAATACAAAATTTACCTGGGCATGGTGGTGGGCACCTGTAATCCCAGCTGCACGGAGGCTAAGGCATGAGAATTGCTTAAACCTGGGAGGTGGAGGTTGCAGTGAATTGAGATCATGCCACTGCAGTCTAGCCTGGGTGACACAGCGAGACTCAGTTTCAAAAACCAACCAACCAAACAATAAAAACAAAAAGAAATTTGGTAAGGGAGATAAGAGGGATATGTCTAATTAATAACACATAAAATATGGTTAAGTACCAAAAAACACATAGACAATGGGTTATGCAAGTTTAAAGGAGGTAAAAATTCTACTGAGAAGGCTCCATGGAGGAGGTGGCACTTAGCACAGAAAGGTGGATTGCATCAAAACAAGCGACACGGAGGGATGGAGAGAAAGTCATCCTAGGTGGAAGAAGGCAGTGTCCTAACCCTTAATCATAAAAAATATATCCAGTATAGTGTCATGGTTCAAAGACCGGAGCTTGAATCCTCACTCTATTACCTGGGTGATAAGAGTAATTACCTCCTTTGAGTGGGGATGAAGTAAATAAATGCTAAGAAACACTGCAATCTAATATATTGTCTTCATCTTCATCCTAGTCTGTCAACAGGGCTGTGAATTTTGAAGCTAGCCTTGGTTCACAAGGTAGGCAGAGCTCGCATTAAGCAGAAATGAAACCATGACACTTTTTTGAGGGCAAGGGTTACAGGGGATAGACATGAGACACAGCCAGACACAGTAGCTCACATGTGTAATCCCAGCACCTTGGGAGGCCAAGGCAGGAGGATCACTTGAGCCCAGGAGTTGGAGACCAGCCAGGGTAATGTGGCAAAACCCTCTGTCTACAAAAAATATAAAAATTAGCCAATGTGGTGGCATGCATCTGTAGTCCCAGCTACTCAGGAGGCTGAAGTGGGAGGATCACCTGAACCTGGGAGGTCGAGCCTGCAGTGAGCCGAGATTGTGCCACTGTACTCCAGCCTGATGACATGTCTCAAAAAAAAAAAAAAAAAAAAAAAGTGATGTAAAGCGAAGTCTGGGGCTCTCTGCCCCTGCTAGGAGGCTGGACTGGCTCCCTTCTAGCCAAGAAGTGCTCAACTCCAAATGTGAAAAATTCTGAGTCCCTTGTGGCTCTCCTGTTCTCCCCCCAGAAATGGCAGCTTCTCTGTTGCTTTTCCAGTCAAAGAAATGTGATGTTTCTGCTAGTGACCAACCTTGTTTACAAAGTATCCAGGTGTTACCCACACCAGTCTTTAAAAGCATCTGAAGAAAGAAAATGAGAAGTAATGGCCACAGAAGTACTCTGAAACTTCTGGGTAGGTGTACTCAGAGAAGAAAGAGAAAATCCCGGTCCAGGATCTAGATGGAGCTCCAAGAACTCACGGAGTCCTCAGAAGGGGTGGTGTCTACCAATAAAAGCAAAATGGAGACATGGTGCCTTTTAAATAGGCCATCAGGTACACGGACAGAACTTGCCACCTGCCCATCACAAGACCATCAAGCTTAAATTACCTGAAATGCTTAAGGAACATGATGTTTTGGTGAATTGAACTTTACACTAAAATTAGAAAAGCCTTGCTCCTTCACATCTTATTGCTGTAAACTTCTAAGAATACATCATTCTATTTTCCTGTTGTACTAAGGAAAGTATACTGAACATAACTAAACAGCTTATTTAATACTTATGCATTTATGTCAGGTACCAGGCTAGACAGGAACTAGAGATACAGGGATAACAGGATGTTCTCCTGACTTTACTGGAACTCACTGGATATTAAAGGGTAATACAGAGAATCTCTGCCCCACAAAGAAATGGAGCTGCAGGCATAGGTCATTAGGCTGAGTAATACTCATTAATGGTGCCCATTGTACCGAAAGGCACAAATATTTATATCAGAACAGTGCCTATTAGCCCTGACATGATTCTTAACCAGAGACAGTGATTTGAAGGGTGTTCATTTTCATGAATCGGGTGTGTTTGTTTAAAAATGATTCCTACATGGATCAGATATTTGTGTTTGGTATTCATCTTTCTGTTGAAATGTATTTTTCCATTGAAATCACTGCTGGCCTACACTGAGCCCAAAACCTAATCATGTTTGTTTTTGTGCTCTTGCTCTGACACACACACAGACTCACTCACTCTCTCTCTCTCTCTGCCCACGGAAGGCATCCTTTGGTTTTCTTGTGAGTCATTTCTTCTTGATAAAAACTATCGAATGCTGGAAAAAATATCAGTTGAAGACTCTTCTCAATGTGACCACATTTTTCACTTGGAACGCTTCACACCGAGCTGAAATGTATTAGCGTTCCGAGGAAGAATGCAATGATTCAGATGTTTGTTCTTACTGGGAAATAGATTCCAAGCTTCTCTCCACTCCAGGATTTCAACCTCCTCCAGGCCTTTGCTCAGAGACCACTTTGAGCAAAGCCTTTCTTTGGTTCAACAATGTGCTGTTCAGTGCTGGATTCTGACTGGAACCCTGGGAGCTCATGATGGTCTTTGTTACCTTACTCTGGGCTCTGGTTGCTGTGACCCTATAGTCTAATTACGGTGAAGCTTTGGACTCTCTTCCATGGCGCAAGTGGCGAACAGACTTGCAAAGGCTGAACTTCCATGGTGGAGTCTGAGACCGCGCAAAGCAGATAGAAAGCCACGGCGCCACACACGCGGCTGCCCCTCGCTTGGCTGCGTGATCTGCCTGAGCTGTTTTAACCGCATGGTCCCAGCTGCCTCGTCTGCCAGATGGATATAACACAGCCAGCTTGACCTGCCTCCTTGCTTGTTTTCAGATATAAATGAGATGATGTGTGTGGAAGTGGTCATGTTTAAACACTGTAAAAAGTTACTCAAATGGATTGGGAAGGGGGACGTTATTTTCACAAAATTGGCTTAAGTCCGTTGTGCTCACTGCCCACCTCCCACCCCCACCACTCCTTGGACCCTGAAGACAGGAGGCCTGAAGGATGATGGATGGGATATGCTTTCAAGCTGTCAAGGCTATAAAATCACAAGCTGCTGAGTGGAACACACGGACTGCCACGGGCTATGTGGAGCCTCGCGGGCTACGTGGAGCGAAGGCGGGACAAAGCCCTGTCCTCTCCACCCAGGGGAAGCACACATGCCTACCTTCTTGCCTTCTCCATATATAAGGGGGAACTTCAAGTCCTCATCCTCAATGGTTTTGTATGCCCTGTAGGGGGATAAACAACATTTTAAAAAAGGTTTGCACTCAATTAGTGACCTGCTGCCCTGACACCGACTGCTAGGGATTTCATTTTCCCTGAGACCCCAACCACTCACCACACTGACTACCTCTTTCTTTATAGGGAGTTGTTCTCCCTACATAATTGTGTGTGTGTCTTTTACCAAACCAGAAAATACTGTCTTCATATGCTTGCAGAGGGAGGAAATAAGTTGGCATATGCATAATTAGCAAAAAGAGGAGATGCGTTTCTGGCCTTAGGGTCTGTGTAATAATGAAGTGACCCAGCGACAGTATTCTCATCATGAATCCAAAACTGCAAGACACAGCGGCGCTCAGAGATGAATGGAGTGTGAACCGGCTTCAAGAGCCAGCTCTCACCTTCAGGGGTTGTTTATACCAAAACAGCCTTGTACTGCTATGGCTGGGGAAGAAATCTTTAGAGCTTGGTTGTCGTCTATATAATATGCAAGGTTGGTAAAACATTCTTTGTTTCACAATAGCTTTTAAATAGCTGCTCAATACACAGAAAGAACCTTCAGTTTATGCCTCAATGGTTTATTCCAGATAGGGTCCGCCAGATGCCACGGCCTACACAATGGAGGTGGGTAAGATGAAAGGGACAGAGCTGATGAAGACCATGCCTTGCAAGTTTGCTTATAACCAAGTTCAAAAACAAACAAGTGAACAAACAATTATTAGCCCAGTTACAGCTGTTTATCACCTTGAGCATGTAGCTTGACCTTTTTCAGTCTCAGTTTCCTCATCTGTACAATGAGGCTAATACACAGAATACCAAGAGCTCAGTAAAGAACCTGCACTTAGTAAGAGCCCACTTAGTGGCAGTTATTACTAATACTTAGTAGATAATTAACACTTGGCATACCAGTTCCCCTTTCTGCAAAATGGGGATAGCACTGTTCATAACTTCAAATATGTTATTTAAAAGACTAAGTAAAAGATGGCGTAGGTTCTGCTGAGTTAGGTGCTATAAGTAGATGCTTTTCTACAATAACGTCTCCTGAGTACATTAAAAATCCTGATTTATTAAATGGCCTGACATTCCTGGATACACCTAGGCTGCCTGGGAGTGAATCTGAAATCAAATTTATGGAAGCTCTTGAGGTACAAAAGAAGGTAACTAAATTTCAAAAGCATGGAACCCCAAAGTTAAAGCAGGTCCATCCTCAGGAAGTTACTTAGATAAGGTGTCCTTCCCCTGGGTGGAGAATCAGTGAGGTTTTGGCACCAGATGCGCCTGAGCTGGAGTTCGGCATTGACTTTGGTACAGTCCTGCGCAAGTGGATGTGCTCTCAGGCCCTCAGGATCCTCGTTAATCAATTAGGGCAAAATCTGGGGCTCGTTCGTGAGATTATGGCAAAGATTAAAACGGGGAAACGAACGTGGAGAGCTTAGGAGGTAGTTAGCGCTGCGCCTGGCACAACAAATGCTGCTGCTGCTGACTGAGCCCAGAGGTATTCTAGGAATTGAATTTTCAAACAAGGAAATACACTGTTTCCTTCCCCCAAATCTACCAAATTAACACAAAGTGCAAATAACCACTTTGATGTTTTTACATACTCACAAGAGCTTTTTTAAACACTGTGGTGTATGAGTTTTGGGGGGAACAAATAAAGCTATTATTAGAAGAATGAGGACTTTTTAAAACTTTCCAGGTGATTCCAATGTGCAGCCAAGGTTGAGATCCATTACTGTAGACCAAGCATCAATTAGCTAACATTCAAAATGATTCATCAATTAGCCCCTTATCAGCCTGACCCTTAAGACCACAGACTCTGTGGCTCAAGGGGAGGAGGAAAATGGCCCAAGAAAGGCCTTGAGATGAACATGAATGGGGACTGGGGACCCCATGTGGAGAGGGACATGTGGACAGTGAAGAGACAAGCCTGCACAGAGAGGGGGCAGCAGTGGAGACCAGATGCAGAAAGGGGCTGGGCCTCAAGATCCAGGCACAGGAGGAGCCTGGATCTGGTGTAGAAGAGTTAGGTCTATGGCTAGACAGTCACAGGAATTAAACAGAGGCAGAAGGCTGCAGCTCTAGAACCAATGACTGGGTATTACCTACAGCTTAATAGAGACAGGCGAAGAGCACTCTTAACAGGCTTAGAAAAGTAGTAAGAAAACTGCTCTATCACAAGCCAGGTCATTGATTTCTCACATGGCAGAGTGTTGCAGGAGCACGAAGTCCACGTCTCACAACTCTGAAAGACACACACTTAGAGCTGTTACCCACAGGACCAAACCAACTGCAAATTTTAATATTATATGTTAGCTTCTGTTTATCTTCAGGAACAGCAAAACATTATAAATAGAAACAATGGTGGAAAAGGAAGGTTTATTCTGCCCTGCCAGTGTTGGTTTTCAATCAACTATGAGCACTCCCTCTCCCCCAGCAACTAAAGACAAGGGGGAAGAACACCAATGAGGAAGAAAAGTACAACCCCCTTTCCCCCTCCATCTTTCTGAATCCTAAGCGCAGATCATCATATAAAGTTAAGTGGACTTCCATCCATAGTTACAGAGCCTTGAGTAATAAAGTATAAAACATAGTACTCAAGAGTTAAAACTGGCAACTTGATTAGAGTCTGTATAAATTAATAATAGCTAATAGTAATCACAGCAGCTATGATTTACTGAGCATCTTCTACATGCCAGACACCAGGCTCTGTGCTGACTTATAGGATCTAAAATCTCTCAATGGCCTTGCAATGTCCTGTCTTAGAGGAGAGAACTGAGCCCAGAGAGGTTCAGTGACTCCTCCCAGATCAAAAAGGTGGAGTGGCCTTAAAACTGGACTTGGACTTTTCCAGAAAACATGACAAAGAAATGTGATATCAGGACTTAGCTTTGGGAATTTCTCATTGTAGTCCAAGAGTCTGAAAGAAGACCATTATTGTCCACTTTCTTTGGGTGACCAGCTGATATCTGATGAAGAAAAGAAGACTTCTGGCAAAAGAGGAAGGGGAATTTTCTGTGTGAATGGCAAAAGAACAAAAGGGGATCATGTTTGTACAAAACCAGTGGCTACTACAGTACTGGGTCTACAGGGAAGAAGAGAGGAAAGTCAGTAGAAGTGATGGTCCATGTTCTTTTTCTTTCTTTTTTTTTTTTTTTTTTGAGACGGAGTCTCGCTCTGTTGACCAGGCTGCAGTGCAATGGTGCAAGCTCGGCTCACTGCAACTTCTGCCTCCCAGGTCCAAGCGATTCTCCTGCCTTAGCCTCCCAAGTAGCTGGGATTACAGGCAAGCGCCACCATGCCCAGCTAATTTTTGTATTTTTGTAGCGATGGGGTTTCACCATGTTGACCAGGCTGGTCCTGAACTCCTGACCTCAGGTGATCTGCCCATCTCGGCCTCCCAAAATGCTGGGATTGATCCATGTTCTTAGACCTGCAGCTGCTTTTCTGGCCATCTCACCAGAAATGAGTGACCACAGAGTCAACCAAGCCCTCTCCCACAGAGAACAGACCTTCCTCAAACTGCTCTCAGTTTAAGGAGGCCATCTAAGTTCTGGCCCACTTGGAAAGCCTGTTTTATATTATAGTCCATGTCAAGGCTATCGGCCTGAATTTATGCTTCCAGCTTGTCCTTGGTTTCCTTCTTTCTCATTTGGGGGAAGATAGGAGAGTGAAGCTTGAGACCTCCAAGACATGGAGGTACTTTGAATTTGAGATGAAAAGAGTGTGTCCAGTCATAGAACCAATTCTTCTACACCAGATCCTAAGATTTTTGAAATCCTAATTAAATTTTTAAGAACTAGCCCCCCAAACAAATCACTCCCTAGTTTTACAGTAATATGACTGACCAGAGATTATATTATTTGTTACAAGATAGCAATACTGAAAGGCTTAGGAAAGATTTTCTAGACAAACTCTTATTAATATTTTGGGCCAATTCCTTAGTGAGTATTTATGAGGCCAACTGAATCATTTTTTTAGATGAGAAAAAAAAATGCAAGGCTTAAAAGGGTTGCTAAATTCTTGGCTTTCCCTAACTGAGAGGCATTATTCTCAGAAGTTTCCATTAAATTCTTTTTTAAAGTAATAGTTTCCTTTGTAATGTTGATTGTGCAAAGCTGTAAAAACAAGCCACTGTTGGTTTGGACCTACTGGAAGGAGCAGTTCAGCATTAAGACTGAAATGCCACCAAGTCAGCTGTACCCCAATAGGAATCCCTTCTACAATACACCTAACCTTGGTTCCTGGCCTCTCCTGAATGGACTGTCACAGATGTCACTGTCCTAGGAGTTTAACCGGACTTAATGTCAGCCCATTCCATTGGAGAACAGCTCTGGGAAATTCTTTCTTAAACTGACCCAAACCCACTGGCCCATCTGGAAAAACAGACTATGAAATAAATCCAGACTATTTTCTGCTTGAGAGCTCTTCAATTGTTTAAAGAGAGCTATCTCAAGGTTTCCTTTTCCTTAGTTCTTTCAACTGTTCTTCACAGGACCTGGGGGATCCTAACCACTGTAGTCCCCATGCGTCCAACAAACATTAACTGAGCACTGAATACTGGTATGGTAGTGGCCCCTAGGGTCTTTCTGGTTTGCCAGTGTCCTCAACAAATGGTACCTGTAACTGAAAACACTTACGATGTGGTCCAAATAATAAAAAAAATTATTACTTTTTTTTTATTTGGACCTTGCATTTTTTTAAAATTAATGAAGCTATTTCCATTATGTGTATTTTTTTGGGGGTTACATGTGGAGACTCTGAATGAAAACAAATGAAAAACCCCAGTCCACAAGAAAAAAGACCTTTTTTTTCTCATGTTTTTTTGGCTCATGGTCTCCTCTAGTTTATAATGACATACACAATAGATATTTTATGCTGAAGGAAGGACTCCATTGCCCTTATTAATTTTATCTTGTTAGTTTCAGTCCATTGTTCCAACCCACTGACAACTTCCTGAATTCAGATCCTTTCATCCAAAATATCAGCTCTCTGTCTATGCTATTTCATGTTAAATCTGATAAGCAGCACTGCCACCTTCATCCAGATCACTGAAAAAATTGCTAAGTGGAATCATTAGAGACCTTCCTCCAGGCCAAGCTAACCACACAAGGGGGGTGGCAACATTTCAGGCATGTGAAGGAAAGTTTGTGCACTTCAAAAAAATCATATTCAGCAGTATTCTTTTTCATGAAAATGAAGAACCTATCAATTTCCTTTTTTATTTTTATTTATATTTATTTATCTGAGATGGAGTTTCACTCTTGCTGCCCAAGCTTAGGTGCAATGGTGTGATCTGGGCTCACTGCAGCCTCCACCTCCTGGGTTCTTGGGATTCTCTTGCCTCAGCCTCCCGAGTAGCTGAGATTATAGGCACATGCCACCACGCCCGGCTTATTTTTTGTATTTTTAGTAGAAATGGGATTTCACCATGTTAGCCAAGCTGGTATCCAACTCCTGACCTCAGGTCATATGCCCGCCTTGGCCTCCCAAAGTGCTGGGATTACAGGCGTAAGCCACCACACCCGGCAATTTCCTTTTTAATACAAACAACAGATGATATAAAGCTCAGCAGAATCTTGTCTGGTGGAGAAGCACAGAAGACAGACTCAACAGTAGAGGGTGGACAATAAGATATTAATATTTAAAGAGGAGGTGTTTAGGATTTAAAAAGGTGTCAACACTGATCCAGATAGACACTGTCCTCATGGATTTCAACTCTCCTGGAATAGCTCTTGGGCTATGAAGCAACTTAACTGAACCATTATCCACTCAGTATTTCTCCATCTTGTCCAAAAGGCTAAGAGAAGAAACAATCAGATTTCTTACAAACTCAGAATGTATCTATGTATACAGTATTCGACCAACCTAGAAACCTTACCCAAAAAGAACAGATTACTAACTGAGCCTGACTTGTTGAACCTAAGCTGGCTCTCCTGCTTATATCACCTCCAGTGGACGCCGTTCCTTCAAATCCCTCTTGCTCCTAAGGCACGTGAGTGATGCTCATAGTTCCGACATCAACCCCACCCTTCTAGGCTGAGGCTCTCTCAATGCCCTTCTGTCAGCCCCTCCATCTGCCTCATATCCCCCTCCCTTACCCACCAGCCTTTCAGGACATTCTCCCACCTGCCTCAATGACTTCAGCCTAGGTTCGGATTGCTTTTCCACTCTTTCCAGGATGTCATTCTCAGCATTTTCTTAGAATTTGGTGGTGCTTTTGGATTCCTGACTTTACAACTCCTAGCCTACTTCCTGCTGACTTTCTTCTCTGTTCCCCATCATCACCCTGGTCATGTGGCCTGCAGCAAGAACACCCTGCACCTCTGAGATTCCCATTCCAATTCTGAATCATTTTCCCTCTCTCACTCCTTTGTTGAGGCTCTCAGGCCAGTTTCCCTCCTTGGTCCTGCTATTCTTACTACCTTCTGGCTAAACACGTTCCTGATCCTGTCTCCATCTGTGGCAAAGCTTTTTGATACTTTTCTTTGCTAGAACTTGTCACCTTCTCGATTTTCCAGTAACAAAACAAGGATTGAGTATTTTGCCTATTAACATTACGCCAAATACTGTCATCTTTACCTTTCAAACAAATCCAGAATCCTCAGATTTCAACGCCTTCCCTGCTGTCATAGCCCTAGCATCATATTTCTTGCCTACATTATTGGGATGGATCCATCAGGCCTCTGTGCAATGATTCAGGCAAGAGGCAATGGTGCTAGGATGATGTCACCAGGCGGATGGCAGTGAGGGTGTTGAAAACTGTTCTGATTTGTCCCTTACTCCTGTTCTCAGAGCAACTGGAGTAATTATTTTGGAATGTCAGGTCACGTCATTACCCTACTCAAACCCATCAAAGGTTTTCCATTGCACTCTAAATAAAAGCCAAGTAACCAGATGGTCTTCTTTAACATTGTTCCTGTCCCCCAAATGTCCTAGTCCCCTTTCCTGCTTTATTTTTTTCCATAGCATCCACCACCACCAAACATTTAAAGAATTTTACTTCTTTACTATGGTTATTTCTTCTGTTGCTTCTTCATGCCCTTTAAGTTCTATGGGGATAGCTACCTGTGGCATCTCCTATACGTAGAAGCGTGCTCAACATATAATGGGTACCCAATAAATATTTGGTTAAGTGAGCAAATTAATACTACCTTCCCTATGCAGAGGCTTTATTTGTATTTTCTTGTTCCATAATATATTTGCAAAACAAAAGCAAAGAGCCTCCTTGTTCAGCTGCTTTCTAAGTCTGGCTATGCTGTTCCTACTGATGCTCACTCACAAGCACCCCTTTCCCACCTCTGCCCTAGCGGGCTAGGTGCTGTCCTTACAGGCTCAGACATTCTCTATGAATATCTGAACTCAAGATCCCCATGCAGCCACACCCGATGCCCTTTTACTCTAACGAGCAGCAGTTATAGGACTTCTTCACCATAAACATACTTTGTCTTTGTGGCAATTTTATACATCCCTTCAGCAAAGCTTTGCTCACACTGTCCCCACGGCTGGGAGGCCTGCTGGCAAATCTCCCACATTTCTCTTTTAATCCACAAGCATCACTCTCCAGCTTAAAGTTCTCCATTGAATTCCCCTCATCTTAAAATAGAATCCAATGATGAAGCTCTCCATGATCTGGCCTTTGCACTCTGACATCTTCGATCACTCCGATGCGCTCTCGTAACACTGGCTTTCTTGTTTTTTATGACATGCCAGGGGGCCTGGTCATTCCTTCTGTCTGGGCCAGTCTTCCCTTTGATCCTGCCATGCTGGCTCCTGGGTATCACTCGGAAAGGCCTCACCTGACCACTCATCTAGAAGTCCAGTGTTCTCTGCTCCTGCTCATCCTGCTTCAGTGCTTCAAGCACAATCTGAAATGCTCTTAATTTGTTTACCTTCTGTCCCCACATCCTGCACATCAGCTCCATAAAGGCACAGACTTTCTTCCTATGTACCTCTCTATCTGTGTATCTACAATTGTGCAGGCATATGGTAGACACTAGCCAAATGGATGAATGAATGAACGAGGCCTGGCATGTCTCCCTTAGCATGTCAGTTTCTCTCTAAAGATATCCCCCATTCACCCTGCCTTAATAGCTAGCTTTTCTATGGCTAACATTCATGGCTGCATTCCCATTGCTCTGACATATGCTCACCTATTTATATTAAAATTTCAAGTTCCCTTTATTAGTATATATACAAATAGTTATAAAATCATAAAAAATAACATTTATGATTCTCTTGTCTATTCCTTTCTCAGTTCCTTAGTACCACATCAGAATGGCAGTTTTTTTGGTCACAGATATTCACCAGTGTATATGGTGTTACCAAGACCATTTTCTAACTTGGTTTAAAGGCAAGTTCCTCACTTAAAAGTTCTTCCTAGTCTTTGCTGGATTCCTCCATTTCCAGGAAGAGCCCCTACTCTGATTGCTTAACCCATGGGCCAGGAACCTAGAGTTCACACTTGGCATCATCTACATAAATCACTTCCCACGCTCTCCTTTCTAAGTCATGACTTTGAACTACAGAGAGAGAGACAGAGAGAGAGAGAGAGAGAGAGAGATACCACTTGTTTCTCTAAGTCTTAATTCCCTTAGCAAGACTTCAAAGTCATTTAAGAGGAACATGATCCCCTCTGGGGGGCATAACAGGACCTTCTCCCTTCGGGGACAGTATAATCTCAACGATTCACTCGTGCAGTTCCAATGACACACACCAGCAAGTCACATTCTTCCACTAACCTCTAGACATTGCCTTGGCTGCCTCTCCTCCCCTGGGGATCTTCCTTCCTGGAGTCTCTCTTCCCTCCTGGCAGAGCCCACTGTGGTATTAAAGCACACCAGGCTTGGAGTCAGAGGTTCTGAAGTCACATCTCAATCCTCATGTGAACTGGCTGTATGAACCTGGGAAAATCCCTCAGACCTCACTGAATCTGCCTCTTCAGCTGGATACTTCATAGGACGGTTGCAAGGATTAAGTGCAAACATGTCTGGAAATGTCTTTTGTGAAGGATAAGGTGCTATTTAGCCATCAGTTGTGGCTATTAAGATCTTTGGAGCCTCATTCTTTCTTCAATGCAGAGGTGGAGCTAACAGGCAACTGTAAGCAGGAAGACACAGCACATTCCCATAGGAAAACCATTTCCTGCTGAGCAATCAAGCCACCTAATTCATATTTTTTCTACAGCAAGCATGAAGGAACATACCCGTGCAACTTTATCCAGAACAGTCCATTGTTCTCCTCTAACATGAGGACTCAGATACTCAGAAGGATGCCTCAGAGATAACAATCTAAAGAAGGTATAGTTGGGTTAGATTGAAATAGTCATAAAAGGAGGCTTTTTTTTCCCCCCCCTTAACTGAGAGCTCAGTGCCCCTCCAGGAGGAGGAAAAAGCCACAGGCAGCCTTGTTTTCTTCTCATTAGAAACTAAGTCCTAGCCCAGCAGAGGCACATTCCATAGGGGCTGGTTGGGTTTGAGTGGAGGCTGGAGCGCAGAAACATTTTGGGTCCCCCTTCTTGCCTTCCTATAACAAAATCTCAGCAGTTGCTTAAATCTCAGGAGGCCTGGGATGAAACACCACCCAGGCCTGGCTGGACAGGAACAGACACATGCCTGGAGCCCAAATGCGACTCCAGGCTTTTAAGAGCTTGGCATGACCCCAGTTAAGCAATTCTGGAATCCACAGAGACTCTCCCTTGACTCCCCTCTCCCCACACCCACTCTCCCGAGACCTTCCTGGAAAAAGCAATGCAGGATTGGCAACCACCTCGTGCTTCCTTTTTTCTGCCAGCCGTCTGTATTTCCAAAGGAATCAGGCCCTAAGCCTAACCACAGTGCTCAGTAAATGGAGGCTGCTTTCTGATTCTTTAAGCGACCTTACAGCAGGCAGCCAACTCTTCCCCCCTCACTACATGAAAGAGAGAGAAAAAGAGAGAGAGAGAGAGAGAGTGTGTGTGTGTGTGTGTGTGTGTGTTTCCTTTAAGGCAACACAAGAAGAGTTTGATGTTTGGTTAGATCTTACTATTATATTTTAAATGTCATCTTTTAAGAGTCTTTTTTTTCCCCTGGTTTCTAAGATTCACTTTGCCTTTGGATGGAAACTGTCTGCTGGAAAGACAGAGCTGCGCTGTGAAGGAGAGTGAAGCTAAGGCACGCTTAACAACGGCAAGCTCAAGTCAGAGTTACAGAGCAAGATCAGTCCCTGGGGTGAGTCTGAAGAGGCTGCGAAACATGCTCTATCCAGCTGGGAGTTTTGGGGCTTAGAATGTTTGGGGATGGACCCAACATCTCGCCCCAGGCTCACCACTGTATAACAGGCTTTAGGCATGCATCAATCTAGTTTTGGGGGTCATATTTTGGCTCATTGGGTTCCTGAATTTATGTGTTGGAAGGTATTTTCAGTAGGTATCTGAATGATATGATCCCTGGGAAAGTTACCCTGTGGGATAGAGGCTCTCTGAACAAATGCTACCTTGTTTTCTTTCTTTGGTTCTTGGAGTATCCTTTAAATTAGTTGAAGCCTATAGGCCTTAAGCTGTGAATGACTTGATAGACTTCTGCTAAGACAGTGCAAGTTAGATTCAGGCACAAATAGTACCTTTCAATTGTGAGTGTGATTAATATTTGGTGATAAACAGAAGAGGGCTGGTAGCAGCCTAGCTTGTGCATACCTGGCTCCCCGTAATGAGAGAAACCACCTACTCATCTCCTTAGCCACATGAAAGGCTGCTGGCTCTTCTCCAGGAAAATGCTCCATAATGGGGCCCAAGCTCTGGTCCCCGACAATGCAAGTGCCCTGGAGGAAGTTGCCTGATTGGTAGGGTTAATCCACAGTCCCTGGGGAAATGCCTAGCTCCCCACTACTCCCCATCAGTACGCCTGAGCCAGACCCTGCCTAGAGTTCTGAGAGTGGTAACCATTCCTCTTTTCTGGCCTAAAGACTCTTCTCACCAGGACTATGGAGAATAGCAAGAGGCAACGGAGATTGATCTCATTTTACTGGTCAATGTTCTTTGGGAGAGTCTATTGGGTTACAGCAGAGGTTTCACCAGTGGTAAGAAATATATCAATCCTGTTGACCCAATGTATGCACAAACAGATTGCAAAAAACAATATTTACCCTAAGTGTGTGATATACACTGATATTTTCTTTCTATCCTGTGCTATTCAATTGTTTAAAATGCTGCTCTTCATATATTAAACTGATTTCACAATCCTGTAAATGGGTTCCTACCCACAGCTCAAAGTTTGGTAGAAGAACAGAACCTGCTCTAAGTAGCTTCCAAGTTAGGAGCTCAGACTTTGACCAGATAAAAACAATGGGTTCTATTGGATTCATTTGCAAATATTTCCTGAGCACCTAGTAGGTCCCAGGCACTGGCACAAGTGCTGGGTATATGGAGTAGAATAAAGAAAACAAAGTGAAAGTCACCTTTCGATTCATAGGCAGAGTTCCGCAGCAGAAAAGGATTCACTTGGAAAAAAATTATTCAATCAGTATTTTTTTAAAAAGTAATCACGTGTATGTATAAAACAGAACTAATAATATTTCAGGATAAAACATTATGAACGACTCTTAAGGAAATTCCGGATTTGGAAATTATTTCTGATTCAGTATCCACTTGATGTGCATTTACACTTGGCCATAACAGCTTCATATTCTAATCAATAACATTTAGCTCTCTCCACGGATATGAGTCAGAGACCCTTACTCCATGAACACACAAATGTGGAGTGATTTCAGCTTTCTCAGGGACCATTTATTCTGCAATAAACATGAATTTCATTGACATTCCCTTTATACTGTATGAGATCAAGTCAATATATACAAATCAGGATATGAACAAAATTGACCCCATAGCTACAAACGGTGGGGTGAAAATAGCAAACAGATTATTAATTACAAAGAGGATTTCTGCTGCACAGGCAGTTCCTCTGTGTCGGCCCTTGCAGCTTTCCCTCACGAAGCTTCTCCCACTCTGGTCAGGCAGATATTTGTATCATGGAGCAGGGTCCTGCAGTGTCCCCTGGGAGAAGCCACATGGAAGGACTTTACCCTATGCTACATCATTTCAAGGCTTTCCACCCAAGTGCCTTTGAACTGATAACATTACACAGTGCAGAGCTCAAGCATCAGTGCTTTGAGTCTTCTGTTTTATCTTTAAAAACCATGAGAGTTTTGCACAAGTCTACACATGAAGTCCTTCTACCTCACTCCCAAAATTTTCAGGTGAAATACAGGCTTATCTTGTAGCTTCCCATACTCTTCTGAAATCTTCCGCTAACCCCCACATTATTCAGGCCCCCAAGGGAAGAAGCACAGGCCTGAGTAACAGCTGTCGATATTTACCAATGGGAGGAACACCACACTCTTAACTCCTGCATCAAGGTGGCCCTGTTGTTTCAGAGGATGGAGAGCAAAGGCAGCTGTTGTTAAATTTTCTGCTCTCACCTCATGCCCAACAGTTAACGGATTTTCACATACCCCAATGTTTATTATACAATCTTTTTGTTCCAGGCTCTAAGGATTTATATGTTTTAAAACTTACATAATCCTCACCGTAACACTGTAAGGTAGATAGAAACATTATCCTCATTACACAAATAAGAAAATGGAGGCATAAGAGAGGTCGTACATCTGGGGGGAAATAGGAGTCAAGCTCACTTCAGGTCTGTCCCAACTGCGTTACACTCTTAACCACGCTTCTCTGCCCTTCTGTGAAGAGCTAGGAATCTGCATAAATACCACAAAATGATATGATATGCAAAAGAATGTTTAATTACTAATTCTCTTCCTAAAATTAAATTGTAAAAAAAAATTTTAAAGCTCATCCTCACCTTCTAGGTTTTTTTATAATGGTAAGTCTCATAGAAGTTAAACATATCAGTACTCCTAGGGTTGAAAACTAGGGTTGTCTCTTAACAATATGGCAGTTGTACAAGGTCACTATAGAATTAGATTTAACCTGAGCTTTGGCATTCGAAGTGTTCGGGTGCAATAAACTCAGACTCCAAATTTTCATACCTAGGTGCCCAGCTTTCCACAGCGTGATCCAATGGGACCCCTTGGGGATGGGGTTTGTAGCATTTACTGAGGATGAGCAGGAATGAGAAACCAATAAGTTAAATGCCCTGGGCAGCACGGTCTCCTGGCCTATCCCATGTATTTACACTATGTGTGAAGGCTGGACTATCCAGGTTATGGGCACAAAAAAGGAAAAAGAGGAGGCCTAATCTGACCCTGACCCACTGCTATACCTGAAGGCTTTGCCATCCCTTATCAGCCACTGCTAGTCCAGTCTACTGGCACCTTATGAACAGTCACTGGCTCACTGCAGGTGGATAAAGACATTCCCAAGCAATAGCAAGGGGATAACCGGGTCGAAGACCACCAGCAGCCCAGGAGTCCCAATATTTTTATAGCCCAGGCTGCACAATGCTCTTTAACTAATCACTTCTGCAAACTGTTGTTTATATCCATTGTAACAAAGTCTAGGGCTGCCCAAAGCCAGTGTTTAAGGATATACAGCAATCGCCTGGGGCGCTGATTAAAAAATGCAGAATCCATAGGGATTCTAATGCAGCAGATAAGGTAGACCCTGGAATGTTTTCAGTAATTGCCCCAGATGACAAAGCTTCACTCTAGGTAAACCTTCGTCTATCAGTTTTGTATGAAACTAATCATCCATATATGGCCCTGTCCTGACACTAGACTGTAAACACCATGAGGCCTGGGACTGTTTTTTCCTCTTTGTATCTTCAATGCCCAACCTAACACCTGGTTCACTGAATGAATAGTAGTTGAAGCTGATTGTCTCACAGAGATGAAGCTCTGTGCCTTGTCCTTTAGGTACAGAGAGAGATACATAGCATCTGACCTACCCTGGAAGACTGACAAGGCTGATCCCATCTCAGCGGAATCTGAATCTGGAATATGGCAGAATATCATTGCTTTTGCCAGAACAACCAGATGAAGAACAAAAAGTGAATGTGCTCCATCCCTTCATGAGGCTTCTGAAGCTTTCCTTATGATCTGATCACAACAAAGGAGACAGGCAACTGACAAATAGCACGCTGGTCCTGAAACACCGCTGGCATCTTTGTTATCAGCCTTCCTGGCCCTTAGAGAGAGATCTGCTTTCAGCGCTCCAGCAAGGAACAGACACAAAACTTCAGCCTCTCTCTTAATAAGTCCTTGATTTACTTGTCTCAAGGCAAGAGGACAGTGGTGGTAGGTTGAGATTTTTCAGGGTTTGGAGTGGTGGCTCTCCAGCTCTTGTGTGTGGATTACTAGGGTAAGCCCAGAAGCAAGGAGTTTTAAACCAGCACCCCAGATGATTTAGATGAAGATGCCCCCAGGCCACCGCAGGTGAGCATCTTCATAGGATTATCAGCTCGAAACCAGTTGTGCCTATTTCCTGCTGGGAAACCTGGGGAGCTGGGAAAAGCAGAAAATTTATCAAGCTCTGGTAAGAGTGAACTAATTATAACTGCTAAAGTGTTGGTTGGATGCGGGAAAATGTTTCCTTGGTGGGCCTGTGAGTACCTGGAAAATTTCAGGAGTGGCAGTGTACCTACTTCTCTGGAATTTCCTGAAAAATGGGATCCTAAAAATAGGCTGAGAATTGGCCCATGCGTCCTTTTTTTTTTCTTAAATCACCTGTTAAGTCACTGATAAAAATTTTATTTTTATTCATTTATTATTTATTTTGGATTCAGGAGGTACATGTGCAGGTTTGTTACACTGGTATATTGTGTGATGCTAAGGTTTGACGTACAGATGGTCCCATCACCCAAGTGTCAGCATAGTACCCGATAGGTAGTTTTTCAGCTCACGCCCCCTCCCTCTTCTCCTAGTAGTGCCCTCTGTGTCCTTAATATACATATTGTCAGCTCTGTATTTCTGCCCTGTGTGTAATTTTCATACTTCACATTCCACCCTAAGGTGTGGAGCTCTTAAGGGTGGGAAAATAAAATTCTGTTCATTATTGGCATCCTTAGCCTGGTTCCCCATGAGCTGACTCCAATGTACTTACCTAGTTTCATAGTCTGCTTTGCTGCCCACCGCTGCTCTCCACCCTCTCGCTCCCTCCTACATGACACTTATGTGAGCCTCCCAGGACCGTTATCTAGCTGATATACACCAACATAACTGCACACGAAGGGCTAAAACATTGAAACACTCCATGCTAGTTGGCAAACAATGGTTGTCTCAATCTCCATGAATGCCCCCATCTGCTGCTCTGGACTCTCCCCTAGAATCCCCAAGATGTAACAGTAAATAAAGGGTTAATGCCTGGCACAGCAGGGAGGCTTCTAGGACCCTGCTGCAGCCCAGCTGGGGCCTACTCGTCCATTTTGATTGTCCAAATATTTTGAATATTATCTCTGGCTTCCAAATTCCCAAAACACACATCACATTTTCACCCCTCTGGGCTTCTGCTGGCACAGTGCCCTTTGCTCAGAATGTCCTTCCCTCCAGCCTTCTTGAAACCCCTCTCATAATCCAGATCTTTGGTTCAAACAATCTTCTCCAAGAAGTCCTCCCCAGTCCCAGTCTCCCCTCTCAAAACAACTACTCCCTCCACCACAGCCACGGGCATTTTCTTCAAACCTTTTTGTATAACTCTTATCTTTTGTGTTCCTGTAGTTATTTATACATACATTCTAACATATCTACTTCCCCCACTGCTGAAATTTGAAGAATAGGTTTAAACCTATTTAAAGAATAGGTTTAAATTTGAAGAATAAATTTCCAGAAAGGCCGGGTGCAGTGGCTCACAACTGTAATCCCAGCACTTTGGGAGGCTGAGGCGGGCAGATCATCTGAGGTCAGGAGTTCACAACCAGCTTGACCAACATGGAGAAACCCCATCTCTACTAAAAATACAGAATTAGCCAGGCGTGGTGGCACATGCCTGTCATCCCAGCTACTTGGGAGGCTGAAGCAGGAGAATCACTTAAACAGAGGAAGCGGAGGTTGCAGTGAGCTGGATCACGCCATTGCACTCCAGCCTGGGCAACAAGAGTGAAACTCCATCTCAAAAAAAAAAAAAAAAAAAATTCCAGAAAGTCAGTCTTTGGCCACATGGCAATTTCTTTGAAGTTAACATAGTCCTATCTGATCCGGTGCAAGGATATGCTTTAACCACAGACAGGTTTGACCCTCCCAGTTTCTTGGGTATGGTTTGGAAGGCCACAGGAGTACATTAAAAGGTCCAGCATCAGCTGGGTGCAGTGTGGCTCACACCTGTAATCCCAGCACTTTGGGAGGCCAAGGTGGTCAGATCACTTGAGCTCAGGAGTTCCAGACCAGCCAGGCCAACATGGTGAAACCCTGTCTCTACTAAAAATACAAAAATTAGCCCGGCATGTTGGTGCACGCCTATAGTCCCAGCTACTCAGGAGGCTGAGGCATCAAAATCATTTGAACCTGGGAGGTGGAGGTTGCAGTGGGCTGAGATCATACCACTGCACTCCAGCCTGGGCGACAGAGTGGAGTGAGACTGTCTCTTTAAAAAAAAAAAAAAAAAGGTCCAGCATCTAGAAGCCAGAGGCAAATATAAGCAAGTCCCCAAACCAAAAAACATCCTATCAAATATAGTACCTGGGACAGAGGGACTGGCAACGGGCTTCCTGACTGTACTGATGGTGCCTCTTCTGACAGACAAGAGCTCTACCTTCTCTGTGCCAAACCCATCTTCATCTGCCATGCTGCAGGACAGACCTGCTAGGCAGAGGCAGCCAGCAGACCTGATCTGACTTTAGTTTCTTCTCGAAACTGCCTTCCTTTGTCTTTTTGTTTTCTAGCTTCTCATTACCTTGCAGAGGCAGCATTTCAGCAAATAATAGATTGTAAACCTCCTGAGGCCAGCAGCAGCTCTTGCTGACCCTTTCACTCTCCATAATAGCTAATGATTATAGTATTAGACACTCATCGTGCACTATTATATGCCAGGCTTTGTTCAACGCACTCAACCTTACTAACCCATGATATCCCAACTATTATCAAGTACTGTTTTGTTTGTTTGTCTGAGATAGGATCTTGTTCTTTTGCCCAGGCTGGAGTGCAGCGGTATGATCACAGCTCACTGCAGCCTTGACTTCCTGGGCTCAAGTGATCTGCCCACCTCAGCCCCCCAGGTAGCTGGGACTATAGGTACATGCCACCACGCCCAGAAAATTTTTGTATTTTTTGTAGAGACAGGGTCTCCCCATGTTGCCCAGGCTGGTCTTGAACTCATGGCCACAAAGGATCCACCCGCTTCAGCCTCCCAAAGTGTTGGGATTACAGGCGTAAGCCACTACACCTGGCCTCAAGTACCATTATTAGCTTCATTTTACAAATGGGGAAGCCAAGTTGAGAGTGGCAAAATGATCTGAGGTGGGGATTGGCCCAGCTAGGCAGTCTGGCTCCAGCGTCCTCGCTCTTAACTGCTACTCAACATCTACTGTGTAGTAGGTGTACAATACAAGTCTGTCAAATATATGAGAAGTGTCTACAGGGCCTTCTTGGTTAAAAGGACACTACTTTAAGGGAGATTTTTATAAGCACTTGACATCCCCAAACTTCCCCAGATGACTTGTAGCTATGTTCTCATCATATACATACTGTACAACCTCAAACACCAGTCACAGGGGACGCGCGGTACACACACTCTGCTTAAACGTATGTGGATAATAGAGATAAATGCTGTGAGTGTTCGAAGGGTCTGAGTGGGGAAGAAAGGCTTGGAAGTAGTTTGGCCACTTTAGGACAATAAACTTTTACTCATTGAAGCAGAGAGACGTGTGTGAGTGCATTCATGCGTGCATGCGTGTGCAGGGTGAGTGATGATCAATAGGGAGCGAGCTGGTGGGGGCATCTCTTTTCTTTCTCCTCCCTGTGGTCTGACAAAGCCTGTCTGTCTTGGCTTGCAACCATTCGTAAAGACCCCATAGCTTCCACTGGCCTCCTGCGCAGGAGGGCAGGGAGCAGGGAGTCATTCATCACTGTCAAGAGATGTGCTGCACGCAGCAGGGCCCGCTTCCTTCCCTGCTGCTCCTGCAGCTAGAGCTGCAAATCTTGAAAAGATGCAGAACATGCACATAGCAAATAACCATTCATCATCTCAGCTCTGGAAGCCCCGGGAGAGGCCCCCCCCCTTGTGGGGCTGACCCATTCTGACTTAGACTCCAGCCCCACTGGAATTTGGAACACAGGGACTTTTCAGGTGCCTAATCCCCGCCCCAGCCTATCCCCATCCTGGATAATCTATTGAGGTTTGGGGTTAAAATTCTCTGAAATGATCCCCCCTGCCCCTTTCTCTACAAGGTCAGATTTTCAGAGTGCTTTCAGCAATCAGACTGCTGCCAAGGTGGCCCGTAATCATTAAATTATGAAAATACAAGTTGCTGAGAGGAAATGAATACCAGGTTTCACTAGGGAAAGGCCTGCTTTCTTGTGAAGTAATTATAATATTAAAATATCATATTTCTCTGGTGAGTATAAAAAGTCTCCTCACAAGGTAGGTCTGTGGCATGACAGCAACATCAGGATTTACACTGGGGTGGGACTGAGAGAGCCTTCTGTGCCCCCCAAATGCCAGAGACATCTGTAGGTAAATTTCCGAAGACTGGGTTAAGAGTGATTAAAAGCAGAAAGAGGGAAAAGTACCGAGTTTGAATTTTTCAATTACTCTGTAAAACTCAAGAGTCAAGCTGTTCAAAAATGCAGGGTTTCCAAGGAAGGCTAATAATGCTGAGCTAATTAGACCCACAGGCATGGCCAACATATAAATTCGGGCCCAAAAGAGGGACACTGTCCCTTTAAAAACTGCCTTGGGATCTGTGGAAAAGCTAATGAGGAGTGTCAGTTGGGGCTGCTTTATTAGGTGGTCCTCAAGAGGATAAAGCCTGGGGTTTCTGTAACAGGGCTTCTGTGCTTGATTCAATAAATCAATTTATATTAAATGCGGGTGCAGCTCTGGAGCTGGCTTCATAAAGCATTCTGTGGCGTTTCTCAATCTGCTCATCTACTTCCTTGTCAGCCTGCTTGAATGCACTGTCAGAGGACATTGAAGAAAGCAATAAAGAATAAGATAGAAGCTGTATCTATATTTGTAAAACCCAACCTGGCAGCTCCAGACCATGCGTGGAACTATCTCCAGTGAGTTTCTCTCTCCAGGAAGCATCTGGATTGTTGGTAAGAAGCCTGATGCTGTGGGGCTGTGCCTCTCCTCCCCAAGCCAAGCTCCAGGCTATAGATGGAGAATAAAGGTCGCCCCAAACACAATGGAAAGGGTTGGAAACCAAGCTGCTTTTAAATCATATTCTCAGGGCCTGAGATACTCCCCAAGAAATCAAAGGAAAAGCAAGAGGGACAACAGTGCCAACAGCTGGTCCTCATCCAGGAGACAGCTGAGAGAGCTGAAAGAAGGCTGCTGGGCTGCTTGGGGAGGGGAGGTGCACTACTGACTAGGGCCGATGAAACGGGTCTCTCTTTAGTCTGGCCAGCTGGAGGCAGCTTCTTGGTGGCCCAAAAGTGACCACTGGCTATGAGGTGAGTTGTTCCTAAGCACAATGACTGATGCCCCTGGGGATCAGAAAAGGGGTGTGAAGCCCACCTGTCTGCAGACTCAGAGTCCGGCAGCAGAGGCACCAGAGGCTGGTGTGGCTACACCATTCCCTGTCCACACTTATCAGTACCCAGCTTTTAAAAAACTCTTTGCTGCCAGGTTCGGTGGCTCATGCCTGTAATCTCAGCACTTTGGAAGGCTGAGGCAGGAGGACTGCTTGAACCCAGGAGTTCGAGACCAGTCTGGGTAACATGGCAAAACCCTGTCTCTATAAAATACACAAAAATTAGCAGGGTATGGTGTCACACACCTATAGTACCAGCTACTCAAGAGGCTTGACTCGAGTTTTACAGAGTAATTGAAAAATTCAAACTTGGTACTTTTCCCTCTTTCTCACCTGAGCCTGGGAGGTGGAGGCTGCAGTGAGCTGTGGTCATGCGATCGCCTTCCAGCCTGGGTGGCAGAGTGAGACCCTGTCTTTAAAAAAAACAAAAAAACAAAAAAACAAAAAAACTCTTTGCTGTTGGGATGTTGAGTTACAGAGAGCTCCTTGCACCACCCCATTCCCCACTACACCCACGCTCTTCTACAAGGTAGACCACAGCACCATCCCGTAGAACTTTCCATGATGATGGAAACGTTCTATATCCACATGGTCCAGTTCAGCAGCCACTAGCCACATGTGGCTCCTGAGCAACTGAGATTCGGCTAGGGCAACTTGGGAAATACATTTTTAATTTATGTAATTTTAACTAATTGAAATGGCCACACGTAGCTAGTGGCTACCGTGCTCGAGAGCACAGAGAACGGAAAAGGTTTTCTTTGCCTCGATAAAAGCAGAAAGTGCTGAAAGGAGAAAACGAGCTGACTCCACTCTGCTCCCAGTGGAAAATCCCCTATTTGCTCATAGTTTTAAGGAAAAGAGAGGAGGGAAAATTATCGTGATGTATCATTAAGTTAGAATTATAAAAATTAGGGGCTCTAAGGGACAAAATAAAACATTGCCATCTCTGGAATCTTTCTAATGGGATCTGTCTTTTCCAGCAGCTCTAAAAGCAGAGCAAAGCCCACCCCTGCCCCTACCACACTTACAGGTTGGCAGCAATGGTCAGAGGAAGTATTTTACAAGCGGGAGACCTAGGCCAGGATTTACCCAAGGCCCCAGAAGCTTGGCAGAGCAAAGTACGCAAGGTGCCTATCACCAAAACAGGACTCTCTTTACCAAGTCAAGCATGTGATCTCAAGTTACCAGTCCAGCCTGCCCCTGAAATAAGACCATCATAGCCTTAGAAAGGCTTTGCTTAAAGGAAGAATTCTGGTATACTTTGCTCATGACCAGAACCATCTGGAAGCAATCTAGCATTCACAAGATGGACTTTTCTTCTTTGGCCCTTGCTCTCTCTACAAATCCCATCAGCCCAGGAACAGCTGCCGGAGAACCTGGCCTGGCGCCATGGGTGAAGTTTCAGCCCCCTCCCACACACATGTCCTTCTGGGTCCCTGGCTTGCTTGCCACCCCACGTGGCTGGACATGGCACAAAGTACGCTGATCCTACTTGAGAAAGCGAAATAGCTAGCGGTCACAGGAGCAGAGACTTGGTGCCACAAAGCCAGCTGTGAGAAACTGCTGTTTCAACTCGGTAACACAGACACTCACCAGTAAATTACAGCCTGAGACATCTCAGAGGGCTGCGGGTCGGGATACTCTGCTCTCAAGGCAACACAATGCCAGCTACAGTGTGCATCCTGCAACAGCAGCTCAACACAAAGGGATGGGGAGGATGGGCCCCAGCGTGAGGATTCTGGCACTGGGGCCAATGATACCATGCACAGGAGGTGAGAGCCAAGGGGGTGATGGGGAGAGCAAGGGAAGACTCCATCAGGAATGAACTCAGCGCTGGGGGCACTGCGAAGAGAGCGGCTTTGTAAACCAAGCCACTGTGCAAACTATCTGAGGAGAGGGGGAAGGGGAGGTGGGGGAGCCAGGGAAGAGGCCAACTGCATTATGAAGGTCCTGGTGACAATAACCTTTTGTCCTCAAAACAATTTGGGCCTGCCAAGCTGCTCCACAGTCTCTGAGAAAGCACGAGGGTGGGAAAAAAAGGATCCCCATAAAGAGGCAACAGACTCATTCTTAATTATGAGACAAGGCTTCCCAGAGCTGACATCCTCTCCCACACTTCCTCCTGCGGCAGACACACCACTGAGTGCCGGCGCGATGCTCCTCTAATTTGAGCAGGCAAGTTTTCTAAGAACTGGTTCTTGTGGGATCTTCCCCCAGAATCCCCACCCCCAAATGACACAGGCTCTTAGTGAGAAGTGTGAAGCATCAGTTTAATTTGACCAATGGTCTACAGGGTCAGACTGGGGACTAGAAAAGTGACGACCTCAGCAGCTCCTAATATGCTTCATTCCATCCTCTTGACCCTATAGGATCGTCAAGACACCGGTCCTGGTCCTGGTGGATAGACGGCCCTTGCTTAAATGTACACCGAAGCTCAAAACGGAATTATCATGTCTAATTATCCTAAAGAAAAGCTGACTGGCACATTGTGTAAGAACCCCAACAAAGAGTCAGAAACCTGGATTCTAGTCCTTATTCTGACACGTTTGCATCAGGGGAGGCTGCGCAAACTGCCTAATACCTCTAGGCCTCAATGTGCTCACCTGCAAAATGGGAGTCAGGGGCAGTCATTCCACATCTGGCAGTTCAGCACCTTAGTAAGCACCACACACTCTGAAGTTACAATGCTTGGATCCATATCCCACTTTCTCCTTTTACGAGTTCTATAACCTTGAGCAACTTAGCTCTGTGCCTCAGTTTCCTCATCTGTAAAATATACCTAGTTCCTAGGACTGTTTTAAGAGTTAGGTATGAGGAATCAGGTAAAGCTCTCATCATAGTGTCTGGCCCTTAGCTCTTCCAATAATTGTCGGCCCCATAATCATGATGATTAGTGGGTGATGAAGAAGAAAAAAAATTCCACAACTAGGCATTTACTACAAGGATTAAACAGCTTTGCAGTAGTAATCCTTTATTATAAGGATTCTCACAGCTTTTACCTGTGAAAAGGTTTCAGAAAAATGGGTTCCAGGCCTAAGTAATCCTTCCACCTCAGCCTCCCGAGGAGCTGAGACCATAGGCATGTGCCACCATGCCTGGCTAATTTAAAAAATTTGTTATAGAGATGGGGTCTCCTTATGTTGCCCAGGCTGGTCTTGAACTCCCAGGCTCAAGTGATCCTCCCATCTCGACCTCTCAAAGTGCCAGGATTATAGGCATCAGCCACCATGCCCAGCCTCCCATCTTTAAGTCCTAAAAAATAACTGCTAGATCTAAGGCTTTCTGTTAGAGAGTAAAAACATTTTAAAAAGGAATTCATTAAAGTTGGGTGGGGGTGCTTTATGTAGGCAGTAGTCTAAATTGAATGGATGATTGATTTATTGATTCATTTACTTATTTAGAGATGCGGTTTTGCTCTGTTGCCCAGACTGGAGGGCAGTGGCGTGATTCTGACTCACTGCACCCTCGAATTCCTGGACTCAACTGATCCTACCACCTATGCCTCCCCAAATGCTGGGATTATAGGTGTGAGCCACTGTGCTTGGCCTAAACTGGTTTTCAATTTCTCAGGTTCTTCTAACAAAGATGGAAAGGGCTTTTCTTCACCTTAAGTCCTATTTTCAAATCAAAAGTCAGAACAGGTAGGAAATGCACAAAGATGCACATAAATCTGCTTGTAGCCAAGGTTGCGAGCCAACAGCCGTGTGGGGAATTAGGCTGAAAACAAATCAGCAAATCACGTCTGACTAAAGCCATTCTCAGTTGTGGCTCCTTCATTATTCAGTACCTTCTGTGAAGTTCCATACAATTAAAAATAGCCCATTTGTGGACTGTTTATCTGCTTAGGACCATGCTAATGCAGAGAGAGAGAGAGAGAGAGAGAATGAGAAAGAGAACAAGAGGAAGTGTGCATGCAAGACTGAAAGAAAGTAACTGTGTGCATATAAAGTTGGATATAATCTAGTCCCTGAACTTAGCTACATTTTTTTTTTAAATTATAAAACCGGGACAATCTTTAGACATTTGCTAAATATTAAAATGTACAAGCCACTAAAACCAAACCAAACCAAAACAAGACAAACAAACAAACAAAAAACAGAGCTTCCAGGGTTTGGAGAAAGAAACATAAAAAAACTAACCCCATCACACATTCTACTTACAAAGAGACGTTTGAGTGGAACCTTTACAGCCTTTGAAAGCATCTTGCCCATTAAAGTGACGATGCCTATTATCTCATTAGGAGTGCTTTTCAAAGTTAGTAACAATGAGCTGTTTTTCTCCCCCTTTGAATCAATACTAAGCATCTGCAACAAAGATACTTTTCCTTATTACAAAATCCTAGGCAGATATTTACCATTTGTTTTGACTACTTTAGATCTAATTTGCCTTTCTGGCATAGAAAGAACATAGGTACAGCCTTGCCTCAAGCTCAATCTGTTTTAAATGTGCACATCGACTGTCTGCAACATTGACCTCCCCACTTCTGTCAGTTATACTTCTTTTCTTCCTTTCAGCCAATACATAATTGCTGCCTGTCTACTCTGTGTCAGGCACAGGACTAGGCACTGGTGTCCCCCTCAAGGAGACTACAGACTTGTTGAAGAGACACATTTAAATAGGCAACTGGTGTTGTCAAAGACTTACCTTTATCCCCTGGCCTAAATCATTTAGTTTCTTACTCATTTTCATTCCTTCTGTGTTTTCTGCTTCTATTCCTCTACTTAGTCCTTGAGATCTCACATAAATGTTGCTATGATAGTTTTTCTCCGGGTACCTGAATCTGCTTTCTCTCCTAGTCAATTTCATTCCAACTTCTCTTAGAATGGCCTTCCAAAAACATTGCTTTCATTTAGTTCTCTTTCTTAGGAATATATAAGAGCACCCCATAGCCTCCCAGTAAATCTAAATTTGTCTGGCATCCCATTTTCCCTATCATGTTCCCTCAGTACCAGCCCCGTCTGTCTCTCACAGTCTCTCCTCTTCTATTTGGTCATGTTCCTCAACATCTTTTAGATCTCCTCTTTTCATGTGTTTACAACCATGTGGGTTCCTAACTTTCCATCTTTCCAAATTCTACAATTCCCAGACTAAACCCCATGATGCTTTGCTGAATTACACTAGCTCTCACCTTAAACTTTTCCTGTACAAGTGCTGATTTTGCTAACTAAATAAAAATGGATTTACAAGAAAACCTAGTCAGGGTTGGTATGATGACCCTGGGGCATCAAAACCCCAGAACTTAGAGCTGCAAAGGTGAACCCTTTCTGATAAATCCATTCATATTTTAGAGCAGGGGTAAATTCTTAGGCTTGAGAACCAGTCTCTGATGCAACTACTTAACTGCCCTGTTGCAGTGTGAATGAAGGCAGTCACAGATCAAACAAACAAATTTTTAAAAATTATTTATAGAAGTAGGTGGGGTAGGCAGAATCTGACTCTTAGGTCATAGTTTGCTAACCTTGTTGTAGAGGAAGAAGAGTGGATACAGGTGAGGAACTTCTATTGGTTTGCAAAGGACAACCAGAAGTCCCTTAGATTGGCCTCTTATCTTCCCTGGGTAGCTCAACTTGTTCCCTGAAGACAGTATATAGCCTGGCGGTAGATCCCTGGCCAAGTCATCACCATGGGAATTCGGGCTGTGACCATCTGCTATTGCTATTTTGGTCAATGGGGAAGAGATAAGAAAATCTACTTCAACTCTGTTGGAGATATGGGGAAGAAAGGGTCCATTGTCTCATTCTCATATGTTCTTCCAGACTGGCAGGAGGCTCGCTTGTTAGGACGCCAGGGCACAAGAGCAAATCTTCACCCACACAGTGCCAGGCAGTGCACTCTCATTTAATCCTTATATCAACCATAGAGTATAAGTACTTATCATCATATCTGTTAGTCAGATACAAGAAACGATGAGGTCTTAGTCAACTTTAGCCACTGCTCCATTCTAGAAATGGTCTTGATGCTTACACACTTGTGTTTTTGGAATAAGAGAACCCCCTAGACAAGAGTTCTTATTTCAATTTGAATGTGATATTAATGAGAATAGCTCATTAACTTTAGCCTTGATAATGAGCCTTCAAAGGATATATCTTTTTATCACTTTATCCATGGAAAAATGGGCTCTAGAGGTTAAGCAATTTAACCAACTTTGCTCATTTAGAAAACTCAGAGTCAGGATTTGAACCCAAGTCAGTCTGGCTCAATAAACCTTTGGTCATTCTACCTCTTTAATAACCCTGACCTAAACACATAAAGCTTCATGTGTTTTTAAAGCCCTCAAATGTTTGCTGCATGTGAAGTGAGAAATCAGGTCAGTTTCACGGGGTCCAGTATCCCCAAGGAGAGCCTCGAAGAAGCAGAGAGGCAAACCAAGGCTTGTGATTTGGTCCTAAGCAAAAATAGCAGAGGCAGGTGTAGCCCCTTGTCCTTCACCACAAACCCAGGTCTCTGGCTGTACTTCCTGATCCAAACTGTGTAAGTGACTTTTTATGGTGGTGATGCTTCCTTCACACACACTGTGTGGTGCCGAGGCGGAGGAAGGCATGTTCTTACCAGCCTGTCATGTTAAAGTCCCTGTAGAGCATCTTCTTTCCAAGCTCCTTTCTCTGTACTCTCCTTGGAAACTCCAAATGTGTGAACTCATTTCCCAGCAAGTGAGGCTGCATGAATGCCTAATAGCAAAAAGAAAAAGAAAAAACACATACAGACACGTATTTAGAGAAACAAAATAAGAATCAAGGATGCTTTGCAAATTGAGACAGGCCATATTTTAAAAACAAGAAAATTGCCTCATATTTTAAGTAAATAGATTTCAGAGTCTAACCACTAATAGAAGATGAGCACATAAAAATGAACTTACAAAGGAATGCAACTTTTTCATTTGATCTGATACATTGATTGTAACCAAACGCATAGCTGAAGGCATCAGGAAAAAAGACTGAGCTTCTCTCTAAAGCCTGGCTTTTTAGTTTTCCAAATGGTATACTGGTGAGATACAGGGTGAGAAAGCTCCCCTGACATGGCCTTTTCCACACTCATCTCACTTACATTCCCGGTTATCACGGCCTTGCCTTTGAAACCTGCGTGTGAGCTTTCACATAAACACAATGGCTCGAGTGCTGGTTGGGGCTGGATGCAGCAGACGGGAACTTTCTGTTGGACTCCCTCCAGTTTGCTCTGCAGTCATTTGATCGTGTCATTCGAAGACTATTCTGGAGCAGATGGCTTCTCCCCCTCCCCCAAATCTCTGTTCACACTACAAAAGTCTTGAGCAAACAGCCACTTAGGGAATTGCTTTGAAACAACAGTCTCATTGTCACATTCAAAATTCAAATCTAGCATATGCAATGCTCACATATTAACTTCTCTACTCAGAGGCCACACACCGCAAGCAGGCCTGCACTAGAACTTCCCCGCATGAAGCTGTCCACCTGCTTCTGAGCAGCGTGGTGGAATGGATCTTCTCTCTTTTCTGGCAGGGAAAAGAGTGGGCAGAGCAAATCACAGCCTGGCACTGTAGGAAAGCAAGGGATCCCTGCCACCAGGCAGATGGTCAGGTCCTCAGTGTATGGGTCGTAGGCATCTCCTACAGCTACTTTGCCAGAACGCAATGCCAGTGGATCTCCCACTGATTCTCATGAAGGTCTGGAGGTATTAGTTAGATGTGAGTCATCCGATGCTAAGTTTTTCAGGAACCAAAGGAAGCAAGCTATATTGTCACCGGGCTGGTCATATATGCCTGGATATGGAACTCTGAGCAAGTAATTCTGCGCAGGCTTGGGGACAGGACAGGATGGGATGAGACAGGGTGACTAAGGGTGAGCAGGAGAACTGTGCTTCCCGTTTGCTGTAGCCTCAACAGTTTCCAGGTCTGGCGGACATTCTGGATCACTCTGAGGGGTTCTGAAAATCCTGCTGGGAGTAACGCTTGCGGTACCAATGGGTATCAAGTAAGCTTAAATACAAGGTTTTACAGACAGGTTCTCCTGGGAAGGAATGAAGGCAACTAACACTTAATAGGTCAGGTCAACAGTGGTGCTTTGGGTGAGACGAATTTGGGTGTGAATCCAAGCTCTGCCTTCATAAGCAATGTGGTTTTAGCAGGTTATTTCATTTCTTGGGCCTCATTTTATCTGTAAATGAGATTAATTATATACCTCACACTGCTGTTTTCATGTAATGTCTATTAATATACTTATCTTAGTTGTTTCTGCTTACAAAAAATTATTATAGTCACCTGATTGTTGAGTCCTATTATATCCTGAGTACTACACTCAGTGCTTTGTGAGTTCTCATTTCACTCTAAGATTGCCTTAACAATCTTACAGGCAACACTGGCTACATCATTTGTGGGGCCCAGTGAAAAACAGAAAGAGGAAGCCTGTGTTCAAAATTAAGAATTTCAAGACAGGAACAGCAGAGCATTAAGCATAGCACCCTGTGCGACCACACAAGTCACAGGCCCATGAAGCTAGTCATGCCTACTGGGTACATACTATTTTATTCCTCTTTTATCTTGGTCCACCCGTGAAAATTAAGGAACAAAGGCATAAGTGGTCAATGGACAGCAGCATCTGTTATAAGCCCTTTATGATGTTTCAGAACTTTGAGATTGTATCAGCATGAATATGACCCACTACTCAAGCTGGACTAACATGGGCTTAGGGGTTACCATGTGCCAGCCCCATACCAGACACTTGATACACCTGATCTTACTCCCCAACAATTTCACAAAGCATCAGTCATAGACTCGACTGACGAATGAGAAAACTACATCCTGGAGAGGTTAAGACCTAGCCCAAGGTCATTCACCCAAGACTGGGTGGATCTTGAGCCTGAGCTTAATATCACGGTTATAACCCTCATCCTAACCATATGTTGGGCCTTTAACCTACACATACATTTTAACAAAAGATAGTAAAGGGGCCATAAGAGGCCTGCAATCCTTTGCACTTAGACTATGCAGAGTCTGAATCAGTAAACCTTGTTAAAAGAACTCACACACACAGAGCCACACACGGTATGGGCACAAGGATATCTCTGACATTTATAACATTAAATAACTAGAAGAAATCATTGAACGAATAATTCATTAAATAAACTAGCCTAAACCCAAACAAGATAATTCTATGGTGTCACTTACAATGACACTATAGAGAATATGCAATGACACAGAGTTGCTTTAAGTGTAAAAAAGTAGGTCTTCAAACAATATGTGTGTGTGCATGAACTTGTGAGTGCTGGGTCATATATGCACAGATCTTTGTAGAAGACATACATATGTATACAGATGCTCCTCTGCTTACAGTGGGGTTACATCCCAATAAACCCATCAGAACCTGAAAATGTTGTAAGTCAAAATGCATTTCATACAACTAGCCTACTGACCAGAGCTTAGCCTGGCCTACCTTAAATGTGCTCAGAACACTCACATTAGCGTACAGTTGGGCAAAATCATCTGGCAACACAGTCCACTGTAGAGTGGAGGTTGTTTACCCTCACGATTGTGTGGCTGACTAGGAGCTGCTGGCTCACTGCCACTGCGCAGCATCACAAGGGAGTATCATACCACATATCCCTAGCCTGGGAAAATATCAAAATTCAAAATCAATTTGAAGTATGATTTCTACTGAATGCATACTGCTTTCACAACATCAGAAAGTTAAAAAAAGGTGGCATCACTTTCATTCTGTTTTGTAAAATGAGGGCTGCCCTGATTTAAAAAAAAAAAAAAAAGTAAGTTGGGAACCATCTGTATACAAATGGACATGTTACGGTCTGAATGTGTCTCCTAAAATTCACGTGTTGGCAATTTAACCCCTAATGCAACAATGTTGGGAGGCAGGCCTTTTGGGAGGTGTTTAGGCCATGAAGGTAGAGCCCTCGTGAATTAACGCTGCTATGAAAAAGGGCTTGTGAGAGGGAGTTCACTCTCTTGCCCTTCCACCTTCTGCCATGTGAAAACCGAGCAACAAAGCCCTTACCAGATGCTGGTGTCTTGATCCTGGGGGCTTCCCAGACCCCAGGACTGTGATAAATTTTGTTCTTTATAAATTACTCAGCCTGTAGTATTGTTATAGCAGCACCAAACAGACTAAGGCTCTGTGTGTGTGTAAATACAGATACGTGGCATTATATATATATTATTAACAAATAGGTAAGACTCCAAAGGACATTCCTGAGCACATTTCTTAACAAACCCTGTGTCTAAGAAGGTGATGCGTGTTCAGGACATACTACCTCAAATAATGGTACCTGGGCATTTGAGGAAACTAGAAGCAGGCCATAGAAACTAGGAAGAATTCCCCTTACTCCTCCTCTAAAGCAAGCCATGAGACCTAGCTGACCTTCCCCTGAAAATAGATCATTAAGACCCGATTCCAGAGGGGCACTGCACCATACCCAGAGGAAAGAAATATCACACAGGGATGCCAAGATGACGCTGAACAAACAGGCCTTGATGTATACCCCTACTCCTGAGTTTATCACCATTAGATCACACTCTTTTGTCCTTTGATCAAACTTCTGTATGACTGTCCCTAAAAATACAGTTTGCCCTGTCTCCTTGGGGCTTTATTTCTGAAGATATCTGTGTGATATAAGCTTATATTAAATCAATTTGTTTGCTTTTCTCTTGTTAATCTGTCTTTTGTTATAGGGGCATCAGCCATGAATGGGTAAGAAATCTCTTCTCCCCATACAAGGGTAAGTGTGGAGATTTCAGGCGCTTTGCCTCCTAACAGGAGGATGAGTGGGCCCTTTGATGGTGCTTTAAACCAGGGACACTTGGGCTGTTTTTGGCTGGTATCCATTTGCCTGGGCGGCTGTATCAGAAGATCTGTTGAAGCAGATGTCTGCGGGTTAGTTGGGAACTCCTCAACAGCTTTGATAACTGCAGGGGCCACCTAACCTCTCCCTCTGAGGATGTGCAGGTTTGAAAGGGTCTTAAACATTGTGCCGCTCTGAGGCACCTTCACACACAGAGCCTTTCATGATTTCCACAAACTGCTTGCTTTCTCCCAGGATAACAACAGGCTATGATATTTCATCAAACATATATGCCATGAGATGCACCATCATTTTATTACTTCTAGGAAAGAAAAAACAAGATGCCAATTAAAATATATATAATTTTCTTCACATTTCAAATTTTAATTTTATCCTTTTCATAACAACTGAGACTTAGACACATTTCTATTATCTATTGGATATATTTAATAAGGGATATAGAAGTGAAGTATGTTGGCTAAGGTTTCAAAAACTTTTACATTTAGAATCCAGCTGCTCTCATCATTTTTCAACTCTGAATCATGAATTTTCATAATTTTCCACACAGAAGTGTTGTGTGCTTCATGAGAGCACAGTGACGCAGCATTTTTTAAATAATCCACACGGCACTGGAAGCCTCAAAGCCAAGGGTGCGGAAGTTCTTAAGCCTGCTTTGCAATGATCTAGAGCCAGCTTACTTCTGACTCCCACTTCAGGAATGTGGCTAAACAAGTCTGATTCACACCTCCTCAAACTCCTCCGCACAATTAGTTGCATCCAGTGATGCTTAACAAGCCCTTCACTTTTCTCTGCAGGATTTTCTTCCAAGCTGCTGGACACCCATCCCACAAAAGTTTGGTGTGATGGTACTCAGGTCATTCTACCCCAAAATATGGCACCTTGGCATTTGAGGAAACAGCAGAAACAGGAAAGTCTCTCAATTTCCGCTTGTCCCTCTCCCCTGAAGCAGGTCACAGGATTCTCATTCCAGAGGTGCCCTCCCCATATCCAGAGGAAAGAAACATCTTTAACTCTGAAGACACAGGGATACAGAAGAATCTGAACAAAGAGCCTTGCTAAATTCTCCCCAGTTTATTCCCATTAGATCGTACCCATTTTATCCAATTATATTTCTCCATGACTGTCCAGTCTTCCTCAAACTTAAGCATAAAAATATACAAGTTTACCTATTTCTTTAGGTCTTCAATTTCTCATAAAGTCTCCTGTGTCATGTAAAACTTATATTAAAGAGATTTGTAAGGTTTTCTCGTGTTTATCTTGTCTTTTGTTATGGGGGAACTTGTGATGGGTGAGGAAATCTTTTCCACCCCTGCAGGTGTCTGCCCTTTTGATGTTCACATATGTCCAGGAGATGACATGTCATGTCTGTCCCCTGGCTGGCAGCAAAAATCAAATATAAAATTCAGATATGTTAAAAAACAAACAGGTGACTTAGTTCTGAGGAAATACTGTCATACTTGCTCCCCCAACTGATACTGATGCCACACTCTTAGATTTCTCTATCCTTCTAATTTTTCTTCCCTCTTGCTAACTGACACAGCACAGGTGGCATGATTCATTTTCTGTCATAATCATGCTTACCATATAATTTATAAGTACACCATGTGTACCTGTGATGTATTTTTGCCACTCTCTTTTTCAAAAAATCACCGCCCACCTCCTTACCAGCACATTCAATACTTACTGCTGTTGCATATGTCAAACCCTATGGAGTTAATGGTGTTAAAGGAACTCATCTCAAGAACTTGGTACAAACAGAGCAAACATATGGCTGCTTAATGAAAAATGAGATGCTAAAATACATGGCTGCACACAATTTGTAAAAACCTGTTGATTTTCAGAGGAAAACATTTATGCTTGTTAGTCTATCTTTTTGTGCACTCATAAAAGTCTCTATATATAGTCTTACATGCACACGTGTTTACACATGTACAGTCATCAAAATATTTAAAAAGGTTATCTGAGGGTTTTCTTTTTAATGTACCCATAATCATGGATATTTTGACCATTGGACACAGATTACTTTCATTTGAAAAGAAAACCCTCTAAAAATTAGTTTTTTGAGAACCCAGTGTTTAAAGCAAGTTTTAAAAGATTGTTGAGAAAAGCGTTACTGCTTCTTGTTCTAATAATTTTAGGGAAAGTCAAAATCCTGGAGAAGAGGCAACCAGGGCAGGGACCTGGCTCCAACGTGGGGTTGTGGAAGCTGCAGATTTCCATCAGGCCAGCACAGATATGTTTTGTCGGCAAAAGCAGAGTGGCCAAACAACTTGGGGATTTGGAAACTTCTTAGGGCCTGCCCAGAATTCAGGTGACCATGACTGGCTAGAATTCCTTCACTGGTACTGGTCTGTGCCTCTGGAAGCATTGCGCAAGTCAGCGTTCTGGAGTCCTGAGTCTTTAAAATGATTTCACTTTGAATTTACCATAAGCAATAAGCCCAAAGTCTGTAAAGTGTTGGAGCAGGAATTTGATAGTTTGCTAATAATTTCCCGACTTTTTTCTTTGAGACAGAGTCTCACTCTTGTCACTCAGGCTAGAGTGCAATGGCGCGATCTTGGCTCACTGAAACCTCTGCCTCCTGGGTTCAAGCGATTCTCCTGCCTCAGCCTCCCGAGTAGTTGGGATTACAGGTGTACACCACCATGCCCAGCAATTTTTTGTATTTTTAGTAGAGACAGGGTTTCACTATGTTGACAAGGCTGGTCTAGAACTCCTAACCTCAGATGATTCACCTGCCTCGGCCTCCTAAAGTGCTGGGATTACAGGTGTGAGCCACCATGCCCGGTCGATTTCCTAACTTTAAACTTACAAGATGCATGGACAATTTTGGTATCGTTTACTCCCCATTGTCCATAACTGAGCAGTTCATAAATATATATACATGATTAATGCCCCTTCCCAAGCCACATTTCATAGGGATATTGGTCTATTAAAATTGTGGACCAAATCCAAGAGGGGCAAACTCACATTAACATCCCACTTCTGTCTGCAAAATAAAAATTCTGGATAGTCTCCTAAACATTCCTTATTTATCTGATATGCTGGATACATTCTGACCTTTTCTCTTTGGTGATGTTATTTGGATTTATTTATGTTAGAAACATCTGCATAGTGACGCAGGTTAGTCATATAAGCCATTGGGTATATGAGAATACCAGCTACACTTAAATGTGTTCAACATTTTTATTTTTTTATTTTTAGTTTTTGAGACAGAGTCTTGCTCTGTTGCCCAGGCTAGAGTGCAGTGGTGTGATCTCAGCTCACTGCAACCTCCGCCTCCTGGGTTCAAGCAATTCTCCTGCCTCAGCCTCCTGAGTAGCTGGGATTACAGGTGCACATCACCATGTCTGGCTGATTTTTGTATTTTTAGTAGAGACAGGATTTTGCCGTGTTGACCAGGCTGGTCTCGATCTCCTGGTCTTAGGTGATCCACCTGCCTCAGCCTCCCAAAGTGCTGGGATTAGAGGCATGAGCCACCATGCCCAGCCATGTGTTCATCATTATTAAAACCTTAGCTACACTCCAGTGCCTAGCATAGCACCCAACATAGTAAAGGTGCTAAATAAGTATTTGCTAGAAGAATGAATGCAGAATATTCTGACATGCTCTACACAATCACAACTTAGTGATTATTTAAGCTATAAAATAACACAGCCTTCAATCTTTTGAAAAAGTTAAAACTAGGCCCATATTGTATAAAAACCATCTTGGACCCACGTAGTTTGGATTTAGTTAGCTTCTTATAAATTGATAGATGTCTTCCCATAAAAATACATATGCATGGCTGCATGTGGTTTTTACAACCCCGTGATGTTATTTTACAAATCCTAAGAATATCTAAATAATAATGCTATGTCTCTTCTTTACTTAATAAGCCTGCAGATGAGAAACCTATAAATTAGCAGTTGATATTACAATGCAATTATTATTATTATTATTATCATTTTTTGAGATGGATTCTCACTCTGTTGCCCAGGCTGGAGTGCAGCGATGCAATCCTGGCTCACTGCAATGTCAGCCTCCTGGGTTCAAGTGATCCTCCTGAGTAGCTGGGACTACAGGTGTGTGCCACCACGCCTGGCTAATTTTGGTATTTTTAGTAAAGACGGGGTTTCACCATGTTGGCAGGGCTGGTCTTAACCTCCTGACCTCAGGTGATCCACCCACCTTGGTCTCCCAAAGTCCTGGGATTACAGGCATGAGCCATCACGCCCAACCTCAAAATGCAATTTAAAGTGTACCAGCCCACCCTGCGATACAAAAGAAAAAAAGGATCTCTTCTTGTACCTCCATTTTAATCCTAAATTTTGAGGTTTTCCTTCAAGGAAACACAACAGAATGCTATTAAATGAGGGGAGAGGGTGGATGTATACCCCAAATTCATATGTGTGCCACAAATATCACCTGGGGGAGAAAGCTTGAAAACCTCTGCCCTAGCAAGACCAAAGGCAGGTAACCAAGACTCTTAGGGACTCCAAAGAGCATAGGTTTGTTAAAAAGAGAATAGGACATATCCTCGTCACTTAGTGATCTGAGCAGCTAAAAAAAGGAAACTTACAAACATGGTTATATCTGGCCAGAAACAAGGACACCTCTCAGGAAAGGATGCTGGAATAACCGACTGTGTCAGGGCAGGACACCAGAGTTGGAATAGGGGAATTGGATATCTTTTTATGGCCACTCTCCTCTCTAGTCCTGAGCAGAAACTGGTTTCAAAGGAAGAGAAGGGAGATGAGTTTGCACTGTGGAAAAATACAACAACTCCATCCCAAAGAAAGTCTCTTGAGTACCTGACGGATGGAGGCATAACAGGAGGGAACAAGCCTGAAGAAAAGGCACCTTCCAGAACCTTCCAGTAAGCCTCTCACTAGGGAAGATGGAGGCCAGAAGTCTAGAGCAGGTGAGCAACCTGAACCCAAGGCTGTCTCACTCTAGAGCACATGGCCCCCAGCTTCACCTTCCTGGGCTCAGGGAGAGCTTTGAGCACCTCAGCAGGGCAAGGAGAAAAGAGTAGCTGGAAGCAGGGAACTCAGACCCCAGGGAGGGAAACTAGACCTGGTTATGGGAGGAGTCTAAGGTGACCAGGGCTCCGGCGGAGGGCTGAGCACCAGCCTTCCAGTGGACACAAAGATGGGGCTTTGAGGTTACTCCAAATTGCATGCTAGGGAATACAAAATGCTTCCTCATTTTCTTCCTCCTTTTGATCATTTTCGTTTTCCTGTTGCTTTGTGGTCAGCTGGCCAGTGAGTAGTGTCAGCCAAGGAGACTGTCCCAGGGCTTTGGGTATCCAGACAAATGGAATTCATGCAACTAACATTTCAGCCCTTACATAGGCTAAGTATCAGGGGCTAAGGGTTTGGGGCTCAAAGTACACAAAAAGAGGCCCCTCTGCTCAGAGCTTACACACACCAGTGAGGGAGGCTGAGGACAGCTTACAGGCAGAAATGGAGCCATTCGCAGGGACTAAGGAACGGAGTGGGTCACACACTGAAGAGGATCAGAGAGAATCTGCAAAAGAGCTTAAGAGTTGGTCAGGGCCGGGTGTGGTGGCTCACGCCTGTAATCGCAGTACTTTGGGAGGCCGAGGCGGGCGGATCACAAGGTCAGGAGATCGAGACCACGGTGAAACCCCGTCTCTACTAAAAATACAAAAAATTAGCCGGGCGCGGTTGCGGGCGCCTGTAGACCCAGCTACTCGGGAGGCTGAGATAGGAGAATGGCGGGAACCCGGGAGGCGGAGCTTGCAGTGAGCCGAGATCGCGCCACTGCACTCCAGCCTGGGCGACAGAGCGAGACTCCTTCTCAAAAAAAAAAAAAAAAAAAAAAAAAAAAAAAAAAAAAAAAAAAAAAAGTTGGTCAGGCAAGAGCTCTGGGGGCAAGTGTGGCTACAGCAAAGGCGGGGAAGTGGGAGACAGCACGGCACTTGAAGGTACTCCTAGGAGAGAAGAGAGTGGGGCAGAGAGGAGGCAGGAGTGCAGACATCGGCACCAAAGATGGCCCCTCCTGCAAAGGGTAATGTGCAGTTAAAGAAAGGATACATAGAGTTAAATAAAGCGAAACTACTTAAACTTTTTAGTGAATTATATGTGGTAAAGTGCTCTTATCATATGCATACAAGCTGATGAAGTTTCACAAATTGAACACACCTGTGTAGCTGGCATCGAGATCAAGAAACAGAACATTACCAGCACCCTGGGACCAGCGCCCTATCATCAGGAGCCCATCCAATCACTGCCACTGCCCCAAAGGGGCACTATTCTGACTTCAAGACTGGCCCTGTCTGTTTCTGTGCTTCATCTGAAATCCTATAGAATGCCCTCTTTGCTAGGTATTAAGTCTGCGAAATTCATCCACGTTGTGTGTAATTGCAACTTGCTCATTCTCCGTGTTGTACGTTAATTCCATCCTGTGACTATTTCATTATTTATTTACCCATTCTAGTCTCCAAGGGCATTCAGATAGTTTCCCATTTAAGCTATTATAAACAGTGCTGCTATGCACGCTCTGATCTTTTGGTGAACATTCGTACACATTTCTGTTAGGTACACACTTAGGAGTAACACTGCTGGACCACAGCACTTTCAACTTTAGGGAGACTGCCAAACTCTTTTCAAAGGAGTTGTTCCAATTTCCACCCCATCAGCAGAATGTGAAAAATAAGAATACTCATGTTAAATAAGATAAATGAGAAGGCAGATTCCATGATAGAAAATGGTTTGTAAAGTTCTCTAAAAACTAGAATCCTCTACCTAAAACTTATACATTAATTAATTTTTTAAATGTTCAGACTTCACAGCATTTGAGAGAAAGTAATCGAAATGAGAATTTTCCGTGCATAATACAAATCTTTTTTTTTTTTAAATTGAGTAATCTCTCCTTTTTCTTGCCCTTAGAGGGGGAAAATCTCATCAGATTATATGAGAAGAGGATTGGAAGCCTTGCAATTCAAGATGATTTATCAAGATAGAAAGTCTAAGGTCAAGAATGAAATGAAATGAATAATGTCAGCCAAGCCACTGGTGATCACTAACGGTCACGCTAGCAGTCAAATGAGACAGCTTTTCCAGAGCCAAGGCTGGCTGCCTGATTTACAGTGCAGGAATAGAATAGCTTGGTTTGGGTTAAAAAAATGAAGAAAAAATGTGAAATGGCTGAGATCCAAATATGTATAGGTTGGATTCTTTCATGAAGAACTCTGGGTCTTAATTTGTTGTCAAAAATCTCAAAGTAACAAGAACCGAGTTTGTATGTATAAACTATTACAGAACTGAATATGAATAAAATTCTGCCTGGTTTACAAAGACTTTAAGAGAAGTCCACATTTAAATTTCTACATGATCCAGGGAACCTACTGTAAATAGAAAAAAATGCCACAATAGCTTTTAGTTTGCCATTTTATAATGAGAAAATTTGAACCTCACATGCCGTTTTACTAAAGGGGGTTAAATGAGGAAGGAGGTAGGACTGGAGTGGATTTTTTAAATGACTCAGACATTCTAAGGAGCAAAGCAGAGAGATGGTGAAACTGTCTCTTTTTGAATAAAGCCAGGCTTGCCAGGTTTAGCCACCTGCTCTCAAGGTTAGGTGGGATGACAAGGTGGTGTACCTGTCATTTTGACCCACCAGCACACTTGAACCTCCCCAGTTATAGCCTCCTGTCTTCAGAACAGGTTCAGGCTTAAGGAATACTTCTCTGGAGATAATTCTTGAGCAGGAAAAATCCCAGAGAGCCAAGCAGCACCAGGGAAACAGCAGACAAACAGAACCCGGCTCAGCGTTGAGAGCTGGGGGTAGTTCCAAGGACATCGCAAGAAATCACCTCAGATAACGTTGCACTTGTGTTCATCAAATGTGTACTTGAAACCCATGTTCATGTCTTCTCTACATTACCCTTGATGAAAAACAGCTGCAAACTTGGATTATTCTGCAAGGACAGAAGGACGTTATTTGAAGATATGATGACACCGGCACATCTTAATGTAATCAAATCAGCGTTTATAAATATGTCTCAGCAGAATGGAGGGAAAACTCTCTCTCTCATACCTCAGGGCTATGGAGGTCTCCTGAGGAAAATCCATTTCTGGCTGTGACCTGAAGCAAAGGTAGGGGTGATTTCCTTGGGGTCACAGCATCAGAGCAGTACAATCTGTTGTGAAATGTCCGTCAATCAGAGCCCCTTCCCTCCTATCAGAGCCTTGACTCTACCAAAACATTCTGTCCTGCTTGGTGAAGCCCCTTAAATATTTTATTTCAACCACCCTGGAAACATTAAAAACCAAACCCAGCAACAGAAGAGCAAGGGTTAGTCACGACTGAGGATCATCAGCTCTCCCTGGCACTGGGGCAGGAGTGCCCGTCCCTTGAACTCCTCATCACACACCTGCCACATTCCGTGTGAACACGTCAAACCCTCAAGCCTGCACAATTAATCACCCTGCCTGGGAATCTATGAAACAAAGTTCACATTACCCAGAGAGCCGCATGAAGGGCCCTCTGAGGTCAGAATGCAAGACCAAACAAAATTAATGTGCCTGCCACATCCATCATCTTGTAATCTGCTTCCAGTTCTATAATCCCTGAATGTCCAGACTGTGCATACCAAGAACACTGAACATTCCTCTTCGATGTGGATCAAAATGCTTCATGTAGAAAGGACTCTGATCACCTTCTCCACTAGCAAGAAAAGCATTAACCATTTCTACAAGCCAAACAGACCCGGACTGCAGACATCTGTTCAATGCAAGTGGCTAGGGACCCAGAAGTTTTAATGACTCTATCATAGATGTTTCTTCATATACCCTAAAAATAAAATTTGATTTGGCCTAAGAAGAAGGAATACACTTTATTTTTCAGTGACTACTAACTGGTGAGGCCCCATAAAGAAGATGATACAACTATCATTGTACTGAACTATTTTGTAATCAGTCAAGGGAATGAATGTTTAAAATAATGAATCAGTAGGATTACATGCATTTAAAATTATAACACAGTATACTGTATTTTATATTACCATGCAATTACTTTTCATTTTAATTTCTGAGCATGCTATGAGTACCTGAAAGGAAGTATTGCTACCCATTTCATTCAGGAAGAAAGGAGATTCAGAGACATAGTGTGAGGGGAAGCTAGAGGTCACATGACTCATGACTGGGCTGGGCTGGGAGAAATCCACATCACACTCCTATTTTCCTCTCAAAGTTGATACTATTTTCTCCACCCCTCTCCCCACCAAGGTAGAATCTTGTTCTGTTGCCCAGGCTGGAGTTGCAGTGGCACGATCTCGGCTTACTGCAACCTCCGCCTCCTGGGTTCAAGCAATTCTCCTGCCTCAGCCTCTTGAGTAGCGGGGATTACAGGTGCATGCCACCAAACCCAGCTAAATTTTTTTGGTATTTTTAGTAGAGACAGGGTTTCACCATGTTGGCCAGGCTGGTCTCGAACTCCTGACCTTGTGATCTGCCCACCTTGGCCTCTCAAAGTGCTAGGATTACAGGTGTGAGCCACTGTGCCTGGTCAATACTATTTTCAAGATTTTACACTGTTAGTCTCTAATTCCCTCAAATATTTTACCATAAAGATTTCACCATTAGATTATTTTATGCTATGAGTATTCTAATTCAGGGTATTTTATGTTCTGATCATTTAAACTCCTGATGTCTGAGGAGAATTGTTTTTAGTTATAAACTGGAGCAACCCATTTGATTTAGGAGTAAGGATTAAAAAGGATATGGACAGCATTCTCACCTTTTAAAAATTCAGACATTACATTCGGTTCTGTGATTTAATAGTGTCCACACTGAGTGTTCAAGAGCGACACCAAATTAGGCATTAATCTTAGCAATGTTAGAAATGCCTCTTAAATAAAAACGAGAAAAAATTATCCTGGTTTGCAGACCAGTGGGATTTTTGCTACAGACAATGTATCTCCCCAAAACTCACATGTTGAAGCCAGATCCCCAGTGTGATGGTATTTAGGGGTGGGGCCTTTGGGAAGTGATTAGGTCATGAGGGTAGAGCCCTCATAAATGGGATTAGTGCCCTTATAAAACAGGCTCCAAGGCCGGGTGCGGTGGCTCACGCCTGTAATCCCAGCACTTCGGGAGGCCGAGGCGAGCAGATCACGAGGTCAGGAGATCAAGACCATCCTGGCTAACATGGTGAAACCCCATCTCTACTAAAAATACAAAAAATTAGCCGGGCGTGGTGGTGGGCGCCTGTAGTCCCAGCTTCTTGGGAGGCTGAGGCAGGAGAATGGTGTGAACCCAGGAGGCGGAGCTTGCAGTGAGCTGAGATCGTGCCACTGCACTCCAGCCTGGGCGACAGAGTGAGACTCCGTCTCATAAAAAAAACAAAAAAACCAAAAGAAACAGGCTCCAGGGAGCATTCTTGTCCCTTCTGCCACATGAAGTCTTTTTTTGTTTTTTTGTTTTTTTTGTTTTTTAAAAAAAGATGGTCGTCTACAAACCAGGAAATAGAGCCCTCACCAGACCTTGACTCTACCAGCACCTTGATGTTAGACTTCTCAGCCTCCAAATCTGTGAGAAATTAATTCTGTTGTTTATCAACTACCAGTTTGTGGTATTTTGCTACAGCAGCCCAAACAGATGAAGACAGGTTTGTAGTGGTAAGACTTTAATTCCTCAAACAATAGCTCAATGAGTAGTACTGTGTGTCACAAAACAGTACGGCCTGGATTAGTCCTTACACAGCCTTCTGAAGTTTTCTATCCCATTACTGATGAAGAAATAGGGAGTCATTGAAGTTCCCTGTGGAAATTACATACACTTATGTGACAAAGCTGAGATCTGAAGCCACATGCATCTTATTTCAGCCATCCCGAAATACACTGCTGACATTTGGGAATCTGAAAATGTCAGCATTCCTATACTTCCCCCAACCAAGTTGACCTCCCAGGTCCATTCTTGTAACATGAAAAGATGAAATCATTTTAAAACAGAAAGTGCAAAAAGTTAACTTATTATTCATTGCCTCTCATAGGAAAACAGCAACCTGAATAGGGAATGGGTTTCAGTAAAGAGCAGGAGGTGGGCTGTGCATGGTGGCTCACGCTTATAACCCCAGAAATTTGGGAGGCTGAGGTGAGAGGACTGCTCCAGCCCAGGAGTTTAAGACTAGCCCTGGCAACATGGTGAGACCCCCATCTCTACAAAAGAAAAAAATAATTAGCCAGGCATGGTGGCGCAACTGTAGTCCTAGCTAAACAGAGGCTGAGGTATGAGGATTGCTTGAGCCTAGAACGTTGAGGCCACAGTAAGCCCTGGTTGTGCTACTACAATCTAGACTGGACGACAGAGTGAGACCCTGTCTCAAAACAAGAAACAAAAACACAATGGGAGGTGATGAAGATAGGGTATCATAGAGGCAGGGGAGGCAAAGACTTCATACCCTGCTGTGAAATGTTTGGGCGGAGGGCAGAAGAGAAAGGACTGTTTGGTAATAATCTAGAAGGCAATATGAATATTGTTTTTAATCTTTTTTTTTTTAAAGAGACAAGGTCTCACTCTATCACCCCGGCTGCCCCAGGAGTGCAGTGGTGCAGTCTCGGTTCACTGCAACCTCTGCCTCCTGGGCTCAAGAGATCCTCCCACTTCAGCCTCCTGAGTAGCTGGGACTACAGGCACACACCACCATGCCTGGCTAATTTTTTTTTTTTTTTGGATTTGTTTTGTAGAGACAGCATTTTGCCATGTTGCTCAGACTGGTCTTGAACTCCTGGTCTCAAGCAATCCTCCCACTTCAGCCTTCCAAAGTGCTACAGGCATGAGCCACTGTGCTCCACCTGTTTTTAATCTTCCATTCAGTAAACAGATACTGATTCCATATCTCCTCTGTGCCAGGGGCTGTGTTGAATACTGGCAATATGAGGTGACTAAGGTAGATGGCCTGACCTCCAGAACTCAGTCTGAAGACAGGGAGAGACCTGAACAAGCAACACCATACACTGACAGCCACACCACAGGGATGTGCATGCTGTGGTACAAGCACTGGGGACTGACTCCCTAGGAGGATTAGGGGACACTTTGCAGAAGAAGTGACATTTGTGCTGGGGTCTCAAAGAATGAAAAGGAGTTTTCCTGACAGAAAAGAAAGACAAGGCCATCCAGGCAGACCATACTTCCAAAGGCACGGGGGTGAGAGATCAGAGAAATCATGATATGTCCTGGAAATGGAAGGTAGTTCTCTGTGGCTAGAGCATGGGATGCCTGGTGGCAGTGGTGGTGGTAGCAAGATTGAGACAGGACTGGAGATGTGGGCAGGGGCCAGGATTTCAGGATGGCCAAGAAGGGCAGTCTGCATCCTGTAAATTGTGGGGAGCCAAAGGCTTTTAGACAGGGGAGTGACAAGGTGCATAATAAGGTCACTTGGATAGCCTTGTGGAATAGAGTGGACAAAGTCAGACAGGGGGCAAAGAGGCCAGCTGTAATTAATTCTACTTGGAGGGACCCTTGCAGCTCAAAGGCCCTTGGTGACCCTATCATCTAGCTCTCCATTTCACAAGTGATAAACCGAGGTCAGGAAAGGTTAAGAAACTTGCGCAAAACTATCCAGCTGGTAACACAGCTGGGGCCAGAATGAAGATCTGTTGGCTGCGGTGGGGTCCCTTCCACCGGCCTAGACCACCAAAGAAAACGATGAGGTCTGAAGCCTGGATTCCCTAGTAGTGGTTCCAAGTTTATCAGCTTAAGACACCACCACAAAGGTTAGAAAGCAACAGTAGGTGAAAGACTGAAGTACTGTTTTTACAATCATTTTGGATTCCTGCTATCTTATACACCAAATAAGTAGTTAAAGTGATACAGTTCATAGAATAAAACGAACGAAAACACAGACATGGAATGGAGGGAAAGTGCAGTTACTTTCTAAATCAACCAAATTAATTAAATCCTGACCACACATACTGAAATGCAGAGACGCGAACAAAGTCCTTTTTGAGTAGCCTGGATCAATTCTTTCTTAAGAGCAGATGGGCACTATTTTAGCTGTGTTGTCTACGAAGAAATCCAGTTGGCAAGAAAATATTTCATCCACAGAACTATGATTCACAGGGTTAGTCCCTAGAGGTATCTGCCGCAAAGTCACCTGGGATGATTACCAGAGTCACTTTAAACTGAGATTCTAAGCCTAATACCCTTGCCCCTGGAATTTGAAGACAAGGAAGTGAGTCTATTCTGTTTCCCAGAAAATTGAGTCTGCTCATAATTTCATTCCAAAGAGAATAATCTACATAGAGAACTTACTTTCAGGATAGAAACAGATTTTCTGACACCTGCACCTTTCCCAAAGGGCCTGTAAGACTTCGTATCTGAGCATGAAGTAGTGGCGTGTCTGCAGAGACCTTAGAGCTGCCATGTCGGCAGATTCTTCCTCACAACGGGAATCAGACCAAGTTCCCTGTTTGAGTTAAAGTGAGTAGCAGGCCATGGAAGAAGGTATCTGTGTTTTTTGAAACTGCATCTCACATTGTACATAAGAAGCCATTAAAAAAAAAAAAAAACAAACCAGAGCACACCATGTTTTCAATTGGTCACAGATGGGAGAAAATCAGCCACAATAATAAATTCACGGAGGTGGAGTGTGTCGTCACACACGAAGCCAGGATGTGTGATCCAGAAGGTGTGTGGGGGGGAGTTAATACCATATGTCATTTGAATGCGGTGAGCCTGCTCCCATGTCAGTAGCAACGTGTTCCTCCAGAACAGCTCCGATGCCATCCCTGATGCCACTGCCCTCTGCCAAGCCTAGATGACTCTTACCAGGTACTGAAGTCGCTGGCGCTCCGTCTCGGGGGTAAATTCTGAAGACATGGGGATAATTTCTCCATTTCTGACGATTATGGCCCTGAAATGGTGAAAATGCATTGTCAGTAGCCAATCTCATAAATGCTCTGATTCTGTCACCACCATTGCTTGGTTCAGATCACACAAGAAATGCCAAGAGATGTTTCTGTTCTCCCACTTGCATGGCAGGGTTCACTGTTCCCAGCTCTGGATCCCTCACCACATGAGAGGCATCTCTCTTTTAAGTGCATTGCATTCTAGTCAGCTTATGTTTACGTTTTCTGCTAGCTGGAAGTGTGCCTCAATGCTCCAGCACCAAGCATACTTCTTGGCACATAACAAATGCTCAGTGAATAAATGGATGGATGGATGAATGAATGAATGATGCAACAGAGTCCTGCTCTAGCCCAGGGTTATCCAATAGCACCTTCTGTGATCATGTTTTTGTCTGTGCAGTCCAATATGGCAGGCACTAGCCACATGTGGGTACTAAGCACTTAAATTGTGGTTAGTGCAGGCAAGGAACTGAACTTTTCATTTTATTGAAGTTTAATGAACGTAGCTTTAAGTTTAAGCAGTGACACATGGCTAGTGTTGAATGTATTTGACAGTGCAGCTCCAGATCCCTGTTACTCAAATGATCCTGTGGGCCAGCAGCATTGGCTTCACCTGGGAGCTTGTGAGAAATGCAGAATCTCAGGTTCCACCCAACTTACTGTATCAGAATCTGCATTGTAATAAGATCCCCTGGTGATTCATACGCACATCAAAATCTGAGCATGTGTGGCCTAAACCGTTGAGTTTCTAGGGTGATATCCTGTATCCAGGAAAAAAAACAAAAACAAAAACAAAAAAAACACTCATCTCAAGGCTCAGGAAACTCATACACTCCAAAAAAAATGTATCTAAGAGCTATTGCCCAGTCAAGGACTTTTGAGGGAACAGCATTCCCCAAAGCAGATGTCTACAGGAGAGGCTGCAGGATCGATAACCATGAGCAACCTTTCCTGGGCTTATTCCCAGCGGTGCCTCCTGTTCCCAGACCTTCTGATTCCAAAGTGGTTCCTGACAGCCACTTTTCAGCTATCGATCGGTTGTGGCAGAATGTTGTCATTTCTACAACAAATGGAAGTGGCTTGGGGAATTGCATTCTATATGAACCCAACTACTCCCAGGCATCAGGGAGCTAGAGACCTGAGAGCTGACATGCTTCTCGGTGAGGAGCCACCAACATGGGAAATGCCTTCGATCAGCTCAGCTCTGAGTAGATGCCTCCTTCATTCTAGGGAGGCTGCATTATTTGTGTCAAGAGGCCTCTGGGCATCCCTCCCTCCCAATGCAGAGGCAGTCCTTGACTTGGAAACAATCCCTATAAATGGCTGCAGCTGTCATGACCCCACCCCCAACCCCTCACCACCTGTGCCCTAGTTGCTGCTGTCATAGAAACAGGAAAGGGTAGGGGGTACGTCCAGGAAGGGAAGGAATGATGACAAAAATCTTAGGGGCTTTAGAGAACTTATGACTCTAGGCAAAAAAAAAAAAAAAAAAAAAAACCACAGTGGAAGCTGTGAGAAAATGGAAAAGTTTAGGGGAATTGACTGTGAGAAGATGAGGCCTCTTCGAATACTCCTTATCACTTTTATTATGCTGTCTGAAATATGACAAGTTAAAGATCCCTTCTTATAAACAGGAGCCACTTGGAAAATGCAATCACTATTACCCCACTCCCACTAAGGTGTTATCCACCATTCACGAATCAGCGTGAATTAATTCCAGTGGTCTTTGTTCTAATTACCAGGTGAGTATGACTATAATAAGGGAGTAGGACTTTTGACAGGATGGAGAAACACAGGAGAATTTGAAAGGGGGCGGGGTCAGGAAATTCTAGGTTTGGGCCTAATCTTACAGGATCTAGAAGGCCCCTGAGAATCCAGGGAGCTGGAGTGAAAGTTATTATGTGATAAATTCCAAAGGTAATCTCCTCTTTCAAGATTTTGCCTAAAGCTACTCTTAACTTTTTTCTCTTTTTCTGCACGGCCCCTGAATTGCAGTTGAATTCCCAGGCGTGGACTAGGAAGAGCCAGCATGCCCAATCAGGCCATGAAAGCAGCTCCTCTAGGAACTGAGTGTCAGGAGCTCAGGGGCCTGGTGACTCCAAAGACTTGGGTCATGCCTGTCACAGAGCAGGGGCCCACTGAATGTTTGTTGACTGAAAGAGCAGATGAAAGAACTTAGAAGAAACTGTTCCTTGAATTTGAGGCAGGAAGAGAAAAGAACTAAAAGGCAGCAGATGTTCATTTAACCAAGTCACATGGGGTGATTTTGCAGAGGAAAGAGGGGCCTTCAGCAAGACATTCACTGCTCCTCAGCTATCTTTTCCCCTTCTCTTCCTGACCAGAGTTTGTCTGTCTGTCACTTCCCACACGGGGTTCTCCCAATGTCAGTTCCTCCCACTCCTGTATTTCTGACCTCTCTTTCCACTGGATCTCTGCCCATAGAACAAAACCATGCTAAAGCATTCTGTTTAAAATCAAAGCAAAACCAAAACCAAACAGATGATACTCTCCTAATCCAAACTCCACCTTTGAAAAGTCTATTTTTCTTTCTTAAGAACCTAAGCCTCATAAATTGATAACAATCTACATTCAGGGTCTATCTACTTCCTCACTTCGCATGGATCCCTCAAACAGAAGTAAATTAACTTCTTGCCTTCCTCTACACCCAGCTACTGTCACCTGAGTCAACAAATGGCCCTTTTGTTGCTATATCCCTTTGGCGTGTCATTGTTCTGATCTCCCAGACAGCATCTGACTGTCTCCTAACCCTGGCACCAGGGATACAACTTCTCCTGGTTTCCCTCCTAACTCCCAGGACATTCTCTCTTCAACTTCTCCATCCCTTCTTTGGTGTTGTGGACTAGGATTCTGTCTCACTATACTCCCTGGGTGGTCTCATTCCCTAACTCCTCAGCCACCAAGGTTAGGTTAGGTTGGGTTAGATCACTATCCCTCCTTAAGTGTTCCCTTAGCCTGGTCCCTCTCTTAATACAGAACTCATCATATTTTATAATTGATTACTTAACTGTCTGCTTTCCATGCTAGCCTGTAAGCTGGACAAGAACCATGCCTGTCTTGATCAACACTGCAGCCCTACTATTGCAACCAGTGCCAGGCCATTGTAGGCAGGGCTATGTAATTTCAGGGTCCAGTGCAAAATAAAAACAAGGGCCCCCCGATAAAAAATGGATAATTTCAAGACAGCCACAGCAGAGCATTACATCAAATGTGAAGTCCTTCTGAGAGCAGGGCCTTGTGTGGTGCGCAGGCTGCATGCTCACAGATAGCCCTGAATGTATACTCTTAATATTTACTGAATGGATAAATAGCTTCAACAACAACATACGCTGGTGAGTCCAGACAACCTATCTAGCCCACACATCTCTGTTGTGCTCGGCCTGGAACAGCCAACTGCCAACAGATATATCCACTTCAATATATTCACTGGCATTTCATACTTAAGAAGATACAACTTAATGATCCTGTCCCCAGCCCCCTCCCAAATCTGTCTTCTAGTATTCTCTATCTCCGGGAACAACACAATTTTCCACCCAGTTGCTCGTCCCAGAAGACAGACAGCCATTCTAGACTCCTCCCTTTTCTCACTTCACATGTCCAAATAGGCACCCAGGCGTGTAGATTTCACCTCCTCAGCAGCATAAGAATCCCTCTCTTTCTTTGATTCCTGGTAGTGCCTTGGTTCTGGTTTCCATCAGAGCTTATCTACGTGACTCAGGAGCTCGCCACTGCTTCCTCAGCCCCTGTTCTGCCCTCCTCTGCCCTGTGCTTCATAGGGTCACAAAGGTGATGTTAAAGCACTGCTCTCATCATGCCACATCCCCTACCTAAAGCCCTGTGATGACTTCCCAGCTTTTCCAGTTTCCTTTGTTATCTGGTTCTTGCCTGTATTTCTCGCTTTAACCTCACTCTTGCTACTCCCTTCACATCTGCTTCTCCCTTCTCATGGCCAGCCCATTTCTCTGAGTCAGCTCAGAATGCCTTCTGTTGTCCTCCTGGCCTACCCTCCATGCCCCTTCTCTGTGACTCTGTGGTGTCATATGCCCAGCTGTACCCTTACCAGTCCTTGCTATGACTGTTGGCTTCCATGGCTGTCTTGAACTACCCGGCGGATATTTTCCAAGCAGAGTCTATGTCGTTGTCTCTGAACCTCCAGTGCTCAGTGCCCAGCACGTGGCAGATGTGCAACAACTGCTTGCTGATGGATAAGTGGCTAAATAGATGAAAAGGGAGCTGGACTTGGGAGGAACAGAAGAAACCAGAAATGATGGCCCTAAGTAAGACTTTCCTTAGTAGCAACATTATATAACTTATAGTCTAAGCCCTTAAAAATCCATACGCCTTTTTGTTGGTTTTGGAAAAAAGACAGCAGACCTAAGAGGACAATGTTCTGACTGAGTCGCCACCGAGAAGTGTCTTGAAATAGAAGGGGGAACAAGGCAGCGCCTCTCTCCTTTGTGGGCAAGGGACGGGGAGAGGGCAGCAATGGTAGCAGTCCACCATGTTTACTTTGCTTTTTAATTTCAAATTCACACACAGTGAGGTATCTGCATTCTATTACAATATGACTGCCAGGGCAAGCCTAGTTTATTACTTTCTTAAATAGATAATTATAACCAAATCCATCTATGTACAGGACATTTTTTCACTTCTGTTTGAACTACCAAGCTCTTCCTTTAAGAGGCATCCATGGATTAAAGATGACAGCATGTTTGACTGTCAGCCTTCCCAGTGCCTACATCACGATGTCTCTTCCTATGTGATCCTTGCTTCCTTTTGATCTTTCTCTCTTTCATCCCTCTGATCTTGGGATCAATTTGTCAGAGTGCTGGTCTCCAATCTGGAGAAGGGCAATGAGAGGAAAGGGGTTTCAAAGGGAACGAAGTGCATGTGAAAGCTGACAAATCTCATACTAAACAATCAATAAAGTAGAGAAATGCCTTTAAAGCTGCAGTCTGTCATCACAGGACCCCTGTACTTCCTAGCTTCTATTTCATTATTTTATGAGATGCTTTTCCTAAGGAAAATTAAGAAAAAACAAAAACCAAAAGCTGTGGAAGCGAGGGTGCAGGAGAGCTACGTACACACGCTGACCTTCCTTCTGGGGCTTCGGACCTAGACTTGTGGATACCACCATGACCAGAATTTGAGTAACATTCCAGAGGTTAAATGAGAAAGTTGCTGGGGTTGAGGTGGTCTAATCCACTGGCAAACACCTCCCATCTAATACCCCTTCCCATACAGAGGGGATGGGTTTTAAACATATTATCCAATGTTAAGATTAGCCTTTCCTTTAAAGACTACAGTTGAAATTGATGTGACATCAATTCCAGTAAAATTGATGGGACGTTATTTGTGATACAATAAACAGTAAGGTTTAGGGTGTTCTTATGAGTCAACTGCAAGAATGGGAGAAAAGGAGGTAAAGCAAGACATTAATAGTTTAAAAAACTCAGGCTGGGTGTAGTGTCTCACGTCTGTAATTCCATCACTTTGGGAGGTCAAGAGGAACGGATCACTTGAGATCAGGAGTTCGAGACCAGCTTGGCCAATATGGTGAAACCCCATCTCTACTAAAAATACAAAAATTAGCTGGGTGTGGTGGCAGGCACCTGTAAGCCCAGCTACTTGGGAGTCTGAGGCAGGAGAATTGCTTGAACCTGGGAGGGGGAGGTTGCAGTGAGCCGAGATCGCACCACTGCACTCCAGCCTAGGAAACAGAGTGAGACCCTGTCTCAAAAACAAAAACTCCCTTTGGTTCCTGCCCCAAATATTATCTACATGAGAAGATAAAGGTAATTTATTCCTAACCAATGAGAATTCTGAGTTAGAGACTAATTCCTAGAAAATCCCACTACTTCTCTCCTCTAATGTGATATTTTGGAGTTAAAAACACATACCTTTATTCCCCTAGTCTAAATATTAAGTGATTAAGAGAAACGGAGGGTAAAACAGGATGCTCACTTCAAATATTAACTTGATTTTACAATTTTTCTTAAAGGGATCATATTAACTCTTGTTAAATCTCAACCCAGTGTGATGTTCTCAGAGCAGGACTGACATGTGCCAACAGGCATTTAACAAACAAGCAGAAGAAAAGAAACCGATAAAAAATACTGACAGAGGAAAAATACAAATGTTTAATAAAGATATGAAAAGATGCTCAGTCTCACCAGTCCATGAAAATGCACGCTAAAGTAAAAACAATATATAATTTTGTTCATTAGGTTGGGAAACATTGAAAAAATCAACAATATATAGTTTCCATAGAGTAAAGGTCACTTTCATAATGGGAATGGGGATTGTTACACCTTGTACATTGATTACAATTATAACTACATATCCAATGGTTCAGTCATTCCACTTTTGGGAATACATTCTAAAGAAATAAAAGACTCAGTACATAGGCTATACATACAATTCAGACTTTTGACATTATTCATTGGGGCAAAGACTGGAAATAGCCCGAATGTCTGTTAAAAGGGGAACTGTTGAATGGATTGGTTTGTATTCCATAAGCCATTATACAGCCATTAAAAAAAAAAAAAAAAAAAGAGGCCAGGAGCTGTGACTCACACCTGTAATCCCAGCACTTTGGGAGGCCAGGGTGAGTGGATCACTTGAGGTCAGGAGTTCGAGACCAGTCTGGCCAACATGGTGGAAACCCATCTCTACTCAAAGTACAAAAATTAGCTGGGCGTGGTGGTGGGTGCCTATAATCCCAGCTACTTGGGAGGCTGAGGCAGGAGAATTGCTTGAACCTGTGAGGCGGAGGTTGTGGTAAGCCGAGATTGCACCACTGCACTCCAGCCTGGGCAACAGAGTGAGACTCTGTCTCAAAAAAAAAAAAAAAAAAAGTGAAATTCTATTTTGTGAGCTGGAGTTATCCATGATATAGTAAGTGAGAAAAGTAAACTGCAGAGTAATGAGTGGTACAATCCCATTTTTGTAAAAACAAAAACTATATATGGATATCCCATCTACGTGAGGAGTCTGATTCCATGCCCAAATCCTGTGTGCTATGTTTCAGGCCTGACCACAGGCCATTACAAAGGCTCTGCCCAGCAGGCCTCACGGGGGAAGCTGCCCTCTCTACACCAGATGTGGTGCACAGTCCTTGCACTGCAGCAGCTGAGAGGACTGCAGCCCAGGACTCATACCCCCCAGCCTAAGAGTCTCCACTGAGAAACTTCTCTGCTCTGACTCAGTCTACTCGTAGTCCTTCCCCTTCTCTCCCTGGCCCTCCATCCCTCGGTCCACAAAATGGCAAAGCCTTTAGTTCAGAGCTCTGGGCACTGAGGCTCCCTCCTGCTAGCGCTGCATGTCATCTGCCAGACCTTCACATGTTGCCATCCTATGGGGAAAAATGGAACTCTGGGGAGTCAGCACTTCCCTCTTTGCCTCTTGCCAGGACTATTGCAGTAAGAGAAGAAACGATTGTTACTTTCAGTTTGGTTCATTGTCCTAACTGACCACCTCAACACCTGGCAGCTTGACAACATATAATTATGTTTGAATGAGTGGCAAGGAAGTTATGGAAGTGGGAGAGAAAGTTAATTTTTCTTTTTAAAACTTTTTATTATTTTTAATTTTTTAAATTATTATTTTTTTCTTTGTAGAGATGAGGCCTCACTATGTTGCCTAGGTTCGTCGTGAATGCCTGAGTTCTAGCGATCCTCCCACCTCAGTCTCCCCAGGTGCTGGGATTACAAGCATGAGCCACCGTACCTGGTTAACTTTTCTTTATATATTTTTGTATTATTTGACTGTTACATGAAATGTGTGCTCCTTTTGTAAATTTGAAGAGGAACTGATTTGCCCAGATTTGGCTACGCAGTCACAGAAGACCTAGAGTCTTCCTGAATGCTGGTTCATCTTTGTAATGTTACCACCCTTCATGAACCCCACATGCCTCAAGCACCTCTCCATGAAGTTCTACTAGGTGGCCCAACCACATCTCAGAGGCCGTTATTTGGAGCTCAGGCACAGCAACAAAACTATCCTGCATCTGTTTCAGGAGCCACTAACTGAGAAGCCAGTGACTGAATCTTCTTATAAAAATAAAAACTGGTTAAGCCTAAAGATGCCTGTACTTTTCTACATCACTTGTGCTTTAAGGAAAGGACCCAGAAAAATAGGTTTAGAACTGCCAATCACATTCAAAATAAAAGTATAAGAAGAGGTTCCAAGTGAGGGATTAAATGCATGACTAAAGAATTCATCAGCTCTTCGATTGAAGGTTAGAGCTTGTTAATCTTAACCATATAAAGAAGTTTAGACCAGGCGTGATGGCTCACATCTATAATCCCAGCACTTGGGGAAGCCAAGGCAGGAAGATCACTTGAACCCAGGAGTTGAGACCAGTCTAGGCAACATACTGAGACTCTCATCTCTACAAAAAATAGAAAAAATTAGCCAGGTGTTGTGGTACACGCCCATAGTCCCAGCTACTCAGAAAGCTGAGATGGGAGGATCACTTGAGCCCAGAAAGTTGAGGCTGTGATGAGCTATGATCATGCCACTGCACTCCAGCCTGGGCAACAGAGCAAGATCCTGTCTCAGAAAAAAAAAAAAAAAAAAAGGTTTAAACAGGTGCGATCTCCCCCCGTAGCCTGGGCATTCTGTATCAGTCTCATACATATATTTCACTAAGCACCCAAGAACTGACTTGAAACTATGCCCACAGGCTCTACAGTATACATTTAGGTGTGATTTATTCAGTGGTCATAGGGAAATTTTCAATGTGTTCAATCAGTAACACTGATAAAGCAAAACCAAACCAAACCAAAACACCACTCCCAACTCAATTACCGTATTCATTGCCTATGGGCTACCTACCACCATGGACCGCCAGAGTTCCAGGCCCAGACAGCCACCCAGAGGTCTGGAGGTAGCAGTAGGGTGGGGAAGCCACCTCCCCTTCATACATCACTACTAGGAGAAGGAGACGTCTTTGTTGTGAGGCAGCAAACAGCCAATCACACTTTCTATTGCTTGGGTGATATCTCCCTTGTTCCGTAGCAAGCAAAACCCAACCTATACTGTTGTGTGCTGTGGTTTCATCCTGCAGAATAAGGAACTTTCCTTCTAGATGGTCTCAGAAATGTTCTCCCTCCACAGAGCCCCAACACACAGGGTGCTACTGGGTTTGAAAAGTAGAAGCTCATTCACACCCCCTCACTTCTAAATTTCCTAAAATGAAACGACATTGCCTTAGTACACTGCAGAGCTACTGTGTCATTGGCTACGGCTATAGAGAAAGCTTCAGATTCATGCAAACGAGTAACAAATTATTTCTTTCCTTTTTTCTTTTTTGGAGACAAGGTCTCGTTCTGTTGCCCAGGCTGGAGTGCAGTGGCATAATCGTGGCTCACTGCAGCCCTGGCCTTCTGGGCTCGAGTGATCCTCTCACCTCAGCCTCTTGAGTAGCTGGGACCACAGGCATGTACCACCATGCCTGGTTAATTAAAAAAAAAAATTTTTTTTTGAGACGGAATTTCACTCTTGTCGCCCAGGCGCGAGTACAATGGTACGAGCTCGACTCACCGCAACCTTCACCTCCCAGATTCAAGTGATTCCCCTGCCTCAGCCTCCCAAGTAGCTGGGATTACAGGCACGCACCATCAGGCCTGGCTAATTTTGTATTTTTAGTAGGGACAGGGTTTCTCCATGTTGGTCAGGCTGGTTTCAAACTCCTGACCTCAGGTGATCCGCCCGCCTCAGCCTCACAAAGTGCTGAGATTACAGGCGTGAGCCACCGTGCCTGGCAATTTAAAAAAAATATTTAGTACTGGGTACTGGGTTTAAGTGATCCTCACACCTAAGCCTCCCAAAGTGTTGGGATGGCAGGCATGAGCCACCATGCCCAGCATAAATTAAGTTTTAAGGGGAAGACGAAGTTTGGAGAATCAAGTAGTCCAAACACAGGAACACTCTGTCAGCACCTTCTTCGTGTAACCATCAGAAAGCCTAAAAGCCCATGTTCTGGCAGGGTACATTCCAGAGCACACTTCAGCCCTTCTGCCCTCTCAAGGTAAAAACCTTTTGTCTTAAAACCAGACAAAATCCCCAAATTCACAGTCAAATAATAAATAGGTGCTATGTAAACATGGCATGGAGACAATTAATAGGCATAGAGCTTTTCAGCCTCAGTAGAAAGCTTTGCCCACGTGGCAGAACCTGCCAAGCACTCCCTCTGCTCTAGACACACAACAATGACCTATAACATGAGGTGGGAAAGAGAAAGGGAAAAAAATTATACATGCACACATACACAAATATACAGCCCAACTAAAAAATAAAGGTAGCATCTCTCTGTAGAGTAGAAATGGAAAAGAAATCCAAAATCCCCAAGCTGCTGGACTTGAGAAGCAGGTAATACTGTTCAGGAGTCCAATTTCTATGGAGTAAAAGGTATTAAAAGTCCTCCAAGTGGCCGGCGCAGTGGCTCACGCCTGTAATCCTAGCACTTTGGGAGGCCGAGGCGGGCGGATCATGAGGTCAGGAGATCGAGACCACGGTGAAACCCCGTCTCTACTAAAACTACAAAAAATTAGCCGGGTGCGGTGGCGGGCGCCTGTAGTCCCAGCTACTCGGGAGGCTGAGGTAGGAGAATGGCGTGAACCCAGGAGGAGGAGCTTGCAGTGAGCCGAGATCCGGCCATGCACTCCAGCCTGGGTGACAGAGTGAGACTCCATCTCAAAAAAATAAAATAAATAAAATAAAAATAAATAAAAATAAAATAGTCCTCTAAGTAAGACAAAGGACAGCGATCAAGCTCACATCTGAAGTCCAATTCCAAACAAAGTCATTTTACTTTGTTATACCCTGGTTTCTTCTCTCTGCAGCAAGAGAACTTGCTGAATGGCAAAGCAAAATGCTTTGAGGCTCTAGTTTTAAAAAGTCCTGGGAGTGCAGAACTTCGTTCCCATCTTTAATTCCTAAGCAATCGGCCAGCCCTGTAGCATGGAATCCACCCACTCATGTAGTTAAATGTGTGTCAATGTAGAACACACACACATGCGCGTGAGGAAGCGCCTGCCATCATCTACCCTTTCTGGGTTGTTAGGTTCTGACAGTTAACCTGGAAGGCTATACTGTGACAGCCAAAGCACGAAATGATAAAGACTGTGGGACAAAGGCTAATTGTCAAGCCCTCCTCCAGCTCAGAAGGTTCATGGCTTTGGAGGGAATTCACATATATGTGAGTAATTGGTGGTAGGAGCCTGTGTGTTGTGGCAGAAACAGCACCGGCCCGGGAATCTGAAATTATAAGTGCCAGCTCCACAGTGGGCTACTGTTAATAGTCTTTAACTCTGGGCCCTGGCATCCTTGCTAATAACAAAAAGGGGCACAATCAGGTGATTTCAAGGCAACTTTCAGCATTAGAGTGAAATGCTTCTGAAAAGAAATCTGATACACACTGGGGTAGGAAAATACTGACAAGGACTCCAGTTACTACTTTTCTTCTCAGGAGGTGATAATCACCACAATTTAGATTTTAAGAAATATAAACCAAACACAGAAGCAACAGGATGGGAGAAGCCACCCTTACTATTTCTCTTAAATCATCACAGACAAGGAACCTGTTACTGAGCAAGGCCCCCAATGTAATTTCATTGTTGTCATCAGTCCCCTTGGAACACAGAGCTACAAACAAAAAGGCATCTCTGACACTGTTAAGAGTATTCATGGATGCCCTGATTCCATTACACACTCTTTCAGCTGAAAGTGATTCGAAACGCAACATTAAACTGCACATTTCCAGAATGGAGGAGAAAATCTGGTACAAGGTGACAAAGAGAAACCATTCGGAAAACCCTTTTTGACAGTGTGTATCAATTTCAAGGCACAGGGAGGAAACATCCATTTTGTTCAAAAGCATCAGACCTTGTGGATTCTGTTTGGATGCAGCAGAAGAATTGTTCTCTTTCAAAAGTATTAGAAACGCATTGTTGGGAAACAAAGCAGGGCAGCTGAGGGACAAGCCAGGGTAACCTTACCATCGTCAGAGGATGGCTACTCTGTAGATGCTAACTAATGGTATTAAAAAATAGCTGAAGGGAAAAAAGTAAACCTAATAGCCTGGAATCAGTTTGGGTGTATTTCTTGTCATTCAATTTTCAGAATGGAAACTACTAAATAAGTCTGCAAATATGATGATTCATTTAACAAGACCCCAACTATGCAATTAAGCTCCTAGGCAAAAATATTCACAAATGACAGTCAAGGGAAAAATATTTCAGATCTTTAAGTAGCAGCAAAAATAAGTGACCACTCATAGAGCCATAGCTGAGTCCAACGTTCCTTGCTTTCTTCACAACCAGCCCAGTCTGTATTCATACCACCCAGAATAATTTCTCAGTGTCATATTCAGCCACTTTCTGTAGAAACATCTTAGTCTGCCATCTTGGATACCAGCAACACTCATGAAACCCAGCACACCAACACAACATTTTCCAGATCAGGTAAATGCCTGATTAATGACTAAATTAATGAAAGGTTTTCAAGGTGCATATCATTTCTCAAAAAAAGAGGTCTATGTGTTTGCTTTCTGGTTTTGAATTACAGTCTGCATACCATAAAATTCACCCTCTTAAAGTGATACAAGTCAGTGTTTTTTGGCACATTCTCAGGGTTGTGCGACCATCACCATTATCCAATTCCAGGACATTTTCTTTTTTTCTTTTTTTTTTTTTTTTGAGACGGAGTCTTGCTCTGTCACCTAGGCTGGAGTGCAGTGGCGCGATCTCGGCTCACTGCAAGCTCTGCCTCCCAGGTTCATGCCATTCTCCTGCCTCAGCCTCCCAAGTAGCTGGGACTACAGGCTACCACGCCTGGCTAGTTTTTTCGTACTTTTAGTAGAGACGGGGTTTCATCGTGTTAGCCAGGATAGTCTCGATCTCCCGACCTCATGATCAGCCTGTCTCCGCCTCCCAAAGTGTTGGGATTACAGGCGTGAGCCACTGCAACCGGCCCAATTCCAGGATTTTCAAAATCTGAAAAAGGACTCCCTATCCCCTGTACATTTTAGTAACCACTCCCCATCTCTTCTTCCTTCTAAGGCCTGGAAAATACTAATCTACTTTGTCTCTATGGATTAATCTATTCTGGACATTTAATATGAATGGCATTATACAATATATGGTCTTTATGACTGGTTTCATTTGCTAAACATATGTTTTCAAGGTTCATCCATGTTACAGCATGCATCAGTACTTCATTTCTTCTTGTGACTAAATAATATTCCATCACATGAACACATTTTGTTTATCCATTCATTAGTTGGCAGACATTTGTGTTTCCATTTTTTAAAAAATAGTGAATAATGCTGCAATGAACATTTGTGTACAACTTTTTGTGTAAATATATGTTTTCAGTTCTCTTGGGCATATACCCAGGAGTGAAATTATTGAGCCATATGGTAACCTTAACTTTCTGAAGAACCACCAGTTAGCTTTCCAAAGTGACTGTACAATTTTACATTCCTAATTGGTGGGTTTTAGAACTTTCTCTTAAAGGACTCGAGTTCAAACTAGATTCAGATCTGAAAATCTCAGTGATTTCTTATTCAGCACCCTTTTAAAGGCACCTTGCTGAAAAAGTTTTGCCTGCATGTTTAGATTTCAATGTGTACATCATGCAATGCTTTATTTTTCATTTGCATCAGAGGATATGTATTCTGCTTCTCTCTAGTGCAGGGTCAATATCTAAAATTCACAATACCGCACGGTTCCCCAGCACAAATGTGTACAACCATTTGTTAAGTGCCAAATCAAGCACATTTTCTTCCTCACAGCAAGTAGCCAGAACAGGTGAAGCCACCAAAGGCATTTATTTTTCTCTCTACTGCAGTCTATTTATGAGTAGGATGAACTTTTCTTTTTAAAGGTGACTGTTGACTACAATGGCTCACTGTTCGTGTGCCAAGACAGGTAGGACTTGCAGAGCCCAGGAAGCAATTTCTTCACTAATACCCTGGATTGGTCACACCCTTGTTTGATTTGTGTCCGATTCGGGCCTCTTTACTTGAAAAATAGCAATGTGACGGAACAACTGAGCAGGGTCCCAAGAAGAGGAGTAAACACAATTCAAGGGGTGGGAAATAGAAGCTTTGAAGAGGCTAAAGCAAAAGTGGTATTTTAGCCTGAGGGAAAGAATGAGGAACAATCTCATCACACTTGCCTTCATGCATTTAAAATGGGTTTATTCAGAGAACAGTGGGTGACCAGTTCTTCATGCTCAGAGTGAAACACACAGGAGGAAATCACATCAAATCAGTAAAATTCTATGGTTGGAAAAGGGAAAACAATTTCTTGATCTTCACTTTATACATGTGACCAAAGCTCATGGATCTCCATCCCTGGAATTCTTAAAAAAGATGTAAAGGAGCTTTGTCTGGATTTGCCCGCCAAGAATCTTCAGGCATCCATCACTGTAGTTTCTTTATGGTGCTATAAATCAGGAACTACGTCTGCTGCATGAGGGCAAAACCAGACCCATAAGCAATGAGATCTAGACTGCATAACGTACTGACAATGTCTTGCAGTGTGCACTGTGGAAGTAAACAGGACCTCTTCTTTGCCACAGGCTCCTGTTCAAAATAAGTTACATTACTTCATCTGGCGAGGCAGGGAGGCTCATCTGTGGTCACGGTTAGGTTTCACGGGCTAGATGCTGCACACCAGCCCTACTTGTAAGGCCTCTCTGGCTCTGCCTGGTTACAGTTACCCAGTGTCAGTTCCTTACACAGCAAAGGCCTGGGAAGCCCCTCTCTCATTCATTGAACATAACCCATTAAGTTGGGTTTGGGAGCCGGCTACGGTGAAATGAAAAGTGATCCAAGTTTGCAGTCCAAAGTCAATTTCAAGCTATGAATTAAGTATACTGGGAAAGTGAGTTAGCCACTCTGAGAATCAATTTTCCCCACTTGATAAATACCACTTTCTTCAGACTAAATGAGTATATGTATGAAGGGACTTTATAGATTATTAGTGATGCTGAATGAATAAATTAAACTCACAAAGAGTCAGTAGGATAGTAATTTACTTGGAACTTCGTTATTTTTGGGTGATTATAAGTGTTTACAAATGGGATCTTAAGGAATTGTACAAAAGAAAAAAATTTTTTTGTGACCTCACTTAGGCTTTAAGAATAAAATGGTTGTCTCACATTTTATCGTTAAATAAAAATTTAACATTTTGAAGATTTCTCATTGTCATTTCCATTCACGTGTTCAGATCCCCCCAACATTCCACAGAAAAGAAGGAAGATTGACAGGGGAGTTGGGGGTATTCTTGAATCCCTTGCTCAATAGCTTTGAAACCTCACTCTGTTCATTAATATTAATGTTAGAGTCTCCTTAACATTTTCCCAAGCATATCCATAATTTTTAATTTTATTGTGACAAAGAAATGTATATAAAGGATTCCCACACCAAATCCCCTTTTCCTGCAAAAATTCTACTCAACCCATAATTTATCCAAGGCTCTTACAACTGTCCAAGTAAAAAATGAGTCTGAACTATGTCTGTGGAAACAGAAAATTCTTAGAGATAAAATACATAATTTAAAAAAATTATATGAGAATTAAAGGAGAAGAAAATGCCTGCAAATCTGCTGAGGTTCCCAGCTTGGGCAATGAAGGACAATGATGCTATTAACACAGGAGAGACAAGCAGAAGAGGTGGTCTGGAGAAGACACTGCGTTTTGGGCATCTGAATTTGGGGCATATGCCTGATGTCAGGTGGAGGGGCTAGTGAAGACACAGTTGGAAATGTGGGAGTGGTGCTCAGGAATGAGGTCAGGGCTAAAAAAGATTTGTGAATAGTCATGTCTATATGGTAGTTAAATTATAAAACTGAAACAAGTGTTCTAGGGAATGCATATAGAAAAAGGGGAGAAAAACAAAGCCGAGAACTGAACTAACATATTAAGTGAAAACACAGAAAAATAGGTCCGTTCTCTCATCTACCTTCTAACCTCAGCTACCTGTCAAACTCCTCTTCACAGAATAAATCAGTGAATTTAGGTTGGCCTCTACAACATTTCCCATGGAATCTGGTCTGAATGAAAACAGGGGACCCCCAAACGAAGACTCCTCGTGCTTGAAAGAGTTCAGGAAACATTATTCTTTGTCACAGGACTTTTCTGAGTCTTTAATATACTCGTGTGGATTGTTGTTTTCCAAAACCAGGTTCCTTTATAACAATACCCAAATCTAACTATGGGATGAACATCTAACATCTTTCCACCTTTCTACCATGTGTGGGTCAGATTCAGGGATAGAAGCACTTGACTAAGCTATAGCTTAGGGATACAGTGGGCTTCACTCCTGGAGCCTCACCCCCTACTCTTGAAGTCCTGTTGGACGTAAAATTGGAACTGTTCTGCTCCCTCTTGGAAAAAGGCCACAACAGGCCATCTCCCTCTGCCTCTGTTTTTTTTTTTTTTTTTTTTTTGAGATGCACAGGCAGAGGTAAAGAGGCTGAGACTGTGGTGGGGGCTTGCCTGGGAGAATGCCAGGTTCCAGGTTCTCTCCCCCTCTCTCTGGCTTTTTCCATTCTGGTTCTTCTCTTAAATAGTTTTCCAGATAAGGGGGATCAGGGTGGGCTCCCACTAACCTCATTTCCACTAGTTCTGACTTGAAGCTTAGGCTTTCTTGTTCTGATTCTTACTTGATTTTTGTATTTGCTGCTTCTCTGGAATGACCTTCCCTCATCACCAGGATTAGAAGTATTATCTTTCCTCTCACATTGAGAAGGTGGAGAAAAACCATAAGAAAAACTAAGGCTCCAAAACAGATAAAAATATTACAGAGGAGAATCTTGCTGCAATAAAATGGATCAAATCCTCTGGTTTCAATGGATTATATCTTAGGGTCCCAAAAGTCCTCAAAAATGAGGCTGTCGCAGTACTGTTAGGGATCTAGAAGGAAGGGCAGTGAAGAAAAGATATGGCTGTGAACAAAGATTAGAGATAGGCAAGTCAGGTGTAATTTTTAACATGGGAGACTATGGATTCTGCAATGTGAGAAGGGGAGAGCTGTCTTATCCAGTCTTGATAAGATTGTAGAGTAGGCTGGGGACAGTGGCTCACACCTGTAATCCCAGCACTTTAGGAGGCTGAGATGGGAGGATCACTTGAGTTCAGGAGTTCGTGACCAACCTGGACAACATCATGAGACCCCGTCTCTAGCAAAAATACAAAATATTAGCCAGGCTTGGTGGCACATGCCTGTAGTCCCAGTTACTCGGGAGGCTGAGGTGGGAGAATGGTTTGAACTTGGGAGGTACAGGTTGCAGCGAGCCAAGATCAAGCTACCACTGCACTCCAGCCTGGGTGACAGAGACAGATCCTGTCCAAAAACAGATTCTAGAGTAGATTATGAAAGAAAGGCTTGTGAGGCCTAGTGAAAGAAAGCAGCAGTCACTGGTGGTCTACCTGGGTTCCATAAGAAAGTAAGTCAACTCATTCCCAATGCTTCTCTCCCAAACCCCTTCCTCATCCAGCTAAAAGAAATGGTAAGCCATAGTCTTTACTTGAACTTTAGAAATCAATAGTCTTTCATGATCTTTTGGTTGACAGTGAAGAGGAAGGGTTAGTACAAATAAAAATAAGCAAGTTAAAAACAGTTGAAATGTAACAAAATGGAAGAGTTTCCATCCATGAGACACTTGTTGTGATTCAGCTCTTTGGCATGGCTGTCAGGAGAGTGAGGGTAGGTTTTAAGGATGTTACAAGGTGGATGGCCTTCAGCTCTCTACCATGCAGGCCAATTCAGCTCTGAGAGGTGCCACATGTGAACAGGGAAATCACACAAGAACAGGACAAAGAGAGACCTGGATGACGAGAGGTACAAGTCAGTCATCATCTTTGGATGGTAAGAATATCATGTCTTTCTTTTCTTAATCTTGTTTATTTGTATATTTAAATTGTACATAAGTAGCTCTCTGCTCCTCCCATTTGACAGACAGCTGTATCTTCTCTCTCATTGCCAGCTGCATCTCTGAGACACTATGGTGAAGGTGAAGGTCAGAGTCAATGGATTTGGTTGTATTGGGTGCCTGGTCACCAGGGCTGCTTTTAACTCTGATAAAGTGGATATTGTTGCCATCAATGACCCCTTCATTGCCCTCAACTACATGGTCTGTGTGTTCTAGTATGATTCCACCCATGGCAAATTCCATGGCACCATCAAGGCTGACAATGGGAAGCTTGTTATCAATGAAAATTCCATCACCATCTTCCAGGAGCGAGATCCCTCCAAAATCAAATGGGGCAATGCTGGTGCTGAGTATATAGTGGAATCCAGCAGTGTCTTCACCACCATGGAGAAGGTTGGGGCTCACTTGCAGCGGGGAGCCAAAAGGATCATCATCTCTGCTCCCTCTGCTGACGCCCCCATGTTCGTGATGGGCGTGAACATGAGAAGTAATGACAACAGCCTCAAGATCATCCACAATGCCTCCTGTATCACCAACTGCTTAGTGCCTCTGGCCAAGGTCATCGATGACAACTTGGTATCGTGGAAGGACTCATGACCACAGTCCACGCCATCACCCAGAAGACTGTGGATGGCCCCTCCAGGAAACTGTGGTGTGACAGCCACGGCGCTCTCCAGAACATCATCCCTGCCTCTACTGGTGCTGCCAAGGTTGTAGGCAAGGTCATCCCTGAGCTAAACGGGAAGTTCACTGGCATGGCCTTCCATGTCCCCACTGCCAGTGTGTCAGTCGTGGACCTGAACTGCTGTCTGGAAAAACCTGCCAAATATGATGACGTCATATTTGAAGCAGGCATCCAAGGTCCCCTCAAGGGCATCCTGGGCTACACTGACCACCAGGTTGTCTCCTCTGACTTCAACAGTGACATCCACTCTTCAACCTTCAATGCTGGGGCTGGCATTGGCTTCAACGACCACGTGTCATTGAAGCTCATTTCCTGGTATGACAATGAATCTGTCTACAGCAACAGGGTGGTGGACCTCATGGCCCACATGACCACCAAGGAGTAAGACCCCTGGACTACCAACCCTAGCGAGAGCGAGAGAGGAAGAGAGAGGCCCTCACTGCTGGGGAGTCACTGCCACACTCAGTCCCCAACAACATTGAAAATTTCCCTTTCTCAAGTTCCCATGTAGACCCCCTGAAAAGGGAGGGGTCTAGAGAGCCCCACCTTGTCATGTGCCATTAATAAAGTCCCCTGTGCTCAGCCAAAAAAAAAAAAAAAGTACATAAGTAACATATACTGCATATGTAATCAGTTTTTTAAAACAAATGTTTCATGAAGGAAACATGTACATGAACGTATTTTGTATATTTATAAATATACAAAATAATTTTCTGAGGGAGGAGAGTCATCATCCACAAAGAGGTGGCCCAGGCCAGGGAATACTGAGACTCAGGTGAGCTGGTGACATTTGGGAATGTGGTCCTGAAAAGATGAAGTGTACTTACTGAGAAATACAAGGAAAAAGTAGGGGAGGGGAAAAGAAGGAGGGTGCTGAATCTCGGAGGAGCCAATTGAATGGACAAAGATGACGGCACATGAAAGGCTACAGAACTGTGGGAGCAGCCTCTACAGCAAGCTGCAGAGATGAGAGGGAGAGAGAAGGCAGGATATCAAAGCAGGAACCAGCTGGACCTATGTAAGCTGACTTGAGAGGCACCTGTGATGTCAACAAAGATTTAACCAGAGCCAAAGACAGCACCTCCACAGGCTCAAAGGGGAAAACTCTCCTTCCAGAATTCACAAGGGACATTCAATGCTATGACTGGTCCAGTTGGAAAATGAGGTTGGGGAAAGGGTGGATGACCAGAAAATGGCACCCCCAATGGTGAGTCTCTGTAGACAGAGACCCATGGCCAAAGAGGCACTGAGAGGCACTGTTTGGTCCTTGTGAGAAGCCTCAGTGGGGTGGCTTTTATCCCCATACTCCCTCATGCTCTCATAGGGCTGGGTTATGAATCTGAATTATTTAAGTGTAGACAGTAGGGAACAAGAAAGGAGGAAGAACATCATGGATAAAATCAGGAGTGTGATTTTTGATAGACAAACTGTTTCCTGCTTTTGCTGGGATTAGTTATGCCAAAAGTGGAAACTCAGCTTCCTGAAAGAAAAGAGATACCTCCCATTTCAACACAAGAAATAGGAGAAATATTTATACCATGGCCTAGTAAGGCTGAAAAAAAATCTTCAGGTGCATAAAAAATATCTTAAGTTCTAGAGAAACTATTATAATTACTTAGGGTTTAACTTCTTTCTCAAACTGTAAAATGAAAAGAGACCAGTTCACCCTTAGATATTTCATAGGAATGAATAAAATCAATGAAGAGATAAATTCACTGGAAGAAAACACACTCAGGTAAATTCACCAGAAATTTGTCATCCTCGATCTACTATTTTCAAGTGTTTTTTCTGGGGGCAAGTTTCAAGTTGTAAGGTTGTCTTCACAATAGCATTACTGAGAGGCACTTCCTACCATAACACCACTCCGGAAAACACTCGGAAGAAGCACCATCCTTTAAGACCCATGTTTCTGTGTCCCAATTTCTATGGACTTATTCAAATTTACAATTTCAAATGTTTAGCATCAGTCAGTAAGTCACACACTCCACAGAACAAGAGGCTCTTAGAACACAATTATTATCTTATTCCCATTGGCTGGTCTCATTCACAACCACCTCTCAAAGGAGAAAAGCAGATGGAGGCTTCCCACATGCAACCCTTTATGGCTCCGGTCTGGTGCAATTTAGGAGTGAGGTTTAGAAGGAATTAGAAAGCGCATTAATAGAGACATTCATTGTAATTTGAAACATGAATTTGCTGTTCAAAAGGCTAAACTGGAGTGCTTAAAGCTAAGTGCTTAAAACTACCCCAGAATCCTAAAGTAATGTACCATAATTACAATTACATTCCTTCAATAATAGATTTAAAAAGTTAACACTTTCTTGTGTTTGGCTGGAATCACTCAGTCATCCACTGTAGTTGTGAGATCTCTTTCTTGGAAATCAACTTCTTCATTTGGTTTCCACATGAATAATTCTTGGAAGCTACAAAGTCTTTGAAGGGTATTTATTTTTGCCTTGAGGGCTGGTGGCCTCAAAGTTCACATGAACCTCACAGATGCAAACTATCTCAGCATGATTCATCTATGCCTATAGCGTTCTCACCAAAGGGAGGTCCCTGCCTGTGTGGGGTTTCTGTATTTATACTGTTTGTGTGTTTATTTGTAGTTAAAATTGTTTTCACAAGTCAAATAAATTCAAAGATGACTTACAATGCACATGCATGAGAAATTAAGCCAAAACTCAGATTCTTGACTGAGTCACTGTTTGTTTTATCTTGGTGATGGGACATGTGCTTCACCTGAACTTCAAACGTCTTATCTTTCTGCCTCCATAATTGCAATCATCCCACTCTCTACACTGGCTACATTTTATTTAAACCTTCAAACTGTGGAGGAAAAAAAAGAAGCATCCAACCCAAGAGAGGTGTCACCTAGACAGGAATTATCTGACAGCTAAGAGAATTTCTTTTCTCCATGAAATGCTGTGGTGGTTATGCCAATTCCCAGAATGACTAAAGAAAAAGAACTTTTCCTATAAAAGATGAGAAAATGACCAAATGACCTAGACTAGCTCTGAAGGGTAAGCACGGAGTCCCAGGTTGAAGACTACATTCTAAGCACACACCAGTCATACTCTGCTCTAGGAAAAACCTTAAGTACTTGTGACCTTCTGTCCCTAACTTAGATGTTGTTTACTTTCAGTTTATGTACAGTGCAAACACCAGGGCCTACATGATTTTCAAGTCAAAAAAGATAAGGACTAATCCAGAAAGGAGAAGGAATTCTGTTTCATGCAGACTCATTGACAGTAGCAAGAGATAACAAACCCACAACACGGGAAGCTTTAGAAAAAAACTAAATAAAAAACCGTAATCTCAAAGAAGACTACAGCCAACAATAAATATTAATACTATAAAGTAAGGTCCTAAGGACACCACAGTTATGGAGGAACAAGGGATTGGAAGTTCATATCCATTATTTGGAAGCATTAAGAAATGTTTAGATTATTTTCCATTACTCTGTGTTTGAGGAGGAAGGGGAAAATCTGTTTTAAAACTGTATGCAGAGTGTAATTTCCCTAGGGGGAAAGTGAGATTATGTATGAAAAAAGGCTGGAAAGATGTACCCGTAATTGGTAACAGTGGTTGGGGAGGGGAGCAGATTACAGGCAATTTTTCCTTTTTGCCTGTTTGTATTTTCTACAAGAAACATGACATATATCTACAGCAAAAACCGCGTAACACATCCTTGAATTTTCCTGCTAAAATTGGTCTATGTGTTTTACTAAGGTAGAGATCTCCACCACAAAACACCAGGCAGACACAGGCCTGTTTAGTGCTTTCCATCGCCCCAGCCTTTCAGCCCCTCATTTCCCCATAAAAAAGGGCTGGAGAAGGGTACTGAGAATCTCTATACAAGGTACCCACCTATAGGAGCATTTTGTGAGAGTTTAGGGAGTCCACACAGTGGAGCATGCTGGCTTAGTGGAATAAATAGGCTGCGGTGAGAGTCATTCTAGGCCACAGCACTCATGGCATGATCTGCCTTAATTTTACCCATGGGGAATGACACAGCAAGGAGCTGGAAGGCTTAGACATGAAGACTGACCTCTGCAGACTGGTGCGAGGGAAATGGACGTGGCTCCCAGCAGCGGCTCTTCCCACTCTCAGGACCTGTTGTCTGTGGCCTGAGACCAGAGACCCACAGCCAGGCAGAAGGTCTCCCAGCACAGGCCCAGTTAGCGCCCCGTCTGCAGTTCCTCTCTCGGTAGCATCGCCCTGCTATGTGCCAACAACTTGGGAGTCACTGTTTTAGAGAATCTGCCAAGCCTCAAGTTTGCCTTCGGGTTAACCCCTAACTATGTGTGGCCCATCTTAGGAGTTCCTTAGCGAGGTTTCTGTCTTGCACAGGTAGTCAGGTGAGTGTGCACAAAGCTCTGTGATCAGACCCTGTGGTAGCCGCACCTGATGTGTGCTTGTCCAGAGGGGGCTCACTGCCATGGAGTCTGCAGCAGTGCCTGGCCAGATGAGCATCACAGGCCTCAGCAAAGGCCTTCCTGACCTTCCTCTGGGAACTCCGGATAGCCAAGGAGCAGCACCGTGCTCAGAAAGCCACAGAGCAGGACAGGAAACTTCACAAGCTCACCTTCTTCCAAGGCTTGGATTTTCATTCAATTGCAGACTCTGTTGGAGGCTCAGAAGAGGCACGGTAGATGCACCTGACAGCAGTAACTTACCCATACCCCGAGAATGAGCCTCATAGCAGACACACCTGACAGCAGTTATCTCAAGAAATGAGGGTTGCCACGTGGAAGGTGCTAGGGGGAGGAGCTAAGTGAAGATGCTATACAAACTGTGTCCTTTTTTTTTTTTTTTTTGAGATGGAGTCTCGCTCAGTCGCCCAGGCTGAAGTGCAGTGGTGTGATCTCGGCTCACTGCAAGCTCCGCTTCCTGGGTTCATGCCATTCTCCTGCCTCAGCCTCCCAAGTAGCTGGAACTATAGGCGCCCGCCACCACGCCCAGCTAATTTTTTGCATTTTCAGTAGAGACGGGGTTTCACCGTGTTAGCCAGGATGGTCTCGATCTCCCGACCTCGTGATCCACCCGCCTCGGCCTCCCAAAGTGCTGGGATTACAGGCGTGAGCCACTGCGCCCAGCCTCAAACTGTGTCCTTTTTACAAGCAGGTGCAGTTCTGTCCAGACTGCCACCACTGGGCCGTTCCTGTGTGTAAGTTCCCCATAATAAAATCTTGTGTCTTGCTTGTTGGCTTTGGGCCTCTTCTTCAGCTTCTTGAACCTGGTGCCATCCCTACTGAAATTAATAGGGATCTAGCATGGCAAAGGAACATGTGATGAAATATGCTCAAAACAGGGGCCATATCAGTTAAGAAATAAAGAACACCACATTGATGACCAAGAAGGGAGGGGCTGGCAGAGAAACCTGGAGGAGGCTGAAACGCCTTTGCACCTGAAGAACTCTGCATGATTCAATCCTTCCTCTAATTGAAGGGAAAGAAACTATTTTTTTTTCAAAGCACCTGCCAAGTAGCAGGTACTGTGTCTAAGTTCTCTTCAACAACCCAAGGAGGCAGATATTACTCTTACTTTGCAAGAAGGGTTTTTAAGTGATGGTCTTGAAGTCCCCAAGCAGGGACTGAGAAGCAGATTTACCTGGTTCCCAATATGTGCTGCCGCCCAGATCAACCAAATGGTCTTTTCAGGTCTGTGAGTCCATCCAAGGGCATCTCCTGCCTGCCCACATTGGGATGTTTGGGTGGAATCAGGCAGTCCAGGGTTGAGTGCTGGCCTTCCCACTTGTCCCCTGTAACCCTGGACTGGCTGTTAGGCGTCTCCAAGCCTCGGCTTCCTCCCCTCTATAAACCACAGCCGTCTACCACACACCATGCCATGAAGATCATCAGCCAGCACCTGTCAGGGCTGAGCACCAAATCCAGATAGGGTAAATGTGCACGAGTGCGAATGGGCATCAGGAGCAGTGGTCCTGATTTCAGATCACCTGCTTTGCATGCAGCAGTTGCTTTTCAGCTGTGTGACTAATTGTTCACAACTTGACAAAGCAGGTCCAAGTACAACACAAATTGCTACAACCTCTCGCCAGTCCTCAGCTCATTTCTTCCTCAGCTGTTTCTCACTTGGTGGGTAATTAGAACACTTGTCAAATACAGAAAGTTGAAATCACTAATGTGACTCTCAAACTTATTGCAGATCATTAAACATTTACTAGAGGTGCATAATGCAGAGATGTGGTAAATGACATTTCTTCACAGAAATTGTTGAGCTTAGAAATCTTCAATCATTTCATTTTAGGGGTGAAGCAACCAAAATCTTGAGAGGCTGGTGGTTTGGCCAGATCTAAACCTGAGGGGTTTGTTATTCCATTTGCTGTGCTTGCTACCACTCATGGTGGACTATTAATTCTCACCTCCACTCCTGGTTGCTTTTGAACATGTGGGGTGAGCTTGGAGAGAGCCAACGTCCTAAGATAGAGGAACACTCCCGATGCATTTTGCCCCCTCCAGTGAAGGTCAGGGTGCTTCTCAGTCCTGGATTCCTGCCTTGATCCAGCTGCTGCCTTTTCTCTGTCTGCACTGGTTTCTGCTCCATGCTGGGGGGACCATCCTTTCTGTCCTCTCCTTTGTTAGATCCAATAATACTAAAAATGTTGAACTCTGGTGAATTTCCGTCCAGACAATTGCCAGGGACAAAAATAGTGAAATGAGAACAAATGGGAGTGACCCAGAAGACAGACTGCACCCAGAGAGACCACAGACTCTGGAGCCAGGATGTGGAGGCACCGTCTAGGGACACCAACGTCCCCTGGCTTATGTCCTACATTGCCGGGAGGGAGAAATGTGCGCTGGAAATCTAGGTATGCCCTAAATTAGCGAGTGGAGATCATGGCTGCAAACGCTAGACAGAGCCAAACCACCAGGCTGAAGCAAATCTGTCTCAAATGTTGGGTAACAGCTACACTGAGTAAAAACATTCCGTGCATATGGAAGGCTCAGCCTCCAAAGGAGCTTGACATTTTTAACTATAAAAAGGTCTCAAATTAAATCCATGTGACCTTGAGTGTAACAGGAACCCCAGTAACACCACACTTTTACCAATCAAATGAGAACTTCCAAGACCTTTCTTCCTCTCCCCTTCTGTTTTTCTTCTTTCAGCATTTACTCGTCGAGCACCTCCTACCTTGTGCCAGGCACTGTGCTAGGCACTGGGATCGGATGGGGAAGCAGAAAGGGCAGTTTCTGCTGCACAGAACTCACAATACAGGGAGGACCGTGATCCATCTGTGAAGGTGGGAGATGCCTCAGGGAGGTCCAGGAGGGGACAGCGAGACTGAGGCTGAAAGGACTGGCATGGGGAGGTCATGGAGAAGGACGGAGGGAGAGCAGTTCAGGTAGAAGCAACTGCATGTGTGAAGGCTGCATGGTGGCAGATGCTCGGCCTGTGTGAGGAGCTAGACAAAGCCATGCATGCCGCTCAGTGAGGAGAACGACAGGCTCAGGGGAGGCTCGAGGGATGGGCTGGGGCCAGTCAGAAGGACTGTGCAGGTCATCAAAAAAGTTCAGATGAGCTCAACAGTCATCTCTGAAGGGCTTTGAGAGGAGGGCTTATCTTTTACAAAGGTTATCCCTGTTGTGTGTGGAAACTGGACTGGTACAGGACAGAGCTGAGAGAGGGAACCAGAGCTTGTTGCTGAAGTTCAGTTAGGTGTGTGACAGTACATGAACAGCAGCAGTGAATGGCGAAAAAAAGAAATGATGCCCACCAGATGTCATCTGGAATCAGAACTGATGTGTGAGGATGGACTGGGAGCCGGGCACAATGGGGTGGAGGCCATGTTTGCTAGATGCCTGTATGTGCTGGGCATAAGGAAAGTGTTTCCTCAAAAGAAGCCACCTCTGTCATTCATATGCCAGGTCCCTGTGCACCTACTGTTAATGGTGTCCTCCCTCGACTGACTGTACCTACTTATCTTTAAAGAATATGGAAAAGCCTGCAATGGTATCAATACTGTCATGGTTTTTTCAAACAATACTATATATAATCAATTTTTGAAGCGCCTAAGCAGAGTTGAGCCTCCTTCTAGAAGAGCTTTGACAGAATACAAAGATAAGATTTGATTCCTACCATAAATGAGCTCTGGCCTATTAGGGAAGAGAGAGAGACACCCAGTTATACTACAGTGTGAAAAATGAAGCAAAAGGAATAGAGGGGAGACCCTTGGGCCCCTGGCACACAGAGAGGCATCAGTGAGCAGGTGTCTGCCTGGGATGGGATGGAGGAGTCAGGGAACACCTCAAGGAAGAAGTGATGCTGAAGCTGAAGCTTCTAGAAGACATCCCAGGGCTGTTCTTGACAGAGGAGGAGGGAAGCATGTTATCAAGACAAGGGGCAGGAACAACTTAGTTCTGGGAGATGTGAGTACCTGGTCTGGCATTGCCAGAGCTCAGGGTGTGAGGATAAGAAGTGACAGGTGAAGGTAGAAAGAGGGTAGAATCTGGACTTCAGTCTGAAGATATGTCACTGAAGGGCTTTCAACAGGGAAGTGGTGTGGCCACCCCACATTATAGTAATCTTGGGGACTGCCAGATGGGTGCCAATGCAGTGGCCAGCCCTGTAAGGGGCCCAGGTGAGGCTCCTATATGGAGTCTAAAAAAGATGCAGCTGGTGATTAACAGGGATTGATGACAGAAGCGGTGGGGAGGGGGAATGCAGGTCAGGGTAAATTATCCTAGGTTTTTGGTTTAAGTTTAGGCACTTAGTGGCCTAAGAACACAGGAGAGAGGGCTCTATTGGGGAAAAGAAAACTATGCTAGTTCTGGGCATCTTAAGTATGAGATTTGCAGGACATCTTATTTATCCATACTTTACCTTTACCCTTGATTGAAAGGGTGATTACATAAACACACACAAAATAAAAATATATGTGGAAGAGAAAACTAGAAAGATCAGAGGAAAGTAGGAATTAAGTTAATACAAAGAACATGTACTGTAAGGCCCTTGTGCTTATTAGAAGTGGGTCACAAATGCTTCCGAACAGGCTACACAGACACAAACCAGGATTGGTTTACACAACTCAGGGCCCAAAACGAATTTTAAAAAGCCACGAAACAAAAAAAAAAAAAATTACCCTGCTCTCAGTCCCCAGTCTTTTCCTAAATTGCATACGAGAGAAACGTCCTCTGTGGTCCTGAAAAGAGGGGAGGCTGTGTGATAGAATGAGCAAGCTCTTCAGCACGGTCCTTCAGTGATTGCCGCAGCACATTTCACACAGCTGTTTCTCACAACCTTCTCCAAAGGAGGCACGTGGCCTAAGCAAGCCATTCAGGAAACCATTGAGAAGGGCCACAAGTGTGAGCTTCAGGCTTCATCCAGGGATAGATTTGAGAATTTCTAGAAGGGTGTGAGGAATAGAAATCCTCCCTAAATACTGTTCCTCTCAACAGAATCTTTCAGAAATACCCAAAGGCAGCAAGTTCAAGTTCATGGCCACCCTGCCCAATAAATACCCGAAAAGCAGTTACTCCATCAGCCAGGCAATAGGCTTGCTAAGTTGGTTAGAGTTGTGGGGGAAGCAGAATGATCAAGTGTGAGGGAAGTTCAAGTTGAGCCCTGCCACGTGCCTCATGGAAAGCCCCTGACGCTCTGCAGAAAGGTGGGAGGCTGACAAGAGGGGAGAGATGACTGGAGGAAGGGAGGTCATGGGGCCTGGCGTGTGGGAGGGAAGTGCGGCTTGGGCTTCTGTACTTGGGCAACATTGGGATGTAAGTGGATGCTGAAGGTGCGTAAGATGGCTCAGGAGGGATGTGGAGAAGCTGGCTGAAGACAAACCCTGGGGCAGCCTGCATGTCAGTGGCAGGTGTGAAGAGGTTCCACCAGTGAAGGGGAGGAAGGGGGAGAGGAAATCCTGGAAGCTGAGCAGAGAGATTGTGTCAAGAAGAGTTGGTGTGTACTTATGGTAGCTGCCTTTAACCCCTCTGTTAGTGGGTGTTTTTGATAGGGTAATATTAGCTGCTATAACAGATAATCCTAAATATCTCATGGCTTCATACAGTGTGTGTTCATTTCGCACATGAAATACAAGGTCTGATTGGCTTGGGCGTAGTTGCAGGGGTATTCTGCCAGCTTCAGCACGCATTTCCAAAGCCATCCTGGTTTGTCAACTTCTAGTCTGGAGAATAATGAGGATGGTGTGTATGGCAGTCTCCTAGGATTCGTGTAATATGAGTCACAACAAAGTTGGCAGTTTAAAACAATAGAAAATGACTTCTCTTCACAGTTCTGGAGTCTGGAAGCCTGAAATCAAAATTGTAGGGCCATGCTCCTTCTGAAGGCTCTGCAGACTCCTTCCTGGCCTCTTCCCAGCTCCTGGTGATACCAGGAAATCCTTGGTGTTCCTTGACTTGTGTCTTCTTAACCCCAGTCTCTACCTCCATTTCCTCCATTTTCACTGGTCATCTTCCCTGTGTCTGTCTACACATGCCCTTAAGTCCAGTCACTGGATTTAGGGTACGCCCTACTCCAGTTTGGCCTCATCTTAATTATAACTACAAAGGTCCCATTTCCAAGTGAGGTCCCTTTCACAGGTGCTGGGGGTTAGGACTTCAACGTAACTTTTTCCGGGAACATAACAGTTCAAGACAACAGTATGTATGAGATTTTCGAGGGTCACGTATCACTCTGCTCACACTCCCATGGTTGAAACTGAGCCATGTAGCTATGCCTGCAATACACCGAAGGCTGAGGAAGGTTGTTCCCTGTGCCCAGGAGAAAGGGAAAGGTAGCAGGAGGGCAGCTAGTCAGCTCCACCATACCGCAGGGCAGGGAGGTGGGGGAGCACACTGGGACAGAATCAAGGCTGTCACAAGGGGGAAATGCAGCCAGGGAATGCATGCTCTGAGGGATAATCCTGGATGTGAAGAGAACCAAGTTAAGAGGAAGACACGCCTGTAATCCTAGCACTTTGGGAGACCGAGGCGGGCAGATCACGAGGTCAGGAGTTCAAGACCAACCTGGCCAACATAGTGAAACCCTGTCTCTACTAAAAATACAAAAAATTAGCCAGGCCTGGTGGCGGGCGCCTGTAATCCCAGCAACTCAGGAGGCCGAGGCAGGAGAATCACTTGAACCTGGGAGGCAGAGGTTGCAGTGAGCCAAGATTAGGCCATTGCACTCTAGACTGGGCAACAGAGCGAGACTCTGTCTCGAAAGAAAAAAAAAAAGGAGGAAGGCACAGGGGTAAGGGGAAGCTTTTTGTGCAAAATGAGAGAACTTTGAGTATGTTTGCAGGCTGGTAAGAAGCCGGGGGAAGGGAGCAAATACAGATATGTGGGGTCAGAGAGGATGGGTGGAGACTTTTTAGAGGGGGTGGAACAAAGAACACTGGTGGAAGAAATCAGCACATCCCTGAAGCTAAGTATGGACAGGCACAAATCCTGTGAAATACCAAATGATAAAAGACAAGACAGCTGCGGTTTGCCTGGCTTTTTAAGCCCTTTACCTGATTTCTTCTAGGTCTAACCTGAGACATGTTTGTTTTGCACAGCTTATTGTATATATTCAGTCACCTATACTACACACATTATACCCAGATACGTTAGGAACGTCTCTCTTCCAAGCACATTCCCAACGTGCTAATCCTGAAAGTGCTTGCAGAAATGTTGGGTCAACCAGAAGACTGCTTGCTGGCAATGTACTAAAACAGCAATGAATACTTCAGCATCATGTAATTATGTATCTGCTGCAGAAAGAACAGTGGGCTAGTCTAGCTCTTCCTAGTGTGGTACCACTAGCCCTGAGAGGCTCTGATCCGCAAACCTGCACCACTTGGGGTAAGGAAGTTGTCTACAGAGTCCACCCTTAAAAGGGTAAAGCAGAATACTGCTTTACCCTTTTAAGTGGCAGAATCCTGATGGCTGTGACATGTATAGGTGGCCTGTGTGTGAGCAACTGGTCCTCATGCAGAGGGAGAAACGGCACAGTTACCCAATCACCAACAAAACCAGCCTCATGGCCTGAACAAAATTAGCCTGTTTGAGAGCCTGCTCATAAGCTAAATAATTAAGTGTCCATTCCAGAAAACAATACGAAGATTGGTTTGTTGGTCTTCTGACATTCATTCAATGTCCTCTATGGGCAAAGGCAACTTGTGAAAAGCATGGCATTGAAAGTACCATACTGAACAGCTGTTTTTAACAGCTCCATGGGAAACCCTGAGGGACTGTTGATGGGTGTAAACCAAAAAGTATCCAAGACACGTCTCAATTGATTTAAAAGGTCATTTTGCCAACGTTAAGGAATGCCTGGGAAAGAAAAACATGGAATCACAGAAACAGTCTGCGGTCGGTGCCTTTCTCCAAAGATGAATTAGAGGGCTTCAACATTTAAAGGGGAAAAGTGGGCTGGAGGGGAAAGAGGGAGGGTATGGTAACCCACATGTTACAAGAGAAAAGCAACAGGTAGGGAAATAGTCAATTATCTGTTCATCTGGGGCTCAGTAAATTAGTACTTTCCATAAGATAAGGAGAACCCAGAGTAGCTACCAGTGGAGATATTTAACCTTTTATCTGCAGCTATTTGCTTAGGAACAAAAGGAAAGGCAGTTTCTTGCATGACTCAACTTTCAGCTTTTGTTTTTTTTCCTTTTTGGCTTAATAAATTGGGGACCCTAGTTTTTATTTTTTTTTCCACCTGGGGATAATATTACTAATGATAATTATTATGGTTATTGGTACAGTAATAAAACACATTTTGAGCATTTATTATATGTCAGAAACTGTGCTTAACATTTTATACACTTCAAATCATTTAATCCTTCTACTAACCTTATCACAGATAAGGCCTCTTATTATCCCCATTTCCCCATTTTACTGATAAGGAAGGCACAGAAAGGTTGGGTATTTTCTTCAAGGTCCCACAGCACTATGAAGTCTCAGAAGCCAGGACCTCAATCCAGCTTGTGTTTCTCCAGAATCTGCGCTACTAATCAGTATGTAACCTGCTCTATATCACAAGTGTTCCTATCTGTTTTACATACTGGGCCTCTGTTGTAAGGTCTCATTTAAATAAAGGGTCTGGAAAGTATATAATACAGCTTTTTTTTTTTTTTAATTTTTTTTAGATGATTAACATTGAGAAATCGGTGCAGTCCATTTGGAAGGACCATGTGTCCTTGAAATGCTGGTGGCAATGATGACCTGCCAGTTCTGAATCACAAAGAACATGACAAGGGTGTGGTGGGGGAACAACTATACAAAAACTTTGACACAGAAAAGCAGCAAAACAGGAGCGAAAAGTGAGCAGAGAGATGAATCAGTGTGCAAATGGATTGCATGAATCCGATTTTTGCAGGCAGGACTGGTGGCCCACAGTAGGGAAAGAGTTCCCACTCTGTGATTTCAAAAGCCTCTTTATTATTGCCTAGGATTCCATTGGAAAAGAAAAGCAAGGGTCCAGGAACCGGGGGGTGGGAAGCACAGGCCAGCACAGAGGGTCAGGGCAGGCTCCAGGCCCAGCAATGCAGCTCTAGGCTTCTTGTGCAGCTGAGCTTCCCGGGAAGCAGTGACCTTGACTTCACGGCTAAGTCTTGCAAGAAAAAGAAAAAGAAAAAAAAAAAAAAACAAAACAGAACAACAACAACAACAAAAACCCTGCACAACTGTGTTTTTCGGATGCCTGAGAGCTGGGAGGCTTTTTTAAAGGCTTTGTGGAAAAGGACTTTTTCTGTGTTACTTAGAGACATCCATTGCTTGCCAAAATACTAGGTAAAAAAAAAAAATCGCAAAATTCAAGAGCTGGAAAGAATATTACAGGCTGCCCAGTGTGTCCCAAAACAACTAAATTATCATTATAAACTTTGTGGAGACACACACACATACACACACACACACACACACACGGGCCTTTGGAGTGTGCTGACTTGAATTCAGCATATTGTCCATATCTAATCTAGAAAGAATACAGTTCTAGGGTCCAGAGCTAATATCTGGCAGCAATATTGGCTAGGATGAATTCTATTACACAGTGGAGTCCTAAAGCAGCTCAGGAACGTTATCAGAAAAGTTCACAACAGACGCTTTTACATCAGCCCAAGAGTTCATGTAACCCTTTCATATGCAAGCCATCTACACTGTAATGCAAATTATATTTTACCGTGCATCATGTATTTATTATAAACTTAAATATATTTACTATCTGCAGTAGTAGCAGCAGCGGAATAATATATTGATAATCACTGTTGATAACTAGCATTTATTAGGTGCTTTCCATAAGGCAGGCAAATACTTGTATAAACATTTCAAATGCACTCAATTCGCACATAAAGTTTAATGCTTTTGCATGAATTATGTTTTACTTATTTTGCCACCATTCCTCCCCATACCCCATTACAATGTGAGTTCCATAATGGCAGAGGTTCAGGGGTTTTTGTCTTCATTATTAACTAAGCCTTCAGTTCCCAGAACACAGGAGGCGTGCAAATATTTTCTGAGTTGAATTAATTCATTTAATCCTCACAATGACTGTAAGGGATAGGGATTGTTAGAATTCCTAACTTACAGATTGGGGTAACTGGGGCACAGAATGGTTAAGTAACTGGCTGGAGGTTGCACAGTAAGTGACAGAATTAGGATTCAATCCTGGGCCATCTGACTCCAAACCCTGTACTTTCGGCGAATCCCTAGCATTTCTATTTTAATAATGACAATAGCTAACATGTACCAAGTGCTTACTGTGTGCCAGGTACCACACTGAATGCCTTCTGTGCACTCTCTCATTAATGTAACAGTTCTACAAAGGAGGCTATTATTATTTTATTCACACATTTTAGCAGGATCCTCTACCTCGACCAAAGTCATTCTGTTAAGTTGTGTGGCTAGAATTCAAACTCAGGCCCGCGTGAGTTCCAAGCACATGCTCATAACCATTGCCCCGTTCTGTGTCCTGAGCCATCCTTCACGGAGAGAGCTACTGTGCACTTTAGCTATGGCTCTCCCTTCGCTACTCTTTAAAAATTTTATTTTAGATTTGTATCTAATTTAAAAATGTTCATACTATCTTTTTTCATAACCCATATAAAGTTTGGGTTACTAAAAAGGACTATCATTAAGTGAAAGAGCAGCACCGCCAGTCTGAGGGGTGAAGGTGAACTGAACCAGGGCCAGCAAAACCGTATCAGGCCATGACAGGAGGAAGTGGTGCCAGCGGCAACTCCAGATCTGTGATGCACTAAAACCCTTAGGAAGGGATTCTGGAAAACCACTTTCCTTTGGGAAGGTACCAGAGGGATGACTCAAAGGGAACCTGCAGGACTGGGGAGGGTTAGAGACAGGAAACTGATCCCAGTCAGGTTGGTTGGCTCTGCCAGCTGACAGGCAGGCAGTAGTAGTGGGAGGTGCCAAGGGTGGGCAGTATTTAAAACAAAGTCATAGGCTGGGCACAGTGGCTCACGCCTGTAATCCTAGCACTTTGGGGGCAGAGGTGGGTGGATCATGAGGTCAAGAAATCGAGACCATCCTGGCCAACATGGTGAAACCTTGTCTCTACTAAAAATACAAAAATTAGCTGGGCATGGTGGCGCATGCTTGTAGTTCCAGCTACTTGGGAGGCTGAGGCAGGAGAATCACTTGAACCAGGGAGTTGGAGGTTGCAGTGAGCCGAGATGGTGCCACCACACCCTGGGCTGGTGACAGAGGGAGACTCTGTCTCAAAAAAACAAAACAAAACAAAGCAAAAAACAAAACAAAACAAAACACAAAGGCATGAAGCCTGGGTGCTAAGGCTCACGCCTGTAATCCCAGCACTTTGGAAGGCCGAGGTGGGAGGATTGCTTGACTCCAGCAGCTCAAGAGCAGCCTAAGTGACATAGGAAGACCCATCTCTGTAAAAAATAAAAATAAATTAGCCAGGTGTGGTGGCACATGCCTATGATCCCAACTACTTGGGAGGCTGAGGTGGAAGGATCACTTGAACTTGGGAGGTCAAGGCTGCAGTGAGCCATGATCATGCCAGTGCACTCCAGCCTGGGTGACAGACTCAAACCCTGTCTCTAAAAAATAAAATAAAAGGATGAAAGAATCCACTTCTCACATTGAAGGGCAGGATGTAATACCAAGGGAAAGGTGGTGGTCACCACTCAGGCCCACACGCAGCCACTAAACCATGAGCTGTTAGTTCAACTCATTTCTTGATGGGTTGGGCTTTGAAAAGTGATAGAAGCAATCTTAACACCCAAGTGGCAGACACTGTCTGCAGCCTGCTGACTGGGACGTCTGAGAGCCAGAAGAACTCAAAGGTCAGTGCCGTACAGTTCTTCTGAAGCTACACAGAAGAACATCAGGAGCAGGGTGGGGACTTCCTGGGAAGCTGAGATCTGGGGAAACTGCTGAAGCACAGCTCTCAGGGGGAACCAAGTTCCAATGGAGCTGGCAACTGAAAATTTTCTTTATGCTTTAGGTTTGGAGCATCTTATCTGTCTTCTGCCATCTATGCCTAACCTAACAAGATTGAAGGGAAGAAAATGGAGGAGTCAGGAAGCTGAGCTGACCAGGTCAGTCTTTGGCTGGATACTAATTGAGTGGTTCCCGAATTTCAGAGCTAGAAAACACCATTGAAATCAATTAGTAAGATCTTGTTAACCTCATTTGTTCTTTAAAGCAGGAAACCGGCTCAGCAGGGGAAGTGGGTTTCTAACTGTTATGCAGTTTGCTACAGGACAAGATTGTGATTGATCTCTGGACTCCCAGCCCAGTGTTTTTTCCATTGCTGTCTCAATGAGGCAGCTAGGAGCAAAGACACACACCTGTACTCTGGAAAAACTAACTTTTTTTTCTTTCTTCTTTCCTTTTTTCCTTCCCTTCCCCTTCCCCTTCCCCTTCCCTTCCCTTTCTTCTTTCTTTCATTTTATTTTTTTGGAGGTATTTTTGTCAGGCAGGAGTGCAGTGGCATGATCAAGGCTCATTGCAGCCTCAACCTCCTGGGCTCAAGCGATCCTTCCACCTTAGCCTCCCGAGTAGCTGGGACTATGTGTGTGTGCCACCACATCTGACTAGTTTTTAAATTTTTTGTAGTCATGGGATTTCATCATATTGCCCAGGCTGGTTTCAAACTCCTGAACTCAAATTATTCTCCTGCTTCAGCCTCCCAAAGTGGTGGGATTATGGGTGTGAGCCACCATGTCCGGCCAGGAAACATTTGTTTTTATAGTTATACTCCTTTTTTCCCCAATAATAGTTGAAAGTTTTGACCAAGGAGAAAATACATTCTTAGTAATCCCCCAAGATAGCAGAGGCTCAGCAAACTGTTCATGGATAAAGAGTAGGGCCAGAGTGTGATTTGATCTTAGAAAGAACTGATGTTGCTAAGCAGATACTAAGCAAAATCTCGGAAAGGGAGGAGATGGGTCCTCCAAAACCAGGTGATGACCAAGGTTCTGGTACGAGTCCTGCCGCTGGCTATCTGTGGGAACTTGAGACAGACTATTTCTGTGAGCTTCACTTTCCATCAGTAAAAAAGGGAATTTGGACTAGATGAGTGGTTCCCACAGTGGCCCCAAGCTCAAGGATTCTGATTCAGTAAGCCTGAGAATAGGGGCCCTGCAATTTTTATTATTATTTTTTTAAAATCCCACAGGTGAATACATGAATGTCTGCCCTAGACTGATAGAGGGATGGGAGGATGGACAGATATATTTGATGAAAATTGCAAATTGCAGGATCTAGGTAGTAGGTATACAAGAATGACTCAACTATTACATACGTTGGCAAAAGTCCCCCAGATGATTCTGATGTACAGACTAGTCTGGCATCCTCTGGACCAGATGCCAGCCTCAGACTGAGTTCAGGGTGCTTCACTGTCCCTCAGGGCAGCCCCAGGTGCCACCTTGGGAAAAGGGAGCTAGTGTGAACCTCAGCCTTGTTCTAGAGTTTAGTCTGGGCAGCTCTACCTTATTTTTTTATACACAGGAGAATTTGTGTAAGATTCTACTGGAAAGTGTACCAACAATGGACCTACTGCTTAACGTATATAAACCACTTTACAAGTTGATTGTTAAGGCCTTACATAGATCCAACTGTTTATGAATTTAATTACTTAAGGTTTGGTGTACAAGATGGAATGAAGGCTTTAAAAATGAATATTATATATAAATATGTGTGCATGTGCACACACACACACACCCCCTCTTGGTTATTATAAGAGTCAAGCAAGAGAGGAGAGTTCAAGCTCAGACCTCACGGCCATTGCCATGGTCACTGCAGCACTAGCTGCCACTGAGCATGCCTGGGCCCTGTTTGCACCTCTTCTGCCTCACCCACCACCCCCTCTTTCTTTGGTCCATTTCTGTCTGGTCCTCAACTATAAAGGGTACATTCCTGGTTCAAGGCTGTATTAGTCTGTTCTCATTCTGCTAAAAAGACATACCCAAGACTGGGTAATTTATAAAGAAAAAGAGGTTTAATTGACTCACAGTTCCACACAGCTGGGGAGGCTTCACAATCATGGCAGAAGGTGAAGGAGGCGCAAAGGCACGTCTTACATGATGGCAGGCAAGAGAGCATGTGAAAGAAACTGCCCTTTATAAAACCATCAGACCTCACGAGACTTACTCACTATCACGAGAACAGCATGGGAAAAATACTTCCCCATGATTCAGTTACCTCCCACCTGGTCCCCTCCCACGACACGTGGGATTACGTTATAGGAACTACAATTCAAGATGAGATTTGGGTGGGGACACAGTCAAATCATATCAAAGGCCTTGGCTGTTTCATCTGCCAGATCATCGTGACTCACCTCCTTCAGACCTTACTCTAAGAATCTCTCCCCCATGACACTTTCCCTTGCTGCCACATCTGAAACTGCCACCCACCCCTGACTACTAAGTCCCTTCCCTTGTCCTGTGTTTCTCTTTAGAAATTATTACCAATAGCATACTCAACATTTTACTTATGTGCCTTGCTTATTATCTGTCTTTCCTGACTGGTTTGCAAGCTCCATGAAGGCAGGGTGTTTTTTGTTCATGGCTATGTTCCTAGTGCCTTTGACAGTGCCTGGCATGAGACATATTTGGTGACAGAATGAAGGGCTGAACCACGCTTGTGCTTTATATACATCATCTGTCACCTGCATGGCAATTTAGAAGAGTAGGAACCAGTCCCTTCCACAAATGGGAAAGCAAGGTATTTTCTAGAGGGATGAGGGCCAGCTTTTCCAGACCCTAGCACCTGGGATCATTCTATTTCACTACTCTACCTACACAACCCCAGCTCACTTCCAAGGGCTGACATGTTTCTCCCTCCCTTCCTGTACTAACAGCTAAACCATATTTGGGCCTGGAGAGTTTATTGCCCTGCTTAAACAAGACTGGACAGAGTTGAAGGTGAAATGCCCATATTGTTCAGTTAACTCCTTGAAGCAAACAAATCATTTGATAACTGTACACCACACACCAGTAAGGACTGCTCAGTGAACATCAACATCCCATCAGGAAACAAGACCTTCATAAACCATTGTCTGTTGATGGTGGCTCAATGAGGGTTATATTTCACAAAAATGAGTATGATCCCGTCTAACATGTATATCACAAAATGACCCCAAGTGCCATACACTGAAGCACTATTCACAACCACAATGACACTGTGAAATAATAAAGCAAAGGGCTTAGCCTATAGAATCCTGCTGCAATGGATTCTGACCTGTGAGGCAATTCTGTTGATGCAGTGTACCAGCATTGCTATTTCTGCAGCCAAAGAACACGATTACAAATGTGTGTCTTTAACCCAAGGCAGCCCTGACTCAGTAAAGCCCAGAGCTTCATGTGTCTCCTGAAACATCTGCCTTGTCTGTCACACTGCTTTGTAAATGGATGCCTGACTACCTGCCTACCTGGGCTGACTACAAGTTCAAGAGGACAGAGACCTTGTCTGCCTACTTCACGGTGGCTTCCCCAGCACAGTGCCCAGCAGATGCCTGGCTCATGGAAGGCATATAAATATTTGTTGAATCCTGCTCCTACCATGACATTTTACTCTGCTTACCCTTTATCTTCTAACTATGTAATATATGCACGATGAACTGTAAGTTTATCGTATGCAAACTAAGGATGGATTGAGGTATATATCTAAGTAATCCATTCATAATTGTTATTTCAAATCTTATATTAAGGATGACATCAATGGGAGGAAATGAACTCAAAAACCATACCGAAGAACTGCAGTTTGAGAGCAGATAAGAAACTAAACTATTAAACTGAACTGGTTTATCATTTAAAAATCTTTACAATGTAACTGTTACAATTTAAAAATAACTGCCAAAGAAGAGAAGTTTTTAAAACATCAGTATAGTCACACCCTACCTGATTAATGTAATCTTTCTCCTTTAGCAATGAAATAATCCTTGCTTTCTATGATGAACTTTCCAAAGAGAAATATTTGGTATGCTGTTTACCTGTAGGCTTTTTCATTATTTAAATGTGTTCTTCTCCAAGATGAAAGTGGATCTCGGTGAGTCAGCTCTTTCTTCACTATCTTTGATAGCTAAAGCTGAACTTACCGCATCTCTCCTAAAACTAACAGTGACAAAATTCAGGTAACAAAAGAGGTAATTGGTCTCTGGACTCAAAAATGATAGTGATATCCAAGTTGTAACTTCATCAGAAAAAAAGGGAAAATGTATCAAAAACTGAATAAAGACACTATTACTAATTGAACCTAGTAAGAATTCCCTTTTCAATGCCACTGGTGGCCAAAACTGCTAACTGTCCACCAAAATCAATTCCCTTGGGCCTGGGTACATGACTTAGACTACATTTCCCAGCAGCCTTATTTGCTTCTCAGTAAAGCCACATAACTGGATTCTAGCCAATGGAATGCACCCAGAAATGCTGTGTGTCTCTAACAGGCCTTGCTCCTAACACTCTTCCTTGAGTGCTCCTCCACACTCTTGTCCCCTTCTGTCTCACTGGATGTAGATGCCTCAAGAGCTCTTGAAAGCCAAGAGTTAAAAATGTCAGAGCCTCCTTCAGCCTAGGTCCTTGAGTGCCTGCAAGGGACAAAGGCACTGCTTCATTAAACTCTTTTTTTTTTTTTTTGAGACGGAGTCTTGCTCAGTTGCCCCAGGCTGGAGTGCAGTGGCGTGATCTCAACTCACTGCAAGCTTCGCCTCCCGGGCTCACACCATTCTCCTGCCTCAGCCTCCCAAATAGCTGGGCCTACAGGTGCCCGCCACCACGCCCGGCTAATTCTTTTTTTTTTTTTTTTTTTTTTTGTATTTTTTTGTAGAGACGGGGTTTCACCATGTTAGCTAGGATGGTCTCGATCTCCTGACCTCGTGAGCCACCCGCCTCGGCCTCCCAAAGTGCTGCTTCATTAAACTCTTAAAAGAAAGAGGCAAAAATGAAAATAGTCATGTTATTTCTTTAAGATCCTCAAAGTCACAGAAACATAATGCTTTGCTGGGTGTGATGGTTCATGCCTATAATCCTAGCACTTTGGGAGGCAAGGCAAGAGGACGGCTTGAGTACAGGTCCAGTATAGTGAGACCCCATCTCTGCAAAAAATAAAAATTAGCTTGGCATGGTGGCATGCACCTGTAATCCTAGCTACTCAGGGGGCTGACATGGGAGGATGGCTTAAGTTAAGGAGTTTGAGGCCGCAGTGGGCTATGATCACGCTACTGCACTCTAGCCTGGGTGACAGAGTAAGACCCTGTCTCAAAAGGAAAGGAAAAAGGAAAGAAAAGAAAAGAAAGGAAGAATGGGAAGGAAAGGAAGGAAGAAAGAAAAAGAAAGACAGACATAATATTTCTTTCTGTTTGTTGTTTTTTGGGTTTTTTTTGAGACGAGGTCTTGCTCTGTCACCAGGCTGGAGTGCAGTGGCACGATCTCTGCTCACTACAACTTCTTCTGCCTCCCAAATTCAAGCAATTCTCCTGCCTCAGCCTTGAGTAGCTGGGATTACAGGCCCACACCACCATGCCCGGCTAATTTTTGTATTTTTGTATTTTTTTTTTTTTTTTTTTTAGTAGAGATGGGGTTTCAGCATGTTGGCCCAGCTGGTCTCGATCTCCTGACCTTGTGATCTGCCCACCTCGGCCTCCCAAGGTGCTGGGATTACAGGTATGAGCCACTGTGCAGGGGCTCAAACATAATATTTCATGGGCACCTTGAAAAACTTAGCACAACATCCTTGCTAGGTGGAATGCAGTTGATGCACAACTATTTTTTTAAGAAGAACCCACTACTTCCTTCAGTGGCCTGTTGCATCTATAAACAGTTCTTCTGATCAGTATGATAACAATAATAGTAGCTAACTATTACTGAGCAGTTGACATACACCTGGCTCTGTGCTAAGGGCCTTCCAGGCATCTGCTCATCTAATCCTCACCTGAGGAGTGAGTACTATCATTATCTCCATTTACAGTTGACAACACTCAGTACAGAAAACATGAGATTGGCCCAAGGTCACACATACTAGTGGCAGAGCCAGGATTCAGCTCAGGCCATCTGAGTCCAGTGTCCCTGCTCTTAACCACCATCCTGCCTGCCTGTGGCTGTCACTTCTATCCCAGACTCCTGGACAGCTAATCTTACCACCTTACCCCATATCTCACAAATACTTGATCTTTTACATCAACAAAAGTTATCTTTTCATGTGGCTAAAAATCTCTAGCTCTTTTGAATTTTCCTCATCTTTTCAAACAGTTCCAATCTCTTCACCACTCCAGTCTCTCTTTGAAGGTTCCTGTTCATCTATACACATGCTGAATTATGTCACCTAGAAAGGGACTTTACAGGTAAAATGACATTAATAATAGTACTTCCCCAAATGGGTTGATGTTAGGATTAATGAGGTTATTTATGTAAAATTCATGTAAAGCCCTAGACACTAGTAACAGTACTTACTAGGGACAAAGTAAGCCAGCCAGTCAGAAACATTAGCTATTATTTGCCTTATATCTCAAATACTGCAGCCTATGATTAGATTAGGTTCTGGTGTCTATAGCACATTACTGACCAGATTAAATTTACTGTCTACTTAAATACATTAAAAAAAAATGTGAGCCATTGATAAGCTCTCTCCCCTATCCTGCTAGTTTTCTTTCTTTTTTTTTTTGGTGACAGGGTCTCACTCTGTCACCCAGGCCAGAATGCATCGGTGCAATCATGGCACACTGCAGCCCAACCTCCCAAGCTCAAGTGATCCTCCTGCCTCAGCCTCCTGAGTAGCTGGGACCACAGGCGTGTGCCAATGTGCCCAACTAATTGAAACAAATTTTTAAAAATAGAGACAAGGTCTCACTTTGTTGCCGGGGTTGGTCTTTAAGTCCTGGGCTCAAACGATCTCCCACCATAGCCTCCTAAAGTGCTGGGATTACAGACGTGAACTACCGTACCCCACTGCCAGGCTGGTTTTTGTCTTTTCAACAGGTGTGATACTTTACCTTTACTGTGGTTAAGCTTCACCTGGTATTTACCCACTTTCCCAGGCACTAAAGGACTTTTTGAGTCTTGCTAGTTCATCTTACTTGGTTTCATATCACCTACAAATTAGATGATTAGGTCCTGGAAATCTATACAGTTGTGGGCTTGAGTGGGCAAACATAGGGCCTTGGGTTCTCTACTAGGAAGTTCCCTCCTGACATTGATCCGCTGTTCTACCCTAGCTCAGCAACCAGGCATAGAAAAGGTGACTATCTTGATCACAATAATCTCATGCCAGCATTTCTAAGTGCACATATTCTAATTCTGCGAACTTCATGAGACTTCCTAGCTCAGCCTTTCAGTGGGCTAAGAGAAACGGGACGTGTTTAAAGGCATAGCTTGGCTGGAATGGGGAACTGCAACAACTACACTTCCCAGGGGCCCAACAATGACAGATGAAAAGTCCGCACGGGGGCATGTCTGACCCATTCCAGACAAGAGAACGGAGGGCCGGTGTAGGGGGGGATGCTTCACGGCTACTCAGGCTTCAGAACGACCCAGCAGGAAGAGGAGGCCAACATGTGGAGCTGGATCGTGTTAGAAATTCTCACCCTAATTCCACTCTTCAGAGGAACAGGGCCTCAGTTCTAGAATGTCAGGCTGGCAGAAAGGAATCTGCAGCCAGCCGGCCCAGGCCCAGGCAGCAACCCCCGCCGCCGCCGCCGCCGCCGCCCCGCCCCCCGTCCCTCGTCCCCCGTCCCCCGTCCCCCGTCCCCCACTGCATGTCGCAGGCTGCAACGTGGAAGGGGAAACACGGGTTCCAGGAGCTTGCCCTGCATGTGGTGTCTGGCTGCAGCAGGACTTGCTGAGACTGCCTTATAGTGCGCCTGCAGTCGAATGCTTTGACCCTCAGGCCAGGAACAGCTAAAATATTTCACTCCTTCCTAGCTCTCTCAGATGCCCACGGGTAGACTTCAGAGTGGTGATTCTTAAACTGGAGCATACATCGGAGTCACCTGTAGGACTTGCTAAACACAGACTGCTGGGTCCACCCACGGCGTTTCAGTGAGCAGTGATCTGCTCTCCTAACAAGTTCCCAGGTGATGCTGCCGCCAGTCTGGGGATCACACTTTGAAGACCACTAATTCAGAACAAGAGGTGTCAGGAAGAGCTTCAAAAATCCCCGAGAGAGGAAGTTCAGAGAGAGAAGGGCCTCTTGGGTGCCCTCTGTGTGGACGGCAAGTGGGCTGATGGGAAAAGTAGAGTCTGTCTCAAGCCATTACTTGGTTTCTCTGCCTGTATTTGTGATCATTTGGTAGCATTATTTTCTTTCTGCTCATCCCTTCTACAGGTTGTGGGTATAGCTAAGGGATTACATGAAATACACACTAAAAAGATGGGGAGGGGGCTCTGCAGATAAAAGGGAGAAGCAGCAATTCACCTTTCACAATGGAGAAGAGTTGTTGATTTTGGGTTTTCTCTGTTATTTTTCAAATACATATCAAAGAAAGTGAGAGGAATAGTGTATTTAATATAGTTAATGGCTTAAGGTCAAATATATTTCCAAACTCAGAGGAAGGCTAATATCAGAGCAGGAGCTCACTGGCATGTATGGATAGATGAACCACTTTTTAGCAAAAAAGAGCTTCAGAAAGGATTTGTACTGGCTGTTGGTGAAATCCATGGACATAAGAAGAAATGAATAGTTCTTTGCATGCCCTTGGCTTGGAGGCAGTTACCTAATATTTCATTATTTTACCATCAGCAAAAGGAAGAAACCTGGAGAGAAGATGCCACAGATGTGTAATTGATTTTGAATTTAGAAACGTTAAGTCCTGTTTAATACCTAACTCCTGTCCTCAGGAACATTCAGACTTGTCAAAGGAACTCACCTTTGAACTAATAGAGAAAGCTTTCACTCTAATGGGGGGTAATTGTGGGAAACTAAAAAGGAGTGAAAGATACATGAAAGAAAACCATCCTGGCTGGACTTTGCTGGCTTCGTTCAGGGACAATTCATGGAATGCCGTTCACTCCCGTCCTACCGAGCTAATGAATGAACACATTCGACTTTTCCTACCCTTTCCTAGGAGACTCTCAAGCACGAGAAGATGACCCTCTATTCCCAGGAGTCTGTGGGCTCAATTCGAAAACGTCAATGAGACACTTGCTTCCAAAGAAGTTATAAGCACAACACAATGGAAGTCTGAATTTATGGTAGCAATCATTTATAGAATCAGCAAATGCTTATATTATTTTCAATAGATTACGATCAAAATGAAAACATTTATTTTTAATTTTAATTTTTTGAGACAGGGTCTCACTGTCACCCAGGCTGGAGTGCAATGGCATGATCATAGCTCACTGCAGCCTTGACATCTCTGGGCTCAGGTGATCTGCTCACCTCAGCCTCCTGAGTAGCTGGGATTACGGGTGTGAGCCACCACACCCAGCTAATGTATATATATATTTTTGTAAAGATGGGTTTTTTCCATGTTGCCCAGACTGGTCTGTAACTCCTAGGCTCAAGTAATCCTCCTACTGCTCAGCGTCCCAAAGTGCTAGGATTGCAGGCATGAGCCACTGCACTCGGCCAAAAACACAACATTTAAAATAGTCTCAGAACTTTGGGACTCTTGGAATGAGATGGGAGATCTCATGTTGAGAAAAAATCCTTTTCTACATTATAAATGGATGAATTGGACCATCCAAAGCTTATCTTGTCGACAACTGCAGTGCATTTAAAATAGCCTCTAAGGCAGCCTTCCACTCACTCCATAATCCATTTTAGGTGAAAACTAAGATGCCATTGATTATAAGGTGTGTCACTATTTCACATAAAAACAGGAAGAAAAAAATGTTAATGAGAACTTCTTTATTTAGAGATGCTAAAATGAGAAAAACAAAACCCTGTGAGTCTCAGCATGGATGGGAAATCCCAGGGTACGGTGCAGACACTGGGGATCAGATCCAACTCCCAGTCTTGGGCGGGGGGTGGCCCTGCTCCTCCGTAGCTGCCCAAGCCTGGGGAAACCACTTCCCCTCACTCTGCCTCAGTTTATTAATTGGTAAACTGTATTTAACTGGTATTAACAGTGCCTACTTCTCACTATATTATTGAGATAATTAAATGTGATCCTCTGTTATAGTATTTAATACATGCCTTGTGCTTATTAGCTGTTTTAATGCCACTGTTACTATAAGTCTGGCAAGAGTAGAATTAAGAATTTAATGAATCTTAAATGCTTTTTAAAACTCTGAGTGACTTCACCCAGCCTCAGTTGCTAAACCTTTACACATTGTTTAAAATACGTGGTAATGGCTTCGCTTCCTCGGTACGTTAGTTCTCTAGAGATGAAATGAAATTATCTCTAAAATGGAGTCAAAGCACCTTCTAAACTGAAGAATCAGTCAGAGCCCTAAGGAGCTGATGACTCAAACACAATGGGTGATAGTTTGCATATTGCTTTGCATGACATTTGCATGCTACTGGTTCATTTTTTGCCTGAAGTGAAAATCCACCCACCATCTGCTTCTTTCCTGGTCCCTTATGATCCCCTAGGTGTTGAGTTGGCTGCCTCTGCCCAGGAAAAATAAAGCAACTGGCATGCATCAAGCAGTTACTGCATGTGCCTCTGTGGCTGGTTAGCTTGGCAGAGTAGAAGGGCAAGTTCTATCAGGGCATGGAACAGACCACATGGATCAGGTACCCGCGTCACTGTGGACCATCCTACATGAATGGTCCTACATCCTCTGACTGGCATGGTCGTTGACTCAAAAACCCATAAAGCCACAAATAGCATCAGGCAACATTTCCTGAATACAACTCCTAAGTGTGCAGATGTCTGATGGTAAATCAGATGATACACAGCTTAGTTCCTGACCATTGGCAGCTTCCCAAATCAAACCAGGGCAAAGCTTCTCTTTTCTTGAGTGTGAATAATTATGGGGGCAGTGAACATATAACAAAGACTTTTTACTCTCAAAACTGTCAAGATGTAAAAAAAAAAGCACATGACAGCTAATATCTAGCAATAAAGAAGAAAATTTAGCACTTCATTAATCAGGGCCCTGTTGCCAGAACCTTCTGTGGCTCTAAGCATTTGTTTTAAACTGAGCCCTGGGATTCCTGACTGCTCGTCAAACAGTGATAATGGACCTACATTTCTATAGATATGATCAAAGCTCACTTAGCTATTGTTCCTTGGGAATAACTGAATATTTCTGTAAGCTCAAACACCTATATTATTAGTATGGCAAACTAGACAATGATCCTATAAGATGATATCAGTATCTATTGTTTATAAAAGAGCTGCGAATGGCACGCTAGTAAGCATCCTAAAAATGATCCTTCAGATAGCGCATAAAAATACCAACTGACATTGTTCTCAGGTTTCCTGAAGTATGACCCAGATGTGAAAAGCACACCAAATAATCAACTACAAAACCCCAAATTTATATCTGGATACTGGGGCTAGAATACTGTAAGCATAATTAAGTTTATTAGGTTTTAGAGGTAGTATTTTATCATTAAGCTTATTAGGTTTTAGAGATACTGCTTTTTTGATTTTTGTGTGTGTGTGTGTGTTATGGCTTTATTAAGGATAAAAGTATCTGTTAGGCTTTTCAAATGATTGGATATAACATGTAAAACATCATACTTTTTTTTTTTTTGGAGACAGAGTCTCGCTGTGTTGCCCAGGTTGGAGTGCAGTGGCACAATCTTGGCTCACTGCAACCTCTGCCTCCCATGTTCAAGTGATTCTCCTGCCTCAGCCTCCCGGGTAGCTGGGATTACAGGTGCGCACCGCCACACCCGGCTCATTTTTTTTGTATTTTTAGTGGTGACGGGGTTTTACCATATTGTCCAGGATGGTCTCAATCTCCTGACCTCGTGATCTGCCCGCCTTGGCCTCCCAAAGTGCTGGGATTATAGGTGTGAGCCACCATGCCCAGCCAAAACATCATATTTTTATGAACACTTAGAAACACCAAGAACTTCAGTTATATTAACATTTCCAAAACAAATTCTAAGAAATATAAAATAACCAAAAGATAAACCTTTACAACTTTACTTTCTAAAAGTGCCGCTTCTCGTGGGATAATTTTTAGAGATTATCTAGTTCAATACCACTGACTTTATAGATGAAATCGAAGTCTGGTCTGGAAATTGGCACCTAAGTACAACAGAAGGCAAGAAACCAGAAGATGAACACTTGGGACTGGCAGGTCCCTGGACAGAGGACGGGAGCTTCTGAGATACAGGCTTAGAAGCCCCGGCTAGGTAGTTGGCTCTGTTAAGGAGCCTGGAGCTTTGAAGGAAACTATGTTTAAAAATGAGAAAAAGGCATTGGGGAGGAGTTGAGTCTTAAAGAATAGTCGAACATAAAGGTATTCCAGCCAGGAAGTTGAGGTAACTTCTGACTCAGGTCATCTGGTGAAAGGCGCTTCCCTGGGAGGTAGGGGTGGGACTGTTTCCAGGAGCAAGGCACTCAGTCACTTCCTTAGTCCCCAAGTGGGCCAGGAAGCAAACTCATTTTAAAGGACAGGAAACATAAACGCAAAAGGTGAACGTGAGTGCAACAGCTGAATCATCCACTTGGTCTTACTCAATTGGAGCAGACAAAGAGGAATTGCCTCCTTTGCTGCTCTCCTCTGTCTCCCAACCAGCTTAAGATCAGGAACTGAACAAGAGGCCAGGGGCTGGCCCCTCAGTGTGTTTTAAAAGCCCCTGAAGACCGAAGATTCCTGTCTTTGAAGCTGCTCAAACGCTGGGGTGGGAGAGGAGTAGCAGATGTGCTGGTTCTTTTCCATCTGTCCCCATCCTGGAGGTACTGTCCTGGCCTATGTATGTGTCCTGGCAGGCTGACCTCCCTGGGCCACTCGTCAGCTGGCTTCCTGCTGGGGTCAGCTGATGGGAAGGTCGGGCAAGAGATGGGAGGGCGGGCAGAAAGAAGTCAGCGTCTCTCCTCCCATTTCTTCCAATAGCTCCTGCCCAGTGGTCCCTCATTAGTGACTCCCACTATCCTTGGCTCTGCTACAGTGTTTCCTTCCCTGGTTCCTCAGGGTGGTCAACTCCTTCCTGGGGACCTCAACACTCCTGGCTGGTTCTCTCTACCTCCTTCATTCCCAGTTGACCCATCTGAGTTGGAGTCTGTCTCCTGTCAGAACCCTGACCTGACACAGGGGAACAGCAGCCACGGGGTAAGCATAGCATTTTACACATACTTCCATTTACTGGGCAGAATTTTACAAGGAAACGTAAATATATATGTTTTTACAACATGTATTACACATTTCTCCACCTCTTTCATGTTAGAACATGTAATTACATTTCATGTAATACATGTTAGAATATTTGTTGTAAAATGTATACATATATGTTTATATCACCACATATATACTTTTGAAATCAACAGACCTTCACAAACACCAATCTTCAAGCCCCCAAAACCGCTGCCAGGTCGGTTCGCTCCTTGTTGTTCGGGATCTTCCCTGGGAAAGGATGCTTTACTAGGAGGAATGGAGGCTGCCTCAGCCTAAGTTTGCTTTGTAAATGGAAGTAAAATTAAGGTGAATTTCTTGATTGCCTCAAGGGAGTTGGTGTTCTGGGCTGCAGAGGCAATAGCAACTTAAGCTGGAGACAGGGAAGGGGAAAGGGAAGGGGTGGGATCAGACCTCAAAAAGGGTGGAGCAAGCAGGAGAGCCCACAAAAGCCATGTGACCTAGAGGAAGGGGACAGAAGAATGAGAGTCCTCACAGCCCTTCAGCGGGGGGAAAAGTTCTGTACTTTTACTACTTCCAGAATAGTCAGTTCTTTGGAAAAGGTCCTACTCTCAGGCCGGCATATTTTGTTATGAAAGCGGTGGACCAGTGTGTAATACATGTTAGAATATTTGTTGAAAAAGCTGTAATTTAAAAATTCCCCACATTAAAAGTGAAGAAGCTTCAGTTATTGAAAAGAAAATCACAACTGCCCGGTGTGGTGGTGCAACCTGTAATCCCAGCTACTCAGGCGCTGAGGTGGGAGGATTGTTTGAGCCCAGGAATTTGAGTCTAGCTTGGGCAACATAGTGAGACCCTGTCTCTAATTTTTAAAAAATAAATGAAATAAAAACATAAATGTATCTTATTCCCTGGCAATGCTGGATAAAGGAAGGGTTAACAACGATCTCTTGGCCAAAATTTCCTTTAGTTGAACCCGGACGTGAGGTGACTGCAGCTTCTACGGGAATGTGCATAAAAGGAGAAGCTTCTGGGAGAGAACAGTACAAAGTCACTAAGTAAAAATGGAGTCAACTGGGGAGTCATCCCAGGCTCCCTTCCAAACACCCAAGGCACTCGAATCCCTTTCCTTCCTCCTCATCAGTCTCACATGTTATGCTCCTGCTAAGTTTTCATTGAGAAGCAGGTTCTGAAGTCAAAAAAACGTTTGAATACTACTGGTTTAGATTTATCACAGACATGTACATGAACTGCTATATGCATAAGTAAGAGACTGCCTTTACCTTGTAATACCAACCTGATTGCTCTTAAATGCATTTTCATTCTGATGTAGAAGGCCTGTCTTTAATTATTTCTAATCATTTAATTTTTTGAGACAAAATAAAAACATCAGAAGGCATTAGAAATTGGCAAGAATCAGACAGCTCATTTGCTTACCTGCTATCCCCAGCATTTGCAACATACAGCTTCCCCAAAAGGCAAATCACAATGAGGGCTGTGCAACCACCAGATATATTATATGAACTCCTCTCTCGTTCTATCTGTAGGTCCTGGAGAAAAAAACAGAGTTAGTGTTGGATCGTGTAGGATGTATAGCAAAAGCTTTCTCACCTTCACTCTCTTTACAGTCCTCAGACTCTGAATGTGCTTCAAGAAGGGACTAGAAAAATCTTTAGTGCTTGCTTTCCTACCACCTAATGAGCATTTCTGGAGAGGACACTGGCATAAAACTGCCACATATTAGACCATTTGTGAACCAGAGACAGGAAACAATAGACAGCAAACAGAAACAATCAGACAAAAATGCAAATGAAATGTAAGTTGTATTCAGTAAATATCACAGCTTATGGAAAATTTAGTCTTTGTGGATTGCATGAGCTGCCATGTGAAACATACACCAGAGAGGCTGAGAATGCCAAGTACTTGGACCTGATCAATGTTTTGTTTTGTTTTGTTTGTTTTTCTGAAGACAGGGTCTGGCTCTGTCACCCAGGCTGGAGTGCAGTGGCCCAATCTCAGCTCACTGCAACCTCTGCTTCCCAGGCTCAAGCGATCCTCCCACCTCAGCCTTCCGAGTACCTGGGACCACAGGTGTGCGCCACTACACCCGGATAATTTTTGTATTTTTGGTAGAGATGGGGTCCTCCCACATTGTCCAGGCTGGTCTTGAACTCCTGTGCTCAAGCAATCTGCCTGCCTTGGCCTCCCAAAGTGCTGGGATTATAGGCACCAGCCACTGCGCCCAGCCTTGCCTTTTTAAAGAGAAGGTTTGCTCTGTCACCCAGGCTGGAGTGCAGTGGTATGATCATAGCTCACTGCAGCCTTGACCTCCTGGGCTCAAGCCTCCTGCCTTAGCCTCCTGGGTAGCTGAGACTACAGGTCTATACAGCCACCACACCCAGCTAACTTTTCTATTTTTTGTGGGGAAAAGGTCTCACTATGTTGCCCAGGCTGGTCTCAAACTCTTGGCTTCAAACAATCCTGTCTCAGCCTTCCAAAGCGCTAGGCCGCCATACCCAGCCCAGACTTGATCAATGTTTTAAACTCCAAAATCTTGGATAAATAGTCTCTTTTACAGATAAATTACAGAAAGATGTCTTCTGTTCAACACAGGCAGGAGTCAACCCATGACTTATAGGGCAAAGACTTATAATGACTTATAAATGACTTAAAATGACTTAAATTATAAATGACTTATAATGACTTAAATGATTTAAAATGACTTATAGGGCTTCTGAACTCTGACTTGACTTTTCCCACAGTCACCAATTTACAGTGGTAACGCGTTCATAATAATTAGAAACATTCATTGAGAACTTTCTCTACGTCAGGCAGTGTGCTGAGCACTTTATACTCAAACTCTCATATCATCCTCACGACCGTCACTAGGAACCTCATTGTTTAGTTGCAGAGAAGTGGGGGTAGCCTGCCCATATTTACCTGGCTAGAGTCTAGGTTCCAACCTGGCTGTCTTCCAAAGCTTGTGTTGTTACCTGCCACCTAATGAGGCCTCCCCAATAAATTAATAGTAAAAATAGACCAACATTGACATCATCAAGACAGATATCTGTGAAATTCTGTTAGCGATAGAAGCAAAGGTTCTGTTACCTCAGAAAAATTGGAGTTAGTAAGATACACTGAATGCCTGGCTAAAATAATGCCAAATCTTCCAGTGGTAATCTACTACTTTTGTGCGGAGGGAAGGAAAATGAGGGCTGGCTAAAAATTACAGGAAGAGGAAGAAATGGTGACGTTGATGGTGTTGTTGGCGGGTGTAGGGTCAGGCCACTATTGTAATCCTGAGAATCCCACAGAGTTAGAGCTCAGCTGCTTCAACCAGCCTCCTCATGGAAAAGGGGGAGAGAAGTCAAGACTCCAGCATTTACCAGCAACTGCTTTGCTCTAGGGGCCAGAGATGGTAACATAAAAAGGATAAATCACCAATGGGAAACTGGAAACAGAAGAGGTTGACCTTAGGGATATCATACTGGTTAAAGAGTAAGTGGAAGCCAGTCACGGTGGCTAATACCTGTAATTCCAATACTTTGGGAGGCAGAGACAGGAGGATCACTTGAGGCCAGGAGTTCAAGACCAGCCTGGGCAACATAGTGATACCCCCATCTCTACAAAAAATAATTAGCTGGATGTGGTGGCACATGACTGTAGTCTTAGCTACTTGGGAGGCTGAGGATAGAGGATCTCTTGAGTCCAGGAGTTCGAGGCTGCAGTAAGCCATGGTCACGCCACTGCACTTCAACTGGGGTTACAGAGCAAGACCCTATCTCAAAAACAAAAACAGAACAACAACAAAAACCAGTAAATAGAGAAAAAACACAAAGCCAGGACTTGGGAGAGACCCACACACTGGGAGTGAGCTGGGTAAGAGGTTGGGAGAAGGGAGCTGGGGAGTCACAGGGAAGAGGTAGGAATACGTGTTGGGGATGTAGGGGTTTACAAACAACTGAGGAAACACTTTGATATGCGAGTGAACAGCAGCAGCAAAAGCTGCAGAAGCATCAAGCATGGGGCGAACTTCAAAGGACTATGTGGGATTTTTAACATTTACTTCAACTGTGTATAAATTAGCTTTCTTAAAGGACTGTCATGAGTCTAAATTAGCTGGCATGTGTGAGGGGCTTAGCAGGATATCTAGACCCTTCCTGCAGCCTAGAAGCTTCAACATTGAGAGCGGTGACCTTTCTTGCTCACCTTAGGCCCTCAACACCTAGGTTAGGCCAGGTAAATGGTAGTTTAATAAATGTCTATTCAATGGACAAATGTAGAAATAAATTTTAAATTTTTTATCTCCCTATCCGCTTACCTCTGCCTTAATATGATAAATGGATTCCACAATTCACAAATGAAAAGCTTACAATGCTAATGCTTGCTGAGATAATAGTTAAGCAGAAACCCATTTTTCAATTAAAATGCTCGATTGACAAAAGTGGTTATCAGAACCTACACAAGAGTGGCAGGAGACTGGAGGATGAAGAGGAGGGGCATGGGTGTCGGGTGGGAAGAATTAGTTTAAGGAAATACAAGAGAGGAGAAGGAAAACATTAAGATGCCTGTTTAACCTCCAAGAAAACCCATAAAAACAGAACCCCAAACCCTACTGACAAAGGAGTTTGTGGATGGAACTGCTATTTTTTTTCCTTTTTTTGGATTTAAAGAACTCATATAAAGCTGATACTATGATAGACACATATTTTACTAAATTAATACATAAATTGATAAAGAGTCTACATCCAATATATCAAAAGGAACTACTCAGCTACCAAGACTATTTTTTCACTGTCAGAATCAATATTTGCTTGAATACCTAAAAGGCTGAAAGACAATATTTATTAAAAATTATTTGAACACGCCAGGCTTGGTGGCTCACGCCTGTAATCCCAGTACTTTGGGAAGCTGAGGCAGGTGGATCACCTGAGGTCAGGATTTTGAGACCAGCCTGACCAACATGACGAAACCCTGTCTCTGCTAAAAATACAAAAAAAAGTTAGCTGGGCTTGGTGGTGTGCGCCTATAGTCCAAGCTACTCGGGAGGCTGAGATAGGAGAATTGCTTGAACCCAGGAGCCGGAGGTTGCAGTGAGCCAAGATCGTGCCACACCACTGCACTCTAGCCTGGGCAACAGAGCGAGACTCCATCTCAAAAAGTTATTTGAACACCTACTGCTTGTATATTGTATATAGACTAGAATGTGAATGGTGTTTGTGTGATAGACTTGATCAAACCACTAGTACGATCCAAAAGGTAGAATCGTTATGGTGCAAAAAGTCCACGTAACAGGGCTGTCCAAGGCAACAGATTCCTCTGGGACTCAGTTAAGCAAGTTCGGGCTACACCACAGGTAGGTACATTATTTATCATGGTTTCTATCACAAGAAATTCTGCTTAGAAAATTATGTAATCCTTAAGAAAAAAAATCAAGGTAAAGAGCTCAACACTAAAACTTTTCTGCTTTAACTTTGGGGGAAACATTCCAGTTAGCTTACCCATTTAACCCCTCGCTATTATATTAATAGTGTGACTCAATATTTTTTTCTAATTGATTTCATTATTTCTTTCACCTTTTTCTACGTTCAGCTATACTCCCTCGGTAGCTCCCCCAAATAAGGAATGCTAAATTTGGCAGCACTTTCTCATAAAGAGTGAACTTAACTACTTTTTAATCCAAGAAACTTTGCTAACATGTGCATGCGTTTGCCACTTCCCTCCCCCACATTCGTGTGGGGACATAAGTGTGCATACATGCACATGTGCACACACACTTTGATTACAGGTGTCCTCTCTGGGATCATGGTGGGAAGGATTTGAAAGACGTGTTTCCATAGACTTCATCTTCCCTGAAGGATTCACTGTCGTTAAAACACACTCTTCTATTTCTTCTAAAACCGTGTGCAACTAGAACATATTCTAAAAATAATTGCTTCCCTCCCCCTCCTCCCTAGAAGCCAAAATAGCACATTTATTTTTTCCCTACATACACCACCTACTCCTCTTTAAAAGATGTTTCACAAAATCTTAGTACTGAAAGGAACACTAACGGACCATCTGGCTGGTTCTTTTACTATCAGAGCAAACATGACAAATTAAGTCAATAAAGATACATTTACCATTGCATGATCTACATTTTTTCTTCAAATCCTCGCCTTTCAGATTAGGTTACGTTTTTAATATTCTAGATAATAAATAAAAACATGGAACTACTTTTTTTAAAACCTCAAGTTTTTGGTATTTTTACAAAAATCAGTGAAATCATGGAAAAAAACCGCTTACTGCTTTGTACTAAGCAAGGACTGATTTAGAATATCTCCCCATTTTAGCTGTCAATGAACCCTGAGCCATGTGTCTAGAATAAACTGACTAGCAAAACACATGCATATACTGTCATTCAAGTATGGTCTAAAAGGATCACTTAAATGACTCATAAGATTCAGTTAACAAGATAATTGATTTATCTGCTTCATCAATAGTCCTGAAGACCTTCCATGGCAACTTTCTAGGTAGCAGGACTGAGTTATCTTCTGTTGTGTCTGCTTAAATACTACATTTAAGCGAGGTTAATCTTTAAATCAAACAATAGATCCAGTTTTTAAGATGTGGGATTTTATTTTGCTCCTTGTTGCAAGGAGAAACGGGAGCAGAGAAAGCAAATAGAGGGCCAGGGGCGGTAGCTCACGCCTGTAATCCCAGCACTTTAGGAGGCTGAGGCAAGCAGATCACCTGAGGTTGGGTGGTGGAGACCAGCCTGACCAACACTTAGAAACCCCGTCTCTACTGAAAATACAAAATTAGTCTGGTGTGGTGGCACATGCTTGTAATCCCAGCTACTTGGGAGGCGGAGGCAGGAGAACTACTTGAACCCGGGAGGCAGAGGTTGTGGTGAGTCCAGATCGCACCAAGCAGAGATCGCACCATTGCACTCCAGCCTGGGCAACAAGAGAGAAACTCCGTTTCAAAAAAAGAAAAGAAAAAAAAAAAAAAGAAAGAAAAGCAAACAGAGATGTGTGTGTAATGAGACTAATTCAGCAGGAAAGAAGTGTAAGCGAAAAATATTGCCCGGGATGGTAATAATTTGATTTGAAAGTCCTATAGATGATGCAACTCCAAGGTCATTCTTTGTTTTCTACCAAATTCAAGTTGCAAAAGGAAAGCAATATCCGGTTGCAGAAAGGAGCAAGTGTTGGGTAGTTTCAACAGGACCTGGCAGCTCCCCCTAGCTGAGTTAAAACACGGCTCTGAGCACATTGCTAATAGTGTCAGTCACAAATAATCAGATTCTGCATGGTTTTAGTATCCAAATCTGATCCGGGTTTATTCTGAGAACAAGGCCATCTGCCAGCCAGGCAATGGGGAAGAAAAACCAGCACTCTACTGCCTACTATTTCCACCTGCTGGCTGCTGGTGGAATCACAGGCTCATTCCTTCCTAGAGGAACTTCCTGTTCTAACAAAAAGAAAACAAAACCAACTTAAATAAAGACAGCTATGTGGGTTCCCAATTTACCATTAATATGCTAATTTTGGAAAACACTAATTTATTATAATTAATCTAGAAACACTAATTTATAGATTTCTAAACTATAACCTTTGCCCCCTTTTCGTCACAATGTCACCATGTATTTATACAGTTTTTACCAACAAAGCCTACTGCCTGGTATTTCCATTTACCCAGTGATAGAATTACATCTAGTAGTTCCATAAGTTAAAATATTGCCATTTTCTTCCCTTCTTAAGAACCGACTGTGACGGGGAATCTAGACCCACTCTTAAAAGGAGATAGAACTCTGAGATCCTCCTGGCTATGTCCAGAACTCAAATCCCATAGTTAACAGGTTAAAAGGGTAATCACTGCTAACTTGGTTCTGATCTCTGGGAGGGCAAAGGCTTCCTGTAAGTAACCCTGCAGTGGAATCGACTTCCTCCATGGGTCTGAAATGTTGAATATTCAACCATGTTTTTGGGAGGGTGGAGAAGTAGGGAGAAGGTTTGAAATCAGGACTTAGAAGACACTTGTCTTATTTATACCTGTTGTCCTAGGCTAAGCAACAATATAAATCTAATAGGTGACAAAACAGAGCTAAGCCAGGCCTTGCTGGGAAGCAGAATTGAAGTCAGTCAGAAAATTCCTGAGATTTTGGTCCTTTAGGAAAAAGCCAAGGCTCACTTTTCATAGTGGACACAGGAGGGATTTGCTACATAGCCTTCGCAGTATGAAGGAAGATCTGAGATACAATCAGGGGGTCGTAGGGGCACACCTACCTCTGACAGCGTGCGCAGTAAGTATTAAAAACCAGTGGTCAGAGGTCACCTTCACCACAAGCCCCACACCGTGCCAGGCAACCCGAGGACCAAAGATGAAAAGCGCTGCTCTCAAAGAAGCCTAGAGTATTTGATGAAACTGTTACCATCTGTCCTCATTGGAAGCATTTTTTTCTTCTGTTCATCTGTAGTTTGTGACTAGTGCCTACTTTTTCCCCAGAAATAGGTACTATTTATTCTGACTTGAGTGCTTCCGAACATTTTTAACAATGTTTCCCTTTGGGAAAGGTATCAACATTTCACTACCTCCTTTTGTTATTTAGAATATCAAAATAAATCAGATATTGCATATTTCTATATTCATATAACATGGGACTACAAATGTCCCCAGATAAAAGATCTTTTGTTTTGTTTTTGAGACAGAGTTTCACTCCGTTGCCCAGGCTAGGGTGCAGTGGTGTGATCTCAGCTTACCACAACCTCTGTCTCCAGAGTTCAAATGATTCTCATGCCTCAGCCTCCCAAGTAGCTGGGATTACAGGCATGCACCACCACACCTGGCTAAATTTTTTGTAATTTTATAGAGACAGGGTTTCGCCATGTTGGCTAGGCTGGTCTCAAACTCCTGGCCTCAAGTGATCTGCCCACCTGGGCCTCCCAAAGTGCTGGGATTATAGACGTGAACCAAAGTGCCTGACCATAAGATCTTATCTTTTACTTCCTCAGTGGTGTCTAAAAGAATACTGATTTTAAGATGTAAGCTCAATAAATACTAGTGACTGAGAAGAACAGTTCTTAGTGGAAAAAACACAAACTGTTTTTCCTCTGTTCTTAGCCCACGACAACCAATACAGATTTCTGTGACCAAATGTGTGAGAATTTTCCTCCACATACCCAGCAAGCAATCAGTTCTGCAGAAGACACCAGCTGTGCATCCTCCAATTCAATTCCACACTATTATGTACTTGAAGATAACATCAGATTCCACAGGTTGAGGGCTCAGTCCCCGAACTGACCCCCACTTCTGATGCCAATCGCAAGCCCCAGGTTGGTTTACCTGTGCTTCTGACCGACCAGCTATAAATCTGGGTTCCCAAGAGCCCCCTTCTCCTAGGGTTTGATTAATTTGCTAGAGTGGCTCACAGAAATCAGGAAAAAATTACGTACATTTGCTAGTTCATTCTAAAGGATATTACAAAGGATACAGATGAGGAGATGCATAGGGTGCGGAGCTTCCATGCCCTCGTGATCCTCCAGGAACCTCCACGTGTTCAGCTACCCAGAAGCTCGCTGAGCCCTATCCTCTCGGGCCTTTATGGAGACCTCATGACATAGGCATGGGTGATTTAAATCATCAGCTGTTAGTGATCAACTCAACCTTCAGCCCTTCTCCCCTCCCATGAGGTTGAGGATACATGTGCGCGTGTATGCACACACACACACCCCCAAATTATTGGGGCCAATCTAAATTAGGCTATTCTTTCATTTTATTCACTGTAATACACCTGATATCTACATTATCCACGGCAGCTTACTGTGTGATTCTACTTAGTTGCGCAGCCCTCTAATCCTGCCTTGGTCTTTTTGATGTACAGACCCCATCCTGAATCTATCCAGAGGCTGCCAGCCACCAGTCATCTCATTAGGATACAAAAAGATACTTATCACTTTGAAGATTTCAAGGATTTTAGGAGTTGTATGTCAGGACATGGTGTTGAAGACAGAATATCATAATATCACAGCATTTCATTGAGGGAAAAGACAAACAGATGGTGACAGCAAGGAGGTAGACAGAAACAAAGAGAGAGTCCAAAGAATTCTGATTCCACATTGTTGAGCTATTATAAACAAAGCAAAAACCCCCAGTGAAGGAGAAGCTCTGTTTTTAAGGATATTGTGACACTTGGAATCTCCAGAGGGACAGCTGCATAGATGTCATCAGTGAGGTAAATTAGAGACTTAGGTGCAAGGCTTGGGGAACTTTACTTTTAGGGATTAAAAATGGAAGAGAAGGCAAGAGAGCCACAAAGCCGAAATGCCCTATGACAAAACTCACTTAATATTGAATTTCCTATCATATAAAATCAGAGTGGCACAAAACCTGCAATACCTAAAGAACATCTAGAAACAGGAAAATTAGACAGTGGGTGGCTATTGCGGTAGAAAAAAAAAAAAAGTTTAGGAATGATCTGGAAAATCCAAAGCTGTCCTGCTGTAGACAGTGGTGTGAGCTGTCCTCCGGTTGCCTGGCACAGTGTGGGGCTTGTGGGTATTTCAAAAAACCAAAGGTTTACACGGTGAGGCAATGACTCTCAAAAACTTACTATTGAGAGGGGGAGGAAAGAAAAAGGAGTTGGCATTGGCCTTCCAGCTATTATTTTGAAGCTGGTATAATTTCTGTGCTGTGGATTCTGAAGCTCACCTTAAGCAATTTAATAAGGATAAGGCATTGTTTCTATGAAACTGGAGTATAGTTTTTCTGAAATCTCTGATGAAGCAAAGAAAGACAAGAGCATCTGTGATTAAAAAGAAGACTTATCATCCAAAGACGGTCACATTTGAGAGTGAAAGGGGAGAGTATTAACAATTACCCTGAGACAGCAGGTACCCACTGGCCCAGTCCCCAGCAAAGCACAAGGTATGGCCACCCTTCCAGGTGTCATAAGGACCAAAGAATGGATGAGCTTCTCACATAATAAGGTCAACCAGTAAGGTGCTGTAAACCAAAAAATATCTGAGACAGGTCTCAATCCATTCAGTTTATTTTGCCAAGGGTAAGGACACGCCTGGAAGGAAAAAAACCACAGATCACAGAGACAGTCTGTGGTCTGTACCTTTCTCCAAAGATGAATTTGAGGGCTCAGTATTTAAAGGGAAAATTGGGCCAGAGGGGAAAGAGGGAGGGTATGGTCATCCACATATTCCAAGAGAAAAGGAGCAGGTAGGGGATAGTCTGGGGCTCCAGAAATCAGTAAATCAACACATTCCGTAAGATAAGGTGAACACAGAGTAGCTACCTGTGGAGATATTCAACAATTCATCTGTAGTATCTGCTTAGGAATAAAAGGAAACGCAGTTTCTTGCATGACTCAGCTTTCAGCTTAATTTTTTTTCCTAATAATTTCCAATTTCCATAGTGGATCGGAGGCCCAGTTTTTATTTTCCTTTCACAGTACAAAGCCCCGGTAGGCATTAGGCAGGTTGGGGACCTAGACGGACCATCTGGGGAAAAAAGTGTGAAGAGGAAGCTACAGCATGGGGGTAAACCTGAGAGGAATACAAAGGGAAAAGACATGGCTTAAAGCTAAAAGTTCATGATATGGCACACCTGGGCCTGGGTCTCCACGGGGGGCTCCACCCTTCCTCCTCATTCACCTGGCATTGCTACATTTAAGATCTATCTTCCACTACAGCAACGTTGGCTTGCTCCCTTTGGCCCACCTGGGTTTTTTCTCAGGCTGGGTTTGTTACCCAGGTTGCCTGAGCCCAGGGCATTCATTCTCCCCACCCTGCCCTGCACATGTCTGCTCTACTTCTGCACCCCTGCACGCCAGCATCACCTCCCCAGGGAAACTTTCCCTTCATCTCTTCACCAGACTCCTGTGTCACCCTGTATTTCCCCTCTCAAGGCTCCTCCCATTTATATTTTACTTGTTTAACACCCATCTTTGCCTTAAGTGGCTCAATGTTCTTTTCCCAGTCAGGCCTGACTTCTAGTTGGTTCTCAACAAATATTATCGATTGAATGAATTACACATGAAAATGAAGCAAACAATCTTTATTTTTGCTGGGGACTAAGTTTCCAAGAAAAATTTGAGGTGATGAATTGGTTCATTGAAAGTTGAAATATTTTTAAAATGAGCCTCTTAAGTATTTTTCTGAATGAACCTTTCTTTGCCAGCACAGTTGTTAAGAGCAACCCTGAGCCATCAACGGGCAGGAACAGCCTGAGGCCCCTGTGCAGCCCTGGGTCAGTGTGACATTGGCCTCTAGTGGACAAAACTGAGAATGCAGCAGCTCCAGGCAAAAGATGTCCTCTGGCACTAGTCACAACGGAAGGAAATTAAAATCCCAACATTTCCTTTATTTTTCACTTTTACCATGCAGACTGAATTTCCTCCCATTACGAGGAGAGCCCATTGTCAAATTTTTGCCTAAGTAATTAAAAAAATAAACTCAATGCTTGGTATTCTGAGTATTAGTGTCTAGAAACATTTATTGACATCAGAGCTTCTAGAGAGGCAGAAAGTGAGATATTACACCACGACTGAGTGACTGGGTAGGAGTCAATTTTCCTACCTTCATTCCTTTTTTCCTAAATAATCTTTTTCAGCCTCCTGGTATTTTATTGGGATTGCAGGGTTGCAGGCTATCAGACAGTCTTGAGATGGAAGTGCCTTTTATTTTTACATTTTTATTCTTTATTTTTTAAGAGATGGGGTTTTGCTGTGTTGCAGAAGCTGGAATACAGTGGCCATTTACTGGCACAAAAAAGCACTGGAGTTATAACCTGCTGTGTATCTGACCTGGGCCGGGTCACCCCTCCTCAGGCATCCCGGTGGTGCTCTGCTCCAAGGAGGTCACCACATTGACACTGAACCCACATGACAGCTCAGAACTCCTGGGCTCAAACAATCCTCCGGCCTCAGCCTCCCAACTAGCTGGAATGACAGGCAGTGCACCACTACCACACCCAGCAAGGTGCATTTTAAACCACCTGCTAGTCAAAGGGTAAATGTTATCTCTGTAACAAGGAGAGAAAAAGCTGAGACCAAAGAAGGGATACATTTAAATAAAAAGAGGATGGAAATTTGAGGGGTGAATATATGAACTATTTTTGCCTTACAAACAAATCAGATGACAATACGTATTGTCATTATTTATGTATTGTCATTATTTATGTCATTATTTATACGTATTTTCCCTCTTAGCACACTACCTGATGCCGTGAGATCCTGGAACATGCACCGTGTGCCTACTCGGTTCTGGCGAGATGCTTCTTGCTGCTTTGACTTCATTTAACAGCTTCTCATCACTTCGTAATCTCCAGGTTTTAAGGCCATGACCGCCCACTTGCCTAACTCAAGCCCTTAGAAATATCCTTAAATATCTCTTATTCTTTATCTGTATGCAGGCTGCCCAGCAAGAAAGAAAATCTTCAAAACCAAAATAATTGGCTCAGGATAAAGTAAGCTCAGAGAGGGAAAGAGCTGGCATAGAACAAAGCACAGGCAGCTTCTATGTGCACTCCTGCCAGGCAGAGGGGGGGCAGCAAGGGACAGTGAGAGCTGTGGCACTCTCCCGAGGATATGCTCAGGAGTGAGGCCAACAGGGAAGGATGATAAACTCCCGATCAGACCCATTCAGATGGAAACGAACAGACAAATCCACATGCCTGGGTAAGACTAAGACTTCTTCGATATTGGCCCCTGGCTCTGTTCTCCTCCAGCACTTTGTCTGCAGTGTGAACCACATTCCCAGTTGTGGCAAAACAGCCATTCTTAGATCACATCTGTATAGGATGGGGACATTTGAGCACTTTCCTAAACCCTGTTTCCCCCAACACTGGACTTTATACACATCTGTAAAACAGATGGTGATCATGCTCACATCCAAGTGCAATCGTACCAGCTGGCATCAATATGAATATAGGAAATAAAAGCGATAAGGCCTGTATTTAATAAGCCTATGACCTCATGCACTGTCTCTTTCATCTTCTTTTATTATTTTTTTCTTTTTTTTGAGACCCGGTCTCGCTCTGTTGCTCAGGCTGCAGCGCAGTGGCACAATCTCGGCTCACTGCAACCTCTGTCTCCCGGGATCAAACAATTCTCCCGCCTCAGCCTCCCGAGTAGCTGGGATTACAGGCAACTGCCATTATGCCCGGCTAATTTTTGTATTTTTGTAGAGATGGGGTTTCACCATGTTGGCCAGGCTGGTCTTGAACTCCTGACCTTCCACCTCGGCTTCCCAAAATGCTGGGATTTCAAGCGTGAGCCACCGCACCCAGCCTTCTACATTTTTGCCAGCAACTGGTGCCAGGAACTCTGTCTGCTGCCAATTTCTATTGGGAATGGAAGCCCCATTATCACAGGCGGCCATCCGGGTGGAGCCGGGCAGCAAAACCGTACGCTTTCTGGGAGCCGTCCAGGAAGGACAGACAGACCTGGCGCAGGCGCCCGACTGGCCCTGCTGCCCCAGGAATACCTCCCAGGAATACCTACCATTTCCTTGAATGCACTTTCAAGCGCCCCGATGACCAGGCACTCGTGGGGAATCTTCTTCTCAGTAAAGAAGCGCGTGGGGGGCGTGCTAGGGGAGCCCGGAGCCCCCACCCCTCCGCGCAGGGACGCTGCCCGGGTCAGAGTCCGGCTGTTGGCAGGCGTGTTCTCAGGCTCCTCCCCTAGGCAGGTGGGGGGCAGGACGGCGGAGTTCTTCAGGATGTCCACGATGTCCTGCAGCTGCTCCGTGACGTGGTGCTGCAGCAGGCGCGACGCCACCACCGCTGCCCCGGACCCTGCGTGCCCGTCAAACAGCGACCAATAGTGGCAGGAAACACCCTCAGATTCCTGTGGGAGAGGACGACAAGGAGTGAGAACGCTGTGGTCTTTGCCCCAGGGTCATACAGATTGTGCAACACCTGTGGGACTGAGCGTCCACTTGGTTGTCTGTCTGTCGTCTGCAAACAATGCAGTCAAAACATAGCAAACAAAACAAAACAAAACAAAACAAAACGCTCAGGGAAGGGTCCCCAAATAAGTCACTATTGTTATCAGCACCAGAAGGATGAAGTGGTCCCTGCCTCCCCACCTAGCAAGTGAGCCCAAATGATCACATACTAAGCTACTACTTGGAGGGTGAGATCTACTTTAATTTGAGGTGTAAATGTTTGCATAAAACTCTCCTACAAACAGACAAGTCTGTTTGAGTCCAGCTTGAACATCTAACTCCTTACCTCCCGTCCTTTTTTTTTTTTTTTGAGATTGTCTCACTCTGTCACCTAGGTTGGAGTTCAGTGGCACGATCTAGACTCACTGCAAACTCCACCCAGGTTCAAGCAATTCTCATGCCTCAGTCTCTGGAGTAGCTGGGACTACAGGCACGTGCCACCACACCAAGCTAATTTTTCTTTTTTGTATTTTTAGTAGAGATGAGGTTTCACCATGTTGGCCAGGCTGGTCTCAAACTCCTGGCCTCAAGTGATCTGCCCACCTTGGCTTCCTAAAGTGCTGAGATTATCCCAAGGTGCTGGGATTATAGGCATGAGCCACCGTGCCTGGAACCTCCTATTTCATTCCCAGAGTATGTTTGGTCTGGGGCCTTGGAAAAAGGCCCTTTCTCAGGTTTTACAATGGGAAATAAGTAGACCCATTTTTCCCTTTCAGAGCCCTTAAATGCTGGGATAATTGTTCCATCTTTCTTGGTCTACATCCTGAATTTTTAGAACATGTTTTCACCCTAGACATCTAGTCTAGTCCAGGCCTCACAAGATGCAGCCAATTCAAATCTCCTCTTTATACTTTCCACCTCCCTTAGTTCTCCAGCTGATGTGGAGAACTAGTCTCCATCTGATGTGGACTCTCAGTCTCTCCATTCCCTCTTCCTGACTTACGGCTACATGCAACCCGTGGTTCCCTCACCTACGATGGGTTTAGTGGCTGCCGGTGGATTTCTAGACTATGTCAAGATGAGCACTTTTGAACCCATGTTTGAATTACACATGCATTAGATCTTAGAGAAAAGGAGCTCAATTATGATATAGCTGATAGAATAGAGAGCTCAGAAATAAACCCACACATATGTTGTCAACTAATCTTTGACAAGGGTACCAAGAATACACATTAGGGAAAGAAGAGTCTCTTCAATAAATGGTATTAGGAAAAGTGAATACCCCCGTGCAAAAGAATAAAATTGGGCCCTCTTCTTATATCATATACAGAAACCAACTCAAAATAGCCTAAAGTCTTAGATGTAAGACCTGAAATCATAAAACTCCTAGAAAAAAACATGGGGGAAAAAAACTCCTTGATATTGGTCTTGGCAATGATTATTTAGATATGATACCCAAAGCACAGGCAACAAAGGAAAAACAAACAAGTGGGACTACTAAAATGTTTCTACACAGCAAAGGAAGTAATCAACAAAACCAAAAGGTAGGTAGCCTATGGCATGAGAAGAAACACTTGCAAAGCATGTGTGTGATAAGGGGTTAATTTTCAAAATATACAAGAAACTCCTACAATTCTATTGCAAACAAAACAAAACAAGCAAGCCAATGAAAAAATGGGCAAAGGGCTTGTCATCAAAGATGACAAATGGCCAGCAGGCTTGTGAAAAGACGCTCACCATCGATACCTTTCATAAAACTCAGTGAACTGAAATTAAGGACCTTCCCCAACGAGATAAGGGGCATCTAAGGAAAATCTATAGCTCATATCATATTTCATGGTGAAATACTGAATGCTTTCCCATAACACTGGGCAAAATTAAAAAAAATGTATGCTCTCACTACTTCTATTCAACATCATACTGGAGAGTTCTAGATAGTCAAGAAAAAAGAAAAGGCCTAAAGATTGTGTAAGAAAATAGCTGGGCACAGTGGCTCATGCCTGTAATCCCAGCTACTCAGAAAGCTGAAATGGGAGAATCCCTTGAATCCAGGAGGAGGAGGTTGCAAGAGGCCAAGATCTTGCCACTGTATTCTAGCCTGGGGCGACAGAGTGACCCTGTCTCAAAAAAAAAAAAAAAAAAAAAAAAAAGAAAAGAAAAAAGATTGTTTAAGAAAATAAAGTTGCATTTATCCTGGCTTTGAGCAATTTGAGCATGATGTACCTTCGTGTCATTTTCTTCATGTTTCATGTGCTTGGAGTTTGTCTTTCTAGATCTGTGGACTTACAGTTATTTCATATCATTTAGAAAAATTTCACCCATTATTTCTTAAAAAAATTTTTGTTTGGTATCCTTCTCTCTTTTCTCGTTGGAAGAATCTAATTACACCTGTAGTAGTCCCTAGAGGTTGTCCCATAGCTCATTAAGGATGCTTTCATTTTTTCAATGGTTCATTTTGGTTAATTTCTACTGCAATGTATTAAACTCACTGTTTTCTTAATCTTTTTCATTTTATTAAAAAACGGACAAAGGATCTGAATAGACATTTCTCAAATTAAGACATGCAAGTGGCTAACAGGTATATGAAAAAGTGCTCAAAATCAATAATCATCAGGAAAATGCAAATCAAAACCACAATGAGAGCACCTCACACCTGTTAGGATCGCTATTATAAAAGAAAAAAACCAAAAAACGACACAAGTGTTAGGATGTGGAGAAAAAGGAACCTTCTGTTCTGTCAGCGGGAATGTAAATGAGTACAGCCATTACAGAAAACAGTATGGAGGTTCCTCAAAAAATTAAAAATAGAACCATCATATGAAGCAATTTTACTGCTGGTTATATAACAAAAGGAAATGAAATCAGTATCTATAGCCCAACGTTCATTGCAGCAGTATTCACAACAGTCAAGACACTGAAACAACCTTAGCATCCATCGATGAATGGTAAAGAAAATGTGGTGTATACTACTTACTTACAATAAGATATTATTCAGCCACAAAAAGAAGGAAATTCTGCCATTTGCAACAACATGAATGAACCTGGAGGGCATTATGCTAAGTGAAATAAGACAGACACAGAAAGACAAATACTGCTTGATCTCATATGTGGAATCTAAGAAAGAGTCAAACTCGTAGAAGCAGAGAGTAGAATGGTGGTTGCCAGGCGCTGGGGTTGAGGAAAATGGGGAGATAATGGTCAAAGGGTACAAAGTTTCAGTTATAAAATGAGTAAGTTCTGGGGATCTAATGTACAGTATAGTGACTATAATTAGTAACACTGTACTGTATATTGAAATTACCTAAGAGAGTAGATTTTAAGTGTCCTCAGCACAAACACACAAAAACTGGTAACTATGTAAGGGAATGGATGTATTAACTTGATTGTGGCAGTCATTTCACAATGTACCTATATATCAGATCATCCACACCTAAATACATGATTTCTGTCAATCACACTGCAATAAAACTGGGAAAAATAAAACATTACACTTGAAAAAATGTAACTAGAGGGGTAGGATATAAAACACTAAGAAAAATAAATATTTGGGATCTCTATTTTCAGAAAATTGATGGACAAAGAGATAAAGTATGCATATAACATCTACTGCTGACTAATTGGCTTGTCTACCCTACAGCAATAAATACTGAAGGCTTTTTTTTTGTTTTTTAACTGAAGCCATTAAATAAAATTCTTAGTATAATGCCAGTAGATACTGAGTAGGTATGGTGACATGAGCCATTACTCTGTGCTCTTTAAAACTTGATTTCCATTCAATTTTGTGCTAGGTGCTAAGAAATAAAATAGTTGATTTTTCATTCAACCAATATGTGATTTGAGCACTTTCTATGCAACAGGCTCTAGAGTAGGCAGTAGAAATAAAAGATTGGCTGAAAGAGATATCAAACATGGCTTGACCTTAATAGTCCAGTGGGGAAGATAAACACTGATTGATATGGTTTGGATTTGTGTCCCCTGCCAAACCTCAGGTTGAATTGTGATCCCCAGTGTTGGAGAAGGGGCCTGGTGGGAGGTGACTGCCTCATGGGGGTGGATTTCCCCTTGTTGTTCTTGCCACAGTGAGTGAATTCTCACGAGATCTGGTTGTTTAAAAGTGTGTAGCACCTCCCCCTTCACTATCTTCCTTCTCTGGCCATGTAAGACGTGCCTGCTTCCCCTTCACCTTCCACCACGACTGAACGTTTCCCTAAGGCCTCCCCAGTCATGCTTCCTGTACAGCCTGTGGACCAGTGAGCCAATTAAACCTCTTTTCTTTATAAATTACCCAGTTTCAGGTATTTCTTTAGAGAAGTGAGAGAACATACTAACACACTGATCAAATAATCACACATATAAACATAAGATCACAAGTCTGATCAAAGAGAGGACAAGGAGAAATTCTTAGTACTACAAGGCCAGCCTACAGAGGGACAGGACACATTGGAGAAGGCTTCCTGAGGACATCAGGACTAGGCCAAGGATGCATGGAAGTTCATGAGATAAGGAGGGGAGGGGAGAGACTGCCAAGCAGAGCAACAGCAGGTGCAAGGCCCCTGCGGTAGAAGGGGCATAGACTAAACCATGGCCATGTGGCTGAGCGGGAGAGTGAGGAGCAAGATGAGGGTGGAGAGAGAGGTAGCAGCGAGAACACTCATTTTTTACAGGACATGTGAAGGATCCTGGCTTAGCTTAAGTGTAACAACAACAGAAAAAACCATTGACTGAAGTGAGAATGACAAAATCAATTTATGTTTTTAAACGATCACTCAAGCTATTCTGTGAGATTAGAAGGGAAGTAAGGGTGAAAGTGATGATGCTAAGGTAGGAGGTAAACGCTGCCCTAAAAAACATTCAGTCACATTCCAGCCATAAGAAACACATATGAACAATGAAAAGCATCATAAAACAGAGGTATAAACAGTAAGAGCTCTAACTCACAGGAAAGTGGAAAGAACAATGATTACGGATGAGAAGATTTGAATTCTAATCCCATATTCAACACCAATCATCAGCTGAATGGAGGCAGGACAGGTGTTAGGCCACTAGCTGGTTGTCCCTTTTGCTTAATATTTCTATACCATGGTTCGTTGTTGTTGTTTTTTAATCCCTTGAACTAGATAAAAACAAGTTCATAATGAGATTTTAAAATCTTCAATGTCCTCCTATGCTAGGGGGATGTAAAGTGAGGGACATACTATTCGGGGAAATACAACACAGTGTGTGCTTAGAGTTCAGCTCAGCTGTTAAAAGTGTAAGAGACTCTAAGGTCAGAGAAACACATCCAGTTACAGGTCCAGAAAAACCTTCCCATCATTTATTTAGTTTTTGAGACAGGGTCTTGCTCTGTCACCCAGGCTGGAGTGCATTGGCACAACCATGACTTACTGAAGCCTCAACCTCCCAGGCTCAAGTGATCCTCCAGCATCCGCCTCTCAAGCAGCTGGGACTACAGGCGTGCACCACCACATCCAGCTCATTTTTGTATTTTTCAGAGATGAGGTTTTGCTATGTTGCCCAGGCTAGTGAAGTCCTGGGCTCAAGCAGTCCTCCTGCCTTAGCCTCCAAAAGTGCTGGGATTACAGGTATGAGGCACTGTGTTTGGCCACCCATCCCATCATTTAATGAACCTTATATAGCAGGCAATACTCTAAATGCTTTACAAATACAAACTCATTTAATCCTTACTCCGGTCCTCTGTGAGAGGTGTGGTAATTATCTGCATTTTATATTGTAGGAAAATGAGAGGCAGAGAATATAACCACTCTAGGTCACCATCTATTAAGTTATGCAGCAGAGACCAGAGTTCATGCTTTCAGCCACCAACCTCTTTGCTAAGGTGACCACCCCTACCCTATCCCCAGAGGGAAAACTTGCCTTAATTTATACATAGTGTCAGAGTCCATTTTTCTACTCTACAACCTGAGTTGCAACCAGAGTGATTTTTCCTAAAATACAAATTTGGTCATTTTCTTTTATGAGTCTAACAGCCTGCTCTATGGGCTGGCTCCTGTCCGTGAGCCTCTAGTTTGCAGTCTCTGATAATCTCTCCCCACATTCTAGACCTTACTCAATTCCCACCCACACCAAACTACCAAACTTGCAGCTCATCACAAACCACTAACCATCACCACCTCCTTTACATAACTTCCACCTGGCTTTCAGTACGCAGCTTAAATATCATCTCCTTCCAGAAGCTCCCACTGCACCCTAAGCACCATCTGGACAGTGACCTTGAGGGCTAGGGTGAGATTCCAGTCTGGCAAGGCAGACTGAGAAGCCTCTATTTACCACCTTGGGGGTACTAGTGAGATGTAATTCCTCTGTATCTAGTAGTGCTATGAAAGCTGCATGGCAAGAAAGAAGCACTAGAATTTAAAAGGCTCATGAAGGACTGCAAGAGGTGTTTCAAAGAACAATATGAGGCCAGAGAGGGCTACATGTGTTTGAAACGTGATCAAAATATTACAGATAATAAAAATCTATTTTCAAAGGTGGAATGATCAACCAGGTTTTGCTGTACCCTTATTTTATTTTGTTTCTGAGACAGAGTCTGTCACCCAGTCTGTAGTGCAGTGGTGCGATCTTGGCTCACTGCAGCCTCTGCCTCCCAGGCCCAAGTGATTATTCCGCTTCAGCCTCTCAAGTAGCTGGTACTGAGGCATGTGCCACCATGCCAGGCTAATTTTTTACTTTTAGCAGAGAGAGGGTTTCACCATGTTGGCCAAGCTGGTCTCAAACTCCTGGCTTCAAGTGATCCACCCACCTCAGCCTCCCAAAGTGCTGAGATCACAGGGGTGAGCTACCAGGCCCAGACTGTACACTTATTTTAAGAAGGATATGAGGATTCTCCCTTCTTTCCTACCTGGTTCTTCTCAAAATGATGCCATCAACTGCTGTAAGGTAAGCAAGACGGTTTGATGCATAAAGTCAGACCTGGGAACATGAAGGAATGAATGTTTCCTCAGTGTCACATGAGCAGTGAGGGGCCTTCATCAAGGTTAGGAGTCTAAGCCGGAGATAAGGTAGCCTGGGCAATGCAACTATGAATCTAAGAGATTGGCCTGGGGAATCACAAATGGTATGAACATGATGCTTTTAAAGCATCTGAAACCTACACATGTATTGCTTCACTGCTTAGAATCTTTGGTTACTCCCTACTGCCCTTAAAATGCCATTTTTTTTTCTCTTAGATGCTGACATGTCTTACAGACACTGAATGATCTAGTTACTATTCACTCTTCAGCACATCTCTTGCTTCTTTGAGTGGTCCTGAACGTCTCTCATTTCCTCTCTTCTAACTCTCAGTGACCTCTGGAACTATGACCATCATGTTTTTCTTCTGCCTGAAACACTGATCCCTATCTCTCTGCTTGGAAAACTATCCTTCAGTTTTTGGTGGAAGTGTGACCTATTCCGTCAAGCCTGCTTGGATCACCTCAGCCCCTGTGTATCCCATTTTCTGTACCAGTATGCATCAGCCCTGCTCACAGAGACTTTCTTGTGCCTCATTCACTCTGGTATTCCCAATGAGTGCCTCGTACAGAATAGATGTTCGCTACTTATTTAAATATACAAAGAAAGAAAAGGACAGAATGGTTTTTATTTTTTCAAAGCAATACAGTAGCTTGGCAAATAGGGATTTTATATAAGACACTTCACATTGGTAAAACAAACAGAATATCATAACCCTAACCTACTCCAGGATTGGGGATGACTTGATCTTGCTTTATTTACCCAGGACTATGTCCTCTCAGCTCCCTGAGGCCAAGTGTGCCAAGCAAATAAGGAGCCTGCATCTAGGACCCTGGGAATCTGAGAGGGGCTCCAAGGAAAGCAAAGAGACATTGCCATCTCTGGCTGTACTTGATTGCTGAGCCTCATGGTCCTACATAACCAATATGAAACTCACTCTCCCTCTCTCTCTCAATCCAATCTCTTCTGAGCTAGGGCACATCCATCCCTCATACTGTTGGCAAGGGAGGAACATCTCCTCAGTTTGGTATTCACTCTGAGTATAAGATTTTGTGTTTATATGGTAAATAAACAAGGTTTAAGCATTTACATTATTTAACAGTCCAAGGACAATTTTAGTTATTTAAAATGCTGAGTATTTACTTACACATTTTCAAATGAGTTAAAACAAACATATTCTATCTACCATATGTCTTAACATAGAAAGGCCACAGGCTTTAGATCAAGACAAATCTGGGTTCTGAAATTTACTACTATGTGACCTTAGGGAACTTAGTTAACTTCTCTCAACTCCATTTCCTTATTTGAAGAAGAAGATAAAGGACAGGGCAAAATGGTGGTATGAACAGTAGGATTGCTTCATGTAATGATACATGTCTTGGAGCCTCCTTTCCTATGTGCCAGGCTCCATGCTGGGCACTAGAGATACAGCAGAGAATGAAAATGTCATGGTTCCCAAGCTCTTGAACTAACAATCTAGAATATGATCAGGTAATTACAAGTGTGATGAGTGTTAGAAAAACAAAGTGCATATTACATGAGTGGATAACATGTATTAAATGTGCAGCTAACCATGGGGTATGGGGGGCACACAGGAAGGGGTATGGCCATGAAGGGATAGCAAGAAGGAGTTCTCTGTCATGATGAAACTGCTCTGAATCCTGGTTGCAGCAGTGATGATATGTATCTATGCATATGTTAAAATTCACAAAACTGTATACCAAAAGGAAAAAGTTAATTGTACTGTATATTTTAAAAATAATAAAACATATAGCACTGTGTTCAGCATATAGGAGTAGCAAAAACACTAGAAGTAATGGTAATTACTTATATTATTAAATAGCCTGGGGGCACACTGAGCAGGTGGAGAGACCAGGCTGCACATCTGAGCTCCTGACTTCCAATTCTGCCAAATGGGGCACTCATCTCGCTCTACTGTGTAACTCCTGTTGCTTCTGTTCACCTTTCTTATTTCCCCTAAAGGAAGTCTTAGTTCAAAGGACATCTGATATGGTTTGACTGTGTCTCCACCCAAATCTCATCTTGAACTGTAGATCTCATAATCCCCACATGTCATGGGAGGGACCCTGTTGGAGGTAATTGAATCATGGGGGAGGTCACCTCCATGCTGTTCTCGTGATAATGAGTTCTCAGAGATCTCATGGTTTTATAAGGGGCTTTCCCTCCCCTTTGCTCTGCACTTCTCCTTTCTGCCACCATGTGAAGAAGGATGTGTTTGCTTCCCCTTCCACCATGATTGTAAGTTTCCTGAGGCCTCCCCAGCCATGCTGAACTGTGAGTCAATTAAACCTCTTTCCTTTATAAATTACCCAATCTCTGGTATGTCTTTATTAGCAGCATGAGAATAAACTAATACAAATCTATCAAGCACCTATGTTTAATCCCCCTAACATCACAATAAAATGTGTGTCACTCCATTTTGCCAACAGTGAAACTGGGGTACAGATAGTTTCAGTAACTCTACTGGTATGTGGCAGAGATAGGATCTGAACCTAGTTCTTCAGACTCCAAGTTAAGGGATCTTTCCATCTTCCCAGTGGCACACAACTTTGTGTAATTAATCTCCTTGGCTTCTGTTACTCTGTGGTCTTTGCACTTCAGGGTTGCTTGCGTTATTTTAATTTGGTTATTGCTTACTAGTAACTGCATACGTGTCTGATTGCTAAAATGTTTCGGCAATGGCTCTGCATTACTCTTCTGGAAACTTCAGAAAATGTTGATAGGGCACCAGCACAGGATGCAAATCAGACCCTTCATAATTAGAGTAACCTAGCTCTTGACATAATACACTTTAATATTACTCATACTCATTTTAACAAATGTTTAACCTTATTTTTGCTCCAGATAAACATGAGTTAAATGTGTACTCCACTTGAAGAAAAACAGTATCAAGCCCCTTCCTGACTTACCATATAATTCAATTTGGCAGAAATCACTTCTGACTCACAAAACAATAACTTTGAGGCAGTTTTCCTCAAAATTGCACTCTAAATTATTTCATTTACAAAGAATCAGTCTTACACACAATTTATAACACACATATGCCTACCTACCTCTGTTCAGGAATACATCTGCAGCCTGATGAAGGAAGATTCCAGAAGGTGAATAATTGAGAGCTTAAAAATTCTGTTTCTCTTTTAGGCTTTCTCTACAGTAGGCTCACTATTACATTCTCTTCTTGCAAAGGAAACTGCTTTTTAATGATTTTATTTTCCTTTTCCCATTTTTCAAAAAATCTAGTATGCCAGAACTTAGTGAGTTCTAACTGGAAAAGACTCCTTGGGCCTTTCAACAAATATAAGATTGTTCCAAACAGAAATCTATCTATTAAACAAGGAGCTGAAGTCATTTCAGAAACAAGCAGGTGGTATCCATTCAGCTTCAGGTATACTGATTGCAGGGCCAACCAAGGATGTCAAGAATGACCAGCTTAAATTTTAGCCCTACTCAAACAAGAGCCACATCACACGCACCTGAACTCCGGGGAATCCATAGACTAAAACAGCCAGTGTTAGCCATCTGGGTGGTTGTGAGGTACCCACCCCCTCTTATGGAGTGCCAACTAAGAAGGAGAGGTTCTATACATAACCTCAGACGCTTCCTGTGGAGACCAACAGAAATACCCAGATGTAGGGGAGGAAATACACAAAGCCAAGGAGTGGGGGTTTGAGGTATTTGTTCCAGCTTAAGGAAACCACGGTTTTGCCTTCCTTTACTCACTGCACAGAGCTCTAAAGGTTTGCAAACCTGTTCATCCCTCTTCCCCTGAGACTAGTGCTCTCCACACGAAGCACATGACTGTGAGGGGGAATTGAAAAACAGTCGGTTGGTGTGTAAGAGACACGTTAGAAATGCTTCCCTAGTTTTCATTCGGGATGACACTGGCGCCCTCGTGTGGCAGGTAAGTCAATCCTCCGCGTGCATGGGATGCTGGTGCTCTTCCATGCCTGTTAGTTTTGGTACCTGGCAACCCATTGCAGGGGACCTGTGCCCCTAAGTGGTGATTATACTACTAAATTTTAAACTAAAATTATTCCTCACATAGTGGGCAACAGGTTAAAAACATGTCTGCAAAGAAACTACAGATAGAAAACATGAGCAAACAAGAACATGTCAGAGCTGGCACTTGATATTCCCAGGAATGACAATCCAGTCATATCTGACAATCATCATCATCATATCTAGCCAAAACACTCTCAAACGCTCAAGGGGACAGTTGAAATACGGAATTATACTCGCTATTGTTAATGATGAATTTTGCCTTGATATATTAGCTAATGATAGCACGAAGTCTTTGCTCTCAGCAAGACAGTAAATGAGTTACTGTATGAAAAACACTTAAATCAATGCCTGGCATACAATTAACACTGTATCACTGTTCGCTGTTATTTTAAAACATTGCTTTTTCACCTTTATTGTCCTTCAATTATTAAAACATTAAAAAAATGTTTAATGTATCTTTATAATTTTAAAATAATTGTATACTTTATGGATATACAGTAGTAGGTTATATATCAATAAATGATCAATAAATGAACAAACACTTTGGGGTGTATTTTTTTTTTTAAGAGACAAGGTCTTGCTCTGTCACCCAAGCTGGAGTTCAGTGGCATGATCATAGTTCACTGTAGCCTCAATCTCCTGTTTTCAAGCCATCCTCCCACCTCAGCCTCCTGAGTAGCTGGGATGATAGGTGCACCACCACACTAGGCTAATTTATTTTTTATTTTTATTTTTGTAGAGATGAGGTCTCCCTATTTTGCCCAGGGCAGTCTTGAACTCCTGGCCTCAAGCTGTCCTCCCGCCTTGGCCCCAAGAAGCTAGGACTACAGGCATGTGCCACCACATCTGGCTAATTTTTAAATCTTTTGTAGAGAGGGTCTTGCTATGTTGCCCAGGCTGGGTCTCAAACTCCTGGCTTCAAGCGACCCTCCTGCCTTGATCTCCCAACGCTTTGAAATTACAGGCATGAGTCACCACACCCTGCCAAAAAAATTGTTTTTAACTTATGATTTGGAGACTGTTAATTTAGAAATAGTTGTCCGAAGGGAAAAAGTGGTATCCTCCTAGTAACATTCACAAGTCCTTGGCTTATTTAATATTATTCTTCCCTTTGCTACCCTAACTATTCAGGTGCTTATACAACCGGTGGAGGGGCCATATCAACAGTACGAAAGGCCTATCACAGATATAGAAATCCCACTTTGAGTGACATCTCATGGTTGATTTTTACAAAATGTCCTATATGAGTACAGAATGCTCTTTCCAACCCTTCTCTCCCACTGCCAAAGAAAAGGGACTGATCACTTCCCCTTGGGGAAACAGAGTTGCCATATTCTTCTGTTTCCCCACTATATATGTGATTATATGGTTTGATTTCCATAAAGTTTCTGGCCAGTTTTCCAGGAATCACAGTGAAGATGATAATGCACAGTCCAGAGTACCTGCTATAGGCATTCCATCCACAGGGCTTTCAATGTCCCGTTTTTCATTTGATCCTCACAGTACCACAGTGAAAGGGAGAAGAATAAGCCAATGAGGAGGTAGAGATGAGAGAACATTTGAGTGACTTCATGAAAGCCCTTCCTAGGGCCCATGTTCTATTGCTGTCCACATGGAGCCATGACCCTACAGTGTAGTTCACTTTTTACCATACCTCTTTTTTTGACTAAATTGTTCAGATACTCTGCTCTGCAGTGGAGGAAAAAAGTCCCTTAATTTCATATACCTTAATGAATATGCTGCTTCCTTCTCAGGATATGACAATATGAATTGCAGGTTTCTTTGGCTGAATTCCTCCAACATAATGAGACAGTAAGGTACAGGATAGGTTTAGTAAGTTTGGCTTTTGTTTTTAAATGGCAGTTTAGACCTGTCTTAAAATATTAATTTATAAAAGAAAGTACAAAGTTTGTAACAGTTTTTGCTAAACTGCATTGTGACTTATTCTAGAATCAACTTGGGAATATTCTTAAACTATTAGTTATACATCAACAACTTCTCCCTAAATTAGTTTATGGAAAAAACGTAAGTACTGTGAAATAATACTGAAGTGCAGTTGCCAATCCACTATTAGAAACAATAACAACAATAGATAATATTTACTGAGCACTTACCTCACGCACTATTCTAAGCACTTTTCATATTTTAACTCACTTTGCTCTAATAAGCCTATGAAATAGCACCTATTATCAACAATTTACAGACGGGAAAATTGAGGTATGGAGAAGCCAACTGACTTGCACAAGATAACACATCTAGTAAGGGGCAGAGACAGGATTCAAACTCAGGTATTCATGCTTATCCAATCAGAAGGCTTTTTTTTTCTTCCCATGGTTTATGCAAATGATGGTCTTTCTATAATTTAGCAAGAAAATGGACTATAAAGAGAAGATGATAATTTCATTTTAGCTCTGTTTTTCACCTGAGTAAGAGCTATTACAGTTTCTGAGTTGACAGGGGACACTGCTAACTAACTTCCATATCAAAAGAGAAACCATAATGGAAATGAGAAATTATTTAGTATCAAATTTTATTGAAATTATACATATCAATATTAGGAGTTATTCTTCCTTGATGTCTGACTTTCCCCAAGAGATTTTCCTGCTCCATGTCTCAACTGCTAATGGATACAGAGGCAGCATGGTGTAAGTCTAGAGGCTGAGGCCAGACTGCCTGGGTTCAGTCAACATCTACACTTTCTAGCTCCGTGCCTCAGCTTCCTCATCAGTCAAAAAAAGGCAATAATAATACATATTTAGGCACATATTACAGTTTGGGCACTCCTAATCCAAAAGTCTGGAAAATGCTCTGAAATCCAAAACTTCTGAGCACGGATATGATATCACAAGTGGAGAATTCTACACCTGATCTCCGTGGGTCATGGTAGAAGCACAGGCACACTACATCTCGTTTATTTAGCAACCCCAAGGAAAAGAAAACTACCTTCAGGTTATGTGTATAAGGTGCATACAAAATACGAATGAATTTTGTGTTTAAACTTGGGTCTCATTCCCAAGATAGCTCATTATGTATATGCAAATAGTCCAAAATCTGAAAAAATCTGAAATCCAAAACACTTCTGGTTTCAGGCATTTTGGATAAGGGATACTCAGCCTATATGAGGTTAAATGAATTAATACTGGCAAGGCACTAAAATCAGTGTCTGGTACATGAGTGCTGAGTATTATTTATGGTTTTTTTTTTTTTTTAAGAAGAAATGAAAGAAGAAAATAAAGTTTATTGCCCCTGACAATGTTCTTCCCACTTAAAGCTGTGGGAAGTCAGATTATAAGTGAAGCAAGAAGAAATTTGCATCTCAACATAATTTATTTTCCTTGCACCTTACATTTTGCCACAGTGGGAAACTATAGTAAAACCATGTTGTGTTCTCAGCTACTATGTACATCTTGGTCAAACCTGGTCTTCAGAGTCATCCAACACCCACCAAGAAGGGATCTTTAAAGGGACTCCAGCTGACATCAGTCTCCTCAATTCCTAGGTATAAAATAATCCATCTTAATCACTGGCAAGAGTTCTATGTCCCTAGAACTAAAAGAGTTTTGAAAGAAACCACTGCATTACTGACAAAAAAAAAAAAAAAAAAAAACTGGCCAGGTGCAGTGGTTCATGCCTATAATCCCAGCACTTTGGGAGGCCGTGGTGGGCGGATCACAAGGTCAGGAGATCCAGACCATCCTGGCTAACACGGTGAAACCCTGTCTCTGCTAAAAATACAAAAACTTAGCCAGGCGTGGTGGCGGGCGCCTATAGTCCCAGCTACCCAGGAGGCTGAGGCAGGAGAATGGTGTGAACCCAGGAGGCGGAGCTTGTAGTGAGCCAAGATCGCACCACTGCACTCCAGCCTGAGCGACAGAGCGAGACCTTGCCTCAAAGAAAAAAAATAAAAAAATCTAAGAAGAAAAGAAAATTCTTATTTTCTTCATATGAGCAGAACAAGGAACAAAATGTTAGCATAATAAAATGAGATGAATAAAAGGCTGCTCCTATTACATTTTTATAGCTGACATCATTGCAGGGAGCCAACTGCCCGATGAGGGCCAAACACTCCAAAGGGCCGCTGTTGTAGAACCAGAAGCAATCTTCATTTCACGTTTTGGGGGTGAAAGAGTACTTCTTACAAAAACAGATAAAAAGAATGGCAAAACCTCTGTTCAGAAAGTTGAAATAGTCCCTTTCTCATGTTCCTTTTGCCTCTCCCTGCCCCATTTTGATTCTATTTGCCTGGAGTTCCCACAGTGCTGCCAGTCCTCTGCTGAGAAAGATAATCAGCTTTCCTCTCCCCTGCTGATGGTCTTGGCTGAGATGCTGACACAGCCATCTCCTGTTATTGTAATTAGACACTGAACTAGCAGATACTGAAACCACACACTTTGATGTGTTTTGGCTAAATTAAACAACACAAGGGTGCTCCTAAGGAAGTAGACTTGGAATGCATGTGTTCAGAAGTCTAGTCTCAAGTCAAAAACAATCTGTTCCAAATAGGGAGTCAGATGTGGGCAAAAAAATGCCCTGGTTATGGCCACAATACCCTAAATATTTCCCACCCACACATCTTATGTAAGTACATGCACTTCTTATCTTAATGCTAGGTTATGACATGCCTTTCACAGTGATCTCTTTCTCCTTCCACAGAGAAGTCACCTGGTACCGTTCTCCTCTTACCTTATTCCTGGAATGACTAAATATTTGGAAATTAAAAAGCAAAATCTCTTGGAAAAGCTGTGTTTTCACCTGAGGATGGCAATCAGTGTGATAAATAAAGACTCTTTATAACCTTCCAAGTCAAAGGAAAGAAAACCTAGCAATGGTGATTCATGTCCACAAATCTTGAGCTGGTTAATTTAAAAGCCTTCTGTGGGAATCAGGAGGCCATTGGGAATAAGGTGTTGTCCTCGACAAGCTTACAGCAGCTTTCCTAAGAGACAGTCTCATGAAAGTGTCTTTTGGAAGTGCTAGAATTGTAGACATCCTTCTTTCCTGGCCACCCATCCTATATTCCCAAATCAGTACCCAGAGGTACAGGCATGTTAAGAGGCTTGCACATTGCCGCAGAGTATCTATTTGCTATCTGCCAGACTGTGGGCTTACAGCTCTTCACATTAAGCTACCCAAAAATGATCCAGGCACAAGAAAAGTTCTACCTTCATTTGTCACTGAGAACATCCTTCTGTACTACACTACATACCAGCTTCATCAAATATCTCAAAATGTTTTCTCTTTTTTTTGGGGGGGACAGAGTCTTGCTTGGTCCCCCAGGCTAGCGTGCAGTGGCGTGATCTCGGCTCACTGCAAGCTCCGCCTCCCGGGTTCACGCCATTCTCCTGCCCCAGCCTCCCAAGAAGCTGGGAATACAGGCGCATGCTGCCAAGCCCAGCTAATTTTCTGTATTTCAGAAGAGATGGGGTTTCACTGTGTTGCCCAGGCTAGTCGCAAACTCCTGAGCTCAGGCAATCCACCTGCCTTGGCTTCCCAAAGTGCTGGAATTACAGGCGTAAGCCACTGCACCCAGCCAAAATGTTGCTTTCTTAATCCCAAAGGAGAAATGCTTATTGTTTCTGTATTATAAGTTATATCACTAAACTCTTAATTAAAAAACAAAACAAAACAAAACCTAGATCTATTAGAGAGTGTTGGAGATGGAGACTAGAAAAATTCAACCACATCCCTTGCATTTCTTCAGGCTAAAATACTACAGGGCAGAACACCTTAAAACATTTAAATTTGCGTGCCTTTTGTTTGTTGTTGTTTTACTTCTTTCAGACATTGCTTCTTCAGCTCCTGATCCAGATGGAACCTGAAATTAATTTGTATTTTCTTTCTTGTAAGTCAGGTGCCACTGTCAAGAGCTCAAACACGAGTCTGCTCCTGGATGGCCTAATGGAAACAGCTCCAGTCTGCAGCTCCCAGTGTGATCGACGCAGAAGACCATGATTTCTGCATTTCAAACTGAGGTACCTGCTTCATCTCATTGGGACTGGTTGGACAGTGGGTGCAGCCCACAGAGGGCAAGCAGAAGCAGGGCAGGGCATCACCTCACCCGGGAAGTGCAAGGGGTCAAGGAATTCCCTTTCCTAGCCAAGGGAAGCCATGACAGACCATACCTGGAAAATCAGGACACTTCTGCCCAAATACCACACTTTTCCAATGGCCTTAACAAATGGCACACCAGGAGATTATATCCTGCGCCTGGCTCAGTGGGTCCCATGCTCACAGAGCCCTGCTCACTGCTAGCACAGCAGTCTGAGATCCACCAGTGAGGCAGCAGCCTAGCAGCGGGAGGGGTGTCCGCCATTGCTGAGGCTTGAGTAGGTAAACAAAGCAGCTGGGGAAGCTCAAACTGGGCAGAACCCATCACAGCTCCGCAAGGCCTGCTGCCTCTGTAGACCCCACCTCTGGGGGCAGGGCATAGCTGAACAAAAGGCAGCAGAAACTTCTACAGACTTAAACGTCCCTGTCTGACAGCTCTGAAGAGAGCAGTGGTTCTCCCAGCACAGCGTTTGAGCTCTAAGAATGGACAGACTGCCTCCTCAAGTGGATCCCTGACCCCCATGTAGCGTAACTGGGAGACATCTCCCAGTAGGGGCCGACTGACACTTCATACAGGTGGGTGCCCCTCTGGGACGAAGCTTCCAGAGGAAGGACCAGGCAACAATATTTGCTGTTCTGCAGCCTCCGCTGGTGATACCCAGGCAAACAGGGTCTGGAGTGGAACTCCAGGAAACTGCAGCAGACCTGCAGCTAAGGGACCTGACTCTTAGAACGAAAACTAACAAACAGAAAGGAATAGCATCAACATCAACAAAAAGGACATCCACACCAAAACCCCATCTGTAGGTCACTAGCATCAAAGACCAAAGGTAGATAAAACCACAAAGATGGGGAGAAACCAGAGCAGAAAAGCTGAAAATTCTAAAAACCAGAGCTCCTCTTCTCCTCAAAGGATCGCAGCTCCTCTCCAGCAACGGAACAAAGTTGGATGGAGAATGACTTTGACAAGCTGACAGAAGTAGGCTTCAGAAGGTCGGTAATAACAAACTTCTCTGAGATAAAAGAGGATGTTTGAACCCATCGCCAAGAAGCTAAAAACCTTGAGAAAAGATTAGATGAATGGCTAACTAGAATAAACAGTGTAGAGAAGACCCTAAATGACCTGATGGAGCTGAAAACTATGGCACAAGAACTACGTGACACATGCACAAGCTTCAGTAGCCAATTCGATCAACTGGAAGAAAGGGTATCAGTGACTGAAGATCAAATTAATGAAATAAAGGGAGAAGCAAAGTTTAGAGAAAACAAAGTAAAAAGAAATGAACAAAGCCTCCAAGAAATATGAGACTATGTGAAAAGACCAAATCTACATTTGATTGGTGTACCTGAAAGTGATGGGGAGAATGGAATCAAGTTGGAAAACACTCTGCAGGATAAGATCCAGGAGAAGTTCCCCAGCCTAGCAAAGCAGGCCAACATTCAAATTCAGGAAACACAGAGACCACCACAAAGATACTCCTCAAGAAGAGCAACCCCAAGACACATAATTATCAGATTCACCAAGGTTGAAATGAAGGAAAAAATGTTAAGGGCGGCCAGAAAGAAAGGTTACCCACAAAGGGAAGCCAATCAGACCAACAGCAGATCTCTCAGCAGAAACCCTACAAGCCAGCAGAGAACGAGGGCCAATATTCAACATTCTTAAATAAAAGAATTTTCAACCCAGAATTTCATATCCAGCCAAACTAAGCTTCATAAGTGAAGGAGAAATAAAATCCTTTACAGACAAGCAAATGCTGAGAGATTTTGTCACCACCAGGCCTGCCTTACAAGAGCTCCTGAAGGAAGCACTAAACATGGAAAGGAACAACGGGTACCAGCTACTGAAAAAAACATACCAAATTGTAAAGACCACTGATGCCAGGAAGAAACTGCATCAACTAATGGGCAAAATAACCAGCTAACATCATAAAGACAGGATCAAATTCACACATAACAATATTAACTTTGAATGTGAATGGGCTAAATGCTCCAATTAAAAGACACAGACTGGCAAATTGGATAGAGTCAAGACCCATCAGTGTGCTGTATTCAGGAGACCCATCTCATGTGCAGAGACACACATAGACTCAAAATAAAGGGATGGAGGAAGATCTACCAAACAAATGCAAAGAAAAAAAAAAAAAAAAGCAGGGTTGCAATCCTAGTCTCTGATAAAACAGACTTTAAATCCACAAAGATCAAGAGAGACAAAGAAGGCCATTTACATAATGGTAAAGGGATTAATTCAACAAGAAGAGCTAACTATCCTAAATATGTACGCACCCAATACAGGAGCACCCAGATTTATAGAGCAAGTCCTTAGAGACCTACAAAGAGACTTAGACTCCCACACAATAATAATGGGAGACTTTAACACCCCACTGTCAATATTAGATCAATGAGACAGAAGGTTAACAAGGATATCCAGGACTTGAACTCAGCTCTGCACTAAGCGGACCTAACAGACATCTACAGAACTCTCCACCCCAAATCAACAGACCATAACATTCTTCTCAGCACATTACACTTATTCCAAAATAGTTGGAAGTAAAGCACTCCTCAGCAAATGTAAAAGAACAGAAATCACAACAAACTGTCTCTCAGACCACAGTGCAAGCAAACTAGAACTCAGGATTAAGAAACTCACTCAAAATTGCACAACTACATGGAAACTGAATAACCTGCTCCTGAATGACTATTGGGTAAATAACAAAATGAAGGCAGAAATAAAGATGCTCTTTGAAACCAATGAGAACAAAGACACAACATACCAGAATCTCCAGGACACATTTAAAGTGGTGTGTAGAGGGAAATTTATAGCGCTAAATGCCCACAAGAGAAAGCAGGAAAGATCTAAAATTGACATCCTAACATCACAATTAAAAGAACTAGAGAAGCAAGAGCAAACAAATTCAAAAGCTAGCAGAAGGCAAGAAATAACTAAGATCAGAACAAAACTGAAGGAGATAGAGACACAAAAAACTCTTCAAAAAATCAATGAATTCAGCAGCTGGTTTTTTGAAAAGATCAACTGAATTGTTAGACTGCTAGCAAGACTAATAGAGAGGAAAAGAGAGAAGAATCAAATAGATGCAATAAAAAATGATAAAGGGGATATCACCACCAATCCCATAGAAATACAAACTACCATCAGAGAATATTATAAACACTTCTACACAAATAAACTAGAAAATCTAGAAAAAATGGATAAATTCCTGGACATGTACACCCTCCCAAGACTAAACCAGGAAGAAGTTGACTCTCTGAATAGACCAATAGCAGGCTCTGAAATTGAGGAAATAATTAATAGCCTACCAACCAAAAACAGTCCAGGACCAGAGGGATTCACAGCTAAATTCTACCAGAGGTACAAAAAGGAGCTAGTACCATTCCTTCTGAAACTATTCCAATCAATAGAAAAAGAGGGAACCCTCCCTAACTCATTCTATAAGGCCAGCATCATCCTGATACCAAAGCCTGGCAGAGACACAACAAAAAAAGAGAATTTTAGACCAATATCCCTGATGAACATCAATGGGAAAATCCTCAATAAAATACTGGCAAACCAAATCCAGTAGCTCATCAAAAAGCTTATCCATCACGGTCAAGTCGGCTTCATCCCTGGGATGCAAGGCTGGTTCAACATATGCAATCAATAAACATAATCCATCACATAAACAGAACCAATGACAAAAACCACATGATTACCTCAATAGATGCAGAAAAGGCCTTTGACAAAATCCAACAACTCTTCATGCTAAAAACTCTCAATAAAGTAGATATTGATGGAACGTATCTCAAAATAATAAGAGCTATTTATGACAAACCCACGATCAATATCATACTGAAAGGGCAAAAACTGGAAGCATTCCCTTTGAAAACTAGCACAAGACAGGCATGCCCTCTCTCACCACTCCTATTCAACGTATGTTGGAAGTTCTAGTGAGGGCAATCAGGCAAGAGAAAGAAATAAAGTGTATTCAGTTAGGAAATGAGGAAGTCAAATTGTCCCTATTTGCAGATGACATGATTGTATATTTAGAAAACCCCATTGTCTCAGCCCAAAATCTCCTTAAGCTGATAAGCAACTTCAGCAAAGTCTCAGGATACAAAATCAATGTGCAAAAAACATAAGCATTCCTATATACCAATAACAGACAGAGAGCTAAATCATGAGTGAACTCCCATTCACAATTGCTACAAAGAAAATAAAATACCTAGGAATCCAACTTACAAAGGATGTGAAGGACCTCTTCAAGGAGAACTACAAACCACTGCTCAGTGAAATAAACGAGGATACAAACAAATGGAAGAACATTCCATGCTCATGCATAGGAAGAATCAATATCGTGAAAATGGCCATACTGCCCAAAGTAATTTATAGATTCAATGCCATCCCCATCAAGCTTCCAATGACTTTCTTCACAGAATTGATAAAAACTACTTTAAAGTTCATATGGAACCAAAAAGGAGCCCACATTGCCAAGACAATCCTAAGCCAAAAGAACAAAGCTGGAGGCATCACGCTACCTGACTTCAAACTACACTACAAGGCTAAAGTAACTAAAACAGCATGGTACTGGTACCAAAACAGAGAGATAGACCAATGAAACAGAACAGAGGCCTCAGAAATAACACCACACATCTACAACCATCTGATCTTTGACAAACCTGACAAAAACAAGACATGGGGAAAGGATTCCCTATGTAATAAATGGTGCTGGGAAAACTGGCTAGCCATAAGTAGAAAGCTGAAACTGGATCCTGTCTTTACACCTTATACAAAAATTAATTCAAGATGGATTAAAGACTTAAATGTTAGACCTAAAATCATAAAAAGCCTAGAGGAAAACCTCGGCAATACCATTCAGGACATAGGCATGGGCAAGGACTTCATGACTAAAACACCAAAAGCAATGGCAACAAAAGCCAAAATAGACAAATGGGATCTAATTAAACTGAAGAGCTTCTGCACAGCAAAAGAAACTACCATCAGAGTGAAAAGGCAACCTACAGAATGGGAGAACATTTTTGCAGTCTATCCATCTGACAAAGGGCTAATATCCAGAATCTACAAAGAAGCAAATTGACAAGAAAACAAAAAACATCAAAAAGTGGGCAAAGGATATGAACAGACACTTCTTAAAAGAAGACATTTATGCAACCAACACACACATGAAAAAAATGTTCATCATCACTGATCATCAGAGAAATGCAAATCAAAACCACAATGAGATACCATCTCATACCAGTTAAGAGTGGTGATTAAAAAGTCAGGAAACAACAGCTGCTGGAGAGGATGTGGAGAAATAAGAACACTTTTACACTGTTGGTGGGACTGTAAACTAGTTCAACCATCGTGGAAGAGAGTGTGGCGATTCCTCAAGGATCTAGAACTAGAAATACCATTTGACCCAGCCATCCCATTACTGGGTATATATAAAGGATTATAAATCATGCTGCTATAAAGACACATGCACACATATGTTTATTGCGGTACTATTCACAATAGCAAAGACTTGGAACCAACCAGTCCATCAGCGATAGACTGGATTAAGAAAATGTGGCACATATACACCATGGAATACTATGCCGCCATAAAAAAGGATGAGTTCATGTCCTTTGTAGGGACAAGGATGAAGCTGGAAACCATCATTCTCAGCAAACTATCACAAGGCTAGAAAACCAAACACCACATGTTCTCACTCATAGGTGGGAACTGAACAATGAGATCACTTGGACAGAGGGTGGGGAACATCACACATCGGGGCCTGTCATGGGGTATGGGAGGGGGAGGGATGCATTAGGAGATATACCTAATGTAAATGATGAGTTAATGGGTGCAGCACACCAACATGGCACATGTATACCTATGTAACAAACCTGCAGTGAAGGAACAGGAAGCGTGGGTACAATCCGCTTTACTTGTCTCTGCAGATGTTTTCTTGCCCTAAGCCCTGTACGCTCACCATCCTTTCCTAAGTGTTACTATATTTGAGTTTTACCACTAAGGGGATGTCTTCTAGATGGGAAAAATCACTGGCCACTTTCAACTAGTGTGTCCAGGGTCCTCTGCTAGTAAATTATAGAAGTGGAAGCGAAAGTCTTGACAGTGACCTTCAATGTCCTTCCCGACTGGCTCACTCCACTCTTATGACTTTTCTGACAACATTTCCTGAAATCCAGGCTTTGCAATATTTCTGCTCCAACCACACAGACCTCCTTCCTAAACCTTGAGAACATAGGGCCGGCTCCCGCCTTGGGGTCTTTCAATTGTCCAGAATGATAAATGCTCCTCCCTGAAAATAGCTGCAATTTCAGATCTTTGCCCAAATGTCACCTTCTCAGTGATGCCTTCTTTACCCTGGCCCCCTCAGACTTCCTATTTTCTGTGTTCCCCACTTTGTTTTGTATCTTCATAGTGTCTATCATCTGGCACACTATATTTTGTCTCCCGCTACAAATGGAAGCTCCCTCTAAGTAGGGATTTTGTCTATTTCATTCCCTGCCAAATCTCCAGCATCCAGTTCTCAGTACACAGCAGTTGCTCAGTGATTTATCTTCCACACTAGGTAATGGTTTTCAAGTTTTTAAAAAGCAGAATAAAAGCAAAAACAAAACAGACAACCCAATTTTTAAAATGGGCAAAGGACTTGAATAGACATTTCTCTGAAGAACATATACAAAGGCCAATACACAATCAAAAAATGCTCAACATCACTAATCATCAGGGTGAGCCACTGCACCCGGCCTGTTATTCCTTTTTAGAGTAGACAAAACTGAGGCTCAAAGAATAACCATCCCAAAATTAAGTAGCTAAAGTGGTAGACTGCACAGTCATCTCACTCCAGGGCCTGTGCACTTAACCATCACCATTCTATACTGCCCATCTGGGTCCTCAGCTCTGGTTTGGAAAAGGCCTTCCTTCAACCTAGAAAATATGTACAGTTGATAAATCCCCATAAGTCAACTTTAAATTAAACTAGTACTAACATAATAAATCAATACTTATTATTCCCTGAGCATAGATGCAATGAGACACTATTTTTTTTTTTTTTTTTGAGACAGAGTCTCGCTCTGTCACCCAGGCCGGAGTGCAGTGGCCAGATCTCGGCTTACTGCAAGCTCCGCCTCCTGGGTTCATGCCATTCTTCCGCCTCAGCCTCCAGAGTAGCTGGGATTACAGGCGTCCGCCACCACGCCCGGCTAATTTTTTGTAGTTTTAGTAGAGAAGAGGTTTCACCGTGTTAGCCAGGGTGGTCTTGATCTCCTGACCTCATGATCTGCCTGCCTCGGCCTCCCAAAGTGCTGGGATTACAGGCGTGAGCCACCACGCCCAGCTGCAATGAGATACTATTTCTAAAACTAAGAAAAGATTCCTAGATCTTTTAAAATCCTCTGAAAATTTTTACAGAAAAATATCCTCAAGACAATCAGAATGAATAGTTACGTTTAGGTCAGTCCATTCTGTGTCTCCTGATTTTCCCAGGAAACATCTCTCTATAAAGCACATCATCTGCTGACAGAGTGTCGATGACTCCCCGTCCTTTGCTGAGAGCTTCTTCAGAGCTTTCTGAGGATATGTCTGCTTTATTCTCCAGAAACTGGAGACAGGAGAAATATTTTGTGGTTTTTCAACATTGTTCAGTCTGCAAGGCCACCCCAAGGGCTGCAAGAGTTTTGGGCCAATTGAAATAGATATTTATTTGGAAGAACATCAGCCACGGGCTGCAAATGGACAACTATCATGGGCAAGCAAGGAGGAGAAAGGGGCAGAGTCATGGCAAGGCTCGAAGCAACAGCCAGAGTTACTTCCATCTCTCATGAGAGGCTTTCGGACTATTTCCTTACAAAGACCTAGAAGTGGCTCCTCTGAAACCATCAAACATATTTACATATAAATTTATATATAAATTATATATATTATATCAATATATAAATTTATATATTATATATGTTATATTAATACATAAATTTAAATACAAATTATATATTTATATATAATTATATAAATTATATTTGTATATTTACATTGTATATATAAATTATATATATAAATTATTACAACAAGAGCTAGATACATATGGTGCGGATGTTTCATTGACTTTGTGTTAAAAACCTAACCACAAGCTGGTCATACATGTGTTGCCTTCCGCTTGGTATGTGTGATGCTGTGACCACAAGCCCGCCACCCCACTAACTCTGGGGACACTGCTTTCTCACTTCCATTCCAGACTTAGGTGAAGCCCTAATGTTTTCCAGTGGGACCAAAGTGTGTGCCATTCCTCTCACCTGAAAATCAAGGATCAAGAAGGGGCTTACCGAGTTCTCTTTCAGCTGCAGCCCTTCCCCATTGGGAAGGGAGGACCGTCTCTTGGATGAGTTCCTGTTTGGGGTTGAGGTCATAGCCCCTGCCTTCTTCTTCACAGTGAGCACCTCACAGCTGGCTTGGTCTTCATTGTGTGTGCTCTTCCCGGCATTGATAACCCTGGAGAAGAAGCCGGAAAAGCTGGTCAGACGGATAAAGCTGAGGGCACAGTCCCTTGTCAAGGGTCAGCCAAGACAGTCTCTACAACTGGCCCAGAACTACAGCCCTGCTTAATGCAAAGAACATTATGGTCTTGGCATTTTATGTTCCTAAATAAATGAAAATTTTTTTAATGGCATTATGTTAGCACTCATTAAAATATTTACTAAACAAGTTGTTTTGAGACCTGTTCACCGGCAGGTGTCTGATAGATATGATCAACCACACTAATCCATTTTAGTCAAAACACATGAGGCAATCACTCTTTCAGGTTAGGGAGCCCAAATGTTTCGGCAATTACAATGAAGACAGATAATCTGGCTCAGGGAATTCTGTTTCACTTCTCCAGGTGATAAACAGCAAAACCACCATCAATCTTATGAAGGTACACGGCAGTAATTTACAGCATGTCGTAAAAATCCAAGAGAACAGAGAACCGTATTTCACTACTGCCATACCCATTTTTGTTTTACACAAAGGCAAGCAAAGGAATCAAAGGTTTACTCTTTTAAAACTATTTTTAACTCTTTGTCTTTTTTCATGTAGAATAATACTCATCACACTGGGCTATAGGCACTCTGATTTGGACACCAAGACACATAATAATAAGGCACGTTGACACTGCTTTGCTCGAATTACTAAATGTTTTAAGCATAGAAACGCTTCAGGAAAACATGCTGCATCATTCATGCACCTTTTTCTCTATCAGGTGACTATAGACTCAATTCTTGGGTTTCCGCACCGCTTTCTTCTTAAGTAATTAAGCAGCAGCTAAAACAGATTTCCTTAAAGACTGCTCCTTGATCTGCCACAAGCTTCAACAGTGTCACAGTCCTGACAGAGTGAGTGTGGAGTTTATTGAACTCAGTAGCAAGGAAAGAAAAGGTGTTTGTTTTTTCTTTTTAAGGTAAGCTAAATACAAATTCACTCTGTAAGTGTGGTGTGTACACTGCTCTATTAATTGAGTTGCACAGCCTCCTAACAGTTAAAATCATTATTTTCAAATGACTTTTTAAAAACCTTTTAATTCTACAATAATTATAGGCTCAGAGTAAATTGCAAAAATGTAGAGTCCCATGTATCTTTTGACAAATTCCCCAAACGGTAACATCTTACATAAAACAGTGCAATATCAAAACTGAGAAAATGACATTGATACAATACTCTCTCCCAGACTCCTGACCTTATTCAAATTTCAACAGTTCTTACATCAAATAGCTTTTAGTACTAAAAACGGTATCAATTTCCATAAGCCAACACACACATGCCACAACCAAATAGGAAATGGAAAGCAAATTGAGATTTGAGTGCCACAAGATCTAAGCGAGCGTGTTTCAAGCACGCTTCTGCCAAACTCTGGAACTCTATGGAGGTGTTTCAGACATTTCAACATTTTCTTTGTTTTTAAAGTGTATACACATTTTTAAAAAATGCAATAATTTAAAAGTTCATTCCCATCTGTACATGTGATCAAATAAATGCAAGTTGACATTTTCTGGGCGGCTTTAGCATATTAAGCCATCTATCTTTTCAATTGACCATATCATTGATTGGAAGGAGAATTATTTTTTTTAATTACTATTTGCAATTACTCATCCGAAAGTTCTAACAAAAAGATCTTATTGGTCATCTATTTCCTCAATTGCAAATTTCTGTATTAATCAAAATTGCTTCACTGGTCCTATCAGGTTTACTATGAATTTCAACATAATATTTTTATAAACAAAAGCCTATGTTTACTCATTTCACATACTACAGTATTTCCCGAGATTTGTCTTTAAGTAGACTGTTGCTTACAAAGTTTGACAATTGTCCTGGGGCTTGTGTAAGGAGGTGGGCATCCTTGCTGATCTGAGGTCAAATTGGCCTCGAGTGCTTATCACACACTCTCAGGGGCTGAGCAGTGGGGAAAGGGAGGATTCAATGTCTATTTTCTTGCCCCACCTTCACTGTCTCTCCTCTAAGGAAAGACATTTTCATATGGCTTAAGGATAAAATGTAAATATTTAAGGACACAATGAGGCTACCTGTGTGATGGTGATTAATTCTACCTTTACTGCCTGAGCTAAGTAACTTAACCCAAGCCCCACAGCCAGGAAGTGGCACAGATGGTGTTCAGAATGAGCCTATCTTGACCCCTAACCCAACCTCTTCCTATTGTGCCCTGGGGACATCAGTCTGTGACAGGCTGAGCTGGACTGTGGGGAAGCATAGAATAAACAAATCAGGCAAGGTCTGGTCCAGGCCTGAGAGGAAGGGGAATTCTTTCCCAGCATCTCTGGCTATTGGAGGAGTCTGGGAAAAAGGCCCAGGAAAGAGGAAAGAACAGGTGGCTCAGATCTGCCTGTCCCTAGAGAAGCTAATGCTATCCAGGCTAAGGCACTAGGGGGCCTGCTGCTGAAGCTCATAGTACAGAACATGCATTCATCTGGAACATCCCTTTTACACCTCTCCTCAGAGAACCAAACCAGGCAGAGGAAGGAGGTCCGAAATACCACCAGCCTCCTCTCAGTCACTGGTGGTGACTTCCCAAGCAACATGTTTGGGGTGGGTTGTTTACTGGGTGATGTTATACCACCGTGGTGTCCCAAATGAGCACCTTCCCTGGGGAAAGCTCAAGAGGAGGTTCAGCTGGGAAAACCTGTCCATGACAACCATCCCTCCATACTGTCGTCCACATAAGATCCTGGCTGCTATTTCCAGAACTTGGCATCACTCTGACCACTGGCACCTAATCTTGGGCTGTAGAAAGGTGTTTTTTCCTTTTGGTTCTGTTTTTTGAACCAAAAAAGCATTGCTGATCTCCAATAGCTACATGCCAGGCTGACTCATCCACCACTGCCGTTTCCAACAGACAACAAAGCTACTATAATTACATAAATCACGAATTCCTGTCTCCTTAACGTGCTTCGTCTCTCATCTTTCTCTCAGTGGTTACTAAACTCCAAAGTTGACCTAACTTCAGCAAAAGGTCTTAGAAACTTTATTGCATGCATATGAGAAATCAGTGACCTGGAAGACTGTGAATGGCGCAAGGTCACACAGCTAAATGTGAACACACTTTTGAGTTCTGAGAGCTTTCTGCATCAGCTCTCGGGTTTTATTTTCCTATTGTGCATCTATTCTTGTTGGTGCTTGGTTCAGAGGTCTGTCCTGCAATGACTCAAACCCAGAGAACTGTGAAAGAACAATTACTGGTGCCCTTACTTTGCCATTTCATGTTGAACATAGCTTATGAATAGCACTAGTGAAGTATCAGTGAGAAATGTCAGTCGAATGGGAAGATGGCAGTCCCAGCTCTGTAAGCCTATTTTGTCAGAAACCTGATTACCATTCAGATGATAAAATACTAATTTAAATATTAAATTTTAAATATCAATTTAAAGTCACTGTTTTTTGTTGTTGTTCAAAAAAACAAAAAACAAACAAAACCCCACGACTCTTATTCCCTATTTTATATTAGTTCAACTTCCCTACCTCGCACAGCTTTAGTAGACAGGCCTAATTCTTCTCAATCTCATTTGGCTCTAACAAGTTTGACCAGTATCAACTTAAATATTTTATTTTGCACTTCAAAGGTAAATGCTTTGTTTACTAAATGTAAACAAAATCTTTTATTTAATAAAAAGTAATTGAGAAAAACTTTGTTTCGCAAGCTGAGGAGCAGCATGCTGTTAACAGATTCAACCCTTTCCTTAAAGGCAAGCAGGTGGACCAGGGGCACCACTCCCTTGCTGTATGCTCCGGCACAAAGTCTGTGCCACCTTGAGGTCAGCAGGAAAGACGACTATACTATCTACAGTGTTGGCCTAAACAATACTGGCCCATGATGCTCATTTTGAAGGCTTTAAAAAAATGCTGGTGGACCATGAATCATCATACCTTCAGTCACATTATTTTCCAGTTTGCAAAGAGGGAAAGTATTTTTCTGGAAATTAAACTGGAGGTAATAAGTCATGGTGGTTCTTAATAAAAACTATCTCCCTAGAATACAGCACAAAGCAGGTACCCAACACATGTTTACTGAATGAATGAATCTGACAGAAATCAACTCTGCTACTTCCTAGATGTGGATAACAGTATCTCATATTTGTTGAGAACTATGTACGAGCCAGAGACTGCTGTTAGTATTTTGTAGAAAGTAATAAGCTCATTTCATCCTCTTGTCAACTCTATAAGGTATCTGCCACTGTTACTCCCTTTTTAAACGAAGTCACAGCTAGTGACTGGCAGAGTAGTTTGGTCAAGTTACTTAACTTTTGCAAATCTCAGTTCCTTAGCTGTACTTCATGGATTAAATTCTATGACTTACTAAGATTTTGTGTGTGTGTGTGTGTGTGTGTGTGTGTGTGTGTGTATGTGCTGGGGAAGGGGGTTTTAGTCATCACAATTAAAGACATGGTTAATTTTGAAGTTAGGTTTAAATTCAAGTAGGAAAAATGTTATAAGTTGAAAGGGGAAGCAGAGCTACTGTCTCCTCAATATGGAAATTTTATACCCAGTTTATTCAATTCTTAGAAGAATAACAAGACACATCTGCTCTGGGAGAGACGTGGCAAAGTTAAATTTATTTATGTACTGCTTTAACCTACCAGCCTACCTTCAATTGAACCAAAACCCCTAAAATTTTTCCCTTTGTAAAAATAGGTAAACACAGACCTTTACAAACTTGAAAGTAAAAAATCCTGTATGTGTATCAGATACACCTTGAAATTATAACCTAAATCTCAGGCATGAACACGCACTGAGATCGTAACAATAGCAGAATCTACTTAAAAAGAGCGAACAATTCATTCTGTGTTACCATGGTACACTTGGAAAACTCATTTTTCTTCTATTTGTGAAATACTCTAGTCAATTTATTTTGTAATCATCACCACCTCAATTTCAGCAGAAAAGTCTTGCTTTTACATGCGACTGTTATAAACCTGACTTCAAGGACACTCATCTGATGACATGACACTTAGAAAGCATCCCTATCACTAAACACAAAGTAAGTACCTCAAGTATTCGCATGTAGTGCATCCTGTCACAAAGGCCACTGGCCCCATAACCGTTTTCAACAGATTTACAGAAGATAGCCAACCAACAAAGGACAGATTAGGCATTTTTTGAAGGTTTCCCATGCGGCACGTATGATGCTAAATACTTCACAGGTGGCAAAGTCATTCAACACCGACCCCCTCTCTCTCCCCACCATGAGTCACTCAGCATAGTGCAGAAGGCAGACACAGGGACTATGGTCAGAGAGACCTAATTCAAACTTGGTCTCTGTTAATTACTAGCTCTTGCTATGTGTTCTTGGGCAAGGTACATTTTTCCCCTAAAATAAGAATAGTCACTTCCCATCAGAAAAGAGTTGTGAGAATTAAATGCTCTAGCGTGAAAAATATTTGATGAGTGTCTGGTATATAGTAAGCACTCAAAATATGTTATTTAATAATAATACACCAAATACAAACCTAGCTGCCTCTTCTGTCAGGACCCAGGGATGTTATCCAGCCATGTGAGTTAGAGGAGAATCTCCTCCTTCCTCCCCCTTTCCATCAGCATCCCTCTGCCTCCCTCAGGAACACATGGCCAGACATCCAGAGCCTACAGGGACAAGGAATGAGACTTCCCAGAACAGGGACCTCCTCTGAGTCCTCTTCTCAAGCCACATGCTCTGTGCACAGGCGAGTACCCACATGGTTCTGAACACGCTGCTTCCAGATTCCCGCCCAGGTCTGCCCACGCACATCAGCTCTGGGACCCCAGGCTCCTGGACTCAGAAGCACAGGTCTCAGGACCACAGAAAAAGGCCAAATAGAGAGTCCTGTTTCGTGGTTATTGTCTTGCTTTGCTTTCAAGGAAATATCAAGGCCTTGACAGTTTAGGCTAAAAAGTTTACGTTAAGTGTTCATACTGGTTAGCAGACAGTATTGACAAATGTTTAAGGAGAGGTGTCTCATGATGGCCATCAGGTGAAGTGAGATTTATATATAACTAGGAGGTAGACAGTAAAATACAGTGTGTGTGTGTGTGTGTGTGTGTGTGTGTGGAGGGGAGGATGAATAACTTACGGAAGACCAAATAAAGCTATCAATTATGAAAATTCTCTTTTCCAGGTTACCTCTTGGGCAACGTCTCACTCATGTGGTCCTCTCAAGTGGTTACTGGCCATGCAGATGGGCTGGAAAATAAGGACAACTTAATTCCTAGCTGCAGTAATAACCTCTCATTCTTGGGGTACTGAGAAACCACAGCTCTGACCAGGAACCTAAGCATCTGATAACAGCCATCAGCAAATCCAGCTGGATGGCCAGTCAGAACATCCATCAAGAATAACAACTTCTCCCAGAGGGTTTCACCTGGCCCAGGTGGCAGGGGACAGGAGATCATCTCAGCCTGTTCACAATCCGTGCCCAGGGAGGAGAAAGGATGGTATAAAATGAATTTGCTGTGATGTTTGGCTTTCACATTTTTGAAGGTGGCTAAGTAACATTTCATGACTTGTGTGGTAGTGTGGCCCGGCAGTCTAAGTGCCATCTTGTGGAGGAAGCCGCATATAAAGGCAAAATAAACACAGGCTAGGAAGAGGTCCTTCTGTCTTAGACCTTCTGGCTCCCAGGCTCTGTCTGTGGCTAAGAGCAGTGACCAATGAGGGGTTGCAAACTGGGGTCTCAAGAGCCACATTCAGCCCACAGTCAGATTGGTATTTTAAAATTTTTGTCCACAAAGTGTTCATTAAAACATAAACTAGTTGCCAATATTTTAAAATTGGGATATTTACACTAAAATCTTAATTTTCCAATTTCTTTTGAAAATTAATACATCCAGCTACAGATGTCACATTCTTGAGTGACTATAATCAGCTGGACCTGAGGAGAGGCCGCCCCCTCCACGAGAATAGGACATGTCCTTGCTAGTTTACCCCAGATCTTACTGTGTCCACTTTTGTCATTGAATTGACCAGCCTGCCTCATGGGCATTTGAATCTGTAACCTTGCAATTAGATCTCTGTGACTTTATGAGTAAATCCAAAAAAAAAAAAAAAGATACATAGTATATGTTGATTAAAATAATTTTTAAAATATTTATTGTATAATAATAGGGATAAGTCAAGATGGCAAGGAGATGGTCTCTACTCCCAAAAAGCCTATAGTCATTTATGTTAGTTTTAGTCCTTCTGGGTTTCTGACACAAAATACCACTCATGATTGTAATCCCAGCACTTTGGGAGGCCAAAGCAGGAGGATCATTTGAGGCCAGGAGTTCGAGAACAGTCTGGTCAACATGGTGAGATCCTGTTTCTACAAAAAAAAACACAAACACACCCAATGTGGTGGCATGTGCCTGTATTCCCAGCTACTTGAGAGGCTGAGGTGAAAGGATTGCTTGAGCCCAGGAGAAATTGGAGGCTGCAGTGAACTATGATTGTACCACTGTACTCTAGTCTGGATGACAGAATGAGACTCTCTCTCTCTCTCTCTCTCTCTCTCTCTCTCTCTCTCTCTCTCTCTATATATATATATATATATATATATATAGACACACACACACAATAAACTGGGTGGGTTATAAATTTCTCACAGTTTTGGAGGCTGAGAAATCCAAGTTCAAGATATCAGCAAGTTTTTGTGTCTGGTGAGGACCCCCTTTCTGGTTCATAGGTGTTGTGTTCTCACTGTGACCTCACATGGCAGAAGAGACAAAGCAGCTCTCTGGGGCCTCTTTTCTAAAAGCACTAATTCCATTTGTGAGGGCTCCATCCTCATGACATAATCAATTTAAAAAGGCCCCACCTCCAAAAACCAACACACTGGGGGTGAGGATTTCAACATATGCATTGGGGATGGGGGATGCAAACATTTAGTCCATTGGTCCTTCTCACAAAAACTACAATTTGCTTGAATTGATGCCATACTCAAGGCCTATGTCGCATGGGATCTGAGAACACAGAGGAGACAAGTCAACAAAAGAAGAGTCGGGGAAAGTATCACAGATGAAGAGGCATCTGAACTCAGTGTTATGGAATGAAGGAAATCAACACTCAGAGAAAAGGTAAGGAAAGGCTCTCCTAGCAGAGAAACAGCCTGTGAAAACAGAAGGTGTTGTGAAATTTATAAAGAGGTGTAGGGTGTGACCTAACTAAGTATTGGCTTGGTGAGGGAGCTACATCAGAACTAGACCACAAAATTCTATAGGAGCTTTATTCTATTCAGCTTATAACCAATGGAAGAAATCTAAGATTGTTTAAACTAGGGACTGATGTGATCAGTTACTCTAGAAAAATAACACTTGTGGCTTAGTAGAAGATGGGCTCTAGAAGACAAATGACAAAGGAAGAACTCAGGGTCTCTTACAATAGTCCTAGTGACAAAGAGGTTGTGAACCAAACAATGGCTCTCGGTAGACGGGAAGAGAGGAGGCGAATGAACCGAGAAGTCCCATAAAACCTGTTGGACATGGGTTGTGGAGAAGAGAGAAAAGAGGATGAATCCCATGTTTCCAAAATGGCAGAATGAGGTGCCACTGATAAATGAAGGGAGGTGAGAAGGTGAAACAAGTCTTGGTGGTGGGGAGTTCTGAGGGGTGAGATAATGCAATTGGTTTTAGGTCAATGAACAGAGAGTTCAAGGTACCAGAAATTTCAAAGTCAGTAGCTGCCAAGTTCAACTTAAACAGTGACTGGCAAACTATCGCCCATGGGCCAAAGCTGGACACTGTTTTTACGCAGCCTGCAAGTTAAGAATGATTTTTATATTTTAAGTAGTTGGGAGGAAAAAAAAGAATATTTCATGTCAACATTATGTAAAATTCAAATTTCAGTGTCCATAAAGTTTTGCTGGAACACAGCCACATTCATTCATTTACATATTGTCTCTTGTGGTTTTCATACTATAATGGCAGAGTTATTAGTAGTTGCAACAGGGACTATCTGGCTCACAAAACCTAAATTATTTACTATTTGGGTCTTTACAGAAAATATGTGCTGACCCTTGAACTTATTAGGTTGAATTATCTGAAATTGTTTTTGCAGATCAAAAACAGTTGAATGCTGATGATTTCACGTGGTTACACGTAATACATAGGTGAAGCAAAAGAGAGAGATACAGGGTAGGGGTAGAACTTAACATGCATTTTGGCATTATTAGTAACATTAGCTGTGGATACACTTTGCTCTACCATTTGGAGGCCATCAGTAACTTCTATCCTCCTCACCAATATGATTAAATGAGAATGAAAAAAAAACATAAAGATCAAAAGATATGTTGCCTCATAGATTTCCCCACAAAAATATCAGTGTTTTCCTCTTCACAGTGGTTGTTTAAAAATGAACATTTAACATAGTAAAAATGAAAATCAGAAAGTCATCTTTGTGTATTTCCTTTCGGTAATCCTCTGGGTCCCCTTGGCAAAACCATTAATACCACCAATGTCCAACTTCCTTATTTAAATAAGGAAGTCTGTGCTCTGTCAGATGCTGGAACAATTCCCGTACAAGTGCTGCTCTGTTGGAGCCAAGTGAAATCAAAATAAAGGCCAATCCAAATAAGATTGAAGTGTTGAAGTTTTGCATAAAATAAAGCAGAAAAATGCTTTTTGCAGGTTTAGAACAATATCATTTGTATATAGCTATTTGCATCTGTTGGTGATTAAGGAAAAAAAAGCAAAGTACTGCTTTTCTAAAGATCAGATTTTGTTTTATTTACCAGCTATATCAGTACTATCAGCAATGTGAGAAATTTCTTTAAACAAAAAATTTTTTTGAAAGTCAGTTTCAAATGTGTAATTTAAACAAAAAAAAATTTTTTTTGAAAGTCAGTTTCAAATGTGTAATTTAAAAACCCAAACTTTAAAAAGCCTGAAACTAATAAAATATGAAACCAAAAGACAGAAGTATTCTAATCTCAACAACTTCAGATAAAACATATACATTTTTAATTGACAGATCCTCAAAAATCCCAGATACCAAGTAGGCTTTCTCCTTATTGCTGGATAAAGAAAGTATTGGACTCTCTAGGCCTCTGGTATTTTCCTTTTAAACCTTAAAGTAACACAAGAGAAATAAAGTTATACAGAAGGGGACTGTTATGTAGTAAGGAGGGTTTTAAGCGCTAACTTGGGAGTTATCTTTAGAAAGGTGCTATCCACCTTCACATAAGAGGCCACTCCACCTAAACATACAGTAGAGCAGGAAACATGAGAGGGGCAGGTAGACAGGTTTTTCTCTGCTAGAAATTCGAGACGCAGTCTCATATAGCTTTTAAGAGCAGAGGGACTCTGGAACCAGACTCCCTAGGTTTGAATCCTGGATCTGCAAGCAGGTAGCTGCACGACTTTTGGCAAGTTATTTCCCTGTGCCTCTGTTTCTCATAAGATGGGGATAATGAACAGTATATTTCTCATATGGTAGCTGTCTGTTGTAAAAAAAGAAATGTTAAAAGTGTTTCATAGGCTGGGCACGGTGGCTCATGCTTGTAATTTCAGCACTTTGGGAAATTGAGGCAGGTGGATCGCTCGAGGTCAGGAGTTTGAGACTAGTCTGACCAACATGGCGAAACCCTGTTTCTACTAAAAATACTAAAATTAACCAGGCGTGGCGGTGCGTGCCTGTAGTCCCAGCTACTTGGGAGGCTGAGGCACGAGAACTGCTTGAACCTGGGAGGCAGAGGTTGCAGTGAGATGGCGCCACTGTACTCAGCCTCGGCAACAGAGCGAGAATCTGTCTCAAAAAAAAACAAAACAAAAAACAAACAAACAAGAAAACCACAAGTGTTTTATACTTAACAACTTAATGCTTTTAACTGTAAACATGAGAAAGGTGTTGTTTTTATCCTCATTTTATTGGCCCCATCAATGTCATATGCATGGTGATTTATGTAGGTAAAGGTCCTAGGCGAGACATTCTGATATTTTCTTATAGCAACTGAGGTTTTACATTATGTACTGTGCTCACACATATGATAATCTGGCAATTAGTTGCACAACAGACTATAAATAAAACACAGGTAACACAAGAAGGAATTGTGACATGTCACATGATTTCAGCACTTCAATATATTTTTTTCAAGGCAAGCACAGTATTACTGCAAATGTACATTAAAAGTGATAATTAATTTTCCCCTTGCTATTTCAGTCTTTTTTTAAAAAGTACTTTAAGTGAAAACAATCTGCTTTGAAAAATCTCTACCCTTGTGTTAATTAACCTGCAGAGAACGTTTGTTTCCAGATTAAAGACTGAACAATACATCAAGTAGTCCTTTGAAAGCCAGTTGTTATCTGATCAAATATTTTTACCTTTGTCCCCAGACCCAGGGCAAAGCTCAGTCAACAATCCAAGTCTCCCTAGTTTACAAGGGAAAGAACATGCTAATTTAGCTCTTGAGATCTCAGAATAACCAATCTAAGTTTCATTTTAGGCAAACTGATTTCTCTACCCTAAAAAGCTAGAAAGTACAATAGGACTTTGCTATGGCCTTTGTCAACCTTAAATAATGAGATTCGGAAATTATGATTAAGCATCTAGTTTATTCCAGTGCAGGGCAAAGCTTAAGGATAGCCACCTGGGCAGCACACACTCCAAATGGATGGGGTTGGTGTTCCAAAGTGGGGAAGCTAAGGCTTCACTTATATAGGCAGAAACAGTTTTAACCAGGTTCAGCACTTTCTGTACAAAGCCAGTATGTAACATTACAGTGATTTCCTTAGTATGGATTGCTACATTCCAGGGAAGATTGCTTTAGCATTCCTGAGAAGGAATAATGTTCTGAGGGGCAAGGGGGGTGTCTTATCTCTGATGCTGCTGCTTCATTGCTAATCATTTACAGGAAAAAGCAGAAATTGCAACTGCATGCTACATGACTCAGGCTACATAGCCACATTCCTCTCAAGGCTCAGGATAACTTAAAGTTCCAACAGCTTTAAGTTTGGATTATTTAATTTCACATTTGAAGTAAACAAATGCACTGAATGTAAGCTATTTTAAATTAGACACTTAATATCATCCTTAAATAAAAAAGACAAGGTAGACTACCAATATATTTCAATTCGTCAAGGGTAGATGTGTCCCAAATTGTGTTCTTTCTATCTCAAATCACACAGCAGGGAGTAGGCACTCAATAAATGTTACTTGAATGAATAAACAAATGAACTCATTTTGCCATAACACCCCATGGGAGAGAGACTAGAATAATGACGGTGTTTTAAGTCTGCCTACATATTTCTTCAAGCTTACAATATTTGGAGTTTCTCCTCATTTGATTTTTGCATTCAATAGAAAAAAATTAATTATAAGCACCTCTACTAGGAAATGAGCTTGGGAGTAGGATATGTTAAAGTGACCCCTAAACATTCTCCAGCAAAGAAGTGGCTGATAGATGTCAGAGCCTAGGGTACCTCTTCCTCCAAATTCCACTTCTGGCTTCTGCCTTATAAGTTCTCACCCTATTAACAGTTGTAGCCGACCAAGAAGGCCCTGGATGGCCAGGATGGCTCTTTTTCAACATCAAAAGACTGTTGCAAAGGAGGGGAAATTCCAAAGGTCTAAGCAGGACCTGGAAGTAGCAGACAGGCAATTCTCACACTATCAGTTTGAAGCTACCCAGCCATGCAATGAGTTACCTCAAAAAGTAGGAATTCCCTTCACTAGAAATGTCCAAAAGCTGGCTTATGACCTCCCAGGGATGCTCTGAGGGTCTCTGCATGGAATGAGAAGTTCCTAAGGCTTCTTTTCCAACTGTTGAGTCTATACCTCCATCCTCTTCTTGCCTCCATCTGTAGTTAATATAAAATCTATACTTCTTTCAGAGCTAAAATTAATTTACATGGAACATAGCTTTAGAAAAGCGGAGTGGTACTTCCTGCTGAGGTAATTCTCTGACACCTGGTAAACCACATTTGAGGTATGGCAAGTCTCCGTAAAAATGGAAATTTCATTGACTTGGCTTCCTATCCCCAACTAGACCTTTAATACGGGATGTACAAGGGAACTTCAAGTGCTGCTGTTCCTTGGGGCTGCAAATGTGGCTTGCTGTTTTTCCTCCCCAGGCAACTTTCCCTGGGAGATCCTCTCTATTCCCAAGGCTTCATTTAAGATCCAAACACTAAGCACTGCCGAAATCATATCTACAGTACAGATCTCTGGGGTGCCTGGCCTGGGTTTCCAAATACCTTTAGAATATCTGCATTTGCATGTTGCACACATGCAAGCTGCCCAACCCTATACTCATTTCTCCTTCCTTCTGCCGTCTCCTTCCTGTCTCAAATACGATGCTCCTTGTGGTGTTCTATGTCTTAGTGGACCAAGAATTCCAAGGAGCATCCTTGTCCTCCCAGCTTACTACTCTCCCTACATCTAGCTTCTCAGCTTGTGGGGCTAAGTCATAACTATGACTTACATCCCCAATTCCCTGCCTTGTTCAGGCCCTCATCACATCCAGCAGGCACCAATATTTAAACCTCCTAACCTGTCGTCTCTTCTGAGTAAATCCTGCACAGCATGGCTGGACTGACCTTTCTCAACCGTGAACGTGGCCATGTCTCTCCCACACTCAAATATCTCCAAATGGGCTCTGAAGATTTCAGGATAAAATTTAAACTTTTGGGCTAGGCACAGTGGCTCATGCCTGTAATCCCAGCACTTTGGGAGGCCGAGGCAGGCAGATCATCTGAGGTCAGGAGTTCGAGACCAGTCTGACCAACATGGCAAAACCCTGTCTCTACTAAACAAAAATTAACTGGGTGTGGTGGCGGGCATGGTGGCAGGCACCTCTAGTCCCAGCTACTAAGGAGGCTGAGACGGGAGAATCTCTTGAACCCAGGAGGCGGAGGTTGCAGTGAGCCAAGATTGCTCCACTGCACTCCAGCCTGGGCACAGAGCAAGATTCCGCCTCAAAAAAATTTTTTTTTAACTTTTTAGTTTACCACATCAGTGTCTTCCTGACGGGCCCTCTGCATATCCTCAACTTCCCCCATCTGGTCTCCTCACATCCCCTCATCCTTAGCCATAACAAACAGCTTGTGGTTTACAAAAAGCACCCAGTTGCTACATACCGCGATTCCTTCTCACATGCCTTTTCCACCCTCTGCAATGACCTAACCTCCTCTTGTCTGACAAACATCCCTTGTCCTTCAGCATTCAGTTTGTTAAGGCTGTTTTGCATGCACTTTAGTGTTTTTTTTTTTTTTTTTTTTGAGACGGAGTCTCACTCTATCACGAGGCTGGAGTGCAGAGGCGCAATTTTGGCTCACTGCAAGCTCCGCCTCCCAAGTTCACACCATTCTCATGCCTCAGCCTCCCGGGTAGCTGGGACTACAGGCACCCGCCACCACGCCTGGCTGATTTTTTGTATTTTTAGTAGAGATGGGGTTTCACCGTGTTAGCCAGGATGGTCTCGATTTCCTGACCTCGTGATCCGCCCACCTTGGCCTCCTGAAGTGCTGGAATTACAGGCGTGAGCCACCACACTGGGCCTATTGTTCTTAAAGACTGCAGTGTAACCAGTAAGTAGCACAGTGCTGTTAGTATGGAAATCACCAGAAACTTGGATTGGCATACTAGCTCTGCCACCGGCTAGTTATGTGTCTTGGTGAGGTTAATGGGCTACTGTGTGGACTAAGAGAATGCATAAATGTAAAGTGCATACACCTGGCAGAGACATACCTTTATCTGCCCAGACTCCCTTTCTCCTAGACATCATCTTCCCTTCCCACCCTCCTCCGTCCCATTCATATGGTTTTTCCATGGCCAGAGTTGACTGGTCTAGGGATGGCCACCTGATCTCTGAGTTGAGCCAGTTAGGGCCCTTCTACGGAAAATGAAAGAAAGAAAAAGGCAGCAGAAGGCAAGAGGGGGAAGAGAGGGAGAGACAAAGAGGAGAAGAGTATATATTTGTGAGAAGAGTACATATTGGAAATAGAATCTCAACAAGAGTCCCTAGTTCTAGGTGTTCCCAAGACCCATTTGTCTTTGGAATATCTGGGTAACCCCAATATCCTCTAGCAAATTCTCCTTGAATGGCTGTCAATTGCAAGCTAGAGCCTAACAACACCCAACTCGCAATACACCCTCACTATACTATTATTATTAAACTGTAAGTGCCTTGAAGGTAGGGGTAGAATCTTACTTAATTTTGTATCCTCAGAGATTAGCATAGTGCCTGATACACTGCAGACAGTCAAATACCTACTAGATGAAAGGTTTGTTGACTTCAGGGGAGAAATTATAATTCGGGGTTAAAATTTATATCACAAGCTCAAGGATCTCTACCTAACATCCTGTGCTAAGAGGTAAAAGACAACAAGAAGTAGCAAATTTTTGCCAGTTATGACCAGAGCAAGCCAGTGAGGTAAACATCTGACAGCCACTGGTCAGGCATATTTAATCCTCTGAATATCTTTGATTTATTATCAATTGAGTAAATCAAGGTTTATTTTAAGGATTCAAAAAAAAAAAAAAACTGTTAAACTTACACAGATAACTATTACTGAAGCTTACCAAGAGTAGACAGTGAGCTGTTCAGAAATCTAGCAACTGAAAAAAAAACAAATCATCACTCCCATGGCCTGGGATACGGAAGGACTCAGAAATTATTGGAAATTCCACAGACTCAAAATGAGGTAACTGTTTACCTTCCTTATTGCATTTTAATCTAGAGATTAAAATAGATCTCATTGTTCCAGAATCCTGCCTATGGTAAGAAATGGGTTCTCAATGGCTGAGAATAAATTTTAATAGCGGAACCAGAAGCATAACAGGAAATCAGGAGGAAGAATTTTTCTTCATAAAAAGGACCATGAGGTTAATTTTCATTTCATTACATTTCTAAATTGTGTATACTTTTGTATGCTGGTTGCAACATATCCTTTCTGTATTGACATGAAGTATAAATTAATCAGTAAATACATAAAATTCTTATATCCTACATTTTCAAAATAGTCCTAACTCATTAATTTATTCCTAAAATAACTAAGGTGCAAAGATTCAAGAATAAGATGACTGATAAATTTGATATATGAATTAACCAAAACCAACACCAAATCATGGTTAGATTCAGGCTTACCTGAAAATTTTATGAAACCACAACCTAATAAAACACAATACTAAATGACTACAAATGCAATCTAGGACACTTTCCATGGCAAGCTATATTTAGAATTCCAGGCTCTGTTGTGTAGAATGGTTCTCAGATTTTCATGTGCCTATGAGTCATCTGGAGGACTTCTTAAAACATCAGTTTTTGGGCCCCACTCTCAGAGATTCAAACTCAGTAGATCTAAGGTAGGATCTGAGAAAAGCTCCCAAGTGGCGGTGATACTTTGGGTTTACTGATGAGGACTGAGTTGTACTGGCCTAGAGGAATCATGGTCACTTTGATTTCAGCAAACACTGGAATTCCCCTGCATCCTCAGCCTCATTCCGCTGAGCTAGAGAATTGTACGTGATATACCCTTAGTTTATAATCCACTGGTGGTGGTTGGAACTACCAGAGACAGAAGCTCAAGAGACTCCTAGAGATGGAAAGGGGATCGTAGTGAGGCACTGAATTATGGTAATAGGAACATAAACCTGGTGGGGTTGGGGGGCAGTCACTGGGAGTGGGGAAAGGGGGACTGGGGACTAGGATAATGGGGAATCCTAAAAGATTGGGAAGAAAAATACTGGCAGGTCACTAGCTGCAGGGGAAGGGAGTGGGAATAGTGGTGAATGAAAGACTACCTCACATAGAATTCCTGTTAGGAAATGGTTGGGAATAGAAAAGAAATGGTAACAGAGGGTGGGAGAGGGCAGGGGACACACAGGAAGCTTGTTTCCCAAGGTGGAAGTGGCTGCCATATAAAGGGGTACAGGGCATCCGGATTGCTCAGCACATCCAACCTGGAAGGTGAATAACCATCTGGGACAACTCTTTTTATATCAAAGATAATGATACACTATCTAAATTATCAATTACAACACACTTTTACTAGAAAGAAAAAGGGTAGAAACAACACTTGTAAATACTTGTGATTTAATTGTATATTGTCTCAGTTGAGCATCCCAACAACAAGATAGATAGGGAAAGTATTATCTGTCCCATTCTATACAAATGGAATCCAGAAAGCTGACTAACCTGGGGTCAGATAGCTATTGGGTGGTAAAATCAGACTCATATCCCACCTGATTTCAAAGCCTATTCACCCACTACCCTATGCAGCAGAGAAAGGAAGCTGAGCAGCTCTCAGATCTAGAAGGAAAACCAAGGGTCCACTGGTATCATATAAGCCAAGTGTGAGGTTTCAAGAGGGAAAGGTGCCAGGTGCTAAGAAAAGTTCAAGTGCCCACTAGATAGGCAAAGAGGTTATCAGTGGCCACTGGTAAGGACTATAAAATTCAAAGTACTAAAATACTCTCCCCTCCCAGAGAAAGAAAAGTTTTAAGGTGATAAAATGCACTAAGTCTGAGACGGAGTGCATTCGTTTCCAGGGAAGTATTTCACTTGTCTGCTTCCTTTCTATGAATAAGTTAAAAACTTGAAACAGCATCCATGCCTCTACACAAATTTTAGCTCGAATCCAAAGGGGACACTGTTAAACAACTGCTCTAAAATGCTGTCACAAGTTTCTAGAAATTATAAATAGCAATTTACAGAGTAATTAAATCACGATTTTTTACTTTATTTTTATTTTTTTGAGATAGGGTCTCAGTCTGCCATCCAGGCTGGAGTGCAGTGGTGTGATCATGGCTCACTGCAGCCTAAACCTCCCAGGTTCAATTAATCCTCTTCCATCAGCCTCCAAGTAGCTGGGACTACCGATGTGCACCACCACGCCTGGCTAATTTTTTTTGTATACTTTTTGTAGATACAGGGTTTTACCGTGTTGTTCAGGCTGGTCTCAAACTCCTGGGCTCAAGCAATCCACTTGCCTCAGCCTCCCAAAGTGCTGAGACTGCAGGTGTGAGCCACTGTGCCTGGGCAACCATTTTTAAAGTTAGCTCCAAATTCCATCGACATTTCAAAACTTTATATGTTTTTGTAGTTAAAGATTTACTGATAATTTAGTTTTGAACTTTCAAGTTATTTTTTAAAAATAATTTTGACTCCTGAAAGTAAAAATTTTTAAAAGCACACCCAATAATTAAAAACTTAACTGCATAGCAAATTGGTAATCTAACAATACAAATTAGTAATCAAAAAATGCAAGTGCCTTTTAAACAACCATAGCACAAAAATCTAAAGAGGAAAAATGTTTAAAAAAAAAAAATCCCAAAATGTCCTCAGCAGTTTTACTGTTAGTAGAAATATTGGTATTGACTTTTTGGAAACTATTTATATATGGATATATGAAGATATTTAAAAATATAATATATATTATATAAAATATATATTTCAGTAACATATATATGTAAAATATATATATTTAATTATTTATTTTAGGGGAAAGCATGAAGAATGCAGTCCCCCACTACCACAAATCACGCAGTCGAGTTTCCCACTTTCGGGGAAATCACGGGTCAGCACATCCAGAGTGCAATGGATGAACCTCACCCTGGGAAAACCACCTTCATGATCATGTTATCTTCCCTGCCAGGTAAGAATGGGATACAGAATAAATGTTATCTATTAAGAGTGGCAATAAAGATAAATTAAATTGAAGAAAAATCTAGTAATGTTAAATTTGAATTGGAGATATCAATATGAAGTCAACTGTTGAAATACATGTATTTTTTAACGCTGTCTACTCAAAGGGCCTGGAAACAAGGACAGCCTAGGACTGTCAGCATTCTAATCACCCAGACTTTGGTTTCCAAATACTACTACCCACTGAAAGATACCAGCGTTTCTTGGCAAAATGGCTGGTTCCAGATATGAGACAGTAAAGTATAAGGTGAGGCAGAGGCAGCTTGTAGGGCCAGAAAGCATAAAAGCATTCAAAGATAATATGGCACTTCAGAAGGACCCAGGAGTATGTTTGAAGGGGTTATAACTGGTTAATTATGAGTTAATTAACATCAAAAGCAAACAAATGTTAAAACAGAGAAAAAAAGTCCCTAAATCTACAGTGGTAGTTAAAAGGAGAAATAAAACTAAATTTCTAGGGCTGGGTGCAGTGGCTCATGTCTGTAATCCCAACACTTTGGGAGGCCAAGATGGGTGGATCGCCTGAGGTCAGGAGTTCAAGACAAGCCTGGCCAACATGGGGAAACCCTGTCTCTACTAAAAATACAAAAATTAGCCAGGCGTGGTGGCAGGCACTTGTAATCCCAGTCACTTGGGAGGCTGAGGCAGGAGAATTGCTTGAACCCGGGAGGCGAAGGCTGCAGTGAGCCGAGATCATGCCATTGCCCTCCAGCCTGGACAGCAAGAGTGAAACTCCATCTCAAAAAACAAACAAACAAAAAACTAAATTGCTACAACTGGAGGTGACTATTATACTAGTTTCTTATTCTGAAGATTGATAATTAAAGGTGAGAAATTAAACATTGACCTATTTTGTTGAGAAAAAAACTAGTTTTTTCCCAGTTAATAAAGTACTGTGGACTGAATGTGTGTGTCTCTGCCAAAATTCATACATTGAAATCCTAACCCCTAATAGGATGCTGTTAAGAGATGGGGCTTTGGGGAGGTGATTGGGTTATGAAGGCAGAGCCCTCATGAATGGGATTGGTGCCTTTGCAAGAGAAACCCCTGGGAGCTCTCTGGCTTTCTTTCCTACATGTGAGGCTACAAGAAGGTGGCAGCCTATAACCAGGAAAAGGGCCCTCACTGGAACCTGACCATGCTGGCACCCTGAACTCAGACTTCCAGGCTCCGGAACTCAAAAGTAAATTTGTTGTTTATAAACCACTCAGTCTGTGATACTTTGTTACAGGAGCCCAGACTAAGAAATAACAAAGACGCCATCAGAGAAATGAAAATCAAAACCATAATGAGATAGCATCTCACGCCAGTTAGAATGGCGATCATTAAAAACTCAGGAAACAACAGGTGCTGGAGAGGATGTGGAGAAATAGGAACACTTTTACACTGTTGGTGGGACTGTAAACTAGTTCAACCATTGTGGAAAACAGTGTGGTGATTCCTCAAGGATCTAGAACTAGAAATACCATTTGACCCATCCATCCTATTACTGGGGATATACCCAAAGGATTATAAATCATGCTGCTATAAAGACACATGCACACGTATGTTTATTGCGGCACTATTCATAATAGCAAAGACTTGGAATCAACTGAAATGTCCATCAGTGACAGACTGGTTAAGAAAATGTGGCACATATACACCATGGAATACTATGCAGCCATAAAAAAGGATGAGTTGGTGTCCTTTGTAGGGACATGGATGCAGCTGGAAACCATCATTCTCAGCAAACTATCACAAGAACAGAAAACCAAATACCGCATGTTCTCACTCATAGGTGGGAATTGAACAATCAGATCACTTGGATACAGGAAGGGGAACATCACACACTGGGTCCTATTGTGGGGAGGGGGGAAGGGGGAGGCATAGCATTAGGAGATATACCTAATGTAAATGACGAGTTAATGGGTGCAGCACCAACATGGCACATATATACATACGTAACAAACCTGCACGTTGTGCACATGTACCCTAGAACTTAAAGTATAAAAAAAAAAAACAAAGAAATGTTATTTTTTTACAGAAAAATGCCATAATGTACATAGAGGAATTGATAATTGGAGAATAATTGTTCTGCAATCCGCAATGACATAATTGGTTTAGGCAAAGATCCTCCACAGATGCTAAATCTCTTAGATGAAAGATTATTGTCAAAAGAGTGGCTACATGGTGCCACCTCACAGATTGCTTGCTAATTTCATGGAGACAAATGTACCTTTAAAAGGGAAAGACATGGTGAAAGCAAGTGATCAAACATGCGTCCTGTGAGTGGGACAACCCGGCACTCCATGAGTGGGATACACCTCCTGATGTGTTGCACCTTGAAATGCACAGCATCAGCTAGAAAGTATTCTTCCCAATATAACTAAGCGTTAAGGCATAAATCCCAGTGTATGGGAAACAAAGGAGATAGAGAACTGGGCTAAACATCACAAGGAAACAACTAGAAAAAACTAAAACATTATGATAGTCTGTAGAAAACTAGTTTGGTTTCTTCAAAAGGTCAACCTTATCATAAAAAGGCCATAAAAAGACATTTCTGGGATTGGGCGGGGGGTGGGGGGAATGCAAATATGGACCAGATGTCATGAATCAATGAGAAGTTTCTTGGGGGCAATAATGGTTTGTGCTTCTGTAGGAGAAATGTGCTTGTTCTTAGGTGATTCAGAGGGAAATGTTTAAGGGTTAGATAATGTAGAAGGATTCAAAGGAAAAAAATGTATTTAGGGAGATAAAGCAAACTAGCAAAATGTTAATGACATGAATCTAGGTGAAAGATAGGTACACATTAAATTATTCTTTCAACACTTCTACATGTTGGAAATGTTTAACAAAAGGTTGAGAGAAGAATCTACATCTTGCTTTAATCTTATGAGGAAATGAAAGTTTTTACAAATGCATACAATAAAATGTTAAAACATATGTAAAATTCAAAATTATGGAAAAAAGGAATAAAAGAAAATTTCAAGAAAGGGAGGAGTTTCAATGCACATATACTAACCACAGTTCACATACTTATTAAAAATCAAGCCTCAAATGTAGTTCTCGGTTTCCTGGCTGCCATAGCATCACTGTGGCCACTGTCGCAAATTTCCATCATCCAAAGGCCAACACTGCTAGTTCTGTAGGGAAACTAGAGCTGGTTTAGAGGAAATGCTTCTTCCCATGGGTTTCCTAAGGGAAAAACTCATTGATAAAGGGAGCAACATCCTCATCATCAGCTCCACAATATACGCAAGGGAAAGGGAGCCTTTTCCTTTCTATTGTCTGTCTTGCTATAGAAGATAAGGGGGTAGTTCCAAAGTCAGGTTCACTTAAAGCCCTATTGGGAAGAGACGTAGGTAGGGATGAAGAATAAAGACAAAATTCACGGAGTACTACAGAGATGGCCAAGCTGCACATCATTCAAAATAACTTCCATAGATGCCATCTGCTCCAAAACAATCTTTTGATAAAAAGCTGGGCAGCAGACCAAAAAAAAAAAAAGAAAAAAACGACAAAAAGCATCATTTTCTGTTTGTTGCTCACATATGGAAATAAGATTGATTTCTGTATTGTTGAAAAGAGATCACCTTTTTCTTTAAAGCTGAGCAGCACATTTACTGTTGAACTCTGACAAGTATAAACAGTGTAGAACTTCTGGAAAAACTAAATAACTCAGGCAACTCTCACCGCAATGGATGGCCACCCCGCCTGCACATAGCCAGAGTTTTTCTTAAAAGTTACTCTGGTCTGCTGCAACTCAGGAATGATCTACAGTCTAGAAAATCTTAACATTTAATGCTGAAAAGTAACGCATCTGATACTTTGATCACTCTCTACAAGCTTTACCCTTTTACCTTATGTGCACACTACTTCTAATTATTTGGGGTAGTCACAGGGGTGGGGGTGGGCAGGAGTGACCTTGGCAAGTTACTCATAGCTCAGTTTTTCCACCTAAAAATGAGGATAATTTAGTATTTAACCTCTCAGGGTTATGAACATCAAATGAGTTTTATAACAACCTGTGAAAGCCTGGTATACTGTAAAGCCTCAAAAATGTTATAGCACACTTATTTTTTAGGTAGATTCATATTCCTAAGTAATAGCCATGAAATCATGAGTATCACATCAAAGCTTTACTTTTCTCTAACAGACATTGAGAGAATGTGCCTCCTAAATCATTTTATAGCCCTCAGAAATAGGTAAATATTTGTCACTCTCTTCTGGAAGGCAGAATAACACAAAAGCATAAAAATAAAAAATTTAGAAGTATGTTTGTTTTGGGAAAAAAGAGGGAGGATAGACCAAAATTTTCTTCTAATGGTCAAGAGATATTTCCTTCGACCCTGACCTTCACCCATGGTATAGGCTCAGCATAAGCTTCAGGGATTAGACATCTGTTAACTTACATCGTTTCCTCTAAACCAGTCACTTTCCAGAGTCAAACGTAGAAGGAGGGTCAGCAAAAACCACTGTGTTACAATGCTCTTGAAAAATTTCCCCATGTGATAAAGAATATACTGATCCCAGTCAATAGCAGAATAATACTCCAAAAGCTAGGGTGACTAGCAATCCCAGTTTACCGGACACTATTCTGGTTTTAGTGCTGAAAGTTCTCCCACCCTCTCAGTTCCCGGCAAACCACAACGTTGGTAACCTTCCTCAAAGCTCACTTGCTCTTCGTGTAAAACACTGCTCCAAGCAACACAGACTAGAGACTTTTTAAGTTGGAAACTGACATAGGTATTAGACGGCACGTCCAACAAACTACTGAATCTAAAGTTGAGGAAAGCAGAAAGCGGCAAACTATACTTCAGACACACCCAGAACCCAGAGAGGATTATCTCTGAGGCAATGAGCAGAAACAGGTTGTCATGGCATAAAGCCCAAGAGTCATAACAGATTTTGAACATTGTGGTGCCAAAAGTGCTAAGGTTTCAATTAGCAGTGAGAAAAGATGACTTCTTAGGACCCAACACCACTGGGCTAATGTGTTACATTTGGGGCCGATTCCTTGGATCCCTGGGATTTCGAGCTATATGAATCCAGTCTTCCAGTTATCAGTAGAAAGTTCAAGACTTTTCCATCTAAAGCACCCATGTTATTCCAGGTCTCTGGGCCTGTGAATGAACTGTCAAGTGAAAAGTCAACAACTGAGTCTGATTTTCGTGCTTCTTTGCATGTTTGGCAATTTTTAATTGGATTCCTGACACTGATTTTGAGCTTATTTGGTAGTGGATATTTTTGTATACCCACAAATATTATTGAGCTGTGTTCTCAAACAGGACATAGTTACTTTGAAAGAGTATGATCCTTTCAGATTTTCCTTTTAAGATGTGTTATGTGGGATGAGACTGTGTTAAGTCTACAGCTAATTATCCCCTACTATTTAAGGCAAGACCCCTCCTAATGCACTGTGAATGAGGTTTTCCCATTTGGTTAATGGAAGAGGCACTATTCTTGGCTCTGTGCAAGCACCGGGTACTGTTCCCCCTAATGCATTTGGATGGTTTCTTCTCCAGCTGGTTTCCTATGAATGTGCTGATCAGAACCTTGGTGAATACTTGAGGTAGACTCTCTCTGCAGATCTCCAGAACTCTCCCTCTGTACAACTATGTCTTCTCCAGGACACTGTTCTGTGAAATCTAGTCTTGTTGGTCTCCTCAGACTCTCAACTCTTCTTCAACTCAGAGGGTTTGCTTGGTTCTGCCTGGGTGGGGAACCTCTCAAATGAGCATAAGTTAAAAAGGGGGCAATCTCTCAAAGTGGGGACAATCACAGGGCTCACCCCATTTGCTTCCCATCTTTCAGAGATTACTGTCTTTTGTTGCCTGATTCCCAGTGTCCCACAAACCATTATTTCATGTATTTAGTTTGTTGTCTCTTTTTTTATTGTGTCAGATGAGATGGTACATCCAATGTATTACTGTTACTTCATCTTGGTTGGATGCAGAAATATCCCAAGCTAATTTTCAAGCTAGATGAAGGATATTGAATGTTCCCAATACAATGAAATGATAAATGTTTGAGATAATATGGTAATTACCCTGATCTGATCTATTATATGTATTGCAACATCATTATGTATCCCATAAATATGTATAACTATGTGTCAATTTTAAAAATTAAAAATTAAATGAGGAAATCTTTGTCAACATTTTAAAAATGAACTGATGCCAAACAGGATCTGACACTCTATCTAGTACTGCACTGAAAATTTTACTTTAGAGAGTGAAGCAGTATTTACAACAATGGATGGGATCTTGTGACCTTGTGGGTGATCACAAGAGCAGGAAAGATCCCAACAGCTTAACAGGGTACCACGCACTTGGCATTTCGTCACAATAATCTATTTCACCTCCTAGCTATGCTAGGATATTAATTTACCTAAGAATTGTATTTTCTTAAATTGGGTAATACATAGGTCTAATGTGTATATGTGATCATTATAGCAGTTTATGAATCAGACTCAAAGGTGTGGAAGGATCTTCAGGAATCATATAATTCCCTGCTGTCTTCACCTTCAGTGAAGACCAGATTTCAGTGTGTGCGCGTGGTGGAGAAAGGCGGGATGTACCTTATTTACCACAGCATCCCTAGCACCCAGCAAAGGGCTGGCACAAAGACAGCCCTCAAATATTTTAACAAACAAATAAAGGGAGGAAGGAAGGATTGCTACTGTTTTGGCCAGTTAAATATGTAACATGAACTCCTTTCAGTGGTTCCAAGGCATCTTGAGTGAAACACATATACCCTCCTTTGTCCTCCTGATTTGGTGAGAAGCAAAGGGAAGAATGGTGGTTGTGATCAATGAGAACACAGATAACTCATTTTTGTAGCTGTTACCCAACTAATCCTAGTTTTAAAAACATTTTATTTTACTTATTCACCTAATAGATAAGATTATAAATCACTCCAAAGATATAACATCTTCTTATAAAACAGCCTCACATGCTCTTTATAAGTCCAAATTGAAAGCTCTCTTTTAGTCTTCATGATGATGCCTCAGGAAAAGATTCAGCTGTTTTGGGTCTGGATTCAAGTCTACTGCATGTCAAGTTTTTAAATTTTATTTAAGCCCTTCATGCTGAAGCTCAAATTCATGTTATCACATTGCTGTCACCAAAGGTCCTACTCAACCTTTTCCTCTCCAAATTAGACCATCATTGCTTGCTCTTTATACTAGCTCCTCATACCTCTGAACTTTATATTAAACATTTATTTATATTGTGCACATGATATTTTATTGTACTTATTTGAAGGCACAATTAGTTTTCTTTGTGAGGGTTTCATGAGGGCAGTCATACACCCAGGTCAGCACCTTGCATATATTTTTATATAATAATTATTTAATGTATATACCCTTATCTGTTTGTCATGAGCCTTCAGACTTTTTATGGCTTCCCTTTGACCCATCTTTCAAAAATAAGTCCTAGTACACATTTGCAATGGATCCCCAAATGGACCATTACCACCACCACCACCACCACCAACCCACCAACCCCCTACCACCCCACCACCCCCCTACCTCTCCCCAGATAATCTCTCCATTGCTTTCACTTCCATTTGATTTCACATCTCTTTCAGTAGCTGCCACAAAGAGCCTTGTATTATAATTACATAATCAGGTATCTTCCTACCCTATTAAACTGACAAGAATCCAGAATCAGAACTCAGTAGAATTCATCTTTGTGCTGCTTGCAGGATGTGGCCCAGAGATTGGGGTACAAATAATTATATTATGCTATTATCGATTACAGGCACTGACTGAGATTAGCTAAGCCTTTTCCTAGGGTTTCTAGCCAGTTTAATAGGCTAATTTAGGCTCACTTTTTAGCCCTGGTAAGTGTAATTGCAAAGAGGAAATGCTTTTTTTCATTGTTGTTGTTGTTGTTTTCATAAATAACTCTACAAGTTTCCTAAAAGTTTGCTTTTCAGAAGCCACTTGTAAGTATGCAATCTCTCTGCCGGACTGTCCACACCTCCACAGGGCAGAAATGTGTGTGTAAACTGCCATTCCTAGTGTCCCAGCAGGTCTCCCCAAGCTTTCAAAACTGTCCTTAAACTTTTTTAGTCAAATTTTACACTGTGTCTAACGCTCAGTTGAAGGGAAAAATGAAAGGCTTGTCATCAAAATCTTCTTAAGGCTTTAAGCAAATAAGGAGATATGGGTAAACATGACTATTATTCAATGTCAGTTTTATTCCTCAGCTGTAACACCTTTATAATTTCACTGCTTTGGTAAAATACAGGAGCTTTAAATACCTCTCTCTCTCTGCTAGATAAGGAAGATGAACAGTCACGGGGGACAAAATTTTTTAATTCATAGAATTTCAAGAGAATGTAATCTAAAACCCATTTTAAAGATATTATTTCTTCCTTTATTCTAATTGTCACACATTAATTTCTCATTATTTGCCTCATACTATGTACAAACACAAATGAGCTAAAAAATCTGTAAAAATCAGAAGCTAAGTTAGTAGCAACAGGCTGACAATCACCATAATGGATATATATGAATTCCATAACCATATACATTGATCCAGCTTCAGTAACAGCAGCAAATGCTATCCCTGGAAAAGACAGGGGAGGGGTAGCTTAAGGAAGTGGCTGTATTAGGAAACAAGCCACTAGGAAGCACACGATCTTCAATTCTAGTTCCTCATTAACATTCATCCAAAAAACAAGGGGGAAATAGTGTGTAAAAAGCAAGGTCAGATCTCAAAATAGGTGGATGTTACATTTTCACAACTAGCTCTGGAATCAGTAATTTGTTCATTTTTGTGCCTTTTCCAGCTCCACAGGTAAAGCAAGATGCTCAAATGTCTATTTTCAAAATGAACCCTGCAGTGACTTGCATTTTAAACAGCATGGTGCATTATCTTTAATAATAGCACTGGCCACATTTTGGAGGAAGTTAACTGTCTCAGCAAATGACAGAAAATGATCCTTTCACATCTGCAGCTAGTAATCTAAGCTCTGAATAGTGATTCATTCACATCAGTCAGTCAAATAATGGCCTAATTCCTCTTCCAAATTTATACTGCTTATTGTCTTATGGAACGATCACAAAATCTGAGGTTAGGAAGTAGATCACCTGAATGAGAAGAAACAAAGCTATCATCTGACACCAATGCTTGCCACCAGGCCCTGCACATCCCAAGGGACAAAGCCCCTGCATGGAAATATCCCAAGGAGGGGGCACATCCATTGTTGCTGTGGGGGCCACCTTCTGCCTAGCATTTCCTCAGTAGGCTTCTCTTTCACTTCTTAAGTGACATTCAAGAGTTAGAAGCACAGAATTAAAAAGGAATATAGCACGTGCTAACAGAGAACATCATAAACCCAAGAGGCTGAAAGAAAAAGTATGCATGTGTCCTTGTCTTCTGGGGAGATTCTCATGCTGCTATGAAGAAATACCTGAGACTGGGTAATTTATTTTAAAAACAGGTTTAATTGACTCACAGTTCTGGATGGCTGGGAAGGCCTCAGGAAGCTTACAATCAAGAAGGAGAAGCAAATACATCCATCTTCATATGGCAGCGGGAAGGAGTGCAAAGCAAAGGGGGGAAGTCCCTTGTAAAACCATTAGATCTCATGAGAACTCACTATCATGAAAACAGCATGGAGGTAACCACCCCCACGATTCAATTACCCTACCGGGTCCCTCTCATGACACATGGGGATTATAGGAACTACAATTCAAGATGAGATTCGGGTGGGGACACAAGCAAACCACGTTAGAGGGGATGTTGAAAAGAATCAACAGTCGAAACCTCTGAAAGTATACCTTTCAAGCCTAAAGATCTTAATATATATCCATTAAAAAAATCAAGAAACAAAACAGGCAAAAAGCTCTATGTCACCTAAACTGATAATTATGGGAAAAGCAGAACTCAGACTTTGAAAATGATTTATATAAACTGTTTCATCTTGCAGATGAAGAAAATGAACTGTAGAAAATTCTCCAAGATCTCCAAGGTCATATAATGATGACCCTGATTATGACGTACTGAATCCCTGACGCATCTCCTACAACTCAGTGTTGAAAGGCTCAGCATGCCTTGGTGCTCCTCCTTCCAAGCGTAAAGATTAAATTTACAACATCACTATAACCTCTGCCTTCTAAAGAATCATATTCCAATATCCCCTGCTCCAATTTACAGCAGTTTGAATTGTTGCTATTAAGTTTCCTGGCCACAGAAATGATGGGGCTGTTGGATGAACGTGGTTTAACACTGACTGACTGGGTGTGGGAAAATGAAACTGCACCCTCTCTTATTTTGTGTTTTATCATTTACCCATCTCTTCCACATATATCATCTTCCTTAACACTCCAACAACCCTGTGTGGCAGGAAGAGCAGGCATTACACCTCCCTTCTTCTAGATAAGAAAACTGAGTCTCAGACCTGCCTAATTGCAACAAAATATAATACGAGTAAGATGATATTGGAAACTAAGACAGACAGTGAGATTTATTGAGACTAGCATCAACTTAAAAATTGAACTAGACTAGGTTAAAATCCCACTTGCTTCCTTACTAGCAAAATAAGCTATGGGCCTCATTTCTCTCCTCTGAATCGGAGCTACTATAACCACCTTCCTTCCAGGCATTTTTGAGGATTAGACGGAGATTCTGCAAAACGCCTGGCACAGCAGCAGTCTCTCAGCAAACGCCGGCTAGCATTAGGAAGCACTAAAATTAAACATTCCAACAAATCACAAGTTTCAAGTCCTGGAAACTGTAAGTAGATAATACTAACAGTTTCATTTAAACTACAGAATCTTCAGACATGGAGTTGACAACAGTTGATTAGTTTCAGTTGACATTCATAGCCATCCCCTTTTCTATTTGTTCAAGTATTTCTGGCTCTATTGACTTTCTATGACTTTTTGCAGGTTGCTTTCTCCTTGTCAGACACATTGCACACTTTGTATATTCAAATACATGTCTTATTCTCCATTTTACTCCCAGTAATAGATCGTTTAATTCCAGAAGAGAAACCATATGGTTATAGAGAAAGAGGCAGGTGAGGAAATGAACCCTCACCGCTAAGACTTCCTGGAAGGAATCAGTGAGTCTCATTCCCTTAAGCAGGGCACAGACCCAAACACTTCCTGGGCCAGAATGCCGTATCTAGGGCACCGTGGTGCTTGCAGCAAGCTGGAGAGCATGTGTCCCTTCTAAAGGGGCAGCTTGTACACAGCTCCAGCTGCCTGGGAATATGGCTCAGTGTTACCAAGTGTCCCAGCATTTCAATGAAAGCCAAGAATCTATATTATGAAAAATTTCTAGATTTTTGAAAATACGATGTGGGCCAAACCAAATAATGCTTATGTGCAAATCTGGTCCATGGGTCACCAACATTTCCTGTGTTACCCTAAAGCCTTCTGAGATCTAATATATCAAATTGCAGAGAAACTCTGCTCTGGAGTTTTCTACCTGGAAAGTTGTGCAGAGACCAAAGATCATGAGAGACCCAGAGAGTGGGCTGCTGACATCAAAAGGATGAAATCTTAAACAGAATCCATTGGAAAGTAGGAAGATGGAGAAGTCAGGGGTTAGGATAGAAGATGGCTGCTGGTCCCAGGAGAGGCAAGAGTTCTTATGGTCAGAAGATGACAGTGAGAGTGATTAGCTGGAAAAGGCCGTTGAGAGAGGTTTTTGCATGAAAAAACAGATACAAGGGCTTTTCACTACATGTAAGGCTGTGATCTAAATAAACTTGAATGTCTGAGAGAGGCAAACTGACTTGAATACTTTTGAGCATCTATTGAGTCTTCAAGGCTTTCAGATGCATGAATGATATATGATCCTTAGGCCTCTTTCAAAGACTTTGTTTTGATGCCATCACCCATGCCTCTTTGAATGTCATTTCTAGAGGGGTGAAATGGAAGGAAACTTGGAATAAAAACAAATGTAAAAGAATCTTTGTGAATTTGGTATACAGCTTTTACAGATATGTACAGACATCTATCTTCTCTGATGAAACAAACCTAGAAGTAGTAAAGAGTCAGCACTTTAATATCGTATTTAGAAATACATGACTCATGGCATAATCAACTTTAAAAAGTGTGCTGAGAAAATCCATTAGTCAGAGATTCCAATCATTCTTTTATATATGAAAGGCAGAGATATAGTAAAACACCAATTTATCCTTTATCATTTAATTTAACAGACATCATTTCAATCTTTTTAAAATGCTTTAGTGAAAATTCAATACGTTTTTAAATGATGATTTTTGCTCTCCAAGGTAGAATAATATCAAACAACCCTAAGAACCACTCAAGTTTTAAATTCACAGAAATTACGTTATACAACATTGATTCCCCTTACAGAGCTGTTTTTGTTTGTTTTTGTTTTTAGACAGAGGCTCACTCTGTCACCCAGGCTGGAATGCAGTGGCATGATCTCAGTTCACTGCAACCTCCGCCTCCTGGGCTCAAGTGATCCTTCCACCTCAGCCTCCAGTGGAGCTGGGACTGCAGGTGCATGCCACTACACTTGGCTAATTTTTCTGATTTATTTATTTATTTGTTTGTTTATTTATTTATTTATTTTTGTAGAGATGGGGGTCTCACCATGTTGCCAAGGCTGGTCTCAAACTCCTGGGCTCAAGCAATCCTCCTGCTCTCACCTCCCAGTGTTGGGATTACATGCGTGAGCCACTGTGCCTGGCCCAGAGCTGTTTAAGTAAAAATGATTATAACTTTAACCACACCCCATTATTGACAAATGTAGACTTTATAGTCCAAATATTCCTATTCAGAGATACTCATTCAAAATGCAAAAGGGTGTCTAATACTATGGCTAAATTGTTGATCACCTGTATTCCATTTCCCACAAGTGAATTTTCAACAGACTCACTTTCACACTTAGGTAATATACCATTAATGTTCCCCAAAAGAAAGCAAACATGTAGAAGCAATGCTGTCATTCTCTGTAAACCTAAGTTTGGAAAATTTTAAATTTGCTTGTTAAGTAAGAGTTAATCTGACGCTTACTATAGGCACTATAGGGTTGCTATTGTCTTAAGCTGTAGCATCAAGGTGGATGAAAAGGGAGAACTGAGATTTCAGGAAAAAAGTGGGTTTAATTTTAAAGCTGGAAAAGGGTTCAGGGATAGTCTCTCATTTGACAGACATAGGAAACACAGTCACTAAATGTGACTAAGACTGCTGCCCAATTTGTCGGTAGAATTCAGGTATCCTAATTTCATTCCCAATGCTTTTTCCATTGAGGCTCTTGATAAAAACTGGCAAAGCAATAAATCTAACCATGAGACATAAGGATCTTTTCTAGCTCCATTCATCCACATCACTGTTATTATCTCATTTTGCACATTCATCTGCAAACACCAACACTTTCACTTTAGAGCAGTTGTTCTACTGCAGGGGACGTTTGGCAATGTCTGAAGACAGTTTGGTTGCAGCAGCCAGGTGAGGGTGCTACTGGCATCTAATGGGCAGAGCCCAGGGATGCTGGCAAACATCCTGTAATGTGCAAGACAACCCTCGACAACAAAAATTAGCCCACCCAAAATGTCATTACTGCCAAGGATACAAAAGCCTGGTCTACAGGTAATGTAAGAAGGTGGGCGTTTCTTCTACAAACCAAGTTTGCAGTAATGAAGTTGGGTATGGCATTACTGTTGAAGCATGGTGCATAACTGGTAAGGTAAGAACTAATACTGGTTTAAAAAAATCAGAAACAGGCATTATATTTAAAGAAGTAAGATAACACGAACCTAGAGTGGCCACTTAGCTGACATTCTCATGCTGCCAGAATTTGTGAACTGTGCAACGAGCACTTGCTAGTTTTGTCTGCTAGGTAGAATTTTAGCTTTGCAGGATTGCAGGATATTTACCATTGCTGTCAGTTTAGAACAACCAATTTACTTTTATGTTGCAGGAACAAAATACACATAGATATATGAAAACTTCTTTAATATTGAAATTCATGCAGGAAAATTAGATTTGGAAATCCAAACCTCTCTTTAACCCTTAACTGCTTTATCTTCCCACTGAGAACTTCTTAAATCAAAGTAGTCTTTCTTAAAACTAGAATTATCACATAATAATAGTGGAACAGATTCATACACACAGGTACAATATGGGTAAAATGTTTTTATGAGAAACATGCTTTCAATGTGCAACTCAAGTAAGCTAAGCCTACAAGAAATGGCACAAATTTGAGTAAACTGTTTCCGTTGTATAACGTTTGAAAATAATTTTGAAGTCTAAAAGGCCTCAATAGACTATTTCAGGATTATTATTATTTTTTAAAGGTGAAGCTTTAAGATGATAATTTGAGCACTCACAATGAGAAAAATGCCCACTCCTCATTAGGGCCAAATGAATGCTCTCTGGGCAGAAGGAAAGAGCACTTGGCTGGCTGGCCAAATCCTGTGGATGATTATTTTTCCTTTTGTTCATTCTCTCCAATTAAGAGTGAAGACTACGTCTGTCACTAGGGAGGGATTCCAAAGAAGTCCCTCCTGAGAAGGTGCCCTTCCATTTTATGTAGTAGCCTGACAAGGATCTGGTCCAAGCTTTTCAAAAAGACGTCAGCAGATCTCCTCAGCTCCCCAGAATAACTGCTCTGTCCAAGCAGCTGGCTTCCAACCATCCAGAGACACATTTATTCATGTGGTTCCTTCCCTCCACCCCATCACCGTCGCTGTCTGTAATGCCCTCCCCTCCTCTGTCTCTCTAGTCTCCACATACCCTTCAGGGTTTAGCTCCTAGTTTTGACCTCCCTACTCTCAAACCTTCCCACCATGAACTTCACCCTCACTTGAATTCCAACTGCATTCTCTCTGGATCATTTTTTCTAGCCCTTTATCATTTTTTAAAATCTCTTCTAGATTATTAAAGGCCTCACTTAACCTCTGTCTCCTGGGCTCAAGCTATTCTCACGCCTCAGCTTCCTGAGTAGCTGGGACTACAGGCATGCGCCACCATGTCCTGCTGATTTTTTATATTTCTAGTAGAGATAGGGTTTTGCATGTTGCCCAGGCTGGTCTTGAACCCTGGGATAAAATGATCCACCTGCCTTGGCCTCCCACAGTGCTGGGATTACAGGTATGAGCCACCATGCCTGTCCTAAAGGTCTCACTTCTAATAGGTTTCTCTTTCTAGGTAGAGAGAATATTAAAAAGTATATTTTTCAGATTCCCTATAAGACCCAATTGAACCCCCAAATTGTTCTTGACCAGTAGTAACCACTTAATGCACAAGTAGCCACAATGACTATTGGGTCCCGGCTTAGTTTATAAATTCCCTAAACTTCCAACTCAGCACAAGAGCTTTTTCTCAGCAGGCATTTATACATGCCAACGTCTGCGGTGAACTCCAAGCATCCTCTTCCAAGCAGTATAGTTATGTCAGGTGTTGGGGGGGGGGGTGTCATTGGAGTATGGAACTGCTAATGGAGAAAGCCAAGAGACTTCTGTCAAGCTGTTTTTTAACTCTCTTCTTCCTGTGTCCTTTGATCTCAGCAGGGCTCCCCGACCCTGTCCTTCGGATGTCTTGCTATCCCACTGGGATGTAAACAGCCTGCCCAATTCCTCTAGCACTAAGGTTTGGAGCACTGACTTTGGTACTTCCTGACATCTACACTCAGCCCCTCTGGTGGTTTTAAAGCTTGTTCACAAATTCCTTGACACCCATCCCTTCAAAAGTGAAGCCTGATTCCCTCCCTCCTAAGTGTGGGCAAGACTTAATGACTTGCATCTAGTTTATAAAATATGGTGGCAGTAACAGTGTGTAAACAGGTAATAAAAGACATTAAGGCTTCTTCTGTGCTCTTTCTTTTAGATCATTCACCATGGGGAAGTCAGCTACTATGTCATGAGGGCACATGGCAAAGGACTGAGGTTTCCTACCGAAAACTAGCACTAACTGGCCAGCCACAGGAGTGAGCCACTTCAGATAGGATCCTCCATCACCAGCCAAACCTTCACATGCCTATGACTTCCACTAATATCAGGATGGCAACCTCATGAGAGGCTGAGCCAGAAATACCCAGATAAGCCACTCCCAGATTCCTGACCCACAGAAACAGAGTGACATCATAAATATTTGTTTTAGGCCACTGAGACTGGGATAACCTGTACGGCAATAGATAACTAGTACAGCACTCTTCCCGTTCTCCATTCTGTCACTTAGAACTAAGTCCATGATGCTCATCCCTAGGGATGAGTTCCTTCAAGGCCAGTCTTAATCAGTATTTCTCTACCCTGCTCCCTTCCACCCTATACCCCATGCTTTCCCCCTCCTGCCTCAAGGTTTCACATACAGCAGGCATTCCACAAATGTTTATTCAAGAAATACCTCCAGTTCCAGCCTTTCCTGCGGCTCATTCACAACCCAGAAAAATGTACCAAAAAGCTGACTTGATCCTCGAATGCTTATAGAACTTAAGACAGTGCATGGTAATTTGTAAATTGCCTGCTGATTATGAAGAGTTTATTATTTATACAGGATCCGGATTAAATTTGGCTGACACTTTCATCCGTCTGTGCTAATCTAATGCTAAGTCATAGCTTCGATGCCTTTATCTCCACGGTCCTCACTTCAGATAATCAGTCATTAACTTTATCAGTCATTTACTGCACATTAGAAGTGGTGAAAATTCTATTTTATAGAATTTGAAGGAGCAATAGTCCTTCAAACTTCGTATCTTTAAGCTTTCCCCTTTGATTGTTTTGCCCTCTTACCTACTTTCCTTCTGATTCACCTTCCTGCCTCCTCCCATAGACCCATATTAGTGCTAAATATAACAGCAGGGAAACAAAACAGGCTAGGATCTCATCACAGCTGATACAATTACTTTAAAGTAGCTTCCTCTCCTGGAAACGTCTTATGAGCACTTTTTTTTTTTTTTTTTTGAGACGGAGTCTCACTCTGCCACCCAGGCTGGAGTGCAGTGGCAGGATTTCGGCTCACTGCAAGCTCCGCCTCCTGGGTTCACACCATTCTCCTGCCTCAGCCTCCCAAATAGCTGGGACTACAAGTGCCTGCCACCACGCCTGGCTAATTTTTTTTTTTTGTATTTTTAGTAGAAGCGGGGTTTCACTGTGTTAGCTAGGATGGTCTTGACTAATGAGTACACCTATCCAGCAAAGAAAGCAAATGTTCTTTTGGAATGTGCTTATGAAGCCCAGAAAATAGTGTTAGGAGCTAAATGCATTGCCTTTAATGGGCATCGCACCAGCTGGTATAAATGCCCACATTACCTTCCGGGGGCTTCCAGAGGGGTGGTTATGGTTTTCATTTTGTCACTATGGTCTCAGTGTCTCACCACATCTAACAAGGTGTAATAGGACTGTGGGACTTCGACAAGGTTGAGAGCAGTGTAGGTTACCAAAAGGCTGCCAAATGCATGATGACTGCCCTCCTGCCCTGGCTTGGCCTAAGCCTGCCGTATGCTACCAAGGATTGAAAGCAGTTTTCTTAATACCAAGAACAGCTCAAGGCCAGTCAGACTTCTTATAAGCCAGGTGTATGAAACCATAGTCTGTTCTGCTCAGTCTACATCCCCCTTCATAGAATCTGGAAATTAAGGATTTGTTATAGATTTCCTCTAAAGACCATGTAACATCTGAGCCTGCACAACGCGTAGGTCATAAGCTGGAACCCGCTTCCTGCTAGGGCCATCCACCAAGCCTTCCCTGCCTCGGTGACTCAGGCCGAATTTGCTCTGCTCTGGCAATGAAGAACCTGGGTTAAACAGCAGCAGATCCCACGCTTGCCCCTCCCCCACATAGATAAACCCATAGCTGGATTTTAAAAACTAGGTTGGCATCCACTGAATACCATCTTATTGACCACCACTGAAACATTCACTGTTTCTGTAGCAACTAATTCTCAGCAGGAAATGAGCTTGAATTTTCATTTTTACTTTTAAGAGCTATTTACACTTACATCAAGAACATTACAATATCCTGTACAAATATGCACAGGAGAAGATGCATAACTTGAGCTACGGAAGTGCCAATGGGGAAAAGAACTGCTCCAGAGATGATAAAAAGTCACGGCAGCAGCCACTGCCACACACGTGGGTGTGCACAATGGTGCAAACACTACACACAGGGCTGTTTGCGCATTGTCCACTAACACCCTCAATCTCCAATGAGTTCCTCAGGATACCCAATTTCTCACTTAAGGAAGCTGAGGTTCCCTGAGCCTGTAAAACTTGTCCAGAGTTACACAGCCCAAACTAGAAGAACCTAGATAAAAACCAGGTGTGAATGACTCCCAGGCCTGGTCTGAACCACTCACTGTGCCCAGTGTGTGCTGTACCCGCTACATGCTACCAAGTACACACAGTCACACAGGTAACAACGTGACTGGTGCCTCTGGAGGTACACCTTGCTGTACATGATGTCATACACCGATTCACCAATACCCTATATGTGGCTTTAGATATTAAGGACAAGGGTATAAAGGTACATTGCAATGAAAACAACCATCTTCCTGGAGTTTGTCTTATGGATTTGTTTTCACAGTATTTTCATTTTATCATTTATTCATGTATTACAAATAATGTTTTAGTACTCTTACTAAAGTCATTTAAAATCTTTTACTTTCAAATGTTTTTATATTTGACACTTCATTCCTGCCAAGATTTGTTCTAAATTCTTTACACATATTAATTCACTTAATCCTCAGAATTCAAAGGGGCATGTAATATTAATGGTACCACTTTATAGATGTGCAAACTGAGGCACCTGCCGAAGATCCTAGAGTAACAGAGGGGGGATTTGGATGCAGGCATTGCGACTCCAGAACCTACATCTTACCCACTAGACACATTGCCTCTATGCTACATTCTCAGCTGGTTCCCTACATCCAAGCCTTGCTGTCCTTCAGAACCACTACCACATAAAAGATCTCTCTGTGGATACTGTAACTTAAAACAGGAGCATGACAACATCTCGTCTCCTGCTCAAAGTCCTTGCAATGACTTCTCAATGCACTTGAGATAAAATTCAAAGTTCTGTAACTTGGCCTGAAACCCTGTATGAGCTAACCCCTGCCTCCATCACAGCCTCAAGAATGCTTCCTCTGAATCTACTCTCTGGTCTTTTTCTTCAAACACATCATAATATTTTTAACTTCAAGGCCTTCAACCATGCTGTACCATGTGTGTGAGTCACTCTTACCCCCAACTCTTCTCTCAGCTGACTTCTGTTCACTCTTTACAGGTTGCCTTACAGTGCCTCAGAAAGAGGCCTTCCCAATCCTTCATCTAGGAGGAGGACCATGTTTAGATGCCCCCAGTAATTCCTATCAAGAGACGGAAGTACTGCAAGGTTGACAGCAGCGTGAGAGTACAACAGTGGTGTTGTGAGGAAAGTAAGAAGTGCCCATGATTCTAGGTGCTACATTACAGCCTGTGATGCTCAAGCAACCAAGATATAACACTAACCAGAAGAACAACATAGGATGTGTTCTTGATTCTAATATCTACTTCTAATATTTCAATTCTCCTAAAATCACAATGAATTTTACAAATGGCATAGAGGGAATGTGATGGCATTTTTTTTTTCACTAAGATACTAACTTCTGGTATAGCTTAAAATCGATTGATGTCAGTAGGTGGTAGTCTACTCAGATGGTGTTAGGCACATTTTCTAGCTCGATCCCTCTGTAATGGATTATATATTCTAAATGCATGATTTCTCTGTGTTGAAAGAATAATTACATTTGCATATGTTTTAGCAGTCACCATGCAAACATGGTAAGAGTGGCTCTTGTGCTAGCAAATGTGGATCAAAATATACTACCCTTAGACCAATCAGGATGTGTGGAAATTCTTTTCCCAAAAGATTTTACAAATCGACATATAATATTTACTGCATAAGTACTCTAACTGCAAATGAAATTATTCAACTAAAATGCATTTCCAGGAAATTTATGTATAAAGTATATGCAAAGAAGGTACATTAGACAGTTAAATGCGTTCTTCCACAATTTTGAATTTAAACACTATTTTCTACATAGAAACCTTAGACATTTTCAAAGCATGTTTATATATTTCATTATAATTTTCATTCAATACTTCCCCGTAACAACCCTTTAAGATTGGCAAGAAAAATACTACTGTTTTTATTTCTATTTTATAATAAGGAAGCAAGCAAGCAAACAAACAAACAAACAAAACAGAGGTTAAATATGTTTCTAAGGCCACAGACCTGGTTAGTGGCAGGGTTAGGACTCTATTTTGATATAACTTATCTGAGTTGGGTGTCTTCCTACTCTGTCATGTGGCCTCCACATGGAAATGGTAAAATAATTGGTAAGACTAAGCATTAGTACCTGTCTCACATCCCAAATGGGACCTTAGCACAGGTTACTGCCTGGGATAACCCCACAGCTCTGTACATCCTCAACTACACACATGCGCACCTTTTGTGCTGGCAACTGCTCTGTTCCCAAGCCTCTGTGCTGGCCTACTTCCAGATCCTTCAGTTCCTGTTATCTTCTGCTAGTCATGATCTGGAATATCACAGGGCAAAGCAATGACGTTAAGGACAAGAAGGCACTCTACCACGCGGCCCCTAGAATGTTCACCTACAAAATGACTCATTTAATCTTTACAACGTCTCCAAAGGCAAGTCAAGATAATTATCCCCCACTGAAGCAAAAGGCAAATAAAACTCAGGGAGGTGAAAGTTACAAAGTTGCTGAATGGCAGGACAGAGCCCAGATCCATGTTACTACTGCAATGCCAGAGCAGGTTCCATTTTACCACATTTGGTGAGAGGACTCGCACTAACCCATTCACCTATATATTAATTCAGCAAATATTTAATTATATATGATGCATCAAGCTGTGTAAAAGTTTGTGGGGGCTGGAATACATAAACATGGTCTTTAGCCCTATAAATTTGACAGTTCATGAGGACAAAGTTTAAGGAGATAATTACAAATTATGATAATTGCCTAAGTGAAAACAATAACTATTAAAGAATGTAACAAGGAGCCCTAACTTAGATGAGAATGTTAGATAGAACTTCTCTGAGGAGGTTACATTTAGGCTTAGGCATGCAGTCAACCAAGTGAGGAAGCAGAGGAGGGTCCTTGCAGGGGGAAATATATGCCAAGGCCCTGAGGCAAAAAATCGCTTGGCAGAGGGACAGTGTGCTAGGAGATGCAGCTAAAGAGATATTCCACAGGCAGATCATGAGTCCCACCCTATACTGTAAAGAATGATTTTATCCCAAAATGCAAGAAGGCACTGAAGAGTTTTCACAAGGGAATGTTATAATCTGACTTACATTCTTAAAAGTGCATTTCAGTCACTGTCTAGTCCAGAATATAAATTGGAGGGAGATAAGAGTGACAAGTGAATGACCCTTGGACCATGACAGTGTCCCAGGCAAGGCTGGCACAGAAGAGTGTAAATACAAATGGATAGGAGTGACTTTCAAAGGAGAACAAAGCTTGGTTGTCAAATCCAAAGGATCCAGAGACTGTATCATGATCTGAGAGGCCCAGGATACACCTTTAACATCTTACCCTCAAACAAAATTTAAGAACAGGGCATACATCTAAAGTGAAGAGATGGTAAGTTTCTCCAGCTTGTTGTGGCAGCCAGCTACCTTTTTTTTTTTTAATGGTTAGCTGTCTCTGTATTACTTTGAGCCAAATACAGAAGGCACTCCCCAAAGACCACTGCAACGTTTCCAAGCTATTACCAAGAATTGGGACCTAAGAAACTAAGACACAGCTGAATCAAGACGCTGAGAACCATGTCCTAAGGTCAGAGACTATTCCCTGTTTAGGAAAGTCCAAGACCCAAAGTGATAAACATTCTCATCCACATAGGCACGATTTCAAATGTCTTTTTCTTTCAAAGGAAATTCAGATGACATTATCTTAGGAACAGCCCAGACACGTTTATATAGCTTCTGTGCTTTATGTTAATGTAAGAATGAAAAATAAACTGTCTTGCCATTTTCAGTCTCAATACCAAATTGTGTAACACTGAACACTCACCCTTGGGTTTCTATAACATGAGAACTGAGGAGTTCTCAGAAGGGAGATGTAGGAGTAGGAGAGAGTCACAAAACTCATCGCCAAATTGCAACTATTCTGATGCCTGTCTTCTCCCTGAGGGCAAGTGTTCTCTTGGCCAAAGCTGAGTTCCAACAGGCACTGCCTCCAAGGCAGCAGATGGCCATTCAGTACTCAAGCATTGATGGGACCCTCTTTGATATTTACACACGGATTCAAGACTGGGAGAAGTCTTATTGTTCCTTGCTTAGAGGGAACCATCATGGGTCACACAACCAATGAGTGGTATAGCTTAGGTTGGAAGTTCTCAGACAACAGGGACATGGTTCTGGGATATGAAATTCTAAAACAGGAGTGTTCATGAAGCTTAGAAGCTCTTACTAGGCAATCCCCACAAAAATCCTAATCAGAAGAAATGTGAGTGTTGCTATGGAAACCAGTGAGCTTGCTCTGATCTTAAAAGGTCACACTAAACCTTAGGAAGGCAAATTGAAGGAAAAGTGTTTCAGGTGAATGTGAGAAAGAGGATGGCGAGGAAAGGTACATTCAGTCAGAAACCCAAAGGCAAGAATGAACTGAGGATTACAGAAATCATTCAGACAACAAAATTAGGCTTTAGGAATGGGCTCGTTGGTTAAAATACCATAAATATTTTTCTATATAGCAAATCAAGGATGGAGTATTTCTGGTGCTTGGGGTTAAGAAAACTTACATTCAGCTTCTTTAAAGAAAATTTTTGTTAGATAGAAAGGAAGAAATGAACATTGGTAGGGCAGAATGAAAGCCCAAAATGAATCAAAAGATTGTAAAAGAGCACTGGGCTGCTTGAAAATGGGTTCATGTCACCTGGCATGGTTTTATGCTTCTTTTCAACAACTTGGAAATTTTATTACTGATCCATTGTTGGTGAAATTTAAGGAAGGAATCAGGGAGAACTGGGCATCACTAAGACCTCTGAAGGTTATCGTGATATTCTTGTTGACTAGATGGGATATTGGGATTGAACAACTTGGAGAATTGTTCTAATAATGAGCATGTCCACAGCATACTAATGAAGATGGGGGCTGGCTCAGGCCTTGCCAAAGACCGCTTCACTCAGCTCTTGCCTGGCAGGCACAAGCTGCAACTTGAATGGTAACACGGAAGGCAAGATTTTCACATCTCCGGTTAGGAGGAAGCCCAGGGTGGTAGTGAACTTCCTGTCCAACCAAATCAGGATCTGATAATCTGTACATGCTGAAAAATTAAAATAAGGAGCAATAAAAGGCATGGATTTGAGATCTAAAAACAAAGTGTACAAATACACGAAGGAGAGCAGAAACTCAGGAGATGCTAGTTAAACTATCAGAAAGACAAAACAAAACCACCTCTACAGGTGTCAGCAGACAAGTACGCTTAGTATGCTGTCACCCAAAGCTCTAGCAAACCGTAGGCTCCATTGACAGAAGCCTGATTTAGGAAGATGAAGGTTGAGATCCATAATTTTGCTCTATTCAAGGCAAATCAGGCCATTTGTTAATGATGCATTCAGTGCTTTATGCTACCCATGAAAGGAGTAGAGAAAAACTAACCTATGGAGGCAAGTAATCAAGATGGTAAAAAGACTTAAAACCATGACACACGAGGATGTTCAACTTAGGAAAAGAAAACACAAGTGGGCAGGAGAGCTGTTTTGAAATTATGTACAGTCAGATGAGAGAGGGTGTGTACAGTATCTCACCTGTATGTCCCCAGGAGGTAGAACTGGCCCCAAAAGTGGAAACCAGCTGAGCAAGGTGAAACGGGGTTGCCCCAAAGTCTGAGTTCACCATCATTTGAGGCTTCCACTGGGGGCTGAGTGCCACTTCACAGAAATAATGTGGAAAAGACTGGCTGAATTTAGCCATTTTAGTAGTCCCTTACAAACCCGACATCCCGTTCAGTGATCAGTTTTCTCCATTGTACCCAGTTGCTGAAGGTGTTGAATCCAATGATGTAGCTGCCACATACTATTTTTTAAGCACACACCCACGTTATGGCTTTCCTTCAGCAAGCATTGGAACAGGCTCCAGTCGGCAGTTTTGCCCATCTTACGTACACGTTTCAGTTCTTTCTGCCCCTACAAACACCCGGTGCCCAATTTATTTCCTGCAGTCTCTAATCTCAGAAAAAAAAAGTTATTGCGTTCCCTGACCTGGGGTATGCATATTTTGCTCTAATTAGAAATACAGTCTATGCTCAGTCTGAGATAGCCACTCTGGAGGCGTATTCTTGGCCAGATCTTTAAAAATCTTGGCAGTATCCTCCTCCCAGGACTTATACTGTGTGAGCAGCCTGTTTTCATGGCTGTTGTGTCCGCAGATGCACCAGGCCCATTTGCAAAGGCTTCCTGGTATTGAACACAGACCAGGAGATACTATGAAGGCATGCTCCTGCAGTGAGGCGCTAAGCACTTTCTGCAGAGACTGGGGGCCCCTCGCCTACGGAGTAGTCAGCTCTTGACTGAGCGCTCAACATCTGCTTCTAGTATCACTGCCCGAGCTCCTTCAAAAGCATTTTATTCCAAGGTACCAGACAATAAGGTAATAGTAATTAGCATCAGTTGAGCTTACCAACTCTGCTAAACAATAGATGGACTCTCTCTCTCTTTATTCTCTGAACTCCTCTTGAAATATATATGATTTTCCCCATTTTGAGATGAAGCAAACCAAAAAAGTCATATGGCTGTTAAGTGGCCCAGCAGAAGTCCCCTCTCAGACGCCGGACTGCCTGTAATCTTAAAGCATTCTGTTCCACCTGGCACAGCCACACTGGGTGAATGAATGATTCACATCCACATTTGCAGAGTGAAACCAGCAGAACACACAGGAATGATTCAGAGGTTTGCTGTATTAGACATTCAACTCCCAGTCAATTACTATTATTTGGTATTTGCAGGAAAGCTTGCCCAGACATTTTAAATAAAGAAGAAGAAAGAGGCAAGGCAGAAGCCCTTTTTTTTTTTTTTTTTGAGATGGGGTCTTGCTGTGTCATCCAGCCCAGAGTGTAGTGGTGCCATCTCGGCTCACTGCAAGCTCCGCCTCCCCAGTTCATGCCATTCTCCTGCCTCAGCCTCCTGAGTAGCTGATACTACAGGCATCCGCCACCATGTCCGGCTAATATTTTGTATTTTTAATAAAGATGGGGTTTCACCGTGTTAGCCTCGATGGTCTCAATCTCCTGACCTCGTGATCCGCCCGCCTTGGCCTCCCAAAGTGCTGGGATTACAGGCGTGAGCCACCGCGCCCAGCCTGAAGCCCTCTATTTTAATGTCTAATACTAAATTTTACTTCTTCTCAATGCCTGTTTCTATTTTTAAAATGTTATCTATACTGAAAAGAAATATGTTCTTCATCCCCGCTTTGATCCCCATCAGGGTGTGGCACATGATGGAGATGGAAAGAATCTACCCAGGGCACTCTCTCTCTACCTGAAAAGCAAACCGCAGGAGGAAATAATGCACCATGGTTTGATTCCTCTTATAGAACAGCTGGTTTCAATTTGATACTATTTTTTGCTAATTTTAGTTTTTACTCAAGACAGAAGTAGCTTTAACACTTAATGGTTTGGTTTTTAAACTGTGTTTTAAGGAACCCTACCAGTCCTAAAAAGGGTCCCAGGGGAGGATGGTGGCTGGAGGGTGGGGGTTGGAGTTCTAAGATTTGGTTTGAAACAGTGGTTATGCTTAAAACAAACAGAAAAAAGAGGCCAGGCACGGTGGCTCACGCCTGTAATCCCAGTACTCTGGGAGGCCGAGGCAGGTGGATCACCTGAGGTCAGGAGTTTGAGACCAGCCTAGCCAACATGGTGAAACCCCATCTCTACTAAAAATACAAAAATTGGCCAGATGTGGTGGGACGTGCCTGTAGTCCTAGCTACTCGGGAGGCTAAGGCAGGAGAATCGCTTGAACCCATGAGGCGGAGGTTGCAGTGAGCCAAGATCGCGCCATTGCACTCCAGCCTAGATGATAGAGCAAGACTCCGTCTCAAAAAAAAAAAAAAAAAGAAAAAGAAAAAAGAAAGAAAACCACTGCTTGACGGTATCTGTGAGACAAAAATATTTTCCCTTGTCCAGAGCACCTGCAAGTGGATTCTATTCTGTTGGAAGCTGATTTTGATGTTTAGAACAGAAGTCCATTTTCACCATATAGGCTTGGTCTAGTCAATTTGTACTAATGTCTTGCTGTCTAGGTGGGGGCGGGGGCAGGAGGTCCCAGTGAGTCACCATTTAACAGGAAGTATTTCTTTTGCTATTTTCCTTCTCTATCCTCCTCTGGAGGCTGTGGTGGATCTTCTCTCCTCCTCAAAATAGATATAAATGATATGAAATAAACCTGGTTGCACATTAGAATATTCAGTAGTGCTTCATGTATGTTTATTGCAGCACTATTCACAATAGCAAAGACTTGGAACTAACCCAAATATCCATCAAAAATAGACTGGATAAAGAAAATGTGGCACATATACACCATGGAATACTAGGCAGCCATAAAAAAGGACGAGTTCATGTCCTTTTTAGGGACATGGATGAAGCTGGAAACCATAATTCTCAGCAAAATAAGCACAGAAAACCAAACACCGCATGTTCTCAGTCATAAGTGGAAGTTGAACAATGAGAACACATGGACATAGGGAGGGGAACATCATACACTGGGGCCTGTTTGGGGATGGGAGGTTGGGGGAGGGACAGCGTTAGGAGAAATACCTAATGTAAATGACAAGTTAATGGGTGCAGCAAACCAACAGGGTACATGTATAACTATGTAACAAACTTGCATGTTGTGCACATGTACCCTAGAACTTAAAGTATAATAATAAAAAAAATTTTTTTAATTTAAAAAGGAATATTCTGTAGTGCTTAAAACTGGTATTGCTGGCCAGGCGCCACTGCACACTAATTAAATTGGAATCGCTGGGAAGTTGGGTTAGCTTTGGCATTTCTGAAATATGCCTCTGGTGATTGTGCTGGGCAGCTAGGGTAGACAGCCTGGATTAGACACTCTATTCCAAAGTCATTGGCCGGGCGCAGTGGCTCACGCCTGTAATCCCAGCACTTTGGGAGGCCGAGGCGGGCGGATCACGAGGTCAGGAAATCGAGACCATCCTGGCTAACACGGTGAAACCCCGTCTCCACTAAAAATACAAAAAAAAAAAAAAAAAAAAAAAAAGTAGCGGGGCGTGGTGGCAGGCGCCTGTAGTCTCAGCTACTCGGGAGGCTGAGGCAGGAGAATGGCGGGAACCCGGGAGGCGGAGCTTGCAGTGAGCAGAGATCCGGCCACTGCACTCCAGCCTGGGCGACAGAGCGAGACTCCGTCTCAAAAAAAAAAAAAAAAAAAAAAGTCATTTATGCCACAGGCAAATATCTACCAGTCTGCCAAACTTTTATTATTGAAGATCTTTATTTTTCAAAACCTACAAACTTTAAAAGTTGACCTTTGGAAAATGAATTTTACTCTGACTTAAGCATGCTTGTTGAAAGGAGAGAGAAAAAAGTTGTTAAAATAGAACAATTATACATGCATACACATGCATATGCACACAAACACTCACATAAAGTACCTCTCTGATATAATTTAGATGTAATTTAGTAGAAAACAGACACCTTCCCAATCGAGAGCAGACTGGGCTGTGAAATACTGCTCTAACGAAGCCAAGGAATGAATTTGCAAAGATCAAGTTTGGCCAGGATGATGGCGGGGGCAGGGTATTAGGTCCCCCTTCATTTGGCCAATTCCTACACAACTCAGAGATTGTAACTTCCATTCTTTCTTTGTGAAACCTTTGCTGAGCCCCAAGACTAGATCGGGAGGCTTCCCCTGCCTGCCAGAACCCAGCAGGCACTTGAGTTTGCAACCCCCAGCCTGGAAGCTGCACCATAACGGCATGCACACTTATACACTTGAGGGGTGGCAATCTGATTTCCCCCAGTGCATGCCGTGATCACCCTCCATCAGCACTCCCGATTCCATTCTCCTTGTGTCTTCCTCTGACTGGGAATCAGTTATAAAGTTGGCCTCATTTGCTCCTCCCCAGGCTGGGAAGACAAAATTGTGCCATTCAGCAGACTTACGCCACCACTATTCTTTCACTTGTCCCGTGCTTAGCTCCACCTCAAAACATTTCTAAGTAGCTCAGCCTGTTTTTCTCTCTTCCTTCCTCAACCCCTTATGTGTGAACATTCCCTTCTTCAGGTGCTTGCCCTGCTACCCCACATGATCCACCGAGTGGAGTCACCTGATTCTAACTACCATGCATATGTTGAGGAACCATTCTCTGTGTCTGCAGCCCAAACTCCTAATGAGCTCTTGGACCCACATTCGTGAGCAAGATACATGATGGTCCACAGCACTTTAGAACTTCAGCAAGCCACAGAACTCATCATCAACTTCTCTCCTCCACCCTCGAATGGTGTAACTCCAATCTCAGTGAATCTAACATGAGAAGGCACAAAGTTGCCCTAGTAAGAAAACTGGGAGTCATCTGTGATGGCTTTGTGGTGTCAATTTGGCCAGGCTAAACAATATCCCCAGAATTTCCTTTCTAGTATGTTTCTGGTTAGGGCAGGCAACAAGGAAGACCTTCTCCTGAAAGTTAGCAGATGGAAGGGAGGCATGGCCATCTGCAGCACCCACACTCACTCACTCAAATATACAATCCAACACAAATCTAGGTGCTGCTGTGAAGGGATTTTGCAGATGTAACTAAAGTCCCTAATCAGGTGCCTTTAAAGGAGATTATCCTAAACAAGCTGATAATCAGTGGAAGGCAGAGAGGAGAGAGAGATAAAAAGAGAAAAGGGAAAGAAGAGAGGAAGGAGGGGGGAGAAAAAGAAAGAGAAAGAATGTTGCAGGAGAAAGGGAGGAAAAAGAATTGCTTCCTATCTGTGGGCAACAAGATTCAGTCTATGGGATTCCAAGTTGCCTAGCCAGTTCTCAGTTGCATAAGCCAGTTCCTTGCAGTGCATCCCTTTAATTCATACATATTTAGATACCCACCTACTTGCTTTGTAGCTACTTGTTCTGTTTCTCTGGTTGCACCCTGACAAACCCTGACATCAATGTTGCCTTTTCCCTCCTCACCTCAGCTCAAATCAAGTTGATTCCATCTCTTCAATAGTTCTCTGATTCAATCCCTCCTCTCCATAAACATGGTCAATGCCTTAGTTCCAGCTGCCATCGCTTGCTTGGCATAATGCAAAACCCACCTATACTGGTCTCCCTGCCTCTGGTTTCCCTCTTCACCAATCCACCCTCCAGATCAGCCTTGCTCAATAGAAGCTTCTATGATGGACATACTCTAGATCTGTCCTGTCCAATATAGTAGCCACCAGCTACATATTTAACAGCACAATTCTAGATTGTCGGGGTTTGTCCTAAAAAATCCAAGAAACATGCCAAATAATTCAGACATTTCTCAAAAACAAAGCATGTCAAATACTGGAAAATGTCCAACAATACTAATAAATAAAATGAAAGTAAATCTATACATATGCAAAAGATGGAGGAATATATTAAGCTATGGTGATTAACTCTGTGTATTGGAACTCTTCAATTCATCCAATAAACGACTGCTAAACACCTACACACTATGTGCCAGGCGCCCTGCTAGAGTCTGGAGATTGTAGACTGGACAGTCCCTGTTTTGCTACCCTACAGAGGCTTTACATACCAGATAAAGTAGCGATGCGAAGTCTATCCTGTGTGGTGAGAGGTATAACAGGTGCTACAGCTGGGGCAGGCAGCCAAAGCTTTGCCCCAGGGCACTGACCTTAGGAGAACCCCAAAGTCAGATAACATGTAATTGTAACAACCACATATTTAAAGCCCCTACAGTCTCAGATGCACCTCTAGCAGCTTCTAGGAAGGGACAGGGCTAGAGACTTGGATCAGAGGTGGCGCAACAGTCCTTGGAAACAGGGGCAGAGTGGGGCTGTCCCACTTGTATCCCTTTCGTTGCAAGGACAAAGCACCATTCTCTTTGCTAACCACATTCCAAAATGGTAAGCTAGGTCCTTCTGGGTCCTAAGGGAGCCAACAGAAGGGCAAACACAAACCCAGATCAAGTATTTATTCTTTGTTGTTTTCTGTGCTTTCTGGTATTTTTATAATAGAAATATTGCTTTATTTCAGAAATGCAAGTGTGATGTCACTTCTGTTTAAAAATTCCTTAGAAATACTGTGCAATTTTCTGAACTGTCTCACATATACCCCCAGTGCGGTTTCACGCCTCAGTGCCTTTGCACGTGCAGCTGCTTCTGCTTGGCATGGCCACCCTCCACCCCCCACCACCACTCCCCAGCCCCATCTGTTTGGCAAAGACCTGTTCATCCTCTGAAACTCAGCCTAAATAGCTCTCCTGTGAAATTTTTCACTCCTCAGAAAGAATCACTGTAGTATATTTATTTATTTCTGTGAATAACCTCCACTAAAATGTATAATTCTTGAGGTCAGAAACAGTTTTTACTAGCCTAGCACCTAGCCCTGAATCTGGTATTACAGAAGAAAGGAACTTCTCATACCACCCCTCTCCATCCTGCTCACTTCTGCCCACCTGGAGCCCTCCTCATCCAAGGGATGGGGAGAAGTTGCTAATCTGCTTCCTCTGAACCCAGGACGATGACAGGCCACCGTAACCAGCCATGGAGTAATGGGGTCTCATGAAGCAGGAACTCGGGACTCCCAACTGAACCAGTACTGCCCCCATCCATTACCCCTGGGCTCCATGGGTGGGTCAATGGACTCGGTGGCCTTTAATCTGAGTTAAGGTGCAGTGCTAGATGCTTTTGAAGCTTTTCATGAAGTAGATTCTCAGTCCCAAGTTAGAAAGGCTCCCAGAATCTCAAAGCAGGGCATGTAGTACTGGCAGGGCACAATATAAACATTCCTGGCCTTTGGATAAATTACATCAACATAGCACCCAAACCTGACCATTGATCTCTAACATGAACAATATGGCAAACCATGTTTGAAAAGACTAACCTGCTTATAGTAAGAACATACTAGAAGCAAGAAAGAGTAGATTCTAATCGTGGAAAACTTGTGTACCATTAACAGTCTCTACTTTGTCACTTGTAAAATGAATGCACTGAGGATAGCGTCAACTATCCTGATTATATGGAGTTTGAGTTTTCTAAAATACCTTGCCAGGACCCAAACCAACAATTCAAAGCTCAGGAATTAGCGCCAGCAGGAGGCATTTCCTCACATAATTGCATCCTTCTCAGACAGCTGGATTCTGTGTCGTTAGAAGAAGAAAAAAGACAACAGAGTCTGAGACCTATTTCTTAGATTCTCAGTATTCTGCTGCAGCTTCGCATGCATGTGACAAGTCACCTGGAGAGGCCCCTCTGACGGAGATGAGACCAGACAAAAGAACACCGAGTCCTAGAGGGAATCACACCAGATGCTATTAATGTGACCAAACTTGAACTCAAATGTTCGGATTACACTGCCTGGTGACCCCGTCCCTGGCAAATCAGTGAGATGAAATCTCTTACAGATACTGAATTTGTACTAGTTGATTACTTATCATGAAATACCAAGTATAGGCCGGGCACAGTGACTCACGCCTGTAATCCCAGCACTTGGGAGGCTGAGGCGGACAGATCACCTGAGGTCAGGAGTTCAAGACCAGCCTGGCCAACATGGTGAACCCCTGTCTCTACAAAAGTACAAAAAAAAAAAAAAAAAAAAAAAAAAAAGCCAGGCGTAGTGGTGGGCACCTGTAATCCCAGCTATTTGGGAGGCTGAGACAGGAGAATCACTTGAACCTGGGAGGCAGAGACTGCAGTGAGCTGAGATCATGCCACTGCACTCCAGCCTGGGCAACAAGAACAAAACTCTGCTGAAAGAAAGAAAAAGGAGGGGGGAGGGAGGGAGGAATATCAGGTGTAATTTTGCCTTGATTTATTAAAAATAAGAGACCTGTTAGGAATGGGTGGATCCTGGAACAGAAGACAAGACAGTGGAAAAGCTGGTTCTGAACAAAGCTCGTACTTCAGTTAATAGTAGTAATATGGTATTGTGTATTGGTTTTCTACTGCTAGGTAACAATTTACCACAAACTTACAACACATGTTTATTATCTTGTAGTTTCTGTAGGTCAGAAATCTGGCCACGGTAGAGTTGAATCTCACAAAACTAAAATTAAGGTGTCGGCACATCAAGGTTCTCATTTGGAGATTGAGATCCACTTTCAAGATCATCCTGGCTGCTGGCAGAACTCAGTTCCCTGCAGCTGCAGGATTGAGGGTGTATTAATCTATTTTCATGCTGCTGATAAAGACATACCCGAGACTGAGAAGAAAAAGAGGTTTAATTGGACTTACAGTTCCACATGGCTGGGGAGGCCTCAGAATCATGGTAGAAGGCAAAAGGCACTTCTTACGTGGCGGTGGCAAAAGAAAATGGAGAAGAAGCAAAAGTGGAAACCCCTGATAAACCCATCAGATCTCATGAGACTTATTCACTATCACGAGAATAGCACAAGCCAGACCAGCTCCCATGGTTCAGTAATCTCCCCCTGGGTCCCTCCCACAACACATGGGAATTCTAGGAGATATAATTCAAGTTGAGATTTGGGTAAGGACACAGCTAAACCATATCAGAGGGCCCCGTTTTCTTGTTGGCTATTGATCTCAGCTCCTAGAGGACACCTGGCTCCTTCCTTAGGCAGTTCACAACAGGGCTCTTCCCTGTTGCTAGGACAGCAAAAGAGGGTCAGCTGCTGCTTCTTGTCTCTCATAAGGGCTCATCTGATTAGCAGGCCCACCTGGGATAACCTCCCTTTTGAAAACTCAGTCTACTGATGAGAAACCTTAGTTACACCTGCAAAATCCCTTCTACCATGTAATGTACAACAATCACATTGTTATGCTATTCCCCATCATATTCACAAGTCCTGCTCACACTCAAGCGGATTACACAGGGTATATACAATAAGGGGCTGGAATCTTGGGGGTCAGCTTATAATTCTGCCTACCATTGGTACTAATTTCAATTTCTTAGTTTTGATCATTGTACTATGTTTATGTAAGATGTTAACAACTGTGGAAACAGAAAAATGATTTTTGTCATTTTTCTGTATCTCAAACTGAAAAATTTTAAAACATGAAATACTTATATGCTGTGAAATAACACAATAATTTGCATATCTGTGCCACCTTATCTTCTGGCTTATGTTGCTATGTTGAATTTGCCAGTTCATGAAATATCAGGTATAATTTCATCTGCTTATAGTAACATCAGGGCTATAAAACTTCTCTACAGTCACACATCAAATCAAATTAGTGAGATAAGACTTAAGACTTACAGAACACCACGGTGCTATTGCTTTACCTTAAATAAAGGTGAATAGTCCAGAATTTAAGATAACTCTTACAAAAAGGCTATGTGAAAGGCTGTTATACATCTACAGTCAATATTTGTTTCAAGTATAAAGTTTCTCACCAGTGAACTGCCTTTGGTTAGCCCAGTTGCTTTTTAAACATTTCATCACTATTGTCTTTGGGCCTTTATATCTCATATGGCTTCTGACACTCTACACCATGACTATCTTTAGTAAGCAAGCATCACATCATACACACGTGCACAGAGTCTCTGTATAACTTCTGACTACCAAATCTCTGTTAATTGGAGATAACCTCTGTTATAGGCAATTTACAAAACTCTATGTACTATGCTCTCAAAGAATAAGGTGTTAATCCAAGTTATTTTGTGTATTTTGGATGTGTACAATCTCATATAACTCGATTATCTGATTAAAGTTCTATGGTTGGGAAAAGTGCTGTATTTTTTTTCAACAATAATAGCAGAAACTGAACAGTAGCACTGAAAGCATCTAGTCACTCTATCGGGAATGTCTACACCTCCTCAGAGGAATATCTATGAACGCATAAGACCTTATTTTGTAACCTTGCTGGCTGCAAGATGTTACCAGAAATGTCAATCAATCAGAAGAAATTTAATTCACAAAACTTCTAAAATTTCACTCCAAAGTGTTTCATTATCAGAAGTGACAAATCAGATTAAGAAGCTCAACACAATTATTTCATCATAGGAATGTCTTTAAATAGTTGTCACATACAGAATATTTGGGATTTTTCAAATCTTTAAAAACTCCATTTATGCACACAGAGAGGCATGAGAAAGCCTGGTAAGGGCCGGAACTGCTGAAACAAACAAAGGGTTTGCCATGGTGGTTTTAATTCAGTAAGGGATGGAATCATGTTGGCATTTCAAAAGCAAAAGGTTAACCCGGTGGTAGGTAGGCTGGAGGGGAAAGTGATGGGAAGACCAGCCTGACTACCTAAAAGTGGCTATCTAAGCCAGAAATGAGGAAGCACTGCTGTACAGGGAGACAGGAAGTAAGACAGAGAACTGGCCTAAGTTCTCTGAATGGGGACTCCATTAAGTTCTCTGAATGGGGGCTCCATTAAGAAGCTGTATACAAGGACCCCGGCCAGTAGACTGGATGTGGAGAATGAGGGAGGGGCCCTGTTTCTCACCCAACTGACACAGAGGGACGGTGGACATTTCCACAGACAGGCCAAGTGAGACGAAGGCAGAAAATATACTGGTAGCACAGGGTAAGAGAAGTGGTCATAGAGTGGTATAGACTGTGTCCAGTTAACAAAAGTGCAGCTTCCAAAAGTTCATGTATGAAACAAATCTTTATTAAACATCTACCATGTGTCAGTTACAGTATTAGACTTTGGAATACAAAGATATCTAAGACGTGGACCTTGCTGCTCCTTAGGAATCTAGCCAGGCTAATGATGGACATGTAAAACACGTTTTCATGTTCAAGTGACAATTGTCAATGTTTATTAAGCAGTCATTAATGTACCGGGCATGATGCTAGGAACCTTAACTGCATGTATCTATTCACTTGACAAATATTTATTAAGGACCTATACTAAGTGCTAGGCTATTTTAGATTCTAAGAATATTATACTGAATCAGACAGCCAAGGACCTTGCTCTCATGGTGCTTATTTTGTGGGAAACCAGACAATAAATAAGTAAATAATGAGCAAGGTGATTTCAAATAGTGGTATGCACAGGGAAGACAAGGAGGACTGCATTTGGGGGAAGGGTATACTTGTATTAAATATAGGTAGTAGTCATGGAGGGCCATGAAGAGCACATCTGAACTCAGACTTGTACGACAAGGAGGTACCCACTGGCAAAGGCAATGGCAGTGTTCCAGGCTGAGGGAAGAGCAACAGCAAAGGTCTGAAGTGGAGGCAAGTTTGCATGGTCAGAGAATAGAAACGAAGCCAGGGTGACTGGAACCTATCTATGAGCAGGGTGGCAATGCTCCTCAAGGTGGTCAGGGACCTAGAAGCCACAGAAGGGCATTCACGTGTGAGCGACATGATCTGACATTTTTAAAGATCATTCTGGGAGCTGAATGAAGAAAAGGTGGTATGAATGGATGCAGGAAAACCAGTTAGGAGTCCAGAAGAGGCTGTAGTGAAGATGGAGAGAAGAGGATGATTACTGGATATATTTCAGAGGTGGAGACAAAAGAACATGCTGATGGGGCAAAGAACAGAGCCTGAGTATTCACTTCATCAACTAGGTGGATGGTGGCGCCATTTACTGAAATTTATAAAATGGAGGGAGAGGCAGAAGTTACAGGAAAGGGAACAAAGGCATTGAAAATTCAGAACTCTGCCCATGCGGAAGAGGCCAAGGGGAGTCATCCAGGGTTGTTTCAGTCAAGAGTCTGGAGCTCAGGGCTGGGGACACACATTTGGTCACCATCTACCTATGAATGGTATTTAGAGACCCTGGAATAAAAAAGACTGGAACCGAGAAACAAGACCTGGTTGTTCAGACAAAGGAAGAGCCAGCAAAGGAAACTTCAGACACAGCATCCCAGGAAGGCAGAAGAAAACCAAGAAACTATCATCAGAGATGCCAACGTAAGAAAAGGGTGTTTCAAGGAGAAAGTGGGCCATGGAGCTATAATACTGCTAAATAAAGAATTGTGCAAGGAACCCCTGTATTTTGTAACATGGAAGTCGCTGGTGACATTGTAGAAAGCAGTTTCAAGGGCAAGTTAGGGAGGAAGTCTGGATAAGGGTGGGGAGAGGAGAGAATGTAATATAAACTAAAACTGGGATAGGCAAACAACTTTACAGGCATTTACCCAGATTATCCCATTTGATTCCTACAATTAAGTCCATTTTACAATCGAGAGGATACTTGGCTAAAATCTTGTGAGTGATGCAAAGTGATGAAGTCAGAATTAGGAACCTCCAGAGAGGTTCCAGAGCTCGCATTCTTTAACACTAACGTGGAATTTCAAAAAGTTGGGTATGACATAAAGGAGGGTTTGTGGTAAACTATGCCCACGGTTGTCAATCTAAACTACCTAGGATCCCTAGCAATGACTCTTTAGAAACCATGGCCAAACTGTTTAGAAACCAGGCCCAAGAGTTAGCTGCCTGGTCACCTGCAGTCTTAACCCACTTCCATTCAATAGTCAGAATTTCAAAATCCAAATCCAAAGGTTCTTGGAAGACCCAATATTGTCACAATATCAGATATTCCCAACTTGATCTACATACTTAATGCAATTCCAACCAAAGTTGTTCTGTGGATACTGACAAACTGATCCTAAAGTTTAAATGGGAAGGCAAAAGACCCAGAATAGCCAATACAATACTGAAGGAAGAAGAACAAAGAGGGCTGACACTACCTGACTTCAAGACTTACAGCTCGGCACTGTGGTGTGTGCTTGCTATAGTCCTAACTACTCATGAGGCTGAGGCGAGAGATTACTTGAGCCCAGGAGTTCAAGTCCAGCCTGGGTAACATAGCAAGACCCTGTCTCTAAAAAAATTATATATATATATATATATATATATATATATAAAATAAAAAAGCAATGTAATGTTACATTTATCAAGACGGTGTAGTGTTGGCAAATGAACAAATACCAGCAGACCAACAGACCAGAAGAGAGAGCCCAGAAATAGACCCACATAAATACAGTCAACTGATCTTTGACAAAGGAGCAAGAGCAATACAATGGATCAAAGATAATCTTTTCAAGAAATCATGCTGGAACAACTAGAAATCCACATGTAATAAAATGAGTCTAGACACAGATTTTACACATTTCACAAAAATTAATTTGAAATGAATTGCAAACGTAAATTTAAAACACAAAGCTATAAAACTTCTAGAAAATTATGTAGTAGAAAATCTATGTGGCCTCGAGTTTGGCAATGAGTTTTAAAATACAATGTCAAAGGTACGATCTCTGAAAGAAATGATTGATAAGCTAGACTTCATTAAAATTAAGATTTCTGCTCTGCAACAGACACTGTCAAGAAAATGGAAAGACAAACCACAGACTGGCAGAAAATATTTGACAAAGACATATCTGGTAGAGGATTTTTATCCGAAACATACTAAGAACTCTTAAAACTCAACAATAAAAAAACAGCCTGATTAGCAGATGGGCCAAAGACCTTATCAGGCATCTCACCAAAGATAAACAGAAGGCAAATAAGCGTATTAACAAGTGTTCCAGGTTGGACATGCCAGTGGCTCATACCTGTAATCCCAGCACTTTGGGAGGCTGAGGTGGAAGGAGCGCTTGAGCCCAGGTATTCGAGACCAGCCTGGGAAACACAGGTGCAATCTCATCTTACAAACAAAAAATTAGCCAGGTATGATTGTGCACACCTGTAGTCTCAACTACTCAGGAGGCTGAAGTGGGAGGAATGCTTGAGCCTGGAAGGTCAAGACTGCAGTGAGCCATGATCGTGCCAATTGTGTGTGTGGGTTGAGTGAATATGGGAAATCTCTGTACTTTCTGCTCAATTTTGTTGTGAACCTAAATCTGTTATAAAAAATAAAGTCTACTTGAAAAATAAAAGTGTTCTTGAACATTTACCATCTGTAGACATCGTTATGAAAGCAATAAGGATAAGTTTTAGCAGCCCCTGAAAGGTAAACAGCTATTAACTGAAAATATCACCTTATTTTGAAATCTTTCAGTAAGTGATTAATGGAGTCAACACTTATGGATTGGGAATACATATAATATCATTTCATGTGTGTGTGTATATATACATACATACATATATACTCACACATATACATGTGTATATGTATATGTATATATACACACACATATATACACATATACATATATATATGTATATATATATGAAACAGCAAGAAAACATGTCTGACACTTAACTCCTTTAAGACTTGACTTGTGTGAAGGCCGGGCGAGGTGACTCATGCCTGTAATCCCAGCACTTAGGGAGGCCAAGGCGGGTGGCTCACCTGAGGCAGGAGTTCAGGACCAGTCTGACTAACATGGTGAAATCCTGTCTCTACTCAAAATGCCAAAATTAGCTGGGCATGGTGTAATCCCAGCTACTTGGGAGGCTGAGACAGGGGAATCACTTGAACTCGGAAGGTAGAGGTTGCAGTGAGCCAAGATCGGGCCATTGCACTCCAGTCTGGGCGACAGAGCAAAACTTTAAAAAAAAAAAAGACTTGGCTGTTTGAATTCTAGAGCATATGTTTCCGTAAAAGTGATGTATCTTCATAATCTTGTTACACACTCTCTCTGGGAAAATGCATTGCATATATGAATGGAAATACTCGTATCATACCTATATGGGAAACTCCATAAAAGCAGCAACCTAAGGCTCAGTGCCTGGTGCATTTATCTAAGATCAACCAATAAGATGAACCATTAGTTTACAGACTGTTTAGAAAGTCAAATAAACTGATAGAATGCTTTCTTTTCATTTATAATTATTGAAGAAGCTTTTAGGTAATTAGAATTTTCCATATATCAACCATGTACCTACATGAAAATTAAAATAAGTTGGCCAAGATTTTGCTAACACATCTTCACATGCCCAGTTTGACTCTTCTCAGTCATTTTAACTTAGATGCTAATGTCCATTTCTTCTATCATATGCTCCACTATTGTCTCTGGGACATTTTTCTAGCTGTCCTATACTCAATATGCCAGTTTTGAGGCTGGCGCTTTTTTGTTCTTACCTAGTATCACAGCAGAGGGCCTTTGGGATAACTAAGACTCATATCTTTGGTGACTAAAATTGCCACAAAGTTAGCAGTTGTTGAGTCTTGTCAACAGAATTATAAGTGGGTCACCACACTCTTCAACGAATATATTCTTTACTGTTCAGATACACATCTGTGAAAGCGATCAAGAACCTATATACTGGGGGAGTTATACGGGTGCTCTGGGACATCTTTTCCAGACTACTGAGTCATTTCTTCTTCAGTTTGGCTGAAGTGTGTGTGTGTGTGTGTGTGTGCAGGCGTGTGGATACATGATAACATCTTTGGGTATGAACTCTTAGGAATTGTTTGGCAGTTTATGATTAACTTATGGCTACAACTTTCAGCCACCACCAATTGTGTAAAGTATCACAGATGCTTTCACAGCCTCTGCTCATGCCTTTGATCTCTGTAGTAGCTTTAACATTTCAAAAAAAATTTACAGCCTTTTAAAGAACACTGAGTTTTTATCAGCATTTCCTATCTGTCTAAATTCAGCTTTTTTCCCCCAGTTAAATCACTAGAAAATAAGTAGCTACAGTTCAAAGTCGGCAGGAAGTTTGATAAATGGATGTTCTACGCTTCAACAACAGACCTGTGCAACCTATGAATTGCACATGCTAGTCTTTTACTGCTTTGAAATTCCTTTCATCTCTTTGAAGAGATCTACCAATTTTTCCTGCTTTCAGTTGCATAATTTGTCACCTAGGAGGCAATACTTTTGCCATAACTCTGTAACACAGCTTCAGCCACTTGTCTTCTGCCTCAGGCCCTCACAGTTCCTGGTTGCTTCTTTGCAAAAATAGCAACTGAGGTCATTCTTGTACAAAAATTTGCTTTCACTAGTTCCAAATTTACATCCTGTTGCTCTACTTCTATAACTTTCTACACATATAAATCCTTTTTTAAAATTTTGCGTCACAATTTAAAATTTTTGAAGATCTTTTATATGCAACTAAACTCAATATGTGCTTACCAACAGTATACATCAACACAATTGTTACGTCCAAATTTGCACAAGCTCATGTAATGACAATGACTTATCATTGCCATCTAGTCAACAGTGATAAGATGCTATCAGCAGTAAATATATCCTGATTTCAGGGAAATTAAAATGTGGGGGCAAATGTACATTTCAAAAGTAAGGCATAAGTGGATACTCCTTTAATTTATGTTAAAAAATCATTTCCAAAGATGGACATCAGAAATTCCTCCCAACTCTGTATAGACATGCCATTCCTCCCATCAAGAAACAAAGTCCAGGTCCTTCACTTGTAACTTGATTTCACCAACAGAATGTGGCAGAAGTGAGATTCTGAGAATTTAAGCTAAAGTATTAAGAAGCTTGGGCTACAGTCTAGAGAAGGGGTTGGTGAACTACGGTCCAGTGGGTCAAATCTGGTCTGTTTTTATACTGCCTCTGAGCTAAGGATAGCTTTCATATTTTAAAAGAATTTTAAAATAAGAAAATATGTGACAGAGATCGTTTGGACCCCAAAGCTATGAGGCCTAACTGGCTGTATTCATTTGCTAGGGTTGCCTTAACAAAATACCACAGACTCAGTGGCTTCAACAACATAAATTTGTATCTTCACAGTTCTGGAGGCTAAAAGTCCAACATCAAGATGTCAGCAGAGTTTATCTCTCCTGAGGCCTCTCTCCTTGAAGATGGTCTTCCCTGTCTGCATGTCTATGTACTAATCTCCTTTTCTTATAAGGATATCAGTCATATTGAGTCATATTGAATTAGGGCCCACTTGACCTCATTTAACCTTTTTTTTTTCTGATACAGGGCTTCACTCTGTTGCCCCAGCTAAAGTGCAATGACAAGATCATAGCTCATTGTAGTCTCTCTTTCCTGGGCTCAAGCAATCCTGCCACTTCAGCCTCCCAGGTAGCTGGGACTATAGATGCATGCCACCATGCCTGGCTAATATATGTGTGTGTGTGTGGAGGGGAAGGCGGTTTCTTTTTTGGGTAAAGACAAGGTTTGCCATGTTGCCCAGGTTGGTCTTGAACTTCTGGCCTCAAGTGATCCACCAGCCTCAGCCTCCCAAAGTGCTAGGATTACCACCATGCCTGGCATTAACTTAATCTTAATTACCTCTTTAAAGGCCCTATCTCCAAATATACTCACATTCTGAGGTACTAGGGGTTAGGACTTCAACATATGAATTTTGGGGGAACACAATTCAGCCTTTAACACTGGTCTTTTTCAGAAAATGTTCCCAATCTCTGGGTCACACTATTGAATGAGAAGAGACCAGGTAGAGAGAGAGGCTCAGCCAGACATCAGCCATTCCAGCTCCGTGCTAGCTAGACATGTGAATAAAGCCCCCTTGGATGGTCCAGCCACAGCCAAGCTCCCAGCTAAATTCAGATACCTAAGTGACTCCTGACAATACAATGTAGAGCAGAGACAAGCCATCTCATTGAACCCTACCAAAACTGCAGGCTCATGATCAAATAAATGGTTGTGTTTACATCACTAAGTTGGGGGTGTTTTAAACTCAGCAATAAATGATGGGAATAGCTTCTATGGCAGAGGCCCCAGGATAGGAGCTCTCATGCATGGAACCAAAAGGGAGAAAGGCTTTTTGTAGGGGTGACAGCAAAGGAAGAGTTGGGATAAAAGGTAAAGGCAAGAATATACAGTAGCCAAGACCCAATAAGGTATCTAGATGATAACGTTGCTCCATGTGTTAACGAGAAAATCTCTTAGTATGTATATTGAAAGTAGGATTGTATCAGAGAGTAGGTGGCTGCAATGAAAAGGACAAAAGCCCCAAAACAAATCCCAGGAAACACACAGGTTCTGCCTCAAATTAGCTTTGGTAAGATACTTAGACTCTTAGATGTTCTGTGTCCTCATCTATAAAATTTTTTAGATGTCCTCATCTAAAAAATACAACCTCCCAGATTTAAAAGTATTAGACATAAAAGTATGAAGTCCTTAGCATAGCACTGGACAAATGGTAGGCATACCACCTTGTCTGTGTTTCAGTCTTTCCAAAAGATGTAATGCCTACCCTATCTGAAAGGCTTATTCATAAGCTCAAATTTGCTAGGCAATATGGCTCATGCCTTTAATTTCCACATGTTGGGAGGCCAAAGAGGAAGGATCAATTGAGCCCAGAAGTCCAAATTCAATAAAACACACAAAAATGGTTTGAAAGGTATTAAGCCCTACCAAATAATATGATTGCAATATATAAAAATTCGATTTTTATTGTTGGGGGCTGCATAGCAACTTTGTGAAACTTAAGTATATCTGCATAATTGTTTTTATATTGTTACTGTTAAAGTTATCAGTATTAGTTACTTATTCCAGTTACTCATCTCCATCTTCAGAAGGGAAGGTCAGCACAGTATCTAAAGAAGGAAAATGAAGATAGGAGGAATCCATAACTCCATCCTTTTTTTTCTGTGCTACAGCAACACCCTCATCTATTCAGCGGGGCATCCCCAGTGCAGTTCCACTATGCATCCTCTTTATCACCAGCAGGACTTAGCACTGGGCTTGGTATGCAAGAGATACTGAATATTTACTGAATATAGAAGAGAGGACAAGCCAATGGTCTCAGAGAGAATTAAGGAGATATCCCCTTTAATGTGATTTTTACATGCAACTCATGGAGGTAGTGATTCATTTTGGAAAGATGACTCTAAATGGACACATTCAATGACAATCACTGCCCAAACTTATAAGTGCCTATGTTTGAAGCCCGGGGCACAGGGTAGTGGTTCTCAAAGCGTAGTGCTCAGAACAACAGCAGCAGCAGCAGCACCTGGGACTCATTAGAAAGCAAATTCTAGTGCCCTACTGCTATGGTTTGGATACAGTTTATTTGTTTGACCCCACCAAGTCTCATATTGAAATCTGATCCCCAGTGTTGAAGGTGGGGCATGATGAGAGGTGTTTGGGCCATGGGAGCAGATCCCTTACAAATAGATTGGTGGAATTCTCAAGGGAGTGCGTGACTTCTCTTCATTCCTGCAATAACTGGTTGTTGAAAAGAGCCTGGGGCCTCCTCTGCACTTGCACTCACTCACTGTCTCCCTCTCATGCCACCTGATCTGTGCACATGCAGGCTCCTCTTTGCTTTCCACCATGCGTGGAAGCAACCTGAGGCCCTCACCAGAAGTGGAGCGGGTGCTGGAGCCATGCTTCTTGTACAGCCTGCAGAACCATGAGACAACTAAACCTCCTTCTTTATAAATTACCCAGCCTCAGGTATTCCTTTACAGCAACATAAATAGACTAAGAGACCCACCCAGAACTACCAAGCAAATAATAGTTTAATAAGCCCTATAGGTGATTCTGACACACATTAGACAATCAGTAGCCTAGGGAAATGCATTTCTATTATCAGCTACATTTGATAACAAAATGTCTATTCCCTTTGTGTTTCACAAACTAGCTCATTCAGATAATGTGAATACCAGCTAATTACTGCAATGATGTTTGCTTCCGAGCATTAAAAAAATTGCCAGTGTTATGGGCAAGGGCTTCATGACTAAAACACCAAAAGCAATGGCAACAAAAGCCAACATAGACAAATGGGATCTAATTAAACTAAAGAGCTTCTGCACAGCAAAAGAAACTACCATCAGAGTGAACAGGCAACCTACAGAATGGGAGAAAATTTTTGCAATCTACCCTTCTGACAAAGGGCTAATATCCAGAACCTACAAATAACTTAAATTTACAAGAAAAAATTAAACAACCCCATCAAAAAGTGGGCAAAGGATATGAACAGACACTTCTCAAAAGAAGACATTTATGCAGCCAACAGACACATGAAAAAATGCTCACCACCAGCCATCAGAGAAATGCAAATCCAAACCACAATGAGATACCATCTCACACCAGTTAGAATGGAGATCATTAAAAAGTCAGGAAACAACAGGTGCTGGAGAGGATGTGGAGAAACAGGAACATTTTTACACTGTTGATGGGACTGTAAACTAGTTCAACCATTGTAGAAGACAGTGTGGTGATTCCTCAAGGATCTAGAACTAGAAATACCATTTGACCCAGCCATCCCATTACTGGGTATATACCCAAAGGATTATAAATCATGCTGCTATAAAGACACATGCACACATATGTTTATTGCGGTACTATTCACAATAGCAAAGACTTGGAACCAACCCAAATGTCGATCAGTTATAGACTGGATTAAGAAAATGTGGCACATATACACCATGGAATACTATGCAGCCATAAAAAAAGGATGAGTTCATGTCCTTTGTAGGGACATGGATGAAGCTGGAAACCATCATTCTGAGCAAACTATCACAAGGACAGAAAACCAAACACCACATGTTCTCACTCATAGGTGGAAATTGAACAATGAGAACACTTGGACACAAGGTGGGTAACACCCACACGGGACCTGTCGTAGGGTGGGGGGAAGCGGGAGGGATAGCATTAGGAGAAATACCTAAGGTAAATGACAAGTTGATGGGTGCAGCACACCTACATGGCCCATGTATACATATGTAACAAACCTGCACGTTGTGCACATGTACCCTAGAACTTAAACTATAATAATAATTTAAAAATTACCAGTGTTTTTTCCTACTCCCTTGTGCCCTCCCCCATTATAAAAATCAAATCAAATAAAACCACAGCCCTTTGCAACTCACGCCACATACACTAATAACAGCCTCAGGCAAGCAGTATCTGTGGGACTCATTTAAATTTTATTTTTATGGAAGAATAAAGGAAAATTCAATACCAAATCTTTAAGACACACCACTTAATGATTTTGGTGGACAGTCTGACATAGACAGTTATTGGAGCTTTGGATTAAGACAATACAATGTCTAAAATGACCTATCAAACAGTGTCCATACCCTGTAAGAACCTTGCCCAGACTTCAGCCCCTGATGAAGCATGTATGGGTATACCTTGTGTGTGCCAGCCACAATAACTGGAATGGTGTGGGATCCCAATGAAGGACACCCAGCCTTGGCATGGCAATCTACCTACGACTTTGTGGCTTGGCTGAAGGATTTCAGCTGGGTCAAGCAGATGATCTCTTTCAAGACTCTAAACCAAGAAATACAGGAGGGTCTTGCCAAATAGCTGTGGGAACTAAACCAAGAGAGCAGTGAATTCTCAGGGAGCACCATGAGAAACCATGATGGGCTGCTGCCAAACTGAAGCGATGTGGGGATCAGAAGGTGTTATGGAGTGGGGAAAAGCCAGTCCATCACAAGTAGACAATAGTGCAGAGATGCAGAAAGAAACAGAGCCTATGACCAGCAGGAAGGACTGGACAAAGAAACTGACCCTTAGCCTAAAGTAGCCAGGGTACCAGCTGTATAGTCCAGCCCAGCCCAGCCTGGGGAACGCAGTCACTATAGATCCTCTCCTTCTGCTGCCACCCACACCTCATAAAGCAGTTAAACTATAGTGCATAATCATCCTTAAATGGTAGCAATAAACACTTCTGCATTTCCTTGTCAATGGATGCATAATAGATGCAAAATACTTCCAAGGTTAATTATATGAATTATTGTAGACTTCTAAAGTGAGGGTGAACTCTGCTTTTTCTTTTAAAATGATCCAACTATTTACCAAGGCAATATTTTTTAAGTTAATTAAGTATGGAGCAGAAAGTCCTCCAAGCAGACAGTTTTAATTAATTCTTAATTATGAATGCCCACGTATGTCCTCCAAGTGGCCAAAAATGTTCAGTGCGGGGAGACAAAGGAAAAAAGGCACTGAAAAGAAAACAGATACCACTCCTGGTTTTGACACTTTTTAGGTTAAATTTACCAAATGTTATAAACAGCTTTAGAAATACTTACCTTTACGGTGGTTTTCAAAACAGTGCAAACATACACAAATCACAACACACTTCTTAATTTGTTCCTCTTTGTTGTTATGTGTTGCTAAGAGACAGGTTTCTTCAGGGCTCAAATACGCAGATTTTTTCCAAATTTAGAAAATAGGCATACTTGCAAAGAAGCCTCAAAAAGGCAGCACGTTAGAGGTAGAAATTTATTTGGTAATTACCAACCCACATTTCTCCAAACAACTTCCTGAAACATATTACTGAATGCCTGCGTGACTCATGGAAACTTCAAAATTGATCATCTCTGGCTCTGTGGCAATCTGCTTTCTTAATTTACACACATTAAAGTTTGTGTACCCCTCTACTCCTTACTGAAGGGAAACAGGAAAGTCAACCTTCCATTGAAAGACACTGGGAAGGCCACTGAAAGGCTCGTGTACATCAAGATTTCTCATGAGTGGTTAGGGGATGTTGATCACCCTTAGGAATAAACTGTAATCAAAGATCAGTATGTGAAGCCAGGAACAATAGCATATATTAACAGTAATATATGCTATTATAGTCATATTCTTGTTCCTTAATTTAGAAATTAGGGTATACAGTATGTTATTAAACAGATATATCATAGCATAATGGTATTACAAAAGACTACTTTTTCTCTTAAAACTTCTAGGTGCACTTATGTATGTATTTTTTTATTAGCTATCTGACAGCTTGGGGAAAGCAACAAAAAGGCAATAGGTGCCCGTGACAACTGGTGATCAAAAAGCCCAACACAAGCTGGTCGTGGTGGCTCACACCTGTAATACCAGATACTTGGGAGGCCAAGGCGGGAGGATCACCTGAGGCCAGGAGTTTGAGATCAGCCTAGGCAACATAGAGAGACCCCCATCCCTAAAAACATAAAAAAAATTTAAAAATTTAAACTCAATATAACTGAAACTAGATTGTAAATTAATGAGGAAATGGCTAAGTTCACAGAAGTCTGACTGACAAACCTCAGAGACACACCCCTCTCTTTAAAAAGGACATACTTTGACATTTTAAAATATCCATGTGCATAGTTATTAAAGAGCTTTTATATGGGCCCCATAACTGACAGTAGAGAACCACAGGGACAGGCCAGCCTTGCTGAGACAGATGCACAGCCTTTATTTGTTTGCAAACAAACACAACTGAACTCAACTATAAAGACGACAAAGCTCAAACAGCCTCAGTCCTCACTAGGATTTCATGCCAGCCCAACCCCATACATTTGGAAGGCATTACAGTAACTTTGGAGAGTAGGACTCAACTGGTCTAGGCTTGCAACAGACAATGTTTATGTTCACTCCAAATTTATATGCTGAAATCCTAACCTCCAATGCAATGGTATTACGAAGGTGAGGTGAGGGTGGTGCCCTCACAAATGGGATTAGTGCCCTCATAAAAGAGACCCTAGAGAGCTCCCTCACCCTCTTTCAGGCATGTAGGACACAATGGGAAGTCTGCAGTTTACAACCTAGGAGAAGGCCCATGCCAGCACCCTGATCACAGACTGCCAGCCTCCAATACTGTGAGAAACTTCTGTTGTTTATAAGCACCCAGTCTGTGGTATTTTGTTATACCAGCTTAACTGGACTAACACAGAGCTGTAGTCTCAGTTCTGCCACTCAGGTAAGCCATTTGGTTTCTCTGAATACTGACTTCCTCATCTGGATAAGAAGGAAAGGACTACGTGGAAAGGAATGGGGGTAGAGGAGGTACTAACGTCTTCTGAGCATCTCCTACAGGCCAACACTGTCCTTATATCATCTCACCTGATCCTCATACTAGTTCCTGATTTTACAAAAAGGGAACCCAGGCCAGGGGAGGAACTGCTCAGTGTCACAGGGGACATAGTACAGATAGGGCTTAAGCCCTGGTCTCTGGTTTCAAGGCACCACTACCCAATTGCTACGCTGACCTTACACATTCTGTTTCCAGAGTTCAAGGACTAATTTGAGCATGCCTTTCTCAATGGCCCTACATATTTCTATTTCCATGTGCTGTGATATAATTTCCAAGTCACATCTGAGATCTCACCCTCTCTAAACTCTCTGGCCTTTCTCCCTTACTGCCATCACCACTTAAACCCAGACAAGCTCTGGGAGCAGAGAACTTGGAGAGTCATCTGCCTCTATTTCCATGTAACCAGGTACATTTTTGCATCATGTAGTTTGCTCAGAACACAGCAGAGATTCTAGTCCTGCAAGTTTGGTGCCTTCTAATCACAGCAAAGAGCATTCTGTTGCACAATGAATATTGGTATTCACTGATACCATATGTTCCCAGTGGGCAGCAGCCAATCTCCACTGTTTCAAAACCCTTGGGAGGTGAACTTACAATTACAATGAAGAAATGACAATTCTCAGCAACCAAATCCAATTAATTCTCGTATTTCTAGGTTTCTTGAATTGGAGAAAAAGATCAAATATCATTAACAATGGAACTTACTGTCTAGTTTCATAAAAAGTTTGCCACTTCACAGATGAAATCTGAGGCAAGCCAAAGAGAAATGTTGGCAGTTTGTGCCTTCAGGCAACAGAGGCCTTTTGGGTAAAATTATGTTTTTGCGCTGAGGGGACTGCCAATAGTACTTGCTCTAAAATTATATACATCTTTATAGAAATTGCCTCTACAAAAGTGCAACCATATTAATACATATACACTTGCTGTTAAGGCTATCAAGTTAAATTTAAGAAGCAGAGCTACTCTCTAAGTGGGACACATTCTTAACATTCCTGACAGGTAAAGAAAATCCTTCCTATACATCATAGCCTATTAATGACTATTAAAATGCTTTTAGGTGCCATGGTAGGAAGTCCGACAGGTAGCTTTGAGCAGAAAGAGCCTCTGCTCCAGGCATCCCTGGGGCTCTTGAATGACATTTGTCCTTGAACCTGCAGGAGGCAAGTGCGAGAAGGACTTGGTTTCAAATGAAGGCAAGGAGGGCAAGTTCTACCAGCTACTAATTCTGACATTAGCTTCTAAGATTAGAATAAAATGGGATAATAAAACAGAAAACAAATACGAAATAATCTATCAGTAACATGGTTTGCCTACTTTAAAGGGTTCCTCTAAAACCGATTCAGAGGGATAACTAACCAATACATGAAACACTGTAAAATAAAAGCTTTTTGGCCAGGCGCGGTGGCCCATGCCTGTAATCCCAGCACTTTGGGATGCTGAGGAGGGCGGATCATGAGGTCAGGAGTTCGAGACCAGCCTGGCCAACATGGCGAAACCCTGTCTCTACTAAAAATACAAAAATTAGCCGGGTGTGGTGGTGGGCACCTGTCATCCCAGCTACTTGGGAAGCTGAGGCAGGAGAATCATTTGAACCCAGGAGGCAGAAGTTGCAGTGAGCCGAGATTGCACCATTGTAGTCCAGCCTGGGTGACAGAGCAAGGCTCTGACTCAAAAAAAAAAAAAAAAAAAAATTAAATTAAATAAAAATAAAAGCTTTTTTAAAAAATTTAGGATTTTTAAAACAGTTTACAAAGTTGAGATACTTTAGCACTGTTTGTGACTGCCCAACACCAGAACATTTTCCAGACAAAGCTCTGGACCCCAGGACTCAGCCCTCTTCAGCACAGCCTGATAGGGTTCTCATGGAGTCCCCCTGCCCCTGGGGGTAGCCTACCTGGGTCAAAATCCTGACTCTTCCCCTTGTTGGCTGAGGCCTTGGACAAGTCATTTAACCTCTAAGGGTCCATTCTTCTTCTACATGGTAATGATCCTGACTTTGAATTACTTTAAGGATTAAAATAATATATGCATAACCCTTAGCCCAGTGCCTGGCACAGGGCTCAATAACAGGTTGAGGCTCTCATGACTGTAATAATTATGAGTAGTACTAAGAATGACAGTGGAAATAGTTGCAGTGAGGCCCTACTCTAGATGGAGGGCCCACTTGTGATTTGAAACATCCAGCCACAGTTTAGACAATCATACAGGCCTATCTCCTATGGCAAATGGAATACTGCCCCATCAAATGGGTTGAACTAATATCACTAGACTAAGTATTTGATGACTGCTTTTTTTACGAGGTACTTAGGTAATACCCAAATTGCTGGTTTTCAGAGGACACGATTATATTGCCCAACATGGACAACTCACTATATAAGAAGAGTTGTAGCCCCCTCCTGAGACACATGGACAGAAAAGATGATACACTAGCAAGAGTCCAGCTTTATGGCCATTGCATTCAGACATTACCAGATTCCAAGTTTTTCCCATTTGAAGTAGCTGGTGCAGTTCATTTCTTTAGACATGCCTCCATCCACATCAAGTCTGAAAGCTTCTTTAATGCTTTTAAGATTAAGATAAAACAGCTGGTGAAGGGGTGGAAGCGTGTCAGTGGCAAAAACTCTAAAAGGAGAACACAGAGCTTGGCTAAAGACAAAGCAACAGGAAGTCAAGCACATGCATGGTCCAGAAATACCCTGAAATGTTATTTCAAGACTTCCACCCTTGATGAATCTCATCCTCCATATTTTAATGCTTTTGTGATATTTGAAGGAAGGGACAGGAAAATAACAATGATGAATAAACTTAATTCTGGTTAAATAACAACTAGGCCTGAGGGCCAGGTGTCCCTTAACCACTGAGTACAAGAACTCTGTGATTTTAGATACAGACAGAAAATGATGGCAAATATCCACCCACTCCCAAATTTTCTACCATTGTAGGAATTTCAGTGAAATTCCTTCAATGGTAGAAAACATAAGACACAAATAATCAACTTTACTTAAGACTTGCAAACCTTATATGTACTAAGTAACCAGTACTATGTCTAGCTGTCATGGGGCAGGGGAGTGGGGTGTGGGGTCTAAAATAATTGAACATTTCAATGTTATTCAATAACTAGGTTATATATGAACATTCAGTCAAAATATATTTGTAAGGGAGTCTTCAGTTTCTAGAAGAGAACTAAGAAATAGAAAGGCAGCTGTAAAATTTGGTATACACTGATGTTCATATTTAATTAATGGGTAATACATTTCTGAAAGGGTCTATTTATTTTTTTGGAGTCATCCTGTAGTAGCAAATCTTAGTGATTGATGAAACCTCATACCATAAAAAGAACAGGATAGAGAAATATAATACAAAGTTGAAATGGTTAAGGCTGTTCATATTGCCTTCACTTCAAAGAAATTACATTCACTGTTGGTATTTCTCGTAGGGAACTGAGATACCATTGCAAAAGCCTTCAAAAAGGCTACATTTACATTAAGTATTAAAACAAAAAAGTGATCTGGTAACAAAAAGGCCCACAAACAGAGCTGTGGGGTACAAAATTAGTTCTTTGTAAATATTTTTCTTTATTTTTTTTCTTTGAGAAAGAGTCTTACTGTGTTGCCCAGGCTGGAGTGCAGTGGCATGATCTTGGCTCACTGCAATCTCCACCTCCCAGGCTCAAGCAATCCTCCCACCTCAGCCTCTGAGTAGCAGGGACCATAGGCACGCATCACGATGCTCGGCTAATTTTCTTTTATTTTGTGTAGAGATGGGCTTTCTCCATATTGCCCAGGCTGACCTCAGACTCCCTGTAAATATTTCTTATAGATCAATGAACATAATCCCATATTTTCTTACAATGCTGCACCCGACGGCTTCATGGGCCCTTCTAAGAAAGGAAGAAATTGACCAGTAGACAGAACTGTGCCATATGTTTTGTCATGAGATATGGGCAAAAGGATTGCTGTCAGATGCCAGGCAATGAAAGTAAAGGCAGGAGGAATTTCCACCCTTGAAGTGAAATAAAGACATTTTAAAGCTACAGAGGTTGGTGTGAGCTATTCAGGGGTCACCAGGACCAGCAGCATGTGGACTGTGTCTCAGTTAAGTCTGCAATGTCTTCCCCCCCGCCCCCGCTTAATAGTATATAAAATAGTAACATGCCCCAAATCAATCTTAGTATATTAAATATTAATTTCTTAGAAAAAATCAATGCAAATCTATAAGCTTTAAAGGCTATTTTTTTTTTTTCAGCTCTGACCTAGATGTAGCCTAACAGCCATGGGCAGCCTTTTCCCAGGCCAGCAGCACTCACTCCTAATAACAGGGTTAGTGCTAAGAGGGGGCTTGAGAGCTAGTCCCTCTAGGTTCAAATTCCAGCTCTGCCACTTACTCTGTGACAATGATAACAGTACCCATCTCATAGGGTTGTTACAACAATTAAACGAGACAGTATTGGCAGAGAGCTCAGAGCAGTATCTCATATAGTGAGCATCATGTCAGTACTTGTTAAATAAAACTAGCACCTAGACTTTGGTGTCAAACTGTTCTCCAGAGAAAGAAGCCAGGGATTCTTAGAGGGTAACTCCATATCTTGGGGCAGGGAAGGTTAAGGATCGACAAGGCTCAACATGTGGCTAGCAGAAAGGTAGAAGATGTTCATGGAGCTCAGGGGTAGTGATGAAAAGACAAATCACCGGCCAAGATGGGACAATGTGGGCATCAAAAGTACTAAGGCAATCTAAATGTGAAAGATATGATTTCATGATATCCCACACATGAAAAAGTTAATATAAAGCACACGAGGTGTTATCACGCAAAAGAAAGGAGGAGAGTATCCATTCCACTTTATTTTAATCAATGGAAGAGTGCCAGGTGTTTTGTTTCTTCTATTAAATATTTACCTATTTAAGTAGAGAAGAGGGAACACTGGGAACTTAGTAATACTAGTTCTCGGTAAGACAGACAGTGGAACAATAACAGGAAGGCTTTAACATACTTAAAAACCGGGGGAAAGAAAATCGAAATGTGTCAAGATGACGAATTCTCTAAACGTTTTAAGAGGTGCATTAACTGCAGATTTCATCCCTCATATCCTAGGAGATAATACCCCTTACATGTCTTACTAATGGAGATAGTAATAGATCATATGGTAGCTTCTAATGATGCAAAGAACCAAGCAAAGATTAGGAGGGCAGGGCAATGGACTATGAGATGCCAGCCAAGCAAAACTTGGAAAAGAAAACATTCTGGGAGAAGCACCATGCTGCAAAAAATCTAGAACTTGTGTGGAAAGTGTAACTCCAAAATCTTATTGATGTAACAAATGGTGGACAAATATAAAATGGAGCCTAGCCAGATGCCCAGTGGCTTGGATTCGATGAAGCCAGAGATGGCAAAAAATAACTAGATCAGTGGTCAGCTGGTCACACTATCTTTCTGGCTCTAATAAAGTTTCTGTAATTGTGGAAATGTACTAGTACTATATTACTGTAGAAACGTCTCAAAATGCACATTGCTCTAACACTGGACACTACCAAAATATATGTCGCTACAAATTTAGGAAAGTAAACAGACAAATTTAAAACTTAGGAAAGTAAACAACAAATGAACCATGACGGCATTGGTATTTTACAACAGCTTTAAGTATGTTATAGTTTCATAATCACTGGATCTTTGTGTGCTGTTTCCAGTGTCAGGGCCTTAAAAGAATCATCATTGCAGTTTAAGTTGTTAAAAGAGTTCAGTCAGTAATCCATGTTCAAATAGATTTCAGAAGCCGATTTTCAAAGCTTGGTTTTACATACAAATTTAATAGTTTGAGCACTAAATTACATATAGTAGCAGGTGCTTCTCTCCATGAACAAAAACCCCTAGAACATTAAAGAATACATAAAGTGGGTCACCAACAGGATGTCCGGAGAAGTAAACTGTATTTCTTCACATGAAAGACTATTCAGAAGCACGGTTATCCACTTCTTCCATCACAATGACCCCAAGGGAAACAAAAGGTAGAGGCAACAATAGAAGAAGATATGAGATAGAAATGCTACACAGTTGATAAGAGTTCTTCCATATTAAAAGCAGGACAGGGGGATAATGGGAAATGAACTACAATAGAACCTGGCTCAGTTTGTTGTATAAATGCAATCAGACATGTATAGCATAACAACACGTTCCTTCTGTTATAGCTTTGAAATAAAATGAATCTGAAACGACAAAGAATACAAATTTGTCTAGAACAATTAAATACAATGGTGAAGTTTCAGACGTGGAGAGGGGTGAAAGTGGAACTGAGAAATACTCTCAAGAGTCCACTGACCCATTTCCTCTAGAGGAGCTAAACCAAACAAGATCGATCACCTCCAAATCTTTGGGTTTATCCCTGGCAACTACTCTCCTTGCAAATTTAATGTTTTTCGTTTTGAAAGGCTGATATTATTCTTTCTACGATTCTTTCTCCCTGTTCTTCCCACCCCCCATCTAAGACGTGCAATCTAAATGCTCACTCATGGGAGAAAGGCAACAAAGCAAATGGCATTCATTGAGCACCAGCATGTGACAGGCACTGCAGAGGGAGATTTCCATGATCATTACATTTCATCATCATGAATCTTGGGAGCTGGATATTATTACCCTCGTTTTAGTAATGGAGAAACTGGAGTTCTGCAGAAATGAGCAAATTGTGCAAGGACATCAGAGCAGTTTGAGTGTTCAGACCTGTGTTCACGTCTGCCGCCAAATCCAGTATGCTCTTCCGCTGTCCCGTGCTGCCTTTGGGTTCTCTGCCCCACTCTTTTTACTGGGACTGCCTGTCAGCAGTTCTTTCTCAAATGAATTGCCAAGTCAAAAACCTCAACTCTGAAACTCAGTTCCCAAAAAAGCAACATAAAAATGTTCTAGTCTAAGTCTCCTTTGTTTATCCAGTAAGTACTTGTTACACAGAGAGCTGTATCATTCCAGCCTGAATCTCAATAGTGCTCTGTATGACCTGGAGAATTTAAATGTGTACCTGTACCAAAAAGAGGAACTCATCCTAAGTTTTCTACCAGTCACACACATGTGACAAGTTCTCCATACCAGCCTGCACTTCAGTTTCAGGTCTGGAAAAAGGTGCCTAACAACCAATGCAGCTCCCAGAGGCTGACAGAGTACCCCCTCTCCCCTTCATGTCTGTCCTTATAATGCTCTCTCTACATTCAGAACAGAGTGTAAAGGCTTTAAAACCAGCCTCTTAAGCTATCAGGGCAACATCAATTAAGATCATTTTTAAAAGCTCAAGGCAGAAAAGAAATTAACATTCCATTTATTTTAAAATGTAATACACAAGATTAAAAAGTATTAAGGACGAGTAGAGAACAACCTCTTTATTGACTTTTACAATCAAAATCGTGCATGCATGACAGGTCATTAGAAGTTGAGTTTTGCTTATTTTTATTTTATTTTTAAAATCCTACCCAAGAAAAGCATACTTTTACTAACCAAAAGTTATTTACTATCTGTACTCTGAATATTATGCAAGTGGAGAAAACCAACCAAGAATGCCACATACGGTTGGGTAGAAGTCCATGGCACAAATATGCTGGCTGAGGGGCCAAAACATGGTTTGTATCATAGTTGGGGCTGCAACCACCTGAAAGAATGGACTCCTCTTAAGTCTATGCTAGGGCAGGGAATAGATGGGTAAACAAAAGAGATGCAGACCATACCCCGAAGGAGCCTCCGGTAGAGTGGGTAGACACTAAACAAATAATTACAAATAACTATGGACCGTGTTTTCTCAACTCTAAGAAAAACATTTTCCCTTATCTATTTAATCCTCACATGCACCTAATCAGTTATGACTAATCCCCGGCTTACAGATGAGAAAACTGGCATTAACTATCTGCTTGAAGGGGTGGATTTGGGATTGGAACCTGGGCCAATGGACTCCGGAGACCATTCCTTTAAGGACAACACTACACCACTTCCCACCAGTTCCCCACCCCACCCTATCCCCTGGGCTTCTTAACTATTAGAAAATGGAACCACTATTCACCCAGTTTCTTAGGCTGAATATCCAGAATTATCTTTGGCTCCTCTTTTTCTCACTCAGTTCACCAGTTAATCCTGTCATCTTTCCTTTCAAACTATATCCAGAATCCCACTGCACTGTATTCCTTCCAGTACTATCATCCTGGCCCAGACTGACATCATCTTGTACCTGGAGAAATGTAAAAGCTTTCAACTGTTTTTCCTGTTTTGCCCCTGCTAGCTACAATTTACCTCCCACATGGTGGCCAAAGCCATCCTTCTAAAACAATTTCCCATGTTCCTCTGCTCAAAACCTCCCATTGACCTTCCATCTCGGCAGTCACTGGCCTCAGCCATCTGACCTCCTCTGGACCCTCATTTCCCATCTCCGTCTCCTTTGCTCCCTTCTCCGCAGCCACCCTCACCTCCCTGCTGGTCCTCAAACACAACAAGCATATCCCAATCTTGGCGTCTTTGCACATCTGATTTCTGCTGCCAGCACACTCTTAAGCCCCCATCTGTTGATGTGTGTCACTCTCTGATTTCACTCAGGTCAACAACTAACCTCTCTAGAGGGCTCTTCTCTGACACCCCCTGTGAAGGAGCATGGCCCTCTTTTTTGTCTGTCTCCTTCTTCAGACACTTCTCTGCACTTACAGGTAGCTGTCATCACACTACATATTTATTTGCAAATTATCTGCTTCACACACTAGAATAGAGGCTCTCTGTGGGCAGAGACTGCTTTGCTCACCGTTTCCCAGCACTTAAAACACCACCTTCGCATGTGGCAGTGAACAAAAGAATGAGTCTTAAAAGTATTATTAAAGCAAGTCAGTAGTGTGTATTATAATGGATACCATTGTGGAACGGAAGAATGACATAATTATAATACTAACTATTGTGATGAAGATTATGGAGGTTTTAATAACATTAATTGCAGAGAGGTGGTAATGTATCCTGGGGTTCAGAAATGGCCTCCTCAAGGAAGGGCTGTTGAAGTTGAAACCTGAGGCTAAGCAGGAGTTAACCAGGTATAGTGGTGGGGAGGCCATTCTCCACAGATGAACCAGTATGCACGAAAAGCCTGGAGTGGAGAAGAAACATGACAACAGATTGGAGAAAATGCAGAAGAATGAGTGTGGATGGAGCACAGGAGAGAGGGGAGGATGGAAGGGAATTGGAAAGAGACAAGACCATATACTAGGTGCTGTGGGTCACATTCTCAAATTGTGATTAAGTGAATACAATGGGATGCTTATGTCTATTTACATTAATCAGTTTAAGATGTGCCTATTCATATTCTTTTGTAGTTCAGGAAAAGTTTGAATAACCTGAAGATTAGCAGTCCCTCAAGAGAACTTTTCAGTCACATAACCAGGGGCAGGTATTGGCAGGAAGGCATTCAAAGAGAGAAAGATACTAATTCTTTGGACATTTTCTCTATTTCTTTTTTTCTATGAAGCAATATATTTAGGTCATTTATATAAAAATAATTCAGCATATTGGATTCAGAAGTCTGATGCCTGTGATAACAATTTTTAGAGAAAATTCCTTTCAAGTCTATATCCTTTTGACTTATGGCACTTTATCCAGGCTAACACACCATGATTGAGAGGATTATCTGATGAAGGAAGGGCTTAGCAGTTGCTTAGAGATATCTCTTGATAAGAAAACTGGTCACCACCTCCTGCCTCTCCCATGCATTAGCAACTGTCATCTCCCTCCCTTGTTTTATCTGAAGAATCAGACCAAGTCATTGGAGCACCAGCCAGCAAATCTGAGGTGTACAAAGCAGCTGCTGGCAAGGAAGCTTACTCTAGTTCTGAATAAAAAGTACTCACAGGTGAAATGTTAAATAATAATGAAAGGTTTAAATAAAGATTCATGATAAAAACTAAAAAAATTATGTAAATATTTGAGTACCTACAATGTGGTAGGCTCCCCAAACTGGGGACAAAAACAAGAGAATGTGGGACAGGAAATCTCCAGTGGCCATGAAATGTCACCACACTACCTACTTCCCAAGGACTAGAAAGTAGATGAGCTAAAAACCTGAAAAGCTGGAAGTAATACAAATTACTGGTATTCTTCAGGGGGTCTAATGATATCTATATCAGATATGTGGTCCCTACACGGCACTCCAAAGTCTGAGAAGGGCTAGTAAAAATGGAGCAGAGTGGCACTGGAATCATCAGAAAGATATTTCCCCCAACAATATGACAAGATCTGAAATTGCATGAGTTTGTCAAATTTTTAAACCCTACGATGTAAAAGTCCTCCTTAACATCCCAAAAGGCAATTTTTACTTTAACAAATTTTTAAATTAAAGGTAGTGCTCAAAACTGTTAATTATTTTTTCTTGCATATCAGATTTCCAAGAAATGTGTTTGTTATCTTGTACAATTCATTTACTGACCTTAATTACCTAAATGTACAAGTCAGCATTACCTGACGAGTCCGCTTGGAGATCTTACAGTGTGTGAGGGCACCCATGCTCCAGCCTCCAGCTCTTGAGCCTCGTCTTTCAACCCCAGCATTTACTTATTTCTGAGCCTTTGCACATCAGTTTCTACTTTCAGAGAATAGGTTGGCTGATTCCTGCTAATCACTCATCCTTCAGGTCTTAGCTTTGCTTGTGCACTCTGCAAGGACAGGCACCACACTTTCCCTCTACTGCATCCCCAGCATCGGCCCCATCACCGGTCACAAAGTAGGTTAGATGTCTAACAAATCTTGTTTGAAGAAATGAACCACTGTCATCTCCCCGGGACAACTTCCCCCAAACCAGAACTCAGGTTAGGTAGCCCTCTCATCTTGTCCCTCACACATGTGTACTCCAATGTACACATTACATTGTGTGTACCTTATTGCCTGATCCTTAGGTTGCTTATCTCCTTTGCTAGATTTAATTCTCAAAGCCTCAGGTCTTGTCTTGGTTCTTGTTAAATCCCAGAGTCTTCCACAACAGTTGGCAATATTGGCTGATATGCCTTATTAAATCTTTGAGGAACTCACCTGTTTCCCCCTTTCAATTAAAAAAGAAAAAAATAGCGTCCATTTCACAATTCTCTCAACAGCCTACAACGCAACAAAGTGATTATATGAAAGGACTCTAATTAGAAATTCAGATAACATAGTGCAAAACTACTTATGAAGCTAACAACATTCATTTAGCAGAAAAAATTATTTCTTCACAGTACCAACTTACTGCCTAGGACAGTAAAATCTAGAACCACCCTCATTCCCCAAACGACCATTAACTTTACTTTTCTAAGTACTGATAAAACTTGCAGCCTACATTATGGTGGCAGTAACAGAAGTTTATTTCTCATTCACTCTATGTGTCCATTTCAGGTTGGCTCCTCTCAGGGAGGACAGGGCTTCCATACTCTGGAGGGTCACCCCTTGCTGAGGCAGAAGGAATAGGAGGAGAAGAGTGGTGTGCCCAGGAGGAGGAGACTTGAAATTGAGAATTGGTGAGCAGCATCTTAATGGCCATCACACGAGATTTGGCAGAAATGTACACAATGTACAAGGGTACTTAACTTTCTACTACGATATCCCGGAAGGTAACTCTGAATCAATATACGGACTCAATCTTTTTTATGCTTTTGCAAAGCTAATGAGACAAACTCAGGTATTAACTCACTACAGGGCAATTAACCAAAAAAAGAATCCACCACAATCTAACTGGACAAATGAACATGTCCATACCCGCAGAGTACCTACAAGAGAATTCTATAAGAGAATTTTATTAACAGACTGATGTAGCTCTAGAAACTGAAAGCAGATTTGTTCCCCCAGCTGTTCCTACGTATTGACACAGTGAAGCCTCAGCATTATCCAACTGCTTCCACCTGGCACTGTCAAAAACCATTAGTTTGTAGATGATACATGGGCACAGAGTATCTACCACGTCCTTTACAGCTACTCTAATTTATACTCACATTTTGAACAAATACAAATGCAGGCTTATGCAAAGCATATGGTACGGGCAGGCAGAGTGAAGGAATGGACCCCGTGGAGAGCTTAAGGGAGAAGCAAGGCTATAAATTCAAGTTCCAAAGAAAGTGATATGGATAAAATTGTTAATGATGATGAGGAAGAAAGGGAGGAAAAGTTCTGGAAAGCTTGGGGAACATTAGTATTTAAGGGAGATTTGAGAAGAAAAGGGAATGTAGTGAGAAAACTAGAAAAAGAAGCTGAAGCAGTCTCCAGAAGTTACGAGATAAAAGACTTCATGGACTAGAGAGTGAGCAGTGACAATTACTGTTGCAGTGAGGACATGGAAGATGCGCACATTTTCAAAGTGACCCTTTGCACCTAGAAAGTCACACCGGTGAGCGTTTTCCTAAGTAGCACTGAAATGGAAGCAATGCATGGAGAGCACCCCGCAGTTTCCCAGGCACATCCTACTCTGCCCTTCCATGCACCCACACTCACTTTCCTCTCCAGCCTTCCACTGTCTGGCTGGCTGCTTTATGGTTCAGCTCCCAGCTCATGTCCTGGGGAAGCCTTCCTACAGTGGCTTGTTCGGCTGGATGGGACTCCTGCTAGACAACTTCAGGAAAAGGTTTGTCTTGTCTTTGTGTACTTGGCACCCAGACAAGTTTTTGACAAAGTAAGCATTCAATATACTGGTTTTGGTTGTTTTTGTTTTGGTGAGACAGAGCTTCACTCAGCTGTCCAGGCTGGCGTGCAGTGGTGCAATCTCAGCTCACTGCAACCTCCGCCTCCCAGGTTCAAGCGATTCTCCTGGCTGCCTCAACCTCCTGAGTAGCTGGGATTATATGCATGCACCACCATGCTGGCTAATTTTCTATTTTTAGGAGAGATGGAATTTTACCATGTTGGCCAGGCTGGTCTTGAACTTCTGACCTCAAGTGACCCACTGGCCTCAGCCTCCCAAAGTGCTGGGATTACAGGCATGAGCCACCATGCCTGGCCCAATATACATTTCTATAAGGGAGGAAATAAAGGAGTGCTGTCGTTTGGTTTGTCCCCACCAAGTCTCATGTTGAAATCTGATCCCCAGTGTTGAAATTGGAGACTAGTGGGAGGTGTTTTGGTCATGGGGTCAAATCTCTCAAGAATGGCTTGGTGCATCTTCATGGCGATGAGTGAGTTCTGGCTCTATTAGTTCCTCAGAGCTGGTTGTTAAAAGGAGCTTGGCACCTCCTTTCCTCTCTTGCCATGTGACCTCTGCACATGCTGGCTGTCCTTTGCCTTCTGCCATGAGTGGAAACAGCCTGAGACTTTCACCAGATGCCCAATCTTCCAGCCAGGAGAATCATGGGCCAAATAAACCTTTTTTCTTTATAAATTACCTAGCCTTTGGTATTCCTTTACAGCAACATAAACTAAGACAAGGAGGGGAAGATTTTCTTTAAAAGGGAGCAATAGTACACCCAGTAACTTGAAGGGGTGATGCAGTCTGGAAGAGGAAGTGTGTTGTTTTACCCAATAGCAATGACTTAGCACATCTGTGGGAGAGGGAAAGTGATGGAGGGGAAAAGGCACAGGACGCTACGACAACAAATGAAAGAAATGGAAGACACAATGTGCTGTGTGGAGTGTTAACATTTAGCCTTCTCCATTATCATTCAAGAGGAAGACAATACTGGAAGGTCTTCCAATGACAATTAGAGGTATCAGCCTAGAAGTGACACTTCATTTATGCTCAAAATGTACTGGCCAGAACTAGTCACATGGACTACCTACAAAGGGAGCAGAGAGGTGTAAGCCTCCCATGTGCCCACACAGAGAAAGAAGGGTATGCACTAGATGTCGCTAACATATCTCTTCATTATTCCCAAACAGTCCTGCAATCTAGATTTACATCTGGAAAGCCTCCAACAATGCCTCTTCTCCATCTCACCATTGTACTTCACCCTTCATCTGTTTCACTCCCATATCTGCTACTTTTCCCAAACATAAACTTCATGTCATTCCCAATAATTGCTTACTAAAAAAAATTCGTTGTGGCTGCTCACTGCTTATGATGTAAATAAAGTTCCTTATGATGAGATACAAGGGCCTTCACAATCTCATGCAAACCTATCTTTTCAGCCCTGTCCCTGCCTCTATGCAGTTTTTGTTTTTTGTTGGTGTTAAGAGTTGGTGCCTTCTGGACTCTTACTTTGATGATTTTTAACTGCAATGAGTTAGAAATCTCAGGACAAAAGAAACTTGGCTTAGGGTTTCATTTCATTCATGGCTCTTTATTTCTTGGCATATGTGGTGAGTGCCCACAGCCCTCTGCCTCACGCGGGACCTTCAGGAGTTCTGCTGTCTGCGCCAGCACTGGCTCTGCTCCCTGCATGGTTCAATCAAGAATGGTTGGAGGGCTCTGGGCACAGCTGTAGCAGAGTTTTTGCAGGAAATCTCCAGGTGATTAAACCAGCAAATGAGGGATTATTACCTTTTCTGTAGCAAAAATTGTGGTCGTTAGTGAATTCACCTGGGACCTCCATCCATGACCAATCCCAGCAGGTTTTACCTGAGAAGGAAAGTCCCTCCCACTTCCCCTTCGATCCTGGATACATAGCATACAGGTGTACTCAAGAGCAGCCCAGCAAGAGTCCTAAATACAGAGGCAACATTCAGATGTGATTCCGTCTACCATCTTGAAAGGAAGCACCAATCCCACAGAGAGGTTCCAGAGGACATGCCTGGCAGACCTAAAGAGCAGTCAAATGCTACCAGCACCCACTCTTTCCGTAAGAAGGGAGAATCATTGTATGTCTAGTGTCAGGTGGTTCAGGCTCCACAAATACCCTGTCAGGGATTTTGACAGGCCTACAAACAGTCACAAAAGATTTTTCTAATTCCCAGAAATTGCCACTTTCATACTGCCATGACCTTCCTCATGCTGCTGTCTCCCTCATGGGCCTCCTCTACACAACACCTGTTCCCCCAGGGTTCGAACAGTCAGCTTTGCTCACCTCTTCCCATTTTCTCCAGACTTAGAATTAACCAGCCTGTGCCCATTTGCTGGGTTCCCATCACATTTGATCAACTCCTTCATCACAGTAGCTTATTATATTACAGTTATACACACAATATCTCCCCTGCTAACTTGTGAACCGCTTGAAAATAGAAAATACATTTTTTAACCTTCAGAGCCTTCCTTACACTCCATGAGGAGGTTTAATAAATGTTAGCTGACTGAAAACTGAGTTAATTTAATGGTTTTCTGTCAACCTAGCTGAAAGAGTCTTAAGTTTTACTTGTAACTAATATGGCTTGCTAAATATGGGCCTTGTTGATCATACATTATTTTCTTTAATAAACAATTTTAACTACCAAACCATTTAATAACATAACACAATCTAAACATCTTCTGTTTTGGTATCTGTCTCATAATACAGTCTGAAAAGTGTGAATGTTAAGTGGAGATGGTTCATCTTTTAGTCTATAAGTACCTAATCAACGATATTTACTGAATAGAATAAACTGTTTAGATTCCTAACAGAGCTGCAAAACTGGCTTTACTGATGAGGTAAATCACTGCTTTGAGATATAGTAAAAATAAATATATCTCAGGAAAAGATATGTTTTTAAGTGCAAACACCAAGAGTATTTTTTCTGTGTGTGAGAAAAAAATTACTTGAGCATACTGTTTTAAATGAATTGTACTTAAATCAGAAGAACTCTATTATATAAATGAATGCTGAAGCAGTTCTGGTATAAATGGAGTTACTGAAAAGTAATAAATCAATCCTTGAAGAATATTCAAAAGCACATTAGGGAGGAAGCTGATGTAGGCAGAGTCCCAGTCATTCATCCTTAGCCACTTAACCCTGATGACCTTCAAGGAGCTATTGATGCTAGCTGTCGGTTGCTTAACATCTGAAATGAACAGACCACTAGTGACCCTCTACTTAAAAAAAAAAAAAAAAAAAAAAAAAAAAAGAGCATGTGAAAGTTCAACTTCCAAAGAACCAATACTGATTAACAGTACCATTCTGAACATTATGAAAATGTCTTGCACTGACATAGGTCACAAAGCAAGCTTCCTCGTGCTTTTAAAATATAATTTGACTTATGTGAATTTTCAAAACCAAACCTCAAGCAAGCCTCTGCGTCCTTTACTCAGGTCAGAAATGCTGAGAGCAGTACAGTGACACGTGGCTGCAGGGCCACGTACAAGTACAAGGTATTGATTAAAATTACATCAAGTGCAGCTGCTTTCTGCAGCAATTTAACTGCCAAAGTGGGAGAACATTAGCTCTGTGCCATGTGGCAGCACAATCCTGACAGCCACATAGATGTCCTCAGGTCACCCACCTACAGACAACTTGAGGCTAAATTGAAAGACTGAATTCAGATCTAGTTGTGATCTTCATTCCTTTTTTTCCTGGAAGTATCAGTAAGAGCTTTCAATTTTACATTTTTTTCAACTTTTAGTAGACCCTAATTCGATATACACATACCTTACAAATTATAATTTGGCTGTAACAGAACCATGTCTCAAAATAGACATTCCAAAGTGGAAGGAAAAGCTTGTCATCACCACCATGATTTTGTTTGCTTCACTGATAAGATTTTGAAGCACATCCCCCTTCCAGGCAAATACTTTAAGTCATCCTTTCTGGACAATAGAGTAACATATCACATCACTTTAAAAGAATTACGGGGGAAAAACCTAAAAATTTCGTCTCTTTTTATTCAGGATGGGCTACTGAAGTTTATTTTTATTTTTTGATTTTTTTTCTGGAGACAATATTATAACCTGTGCTTGGTGCTCACTCTTCATGCTGTAAAGGGTGGGGAGAGCAGGATACTATCCTCTAAGCAAGGGGATTAGTTTCCACTATACCATACTTGGTTTTTCATGCTGTTAGATTTAGACATTTGTTTCATAGAATCAAATGTAACTAGATTTTCAATTCACTTCCACTTTTTGTTAAAATGCATATTCAGAGATTTTATTTAAGATAAAGTGGACAAGGCAGAAGAAAAAGTGTTAATTTTTAGTGAAGTATATACAAGTATCCCACTTAAAAGTCATTAGAACTTAAGAAGAACCCAACTTTTGTGATGACACTTACTCCGACAGCACTGTACAGCTGGGAAGGGCTAAGTCAATGACCTAACTTTATGAATATGCAAACTGAGGATTAAAATAGTGAGGCTGCTTGCTGAAGCCACAGACTGGCTAGGGAAAGAGCCAAGACTACCACAAGCTGCCCCTTCAAGTTATTGATCATGGTGCCACCCCAGCAGCATGCTACTCCTCTGTCATCCTATGCATGGGTTCTCAACTTTTCATTAATTTATTTTCCCAAGAAGAGTGTGAGCCTCCCAAGGTTAAAACCTCTGTATCTTTTGCCTCTTAAGGCACGTGAAGCACACAGTGAATGCATGATGATACCAAAAAAGGGGCAATTTAAACCTAAATATTAAAGTGAAGCCATAATGCTTTTTAATCAGTATGTCCAGCTCACCAAAACACTACTTTGGTAAAGTACATTAAAGTATATAGCTAACGCTTCCCCAGACAATTTCCAGTCTAAACACTGATCTTTTCTAACTATTAAATAATGTCACAAGAAATACTGGAAAAGTCCCTTTTGAGTATTTTTCCCAGAAAAATGTCACTTTTCAAATTATAGCTTAGCAAAGATTTGTCTACAAGGAGGTTCATCCCAGGACTGTTGTCAATAGTAAAAACTTGGCTAACATCAAGGGAAAAAATGTGTGTTACAACCATAAATAGAATACAATGCAGCTATTAAAAATGAGAGAATAAAATACTTGTTTACATGGGAAGATAGTGACTCCATTTGAAGTGAAAAAACTAATCAGTATGTAGAATTATCCCAGTTTGAAAATAAATATGTACTAACAGATGCACACAAATTATCAATTGAAGCTAATTACAGGTGATAGAATATATGGATAGTTTATGTTCTAAGTTCCTGACTAACCAATGCCTTCCTCCACTTTGACAGGTTAGTAAACATCTCAAGATAATTTTAAGTTCTTCTCATCCACAGTCAGTGGAGATAGAAATTTGTGCAACAGAAACTTTTGCCGAAGGGTCAAACTCTGCTAGAAAAATAATATTCTCAGCACGAGTTTAATTAAACTTGCAGCTGACATGCATTGTGCCTCTCGGGCAACTTGTAGCACTTTGGAAGGCAACAAAATAAAACTATTAAAAGACAGTTTTTCAACAAGAAACAGGACATCAGGGACGTTAAAATAATGTTCCTGAGGAACGTGCTACACATCTGAAACCCAAACAGAGTGATCTTGACACTCATCTGAGCATAGCTTGCTGGTAACTCAGGTGATACAAAATCCAAACCTGTGGGCAGAGCGTCCCATTTGTGGTCTAGGTTCTTTGAAGACCTGGGAAAGTAGCAATAGGAGATCTAACCTGTTTTAAATATTGGGGGGTGGGGGGTGGGGGAGAAGCTAACGACAAACATTGTGGACAAGAAGTACTCAAGATTCACAAAGGTTAATTCCTTTGCTTTTGGCTGAAATGTTATCAGTTCAATATGATTTTTCACTACACCTTCGTACTGATTAGGAGATACGATGTATCCGGTTAATTTTTTTTAATAGGAGTAACTTAATGCCTATTTAATACAGCTTGCTGGACAAAATTTTTCACAAAGAATTCATCCAACAAAAAAATAATAATAAAAGGGCTGGTGATGTTGAGAAGGTTGGGAACCAGGACTTGAGGAATTTACAGCACAAGTCCTCATGGAGCCCAGAACCAGAGACGAATCACATCGGGTGGTCCCTCTGAGGATGGCAAGGCAGGTGGCAGGGCTTCAGGTGATGTGCAAGGGGCAAAAGGGCAGCGTGACCAGGTAGTCTCTGTCAGCACTAAACTGATGACAGGGAAATGGGGAGAAGAGGACAGGCAGGACTTCAAGTATGGGCCCATGTGATTCCCAGCTGAACACCAAGATTTAAAAAAAAATACATAAATAAACACCAGCTGCTGTAGTCAGAGCTGCCAATTCTTCTCTTCTTCCCATTTGCTGCTGCACTGAGTCACCAGCCCAGTTCTGGACACCTGGTTCTAACAACAGAGCAGCATGGTCCTCTGTGGCATAGCCTCATTGTTGATAATCACAGGGAGAGATGCCAAGAGGGCATCTAATCTCACTCTTTGGCTCCACTCCAAACCATACCTTATGGGCAAACACTGTCCTAAAAGGCCAATAAAATTATTTGTCCCAAACGTATCTTTTAGAGTCCATTGTCATAGGTTACTTATTTACAACAAAATACTATAGCTATTTCCTCTTTTATATTACAAAAAATCCTCTTTTTAAAATTGCTTTTTGTTGAGACAGGGTCTCACTCTGTCACTGAAGCTGGAGTGTGGTAGCAGGATCACAGCTCACTGCCGCCTTGACCTGCCTGGTTCAGGTGATCCTCCCACCTCAGCCTCCCAAGTAGCTGGGACCACAGGTGCATACCACCATACCTGACTGTTTGTTTGTTTGTTTGTTTTGGTGGAGACTGGGTCTTGCTATGTTGCTCAGGCTGGTTTTGAACTCCTAATCTCAAGCAATCCACCTGCATTGGCCTCCCGAAATGCTTGGATTATAGGCATGAGTCATAGCACCTGGCATCAGAAAAAAAAAAAAAGAAGTAAAAACTCTTAATAGTCCCTTCTTTATTAATATCAGTTTGGTTTTCCATTCCTGCTTTCACTGACACCCTGTTATGGGCTGTTCACAGTCACTGTATCTTACAATTTGCTTCCTACTGAACATTTACACTCCATCTTTTATTTTTACCGGCTGTGTGTAACATATTTTGTCAACAATCACCTTTTCAAAAAGGCATATAGTGACTATTAGTACACCACAGCAGACCACTTAAATATAGAAACTCAATAATCTATAGCATTTTTATTTTATTTATTTATTTATTTATTTATTTATTTATTTATTTATTTATTTATTTATTGAGACAGAGTCTCACTCTATTGTCCAGGCTAGGGTGAAGTAGAGTGATCCCGGCTCACTGCAGCCTCTACCTCCCAGGTTCAAGTAATTCTCCTGCCTCAGCCTCCCGAGTAGTTGGGATTACAGGCACCTGCTACTACACTCGGCTAGTTTTTGTATTTTTGGTAGAGATGGGGTTTTGCCATGTTGGCCAGGCTAGTCTCAAACTCCTGACTTCAGGTGATCCACCCGCTTCAGCCTCCCAAAGTGCTAGGATTACAGGCGTGAGTCACCAGGCCCGTTCATATTTTTATTTAAAAAAAAAAATCAGTTTATCACAAGATTTTTTTCCTTCCTATACTTATATGAAAAAGATCACAGGTAAAGATGCACCATTTTTTAATAGCTTAAATGTGTATTTATCAACTTCCTGAAAGTACAGTAGAGCACATAAGCCACTTTGGTCCTCTCGGCTGGGCAAATAATTGGTCTGTCTGCCCAGAACCCTGGGATGATTAATTACACCATGCATTCAGCAAGGCTCCATTAGGCCTGGCTTCTGCAAGCCAGCAACGTAGATGCACACACTCAAGACGGCCACCCTAAGAGACCACACTGCCAAAGACGAAGATATGAATGCTAACTGAATGCTGTCACACTTGTTGGCCCCTAAGTTCACTAACTTGAAAAATTTCCATTAAAACTTGACTCTGAAGCAAACTTGCCCACTCACAATCTCAGCTACCTGGAGGCTCAGGTGGGAAGATCACTTGAGCCCATAGGGTGATATGATTGTGCCTGTGAACAGCTACTGCACTCCAGCCAGGGTAACACAGTGAGACGCCATCTCTAAAACAACAAGCAAACAAAAACCTGACTCTACTTAAGTAAAACTTAGGTAACAAACCTCCCAAATTAAATTTTAAAGGGGACTCACATAAAACCTCACTTACGATTTGAGTCCCATTACTCAGAATTCCTAAGTACATTTCCTTACTTCTAAGTAGCTACTGATGTTAAAACACATGCTGTATTTATTAACTTTAGAAAAAAGAAATATCACTACATAAAATGTACAGATTGGTTTTTAAGACATACAGGCTTTCCAAAAACATTAAAATATTTTAAAATAGCAGTGTAGTCCAAAAATATAGTAATTTTGACAAGGTTTTGACTGTTATACTTAGGAATGCACATATAATAAGGAAGTATAATTTTAAGAGACTACTATATTCAATAGAACTATTTTAAAGTACTGTTAAATGTATCCTTTTATGCAAAACTTGATGTGCCAACATGCCTTTATTCAATATAAAGCCTCTTGAAAATTAGTTTGAGTAATAAAATGCATTTAATTCACTTATGTGGCATTTTGTTTATGGGGATAGGATGTCTTTTTTTTTTTTTTTTTTTTTTAATAATTTCACACAATGAATGGTCAGGTTTAATGATTCAGTGATGGTCACCAGGGTCATGGGACAGCCTGCGATTCTAAAGTAACTTGATTTCTCTCTGGGGTTCATTTTCTTCTTTTATTGAACATAGACAACAGATGCTTACCTTTAAGCATTACAGACCAGGGCCTTAATGATCATCCAGAGCTACAGAGATGGAAGTTGGTGTTCCCTTATTCTTTCTCCTAAATATGAGAGCATAAAGTCCACAGAAAGAAAATACAGCTAGGCAGTTAAATTTTACAGCCGTTTAGAGAAAACTAAGTCAGAAATAGTATAACAAAGGAAGCACTATGGATTCATCTTTCAGAGGACCCAGCTGATCTGATCACACCAGAAAAAGAGCAGCTGAGCAGGTACTCTGCTTTCCCTAGGCTGTCTAGTGGACAATCTCTACTTCAGACATATGGAAAACACAGTGATGTCCTGATTCATCATGAGCACTTTTCAGGTAACACATTCTGAAGTCTTTGTTGAAGAGTACTCTTCAGGGAGCATTCCTGCCTGGCCACCAGCTGAAAAGAGGAGTGATTCAAGTTTTTGGCAGATTTCCTAATTTAATTAAATGGGAGCATAGCAAAGAGATACTTTTAAATTTGACCCCATGTGAAGCTCAGCTATGTGGATGCTAAGTTATGGGAAGGTTATCAATTGAGCGAGCAATTGCAGGGGCCACTGTTATAAAACTGAAGTCTGAGGTGGTCCCTTCCATGCACAAGGACCCAATTGCTGCTATTTTTCTCAACTGAGGATGTCAAAGTCACTCAGACTTATTTTTTTTATTTTCTATGGAAAAGAACTTAAAAGCATAAATTAAGGCCACTGCACTAAAAAAAAAAAAAAAAAACAAGCTTAGAGATAACTCAAGAATGGACTGATGGACAGATAAATGGGTACACAGACAGGTAAATGATAAAGCAAATCTAACAAAATGTGAATTACAGAAGATAAATGGCGGGCATATGCGTGTTAAGTCTACAATGGTTTCGACTTTTCTGCATGTTTGAAAATTTTCTTTTTTTCTTTGTTTTTCTTTAACAAGACGGAGTCTCACTCTTGTTCCCCAGGCTGGGGTGCAATGGCGCGATTTCGGCTCACAGCAACTTCCGCCTCCCGGGTTCAAGCGATTCTCCTGCCTCAGTCTCCCGAGTAGCTGAGATTACAGGTGTATACCACCAAGTCCGGCTGATTTTTGTATTTTAAGTAGTGAGGAGGTTTCACCACGTTGGCCAGGCTGGTCTCGAGCTCCTGACCTCAGCTGATTCGCCCACCTCGGCCTCCCAAAGTGCTGGTATTACAGGTGTGAGTCACTGCGCCTGGCTGAAAATTTTCATAGTAAAATGCTGGGGGAAAAAATAATTCCGAGTTATAATCACAATAAAGGAGGCAGCAGGCCCCACTGTGAAAAACCTCAGCCCTGAGGGCAAACACTTGGTTCCTGGCCTAACTCCAGGAACTCACAGAGTTTAGAACTGGAAAGGGCATTGGCAATCCTCTAGGGCAGGTAAAATACATGATTTTATGAGTCCATGAAAATTTAGAAAAATAGAAACAATATCATACCTTTTTCATAAAACTAAAAGTATTTGATTTAAAAACTGTTGTTTTGCTGAGGTTATATGCCTCTATGATTCTGGTTTTAAAACTCCTTTATTTCATGAAACACTGGTGATGGTAGATGACAGATTTGATTATGTCCACACTTGGCAAAATAAAAAGTTAATAACCTCATGTCAGTCTTCTCAACATTTTTGAAATGATAAAAGGTTACAAAATAAAAATTCTGAGAACTACCAATGCAGTTCAATGACCCCATTTTGTAAGAAGAAACTGAGGCCCAGAGTGGGATTAAGTGGGGCAGTAACCAGCTCGACAACTGTAGGCAGTCACCAACTCAAAGGGTCAAAAAGGTGACTCACTTAATCACAGCTGGGATGCCTATCCAAGGAACAAATCCCAGGTTACACATACAGGGACGGAAGCCCCTTGTAAGAATCACCCACATGGCTGACTTTTCAGTGCTGCCATTGGTCTTCTGAACATAATCTCTGTCAGCTCAGCATTTAGAGTGAATTTCTTATAGAAATCAGTTTCTGAATTTTGATGTTAGTCCTTCAATCATGCTTGCACAAACATAGGTAAACAGTGACATAATACAAGCACATAAGGAGATGCGAATTTACTACATTCGAGACTATCATCCACTGGTCTTATTTTTTCTAAGCTTTTCTCATAGCCAAATTGCCGGCACAGAATTTTATGTAGAATATTCTGTTCTTTGTAAGCTAATATTCAGGGAAACCTGAGATGACATTTGATAACAATACAAGCAGCAGACTACAAAACGTGAGATTTCAACTGGTTCAAGAAATGCAATTAGCCGGGTGTAGTGGCTCACGCCTGCACTCCCAGTGCTTTGGGAGGCAAAGGCAGGTGGATCGCTTGAACCCAGGAGTTCAAGACCAGCCTAGCCAACATGTCAAAACCCCATCTCTACCAAAAATACAAAAAACTAGCCAGGTGTGGTGGTGCGTGCCTGTGGCCGCAGCTACTAGGGAGGCAGAGGCACAGGAATTGCTTGAACCCAGGAGGCAGAGGCTGCATTGAACCTGCATCACACCACTGTACTCCAGTCTGGGTGAGAGAGCAAGATTCAGACTTTGTCTCAAATAAAGGAAATGTACTCAATAAACCTGCATTTAAACTACAAAAATAATATAAATAGATGAATATCAAATTAAAACCATGTCTAATAAAGGGAAAAAGGTAAACATCTTAGACTAATTAAAAAAGGGGAAACTATAGAAGTTGAACTGTTTTATAAAAATAAACACCCATTCACCAAATATGTCTGTCATTACCCTACCTGCTTAGACAAATGAGATGAGGAAAAGAAATAAAAATAACAGTGAGCAGGTGGGGTGCAGTGACTCACGCCTGCAATCCCAGCACTTTGGGAGGCCAAGGTGCGTGGATCTCTTGAGGCCAGGAGTTCAAGGCCAGTCTGGGCAACATGAGGAAACTCATCCCTACTAAAAATACAAAAATTAGCCAGGTGTGGTGGGACGTGCCTGTAGTCATAGCTACTCGGGAGGCTGAGGCGTGAGAATTGCTGGAACTGGGGAGGCAGGTGCTGTAGTGAGCCAAGATCGTGCCACTGCACTCCAACCTGAGCGACAGAGCAAGACTATCTCAAAAAACAAACAAACAAAAATGAGCAGAGCTCTGGTGTATCATACTAGCCAGGTTTATACCCCTGTGACCAAAGAGCTACATCATCTTATATTAATATGTAATACTTATTTATTGGTACAAATCTTCAAGCCATATTTAGTTCCAAAGCTGGCCTGAGTCTTTATCCCTTCTATGGCATTTTTGGGACAGTTTTGAATTCCTAGCCTAGACAGCTCCCCAAGGGCTGCAAGGCAGGGCAGCAGGCATATTCAGACACAATCACTATTTGCCTGTTGACACATTTGTCTGTTTGGTCATTTCATCTGTCTTCTAATATGTGCCTGAAACAAAGAAGGTATTCAAATATCTGTTGACTAAGTTACCTATAGTAGTAGAATCTTCTAAACTATCTGCCCAGCCCTAACTACCACCACCTCCCTGTTTAAAGAACTGCCCATTCTCAGGGGTGGGTCCTGGCAGCCATATTTATGATCACCTATGTCAATGGTGGACATCTGAGACAAACTGAACCAATTGGAGTCTCTCCCAAAAATTCAAAATTGGAATTGAGGCCATAGTTGATGTGGTCTGGTTGCTTGTTGGTGGCATGGAGAAGTCACCTGTGCCCTGGTGAAAGACTGAAAGAATGGCCACTTTGTTGCTGGCTAGCTTTCCAGTTCAGGGTTCCAGTCCCTTGTAAAATCCAAGTTATTCCTATACTTGGGTTCTATAAGACAGTTGGTATCTAATTACCATTTCTTTCCCCGCCCCCCATGCCCCGAAGTTAGCTCAAAGGCATTTCTATGACTTGCAACTAAGGACAGTAAGTAGCTAAAAGGAGTAGGATGGTTATTCTAGTACTTTACATGTTCTAAGCCTGATATGAAATAGAAGCCATAGAGGAGAAATTAGGTATGATCACCCAAATATTAAATTTTGCATTGCAAAGAAAAAAAAAAGAAGTTAAAAAATGAACATGTTTGAAAATATATTACAACATGATAGGTCAAGGGTGAATAGCCTTAAAATATAAAGAGCACTTATAAATATGAAACATTATTTCAACAGAAAAATGAATATAAACAGGAAAATCATAAAAAGATCTCAAAATGGGTTGGGTGCAGAGACTCATTCCTGTAATCCCAGCACTTTGAGAGGCCGAAGTGTGCAGATCATCTGAGGTCAGGAGTTGGAGACCAGCCGGACCAACATGGAGAAACCCCATCTCTACTAAAAATACAAAATTAGCTGGGCATGGTGGCGCATGCCTGTAATCCCAGCTACTCAGGAGGCAGAGGCAGGAATTGCTTGAACCCAGGAGGCAGAGGTTGCAGTGAGCCAGTAAGCCAAGATGACGCCATTGCACTCCAGCCTGGGGGACAGAGCAAGACTCTGTCTCAAAAAAGAAAAAAAAAGATATTTACATGGCTAATATCTGTGACATATAAGTATATACATCTGTTTATTCATTTTCTTCAATAATCAAACACAGATTACAATGAAGTATATATCATCTATCAGATCATTGGCAAATATTAAAAGGCTTAATACTAAAGTGGTAGATACTGCTGACTGCAGTGTGAATTGATACAACGAATCTGATATGTATCACAGTTGTGAATGTGCATAGCTTCTACCCAAGCTTTCCATGTCTAGAAGTTAATCATAAGGAAACAACTGGATGAGCTGAAAAAAACACATGAAGATATTCACTAAAAGCCTAAAAGTAAATCTAAATGTTCAATGGGAGATTCATGAATGAGAAGCCCTTCAGTGGAATATTATGCAGTCGACATAATAAGAATATATGGGCTGGGCGCGGTGGCTCAAGCCTGTAATCCCAGCACTTTGGGAGGCCGAGACGGGTGGATCACGAGGTCAGGAGATGGAGACCATCCTGGCTAACATGGTGAAACCCCATCTCTACTAAAAAATACAAAAAACTAGCCGGGCGAGGTGGCAGGTGCCTGTAGTCCCAGCTACTCGGGAGGCTGAGGCAGGAGAATGGCGTAAACCCGGGAGGCGGAGCTTGCAGTGAGCTGAGATCCGGCCGCTGCACCCCAGCCTGGGCGACAGAGCAAGACTCCATCTCAAAAATAAATAAATAAATAAATAAATGAAGAATATATGTTGCAGGCCGGGTGCGGTAGTTCACACCTGTCATCCTGCACTTTGGGAGGCTGAGGCAGGAGGATCACCTGAGGTCAGGAGTTTGAGACCGGTGTGGCCAACATGATGAAACCCCATCTCTACCAAAAATACAAAAAATTACCTGGGTGTGGTCATGGGCACCTGTAATCCTAGCTTCTTGGGAGGCTGAGGCAGGAGAATCACTTGAACCCAGGAGGCGGAGGTTGCAGTAAGCCAAGATCGCACCACTGCACTCCAGCCTGGGCAACAAGAGTGAAACTCCGTCTCAAAAAAAAAAAAAAAAAAGAAAAGAAAAAAGAATGTATGTTGGAGAGGGGTCCATTATATATTAAGTGAAGGAGACATGTCAAAAGACATGTAAACATATGATCAGCTTTTATTTTTTAAAAAACATCTACATAAGAAATCAGAGGCTGGGCGCGGTGGCTGAAGCCTGTAATCCCAGCACTTTGGGAGGCCGAGATGGGTGGATCACGAGGTCAGGAGATCGAGACCATCCTGGCTAACACGGTGAAACCCCATCTCTACTAAAAATACAAAAAAATTAGCCGGGCGTGGTGGCAGGCGCCTGTAGTCCCAGCTACTCGGGAGGCTGAGGCAGGAGAATGGCGTGAACCTAGGAGGTGGAGCTTGCAGTGAGCCGAGATAGTGCCACTGCACTCCAGCCTGGGCGACAGAGCAAGACTCTTCCTCAAAAAAAAAAAAAAAAAAAAAAGAAATCAGAGAGACCTAATCTTAAATATAAATAGTGGCTAATGAATTATCAAACGTTTTTCATACCTTTTACTAGGTTATGTTTGATAATTTACTAATTATGATAGTAAATTATCAAACATTTTCATACCTTTCATGTTCTTCATACCTTTTACTAGTCTATATTATCTGAATTTCCTATAATGAGTATCTTATGGTTAAAAATGTTTTCAGTATTTCATTAGGCACAGTGAAAACCCACCAAAGGTGGGAGTTCCACAGAACTGGACATGAATCCAAGATCTGCCACTTAAAAAGCTTTGTTACTTTGAGCAAATTACTTACCTACATTACATTCATCTCATTAAATCCTTACACGTAAAGTGCTTAGTACAGAACCTACACACAGGACTAGCTCAACAAATGACTATTGCATTTAGCAATTTTCAGTGCCTCTAATAAAGTATAAATAGGAATGATCCCATCACTATGTGGTATATGGGAGATGGGCCAAACAAATCAAATGCTATACCATTCTTAAGCTAATAATTTGCAAAGTATCTACTGTAGTACCAAACTGGAAAGCTAGTGAAAACCACTTATCTGAAAAAACAGCATGGGAAAGGCTCCTCAACTCTTTGCCATAACATTATGTTGTATAATTAGGTTCAATCCTGCTTCTTTTGCACCATAATTAAGGGCATCTGCTCTCCTTACATGGTTAGTAGGAAACACAGTCAATTATGGAAGGTCACAGAAGTAATGCAGATAAATCAGAATGAAAATCATAGTTAAATAACTGCAGTACCATCTACTCTCTTCCCCTTCTCCCCCATCTGCAAGGACGACAAAGATTCTGTCCTCCACCAAACTCTACTCAGGCCTCTCTTCTCTGCTAGGCCACAACATTGGCCCCAGTCCTGTTCCTTAAGCAAGAATCCTGTTAAGTCAGGCTAGTAAGAATCCCCCAAACTTGATATCTGCTCAAGTTCCTCATTCCCCATCTTTGATGTATAAGTCTTTGGTCTGCTTTCAGCAAGAATCCTGCTAGGTCAGTTTAGTTTGGTTTAATGTCCCTGCTGAGTAACTTTCCATTCCACTGACCCCTCACACTCTGCTCTTTGCCTACAAGTACCAGCTGTCAATGCTGTATTGAGCTGGGTTGTTTTCCTATATTGCAACAGACTTGAGTAAAGTCTTCCCTAGCACTGTAACAAGTGTCAGAATAATTTGTTTTCTCTAACAGCAGGTAAGGTCTTGGGCCTTCGGGTACAAAGCTAATCACAAGCTGGTTGGAAAAAACAAGTTTGCTTCCCTAATGTGACTTAAAGGCTCCAAATACTGAGATTCAAAATTACCCAGAAGCATTAAGACATTAAAATCAAAACAAAACCCCTGGTGCTGGTCCCTTTGAACCTTAATAGTCAATTTCATTTTAATTTAATTTCAAAGGAAGTACAAAAGGGGGAAGGTTATGCTATAACATTTTCTTGAGGATTATGACTATGTCTCATTATATTATGAACCCAGCATGGGACCAGTGCTGGACACATAGTAGGACTGCAATGATTTCATCAATTGAGGGAAATAATGGAAGCAGATGAATGATTATTTCCTGAAAAATGATAGCATAAATTCAAGGGGGCAAGCTAATTAATCCTCCCTTTAAATTAGGCAAATCACAGAACTATAAGTGCACCAGAGTTTATTTCTACCAAACACTGAGAATTAAAAACAACTTTCTTGAACATTAATGTATTTTTAGAAAACAATTCCAGTATGCAGTTTTACATTTTCACTTAGTACTGCTGTAACCTTAATTAAAAGCACTGTATAGTGGGCTCATATCAGAGATGTGGATGTCTACCTAAACTGGGACTGAAACATATAGTAAACACCCCCCTGCATGGTTAAACCCTTTGCCTGAAGCATCACCAGTCCTTGAAAGAAGCTGATGCATTTCCCTAAGAAAAGAGACATCCCCAGGAGCTCCACCTCAGGGGGATGATTTCTTTATAATGTTATATCTGAAATACGAAGGAGCGCTTAGCTGTCTGCTTTAAAATAGGAAATTAATACCTTTTGTAAGTCACCAGAAAGGTAGCTGAAATAGCTCAGGCTACTCTGGACTTCTAATTCATCTGCAAATACCCTCACCCACTTCTTTTTATCCTTACACAAGAGTAGAGAACATCGAGTTTCTTCAGTTGCAAAAGTCAAACAGGAAGTTTCCAAGCAGGAGTTCTGCAAAGAGGTATCAGTAAGAGGGGCAGGTAAGCCAGGAAGGGTTAGAAGGGAAAAAGAAAGGCCAGGGGATTTCCGAGCTTTGGGGCAAGAAAGAAATACGGGGTTTTGTGTCATCACCACCACCCAGCCAACTAATGCCATTTATTGGTAATAAGCAATTAGTGCCAATGACCCGAGGAGACAGACAGCCTGCAGAGTCCAAAACAAATCCAAATACTTGTAGGCTGTTGGCTGGATTTAAATAAGGTTATTTCGCCGGGCGCGGTGGCTCAAGCCTGTAATCCCAGCACTTTGGGAGGCCGAGACGGGTGGATCACGAGGTCAGGAGATCGAGACCATCCTGGCTAACCCGGTGAAACCCCGTCTCTACTTAAAAAATACAAAAAACTAGCCGGGCGAGGTGGCAGGTGCCTGTAGTCCCAGCTACTCAGGAGGCTGAGGCAGGAGAATGGCGTAAACCCGGGAGGCGGAGCTTGCAGTGAGCTGAGATCCGGCCACTGCACTCCAGCCTGGGCGACAGAGCGAGACTCCGTCTCAAAAAAAAAAAAATAAAAATAAAAAAAAAAATAAATAAATAAATAAGGTTATTTCATCAAAAATTTCATAATTTTCAACTCTGTGAGACATACACTTGTATGATATACATTTAACAGATGCTCTCAAAGTGGCTTTTTGTTTGTACTTATGTCCAGGGTTACTTTTATAAGAAATAGGAAAATAATAATAATTATAGTTATAGCTATAACCTAAGTAACATTAGCTATACTTATGTATTCTTTCTGTACAAGTAAAGAAATGTATCACTGATAAAAACCTGAATATGATGCATTAACATACAGAATACTCTTGCTCAAAACCACAGCACATTCTTTGGCATTCCCTACGGCTGTAGTTTCAGGCACAAATTCCATGTCTGCTGGCATCTCTAAAACTAACTGTTCATCAACAGGATAAAAATTGGGCAAACAGGTACAAAAAGAAAAAAGCCAAAATGGGTTCCTAACCCATTACAAAAATGAACCAACCTCCACGTGGGTGGTATTTAAGAGAAAGGAAGTAGCTGCCCCATGGTCTCTGGGTCAGACTGTTGCTCCCCAAAGGCTTTATCAAATGAGCAGACCAAACAGGCTCAGTCACTGATTTCAAAGCCAAACTTAAAACTTGCTAATGCATGTTTTTAGAAAGATTTTAGCTTAGTGGATGTTATCTATAACTACAATGCTTTACAGAGCTTTACAACCTTGCATATACCCCTTAGCCAAGTGGCTAAACTTTTCAGCTATAATGGGAAGCTTTTCTAGAGCTGGGAAATTCCATCTAGGACAATGCCAATGAATACTGAAATGAACAAGCATCATCAGTTTCTGCAACCTCAAGTCTAGCAGGGATTGCTTACGGCTGATTCTCTAGTTCTATAACCTATAGAGTCTCTCTTCTTGAAAGGGATTAACAGTAAGTGGCAAAAGATTAGACCATTTCTTCTTAATTTTTCTACCATCTCAAAGGGTCAGTCATCAACATTAACTCATTGACCAAAAGATGTCAATTTTTCCTCCCAAGGAAGACTTGGAACGTGACTCACCCTCTAGAGAGATAAACAGATCACTTCTGATTCAGGCATTAGCTCCTTAGTGCAGTTCCTATCACCACAATTTGAGCAATATTTCTACCTGTTCAACCCCGCTCGGGTACCTTCTAGAACAGAGAAGACAATTTTCTTCTGCCAGTAAATCCTGTAGGAAAGGGCAGCATTACTGGTGGCAGCTTCTGATCACAGCCACAGTCCCTACTTGTCTTTCTCTTTCCTTCCCTATTTCAGCCATTTTGATCATTCAGGAGGCATTTTTGCAGGAAGATAAACAGTTCAAGATATAAGGAAGTGGTGCAGTATAACATCTGACAGGGATAAAGGTAAGGAGAGATGGCCAAGACTTTAGTGGCTATTCCTGGGTACAGATGAATACATCATAACTTAATCCACTATAGAGAATGAGTTTGGTGTTGTGAGCTCTGGAGTCAGACTGCCTGGGTTCACACACAGGCTTGACCCTGGGCAAGTTGCTTAATCATTCAGTGCCTCTGTGTTCTCAACTATAATATGGAAACGATAGTGCCTACTTCATTGGGCTTTTGTGAAAATCAGATAATATAAAACAGTATTAGCACTAAAGAGTAAGCATTAACTATGTTAGCTATTACTAATAGTATATAAGAATGAGGTAATTCTGTGTTTACTTGTGAATACCGTCAATGACAGTGTTTTGTGAAAATGCTACAGACTAATATGCTTAGTATGAGTCTATTTTGAGAAGAAAAAAAAAACACGCATGATATGTATTTATGAGGGCATCCAAAGAAGTCTGAAAGCCAAATACCACCCAAACACTGAACCCTCATTACTGCTAGGGAGTAAGCCAGGGCTGGGGAAGAGGGGCTGACTTTTTTTTTTTTTTTTAAAAATAGGTCTTTGCTTGAATTATCACACATGTATTGCTTTTGCCACTAACTTTAAAATTTGTAACATTTTACGGTGGCCTTCCTAGCCGTCAAGGTGAATATCTCTCATGATTTATTCTAGGAAAAAGATAAACTCTTTAGGGGTAAGGAAATGGAGGTCCAGAGAGGATGGGGGGAGCCCTCTAAGCACTCTCTCCTGCGTGTCTCATTGCATCCTGTGCCTACTATAGGCATGCAAACATTCTGCAATTCGTTCTTTCCCTTCCCTCATGCTTATCTGAGGCTTTCTGTTTACTGTCCAAACGGCTTCCACCTTCAGTGTTTCAGTATCTTCTTTCCTATCTCTCACAACTTTCTCACCATTGCCTGTTTTTCCTTCTCGCCTTGACAGGCGCCCTCGCCCTGGAAAACTCACTGGAGTGGGGACAGATCTCGGGCATTTGGCAGGCACAAAGACCCCCACCTACACAATTACAGGATGGTGTATGCCTCCAAGTTGCTTTCTGTCTCGTAAAGGGTCCAAATGGGCTTTTTTTTTTTTCTTTTTTTTCTTTTTTGAGACTGGGTTTTGCTCTTGTTGCCCAGGCTGGAGTGCAATGACGTGATCTTGGCTCACCGCCATCTCTGCCTCAGGGGTTCAAGCGATTCTCCCGTCTCAGCCTCCCGAGTAGCTGGGATTACAGGCATGCGCCACCACGCCCAACTAATTTTTGTAGTTTAAGTAGAGACAGGGTTTCTCCATGTTATTCAAGCTGGTCTCGAGCTCCCGACCTTAGGTGATCCGCCCGCCTCGGCCTCCCAAAGTGCTGGGATTACAGGCGTGAACCACCACGCCCGGCCCAAATGGGCTTTTAAATAACGTTTTTATTTCACTTAAGAAACAGTGTTTGGTATGTTTGGCAGGCACTTTTTTCTCCTTTAGGTCTTTCCTTACACAGGTGTTTATTTTTGCTTTGGCTTTCTCTTGGAAATTACAATGCTATTTTGTACCTTCGCCACCCACAACGTTCTCTTCCACGCTCATCTTTTATGAAGTGTTAATTTTTACTGTCTGAGCTCCCATCAAGCGCATTTCTGCCTCCTCACTTTCACACTCCAATCGTCTAGCCCCATTTATACGTTTTCCATTTCAGCCCATGGAGAAACGCGTTTATAGGATGATGAGAGAAGGAAAGGAGAATTAGAGATAATAAGCAGAGTAGATTCCAAGCAGTCTCTCCCACCGGAATCCTCAGCGTCGGGAACCAAGCCTGCTCGAGGGTATCCAGGCCACCAGAACAGGGTCAGCATCAAGGCGCCCAGGCGTTGGAAGAGCTGATTGGTTCCCGGACGAACCAATCAACCAGCGAGGCCGTGCACGGATAGGGGTGGGCCAAAATTACCGAGGGGATGGGGTTAAAGGAAAAGGCGCAGGTGTGCCAGGCACCAGGTTTTGCGTGCACTTTTGCACCCCCTGGTTCATTAATAACCCCGAATTCTATTCTAAATGTGTCCTAGTTTTCCCGTTTCCTACAACTGAGGTAGTAGACACAAGGGAAAATGTTACTTATCTTACCATTCATAAGATGGTTATTAATAGTTAATGGAAAAGTGGCCATGGAGCTGGGGGAAGGGCAATAAAATCCTCCACCTCTCCTTTCCCGGTTCCACTCCAGATCGTCAACCTGACTCAGTCGATTCCTGAAATAGCTGATCAGTCAAACGCAAGCTTAATCACCAAAGCGGATTATCAAAATGTTATATTAGACAGTTGGAATAAGTTTCCCCCTCCCCAAGGGCTGAGGGAAATAGTACTGGCATTTACCGAACGCGCAGCATTTTACTACCTGCTAAAGGAGAAGCGAAGGAACTCGCGGGCTGAAAGTGAGAAACTGAGACCTTCGGAAATGTACAACCACGCACTCAGACACGGCCACCTCCCGGAATTGGACACAAGCTCCCAGGCGCAGTGACATCTCCTCTAAGCCTCCACCCCACAAACTCTGCATCACGCGGGGACGCCAACTATATTTTGGGAGGGTGGGGGTACAGATTGCAGATTTTCCTAATGTGTTTCAAACTTCAGCAGAGCTTTTCTGCCCTTTTTTTTCCCCCAAGTGGCAGAGACCCCGGATTCACAGACCTGTCTCACCTTAGCTTTCCCACGGTCCAGCGCTGCCACCCACCCCTCCACCACCCATACCGGGGCTGGAGACGCCGCGTCCTTGGGTTGGGGGAAGAGGGAGTGGGGAGAAGAGGGAAATGGCCAGTGTAAGTAAAGAGCTCCCCGCCGAGGCCTGGACGCCGGCAGCTAGTGGAGAGCCCTGAGGCCGAGAAGCAGGGAGAGAAGAGGGCTGGAACCGTGCGGGGAAGGGCCGCGAGGAGAGCAGGGGCGCCGCCGGTGTCGCTGCACTCACTCTGCGTAGCCAGTGGCCCAGGGCAGCCTCCGAGTCTCCTTGAGGATGAGGATGGGGCGGGCGATGTGATCTGCGCTGCACTCCACCTCGTCCTGAGACAGCCCCAGGAACTCTGGCCGCCCGTAGGGGAAACGCAGGGGCAGGTCTGAGCCTCCGCAGCCGCCGCCGCCGTGCTCGGAGCCTGAGCTGCCAGCCATGATGCCGCCCATGAAATTGGCCACGGCAGATTTCACTCGAGTGAGCATATTACTCTGGCGCCCGACTGCAGCGGTGCGAGCAGGAGGCAGCGGGGGCCGGGCGAGGCGCAGCGCGGGGCATGCAGGCTGCGGTGGGCGCCTGGCGCACGGGGAGCCTGGCCGCAGGGACGCGCCGCGCGCGGCTCCCAGAGCCTAGTGCTGCAGGGGGCCGGGCCCCGGCCTCTCGTGCTCCGTGCCGCGGCGGCAGCCGCCTCCCCACGCTACACTTCCGCAACGGAGCAGCATGGAGCGGGCCGGCGGGGGGAGTCACCGCGCGCTCCAGTAGCGACCAGGCAGCTGCAGTTGCAGCAGGTCCCTTCCCCGCCCCCTGCACTCTGCTCCGGCGTGCGCGGAACTGAGCCCACCCGGCGAGCCCGCGGAGCCGCCGCGGCTGCTGCCACGGCTACCGCTGCCGAGTCATGTGATAATCAGGCTGCAAGGGCTCAGGCTGCTGCGGTGGCCGTTGGTTAGCCCCTCCCCTGCCGGCCCGAGCGAGACTCGCACCGGGATCGTGACCTCCTGAGGGAGGGGGAGACCGGCTGGGTCTGTACCTGCCGGAGGGAATGGGGGCGCTGTGAGCTGGAGGCGGTACAGGTGTTAGGGGCTGTCACGTGGAGCCGAGCAGCCGGGAAAAGCGTTGAAGAATCCACTGCTGAGGAATGCTGCCTTCACCCTCCAGAAAGGAAACTTTGGGAGCAGGAGGGGAAAGGGGAGACAGGTGCAATCAGGGTGGGACGCTTCTAAGTCCTGCGGTGGAAACCAGCAGTCACTGGGTGTAAGAGACTTTTCAGGACTTAAAAATAAAGCCTACATGGATTGCATGAGGATTATTAAAAGTTTTTCCCTAAGTATTTGTCGATTTACTTTTCTTTTTATTACCACTGTATGCATCACTATCTATGAAGCAAATCTTATTTTGAACCCAGAATAAGCTTAATATACAAGAAAATAGATCTCTTGAGAAATCAGACGCTGCTCTGAGGGCAGTGGTATTTACAACTAATTGATCACAGCCAGTTACAGATTTCTTTGTTCCTTCTCCACTCCCACTGCTTCACTTGACTAGCCTAAAAGAAAAAGAAACAGGGACTGTTAGTACTTAATTGTTAAGTAAATTTATAGAAGCATTTTCCTCCAAAGTAGCAACAAAGGTATCTTTTCCAAGTTACCTTGTTTACTATCTAGACAAATAAATGCATTTTCCTCCAACATAGGAACAGAAGTATCTTTTCAAAGCTTACCTTGTTTACTATCTAGACACTTAAATGCAGTCCTATTTGAATTTTCTTAATTCAGGACATTGTTGCAAAATTATCTAAGGGCACTTATAAAACGAAAGAAGCTTAAGTAGAACACAGCAACTCAAATGCTAAAGTAAAAATGAATAAATACAATGATGAAACATTTTTGGTGATCGTATGTTAAAATAGAAAACGCGTCTTAAAAACTGAATACTTCATCAAGGCTAACATTTCTTAAATACTGGCTTTTTGCGGGAAGGGAAACTTTGCAATAGGACATGTATCTTGTTCATGTTTACCTATTTAATTTGCCAGAATTCGGTGTTACTTATGCAGGTATGCACCAAACAGCTTGCTCTCAGTTCAACAGGGAATGCAGGCCCTCGTTCTTCTCAGTCAGTGTTTGGGAAGGAGAGTGGCCCAGGTGTTGAAGGAGAAACCAATTCTTTGAAGAGGAATTGTGAGTCAAGGAGTACCTGCTGTTAGGTGAGGCCTGGATAAGCCTCACAGATATCTTTTCTTCAGTATGTATAATATTCTTTATAAAATACATTTTCCCGTTTCACTTTTTCTTGTCTAGATATTCTAATTTACCAGATACCAAATAATTATGTAAAAGATGGCAGTATTTTAAACTTTCAGTGAAATGCCACTCCTATCAATGAAGTTTTTAAATCATTTTTTACACAACATAAATGTAATTTTATCTTAGCCCCTTTTCTTCTTCTTATTTGGTGCAGTCTTTTAAATGATGCAAGATATGTCTTCTTAACCTTTGCTTGGTTAAACTGCAAACTCCTGAATGGGAAATTTCTGATTATATGGGTGGTGGTGAAACACTGAACATACCACCTTCTCTGGTATCCATTGAGTCTAATATAAGCTTATAATCGTCTTTTAAAGAAAACTTTTGTTGTAGAATAACTACCTTTATCATTGTCTCTCAGATATTACAGTAAGTAAACACTTTTTTTTTTTTTTTTTTTTGAGATGAAGTTTCTCTCTTATCACCCAGGCTGGAGTGCAGTGGCGGAATCTTGGCTTACTGCAACCTCTGCCTCCCGAGTTCAAGCGATTCTCCTGCCTCAGCCTCCCTAGTAGCTGGGATTATAGGAGTCAGCCACCAGGCGCAGCTAATTTTTTGTATTTTTAGTAGAGATGGGGTTTCTCCATGTTGGCCAGGCTGGTCTTGAACTGCTGACCTCGTGATCCGCCCACCTCAGCCTCCCAAAGTGCAGGGATTACAGGCGTGAGCCACCTGCGCCCGGCCATTTTAGTTGCATTTAACATGGTCTTCCATTCATTTCACTTTACGGGAAAGCTTTAGTATTTATTTGAAATAGGAATTTAAAATTTGTCTTGTCTGATTTATTTTCAATTTAAACATGGTAACAGTTCCTGGTAAGTAATTAATATATAAAATTCAAATATACAGAACTGTAAATAAAAACGTAAAAGACTCCAAAAGAATTCCCCAGGGGATAACTACTGTTAGCATTTTTGGTAGGCTTCTAAAATTTTTCTCAAATAGGATATTTAGCAAGATTAAATTTGGTAACATTAGCAAGATTTGTGAACTAGTGTTCTGTAAGAAGTTATTCTACTGTTTTTCCACAACCTAATTATTACCTGTAATGAGAAAGTGTTGGTACGTCATTAGCTTTGCTAGCAAACTTTGCCCTGCAAACGGTAGAAAAACAGAAATTCTATACCTGTTCTGTTTCAAATATTTCTATAGTAAAAGATGGAAATGAAATTTCTGATTAAAATGGGGGTGGTCATCCCTCTTGGAGGGACCCCTAAAAATATATACTTTTCACACCTATTGTACTCATAGGTTCTGAGAGTATCTGTGTTACTAAATTCAAATGGGGCATTGATCAGGTACTGAGAGACCCTCAGTGTGTTTGTTAGACATCAATAGATATCCTTCAGTTTCTCTTGCGTTTTTTTTTTCTCTTGGAAAATGTGGGTTTGAAGACTTACTCATTTAGGAGATAAACACATAGACCTTATATTTAGATGCTCTGTATATCAACATAATCTCATTTCTAGGCCTATAATACTATAGTTTTGACTATTAAATAACACTATGCCATTAGTAAGACTTAAAAAATGTGGGCCGGGCGTGGTGGCTCACACCTGTAATCCCAGCACTTTGGGACGCTGAGGGGGGCGGATCATTTGAGATCAGGAGTTCGACCAGCCTAACCGACATGGGTGAAACCCCCTCTATACTAAAACAAAAAAATTAGCCAGGTGTGGTGGTGGGCATCTGTAGTCCCAGCTACTCGGGAGGCTGAGGCAGGAGAATCACTTGAACCCGGGAGGCGGAGCTTGCAGTGAGCCGAGATCGCACCACTGCACTCCAGCCGAGACGACAGAGTGAGACTATGTCTCAAAAAAAAAAAAAAAAAAAAAAAAAAAAAGGAAGCAGCAGCTCTGGATAGTTTCTTCAGTCAAAACATCCGGTATCCTCTCAAAATGTTTATTAATTATAAAAGGTGAAACAATAAATTACAGTGAAAAAACTTGGCAGAAATCACCTTAATCGAATGACCAAGATTAATATCACTAGTCATTAAGTACCCCCGACATGGGTCTTCTTCCCCCAAATCCTAGACCTCTGTATGCTTATGGGAAAATATGGGTGACACCCAAACTGAAGATGCTCTAGAAAGTACCTGACCAGATACCAGATGTGGTCAGAAGTGTCAAGGTCCCTAAAGGCAAAAAAGACTGAGGAACTGTCACAGATTGAAGACAATGGAGCTACAACAACTGCAATGTAATACCAATGTTATTTTCTTAGTTTTGGTGTTAACATTAGGAAAGCTGGGTAAAGGGTATACAGGAACAAAAAATTAAAATACACATACACACCAGAGGAATTTGGGGTTTAAGTAGGGAGCAAATGCTCCTTTGGAAGTCAGTCTAGAAGAAAGACAAATGATGCTTTTCCAGGACTCATCCCTCCCACAGCTAGAGAGTCATGCCTCCATTATGGTGCTAGTTTCCTTGTATTCTAATTAGTACTTTACATATATCTTCCCATTAGACAGTGAAATCCTGCAGGGAAAGAACATTCTTATTCATCTTTGTATTCCAGCACTTTGCCTAATCCTTAACAAGTAACAGGGTTCAGTGGGCAATTAATTCTTCTTAAAAATCCCATTCAGGGAAGAAAGACTATTCTGTTTGAATTACCAAATCTGCTGTTTTTATTCCCTCTGTTTTCCTTAAGCTCTTTCTCACTTAATCCCTTAAAATCTGTGTTGTCTACATGCAGAACTTTCTTTTTTTTTCTTTTTTTTTTTTTTTTTGAGACGGAGTCTCACTCTGTCGCCCAGGCTGGAGTGCAGTGGTGCGATCTCGGCTCACTGCAAGCTCCGCCCCCTGGGTTCACGCCATTCTCCCGCCTCAGCCTCCCGAGTAGCTGGGACTACAGGCGCCCGCCACCGCGCCCCGCTAATTTTTTGTATTTGTAGTACAGACGGGGGTTTCTAGTACAGACCGTGTTAGCCAGGATGGTCTCGATCTCCTGACCTCGTGACCTGCCCGCCTCGGCCTCCCAAAGTGCTGGGATTACAGGCGTGAGTTACCGCGCTAGGCCAACTTTCTTAACCTCTGGTATCTGATAAGGCTTAGCTAACTTCAGTCAATATCCAGATTGGTAACAATATGGATACCAAGTCATGTGGGTCTCTCCTTCACACAAAACTGATAGCCTGATAAATATATCATAACCAGGATATGAAGTTACAACAGTTAACACTAACTTGTTTTGCTTCAGAGATAGTTTGGATTCCAGTTTTGTATGCAGGAATGTACTGATTGGAAATTCCTGATTTATTGGGGATCGGGGGATACATGTATTTCTCTTCAGCAAACAAAACCATTTACTTGTAAGTGACGGTTTCTTATGAACCAAGAAATTTATACCAAATTCTTGAGCACAGAGATATAGAGTATTCGCAAATGTTACATCCATGAAATGCAGTCATTCCCTAGATTATAAACACCTCATTTAGAAACATTTGGAAATGCCTTATACTGTCCACATTGTCCTACACTGAAACTACTGTTTTGTAACTGATATGGGAATTGTAGGAAAAAAAATAGCTATCCTTATCTCACAGAATAGCTGCAAGGATCAGTGAGATAATAGTTGTCAATACGTTATAACTAATGTTGGGCTGGGGTTATCACTCTTCTCTAGTTAAATCTGTTTTTTCCTTAGAGATCAATTTTTAATATTAAAAATTTAAACCATTTCTTTTCTCTGTTCTTTGCTTATAACAACCAGGATAACAATACCTACCTCATTGGATTATCTTGATAATTAATGGAATAACATGTAAATTCCTAATATTCTTCTTGGTACAGAATAGATGATCAATAAACAGGTAATAAGCACCATGACAGCACTCTGCACTGTGGGTGGTGAGTGAATTTACATACATTGTTTCCAGTGCTCTACCAACACCAAGGTAAACATTGCTTTTATTGCTCTTTTTTTTTTAATGATAATGACAATATTTATTGAGCATTTATAATGCTAGTATACTTTGTATATTTAGAATGTACTGAGTTTCACTTTAAGACTTTTTTTTTTTTTAATTATACTTTAAGTTCTAGGGTACATGTGGATAACGTGCAGGTTTGTTACATATGAATACCTGTGCCATGTTGGCGTGCTGCACCCATCAACTCATCAGCACCCATCAACTCGTCATTTACATCAGGTATAACTCCCAATGCAATCCCTCCCCCCTCCCCCTTCCCCGTGATAGGCCCGGGTGTGTGATGTTCCCCTTCCGGAGTCCAAGTGATCTAAACAACACTACCGCTTTACTATTGAAGACAGTTGGGAGGTTTATAAATGACTTGCCCAAGACAACACAGCAGTAACAAAGCAATGCAGTCCCATTAGGTACTTTTTTTAAACATTACAACATATAGAAAGTTTACATCATAAAATATTTTTTCCCTACCTTTTTCAAGCAAAGATCTGGTAATTTCAGTTATGGTGGTTTTTAAAGGCTTCTGTGAATCTGAAATTAAAACAATCCCTTGGCAACCTTAGATGGATTGTTTTAAGTACAATTCTGTGATTTGGAAATCATTCCAAATTCTAAAGCAATTACTTTTTCAGTGAGGTTGTTAACTATAACTTATTTCTAAGTTGGGAGCTGTCTGGGTCATGCTAAAGTTGTATAGAAATACTAAATTCTGTTCAACTGGAAAGTATCTTTTAAAAAAAGATTATAATATTACTAACCTATTCCCAAGCCTTGTCATATTAACTTCTCTTTTAATATGATGTATTCCCTTGCTCTTCTGCCAAGATAAATCACTACTATCATGATTTTTTTTTTTCCAGATAATAGTGGCTTTAGGAAAATATCCAATGAAACTTGTTTATTGAATGGAAAAATCATCATTTGCTTAGAGTAGTGCATGTGGTTTGAACAAGTTCAGAAATCAAGCAACTGAAGACAGCTTCTTAGCTAAGAACTATAAACTCAAATTGCTTTTTATTCTCTCAAAGGATCAGTGTTGCTCTATGCCAGTAGATATGGCAGCTGTCTAGAATATGTTGAAATGCAGAATTAGTTGCTTTGTCCTTTTTGTCATCAACTGCATTTTGAATCAAATTAGAGAGGCTTTTTATGCTTGCCTGTAAATATTTTTAGGTTTATCTTTCCAAAACCAAAACACAGTGGAGTGTCATGGCAAATAACCTCATATTTTATTCAAAAACAATACCCCCTCCCCAGTCATGCATTTATAATTAAAATACCCTATTTTAATACATTCTCCTTATCTCTACTTTAGTGAATTAAAGAAAAAAATCTCTTGACATAACCGAGTAATTGTAACAATTCTCTTGTAATTGCTTTGACTGTGGAAAATAGGCATATCCGATTGTGGTCCCTCACATCACAGCCACCAGCAAGATAACAAAAGACAGATTGACAAGAGAACAGCATAAAATTTCATTTAATGTAAGTTTTATCATATAAAATAATATATTATGTATTTATTAAAACTCATTTTTGTATAATACATATTTAAACTTATTTTTATATAATGAAATTTATTACATACGAATAAAACTTATATAAAAATTAGTTTTAAATGATTGGACAAAAAGATATGGTCTAATGGTAATAAACTGGGGGAACTTGGCAAACTTGTTAGTAAACTTGTTGGAAAAGTAAACTATCTGGCCCCATCGCAAACCTGTTGATTCAGAATCCCTGGGATGGGACCCAACGATCTAGCTTACAAGTCCTCCAGGCAATTCTGATGTAAACTATTTGAGAAACGCTGGCACATGGGAAACCTGTACTATTTATCTAAAGGACAGGCAAGCATGGAAATGCAGGGAATATGTCAAGTAAGAAAATAACCAGTGACGCATGTGCTCTGACTTTCAATGTACGTAGAACAACAACAGTTGTTGTTCAACAGTCTCAAATTGAATGAGACTATTCAACTGGATCTATTCAGAAACATATGAACTGTCCCTTTCTGTTTGATTTCCGTGGGCTTATGTTAGTGTAGAAGCCTGAGTACATTTGCTGTGGGCAGATATGTAAATTCTTTAGCATATGGGAAGCTGTAGAGAAGAAAGGAGGATTGACTACTGCCTCCTGATCATCTCCCAGGACTGGATTACCAACAGCCGGTCTGTCTATGCCTGTGTTCTGTCATGTGCCAAGCAGAGGCAGAAAAAAAATAAACATAAATATATATTTCTATAAATTCACATTATAATATAAACATATAAACTTTATATATATACATATATTTTAAACTACATGTTTGGTAATGTATTTTAAAAGTAACAAAGTGATCACTATTAGGAAAACCAACATGTTCTTGGCCTTTGTAGGGGAGAAAAAACTTTTTCCTCCACCAACTTTTGTTATTTCAATGGGAGCCTGCAAAGGAAACTGAAAAAAGACATTAGTAAAAGAGTTTATTTATGCGGGCAATGTTCGCACATGTGGGAGTGTTCCGTGATGAGTAACTGAAAAGTGTGATTAGAATTTGGGGCTTATATACCTAACTTAGTAGGGGAAAGGAGTGGGGGAGAAAGACATCTATGGGAAGGACAAATTGGTTTGTTTAGGAAAGGCAAACGGGTTTTCAGGAGAACAAACAGAAGATAAGAAAGTTTGTGGTAATACTTATGCAGGTATGAGTGGTCTTTCTGTCTTCTTCATGGCCATGAAACTGCACCTGAGATGGGTGATGAGGTTTAAGATGTGCTATTTCAAAATACGGCATCTTGACATTTGAGAAAACATCAGAAGCGGGAAAGTCTTATTCACTTTCCTCCTGCACTTCTTCCCAGAAACAGGTCATAAAACCTAGGAAGGATTCTCTGACCTTCCCTGGAAGCAGGTCGTAAGACCCTCATTCTAGAGGTACCCTCTCTATACCTGGAGAAAAAGGACATCCTTATCTCTGGAGACACAGAGAAGAATCTGAACAAATGACTTGCTGTGTTTCTTCCAGTTTCTTACTATTAGATCATACTTTTTTATTCCATCATAGCTCTCCATGAATATCCACTTCTTCACCAAACCTAGCCTAAAAAGTACACAGGTTCACCCATTTCTTCATGTCTTTATTTCCTTATGAAGGCTTCTATGTTATTTAAAATTTTAAGTAAATTTTTATGCTTTTCTGTTTTTGATGTCTTGTGTTATAGAGATCTCAGTCACAAATGTAATGATGGATGAAAAAAGACATGTTTTCTTCCCTATAGGGGATTTATTGTAGTGGAGGGGAGAAGATAATTTTTTTCCTCACCCCTTGCTAGGTTCATGGCTGAGACCCCTATAAACAAAAGACAGACTGACAAGAGAACAGCATAAAATCTTATTTAATATAATTTTATTATATTAAAGAATACAGTATTATAATGTATTTATATATAATATATATTAAAACTTACATAATTAAACTTATATATTTAAAACATATAATAAAACTTACATAAAATATAAACATATATTAAAAACTTACATATTAAGTTTTATGACATATAAATAATTTTAAATGATTGGACACAAGGGGTATGGTCTAATGATAATAAACTGGGGGGAACTTAGCAAAGCCTGTTTCTTCAGATTTTTCTCTGTAGCCTTATGTCCTCAGAGATAAGGACATTCCTTTCTTCTGCATATAGGGAGGTCACCTCTAGAATGAGGGTCAAAAACCTACTTCAGGGGAAGGTCAGCTCTTTTATGACCTGCTTCTGAAAAGAAAGCTAAGAGAAGATCCGAGAGTGACCTTCCTGCTTCTATTGTCTTCTCAAATACCAAATTGCCGTATTTTGGAACATCATGTCCTGAACCCCATCATTAGCCTTATTTCCCAGAAGTTCCCTGCTTTTACTCAGATAAGGGAAGCTTTGAAAAGGCTCCTTTCTGCATCTGCTGAATCTCAAGTGTCTTCATCTTAAAATAATCTTTTACCAACTCTGGGGTCCCTACATCTTCCTTTGTTGTATGGCTTATTATTGTTTTTAGTATAATTGCTGGGACTAGGGCACTAGATATAATCTTTCAGTCCCTGGAGTTTTAATCTGGCTCCAAATTCTCCACTTGTATATCCCACAGGCACCTCAGATTCAACATGTCATAAATAGAACTCATTATCTTTCCATGATGCTTCTCCTTTTCCTCCTGAGACTATAGTCTCAGGTAATGACATGAGAATCCACTTGTCCAACCTAGACATGTAGGAGACATCATCTACTCCTACCCCTTTCTCATATTCCTGTTTCCAGTCTGTCATCAGGTTTGGTTGATTGTACCTTCCGGGTACCTTCCAAGTCTGTCTCCTCCAGTCTGTTTCACAGCTACTAATTTTGCTCAGATCTTCATTTTCTCAGACTTCTTTGGCAGACTCTTGCTGGGATACAGGTGGAGCTATCTTCCACACAACAGCTAAAAGGAACTTTCAGAATAGAGCACATAGTGATCTTACCTCCTTTCCAGTTTTAAACTCTTCAACTAGCCAATGGGTTAAAATCCTTAACATGAGCCTTCATAGTCCCGCCCCTGATTGCATTTTGAATCTCAGGTTCCCCTTTCCTCCAATCCGGCAACTCTGTGCTTCAGGCTTGCCAATTACATACTTGCCATTCTCAGAAGTGGATATTATTGCCCTCTACCTCTATATTTGAACACGCCATTTTCCTTTGCCTGAAATGCTGCAAGCCCTTCCTGTTGTCCTTCTCTGCACATCCAGTGGCAGAATCCGATTATTTTCATATCCTCCACATTCTTTCTTCAGTGAAGAGTTTCTTTATTTGTATTCCCCAAGCACTTTTACATAACTCTATCCATAATTATAGCAATCACATTGTGTTATAATTATCTCATTCCTGAAATGTGTGATAACTGAAAACAGGGGCTCTTTATTTTTCTCTTTGAAGCTACAATACTTTTCATACATTATATGAATTAAATAAAGGTTGAATGAATAAATGAGTAAATAAATTACTATGGCAAAGAGAGAAAGGCAGTAGTAAGTGTCTCACTGAAAGGCCGAATTGGAGGAATTTTAGTAGTGCTTCCAAAAAAAAAAAAAAAAAAATAGGCAAAATGTTCATAAACCTAGCCTGGTATCCATAGCATCCTAATTTTGGTGTCCAGGAGATTTAATATAAAGGTCCTCAGCATACAAGTTAGGTGTTTCTCTATGTTGAAAAGTGCTCAATTTGATATATCTGAACAATAAAACTGTGTCCAAAATTTGAATATTATGTTTTTTTGAATGCCTATAATGAATGCCTTTGGCCTTCCTATTAAAGGACAAATAAATAGGTGGAAAATATCTGTTCCTGAATTATCAATTTGTAATTCAGAATCAATTTTTACAAATTTTGTTTTTGTTTTTGTTTGTTTTTGTTGAGACAGAGTCTCGCTCTGTCACCCAGGCTGGAGTGCACTGGTACAATCTTGGCTTACTGCAAATTCTACCTCCTGGGTTCAAGTGATTCTCCCGATTCAGCCTCCTGAGTAGCTGGGATAACAGGCACCCGGCACCACCCCTGGGTAATTTTTGTATTTTTAGTAGAGATGGGGTTTCACCATGTTGGCCAGGCTGGTCTCTAACTCCTGACCTCAGGTGATCTACCCGCCTGGGCCCCCCAAAGTGTTGTGATAACAGGCGTGAGCCACCGCACCTGGCCAATATTGCGGTTTTTAAATGAACACTACCCATCAGTGGTTTCTACCTGAAAATAACTGTTACATCCACCAATCTTTTCTTTCCTAGTACATTTTTTATTGTCTCTATTATTCATGAAAATGATAGAAAAATATTTTTAGAAATTACTGAAGGTTGTAAATCAAAACTGGTAAAATCAACTTTGTTTGTTTGTTTGTTTGTTTTAAAAAAAGCTAATTTGGTGTGTTGTAAAATGGAGTAGGGCAAGAAGTCTGAAGAAATTTCCTAGCATTTGTGATTTCATGTGCCGGAGCACATCTATTACTGTGCTTTTTCAGCAAATGAAGCTCATCATTATTAGGCACTCAAGATTTGTAGAGTAATTCAGATGTGTTTAATCCATTGATATATTCTAAAATAGCATAAAGTACCTACAGTGTGTCTAGCACATAGTGGAGTTTTAATGTAGTATGGTTATCATTTTTACTGAGAGGCCCTGTGTCAAAGACAACTTGAGAGCTTGTTTCTAGCCTCTAAGTCCACAAAGAACCAAAAAGAAAGAAGAAGAAGAAAAAGAAATTAATTATGTAAATAAAAATGGATACTTATTATTTCAGCCAGAAATAGCGTTTATAATCAGATATCCACAAGAACACACACACACAAAAATCATCATTTTGAGATTTATTTTTTCCATAGAGGAAATGTCCAACCTCTTGTGATGTTCTCACTATCTTTCTTGTTTTTGTGTGTGTGTTTTTAAAATTCTGAATACATTCTGTATCCCAAGATGCAGAAGCTAAACATTAACGATTTGAAAGTCAAGGTATTCTTTTACTATGTCCCTATTTAGTCCATTTTGTGTTGCTATGACAAAATACCAGAGACTGGGGAATTTATAATGAACAAAAATTTATTTCTCAGTTCTAGAGACTGTGAAGTCCAAGATCACAGGGCTGGTATCTGTGAGGGCCTTCTTCCTGTGTCATAACAGGGCAGAAGGAATCAGATGGGTGGGAGAGAGACAAAAGTGGGATCCTTTTATAAGAAACACACTCCCTCGTGATAACATAAAGGTTGAGGAACACATTTAAATCATAGCTGTGCCAGTTCCACATTTCATTTCAGCAACTTGCATTACATTTTCTTCCTATGCCTGTCTCAATTATCTGGGAAAGCCTTTTAAACAAACCAGTCATCCTCCCCATATTTCTTTTTCATTACACGCCATGGAAGATGTTTTCTAGAAAGGAAGCTTAGAGAGAGAAGCTAAGCTGTTTGTCTAGGTAGTCTGCATGGAAACTTGAGTCCTTATGTTTTTCTTCCGAGGATGGAGTTAGACAATGGGAAAAGTGAACCACGGTTCCCTTGTGAAGGCTTCAGCATAACTTCACTTGTTTATTTGAGCAACTATAATCCGCTAATTTATCTGAGTGATTTAAATAGAAGTAAAAATCCATTCATTCCAAATACATATATGGGTAACTTCAGTTATAGGTATCTTTGTATCTTTGTATGTCTGATATCATCTGTTGGTATAAGGTGGGATTTTTTTTTGTAGTTTTTTATTTTTAATTTCTGGGTACATAGTAAGTAAATATACCTATGGGGTACATGATACTTTTTTTTTTTTTTTTTTTTGAGATGGAGTCTCGCTCTGTTGCCCAGACTGGAGTGCAGTGGCGCGATGTAGGCTCACTGAAAGCTCCAACTCCCAGTTTCACGCCATTCTCCTGCCTCAGCCTCCCAGGTAGCTGGGACTACAGGTGCCCGCCACCACGCCCGGCTAATTTTTTGTATTTTTAGTAGAGACAGGGTTTCACCGTGTTAGCCAGGATGGTCTCGATCTCCTGACCTCATGATCCACCCACCTCGGCCTCCCAAAGTGCTGGGATTACAGGCGTGAGCACCCGGCTGGTACATGATACTTTAATACAGGCACACGATAAGTGATAATCACATAGTGTAAAATGATGTATTCATTCCCTCAAGTATTTGTCCTTTGTGTTACAATCAATCTAATTGTATTCTTTTAGTTACTTCAAATGTACAATTAAATTTTCATTGACAATAATCCCCCTGTTGTGCCATCAAATACTAGGTCTTATTCATTCTTTTTAAACTACTTTTCATTCCTGCTAACCATCCCCACTTCCCCATTACCGTCCCCACTACCCTTCCCAGCCTCTGGTAACCATCCTTCTATACTCTATCTCTATGAGTTATTGTTTTGATTTTTAGCACCCACAAGTAAGTTAGAACATGTGAAGTCTGTCTTTCTGTGCCTGACTAATTTCATTATTAACATAATGACCTCCATTTCCATCCATGTTGTTGCAAAAAACTGAATCTCATTCTTTTATGTGGCTGAATAGTATTCCATTGTGTACATGTGCCACATTTTCTTTATCCAACCATCTATTGGTGAATATTAAAGTTGGTTCCAAATCTTTGCTAATTGGAAGTGCTACAATAAACACAGGAGTGCAGATATCTCTTCAATATACTGATTTCCTTTATTTTTGAATATATACCCAGCAGTGGAGTTGCTGGATCTAGTTTTAGTTTTTCAAGGAAACTCCAAACTGTTCTTCATAGGGATCGTTCTAATTTACATTCCCACTAACAGCGTGTGAGGGTTCCCTTTTCTTCATATCCTCTCCAGCATTTGTTATTACCTGTCTTTTGGATAAAAGCTATTTTAACTGGTGTGAAATTATGTCTCATTGTAGTTTTGATTTGTATTTACCTGATGATCAATAATGTTGAGCACATTTTCATATGTCTGTTTGCCACTTTTATGTCTTCTTTTGAGAAATGTCTATTGAAATATTTTGCCCATTTTAAAATTGGAGTATTAGATTTTTTTCCCATAGAGTTGTTTGAGCTCCTTATGTATTCTGGTTATTGAGCCTTTGTCAGATGGGTAGTTTGCAAACATTTTCTCCCATTCTGTTTGTTATCTCTTCACTTTGTTGATAGTTTTATTTGGTATATGGAAACTTTTTAACTTGACATGATCCCATTTGTCCATTTTTCCTTTGGTTGCCTGTGCTTGTGTGGTGTTACTCAATAAATCCTTAACTAGACAAATGCCCTGGAGAATTTCTCCAATGTTTTCTTGTAGTACTTTCATAGATTGAGGTATTAGATTTAATTCTTTAATCCATGTTGATTTTTCTATATAGCAAGATACAGGGATCATGTTTCATTTTTCTGCATATGGATATCCAGTTTTCCTAGCACCATTTATTAAAGAGAGTGACTTTCTCCAATGTATGTTCTTGCCACCTTTGTCAAAAATGAATCCACTATAGTGTATGGATTTGTTTCTGGGCTCTCTATTCTGTTCCATTGGTCTATATGTCTATTTTTATGCTAGTACCACACTGTATTGGTTACTACGGCTTTGTAGTATAATGTGAAGTCAAGTAATGTGATTCTTCCAGTTTTACTCTTTTTGCTCAGGATAGCTTCAGCTATTCTGGGTCTCTTGTGGTTCTATATAAATTCTGGGATTGTTTTTCTATTTCTGTGAAGGAAGTCATTGATATTTTGATAGGAATAGCATTGGATCTGTGGATTGCTTTGAGTAGTATGGACATTTTAACAATATTGAATCTTCCAATCCATTAACGTGTGTCCTCTTCAATTTCTTTCATCAGTGTTTTACAATATTCATTACAGAGATCTTTCACATCTTGGGTTAACTCCTAGGTATTTAATTTTATCTGTGGCTATTGTAAATGGGATTACTTTTTAAATTTATTTTTCAGATTATTAACTGTTGGCATATATAAAAATACTATGGAATTTTTGTATGTTGATTTTGTATCCTGCAACTTTACTCAATTTAACAGTTCTAATAGTTTTTTGATGGGGTCTTTAGGTTTTTCCAAGTATAACATCATATCATCTGCAAACAAGGATAATTTGACTTCTTCATTTCCAATTTGATGCCCTTTATTTCTTCCTCTTATTTGATTGCTTTACCTAGGACTCTCAGAATTATGTTGAATGACAGAGGTGAAAGTGGGCATCCTTGTCATGTTCCAGATCTTAGAGGAAAGGCTTTCAGTTGTTCCCCATTCAGTATATTAGCTCTGGGTTTGTTATGTATGGCTTTTATTATGTTGACATATGTTTCTCCTATACCCAGTTTTTTCAGGGTTTTTATCATGAAGGGATGTTGAATTTTATCAAATGTTTTTCAGCATCAATTGAAATGATCATATGATTTTTGTCCTTCATTCTGTTGGTATGCTGTATCACATTGATTTGCATATTTTGAACCATCTTGTATCTCTGGGATAAATCCCACTTGGTCATGATGAATGATCTTTTTAATGTATTGTTGAATTTGGTTTACTAATATCTTGCTGAGGGTTTTTGCATCAACATTCATCAGAGAGATTGGCCTGTAGTAGCCACCTTCTTCTTCTTCCTTCTTCTTCTTCCTTGTTCTCCTCCTCCTCCTTCGTTTTCCGGTTCTTCTCCTCCTCCTCCTCCTACTCTTCCTCCTCCTTCTCCTCCTTCTTCTTCTTCCTCTTCTTCCCCTTCCTCTTCCTCTTCTACTTTTTCTTCGTCCTCTTCATCATTTTTTTCTTTTGATGTGTCTTTGTCTGGTTTGGTTATCATGGTAATACTGGCCTCATAGAATGAGTGTAGAAATGTTCCCTCCTCCTCTATTTTTCAGAATAATTTGAGTAGGATTAGTATTCATTCTTCTTTAAATGTTTAGTAGAATTCTACAGTAAAGTCATTGGGTCCAGGGCTTTTCTTTACTGGGAGCCTTTTTATGATGACTTTGATCTCATTATTTGTTATTGGTGTGTTCAAGTTTTGGCTTCCTGGTTCAGTCTTGGTAGGCTGCATGTGTCTAGTAATTTATTCATTTCCTCTAGATGTTCCAATTTGTTGGAATATACTTGCTCATAGTAGTCATTAATAATCCTTTGAATTCCTCCAGTATCAGGTGTAATGTACCCTTTTTAGCTCTGATTTTTTTTTATTTGGGTCTTGTCTCTGTTTTTCTTTGTGAGTCTGGCTAAAGGTTTGTGAATTTTATTTATGTTTTCAAAAAAACAACTTTTCATTTCATTGATCATATTTTCTTCATTTCAAAATCATTTATTACATTTATTTATTATATTTCTGCTCTGATCTTTATTATTTCTTTCCCTCTACTAACTTTGGGTTGGTGTGCTCTTGTTTTTCTAGTTCTTTAAGATGCATCATTAGGTTACTTATTCAAAGTTTTTTGTCTTTTTTGTTGTAGGCACTTATAGCTATAAGTTTCCCTCTTATTACAGCTTTCGCTGTATCCTATAGGTTTTGGCATGCTATGTTTCCATTATCATTTGTTTTAAGAACTTTTTCATTTTTTTCTTTCATTTCTTTGTTGATTCACTGGCCATTCAGAAGCATATTGTTTAATTTCCATGTGTTTTTATAGTCCCCAAAATTCTTTATGTTGTTAACTTCTAGTTTTATTCCATTGTAGTCAGAGAAGATGCTTTATATTATTTCCATGTTTTTGAATGTTTTAAGACATGTTTTGTTTCTTAACATATAGTCTATCTTTGAGAATAATCCAGGTGCCAAGGACAAGGATGTGTATTCTGCCGCAGTTGGATGAAATGTTCTGTAAATATCTATTAGTTCCTCTTGTTGTATTGTGCAGGTTAAGTCTGATATTTCTTTGCTGATTTTCTGTCTGGAAATCTGTCCAATGCTGAAAGTGGGGTGTTGAAGTCTCCAGCTATTATTGTATTGGGGTCTATCCCTCTCTTTAGCTCTAATAGTATTTGCTTTATATATCTGGGTGCTCCAGTGCTGGGTACATATATGTTTACAATTGTTATGTCCTCTTGCTGAATTGACTCATTTCCCATTATATAATGACCTTCTTTGTCTCTTTTTACAGTTTTTGTCTTGACATCTATTTTGTCTGATATAGTGTAAGTACTCTTGCTCTTTTTTGGTTTCCATTGGCATGGCATATCTTTTTCCACCCTGTATTTTCAATGTATTTGTGTCTTTATATGTAAAGTGTGTGTCCTGTAAGCATTAGATTATTGGGTCCATTTAGCCACTCTGTCTTTTGATTGGAGAGCTTAGTCAATTTATATTCAATGTTGTTATTGATAAGTAAGGACTAATTCTACCATTTTGTCATTTATTTTCTAGATGTTTTGTGATATTTTCTTCCTTCTTTCCTCTCTTCTTGTCTTCCTTTTAGTGAAGGTGATTTTCTCTGCTGGTATGATTTAATTTCCTGCTCTTTATTTTTTGTGTATCTGTTGTATGTTCTTTGATTTGAGGTAACCAAGAGGCTTGCGATACTATCTTCTAACCCATTATTTTAAGAGGATAGCAGTGTAACATGGATTGTGTAAACAAATACATAAACAAACACACAAAAAGAAAACTAATGAGAAATCTACACTTTAACTTCCTCTCCCCAGTTTTTAACATGTTGTTGTTTCTCTTTATGGCTTATTTTACTGTCTATGTCTTGAACAGTTGTTGTAATTACTATTTTCAATTGGTTCATCATTTATCCTTTCTACTTACGGGTATTTTATACACTCTTCTGACTATGTTTTTCAAATAGCCAGTCTTCCAACTCACTAATTCTTTTTTCTGCTTGACCAATTGTGCTATTAAGAGATTCTGATGCCTTCTTCAGTATGACAATTGCAATTTTCTTTTTTTTTTTTTTTTTTTTTTTTTTTTTTTTGAGACGGAGTCTAGCTCTGTCGCCCAGGCTGGAGTGCAGTGGCCAGATCTCAGCTCACTGCAACCTCCGCCTCCCGGGTTCACGCCATTCTCCTGCCTCAGCCTCCCGAGTAGTTGGGACTACAGGCGCCCGCCACCTCGCCCGGCTAGTTTTTTTGTATTTTTTAGTAGAGACGGGGTTTCACTGTGTTAACCAGGATGGTCTCGATCTCCTGACCTCGTGATCCGCCCGTCTCGGCCTCCCAAAGTGCTGGGATTACAGGCTTGAGCCACCGCGCCCGGCCGACAATTGCAATTTTCAACTCTAGAACTTCTATTTGATTCTTTTAAATAATTTTAATCCCTTTGTTAAAATCATCTGATAGGATTCTGAATTTCTTCTCTATGTTATTGTGAATTTCCTTGAGTTTCTTCAACACAGCTATTTTGAATTCTCCATGTGCAAGGTCACATATCTGTTTCTGTAGGATTGGTGCCTGGTGCCTCGTGCCTTATTTAGTTTGGTGAATTCATGTTTTCTTGGATGGTCTTAAAGCTTGTAGATGTTCACTGGTGTCTGGACATGGAAGAGTTAGATATTAATTGTAGGCATTACAGTTTGGGCTTGTTTGTGCCCATCCTTCTTGGGAAGGCTTTCTAGGTATTCAAATGCACCTGGGCCCCAAACCCAATAATTCTGTGGTTCTTGCAGGCTCATAGAGGTACTACCTTGGTGGTTGTATAGGAAGAACTCTCCTTGAATCATGTTTTGTCCTTTAGTCTCACACTACAACAATCATCAACACAAAAGAAGATTTCTGTGACCAAATGTGTGGAGTTTTTCCCCATACATCAAGCAATAGGCACCAGCTATGTGTTCTCCAATTCAGTTTCAATACTCTCTACCCAAAGATACTGTCACATCCCACAGGTTGAGGGCTCAGTCCCCAAGACTGCCCCCTCATATACACATGCACCAGTCACAAGTCTGGGCCCTCAGAACTTCTGACTGACCAACTTCAAGTCAGGGTTCCCATGACCCCTTCTTCGCATTCAATTACTTTGCTGTGAGCAAATTAGATTCAGGTTCACATAACTTGGGAAAACACTTACTACATGTATTGGTTTATATAAATAACATTGCAAAGGATACAGATGAAAAGACACATAGAGTGAGTTATGAGGAAGGGGCACAGAGCTTCCATGTCCTCCCTGGGCGTACCACCCTTCAGAGTCCTCCATGTGTTCAGCTATTTGGAAGCTCATTGAAGCCTGTCTTCGGGTTTTTACAGATGCTTCATGATATCAGTATTCCTTTCCCCAAGGTATAGGGGTGGGACCCTCTCATGGGAGGATCTTAAGACCCACAATTAGAAAGGTGGGGGAATTTTAGAGTGGAAGGAGGGTAGGAGACGGTCAGAAGCCTGACCCTGAGGCCTAACACACCCAACATTATAACAAAAGACTGTAACGAGGGCCATGGGAGTTATGAGCCAGGAACTATGGATGAAAATCAATATATATCATAACACCACAGTAGTCCTGGTAAGAACCAGAAGAATTCTCTGAATTACCAAGCAGAGACTCTTACTCTTTTCCCTTACTTTCTTCCAAACAAATGAAGTCTGTATTTCTGTGCTGGGTGTACCGGAACTAGAGGTAGTGGGACACTAGCACCCCTGCGGCCACCTCCTCTGGGAAGGTACTGGTTCAGACCTGAAGCCAACACAGGACTGCATCATGCCCAAGGCTTGCTGTAACCACTACCTTGGTACAACCTAAGTTCACTCAAGCCCTAGGGCTTTACAATCAGCAGGCAGCAAAGCCAACTAGGTTTGTGTCCCTCCTTTCAGGGCAGTGAGTTTCCATAGGCTCTGGGTGGGTCCAGAGATTCTGTCTGGGAGCCAAGGATTGAAGTAAAAAAATTAGAAATTGACCTGGTGTTGTATGCTACTGTGGCCAAATCGGCACTCGAACCACCAGACAAAATCTCTCCCACTCTTCCCACCTCTTTCTGCAGGCAGAGGATCCTTTCTCCGTGGCCACTACCACTGGCCCATGGGGGCTTCTGCCAAGCCACCACTGATGTTCACTGAAAGCCCAAAGGCTCTTCAGTCAGCCTGTGGTGAATGCTGCCAGGCCTGGGACTCACCCTTCAGAGCAGTGGGCTCTCTTCTGGCCAAGGGCAGGTCCAGAAATGCTGACCAAGAGCCTAGGCCCGGATTCAGGGATGCCACAAGCCTGCTTGTTACTCTACCCAACTGTGGCCAAACTGCTATCTAAGATGCAGACAGAGTCCCCTTTTCTTTCCCCCTCTAGTTTCTCAAACAGTAGGAGTCTTCACCATAGTCACCCGCATTGGGAATGTGTTGGGTCATAACTGAAGCTAGCACATCTCGGAGCCCAAAACCCTCAGCATATTACCTGGGTATTGCTGTTGGTTACTCAGGGCCCAGGGGCTCTTTATTTAGCAAGTGACCAATCCTGCCAGGTCTCTGCTGTGGCAAGGCGGTACTGAGTCCAGTGTAAAGTCCCTTAGTCACTGCGCTCTACATCTCCCATACACACATGTATTTTTAGTAGAGGCAGGTTTTTGCCATGTTGGCCAGGCTGGTCTCAAACTCTTGACCTCAGGTGATCCGCCTGCCTCCGTCTCCCAAAGTGCTAGGATTACAGGCATGAGCCACCGCACCCTGCCATAAATGATGTAGAGTTCTATTTAGCCATCTTGCTCTGCCTCATCTGTTAGTATATGTAATTGGGATTAAAACATTTGTTTTTGTTTTAACCTTTTTAAAATTTAATATTCTCATCTTAGTGCAAGATCAATACCTGGCAAATATAAAAGAGTAAGGCTATTATTCACCAAATCAATTATCTGGTAATAAAATGTTGGAGCTCCTATGTGGCTGCTGCCAGGGGATGGGGAAGAGATGGTGCAAGAACTCCCTTAGCCACCTGCCTCGTGTCTCAGTAGGTCATGTGCCTCCCCAGTCCGCTGGCTCTGAGCCCAGTTCAGCACTAGGACTTGCAGATCATGTGGCCTAGACTGCCTCTCAAGTTCACTTAGGACCCCAGAGCACTTCAGCCTGTGATGGCAAAGCTTGCTGGAACTCAAGCTCCAACCATGGAGGGAGCATCTGGACTGACCCTAGCCTGCAGGACCTGCTGGAGTGGGCGATCTCTGTTTGGCTATGGCCAGTCCAAATGTTCCTTCTATACGCGGATGTCAGCTCAATATAGCCTGGTTCTGCTTTCCGCTACGACAGGGCAGTACTGAGTTCAATGCAAAGGCTCACAAGCTCTGTGCTCTCCCTCTACCAAACCCAGAGATCCTCCATGCTGCATGTCTACTGCAGGGGATGGGGGAATGGTGGCATCAGCAATTCAAGACTGTCTTTCCTGTCCTCTTCAGTGTCTCTTTTAGCAATATGAAGTTAAAACTAGACACTGTGATTGCTCACCTGATTTTTTATTCTTGTGATGGTGCTTTTGATGTGTATTTAGCTGCTAAAATTTGGTGCTCCTGCAGAGGGTACAAATGGTGTAGGCTTGTTTTGTTTTTGTTTTTGTGTTTTGAGATGAGGTGTGGTTCTGTTGCCCAGGCTGGAGTACAGTGAGGATGATCTCGGCTCATTGCAACCTCTGCCTCCCAGGTTCATGTGATTCTTGTGCCTCAGCCTCCCAAGCAGCTAGGATTACAGGTGCCTGCCACCACGCCTGGCTAATTTTTGTATTTTTAGTGGAGAGGGTTTCACCATGTTGGCCAGGCTGGTCTCAAACTACTGACCTCAAGTGATCTGCCTGCCTTGGCCTCCCAGAGTGCTAGGATTACAGGTGTGAACCACTGCACCAGACCATAAATGGTGTAGGTTTCTATTCAACCATCTCGCTCTGCCTCATGTGTTAGTATAGGTAATTGGGATCAAAACATTTGTTTTTGTTTTTAGCCTTTTAAAAATTTAATGTGCTCATCTTAGTGCAAGATCAATACCTGGCAAATATGAAAGACTAAGGTTATTATTCACCAAATCAATTCTCTGGTAATAAAATATTGGAGCAAATATTAACTTTAAGACTTGATATACTATACTTAAAAGTTACTAATTCTCACAATATACACTGTGGAAAGATGAAGGGATTTTGAAAAAAACAAACAAATTTTTGCTAATATTTACTGATTTTTTAAAACAAACACGAATTAATACTAAATTTTTAAAAGACCTTTTTATAATTTTAAGGAATTTCCTTTTCAAGACTACATATAATATTATGTCTATTGTTCTTCCTTTCAGAAATTCTTTTACATTTTCCATTTATCGAATAAGACTGGTTCCTTTTTTATGATTTTAGAGACAAAAGGAAGAAGGTTTTTAAAAAAATGTGTTTTGATTATTCTCTGTGTTAAAAAAAATCATTACTTTAAGATTATTTCCTACCCTACTCTTTTCTGAAGCAAATCACCTACTCGTTTTTTGTTTTTTTTTTTTTCATTTGTTTTGTTTTGTTTTTTGTTTTGTGGAATAGTGTTGGGTTTCTCCTTCCTTTCAATTTTCTGTTACTCTAGTTGCTGTCACACAATTTTGTAAGTAGAAGCACTTTTCTTTGGAAACAAATATCTGCTTCTTTGTTTGCTTAGCTTGGGGGTCAGTAAGAAAGACTCCACTGCTTAGTCAGCAGCCCAATTCCAGGGTTAGATTACAGAGGAGGCAGAACATAACAGGAACAGTTAACTCTTTATGACCATGTTTAAGAAAAGAGCATGAACTGGGAGAGCCTAGCTAAAACACTGCAAGGTGACCCCGTTTTTCTACAGAAACAAAACAAAGGTGCTTCCAGCTCTGGGATACCATTTGCATGTGAGAAGAAAAAAATACTATGTTTGACAAAGGGAGATAGTATAAGCCTCTTAAACAACCACTATGTTCCTTTGAATTGGATATCACAACAATTTACATAATGTCAGAATACTGTGTAGAGGAAATACTGGAATGGGTAGTCTATTGGTGATGAAAAACAAAACATAATTTTGAATTGTTGCAGAACACTTGGTTATCTTAATAACAAAGAACAATGATTGCAACACACTGGTTTGTTTTGTTAAAATTTTCTGACAATGACCAGATTAAGCTAAACTTGACAATGACCAGATTAAACTTGTTTTGATCAAGTAGACAGTGTGCCTACTTTTCTTTTTAAGAAGTTCTTAGGTTACTTGGAAAAATACAGAAACTTAATATCCAGTACAGTTGAAAACAAGCAAATCCTATCTTTGCTTTGGCGAATGGTAGAAACAAAAAGCTGTACAATGGGTCAAGTTTGCCCTTCATGCCAACTCTCCAGTTGTACCCACTTCCAGCCCCAGAGGCCATCCCTAAATGCCATTCTGGAGATGATCCTTTTCTGGATTCTTGTCCTCAGGTTGTTCCCTGGTTATTCTTACTTTGTCTCACTGTATTCTTTTTCTTTCTCCAAGCTTAATTATTAGCCGTGTGTCTTGCACCTTGACACTGAATTGGATCATTAAATCTTCATGATGCTGGTCAGAAGAAAAAGTCATGAGTGACCTTCTCAGACCTGAAAATGTGTGTGCAGTAGGTTAAACATATCTTATAGATCATGGTCAAAATTGCAATTTTATAATGGGCCTTTAAAACTGATGAGAGGCAGAGGAGGTCTAATTTCCCCCTGTTTCTTGTTACGAAAATTACTGAAAACTTCTAACTAAAGCAAGAGAATGGCTCTGTGTTTTTTTGTGTGTCTTCCTGGAGCATTGTCTCACAGGCTTACCCAAAGTTTACTTAGTTTTCCAGGGGAATATGTCATTGTTAATTATTTTAATTAGAACTCACTCTGTGATATTGCTTGATACCTTTCAATGTCTGTCTATTGGAGATGCAAATGATTTCTGTCTGATAGAAAAAAGAAAAACACAGAGGTTATGGTTTTATTACCCTGTAGGACTTCAGCCAACTTAGTTTCTAATCTCTCAATCTTCCAACATCCAATCCTGTCTAACTTCAGTCCTTATAAATATCTGGTTTCTCAAATGCTTGCTTCTGGATCTTTCATCGAGTTAAATAAATTTTGACACACGCCTATCCTGTGCTTATGTGAGAGTCATGTGTTTTTCTTTTGAAAGTTACACCTTGCTGTCCTGAATGAAGACTCAGGCAGGCATATGTTTTCTGGTCACTCTCTACAGAAAGTAACTGGAAAGAAAATAAAGAGCCCTCTAGTCACTTTTCGTACACACAGTTTCAATGTAGTAACTATCTAAATGATATGTAGTCCAATATCACTTAATTTTCAAAATTCTGCATTCTCCTCTTCCAGTGGAGGCCTGCCTCAGGATGGAAGTCTGCACTGGGAACAGGGAGTGTGGTTCTGCTCAACTGCCTTTACGCTCACCAAATGAGTTGTGATTTTGGATCCCACCAGGATCAAAAGGGAATGGGGTATATGGAGAGAGGTAAGGTGTTTGGCGGGCGCTTGCTTGCCTCAGTGGGTTCGTACGCTCTACACAGGGCTGACAGTTAATGCTGACAGCATCTCTGCTAGGCCTTTCTCTCATGTAGGTTCCTCGATCTGCACAGATAAAAATTTGTTGAATTTCTTCATCAGTCCCTGGGCAACCAGGTGGTTCCTCTAAGCTTTTTCCTGAAAATGATCTCAGCTCACTCTAGATGACCCTACTGGGCAAGAGCTAAGATGTAAACCTGAGCCACTGGTCCTTGGAAATGCCTAACCTTTGCCCCACAAAACTCTTGGAATGTGGGCTGATCCTACATGAAGAGCCTCTCAGTACCCCCTCAGTAAGTGCTTAGCCCTTTCTTTCGCTGTCTAGATTTCCTAGCTGGGAGTCAGACCTCTGTCCAGTACTGCTTTAAGCTTTCTATATGTGAGTCAGACAAGGGTACTCTGTATCTTCAAATTTGGGAGCACAATTATTTGAATGGTCATGTCTAAAAGCTTGTGGATAGAAGTTTGCATCTGTCATCCAAGATGGAAGAGTCAGTCAGACCTTTCCAAAGTAATCTCTTCATTAATTCAACTCATGTCCACACTCTAAACCCTTTGGATTATTTTATTTAGTAAAGGAGATCAAGGGTCGCGGAACATTTCTCCATTCTATTTCTTTGTAAATCTACATATGGTTGCAAGGATGTAGGGAGACATCACTCTCTTGCTTTGGTACTATTGTAGCAGGACAAGCTGCAGAGAAAACCCTTTCAGCCACCGAGTTAAAGAAAGAAGGGCTTTATTCAGCCTGGAGCTTTGGCAAGACTCACGTCTCCAATAACCAAGCTTCCTGAGTGAGCAATTTCTGTCCCTTTTAAGAACTCACAATTCTAAGGGGGTCCGCGTGAGAGGGTCGTGATCGATTGAGCAAGCAGGGGTATGTGACTGGGGGCTGCATGCACAGGTAATTAGAATGGAACAGAACAGGACAGGGATCTTCACCGTGCTTTTCTTATGCAAATAACTGATTAGGTCAGGGGTTCATTTTTAACTACCAGGCCCAGGGTGTGGTGCCAGACTGTCTGCTTGTGGATTTCATTTCTGCCTTTTAGTTTTTACTTCATCTTTCTTTGGAGGCAGAAATTGGGCATAAGACAATATGAGGGGTGCTCACCTCCCTTATTCCCCTTCTTTGAGAATCTCACTCAATAGTGGGAGTTCTCACTTTCATTCTTGCTACCCATGTCTTCTTGCAAGACAGATTGATAGTGATTCATATAGTACACTTGTGCTGAAGCATTTTGGTGAACTAAGGTAGTGATGAAGCTTTTTATCATTTGAAGAAGTACAGGTAGCAAACAAGGGAACAGTAAGCAGGTTCCTATTACTATTATAACTCCTATGATAAGAGTTTTAAATCCTCCTACTACTGGGAACCATTTTCCAAACACGGCCCCAGGATCAAATCCATGCCACACTTGCACGGGCACCTGTGCCACTTTTGTCATATCTCTAACTATGTCTTCAACTACTTGCCCTTGATCATCTATGTGTAGACAGCAATTAGTAAGGTTAAATTTCCCACAGACCCCTCCTTCAGCTGCTAGCAAGTAGTCAAGAGCCAATCTATTTTGATAGACAGCATTTCTCATCTGAGTTTCTTGCTGGGCCAGAATAGTCAAGGCTCTGCCAGTTTTATTAGTGATTATTTCTAAGACAGCTTGTAACCATATGATTCGGTTGATCATGTAAATGGGGGTTCAGTATCCCCATGAGCCATCTTGTGCCCAAGTAGCAGTCCCATAATATTGTATGATTCTCTCAGGGGGCCATTCATCATCTTTCCAATTTTCTATAGCTATACTTCTCTTTTTGTGGGAAGCACAGACAGGGAAACACTGGAGTTCGCCTGTCTTTATGGGCAGTAGGAAGAAAGATGGTTTACTAGTACCAATAACACAACTACCTGCCCACTCATAATTTGGTGTAAGCTCTATGCCCACATATCCAGTATAATCCAGTGGGGGCTGTCTGGTCCCAGTGGGACTCTGGATGGGTTCACATGGTTTGCAACACAGGGAATTTACTAAATGGATTTTTCTTAGTGTGGTTTGAACTCTACTAGGTGTCTGTTTTTGTGGTATTATCATACAGTTTTTGCCCAAGGCAACTGACTCTTCCCACAGGAAGGGTGAAATCCTTCTTCACTCTTGCTATACAGTATTGTCTAATGATTGAGGCTTTTAGGACCCAGAAGTTATCAGGGTGATTCTTTTGAGCCAGGAATTCATCAGGAACTGGGTCTGTAGGTACTAATTCTCAGGCTTCCCATGGCCATTGACCTCCCATTACAGTTCCTCCACATGCATAACATGAAGTGACATTGAGAGACTGGGCTACATGCTCAGCTAATTGCAAAAACAAATTTCTTGTTTTTCCTGGAATTTCTGGTACTGGCACATTTAGTTTATCATAGAAAGTTTGAAGTACTGGCTCATGAGAGCGTTTACAAACTTCTCCTCAAACCATGATATTCACTGGAGGATCCAGTCCAGACCCCTTGATTCCTAGGGTTACATGCTCACCTTTTTTCCAGTGAGGATCAAGGGGATTGGTTATTACTAGTCCTAAGGGGTTACGCTGACCACTGGCACAGGAAGGGCCACTTTTCCCTTTCTGAAGGTGGACACAATCCTTTTCATTTTTTATCCGAGTAGCCTAAATGACACAAGACCAGTATCCACATTCATTTCCACACAGTCCTAATTCATGACAAATGTACTTATTTTCTTATATAGCCTCTTTCCTAATTAGGAGAACCACATCCTTTTACTAACTTATTACTATTAATGACAGCACAGGCATCAAACCTCAAGGTGACTTGTCTGGGCACCCTTTTTTCTTTTGTTTTGGCTAACACTTTACTCATATCATTTATGAGCCTCTTCCAGTCCTCAGTCCTTAATCTTATTTCAAAAACTGTGGTCATGGGAGGCTCAGATGGGTCATAACACACATCAGATTGGTCATTTACTGGGTCACATACCTTGCATAGAACAGCATTATGTAAACAAGTTTTTTCACTTTTTTAGAGTCCTGGTACACTTATAATAATCATAAAACAATATGACTATAGCAACTTTTTGTCCTACCTCAGTGACTTGATGTACACACTGGGAACAGTCCTCAGTCTGAGGAAGGTCAGTGAAAGTCCTTACTGTACAAGTCCAAATTTTAAGGAAAATTAGTCCCATGATGAGTTTTCTCATGTTTTGGCCGTGTGTGGACCAGTCAGCTTCCGGGTGTGCAGGGCTTGTTGTCTTCTTCAGAGTCACTTGCAGTGATTGGTGAAGCTGCTCCCATCCACATACTGCTCACAGTCTACTGATGTTCAAGGATGGTCTCGGAGGTTGGGCCCACTAAAATAAACTGAGTCCAACACCTCTACACAATTATGTTCAACTGGGCTCTCTGATACCGGGAGCAAGGCGGCGGGGTTTAAGGTGTTGCAAGCTTCAATGGTTATGCGGGGATTTTCACACAGCAAGCTTTGGTACTTGGTTAATCTAGCATTTGTTAACCAATGATGTCCTTTGTTAGTCATGGGTAAATTACCCCACAGCACGGGGGGGCCTTTATATTTAGGTTTTGCCCAAGGGTTAGTTTATCTGCTTCTGGTGCTAACAGGGCCATTGCTGCCAGGGCCCTTAGACATGGGGGCCAGGCTTTGGAAACACTGTCTAGTTGTTTTGAGAGAGAGGCCACTGGCCTTGGTCAGGGCCCCACAGTCTGGGTTAAAACTCCAACTGACATTTTTTCTCTTTCTGACACATAGGGTGCAAAGGGTTTTGTCCGGTCAGAAAACCCCAGGGCTGGGGCTGACGTGAGTTTTTTCTTTTAATTCATGAAAAGCTTGTTGCTGTTGGTAGTAATACATGTAGTTTATCCAATTTACATTTTTATTAACTGTTGCCCACCAAAATATTGACTGAAATTCTGCAGTTATTTGATTTCAAGCTTTAAATTGATCTGGTATTCCCCATAGGAATTCCCCATAGGACTCCGATTGTGTCTAAATGGATGTGAGAGTCGAAAGACACATCAGGGGCTTCTTTCACTTTACGAGGTCTTATTTTTCCTCCCTCTGGTTGATGAAATGCCAGGGTGAAAGGGATAGCCAATTGGACTAAAGTACAAGTGCCACTCCAGTTATTCGGCAGAGTGCCTAGTAAAGGTCCACCATAATACCACCACACATCTGCTCAGGGATGAACAAGGGCTGACTGATTGATAAGCTCTTGAAATGTTTTAAGCTCACGGCATCCCTTCAGGTCTCCAAGGAATGCTAAGTTTCCTCCCTGTCATGAGAGACACGAAGTGAACTTAGTGTCGGTAGACAGAGGCTGGATGGCCCTTGGGGGCTGACCTACAGGGTGCCGGACTTTGGGATATAGCAGAGATAGCTTGGCATGACTTATTACCCCAGGCTGTAGAATCCCGGAAAAGAGCTACCATGCAGCCTATGCCTGGTCAACTGGAGGATCACCTTAGTGGAAAGGGGACAATCTGGGCCTCTGGCCTGCCATGTGCACAAACGTAACTATTGCTTTTGTTTAACATGCGGATGGAATATTTGATCCATTCTAACCAGGCATTTGCATCTTGGTATCCTGTCTTAATTGCCAAAGTTTGTTTTAAGTCTTTAACTTCTATGATCCTCTAGTAAAATGAATGTATGATTTTGGGAAATTACAAAAACCAGTTGGGGTAGTCCATCTTTGCTCTTTAGTGGTCCACAGAATGTTAGACCAACTACGGCATAAAAGCTCTACATTGGGGAGCAAGACTCCTGGTTGACACGGGAGTCTTTATCAAAATTTCCCTAGATTAAATGGTCTTAATTTACTAATAACCAGTCTGAGGAGAGTCAGTGGGGATAGAGGTACTTTTCTGAAGTAGAGCGCTGTCTTTGACTTGGCAAGTCCCCATGGGGTATAACAAGGCAAGCATTAAATGCAATAGTTTGAGGCAAAATTGACTTGGTTATATTAATAACCAGATGGTCAGGAATAGAGTGAGGAAAGAAGAAAGAGTAATAGAATAGATGAAAGAGTTAAATTTTTATTAGCTTCAGATTGGTAGGGTTTTCCCCTGGGACTGTGGCCAATGACTCTGGAGGGGGTGGCACTTTGACTTGGGTGTGATGAGTCCATCCCTTTTCCGCTGTACAAACAGCAGTCTCGGGGTTAGCAGCACAAGGTAGGGTCCCTCCTAGGCTGGCTCGAGTTTTTCTTCTTTCCACCCTTTGATGAGAATGTGATCCTCAGGCTGGTGCTGATTTACTGGAAATTCTAAGGGTGGTACCTGTGCTAAAAGACTTTTAGTTTTGAGGAAAAGAAAAGTGGAAGATACACGAAATATATAATTTATAAGAAATCGAATTTTTGTTTTAAATGTGGGGACATCAACAGTGGACTTTATAGTCTTTGATGCCTTTCTACTGAGAAATTTCCTTTAGCACCTATTTTTATTAGTTTTTAGACCAAAGAAAGCCAAACACCATTTTATATTTTATAAGGCTTCTTGTATGATTTTTTATACCAGATAAGCTAAATTTCACCTTTATATTAGTGTGCTATTAATGCTAAACTTAGTTTTAATAAAAGTTTGTGTACATATTTATTCAATTTTTAATGTCTGACCATAAGGTAAGATTTTTATAGATTCTTTTTAAACTTTTATAATCTTTGTTAAAGAGCAAGTTAGTGCTTTAAGAAAAACCTGTTGTGTTTTTACTTTAATGTCCAGTTCACAGAAAAACTGGATGATACCCCTTTATAATTTTAGCTAGTATGTTCACACACATAATTTTTTTTAAATTAATGTTATAAAACTTGCTTAAACCTTCAAAACAATTTTTTAACCTTTTATTGTAGTTAAAAATTTACATTCTTATAACTATAATCTTTCTAGTAAAGGTATATTTTACTTTCTTTGTACACCTTGAACATAAATTGTTTTTTCTTTTTCAATAGTTTTACATTTTACATCAGGAGGCCTAGTTACTTTTAAATTTTACAACATTTCTTGCATAAATTCTTTTTTTATAACATTTTTCTCTTTAACAACTTTCTTTTTCAAAAAATTATACTTTATGTTCGAAGGTACATGTGCACAACATGCAACTTTGTTACATATGTATGCATGTGCCATGTTGATGTGCTGCACCCATTAACTCATCATTTACATTAGGTATATCTCCTAATGCTATCCCTCCCTCCTGCCCCCTCCCCTCAATAGGCCCCAATGTGTGATGATCCCCTTCCTCTGTCCAAGTGATCTCATTGTTCAATTCCCACCTATGACTGAGAACATGTGGTGTTTGGTTTTCTAGCCTTGTGATAGTTTGCTGAGAATGATGGTTTCCAGCTTCATCCATGTCCCTGCAAAGGACATGAACTAATCCTTTTTTATGACTGCATAGTGTTTGGTTTTCTGTTCTTGCAATAGTTTGCTGAGAATGATGGTTTCCAGCTTCATCCATGTCCCTACAAAGGACATGAACTCATCCTTTTTTATGGCTGCATAGTATTCCATGGTGTATAGGTGCCACATTTTCTTAATCCAGTCTGTCATTGATGGACATTTGGGTTGATTCCAAGTCTTTACTATGATGAATAGTGCCACAATAAACATACGTGTCCATGTGTCTTTATAGTAGCATGATTTATAATCCTTTGGGTATATACCCAGTAGTGGGATGGCTGGGTCAAATGGTATTTCTAGTTCTAGATCCTTGAGGAATCGCCACACTCTCTTCCACAATGGTTGAACTAGTTTACAGTCCCACCAACGGTGTACAAGTGTTCCTATTTCTCCACATCCTCTCCAGCACCTGTTGTTTCCTGACTTTTTAATGATTGCCATTCTAACTGGTGTGAGATGGTATCTCATTGTGGTTTTGATTTGCATTTCTCTGATGGCCAGTGATGATGAGCATTTTTTCATGTGTCTGTTGCCTGTACGCATGTCTTCTTTTGAGAACTGTCTGTTCATATCCTTTGCCCACTTTTTGATGGGGTTGTTTGTTTTTTTCTTGTAAATTTGTTTGAGTTCTTTGTAGGTTCTTAGCCCTTTGTCAGATGAGTAGATTGCAAAAATGTTCTCCCATTCTGTAGGTTGCCTGTTCACTCTGATGGTAGTTTCTTTTGCTGTGCAGAAGCTCTTTAGTTTAATTAGATCCCATTTGTCAATTTTGGCTTTTGTTGCCATTGCTTTTGGTGTTTTAGACATGAAATCCTTGCACATGCCTATGTCCTGAATGGTATTGCCTAAGTTTTGTTCTAGGGTTTTTATGGTTTTAGGTCTAACGTTTAAGTCTCTAATCCATCTTGAATTAATTTTCATGTAAGGAGTAAGGAAAGGATCCAGTTTCAGCTTTCTACTTATGACTAGCTAATTTTCCCAGCACCATTTATTAAATAGAGAATCCTTTCCCCATTTCTTGTTTTTGTCAGGTTTGTCAAAGATCAGATGGCTGTAGATGTGTGGTATTATTTCTGAGGGCTCTTTTTTGTTCCGTTGGTCTATATCTCTGTTTTGGTACCAGTGCCTTGCTGTTTTGGTTACTGTAGCCTTGTGGTATAGTTTGAAGTCAGGTAGCATGATGCCTCCAGCTTTGTTCTTTTGGCTTAGGATTGTCTTGGCAAGGTGGGCTCTTTTTTGGTTCCATATGAACTTTAAAGCAGGTTTTTCCAATTCTGTGAAGAAACTCATTGGTAGCTTGATGGGGATGGCATTGAATCTATAAATTACATTGAATCTATAAATTATCTATGGCCATTTTCACGATATTGATTCTTCCTATCCATGAGCATGGTATGTTCTTCCATTTGTTTGTGTCCTCTTTTATTTCACTGAGCAGTGGTTTGTAGTTCTCCTTGTAGAGGTCCTTCACATCCCTTGTAAGTTGGATTCCTAGGTATTTTATTCTCTTTGAAGCAATTGTGAATGGGAGTTCATTCATGATTTGGCTCTCTGTTTGTCTGTTATTGGTGTATAAGAATGCTTGTGATTTTTGCACATTGATTTTGTATCCTGAGATTTTGGTGAAGTTACTTATCAGCTTAAGGAAATTTTGGACTGAGACAATGGGGTTTTCTAAATATACCATCATGTCATCTGCAAACAGGGACAATTTGACTTCTTCTTTTCCTGATTGAATACCCTTTATTTCTTTCTCTTGCCTGATTGCCCTAGCCAGAACTTCCAACATACGTTGAATAGGAGTGGTGAGAGAGGGCATGCCTGTCTTGTGCTAGTTTTCAAAGGGAATGCTTCCAGTTTTTGCCCATTCAGTATGATATTGGCTGTGGGTTTGTCATAAATAGCTCTTATTATTTTGAGATATGTTCCATCAATACCAAATTTATTGAGAGTTTTTAGCATGAAGGGCTGTTGAATTTTGTCAAAGGCCTTTTCTGTGTGTATTGAGATAATCATGTGGTTTATGTCTTTGGTTCTGTTTATATGCTGGATTACGTTTATTGATTTCATATGTTGAACCAGCCTTGCATCCCAGGGATGAAGTCCACTTGATTATGGTGGATAAGCTTTTTGATGTGCTGCTGGGTTCGGTTTGCCAGTGTTTTATTGAGGATTTTTGCATTGATGTTCATCAGGGATATTAGTCTAAAATTCTCTTTTTTTTATTGTGTCTCTGCCAGGCTTTGATATCAGGATGATGTTGGCCTCATAAAATAAGTTAGGGAGGATTCCCTTTTTTTCTATTGATTGGAATAGTTTCAGAAGGAATAGTACCAACTCCTCCTTGTACCTCTGGTAGAATTTGGTTGTGAATCTGTGTGGTCCTGGACTTTCTTTGGTTGGTAGGTTATTAATTATTGCCTCAATTTCAGAGCCTGCTATTGGTCTATTCAGGGATTCAACTTCTTCCTGGTTTAGTCTTGGGAGAGTGTATGTGTCCAGGAATTTATCCATTTCTTTTAGGTTTTCTAGTTTATTTGCACAGAGGTGTTTATAGTATTCTCTGATAGTAGTTTGTATATCTGTGGGGTTGGTGGTGATATCCCCTTTATCATTTTTATTGTGTCTATTTGATTCTTCTCCGTTTTCTTCTTTATTAGTCTTGCTAGCAGTCTATCAATTTTGTTGTCTTTTCGAAAAACCAGCTCCTGGATTCATTGATTTTTTGAAGGGATTTTGTGTCTCTATCTCCTACAGTTCTGCTCTGATCTTAGTTATTTCTTGCCTTCTGCTAGCTTTTGAATGTGTTTGCTCTTGTTTCTCTAGTTCTTTTAATTGTGATGTTAGGGTGTCAATTTTAGGTCTTTCCTGTTTTCTCTTATGGGCATTTAGTGCTATAAATTTCCCTCTACACACTGCTTTAAGTGTGTCCCAGAGATTCTGTTATGTTGTATCTTTGTTCTCATTGGTTTCAAAGAACATCTTTGTTTCTGCCTTCATTTTGTTTTGTACCCAGTAGTCATTCAGGAGTAGGTTGTTCAGTTTCCATGTAGTTGAGGGGTTTTGATTGAGTTTCTTAGTCCTGAGTTCTAGTTTCATTGCACTGTGGTCTGAGAGACAGTTTGTTATAATTTCTGTTCTTTCCCATTTGCTGAGGAGTGCTTTACTTCCAATTATGTGGTCAATTTTGGAATAAGTGCAATGTGGTGCTGAGAAGAATGTATATTCTGTTGATTTGGGGTGGAGAGTTCTGTAGATGTCTATTAGGTCCGCTTGGTGCAGAATTGAGTTCAATTCCTGGATATCCTTGTTAATTTTCTGTCTCATTGATCTGTCTAATGTTGACAGTGGGGTGTTAAAGTCTCTGATTACTATTGTATGGGAGTCTAAGTCTCTCTGTAAGTCTCTAAGGACTTGCTTTATGAATCTGGGTGCTCCTGTATTGGGTGCATATATATTTAGGACAGTTAGCTCTTCTTGTTGAATTGATCCCTTTACCATTATGTAATGGTCTTCTTTGCTTCTTTTGATCTTTGTTGGTTTAAACTCTGTTTTATCAGAGACTAGGATTGCATCCCCTGCGTTTTTTTGTTTTCCATTTGTTTGGTAGATCTTCTTCCATCCCTTTATTTTGAGCCTACGTGTGTCTCTGCATGTGAAATGGGAATCTTGAATACAGCAAACTGATGGATCTTGACTCTTTATCCAATTTGCCAATCTGTGTCTTTTAATTGGACCCTGTAGTCTATTTACATTTAAGGTTAATATTGTTGTGTGTGAAGTTGATCCTGTCATTATGATATTAGCTGGTTATTTTGCTCATTAGTTGATGCAGTTTCTTCCTAGTATTGATGGTCTTTACATTTTGGCATGTTTTTGCAATGGTTGGTACCAGTTGTTCCTTTCCATGTTTAGTGCTTCCTTCAGGATCTCTTGTAGGGCAGGCCTGGTGGTGACAAAATCTCTAAGCATTTGCTTGTCTGTAAAGGATTTTATTTCTCCTTCACTTATGAAACTTAGTTTGGCTGGATATGAAATTCTGGGTTGAAAATTCTTTTCTTTAAGAATGTTGAATATTGGCCCCCACTCTCTTCTGGCTTGGAGAGTTTCTGCCAAGAGATCTGCTGTTAGTCTGATGGGCTTCCCTTTGTGGGTAACCCGACCTTTCTCTCTGGCTGCCCTTAACATTTTTTCCTTCATTTCAACTTTGGTGAATCTGACAATTATGTGTCTTGGAGTTGCCCTTCTCAAGGAGTATCTTTGTGGTGTCCTCTGTATTTCCTGAATTTGAATGGTGGCCTGCCTTGCTAGGTTGGGGAAGTTCTCCTGGATAATATTCTGCAGAGTGTTTTCCTACTTGGTTCCATTCTCCCTGTCAGTTTCAGGCACCCCAATCACACGTAGATTTGGTCTTTTCACATAATCTCATATTTCTTGGAGGCTTTATTCATTTCTTTTTACTCTTTTTTCTTTAAACTTTTCTTCTTGCTTCATTTCATTCGTTTGATCTTCAATCACTGATAATCTTTCTTCCAGTTGATCGAGTCAGTTACTGAAGCTTGTGCATTTGTCATGTAGTTCGCATATCATGGTTTTCATCTCTATTAGTTCGTTTATGGACTTCTCTGCATTGATTATTCTAGTTATCCATTCTTCCATTCTTTTTTCAAGGTTTTTAGTTTCTTTTTGCTGGTATGTAATTACTCCTTTAGCTCTGTGTCTTCTCTCAACTCGTCAAAGTCATTCTCTGACCAGCTTTGTTCCATTGCTGGCAATGAGTTGTGTTCCTTTGGAGGAGGAGATGCTCTGCGATTTTTTGAATTTCCAGCTTTTCTGCACTGCTTTTTCCTCATCTTTGTGGTTTTATCTGCCTTTGGTCTTTGATGATGGTGACATACGGATGAGGTTTTGGTGTGGGTGTCCTTTCTGTTTGTTAGTTTTCCTTCTGACAGTCAGGACCCTCAGCTGCAGGTCTGTTGGAGTTTGCTTGAGGTCCACTCCAGACCCTCTTTGCCTGGGTATCAGCAGCAGAGGCTGCAGAAGATAGAATATTGCTGAACAGCAAGTGTTGCTGTCTGATTCTTACTCTGGAAGCTTTGTCTCAGAGGTGTACCCAGCTGTGCGAGGTGTGAGGTGTCTGTTTGCCCCTAGTGGGGGATGTCTCCCAGTTAGGCTACTCAGGGCTCAGGGACCCACTTGAGCAGGCAGTCTGTCCGTTCTCAGATCTCAACTTCCATGTTAGGAGAACCACTGCTCTCTTCAAAGCTGTCAGACAGGGACATTTACATCTGCAGAGGTTTCTGCTGCTTTTTGTTTAGCTATGCCCTATCTTCAGAGGTGGAGTCTACAGAGGCAGGCAGGCCTCCTTGAGCTGCAGTGGGCTCCACCTAGTTTGAGCTTCCTGGCAGCTTTGTTTACCTACTTAAGCCTCAGCAATGGTGGGCGCCCCTCCCCCAGCCTCACTGCTGCCTTGCAGTTACATCTCAGACTGCTGTGCTAGCAATGAGGGAGGCTCCGTGGGTGTGCGACCCTCTGGGCCAGGCGTGGGATTTAATCTCCTGGTGTGCCATTTGCTAAGACTCTTGGTAAAGCGCAGTATTAGGGTGGGAGTTACCCAGTTTTCCGGGTGTTGTGTGTTTCAGTTTTCCTTGGCTAGGAAAAGGAATTCCCTTCCTCTTTGCACTTCCCAGGTGAGGCAATGCCTCGCCCTGCTTCAGCTCTCACTGGTTGGGCTGCACTCACTGACCAGCACCGACTGTCCAACACGCCCCAGTGAGGTGAACCCGGTACCTCAGTTGAAAATGCAGAAATCACCCGTCTTCTGTGTCTTTCACAACTTTCACAGACAATCCTTCGACGTGACTCAACTTTCTGACTTACTACAAACATTTCTTTCTTTAAACAACCAGTTCATTTATTTCAGGACAAGAATTTACCATATAACACTCTTTTTACATAAATTCTGCCCCCTCCCCCTTTTTTTTCCTTAGGATACTTCTGAACTGGTGAGGTGTGCTCACAGTGAGGTTTCCTCTAAAAGTTACTTTTTTACTTTTTTTCTGTTAGCAAAGCAGTTGCCGCTATAGACTGAATGCATTTGGGCCATTGGCTGGTTAGTGGGTTAAAGATTTCTGATAGGAAGGCCTCAGTGCTTTTGGGATACACCTTTGTTTACAATGACAACAAAGTGGTACTGGAGTGTTATAGGGTTACGGAGAATACCTTCAATTATCAATTATAGGTTTTAAATTTACCTTGGCTTTTAAAGCAATAGGGTACACTGTTTTTTTTCTTAACTATTTGTATATCTCTTTCTTTTTTTCTTTCTTTGATTTTCTGTCTCTTTTTCTCTTTGACTTTCCTTTTGCCTCTGTCTCTTTCTCTCTCTTTGCCTGTCTCTCTCTCTTTCCTTGATGCCCTCTTTGTCTCTCTGTGTCTTCCTCTTTCTCTCTCTGCTGGCCTTTCCTTGCCTCTGCCAGCCACTTATGCTGCTGTTCTTTCAACCACTGTGGGGGGCGGTGTCTAAAACCAGCTGTAACCAAGTGTCTATGTACGGTAACTGGTCTGGGTGCCCTGGCTTACAGGTTATCTTGTTCCATACCTTTGGAATGAGGAACCTGTCTAGGCTTCCTTCTGATGGCCAACCTACTTCTAATGCTGGTCAGTCTATCTTACACAAAGTTTTAAGTTTTCCTGTTGTCATAGTATTACACAGTCTACCTTGAATACTTTCTTGAAAATTTTCAACATGGTTCCTAGTGGAGTGGGCTCACTTTGTGCCTGACCCATGCTTCTTTGAGACAAAACACCACGCTCACATCACACGCACACCACAAAACAAAGAATGGGTAAAAAGGGCACACACACACTTTTAAAGTTTACACCAAACCAGAATCAAAACCAAAATCAGAGTATCAAGAAATCCAAGCCAGGTCAAAACCAAAACCAAAGTATCAAGCAATTCAAATCAAGTCAAAAATAAAAACCAAAGTGCTGGTACAGGCACACTGTGGGTGATCAGGCCATGCTTCCACTCCAATGGAGTGGGCAAGTTCCAAAGACCAGTCTTACCAAGTTTCAGATGTCTGGACTCCAAGTGCCAGTTCCTTCCTGGTGTTCAGCCACTGTGTTGATCCTCCATGGGGCCCTGCCACACGCTGCTCTGGAGAGGCGTTCCACCAGGGCAGTTGCCTACCTGGGAGTGCTCTCAGGATCCGTGTCACTCAAGCTGGCCGGAGTCCCCCGCAGGGATGCTCCACAGGGCAGGCCTAAGCTGCCTAAGGGGCTCTCTCGACCGTCTGCTAATCACCTCGCTTCCCAGTCAGGGAACCAAGAAATGTAGCAGGACAAGCCACAGACAAAACCCCTCAGACACCGAGTTAAAGAAGGAAGGGCTTTATTCATCCGGGAGCTTCGGCAAGACTCACATCTCCAACAACCGAGCCCCCTAAGTGAGTAATTTTTGTCCCTTTTTAGGGCTCACAACTCTAAGGGTGTCTGTGTGAGACGGTCTTGATCAATTGAGCAAGCAGGGATACGTGACTAGGGGCTGCATGCACCGGTAATTAGAACGGAACAGAAAAGGACAGGGATCTTCACAGTGTTTTTCTTATGCAAATAACCAATTAGGTCAGGGGTCGATCTTTAACTACCAGGCCCAGGGTGTGGCACCAGGCTATCTGCTTGTGGATTTCATTTCTGCCTTTTAGTTTTTACTTCTTCTTTCTTTGGAGGCAGAAGTTGGGCATAAAACAATATGAGGGGTGATCTCTTTCCTTACTACGACTATTGCCTCACTCAAAACTGAGTTAAAAATAATCTCCCCTGGTCACGGTGGCTCACGCCTGTAATCCTAGCACTTTAGGAGGCCAAGGCGGGAGCTGAGATTATGCTACTGCACTCCAGTCTGGTGCCAGAGCAAGACGCCATCTTAAAAAAAAAAAAAAAAAAACACCTCAATCTGTCCAGGTGTAGTGGCTCATGCCTACAATCCTAGCACTTCAGGAGGCCAAGGTGGGTGGATCACTTGAGGTCAGGAGTTCAAGACCAGCCTGGCCAACATGGCAAAACCCCTGTCTGTACTAAAAATAGAAAAATCAGCCAGGTGTGGTGGCAGGTGCCAATAATCTCAGCTACTTGGGAAGGCAGAGGCAGGAGAATCACTTGAACCCGTGAGGTGGAGGCTACATTGAGGTGATATCGTGCCACTGTACTCCAGCCTGGGCAACAAGAGCAAAACTCCATCTCAAAATAAATAAAATAAAATAATCTCATTCTAATTTCCTGTTACAATTATATTTAAGTTCACTGGAAAGAAGCAATTGTCATGATGGGTGTTTTAGATTTTGTAGGAGGAGAGCCTTTACTGCATCAGGAGACACACTGGGATAGAAGCAATCCCCACAGGGATTGCCTACTCAGTCCACGAGTAAACCTGGCTCCGGAATGAAAGCAGAGCTTTATGGATATGGCCATTATTCAGCAAAAGGCATACATTTTTCCTTCATATGCATATGATGGGTATATGTGTACTTTAAAATCCCATTTCAATGAACTTGTAGTGGTATATGCAACTGTATCTCCATCTCCTCAAGTTTCATCTGATATTTGATATTTGTTGATTGAAATTTTATGCTAGGTGCTGGGGTATGCAGTGGTGAACATGTGTTTTCTTTTCTTTTTTTTTTTTGAAACAGAGTCTCACTGTGTCACCCAGGCTGGAGTGCACTGGCACGATCTTGGCTCACTGCAACCTCTGCCTCCTGGGTTCAAGCAATTCTCCTGCCTCAGCCTCCTGAGTAGCTGGGATTACAGGCGTGCGCCACCACGCCTGGCTAATTTTTGTATTTTTAGCAGAGACGGGGTTTTGCCATGTTGGTCAGGCTGGTCTAAAACTCCTGACCTTGTGATCCACCTGCCTCGGCCTCCCAAAGTGCTGGGATTACAGGCATGAGACACCGTGCCAAGCCTGAACATGTTTTCTTGTGATTTACGACTCTCACACACAGAGCTAATTCTGAAAATGATTATATTTTTAATGCTCTATCACATTTCTAGGATATACTGGAAATCACTTTCTTTGGAATTAGACCCAGGTTTGAAGACCAATTCTGTCATCTGTGATTATCTTTATGACTTGGGAAATTTACTTAATCTCTCTAAGACTCAGTTTCTTCATCTACAAATAAGACTAACACTGACCAGCTTAAGTTGTTTTATTAAGTGAGCTGATGCCTTTAAAGTGCTGACATGAAGTAGGTATTTTCCAAGTGAACTTCCCAGGAGTTTTTCTTCATTCTGCTTTTGAGGCACCTCTCCCAGTTTGGGTATGGTGCTGAGGTTCATTATGAAAGCAACTTTGCCTCCTGTGTTCTTAAAACTAAAAGTCATTCCTTGTATTTACCATTTGGAGCATGAGGCTGTTCACTTTTATTTTAATCAATGGGATTATGACTATGCTTTTATACTCAGATTCTGAATAACCACTTAAATAACTGCCACTTTATAGACACAAACCAGACTGTTACATTTTTTTTTTTTTTTTTTTGAGACAGAGTCTTGCTCTGTTGCCCAGGCTGGAGTGCAGTGGCCAGTCTCAGCTCACTGCAAGCTCCGTCTCCCGGGTTTATGCCATTCTCCTGCCTCAGCCTCCCGAGTAGCCAGGACTACAGGTGCCTGCCACCTTGCCTGGCTAGTTTTTTTGTATTTTTTAGTAGAGATGGGGTTTCACCGTGTTAGCCAGGATGGGCTCAATCTCCTGACCTCGTGATCCACCCGTCTCGGCCTCGCAAAGTGCTGGGATTACAGGCTTGAGCCACCGCGCCCGGCCTACATGTTTTCTTATCCATTATCTTAACTACACCTTTTTTTTTTTTTTTTTTTTTTTTTTTTTTGGAGACAGAGTCTCACTCTGTTGGCCAGGCTGGAGTACAGTGGCACAATCTTGGCTCACTGCAACATCCATTCCATCTCCCGGGCTCAAGCAATTCTCCTACCTCAGCCTCCCAAGTAGCTGGGATTACAAGTGTGTGCCACCATGTGTGGTTAACTTGTATTTTTGGTAGAGACAGGGTTTCACCATGTTGGCCAGGCTGGTCTCAAACTCCTGACCTCAAGTAATCTGCCCACGTTGGCCTCCCGAAGTGCTGGGATTATGGGCGTGAGCCACTGCACCCAGCCCTGCACCTCTTTTTTTGATTATTACTTTAGAATTCTTATAAAGACTCATGGATATTTAGAGATCAGTAACTTGCTTCTTATAATGGAAGAAATAATATACTTAGCCATTAATCACAAAGCTAGCTTAAGATTTGCTCAACAAGCACCACAAGTGTGTCACCCTGTAACCAATCATTGACTAAGTGGTATTTCTGAAGAGGAGATAGAAAGTACTATGACATTCATGAGGCATCATTTTAGAGGTATGAAATTTGATTGCATTAGTGCTTTTTGGTTTCAACTCCAAAGTGTCAACAGACCACAGATTGTTAACTCCCATTGCACCCCTAGATTAACATCAAATTGATCTAGTTTTTCTGCCCGTGTATTAGTTCATTTTCGTGCTGATATAAAGAACTGCTTAAGACTGGGTAATCTATAAAGAAAGAGGCTTAACTGACTCACAGTTCCGCAGGGCTGGGGAGACCTCAGGGAACTTACAATCATGGTGGAAGGGGAAGCAAACACGTCCTTCTCTGCATGGCAGCAGGAAGGAGAAGTACCAAGCAAAGAGGGAAAAGCCCCTTATAAAACCATCAAATCTCATGAGAACTCACTATCACAAGAATAGCATGGGGGTAACCGCCCCCATGATTCCATTACATCCCACCAAGTCCCTCCCCTGATATGTGGGGATTATGAGAACTAAAATTCAAGATGAGATTTGAGTGGGGACACAGCCAAGCCATATCAGTCTGCCTATCCTCTCTTGTTCTCCATCCAACTCACCAAGGCTCATTCAGCACTTCATGTGAGGAGCTGCGTCGGGTACTCAATCACAGGACTTAAAAGAGTTCAATGCCCTTGGAGACCACTCAGTTTGTACCATCAGTCATTTAAACTATAGTTATAACTGTCCTCACTGGCCCTTGGCAGAAACCAGGTTTGTCATAAAAAGACAAAAGGACAAAGGTATTAGAGATCATTGCAGATCAACTCGATGGTTGATTTTTCAAACTAATGAGTTTTTTTTTTTTTTTTGGGGATGGGGGGTCTCACTCTGTTGCCCAGGCTAGAGTACAGTGATAGGATCTCAGCTCACTGCAGCCTCAACCTCGTGGGCTCACATAATCCTCCCTCCTCAGCATCCCAAGTAGTTGGGATTACAGGTGCACATCACCATATCTGGCTAATTTTTATTTTTATTTTTTGTAGAGGCAGGGTCTTGCCATGTTGCCCAGGCTGGGCTGAGGTGATCTGCCCATCTTGGCCTCCCAAAGTGCTGGGATTATAGGTGGGAGCCACTGCACCTGGCCCAAACTGATGTTTAAAAAAATCATTGAAACTTTTTTTCTTAAACACATAATCATCATTGTAAAAGATTAACCAATAAATGGTAGCTAGCTTGGTTAAAGGAAGGGTGGGGGATCTTGAGATCTATCCACTCAGCCCCTCCTTATCTGAGCTTTCTCTGAAGACTCAAAATGCTATGCAGGTCACAGTCTGAAAAGCGCTCATCTAAATTAAGCCCTTCATTTTGCAGATGAGGAAACTGAAGCCCAGAGGGATGGAAACTCAAGATGACCTACGGAATGAGAGGTTTTATTCAGGCCCTATTCTGAAATTTTTGATTTGTTGTTGTTTCTACAATCCTGCTACTTTGGATGGCAGCTAAATAGGACTAGGGGGAGGCCATGAGGTGCCCATGCAAGATTTAAGGAGGCACTCCCTTTCAGGTGTGGGCAAGTGCCAACTCTATACTTGCAAGGACTAGATAGTGAGTGCTTCTTTAAATTTTGCAACTAATCGCAGTCCTGCCTCTATTCATATTTAAAATACTATCATCTCCAAACATGCTTATCTTCTACTTCATGTTGTTTCTTGCCTTCTTATCTTTGTCTTCCCATTAGATTGTGAATTTTGGAGGTCAAGAGCAATGTCTTTCATCCTTATTTTCCTAGGGTTTGGTATAGCATATGGAAAATCATGGGTCTTCAGTAAGTATCTACTGAATGAACTGATGGGTGAGTGGGTCTAAATTCTGTTTTTGATGAAGGCTTTCCTGACCCCTCAAATCCACTCTGATCTCTCCATCCTCTGAACTCCTAACATATTATCCACAATCTCTGAATAACTCAATTCATTTAATTATATATGCTGACATAACTTTTATGTTTATGTAACTCTTGTGCAGCAACTTAATTTTCCAATTTTCCCTTTCTTTATGCACAATTAGATTTTAGTTAGTTAAGAGCAAATGCCAATTTGTGTTCTTTGAATTTTCTCAGCAGCTAGTAGAAGATTTTGCACATTGGAGGTACATAGCAAATGTTTCTGTAATATATGATGAAGAACAAATAAGTAAGTAGATGAATGGTTTTTTTTTTAGCTGAAAATAGAATCTATGGCAACTGTTTTCAAGTCCTAGCTTGCCTCCTAACTACCTGGGTGCAGAAATTCTTTCACCTCATTTGCTTCGGTTTCTTTTTTCCTTTTTTGAGATGAAGTCTTACTCTGTTGCCCAAGCTGGAGTGCAGTGGTGAGATCTTGGCTTATCACAACCTCTACCTCCTGGGTTCAAGCGATTCTTCTGCCTCAGTCTCTCTAGTAGCTGGGACTACAGGCATGCATCACCATGCCCCGCTAATTTTTCTATTTTTAATAGAGACGGGGTTTCACTGTGTTGGCCAGGCTGGTCTCGGACTCCTGACCTCGTGATCTACCCACCTTGGCCTCCCAAAGTGCTGGGATTACAGGCATGATGAGCCACTGTGCCCGGCCTGGCCTCAGTTTCTTTATATGTAAAATGAGGAGGTGGTTTGAGTGATTCTGAAGATACTTCAGCTCTGGCATCCTGTGAATGTATGAATTTAGAAATCAGTCATGCAAGAGGAGTTCAGATGTAAATTCTGTTACTATGAATCCCTTGCTCATCTAACAGGAATTGTTGCATGTAGTTGATGGTCCAATTTTTAAATGTTCAGAGTCTTCAAATTATGAACAGATTGTATGTCAAAAATTAATTTGTAATATACAAGGTATATTGTGGCTGAACTAGTTTTTGTGCTCTTAGGCTGGAAATTAAACACCTAGTATATAGAACCAATAATATTTCAAGTATACATATTCATTACAGCATTATTTCTGTGGGAAAATGCACCCAGAATTCTAACTAGGATCTTCAAAGAACAACTCTCCCCAGGTCAGTGCATGGAGCAGAAAGAGAAGGGAAAGGGATAGAATGTCTTCATGACTGTAATCCTAGTACTTGAAAAAAAATCAAACCTTGCACCTACAAATTTCTATCTTGATCCAGAAAGTCATTAGCATAAAAAAGATCATAGTGGGTATTTTATTATTTCAGGAAGGTAAAACAGATCTTTTAAAATGGTTCATTGTATCATTATGTTCTCATTTAGCTATTTTCAGTATTTACTTTTTCTTTGTAAAATAAATGTGAAAGTGACTTGTTAAAAATTTTTTAGAGAAAGCTGAGTAATCTTGCCAGAGACTCCTGAAGAAAGATTTACCTTTTTTCTCACCTGATTTTCATCTAATGTATTCAATTCTACAAGTTCCATTGCTAAAATGCCATACTGTGTGAGTGATGTCCATGTTTGGTGACTAAATTAACTATGTGACAAAACGGATACTTTCTTAAGGAAAAGTCTAATTTCATGAGGAAGTATTTAGTGGTTCATGGGTGATGTTAGATATGAGTTCTAAATTTCTTTACAAAGAATCAACATGTCAGTATGTTCAATTCTTTGCCTTCTACTTTTAAACTTAACTTCCTCATAAAGCAACCTTTTTCGATCACCTGCTCCACCCTGACTCATTCCGATTACCAGCTACCTGCTCCACCCTGACTCATTCTTTTCCCTGCATAACCATTTTTTCCCACCAAACCACTCACCCCGTCACTCTCTTTAAATTAGCAATCGGAATTAATTTAGCTTGTGCGGTCTTACCCTAGCCAATGGGTTAGAACGACACAGCAGCAGGGGCCACGTGAGTCAGGGATAAAAACCCCTTTCCGTCCATTGTCCAGGTGTGTCCTCACCGTTGCTCCCTCTGTAAGGGTGCACCTTTCTACAGAAGTACCTTGCCTTGCTGAGAATTAAAAAAGAAAATTTTATATTCAAGTGCTATTTCTTTTGCAGCATCGAAATGTTATTTATAACAGTGGGCTGCATGCCATCTTGAAAATTCATCTCTCAGAATTGTGGCCTGTGCATTTCAGTTCATGCCAACTAGCCAACTTTGAATATAACATTGTACTTTCCCTTCTAACTCTCCATTTATTTAGGCCTTTGTTGACTTAAAAAATTATCGTTAGTGCAGCAAAGAGTGAAAGGCTCTGTGTTAGACCTGACAACTATATGACTTTACTTGGCTGTCACTTACTGGTCTCTTAGGCTCTAGTTCACTCCACCTAGTTCCGTTGATCATGGTTGGCAAGGTAATCTTTCTTGAAAACAATTTCATTCACATTGGTCTTTAGTTTTATCCATTGTCTTTCCATCAAATCTGAACATTTTAGTTCATATTTCAAGTTCTCTCCACCCTATCATCAGGCTTCTCCACGCCTGTTCAGCATAATTCACTTCATCTGGCTGCCCTTTGGCTTCTCTCTGTAAGTAGTTAGTGTGACCCAGGAGATCTTTTCAAACCTCTTCATCTTCATTTGTGAAAGACAGGTGAGGTGATGGACCACGTCCTCTGGTGCCTGACTTCCTTCCGCCTTTTCTCAACAATCTGTATTATACATGTACTTACTCCAGTAACAACAGTCATAGTAATGATATCTTTTATTACTGAGTTCCTACCATGTAAAGCACTAAATTATTTTATATGTATCATCTCTGCTAAAACAATAGCATGATTTAGGTAAATATGGGTATTATTATCTCCATTTTACAAACAAAATGTTGAGACCCAAAGGATTAAGAAATGTACCCAAAGTCATACAGTTAGTCGATGTCAGAGCCAGGATTTAACCAGTTGGTACGGCTCTAGAGTTTTTTATCTTAACCATTATACTTTTCTGGCAAATGACTGTGTGCTGTGATTACAAAGATGTAAAAGATCCAGTGCCTGTACCACAAAGTTGACTGTTTAATTTGGTAGATTAGAGATGCACACAAATAACTTTTTTATAGGTCAGTGTGTGACAAGTACTGGAAAAATGGGCGTAAGTTGCAACATGGATCTAGAGTTGGGAGAAGGCTTCCCAGAAGCTCTGATACCTTAGTCTTGGAAAGATAGGTACCATTTTCATGGGTATCTAAACTATTCAAACTTACATGTTAGTTTATTCTGGCTTTCATTGTTTATTTCATTTTCTTTTTATTGGCTTTCTTCTCAATTAGAGAAGTTCTTTTAAACCAAGGTTCATGTCTTATACCTCTGTATTTCCCATATATTACTAGCACAGTATTATGTACATGGTAAATTATAAATAGTTTGTGATTAGCCACCTAAAGATAAAATTTACTCATGAAAACAATTAAATCAACCTTTTGCAAAGTACATCTTATTAAGCTCTATTCTCTTGATCGTTCTTATGGCAGATATATTTTCCCTTTCATTATAGTCATCAGCTCTCAAGTAGGAGTTTAACGTGTGTGTTTTCCACTAGACTGTTAAGACCCATGAGGACAGGGACTATGCGTGTCCTGTATACCACTGAATCCTAGGTGCTTGCAATGTGTGCACATAGTAGTTGTTCAAAAAATGTTCTCTCAAGGAACCCTTTTACAACAGCCTTCCTTGACCTAGGGAGTTTACGAAAAGCTGCATGGATATTATGTCATCTTCTTGAATAGTCACAGTTGTACATCAGCAGATGAAATCTCCAAAAACCTTGCGGCAAAGAAATCTGTTTAAAGCGGGTTATACAGTTTATTAAATTAAACTGAACTGATGAACTACCCTCCTCCTTTATTTCCCTTGGGATAATCTGTTAATTTTCTGTGAAATCGCCGATGAGCAGACACTCTCAGGAAAGCCATTTTTGGGGGAATTTGATTGTAGCATTTGTCACACAATGTTGTTACAACTATAGATCCCAAGAAATGTGCCCTCTTCTCAATCCTTTTCCAGCCAAAGGGACAGAGGATTCCAAAAGATAGAAACCAGGACCACACCTTCCTAAGGTAACCTTGTCACCTACGCAAAGGGGACTGCTCTATGCTCTTATTCATACTCTTTGTCAGTGTGTACAAAGGCTTTTGTTCGCAATAGCCTGCCTAGTCGAGGAGAATTATTTTTATTGGGTCGTTTCCAATATTTATCTATAAGCTTCACATTTATTTACAAGGACTGTGAGAGAACTACACAGGGCTCAAAGAGGAATAATAAGGGTAAAAGATTAAAGGCTGTGTCCTTTAAGAAAAGTTAAATAAGTTGAAGTAATTTTATTTAAAGGAAAAATACAGATAATAAGGAAGGGCAGGCTTAATGAAAGAAAATTGAGCATGCTACCTGAAGTCGGTCTGTGTGCAGGCTGCTTGGCTTTTTGTCACTGAATGCCTATAAGCCGAGATGCTGGTCCTGTTTAATGCCTGCCTTTAGGTCCAGCGTTATCTCTGATTCTATAACATATGCCAGCAGTCATTTCTAGTATCAATATCATAGCTATACTCCCCATTTTTTTTGAGACTAACATTAAGTGCTTACTATATGTTAATTTGCGAGGTGTATTTTATGCATCATTATTGATTCATTCAGTAAACATTTTTAAAGTGCCTTCTGTGTGCCTTTGTATTTAGAATATATCAATGAATAAAACAGACCCAAAATCTTGCCTTGTGGAAATTATATACTTGTGGGTGCAAGAAGACAGTAAACAATAAACATAATAAATATGTAAATTACATAGCATATGGGAAGGTAATAAATGTTATGAAAAAAGAGACCAGGGAAAGTAGGAAGATTGCGTGTATATAAGAAGAGAGGGGCTGAAACCTTAATTTGGACAGTGTGGACCTCACTGAGAAGGTGATATTTGAGCAAAGAGATGAAGTCCTTGAGCAAGTAAACTGTGTGAATACCTGGAGGAAGAACAGGTTGACCAGTAGAAGCAATCAACATAACATAAAGGCCCTGAGTCAAGAATGTTTGTTGACTTGAGGAACAGTAAAGAGGTCAGTGTGGCTGAGTGTGGCTGGGTACGAGGGTGTGGGGAGAGGACCCTATAGGGTCTTTGACCATTTGACTTTGGCTTTTACTCAGAGTGAAATGGAAAGCCATTGCAGGATTTTGAGCAGAGCAGTGTTATTGCTGATGTTTTTTTAAAAAGGGATCACTAGCGCCCGATGCGGTGGCTCACGCCTGTAATCCCAGCACTTTGGGAGGCCGAGATGGGCGGATCACGAGGTCAGGAGATCGAGACCATCCTGGCTAACATGGTGAAACCGCGTCTCTACTAAAAATACAAAAAAATTAGCTGAGTGTGGTGGCACGCTTCTATAATCCCAGCTACTCAGGAGGCTGAGGCAGGAGAATGGCGTGAACCCCGAAGGCGGAGCTTGCAGTGAGCCGAGATCACTCCACTGCACTCCAGCCTGGGTGACAGAGCGAGATTCTGTCTCAAAAAAATAAAATAAAATAAAAATAAAAATTAAAAAAGAGGATCACTAGCTAGGAGGACAAGTGGAAGCAAGATAATAATTTAGGTGCTACTATATAGCACCTAAATGTAGCACCATTAGGTGCTGTTATATAATAATGCAGGTGAGTGAAAATCAGGGTTCAGACCAAATAGTAACCAACAGTGGAGTTGGTGAGAACTGGTCAGTTACTGGATAGATCTTGTATCCTCTTATATCACCCTTTGCAGTGTCCAGCAAACTTAAAATGAGCTAACAGAGCAATAGGGTTAGCTAGAAGTGTGTGTGAGAGAGTAGTCAAAAATAAGTCTAATAGTTTCTTGTTTTTTTTGAGAGGGAGTCTCTTTCTGTCACCAGGCTGGAGTGCAGTGGCACTTCCTCAGCTCACTGCAACCTCTGCCTCCCGGGTTCAAGTGATTCTCCTGCTTCAGCCTCCCGAGTAGCTGGGACTACAGGCCCATGACACCATGCCCAGCTAATTTTTGTATTTTTAATAGAGATGGGGTTTCATCATGTTGACCGGGATGGTCTTGATCTCGACCTCTTCATCCGCCTGCCTCAGCCACCCAAAGTGCTGGGATTACAGATGTGAGCCACCGCGTCCAGCCGACTTTAACACTTTTTAACCTCAACTAATCCTTACAGCCAGGTAGGTTATATTATCACCTCCCTTTTTCAGATACAGAAACTGAGTCTTAGAGAGATATTAACTCTAGGTTATTTAGCTAGTAAGCAGAAGATCCGGGATTTGAATCCATTGTTGTCTGACTCCAAATGCTGGTTTTTGTTTAGGTTAGTTTTGTTTTTGAGACGGAGTCTCGCTCTGTTGCCCAGGCTGGGTGCAGTGGCGCGATCTCGGCTCACTGCAAGCTTCGCCACCCGGGTTCACGCCATTCTCCTGCCTCAGCCTCCCCAGTAGCTGGGACTACAAGCGCCCGCCACCATGCCTGGCTAATTTTTTGTATTTTTAGTAGAGATGGATTTCACCGTGTTAGCCAGGATGGTCTTGATCTCCTGACCTTGTGATCTGCCTGCCTCAGCCTCCCAAAGTGCTGGGATTACAGGCATGAGCCACCGCGCCCGGCCAACACTGGGTTTCTTGATCATACCTGCTGTGTGGCCCAGGAAGACATTGAGCTATTACTGTGAAATCTGACCTGAAATCTCCAAGAAGCTGATTCCAGATGTGTTTTTTGGTTATTCAGTACCTACCTTGAACACCAGTTTCCATTAACATGTTTCCATTTCTTAACCTTAGTTCATTAGTGATATTTCTCTCCCTCGATCTTTTCATTTCTCAGAGTCTCCTACTTCTGAAGCCTGTTTTCCAACTGTTTAACTCTCTGACCACCTAGACATCCACGATGGGCTTGATTTTCTCCCCAGGCCTTGGACTCAGTTTGGACTGCCACCAAAAGCTCTCCTTTTCTCTTTGGCAAGCTTTCACATTCCAGAGCTATTTTCTAATATTTATCCTCCAAGACCTACTTTAGATTAATTGACCCCTGACCACTTTGAAAAGTTAAAATCTTATGCTTTTCCATGAGGAGCAAGGGAGTGTGTGACATGGAGAGCTGCACTGGCAGTGACAGTTCTGAGTTCTCTATCCTTCACCCAGCTCATGTGGGGAGATAGGGGTGTGGCAATAGCAAGCTTGGAGGCCGGTAGGCAGGACAGGTGATCCTATTGGTTAGAGACAACTGGCTTCAAGCAAATATTGTTTACACTTTACCATCTTCATCCTGAACCAATTTAGTGTCCTCTTAGATCACATTTTACAGTACCAAGCAAACTTATAATGAGCTAACGGTATTATCTTAACAACCAACACTAACATTCTTCCTACACAGGAAAATGTCAATATTGGGGGAGATGTTTCAATATGTGTTTAGGGCAAAAAGTGGGTTCCCCAATGGCTAGGGTGTCAGCTGGCATCCAGGTCTCAGGGGATTGGGAAGCTGCCAAGCACAATGCAGAGAAAATGACACTCCTGGTTCAATAGGGGGTAGGGAGCAGAAGGGAACAGCAGAGATGGACAGAGATGAACACAAGGGAGGTAAGATAAAGCCATCAGGTTGGAGGAAGGCTATTCAGGGAACTGTGTGACCCTCTCCACACTTCATCACCCAATTGGTAGGAAAATTTGCTTATCCCCAAAAGATGTGGTATGAATGAGGGTTGTCGTGGAGCTAAAGGAGAGGCTCAGTTCTCAGTTAGGTTCTTCCTAGCATAGGACAGAGGCATTGTGCAGAGACAAGGCCCAAGAGACACAAGAGGCAGGAGAGGGCTTCGGGTGCTATTGGGCATAAAATAAAAAGGGATTCATGGTCATTTTACCCAGATTTCATAGTCAGGGAGTTCTCAGCTATAGTACTGTGAATGACTTTAACCTTTTCCCATCTATATTCTTACATTAATTCCAGTCTTCTCCTGGAGAAGACTCTGGTTCCACAATCTCTACATATTGAAATCTTGCTAAACTCAAATCCCATTCCTCTGGAAATTCTGAACATTCAACATAAAGTGAACTTTTTCACATAGCAGGCACATTAAGTCTTCCATATATACCCTATTGTTTTAGTTAGATTTTAAGCTTCTAGAAAACAGACACTTAATGAATTTTTGAAGTAAATAACTTATATTAGTCTTCCCTAGGAGACATTGTTATTTACAAAAATGTATAATTGAAATCAAATTTTATAAAGGGAAAAATTGAATCTGCAGAAATAACACACATATATATATGTATAGTTTTACCACCAGTATCCAAATACCTCTCTATCCCATTTCTTTAAGGTTTCTGATCAAATATCAGGCCTTACCTCCCTCTTCTCATTCATCCAATACCATCTATCATTTTTTTTCCCAGTAGTTATCAGCACCTGGATGTATAATTCATATATCTGTTCATGTATTTGTTGACAGTGTCTCCTGCCACTAGAACATATGTTACATGAAGGCAGAGACTGTGTTCTATTCCCTGCTGTATCTTCAGTGCCTAGAACAATGCCTGACTAGACTATAGTCTGGCCCTCAATAATATTACATGAATAAATCCACAGCCATGGTTAGAACTGTATCTTTCTTTCTGCTTTGACATTCAGAGTTGATAAACATATCTTAGACATTTATATTTGCATAACCAGGTAAATCACTCAGAACTCAGTATGTAGCTTCATTACCTATGATTAGAAATAAACAGCCAAGAAGAGAAAAGCAGAAAATAACTCTTTCTTGTAAAGTGAAGTGTGATGTCTAGGTTGAAACTTCACAAAGCAAATTTGTGCAATCATTTCTTTCCTGATGAATTTTGGGGACACATCTGACCTCTACATAACTTTATCTATAACTCAAAACTGTACAGCAGGTTTAAAAAAATCTGATTCCAGATAAATTAAAGAAATTGATTAAGTGTGTCAATTTCCTGTAAATACACCAAACGTTAATATACGTAGAAATCTGAGTGTGGAGGAGACATTGAAATTTCTCTTTCAAGATGGTCATTTTATTTTATAAATGAAGCAACCAAAGAATACAAATTACTCAAGTGACCTACTGGAGCGCATATGTGTGTGAATTTAAAAGTAAAACTCGGCCTACAACTCAGCACCATGCCTGCCCCACTACACTGCATAACTTCTCTGTATTGCTGGAAACACGACAGTTCTGCCCAGTTTTCAAGTGGCTTTTCAAGTTACAGGTCCCGACTTTGGAGTTTATCTCACATTTCATTTGTATCTATTTTTACTTTCTTTCCATCGTTTATTCCAGCTTATCACTATTTCTGTTGACTTCTAGGCCGAGGGATAAGCTTTAATTTATAAAAAATAATAATCTCTTCCCTCCCGTTTTCCATTATTGTTTTTTCCTTTCCTTTATATGTTTACTGTCTTTTTTCTCCTCTTCCCATGATGACTTCCTATACTCTAAAATGTGTTTGACTCAACCTCCTTAATAATCACTCGTAATTAGTTTATGTGTTCCCATATATTTGTGTTCATGACAAGTTTTTATCTGATCATCAAAATTTAAGCTCCTTGAAATAAAAATTAAAATCAAAATGAGATACAACTATATATCAGAATTAAAAAGAGTGACCATACCAAGTATTGAGGAGGATATAGAAGAACTGGCGCTCTCATACACTGCTCCTGGGAATGCAAAATTGTACAACCAGTTTGGAAAAACAGTTTGGTGGCTTCTTTAAAAGTTAAATAACACCTATCTTATGATCCAGCTATTCTACTCCTAGGTATTCACTCAAGCTAAATGAAAGCATATATCCATATAAAGAGTGGTACAGGATAGAGGAATTATAAAGGGACAGGAGGAAAAACTTTTGGTGGTAAATCATATGACGTTTCTTGACGTTAGAGATGGTTTCATAGGTGTATATATGTGTCAAAACTTATCAAATTGTGCATTTTAAATACGTTCAAGTTACGGTGTGACAATTATATCTCAAAAAGGTGGTTAAAAGAATTTTAAGCCCCTTGGATGCTGAAACCATAACTTTTCTTTAATAGCTCTCAGAAATGCCTGGCAAAATGCCACACAACCTCTGAGAACTAGGTATATATTTATTGCTAAATTGTTTAACTCAACAATAGTTTAGCGATTTCCCTAGGACCGTGAATTTTAGGTATCATCCTGACATTGAGAATAGTTCAATTAAGATCAGCTAACAGTTACTAAGCTTCTCTTATGAAGCAATAAAATATGAGATATGTTTTTGATGCATTTATAAATCAGGCTGATTTCAACATACTCAGGTTGATTTTAACACAGAAACTTTCTATTCAAAGCCAAAACAAAATCCATTGAATTCTATAAAAATCAAGCAATTTTGACCGGGCGCGGTGGCTCAAGCCTGTAATCCCAGCACTTTGGGAGGCCGAGACGGGCGGATCACGAGGTCAGGCGATTGAGACCATCCTGGCTAACACGGTGAAACCCCGTCTCTACTAAAAAATACAAAAAACTAGCCGGGCGAGGTGGCGGGCGCCTGTAGTCCCAGCTACTCCGGAGGCTGAGGCAGGAGAATGGCGTGAACCCAGTAGGCGGAGCTTGCAGTGAGCTGAGATCCGGCCACTGCACTCCAGCCTGGGCGACAGAGCGAGACTCCGTCTCAAAAAAAAAAAAAAAAAATTAAGCAATTTAGTAAAAAATGTAGTCAGCCTAATTTTGCATTACACAAACTAAACATTTGACTGATTTTTGTTTTCCAGTAATTGTAATATTATATGGCATTCATAAGAAATTGTAACCTCTGCTTATTTTCACTAATAACAAAAGTATCTTCCATTTATTTTTATTTTTTATTTATTTATCTTATTTATTTATTTTGAGACAGAGTCTCACTCCTTTGGAGTACAGTGGCACGATCTTGGCTAACTGCCACCTCTGCCTCCTGGGTTCAAACAATTCTCATGCCTCAGCCTCCTGAGTAGCTGGAATTACAGGCACATACCACCAGGTCTGGCTAACTTTTTGTGTGTTTTTAGTGGAGACGGAATTTTGCCATGTTGACCAGGATGGTCTCGAACTCTTGGCCTCAATTGATCCACCCACCTCAGCCTCCCAAAGTGTTATAGGCATGAGCCACCACGCCCAGCCGTCCATTTATTATGTATAGATAATACCACATGCACCAGGTATTTTATAAAATTACCTTATTTAATCCTACAACAATATGAGAGATAATTAGTTAATGAAGCATCCCTCTTAAACAGATGAGAAACCAAGTCTCAGAGAAATTAATCATTGGGCCAAGATCATACAACCAGTAAACGGAGGAGGTGAGATTTGAATTCAAACCACTCTGACATCAAAGCACAGTTTTCTATTTTTGTAACCCTGAATAATTTGCATTATCTGTGCAGGAATGTCATGGACTTGATCATACCACTGACTGTTATTAAACCAAAATATAAATTCTTTTGAATGAATTAGCAACAAAAAAAATTAAAAACACTGCTTCATTCATTCATAATAAAGCCAGAAGACACTAGAACTCTATATAGATTTTTACACACACACACACACACACACACACACACAGACACACATATATAAAAAATGCACATATACCTACAATTAGAATTCCTTATTTTTTTTTTTTTTTTGAGGCGTAGTCTGGCTCTGTTGCCCAGGCTGGAGTGCAGTGGTGCGATCTCGGCTCACTGCAAGCTCCACCTCCCAGGTTCACGCCATTCTCCTGCCTCAGTCTCCAGGGTAGCTGGGAGTACAGGCGCCCACCACCACGCCTGGCTAATTTTTTGTATTTTTAGTAGAGATGGAGTTTCACCCTGTTAGCCAGCCTGACCTCGTGATCCGCCCACCTCGGCCTCCCAAAGTGCTGGGATTACAAGCGTGAGCCACCGCGCCCGGCCTAGAATTCTTTAACATTTTAATCATACCTATTTCCTTCACAGCATTTTATATTTCAGTTCTTCTTATCTCTCTTTAATATACTTTTTATGCCCAGGTTACAAAATAAAGTATGTTATATTGGTGAAGCTTGGCCTGGTTCTTGTCTTAGGTTCAGTAGGTTTGGATGTTCTCAGTGTGACCTGGAAATTTCCCTAGAGGCAAATTTGTGGTATCTGACCTAATTCTATAGAAAGTTCCTCTTATGTAGTTTCTCAGATATTTGCATTCCTTGACTTCTGCCTCTCTTTTCATCCTACTTTAAATGTTCTCCCACTGTGACTAATTTTCAGTTTTATAACCACGTGAAAAACAAACCAACAAAAAAGATCAGTTACTTAAGGCACCAACAGGACAAATCATTGCCCAGAGCTTGCAATAACAGTTTCCCTTGCTATTGCAACAGGTCTTAAAGATTGGAAGAAAGGGTAGGACAAAAATGAGGTGGGAGCCTTACAGCCTTACTCATAATTTTGTTTTTTCTTTTTGGTAGATGGGGTCTCACTCTGTAACCTGGACAGGAGGGCAATGGTATAATCACAGCTAACTGCAGCCTCAACCTCCTGGGCTCAAGTGATTCTCCCACCTTAGCACCCTGAGAAGCTGGGACTACAGGCAAGTGCCACCATGCCCAGCTACTTTTATTTAAAACATTTTTTTTGTGGAGACTGCATCTCACAGTGTTGCTCAGGGTATTCTCAAACTCCTGGGCTCAAGCGATTCTCCCACCTAAGCCTTCCAAAATGTTGGAGTTAGAGGCATAAACCACTGTGCCTGGCCTAAGACAATTTTTATTTCAAATATTTTACTTTGATCTTAGTATTGCTCCATTTTGAGAACTTCCTAGCTTTAAGGACAGTTGCGTTATGTAGAAAATCTGGTGAAAATGCCTTTAAATGATAGAAATATCGACAAGAGTTAGTTCGGTTTAACCAACTTTTGATGGGACATTTAGGTCAGTGCCATTTTGGTTTAATCGTTATTATTTTACTTCTTTGGCAACTTAGCATGGCTTCTCAACAAATGTGGCTGTGAAGTTGTGGCAGACAGCCACGTTTACTACTTGAGACCTTCACTATGACAGTTACTACTGTTACTACTTGAGACCATCATTACGAGACTGAATGAAGGGGGATGTACATAGAAATGAAAACTTAAGACAAAAGAAACTGTTTTAAAGGAAGGCGCCGGGGGAAGAAGAAAAGAGCTCGCTGCTCCTAGTGAGCAAATCAGTCCCTGCGCTTCCACAGCCCATTGTATTTATTGGGTAGCAAGAACAGGAAGGAGGAGGTAATGATTGGTTAGCTGCTTAATTGTTCACAGGTTCATATTATTACTAACAGGCTTCAGATGGACCTAATCACAAGAAACACTGTGCTTGGGGCCTGACTGCCCTCAGCAGTCCTTCTGGGTGGCAGACAGTTTGACAGTTTGCCAACATTCTGCATTTATGAGAAACCGTTTGCTACTTACTCATATAGCCTCCAGTGATATACTGAGTTGATCACGACCCTCATTCTTTCCGCCTGCAACATGAAGTCATTCATTTGGATATGCTGCATGGACCATTTAGAAATAGCAACATCACAGGCACTCCCCTATGAAAAGAAGGGCTCTTTGGATGAAGAGTGTTCCTGTGGAGGGAGTATAGAAATACGAAATATGATCTTGTCCTAGAGAAGCATTTATATTGAGTAGGGGAGAGCCAGCACACACGAACCCACAAAATAATAATAAAGGGCTGCCTATGATTGACTGCCATAAAATAAATACTACAGATTTTCAGAGTGGAAAAAAATCCACCGTGGCCTGACATGAAGAGGTTGGTAGTCATTTAGCTTTTACTATGTGTAAGCCGTTTTGAAAGGTGCTGTTTAAGATAAGAATAAAATGACAGGGCTGCTGCTATTTGTGGGTGTGTACCCTGAAAATGATGTAATAAGGAAAGTAAGAAATCCAAAGCAAAATCCTCAGTGAATCATAGTGAGTGAGAGTGCTTCTCATGGAAAGATGAGAAGGAGTTCAGGGAGGTGATATTTGAGTTTAGACTTAAAAGATGGAAAGAATTTAGACATAAGGAAATTGGAGAAAGTGTAAGGGTATTTGCAGTTAGGAAAAACAGCCCAAGGAAAGACACAGAGGCATTAAATCATAGGATATTCAGAAAAAAGTGTGTTATGTGAAGGAAACAAAAAAGCTGAAGAGAGGTGGAGGTGAATGTGGTGGGTATTAAATAATTTATGGTGGACAACAGGGAAACGTTATAAGTTTGATGTAAGAAGAAACATGATCATAATTATTGAGGAAGAAGAGAAGAAAACCCAGGACAGAATGTAGAGGAGCTCCAAGTTTGAATGGTGGATAGAAGAGAATGAGATAAAAAGGAAGAGAAGCAGCAGCCAGAAAAGTAGGAAGAAAATCAGGAGGCAACTGGACCTCGAAAACAAGAGGCAGAACATTTCAAGAGTGGGTGGTCAGCAGAGATGTCAGGCAAAATGAAGACTAGAAAATATGTATTGTCTTTATGATATGGAGGTCATTGGTGTTTTTGGCAAGTTGCATGATAAGAACTAAATTGGAATAGATTGACTTGTGACTGGTGGATGTGGAAAATAAGACAAAACATGGATGGTTTTTAATTTTCTTTTGTTTCTGTTTGACTGTAATAAGACAGGATAGAATAGAACCTGGAGAGAAACATGAGGTTAAAAGAGGTTATTATTATACTTAAATGGGAGAGACCTTCTTCACAGAGGTAAAAGGCAATTGGAAAGGTCTAGTGGGGGTGGGGATTGACTGTAAAAGAGGGGTGAGATATTGGATCGTTTTGTGAGAAGAGTTTTGGGTGTGGGGTGAGGTGGACAGGATGAAGTCGAAAGCAAGGATAAAAGGAAGAGTGGGAAAGCCTCTGTTATTACAGAATAACAATAGAGGAAAGAGACACAGAATGGGTTAAGGTATAGGTAGGTTTATATCTTGGTTGTTGGAAGAAGAGGGCATTTATATTAATTTGCTAGGGTTACTGTGACAAATACCACTGAACGTGTGGCTTAAATAATAGAAACTTATTTTCTCACAATTCTGGAGGCTAAAAGATTAATGTGTTGGCAGGGTTATTTTCTCCAGCGGCCCCTCTCCCTGGCTTGCAGATGACTGTCCTCCTGTCTTCACAAGGTCTTCCCCCGCCCCACCACCGTGTGTCCCTACGCTAATTTCCTCTTTAAAAGACATGAATCATATTGGATTAGGGGCCACCCATACCTTCCTATTTTATCTTGGTTATCTCCTTAAAGGCTCTATTTCCAAATACAGTCACATTCTGAAACAATGAGGGTTAGGACTTCAACACAACAATTTGGGGGTGGGGACACAATTCAGCCCTAGCAACATCCCTACCTGAGATTTTTATCTGTTAAGTAGAAAGAAAGGTCATTTTCTGGGAAAGAGGAATGGAGAGGAAGGACAAAGATTTAAGAGTAGAAGCATTTTGAAAATTTTATTGTAGGGGTGGTTAGGTTGACCAGAGAAATGTAATCGCATTATTCAGCGTGGATGGCCCATTAAAATTGGCGATTATGAGTTCACAGTACGACTTTCTCCAGCAGAAATATGTGCCTAGGTGCAGGCAGGGAAGGAGCGGATGGCTTTGTTGATCATTTTGAGAGTGATGCTACTAAAAGAGAGAAAGGAGAGTAAACAAAATGGATAAAAGGCAAGTAAAGAAAAAAGATGCTAATGGTTTTGATGAAAGTTGAAGGGGCAGTGGATTTGGGGATTCTAATAAGGCCAAAGAATAGTTGAACAACAGTAATTGCTAATCGTTAACTGATGGAGGATGATTATGGTTTGGCTCTGTGTCTCCACTCAAATTTCACCTAGAATTGTCATAATCCCCATGGGTCAAGGGCAGGACCAGGTGGAGATAATTGAACCATGGGGGCAGTTTCCCCATATTGTTATCACGATAGTGAGTGAGTTCTCATGAGATCTGACGGTTTTATAAGGGGCTTTCCCCTTTGCTCAGCCTGCCGCCCTGTGAAGAGGTACCTTCCACCATGATTCTAAGGTTCCTGAGGCCTCCCCAGCCACGTGGAACTGTAAGTCAACTAAACCTTTTTTTTTTTTTTTTTTAAATACATTACCCAGTCTCAGGTATTTCTTTACAGCAGTGAGAGAACGGACTAATACAGAGGGAGAGGGCTCATCACATGGGAAGAATGTTTAAATTGGATGGATCACATAGAGGTAACAGCACAGGCTAAAGTCTGACTTTAAAAGTGGATAGTTTTGGAGACGTGATGGTCAAGGAATGAAGACAGATCTTGAGTAGGAAACAACACTGAACTGTCAGTCTTCAGTGGAAGAAGGAGCTTGGACAGGCTGACAGTAGATGGCAACAAAGAGGAGAGGGAGGGTTGGTATAGCCAAGTGGCTTGGACCCCAGAGAGGTAGTTTTTAATAAGAGGGAGCAAAACAAGTTGTCTGGAATGATAATGGGGAGCAGGTAGGACACCAACCCCATCTCCCTACTTTGTGATGCATGATTAGAAAATAATAAATAGTCACCCCTTGAGAAGGCTAAAAGGAAAGTCATGAGTTTAGAGAAGAGCTTGGAGGCAAGGAAGTATAGGAAACACCCAGAGAAGAGATTTAATTTAGAGACATCTTCTGGTCTCCAGGATATAGAGAAATAGAAGTTGGCCAAGAGATAGAAGATGAGGCCCAGACAAGAATAAATAAAGCATTATGAAAATAATGTTTTATGAAGAATGAATGTTTTGGAGTGCTTAAACTTGTGCGCTGTGTTTTACAAACTAGGATGAGAGAGCTGGTGAATAGCATTTAACAATTTCTCTCTAAGGGTGAGCAATAAGCCTGATGGGGAGATGGGAGATGCAGAAACTGCAGATCTCACACTGATGCTAATGCCTCTTTTCCATTAATTTTTTGAACTAATGTGTAGGATCTAATGATGCCAGGTCCAATGCCAGAGACTGAGGATGTAAAGATGAATGGTGTGGAATTTGCCCTTGAAAAGGTCTCTAATAAGGAGATACCTAACTACAACACTGTAATAAATGACAACTTAGAAGTATTTGTAAGGTGAAATGCGGGCACAGAGACAGACAGGGGTCTGATGAGACATGGGCTACAAGTTGTACATTCACTCATCTTCTGAAAGGTCCCCGACATCCACATAGAAGGGGCCTCCACTTTCTTTTCCAGGAAGATTCACCCAGAATGTTAACTGCTGTCCTTAGTCATCACGGCATTGACATAACAGTGGTGGCTAACTCATAGTGTCTGCTAATCAGACTAAAATATTTCAGCTTCCAAAACTTTCTCTCTCAACCAGGAAATTTACAACTGAAAATGAATTCCATTCCTTACCATCTTGACTTCTTCTCTTCATCTTACTGTAACCCCATGTGTCTCAAACTCTAGATGCCTCAGAATCACCTGAAGGGCTCTTGTTGACCACAGTTGGCAGGGTCTTACCACCAGAGGTTCTGATTTGAGGGTCTGGATGGCACCTGAGATCTTTCCATTTCTCACAAGTTTCTGGATGTATTAGGCCACTCTGATGTATAAAGAAATACCTGAGGCTGGGAAATTTACAAAGAAAAGAGGTTTCATTGGCTTGTGGGTCTACAGGGTGTAAAGGAAGCATGGTGCCAGCATCTCTATCTGGTGAGGGTCTCAGGAAGCTTATAATCATGATGGAAGGCAGAGGAGCAGCAGGTGAGTCACAGGTGAGAGTGGGAGCAAGAGAGAGCAGGGAGGTGCCATGCAGTTTTAGACAACCAGATCTCAGGTGAACTTGCAGCGAGAACTCACTTATCATGAAGGGGATGGTGCTAAGCCAGTCATGGGGGCTCTACCCCCGTGACCCAAACACTTCACACTATGTCCCAGCCCTAATACTGGGGATTACATTTCCACATGAGATTTTTAGGGGACAAATATCCAAAGTGTATCACCAGATGATGCTAAGGCTCCTGGCCCAGAGTCCATACTTTGAGAACAACTGCTATGAACAGATTGGCAATGCTTTTCCACCGTAGACCTGACTTTTCAACTTCAAATGTCCTATAAATGTGTCAGCTATTAGAACTAGTTAAGGGAGTCTCTGAGGAAGAAAACAATTCCTGAGCTTTTATTTTGCTTTCACTGCCCCAGTGGTTATAACCTGGTCTATCTAACCATTCCACATAGTCTTCTAGCAATGACCAGTTTGAGGAGAATCTGGCCTTTGAAATGAGTCTTGAAGGATAAAGAGAAGTTCAGCAAAACAACAAGAGACATGGAAGGGGCAGAAAGAAGCTTGAGTAAAGGGCTTGGTTGGGTGAGCTGGAAGGGCATGGGCTTCAGAGGATAGCTACCAGTTCTCCATGAACCGAGAGCAGCGGATAGGGTAGGTGGAGGAAATACCTTGGATAGCTTTATGCAGGGAACATAGGCCTGTGTTTTAAAGAATTTCGAATGTTATATGACAGATAATTTTTTCAAATGGAAGTAGCTTTTTAAAATAATATGTATTTTATTTATATATATATTTTTTGAGACCGAGTTTTGCTCTTGTTGCCCAGGCTGGAGTGCAATGGTACAATCTCGGCTCACTGCAACCTCCACCTCCTGGATTCAAGCAATTCTCCTGCCTCAGCCTCCCAAGTAGCTGGGATTACAGGCATGTGCCACCACGCCTGGCTAATTTTTTGTATTTAGTAGAAACAGGGTTTCACCATGTTAGTCAGGCTGGTCTTGAACTCCTGAGCTGAGGTGATCCACCTGCCTCAGCCTCCCAAAGTGCTGGGATTACAGGTATGCGCCACCATGCCTGGTCACTAAATTTTTTTTAAACACTAGAAAATGGTAAAAGTAAAAGGGCCCTGATAAAGAGCATTCCCAGCCCCCACTTTTTTAGTGAATTAAAATCAAGTGAAAAATAAACACAGGAGTTAGATAAAGTGAGTTAGAAATATCAGCTTTATTACTGCTGAAACCTAGATTAGAGTAAGAGGTTTTTCTAGCTGGGCAGCCAGGTGGCCTTTCTAGTGCTATACCCCAGGCTTAAACTTACCCTTTAGTCATGGCTCATGCTGGACAACTCCAGCTTCCCCTACAGGGAAGAGTTAGACCCCCTTTCTACTAGCACAGGACCAGGGTGAGGCAAGCCAGGCACTAGGACAAGAATTTAAGGAGGGCTGAGTAAGTGCAGAGCTGGCCTATAGCTGTTTGATTTGCACATTAGAAGCAAGGATTAGAAGCAACACTGAACCAGGATTTCTAATTCTTTCTCCCAACCTCACTGTGACAAAGGGAAGAGGAGTGAGTGTGGATAGGAGAAGAGTCTTAGTATTCACATGGCAGAAGTCCTCTCCCCAGAAACATTAGAATGAGAAAATGTTTCTAATAATAACTGCTGTTAGTATTTGCTATTCATACTTTATTAGGTATGTTTTTACATACATAGTATAGACACTGGTCTATAGCGCTTCTCTTTTGTTTAGTTTATGGCGTCCCTTAACTCACTTTAGTACATAATGACTGTCTTAGCTTGGGTTGCTAAAACAAAGGACCATAGACTGAGTGACTTTATAATCAACAAGAATTTATTTTTGACAGTTCTGGAGGCTGGAAGTCTGAGATCAGGGTGCCAGCAAGGTTGGATTCTGCCACCTTCTGGTGTCCTCACATGGTGGAAAGAAGGTGACAGAGCTTTCTGGGGTCCCTTTTTTTTTTTGAGATGGAGTCTCACTCTGTCAGAGTGTAGTGGCATGATCTGGACTCACTGCAACCTCCGCCTCACGTGTTCAAGTGATTCTCCTGCCTCAGCCTCCTGAGTAGCTGGGACTACAAGCACGTACCACCACGCCCAGCTAATTTTTTGTATTTTTAGTAGAGCTAGGGTTTCACTGTGTTAGCTTGGATGGTCTCGATCTCCTGATTTCGAGATCCACCTTCCTCGGCTTTCCAAAGTGCTTGGGGTTACAGGCGTGAGCCACTGCGCCAGCTCACTGCAAGCTCCGCCTCCAGAGTTCATGCCATTCTCCTGCCTCAGCCTCCCGAGTAGCTGGGACTACAAGCACCCGCCACGGCGCCTGGCTATTTTTTTTTTTTTTTTTTAGTAGAGACAGGGTTTCACCGTGGTCTCAATTTCCTGACCTCGTGATCCGCCCGCCTCGGCCTCCCAAAGTGCTGGGATTACAGATGTGAGCCACCGCGGCCAGCCCTGGGGTCCCTTTTATAATGGCGATAATCCCACTCATTAGGGCACCATCTTCATGACTTATTACCTCCCAAAGGCCTCGCCTCCTATGGGCATCAGATTGGGGCTATTTTAATATGCAAATTTAGGGGGGACACAAACATTCAGTTAATTCAGACCCACCTTTTTAATGGTTACAGGGTAGTTTATTGTATGATTTTATCATAATTTATTTAATTAAATGTATTGGTGGGTAATTTTTTCCATTGTTTAATCAATTTAAGTAAAAAGTGAAGAACAACCTTTTGGTTAGGAGTGTGTATTATGGAACCCTACTCCACTGAATGAACCCTGGACTCTGCTACTTAGTAGCTTACCTTTTTGTGCCTTAGTTTTTTCATCTTTGTTACGAAAATATTATTACATATCTTACAGGGTTTCTGTGAAGATTAAAAGAGTTAATAATATGTACACAGTTTAGAAATGCCTGGCCCAGATCAAGCATTCAATCAATGTTAGCAGCACACAACAACAATTGAAATGAATAGGCCAAAGAGTGAGCACATTTTTAAGGCCCTTGTTATATATTATGAAAAACTCATGGAGAAGAGTTTTAATATACACAGTAGGACACCACTTTTCAAACATTTTCACCGAAGTTTCCAGATGATAGGAAAGACTAAATGTACACTTCCAAAGAAGATGGAGAGACAGTGATCCTTAAGCCGGCGGTAAAATTTTTTTCAAGTCTCAACTTTTATAAAAATTAATGAGAATATGCATTCTGTTCCTTAGGAATTTGTGACTATTTTGATTTTTAAAAATTTCAAATGAATCACACAGAAAAGAAATTGCAAGCTGTTCTCTAAAATTTTCCATTAAAACTGACCCTCTAGAAAGATGTACCACATTTAACGATGGTTCCAAGTCCCTCTTGACCCACTATTGTGTACCCAGGTGTGTTGCACTAGAAACTGTGGTTTTTGAACCTTGGAGCAACTTAAATAGATGTTTATAAATTTTAATCTGGTGTATAAGATGGACTTCAGAGTACAGACTTTACAAATGGGTACCTCACCTCCAGCTTTGTAGGGCTGGAAACTCAGTACATGTGTAGGCATGCACATGTGTGTATTTGCTTAAATTGTCAGTTTAGTAATTCTATGTCATTTACTCCTCACTCCATACACTTGGAAATTCACCCATTCTTGCTTAATTTCTCATAGTTAAATCCTGAATTCAATAACTTTTTGTAAATAACATGTGGTAACATGCAAATTTGGGGCTGAGGGGATCCAGTGAGCAGCTGTCATCAAGAGTCTGCTGGATTAGGTAAGCAGCCTCCCTACAGAACGGCAGTTAAGCTATTTATTACACTTATACAACTCACAGTTGAATTCCACTAAGATTATGTCCAAAGTGAAGACATGTTTGTATACTGGGAGTGTCCAAGAAAAGATGAAACATTGAGAAATTCAGGCTGATGGGCACAAATAGAACAAAAGAGATAAAATGTCAGAGAAAAAAGATAATATACTATAGGTAGAAGCCAGAGAAAAGATTTTGGCAAGACTTGCGTCAATATGGATTAACCTAGTGCAGATTCAGCATCAAGTTAGCAGAGAGGGGTAGGATTAGTGATCCAGGGATGTTTATGGTGATAACATGATCTAAATCTTTATTGGTATACTACATCCATTTATAATTTTTATTTAAGTTTACTCTATTTGGAATGGCAGAAAGCCAGATTTGAGTTATTTTCTGCTTTGCCACCTATCTTCAAATTATAAGATTCACAAATTTATATTTATAGTTCTCTTTTAAAATTTATGAGCAGACATTGCCGTTGTTGGCTTCTCTTTCAAGCCATCTAAACTAGGGCCTGAGATAAGGATTTCTTATATCCCTGTGAATTGATAAATTAATTCTTACCTACCAGTGAGAGCTCCAAGGGAACTAGTATATAATAGGTACTGATGAAACATTTTCTAAAATAAATATTTTTTATTTTATATTAGAGAAAAATAAAATTCCATTATAAGATTTTCTACTTCCATGATGAGTCTATGTTTATATTAATGCTTTTTTTGGCTGAATTTTAACCCTAAGTAATTGAAAATAATTCAAGTTTAGTCATTAATGCAATAGCCATTACAATTATATCTAGAAATAAAAATTTACAAAATGTGTGTATTTCTAGAGGCTAAGCCTGAAGTATCTCCTTTTAGTTCCTCAGCACCTTTTAGAACTACTTCCCATTTTCTTATTTAATCTGTTTCTATTAATACCATATTCTTGGTAAATTAAGTGCACCTAGAATGATCAAAGCTTGATCACTAGTTGGTCTATTGTATAATATGTCTTTGAGTGATTATTGAATAATTACTTCCATAGAAACACAAAATAAATAATTAAATGCATCTGTGTTCTATTAAAAGTCCACAAGTTGTAGGCCCTTCTTCCTGATATTAGTAAATAATATGATCAATAAGAATGTCTCTTCAGCCGGGTGCGGTGGCTCAAGCCTGTAATCCCAGCTCTTTGGGAGGCCGAGATGGGCGGATCACGAGGTCAGGAGATTGAGACCATCCTGGCTAACACGGTGAAACCCCGTCTCTACTAAAAATACAAAAAAATTAGCCGGGTGTGGTGGCGGGCGCCTGTAGTCCCAGCTACTCGGGAGGCTGAGGCAGGAGAATGGCGTGAACCCAGGAGACAGAGCTTGCAGTGAGCCGAAATTGTTCCACTGCACTCCAGCCTGGGGGACAGAGCAAGACTCTGTCTCAAAAAAAAAAAAAAAAAAAGAATGTCTCTTGAACAGGAAAAAACACTTTAGACTCTAAATGACTAATAAATTAAGTTTAAACAGCTTTGGTACCACTGGGATTTCAGGTCAAAAAACCAGAAAAACTTAATAGTGATTTCATTAAGAAAATAATTTTTAATTAATTTTTGCACTAATAGTAAGGATCAAAGAAAATACAGATTTCAAAATATAATGGATTACTATTGAGATTAAATGAATATTTACTTAGTACCGTGTGACATACTTTCTTATAAATTGACTTATTTTAGCTATAAAACAACTCGCGATGACTAAATATTGGTTTAGGTAAAAGTGCGCCTCTACAACAGCCAGCTATTTGGTTGTTTGCAAAACTTGATATTTTTGCAAGCCTTGGTTCCACTCATGATTGTAATTATGTTTTTACCTTGAACACTGAAAGACGCAATTTAAGGAATTGTTATTTAGGACCTCAATACATATTTAGGACCTCATGGAAACCACAAATTCTCAAGGGTTTAGATTTAAAGAAACTAAGAGTGTCAGTACCATGGGAAGATTAAAGAGAAAGTCCAGGGCCAGTCTGTGGGATGTGTTGAGCCAAATAGTTGGATCTTTAAATTGACAGTACTCCACTGAAGGTATTTTAGACAGAGAATACCATAACTGTCTTATGACAGTGTTTCCCACAATGTGTTCCATTGCAAGCTAGTACACGTTACTTTGTAAAATAGTTACATGATCAGTGATGTTTTGGAAATTGTGTTAAATAGGTTGTTTTTTTGTTTGTTTAATGCAGAAATTCTGTATTCTTATAATCTAGCATTGTAACTGTCTAAGAATGGGCTATAGTATGAGACTTTTCCCAAACTTACTTGTCCATGAAACATGTTTTTCTTGAATTTGCTACTTGCATCCAGGAACACATTTTGGCAAACACTGTATTATGGAGATTAATTTGGTGGTTTTACATAGGAAGGATGAGTGAGTTGACCAGGGTTGAAAGAATGGAGACTGGGAGGGGTGAGATCAATGAGATGCCTGCTCTAATAGTCCAGGACAAGAGAATGAGAGTTAGCAATGGGAATGGAAAGGAAGTTGGCAATGGGAATGGAAAGGAAGAAGACATAATTAGACTTGTCATCTAACTGCATGGAATGGAGAAAGTTAAACAGGCAGATAGGATTAAGAAGAAGACAAGTTGGATAGAAAAAATGAATTGATTGGAGGAAATTTGGGCTTGTGGCAGCAGAGAAGAGATGTTTATTTAGCTATTGGAAATAGGAGTCTGGAGATTTGGAAGTCACCTGCATAGCAGTGATAATTGAAAGTAGTGGAGTATATGAGATCATTTGGGAAAAAAGGAGAGAAGAGCTTTGAAAACTCACCCAGATCTATAATATATGTGGAATATCTACGCATGGAGAGAAATTCTCATAAATTTGGTGCCGAGTTTCATGCCCAGTGTCTTAATCCTAAAAATGGATTAAGGAAACTACGTTTCAACATTGAAATTCTACTTAAACAGTTGATCAATCAAATCATAATTTACATAAATCAAATTATTTAAATGTTTAAATGTTCATTTAACTTTCCTAAACATTTCAGTTATCACCAATCTAACATATCAGCTTCTTTCACACGCTTCAAGCATTTAAAAACTGGTAAATATTAATACTACTTATTTCTATGAATATAAAACTTATTTTATACATTCAAAAGCATTGATTCTGTGGATTTAATTCATTTCTTCATAATTGTATTCTTTCCCTAGGGTTATAGTAATACTTATTTTATGTTTTCCTGGGGCTACAGTCTATTGCCAGACACTAACTGAAAAAAATATTGCCTTACACTAGCCATGGTTTCAGCTTATTGATTAGACCAATTGATTCTTTTTTCCCTTTCTTTTTTTGTTGTGAACAATTTTTTAACATAAGCAAAAGTAGAGGGAATAATATAGTAACTCCCATTAGCTATCATTCAGTGTCTATAATTATCAGTAGATTGCTAATCTGATTTAATCTATACCTCCTCACCTATCCACTGGCTGTGTTTTGTTTTGTTTTGTTTGTTTTTTTTTACAGTTTTATTGGGATATAGTTTTCATACCACAAAACTTATCCACTGAATTTTTATATAATTCAAACCTTTTTGGGAAGTGTATAGAGTTGTGGAACCATTACTATAATCCAGTTTTAAAATATTTCAGCACCCCAAAAGATTCAACCAATAAACAGTGTGAGACAAACAAGAACATTTGACCCATATGTATGAAATAAGCATTCAGTGGAAATTGTCTCTGAGTGGACATTGAAGACAAAGACTTTAATGCACCCATTGTCCATATTTTCAAAGAATTAAAGGAAACTGTATTTCTAGAATTGAGGGAAAGTATGACAATGATGCAATAAATTGAGAATCTCAATAAAGATAAATAATAATAAAAAAAACAAATCAAAAGTTTGGAGTTAAAAAATGCAATAACTGGCTGGGTGCAGTGGCTCACGCCTGTAATCCCAGCACTTTGGGAGGCCGAGGCAGGGGGATCATGAGGTCAGGAGATAGATCGAGTCCATCCTGGCTAACACGGTGAAACCCCGTCTCTACTAAAAATACAGAAAATTAGCTGGACTTGGTGGTGGGCGCCTGTAGTCCCAGTGACTTGGGTGGCTGAAGCAGGAGAATGGCGTGAACCAGGGAGGCGGAGCTTGCAGTGAGCCGAGATTGCGCCACAGCACTCCAGCCTAGCGTACAGAGCAAGACTCCATTTAAAAAATAAAATAAAATAAACAATAACTAAAATGAAAAGTTCCCTAGACGGCCTCAATAGCAGATTTCAGATGGCAAGAAAAAAGAATCAGTCAACTTGAAGTTAGATGAATAGAAATTATTCAATATGAACAGAGAAAAAAAAAACAAGAATGAAGAGAAATAAACAGAGCCTTGAAAACCTATGAAAAAGGCCGGGCGCGGTGGCTCAAGCCTGTAATCCCAGCACTTTGGGAGGCCGAGACGGGTGGATCACAAGGTCAGGAGATCGAGACCATCCTGGCTATCATGGTGAAACCCCGTCTCTACTAAAAAATACAAAAAACTAGCCGGGCGCCGTGGCGGGCGCCTGTAGTCCCAGCTACTCGGGAGGCTGGCGGGCGCCTGTAGTCCCAGCTACTCGGGAGGCTGAGGCAGGAGAATGGCGTGAACCCGGGAGGCGGAGCTTGCAGTGAGCTGAGATCCGGCCACAGCACTCCAACCTGGGCGACAGAGCGAGACTCCGTCTCAAAAAAAAAAAAAAAAAAGAAAACCTATGAAAAAACAATTGAAGGCCGGGCGTGGTGGCTCACGCCTGTAATCCCAGCACTTTGGGAGGCCGAGGCGGGCGGATCACAAGGTCAGGAGATCGAGACCATCCTGGCTAACACGGTGAAACCCCGTCTCTACCGAAAATACAAAAAATTAGCCGGGCGAGATGGCGGACGCCTGTAGTTCCACCTACTCGGGAGGCTGAGGCAGGAGAATGGCGAGAACCCGGGAGGTGGAGCTTGCAGGGAGCCAAGATCGCACCACTGCACTCCAGCCTGGGCGACAGAGCAAGACTCCGTCTCAAAAAAAAAAAAAAAAAAAAGAAAAAGAAAAAGAAAAAACAATTGAAGAAGTAATAGCTGAAAATACTCAGCACTCTGAATATATCACTTCAGGGATTTTGAGACATATATTTCACTTCCTTCTGACCTCCATTGTTTACGATGATAAATTAGCTGCTAATTGTATTTCTTTCCCCTTTTTTTCCCCTTTATGAATAGATTTGTTGCTTTTCTCTTTATTATTCTCTTTGAATAATTTGACTAGGGTGTTGTCTAGGTGTGTATCTCTTTGTCTTTATTTTGTTTATATTTAGCTTCTTGGATATATAGACTAATCTTAAAAAATAAAATAAAATTTGGAATGAATAGGTATTGGATTTTGTCAAATGCTTTTTTTGATTTATTGATAGGGTCATGTAATTTTTCTCCTTTAACCTGTTGATGTGATGGATTATGTTATTGATCTTTGAATGTTGAACCAGCCTCACCAACCTGGAATAAATTCTACTTGGTCATGGTGTATATTTCTCATTATACATTGTTGGATTCAATTTGCTAGTATTTTGTTGAGGATTTTTGCATCTTACATTCCTGAGAAATGTTGGTCTATAGTTTTCTTTTCTTGTAATGTCTTTGACTGCTTTTGGTATTTAGGTAATGATGGCCTCATAGAATGAATTACGAAGTATTCACTCTGCTTCTATCTTCTAAAAGAGATTGTAGAGAATTGGTATAGTTTTTTCCTTAAATGTTTGGTGGAATTCACCAGTGAACCTATGTGAGTCTAGTGCTTTTTGTGCCTAGTGCTTTTTGTGAGCCTAGTGCTTTTTGTTTTGGAAGGTTATTAATTATTGATTCAATTTCTTTAACAGATATAGACCTATTCACATGGTCTATTTCTTCTTGTGTGAGTTTTTGGAGATTGTGACTTTTGAAGTATTAGTATTAATACACTTTATCTAGGTTTTCAAATTTATGGGCTTGTTTGTAGTAGTTCATTATTATTTTTTTAATGTCCATGGGATCCATAGTGATATTTCTTCTTTTACTTATGATATGAGTAATTTGTGGCCTCTCTTTTCTTAGTTGACCTGTCTAGAGACTTACTGATTGTACTTATCTTCTCAAAGAACCAACTTTTGGTTTCAGTAATTTTCTCTTGACTTTCTGTTTTTAATTTTATTGATTTCTGATCTAATTTTTATTATTTCCTTCTGTTTACTGTGGATTTAATTTGCTCTTCTTTGCTAGTTTCCAAAGTAGAAGTTTATATTATTGATTTTAGAGTGTACCTTTTTCTAACCACGCATTTAATACCATAAATTTCCCATTAAGCATTGCTTTTGCTGCATCCCACAAATTTTGATAAATTGTGTTTTCATTTTCATTTAGTTCAAAATACTTTTAATTTCTCTTGAGATTTCTTCTTTGATCCATGTGCTATGTAGCCGTTTGTTGTTCAATTGCCATGTGTTTCTTAATTTTCCAGTTATCTTTCTGTTATTGATTTTTAGTTCAATTCTATTGTGGCCTAAACTTTGACATTATATGATTTCTTTTAAATTTATTAAGGCATATTGTATGACACAGAATGTGGTCTACCTTTGTGAATATTCTATGTGAGCTTGAGAAAAATATGTATTTTGTGGTTGATGGAATGAGTCTATAGATATCAACTATATTTTGTTGATGATGTTTTGAGTTCAACTATGTCCTTACTGAATTTCTGCCTGCTGGATCTGTCCATTTCTGATAGAGGACAGACTTCAATACTGAAGTCTTTAACTGTAATAGCGGATTCACCTATTTATCCATGCAGTTCTACAAGTTTTTGCTTTACATATTTTGATGCTCTGTTGTTAGGCACATACCTGTTGAGGATTGTTAGGTCTTCCTGAAGAATTGACCACTTTATTATTATGTAATGCCTCTCTTTCTCCCTGATAACTTTCCTTGCTCTGAAGTCAGCTTTGTCTGAAATACAGCTACTCTCTCTATTGATTGTTAGTACTGTATATATTTCTCCATCCATTTATTTTTAATCTACATGTGTCTTTATATTTAAAGTGAGATTCTTGTATTATTTTATTATTTTATTTATTCTATTTATTCTGACAATCTTTGTCTTTTAATTGGTATATTTAGATCACTGATATTTAAAGTGATTGCTCATATCGTTGGATTGATCTCTACCATACCCGTTACTGCCTTCTGTTTGCTGCCCTCATTCTTCGTTCCTATTTCTGTCTTTCACTTTTTTCTGCCTTTTGTAAGCATTTTATATTATTTCATTTTCTCTTCCCTTTTAGCGTATCAGTTACACTTCTTCTTAAACAATTTTTGATAGTTATCCTGGATATTGCAATATGTATTTACAATTGATCTATGCCCACTTTCAAATGATACTGTAACACTTCATGGGTAGTCAGAGTACCTTATAATAACCATTTTAATTTCCTCCTCCTGTTCATCATATCTCTGCTGCATTTATTCCACTCATAAGGAAGCATATACACACATACATAATTGAATATATTGTTGCTATGATTATTTTGAACAAACTGCTCCTACATCAATTAGGAATAAGAAAAATACAAGTTTTTATTTAACTTTCATTTATTTCTTCACAGATACACTTATTTATGTAGATCTGAGTGTCTGACCTACATAATTTTCTTTCTTTCTAAATAACTTTTTATCATTTCTTGCAAGGCAAATATACTGGCAACAGATTCTTTCAATTTCTGTTTGCCTGAGAGAGTCTTTATTTTTTTCTTCATTTTGAAGGATAATTTCACAGTGTACAAAATGCTAGGAAGATGGCTTCTTTTCTTCTCAACACTTTAAATATTTCATTCTATTCTGTTCTTGCTCACATGGTTTCTGAAGAGAAGTCAGAGGTAATTGTTATTTTTACTCCTATATAGGTAAGCTATAGTTTTCCTCTAGGCTTAGGTTTTTTTCTGTTTTATTTTTGTTGTCATTTATCTTGCTTGGTGCTCTCTGAGCTTCCTGGATGTGCAGTTTGGTGCCTGACATTGGTTTATGGAAAATATTGTCATTATTGCTTCAAATATTTTTTCTTTCTTTCCAGTTTTCTGCTTCTTTTGGTATTCCCATTGTAAGTATGTTACGCTTTTTGTAGTTGTTCCTCTGTTCTTGGGTGTTCTGTTCTGCTGTTGGTTTTTTTTTTTCAATCTTTTTTCTCTCTGCTTTTCAGTTTTTGAAGTTTCTATTGAGATATATTCAAGATCAGAGATTCTTTTCTCAGTGTCCATTCTACTAATGAGCTCATCAAAGGAATTCTTTTCGGATATAGTGTTTTGTATGTATAAGATTTCTTTTTGATTCTTTCTTGGAAATTATGTTGTTTATCTGTTCTTGCATGCTGTCTACTTTAACCATTACCATGTTTAGCATATTAATCATAGTTTGTTAAATTCCCTGTCTGATAATTCCAAAATCCCTGCCATATCTGAGGCTAGTTCTGATGCTTGCTGTGCTTCCTCAAATTTTATTTTGTTGCCCTTTAGTATACCTTGTATTTTTTTTTTTTTTCCGTAGCTGGATATAACATACTAGGTAAAAAGTACTGCTGTAAATTGCCCTTTAGTAATGTGGTTGTAAGGTGTGGGGGAGGGAATGTGTTCTAGAGTCTTTGATTAGGTCTCAATATTTTAACGAGCCTGTGTCTCTGCACTGTAAACTTCACAAGTGCATCACAGTTTTGTTTTTTCTTTTTACTATTTTTCTTTATTTTTACCCTCTCAGATGGTATAGAATTGCTATAGTGGGTTAGAGCTTGATATTTTCCTCCCTCCAGGTAAGTTAGGTTCTGAGAAAAGCCTAGTAGATTAGATTCTAGTTAAGTAGTTTCTCTAATAATAGGGTCTGAGGGCAGACCTTATTAAGAACAGAATTATATGACGTATTTCAAATATGGCTACTTTCTGCTCACCTTGCTGGAAACATGAGAGCTTTGTCTCCATTATTCTCTGTGACAACCCAGTAAAGCTACTATAGGTAAAACTCACAAAAGTGTGCCCCCACCTCCAAGACTGGGTGCCGCTAGAGTTTTTAACTCTCAGCTTTTCCACATTCGTCTCCAGCAATTTGTCAATTACAGTTTAAGTTTTTCTACCTTGGAAATGGTTGCTGCAGAGGTTTGTGTTCATGGGTTTCTTCTTTGGTAGGTTGTGATTCTCTGTATTTGCCTATTTTACCAATTTTAGGGGCAGTGGTTTGCTCTGTGGCCCTACTTTTCTTGTGGACCTAAGAGGAATTGCTGATTTTTCAGTTTGTTCAGCTTTTTACTTGTTAGGATGGAGTGGTGATTTCCAAGCTCTTTATATGCTGGACTGGAAACTGGAAGTCCATTTTTCCAATTTTAAATAAAAACTTCCTTAGTTTTGTGCTTAATCTGTTTTTGATTCAAGATATGAGTGATGTTTTAACAATAACTGAATATGGAAATGATTTTCAAGTTGCTTTTTACTCTGAAAAATTTAGATATACAGAAAAGTAGAGAGAAGACCACAACTAACACCCATGTCTATTGCCTAGAAATGGCATTTATCAAGCTTTTACCATATTATTTTAGTTTTCCTTTTTTTGTTATTGTTTTTCTTGTTGAGGTATTTTAAATAAATCCCTTGGTACTTCACCTGTCATACTTTAGTACAAGTGAGTATCTCTAATCCAAAATACTTGGGACCAGAAGTGTTTTGTATTTCAGATTTTTTTTATTTTGGAATATTTGCATATCATAATGAACTATCTCAGGAATGGGACCGAAGCCTGAACATGGAATTCATTTATGTTTCATATATATATCTTGTACACATAGCCTGAAGGTAATTTTATACAATATTTTAAATAATTGTGTTCTGTTCGTATATATTGAATCATCAGAAAACAAAGGTTTCACTGTCTCATTTCAGTGCCCCAAAAGTTTTGGATTTTGGAGCATTTGGGGTTTCAGATGTTCAGATTAGTGACACTCAACCTATATGCATCTCCAGAAAACATGGACATTTTCCTGTAACTACCATGCCACTATCAAATCTAACAATATTAACATTTCTTTGATTTTTATCTAATAACCAGTCCTTATCCAATTTTCCTCAGGTGCTTCAAAATATGTGGTTCTCTTTTTTCAGTTGATTTGTTCAAATCAGAATCTAAACAAAGCCAGTAACTGATTTTGGGAAAAATCTTATTCTATGGAAAAAGCATTTTGAGAAATACATGTTTGAAAACGTTTACACTGTTATATGATTTTGTGCTGAAAATAATGTAAGCATTCCACACTTTTAAAATCTCACATCTCTCTCCACTCTTAACATGCTGGAGTTAAGCATTTGACTCTCTATTGTTCTACCATAGATATCTTTGACAACCTTCTGGGAATGCCTGCTGTGGCCAGATGCGGAGGGTTTGCCCTTCTTCCCGTCTTTAAGTGGGAAAAGCTTGCCTTCTGGGCTGAGTTCTTCCAGATTTTCCTTATTACCACCTGTCATATTACATGTTTATTCACATATTTTGTCTCTAATTACTTAGAAGCCATTTCCTTAGAGTTATTTTTAGTTCTTACTGTCTAGTATCACATGGCACCTGAGGTTCTAAGCTACCACTCGGGGCAAAATGCTGCTTTTTGAAGACTGAAGAAAAAACTCAACTGCTTCATGTCTTTTGGGTGAATTATAACACAAAATGTACAGAACACCACTCTATTCAATAATTTATAAGTAATTATCTCATTTGATTCTCACAGTCCTCCATGTTCCCAAAGCACAGCAGTATAATGCCAGTGGGAAGACACAGAACAGAAGAAAACTCACAGAGGAGGAGAATTTTTGATTGGGGTAATCAATGTCTCAGTCAATTCAGGTTTCTGATGTGGTTTCTATCTGAAAGTGTAATTTGGAAAATATCTGATGTGAGAGTACGTGACTTCTAAAATTATACCTAATGTAGACTAAACACCATCAAACTTATTAGATGGGGATTTGACTTCTTAATGTAGGTACAACCTTAGATAAACTCATTTTAATACTCTTAGTGTTATACACAACCCACTTTAGAGAACCCTAGTTCCATTATAATTAATTATTTATTGAAACCCATCTGTGTACTTACCTCTGAATAGCTATAAATGAAAACCTAGTCCTTCCCTAGGGCCCTTCTGAGCTAATTCTGTTGGTTAATGTTCTGGTATTATTGAACAATGGATTGATCCGCAGATCAGAAAAATTCTCTGAAGTTTACATTAATTATGAAAACCATGAAAAGTGATCCTTTATATTTGCTCTAAGCAAAAGTTAGAATCAATTGTTTTTTAAGTACCAAATATGGTTGATGGTAAATCTCTTAGGTAACACTTCAGAGTATTAGTACATGGGTAAACTCAGTTGGTGTATTGATTAATGATTAGATTAAGGATTAAATCGGTCACTTGCCTTCACAAAGGACAATCCCCACTAATATCAGTGCTGATGCTTTCAGTGTTCACAACAGGCAGGGCCACCAATGAAGTTTTAAGCAGTGTTGTCACTGCTATAAAGTAAATCACTCAATGCTCATGTTTTGCTAACTTTGAGTGTTCTCATTGCCTGCAAGCCACAGCTAATGCTCTGGGGCTTTGCTACTGGAACTCAGGTCTGGCAGCAACTTTGGCATCACCTAGTTGCTCATGGAGGCCACCGAGACCTGTTGAATCAGAATTTGAATCTGTATTTTTAACAAGATCCCTAGGTGGTTCATAGACACATCTAAGTCTGAGAGACATTGTACCTAGTCCATTAGAGAATTGTTGGCACTATGAGAGCCAAGAGGTTCTTCTCTCTATATAGATAGAAAACAAGGTCCCAGAGGGCTCAAGAGATCTGCCCAGTTATAATCAAGCAGGTTACTGGCAGAGATAGAGTCAGGTCAGGCCCTGTCCCACATGTTGGTGACATCTGTTGTCTCTCAGCAGACCATCCCCAACCTGTCTGTAGCAACCTTGGCATTGTCTCTCTCTTGGGGACGTCCAATCTGCACTGCCAGTCCAAAGCAGATTTCTTGCACCTCTCTACCGTGCCTCCACTTACAGGGAATGTGACTCAAGATGGGTCAATTAGCTTCTCACCCTGGGTCATGCAATCTTGAGTGAAGACACACAGGGATGCAAGGTACCTGGAGCTGAATCATTTCATGGCAGCACTACAGAGGAAGACCCATGGGCTCTTTCCTGTTCCTGCCCCAGGAGAAGAGCTGCTTCCTGTGGTAGCAGAGTTGTCCAGCACTTCCTTCTATTCCATTCCTTAGAAATAACCACTATCAATTCTTTCTTTATAAAAAATCCCTACTCCTTTCAGAATTTCTAGGCATCAACCAGTGTGTGTGCCTTTATAAATTATGTAAATTTCCTCATCCAACAGACACTTTTCTGCATCTTGTTTGTTTCCTTAGTGTAGGTCATAGTTCCTTGTGGAGAGTTCAGAATCTTGGATTTTAGAGCTGTAATACAGTGCACACAGCAAATGTCATACAATACTACTAGTGGGGTCTAGGGTAGCACCTTATAATTAAACACATTAATTTTTTTTGGAACTAGAAGATATGAGTATTCTATTCACACCAAGTTAGACAAATTAATACTTTACATACTCTCATGTCAGGTCAGTATTTGATGCCAAGTGAGTGTAGGATTGGCCATGTTTTGCCACTAATTAAGTTTCTTTAAAAAAAGTAATTTCTAGAGTATTTTGGATTTGGGAATTGTGTATAAGAAATTATGGAACACATAATACATCCTGAAGATATGATTTTCTAATCAGTACTTACAGATCTACCTGAATATTTTTCACTTCTGCAGACATATTCCATTATATGGATGCAACATAATTCATTTAACCAGTCTTCTATTGATAAACATTTAGAATTTTCCAATGTCTGGTCTTACATATAATGTTGTACTGATTATCCTTGTGTGTCTATTTTAATGTACTTGTACAAATATAAAACAACAATTTAAATGTATGAATAGGGCCAATTTGAGGAAAAATGTTCTCATTTGCTGGTTGTGATTGATTTCTCCCATAGTGAAAGACATTTATGTAGAAAATTCTAAATCCAATGATGGAAAATATCCTGGTATTGTGGAAAGAACTCATTGCTGAGAGTCAGAACCCATGTTCTAGTTCAGTCTACACCATTTAACATGAGCAATTCCAGTTTTTTGTGTATCACTTTCTCAGTCCATAAAACAAAGAATTGTAATATATCAATCAGTACGATTTCCACTGAACAGGTACTGTTTTAGGTGCTAAAAAAATAGCTGTGACCCCAAATATACAATAATCCCTACTCACATGGAACCTACATTTTAATGAAAAAGAACAACAATAAACATGATAACTAAGTAAACATTTAGTATGTTAGATAGTAATAAGTGTTAAGGAAAAAAAGAGGAAACAAGGCAGGAAAAAGTAATAGGAAAAATCAGGAAGGAGAATTAAAATTTAGACATTAGGGTCAGAGAAAACTTCACTCAAAATATCTGCACAGAGCCTGAATGAAGCAGAGAAACTATCCACGCGGATATGTGGGGATGAACAGTCCAGGCAGCAGAACCAGCAAGTGCCAAGATGCTAAGGCAAGATCATTCCAGGAATGTTCAAGAAGTTCCAAAGGCCAGTGTGGCTAACAATATGGGGTGGGGAAGAAGAAGGAGGTGAACTTAGAGAGACAGCAGGGAGCCGATGAAAGCGCTTTATAGGTTTCAGTAAGGAATTTGGCCTGTAGTCTGTGTGATATGAAGCCCTTGGAGGATTGCAGACACAAGAGGAATGTGATCTGGTTAATAGTTTCAAAGGGCCTCTGTGTTTTCAAACTATACTAAAAGGGGGCAAGGGCAAAGTAGGGACACTAGGTTGGAAGCTATTGAGCCAATCCAGACAAATGATAATGGTAGAAAGTGCTGAGTGGTGAGAAATGGCTAAATTCTGGATATAATCTGAAGATAAACTTAATAGGAGTCATTGATGGATTTGATACACAATGTGAGAGTAAAAGGATTTAACGATGACTCTGGAGTTTGTTGTCTAAGCAACTGAAAGAATGGAGTTGTATCAAGTAAGATGGGAAGCAGACTGCTTGGCTTTGGATGTATCGAGTTTGAGATGTCTACTAGATATTCTAGTAAAAATGTCCTATCCAAGTTGACACTTGGATAGAGATGAGTATGGAGTTTAAGGGGGAGTGGTCTAGGTTGGAGACATAAATTGGGCAGCCATCAATGTGTAGATGGAATTTAAAGCTTTGAGACTGGATGGGATCACGCAGGGAGTGAGTACAGTCAGAATGAGAGGTCTGGACTGAATCTGGAGGAATTTCAACAATTAGGAGTCAAAGAGATAAGGAGGAGGGAGCAAGATTCAGTGGGAATGGATGGACAGAGAGGGAGGAGGAAGTCAGGAGAGCATGGTATCCTGGAAGCCAAGTGAAGACAATGTTTTCAGGAGGAGAGTGGAAACGCTGTTGCCAGGTCAGGTTAGGAGAGGAATTTGGCATCAGAGAGTCACTGTGAACCTAAGAACAATTCAGTGGAGTGGTGGAGATGACAGACTGACTGTGGTGGGTTCAAAAGAGATGGGAGGAGAGAAATGGAGGATGGTGAATGTTGCAACTCTCCTAGGTAGTTTTTGTGAACATGTGTAACAGAAAGAAAAGCAGTGGAACCTGATGGGGGCAGGTGGCACCAAGGCAAATCTTTGTTTTTTTTAAATTGGAGAATTAATGTCATGTTTATATGCTAATGTAAGTGATTCAATAGAGAGGGAAAACAGGGATGCTACAAGAGAGACGGAAGGCTTTTTGGAGCACATCAACTGAGCAAATGGAAGGGGATGGGATCTGGTGCAGAAGTGGGGATCTGGCCTCATCTAAGCTCTTCTGTAGTAATGGGAGAGACTCTAGTAGGCAGGAAATGTGGTGGGAACTTGTGGAAGTTCTGTTTTTAGGCTTCAAAAATGGGAGGTTAGGACATTACTGAGAGTAAAGTAGAACTCTGGGGAGGAAAGGAATGAGGTAGAGGGCTGCTGTTTATTATTATTATTATTATTATTTTATTTTACTTTTTTTGAGACAGAGTCTTGCTCTGTCGCCCAGGCTGGAGTGCCATGGTGCAATCTCAGCTCACTGAAACCTCTGCCTCCTGGATTCAAATAATTCTCCTGCCTCAGCCACCTGAGTAGCTGGGATTACAGGCGCATGCCACCACGCCCGGCTAATTTTTGTATTTTTAGTAGAGGTGGGGTTTCACCATGTTGGTCAGGATGGTCTCAAACTCCTGACCTCGCGATCCACCTGCCTTGGCCTCCCAAAGTGCTGAGATTACAGGCGTGAGTCACCACACCTGGCCTGTTTATTATTAAATAATATTATTTAATAACTCTGTGCTACTACTTGATAATTAAAACTATGTACATATATTAATTTGATAAAACAAATATTTTTTAAAAATAAGAGAGGAGAATGTCTGGACTACTTCTCTGGGTGAATTTCAGGCAACCCTTGAGATGAATGGAGGAACACAACAACCAGCTGTGGAGTCATGGTTCTAGAATGGAATGGCCAATGTCAGAATGAACCATCGGGGTATGAAAGATTTTCTTTGGGTTTTAAAACACGAAGAATATTAAAAGTAGCAAAACAATATTATTGCATTTCACCAGGACTTCTATCAGGAGAGATCCTGCCTCTTACAATTTCAAATGTATTTCAGTAATTAAGCTATGTTAATCACTGCTATTTCTGCCTTTCAAAGTCTCAAACAAATAGTTTTTTAGCTCTGTGATGTTGGGAGCTCTTTGTAACTTGAAGATTGAGACTGGAGAATCTCCCTCTCTGTCTTTCCCTCCCCTCCCTCTCTCTTTGTTCCACCTCTTTCTCTTTTCCCTTCATCCTGTTGAAAGACATGGGCCTCCACAAGTCACATTCTCGGTCAGGAACTATTTTTTTTTGAGATGGAGTCTTGCTTTGTTGCCCAGGCTAGAGTGCAGTGGCATGATCTGCAGCCTCTGCCTTCCAGGCTCAAGCAATCCTCCCACCTCAGCCTCCCAAGTAGCTGGGACTACAAGTACATGCCCACTACATCCAGCTAATTTTTATATTTTTTGTAGAGACGGGGTTTCACCATGTTACCCAGCCTGGTTTTGACTTCCTGAGCTCCCACTTCAGCCTCTCAAGGTGCTGGGATTACAGGTGTGAGCCACTGTTCCCGACTCAGTGAGGAACTTCTTTATTTTCCTGAGAATCTCCTTTTTTCTTCCGTCTATCTAGATTGAACTTATTTTTCAAAATTCAGATCCAATTTTGCTTTCACACTGAAGCTTCTTTTGACCAATCCAGTTCTCAGTTATCTTTTCCTCTTTTTCTTTACTTCTCTTTATACTTGGAGAGATAAAAAGCCCAAGTATATTGTTGGAAATAGTGAAAGGGCGTTAAGGTGTTATATGTTTGGAAGAATTTGTCTGTGTAAGGCTCTCTGTGAATTTTTAATAGAGCAGCTTAGAAGGGAAAAGGAAGTTTTCAATAGAAAACTTGTACTAAATATCAGGGCATTTGTATTTTTAGAATACAATACTAAAAATTGGGCTTTTATAAAAGGTGGACTTTAAAAGGAAGTTTTCAATAGAAAACTTGGTCTAAATATCAGGACATTTGTATTTTAGTCCTGACTCTGCCACTAGCAGTTTGGCTTCAATCAAGTCATGTAACTTCTTTGTCCCTCAATAACCTCATCTTTAAAATTAATGTCTTCGACTATATAATCCAAGTCTAGACACGATGGCTAAAATGCAAACATTCAGCTGCAATTTAAAGATAAGAAGAGTTAGTTGGGGGCAGATTTTGCCTTTGAGAGTGTGTGGGATTACGGGTTGGCACTGGACTTTCTGTGCCCCAGACGATGTCTGTTGTTAGACCTCTCATCATCCTGTGGAGCTGTCATCCCACCCCCAGACCTCTTACCCTGCCCCAAACCACAGAGGCACTGCACTAGCTCTTGCTCGTCTGGGTCTCAGTCTTTGTTCTGAGCTGCTTACCCTGGCCCACCACGGAAAGCACGTGTTGGAGGCGCTGGCAAGGCCCGCGCAGCCGCAGTAGAGGGCCGGGGCAGGTCGTGCGCACCCGCCATAGAGGGCTTGAAGGTGCTGCCAACGGCTCTCTCGGCATCTCGACATTCTGGTCAGCAGCTTTTTTCCGTTCTCTCCCTCCACTTCTTGAGTGAGCAGCCACGAGTTGGACTGTGCCTGTTGTGTGGGTCAGCCAGAGAGTGAGCTCGGCGGGATCGAATTTTCTGTGCCTGGGGATGGCCCTGTGTCCCCGTCAGGCGGCGTGCATGCTGCTCAAGGGCGCCTGGCTCTTCACCCCCGTGAGCAAGATGGCGACTGTGAAGAGTGAGCTTATTGAGTGCCTCACTTTGAGGAGCCCTGTCATCACAATAAGGTCTCCATCATAGGAACTAGATCAGTGGGCATGGCCTGCGCTATCAGCATCTTATTAAAAGGCTTGAGTGATGAACTTGCCTTTGTGGATCTTGATGAAGGCAAACTGAAAGGTGAGACAATGGATCTTCAACATTCAGCCCTTTCATGAAACTGCCAAACATTGTTTGTAGCAAAGATTACCTTGTCATGGCGAACCCCTACCTAGTGATTATTACAGCAAGTGCACGCCAAGAAAAGGGAGAAACGTGCCTTCATTTAGTCTAGCGAAATGTGACCATCTTCAAGTTAATGATTTCCAGTATTGTCCAGCACAGCCTCTTCTGCAAACTGATTATTGTTTCCAATCCAGTGGATATCTTAACTTACGAAGCCTGGAAGTTGAGTGCATTTCCCAAAAACCGTGTTATTGGAAGCGGCTGTAATCTGGATACTGCTCGTTTTTTGTTCTTGATTGGACAAAAACTTCGTATCCACTCTGAAAGCTGCCATGGATGGATCCTCGGAGAGCATGGAGACTCAAGTGTTCCTGTGTGGAGTGGAGGGAACATAGCTGGTGTCCTTTTGAGGGATCTAATCTCTGATATAGGAACTGATAAAAATCCTGAGCAGTGGAAAAATGTCCACGAAGAAGTGATTGCTAGTGCCTATGAGATTATTAAAGTGAAAAGTTCTACTTCTTGGGCCATTCGCCTATCTGTAGCTGATTTAACAGAAAGTATTTTGAAGAATATTAGGAGAACGCATCCAGTTTCCACCATAATTAAGGGCCTCTGTGGAATAAATGAAAAAATATTCCTGAGTATTCCTTCCTTGGAGAGAAGGGTATTACCAGCCTTATAAAGATAAAGCTGACCGCTGAAGAGGAGGCTCATATGAAAAAGAGCGCAAAACCACTTTGGGAAATTCAGAAGGAGCTTGAGCCTTAAAGTTGTCTAAAACTACTATTCCAAAATTATTGAAGATATCATAGGTACAGGATTATATGTCAAAATTTTGAATAAACTTGAATTCCTAAAAGATGGAAACAGGAAAGTGGGTAGAGTGACTTTCCTATTTATTTAGTCTTCCAGCTCTTTTATTTAGCATCCAGGTGCTGGATGACACTTATTTACAATTCCCAAAGAAAGTGTTTTTGGTACCACTGATGTAGCAGCACTTACCTTGTTATATATATATAGTTGGCATTTGGTTCCCAGAAAGTAGGATGTAGGTATTTATTGTGTTCTAGAAATTCTGATTCTTTTCTTTAGATATATGCTATTTCTTCTTGCTGGCTTATATCTATGTTCATTTGTATGCTGTAAAAAATTGGTAATTTCCTCTACAATGTAAAAAGTATGTACATACAAAAAAAAAAAAAAAAAGAAGACATTTATGCGGCCAACAAATATATGAAAAAAAGCTCAATCATCACTGGTCATTACAGAAATGCAAATCAAAACCACAATGAGATACCATCTCACACCAGTTAGAATGGCAATCATTAAAAGGTCAGGAAACAACAAATGCTGGAGAGAATAAGGAGAAATAGGAACACTTCTATAATGTTGGTGGGAGTGTAAATTAGTTCAACCATTGTGGAAGACAGTGTGGTGATTCCTCAAGGATCTAGAACCAGAAATATCATTTGACCCAGCAATCCCATTACTGGGTATATACCCAAAGGATTATAAATCATTGTACTATAAAGACACATGCTTTCTTTTTTTTCTAACTTTCTCTTCAGACTTAATGCTCCGTATTACCTTCCTCACTATGAGTTTGTGTCCCCCTAGAAGATAGTCTATGTATTCCAGTTGGCTGTGGACCTGATTCTGCTTGGGGCATGTATTTCTCTTGAATACTTGAATACCATGGGACCCACCCATGTTCTCTGGGACTCAGGCATAAGGCAATCACCTCAATTTTCTATGTCCATGTAATGACTCTGGTGCTGGTGTTATCCTGTTAACTAGATTGTAGTTGTGGTTCTCTGCATGTAAGGATCAATGATTTTTTTCCTGCTGATTTCCCCAACAACCTTATATAATGTTGAGTTCCTATAAGATGCTTAGAAACTAGTTGCTAATTTGTACATTCCCACTTTTCAGATCCTCATCCTGCTTATCTTTTGTTGGAGGATTTTGTAAAAACAAAAAGGGGAAGAGTAGACACTGCTAAAGGAAAGAACTTAAAAGTCAGGAGCTGCCTTGGTTTCCCCTTTTATTTTCTTCCTCTTGCTTTTGTTGTCTCCTCTTTCTAATATAGTAATAGGAGTGTATGACTACCACATATATTTGTTTAAATTTAACTTAAAATATCCATTCTAGGTAATCTGCCTTTAGCCCTTTTCTATCAGGGTACTATATTTTGTTATTAATTAATTCCTTATAATTAACTTCATTTATTAATTTCTTATTAAATAATCTCATAATGGAAAAGGAGCACCAATTCCTGATTGAATAAAGAGGGGAATCACTTCATTGTCAGGACAGAAACTCATTCAAGCCAACTTAGGTCAGAAACAAAACAGTGGGGAATATGTTGAATGTCTGAAGGTATCTCTAATAACTGTAGAGTAATAATTATAGAGCTATGTCATTTGGTACTGGATCCAGGACCCAGAAAATTTGAATCCAAGGTTACTTGCTTTGCTTTTTTCAGAAAAGTTGATCTCTTGGCTCTGCTCCTATCGGTACATCACCTTTATTTTTCCTGGGTCTTACTGTAGATTATCTTACTGTGCTCCGGCCCGCGCATGTTGTTCCCAGCCTCTACATTTCCAGGTCTCCTAACTCAAACACTTACCAGAAACTAAGTTCAGTCTAGTTTCTGTGTTCCAATTCTAAATTCCAAGAAGAGATTCTGATTGTCCAGCTTTGGTCAGATACAGACCCCCCATCCTGTCAGCAGGGGTTAGGGAGTAGAAGAGTCATGTCCTACAAACATGGGTACAAATATGGGCATCAGCATGGGGAAGGTGCTTACCCCTGAAAGTCTCTAAGTGTTAGTGTAGAACAGTTTCTCAATATATACTGGTTGATTTTACTATGTCAGGCTCACAAAGTTTATACAGAATAGACCTTTCTAATCTCCTTAATTTCTTTGTTTTGGAATGTGGCTGATGTCTGAATATAGTATCCAACAAAATAATTAAAGCGCTGTTTGGAGATTTAGCTTGAAGGGCAATCACTTTTTAACTTAATGTGTGTCTTAGATCTTGATTTAACTGTCTTTTTTGTGGGGTGAAAATTTGTTTGATCTTGTCTTATCATTAGAAAAGACACAGCATGGGAATTCTATGCATTCCCGTAAAGTTCAAACACATTTCCGTTTGTTGACAGGTAGTAATTTGTATGAGGCAGGCCAAGGAAGAATGGGTTCAAACAAATGATTCAAGTTCAGAAATATGCAAATTAATGGATTTTCTAATTTTTTATTTTTTATTTTTTTGAAACTTTTACCTTAAGCCTGTTGATTAGTTGTGATTGCTTTGTAACAAGAATCTGGAGGGCATCTGAGGACATCATCACTGATCTGGGGAAACAGGACCGCTTTGGGGAATTGATCTTACAAGATTGAGGCAGCGTTTTCCAATGTAAATGTAATGTGAGCCACATATGAAACTTGAAATTTTCTGGTAGCCATGTAAAAATTTGGTAAAATAAATCAGTAAATTAATTTTAATAATTTTACTGAAACTGATATATTCAAAGTATTATTTCAGCATGTAATCAATATAAAAATCATTAGTGAGATATTTCACACTCTTTTTATATTAAGTCTTTGAAATCTGGTGTGTGTTGTATGCTTAGAGCACAACTCAATTCAGATGTTAATTTTTCAATGATTAAAGTGAAATGCAGACCTACCAAAACATGACATTTGTGTTTCATAGAAAAATATTTTACATTGCTTCAGTTTATTTTAATGCATTTAAATAAAATAAATTCAATTTGTCAATCTGCAGTAACTTTATCACAAATGATCAGTAGCATTTAATGATTTCCTGTTAAATAATCTCATAGTGGACAGTGGCTTGTGGCCATTGTATTGGACAGCACAGTTTTAGAGAATGGGATTCATGAAATTTGAGACCAGAGTTTATCTTTCACCAGTGAAGCTTAACCTAAGAGCGAATTTTGTTATGAATTGGTGTCCACTGTGTCGCTGCTCAAGTATCACTCAGAATTCCGTCTCTGGCCCCTCACTGTTGACAGTGGTGGCCCTGCCCACCACTTTGCAGCCCTGAAACTTGTCTGTCTCTTGCTCCAGGGCAGACTTTCTTGTAGTCTTGTTCTGCTGGCAATAGTCTTAATGCCCTAATGCTTTAATAACATTACATGAGTTTGGCACAAGTTGCAAATTTGGAGATTATTGTGTTAAAAACTGAAAACTACTGTAGCAAAAGGACTTACTTTATTTTGGTTAACCCTGTGTGTTCCAAGCTTAGTTGACCACAAGTCTCTTTTAAAAGAATAACATTAAGTTACCGCAGGAGACCAAAAATATGTCAAAAATATGCATGAAGATACTGTAGGAGACCAAAATATGCCACCCCAAAATATTTCTGTTTGGCATGAAGGTTATTTTGAGCTGATTAATTTGAGACACTGCAGACACAGGGGAAGCTCTGAAAACAGAGAAGTTGCCCTTTCGTAAGGGAAATTTATATTTGTAAAGGAAATTTCTATCAGTAAGGATGTCGCTTTATCTCTACCAAGAAAAGAAGGATGATTAAATCACTGGAGACTCACCAATGAAGAAGGCACTGACTTAAATCTGCATAACTACCCTTGCCCTTTGATATGGTTTGACTGTGACCCCACCCAAATCTCATCTTGAATTGTAGCTCCCACAATTCCCATGTGTCATGGGAAGGACCCCATGGGAGATAATTTCATCATGGGGGCAGATCTTTCCCGTGCTGTTCTCATGGTAGTGAATAAGTCTCATGAGATCTGATAGTTTTATAAATGCGAGTTCCCCTGCACAAGTTCTCTTGTAAGAGAACTTGTAACTATATAATTGCTATGTAAGAAGTCCCTTTGTGCTTCATCTTCCACCATGATTGTGAGGTCTCTCCAGCCATGTGGAACTGTGAGTCCCTTAAACCTCTTTCCTTTATAAATTACCCAGTCTCAGGTATGTCTGTATTAGCAGCATAAGAACAGACTAGTACACCCTTGTTTACTGTGCTTTTCCTGGGCATCTCTCCATAACTACCCTTTTTCCACACCCTCCTTTCTTTGTTTCAGCAGATGATGGTATTTAAGCCTGAACTCAAAACCATGCCTTTGAGATTTACTCATTTCTTTGGGTTATCTCCTAGTATATATGAGAATACATGCTATTAAGCTTCTGTTTATTTTTCTAATTTGCTCATCTTTTGTTACAGGGATCCATCCCAACTAACAACTATGAAGGGTAGAGATAAAATTACTTTTCCTCCCCTATATTACATACTACTGAAGTGTTCTGAAACACACACTCTCAGAAAAACTGCTCTGGTTGGCTACAGAGTGCTTGATTCTGAGACCTGCTCTTTTGACTATGTTTGACTTCAACAGGTCTTTGAATGTACCATTCTGTACGTGTCTGTAGAGGACATCTGTTATTTTTGCCTGAACATCATCTGTTCCCTGTTTTCTGGTATCAGAATCCTCCTTTCCATGGGGAATTCATTCTACATTGGTTGGATGTGACATTTGTCACCTCTTCCTAGCCACAGAGTTGGGTACATGGTGTGGAGACTGTTGTTGTTCATACTCCCTTGTTTTACCTGGGCACATAGTTAAGACTATATTTTCCTAATTCCCTTGCATTTAGCATTGGCCATGTGACTAAGGTTGGACCAATGGACAGTGAGCAAAAGTAATGTATACAAATTCTAGGCTGAGGCCTGAAGACAACAGGAATGCTTTGTCAGTGCTCTATTTTCTTTCCCAGAAGCTGGAGCAAGGATTTGCTTTCCTCCAGGTTCAACCACACAGACACTAGGGGCTGATAGGAAAACAAAGTAGAAGAAATCTAGATTTCTGAATGACTCCATGGAGCAGAGCCCTTACTATTATGGAATATCACCTCAGGTTATGAGAGAGAAGTATACCTCTATTTTCTTGAAGCCATTGAATTATTATCTTTTAAAGTCTCTTTGCTATTGAAGCATAGCCTTATTCTGGAAAATATAGTACATGGACTCAGTTATAATCCCACTTCTGCTGGCCATGATGAATGTTCCAGGAATTGGACCTAACCCAGATCAAAGTCATGCTTTGGATGTTTATGCTAAAGCTAGCTGAATTCTTCCTTTTTGTAGTTAACTTGTAGAATGTATATCCACACCATCTTTCTCTCTCTTTTTTTTTTTTTTTTTTTTTTTTTTTTAGCCACTGGGAGATGGCTGGCTTGAGAATGAAGCCACTTCTCTTAGAGAAACAATTTTAGGAAATGGTGAGAAACAGGACCTCCAGATCCAGCTGTGCTTCAAATGGGACTCATCATTGGACTTGATAATTGAATGAAACAGTTACCAGTTTTGCTTAACTTAGCCTTAATTGGATTAATGTTACTTTCCATAAGTCTGGAAAAATACATTATACGTTTCCTTCTTATTCTAACACTGTCCTTTGCCATTAGGCCACTTGCTGGTGCCATGCTCTTTCTTGCTTGCCAGAGCAAATTAAGGCAAAGTTTGCTCATCCTGCACTGAAGATTCAGGAGACCCACTTGCTCTTTGGGAGGGTAAAGGAAGACCCTTTACCCAAAGAATGTAGGACCCTTTACCCAAATAAATGTAGGACATGCTATCCTGAGAGCTCTGTGCATACTATAGGAAGAGCCAGAAACTATCTACCTCATTGGCTTAGGGAATTAAGCTTCTTTTCAGCCTTCTTCATTTCTCTTCCTCTCTATGGATATAGGAGGAATGCTAAGATAGACAAGGGAGCTTCCTGGACCAAAGGAGAAATCACTACTTTCTAGATGAACAAGGTCCCATTTAGAGTAGAGATGACTTTATTAGTCGAGGAGGCACAATTACCATGAGTATATGGAATAAAAGACCTTACACAATTGTGGGAAGAGCTGGGGAAGCAAGGGTTCAGGAGTTGGAGATCAGAATTAAAGGAATAATCAATCTTCCTGAAACCCTGGTGCAGGTGGACAAGACAGGATGTACAGAGCAATCAAGGACATCCTCTTCCTAAAGTGGGAACAGAAAGGGAAAGTTCATGGGGAAGTCTATGAGAAGGTGTTGATTTTATGTAACTACCTCCTTTGTGGGTCTGTAGCTGGGCTTCTGGTGGTAGGCATGGGGCCTCTATTAAGCAGTAGTGCCAGTGGTCAGGAAGAAGAGTTAGAAAGGGAGGAGAGGAGAGTGTGAGCAAACTGGATCCTCTGATGCAGACGGGCACCTCTGCATCAATCTGTCATGCTATGTGACTGCAAAGACCTTTGGGAAATAATAGCTGCTACTTTATTTATTTATAGCTGCAAGTATCCCAAATCCTAAGTTCTGTTAGTCAATGGTAACCTGGAAGCATACAGGACAGGAAATGTGGAAAATGTAGTTTGTAGCTTGATCAAACTGACTTTAGAAAAACCCAGCACAAGGTCCATCCCTGGGTGGTGATACCAAGGCAAATCACGAGTGATCTGTCAACATGGTGCAATTGGCACAACTTATCCTTGGAAAGTGATTCAGGCTGCTATGTCAGGTCAGTGCTTTCTCTGTAGCATCTGACTCTTTCGTTCTTTATATATATCATCTGTTTAAACTATTCCCACCACAGAGGGGTTCCTGACCCTACCCATCATCCTGTTTCTTCCCTGCCATTGGATTGTCAAGGCTTCATATCTGGTTGCTTCCTGTTATTCCTACCAAATTGTTCAGTGGTGATACTTGCCCAAGCCCAACATACTCCCGTTGCTTGTAATTATTCAGTGTGAACCTAGGCAGGCTTGGAAGGCCCAAGACTCTTTCCAGGCTGGGTTCCTGGCTCAGCCCCACCCACTTCCGCAGCCACCTCTGGTTCAATTGCCTTAACTTCTGGGGAGGCCAGTCTTGGTCTTCCTTTGGTGACATCGAAACCCTGATACTATTAGTGATTTTTTGTAGTTAACGGACTTCTTCTCACTTGACTAAAGGGTTTTCTCTGTGTTTTAATATGAACTAAATGGATTTGGGGGAATATTTGGAGCTGAGGAAAGCATATGGATTTAGTGCCAACAGACTTGCTTTCATAAGCATATTGTGGTAAACACAAACAAATGAAAAACGAGCAAAAAGGTTGCAACAATACTGGGTCTGGCCCTAGACACACCTGTAGGGTAACTGCACCTGATAGCAATAATTTAAGCATGCCATTACAATTACTCTGTATGGCAGATGCAACTGAAAGTATTTTCTAAGCTAGGGAATTTGGGAGTGGCCAACCCGGAGATTCATCCCTTATCTATGATAAACATCTGAGCTCCATCTCATCCCATGGAACATGAGCCATACAGGAGATTGAAGTCCTGAGTTTTCGGTTAAATGAAGAATGCCAGGTGGAGGTCGTTGGGGAAAGGTGTTAAGTGAAAATGCTATAAACTGCATGATATTTACAGGTAGTTGCAGTTTTCCTGACCAGCCTGTTGCCACTGGATGCTCTCCCTTGTATGTTAGCCCCTGATAAAACCTCATGTCTTGTTTACTAGCTCTGGGTCTCTTCTTTGGCCTCTTGAACCTGGTGGCTTCCCTATTGAGGTTAGGGGTTCGATACAATATCACCCTTCAGGTTAGAATATGAATGAGAATTCAGAGGTGAGATTAGCTTTCTGACAGCAGAGGTCCAGCTGGGAAGGCAAGGAGTGACATACTGCTAGTCTCCCTAGAAGTTTGTACCTTCCCCACACACAGTTAACTCAACCTACACAATGACTGGATTCGAATCATAATCCTAGGTTTTATTTGCATTGTCATTTTGGACACCTCATTTAATGTTTCTGAGTCTCAGTTTCTTCACTTATTTAAAAAATGGGATGAAGATTTCCTGCCTTACAATGTTATTGTAAACATTAGATAAAGCATCTAAAGTGCAGGACACAGTAGTTTGTGATGAATAAATGGTAACTCTTACTGCACTATTAAATTCTAGATCCTAAACCCTAGCATGGTCACTACTGAAGCTTTATTACTAAATTTAAGCCAACTTCCAAAGAGCTGCAGCAAGAGGAGTCTGTCAACGATTAAGTCCTGGCAGGCCTCTTGATTATACAAGCTTGTTCTTATTGAATATTCAGGGTCTATATAGGAAGAAACTGTGCTAGTAGAACAAACCTAGGAGAGATTTAAAGCTCCATTTTGACATGAACTCTTGAAACCTCACCTAAGTAAATAAACCAACATTTAAGGACTGAGGGTGGTTGAATCTGGGGCCTGGGGTCTTCTCATCAACAGATCTCAACCACAATCATAGTGTTTCTCTCTACCTTTGAAATGGCTGAACAGATTAACCCCTTCTGACTTAATGACACTCCAGTACCAGCCCTGGATGGTTAGCTTTTGAACTTCTTACCAGTAATTTGCCTTAGCCAGTTCTCTGAACCTCTATTAATAGCGGCTAAACACAAATCCCACCTATAAGATGCATACAGCGGGGATCCTATTCTTAATTCTCCTGTAAAAGTTTCTGGAGCCGAATTCTCCCATGTGTTAGAAATGTCTTTGCAATTGAGGCAACATTTGGATCCTGGAGGCTCAGAAGGAACCAGATGCTTGTAGTTGTCTGTCCATACCTATGTGAAAACTTTGAGCATCTCTACTCTGTGTGCAAATGCGAGGGTGAGCTGATGCTGCCTTTAGAATACAAAAACCAGTGCCACTGACAAAAGCAGACTTCTTACCACGGGCTGGAGAAGCTCAGTCAGCTTTTTTGGGGATTGTCTAACTCAGAACCATGTGCCTACAGATATTTGACAATTTCTATAAAAGGGTGATGGCAGCACAGCTTTTATTAATGTCTTTTATTATCTCTTGGTCTCATTGTCATTGCATTTTAAACTGTTAACCTTTGTGATTCATATTTAATGAATCTTTATTACTATGAACTTGGTGGTTTCACATATTTCTTTTGTGTTTTTTGTAACAATCCTGGGAGGTAGGTCGTAATTACCATAATAGCTAACACACACACACATACACACACACACACACACACACAATATTTACTATGTGCCAGGCATAGTTCTAAGCATTTTATAAATTAATATACTCCATATAACACTTCTGTGATGTAGTACTTAATATCTTCATCATCATTCACATTTTTTAGGCAAGGAAATTAAAGTATGGAGGTAAGTAGCTTGTCTAAGGTCACACAGCCAGTAAGTGGTAGTACGTGAGTTCAGAACCAGGCAGGCTGGCTCCAGAGTTCCTAGTCTAATTATTACACATACTGCCTGCAAGTTTTAAATGAAAAGCCAAGATGCAGTGAATCATCCAAGTTTCCACTGCTGTTAATGAGAAGAACCATATTTCAACTCAGGTTTTTGGTAAGGCTCATATCCTTTCTCACTATTCCATGTTTTTTCCATTGGCTACAGGGTATGACCTTGGACAAGTCACTTGGTTTGTTGAGCTTCATTTTTCACCTATAAAATGGAGAGTAATAATGCTTACTTCATTTAGTTGTTCTACAGATTAAATATAACTTGATAAAGCCATGTTTAACTCAGTCCCTGGCACATCATAAATGCTTAATAAATACTGACTTATTAACAGATAGATTCCCTAGAAAGGCTGTTTATTCTCAGTACTTGATAAGACTAGACTTACTAAGAACATGTTATCCTTGGTAAGTAGAATGTATATAAAGCAAAGTTGATGGTTTTACATCATTTCTTCCCTAAACCTTGATAATTGTGTTTATATTTGATCAGCTGTAGAAAGAACCAGGTGTTGTGTCCATTGAAATGCTTCTTTTTGGGGCAAAGAAGTTATTGTGTAGATCCTTAAAAACCCATTCTTTCAAAAAAATTTTAGATATTCATGATCTATGTCTAATTACTGTCTTAAAATAGCATGCTTTTATTTCCATATCAAAATTTTAAGGCGAGTGAATGCGAGAACATTGCTTTCTCACTCTTTTCTCTTTTTCTTTTGAGATGGAGTCTCACTCTATCACCCAGGCTGGAGTGCAGTGGCACGATCTCGGCTCACTGCAAGCTCTGCCTCCTGGGTTCATGCCATTCTCCTGCTTCAGCCTCCTGAGTAGCTGGGACTATAGGTGCCCACCACCACACCTGGCTAATTTATTTTTTTATTTTTAGTAGAGATGGGGTTTCACCATGGTCTCGATCTCCTTACCTCGTGATCCGTCTGCCTCGGCCTCCCAAAGTGCTGGGATTACATATTTTCTCATTCTAAAATAAGGTCTGACGACGTGATTTGATCTGTTTTCCTATTGTTTGTTGATGCTTTTGTTGACAGAATCAATGAAAATTATAAGGTTAAGTCATAAGGGTTTTTTTTCCTCTGAATAAAATTGTGATGTACTTGTCAGACTTTTTAAAGATATGATGGAAAATGGTGTAAATATGCCCTAGATAATGGTACTCTGGAAAGGAAAAAGTCTAGATGGTGAAAGGTAAGAGCCAAGATTATTATGTACTCAACATGGATAAGATATTTTTGTAATGTAGGTAATTGGAAATGAATCAATAGAGCAAGAATGTTAGTGGTTTTTGGAGCATGGTGTCCATTACAATGTGTATCTGGGATTACATGCAATATCTTTTGCATATCTAGGCCCATTTCTGTCCACTCCCACTACCATTTTCACATCCCAACTCCTACCTGTGCTAGGATATTAACATGTCAAACCTCATCATTTAGATAACATTAGGCCCCCACTCAAATATATTAATTGCTTATCCATTGCCTTCAAGATGACAACCAGGCTACTTTGACATCAAGCTGTGCCATCTTTGTAAGCATTATACAAGATAATATAAATTGAGATCATAAAGATCTCCTTGATGGAGATCATGGTTCTTGCCCTCAAAACAGAGTTTACCTTTTGGAGGGGGAGACAGATAAGCAAAACATCGTTCACAGTACAATGTGGTGAAGGTATAATAGAAGTGAGCTGAGATGCTGGGGAAGTTCAGAGAAAGGTACCAACTTTTCCAGCTTACCTCCCACTACTTCTTTATTCAAGCCGTCTGTGCTAGACTGATTTATTTTTAATTCTCCTAAATATCATGCATATTCCCATCTCTCTAACTTAGATCATATTGGTTTTTTCATGCTTAATCTCCTCATTTTCTGTTTATTCATTCAACCAACATGTATTGAAAGTACACTGCATGCCAGAAAATGAGCTATTCACTCTGGTAAGTGAAGGCGAGAGGCACAGTCCTACCCTTACAAAGCTGACAGTGTTGCCTTCTCAGTCTCTCCTGCTGCCTCCAATCCATCTTCTCTGACTCCTCAGCCTGTGATTTATTTCTTCTTACTTTTAAAAAATTCTTTCTGCTTATTCTTTTTTTTTTGAGACGGGGGTCTTGTTCTGAAGCTTAGGCTGGAGTACAGTGGCATAATCATGGCTCACTGCAGTCTTAACCTCCCCAGGCTCAGCTCAGGTAATCCTCCCACCTCAGCCTCCCGAGCAGCAGGGACTACAAGCATATGCCACCAAGCCTGGCTGATTTTGTGTGTGTGTGTGTGTGTGTGTGTATTTTTTGTAGAGATATGGTTTTGCCATATTGCCCAGGCTGGTCTCGAACTCTTGGGCTCAAGTAAGCCACCCACTTTGACCTCCAAAAGTGCTAAGATTACAGGTATAAGCCACTGCACCCAAACAATCTCCTTCTTCTTGAGCTCCAGCAAACTTACATCTGTCACATGTAGGGAACTTATATAATTATCAGAGGATCAATCAGCACTAAGTGGTTGGTTAATTTATCACGTTGATGCAAATATCATGGAAAAATAATCATTTTAGATTACTTTAAAACTTCTGCTGTTATTCCTTTAGTTGAATAATGGTTGGTAATGCCTGAGACTCAGTCTTCTCATCTGTTAAATGAGCAGAATAAATGAGAAATTTAAGTTCTCTTCCAAGTATGCAATTATAGGGTATTTTTTGCAATCCAAAACTTTGGTATGAAATTAATATACTAGGTTGGATGTGTTTACATTTTATTTCTAATGCTCATGGGTATCTAGAGGAAAAAAAGGAGTCCAAGGTGGAAAAACAAGAGGGAAGCAGATGAAGGAGAAAAGAAAAGAAGAAGCAAGAGGAAGCAACCAGGAAGAGGGCTGGGGATGTTCTGAAATATGGGCAAAGATCTTTCTTTGCAGAAAATATTCCCCCTTCAGGGTTTCTTTCTTCCCACTCCCCAGTCAAATCTTGTGAATGATTTCTATTTGTCATTAACACTTTGCGTAAAATTCTATATTGAAAAGCAATGGCTGGACTGTGGTGCTGAGACCAGCTTGGTTGGAGAGACCCTAACCCAGCGGCACTAGAGGAATTAAAGACACATACACAGAAATATACAGGTGTGAAGTGGGAAATCAGGGTCTCACAGCCTTCAGAGCTGAGAGCCCCGAATAGAGATTTACCCACATATATATTAATAGCAAGTCAGTCATTAGCATTGTTTCTATAGATATTAAATTAACTAAAAGTGTCTCTTACGGGAAACAAAGGGATGGACCGAATTAAAGGAATAGGTTGGGCTAGTTAACTGCAGCAGGAGCATGTCCTTAAGGCACATATCACTCATGCTATTGTTTGTGGTTTAAGAATGGCTTTAAGCAGTTTTCTGCCCTGGGCGGGCCAGGTGTTCCTTGCCCTCATTCCCGTAAACCCACAACCTTCCAGCGTGTTTTGGCCATCATGAACATGTCACAGTGCTGCAGAGATTTTGTTTATGGCCAGTTTTGGGGACAGTTTATGGCCAGATGTTGGGGGGCTTGTTCCCAACACTGTGGAGTGAAAATTGTACGACTGACCGCCTAATCCGCTCAACATATTTCTTACATAGTTGAGTAAAATAAGTTTTTTAAAAAGGCCCAGACTGTATCTTTATAAATATATTTTAATAAAGTTCAATGTTAGAACCTCCAAAATCAAAAAATATACCCTGGGTTCTCATGTATTTCTGATACCATAGTCAAAGGGTCATGAATGAATTCCATTTTTTTCCTTAGATATATTGCTTTAGACTTGGTGAATTGGGTAACTCACTTTATTGTAACAACTACTTTACTGAGCACCTACTGTATGCTGGGCAAAATGTTTATAATAGATCAATGGAAGGTAGTTCCCATTGTCAAAGAGTTTACAATTATTGGGGGTGCCTGTTGGTAGTAAGAAAATTTATAAGACATACATTTCTACATTTATTTTAAATGTATTCATGTTTATATCTGTATGTAGATGCATGTACCTACCTAGACATATACAGTTACTCAGACATTTATACCATTCTAGTATGCATATACATATATACACAAGCATGGGAAAAATTTACTTCTATATGCCTATACAAAAAGAAAACTTTAAACATATAAGAGATTACTTCCCTGAGAAAAGTTCCAAAAGTTATACATGATATTGTCTGTGATTCTACATTATTGTGGGTCATGACACCAGCTGAAAGTCTAAGGAAAGTTGTGGAAGCTCTTCTAAGAAAATACCCAATGATGTGAAATTTTAGAAACATCAGGCATAAGAAAAAGCAGACTTTCCTATAGAAAAATTTGAAATTTCAGGATATTGTTCCATCCAACAACTTGATGCCAGCTTTTAAAAATCAAAATGCCTACAAATGCCAATTAAAGTTCAAATGGAAAAACCTATATTCTGCACAGTTCAAAACTCTCTGTAGTGAATTCAAGTGAATGTAAACAGCCAGTGAATTAATCATTCACAGGCTTATTTGAATATCATATCTTTTAAAATTATTAGTACATTATTTTTCCATATAGCAAATCAGGCGAGCAGTCATAGGTAGACTCTTACAGTTATTGTTGAAAAGGTTTTTCTTTAGGGGACAGATAACATCCCTTGATGGTGTTTTGGGAAGCTGATCTGCTGGCTATTTTGCTGCCTTCCTTTCCATAAATTTTCCTCTATGAGGTCTAAGCCCTGGAAGTCAGATTGTTAGTCCTTTTGTTTTTCTAGCAGCAACTGCTTCCTTGAACTGTCATTTCAGTACCAGCAGTGTAATTTTGATCTTTGATGTTATGCAAAACATATCAGCCTTTTAAATGGCCTGATCCAAATCTCATTTACCATGCATTTTCCACCCTTTGATCCCTCCCTGCATTGCTATTTATCAATATCAAAAAGGCAGCTGAAAAGTGGGCAAATTCAAAGGTACCCAGCATTGCTTTTGGCCTGGAATCTATAAAATCAAGTCTTTCACAGGTCTGTGTTTTCTGTAACTGGACAGCATGCACCACAAGAGCACCACTCTATACTTTGTTTACTGAGTCATGTAAAGGATTGAATGAAGTTTGTCTTGAAAATAATGAGTAACTTTCCCCCCTACCCATAGCACACGGCAACTTAGTCATCCATATGAGATCCTTTTCAAAATATCTCTGCATTACTTTCCTTCTTAACAATGATGCCAGTTTCAATTTTACATTATATTTTGTGACTATTTAATAGCTGTCTTCCCTGTTGTATTGTAAGCACAAGTCAGGAAATACATCTAGCTGGCTCGTCTTTCTATTCCTAGTACCTAACACAGTACCTGACATATAGTCAGTGATAATTCGTATATTTTGGATGAATTTAACCTCACCCAAATATTTTGGGAGTCTCTCCTCTAGAATTGTCTTTGGAGCCAGTTTCCCAGCACCGAAGAGAAAATGGGTTTCTCAGTTTGCTTTGAAGATCATGAAAGCATTGTCTCTTGGTCCGCCTGCTGTGTTCCTTTCTCCCTCTCCTTTCTGCTTGTTCCATGTAGTTCCTCTCAGCTGGCCTGCTTTCCGTCTCCTCTCAGAACAGTTGAAGCCACCACCGGAAGTTACCTCGCATAGCTGTGCTGATTCTGACCTGAACCCTAGAAGGGGACCTCTGGGCAGGCTGACGGCTGAGGATAAATAAGCTTTGGTGAAATGCTCATCACACAGGCTGCATTTATCTGGGGTTGCCCACCTGCTGTCATTGCTGGAAAAGCTTTAAGTGGATACAATTAGCTGAGAACTGTAAATATGCATTGCTGAAAGTTTAGGACTCAAGTTTTAAGTGAGTTAATTATAACTGAGATGGTTTAAAGTGAGTTGATGTTAATGGTAATTATGGTGGTGGAAGCGAGCTAAATTTACAAAGAACTGTAACAGTCTGTTTTACGTATTTATGTAATGTTTTAGTTTCTTTTTTACACCAGGGTTATTATTTATTTTCATGACTGAAAAAAATGTATACAACAAATATTTTAAGTATCATAAGGGAAATGATTTCCCTGTCAAGAATTATCAATGAAAAAATGTCAAGAATAAAAAAAAAAATGTCAAGAATATAGTGTAGAATGGAATGAATTTATAATAACATAGATACTGATACTTAAAATGATTGAGCTAATATAATCAGCTAGAATTACTTTCTTTTGAAAGTAATACATAAAATTATATAGTTCAGAGAGGACTCAGAGTCAGGATGCTTTCAGATATTACTGCTTAACAGCTGTATAACTCTGTGAAAGTTACTGAAATTTATATGCCTCAGTTTCCTCATCTGTAAAACAAAGATAGTCATAGTTCTTTCCTCATAGAATGTAAAGGACACAAATGGGGCCTAACACACTGTAATGCTACATCATTTTTATTGTTGTTATTTTATATAATGACAATCTACATATACATTGTGAGAGATTTCAAAATGTTAATGTCTTATCTATCAGAGCTTGTGGCTCATATAAACAATTTATAGTTCAGAAAATAATGACATTTTGCGCTATATTTACAAAGTTTCTCCTTCCCTTCGATAACATTCACCTTTATTAAGCAGCACTTAAATGTATTTGTTTAATTGTGGTGTCTGCAAACACTGGGCAAATGGATGGTATAGGGGTTGGTCACATGCTCAGAGGAAAACATGATGATCTGGCGTGAAGATGATGACAGTAATGATGACAATGATGACGCTGGAGGTTGTGTGCCAGCTCTAACTACTTGCGTACTAGCTGTGTGACCTTGGGCAGATGTTCAATCTCTCTGAATCCTCTTTCTCATCTCTGAGATCAAGATATTCTGTACTTCATCTAATAACTGTGAAATGATATCTGTGAAAGTGCTTTATGAACTTTTTTGAATTAGACGTAGTGCTGTAGTTCCATCTCAGGAGCCATGTGCCACTCACTCACATTTCCCTAAGCCCTTCACCCACGTTTCCTTCCCTTTTCCTCTGCTAGCCTTTTCCTCCCTCTCTGTATTCTCTTTGAAGTTGTTTATGTATTTCAGCACTTAAGGTAAAGGCATGCAGTCATCCATTAGTGCAGTTTGTCCCCAGATTTCTTCCCCACTGGGTCTGTTTAAGACATTAAAAGTTTAAGGCATTAAAAGCCAGGGAAGAGAGAAATGGTTTAAAAATTCATTGAAACACAACTTAAAGCAAGACAACCTATCTGACTCTGTGAAACAATCATGGCAAAGAGAGTAACTTCTTTATCTGCTTGAAGGAATAGTGTTCTCTCTAAGTGAAAGCAATATGCAAAAGTAGATCTCCTAGAGTGCCACACACCTGCAATGCTGGCTTTAGTTTCAGCAGTCAGTAAACATTTAGCCAACAGTAACACTGGTGCCAGGCAGGAAGATCTAAAAGATGAAACTGAGTCATTTGTGCCCTTCAGGATCCTATGTTCAGGTATAAAATTTAGAGAAACAAATGCATGTTTAGTAGGAAGATATGTTATTTGCATATCAACATATATATACACCCCAGTACTTATATAAATTTATTATGTTTGAAAAACAAACCAATGGGATCCTTTAGAGAGTCCCCTGAGTGCTGTAAACATTGTTTGACTTCTTAAAGTGCTGGTTTCTTTAGCATGCAGATACATATTACAATCATTGAAGTTAAATGCAGAAGAATATTTAAAAATAGGAAATACAAACTTTGAAAACTTACGTAGTTTAAATCGGCACAACTGAGTCATTAGGATTGCTCAGACTGTATTCCCCAAATAGCCCCCTTCACATGTTCTTTAAAAAAAAGTTATATAAAATAATGGCCTTTCCTTTTTTAAGCCTCTAGCTGTACTTACTGTTCAAACATAAAGGCCCTGCATTTTTGAATAAGTCATCACAAATGAGACACATATCGCTTAAGGTCACACACACACTTGCCAAACGCTTTCAGAATTCTAAAATCCACAAAACACCTAGAAGCAATGTCTCATCAGATGTTTCCAACTTAAAGGGCCTGTGAGGTTCATTCCATTGTAAAGCATGAGCCATATTACATGGATCACTAGTTCTGCTTTTTAGTTTATCACACGGACCGTATTTCTCTCTGCATCTTATGCATCAGCCTTAGCAACTGAAATGACCTGGGGCCCAAGAAAACTCACGATGTCACTTGTGACTTGTCCCGTGGTTTTGTGAGTTCCCTTTAAGACTACCTTCCTCTTTTCAGTGAATATTTTGGAAATGTTTCATTTAGTACATTGAAAATCCTTGTCAGAATCAGTACAGATGAAAATCCAGGCTAAGAGGGGATAAAGAAATGCTTTCTGGTCAGGGAAACTGGCTATATAAGAGGCTGTGTTCATGAAATGAAGAAATGGTAGAAAACTTCCCTCAAATGATAATGGGAAGTGGGTCAAGTCCTACAGGTATTGGTTTAATTCACTGCTCAGTGAGAACCACAAACAGCTGGTTAAAGATTGAGCCCATCAACACTGTTAGAAAAGCAACTGTGGTTGGATTTTCTTTCCAGCTCAACTGGGCTATTATCTTGAAAAATAAGGAGAACCTTTTTTTTTTTTTTTTTTTTTTTTTGAGACGGAGTCTAGCTCTGTCGCCCAGGCTGGAGTGCAGTGGCCAGATCTCAGCTAACTGCAAGCTCCGCCTCCCGGGTTCACGCCATTCTCCTGCCTCAGCCTCCCGAGTAGCTGGGACTACAGGCGCCCGCCACCTCGCCCAGCTAGTTTTTTGTATTTTTTAGTAGAGACGGGGTTTCACCGTGTTAGCCAGGATGGTCTCGATCTCCTGACCTCGTGATCCACCCGTCTCGGCCTCCCAAAGTGCTGGGATTGCAGGCTTGAGCCACGGCGCCCGGCTCAGGAGAACCATTAATGCAAAGTTTGGCTACCAAGAAACCCTCAGGAGGAGGGAGGGAGGGAGGGAGGGAGGGAGGGAGAGGATGAGAGGGGGAGAGAGGGAGAAGATGAGAGGGGGAGAGAGGGAGAGGATGAGAGGGGGAGAGAGGGAAAGGATGAGAGGGGGAGAGGGGAAGAGGGAGAGAGGGGAAGAGAGAGAGGCAGGGAGAGGGAGAGAGAGAGCAAGAGCGAGCAAGCGTGCTCCATGGACCAAAATATAAAGGATAGAGTAAAAACAGTTGTTCCCTAAAATTTTAGCATCACTGAGCTTCTAGTGCCATGTTCTCTTTTCTCGGTGAGTGAATGACATGTTGCTATCACTGCCAGTGTTGCCTTTTTCTGGGTCTAGGAATCTAGTCTGGCTCCTCATGTTTTCTGCTTCTTGCCTCTTATTCTCTTTTAGTGTGTATCTGTTTTATTGCTTGTGAACATTTTCATCAGAGGAGAAAAGGAGATGGAGGTAAAAGTCAAAATCTGTCAATTTTTTTCCTTGTTAGTAGCACTTACAAATGTTTGAAGGGAAGGAGGTAATAACAAACAACTAAAATGAGACTTTTTTCAATTATATCTGAATATTATTTGGCAAACTATTTCCCAATTAGCATGGATAATTGCAAACTAGTGTATCACTATTAAATAATACATTTAGGTTTAATATTTGAACACATTTGTCTAAAATCTTATTGACGCCAGCTTTCCTATAACAAAGCTATTGACATTTGTTGTGGAGCCAAGCAGTGCTTGGAGGTGGGATGCCAAGCTGTGAGGGCATATCAGGCAATGCTTGTTCAACACGTTGGACCACTATTCCTTGCCATTCACTGAGAACAGCTTCCTTATATGAGATTGGCGGGTCCCAGCCATGGTTTTGTGACATCTGAGAGTACTTATTACTTCAAGGGATTATGCAATCCTGAAAATAGTTTCAAAAAATTTAATTTAACCTTATTTTTGTAAATATGACCTATGTCTTAAAATACTCTCCCACTTCCTATTTGACAAGGAGAGAAAGAAGGCTGTCATGATGTGAACTCAATTTTATTTTTTCTTTCACAGAAACCATTTATTGAAGACTTACCATGTACCCTGCATTACAAGTATATGAGAGATACAGTAACAATCCTAGGAGGAAGTTGGCAACCACAAATTGACAGATTGTTTTTCTGTATGATAGAAGCAAAGTAAATCAAAATAATATTGTATTTGTTATACCTGGGCCCACACTCTCTTTTACTCGCTACAGATATTTCAACATGACCCCTGAACAGCGCCAGTGGATAGTAAGCTAGACAATATCTGATTCCATTGATTCCAATCAAATATAAATAAAAGTAGATATATGTCATACTTTTTACACAAAGATGAGGTGGTTAATTTGTCATTAAAAGTGGCTTGGAGTTAGTAGGGGTCCTGGTTCCTAGGAGAAATACCCTTAATGGCTTAAGATCCACCAAACAGAAACCATTCTATAATGCTGCTTGCCTTACCTTTGTTATTAGATTGCTCTCCAAATTAGTTAAAACTTTTAAGCCTATTTCCAAAGTTGTCTGATGCAATCCAATTATGACACAACTTGAATTTAAGTGCCAATTACATGTTTGGGATAAAAAGATGAGATTGGCTTTTAGCTATATATTTTTAAAAGATGGGTGTGTGATTTGTGCCTGGGAATCCAAGACCTTAAATACCTAACTGGTTTTGATGACAGTCAAGGAAATACTAGCTACCCCATAATGGAGGTCTTCCCAGGGCAGCCGGGAGCAATAGAGCACAGATTCTGAACCTACAACTACTGTTGTACCTGCTCAGACTTGCTGAAAGAAGAGCTACTCGTCACACTGACAAAATGAGGACTGATGGGGTCTTCTGAGTTTCCTTGGAGACCCACAGGGTACTAGAACAACTCCTTCTCCCCTTCCACCATGTGCGGGTACTGCTATTGTACTATTAGTCTGGGGGTGAGAAACCTAACCCTTTACCCCCAACTGCTAAATTTTTTCTTCTTCCTAAGTCCAGAGAGAACAAGAGGCAGCCCCAAGGCTTGCATTTGTTTTGCCTGTACCTTGGGGATCCACACTCTTTCTAAGGCCCAAGTTTCTACAGAAAGAGGGTCATGCTTCTGGTCTCACTCTAGAACTCAGATCTACACACGTAGACTTTGAATTGTTTCTCCAGTAGTCGCCATAGGCTGTATCCATATTATTACTGTTTAAATGTGTCACCTGCAGTTCATGTGTTGGAAACTTAATTCCTAACTCAACAGTGTTGAGAGGCAGGACATTTAAGAGGTGATTAGGTCATGAGGGCTCCACTCTCATGAATGGATGAATGCTGTTATCTTGGGAATGGGTTAGTCATCATGGGAATCGGTTCCTGATAAAATAATGAGTTTGACCTGCATCTGTCTTGCTCTGTCTCATGCTCTTTCACCATGTGAAGCCTTCCATCATGTTATGACTCAATAATAAGGCCCTTGCAAGATGCAGGTGCTTTGACCTTGAACTTCCCAGCCTCCAGAACTGTGAGAAATAAATTACTTTTCTTTATAAATTACTCAGTCTATGGTATTCTATTATAGCAACACAGAATGTACTAAAGCACATTCACATATACATTTATTTACTTATTTTCCATGTGAACCATAGATTGTATTTACAAGATTGTTGGCTTAGGTTGAGACCTCAATCTTTTGCCAGTGAACAAAACAAAGCTACCTGGAATATGGTTTATAAGGATGAGTACAGGATTTGGAGCCATGCCAGCATAAACTTGAGCTCACACTCTACCATTTTCCAGATCTGTGACCCTTGATAGATTTCTTAATTCAGATCTTGGTTTCTCCATAAGTAAAATGGACATACTACTACTCATATTATTATAAATTTATTTAGAGTACTTAACACAGCACCTAGCATATAGCAAGTGCTTAATAAATACCAGCTCTAATAAACAAATATGCCCAGAAAGTTAGAGGTGCCAAACTGTAATAAACACTCCATGTCTAGGGACATGGTAAGAAAAAGAAAGACTCTAAGGTGGAGAGACACCTTTTTTTGTGTGTTATTTCTAACTAAAATAGTATGAGGCAGCCTGGAGAGAGGGCAGAATGGGGAACTGTGGCTGATTAGTCGAGAGTTAGGGGTAAGCAAGTTAAGCTCTTACACAGGGCCTGTCATACAAGGCTTACTCCTTTTTTGAAAATCTGGAAGGACACTAAGAATGTTTAAATGGATTGGGCTGGAATGTGTGTGTGTACATGCATGCATATATGTGAAGCTAAAATGAATTGTCTAATATTCTGATTGCTTTACATATTTTAATACATTCAACTTTAATTTAAAGAAGAAGAAGAAGAAGAAAAAGACTTTCTCAACATCCTCAGAGAGAGGGAGCTGGGATACAAATCCATAAAGGTAGGGACTTGAGCTCACAGAAGCCCTGTGTTATGCGGCTTCTTGCCCCAGTCTTTTGCCTTAGTAACTTGGAAGCTTCCAAACTTTGTCAGCTGGGCCCTACTTACCCAGCAAAATGAATACCAAGCTGAGAATTTGGCCTGCACCTCAATTATGCAAATTCAGAGGACACAAATGACCCATCCATGCCATGCAACTCTACCAGGGCCCTTGGTTGCTTTTGCTCTGGAAGCCAATGACATCATCTGCTAGACATACTGCATACCATGGAAAGACCTCAAATACAAAGCAGGTTACAGACCTATTTTCTGCCTGGAAGATGCACAGGGGCCCCTCCTCCCTCGCTCATATTTTTATCAGCTGGTGGAAGCTGCATTCATTTTCTCCAAAGAAGAATAAAAGCTATTGAATCTCATCTCCTGTGTCTTTTATATGGAAATGACTGAGGTACTCTGCTTTCTTTGAAAAGTTTCCGGTTGCAGTATCTACGGTCTCTTCTCTTTCAATTACTGAACAGCCTATGTCTGACCTGTATTTTTTCTCAAAACCGAGCTCTGTTTGCCAGCTTCCATTTATGCACAAAATGCGCCAGTACTCCAATTTCAGTTGGGGAAGAAAAGGTAGATGGGCACAGCTATTCTTGAAACAAACATTTTTATTTCATTTTTAGCATGCACCTTGGTGCTACAGTGTTAGTAACAAGAAGTCTCACTGTGAAAATAATGATCTTATGTGAAGGAAAATGTTATTAGTTGACCATGTTGCAGCTAAATTCCTTTGGTGAATTTTTGAGAGAAGGCTCTGAAGTCGAACCCTAGCCCACTATGTACCAGTACATGACTTCGGGTGTGTAGGGGCAGAAAGGTATTCTACCGTTTCTCACCCATCGTAAGGGTGCACAGCTGACACTTTGATAACAAACGACCGGTTAGCAAGAGAAGAACATAACAGATTTATTTAATCAAAGTTTTATGTAACACAGGAGGCTTCAGAAATAAAGACCCAAAGACTCAGGGGAAAAATTATTTATTTTTATATTTTGGTTTGATGAAGAATGGGCAGCCATGTAGAAATGCGATTGGACAAAAAGGTATGATCTAATAGATCATAGGTGAAGGAGGAAACCCAGCAAGGCCTGCCTGTTCAGATTCTTCTGGGCCTCTGTATAACATTCCTCCCTCTCAGGTATGGGACAGGACCCCCATGGAAAAAGGGTCTTCAAAAGAGAAGAGATAAGGGAGACAGTGACCTTAATTCTAGGTTTTATGGCTTGCTTTGGGGGAGAGGGGTTCTAATTTCTATGATACGCCATGTGGAAGAGGAATTCTGGATTCTGTGACTCACATCAGGGGAGAAAAAGGAGTGGGTGATAGGAGGGCAAGAGAAACTGCTTCTGAGGTCCTTCTAATGTCCTTCAGTTCAAAGTACTCCGCATGCCAAGGTGCCATGCTTTGGGATATTGTTTGCTGAGTCCCAACAAGTGAGATTCAACTATTAAGTTCCAGTTTCCCCATTTGTGAAATGGAGTCTTAATGTAAAATGGATTATTAATGTAAAATGGAAGAGTGTTCTTCATGCATAAAATTCAAGTGAGGATTTAAAGATCCTCCATGTACATGATTTAACATGATTTCGGGCATACGTAGGTACTTGAGAGACTTTTACTATTGTGATTAATCTTTTGAGAAAAATTACAAAAAAAATTATGGCTATATCTCTTTCTCAATTACATCTACTATAGGTGCTTTGGGAGGCTTAGTTTGTTTCCCTCTTCAGACATCTCTTTTGTTGATAAGGTGTTCTGACTCCAAATTATAGCCCCATTCATTCTGGAAAATGTGGTTTCTCTGTGGGCTCTGTACCATAATTGCTAAAAAGGACCCTTGGTGACTGTAATAACATGATGAGTTAAATTTTCTGATTATCAGGAAAGAATTTCTTTTGTGCGTAGCCATGTAGCTTAAAACTTTTCTGAGATACATCAGTTTCTTTCTATTTTTTAACATGTATGGTTTACCTAAATGGTTGCAGAGAACACAAGTTTGAGTCACACAAACTTTAATTTAAATCCTGTGCCCACAATTTACCAGTCATGTGACTTCAGGTGGGCAGCTGCTCTGATCCTTAGTCTCTTTACAAAATAGGAAATAAAAGTCAATTACCCAGTTTTCAAATTGAACCTTTAGGAGATTTTTAGTATTCTGTAGTACCTGATTTTGAACATCAGCCCTCACTGCAAAATATTAAGAAATAAACTTAGAAGGTTTTGGAGATGATACGCATGCCTGAAATTTCTGCATTTCAAAATAACTGTTGTCTTCGCAGGTATTTTTCATAGTAATTCCCAGAAGCCAGAAGTTTTTATTATGAAATGAGAATGACAGAGAAAAGAGTGGAATGGCTGAATTCAGTGGTGGTATATGTGTAACTTTTTAAGAAACTGCCAAACTTTTCCAAGTGACTGTTCAATTTGCATTACTGCATTGATATAATTTGGCATATTTTAATTGTATAGATCCACTCTTTATTGCCATCACCAAAATTCTGTATCTTAAGCTTTGTTCTGCATTTTGCAATTGTTCTAAGAGTCTGTTTCTCAGACACACACACACACAGGCAAGCAATAACTCTTGAGTATGTCTGCCCTTGATTGTTTTAGAGTCAGGCTGAGCAGCAGGGAAATCAACAATGTATTGGATTTAGCTAATGAGTATAGCTGACTATTTTTGCTTATGTGATTAGCTTCCATTTCAAAGTCAGCCTTAGAGCAGATAACAAAATCTCTTTCTGGACAAACAAACAAAACTGCCAATAAATCTGCATGAAAGTGGAAGATGACCTGAAGCAGCTTGGTCTTAAGTGACCCTTACAGAATACCAGAGAAGGAGCTATCTTTTCAAGGAGAAAAAAACCCAAAACAACAAAAGGATCATCCCTTTCTTCAAGGAGAAAATACATATTAAAAATACACTTCACCATTTTAGAAATGCCTGCATAACTTTGATTGTCAGCTCCTCAGGAAAAAAAACCTTGTTTGTAGGCTCTTCAGGGAGACTGGAAAAAAGAATGCTGTACTGGCAAGCAATCCGTCCGAAACATTAATCAGAGAATGCAACCTTTATGTTTTGAGAAATGCTTGTTGGTTTAGATAATAATAATAAATATACTAGTTTTACCCATAGTTCTTCATATTACTGCTGCCCCTTATGATAAGAAGGCTTTTAGCTGGAGAAAAAAAGTTAAATGGGAAGATACAAATCAAACATCTGCAAATATATAAGAACCTTTTTGAAGCTTTCTTTCTTTTAAATCAATCTGCAAGGTAGATTTGTTACAACATAGAGAACCATAGGGAAATAACAGAGAAGGAAAAAAATTTTTTAAAGGATTAGCAAAACTGATATTCTCATTTTCTTCCTTCACCCTTAGCCTCATCTTTATCCCTAGTTATGTTGAAAAGGATGATTGTTTTGTATCACTTCTAAAAGCCACAATTTTCCCTAAGCCAACAGTAATATATGCTAATAAAAATTACTTTGTTAATAAGGGGATTTAGAATTATCAAAAATTTTCTGTTCTTATCCAGAAACAAAAAGATGCCTAGTTTTTTTTATTTAGCATCTTTTAAAAAGTGGATTATAGAAACAATATGTAATGATACAGTGGTACAATTACATGAGATCTGTCCACAATATAAACTACTTTTAAAAATGTCCTTGTTGTATATTTTGGGGATGGTGGCTAATTATTCCTCTCACCTGTTGTAGGCCATTTGCTCTTCATCAGCAGGGATAACAGAATGCCCATCAGTTGAACATGTGATTTGGGTTGTCTATGAGTGGGATAAGTTTGACCTGACTTAGTGTATTAGTCCATTCTCAAGCTGTTAATAAAGACATACCTGAGACTGGGTAATTAATAAAGGAAAGATTTAATTGACTCACAGGTCAGCATGGCTGGGGAAGCATATGTGTCCTTCTTCACATGGCAGCAGCAAGGAGAAGTGCCCAGCAACAGGGGGAAAAGCCCCTTATAAAACTATCAGATCTTGTGAGAACTCACTCACTCTCACAAGAAGAGCATGAGGGTAAACATCCCCATAATTAAATTATCGATGCCTCCCACGGAGTCCCTTCTATGACATGTGGTGATTATGGGAACTACAATTCAAGATGAGATTTGTGTGGGGACAGAGTCAAACCATATCATTCTGCCCCTGGCCCCTCCCAAATCTCATGTCCTCACATTTCAAAACACAATCGTGCCTTTCCAACAGCCCCCAAGGGTTTTTTTTGTTTGTTTTTTGTTTTTTGTTTTTTTGGTGGCAGGGTGTCCCACTGTTGCCCAGGCTGGAGTACAGTGGTGTGATGTTGGCTCACTGCAACCTTCACCTCCAGGGTTCAAATGATTCTCCTGCCTCAGTCTCTGGGAGTTGCACACCAACACACCTGGCTAATTTTTATATTTTTGGTGGAGATGGGGTTTCACCATGCTGGCCAGGCTAGTCTCAAACTTCTGACCTCAGGTGGTCCTCCTGCCTCAGCCTCCCAAAGTGCTGGGATTACAAGCGTGAGCCACCATGCCCAGCCCCAAAGTCTTAACTCATTCCAGCATTAACTCGTAAGTCCAAGTCCAAAGTCTCATCTGAGACAAGGCAAGTTCCTTCCTCCTATGAGCCGGAAACATTGAAAGCAAATTAGTTATTTCCTACACACAATGGGGGTATGAGGATTGTGTAAATACACCTGTTCCAAATGGGAGAAATTGGGCTACAGGTCCCATGCAAGTCTGAATTTCAATAGGGCAGTCATTAAATGCTAAAGTTCCCAAATGACCTCCTTTGACTCCACGTCTCATGTCCAGGGTGCACTGATGCACAAGGTGGGCTCCCATGGTCTTGGATAGCTCTGCTCTTGTGGTTTTGCAGGGTACAGACCCCCTCCTGGCTGGTCCTCAGCTTTTGCAATGAGTTCTTTGATTATGAATTTAATCTTTTTCCTTGTTATAGGTCTATTCATATTTTTTATTTCTTCTTGAGTTTCCGTAGTTCATGTCTTTCTGGAAATACTTTTAATTAGGTTAAATTTAGGGCATATGGTTTATAAATTTTTTTATTTAGACACAATTTTTAATAAAGAGATCAATTTATAAAATGAAGCAAAACTATAACAAAGTCTATGTTAAGGTACCTGTGGTGTCATCTTCAAATAAATACTATCTTGGGTAGACAGAAATAAAAATTTAAGTTATCATAGTTGATCTTTTCTTCAAGGATCATGAGGTTATCAGAAACCCACTAACATATTCATATCATCAGGTTTTGATGGATAACCTTAATGTTATCCATGGCCTGGAAATCTAGACATAAAATATAACCAAACCTTATGCAAACTGGAAAGGAGAGTTGCAAAATCAGGACTAGATAAATTCACTGGCTCAAGTGAAAAGGTGAGTGATTATATGATAGCATGTTAAAGTGGAAATTCTAGGAAGACAGGTAGAGATTTATTAAAGGATACAAAATTATAGCTGGACAGGAGGAACAAGTCCCATACCATCATAGTGTTCCATACCATTATAGGATGCATATAGTTCCATACCATCTAGTGTTCCATAGCATCATAGGATGAATATAGTTAATAATATATATCAGGAGAACCCACTCCCGATGTTTAACGTAGGTTCTTTTCTATTTCCCAAGTGTCTCGGCTGGGTTGAGAAATAAAGGGAAAGAGCACAAGAGAGAGAAATTTAAAGCTGGGTGTTGGGGGAGACATCACATGTCGGCAGGACCCATGATGTTCCCAGAGCCGTAAAACCAGCAAGTTTTTATTAGCGATTTTCAAAAGGGGAGGGAGTGCACAAATAGGGTATGGGTCACAGAGATCACATACTTCACAAGGTAATACAATATCACAAAGCAAATGGAGGCAGGGCGAGATCAAAGGACCACCCACGAGGTGAAATTAAAATTGCCAATGAAGTTTCCGGCATGCATTGTCATTGATAACATCTTATCAGGAAACAGGGTTTGAGAGCAGATAACCTGTCTGACCACAATTTATTAGGTGGGAATTTTCCTCATCCTAATAAGCCTGGGAGCGCTATAGGAGACAGGGGCTTGTTTCATCCCTTTGGCTTTGACCATAAATGACAGCACGCATTGAGAGGGTGGTTCATAGGCCTACCCTCAGGGCGCATTCTCTTTCTCAGGGATGTTCCTTGCTGAGAAAAAGAATTCAGTGATATATCTCCGATTTGCTTACGAAAGAGGAGAAATATAGCTCTGTTCCGTCCAGCTCACTGGCGGCCAGTTCAAAGTTACCTCTCTTGTTCCCTGAACATCGCTGTTATCCTGTTCTTTTTTTAAGATGCCCAGATTTCATGTTCAAACACACATGCTCTACAAACAATTTGTGCAGTTGATACAATCACAGGGTCCTGAGGCGACATTCATCCTCCTCAGTTTACAAAGAAGATGACGGGATTAAGAGATTAAAGTAAAGACAGGCATAGGAAATCACAAGGATATTCATTGGGGAAGTGATAAGTGAAATCTTCACAATTTATGTTCAGAGATTACAGTAAAGACAGGTGTAAGAAATCATAAAAGTATTAATTTGGGGAACTAATAAATGTCCATGAAATCTTCACAATTTATGTTCTTCTGTCGCGGCTTCAGCTGGTCCCTCCATTCGGGGTCCCTGACTTCCCGCAACAAATATATAGTTCCAAATAGCTAGAAGGATATTGAATGTTCCCAACATAAAAAAATGCCAAATGTTTGGGATGATAGATATGCTAATTACCCCGATCTGATCACTATACATTATATGTATCAAAACGTCACTATGTGTATACAATTATTATATGTAAATTTTAAAAAGAAAAAAAAAAAACACAGAAAAAAGGAAATTACAAAACCCAGTACTTATAAAGGGGTAAGAAATCAGAATTTTTGAAAAGTGTTTCTTAGAGCATTGCTGTGTGCTTTTTCCCTCCTTTCCTTCCCTCAAAGGGTAGAGGTAGGTGGTGTCTGATCTTTTTCTTAAGCCTAGGAAAGGGAGTTTCAACAGGATTACCTGAGAGAGCAGATGGAGGACACTCAGCATTGGAGTCCGACTACTGCAGGAGGAGAATGAGAGGAGTTTGTTTTGGGCTTAGGCTGCATGCCTCAGATTTGCCACAGCAAAGATGTGTAAGTGTCTCCTGAGGATCAGACATAGACCATATACACGAGATCGGCAATGTGAAGTTGAATTAGGCTCCGTTCAGCAGGGCCCTCAGAATGGGAGATAGGGATGCAGCAGATGGAGGCTAAAGATGAACCACAGGATTCTTATGGGCCGTGAAAGAAAAAATGGTGTCATTCTGTTGAGAGATGCATTCATCAGAATTAGGGGAACTTTCAGGAAGAGATGTCTAGCAACAGGTTCTTTAAAGGGCCTGTAAAAGTAATTCAATCATATGTCAGTCTCCCAGAGAGGGACAGACCAACTTTTAACAGTGTTAGGTGAGAATATTCTTTTCCTTTACCTCTCCATCTTCCCACTGCGCATTCCCCTAAGCCTTTAGGACCTGGAGAGTAGCCAATAGAGGAAAGTAGCCAATGAATAAAAGAGGACATAGAACTGGTAAAAAGGCCACTGCTATTTCTTTTCCTAGGCAGAAGCTCTTTCCCAGGGAAAAATGTGTCAAGAACTATGAAGGGTCTGAGATTTTACCCTGTTTGCAAGTTAGCCTTCTATAGTTTCATAGATATTGGTAGGAAACAAGATTCCCAAGCCAGAGACAAAGGACAGTTTATTACTCACAGCAATAGTAGAGATCAGAGTATTAGCACTTTTATGCTGGTTTCCTGAACCTTAATTTCCACTGGGCAATGCAAAGAGGGCCACATTACACCTGTACATGCAGTGGGTTGTGCAATGGGAGAGGAACTCTATGTTTAGGGAAATCAAATGTTTTTTTTATGCGTAATAAACATGCCTGCCCTTTTCTCCAGAGGGAGACATTATCTTTATTATACTGGACCATAAGCAGTCTGCTCTTTATTCCTGAGGGAGACACTATCTTTGTCTTCTAAGGCTGTTCACTACACACATATCCTTGAAAAGATGTTGCAGAACCAAGGAAAGTCAGTGCTCTCCAGCGAAATATGCAGAAACATGGGAGACCCATGATGAACTGTCCCCTTCATAGGAAGCAGCAATAACTTTGAATGAAGTTGAAAGCTTTGTATATAACATGAGACTGGACCTTCTAAGTAGCAAGATTTGAGACTCTTCTTTGCCATTTAAATTGAGCATAGGATGTTCCGTTAAATGAAAATGATCAGGAAAGAAATTTCAAACAGAGGCAGGGGAAGAACTTTCCTACCTTGAATAAAATGTAAGAAGAGAGTGGAGAGAAAAAAAATAAATAAACCCTAAATGGCTTTTGGATGAATTCCTAACAATTGCATTTGATTAGCATACCCATATCAGGTTTTGATGAATAATCCTAAAGTCAACTATGACCTGAAAATTGGGACATAAAGTAGAGCCGAGCCTTACGCAAACTGGAAGGGAGAATTGCAAAGTTAGAACTGAGCAACAACTATATGATTCCCCCTCTGGATAATTTGATCCAAATGGCAAATATACCCTTGCTATATAGTATAGCAATTTAACATCTAGGTATTTACCCAAGAAAAGTGGAAGCATGTATTCATATAAAGACTTGTACACAAATGCTCACAGCAGCTTTATTCACAATAGCCAGAAACTAGAAACATCCCAAATATTCATCAACAGGTGAGTTGTGGTGTATTCATATAATAGAATACTACTTGGCAATAAAAAGAAACAAATTACTAATATGCACAATGTTATAGATAAATCTCATGATGTTAGGTAAAAAAGCTAGACACAAAAGAGGACTTTATCTGTTTACATGAAATTGCTGGAAAGACCAATCTACAGTGACTGAAAGCAAATCAGTAGTTGCCTGGAGTGGGGATGAGGGGTGGGAATTGAATGGAAAGGGCATAAGGGATAATGGGCATGTTTTATATTTTGGGGTAATAGACATGTTTTATATTTTGATTTTGGGGTTGTTATATGAGTGTATATACTTGTGAGACTCCACTGAACTGTAGACTGAAAATGATTGCATTTTATGTAAATTATACTACACTAAACTTGATATTTTTAAAACATGAGAAACTATACATCCACTCAAATGCCTAAAACAAAAGACCAACAACATCAAGTGTCTCTGAGGATGTAATGTGTGACAGTTATTAATGTGGAGGACACATTGCCAGTGGGAGTGTAAAACATGGCTGACTAAATGAGAAAACTGTTGTCAGTTTCTTATAAAGTTAAATATACACCTGTGCTATGACCTAGGAATTCCACCTCTAAATATATTCTCAAGAGAAATAAATACATATGTCCACACAAAGACTTGCACATCAATGTGCATAGCAGCTTTAAGCATAATAGCAATAAACTGAAACAACCCAAATGTTATGCAAAACGTGAATAAACAAATTATGGTATATCCATGCAATGGAATACTACTCAGTAATACAAACGGACCAATTGATCAATGTAGCAACACAGGTGAATTGCCACGTGAAACAAAAAAAAGAAAAGGTTTACACAGAAAAAAATACATACAATTTCACTTATATGAAGTTCAAGAACAAGTACCACTAAAACTATAGTGCTGAAAATCAGAACAATAGTAACCTTTGTTGTGGGGATTCATTAGAAGACTCACAAGGGAAGCTTCTGGGGTGATGGTAATATTCTATATCTTAATAGGGATGTATACACTTGTCCAAAGACATCTAATTGTGTATTTAAGATCTGTCCATTTCATAATAAGTACAATATAACTTAATTTAAAAAGAAAAAAAAAGCTCAGCTGTGAACCTTTCTATTTTCTCTAGTTTCTTCTATAATTTCAATCTTGAGGAAGCTCATAAAACTATACCTTAACAAAAGAAAATGTACATGTTCTTGGTTGGGAAGACAGTAACAGGAATATCATCTTTCCTACAAACAATATTAAATTTAATACATTTTCAATGAAAATGTCAACAAGGAGTTTTGTTGTGGCTATTTGACTTTGATTTTGAAATTTGATAAAATGTATTCAAACTTTAGAAGGAAAATGTAAAAAGAAAACCAGTAAGGGGGACTTTAAGAAATATTAAAACATACCATCAAACCAATATGACACTAGCATAGAAACTGACAAACAGATCGGTGACAACAATTTGAATATATTTCCCATCCTCCCTTGTCATTGAATGGCCACACATCTGAGCTCTGGCTTATGAAACAAGCACAGAAACATTGTATACCACCTTCAGACTTGTCCCATAAAAGTCCTACATACCTGATTCTCCATGCACTTTTCCACTTCTGGCTAACTAGTTGGAATGGTGATGACTACCAGGGCCATCCTAGAAGCCTTGTATTGAAGATGAAGAGCCCACAGATGAAAGAAACCAGGTCCCCAGATCACTGTTTGGAAGAAGCAAGCCAGAAGGCCTGCCCGCCCAGAAATACCTACACTAGTTTAGCAAATATTCTTTTATTATGTTAGGCCACCGAGATTTGGAGGGACTTATATGTAACAGTGGTTATTGATAAAGATCCAAATTTGAAGAAATAAGATTATAAAATTATTTCAGCTAGGTAACTGTCTAACCATTAAGAACAAATAAAATTAGAATCTTTGTTGTAAATAATAATGAGTTGCACATAAAGTGTTGTTTTTTTAAGAAATAAAACAAATCTTGGTAAAGCTGTTTGTGAATACATATATGAACAAGCAGTTACCTTTTAATCAAGATTATTAGATTGGTGCAAGAGTAATTGCGCGGTGGCTCAAGCCTGTAATCCCAGCACTTTGGGAGGCCGAGACGGGCGGATCACGAGGTCAGGAGATCAAGACCATCCTGGCTAACCCGGTGAAACCCCGTCTCTACTAAAAAAAATACAAAAATCTAGCCGGGCGAGGTGGCGGGCGCCTGTAGTCCCAGCTACTCGGGAGTCTCGAGGCAGGAGAATGGCGTGAACCCGGGAGGCGGAGCTTGCAGTGAGCTGAGATCCGGCCACTGCACTCCAGCCTGGGCGGCAGAGTGAGACTCCGCCTCAAAAAAAAAAAAAAAAAAAAAAGAGTAATTGCAGTGTTTGCCATTAAAAGTAATTACTGTTGCATCAACCTATATTTTATTTAAAATATAATATAGCCATTTAAATATAGCCATTTAAGATAGTAATATAAACATATTTAAAACTACAGTGTTACAAAGCATGATATTTTGGAGACTAAGTCATAAAAGGCCTGGCAATCTCCTCTCCTCTCTCTCTCAGATCACTCACTCTGGGAGAAGTTAGCTGCCATGTGGTGAGCAGCCCTCCAGAGAGACCCAAGTGGTAAGGAACTAAAGCCTCCCGCCTACAGTTAGTGGTATACATGCATACGAGCAAGTAAGCATTCTTCTAAGAGCTTGTCATATATTAGTTCATTCAATTCTCATAACTCTTTGAGGTAGGTTATATGATCTTCATTTTACAGATGAGGAAACTGAGTCACAGAAAATTTACAAAACTTTTTCAAAGTCACACAGGTTATAAGTGATGGTACTGGGATGAGAAGAATATTGCCTTTTATGTCCACGCTCTTAATTAGACACATTAGTAGGTTATTAACATGAGTTGGAGATCGGGGTAGAAGCCTGGAGAGCTGAAAGACTGGTTGAACAAAGAAAACAGTATTATAACATCATCACAGTTACCTGCTTGTAAAATTATTATATAAAGCCATTTGTAATAAGTGACATTCTACAAGTGAATATATATGAAATTTTTTAATTGGCTTAGCTTATACAAAGCATAAATTGTCTTAATTATAATGAACTCACTATAGTTTCTATTTTTATTCATATTTTACTCATTCAACAGGTATTTAGTCAGCACCTACTATATGTCAAGGACAAATAGTGTGCATATTTGTATTACATGCCGAGGAAAATGGCAGGAAGGCATAGCTTCTCAACTCAAGGCGCTGTCAGTAGAAGATCGAAATCAGCAAATTTGCCATATAATTAAATTATGTGACCCTCCTCACACCTGTAATTCCAACAGGACAGACATAATTAGTTTTCAAGTAGCACTTAAAAATAATAATTAAGTGTATGCCGATATCTGCAAATCAACTATGCCAACCAACCACTTATGCTAACCAAACAACTATGCTAACCATTCTCAATTCCTCCTAGCCAACTATTTCATGTTCTAGGCTAAAATAATATAGATGTACCTAGCATTACCCCATAGGCTCAAGTGATCATAAAACCTGAACCAAAAAGGAATAGAAATGAGAAGTACATATTTGATTTGTAGGCCTTTTTATTTCAAAAATTCAGTGTATAATCAAGGCTTTGGACATAGCAAAAGAAAGGCATATATATCTTTTGATCTAGGATTTGTTAGAGTAGTTTAGATTTATATGCTGATACTGAGTCCATAAATGCATAAATCCCTGCTGATTCCATCTGGATGAGACCTTTGGCAGAGTCATCTGTCAGCGTTCACACAGAGATTGGCTGGGCTTCTTTTCAGAACCAGTCTTCAAATTACTTTATATATTGAGGCCTATTATACTAACAAAGTATTTGCCAAATCAGTGTCACAGAATGCTAAATGCTGATTTTGCAAAACTCCTCTCAATTAGAATCCCTGTGTGGAAGCCAGGCTACACCAAGCAAGGAAGCATTTGATTATTAGAAACTCACTGGAACAAACTGTGCCTATATTATTCATTCCTATTTCATAAGCTACCTTAAAATTAGGCATGGAATAATGTGTTAGGTTTTTTTTTTTTTCCTGTGAAAGTACATTAAGGCAAAATAAGGTCATTAAGTGCCTCACAGCAGAACAGGCATAAAAGAAACAGGAGAGAGACTGCAGCCCACTGAGCAGGGCATTTTCTCTCCTCCATTTTATATGAAATAACCCTGGAGAATTTTGTACAAGAGCCAACCAAAGAAGGAAGACATAGACCCTTCCTCTGAAGCAGCACCTCATGCAGTAACTGGCTTGTAATTCTCAGTTTTCAAGAATGAATGAAAGGCTCTCCAACTGCATCTTCTACCACTCACTCTCTTTCTCCTTATGATTCTGCCACACGGTTTCTTCCTGCTTTTCTTGTTCCTACCTCAGGGCCTTTGCACTTGCAGAACTCCCCACCAGGAATCTGTCTCCGATTTTCCTCTAGGTCTCTACTCTTATTTCCCTTTTTAAAGATCCTTTCCTGATCACCCTAACCAAAGGAACTTCACACCCCGGACTCACCATCTTTCCTTTACCTTGTTCTGTTTCCCTTAGCAGCAGGCATCATTCTCTGATATTCTCTTTGTCATTTATTTTTTACTTGTTGATTGCCCGATTCCCTTTCTGCAGAAGGACAGCTTGGTGAGGGCAGAAGAGCCTGGGCTGGTTGAGTCATTGCTATATTCCTAGTGTTTAGAGCTATGCCTGGCAAATATTAGGCACTCAACTAATATTTGTTGAATGAACAAACGAGAGAGAGACAGAAAAAGCTAGAGACAGAATGCTAATGCAGAAAGACTGTAAATGTCCATTCTAGCTTAAGTTCTTAAGTTGGATACTCCCAATAGAGTTTCATTAACATCCACAGAAATATCTAGTATACTTTCAAAAGTCTTCCTTTCCAGCAGATTATTTCATGACCGAATCATGCTGGGTCTTTCTACTTGAGTCACAACATTGCGAGGTCAACAGTGGCTTTTGGCTCCAGTGCATGATCTTTAATTTCGTGTCCAATCTCTGTCAAGGTTTAAAAACCAAAAGATGAGAGAGAGCCACTCATCAAATTAATAGTGCCAGTTTTATTTCCCTGATGTCTCTAGTGCATTCATGCTGGGGACAAGCCACTTAGATATCTCATCACTTTAATTTCCTCTTCTTTCAACTGTGGGATTAACTAATATGGCTATTAAGAGGATTAATGAGATGATGTTTTTATAATGCTGAAGGTGCTATATAAATTTTTCAAAAACATAATTAAAATGCTATTTCCTTCTCTCTCTCTCTCTCTTTCTTTTTCTGTTTCCAACGCAGAGCCCAGGGTTTCATCTCCTTCCACCCAGAAATTACAGAAAATCACTGCCGTTGTGTAATTGCAGTTTAAACAGGCTTTGGAGGTATATGTCTGTTTTGTAAAGCACAGCTCTTCCCGCTTCTGGCACCAAATTTGATGACTATGATGAGATGTTGATAAACATGATCATGATAATGGCTCTGACAGCTTTATTCCTGAAGATGTCATTATCTGTGGGAACCATCAGACACCTAGGCCATACCTTAGTCATGGAAGCTGAGTGGATTCTAACCATTAAAGCTGCAATTACACAAACACTCCTGATGACTTTGTCCTCCTCATTATTTTTATCATTTGGGGAATCATCCAAGTCTTACATAAAAATATTTTTAACTCTGTCTGCCCAAGCACGCCTCTATGGATCTTACACTGGATGATCTCTGCTGCCTTCGCATCATGTTGCTTACTTATCAGGACAAGGAAAGTTATGTGCCAAAGAGTTTACTGTTTGCTAAAAATTCTGATAATCTTTGTGTTACTACTCAGAGTAGCTACATGCAGGCAAGGCATCCACTTTCTACCAGTGGGATTGTCAACAAAAATGCGAAGATAACATTTGCTGCCAGTGAGCTGTGGGAAGGCTGATAGGTACCCTGAGTGCTGGTCTCTGAACTTTCTTGGACACATTATAGAGAAGCAGTAAGCTTATCACCAACCTCCAGCAGGACAAGGGTGGAGTTGTCTGTCTGCTGCTGTATCCTAGAACCCGATATACAGAATGCTGAACATCCGCTCTAGTTCCCCAGCATGTACGCCTCTGAATCTTAGCTTCTCAAACACATCAAGTAACTTCCTGATCCAGGGGCTTCAAATACGTTTATTCTGTCTGCCTAGAACTCTATTCTCCCCAATTTTTGAAAATGTAATTTCTGCTCATTGTTCTGGTATATATACAACCTCCTCAGGGGAAGCCTCTCTGATCACCCAAACTAGATTAATGTATTAGTAAGTCTTGACCGCAAACAACAGAATACTCAAAGCTGTCTTCAACACCGAGGACTTACATTTCATCACCTAACAAGAAGTCCACACACAGACAGCTCTGGATTGACTCAGAGGTTCAAAGTTCTGTTAGAGCCCTGGGTCTGCTTTCTGCCATTTTCATGGCTTTCTTTCATAATCACAAGAAGGCTACCACTGTTCCAGACATCAGGTCCTCATGGACTCACAGCTAAAGTAGAAAAGAAGGGAAGGATTTTCTCTTCATGTTTCTTTATCAGGGAGGAAAACTTTTCCAAAAGTGTCCCTGTATCCAGCAGACTTACACTCAAATAACACCGGACAGGATTTAGCCACATGCCCATACCCCATACCTGCTGGGAAAGTCAGGATCTGGCAGTTTTAGTCTCTAAAGAAGGTAAATTTTGTTGGCAAGGGAGAAGAGCTGTTGAGTAGGCAATCAGCAACACCGAGCAAAATAGGTTCTTTTATTTATGTGTTCTCATAGCATCCCGTACCTTCCTTTTGTACCTCTTATAGCAATGGTTCTTATGTAATTATCTGTGCTCAAATGTAAACTCCATGAGGACAGAGTCTGTGTCCTACTTGTTCATCACTGTCCCCATTTCCCAACACAATGCCTGGCCCCATGTCCACCTACATAACTCACGGGACCCACACAAAACAACAATGAAGAGCTCCTTGCTTCAAAAAGCAGGAAAGTGTATTACAATATAAAGTGGTTCCTTTCCACATTCTCTCTCTTGACCTACTGTGGTGCATTTGCTACTTAATGTTGTCCTAAGAAAAGTTTAAATTGTAAACTTTTAGCATAAGTTTTTGTCATGTATCTCTATGTTGTATATTGCCAGATCTAAATGTAAATATAAGTGCATTTAACTTGTGTGGAATCATCAAAATTATGGTTTGGATTTTGTAGCTCACACTTACATGTGTATATTCTTAACAGAATAATACAAATGCTGCACAAAACCAACTCAATAGTTTTAGTTCATTTATATATATATATTCAGTCTATCAATGCTATCTAATGAGTATGGAATGATTGAAAGGAAAAGAAACTCTCCCTTTCTATATCATTATTTGTGGTGCAACAAAACTAAGAAAGAATATTGATAGGGTTCCTTAATTGTCTACTTCTTAGAATACCAATGCCTCCTTTTTGTGTTTGAAGCAAATTCTGGATTGAATGGAAAGTGCTGTCCCTTGGGGCCATCAGCACCACCACATACTCCGTCCTAGACATAACACACTTACCTTGTACTCATTTTGAGTCTCACGGAATTCCTACATATCATGAGTGTACTGGAATCTGAATACTCATGGGCATCACAAATTGCCGAGACCAGCTAGGTAGGGGAGACCCTAACCCAGGGGCACTAGAGGAATTAAAGACACACACACAGAAATATAGAGGTGTGAAGTGGGAAATCAGGGGTCTCACAGCCTTCAGAGCTGAGAGCCCCAACAGAGATTTACCCACATATTTATTAACAGCAAACCAGTCATTAGCATTGTTTCTATAGATATTAAATTAACTAAAAGTATCCCTTATGGGAAACGAAGGGATGGGCCGAATTAAAGGAATAGGTTGGGCTAGTTAACTGCTGCAGGAACATGCTCTTAAGGCATAAATCACTCATGCTATTATTTGTGGCTTAAGAATGCCTTTAAGTGATTTTTCCGCCCTGGGTGGGCCAGGTATTCCTTGCCCTCATTCCTGTAAACCCACAACCTTCCAGCTTGGGCGTTAGGGCCATTATGGACATGTCACAGTGCTGCAGAGATTTTATTTATGGCCAATCTTGGGGCCAGTTTATGGCCAGATTTTGGGGGGCTTGCTCCCAACAACAAATGCTATAGGAAAATGGAGAAGCAAGAAATGAGGTAGACACACATGTTGTGTATGTCCCCTCTGCTCAGTCATATGCTCCGTTGTCCCATCAGACTTCACTTATACAACATATGTTCAACCATAAAATTATAAGAAATTCAAGATGGTGACAACACCATGTTAAACCAACCACAGGGTCCTTCTGAGCATGGGACCCTCTATGACTACACACATTGCACGTCCATGAAGCTGGACTTGTTTGACCTATCCCTACATACTCAATAGTATTTGATGGGTGAATAAGTGAATGAATGATTACATTTCTTTGCTGTGTTTTCTAATGAATTTCATATGTTTCTGACATGTCCTCTGAATGAACTGCTCAGGTTCTTAAATCCTTTTCCTAATCATTGCACAAAGTTCAGGTGGAAGGCACACTAGGCTCTTGGTAGTTCAGGAATGAAGGAAGGGTAAAATGCTGAAAGAATGGGCCAGAGAGGAGTCCTCTGGTCCTTAAAGATGGAGTCAGTAGTCCATGATATAGGGTCCAAAGGATGATGTGAAACTTGAAGTATTAGATAGGGTTCCCCAGAAAACCAGAACCAATAGGCGTATTTATAATAGGAGATTTATTATGGGTGTTAACTCATGCAACTTTGGAAGTTGGAAAGTCCTACAATCTGCCATCTGGAAGCTAGAGAACCAGGAAAACCAGAGATGTAATTCAGTCTGAGTCTGAAGTCCTGGAAACTAGGGAAGCCAATGGTATAACTCTAAGTTGAGAAGAGCTGAGAACTGGGGAAACAGAGAGAAGCTGGGGAGACCATTGGTGTAACTCCCAGAGCCTGAACACCCCTGACCCAGGAGCTCCGATGTCCAAGAGCAGGAGAAGATAGATATTTCAGCTCAAGAAAAGTCAGTGAATTCATCCTGCCCCTGTCTTTTTGTTCTATCTTGAGCCTGCAACGAATGGCATGATACTCACATTGGTGAAGGTGAACTTCTTTACTCAGTCCACCAATTCAAATGCTAATGTCTTCTGGAAGCACACTCACAGACACACCCACCAAAAATGTTTTACCAGCTATCTGGACATCCCTTAGCCCAGTCACGTTGACACATAAATTAATCATCACACTTGGGTTGGGCCATCTGGGCCTCAATGTCTGTAGGGGTTTAATTTCAGCTCAATAGGAGAGCTGAAGCAGGGCCAATCAACTGCACAACTAGTGCCAACTGTGTCAACCATAGTGTGAATGATGCACCTGGTATTGTGAAGCAGTGGCCTGGGCTGGGCACATTGGTTCTCTGTTATCAGAACCACATAATTAACAAAGAACAAGAAAAGATCTATACAAGACTGGACTCCAGCCAAGTGAGCTAATGTTTTAAGTAGAACTCCACTCCATACAGAAACTGCCATCTTAAACTTCACATTGATACCAAAATACCAGTACGAGAGCCTGGATTTCATTGCACAGTTATAATTTAGTAAGAACACAGGTAATCCATACAAAGTTACATACAAATAAAAAAATAGTAAGTATGGGAGTTATAAACATTTCATACAGAGAGATTTTATCTCCCCAACAAGAGTATAAAATTCTCAAGAGCAAGAAATATTTGGTTCTGGCTTCTTAGACAGAGTCAGCTAAATTTTCATACTGGTTTATTTATGCAGCTTTAAGCAAGTTATAACGCCTCACTGAGCCTTTCTTCTTATCTATAAAATGAGAACAGTAACACCTACCTCACAGGATTAATGTGATTGCTAACTGTAAACCACCCAGCACAGTGTCTGCCATATGATAATTCTCAAAAAAAAAAAAAAAAGGGACATGGTCATTATTATTGTTTTAGTTTTCATATTCTTTTTTTTTTTTTTTGAGACGGAATCTCGCTCTGCCGCCCAGGCTGGAGTGCAGTGGCCAGATCTCAGCTCACTGCAAGCTCCGCCTTCCGGGTTTACGCCATTCTCCTGCCTCAGCCTCCCGAGTAGCTGGGACTACAGGCGCCCGCCACCTCGCCTGGCTAATTTTTTGTATCTTTTAGTAGAGACGGGGTTTCACCGTGTTAGCCAGGATGGTCTCGATCTCCTGACCTCGTGATCCGCCCGTCTTGGCCTCCCAAAGTGCTGGGATTACACCGCGCCCGGCAGTTTTCATATTCTTCAAGACACTTGTTGCCTGACCACTTCAAAGCCTCATATTATGAAATCCTTAGAGAACGTCTAGGCCAGAATATTTATTTTAATATCAAAAGGAAACACTAAAGGCCATTATTCTGTTCAAAAACTTCCAACTGTACCACATTTTTGCAAAATTAATTCCTTGCCTCAACATTCAAACCATATAGAATATTGCCCCAATAATCCTCATATTCTTACCTCCTCATAGTCCCTGTCCCAGTCAGTCTTGACTATCTTCTGCTCTCCCATGTATTACTCATGTCTTCCTGCCTTTGGTCATGCTACCAAGATGTTTGAACTTTCCTATTCACCACTCCCCAAGTGCTTCATGAAATTGGTCTTCATCCTCTAGACCTGCCTGTAATCTCTACTTCTGTAGTGACTCACTTTTGCCTTTCCTATTTGATCCAGACGACTAACATACATGTTCATTTTTTAAAATAAATAAGTTGGATTTGTGTCTTTTCCTAAGGTTTGAATTAGATACTTCCCTAACTCTCTGCTTATGAAAATATTATTTCTTTTCAAACTGTCTACAATTCTGCATTCATTACTTTCAGAAGTTCTAGAACCTTTTCCTCTTTCTGCTTTGTGTAAAAAAACTACTTCAGACTGGACGTCTACGTCGCCCCTGAAGTAAAATATTCACAATGTATTCTTTGGCTTCAACATGTTTGAGAATTAACAAACTTTCCACATTTGAAAAGGAGGAATTTCTTTCCACAAAAATATTAATCCACTAAGAGGGATCAAGTGGTGTTTTGAATTTCTAAGTATTTCTACAAAAGTTATATTTCACTATGTTTTCCAAATACCGAACTTTATTTCACACAGTCATCAGTGTACAAACATAATCCTAATCTCCTAATTTTTTTTTTAAAAAAAACAACCTACCTTGACTATAAACTTATTGGAAGAGTTATTTCTAGTTAAGATCTCTACTTCCATATACCTAACCTACTCCAAATATGCTTCAATCCACACCATACCTCAAAGATTGTTCTGCTAAGATCTTCATGCTGCTAAATCTATAGGTCACTTCTTTCTCCTCTTTCAGCAAGAATCAACACATTTTCTGCTCCATCCTTCTTGAAATGTCTCCCTTTTTTGGCTTTCATGACATCAGATTTTTTTTGGTTCTCTTTTTACCTCACTGAGTTGATAATTCCTCTTCCCCTAAAGTCTAAATGTTGAGGTGAACTAGGGCTATGTCCAAAACCCACTTAGATCTCATCTATATGACGATAAGAGACAAATCAAATCTTGGTTGTGAAATTTAAGTCCTTGAACCTGTACATCCAATGGCCAATTTGACATCTTCAATTAGATGTTGCAGAAATAACATGGTCAAAACAACTCCTGACTCACAGCTCTCCCTGGTCTTATTTTCCACCAGCCTTTCCATCCCAGCAAAAGGTACCACCATCCACCTAATTCCTCAAACCAAAAATGTATAACTTAACTTAAACCTTTATCTACTTTACTCCCCATCTCCACTCCATCTATTGGTCCTGTTCTCTCTATCACCTATAATTGTTCATTTCTCCACTTGTCCTTTTCACCACATCCCTAGTATAAGCCACCATCCCTTCGCACCTGCTCTTATATCAACATCTCCCCGACGGGGATTCCTTCTTCCTTTCTTGTACCTTGCTCTCCTACAGAATATTCTTCACAATATTTTCCTTTAAAAATGTGTGATCTTTTAAAATGTACGTCACTGTGTGACCTTATAAAAATGTATCTAAGATTGAGTCACCCCCAATTCTTATCCTACCTGAAAACCTCTGGGTGGCTTTTAATCACATTTAAAATAAAACCTGAACTCTTACAATAGTTGGCAAAACCCTCCATAATTCAGCCCTGCTTATGTCTCTGATCTTATCTCTTACCACTCTTCCCTTGCCCACTCCACTCCAGCCACAGAATTCGTCTTCAAACACTGAGATTATTCCAACTCAAAGGCCTTTGCACTAGCATTTTCCTCTGCTGAAATATTCTTCCAATTGTTCTTTGTATAATGGTATACTGCTTCTCATTTAATTCTCAACTCGAGTTTCATCTCCTCCTAGAGACCCTTGGTGACCACTCAATCTACAGGAGCTCATGCTCACTAATATCTTTCCATCCCATCACCCTAATAGTTATCATATCCAACATTTCTTTCTTTCTTTTCCTTCCTACATTCTTTCCTTTCTTTCTCTTTCTCTACCCAATGTTTATACTCTTGCTCAAATCTTGTCTCAGAATGTGCTATGGATGTGCTATGGTTTGAATATGTCCCTCAAAGTTCATGTGTTAGAAACTTCATCCTCAATGCAGTGTTGAGAGGTGGGTCCTCCAAGAGGTGATTAGGTCATGAGGGCTCTGCCCTCATGAATGGGTTAAGGCTGATGGGTTTCTGACAAAAGGGTGAGTTTGACTCCATTTCTCTCACATGCATGTGCTTGCTTGCTTTTCTGCTTCCTGCTATGGCATGATGCAGCAAGAAGGCCCTCATCACATGTGGGCTCCTCAACCTTGGATCTAGACTTAAGAATTAAATCTCGGCCGGACGCGGTGGCTCAAGCCTGTAATCCCAGCACTTTGGGAGGCCGAGACGGGCAGATCACGAGGTCAGGAGATTGAGACCATCCTGGCTGACATGGTGAAACCCCGTCTCTACTAAAAAATACAAAAAACTAGCCGGGCGAGGTGGCGGGCGCCTGTAGTCCCAGCTACTCGGGAGGCTGAGGCAGGAGAATGGCATAAACCCGGCAGGCGGAGCTTGCAGTGAGCTGAGATCCGGCCACTGCACTCCAGCCTGGGCGGCAGAGCAAGACTCCGTCTCAAAAAAAAAAAAAAAAAGAATTAAATCTCTGTTCATGATGAATTACTCAGTCTCAGGTCAATAGCAGCACAAAATAGACCAAGAAAGTCCTGTGTGAGCAAGGGTCCTTGTATGTCTTGATCACTACTACATATATGGCCCATAAACTTTCCCTGACACATAGAAGGTCAGTATTACTATGTTTATGATCCTATGCGCTCACACACACACCCCATTTACTGGACTATCAGGGTATCCAGGACTTGTGATTCTGCTATTATGGTGCAGGAACAGACAAGTGAAGATAAGAATTCAGAACTCAGGCCTGTAGTTACCAGCCTGATGGGCAGTAGCTCTGAGCCATATTAAGTTTATGAAGAATGCAGCAAGGGAAAGAAATACATGATCACAATCTTCAGGAATGTAATGGAATGATTTTTCCCCCCTCCAAACAGCCCTAGGGGCTGCCCTCCAAAGAAAGCAGGAAATCATGATACTAGGGACATTCCACTCTCTGGGTGGTGAGGCAAGTGTCTGAATCTGTCTTTCACCCACTCACCCCCACCTGAGGCCTAGGTTATTTCTATATTAAAGTCAGCAACTCTGACCATTACCAACCTGCTTTGCATTCTTTATTCTCCTCATGATTGTTTTTTCAACAAAACTTCAATAAAGTAGTATAAAAGAAAAGGAATGTATTCCCAGTCAAGCAATGACTGGAAAGAATTCAGAAATACCAAGAGACAAGCAGGCAGGCAATTTCAGAAAACATAAAACCAGGAAAAATGATGAAGAAAAATATATCCACTTGAATGCAGATTAAAAAAAAGAACTCTTCAAACCCCATTAAACCTTAGATCTTTAAAAATGTTCCCTTAGACTTGACCAGTATTTGAGGACATCAATCAAATCTCCTCTTTAGCTCCTAAAGCAGAGAAACACATCACTTCTCTTAAAAGAAGCTTTCTGGGTATGGATTGATACCTTTCAGAAAATATATGGGTAAGGCTCAGATCTGCTCTTTGATTTTCACTCACTCAAGGGAAATTTTCTGAAATGTTTTATTTATACGGGGAGCAGTTACCAAATGCTCCCGTGGGGTGGGAGACTAGTTTTAAAAAATATTAAATACTTGGAAACTAATTAAGGTAAGGTTGCCAGTTTCCCAGTCTTTTTTTTTTTTTTAGGTAGAGTCTCACTCTGTCGCCTAGACTGGAGTACAGTGCTGTGATCACAACTCACTGCATCCTTGACCTCCCACCATAGCCTTCCAAGTAGCTAAGACCACAGGTGCACACCACCACTCCTGAGTAATTTTTGTATTTTGCCATGCTGCCTAGGCTGGTCTCAAACTCCTGCGCTCAAGTGATCCACCCGTCTAGGCCTCCCAAAGTGCTGGGATTGCAGGCGTGAGCCACTATGCCCAGCCTCTGCTTTTTTCTTTTTTGAGACGGGGTCTCGCTCTGTCACCCAGGCTGGAGTGCTGTGGCGTGATCATGGCTCACTGCAACCTCTGCCTCCCGAGTTTAACCAATTCTCCTGCCTCAGCCTCCTGAGTAGCTGGGACTACAGGCACCCACCGCCACGCCCGGCTAATTCTTCTTGTGTTTTAGCAGAGATGGGGTTTCACTCCAATATTTTTAAGCTGATAAATAGTAAATAAGAGAAACTGATTAATACATAAAATTTTACTTCCTATAGTTTCTTTTTTACAAAATGCAAATGCTCTGACATTTTACCTGTATGTTTTCCCATAAATTAATTTACTTAAAATATACTTCTAGAAAAAGGCAGTATTTTACCAAAATGAGGAATAAAACAACATAGTATGAGTATACTTGTACATTTTCATCCTCTATAATTTGAGTCATTAAAATAAGCACTGTAAATATAAGAAATGATATTCAATTGTTTAATAAAACACACAAAGGGATCTCAATATATGGTATTGAACAGCTAGTTTAACAAAATTGAGATGTTTTCAGTATCTGTTCATTGTGTTTTATGGATATTCCTCTTCCACTATTTACTTATATTTATATATTATATTTTATAAGTAATATTACTTATATTACTTATATTTCTATCACCTCTAATTGATAATTGTATATATTCTGAAAAATAAGACCAACTGTTTAAGTACTAATATTGTTATTATTTTGCTCAGAATCTTCAATATTCAAAATGTTATTTAGCATATTTACATCCACCAAGGGGAAGAAATGAATATTTGATTTGGATAGTCTTTTATTTATTTTGCTTGTTTGCTTTTTCTCTTATGACAGATGGTTTTAACATAGAGGGAATAAAAACAGGATTCTTGTTTATCAAGGGATCGTCTGTTCCTGGTGTGTAGTCCTCACCTGTAAAGCACAATTCAATGTTGCAGCACAATAGCTTGTTATTGTAAAAATACGAGTTCTGATGTGGTCTCCTGACACCATGTACAACTACACTTTGAGCTGCACTGGGTCATATTTTTAGTCACTATGTCAAGACCCACTCATGTGTGCCCTATTGAGTCATCTTACCAGGTGGATAGCCAACAGTGTTAAGAGTAGATACCAGGAAGCAAAGCTCACTCCTAAAATACCCGACAAGTATTTTTTCAAAATTATTTAGCTTATGTGTTTATCATTTGCCAACACCAGTCAATTGCCTTACCTCTGTTTGAGTCAAAGCCAAAGGAACATATTCAAAGATTCCCCCATAAGAGTAATGATAACATAATGATCAAGCCCGAAGTTAGAAAGGAAAATCAAGACTGGGCATGGTGGCTCATGCTCATAATCCCAGCACTTTGGGAGGCCGAGGCGAGCGGGTCACCTGAGGTCAGGAGTTTGAGACCAGTCTGGCCAACATGGCGAAACCCCATCTCTACTAAAAATACAAAAATTAGCCGGGTGTGGTGGTGGGTGCCTGTAATCCCAACTACTCGGGAAGCTGAGGCATGAGAATTGCTTGAACCTGGGAGGCGGAGGTTGCAGTCAGCCGAGATTGTGCCACTGCACTCCAGCCTGGCTGACAGAGTAAGACAAGTGATTTTTGTAGTTTTTACATAAAATTTTAATTTTGGAATGTTTTAGATTTTCAGAAAAGTTACAAAGATAGCACAGAGAGGTTTTGTGTAAACCGTCTCCAGTTTCCTCTATTGTTAACATCCTTCATTAATATGGCACATTTGTCACAACTGTAGCTGTAATAATGTCATGATGTAATGTCACAATGTAGTAATAAACCAGTATTACTACATTGCTATTAAGTCCATATTTTATTCAGATTTCTTTCGTTTTATCCTAATGCCCTTTTTCTTTTTTAAGATCCTATCTGGGATATCACACTGACATTACGTTGTTGTGTCTCCTTAAACTCTTCTTTGTTTTTTGTTTTGTTGTTTTTGGGATGGAATTTCACTCTTATTGCCCAGGCTGGAGTGCAATGGCATGAAATTGACTCACTGCAACCTCTGTCTCCTGGGTTCAAGCTCTTCTCCTGCCTCAGCCTGCCAAGTAGCTGGGATTACAGGCATCCACCACCACACCCGGGTTTTGTTTGTTTGTTTTTGTATTTTTCGTAGAGACAGGGTTTCAGCATGTTGGCCACACTGGTCTTGAGCTCCTGACCTCAGGTGATTCGCCCATCTTGGGCCCTCAAAGTGCTGGGATTACAGGCATGAGCCACTGAGCTTGGCCATTAAACTCCTCTTGACTGTGACATTTTCTCAAACTTTCCTTGTTTTTGATGGCCTTGACAGTTTGAGGAGTACTGGTCAGGTATTTTGGAGACTGTTCTTCCATTTGGATTTGTCTTAAGTTTTTCTCATGATTAAACATGGTTTATGGGTTTTGGGGGAGAAAGACCATAGAGTTAAAGTGCCACTTTATCACATCATCCCGTCATCATGACTTGCCTCTATAGATGTCAACCATGAAGTTACCATGTGTAGGCCATACTTAAGGAGGGAGGAGTTGTGCTCTACATCTTTGAGAAAGGGATATCAATAAGTTATCTGGCATTCTTTTGCACCAGAGATTTATTTTCCTCGTATTTATTCTGTATTCAATTATTTATTCATGATTATGGACTCATGAATATGTATAGTACGCTTTGGGTTATAGCCTAATACAATAGTATCCATTTTGTTGTCAAATTATTCCAGCTGGGCCTTTAGAAACTCTTCCTGTTGGCTCCTGTGTCCTTTTGACATGTAATCTTTGTTTTGTTTTTTGAGCAATTCCTTAATTTCTGGTGCTACAAGATGCTCCAGATTCATACTTTATACTTCTTGTCCCAGCCCTAGAATCAGTCATTTATCCAAGGGAGAGCTGGTTCCTTTTATGGAGAATTGTAACAGAATGTTTTATATTTTAAATCAGGCCTAAATCTTGATTTTTTTCTAACTAACTTTGGGCAGAGAAATTCCATTTGATTTTCATGGCTTATTAAGACTCACAAAACTTTGGGCCAAATGCCAAAGGTTTAGACCTAGCTAAAACCATAAAGTAAGGTCAAGCGTGTGTTCAGCCCCCAAGCTTCATTCCTCTTCTCCCAATATAGTGCCTCAGTTCTCCCCACATCTCATCTTTAAAGTCCTTTTCCTAAGAAATCTCTAATTCCACTTACATAATCAAGACTCTCTCCCAAGCATAACATTCTACCCCCTTTCTCATTCCTACGCACACAAAAGCCCTGAGACTCTGTCTACCTTCCCATCTGCTATCCCTCAGAGCACTGGAAGCCCTTATGTGTATGCCCAAGAAACACACTGCACACCTAAGTTTAGACAGTGAGGCTGATAAGGAGAAAAAATGATTTGAGAGTCAAGGAATCTTAAAACATAATGTACAGTAGGCTGGGCATGGTGGCTTATGCCTGTAATCCCAGCACTTTAGGAGGCCGAGGCAGGCAGACCACGAGGTCAGGAGATCGAGACCATCCTGGCTAATGCGGTGAAACCCCATCTCCACTAAAAATACAAAAAATTAGCCGGGCGTGGTGGTGGGCACCTGTAGTCCCAGCTACTCAGGAGGCTGAGGCAGGAGAATGGCGTGAACCCGGGAGGCGGAGCTTGCAGTGAGCCGAGATCGCACCACTGCACTCCAGCCTGGGCGACAGAGCGAGACTTGGTCTCAAAACAAACAAACAAACAAACAAAACCATAGTGTATAGTAGTCACTTTCTATCCACTGGGTCAGTCCTGGGTAATGGTGAGGGTATCCCTCAGTGCCCCATTACCTTGAGAATTCAGAATTAGTTTTCAGGGAAAGAAGGTATTCCCAGGTTTCACATATAGTTCTGGAATTTATACCATTCTGATTATGTGTTTGTACCATTAACAGTGTCAGCAACCATTTATTTGTTTACTAAGTACCAGTCACTGAACTGGGTGCCATACTGGAACAAATTATGAACTTCCCCAAATTCTGTTTGCCCAGCTTTCTTCCTGGGTATTTGGTTGCTCACTCAAAAGAGGGCCCAGCCTCATCTCTTGACACAGCCAGGTGTCAATCTCCCCTGAGGTAATGCTGATTTCTGATATAGCTGTGGCAGCCCCAGTGGCAAGATCCAACCTCATCAGATCCATGGAATTGCTGGTTTCTCACACCACTTTCAGTTTCAGAAGGTTCATGACAGGATATGGGATCTGCCTTCCCCAGTAACCGCCTAGAAGGACCTGGTGACACAACTAAAAGTTCACAGGAGTTAATGTGGATTGAAGATTTACTAATGAGAGGCAGAAAACCACAGAGAGCCAGTAGATAAATCCCTCTTCCTTCCTTCCCTTGATGAACAGTTCTGCCCACCTGCAGGTGCCCAGTACAACCAGCTGTTTTCTCTTGAAGTTATGGCCACATTGATTACAAACCATCTATATTTTCTTTCCCTCCTTCTTTCCCCATTTATCCTTTTTCTTTACTTTCTCTGTCCTGGGATTATATCCTTCAAAAAAATGTTAGTATATAAGCTTGTCTCAGGCTCTAATTCATAGGGAATCTGGGCTAAGTACCCTGTATATTATTCTTTCTCATTGTCATGTCCACCCTGAAAAGATAATATTATCATCTCCCTTCTACAACGAGGAAACAGCCTCAGAGAGGTGTGCTTGCCCAAATTCACACAACTCGCAAGCAAAGAGTTGGAATGTGAATCTAGGTCTTTTTGACTCTAAAGACTCTACTCCTAACCACCAAGGTACATACTGTCTCTTGCCATGTGTTTTGGAAACAGGCTTTTACCCTTGTAAAGTGTTCACAGAAGGCTGGTACCCAAGGAGTTAAATGGCCTTATAGTAGATAAAATTTCTGAGCACTTACAATGTACCAGGAATTCTTTAAAAACCTCTGTATGTATTAACTCACTGAATCTTCACACTAATCTTATGAAGAAACTATTATTATATGTGCTTTACATATGAGGCACAGAGAAGTTTTATAACTTGCCAAGGGTCTTTCAGCTACTGTGTGGCGTGAACATGGCTGGGCTTAGTCAGTCAGTCTGGGGAGGTCATGCTCTCATGTGCTTCTCCAGGAAGAGTGAATTGAATCATCATGGCACAAGAACAGCAACCCACCAGCAGCACCATCATTTGTATCTCTGGGCATTCCAGGGAATAAGACAAATAGCACTGACACAGTGCCCTGTACCTCAGCCCCTGGGTGGATTAGTACAAGCTGCACCTGGAAGTAAATGTTTCTGGTGTGTCTGCCATAGATAAAAGAAGGTTTGGGATAAAAAAGGAAGTTTGGAAGACGAGGCATTATATTTTTTTAAAGGGTGGAGGTAAATTCATGGTACACATAAGCTTGGCTTGTGTAAGTCATTTGAAGACAGTAAACTGTGCTAAAGAGAACTATGGAATAACAGGACAAACATGTAAGAGCAGCATTAAGGGTGAACTGTGGAGAGTTATCCTAACTGTGGGGGATTCTGAACTTCAACTTGATTTTTAAAAATAATTACAGGGAAACACTTCTATAAGGGAAGTTAGGGAATACGAAAGATTCTACATGAGAAAGTCTGCAGTTATACAGTGTCATAGACTATAGAGCTGGAAGAGACCATGGAACTGTCTTATAGAAGTCTGTATACACAGTAAGTAGTTAAGGGTTCATGCTTTGGAATGGAGTCAGAGAGCCTGCATTTGATTCATGATCCCACAATTTTAGCTCTATGAACCTGCCCAAATAATTCATCTCCCTCAGTCTTTTATTCTTTTTCTATATACATGATTTAATTATAGCTATTACATAGGTATAGGGTGACTTGATGGTTAATTATGCTAATGTATAGGATGTGTTTAACAATGTCTACCATAAAGTAGTCCATAAATGTTAACTATTATTATCTAGCCATCAATGAAGTATGTGAGGCCTGTAGAGGTCATGTGATTTCTCCAAGCAACTGGTTAAAATTCAGGACCTTGACTCTGGGTTTCTATTTCTAGACTGTGGGATATACAAAGATTTGTTAAAACAAAGTCCCTAAACTTAAGGGGCTAGAGAATGAGTATGGTATACAAGAAAGAGTAAAGACTTTTGTGATAAAAACTAGGTTAAAACTCTGAACTTGTTCCCTGTTGCTATCTTATCTGGGCCAGGTATTTGGATTTCTTGTAGTTTCAGCTTCTTCCTTGATAAAATCCATTTATGATGTTACTGTATATCTCATGTACCTATTTAACAATAAATTCCAGGGGCTTTATGTAGTAAGGTCTAAAGCGTAGGATGAAAGAGAAAGGAGAAGCAATAAATTATCAGTATCTTGCAGGTATTAATAGGATGAAAGAGAAAGGGGAAGCAATAAATGATCAGTATCTTGCAGGTATCAATGAGACATTCATTATTCCATCATTATTCTTGCATTGATCTATGCTGGCAGGGCCTTCCTAAATAATGCATATGGCCTGGTTCAACTCATCCATTGTGGGCCAGACATGCCCAAGGTCATTGCAGTTGGAAAGAAACTAAATTGCTGTTGTCTTCTAAGACCTTTGGGATAGTATTAAAGACAGAAAATTTAGAATTAAAGTTTTTTTTTTTAATTATGAAAAACTTTACACATATGCCAAAATAGAGAGCCTTGAATTCCTCATTCAGACACAGTAATCACAAATTTTTGTTTCACCTGTACTCCCACTATACTAGATTAAATCCCGGGTCATATATAATAACACTGAATTTTAGTGACGTTCAGAAAACAGGGTTGTTATGGTTTGGCTGTGTCTCCACCCAAATCTCACCTTGAATTATAATAATCCCCACATATCAAGGATGGGGCCAGGTGGAAGATAATTCAATCATGGGGTGGTTTCCCGCATACTGTTCTCATGGTAGTGAATAAGTCTCATGAGATCTAATGGTTTTATAAATGGGAGTTCCCCTATACAAGCTTTTTTGCCTGCCACCATGCAAGACGTGACTTTGCTCCTCCTTTGCCTTCCACCATGATTGTGAGGCCTCCCTAGCCATCTGAAACTGTGAGTAAATTAAACCTCTTTCCTTTGTAAACTACCCAGTCTCAGGTATGTCTTTATTAGCAGTGTGAGAATAGACTAACACAAGGGTTCAGGTGCAGCATTCCATACCTCCCTCCTGGTACCAGGCCAGGGAGTTTCCCCAGTTGTACAACCCAAGGGATGGTAATGGTTACATTGTTGATCACCTCTGAGACTCTCCTTCTTCTCTGGTCCCTTCAGAACCAAAGTCTACCTCTCCTTCAGTGCTGTAATTGAGGTTTTCATGACACTCTGAGGCACAGTAATTTTTCTGAAACTCTCTAAGATCCATGTCTACTTCCGTATGTACCCAAAGCATTCACTCTCTCCAACTCAAACCTGGGAACTGGGATATAGGTTTCCTCTCTCGGATAGCCATCTAGGTCACTGCTTTCCCTACTTGTCTCCTGGCCTTCCTTCTTCCACCTTTCCCTTTTAAAGAGTCAGTGAGTGGAAAGAGGGGTTGTTAATGAAGGGAAGACCTGCTGTATTTCATGAAGCCTGTCCCAAATATCCTATCAATCCTGGAGTTCACAGAATTTCCAGTCTATCAGAAGAGTCTCCTCAGCTATGTTCTACTTTTGGATCTATCATATCTTTCCCCTGTGGCAACGAGTTCAGGACCTGTTATCTCTGCAAATGGAGTGGAAAATATGAGGAGAAGGGAAAAAATTAATATTTCAAAAATGTTGTCCTGCTGAAGATGGGTTTAAAATTCTGTGACAGAAAGAAAGCCAGTGTAGCAATGTTCAGAGCCCTGCAAGATACAGGTGGTAATACAGGGGCCTGTAGTCTGAAGCAGATAGACCTAGATTGTAATGCTTTTTTACAATTCAAGGTATTTTGTATCACTCCCTTAGTTTCTTCATCTGTATAACGGGGATGCTAACACCTACTTAAATGTGCGATTTTTTTTTTTTTTTACCTGCAAATAATGAACAGATGTTCTACTCATGAACAGATGTTCTACTCATAAATTCTACTTTCCAAAAACAATTAGAAGTTTTTTAAAAGAAAACCACACAACACATTTTAAAAGGCACTGGGATTCCTCTGCTTCTCAGTCATTGCTAGGCTAGAAAAATAAAGCCTGTTCTACCAGGAATCACAAGTTAGAACTGAGTATTCTCCAAAGTGGAAATTATAGGGTATAGTGCCATTTCAGGCAGAGATTATTTAGTTCTCATTTACAACATCCACAATTACCTATCAGAATGGCTAAACCAGGTAACCAGGTCAAAACAGTCCAGTATAATTAGGCCCCATCAAACGATGTCATTATGGTGTTCTAAGATGCTAATAAACCAAAACAGGAAATACTGAAGTCAAAATAAAAGATATTCAACTCTGTCATACAAATTGTTTGTCCCTTGTTGTATCCCCCTGATTCTATAACATTAATAAATGAAATACTTTACTGCAAAGATTTTATTTTATATCTCACTAGCCATGAATTTTTGTCGTTAGTTACTGTATAAATGCTGCCTTGTGACATTATCCAAATGGCAGGACCACTTTATGCCCACAATTCACTTCTATAGTTATAAACAGAATTTTCATGATTTACGTAACTACATCTCTCAATGAAGATTTAACATTGAGATGCAATCTAACATTTATAATAACTGATGTTTTGTAGACAGTAATGTAGGAAATACATATTTTAATCACTTTTCGTCTAAGTGACCTTATGTAAAAAAAAAAAAAAACCAATAATTTAGCAGTTCCAAATCTCCAAAGGACATTTTCAAGTGTACATATAGAAATAAGTACAGTGAGATTTTTAAGAAGCATCTTCCATGTCCACATCTTGTTGCAATGGCTGTACCATTTTCTCTTCCAGCTGCTTTCTTTGCCTACCAGAAGGGCTCCGATGAGATGGATGTTTTGCTTGACTTCTTTAATATATCCTGAACTTTTTGTAGCTCTATTTTTCTTCAATCCGTTCATTGTAAAGTTAGCTTGGCGTTTCTGTTTGATCTCTTCAACTCTCTTCATTGCATCAATAGTTTTATTCCATAGCTCTCACTGGTATTTGATAGGTTCCTTTCTATATTTTTCATATTTAAATGAATTATCCACTGTAAGCTTTTCACCAGCTGCTTTCTGGAATGCTTTAGTCCACATGACCTTGCAAGAATTGTGCTTCTTTTTAAAGTTTTAATGACATTTAGATTTACAAAATCTGAACACCTTGCAGTCCTTGTGGATGAACATCATGCCGTGGTCAGGGTGGATCGGCCCCAAATAGAAATAACACTTCTCCATACACATGTTGAACCTGTGTGGATCCCCACTGACCAAACACCAAGCTTGAGAGGTGGTAAATGTGTGATTTTTTAGGAGACAAAATGATGTGCTAATCTTAGTGCTTGTTACACCTAAATAACATTAGGTATTATTACTATTGCTATCACTACAGGTGCTTTGAAAATGAGAATGAGTTCTCACTAATGTCATAAGGGAATATTTCTTAGTTTCAGAAAGTGGGCTCAAATTGGGTCTTGAAGGGTGTGTACATCTTCTGTAGGTAAGTATGGGGGCATATGACAGCGAGAGCATTCTGGGGAAAAAAAACATGTTCCACAGGGACAATAACCAAATATCTTTCTTTTATCACACAAAGCTATCAGCTACTAAAAATATCAACTAAAGAAAGAATGAGTTTTTTTTCATATAAGTAGATCCCCCACTTATTACAAACAAAATACATGGTTTCCAGAAAATATTTAGAAAATGTAGACAAACTTAGGCAAATTAAATGAAGAAAATTCAAACTACTCAAAATGTCATCTTCAAGATATAATTGTTATTAAAATTTAAAACATTTTAATTGTGGCAAAACACACAAAAAATTTACCACCTTAACCATTTTAAGGGTGCAGTTTAGCAGCGTTAAGTACATTTGTATTGTTCTGCACACAGTCTCTAAAAACCCTTTTCATCTTGCAAAATCGAAACTCTGTACCCATTGAACAACTCTCCACTCCACAGTCCCTCCAGCCCCTGGCAATCACCATTCTACTTCCTGTATCTGTGATTTTGATGATTCTAGGTACTTTGTGTAAGTGGCCTCATATGGTACTTGTGTTTTTGTGACTGGCATATTTCACTTATAATTGATGTCTTACTAGTTTTGTTACCTGTTTTTGTATGGAAATGTTTAGATCTGCCATTGTTTAATCATTTCCCCACAGTGGGACAGTTAGGGGCTTACATTAAAAAATATTATAAATAACCTTGCAACTATTATCCTTATTGTAAATCTTTAGGCCTCTTCATTGTCAGCTCTTTGGGATAAGTTTCCAGACATCCATTTGCTGGGTTATAGGGTATGCTCACTTAATCTCTTGATAAATACTGCCACCTTTTCCTTAAGAAATGTAGTAGCAATCTTGATTCCTACCAGTGTTGTGAGTGCTGATTTCCATGTCTCTTTTACTTTTCTTTTTTAGCACTTAAATTGGAACTATTTTTGATCCTTCATCAGTCATTGCTTAAAGACCGGTGAAGTGCAGACTTCACAAGGGATATACCATACACCTACTATAGCCAAAAGGGCTAAGAAATCAAACTGAGAACTTCATGCTTCAAGAAGTTCAGGGCAGTTAACTTAATCCTGCTTAACCATGAAATCCTAGCTTCTTGGCTTAGGATTCCCTCAGTCTTTGAACATACAGAAAATCCTGTTATTTAGTGGCCTAAGGATATTGCTTGCATTGACTGAATCCACCCTGTCATTGTTCCTCAAATTAATTCCTAGCAATACTGTTGTTAGAAAAACTCAGCAAAGAATTTAATTCAAGTTAAAATGCCAACATGAGAGAAAATCACATCTAACCCAACATATCATAGCAACCAAAAAGAACCAGTCTACAAGTAACTTTCTCAAAGTTTGATCTGGGAAGGTACTTCATTAAGAAAAGCAGTGTATGTGCACACTAATAACCTATGGTTAGATTTTTTTTTTTTTTTTACTGTGTCATGGTACAATAATATTTCCAAACACACATACAGACACTGAACTTTCTTGGTTAAATATCAAGTGCAAATTTATCACATAAGGAGGGTTTGCTCATTATGGCATTTCCTAAATAATCAGTTTTAGGAGATTTAGCAAGTAATAAGAAATTAGTAAGCTTGAAGAGCAACAGAAACATGGCATCTGGAGATTAGATTGAATGGAGCACATTGTTGAGCACAAGCTTAATAATGTAGAAGATACTGTAAGTATCCAAAAACTTTTGTTAGACGGAAATATCAACTAATATCTAATTTACACTTGTTTTATAATGCCCACACATGGGCACAAGCACATTAAAAAGAAAAGATGTCAGGAAAATGTTGGAACAGTATTGGTCAAGATACCATTTCCTTTCCAATCTGTACCATGAGTTTCTGTAAGGGCAGGCATGAATTAAGTTTTGGGGTTTGATAGTTCTGAGCAGTGATTCGGTCTTGTCATAACTAGTGATTTCATTCCCTTTGGCTTGTGTCTGTCTGTAAAACCTTATTTATGAAATTCCACTTGACTTTTCTCCTATCTTCCTCTTTTTATTGTTTGTCACGTGAAGACAGATTCACTGGTGTCAGCACCCCTGACTTATAGTGAAAGCTGAATGTAGGCATATCCTGCCTTGGGGCATGATGGTGAGAGCAGGGGTGATTGGGGACTGGAGAAGAAACTTTGAGCATGTATTCTCAACTAGGGCAATCTTGCCCCCAGTGGGGTGAAACTTGGTTGATGAAACTGGGAGGCAAAAATACCTTATTCTTTGTGCATAGGCACAGATATATAGCATATCTATTGCACTAAAATATTATGAGAGTGATGATTAGTAAAAAATGTCTAAAAGGCTGGTGGGAGGTGGAGGCCGTAATGAAGAAAGGTTAAGAGGTAGTGAATGAGAGGAAAAGTAGTTCTTTACAAGGCACTCAGCTGCCTAGAAACGACCCAATTTAAGAACCTCTGTTCTTAAAGAGGGAAATATTCATTTTTAAAGGATATTTCCAAGGATAGTCCTTTGGAGTGGAGGTTATAGAATAAATATCTCTTTCTTTTCTACCTCTACCTTTCTAGGATTTCCAGCACAGAGTACAACACAGGATAAAGGTCTGAATCAGAAATGACAGCCTGCTTGTATTTGTGAAAAGTTAAATGGCCTCAAAATGATGACCGGCATCATTGTTGATGAGATGACAATGTAGATTCATTGGCATCTACTACATATTAGGTACTTTGTCTATGGTTACTACCTAGGTAACATAAAAACCCTGCAGAATAGGTATATTATCCCCATTTGACAGATAAGGACGTTAAGCAGCAATTATGTGCCGAACCAGAATGTGAACCCAGGTCTGTGTGATTCTCAAGGAGATACCCTTCCCACTGGGCCATACCACTCCTCATGAAGCAAACAGTTCAGATGAAGGGTCCCTGGAAAGCCCACTTGTTCCTTACAGAAGGTTTTTGTTTCTCTGGAGTTTTGACCTTGGATGCTCCTTTAGGTGCTGTATCACTCATATAACTCACACTCATCTTGCCCTTCAGGTTGTAATCTTAGCCAGTCCTAAAATGGCTCAAATGTAAATGTCTTCATTTTTTTTCATTATCACTTATCTCTAATGAGATGCACTTAAGTTCCTAAATGAGCATCCTTCCATTCTACTTGAATGAACTGTATCACAGAATAACCAGCATTACCACCCAAGCCAAAAGCCTGCTTTCCCAGAAGCCTGTCACTGTAGATGGGCAGCCCTTATGGTTGATAAGCTGTATCTTTCCTTTTAAGCCCCCAGATGCTGTTTGGAAATATGTAGTTACGTTCTCCTCTATCATATTAGTTTTCCAAGGATCCTTCTTCCTATTTCTTTCTCACTCATAAAAACATTTGGGCCAGGCACGGTGGCTCACACCTGTAATCCCAGCACTTTGGGAGGATGAGGTGGGCAGATCACGAGATCAGGAGTTTGAGACCAGTCTAGCCGACATGGTGAAAACCCGTCTCTACTAAAGATACAAAAAAATTAGCTGGGCGTGGTGGTGCGCACCTGCAATCCCAGCTACTTGGGAGGCTGAGGCAGGAGAATTGCTTGAACTCGGGAGGCAGATGTTGCAGTGAGCCGAGATCACGCCACTGCACTGCAGCCTGGTGACAGAGCAAGACTCCATCTCAAAAAATAAAAATAAAAAATAAAAATAGTATATTTTTTGGTCATATGTCTGGTTATATTGATTAACCACAGACCAAACATAAATATTATCATTCAACAAGAAAGGTTTTTGACTTGCAGCTTGATGTAATGACTGTGCAGGGGAATTTAACACATTCTTTATACCATGAGGCCCTTTAAATCTTATTATTTTAAGAACTATTCCTTTAAAATGATGCTGTATTTGGCTCTTTTATTCTGTTACTTTCTGCCCAATAAATACTCCACAGTTTTCATTTTTCTCCATGTCATTACTACTCTGTTAGCTGAGCCTTGCACTTGTGGCATACATTTTATTTTTCCAAAATGAAATGTCAGAAGGTTAAGAGATCAACTGATCAGCTGCTACATCTTTTTATAACATGTATTCTTCTATTTAAGAGGCAATATTCTAGCCATCGCAAGATGCAAGCAGACTATATTTTCCATCTCCTTCAACCCTGCTTTCCATTATTTTTTAGATAGGGTAGCCTCATAGCTATCAAGGTTTAAGAGGTAGCTGTGACAGTGGAGGTAGCTAGAGGCTGTTCTGAGAGAACATTTATGTACAATGGGAGACTCTTACTCTCCTCCCATCCTTTTTTATATGATGAGAAGATAGTTTTCTGGGATATCACAACATTTTGTTATTTTTGAGATAAATAGGAATTTCATAAATATAAATCGATTTTCTTTAAAGCATGGTGATTTGATTCACAAACTGTATAATAAAATAATTATGAACTGTGTAAAAGTATGCCACTTAAAATTTACTTTCCCATAGCTATAGAAGGAAAAGGTGGTTTAATTAAATGACAATGCCAGAGCTTTTTTTCCAAAATGTGTTTAACAACATGGGATATTATGGATCACCAGATTAAAAAGGCTGGATCTGATTCCAGAATTCAAGTTTATCTTCTTCCAGAACAAGTGTTCTTTCTTTGACACAAAACAACAAAAACAACCCTCCCACCATCCACCAAACAAAAACAAATGTAGTAACAACCGATGTAGTGCAGTAGTTTACTTATACATTGCATATTTTTCAGTTCTATATTACAAATTTCATCTTATTTCACCTTGACCTTATGTATTTACAGATGACCCTGCAATAGATTATATTCAGTGAGTTTGTGATTTTCTTAGCATAGAAGAAAATGCTAAGAAAAATGCTGTAATTTACAAACTACTGATGTGGTTATCCTGTTTCCTTTTGTCTAATGGATGCTGTGTCTTCTTCCTTCTTACACACAGACTTGCAGAGTTTTAAAGCTGAATTGGATCTAATTTTGTAGATGAGCAAATCAAGGCTCAGTGAATTAAAGTTACACACTTTGTCTAGCAAAAGAACTGGTAGATGGGGAGCCTGAGCCAGAAAAGTGTGGAGGTTAGCAGAATAAGACATTTTCTGTGCTGAGAGAGAAACATCCAAGCAAGAATTTAGGATGTTTAAGATGTGTTTAGAAGATGATTGAAACTCAACATGCATGATTTGGTTTCTGTTTTCTGAGAGAAATGAATATTTATGTCCAATATTATTGTACAAAACCGGCATCTGCCCAGGAGTCCGACCCAGATTAAAATCCTAGCTCTGTCTCTTCTTGTGTACCTGCAAGCAAATGGATACATCTAATTTTCAGTTTTCTCATCAGTAAAATGAGGTTAAGTTATATTCCATAGGATTACAGTGAGAATGCAATATAATGTGTGAAGTACTTTGCATTATGAATGGCCCATAGTACATGCTTAATGAGTGACTTTTCATTATCCTTTCTTCTCTGGTTTTGGCTGTACATAGGAAGACTGTGTGGAATTATGCCCAATCCTATAGCATTATCATGGTAAAAATAAGTGACCCACATACGTAAGCTGAAGAGTTAGGTCAGAGAATAAAAGAATAAAGAGGGAGCGTCTTGAACCTAGAGAAAGTGTAGTGCTCTGCAACGTTCCCGTGGTTAGACTTTGATGTAATTTAATTTGTTTAATTACGGTAGATTTCCAATAAAGGACAGAGTATTAGATAAACAGGAAAAGAAGAAATTTTTCTGATCATCACGGTGTTATATATTTAAAGAAGTTAAAGCAACATTATTTTAATTGGAAGGATATATGTTAATAGAAACAGAAGGCAGAACATTAATTTAAAAAAATAATTATAACAACCCCAATTCAATAACTTATAATAACATAGTTGTGGTTAAGATTAAGGACTTGGAATCAGACAGATGTGGGTTCACACCCCAGGTTCCCCACATGCTGTGCAACCTGGGCAGGTAAGTAACCTTTAACACTTGGTATCTGTATAACGGTAATATGTATGAGGTTGAATCACATGAAATGATCACTTTCATAAGTCAAAACCAGTCAAATACTGGATAATTCATATGATTCAACCCAGCTGTAAGAATAAAAAGATAATGTAACTAAAGTTATTACCACAATCACAGGCACTAAGTGCTCCATAAGTGATAGTTATTATGTTAATGAATCCAACAACTGGAGAAAAAAAATTACATCACAATTCCTCCATACAATGGAGTAAGATAAAAACAGTTAAAATCATGACTGTGAAGAATAATTAAGGGTATAAAACTGTAATCATAAAAAAAACGCTAAATTAAAAACAAGAAGATCTAATATGTATATACAATTTTATCCAAATTTTAAAGCATATATGCAAGTCTATTTGTCTGTTTATATAGAAAGCTGTCTGTAAGAAAATATTAAAAAGTTAAACACAACCTTTGATAAATGATATTAATAAAAATTATATAATAATTATATTATCTTCTTTCCATAGTTTCTTCTCATTTTCTATAAACTCAGACTACTTTTATAATCAGTAAAAGTATGTACCTTTTCCTTCTACCCCTCAAAGTACAAAAAGCTAACAAGAGTTCTTCTATATACAAGAAGAACACCCTATTTGATAAATGCCATTTTGTTATCCACTTCAAAATTTAAAAATAAAAATCTTAGGTATTGATTTCATTTGAGTTCTAATTTCCTTCTGCATAGCGTTTTTGCATGTGGCGCAGGGTTAAAGAAAAAACTAAAACATGAGTTATCAAAGCAGAGTTATAGAAACAATAATTTAGGCTGTTAAGTCTAGGGGAAAAGGTGTAGAGTTTAAGAGTGTGTCGTAGTCCAGCCAGACTGCTATAACAAATTACTGGGTGGTTTTCAAACAAACACAATTGACTTCTCACAGTTCTGGAGGCTGGGAAGTTTAAGATCTAGGTGCTGGCTGGTAAGGGCCTGTTTTCTGGTTCACAAATGTCCGTCTCCCACTGTGTCCTCACAGAGCGAAAGTGGTGAGACAGCTCTCTTGGGTTTCATTTCTAAGGGCACTAATCCCATTCATGAGGGCTCTACCCTCATGACCTAATCACCTCCCAAAGGCCTCACCTACTGACACCGTCACCTTGGGGTGAGGATTTCAACATATGAATTTTGGTGGGGACAAACATTCAGTCCACTGCAGAGTAGTAATTTTAGGTATGGAACTAGCAGGCATCAAAAAAGACTTTTTGACTATTTGTATATTCTTCAAGAATTTTCCTTTCCCAGTTTTGTGTGCCTCTCTACAATTCTGTCTTGGGGGAAACTTTATAGGTGAGACATAGCATAGCTCCTGAAGGAGACAATTTTAGGAAACTCCTTTGGATGTAGCTTCCAATGGATGTGTCTTAAACCAAAACCTGCCCTCTCACAAGTATATCATGAAAAAGCATAGATGATGCTTCTACAATGCTTGTGTTTATAAAATACTTTGACAAATCTCACCTCACTGTGATCTTGTAAGATAAACAGGGCATGAATTATCTTATCCATCTTGCAGAATAGACAAGAAGATGGGAGGGTAAGTGAATTAATAGTCTTGTCTCCCACCACTAGAGCACAGTAAGGATTAGAATGAAGACTACTTCCCAAATCTAGGCTTATGTGCCTCTGCTGTGCTATGCAGGGCTTTTTAAAGATACGTTTTAGGGTATCTTGTCATACAAATAAGAAATCTTGTAATATAAAATAAGAACACAGGCCGGGCACGGTGGCTTATGCCTGTAATCCCAGCACTTTGGGAGGCCCAGATGGGCAGATCATCTGAGGTCGGGAGTTCGAGACCAGCTTGACCAACATGGAGAAACTCCATCTCTACTAAAAATACAAAATTAGCTGGGCGTAGTGGCACATGCCTGTAATGCCAGCTACTCAGGAGGCTGAGGCAGGAGAGTCGTTTGAACCCAGGAGGCAGAGGTTGCGATGAGCCGAGATCGCGCCATTGCACTCCAGCCTGGGCAACAAGAGTGAAACTCCGTCTCAAAATGAAACAAAACGATGACAACAGAAAAGAACACAGAGAAAAGGGAAAGTAAAAAATGAAAAAAAAAATAGCAAAGAATAAATGAAAATTGTAATGCCTGATTGCTTTTTATGTTACTTCCTGTCTCTGAGCACATAGTAGTTTGAGGCTATAAAATTAATATAAATAGCCAGATCCTGATCAGTGGCTGATGTATAAGCATGGAATGTTTCGTTCTTAAAACCACTTGAGGAAAGAGCTTATTGTGTAATTATAGCTGTGCTTCCTGTCTAACACTGTTATAGGCAGAGATGTGGAAGCTTTTTGCTTCAGACACTAAGTACAGAACTGAGTTTTAGGAAAGAACATGTACCCATATTGTGAAAACACTTTATTATCAGAGTGAGTATTCTCAGCACTAACCCTTCCCAAGCAACTTCAGCCCTTCTGGAGAAATTGTTAAATATTAGAGATAACACTGGACAACTGGTCAGAAAACCTAAGTTCTTGCCAACTAGAATCCATGAGAAAAATAAAAAGACAAGTGATGGAAACTCATGTGGCCCATTTCCTTTTCCGTAAAGTAAGAGGTTTGAATTAGACTAGTAGTTCTTGACTCTGGTGCATGACATATAGCACAGCATTTTACGAATGCTGGTTTCTGATCCAGCCTCCAGAGATCCTGATTTTATTGGTCTGAGTAAATTTCTCCAAGTGATGGCGATGCCAGGCAGGTTTAAGAACCACTGGGTTAGGTGACCTCTGAAATGCCTCTAGCTCTGAAATTCTATGTTATTTTGGTTCTGTTTTTCCTTCCAAGAGCAAACCAGCGAGGGGATACAATATTCCACCTCCCGCTTTCCTCCTCTCTTAGTATAACTTGCTGACTTGTAATCGGGGTAGTGATTTTCAAATTTTAGTGAATAGTTAAAATGCAGATTACTAGGCTACACTCCATGAAATTCTGATGTGATAGACCTGGAGCATTGCCCAGAAATTATATTTTTCACAAGCATCCACATGATTCTGAGGCCATTGATTGAGAACCAAATTTTGAAAAACACTGTCAAAGGCATGATTTATGACTTCAAGGATAAGATTTTGCCTGGGGAATCTTTGGCCTGATTCACTCTGGAACACAACTTTGGCTAAATTGAATAGTAGGTGCAGTGACTCGAAGACCCAAACCTCATAGCTCCAAGTCCCCCTCTTCATTTAAGTTTCAATCAGGTAGCTAGGGTGCCAGCTTTCATCAAAAGTTGCTCTGAATATTCAAGTAACGATAAGAGGACTAGAATCCAGAGTAGACAACACCTTCTATAAACAAATAGAAACATAAAAAATGATAATGAAAAACTGGGCAAAAGATATGAACGCGCAACTCAGAAGAATGAACCCAATGATGAATATGCATTCACCATATCAGGGAAATAAAAATCAATAAAAAAAACATGGTATCATTTTTCACCAATCAAGTTGGCATGCATTTCAAAAGTTTGGTAGTGTCAAGTGATTACTAGGGAAACTAGTGCTGATACAGTCATGGTGTAATACAAACTGGATGAGCCAGTTTAGAAGGTAATTGGGCAGTGCTCTTAACTAAATATGCTCTTTTTCTTTGATGCTAAAAATGTAACTTTACTTCTCAGTATTAACCTGAGAAATACTGGAACATAAACAAAAATAAATATGTTCAAGAATGATTTTAAAACAGAAAAATAATAACCATGTATATTTCCATAAAGGAGCAAGTGTCCAAATAAATTGTGGAAAAATCTTACTAAATATTACACAAGAATGAGAAGAAATGAGGTAGATCCATATGTACTAGCTTGGCAGATCACCTAGACCTATTGCTGAGTGTAAAACCTAGTTACACAATGGTATTCATTGTGATAACTTGTTTCCAGAATGGCACCATTAATCCTTTCCCTTGCCATTTCCCCCATCAAGAGGCTGCATCTATTTCTATCCTTCCTTTGAATCTGGGCTGGTTTCAATGAATTCCTGGACCAGAAAAGTGTGGCAGAAGTCATTCTGGGTCTTAAGCTTTGCAAGTTCCACCTGGGTCTCTTGGAACACATTATTGTAACTCTTGCTCCAGGGGGAAGTCATCTGCTCTGTAAGAAGTTCTGTTGTCCTGAGAATGTTGTGTGGAGAGGAGATCACAGCCAACCTTGGCTATTCCAGCCATTGATGTCACCCCAGCCCAGGCAATAGACATGTGAGTGAGGCTGCATCCTGGACATTATGGTCCCAGCAGATGCCATGTAGAGGATAGCCAAGGTCCTGGACATACGGCCCCAGTCAAACAATTGCAGCCATCCTTATCCTTCTGAGCCACCCAACTGAAGTTCCAGACATTGTGGAGCAGCCACACTGTTCCTGCTGTACCTTGCCCTAACTTTTGACTCACAGAATTGTGAGCATAAGAAATGTCAGTCTCTTTACAACAGTAAGTTTTTGTGTGGTTTGTTATGCACCAATAGATAAACAGAACACTCACAGTAAGACCATTGTGTTTTAGAAAAAACACTAAAAAATATAAGATACTATCTGTATTTGTGTCAATATATGTATATATACAATCTAAAAGGACAGACACTAAAATCATGACGGTATTTACTTCTGGGTCAGAGAGGAAGTCAAGCAGGAATGAACATGGTGGTCCTTCAAAGGGACTTTAACCTTACATAGAGTCACGATTCTGCCAGGAAGAGAGACACTACTGGGTTGATTTGAGCAGGAGGGGTTTGATTTCAGGTAAGTGTTTACAAAAAGGACAGGAGGAGCGAAGGTCAGAGAAAGCTGACACTAGTGTTCAGGTGTGCCACTGATTCAGTGAGTTGCAGGAAAAAACCTGGGGTGGCCCCCCTGCTTGGAGGCGGAATGTCTGGAGGCTGTGGCAGAGCCTCTTAGCTGTGGGAACCTGGACACCTGCCCTCACTGCCGAGGAGCAAGGATCTGAGTTCCTTCTCCCTTCTGCTTTCAAGCCTGGGCTGAGTGCCACCTATTGATGAAATTTAACCCACCAGTTGTAGAGGTTTAGGGATTTTCTTTAGAGCCTAGTGGAAGTCCATAGGGAAGAGGGCTCACAGTAGCTGCTTTACTCCTTCTTTCCTTCATTTGTAGTGTTTCGTGACACATGACAGATGACATGTTCCCAGTACAGTGGATGTATGCATTATTTTACCTACTTTAACAAAAATCATCTTTTCCAGTGGATCAGTGGCTTAAAAGAACTCCTACAAAGCAACTATAATACTAACAGTGCAAGCATAGCTGATCTGTGAGAAAATGGTAGCACTGACACTTTTTTTACTCGAACTTTTTTACTAGAACTTTTCCTTCCACATTATGAAATTCAAAACAATGATAATCAAATCTTATATTAAAAAATTTAAAACTGTTACACTATTTGAAATACAGGGGGATGCACATATTACAACATCTTTCTCTGGAGTTACTTTTTCTAACTATTATACCCATTAAAACCAAGAGTCCAGGCATCCAAGTAAATTCAACAAAGATTTAGACCTTTAAATTACAGTAAGCCAAGAAAAAATAATAGGAAAACAAGAAAGGTGGTTTTGTAGCATTAAAAGAAGATGTACAATTATTTAAAATATTTTTATCACATCTTTAGCTCTTTTAAAACTCTATTCTTGTATATTTAAAAATGTTCCTAAATACTTACTTATAAATAAGTTATGAACAGGGACATAGATGTTCAATCATATTGAAATCAAAAATTATAATATAGCAATCAAAAATGTTTCTGTGCCATTATAAAGGAAATAAAATATATATTTAAATACATTTAAATTTCATCTTCATTTCATAATATCCATTTTCTATTTTCAGTCAATATTAATACATATACATATTTGTAGTTATAAAATTATCTGTATATTAGGGATGAGTGCCTATATGTTTCTTTTGCTAGAGTACAAAATCAACTTGTTTGAAGATCTATTCTAGTCCACAAAAATGCCTGCTTGTGGCCTAGAATATAATAGGTGGATTTCTTTGATGTTGTTTAGGCTTCATTTAAATGCAAGTAGGCGCTTCTCCAGGTTGGAGTGGATGCCCACCATTGCACTCGTGCGCGTGTGTGTGTGTTCGTGTTCTACAGAGTGTACAAGAAAACAAACAAAACCAAATTCAATTTAGTTATTTGGTTAGCAAATTCAATTTTCTGATTAACTGTACGCAAGTCATGGTGAGGGGATAGAGAAGTAAGACACTGGATTCTTGCCTCAAAGGAGGTTACAATGTCACTGTCACTGGGCAGAAAGTCATAAACAAGCACATGTGTGGTATAATATTTTTATAAAATATCATTATTATAAGTGTGTGTTTAGTCTAGAGAGGGTAAATATATTGAAAGCTATGGGTTAGAAACTAGACTCAGGCTAGTTACACAGTGTTGCATGTTGCTTTCCTCTATAAACATAACATCTCCCTATACACCTCACAGATCACTGCAAAGTTAAAATAAAAGTTGAGAACCTAATGTAACATATACAAATAACAGGAATTATATTTTAGCTTAGAAATCTACTTTCTTTTAAAGGTTTTAGTTTGATTTTTCTCTTTTTTCCTGCACATGGAAATGATGATGGTTGGATCCCTGTTTTAAATCCAGGCTTAGTCTATTGGAACTTTTGGAGACCTTAAATTTTAAGCTATTTCTATGTAAGATGGGATGGCAGTGTGGGATATCTTCTGCTCATGAGCTGAGTACACTTTAGGTTTCTTTTGAGAATTGTTATTTTTTTACTTCTTTAAAGATTGAGGGAAAACTCTCCTAATAATGCATGTTAATTAATTTATAACTCTTCTTGTTTTAGAAAAAGTTTTCAAAAGGAAAATATTGAATAAGCTGGGGTTTACTGACCTCTGATGGCTGGACTTAAAATTGCTACTTTTATCATGCTACTTAAGATGACGATGTAAAGTTCTTTCTGGAAACTGCCCAAGTCTAGGTTGTAAGGCAGTCAAGAATCACCATACAAGAAGAGGGAGGCCACAGGATGTCAATTAGTTAACCTTTCTTTTCTCAGGCAGGATTTATTTAGTTAATTTTAGGCTGAGGCTTTGTTAAATCAATGGTAATTTATTGAAAAACACTTCAGTGTGTAAGTCAGAGTATTTCTGATCAGAAATCCAAACTCCGTAAGTGGTTAATTAGCATTTAAAAGACTATCCAGAAATGCACACTAGAGAAATGGCTGACTACAGCATTTCAAATATTGCTATATAAATCTGCAATAGAGTTTGTTAATTAGCATAGTGATATTTAGAACAGTATTTCTTTGGAGATCTGAAAGCTTCGGAGAAATGTAGTTGGCTGGAAATATTGTATAGGCATCTTAGCTCTTGCATGAACAGGGTGTAAAAATCTGACAATAAATGTACATGGAGCAGAATTAAGTCTAAGCCTTGCTTTCATTATAGTGTACCTGGTAGCAAAGATATAAGGGAGCAGATAATAGCTCTCACCTACTTCTAATATTTGGAGGCATCCAGAGTCACCAAAGAGAAACTGACTATTGTGAAGTGGCTAGATTGGCTTAGGTCAATTGTAACAAGCCATCCATCATATTCCTAAAACTTTACAGAAGAAATGATTACAAAGGCTGATTTGTACCATTTCCCTATGTTTTATACCATATTTCATCAGGATATTCCTCCTAATTTTCACCCCAAATCACATGTGTTGTAATTTAAGCATAGTCCCATTGAATACAGATAAGGAGAGAAATGAACTATCCCCAGCCAATATTATATTTTTCCAGTAGAATTAGCTTAAAAAATATATCCATGGCCAAAGACACTTAATTTGAATAGTAGTTAAGAAGATGATATTGCTTTTTGCATGGCTAAATATAGCTGGGAAGTTGTTCAGATGTCCTACGGAACACTACTGATAGCCTAAAATGCAGTCATCATTTTGGTACACAAGAAGCTTGTATTATGTCAGTGTCACTGTTCTGTCAATTTACTGGAAGGGAAATAGCAATAATAAACTTGACATATTTCATAAAAACTTTGTTTCATATAAATAAGTATATACTTAAAACTGGATTTATATCATATTTTTTTTAAAAATGGACTCACACTGCTTTGAAACCGGGATCCAGTACTAACAAGTTGACCTTGAAGGCCAAGATTAGGTCTCAAGGGATCTCGTGACCTTGTCTCCACTCCTTTCCCCTAATTTTGTCTTCTCTGCTCTAGCCTCCCTAATTTAACTTAGTAAAGTCACATGAGGTTCTTACAATGTCTTCAAGCAAGGCAGGAGTAACCACAGCAAAGACAGGAGAGACCACTTCTGCTGCCATGCTAAGCTGCTTTTGAGGCAGCCCCTAATAATCCCCACCTCCTGGTATTTACACCCTCTCCTTGTGTGTGGGCTGGGCCTAGTGACTCACTTATAATCAATAAAATATGGAAAAAGTGATGGAATGTCATTTCTGAGGTTAGGTTAAAAAGAGATTGTGACTTCTGTCTTGGACAACCTCTCTGTCTCTTTTGCTCGCTTGTTCTAGGGGAAGCCAGCTGCCATGTTGTGAGTTTCCCTTTGGAGAGATCCATGTAGCAAGAAACTGATCTCTCTGGCTAACAGACAGTGAAGACCCAAGGCCTGCCAACAGCCTTGTGAGTGAGCTGGGAAGTGAATCCTTCACCAGCTGAAACTTGAGCTAACTATAGCCCCAGCTACAGCTTGATGGCCACCTTGCAAGAGACCCTGAGTCAGAAGCACCCAGCTATGCTGGGCCCAGATTCCCGACCCTCAGAAACCACGCCATAATGAGTGCTTGTTGTTTTAAGCTACAAAGTTTAGGGCTTTTTTGTTATGCATCAGTAAATAACTAATGTAACTGCTAAAGGAGACTTAGGAAGTTTGGGGAATTCCAAGTGCTCAGAGTCATCTAAACCCAGCCAGCGATCCTATTCCAGTTCTTAAACTTTAGTTTTCCCAGTCAATCTCTTTATATTTCACGGAAAGAGCCTGATGAGTCTCCAAATTAAACTGAAATTCTAATTCTGTACTCTTCAGGATCACATTCTGATTGATTTTCGTGTTCATAGCCCATGGTTATGAGAGATTTGTTGAGACCAGTCAAAGGAGGAGATTCTGATTTTCTGACCACGTTTTAAAATGACAATTTAAAACCTTCGCTTGTTGTCTTCTAAGCTCTTTAGGATGGTTGTTGTATTCCCCATTCCCACTTTAATGGCTAGACAATCTTGTAAAGCCATGCTGGCAATAGGCATGCCATCCTAGCAAACCACAGGTGATATAATTTAAACAACCATCTTGCAAACACATGGACTACAGATGTCTCATTTTTCATGGTGTCCAGACAATCCCTGTCTTCCAATCCAATCAGATCTGACAATTAATTCCACATTTCTATCCTTGAGAGTCTAGTCCTTGCAACTGCTTCTGGTAAAGTCTGTCTGTGTTTAGTGCAGGCATCAGTAATCACCCTAGGTATTTACAGCAGAAAGAGATTAAGACAGGGTATAAGGTGCTTAAAAATTATTGGAAAGTCTGAGGAAATGGAAGCCAGGAGGCACTGCTGGAACTATTGAGTTCAAGAACAGACTGGGCTATTTATCGCTTAACTTAGTCATTCATATATGCAACACATATTGATTGAATATCTGTTAAGAGCCAGGTACCCAGGTATTCTAGGCCCTAGGTGAATACAACTGAAAAGCCCTGTAATCTCATGGAGCTTATATTATAAATAGAGATATAGCTGCTTTATAGGTTGATGTGAAATTAAAGAGCAGAGGTTTGGAGGGGTTCCTTAAGATTGGGTATTCAGGGAGATTGCTTTTGAGAGGGTGACATTTGATAAAATTTCTGATCAATGAGAAAGAGTCAGCCACGTGAAGATTTACTAGAAGGGCATTCCAGGCAAACAGAGCACTTTGTGCAAAAGCTGTAATGTAGAAATGAGCTTGCCATATTCCAGAACAGAGAGGAGGTGATACTGTCTCAGTAGGCAAGGGGCTGGGAAAATGGCAGGGAGGAAAGTCAAGGGTTTGGCAAGGAATACAACATGTTGAGCTTTGAAGGCCATTATAAAGTGTTTGAGTTTTGTTCTAAATGTAGAGGGACATGCTGGAGGTCTTTAACAAGGGGAATAACATGATCTGATTAACCCTTAGAGACCATTCTGGCTCACTTGAGCTCTTATGTCATTTTTAAAGTACCCGCATTTGTACTTGTTCTCACTTCCTAAAGAGTGTTACTTTAGCTACTGTAGTTTAAATAGTGATATATTAGTATGTTATTTTCTTCTATGAGAACAACGCTGATATGCTTCCTGTTTTTAGACTCATATGTGTTCTGTTTGGTCAATTTGCTTATAATATTTCCAAAATTGTGTTGTTTCTACTGTTTGCTTTGTGCAAGTATTTTATAATGGCTCTTGGCAAAAAGCAATGTCTTTTGTTGATATATGGTGTTTGAATTTAGGACTGGAGACTGTAGTAGTTAGTTGCCTAAGATCTCTAGCAAATGCTCAATACAAATTTCAATGAAACTGAAATGATGTGGGATTTCTATTTAGCATCTGTTATTAAAATCTAAAATGGGCTAAGAAAACCTTTGAAGTGATTTTACAATAAACTTTACTAAATGATTTCAGAATTTGATAATTCATCATCAATAACCATCAATACTTAATTGATTATATTTGAAAATCAGTTTCTTAATTATTGCCTTCCCTTCCAATTACACTTGTACATACAATTTTGACAATTTTAATTGATTTAACTCACTACTTCAATACCAATTCTTTAGTTATTTCAAATGTCTTATCATAATGTAATTTGGGTACTTGACAAATATTTTTCAGTATGTACTGCTATATTCCAGGCACTTTGCCAAAAACAAGACAAAATCTCTCATGAAGTTTACAGTCTAATGGGAAGAATAGTTACTCAAGAATATTAGGTTGCTGCTAAAGTAATTGCGGTTTTTGCCATTTTTAAAAGTAATGGCAATTACTTTTTTTTAACCAACCTAGCAATTAACTATAATTGTTGAGCATTGTATTGGGGAACCTGACAATAATTGTGGTCCTGGGGCTCCTCTGAGGAAGAGATATTTACCCTGAGATCTGAACAAGACTCACTGGCCTCATGAAGAGGAGTGTGGAGAGTGTCCATGAAGTAGGGGCCCGATGGTGAGAACTCAGAAACCCAAAAGCATTAAGCTTTTGAAGGACTGAAAGAAGACTGTGTAGTGGTGCAAGGCAGTGTGATTTATTTGATGTCCTTTAGAGCAGAAAAACATTTTTTGGCATTTATTTTAAAATTGGTATGTACCTGGGTGTGGCGGCTCACACCTGTCATCCCAGCACTTTGGGAGGCCGAGGCAGGTGGATCATTTGAGGTCAGGAGTTCGAGACCAGCCTGGCCAACATAGCAAAATCCAGTCTCTACTAAAAATACAAAAATTAGCCAGGCATGGTGGTGGGCACCTCCAGTCCCAGCTATTTGGAGGCTGAGGCAGGAGAATTGCTTGAACCCAGGAGGCAGAGGTTGAAGTGAGCCAAGATTGCACCACTGCACTCCAGCCTGGGCAGCAGAGTGAGACACCATCTCAAAAAAAAAAAAAAAAATTTGTATGCAATTTGTTAAATTTAGCATTTGAAAATTCAGTTTTTCTGTTAATTTTATGATCAACTTAAAAATGGACATATGAGTCTAATGAATTTAAACTACTACTTTAGAGAGGCTTTTAAATACTTTAAGTAAATACCATCAATTTATATTTATTTTTTAAGTTCAGGGGTAACAGTGCAGGTTACATAGATGAATTTGTGTCATGCGGATTTGTTGTACGGATTATTTCATCACCTAGGTATTAATTCTAGTATCCATTAGTTATTTTTCCTGATCCTCTCCCTCCTCCCACCCTCCACCCTCCAAAAGGCCCCAGTGTGTTGCTCCCCTCTATGTGTCCATGAATTCTCATCATTTAGCTCCCACTTATAAGTAAGAACTTGTGGTATTTGGTTTTCTGTCCCTGCGTTAGTTTGCTAAGGATAATGGCCTCTAACTCCATCCGTGTTCCTGCAAAAGACATGATCTCATTTTGTATGGCTGAATAGTATTCCACAGTATATATCCAGTCTATCATGGATGGGTATTTAGGTTAATTCCATGTCTTTGCTATTGTGAATAGTTCTGCAATGAAGAATACATTGTGCATATGTGTTTATAATACAATGATTTATATTCCTTTGGGTATATACCCAGGAATGGAATTGAGAGGGTAGAATGGTACTTAAATTTACAAGAAAATAACAAATGACTCCATTAAAAAGTGGGCAAAGGCCATGAACAGAAACTTTTCAAAAGAAGACATACATGCAGCTAACAATCATATGAAGACAAGCTCAACATCACTGATCGTTAGAGAAATGCAAATCAAAACCACAATGAGATACCATCTCACACCAGTCAGAATGGCTATTACTAAAAAGCTAAAAAAATAACTGATGCTGGTGAGGCTGTGGAGAAAAAGGAACGCTTGTTCACTGTTGGTGGGAGTGTAAATTAGTTCAGCCATTGTGGAAGACTGTGTGGCAATTCCTCAAAGGTCTAAAGACTGAAATGCCCTAAATTATTGAACTGCAGTTATAAATTTCATTTATTACATGTTGCCCTGTAAGTAACTGTTTACTCTTTAAGATAACTGTTTATCTCAACAGTGTAAACGTGCTTAGGATTTTAACTATTTCTTGACAAATTAAGCTCCCAGATAAAGGTGAATCTCAAATTCATCTTAAATTTCCAAAACTGTCTAAAACTTAGCCTAATGGTCATTGTTCAACCAAAATTATAAATCTAAAATTAATGATTCAACCATAGATTTTATACAGAAATCCCAGGTTGTATTGGTTAATAGTTGGCCCATTTTCTTCTTTGCTCTGTGGCTGAGGAAGTTGCCTGGCATGGTCTACATCATCAGGTGGCCACGTCCTCTGGCTTCTGGTAGGTTTGACTAATGGAGCATACCTGTTGGAGAGCAGCTCTAGAGAGAAGAATAAAGTGTGAGTACGTATTTCCCCAGATAGAGCTCTCTCTACAGAGTAACTTCTAGCTGATTTCCTCAACTTAAGTTCCCTCAACTTAGAGTCTCAGATCATATCAGAGGAACTCTCCACAAAGCCTTCTCTGTCCCTTGGCTGCTTTTGCAGGTTCAAAGGTTACAGGACTCCTCTATTATTAGCCTTACAGTATTACACAAATCCTTGTGAGTTTCATACACCACAGCCACACCATTCTAAACAGTCTCTTTATCAAGCTGTCAAATTATTCTATTCTGCCCTTTGTTTCCTGCCAGGACTTTGACTAACACAGCAATTGCTACAAAGAGTGACCCTCAGGAAACAGACCTTCAAATACGATTGTGGGGTTAGGTTGCTCATATATTTAAAGATTTCCTTATTGGAGTGAAATGAAACAGAACATGTGATGGCACATGCTTATTTAAATGAACACGAGTGAGATGAAATGCAGGCAGAAGCTGATGTGCTGAAAGATCAAGTGGCTGTTACATTAGATCACTATGAGGCATCTGTTGGCTTCTTCTGGTAACCTAACAAGTGAACCAAGCTGTAAAAGGAGAAATGGAAAACTGACTATCTAGTTGAGAGCAAGCATGGAAAATCAGAAAGCCTCATGGACCTTCGAAGAAGTCCCTGAACTCCTATAATTGCAGGGTAGATATGGCTGAGGACTAAGAACCAGACCTGATTATAAAGGTTACAGAATTGCAGTGCCAACACGTGCTCAGTTCTGACAGGCCTCTTATATAAAGGGAAGTGAAGGGAAGGGAAGGGAAGGGAAGAAAAGAGATTTAAATTTATGTAGATGAAACTGAGAACTTCACACCATTGGATGGCCCTGAACCTCCCTTACTAGCAGAGGCAGCCTCCCCAACTCCCATCTGAGGGAACTAGCCTTCCCCTGTATAATTACAGTCTACAAATAATTGCCTAGCAAGCTGATGCCGATTCACCTCTATCACTCTCTAGCCCACGATGAGAGTTAGATTTCACTATATCCCAAATGGTGAAACATAGGCCTATTCTGGGAGGAAGGAGACTATGTACTGAAAAAGTTACAAGTACTTATGAATGTGTATCAGCAAGAGTCTGGGGAGCATATTTGGGAGTGGATTTCAAGGGCATTAGACCAAAGAGAATAAAACTTAAAGCTTGATGACACAGAATATATTAACATGGGAACACTCACCTGGCATTTGGGATTTAATGTGAAAATTAAGCAGCCAGGAATGGTGATAATTATCTCCTAAGCTGACTAATTGAAGCTTGCACTCAAATGGACCTGGAGATAATGGACAAAGCTGCTGCAATGGAATTGGGTTCCCTGAGCTCAGTGGGAACAATGGGACCCCAGAATGGTGGAGACCAGGTAGTGCCACTTAAACTTCGAGGAAAAGATGAACACGACCACCCTAAAAGCTACAAGAACAGAGTGATGAAGTATTCTTACCTGGAAGGATCACTGGAAAATAAGTAACAATTAATCAGGGGATTTCTAGAAGCAAAATGGGCAGCTACTCAAATGCTCTTTAACATAACAGATTTAAAAAACTCTATCTGGTGGAGAGAAATCTAACTCAAGTTGCAATAATGGTGATCCATGGAACATTTGCCAGTTTCTAGTCCTAAAGTAGTTAAGATACAAAACCTCCGGACTGAGGGGAAGGTCAGTCTCCTTGGAGGCAAAACCCTGCACTGTGGTCATAGGTGCATACATGAATCTTCCTTTAAGATGTTACCAGAGGTAAGGCCGGGTGCGGTGGCTCATGCCTGTAATCCCAGCACTTTGGGAGGCTGAGGCGGGCAGATCACGAACGAGGTCAGGAGATCAAGACCATCCTGGCTAACATAGTGAAACCCCCTCTTTACTAAAAATACAAAAAATTAGCCAGGCGTGGTGGCAGGCGCCCATAGTCCCAGCTACTTGGGAGACTGAGGCAGGAGAATGGTGTGAACCCAGGAGGCGGAGCCTGCAGTGAGCCAAGATTGTGCCACTGCACTCCAGCCTGGGCGACAGAGAGAGACTCTGTCCCAAAAAAAAGAAAAGATGTTACCAGAGGCATCTGCAGCCATTTACTATGGGGACTGTGCCCTGGAGAAAAGGAGACACCTGGATTCTAGGGGTTGTTTTATACTGGTTTCAAATTGATGATAATCCTTGGAGGCCCCAAAAGCCTCTGAGAGTCTTCTTATTGGTGTAGGTTCTTGTGGAGGTCTGGCAATAAATGCAGTTGTGACTGCAGTCTGTTTCACAGTGGTGCCAGTGGGACTACGAATCTGTCTTGTAGTTATTAAACTAGTCTTGGGATCTATAGAGGAATAGCTATGGTTAGCATCTGGCAGAATCCCAGCAGACCAATGAAGTGACAGTTAACAGTTAGAAGGGCCAGGTTGTCATCCTGGAACTGCCCCCATCCCCATTAGAATAGGAATTCAAAACCATATCACATCCTTGGGGGAATTAGAGTGCCACCATCAAAACACTGAAAGACACAGGGATGATGATTCCTACCATGTCCCCATTTAACTCACCTGTTTGGCTAGTGCAAAAGCCAAGCAGATTATGGAGAATGGCAGCAGACTATCTCACGCTTATTCAGAAGGTGGAGCCTTTCCAAGCTGTGCTTTTGGATGGGATAGCTTCATTCCAAATAAATACAGCCTTTGGCATCTGAACCTAGAAAATGCTTTTCATTCTCCAAATGTATGAATCAAAACAATCAGAAGCAATTTGCTTTGATGTGGTAGTGACAACAGTCTGGCTATATGGTTTTACTTAGGAATGTGTCAACTCTCTAGTCCGTATTAAATGATCTAGAGGAACACTGATTGCCCTAGGAGCCCATACCCTATTATTTTGACCCATTACATTGATGACATGTTAATTGGACCTTGTGAACAAGCAGTAGCAAGCACCCTTTATAAGACACGTTTGTACCATAGGGTGGAAGATAAACCTTGCAAAAGTTCAGGGGTGAATTTTCTAGGGGTCTGGTACACATTGGGATATCCCCTCTAAAATGAAGTACGTCTGTACTATTCATTGCCCACCACAAATAAGATGTTCGATGCTTATCGAACATCTTTGGATTTCAGAGGCTGATTTACCACACTTTGAACATGGTCTGACGCATTTGCCTGTTAAGTCTGATATTTTGATTGGAGTCAGAGAAAAGAAAAGGCTCTATTGCAGGCCTAGGCTGCATTAGAACTTACTTTTCTATTGAAGCCTGATGAGTCAACCCAGCGGTATTAGAAATGTATTCTTCATCAGAGACGCTGTATAGAGCCTCTGGCAAGTCCCAATAGAATAATCCCATCAGGGAACCCTAGGACTTTAAAGAAAAGCCTGTTCTTTGCTACAGACAACTGCTCTCCATGTGAAAGGCAGCTCCTAATTTTCTATGGACTTTGATAGAGACTGAATATCTGACTAAGGGCCGTGAAATCTTATGAACTTGAGCTGCTCCTCAGAAACTACTTATCATCTATTCAACAAAATGAAAAGGTAAATTGTGCTGTATCATTTCATCATTAAAAGGAAACAGTGTCCGGGCATGGTGACTCATGCTGGTAATCCCAGCACTTTAGGAGACTGAGGCAGGTGGATCACTTGAGATCAGGAGTTTGAGACCAGCCTGGCCAACACGGTGAGACCTCGTCTCTACTAAAAATACAAAAATTAGCCAGGCATGGTGGTGTACCGCCTGTAATCGAAGCTACTTAGGAGGTTGAGGCAAGAGAATTGCTCGAACCTAGGAAGGGGAGGTTGCAGTGAGCCAAGATTGCACCACTGCATTTTAGCCTGGGCAACAGGGTGAGACTCTGTCTCAATAAATAAACAACAAATAAAATTAAATAAATGAAAATAGCAGCTATGTGATGCTAAGTCAGAAAATACAAGATACTCAGATTTTTATGGTATCTCCTACTGTTTTATCATATTTTTTAAAATGCAGACTGTGATAGTTAATTTTATACATCAATCTGACTGGTTCAAGGAATGTCCAGATGTCTGGTTAAGCATTATTTCTGGGGGTGTCTGTGAGGGTGTTTCTAGAGGAGATTAGCATTTGAATCTGTGGACTCAGTAGACTGCCCTCCCTAATGTGGGTATGCATCATTTAATCTGTTGAGGACCTGAACGGAACAGAAGGGGGAATTCCCGCCCCCCCCCCACCCTGCCCCTTTTTCTGGTTAAATGCTTGAGCTGGGACATCTCATCTCATTTTCTCCTGCCCTTAGACCAGGATTTTATACCATTGGCTCCCCTGAGCCATACATACATACACGTGTGTGTGTGTGTGTGTGTGTGTGTGCACGCACGCATGTATATATATCCATATCCTATTAATTCTGTTTCTCTGGAAAACCCAGACTAATACATTTACCTGTTATCTCAAGGGGAGTTCCCAGTAGCTCATTCACAGCCAAAGAAAAGTGTGTTGCCGTTCATACGTGTTAGCACCAGCCAGAAATGGATGACCACTGCTTCTCGGTGCTCCCGACAGAGAGGTGAGGGCAAGACTTCTTGTGCGGACTTTTGAGCAGAATGTCTAGTTGTCCAATTTGTTTGGAAAGAAAAATGACCTGGTTCTATATTGATCCATGAGCAGTGGCTAGTGGATTGGCTAGCTGTTCAAAGACTTGACAAGAAGGGGCCATTTACCTCCTTGTGTCCAATTACCAGAAGAGCACCATGTTACTGTTTTATCATGGGGAGACAGAGTGCCAGAGAATGCACAGTATTGGACTACCTCGTAGGCCTCCTTTGCCTGATAGTTCTGGTCAATGAAAATACGGTGCCAACCCAATAGAAAAACCACCAAAGATGCAAATCCCGCAGGCAAATGACTCTGTGTAGGGAAGGTGTTAGCGAAGAGTAGGGTAAACATGAAATGGGTCACAGAAGGCAGCTGTGATCACCACCTTGGGTCTGTGAGCAGCTGCATAAGCAGGGACTGTACTAGCTACTGTTTATGTTCATTCATTCTCCCCTCCCCTTTCTCTCCCTGCTGACTAATATGAAGCATATTGATAGTGGCAACGTTTTAGATTCCATGTGGGGGCACACATGAGTTAACAACACCATATGCTGATATTTTACATGTTTTCTATTTGGAGGTACAAGCTTTTTACAAGATGGAGGACAAGAGCCAATCCTGAGGCACCAAATAGGTTGGCTGCTTTCTGTTTGCCTGTTCACATTCCCTTTCTACCCCTTTCCACCATATACTTTGTCTTGATATGCATCAATGACACCAGGAAGAACTCTTTGTCCTCTGGTGTCAGGTTCCTGTTCAGTCAATGAGGACAGGCAAAACATTTGAGAGAGTGAGGTCTGGGTCTTTATTTCCTGGCTTCCCTCTTCAGGATCACTTCTGGCTGAGTGTAACCTTTAAAAGTTGCAGTTTTGCTTTATTTCCTGGCTTCCCTCTTCAGGATCACTTCTGGCTGAGTGTAACCTTTAAAAGTTGCAGTTTTGCTCAGGGGGCCCTCCAGACAGTCCTCTCTGCTTCTGGATTTCAGCAATGACCCCTTCTTCATACTCTTCAAGCCTGCAAAGGCACTTGCTACTCTTACTAGCTTCAGAGTACTGTTAACTCCCTTACCATGGCCCCTTCACTAACCTTCCTCAGACTTTTCCAGTGTGAGTCAGCTAGGTGCTTCCTACTGATTTACAAGTCTAATTTTTTAGTTATTCTAATATGCCAAATTCTCTTCAATATTACAAATGCTTCAAGCAGTAACTATATCAAGATTGAACCACTGACAATAAATATTTATTCTCTATCTTAACACAAAAGTATTAATATTCTTCCTGGAGAAAAAGGTACTTATTCATGAAGTTGGCTATATATGGCTGCATAGATGGTTTCCTAAACAACTCTGGGGACAACATTCATATTAACTAGTATGAAAGAGGCACATCCTGTAGTTGGGTGCCACACAGCTCCCCCACAATTGCATGTGGTTGCCCTGGGTCTATCAAGGATATGTTTTCATTATTCCAAGAATTACAAGGTTACTCTTTCTTGCAAATTGAGGTAACTGTCCCAGCACACTGAGGGTGCTCATTGGCCACATAATTTTGGATTGGTCTTAGGTATGATTCTCTCCTTGTCACTGACCTATATGAGCCATTTATTTTTTATTCTGTGACTTTCAAATGGTGTGAGCTTCCAATACACATGTCCCGGATTCACATTGAGCATTATCTAATTTTTCTGTCTGATTTTGACTCTGCAAGTCTCAACCCAGGTGACTTCACCACTTGATTGAATTAAACAAATCTCTTTATTGTCTGCATCATCTCAGCTCTTCCTGGCCAAGCCATAAGCCTTAAGGCTATCTAAATGTCCTTAGTTTGAATCCTGAATATCTGTCTGTGTCTGTGAATGTAGCACAATAGTGGTCATGGATGAAGGTACAGTGACATAAAAAGAGGCTGAACAGGGTCCCGGCACTGAGAAAGGTGGATAAGGTTTTGAAAGGCTTGAAACAGGAGGCCAACTTGATCTACTGTGAGTTCTAAAAAGATCTTCCTGGCTGAGGTGTGAAGAATGAGTTGGAATGGGGCAGGTGGGAATGCAGGGAGATGAGTTAAAAGCCTATTGTCAGGTCCAAATAGAGAAAGAGTGGCTTAGATTACTGATAATGGAAACAGAGAAAAGTGGATGGATTTGAGAAAGATTTTGGAAATAAAATTCATGGAACTTGGTGGTGACTGGATCTAGGGAGTAAGGAAGGGGAGATATAAGGAAAGATGACTGAAGAGCTGGTGGATTGTGGTGATGATGGCTGTGCACACTGGTGAATGTGCACATTCCTCAGTGTCCTAGCAATGTCCTCAACATTGCTACAATGATGAGGCAGGGGAGGGAGAGAATAGAAGCAAGAAAGGACCACGAATTCAATTTGAGGTGCCTGTAAGAAAGAATCCAAGCGATGAGATTGAATAAGCATGAGATGTTTGGTTGGAGAAATGCTAATGGTAATCAGAGCAAACATAGAGTACTTAATTTTTTTAATGCAGTCCTTAATAAGGGAGGGTAGAGTGGAAGAAAACAAGGTAAAATAAAGGCAAAAAATCATTTGTTCATCTCTCAATGCCTATGTTCATTCAAATAGATATCATTCAATTATCCAGAGTCTTGTATATGCAGATACTATTCTAGATTCTGAGTAAAGTGGTGAACTAGAGAGAGCTCCTACCCTTAAATTTCCTATTCTCGGTGGAAATAAATTCACAACGTTGAGATTAAATGGTTAACACTAACTTTAGGAAAAAAATACAAAATAGGAAATAGGAAAAAAATACTTTAGAAAAAATATACAGATCACATTTGGTTTTATTTTATTTTACTGTTTTAGACATGTCACATTTATTTTGATTTTCCTGTTATTTTGTAGGACTTTGGCTAATAGTTCATAAGTTCATAATTTTGCTAGTTTCTATAAGATGTTTATATTTGTGTATCTAGAAATGTTGATTGGTATGGTATTTCTCTTATAATTCTTGTTTTATCTTTTTTTTTTTTTTTTTTTTTTTTTTTTGAGATGGAGTCTTGCTCTGTTGCCCAGGCTGGAGTGCAGTGGTACAATCTCAGTTCACTACAACATCCGCCTCCCAAGTTCAAGAGATTATCCTGTCTCAGCCTCCTGAATAGCTGGGATTACAGGCACCCACCATCATGCCCAGCTTATTTTTGTAGAGATGGGGTTTTACCATGTTGGCCAGGCTGGTCTTGAACTCCTGACCTCAGGTGATCTGCCCACCTCGGCCTCCCAAAGTGCTGGGATTACAGGTGTAAGCCACCACACCCGGCCTATATTCTTTCTTGAACTTTAATAGCAGCAAAAATCCTCCTAGATATTATCTACTAGATGAAGAAATATGTCACCAGGAGAGGCTTTTTGTGTGTAAAATAACTTTAGTACCCAAAATATGCCACTGAATGTTTTCATATAGCAGTCTTATAAATATAATTTTAAAATAATAAAACTTTAAGATGGGAGTACTAGAAGATTTTAGTACATAAAACTAAATTTTATAAAAAAGTATGCCTCCCTGATACATCTACTTAGTTTGAAATCACAACATATCATGTTTAAAACAAAAATAATCTTGACAGTAGAAAGAGGATGTTCTTGTTCCAAAATACCTTCACATACATTTTGGTAAACAAGTTGTAACTGAATGCATCTAAGTTTTAAAATTCTCTTGTTTAGAAATGTGCACACTTGCACATAGGAAGTGGAAGTTGAACTGCTTTACACTGCACAAGATACAGGTGTGAGCCACCACACCTGGCCTATATTCTTTCTTGAACTTTAATAGCAGCAAAAGTCTTCCTAGATATTATCTACTAGATGAAGAAATATGTCACCAGGAGAAGTGATAAACACATTTGTGACCCAGCCTGAAGCTCTTTGTGAGACAGGTAGACTTTGAGACTTTTAGTGTGATAATGATACATTGTTGATTATTGTTGATAATATTAACTATTGACTATTAAGTTGTTAATAGGAACCGGACAGGGAGGGATTCATCCTACCCAGGCAAATCCAAATGCTAAATAAACATTGATTGAGCATTCGGGTGTGCCAGGCATTAGGACAAGAACTTGGTCTACAAGAAAACCCAAAAGTTCGTAATTCAGACAGAATTTCTTTCCTCAGTATCGGTCCACTAAACATATAGGAATGAACCCTATCATGTGATTTATAGTGCACATGGCTGGAAGCACTCACTCATATCCACTCACTCCTACTTGGTTTAGGAGCATCACTTACTTTTCATATCTATATGATCCTTTTGCTTAACATTGCTCAGAAGTGAGCATCTCATATTAACAAATTTCCTAATTGTTTGGGTAACTGATGCTTAGTCATGTATCAGTCAGTGTTCATTCAGGCAAATGGAAGTTGTTCTTTGTATTTCAATACAGGGGATTAAAGATTTCATTGCTATCAAATGGGCTAGGGAAAGGGCAGGTCAAGAAGCCCAGTACCTACAATCTCAGTCAGCAGCACTGAAGTGGGTTGTCCTCAAGACCTTGCCAGACACAGACACTGCTGTGTGCTTCGTATCCACCATCTGGTCAGCGTCTGCCTGCAACTGCCACTCAAGAATAATGGCCTGTCCTTCCCTTTAGAATCTCCCCAAGTGCCCTGTTCCAATTTTCATGTCCCCATTCTTTTCCAGGCAACACTTTAACTTTTATGAAAGAGGCTTGATGAGGTTCACTGTGAGTTCAGCATTCATTGTTATTCAGTCACCCATAGGATCCAATTTTAGATTTGGCTCTCAGAAATCTTAGCTCTGCAGCTACAAGAAATAAAACGTTCTTTCAGAACATAGAAGCTTTTTTAGTTCCTTGCTTGCGAATTTCTAGATCTTCCTTCTGTAAGCTTCAGTCTTAGATATCCAGCCAGTTCCCATTATTGTTGTCAAACTTTCTGCTCAAACATTCTCTTGAAGAAGTCATACGGTCTTTCAACACTTAGCTTTCTTATAGGCTCATAATTCCAGGAAACTAAAAGTGGAAATTAAAAAATTAGCCTCTGCCCATTGTGTACCAATAAAGTCTCTCTTTTTTTCTTTTGCTAGCAATGAGGACATTACATTCTTTAACTCTATTCAGATCACAGAACTCATCCCGGATTCTCTTCTTTGAGGTTCTGTTTTCCTGAAACTGCTGCCACTAGCAAAAATTTTAAGAGTCAGACTTCAGTCATTAAATCAGAAGTCACTCCGTATAGATGCAACTCATGTGTCTGACCTTATTTACTCGGTTTCCAGCTCCTCCAGAGGTCAAATTGATATTGCATGGCCCAAGGTTTCCACCAAAACTATGACCATTAGCATGAACTATCAGGATGACCCAAGGTCCAAGGTAGATGAAAAAACTCTTATCAAGCAGGATATTCCAGGTTCTCAGAGGTTATCTTCCAGGAGTCAGTCAAGGGGCAAACTTTTCTTTGAAACACGCAGGGTCTGTGCAACTCAGGTCTACTGAGTTAATCCTTTATTGCATACACAGAATCACTGAAATTTGTATCTTAAGAAACCTCAGAGATTATCTGGTTAAACCTCTCTTTTTGTAGGTAAGAAAATCAGATGGATGTGGATTTCAATTCCAATTTTACTACTTATAAACTGTGAGGCATTGGAGAAATTGCTTAACCTCTCTGAGACCAATTTTTTGCACAGATTCTTAGTTAACAAGAGTTATAGTCAAGACGAAGTGAGAACTTATCCAAATGCTTAAGCTAAATTAGTGGTTAAAATATAGGACTAAAAACAATAATTTTTTTCTTATTCAGTAAGTTTGTCAAGAGTATATTATTATACTGATGAAGGTGGGAGAAAAAGTTGCTGTTCTATTAAAAATAAGCATTTTGATAACTAGCACTGTAGAAAAATTTATGTAAGAAGAGATGTCACTTCGTTTTGGAAAATGCCTTGAAGGTCCCTTTGAGAGTCAAGAGTGAGGCTCTCCAGGACTTAGTCTGCAAAGAAAGAAATGAACTGTTTTGCAAAATAATTGGATGAAATACAGCAAGGTAGGAGGGAAAAAAGAGTGAGAAAGACTGGAGTGAAGGGTAAAAATGAGGAGTTGAAAATATTTTTTGAAGAAGTTGGTCAGTGCCACGTTGTTAAAAGCCTTCAAATCTACATAAATTAGTTTCCCAGAGTCTCAGAGCTTGTTAATGAAAGAGCTGAGATGAAAGATCTTTTTAGAAAACCACATTGCCTCTTTAAGAACCAGTTTTTTTTTTTTAAAAAACCACTTTTAATATTTAATAATACCTTGGGGTATTAAACAGAGTATACAACTCTCTTGCTAATATTTGAGATTCTCAGAAGCTGCCCACCAAATATCTGGGTTAATACTGTATTTCACATAGTTAATTAAATATTTACTCACCAAAAAAAAAAAAAAAAAATAGTTTTCAGCTAAGTTTCAGAGAAGGCTTATGGGAAAATAGTCAGGAACCACTGTTTCATTACAAACATTGCAAGAGAAAACAAAATAGTGCCTTATGCCTGACTACTTTTGGTGATTATAATAAAAAATTAAGTTTCCTGAGCTTATTGTTATTGCTTTGCATTGATAAATGCCCGTGGTTTTGTTCAGCTGACATTTTTATGTAGTAACAGGGAAATGTACACCTCTCTTAGTTTTTGGAAACCAACAAAGCCTGGATTTGCAAGTGTGGAGCGTAATATGCTACACTTCAGTTGAGCCTTACTTTAGTCACATGTTTAGAGACAGAATCCAAACACAGGACACAAACGATGAAGAAATGGAGATGTTTGAAAAACTTTTTTTTTCTTCTAATTTTCTGTTTGGGACAATGAGCATTTTCAGCACCTGCTTGCTGTGTCTGGAATTGCCGCGAGGGCCAGGCTTTTGAGCTTATATATTAGAAGCAAATCCCCGTTTTGGACCTCCAGAGTAAAATGCAGGGCCAGCCCAGTATGAACGGTTGTTTTCCTTCTAACTGGCTTCCCTTGGGATTTCTCACTCCATCTTTTTCAGCACTCCAATCCCTTGCTGCTACAGACCTTCCTCCGCTTCTTTGTTTGTCTGAGGTATGGTGGGTATGTAGCTTAAACTACTGGTCATAATTCTTTACATCTGTTAGTATCCTACATCACTTGCTGTGCTTCATGGTGGATTGACTCTACTTCCCTGCTTGAAGTTGGATTTGGCTATCAGACTTGTTTTGGCCAATGGGATATCAGCACATGCGACATGAGCAGAGGCTGAAATATGCTTGTGTGATTAGGCTTGTTTTCTACCACTCTTATCAATGCCATGAAAAGATCACATGCCCCTGGTCTTCTGGTGTGGGGTGACCTGGGCCACCCTGAGCTTGGAGTGAAGGCTAGCCAAACCTAGCTTGGGTCAGCCAAGCCCAGCTGACCTGCACGTGTGCACAAGAATACATGATTGTTGTCTTAAGTTACTGAGCTGTGGGGTGTTTTTTGTTGTTGTTGTTGTTTGACTGTTATGGTAGACAATATCAGAAAATGTAGGAGGAAGGTAAAAGAAGGTAACAAGAAAGAGAAAACCATCCTCAACATCTACTCTGTTCTTTCTTTGGCATGTTGGTTTTACCTTCTAGTCAGCCAGCTACCACTGGTTGCTGACAGACAACACAGCATTTGATCACAATCATAAGACTTGTGATTCTATTTATTGGCCTTAGACTAGAATTTTGTAACTGAAAAGTGAAGACAATAGAAGTACCTACTAGGAGCTCATATGAGCATACAAATAATATAAAGCATCTGGGTTCAATAAATGGGACTAGTATTACTAGCAGCAGCAGCATCACCACTACTAGTAGTTGTAGTAGCAGCAGCAGAAGTAATGTAACCTTGAACTCATCTTCTACATCATCCCACACTTACCCCTGCCAGAGAACTGTGTGGCATTTTCTTACAGGGTTCTTGTAACATCTACGAAGAAACACTGTGATAAAGGAAGATATCCATAGAGTGGTTGTGTGAAAATTTCTTTGAAGTACATGACAAGTTTTCCTTTATCTCAGTCCCATCCTATATTTCTATTTACCCTGAATCTAGGCAGAAAAAAGAAGCCGTGTTCGAGGGGACCCTCTTTATCCAACAGAGAGAGACTCGGGACCATGTATCCCAGAATAATGAAGGTCTGGGGGAGGTAAACAGTCAGAAAATTAATAAAAACAAGGTTGTGTAATGGGAGAAAGATCCAGACTTGTGTTCGCAACTCTCCCGGAATGCCTATGGCAAGTTGTACTGTGAATCTTTAATAAGATACTGAACCTTTACCACTTTCCTTGTTTTCTCCAACATTAGTAACAGTGAAAACTTATGGAAGGGTGGTGATCATGGTTCATGCCTGTAATCCCAACACTGGGACGCCAAGGTGGGAGGATCACTTGAGCCCAGGAGTTTGAGACCAGCTTGAACAACATGGAGAGACCCCTGTCTCCATGAAAAAATTAAAAAAAAAAAAATTTACCCGGCACAACTGTAGTCCCAGCTATCTGGGAGGTTGAGACAGGAAGATTACTTGGGCCTGGGAGGTTGAGGCTGCAGGAGCTGAGAGCATGCCACTGTACTCCAGCCTGGGTGACAGAGTGAGACCCTGTCTCTAGAAAAACAAAAACCAAAAATCCTTATGGGAAACCTGAAAGGAAGCTCTACATTTTTAGAGGCAGAGGAGGGGAGATACTGAAAGTGTGTGTGGGTTCTCAGTGAGCTGGGGGAAGTGGGCTGAGTCAGAGCTATGGTGATAACAACAGAAGGGAAGCAAGACACCCAGGGTTGGGGTTTTTTCTGGAATACCTACTGGATAGGTAGCCTGACCTCTTACTCTTCTCTTACTCTTCCTTCTCTTGCTCTTCTGTTTCCCTTTCCCACTAAAAATCCAACCTCAGACCATAAAAGCATTCGCCATGGACTTAGAATATGAGAAATCGTAATCTCCTTTCTCAGCACCATTGCTAGAAAAACAAGTTTGATTTTCAAAGTGCCAACTGATAAGTATTCTTTTCATCTTTACTGTAATTCTTGAAAATCAAGATCTGCAAAATACTTTGGATGGCATTTGGCCTGGAATGACCAAGAAAGAGCTCCAGGCTGTCCTTGTATCAAGGGGTAGCAACCCCTCTTTAGGGAAGCTTATTCACCGGCAGTTGGGTTCTGACTTATAAGGAATGTCCTTAAAATTAGGCCCCAGATGCCCAATTTGTTGAGTGACTCGAGAATCTCCTGGGAATGAGTGTACCTCTTGGAACCTCTAGCATGACCTAGAAAGGCAGAAGGGAGGGGTCATTCTGGGCACCTTGTGTTGCTGGTTCCCCAGCTGTTAGCCCAGAAGAAGCAAAGTGTACATAAAGAGCATTTAACCTTAGTTTCTCCAGCTCTCACAAATACGAGAGTATACATGAAGGAATGACTGAAGGAGAGGGCTCTGGAATCAGATTGCTAGAGTTGTAATCCTGGATCCTACACTTGCTGTCAAGTGACCTTGAATGATTTAATTCAATTACATCTGCCTCAAAAGTCTATGGACTAAGTAGGATTCATTGCATAGAACTGTGATGGCAGTATATCACCAGTGAAACCTAAAAGACTATTTTATGAGAAATTCTGTAAGACCTTAAAAGCCAGGATCAACGTCTTGATATTTCCTACCACACTTCCCCAAGGATTGGGTGGCAATGCCTGGGAGCTACCATAGCAGCACTGATGTCTTGGGGGAGACTGTGGTGTCTCGAGGACACTGTGAAGTGAATGGGTAAGTTGTAGAGGAACTGCAACAGAAGGAAGAAGCCAGGGCAGCTTCACAGCCAATTCACTTCACTTGTTTGCGGCCAGTAGTGGAATTCTTTAGAGAGCTGGAGTCCCACATAGGAAGACAGGAAAAAGAACATGTAAAAAGGTAACATTTTTGAAAGTAAAGTCCTTCATTTAATCCATACAACCACCTTATGGATTACATATTGATATGGTTTGGCTGTGTCCCCACCCAAATCTCATCTTGAATTGTAACTCTCACAATTCCCAGGTGTTGTGGGAGGAACCTGGTGGGAGGTGACTGAATTATGGGGACGGGTCTATCCTGTGATGTTTTCATGATAGTGAATGAGTCTCATGAGATCTGATGGTTTTAAAAAGGAGAGTTTCCCTGCACAAGCTCTCTTGTCTACTGCCATGTGAGATGTGCCTTCCACCTTCTGCCACGATTGTGAGGCCTCCCCAGCCATGTGGAAGTATGAGTCCAATAAATCTTTTTCTTTCTTTTTTTTTTTTTTTAAAATAAATTGCCCAGTCTTAGGTATGTCTTTATCAGCAGTGTGAAAACAGACTAATATACATACTAATCTTATCCTCAGTTTCCAGAAAAGATGTCTGAGGCAGATGCAATTGAATTAGTTCAAGGTTACTTGCCAGCAAGTGTAGGATCCAGGATTACAACTCAAGCAATCTGATTCCAGAGCCCTCTCTTTCAGTCATTCCTTCATGTATACCCTCATATTTGTGAGAGCTGGAGAAACTAAGGTTAAACACTCTTTAGGTACAGTTTTCTCTAATAAAGTTCACAGAGTTGGAAATATCTAGTTTCACAATGGATCTCTGCAACAGCATTAACAATATCCCCAGAAAAGTACATACACGTGTTAACAGTAATAACTACCCAGGGTATTATAATATCTTGTGGCCAGTTGATCGTTTTTAAAGACATGCTCTTTGGGGAATAAGCATTACACCAAGGGATGCATTAACACAAAAACAAAAAACAAGTTTAGCAGCTGCATTTTATTTTTTTTTTTTTGCTATGAAAGTCTTAGAAAAATAAGCACAACTTTCCCATCCTCAAATTTTTCCATATGGTCTGATTATCTGCGGATTAGGGAATAGATAGGCAGAGAATTGAATGACCTCTTAATATGATGAGATGTAGAAGAAAAATAAATGAGGTGACTGTCCTATTTTTGTGAGGTGGTGCTTCCTACCTAGAAGGCCGAATCAAAAAATAAGTCCCAATAAAACTTAATTTATACATTGTCTTTCTCCTGAATAATTTAAAATGGCTTCATAATTAGGTTATGCATCACGTAGTCCTTTAAATCTATTCATTGGCTTTTTCAGGCAGTGGATATTTTTGAGCACATGTTCTGTATGGTTAGAATCACCGTGTTACGTGTTAATGAAAAGACACTGTCACTGTCTACTGGCTTATAGAACTCCCATCTAGTGGAAGAAAGAGGCAAAAAAGCAGCTAAATATGCTAGAAACAATGTTATTGATTTGCACAGGGTATTATCGAGTTATTTAACTTCACCCTGAGGCCTGCAGACAGGAATATTGGAGGAGTAAGAAAAAAGCTTTCCATCCACTTGAGGATGGAACTCCTTTTCTGAGTGCTACAGCACGCATGAAGTTAAGTCAGCCAAGCAAAGGACTGGCATGTGGTGGCAGGCAGCAGTCCCTTCATGTGCACTGCATGGGGACGGCTGGAGCCAAGGGGGAGGTGAGAAGCATGTCAGTGTCTCAGTGTGTGGGTGAACTCGGAGCCACATAGTCTCTGGAGCTCAGGCTGGGAGGGATCCAGCTAAAATGGCAGCAGCCAGGAGCCCGCTCGTGGGAGGTCTTGTGTACCATGCTAGACGCTGCAGACTGAAGCCAGTGGGAGGCAACATTTTCACTGCTTTGCGGATGTGTAGAGTATTTTTTTCGCAAAGTTCAATTTATTCAATGGAAGAAACTGGCCATTTTTTTCCCCTGAGATTACAGTACTGTATATTGTGTGTATGTATGGTTTAAAATGATCTTTTCTGAAAGGATTGTGATAGAAGATGGCATTTTAAAAAGTAGTCCTTCCTTAGCAAAATGTAAATTTGGCATCTTCCTGTAAGTTTCTAATATTAAAAAAAAAAATTATCCTGGTCTGTAAATTGAAGAGACTGAGAGCTACTGCTGTAGGGAAGGGAGTAATTGAAGAGATTTAGCAATAGAATAGCGTAGCTGGATCTATACTTTAGTTTTTTCAACTGTGTGGAGAGGAACTTGAGGGAGACCAGACCTGAGGTAGGGAGATCATTGATGAAGTCAATGATCTATCCTAGGAGAGACATGATGAAGGTCTAATCTAGCATTGAGCAGTAGGAAAGATGGGGATTGGGGGACAAATTAAAAAATATATTTATAAGATAAAAGCAGGACTTGGGGACTGGATACAGGAGGAAGGGAGAGGAATGAATATCACCATTCCCTTTTGCACCATGTCAAGTGGTGAGTGAGATTTTTCATGTTCACAGAGTGGCTGAGGCTACTTGGGGGCAAACATAGTTGTTTGCTCCCATTTCTCTGTCCAGTGCAATTGGCAGAAAGACGGAGGAAGGCAGCAAAGTGACCTTCAATGCAAGACCAGATGCCTTCAGGGTCAAATCACTTTGGAAAAAAATCTCCATAGATACCAGCTTTAAGTTTGGTGGAAACAGAAGCTTTTGATTATGAGAGGGACTTGGTATAAAATAAAGTGGCATGGTGTGGGGACTGAAGGGATAGCTGCATAGAAAAGACATTATAAAAGCCCAGCAATGGACCAGGACAGATGTGAGTCATGTGTATGATGCTTGCCTTGCTTCTTTACATAATCAATGCAAGTGCTAATGCCTTATCCCTTCTTCTCACTTCTAATTCCTACAAGGAATTGAAAGTGGCAGTCAGCTCCGGCCAGTGGTCATAGCTCAGATGAATCTTGGTTGTAAGGGCAACCATAAACCTTTTGCCATCTTACAGAAAACAGATTTAACGATTTAACTGTGTATTTGATTTCCATTCAATCACAAACTGTGTATTGATTCGCAACTCGTGAAATTACGCTGCTTTCACTATTGAGGCACAAACCACACCCTAAAAGGTAGTTGAGTGCTCTCTGGAAAAAGAAATTTCCTGTATTTACGGATGGTGAATTAGTTAAGAAACTAAAATTTAAATTGCAGGTCTTCTGACCATGGATTGTGATCAACAGAACTTAATATTATAAGTTAAAATGCTGAAGCCTCCTAAGGAACTGGTAAAATACACAACACAGTCTTCAGAAGACTGCTGGGAAAAGACTTGCTGAATGATAATAAAAACTCAGGAGACAAGGCCATGTCTCTTGAGTTTTGATTCTACTTGACTCTGAGAAGAAAGTATGTTTGAAATGTGGAAAACAGTCAGGACTTGAATTTCAGAAGGCTGCATCACAGCATATTACAGCAGGAAATTAACTCTGAAGGAATTACAACGTGGAAATAAAATTAAGAGAGAGGCACTGAAGATGAGGCTGCTGAAATGATCTTGACTTAGGGAATGGCATGCCTTTCAATTCAACAACCAGTAGTCACACTGAAACATTAACAATCATTCTTCACAGTGTGCACTTATGGGGCAGGATGTAGAACTGCATTATTTTCTCTGAAATGACTCTACCCCATTCTCTTGAAGTGTTAATACTGTTATGAGGTAATGGGAGCTAAGTGACTTTCAGTTACATTTACTTTCAGAAAGTAAATAGTGGACTTATAGGAAATTAGCTGATAAAAGTTCGTGAAACAACACATTCATCAGGGATATGCTGAGCATTGATACTCTGTGGGCAATCCCCAGCTGTGGGTGCAGTTGACCCGTTACCTATGCAACATCATTTTTTTTTTCTTCCACCTTCTAACAGTACCCAAATGTCTCTTTGGGGCATCACTGTTCTCCCTACTGTGTAGTAGCCCTAGAATTCTGCTGCATTGACCCACTTCCAGCTGCTTACCCTAGAAGGATACTCTCATCTTCCACGACACAAAACTTGGTTGAGGGAACCCAGGTCTAAGCCAATCAGTGCATGATATGACAGTGACCACATGGGTGGTTCAATCTATGTGAAGTTCTAGGGCTTCGTGGATGTGAAAAAGGAAGCTTGCAGTTCTGGTTGCTGTTGGCAGCCATCTTTTGATCATAAGAGCAGCTACTTTGAAAACTAAGCCCATATAAGAAGGAGAGCGAGCCAAGAGAGCTGCAGACAAATGGAGCCAGAGTCCTGATCAAACCAGATTCACTGCCTGCCTTTCCCGGGAACTTTCCAACTACATGATACAGGAGATCCCCTTTATAGTTTGCTAGTAGGTTTGTTAGTTAGGTCATTGGTTGGTTGCTTGTTTGCTTCGCTGAGGTAGGGGGGTGAACAAGTGTAAAGCTTGGTTCTATGTCTTTACATTTACACAAGTATTAACTTTGGTTCTCTATCCTTAAGTTTAATTGTGGACTGACTGGGTTTTTTCCCTTATCCCTTTCCAGCAGGCAATACTATCAAGCTAATTTGTTCTTTTCCTTTTTAATTTGTAGATATTTCATGCTGAAAAATCTGACCTTCTTTTTCAGGGTCTATTGAGGGGAAAACAAGATGGCGCTTAATGCCTGAGAGAGCAGGGAGAAAGACCTTTAGACTGTGGGGAGGGCCAAAGCTTCCTCTGATTCGTTTCCCAACCACAATCCTGTCCCAAGGCTTCCCTGGATGTCAAGACATCATTTTATGTACATTATTAAGAGGTTGGTCCTTGAGCTTAAGACTTGTCCATCAGTGTGATTCAGACCAGTATAAAGATACCTGATTAAGTGATGAAGTGGGTCTGCCACGAACTTACATACACAGAGGGCTGAGAGTCTTCTAGGGGAGATCTCATTCTCTGGGAAGTCCAGGAAACAAGCTTGATATAGTAAACCGTAATTTTTAGAGCAGAGACATGATTCAGAGCATAGCTCCGTGTGGACTCACATGTGGTTCCTGGGATGGGAAAGAAAGGGCTGTGGGTAAGAAATGAAGGAAGCTAAATAGGAAGAAAGGGGGAGGTGTGAGGAAGGAAGGAAAGGAGAAAGAATGTGGCTGGGTGTGAGTGACCTTCAAGGGCTGAGATTCTGCTGCTTTTCCAGATGTAGCTGTGTCTCTAGCCTGGTCAGGGTAATGGTGAACCCAGAAGTGCAGACAATTAGTTTAAAAAAAAAAAAAAAAAAAAAAAAAAAAAAAAAAAAAAAAAAAGCAAACACCCCCAAACTCCATGATAATAAAATAAAAAGAAATCAGATAACAGCAGAAAATATTGCTCGAGACTACAGCAGAAAATATAGTTAGAAACTATCACCTAGAAGAAAGTTTGCAATTTCATATAAAATTACTGGTTCTTCAAACATTTACCAGGTATCAAAACTGCTATCGGCCGGGCGCAGTGGCTCACGCCTGTAATCCCAGCACTTCGGGAGGCCGAGGCGGGCGGATCACGAGGTCAGGAGATCGAGACCATCCTGGCTTACACGGTGAAACTCCATATGTACTAAAAATACAAAAAATTAGCTGGGCATGATGGTAGGTGCCTGTAGTCCCAGCTACTTGGGAGGCCGAGACAGGAGAATGGCGTGAACCCAGGAGGCAGAGGTTTCAGTGAGCCGAGATGGTGCCACTGCACTCCAGCCTGGGTGACAGAGCGAGACTCCGTCTCAGAAAACAAACAAACTAACAAAACCACAACTGTTCTCACTGGAAAAAAATGTGGGAAAAAACTTTGTTCCCTTCTAGTGCAAAATGCTTACAATGTAATGTTTTTGTAGAAGAATACCAACTGTAGGTGATTTCTTTTTCTTTTCTTTTTTTTTTTTTTTTTGAGATGGATCTCATTCTGTTGCACAGGCTAGAGTGCAGTGGCGCAATCTCAGCTCACTGCAACCTCTGCCTCTCAGGTTCAAGTGATTCTTCTGCCTCAGCCTCCCAAGTAGCTGGGATTACAGGCGCGCACCACCACACCTGACTAATTTTTCTATTTTTAGTAGAGATGGGGTTTCACCATGTTGGCCAGGCTGGTTTCGAATTCCTGGCCTCAGATGATCTGCCCACCTTGGGCTTCCAAAGTGCTGGGATTACAGGCATGAGCCTTCACACCCAGCCCGTGATTTTTCTTCAAAAGCAGTTCTGGTGCCAAGGAAAAATAGACCCCGGGGGAAATTACATTGGTGTGATGGTAGCTTCCAACTTTACTCCAGTCAAGCTATCCTAGATGTCACAGGACAGAAAGCCTCAAGGACTAAATTTAGATGCTCAAATTGCATGGCGGATTGGATCTATCTAGAACATTCATCAAGTGTAAGGGAAAAGAGATATGAGGTGAGTGATTACAGGGTAGGGTGGGAGCACCATGGGAGGACCGATACTAAATCCTGTATTATACAATTGCTCACATATCCCCTTTTTTTTCTTTCCCTCCAACGCTACCTTTTCTTCTCCTCTCCCCCTAACTCCCCTTCATGTCAGTTTTTTGCTAATGGAGATGTGGTTACAAGGATCAGAACTTCAGCAGGGGACATAGAAAGCCGAAAATGTCTGGAGTCAATGTATGCTTGTTCCATTGGAGAGATGGGAGCAAGAACACCTGGCTACAGCTGTACTCACCAATTAGTTTGCTGGGGAGCTGTTAACTTTTTTTTTTTTTTTTTTTTTTTGAGACAGATCCCACTCTGTCACCCAGGCTGGAGTGCAGTGATGCAATCTCCCAGGTTCAAAGGTTCAAGTGATTCCCCTGCCTCTGACTCCTGAGTAGTTGGGATTACAGGCACCCCCCACCACACCCAGCTAAATTTTTTATTTTTAGTAGGGATGGTTTCACCATGTTGCTCAGGCTGGTCCTGAACTCCTGACCTCAAGTGATCCACCTACCTTGGCCTCCCAAAGTGCTGGCATTATAGGCATGAGCCACCGCACCCAGCCTGAACTTTGTCTTTTGGGCAGAGCACATGCTAGCCCAGAATAGGGCCCCAGTGGCTGGCCAGTTTAGAGATGACAAAACCGTCACTCTGAAAGTGGCTTGATTTATACTTTAGGATTTAATCCTTCCATCTTTTCTCTTTATAATACTCTTGAGTGTTCCATCTTTTAAAAAATCACATCATCCATTCTACTTTAACATGTCTTACTGGTTGTTGGCTATCTGTAGTGAGCAAATCTTGTGAATTCTGCTCATGTCTCATATACCTGCTCACTCACTGTCTTCATTCAGCACATAGCCTAAGTTTTATCCATCCTACTTGCTTGTTTGTGAAAACAGAACTGAATATTTACAATTAATAGTGAGCACACATTACAGAATAAGCTTTGCCTGCCTCACACAGAAAGCCAATTCCCATTTTCACCATCACCTACAGTTCAGTGAAAGAACTGAGTGAAATGAACTAAAAACATGGCGTCTCTCCTGTAGCATCTTAGGAATCAAGAATGACCATGACTACTGCTGCTATCATGTTTCATTGAGTATTTACTCTTGAAAAAAATGTTTGACATGCATTATCTTACCCAGTCCTCATAATGAAACATTAGGTAGGTATTATAATATTGAGTGTACAGGTAACACAACAGAGGCTCAGAAGAAAGATGACTTGTCAAAGTCAAGTGGCATGTGGAGAGCAGAGCAAGAAAAGGAACCCCAAACTCTTTTACCCCAAAATCCCTCTTCTGGTCACTGGGCTAGGGTCTTCCATTCCCAGAGCCCTATCAGGGGTCCCAGGTATTCTCCTCCGTGCCCTGCTGTCATCTCCTCATCTTTACTTCTGTGAATGATGTACACCTCTGAGCTCCTACAGGAACCTCCAGGATGGCTTATTCCTCATGTGCTCATTTAAATAATGATGTGACATTAAAATCCAGGTCACATATAAAGCAAATTAATAAGGATTACTTATTTAAAATGAAGTCGAAGATCCACACAGTATATTTAATCAGATAGTGGATGTAAATAGCTTGTGAACACTATATGTGAGAAGGAATGACTACATTGTTTAGTCAGACAGAAAAAAAATACAGCAAGAGAGAGGCAGCATGACATTCATAGAGGACAGTGCTCATGTGATAAGAGACACACACGAGTGTCATGAGCCAGATGCTGTACGTGTATTATTTCAAATCCTCACAACCACTCTGAACGATGGGTATTACAGATAGGAAAACGAGGCACAGCCTGGTTAATAACATGCTCCAAGTCACTCAGCTAAGAAGCAGTGGGGCTGGGTTTTGATTCCAGTTGGTGGTGGTTCTTTCTGCCATATCAACATGTACCGTACGGCAACATGGAAGAGAGAATGTGGAGGCTAGAAGGGAAACTAGAGGCCTGTAGAATACTTTTCTTATAAAGGAGGAAATGGAAGTCTTTGAAAATGGAAAATATAAAATCAGAATTGTAAGTTTCCAACAAAAAAGGAAATTATATTTGGATAAACAAAAAGAAAGCAACCTCTGTTTACCCAAGTTTAGCCCAATTCAGTACAGTATGTTTTTCCATGTCCTGAAATGTTAAAAATACCTCGGTGCATTAGAAAGATCATTAGCTGGATTTATTAAGCTAAAGACAAAGGCCTCAAGTCAGATTGCTATTTGCTGAATGTTCTGTGCTCTCCCACCCCTAGTCTAAAAAGAACTCTTAAGTTTATTTGGCATATACTCACGTGTTTACAAGTACAAATCTTAATTTCTTTGCATCCATGGACATCAAGTTTTGTAAAACAAAGCTTAATTGTAAAATGCCATAGAACATGACTAGGTTAGAAAACAGTAATATTTTATCAGTTGTATCTGCTATAAATCATTTCTAATCTCTTAACTACCAAAGCTGAATTTTCTACTGGGATTCTTATTTTTTCCTTTCCTGCCTTGTATTACATTCCCTGCCCCCTGCTGAGTATAATATTGTAGTTTAACTTCTGATGGTTGCAGTAGTTGTTGTAAGTAATATCTCTAGACTGCAGCTGTTTTTGACGAGCTTAAATGAAAGAAAAACCTATCCGACAGCTTCTAAATCTGAACGTATTATGAAGTTGCATTCATCTACAGGTTACAAAGTGAGTTAGTGGCAGAATGGGACTGAAACTGACGCAGGGGATGTGTAGGAGAGCTGCCATAAATTTGTCTCCACAGATAATTGGTCTTGCGTCTAATTTCTGACAAAGAGAATGACCTAATATAGCACTCTAAAGCAAAAATAATCATTTTTGTTAGCAGCCTTTAATTGGCTTATGTAATTGGTCAGTATATTTAGTTACCTGGGAGTACATATTTTTGTTAAATTATGTTAAAAGACTCATCATAAAGTTTCATTGTTTAAAATTTGACATTCCAAGCATTTATGAAGTTTTAATGGCTGTGGTGGGAAATTGTTAACTGGTACTTTTAGAAATTTCAGGCTAAAGGAATATCTTGAGCTTTCATTGTGTAATTGTGAATGGGACCAGCACCAGAATTATTTTATGAGGAAAGCTGGACCCAGTCCATGGGGACTCCCTCAGCCTATTTCTGTGCAAAGGTAAGGTAAGTCTCCATAAAGAACATGAGCCCTGGCTTGACATCTTGATTTTTGCAAGATAACATGCTTGTGTTATCTTCTCCTCAGCTGCTCAATCAATCTTTTTTTTTTTCTTCTTTTAGATGAGGGTCTCACACTATGTTGCCCAGGCTGGAGTGCAGCCATGATTCGCAAGGATGAGCGTAGCACACTGTAGCCTCGAGCTCCTGGGTTCAAGTGATTCTCCCACTTCAGCCTCCCAAGTAGCTGGTACTACAGGCATGCACCACCGTGTCTCGCTTTGATAAATCTTATTGAACTATTTTTGCCAGGAAGCATAACTCCAAATTCCTGATGACCAGCTCTCAAAGGAGTGCCATGATGACAGGAGCCACCAATTCCCCTTGTGTTTCAAATTCTATCTCAGAAGCAAAGCCAAATCATGAGGACCAACGTACTGTGGGTCTTCACCTAGTGCACTTTCTGAATTGATCTCAGATGTCCTGGCTCTTGCATCTTGTTGGGCTAACTAAATAGCTGTGAGATGATCACTGCTGAATGTATACCCACTGGCAAGGCTTCTCCTTTCTGTCTTGTATAAAGCTGATTTTGCCACTCTGCTTGGTGGGTAACAGTGGCAGTGGCAGAAACCAGGGGAGTTTGCCTTATGTTCTCTGGTCTTGGTGGCCACCTGCTGGTGGGTTATTCCCTCTGATTGCTCATTTGCCATTAAGTGGGTTGGTGACAATGGATATTTGTGGAACGATTGTCCACCACTTTCTGAACACCTACACAAAGATCTGTTACTGCATACCAGGGGTTTGGTCTAGGTCCCATAGCTTGCTCCACAAAAAGAAACAACGTGTATTGCCAAGGAACCAGGCTTTATTATTTTATGGGTGATGTCAACCAGGGTGATGGGAGCCAAGTCTCAAATCCATCCCTTCTTCTCAACTAAGGTCAGGGGTTTACATAGCTGGGAAGGAAAACAGAAGGGGCAAGGAGGAGGAGTTGGTCAACAGGCAGCAGGTGGTTGAATGAAGGGTCTAGTGTCTCATTGTGACCACGTGTAAGAAAATAGGAATTAGGGAGGGGTAAGAAGGGGACTTGGTCAACAGTCAACAGATGCATCTCATTGTCTGGGTACAGTGATCTAGAAAGCCTTAGCTCCCCGATGGCATCTGACAGTCCTGGCAATTGGTTTCCTGAGAAAAGATGGAAGTGTAAAATTGGGTTGGCTTCGGATCTTTTGTTCTGATTGTTGCCTTGTTTCCTAAATATCTCCTCCCACAGTCCTCCTTGTGGTTTCCTTCCACAGTCCGCATTGCTCAGTACTGCCTCTTTTCTTTGAGACACAGTCTTGCTCTGTCACCCAGGCTGGAATGCAGTGGGGCGATCTCGGTTCACTGCAACCTCTGCCTCTCAGGTTCAAGTGATTCTCCTGCTTCAGCCTGACGAGCAGGTGGGACTACAGGCACGCGCCACCATGCGAGGGTAATTTTTCTATTTTTAGTAGAGATGAGGTTTCACCATGTTGGCCAGGCTGGTCTTGAACTCCTGACCTCAAGTGATCTGCCTGCCTTGGTCTCCCAAAGTGTTGGAATTACAGGCGTGAGCCACCAAAGTGCTGGGTTTACAGGCATGAGCCACTGCATCCAGCCCAGCACTGCCCATTTCTTCCACAGAACATCATTCATGATGCATAAAAGCACTCTGGTCCCAGGCCCTTCTGCTTTCTCGGGCTTCTCTCTCCTGGCTCTTACCAGTCTCTGTATCCACTCCCACTTCTACTCACTTCTCAGGAGGGAAAGCTGAACGCTAGTCTCAGTTTAGGTGAGGAGGAGGCAGTGGTGGAGCTTTAGCTCTATTTGAGGTATCTAAAGCCAAGCATGTCTCCTTATGAGGCTTAACTACCCATTATGTAGAAATGGGACTTCAATACACATGTCAAGTACAGCCAAACCAAACCTAGTTCAATCTAGGCTCAATTCCAGTTGGAAGTGAGGATTCTACTTTCATATGCTTCTTCCTGTCTCAAATCTCAGCTCTAGATCTCCTGAAACCAGTTGTTCAAATGGCTTGGGCCATTTTTTTCAAGATGATTTCCACAGGAAAAATTATACAATTTTGATAAGAGATTTAAAAAGAGAAACTGAGTTAATGGAGATGTATCATGTTTATGGAAAGGAAGAAAATATAATAAAGATACCAATTGTTCCCAACTTGAATTATAGATTCAATGCAACTGAAATCAAAACCATAAAACTTTCTATGCTTATTTCACCACTTATGTGGAAGGGTAAAGGGTCAAAAGTAGAATGCTTCTGAAGTATCAGGTATCAGAACTTAATGTGAAGCTGTTGAAGGAAATTAAAATATTTCACTCCCAAATATATTTTTTGACCTATTTTGAAAAGGCTGCTGCAGGGCCAGCAGATTGAGTTGGGAGAATTTTGCATCTGTAGAGAATCCTCATTAATGTAGCCAGACCTTCCCTTTCTAGGCATTTCCCAGACCTCAGTGAGGTTAACTGAGTCTGGCACCTTTAAAGGTCTGAAAAGAGACATTTACCATCTATTCTCTGAGGACTGCTATCTATGAGGCTTTAGCTAATGTATAACAAGGCCACCTTTGCTAGCCAGGCCACCTCCTTTTAAGCCTCTCATTAAACCTGATTTACCAACATAACCTGTTCTTGGCTATGTTCTGAATCCTCATTCTTTCTATAACCTCAAGATGCTATATAAGCTTCTGTGCCTTATTGTCGGGTTGGGTCTTCCTTCTGAAGACTCCCATGTATTCTGCCTTTTGCAAGTTGATTTTTCAGTGAAACTTAAGAGGGTCAAGATTCCCCCTTGGCTCCCACACTGTAGTCATTAAGATAGTGAGATAACAGCAGAGGGATAGATGTGGGGTAGATGTATACATCATATCAAAGTACTCCCCAAGTGCTTATTGATTAGGTATTAAGTTCAAAATTCTTATTATATAAATGGATAGTAGAGAAGTTTGGCATACAACAAATTAACCAGGTATTAAAAGTTCACTGCACCAGTAATGGGACAAATTAACGTCATGTTCCTCCTCATACACTGCACTGAGAAGGACACAGTATCACTTCAGTGGTGTTCTGGGGCCAAAAATGCAAAACCTCAAGTTACTTATGAGTAAACCCCAGACAAAGTCAAAACAATGGGCATTCTACAAAGCAGTTGGCCTGTACTTTACACAGGCGTTGAGGTCATGAAAGACAAGACAGAAGAGCTGCTCCAGAGTGAAGGAAAGACTGAGGAGAGCAAAGACCATGGGGTGGCCATCAAGCAGACCATCCAGAGGCAAAACTCCTTTTCTGAGGAATTCAGGAGTAATTAGGCTTCCCTACTATCTAAAGCTGACATCTGGTAGCAGACTTCTTTCACCACAAATGTATAAGTAATTAGAACTTCTGTACATCTCTGGAATGTATGCATGTTGAAACTGACTGTGTGACCCTTGATGACATCAAGGCACCCAAATGTCTACAAATGTAATCATTTATCATGACCTATGTGGCTAATATGGTTTAAATTACCCTTAACTCCCACTTTAAGGTTCATAAATACCCCTAAAGAAAAATCCACCATGGTGTGCTCAGTCCTCTTGCTGAGATGCCTGACTGTACTCTTCTATAGCGTTCTATCTATCAAAACTTTCCTTTTCAAAACTATGCTGTTGTGGATAAATTATTCTTACTACCTATGAGTCAATCACTTTCCATTGCAGAGGCTCTGACACCTTACCTGGCAGAGTCATGGAACTCTTTGCAGAGTTCAATCCTAGACTACACCCTGGACCATGAGGGAAACAATTGGCAAAATCTAAATGGAGCATGTGGATTTGATAGTAGTATTATATCAATGTTATTTTCTTGATTTTGATGGTTGTATTTGCCTGTGTAGAAGACCATCTCTATTTTTAGGATATACATACTAAAGTATTTATGAATAATACCACCTCGTATTTGAAACTTACTCTGAAATAGTTCAGAGAAAAAATTATGCATATACAGGAAGAGAAAAGGATGAGACAGAGAAAGGGGGGGTAAGAGAGAGAATAAGAATTATATGGTAAATGTGATAAGATATTAACGGCTATGGAATTTGGGTAAAGGGAAGAGAGAGAAATGCTTCATATTTTTCTCTCAACTTTTCTGAAAGTTTGTTATTTTAAAATAAAAGGTTAAAAGAATATATTGAGAACTCTTACAAATAAGAAAAACGTGAATGATACAACATAAAAATGGAGGTGAGACATGAACAAACATTCTGCACGAGAGGATATACGCATGGCCAATAAAGCCAAAATGACATTTTTGACATCATTGGCAATCCCAGTTAAGACCATAGTGAGGTACTATGTACCACTTTGCATTTATTTAACTGCCAAATGTTTTAAAATCTGAAAATACCAAGTGTTTGAAAGGCTTTGGCCTCAAATTATTTGTTATAAATTTCTGAAAGGAGTGTAATTTGTTGCTGTCATTCTAAATGACATTTTGTCACTCCCTCAGAGTTGAACATTTGCATACTGGGTGTGACCTAGTAATTCCACCCTTAAGTACATATCTAGGAAAATCTCTCATATACACCTGCACCTGGGGATATGTACAGCATACTCACAGCAGTGACACTTATAATAGGGAAAACCTAAATGCCCATTGGTGGAAGAGTGCGCAAAAGAACTGTGGTACATTCACACCACAGAACATTGTAGAGCAGCTAAAACAAAAGAACTCTAAGATGGAAGAATTTTAACAATATAATAGAAAATGAAACAGGAAGCCATTCCCCAATTACCTACAGTATGACACCAGTTTTGAAAAGTGAAAACTAAAATACAAAAAATTATGCATTTATAGAGATTCATAAAACTGTATAAAAAGAATGCAAGCAGAGAGTGGCCACATGGAATGTGTGGTTTTATTGCCACAGCGAACATTAGGCCCTAAAGGTGAATTGATGTTCCTAACTTTAGAAACTGAATGTTTTTGATAACTTAATTAACAAGCTTTTTCCTCAGCTTTATCAAGTTTCTAATGTCTTAGAGTTCACTCTTATCCAGGATACCTGTTACACAGATTTGGCCTGTAGTTTTTCTATAGTGAGCAAAATATGAAATTTTATACTTATACACTAAAATATATGCTCCATGAAGACAAATATTTTTTGAGTTTCATGTTTACGATTGTATCTCCAAAATCTAGCACAATACCTGGTATTTGGAAGACAATCAATACATAATATCTACTAATCAATAATAATGAATGCAGATCTGTATTTGTCAATGTTAAAGGATAACATTGCAGTAACATAAAATGTCCAGTGGGTAGAGCCCACGTTGCATTTTGTAAAGTGAAAATTTTTGATGAATGCTTTCATGTCCTTGGGAGAATTTTAGGTGGTTCAGCCGGACCTCTGTAATAAGTTTGGATTTTCTTTGAAGTGTACTAATTGTCACAGAACTGCAACCTTTTAAATGTGGCATATGTGTTTAATCAACAACTTTCTAATATTTAAACCATTTTGTTCTTGAGTTAATATCAAGTAAACTCTTTCCTCTCCACACAATTCAATTAGGTTGCTAAGTTTATTGTACTTATTTCTGGGCAAAAAACTAAAAATGTTAAAGAATGAGAAAAATCTGTTTAAAATAGAATGAGCGGTAAAAAGATGGTAAACAATGTAACATGAATGACAACTATGATGATAATGTCTAAGGAAAAAAGAATCAAAGCAATTTTCCGTATTATTTCTATACCCAAAGGCCTGATGTTGTTGTAAGCTCAGGGCATTTGTCTTACCTTATTTAATTTAGCTTCCTTTCTTGAATCACTTGCAGAAAATCATCAGTAACATAGGGGATCATTCCCACATGGCTCTGTGCATCTGCTAACCTGGCCCATCTCTCTCTCCTCCCTACTTTGGAAAATTTCCACCATGCTCTCTGGAATTCAAAATCCATCATCTGCAAAATCCCTACATCCCTTATTTCTTCTCTGAACACTGTTGGCTTTTTGACTCAGTGGAAACCTGGCTCTAGTGTGAAGAGCCTGCTGTCTTGCATGTAGCTTTTGTTCCCACACCCCTCTGACTACAAGGTCTTGGGGGCCAGTAGATGCCAGCCAGCCCCTCATCGCTGTCCCAACCATTCTCCTCTCCACCTAACCCCCAGCTTTGAAGTCTTTGTCATCTGACGATTGCACAACCCCTTCCTACTGCAGTCATTTACTTCTAGTCCCTCCTCTTCATTTCTATACTATTTTTAGATCCTGGCTCACTGTCAATTTCCCCCTAAAACTCCTGTGACAAGTATTGGTTATTTCAGTATCTAGATAGATGATCATTTCAAAACATGGGTTCTAGGTTTCTTAACCTCCTCTCCTTTAGGGATATTCCCCTCTACCTTACCTCAGTCATTCTTTCCCATGGTCACAACCCTTGCCTTTGTGTTTGCCAACTACTACATCCCTACCTTAATCTCAGTTTCTAGCATATACTTCCTTACCATTGCATTCTATCAAAATACTCTCTCGGATGCCCTGTCTTCACTTTCCCAATTCCACTGGACCTTCAGTTCATTGCTGTGATCACCTTTTCTCCTTCTCTCACTCTTCCTCATCACCTCACTTTACAGCCTTATGTGGAAGGGATTCCATGCTTTCACATTGTTATAACTTTCTTGCATACTTCTGTATGGCCTTGCTTTGTCCTTTATTACAGTGCCTGGAAAACCCCAGCCCAGTTACATCTAACTCTGCCTATTCCGTGCCTGCCTCCTTGCATCTGGATACGACTGGATAAAAACCTATAGCCATGACTACCAGACCCATGTTAAATTTATATTATGCTAACTCAAGTGGAATCTTTGGGCTACCTGGCAGTTCTGCTTCATCACACTGCCCATTAATTCTCCCATTCTCTAAAGCAGTGTTTTTCAAATTGTGCATTTAAAAACTTAAATAAAGCCGAATAGGGTACACAGCATAAAATAAGGATAAACACTATTTCATGAAATGCTTGTTCCATTTATATGTGTATGTACATTTATATACACATGTGTGTGCCAGTTTGGGATATAAAATGTGGTGTGAATTAAAAAAAAAAGTTCTAGGCAACTTTTTCACATTTTCTTCCTTCTCCTTGAACTTCCATAACCTTTTTCATCTCTTCACTCTCATCTGATGCTTCTGCTGCCTATTTTACTAAGAAAACAGGAGGACTCAGAAGACAGCTTCTGCACCTATCAGCCTATGCATGCCCATATTCTTCTCTCCTTGTTATTCTCTGCATCTCTAAGCCCAGCCCTTCCACATGTCTCCTAGATCCATTCCATCATTTCTCAACTTCTAACTCAACTGTCTAGTTACTAGTAATTATGAACCTCATGCAAGTTCTTTCTAATGGATCATCGATTTCACCCTCTCTTACTGTACCATTCTTCTTAATATGAGGCATTCTGCAGTAGCTCCCATGTTAAAGACCAAATCCAAACAAAGCCTTTGGTCATTCCCCTCTAGCTACTGTGCCATTTGTTTCTCTTTACAGGAATAGTCCTCTAAAGAGTTGTCCACACTTTCTGTTTCTGAGGATTCTCCTCTCACTTTCCTCTGCCCTTACCTCAACAGGGTTTTTATCCCCGCTATTCTACCAAACTATTCTACCAAAAACTTTTCATCAAAGTTATCAGTGACCGCCACTGTTCTCTAATTTCCTAAATTCAATGGGCTTTCCTCAAAGACATCTCTCTCTCCTCCTTGCAATACTTCCCCCACTTGACTTTCAGGCCACCAGGCTCTGCTTTCCTGGTTTTTTCCTACTTTCCTACTTCACAGGTCATTTCTTGTAAATGTTTGAGTGCTCATGTCAGACTTGGAGTGTCCAAGGTCTCCCTCTTGAAGCTCTTGTCTTGTTTATTTATACTTATCCCCTGATAAGTATAAATCCCCTGATAAGCTTTCATCTAGTCTTCTTGGGTTAAGTTCTATTTATATGACAATGATTCCCAAATGTATAGAGCCCAGGCCTTTCTCCTGAAACCTTTTTGGCATCATGGACCAGTGTCTATGGAAGACAGTTTTTCCACAGACTAGGGGTGGGGGAATGGTTTCAGGATGAAACTGTTCCACCTCAGATCATCAGGTATTAGATTCTCATAAGGAACATGCAACCTAGATCCCTCACATGCACAGTTCAAAACAGGGTTCACGCTCCTATGAGAATCTAATGCTGCCACTGATCTGACAGTTGGCGGAGCTCAGGCGGCAATGCTCGCTCACCTAACCACCTCTCACCTCCTGCCATGCGGCCCGGTTCCCAACAGGACGTGGACCAGTACTGGGTGTTGGGGACCCCTGTTGTAAGGGATAAAAAGAGTCAATGTTTATGTTCTTAGGGGACTTAAATATCTTTTAAGGAGTAATATGATAATAAAATCGACCAGAAGGCCAGAAAAAATATATTTTACCTTCCTGAAAATGTTCATTTTTAAGAAGCATTGAAACAGTAAATAAAACACTAACGCATCATAATTAGCAGATTCATAAATACTCACATTCACCAGACCAAAAAATTAATTTATCAATGTGAGAGAGCTCTGGCAAGGAAATCCATTTTCCCTCCCACCTGACCTTTCCAGAAGTGTCTTTTTTCTTACTGAAGGTCAGTCTGTCACCCTAGTCCCTTGATCACTTTCTGCAGTTTCCTCCACTGTGCTGCTTCATCATTTATTCACTCATGTATCCATTTGGCAGACATTTATTGGATACTTAGGTGTCGGGTAAGTCATTAAGACTAGGGGAGAAGAAAAGAAAAAGATACAATCCAAGGCAGCAAGGAGGTCATGGTCTAGCGAGATTCCTTTATCTTGCATCTTTTAGTGGTGAGTGGCTTGTTCTCTGCAGGTTCCAACCTGTTCACAGATCCTCTTTCTTGATTTTTCCTCTGGCCATGGAACTACCAGTTCTCCTCCCTGCCCACTTCCAGCATTGCCCTGCTTTTCTTCCCTTCTCATTCAGGCCCCTTTCAGGGTCCTTGTACTCTCACTGTGTCCCCCTCCTCACCTGCTTTCACTTATCAACTTTCGATTTGGCTTTGGTCCTATCGTTCCACTAAATCCTCTGCCAACGTCAGCACCCACGGCATTCATCTTGCCAAACCCATTGGTTATTTTCCTGCCTTTATCTTTTTGGACTGCTCTGCTGCATTTTCTTTCTTCTTCACACTCTGTGCCTTTGGCATTTATGAACCTCTCCTCTCAGCCCCCTTCCCAGCTGTTGTTGAGTAAATTCTTCCTGCTTCTTTGGTCGTCTTCCTGAGCTGTTATACTGCCTTGCCTCTCCTGTCTCTCTGAGCTTCTTCCTCAGTACATGCTCTCCTTAACAAATCCCATTTGCTCTTATAGTCTTAGATTCCCATCCTGATTAATACAGCCGGCTATTAATCAGGTTGTATATCAAACTTCCTGTTGTTTATATCTACTTCTATATCAACCTGTCTACTGGTTATATTGACTTGATGTCTCCCAGGTATCTAAACTCCACATGTTGAAACTAGAACTCATTGTCTTCCCCATCCTATTACAAACCTTCTCCTTCTCCATGATTTCATTACTTTCCTCTTTCGCTTTCTTCCACAGATTCCATCAGTCACCAAGCCCCACTGATCCTCTGTGTATTTATTTCTTGAATAGAGCCCTCCACCTCCATCGCTAGTACCATTACTGTGATTCAGGCCACCGTCATCCCTTGTTTACATCACTTAGAGCTTTTCAGTCAATGCCATACTGTGTCACGCCTCCACGCCTTTAGCTGTATTCTTTGCCTAAGTGTCCTTTCTTAAACTGGTGGGTTTCTTCATCCTTCAAGATTTGCTAGGTAGTCGTTCCTCAACTGTGCAAACTTTTCTTTCACTACATTGATTTAGAAAATAAAAAAATCTATGTGTCTTAAAAAAATCCCAGTAGATAGTAAATTCTATGAGAATAGGGACCATGCTTTATTCGTTTTTGTTCTCCTGGTCCTTAACTCAGTGCCTGGCTGTAGTAGGATTTGAACCTAAATGCAGTTAAGATTTTCGCATTTGGTTGCAATCTACAGGCTTTAGTACAGCACAAGATGCTTAGCCTTTTTCACTTATAAACTGAGAGCTTCCTGCACATGGGCACTGTGCAAGAATGAGCCTAGTGTGTGCTGGGAACTGTGAGTGAATTACTGTGGCCATAGTGTGGTGTGGGAAGAGGGAAGTAGGAGGAAAAAACTGGAGAAGTAATCCAGGCCAGATCACAAAGGGCTGTGAACACAACAGTGTTGTCAGAAGGAATATTTGGTAGCAGAGTGAAAAAGGATGATGGGAGCAAGATTGGAAGCACAGGAGTCTTTCGTAAAAATAAATTTGTTGTGTAGATCACTTTTCACTATGATGTTTCCATTTGGGTTGTACTAACTTTTCAATAGTTTTAATTGTTGCTTTAAGTATTTACTGAATTGTATTGATTCATGTATTCACTCTACAACCCTTGGTGACTATTAGTGCCACATATTATATATACAATATTTTGGGGGTCTCAGAATAATAGATACTGTCCTTGGCCTCAAAGAACTCATTGTCTGCTAGTAGCACTGGACACAACAATGGAAAAATGTGATTCAGTGTCAGTTCTATGGGAGGGGTGAGCACAGGTTATGGAACATTAAAGGGGAATGACCTCTTAGATGGGAGCCCGGGGAGTCCAGGGAGGCCATCCAGAGCAGTGGTTCTGAGCTAAATTATGAAAGGTAAGCAAGAATGAACTTCTTGAATAATCCGGAGATCTGCCAGACTACTCCGGGCATGGGGAGCAGCTTGTGCAAAGGCCCAAATGAGACAACTGAGTTTCTAGTGGCTGCAATTTGTTGTGCTCATGGAAGTAGGACCAGGGATGAGGTAAAGAGGTAAATAGGCACCTTCTGTTAAAGCTTTTTTTTTTTTTTTAGAGGATCTCACTCTGTTGCTCAGGTTGGAGCGCAGTGGTGCAAACATGCACAGCTCACTCCAGCTTTGACCTCATGAGCTCAAGTGATTTTCCTACCTCAGCCTCCCTAGTAGCTGGGACACCACCACACTCGGCTAATTTTTGTATTTTTTGTAGAGATGGGGTTTTGCCATGTTGCCCAGGCTGGTCTCAAACTCCTGGGCTCAAGTGATCCACCCACCTTGGCTCCACAAAGTGCTGGAATTACAGGCATGAATCACTGTGCCTAGGCAAAGCTTAAATTTTATCTTGTAGATGATGTCATAGAAGAAAAATTCTGACCCACTTTCATTAATGGATTAGATAGAACAAGGTAATAGCTGTGCTACACATTTAAGAGACTGAAGTATAAACAGAAAACAAGACAATGACAAAATCACCATAGCTTTTTGGGAGAGAGATTCTTAGAGAAGAAAAGTTAGTGGATATTTTTCTGGTCACCAATCCATATTTCTTAGTTTGGATCTGTTTCTGGCTGATACTCAAATATGGAATCCAAGAAATCCTACCATTCCCCAGAGGGCCAATAGTTCCTGTAATAACTACTCTCATGACATTTCCTGGATATGATAAACTCTCTAGTCCCATATTTACAGATTTATAAGTCAAAGGCTTTCTTTAGAGATTTTCTTGCATCCTCATCACAATGTGCAATATGCCTCAGAGCAAGGTAACAACTAGCCTAGTGGAGAAAGCAAGGGAGTCTCTAATGGGAACATTTCCTAGCTGACACAGTATCTTCACCCATTACAACAGATTTGGTCAAAGCTTATTTTTTGTTCCAGAACAACTGGAGTTCCTCAGGATACTGTATAATGTACTTCTAAACAAAATAATTACTCACCTAGCGAAAGTGGCCAGGATGTCTCTACTGGTGACATACTTCCATGGGGCTGAGAGACATAGCCCTATCAGAGAAGGAAGAGGAAAGAATATATTTTAGAGTTTAACACCCTCAATATGATTTTATTTTCTGTACTAAGATTGTTATGAATTAGATCGCACTCTTTTCAGATGGAAACAACATCTCTTCCTGAGTCGTTGGTGGATGTTTCCTGTAACTGACCTTTGGGACCACAGAAAAAGCCAAACACCTTCCTTTGCCATACGATAAAACATTGTATGTTTAGATTCTCTGAGTGGATTTTGTATATATTTCTGTCTGGATGACATTTTTTATACATACATTAATCTATCTTTATTGAGTACTATTACCTTGTGCACATGCAGTTACAAGCAGCCCAAAATGTAGAACATATGCTATTTAAAGAACATATATATATTTTTATTATACTTTAAGTTCTGGGATACCTGTGCAGAACGTGCAGCTTTGTTACATTGGTATACACATGCCATGGTGGTTTGCTGCACCCATCAGCTCTTCATCTACATTAGGTATTTCTCCTATTGCTATCCCTCCCCTAGACCCTCACCCCGACAGGCCCCGTATGTGATGTTCCCCTCGCTGTGTCTATGTGTTCTCATTGTTCAGCTCCCACTTATGAATGAGAACATGCTGTGTTTGGTTTTTTATTCCTGTGTTACTTTGCTGAGAATGATGATTTCCAGCTTCATCCATGTCCCTGCAAAGGACATGAACTCATCCTTTTTTATGGCTGCATAGTATTCCATGGTATATAGGTGCCACATTTTCCTCATCCAGTCTGTCATTGATGGGCGTTTGGGTTGGTTCCAAGTCTTTGCTATTGTGAATAGTGCTGTAGTAAACATATGTGTGCATGTGTCTTTATAGTAGAATGATTCATAATCCTTTGGGTAGATACCCTATAGTGGGATTGCTGGGTCAAATGGTATTTCTGGTTCTAGATCCTTGAGGAATCGCCACACTGTCTTCCACAATGGTTGAACTAATTTGTACTCCTACTAACAGTGTAAAAGAAGGAAGATAATTCTTTTTTATTCAATTTTTAAAAATATTATGCCTACACATAAGCTGTCACATTTTCCTTAGCATGTTCATTATACTTTGGCCAGTGGAAACCAATCAGTAAATGAAAAATAGATAATTGAAAGCATTTTTAAAAGTCATCTTTATATCTCAGGAACAGCTGTAGATTTACAGAAAAAAATTGTGATGATAGAATAGAGTCCCCAGATTTCCCCCTCATTCAGTTTTCTCTATTATTAACATCTTAGTATGGTACATTTGTTATAATTAATCAGTGCTGGCACATTATAATTAATTAAAGTCCACAGTTTATTCAGATTTCCTTAGTTTTTACCTAACAACCATGTTAGTTATTTATTTTTACATTGACATGTAACAGATGTACATAGTCCTCAGGGTATATGTGATAATTTAGGATACTCATAAAATGTGTAAATATTAAATCAATGTACTTTAAATCACTATCATCTTAAATATTTTTCTTTTGTTTAGAACCATTTGAATTACTCTAACTCTTTTGAAATAATAGCTAGATTATTGTAAGCCATAGGTACTTTACCGAACTGGTCTTACTTCTTCTATCAAACCATATATTTGTACCGATTCATCAACTTTTCTTCATACCACTCTTTCCCCTACCCTTCCCAGAATAATGTCCATTTTCTATTCTAGGATCCCTTCCTAGATACCTCATTACATTTAGTTGTCATGTCTCCTTAGACTCCTGGCGGTGACAGTTTCTCAGTCCTGTCTTATTTTGGATGACCTTAATGTTTTGAAGTGTTTCAGTCAAGCATTTTGTAGGATGCCCCTCTATTGGAATTTGTCTGATGTTTCTCTCATGGTTAGAATGGGGTTATGGGTTTTGAAAGAAAAAATGCAGAGGTAAAGTACCATTCTCATCACATCATATTCAAGGGTACATACTATCAAGATGCCTTATCAGTGTTGTTGTTCACCTTAATCCCCCAGCTCAGGTAGTGTTTGCTAGCTTTCTCCACTGTAAAGTTACATTTCCACATGTGCTCTTTGGAAGTGAGTCACTCCGCACAGCCCACACTAAAGAGGTAGGGATTTATGCTCCCTATCCTTAGGGAAGATTGGTTTCTTCTCCCCCATCTATTTATTAGTTTGTTTATTTTTGTATTGACTTATGGAAATTTAATTTCTACTTGGGCTTAATTTATTGCTAAAGTTGTTTCAGCATTGGCCATAGTGAACTCTCTCAGCTGGCTCCTGTGTCCCTTTGATTCCTAAACCTGTATGTTCCTGCCTATGCAGGGTTGTTGTTGTTTTCTTTCTTTCTTTCTGTTAAGTACTTTCTAAGTTTCTAGCCCTATAAGAGGCTCCAAGCTCATTTTATATATTTCCCACCCGAGTTCTAGAATGAGACATTTCTTCAAGGCACCCTGATTTCTTTCACTGGAGAACAGTACTAGAAAACAAGACCTACATGTTCATTTTGCTTATTGTTACCTTGGTATTATTGTTTTCAGACCCTCTCAACTGAAAGAGCAAGGAGATACATGTTTGCATACTAATCCATGTACATATAGGTATCTATACACATTTCCATATGTAAACGTTTATATTAAGTTAAACATGAGCTCATACAGATGTCTCTAACTGTTCAATTACCTCATAGATAACTGTAGCCTTCTGACAGTGCTTATCTGTAAATTCCCACTCCAACAGTGAGAAATCTGTTACCTACCCTCCATTTACCTAACTGTTCAATTTTAGTATAAACGTATAGGGGTGTCCAAATTGTTAGCCCATACCTTATGGGAAATGCTTTTATCAACCAGTGTACAGTGCACATGTGCAGTTGTAAAAACAATGGCCTCCAACTCAGTCAGCACCCTTTCTGGCTACCTTCTTCATGGAGGTTGTTTCACACATTTCTGATATAGTTAGATTCTCTTGTTACAGTCTGTATTCCTTCCTGGGTCCTCCAACTTGCTAAATGATTATTTTTAATTTGCATGCATTAAAGCTCAGTCTTTCTCCTGTAAAGTTCTATAGGTTTTGATAAATGAATAATGTCATAGACTCACCATGAAAAATCCCATGCTTTACCTATTTAGATGTTCTATTGAACATTCCACCACAAAACTGCAGAATATACACGTTTCTTATTTGCACATGGAAAATTCTCCAAAATCAACCATATGCTTGTTCATGCCAAGTCTCAATAAATTAAAAAAAATCAAAATCATATCAAGTATTTGCTTGGACCACAGTGGAATAAAATTAGGAACTCTCAAAACCACACATGCACAAGGGAAGTAAACAAATTGCTCCTGAATGACTTTTGGGTAAACAACGAAGTTAAGACAGAAATGAAAAAGTTTTTTTTTTTTTAATGAATGAAAATAGAGATGCAATATACAGAAACTTCAGGAATACAGCAAAAGCTATGCTAAGAGGAAAGTTTATAGAGTTAAATGCCTACATCAGAAACTAGAAAGATCTCAAATTAACAATCTGACATGGCACCTCAACAAACTAGAAAAACGAGAGCAAACTAAACCCAAAGCTAGTAGAGGAAAAGAAACATCAAATATCAGAACAGAACTAAGTGAAATTGAGGCCAAAAATATTGTACAAAGAATGAACAAAATGAAAAGTTTATTTATTGAAATGATAGACAAAATTGATAGAACTCTACCTAGAATACTCAAGAAAAAACAGACAAAAGATTCAAATGATTACAATAAAAATAATAAAGATGACATTACAATTGATGCCACAGAAATACAAAGATCAGAGACTACTATAAACATGTCTATGCACCCAAACTAGAAAACTAGAGGAATGGGATAAATTACTGAAAACACAACTGTGCAAGATTGAACCAAGAAGAAATTCTGAACACACCAATAACAAGAAATGAAATCAAATCAATAATAAAAAATGTACCAAGAAAAAATCAGCCCAAGACCAGACAGATTCACAGCCAAATTTTATCAGATGTACCAAGAAGAACTGTTATCAATCTTACTAAAATTGTTCCAAAAACTTGAGGAGGAGGGATTCCTCCCTAACTCATTCCACAAAATCAGTATCATCCTCATACCAGAATCTGGCAAGGACATACCAAAAAAAGGGAAATTAGAGGGTCATATCTCAGCTAAACATGGATTCAAAAATCTCCAAGAAAACATTAGCAAACTGAATTCAACAGCACATCAAAAAGACAATCCCTTTGGGAGGCCAAGGTGGGTGGATCACCTGAGGTTGGGAGTTCAAGACCAACCTGACCAACACAGAGAAACCCTTTCTCTACTAAAAATACAAAATTAGCAGGGCGTAGTGGTGTATGCCTATAATCCCAGCTACTCGGGAGGCTCAGGCAGGAGAATCGCTTGAACCCGGGAGGCGGAGGTTGCAGTTAGCTGAGATTATGCCATTGCACTCCAGCCTGGGCAACAAGAGTGAAACTCTGTCTCAAATCATCATCATCATCATCATCATCATCATCATCCATCACGATCAAGTCAGTTTTATTCTGGGGATGCAAGAATGATTCAACATATGCAAGAAATGCAAATCACCACATAAGCAATGAACAAAAACATAATTGTCTCAATAGATGCAGAAAAAGCACTTGATAAAGTTAAACATCCCTTCATGATAACAGAACCATCAAACATCGAAGGGATATAATTCAAAATAATGAGTCATGTATGACAAATCCATAGCCAACATCATACTGAATTGGGAAAAACTGAAAGTATTCCTCCTAAGAACTGGAAGAAGACCAGGTTGTCTACTCTCATCCCTTCTATTCAACATGCTACTGGAAGTCCTAGCCAGAGCAATTAGGAAAGAAAAAGAAATAAAAAGCATCCAAATTAAGCCAAATTATCTCTGCTGATGACATGATTTTGTACTTGGAAAACCCTAAAGATTACTCCAAAAAGTTCCTAGACTTGATAAATGACTTAAGTTTTAGAATACAAAATTAATGTACAAAAATCGGTTGCATTTCTATACATCAGCAACATTCAAGATGAAAACCAAATCAAGAACTCAATCTCATTTACAGTAACCACAAATAAAAATAAAGGAATACGTTTAACCTAGGAATACATTTAACCAAGGAGGTGAAAGACCTCTACAAGGAGAATTACAAAACACTAATGAAAAAAGTCAGAGATGAAACCAAGAAATGGAAAAATATCCCGTGCATATAGATTGGAAGAATCAATATCATTAAAATGGCCATACTGCACAAAGCAATCTACATATTCAATGCAATTCCTATCAAATTACCAATGCCATTTTTCATAGAATTAGAAAAACCCTAAGCAACCAATAAAAAATCTGAATAGCCAAAAACAATTCTAAGTAAACAGAACAAAGCCAGAGGCATCACATTACCTGCCTTTAAACTATACTACAAAGCTATAGTAACCAAAACAGCATGGCACTGGTACAAAAAGAGACACACAGTTCAATGGAATAGAATAGAGAACCCAGAAACAAAGTCATGTGCCTGCAACCAACTGATCTTCAACAAAGTTGAAAAAAATAAATAATGGAGAAAGGACAACCTATTCAATAAATGGTTCTGGAAAAATTGGGTAGCCACATGCAAAATAATGAAACTGGACCCCTATATAGGGTAAAATTCTCTCAAATCATGTTTTTTTTCTCTGCTCTCATGCCACAACAATCAACACAGAAGATTTCTGTGACCAAATGTGTGGGGGTTTTCACACACACCCAAGCAGTGGACACCAGCTAGTTGTCCTCTAATTTGATTCCAACACTATCTACCTGGAGATAGTGTCAGATCCCAAAGGTTGAGGGGTCAGTCCCCAAGAATGTCTCCCCAACCTCCAGACACAAGTCACAGGTCTGGGCCTCTGGAACTTCTGACTGACTGGCTTCAAGCTGGGGTTTCTATGAACCCCTCCTTGGGATTGGTTAATTTGCTGGAGTGGCTCACAGAACTCAAGGAAACACTTAACATTTGTTGATTTGTTATAAAGGCTATTGCAAGAGATACATATGAAGAGATGTGGATGTGTAGGTCTAGCTATGGAAGGAGAATGGAGCTTCCATGCTGTCCCTGGGCTCCACCCTCCAGAACCCTCTATGTGTTCAGCTACCTGGAAGCTCTCTGAATCCGGTACTCTTAGGTTTTTATGGAAGCTTTATGACATCTGCATGTCTTCCCCTTGGAGTATAGGCCAGGATCCTCTCTGGGGAGGGTCTTAAGACCCACAATCAGAGAGGTGGGGGAAGAGTAAAGTCCTGCCTTGGGGCAAGTGAAAGGAGGGCAGGAGAAGGTCAGAGGCCTGCCCCAAGGTGTTTCAGTCTAACGCACCCAGCGTTATAACAAAAGACTGTAATACGGCCTATGGGAGCTATGAGTCAGGAACCATGGCTAAAAACCAATATATATCATAACACCACAACCCCTATGTTTTGCCATATACAAAAATTAACTTGAGATGGATTAAAGACTTAAATATAAGACCTCAAGCTATAAAAATTTTAGAAAGAAACCTAGGATAAACTCTTCTGAACATTGGCCTAGGGAAATGATTTATGATTAAGACCTCAAAAGCAAATGCAACAAACCAAAACTAGACAAATGGGACCTAAACTAAAGAGCTTCTGCACAGCAAAAGAAACAATCAACTGTGTAAATAACCTGCAGAATGAGAGAAATATTGGCAAACTATGAATCTGACAAAGGACTAATATCGAGAATCTATAAGAAACTCAAGTCAAGGCCGGGCGTGGTGGCTCACGCCTGTAATCCCAGCACTTTGGGAGGCCGAGACACGTGGATCACGAGGTCAGGAGATCCAGACCATCCTGGCTAACACGGTGAAACCCTATCTCTACTAAAGAATACAAAAAACTAGCCGGGTGAGGTGGCGGGCGCCTGTAGTCCCAGCTACTCCAGAGGCTGAGGCAGGAGAATGACGTGAACCTGGGAGGCGGAGCTTGCAGTGAGCTGAGATCCGGCCACTGCACTCCAGCTTGGGCGACAGAGCGAGACTCCGTCTCAAAAAAAAAAAGAAAAGAAAAGAAACTCAAGTCAAAAAGAAAAAAAAAAATTAAAACGTGGGCAAAGGACATGAATAGATATTTCTCAAAAGAAGACATACAAGTGACCAATAAACATGAAAAAACGCTCTATGAAATGCTATATGAAAATATCACTAATTGTCAGAGAAATGCAAATCAAAACTACTATATCATCTCACACCACTCAAAAGGGCTATCATTAAAAAGTCAAAAAACAACAGATGTTCCTTTCGGCCGGAACCGCCATCTTCCAGTAATTCGCCAAAATGACGAACACAAAGGGAAAGAGGAGAGGCACCCGATATATGTTCTCTAGGCCTGTTAGAAAACATGGAGTTGTTCCTTTGGCCACGTATATGCGAATCTATAAGAAAGGTGATATCCTAGACATCAAACGAATGGGTACTGTTCAAAAAGGAATGCCCCACAAGTGTTACCATGGCAAAACTGGGAGAGTCTACAATGTTACCCAGCATGCCGTTGGCATTGTTGTAAACAAACAAGTTAAGGGCAAGATTCTTGCCAAGAGAATTAATGTGCGTATTGAGCACATTAAGCACTCTAAGAGTCGAGATAGCTTCCTGAAACGCGTGAAGGAAAATGATCAGAAAAAGAAAGAAGCCAAAGAGAAAGGTACCTGGGTTCAACTGAAGCGCCAGCCTGCTCCACCCAGAGAAGCACACTTTGTGAGAACCAATGGGAAGGAGCCTGAGCTGCTGGAACCTATTCCCTATGAATTCATGGCATAATAGGTGTTAAAAATAAATAAATAAATAAAAGACCTCTGGGCTGAAAAATGTTTCTCTTCATTGAGTAGAAGTGTGGTGTCCTCTCCCCCAAAGAAATACTTAAAGCAAATTTTAGTTGTGTCCTAATTCATTATGTAATGTCTTTCCTATTCAAATTTAATGTATTCCTTGCTGAAGGATGTAAGGTAGCTTATTGTGCAACAGATTACTCAGTTGGTTAGAAAATGGCCAGGTATTATGTATGAAATATTTGTACTGGTTTGAAGATAGTCTTAAATCATCAAGGAAGAAATAAAGTAATTTTTTTTTCAGACAAAAAAAAAACAAACAAAACAGATGTTGGTGAAGATGTGGAGAAAAGGGAACAGTGATACTCTTGGTGAGAATGCAAATTAGTACAACCCCTATGAAAAACAGTACGGAGATCTCTCAAAGAACTAAAAACAGAACTACCATTCTACCCTGCAATTCCATTGGTGGTTATCTATTCAAAGAAAAGTAAATTTTTCTATCAAAAAGACACCTGCACTTGTACATTTATCACAGCACTATTCACAATAGTAAAGTCTTGGAATCAACCTAAGTGCTCATCAATGGTGGATTGTATAAAGAAAATGTGGTATATATACACCATGGAAAACTATGCAGCCATAGAAAATGAAATGACATCTTTTGCAGCAACATGTTGGAACTTGAGGCCATTATCTTAAGTGAAATAACTCAAAAACAAAATCAAATGCTGCATGTTCTCACAAGTAAGAGCTAAAGAAAGGCTACACGTGCACATAAAGACGGAGAAACTAGACTCTGGAGACTTTAAAAGGGGGAAATTGAGAGAGAAATGAGGGTTAAAAAATTACCTACTGGATACAATGTTTATTATTCAGATGATGGGCATACTAGATGCCCAAATCTCATCATTACACAACATATCCAAGTAAAAAACCTGTACATACACTCTCTGGACTTCTAAAAATAAATAAAAGCACAAAGTTGTTGTACCATTTTGTAGTCCTGATAGCAATAAATGAGTCCCTGTTGCTATGCATTTTTTGCTGGCATTTATTATCAGTTTTATTTTATTATTTACGTTTAGAGACAGGATCTTGCTCTGTCACCCAGGCTGGAGTGCAGCGGCATTATCGTAGCTCACTGCAACATCCAATTCCTGGACTTAAGTGATCCTGCCACCTCAGCCTCCCAAGTAGCTATTGTAGTCATTTAAATAGGTGTAGCCATATATCATCGTTAATTTGAAATTCTCTAAATCTCAAGACAAATGACAAGTGGCTATCTTGACGAATGATGTTGACCATCTTTTTATATGCATATTTGCCATTTGTATGTCTTTTTTGGTGAGGTGTCTGTTCAAGTGTTTTGCTCCCCCTCCCTTTAACTGTTGAGTTTTAAGGGTTCTTTATATAGTTTGGATACAAATATATCCAAACCTTTCTCAGATAGGTAATTTGCAAATATTTTCTCTCAGTCTGTGGCTTGTGTTTCCATCTTAAGTGTCTCACACAGCAGACATTTTCAGTTTTAATAAAGTACAACTTATCAATTTTGTCTTTCATGGATTGTACTTACAGTGTTGTATCCAAGAACTCATCATTAAACTCATGCTCACCTCTCTGGACTGACTCAGGTATTCTGAGTCAGCCCAGTGTTCTATCTATGATACCATTTTTGTCTGGGCTATAAGTGCCATTTTGCCTATCTGTAGGCCAGCATCTTCTTGGAGCCTCTCTGTTCTAAAATCAGCAGAGATGCATGAGGAAAAAATCTGGAAACGTGGATGGAAATGTGGCTGCATTTGCCAAGAATTGAGTCTTGAGACTGCCTATTTTGGGAGAAGGGTAGCAATGATCATATCTACCACCATCTTCTGAACTGTGCATGAGGAATCCCCACATTTTCTGCCCTTTTTTCTACTCCTGCCTGGCACCATACCTACAGGTGTACCTACCCAGCTCAGTAGCACCTGCTCAGGTTCTCTATTTAACCTTTGTGTCTTCACCTCTTGAGAGAAAATCTCACTAGAGAGACCTTGCTTCTGCAGAACTTTTAAACTTTTGCCAGTTTGTTCTCTGGCTAGGAGGATTAGGTAGTACAGTCTGCAGTAATAAGCATTTTGGGACCAGTTTTTCACTAGGTGCTAAAGAAACACAGATTGGTAAGACTGTCCTTATCCTAAAATGGGTTTGGAAGAGAGAAGAGGGTGAGAGTGAGAGTGTTAATGATAGTGACAACTATGATTTTTCTGTCACTATCATTTGAGTGCTAGCTTCTTTATGACAGACTTGTTTTTCATTATCCTTGTATCACTGGAGCTTAGAAAATATCAGCACATAATCAAGCAACAAATAATAAGTACTTGTTAAATGAATTTTAAAAAGTGATTTATAAAATTAACGGCATTTTAAAACAAACCAAAAAAGCATTAAGAATTTAAAACTCTCAGAATAAAAATTTTGCATTGTCTTTCTTATTTTCTCATTGCCATGAACCAGAGAAAATGTTTTTGGAAACCACTGAAATTACTTGGAATCCTGAAGACAGTTAAATTATATGCATGAAATTAAATAGGCTGTTTCTTTAAATTAAAGAGAGACAGTACTTTTTGTCAAATTTTTATATGAATTATCTGTATTAATATGTATTTAATTATTAGTGTATGTGTTTAAATGATTTAAACAATATTTATTTTTTTCTCACTAAATCAAAGAGGGAATTAGTAACCAGGATATTCCAGAGGAAGAGCATGACCTTACATCTATTAAAAATTGCAACTAACAGTAACCACAACATCCCAAAACAAACACACTTCAATGCAAAAACAAAAGTTGCATCTGTCAGAAAAGCTAATCAGAATAAATAGATTTAAATTTCCAAAGACTATTTCATACTTAAACGGCTGAGCACGCTGTTGAAAAATGCAGATATAAAAGTTTCTAAGAAATAATGTTTTTTATGACTATGTAATTCTCATTTTTTTTCAGGTGCCATGTCAAAATGTATTTGTTCCTCTTCTAGTTTTATGGATAATGAGACTGCTATATGATATAACTACTTGGATGAATATTATCAGAAATCTAGATTTAGCAGTAAGAGTCTATTGAGATATAAAATTTAACAAAATCTCTCAAATGTTTCACATTTTAAAATGTGAAATATAACCTATCTCTTTTATTCATATTAGGTTGGTGCAAAAGTAATTGTGGTTTTTGCCAAAAAAGGAATGACCAAACCACAATTGCTTTTGCACCAACCTATAAACCCTTAGATTTAATAAAAATGTCAGGTCAATTAGTTCATGCCAAGTATCTCCAAGTAGCTGCTACTTTGTTAATCTCAAATTTAGCATGTTCCAAGCGAAACCAATTGACTTTTTTTTTTTTTCTTAATTTCTCCCTCTTCTTTGACAAAGGCATTAACATTTTTCCAACCTGCCAAGGAAGGGCATACAATAATTAGAGATGTATATAGCCTTTCTGATGGGGAGAACTGTGTTGGATTACTAGCTTTAAGACCCCTGCAAGTTGCTTAACTTCTTCAAGTCTCAGTTTCCTTACCTTTGAAGACGGAACAATAATTCCAATCTCCCAACATCATCATGAAGATTAAAGCTCTCAGATGTAAAACAAACAATTAAGAGTAGTAAATATCACTGGGCACAGTGGCTCATGCCTGTAATCCCAGCACTTTGGGAGGCCGAGGAGGGAGGATCAGGAGGTCAGGAGTTCGAGACCAACCTGGCCAGCATGGTGAAACCCCATCTCTACTAAAAGTACAAAAATTAGCTGGGCATGGTGGTATGCACCTGTTGTCCCAGTTACTCGGGAGGCTGAGGCAGGAGAGTTGTTTGAACCTGGGAGGCGGAGGTTGCAGTGAGCCAAGATAGCACCTCTGCGCTCCAGCCTGGGTGACAAGGTGAGATTCTGTCTCAAAAAAAGAAAAAATAGTAAATATTATGAGACATTCTGGTATAATCTACTCTCCCTTCTTTTTCTTCCCAATATCCAGTCTTTGACAAAGTCCTGTAATTTTTTTTGTAAATATCTCAGATATCTTGCTCTATATTCTTATACTATTAGCTTATTATATTGTACTTGGATTACTGCAAATATCTCTGGGCTGGTATCTGTCTCTTCTCTTCCCTTCTACAAATCATTTTTCCCCCTTGATATTGAAAGGTAATTCTGAGATTCCAGAACACTAATTTCCATATGCCATTTCCTTGCTTTAGATATTTGACCTAATTTTTTCAGAATCATGTTTAATCACCAGTTTGGTTTTCAGGACCCTCTCTAGTGGTGGTCGTGTGTTATTGTGGAAAGTGCAGATTTTGGATTCAAACAAACGCAAATTCAAACCTTGGGTATACCAACTAAGATGTTGAAAAATAACCTGACCTTGCAGTCTGTTTACTCAGCTATCACATAATGTCTACTTGTGTGGTAAAGGGTTAATCCAGCAGGTCTGCACAGTCTAAACCCTGCACACTCCAAAGAAAGGTTTAGTCCTTACCCTACTCCTGGGAGATAACCCCTAAGCTTCTAGAATATCCTGCCTCTTAAGAGTTTTTATCTAAGCCCTTGGGCTACACCAAATAGTTTAAGCTATGAAAGTGGGAAATGTGTGATTAAATCCGAGAGTGGTCTTGGTGACTCCAAAACTACTTCTCAGAATTTTCATAAGAATTAAATGAGATAGTTTATGTAAAGCATTTGGACAGTGCATACGGTGTTTCTCTCCTTTACAGGCTTTGTAATCACTCCCCCATCTATCCAGACGTATACTCTACCTGCCTTCCTGCTTTTACCTTCTGTGTCATTGAGGCTGTATTTCACACTCGATACTCATGTGTTCTTGCCCATGCTGTCCTGGTTGCCTGGACCACCATTTTTTTCTTCTGTCTAAACAAAGCCTATGTGCTGAAGTCCTCTTTTCTATGGATCCTCCACTGATTACTGCACTGTTTGCTAATTTCTTTCTTTCCCGATTTTTAGTTGTACTTTTAGCTGGTAATAGGAGCTGGGTGATACCTTATGCATTTATTGGGTCTTTAACTTGGAGGGAATGGAGTATGTTTCATTTTTCTTGGCCTCCCCATTGGTAGATGCTCAGTAGTTGACTTAGATTTACTCTAAGCTTCCCATTTTGGGCTCAGACACCATCAGGAGAATGCAACTTAGGTTGATGACAGTTGCCCTTGTTCTGAATTACCTAGGTGCTTTTAATGTCCTAGTCCTTTTGCCGCTACGTGCTGTTTGCCCCTTCTGTGGGCCACACGAGTGTTGGCAGCAACAAAGGTCACCTTCTCTCTTCTTCACTCATTGGGTTTAGAAGGGCCTGAGGCTGCACATGCCTCACCTGTGCAGAAGTGTGCATGCTGTGTGAGTCCAGCTGGGCCACTGTGACAAGTACATGTTGCCAATTTATTGAAACATCTCACTCCTTAGGGCACAACCACGAAATGCCTTTTGCTCCCCAATAACTGCTTTCTAACTGGGCGATGTTTAACCTATTTTCCATTGGGAAGCAATTCCTTTCATTACAAGTTAGCCAGATTTTGTAACTTGCAGTGATTTTTTATAAAGTAATTTTAATCCTCTGCAGTTTAAAATTTCAATCTCAGCTTCACTCAGCTCTCCTCCCCTTCCACTAACAAAGACCAAACCTGTCACTGGCTTTAACTGGTGGTGAGGCGGTTGTCTCATTACACACTTATCCCTCCTCCCTTTTTGAGGGCTAGCTCTTCCAGTTCTTGGGGCAGGGAGAAGAGAGCGCAAAAAGAGGAAACATCTCTTACTCGTCTGGACAGGGTTTCAGTCTTCTCCCCGATTGGTAAACAGTTTTCCTGCTTACTACTGATTTGCTATTGGTTACATTTCTGAAGCGCCTGTCCAAATGCTGACGCTCTCATGGCAGGCATCTCTAAGTACTGTGAAGGGCCCCAAAAGGCTTCCTGCTGTGAAGTTCCCTGACATGAGAAAGGGCTGGCTTCATTGGTATGGGAACTGTGGGAACCTAGGGACACAGGGCCTCGAGTTCAGAATTCTTCCCATCCCTCTTGAAGTTTAATCGTCTGCAGTTGCCATCTTAAAATTCTTAATTTTACCTCTTAAGTTCATGTTTTGTAAGTGAAGTCCAGCAGGACAACAGAGCATGTTTGGGTAGCTTGGAGCCTCAGCTCATGTGTGGCTCTGTATTTGTAATCTCCCTGCCTCCCTGGGCAAGATCACCTTGCTTCCCGTTCCCTATTTCCTAGGGCTCTGCTTTCCCTCCCTCTCTTGGCACCTGCCTGGCTACTGCTCCAAACATTTGCCCAAGGCCATGAGGGAATGGCATGGTCATGGTGAGGGGGAAGACCAAAGCTCCACCATTTCCTGGCTTCAGGCACAGGGAGGGTCTGGGTGGAGTGAGTCAAAGAGGTGCCTTGTGCCTTTGGTGGGTGATTCAGCAGGGGCCTCTTGGCTCCCAATACCCGCTCCTATCCAGGCATCCAGTGCATCTCTGTATAGAGCTTACAATCCTTTGGTGGTTGTTCCTCAGGTTTGGGTTGGAGCCAAGAAAGCACATGGGAAGGGGACGTTGACATTTCCCACCCCTGCATTTTCTTTTTGTGCCAGGCTGCAAGTCATGTAGCTGGCCCTGTAGGAGATCTGGCTCCGTCTCTGCCACTCCTACAGCCTTACTTCAGTCTCCACTAAAGGAGATTGCTTCCCTACTGCCTGGGAGGCTAATAAGGGATCGTTAGAAGTCATATCAAGTCCATCAACTTTCTTTGGGTGTCTACTCAATCCCAAGAAAACTCAAGTACACTTGTTATGCTAATTGAGAGAAGTGCAGAACTTCCCAGAAGGCTACCGCCTATACCTCTGCTCCTCTTTTTATATAGCTGTGGTGGTGATGAGGGGTAGCTGGTGATAGGGCACTGCTCAGTGATCCCTGAGGGAAGCTAATTAGCTGTCTCCAAGATTTGGTGACTACCGGAATCTCTCTGAACCTCGATTATGGTGTAACACCTTGGGCCTTAGTTGCAATTTTGGGCAAAAGGAAAAATCCCTCTTGTCACCCTGTTTACAAAGAATGGAAGATAGACACTGGATATTACCAACTTTATTATCAAAGGTATCTTATGAAATTCATCAGGGAACTCACAAATGTAAATAGTCTTTGAAGGGCAAATCCTACATAAGCTAATGTTAACATTAATAACTTCCATTTATTGCATGCTTACTACATGTAAAATATATTATGCACTCCACTTTTCTCTCTCTCCACACACACACACACACAAATGTTCACACACTTATAAGAATGTGAGGCTTAAGCACTTTGCTCTAAGTCTCATGGGTAAGTGATCCAGCCAGGAATCATGTCCCAGACCCTCTAATTCTAAAGCTCCACCCTAACCCCTACATAATGCTACCAAAGACAGAGCTTGAACACTTACAATTAGAAGCATTTGCTCACATAGAGAAAGACAATGGTAGCCACTTAAGGATGTACTTTTTTGAAGGCAGGACTAAAAATATCACCCACATAAGCTACTAAACTAGTTAAATTCAATGCATATAGCCTTTATGGACTATTTTTCTTCTTAACCAAAGGATTTTGTCCATAAAAAACAAGAAATTTCAGAGAAATCTTTAGATTTTTCTTCTTTGAAGGACATACACTTCAGGAATTGCCTGAAGGAAACATGAACATGAAATTAGCATAGTAATAATTTCTCTAGGAAAAAAAAAAATCTAGTTTCCCTGTAGCAAGAGTGCTTCGTCTTTTAGAGCAGATACTTTACTGGGGATAGAGACAAGGTGGGTGAGCAATGTATTACAAAATCTAAGTGGGCAAATGAGTATCTGGTAAACCATGTCTATTTACTAAGGGCTACATTAACAATAGCTTTTTGACATATTTCTAAAGTTGCTTCTTGAGTTCTGCAAGAATTATTTACAGCATTTGTTTTCTCAACCAGGGAGTACAAGTGACTGTTTTAAATTAGCCTGTGTAGATTGATATTATCATCTATTGTTTCTATTAATATGAACAATTGACTACTCTCTACTTGAGACCTTTTTTCTTAAGAATTCTCATTTGTACAGAACGTGTTCATCACAGCTTGGCCACTAGTTCCTATGTATGCCCTTTGGGAAGCAGTATAGAATGGTGGCTTTGGCATCAAATAGACCCAGAGTCAAGCACTGGCTCCTTTAATTGCATAAGAAACACCTGTGATTTCAATGTCCCCCCAAACAAGGAGGAGCTGATAGTCCAAAGAATGACTCAGACAAGTCCAGCTTGAAGAGTGGATGAGCTCATTCACTTGCAGGGCATTCCTGGGCGGCAGCAAGACAGCTCCAGACTTCTTCCCCACCTCACATCTCTAAGTTGCTCTGAAGCTAATTTTTCTGGCTCTTTGATTACTGCATGAGTGCAATGAGACTGTTTTCCTAGGAACGTTCCAAGCTATGCTCCAGGATGTTGAGGTTCTCAGGGACACTTGCTCTGCTGCTGGACACCATGGCCTTGGCTCACCACCCGGCCTTCAGGGTTCAAGCAGTGGATATACACCCTTAAGTAAGCTGGTGGGGGATCAGTCATTGACTTGAACCTGTGTGACCTTGGGCAGGTTGCTTCTGCATTCTCAGTCTCATTTTTAGCCTCTATAAAATGGGGTTAATAGCTCTTACATAGGATTGCTAGAACTAGATAAAACAAAGCCTATAAAGTGCTAGCACTGTACTTAGCACAGAGTAAAAACAATATAGTTCTCACATTCTTATTTCACTAAGGAAAAAAAGTGTGTTTGGCATGTTTTGCCCTGCATTAACTTATTTGCCCTGATTTACCCTAAAGTTATCTTTATACTAGTGCTGAGTTTTATGAGGCTAAAGCTGGCATCAGACTGGTGAAGCCCTTTGAATGGGTTTTCATGGAGAAAATGTGCTAAGTAGGTTCAATTTGAAGAATATTGATGCAATGCACAAATAAAACGAAGTTGTGGAGTTTTGGTATTTTTTTCTCATGGTGTATACAACAGAAAGGTCCTTCAAGTTTTATCCAAGTTAAAAGACATGGGAATTTTTTCTTACATTCTTTAAAAGAAATCACCTTTAGTTCCAAGAATGACACTCCCGTATGAAGACTACAATGAGAAGTGTTAACTATATATATATATTTTTAACAAAACCAATAAAGCCATGTACACTAAATGGCAGTGGAAGAGAGGAAATGTAGCATCCAATTTGAGTAAACTAGAAGATTCATGATGTGGAGTGGCTGGGTCCGTCTCCACTTTGTGGAGCTGCCCATCCAGAGCCTGCTATAATGTGGTTTTCCACAGTGCCCTAGTCCTGTCCACTTTAATTGGCTTCTTTATCAGACACATTGTGCCCCTCAGTATTCTTGTTTATATCTCCTTCTCCACCTGTCCAGTATCTACACGGTAGCCAAGGCACAATTCAAGTACTACTTTTGGCACAATGCCATTGATTACTGCAGCTCATATTTGTCTGAATTTGTAAACTGGCTGTTTATACAGAGTTATCAAACAACGGAGAGGTCCATTACCTGGCGAACTTCCCAATCAGTCACAGTTGTAACTACAGTTGACCACTGAACAATATAGGTTTGAATTGTGCATTTCCACTTGCACAATTTTTTTTTGAAACAGGATCTCCCTCTGTCACCCAGGCTGGAGTGCAGTGGTGCAATCATGGCTCACTGCAGCCTTGACTTCCTGGGCTTAAGCAATCCTCACTCCCCAACCTCCCAAGTAGTTGGGACTATAGGCACACACCACCATGCCCAGGTAAGTTTTTATATTTTTTTTTAGAGTAGAGATAGGGGTCTCCCTATGTTGCCCAGGCTGGATTATACATGAATTTTTAAAAATGAAAGTTACGCTGAATTTGTCTGCCTCCCCTTTTGCCTCCTTCACCCCTGCCACCCCTCAGACAGTAAGATCAGCCCCTCTTCTGCCTCTTCCTCCACAGTCTACTCAACCTGAAGATGAGGATGAAGACCTTTATGATGATCCACTTATACTTAATAGAAAGCACTTTCTCTTATTTTTAAATAACATTCTTTTCTCTAGCTTACTTTATTGTAAGAATACAGTATATCATACATAATTTGCAAAATATGTGTTAATTGACAGTTCACGTTATTGGTAAGGCTTCCTGTCAACAGTAGGCTATTAGTAGTTAAGTTTGGGGGGAGCCAAAATTTATACACAGATTTTTGAGTGGGGCTCAGTGTCCCTAACCCTTGTGTGGTTCAAAGGTCAACTGTATATCCTCCTCTATGGCCTTCCCATTTCAACTTCTGTAGTTTGCGTGGGTATCCAGCAGCATAATGATAGGGTGACAACGGGCATTTGAGCACTTGTATGCTAGGCACTATGCCAGGCTTTTTCTATACATTATCTTACTTAATCTTTTTAATAGTCATATGAGGTGCCTATCAGTATATTATCTCATTGTACAGATGAGAAAACCAGTGCTTAGAGATGTTCAGTGATCTCACACTTGCCCAAGTTCACCTAGAGAGTAAATGACAGATTCTGTATTTGAAAACAAGTCAGCCTTGTAGGTCGCCAGGACCAGGCTTTATCACTCTTGGCTTCTCTTAAGATTTTGGGCAAGTAAAAATCTTCTATGTGAAAAGTAACTGGGGTTTCCTGGCTTGTACCAATCCTTTATTTATCCCCGTGCTGCCTTAATTAACTTTTCAAGACATATTTTCTTTTTATTTATTTATTTTTCTTTTTTTTTAATTGTTATTCTTTAAGTTCTAGGGTACATGTGCATAATGTGCAGGTTTGTTATGTATGTATACTTGTGCCATGTTGGTGTGCTGCACCCATCAACTCGTCAGCACCCATCAACTCATCATTTACATCAGGTATAACTCCCAATGCAATCCCTCCCCCATCCCCCCGCCCCCCTCCCCATGATAGGCCCCGGTGTGTGATGTTCCCCTTCCCGAGTCCAAGTGATCTCATTGTTCAGTTCCCACCTATGAGTGAGAACATGCGGTATTTGGTTTTCTGTTCTTGTGATAGTTTGCTAAGAATGATGGTTTCCAGCTGCATCCATGTCCCTACAAAGGACACAAACTCATCCTTTTTTTATGGCTGCGTAGTATTCCATGGTGTATATGTGCCACATTTTCTTAATCCAGTCTTTCACTGATGGACATTTGGGTTGATACCATAAAAACCCTAGAGGAAAACCTAGGTAGTACCATTCAGGACACAGGCATGGGCAAAGACTTCATGTCTAAAACACCAAAAGCAACGGCAGCAAAAGCCAAAATTGACAAATGGGATCTCATTAAACTAAAGAGCTTCTGCACAGCAAAAGACACTACCATCAGAGTGAACAGGCAACCTACAGAATGGGAGAAAATTTTTGCAATCTACTCATCTGACAAAGGGCTAATATCCAGAACCTACAAAGAACTCAAACAAATTTACAAGAAAAAGAAACAACCCCATCAAAAAGTGGGCAAAGGATATGAACAGACATTTCTCAAAAGAAGACATTCATACAGCCAACAGACACATGAAAAAATGCTCATCATCACTGGCCATCAGAGAAATGCAATCAAAACCACAATGAGATACCATCTCACACCAGTTAAAATGGCGATCATTAAAAAGTCAGGAAACAGGTGCTGGAGAGGATGTGGAGAAATAGGAACACTTTTACACTGTTGGTGGGATTGTAAACTAGTTCAACCATTATGGAAAACAGTATGGCGATTCCTCAAGGATCTAGAACTAGATGTACCATATGACCCAGCCATCCCATTACTGGGTATATACCCAAAGGATTATAAATCATGCTGCTATAAAGACATATGCACACGTATGTTTATTGCGGCACTATTCACAATAGCAAAGACTTGGAATCAAGACATATTTTCAATTTATGACAAAATTCTGTGGGGAAAGATCCACTTTAGCACTTCATATTCTCTACAATGACTAGCAAAGTAGTCATTGACTATTTTCAATAACTTAAAAATAACTGAAAAAACATTTGCTACTTTCTGCCTTATATTGATTTATTTAATCAAGTTGATTTTGAAGATACCTGTTTACCCACCTGAGGTTTTGGGCTGACCCTAGTATGAGTTTAGTGAAGTCCTCTGTATGACTCAGTACTTGAAAAGTTATCCCTGACTACTGCTATGGAAGTTCTAGATGGTACAATGCCAATTAATAGATATATCTAAACAACATTTGTTTTTTTAATGTTTTTTTTTTTTTTAATGGCTAAGATATTCTCTAGAAATCTTTTGTGTGAGAATTGAAAAAAAATCCCAAGAATTAGGCACACTTCTGAGGCTTGCTATGAGAAGTGACTTTTTATTTTAACAATCACCATAGGATTCAAATCACACACTTTATGATACCATGAGTGTTTGCAATTTTTAAACAGAAAGTTACTGTGCAGAACGGAAAAACTGCCTTCTATAAAATATCTAGCTGCACAGTGTATAGTCAGTTGGGTGGTTCTCTTCTACTTCTGACCACCAAATTTAGAAAGCCAGCGATAGGCTGGGCGCGGTGGCTCACGCCTGTAATCCCAGCACTTTGGGAGGCCAAGGCGGATGGATCACGAGGTCAGGACATCCAGACCATCCTGGCTAACATGGTGACACCCCGTCTCTACCAAAAATACAAAAAAAAAAAAATTAGCCGGGTGTGGTGGAGGGCGCCTGTAGTCCCAGCTACTCAGGAGGCTGAGGCAGGAGAATGGCGTGAACCCAGGAGGCGGAGCTTGCAGTGAGCTGAGATCCGGCCACTGCACTCCAGCCTGGGCAACAGAGCAAGACTCCGTCTCAAAAAAGAAGAAAGGCCGGGCGCGGTGGCTCAAGCCTGTAATCCCAGCACTTTGGGAGGCCGAGACGGGCGGATCACGAGGTCAGGAGATCGAGACCATCCTGGTTAACATGGTGAAACCCCGTCTCTACTAAAAATACAAAAAAAAACTAGCCGGGTGAGGTGGCGGGCGCCTGTAGTCCCAGCTACTCGGGAGGCGGAGGCAGGAGAATGGCGTGAACCCGGGAGGCGGAGCTTGCAGTGAGCTGAGATCCGGCCACTGCACTCCAGCCTGGGCGGCAGAGCGAGACTCCGTCTCAAAAAAAAAAAAAAAAAAAGAAAAGAAAAAAAAAAAGAGCACGCCAGTGATAAAGATGAAGCCAGCTGTACATAGAGATATGCCTGATGCACTATTGAGATGGTAAGTACAAGAATAACAAAAAGTTTTCTTCTGATAGTAATTGAGAAGAATTCTGAGGCTTTGCCTAGGCTCAGAAAACGAAAGCCATAATTGATTAGTGATTCCTAACATACATGGAGGAAGGAGAGTAGCAGCTTTTATGCTAAATTATTGTTATAACTAGACCAGTGTTTTGTATTTCTTAGTAGTCGAAATAGCTTTTCCCTGATTCATGTCTTTCCTAGTTTTCCTCTTTTGGTAAATGATGGATATGCCTACAAGACGGCTTAACAAGTACAGTTATCAAAGGAAGCAAAGGTAACAATTATAACCAGGGGACCAACTCCTGACCTTAGTTTCCTTTTGACTGAACTTTAATCACCTAAATTCAAAGGTCAAAGATGAGCAAAGGCAATTATTCAAGAAGTAGAAGAGAGGCGTTGGATCACGAAATAGCACCTTAAAATAACATTCAATTATACTCCATGTGGCTTGCAAGTTAGCTTTAATGCTAATAAAAACATATTTTGATGGTAAAAACCACTGCACAATCCACATGTTGCGATAAAAACTGGGGCAAGAATAATCTGTGCATTATTCTTTATTGTGTGTTTTGATTCAAAAGAAATTGTCATCCAAATCCAATTTCAGAATCATTATTTTTGTTGAAAGAATACTAAATATGAAAGGGAGGGGTCACAGCTTGAGTTTCTGATACAGTGCCACACTTCTCTGGCAGAGTGAAGAACTGAAATTTGGAAATGTTCTTGTTTACCTGTCCATCTAGAAAACATTAGAAATCACTGCCAAGAAACCCTAGAAATCACTGCCAAAGGGACCTTACAGTCCTCATTTTTTGGTGCAGTATTTATGGTCACAATAAGGATTCATTCCTAAGATTCCAAAGTAAGTAGAACTCTGTAGGACTAGGAAATATTCATTTATCTACTTATAATTTTATTTAAAAATATTTTTCCACCTCATTAACATTTAATCTTTACATGTCTGATTTTATGGTAATTTAAGACAATTACTATCAGTGAAAGCATTTTACAGACTAATTTTATATATTTTTTATACTTTCAAACTCTACTTTTGAAATGTATAATGATACTACATTGGTTCTCTAAAGAGAGAATAGACTTCTGATATTACTTAAATATTTTTATTTATTTTTATGTGCTCCTAATCTTTTCTAACCCTCTCTATCCTATTCTATTTTAATTAAGTCTTGTTTACTGTTAAGTTACTGATGACACATTTCTTCCACTTGGAGTTATTTTCTGGTATCCTATTGTTCCAGGTATTTATTGCTGCTCAACAAACTTCTCTAAAAGCTCGGGGCCATAATTTCTCCTAGTTCTATAGATGAACTGGGTTGAGTGACAGCAGTTTTTGCTTGGGGTCTTCTCTGCAGTTGCAGTCAGATAGCTGAGGCTGCAGTCATCTGAAGACTCTTCTGGGCTAGTGGCCTAAAATGACTCACAGAGTTGGGTTGATGCCGGCTATTATCTGGGAACCCCGCTGGGGTTGTGGGCCGTGGTTTCTACACAGTCTCTCGGAGGTATCTTGAGTTTCTATCTGCGTGGCAGCTGGGATTGAGAGGGAGTGTCTCAAGTACGAGGGTTCCTCAGATAACTGGTAGCATGGATTATTTGTCCTTCTGTGTCTGGGTTAATATTTCATGTGAGCTTGAGAAAATGTGTATTGTGCTTGTTGTTGAAATATTTTATAAATGTCAATTAAATCCAGTAATTTTAAAAAGAGAAAACGAGTATTCAACGAGGCCCAAGCAGAAGCCGCGACTTTTTATGAACTGGACTTGCAAGTCCAAGAATGTTATTTCCACCATAGTCTACCAGTCAAACAAATCACCAAATCCAGCCCAGATTCCAGGGGGTGGGGGGCAGTAATTATAATACATCTTTTGATGGGGGAGAGACAAGGTCACATCATAGAAAAATATGTGGGGTAGGAGGTTTAATTTACTTACAGGTCCACATGGCTGGGGAGGCCTCATAATCACGGCTGAAGGCGAATAAGGAGCAGAGTCATGTAGTGGCAGGCAAGAGAGAGCTTGTGTAGGGAGGAACTCTTTATAAAACCATCAGCTCTCATTAGACTTATTGACTACCACGAGAATAGCATGGAAAAGACCCACCCCCATGATTCAATTACCTCCCACTGGGTCCCTCCCATGACACGTGGGAATTATGGGAGCTACAATTCAAGACACATTAGAATCACCTGCCAATGTATTTGTTCAAACTGTGATTTAGTTTGCCTGAGGTTGGGCGCAGGTATTGGTGTTTGCAAAAAGCTCCCCAGATTATTTCAATATGAAGTTAGGGTTGATAACTCAAGCCTCAGAAAACATGGTTTTTAAATTTTAGTGTGCACCAGAATAATTTGAAGGGCTTGTTAAAACACAGATTGCTGGGCCCACCCCCCAAATTTTTTATTCAATATGTCTGAAATAGGCCTGGAAATATGAATTTCTAATGAGTTCCTAGGTGATGCTGATGTTGCTGGTTTGGAGACCACATTTTGGGAAACACTGTTTTAGATAATTGCTATAGTGTTGAGTTATATTAGTATGAGTTGGTTGAGGAAACATCTCAGAGGTGTCGAAGGGAAAACTCACTAGAACACTGCACTTCTAACTTGAATGTGCACTACCCGGGGATCTTGTTAAAATGAAGATTTTGCATTTCTAACAGGTGTCTAAATGGTGCCCATGCTGCCCACAGAGAATACTGCATAGCAATGCACTCGCATAAGTATCTGTAAAGATCATTTTAAGCCTGAAATGGACCATCATGGGGATTACGGTAAAAAGACCAGTTAGAAAGCCACTTGTGAGTTAGCAATGCAAACAAGGTTGAGAAATGGCAGGAGGCACTGGAATAAACTGAAGTCCAGATGTAGAAGCTGTATGATAAAAATCCTGTTATTTTCCACACCAATTGAGTCTTTAATGGGCTTTTTTTTGGCAAGCATCTTTCTTTTTAAGGTATTATGTTTCTTGTTATGAAATCTATTGTGTATAATGTATGTGACAGACATAGAAAGCATACAGAAGAAAACAACAAATGTGGCCTCATTTGAAAAATTACTTTCACCTAGAATTTAAACGGTCTTAAAAACAGGTGACAATAGCAATCATTTTTGAGTAGTTGAGAGGCTTCACTAGCAGAAAACTATTCCTAACATGCTCAAAACTTGCTCTGATGCCCAGGATACCATTAAAGATCCAATTCTTTGGATTGAGAAATGTTAACACCAAGATCCTCTGGAAAGATCATTGCTATACTTGATTTGTGCTCTGAAGCAGAGGGCAGGCCAGAAGAAGATTTTTGGAAAATATACGTGTCTTGGCCCTATCCTTAGTGATTCAGATATAATCGATTTGATAGGCCTTTAATTTATATTTGAAAATCTCCCAGTGACTCTCATGTATACCCTCAGTTGTGATCCATTGCCTGGTGGGACTTAGGTGATCAGGTTCTTTCTGCTGAGAATAGCACGAAACCAAATGAGGGCCAGGTGGAGCAGGAGGCAGAGGAAAGCAAGGGACATGCAGTATTAAAAGGTTTTGGATTGAGCCTTAGTTTTGTTCCTAATGTACGATCTAGGGTTGTCTCTACTTCTATAAAATGGGTATGATAAATAAATGCCTTATAATGTTATTCTCAGGGTTGAGCTATCATGTGAAAACATCTTGTAAATTTCTAAAGCATTACACAAGTATCATTATTGTATAAGTGAACTGTACAAAAATTAGGTACTAATGGGGGAAAGAGGGCAGATATGCTGTTAGTTTTTTTTAATGAGCTATTTAAACATATATTTAAGAACAGATTTAAAGAAAATAGGTATTAGCCTCTAGAAACAGGGTTTCTTAACCTCAGCACTACTGACATTTTGTGCTGGCTAATTCTTTCTCATGGGAGAGAGGAGGTACTGTCTGGTGTATTGTAGGATATTTTGCAGCATCCTTAGCCACTACTCACTAGATGCCAGAAGAACCCTCTCCCACTCCCTGGTTATGATAACCACAAATGTTTCCGGAATTACTAGAAGTCTCTTGGGAGGTATAAAACTGCACCTCCCCGTTGAAAATCACTGCTGTAAAAGCAGTTAACAGTCTTCAATTATATGATTGAAAAAACAAATTATTAACATCACAAATACCTGTTTTTCAACTCTACTCCACGAAACAATAGAAAACGCTATTCAGGGTATTAGGAAGGAGATAACAGCCACATATTGAATACTTGGGATAGTTTATCAAATGTAGCCCTTTGAACAATGTGTCATGGTTTGCCAGGATGTTAGCACTGAAAGTTTTACAACCTGAGAAACCCCTTACTACTCTTTATTCTCATTCTCTGTGGAACTCAGAGGAGGGGGATCATTCCACATTTGCTGGCAATGAAGGCAACTAACACTGGTTGGGGGCCTGTTATGTATCAGATGTCTTACCTGTTTGCATCACTTCATCCTCACAGTAACCATCTAGGTAGGTGGTTCCATGTTACAAATGAAGAAGCTAAAACTCTAATGCAGAACCTTGCCCCGTGCACATAGCTGGCAAGGGGTAGAGCAAGGTTCAGCTCCAAGTGTTTCTCAATCTTAAGTCTGCGTTCATTCTGCCACATCACTCCACTAGTAGGCTTGATAATTTATGAAACCTTAAGTCACTATTTGATTTTCTAGGGTCTTTGAAAAGTGTTTTTAAAAAAGAGATGTGGGAAAGTAACTTCTAGTCCAACAGTCTTTTGCATTTGAGCTATGGTTAGTGAGTGTCCAAGATTAGAGTCATTTGGAGTAAACTCTCTTTACCCTCTTGCTTGTCTCCCAGTACAGGATGAGAACCTACAAACACTAGAGCATCTTATCCTGTAACTAGAATCAAACTCAGTGCTACTGTGAGAATCTATGCTCACTAGGGACCCAAGGACTACAGTTGGAATGCCATTAGATTCCATTAAATTCAAATAGCCTCCTGCAATTCCAGCTAACTCTCCAGGTAAGACAGTAATATTTATGCTTTTCAATGTGTCTTGGTTAATTATATTGCACAGTGGTCCATCTGTTGTAAAAGATACATTGATTAACAGCAAAATTATATTAGGCATGTCTCATTAGGTTAGGAATGCTATTATCTGTCTCAGTTCACTGTAATAGAACAAAATACAGTCGCTTAAAATTGTTCTTCAGTCATAGGAGAACCTCAGGGGAGAGAAGTTCAGAAGAATAACATAAATGGGGAAGTAAATCACTGAATGTAGCTATAGGGTCTGGAATGCTACTAAGAATAGGCTGAATGTTTCCAAAGACTATATCTGAAATCAAGGCAATCCCAGGGTTATATAATGCTTTTTCAGAAATGGCATTTGTACGCATAAATGCCAATGAGAAAATGAAAGGTAACCTAAATTTGCTGGTTGTCCCTTATTAATTGAACAAAGAAACAAATTTCCTTAATAAACAAACATGTTAAAGTAACACATTTGGTTTAAAAAATTTAGTTATTGGCCAGGCATGGTGGCTCACACCTGTAATCCCAGCACTTTGGGAGGCTGAGGCAGGCGGATCACCTGAGGTTGGGAGTTCGAGACCAGCCTGGGCAACATGGAGAAACCCCATCCCTACTGAAAATACAAAAATCAGCCAGGCGTTGTGGCACATGCCTGTAATCCCAGCTACTCAGGAGGCTGAGGCAGGAGAATCACTTGAACCCACGAGGCAGAGTGGGCAGTAAGCCGAGATGGCACCACTGTACTCCAGCCTGGGCAACAAGAGTGAAACTCCATCTCAAAAATAAATAAATAAATAAATAAATAAATAAATAAAAATTTAGTTATTTGAGAATAACGATCTCTCTCCAAAGTTTAGCAAGACCTATCCAGTATAAAATAATAAAAGTGAGATGAATAGAACTGAATAATGTGTGGCTTACTCTTCATGTAATAAGAATACTTTTCGGCATGTGGAAATCATTTCATTTACTGGCCATTTAAAGAATAATTCTCAATGTTGCCATATGTGTTCCAATGACAAAGTAGCGTGTTGGCAGATTTGTGCTGCATTGACCTTTTGTTCCTAATCTCATAGCTAGGTTTTTAAAAACAAACAAGGGATCTGTGGATTATTAATCTTCAGCAGAGGCCATTGATGTTCTAAGGAACTCAAAAACCACATCATGGGAAGGAGAGTTACAAGACACTCTTTAGCGGATTCAGTCTAGAGGGATGATTCTCATGTTCCCCAAGAATGTCAAGGAATTGGCAATTGAGGGAACATGAGAATCATCTTCACTATTTGAAGAAGTTGCAAGTGGAAGACATTCGATTTTTATAAGTAGCGAAGAAGTACATAACTGAGATCTTGGATGGAAATTACAGGAAGACACATTTCAACTTCTATAAGGCACAATATTTTATTAGACTGTTCCAAAATGTAAGGGGCTCCATGATGCAATAGTAAGTTTTCAGACACAGCAAGTTTATATATGTTCATTCATTTGTCATTCATTCACTCAATACATAATTACCAGTGCCTACTGTGTGCCAGGCATTGTTCTAAATTCTGGGAAGATAGCTATAGATAAGAAAGACAAGTTCCCTGATCTTATATCACTTATATTCTAGAGTAGGGGTTGATAAACTTTTTCTGTAAAGGGCCAGATAGTAAATATTTCAGGCTTTGCGGGCCATGTGGCCTCTGTTGTGACTACTGAACTCTGCCATTGTAGTGCAAAAGCAGCCATGACCAAGGGCTGGCAAACTATGGCCTGCAGGTCAAACCCTGCCTACCATCTTCTTTTCTAAATCAAACTCTGTTGGAACACACTCACAATCAACTGGTTCCCTATTGCCTATGGCTAACTTTGTGCTTTACAAGCAGAGTTGAATAGCTGTGACAGAGGTGGTATGTCCTGTAAAGCCTAAACTGTTCACTTTCTTACTCTTACTTTTTCAGAAAAAAAGTTTGCTGATCCTTCCCATAGTAAGTACATAAACAAAGAATTGTGACTGTTTTCCAATACAACTTTAATTATAGACACTGAAATCAGAATTTTATACAATTTTCATGTGTCAGAAATATTCCTTTTTGATTTTTTTCAATTGTTTAAAAATGTAAAAACTATTCTTAGCTCATAGGACAAACTAAAACATGGATGAGGTAGATTTGGCTTGTGCATCATAGTTTGCCAATTCCTGTTCTAAAGTATGTTAACGAATACACATATCTTGAATATTACTATTTTTCATTATAGGTGAAAGCCTATTTTTAACTCCCATTATGCTGATAAATAAGCTACTGATTTCACCATTATGTTAACTAACAAAATGTCTATTGTCAATCAGAGGAAGAGGTCACCAATATTCTTACAGTAGTCATCTCTGGTGGGTGGGGCTTTTTGATAAAATTCTAACTGCTTCCCCATTCCCTTCTACCACTCCAGTGTGAAGTCCTAATTAGAACATTGAAATGCACCAGGCTTGTATTTTAGCCTAACTTATACTTAATATCACACTATCTATGTGGACATATTACGGACTACAGACATCATAGCACTTTAATATGCAGAGACATTCAACTCTTCTTTGCTCAGCAATCCCTTCTTACCCTTTGAGGCATACTTCACATAATTAGAAGGGCCCATGAATTTCCCGAACAAAAAAGCCATCCATCTGGGATACTATATTTAGAAACTGGCTGTAATTCCCGACCCCACATAGCAATTTTTCCTTCATAGCATGCATCAAAACAAACTACTCATGGTCAAATAGAAAAAAAAGTAAAAGTATTCAACTAGGCGTTTGTCTGAAGTGATTAAGAAGTTTAATTTTAAATAATCAGTCTAATAACTACTTCTATGTACCATCTGAATTTTTTTGTGGAATAATTTCTTTTCTTAGCGTAAATTTTTGTTTTAGGCAAATGTGCTCCCTCTATATAAAATTTTATCAGTTAAAGTTTATTTGTATAGTTACACACATAGAGACACACAAGTTCAGAGCTCAATGCTAACATTAATAATAATTCCTTTCCACTTCCTACCTAAAAGGGTATTTAATTTTGAAAGTAGAAGGTTGAACTCTGTTTAGAGGTTATAGACATAAATCTGACATTGGTTGATTCTGGGGCATGGACAAATGCAAGGTCAGTGATGTCATAATTTGTAAATAATGATTATAGTTATTACATTCATTATAATCTGTTATGTACATTCCCTTGACCCACTAATACAAGGCTATATATTTGGGCAATATCCAAACCCCTGTTAAATCCAACTCTCTTCTAACTCTGCCTGGCCCCAAGCAGTGGAACGTGGGTAGGAAAAAGCATGTAATCATGAGAATTGGCATTACTTTATTTCACTGCACTAGCTTCAAGTCAGCCCTTAATACTGTCAGGCTGTGATACTGCACTTCTCTGTTTTGCTCACTATTCTTCTCCTTTTAAACTATTTTCTTACACCCAGGGGGGCACTAAGAAATGTTTATAAGTGTGCTGGGGGCAGGCTGGAATGGGTGGGGGAGGATGAGTACGAATTAACAGGACTGGTTTACAAGAGGTCGGTTCCGGAAATCAAATCCAGTGTCAAGAGTTTTAGTCAGTCAGCCATCTCTAGTCTTTAAAAAAGATCTCAGATACCAAAAGACGATGGTACATAGAGATTGGCTCAGAAAAAAACAGTAACAAGGAGATTATAGAGAATTTATGTGATCGTCCTTTCAAGTAGCATTAAAAAAAAGTTCCAATATTTAGTAAATAACTTAAATATAGAATATTTACAACATAATATTCTTAGTATTCTGTTATAAAATTTAAAAATTTATAGTATTACTATTGATATGATTTGGATGTTTGTCCCCTCCACATCTCATGTTGAAATGTGGTTTCCAATGTTGGAGGTGGAGCCTGGTGGGAGGTGATTGGATCATGGGGGTAGATCCCTCATGGTTTAGCACCATCCATTGGTGACAAGTGAGTTGTCACTCACTTCCCAAGAGGGCTGGTTGTTTAAAGGAGGTTGGTTCCTCCTCCTCCCTCTCTTGCTCTTGCTTTCACCATGTGATGTACCTGCTCCCGCTTCGCCTTCTGCCGTGACTGTAAGATTCCTGAGGCTCTCACCAGAAGCAGAGCGGATGTTGATACCACACTTGGACAGCCAGTAGAACCATGAGCCAGTTGAATTTCTTTTCTTTATAAGTTACTCAGTCTCTAGTATTCCTTTATAGTAACACGATGAATTGACTAATACAACAACAAAGTGAGGTATTTTAAAAATAATATTACTAAAATTACAGAAGATCTCTGCATTTTAAATGTTTTTAGCAATATGACATGTTACATATTTATAAATGGTGTCATCACCTTTGTGGTAATGACACTAAATATGAAGTATGAAATGCTAAAATAAGTATTTCAGCCTCTTTCAATAAAAAGTTTGTGCACAAAAGTTGACAAAAGTTTTCAGAGTCCTTTTTGAAGAAATTAATGACTCCTAGGGGTGTGAGCTCACAAATAGCTTTAAATTTAATTGCTTATAAAATGGCACCTAAATAAGAGTAATATTTCCAAATAAATATCTTTAAGCCTGTCTCCTCCCAACTGTTGCAGAGTAAGAACCAAAAATAATCAGAGATCAAGATTATTTTTTAGCAATGTATTTGGTGATATATTTCCAATAGTAGTGGCTTAAATTTAATGTTTAATTTTTATTCCTTTGAACCAAAAATGTCTATGGTAGTGTCTAATAATAAAGAAAATTGTATTAAACAATTTCCTATGTAGAGCCATTTTAATTCCATGTATAGGATAATAATAATAAAAATCTTCTTTTTTGTCAATGTTCAGTTTACAAAATAATCTATTATTCAACCTATCACTCGTAATAATATTTATAATAACATTATTTTATTTATGAAGACTTCCACAAGAATTCTTTCCAACTAAGCCTTGTTGATGAATATGAAATTAAATGCTAAAACACCTGGTACTACTTTTCGTAAAGGTTAAAATCCACATTGCCAACCAGCTATATTTGTGTATCTTTTTGCACAAGCAATGAATTTAGAAAAAGGAATTTTATTCCATAAAACAATTTTAAGTGCTATAATATCAACAATCCCTCTGTAGTTAATGTCCATAATTTTGAAAATGGCATTTTCTCTGACTTTTTATTTCAGTAACACTTAATGTATGCAAATGTTATTCTATTTTATCCATATGTAAATCAAATTTGCCCAAGTGCTATTTATTACACAGCTGTTTTATTTTATTTCAATAGTTTTTGGGGAACAGGTGGTTTTTGTTACGTAGATAAGTTCTTTCTTGGTGATCTCTTGAGATATTGGTGCACCTGTTACCCGAGCAGCGTACACTGTACCCGGTTACACAGCTAATTTTTGACATTGTTTGCATCTCATTGATTCTTCTCAAAACAATATTATCCCTAAATAAAACAGAAGAAATGATTTTGTAACCTTTTTGTTAAACTATAACTTCTTATGTAGCTGTGTATTAGTTTGTTCTCACGCTGCTATAAAGAAATACCTGAGTGTGGGTAATTTATAAAGAAAAGAAGTTTCATTGGCTCACAGTTCTGCAGGCTGCACCAGAAGCATAGTGGCCTCTGCTTTAGGGGAGGCCTCAGGAAACTCACAATCATGGCACAAGGTAAAGAGGAAGCAGGTATGTCTTAGATGGCGGGAGCAGGAAGAAGAGAAGTGGGGGAGGCGCCATACACTTTAAACAACCAGATCTCACGAGCACTCACTACTATCATGAGAGCACTAAAGGGGGATGGTGTGAAACCATGAGAAACCACCCCACGATCCAATCACCTTCCACTTGGCCTCACCTCCAGCATTGAGGATTACATTTCAACATGAGATCTGGGAGCGGACACGGATCCAAACCATCAGCTGGTAAGATAGTTTTACTCTAATATTATTTGGCTTACTGTATTTCATGATCATTTGTGTTATTCTAGAAGAAATAAGATCTTTAGTTTTATAAGATTTTTAAGAAGTGGTTCATTTAACCTTGATGGATCCATTTCTTCATTAGAAAAATGTGGGGATTTACTCTCCCACTCCTTGAGAGCGAACATTTAATATATATACATAAATTATTTGGAACTGTTTATAGGAGATTTATTTCTTCTTCCCCTTATTCAATCGTTAAATTAGTATAGACTTGTGGATATTGTTTTATACTTTGGATTATAATATATTACTACTTTATTTTGTTGCTCTCCTGTATCCCTTTAAAACACCTTCATCCATATAGGTTGGAGTTTGTTTTTTCAGGTTTTTGGCCGGCCTTCCTTCCTTCCTTCCTTCCTTCCTTCCTTCCTTCCTTCCTTCCTTCCTTCCCTCCTCTTTCTCTCTTCCTTCTTTCTTTTCTTTCTTTTTTTTGTGGCACTACAAGACGCTTAAGGATCAAATTCTATATTTTCGTGCCCCAATCTTTGGAATCAGACATTTCTCCAAGGAGCCTTAGTTAATTTTGTTTTGTGTTACAGAGAACGATCTGGATTCCAGGTGTGCTTGTCGCCTCTGAGGTGTCATTGCTTCTAGGCTCTCTCAACTGACAGACCAAGAAAATATTATACATATATGTATACCAGCACATGTATACCCACATATCTAGAAATATTTCCATATGTAAACATCTCTATCTATATTATACTAGACATGAGTTCATAGTGATGTCTCTAACTCTAATCCATTGCCACACAGATCATCCTAACCACCTTTACTTGCTTTTCTGTAAATTCCAACTCCAATAGTGAAATACTTGGCTCCCAACATCCATTTACTTAGCTGTTCAGTCTCAGAATACATGTATAGCAGTATTGGAATTGTTAAACCTTATTCCTATGGTGAACAGTTTTATCAACTAAAGCACACTGCTTCTGTGTACTTTCTTTTGCTTTTAGTATTACAGACTTCATTAATCTCTAAAGTTACTTAGGTCAGCCACTTTTCCCCCAACCCCCTTCAGGGAAGTTGTTTCATACATTTATAATATGATTAGATTGCTTTGTCACATTCTGCATTCCATCTTGGGATTCCTGGATGGAATCCTGCTAAATAATTTTTTTAAGTTGAGAACTAGGTTCAACTTTTATGTTGTTGTTCTATGGGTTTTGACAAATGTATAATTTCACACATCCAACGTTACAATATTATATAGAATAGTTTACTCCCCTTAAAAAAATCCTGTGTGCTTCACCTAGCCATCCTTCTCCTTTCCCCTAAATCTCTGGCAACTCCTGATCTTTTACCATTGCTACAGTTTTGCCTTTTCTAGAATGTCATATAATTTGAATTATACAGTATGTCCTCTTTCCAACTGGCTTTTTTCACATTGCAATGTGCATTTCAGATTCATCCATACCTTTCTGATACTTGTGGGTTTGTTAATTAGTGTTGAAAGATTGTAAATAATTTTCCATTGATGAAATGAGTGCTCTACAAAATATGTGGTTGTCTAGAAAACGTCTATGCATTCCCCCCTCACCCTTTACCTCATGAGCCTGTATAAGCAGAGGACCGGGAAAAGGAGAAGAGAATGTAATAACATTTTAGCCTTATAGAAAGAACACTTCATTAGGATTTTATCAGTTGTGTTCATTATGGTATTCACAGTGTTTAGAACGATATCTACCATACAGTCGAACTCAGTATTTGTGTGTTGAATGAATGAGTATTAAAACCCCACTGACTTGAGATGTTAGAAGAATAAATAAGTGTAATATTATATTTATTGGTTCCTGTTTCTTTTCATTCCAATCAAATGTTGGACTGAGAGAGTAGAGTGTGAATTTGTAGGATATTCACCCATTGGATAGACTTGATAAATATTCTTTATAATATTGAGCTCTCTATGGCCATGCACAGCTTTAAACATTTTTTCTCTGATACTGTCTTCCACCCTCATTACTAAACTATGTCAACATTCTCTGAAAAACTTAGGTTTCTCAATCATATAAAGAGAAGTGCTATGTAGCTGAATAATGTTTGGAAGTGCGTATTAATTTATGTTTGTTGTTCTTCCTATCTTTCTCCCTTCCCCTGTTTCTTCCACAAACTTAAGCAATAGACCGCGCTATGCTTCACTGGCTTGGGTGGAGGAGGGGGCATGTGGCAGGACAGAAAATAGAGAATCTACATATCTTTTAAGTATTTGACCAGGAGCTGAAAGGGGTTGGAGTAAAGGGAGAGTACAGTGGGATTCAGACAAATGTTTAGCCACTGGCTCTTCAAGGAGGGAGGGGAATGGGAAGCCATGATTGTAGCAATTGTTGATTCCCATTGTATAAATACTTGTGTTGTGGCCAATATCAAGCTACTAAGGTAAAAGTAAAACTGCCTATAAAATTCTTAAATGTTTAACAATTAGCTGTTTTGAGCTGGTCTGATTCCAGGATACCACTCATCATAGGTCTCCCACTCCTTTCACCCCCCATTCCTTCCCCTCCAGAGCTGTTAAGAAAGAGATTCACTTAAGCGGGACTGACAAGAAGGAAAGGCAATAGAAAGAATCAAGAAATTATTTTTTGGCACATGTAGGCTGAAGAGACCTTGGGGAGCTTCATGAAATATTTCCGGGTCTCAACGGAGTTTTTAAGCATCCTTTAAGGAGCAAGATGAGAGCAACTTACAATTCAGTATTGTATTGATTGGTGTGTATTGATGGACCAGGACTTGCTGCATTCATTATCCTTCACCCATACCCGCCTCATACTAATGCCTTTACACTGCTTGAGATTCCAAAACTAGATTCCAGCTCCAGGGAATAGGAAGAAATCCCAGGAAAATCTGAGAGAAGTATGGTTTTCCTGTTGGATTGGTAGAATGAAAGCTTGATATAAGACACTAAGTTGTATCCTAGACAATTTATTGTAATGGAAACTGGAGTTATTTCACTACAACTACGTATTTTATTAGGCACATCTTACAATCGTATTGTTACAGATTGAGGCAATCCTGCAGTGAAGAAACTTGTTTAACTTTTTTTAAATATGAGCATTCCAAGAATTGATTTTCCATGAAACAAATTTTCAGAAACACTGTTGTATATTTTTCCTGTCTCTTGCCCAATTGGGATAGTTGTGTGTGTGTGTATGTGTGTGTGTGTGTGTATGCATGTGTGTAAGTACACAAGTATAAACAATAGAAAATAGGGATTGTAATGTTCATACTATTTCACAACTTTCTTCTTTACTTAATATTTTGTGACTGCATCCTTTTGCTTTTCAATGGAATATTTTCTTACCTTTACAATTTTTTCTGAGAACAATTTGGAGGCAAACTGAAGAATTAAAGGCATGATGAATGCTTTCTCTTAGCATTCATGAAACGTGGCATAGATTTGGAAACAGCTGCTCAGCTACCCCAACAGGGCATCAAAAAAATAACTGAGCAGGTCAGCAAGTCCTCATCTAAGTAGAAGGAGTTGCTCATTTCTGGAGAAGCAAAGGAGGAAGGTTTCTAGTTGGTATATTGATACTTACTGGTAGATGTTAAAGACCTTAAAAAGATCTCTAAGCTGATTGCTTTTGTCATTTCTCCCATTCCTTCTTGTTTCTTGAGATTTCAGAAAAAGGAGAATGGCTAGCCATGATTTCACCCCTCGGCAACGTAGACACGTAAGTACTCTCTCTATCTCTTTCTCTTTCTCTCACACACTCACACACACCAACACCTGTACAACATACACACACACTATTTGGTATCCTAACATTCCATATCCTTCACATACCTCAAAAAGTCAATACTATTATTCCTGGCCAAGTAATCTGCTATACTTTTGGTATTTGTCTCCCTAAGCCTAATGTTGAAACTTGATCCCAGTATTGGAAGTGGGGACCCTAATGTTTGGGTCATGGGGGCAGATCTCTCATAAATAGATTAATGCACACCAAAGCGGTGGTGGTGAGTGAGTTCTTGTTCCATTAGTTTCATAGAGTTAATTGTGTTGTTAAGAAGAGCCTGGTACTTCCCTTCTCTCTCTCTTGTTTCTTTTCTTGCTATGTAGTCCCTGCTCATGCTGGCTTCCCTTTCCCTTCTGTCATGAGTGGAAGCAACCTGAGGCCCTCCAAAAGCAGATGCCAGAGCCATGCTTCTTGTACAGCCTGCAGAACTGTGAACCAAATACAACTCTTAATAAATTACCCAGCCTCTGGTATTCCTTAATAGCAACACGAACAGACTAAGACACAATCTCAAATTGTCATGGCTTCAAGAATATTAACATGTAGTGCCCCTTCCATCCCTAGGAAATATACTTTTTATGGATAAATCGCTAGACAAAGAGAATTTGCAATTTTGTAAGAGGAAAGCAACAATATGAACTCAGTACAGATGAGACTAAGCTGAAGGATCTGTCATCAACAGGGGGGTTAAAAGTAGCAAGACTCAGCCTATGCCCCTCTCAGAATTCTAGCAGGATCCAGCAGGTAGATCAGAATTGAAAACTCTGCTGCAGGCAGGGGCCCAAAGGTATTTGCTCAGTGGATTAAATACTTAAGGTGTTGGGACACTGATACTCAATGTCAAGTTCTGGTTGTACAGAGAAGAAGTATGTATGTTGGTGGTAGAAAGCTCGTTAAAATTATATTGATTAGTTGTTCCAATCTTATTGTTATCATAATTTAACAACAGTGTTATACGTCTATGCCTTATTTTATTAATAAAGCATATGTTTAATTTCTGTTAAGTTAAAGTGAACATTCTAACTCTCCATTCTATTTACATGATGAGATACAGACTGCTGGCTTAACCAAGAAAGAAATAAAAAAGTGTTTAAAGTAGATATTCAAAAGGAAGGCACCATAGAGAGCTGCTCCAAATTTTCCAGGGTTGTGGCTAAGTAATTTAAACACAAGTGACATATCATCACCTCCATCTCAGGCCACATTGAAATAATTGTACTACTTTCCTTTGAGAATTAGGGACTGGAAGAAAGTTAAACTTTTATTAAATTTAGAGACATTAAACCATTTTAACAATTCGTGGCTGAAAAACAAACAAATTTAATTAAGGGGGGTTACATATTAGTCCATTAGGCAGCAAAAAATATGTCTTATTAGCTTTTCTTTATGAGCTGTTGAACATAGTACCAAACACTTCCTGGTACTCTGTTTATAACTATGTAAATTGTAGATGCAGGTATAATTTTAAAATATGATTACAAAATCATAGGCCTGGAAGGGATGTAACAACAACAAAAAAAGCAAACAAAATAAAACCAACCAAAAAACTAATCTGTTTTCTTGGGTTTACCTGAAGGCAAAATACATTCTGAAATTGTCCAAGGAGAAGGAATTCCAGAACTCAACAACCATCTGTAATGAGGTGAGAACTACACAGGCTGAGTCAGTGATGTGAAGATTGTCTTCAAAAGCACTAATTTATTTATGTAAATAGCCTTGGATTTGTCTCCTTCCTTGTACTACCATGAAACTACAACCCCAACTAATTTTTTTAACCTGCATTTAGATAAGAATAAAATTATTATTTTTTGCTTTCATCAAGACTCTGACAGTAGTTCCTATAATATAGTTTAAAATGGGTAATTTTTCCTCTCTCTTTTTAAATTATACTTTGTTATGATGAATTATATATTAAGTTATTCATCCCTTTATTCATTCACTTAGTTATTCATTTATCCACTCATTCATAAATAGATATTAACAAACCATCCTGTATGTGCTGGGCATGGCTCTAAACCAGGGATGGGAAAATACAAACATAAATTAGAATATATAGTGTCAAACACAATAATCTATGTCACTATGCTATGAAGACACATATAAGGAAGTGTAATATATACTTCCTAAGGAAGTTATATATTACATAAGGAAGCAAGTAATAATGAATCCTATGATTTAAGATATGAATAAGAAATTAGAGATCACTTAGTCCAGTCTCCTCATTTTACAGCAGGAAACTAAAACCCAGAAACTCAGCTTGCTAAAGAGTGCATGACTAATTAGTGGTAGTGATAGCATTGATGTCAATTGCTAGTTGAATGCTTAATTGTCAGAATAACACCAAGAGACAGTAAATACCATCCCCATTTTACAAATGAAGAAACCAAACTCATGTGAAATAACTTATCCAAATCACAGGTCAGTGGCAGACCTGTGATTTAAACCTAGCTCTGTTTTAAAGCATGTGATCTGAAATATATCTTTGTCAACTAGAATAATATATTCTAACATCCAGTCAGTGATTTTTTTCCTCTGTAAGTCATAATGTAGAATATCTGAATCTCAACTAAATGTACTCCCCCCAAATATGAGTGTACCAGCACAGCTGTACCAGTTAGGACAGTTTCAGGCACAAGAACAAAATGCCCAATGCAAGTAAGTAAAAGAGAGCCAATGTGTAGTTGTTTAAATAAGAAGGAGAGAAGTTTATTTTTCTCAGATCACATAATATGACTAAAGTTTTACCCTTTATGTAAATAATCCTCCAAAATTCCTTATCAGAATTATGTTAAAATTAGTGAAATGGTTTACGACGTCAAATTTCTAATAGATATTTGATACTGGATATGATTTTCTTTGAAAGTAGAATATCCATAAAGAAAGCATTATGACATTCAAAAATATCATCTTTTCTTCCTCAGGTTTTGGATGTACTCTTCAATTTAGGGAAGGCTGTGAAAGAATTTTCTTGATTTTCTCATTGTCAGGACAAGCTATTTTCTGGAATAGGTGGTTTGGTGTTGGCTTCTGAACACTGTGAATCTTGTAACTGATTGCATCTCTCCTTTGCCAGGAAGCTGCAAATGTGAGGCCCACCTCCTTCAGGCATGCAGGATGGCGTGGCATGTATTTCCATGACTGATCTTACCCCGGTCTTATTTTAGTCATGAAATAATTTAAAACATGATTTAGAGGTATATGAATTTGTCTGAGGAGTATTAAGTTCTTCAGAGTATAAAATGAAGTATGAATAAATAAGTATTTTCTTTTTTATTCTCAACTGTACTTTGTAGATTTATTTCCAAGACTTGGCAAAATCTTAATGTGTAAAAGGAAAATATCACAGTGAATAAAGAGTCACATGAGCAAGCAGTTTCATTCCTGGAAGGCAAATCTGTAAATCTTTTTGTACTGATTCCATCAACAGAATAATTGGTATAGACTGGGGGAAATTTCTCAGTCTTCTATCTAAGATAGAGGCTGTATTGCACACTGGATAAGAGAATGAACCTGGTGTAAGGCTGAACTGCATTTCATTCCCTGCTATTCCACTAACTGTGAGACTTCAGAAAAGTTCTTTATCTTTCTTAATCTTTACTTTTTCCTCAGCAAAGTTGGGAAATAAGTAGTACTTACTTTATATGATTGCTGAGGGAATTAAATGAGATAATGTATGTAAGATGCTTAATACATGGTCAATTTCAGTACACATCAGTATTATTTCTATTATTATTATGGCATACCTGTCTGGTATAGGCCACAAAGGTCAGGGATAAAGTTGTTGGCTGGTACCCCATATGCTGTTTGGAATGGAAGCCCCAGGAGTGTCTTATAGTAGAAGCGTATCATAGATTTCTAAGGGGCAAAATGAGGGTAGGGAGGAGTAGTATAGCAGGCAAAAGGTGATTAAAAATACCATCCCTCATTTATTTCACAGTTTTGTCTAGGTCAGACCCTACATTTGATCATGTATACATATTCACACTTGTGAATATTTTTGTATGAATGTAAATGGTAAAAATTATTTTCTCAAAGAAGTCTGATTTGGCCCTAAGGGATATAGTACACAGATGCACCAGTTAGGACAGCTTTAGGCACAAGTATAAAATGCCCAGTGCATTTTAAGTCAAGACACCCAATGCATAGTTGCTTAAATAAGACAGCAAGAAGTTAATTTTTCTCATATTACATGATGTCCAGAGATAGACAGCTCCAGATATGGTTTGAGAGCTCAGTGGTGTCAGGGCTCCAGACTGGTGCCTCTGCATTCTCTTGGACCCAACGGACCAATGGTCTAAAGGTGGTTAGGGCAGCTTCAAGCACCATGCTATTAAACAACTGAATGGAAAGTAGGAAGCAGGAGACAGCATAGGGCAGAGAGTTTCTGCTCCTTCCTCTCCCTTATCAGTTCCAGAAACCCACAGATACATCCGTTATATCTGTGTCTCAGACTGGTCACATCCCCCATTCTCTGACTAAAAGGAAAGCTCATCTTTCCCAAGATCAATGAATGCTGTCTGGTGATACCTATACTAAATTATATTCTGTTGCTCTGTAAAGACGATAGATGTGAACAACTGTTCTCTTGAGTCTAGCCCTGATGTATAAGCCATTTGTTTAAGGAGTGGAAATTGGATTCTTTTTTTTTTTTTTTTTTTCCTGAGCTGCAGTCTCACTCTGTTGCCCAGACTGGAGTGCAGTGGCGTGATCTCGGCTCACTGCAAGCTCCCCCTCTCAGGTTCACGCCATTCTCCTGCCTCAGCCTCCCCAGTAGCTGGAACTACAGGCGCCGCCACCATGCCCGGCTAATTTTTTGTATTTTTAGTAGAGACGGGGTTTCACCGTGTTAGCCAGGATGGTCTCGATCTCCTGACCTCGTGATCTGCCCGTCTTGGCCTCCAAAAGTGCTGGGATTAGAGGCGTGAGCCACTGGGCCCGGCCCGATTGGATTCTTTGTGTAGATTCTTTGTCTTACAATCAATACGCAGTTGGTGCATGCCCAGTCTGCCCTAGATATAGTGATTTAAGAGGAACCCCAAAGAGTCCCTGCTTTATAATTAGATGAATATATGTCATTTTTTAGGTTTTTATTAAGTGGTAGCTTTCTTTAGGCCCAGAATTTTTGGTTCTGTAAGACTACCTAATTAGCTAGTGAATGGACCTCCAGACAGCGAAGGTGGGAAGAAGGGACTGCCAATGCAAATGGGAGTTGTTCTGAACAGTAAACCCATTTAGTTTTATTCCAAGAATAAATTCCTCTGCTTTATTAGCCAATCATAGAAGAGTCGTTACAAGGCTTTTTTTTTCTTTTTTTTTTTTTTTTTAATAAATAGAATACTCTTGATTTATTTTTTGAATTCCAGCTCTTATTTTAGATACAGGTGGTACATGTGCAGATTTGTTACATGGGAGTATTCCGCAATGCCGAGGTTTGAAATATGGATTCTGTCACTCTAGTAGTGAGCATAGTACCTGATAAGTACTTTTTATAGCCTGCCCCCTTCTCTCTACCCTCCAGTAGTCCACAGTTTCTGTTGTTCCCATATTTATGTCCATGTGTTCTCAATGCTTAGCTCCAACTTATAGGTGAGAACATGCAGTATTTGGTTTTCTGTTCCTGCATCAATTTACTTAAGATGATGGCTTCCAGCTCCATCCATGTTGCTGCCAAAAATATTATTTCATTTATTTTTATGGCTATGTTGTGTTCCATAGTGTATTGTATCACATTTTCTTTATTCAATCTACCATTGATGAGCATCTGATTGATTCCATGTCTTTGCTATTGTGAATAGTGCAGCAGTGAACATACAAGTGCATGTGTCTTTTTGATAGAATGATTTATTTTGTGGGGGCATATACCTGGTAATGGGATTGCTGAGTGGAATGGTAGCTCTGTTTTAAACTGTTTGAGAAATCTCCAGATAGCTTTCCATAGCAGCTGGACTAATTTACATTCTCACTTAACAGTGTATAAGTGTTCCCTTTTCTTTACAGCCTTGTCAGCATCTGTTGTTTTTTAACCTTTTAATAATGGCCATTTTGACTGCTGTGAGATGGTGTCTCATGGTTGTTTCAATTTGGGTTTCTCTGACAATTAGTTATGTTGAGCATTTTTAAAATATGTTTTTAGCTGTTTGTTTGTCTTCTTTTGAGAAGTGTCTGTTCATGCCCTGTGCCCATTTTTTTTTTTTTTTTTTTTTTTTTTTTTTTTTTTTTTTTTTTGAGATGGAGTCTTGCTCTGTCACCCAGGCTGGAGTGCAGTGGTGCAATCTCGGCTCACTGCAAGCTGCACCTCCCGGGTTGATGCCATTCTCCTTCCTCAGCCTCCCGAGTAGCTGGGACTACAGGTGCCCACCACCACGCCCGGCTAATTTTTGTATTTTTAGCAGAGACGGGGCTTCACCGTATTAGCCAGGATGCTCTCCATCTCCTGACTTCGTGATCTGCCCGCCTTGGCCTCCCAAAGTCCTGGGATTACAGGCGTGAGCCACAGCACCCGGACCTGCCCATTTTTTAAATGAGGTTATTTGTTTTTTACTTGTTGATTTGTTTAAGTTCCTTATAGATCCTGGATATTAGGCCTTTGTCAGATGCATAGTTTGCAGGTATCTTCTCCCATTCTGTAGGTTGTCTGTTTGTTCTGTTGATAGTTTCTTTTGCTATGCAGGAGCTCTTTAGTTTAATTAGGTCCCACTCACCTGTTTTCATTTTTGTTGCAGTGCTTTTGGGGACTTAGCCAAAAATTATTTGCCCAGCCAATGCTGAGAATAGTATTTCCTAGTTTGCCTTCTGGGATTTTCATAGTTTGAGGTCTTCCATTCAAATCTTTAATTTATTTTGGTTATGTTTTTATATGGTGAAAGGTACGGGTCCAGTTTTGATCTTCTGCTATCCAGTTATTCCAGCACTATTTATTGAATAAGGAGTCCTTTCCCCCATTTCTCATTTTTGTCGACCTTGTCGAAGATCAAATAAGTATATGACTTTATTTCTGAGTTTTTATTCTGTCCCATTGTTCTATGTGTCTGTTTTTCTAGCAGTACCAAGCTCTTTTGGTTACTGTGGCTTTATAGTATAGTTTGAAGTCAGTAATGTGATGACTCCAGCTTTATTCTTTGTGCTTAGGATTGTTTTGGCCATTTAGGCTCTTTTTTGATTCCACATGAATTTGCAGTAGTTGTTTCTAATTCTGTGAAGAATGATGTTGGTAGTTTGGTAAGAATAGCAAAAATCTGTATGTTGCTTTGGGCAGTATGGCCATTTTTTTGATATTTATTCTTCCAATACATGGGCATGGAATGTTTTTCCATTTATTTGTGTTATCTCTGATTTATTTCAACAGCGCTTTGTAGTTCTTTTTGTAAAGATCTTTCATGTCCTTGGTTAGCTGTATTCCTAGGTATTTCGTTTTCTTTGTGGCAATCTTACAAGAATTTTTATTTAAAAAATTTAAAAAGACCTTTAGGAACAGGTGGACTTCTAAAATTTAATGTTATCTCTTATCTAATGTAATTTTTAATTACCAAATATTACATGCTAATTGGTTGTTATAGGTAACGGTATTTAAATTAGTGTTTAAAATTTTCAAATTTGCGTTAAATCTTCCTCTTTTCCTCACCCTCTTCATTATCATAATTTCCAGAGAGCTACAAATGCATCCCTTACATCTCAATGGCCTCCTCCTTCTTTTCATTCTTAAAAGAACCTCAATAACTTGTCTTTTTTGTTCATCTGGTCAAATGAACATTTAATAAATCAATGACTTATCTAAGACAATGCATTAAAAAAGACTTATGTTTAATTTGAAACAACTGGAAAGCTAGTTCGTGCCTATGTAGAAGCACAGCTAAGAGTCTATGAACATCCTCTAAACCTCAGCACTGATGATAATCAGAATAAATGAAAGGCCAAGACAAAGAGGGCTTAGCCTAGGGAAACATTAGTGTGGTGATGCTTGGGCTTTAATGAATAAGCCATGAAATTTAAATAGGAAAGAACATTAACTAGAGTATTTTAAGAATGTAGGAAGTAATCAGGGAATATATTCTCATATTGAGAATTAGAACTAAGTTTGAATAGACTGTGACTAGTTGGACATCCATCCTTCTCAACCTTTTTTTATTTGTTAATTCTTGCTCATCCTTCAAAACTCAATTCAGTCCATCTGACCTACTGAATTCTTTATTTGACTTTATGCACACTTGTTGGGCTTCCTAGGCTCCCTCCATAGACTTTTCTCCTGTAATTTATCATATTACATGGTTATCACTGTACCTGATTGAATGTCTATGTATTCCATGGTTTTTAAGGCTACAGCCAATGTATTACTCACACATGATAATTCAACTTTACTGATTTGAACGGCTTTGTATGCCATGGAGATAATTTGAACTTAGCTTGAGAATCAAAGGGAGTCATTGTAAATTTTTGAGCTGAAAAGCAATGATTACAGGAGTATTTTTTGAATATTCATTTTTTAAGTAGTGGACAGTCAGATTAGGAAAGAAAGATAGTAGAAGCAGGAAGTCAAGAAAAGAAGCTAACACAATAACACATAGATGTTATTGTTGTTGTTTTGTTTTAATTTCATTTAGTTCTGCTCTGACCTTGGTTATTTCCTTTCTCCGCTGGATTTGGATTTGGTTTGTTCTTGTTTCTCTAGTTCCTTGAGGTGTGTGACCTTAGATTGTCTGTTTGTTCTCTTTCAGACTTTTTTTTTTTTTTTTTTTGCTGTCCATAAGTTTACTACTTTATTGTCTTTATCTGAAAAATCCTCATAGAAAATTGTTTGATTTAGCTCTCAGCAGCCTGCTCCTGGGCTCTGAGGAAGCTTGCCTTCTTTTGAGCTACCCGATCTTTCTTCTGAGCAAGGGACATTTTGGGACGGTTCTACCTCTTCTTTTTAACTTCTCTCTTGGGCTTCTTTTCATAGACGGAATTCTCTCATATAGCAGCATAAGCTTTCTTATACATCTCCTCCATGTCTGGAGTTATGCTGCTATTTAGGTATTGAGAGAACTGTTTCTTGTAAGCATCTTCATCTTCTTCCATTAAGTAGCACATGTACTGCAACATTCTGGCCCATGATGTGCTTTCAGTGTACTTCTGCATTAAATTCCTTGCTTTCAGAATCATAACCAGGGAATCATTTGGTACTGTGAGGGATAGACAAGCCTCTACCCACAGCTCCCTTCAGAGCACCAAAAACTTTATTGCCAGTGGTAGTCCTAGAAGTTAAAGACTCACATAAACTTAAAGTAAAGGGGTGGAAAAAGGCATTTCATGCAAATGGACACCAAAAGTGAGCAGGAGTAGCCATTTTTATATCAGACAAAACAAACTTTAAAGCAACAGTGGTTAAAAGAGACAAAGAAGGACATTATATAATGGCAAAAGGCCTTGCTCAACAGGAAAATATCACAATCCTAAACATGTATGCACCTAACACTGGAGCTCTCAAATGTAATCAACAATTACTAACAGACCTAAGCAATGAGGTAGACAGCAACACAATAATAGTGGGGACTTCAATACTCCACTGACAGCACTAGACAGGTCACCAAGACAGAAAGTCAATAAAGAAACAATGGATTTAAATTGTACCTTGGAACAAATGGACTTGACAGATATATACAGAACATTTCATCCAACAACTGCAGTATACCCATTCTATTCAACAGTGCATGGAACTTTCTCCAAGATAGAAGTCACTAAGATTTTTCTTATTTTTCTTCTAACACTTTCATAGTCTTAGTGTTTATATTTAGATTTACGACCCATTTACATATAGTGTTTGTATTTGGTATGTAGTAAGTGTCAAGATCAGTTTTTCAACAGAAATATCTACCATGCCAATATCATTTATTGAGCAGATTTTCTTCATTATATTGACTTGGAAGCGTTGTTAAAAATAAATTGGTCATTTAAGTATAGGTCTATTTTCAGACTTTCTATTTGATCCACTGACATACATACCTATAATTATGTCAACATTGTCTTGATTGCTATAGCTTTATAGTGAGTCTTGAAATCCTCAATTTTGGTTCTTTAAAATTGTTTTGGTTATTCTAGATTTTCACATTCTAAATGATAGCCCACAAGCTATGTGTGACTGTTTACTTTTATATTAGTTAAAATTAAATACAATTAAAAATTTAGTTAATTGCATTAGCCACATGTAGTGCTCAATAGCTGCAGGTGGCTATTGGCTAATCCATCACATAGTACATTGTAGAACATTCCCATCATCACAGAAAGCTCTATTGGACAGCACCGATATAGTGCATTTACATTTGTATACAAATTTTAGAATCAGCTTGTCAATTTCTACAAAAAAAATCCTGCCGGAACTTTAATTGTGATGGTTTGACTTAATTTGGGTAGAATTATCATCTTAAAATATATTGAGCCTATTGATATAAACATAGTATATACACCTTTCTATTTATTTAGATATTCTTTACTTTCTCTCAGCAATGCTTTCAGTTTTCAATGTACAAGTCTTGTACATAATCTTAAATTTATCTACAAGCATTTTATGTTATTTGATGCTATTGTAACCTGTATTTTAAAATGTAAATTTCCAATTGTTATTGTTATTATATAGAAAACATTAATTTTTGTATACAGGCCACGTATCTTGTGATTTTGTGAAACTCACTTATTAGTTCTAGTAGCGTTCTATAGTTTTCTTAAAATTTTCTATGTACATGACTATGTCATCTGCAAATAAAGACAATTTTGTTCCTTCCTTTCGATTGGTATGCTTTTATTTCTTTTTCTTACCTTGTTGCATTGATTAGGACCTCCAGTAATACGTTGAATGAAAGTGATTAAAAGAGACACCTTTTCCTTGTTCTTGATCTTGGAGAACATTTGGTCTTTTACTATTAAGTATGATGTTAGATGTAGGTTTTTATTAAGTAGATGTCTTTGATCAGGTTGAGAAACTTTCCTTTTATATCTAGTTTGCTGGGAGTTTTTATCATGCATCAGTGCTGAATTTTCTCAAATATGTTTTTGGCCTCTATTGAGATAACCATATGGTTTAAAAAAATATGTTAATATGGTGAATTATATTAATTTTTTAAAAGTTTAACCTTGCATTCCTATAATAAATTTCACCTAGTCATGGTGTATTATACTTCATATATATGTATGTGTGTTTATATGCATATGTTTATATATTATGCTTCATACATATGTCTATATACATGAATACTTCATATATATGTATCTGTATATTTCTAGATTTTATTTGCTAAAGTTTCATTATCCATTTTTTATCTATATCCATGAGACTTACTGATCTGCATTTTTATTTTAATGTGTTTGTCAGCATTACATCATTATAATGTAGAAAATAAGACTACAAACTCAGCACTTAAAAAGAAAATGGTAATTGTTTATAAAATTTCCACTGGAAAAGAGAAGAGGGGAGTGCTCATGAGACAGCATTTGGACAACCACAACCAATTCTAGGCTCTGTAACACACATACATTTCAAGCTTGTTTTTCTTACATGAGGACAACCTAAGGATCCTGACTCCCCTTCAAAACCGTCCTTGTAGTCAACAGGGTTGGAGGAGCTTCAACTCATTCAGGGAGGGAAGAGGCCTCATACTCCTCAATTTGGACCCTGTATTCAAAAGACCTCAAAGAGATGCTGAAAGCATATGTTTAAAGGAGGCCACATCATTGGTCCAGTAAAATACATAGACTATATAAAGGAGTCACAGTGCACATGCAGGGAAGTAAAACATTAATGATCTATTTGATGATTGAAAAATTAAACTGTTTTTCTCTAATTGTTGACAATACAACACTCATTATTTAAGAAAAGTCTATTATCTTTATGATATAAAATCTAGCCCTGCAGAAAAATTAAAAATAATCATTATTTATTGACCATTTTATAAATCTGATGGACACCGTCCCAAGTATTACTCTTATTGTTTCACCCTTAACACTTAGGAAAAGCTATTCTATAGATTGGGAAACTGAGTTTCAGACCAGCTTCCCAAAGATTAGAGAGGCACCAAACACAGAGCCGGAATTTAAAACCAGGCCTGCTCGACTTTTGTTTGATCTTCTCCTGAGAAGTCGGCCATTGGTGCCCCAGACTCCCCATTCCGTGTCGTTTTTCTTTCTTCTCCCAAAATGTATTTAAGTAAATGGTCAGTCATACCTTAGGTTTACCTCTCCAGCAAAGTATTAACATCTTAACTTTTATCCTCATGAGTGAAAGGCAGGGCTTCCCCCACTGTTAAAAGTATCTAGAGCCTTAGTGAATTGAATAAAACGGTTTTATTTTTGTGGACATTTCTTAAATCATTCCACCTGTGCATGAATCCAATCCTTGAAGCAAACCTCTAAATAGAAATGAGACTTATTGAATAATTTCCCCAATTCCTAGAAGTTTTATAGAAACTCTTTAGCACAGGACTGGCACCCAGGAGATACATAATATTAGTGTTCATGCCTTTTCAGATCTTACGTTGTTAACTGAAAATGCATCATGTATCTTTGTTATTATAACGACAGTGTTCATTCACTTAACAAACATATACTGAATACTCACGAGGTCTCCTGAGTCCTAGACACTAGGGGTCTATTAGTGAACAATACAAAGTTCCTGATCTCATGGAATGTACTGGGGAAAATAGACAATAAGAAAACATAAAAAATATGTGTCAGATGAAAATATACACTAAAGAAAGATGATAGAGATAAAAGAGAACAGCTAGGGTAGAATACAAGAACCATTTTCTATGGCATGATGGGTAAAAGCTCCTGGATCTGATGATGTTTTAAGCAGAGAGACCTGAAGGTGGTGAGGGGAGAGTCTTGTGGACATTTAAGTGATACATGTTTCACGTAGAGAAAACAACAAGAGCAAAGGCACTAAGACAGGAGTATGAAGGTCAGCCATGTGCAGGAGGGTGGAGTGGAAATCATGAGGCAGAGAATAGTGTGTGATGACATCAGAGATGGGTGTCATGTGAGGTGGAGGATCTGGGGGCATTATGAAAACTTTTTGTTTTATTCAGTTTTTTTATTTATTGATTGATTGATTGATTGATTGATTGAGACGGAGTTTCACTCTTATTGCCCAGGCTGAAGTGCAATGGTGCGATCTCGGCTCTCAGCAACCTCCACCTCCCAGGTTCAAGCGATTCTCCTGCCTCAGCCTCCTGAGTAGCTAGGATTACAGGCATGCACCACCATGCCCAGCTAATTTTGTATTTTTAGTGGATATGGGGTTTCACCATGTTGGCCAGGATGGTCTCAATCTCTTGACCTTGGAATCCGCCCACCTCAGCCTCCCAAAGTGCTGGGATTACAGGCGTGAGCCACCATGCTCGGCCTATTCCATTTAAGATGGAAGGCCAGTTAATTTTGGACAGAGGAACAACAAGATCTAATATGCAATCTGGCAGCTGTGTTGAGAATAGACCATATATAGACAAAGACAGCAGCATGGAGAGCAGTTAGGAGACTTCCGCAAAAAATCCCCTGCGACAGATGATGATGGCTTGGGCCAGAATTGTAGTAAAGGAGGTTGTGTGAAGCGGTAGGATCCTCAATACATTTTGAATGCAAAATTGATTGATTTACTAATGAATTGGATGAGGATTTGAGAGAAAGAGAGGAGTCATAAGTGACCCCAAGTTTCTAACATGAGCAAGTGAATGAGTTTCTATTTATCCTAATGGAAAAAACTAGGGAGTGACAAGTTCAGAGATCCTAAGTTTCGTTTTGGACATATTCAAACTGAGGTACTTATTAGACATTTCAATGTAACACTTGATACTTCATGCTAATCTGACTCTCAACAAGGACTTTTTATTTCACATCAATAGATATGATACTAAATGTTGTAGTATTAGAGACATTCTGGCTAACAACAGGAAGAAGAATATCAAGTAGGCAGTGAGATACAGGAACCCATGAATCTGGAGAGCAGGGTTGAAGTCAGGGCTTCATTTTGGAGTCATTAGTATATAAATGGCACTTATGTTTGGAGATTGGATGAAACCCTCAAGGGAATAAGAGTATCTATGCCAAAGAGAATATTTGTGAAGTTAGAGACTCAGACACTACAAAATCTAGTTGTCATGTCTTCCTGGAGCCCAGTGCCAATCCTATCTGTGCTGAGTAAGCACAGCCTATAAGACAGAAATAGACCATGGGAGCCACCTTTCTCAACTTCCAATTCCTTAAAAATAATAAAAGAGCAATGTTATTTTTGGATGAATGGTAAAGAGGCAGTGGAGGAATCACTAAGCAACAGGGCTTTGTAGCAGTTAGAACTACTGGAAATCCATACTTCACTTCCAGCAGCCTACATCTACAAAAATACAAATGGTACTAATTTACACAGACTCCAAAGAATAAACAATTATTCACTGGAAAATGTTGAAACAGAAAATACTGAGCTAATTTAATATATCTAAGCATGAAAAGGGAGAAAAAAAGGAAAACACTGAAGTAGTATTACACTTCAGTAGTTGAGTGTTTTTAAACTAGTACATTGCTATTGTTCTGGATTATTAGTGCATACTGAAGGTGTCTAAAAGGCACTAATAAAATAAAACACTAATTCTGGCATCAATTCTGGCAGTTGTAGCATGCATTAGTGCATGTGGAAGACATCTAAAAAGCATTGATACAACACTAATTCCAGCTTCAATTCTGGCAGTTCTGGTACCCATTAATGCATATTGAAGGTGTCTAAAAAGCACTGATGAAACACTAATTCTAGCTACTAAGGTGTCAAAACCCTCATATGTGTTTATAAAATATCACTAATTCTCACAAAACTCATAAGAGGTAGAATCTCTTATTACCCTCATTATACAAACGAGGAAAGTGAGACTTGGAGAGTAGAAGAACAATACCTTCACTTGTACCACTAGGAAGATCACAGCCAGGATTTGAACTAAGCAATGAGGCTGCAGAGACTTCACTTCTAGCACTCTACTGTTTTTCCTCTCAACAAAGACTTTCAATTTCCTATTAAATGTCGCAATTAGAGATAGTCTGGTTATCATTAGGACTAATAAGAATGTATGTTATTACCATTGCTGTTTAATGTCCTTCTAAAAGTTTTCAAAAAGCAATAAAAAATGTGAATTAGAAACAAAGTTACAAACATAGAGAATATCAAGTTGTCATAATGTGCCCACGATATGATCATATAGTATAAAAACCCAATGTAGTTAAGTAAAAAGCTGTTAAAATCAATAAAAGAAAATCAATACTGGGAAGAAACAGAATATTTATTTGCACCAGTTATCAGAGAGATAATATATTTTTAAAAAAGAAATTACAGCTCACGCCTTTAATCCCAGCACTTTGGGAGGTCGAGGCAGGTGGATCACAAAGTCAAGAGATCAAGACCATCCTGGAAAACTGTGAAACCCCGTCCCTACTAAAAATACAAAAATTAGCTGGGTGTAGTGGCACGTGCCTGTAGTCCCAGCTACTTGGGAGGCTGAAGCAGGAGAATCACTTGAACCCGGGAGGCAGAGGTTGCAGTGAGCCGAGATCGTGCCACTGCACTGCAGCCTGGCGACAGAGCAAGATTCCATCTCAAAAAAAGAAAAAAGAAAAGAAAAAGAAAAAGAAAAAGAAATCCCTTCACAATATTAACAAGAACAAAAACTATCTAAAAATGAACAATACGAAATGTCGGAACCTATATAAATAAAGTCATGAAGTTTTAATGAGATGTATATAATAAGGCTTAAGTAAATAGACCTTTTTTTTAAATTTTTTTATTTTTTTTTATTTTTGTGAGATGGAGTCTCACTCTGTGGCCCAGGCTGGAGTGCACTGGCGCGATCTCGGCTCATTGCAAGCTCCGCCTCCTGGGTTCACGCCATTTTCCTGCCTCAGCCTCCCGAGTAGCTGGGACTATGGGCGCCCGCCACCACATCCGGCTCATTTTTTTGTATTTTTAGTACAGATAGTCTTGATCTCCTGACCTCGTGATCTGCCCGCCTTGGCCTCCCAAAGTGCTGGGATTACAGGCATGAGCCACTGCACCGGCCCGTAATATGTTTTTAAATAAGAAGACAATATTTATAAGAAGCAAATTTGTCTTATTATGTAGTGTTAACACAATTCCAACAACAAAAATTATCACTGATAATATTTTTGAGCCTTACCAAATGTCTGAAAATTTACCTGGGCATACCAAAATGTTAACGGTGGTTACATTTGAGGAGAGGAGGAAGTGGAAAAGTGAGGTTGGGGAAGATCAGGGAATTTCACTTTTTCATTTCAGTAATGTTTTCATTTTTTTGTCTTACCATAATTTAATAGATAACAAAGTGGAAATAAATAAAGATCATCTAAAAAGTAATTTGGCAAGAATGGATAGGATCTTTAAAAGGAAGGCATACCAGGTTTTTCCTATACTGACATGTATTTCAAGGCTATTGGCACAGACAGAAATAGACAAATAGATGAAATGGAAGAGATTGTTCATACTTATATTCTATTTCATATTTCAGGTGAGTTTTGTATGATAAAGAGGCCTGAACAAACAATAAAGGAGAGAACCATTATTGGAATAAATGGTGCTGATACAATTGCTTATTAATTCAGAACAAAAAGTTAATTTAGTTTCTCAGTGTATTCCATGCTCCTGTATTAACGTTGGAAAGACTGAAAAGTTAAGAATAAAAGAAGACAAATTGGAGCCATTACCAAATTTTTGGAGTAAGAAGAATCTTCTAAGCCTAAATGTTTGATGGGAAAAGCCACAAAATAAAGATGAATAGAATTGACCACAAAGAAATTAAAAATTTCTCTTAGCACTCTTTAAAAAATACAGCAAAAGTTAAGGCTATGATCCCTAATTAGCTTTCCTGTCTGAAATTTTTCTGTATAGTCCTGAGATATGCTGTCAGGAAAGATGTAAGACTAAAGATTATTTGTAAGAAACAGAAAGGCAGTATCACATTTATGGCCCATTGATCTACTCAGAACAAATATAAGGCTAAAATACATACAGATCTATAGATGTCTAAAATGTTTCATTAGGCTCTATTTAAGTTGCAAAGGAGATGAAAAAGAACAGGGAATCCATGTAAAAGGAAAAATACTTTATGCCAGATATTTAGTCAGCAAGTATACTTAACAAGATTCTTTGGGTATATCAGAATGCCAACATTTTTTTTCCTATGACCTCATTGTTGTGTGGTTAAAAGGTGCAGATCATGTGGGTATCTGGAAAAACAGCTATTTTTCAAATAGAGTAAATAAATTTTCATTTTATGAAGCTTATAAAATTCTATTTTTCATTTTCTGCTTCCAAATTATAAAGTTAAAAGATAAATATATGCTGTTAACATACATATCTACAATCATATTTAGCCGTCTTTTATTTTTCTATTGCCTTCTTCCCAAATTTGATGAGCTATGAAGCTGAACTGTACTCTGAATTACAGCATTTCATTAAAAGGTGTTTTGATAGTATGCATGGAATTAAAGGCACATGAGTCAGATCTCATCTAAAACTAAGATCTCATTTCCTAAAAACAGTTGTACTAGCAAACAAGAAAAAAAAAAAGAAAAAAAAAGAACAAACCCGTTGCATTTGCATTTGTTTTCAATATGACTGCACACTTAGAAAATGTTTTTTATGATTTTGGTATTTCCTTAACAGGTTGATGATGATAATGAATGAAATAAGAATGAAAAGTAAATTTTTAAAATTTGAGGGTAATTGAATATAACATTCTGGGTATTTTAATGCAATGTTTTAAACCCATTTAACTTTTCTTATGAATTCACAGTGATTTTTTTCCCTTAAAAATTTGTATCTAACACAGTTTTGTAGATCTCCTTTGATATTCAGGAGGTATAAAAAAATGTTCAAGGACACCTGTCCCTGAACCTCACCTGCCAAATCTGAATCAACCATGCATCCATCCAACCTAGACCAAGCACAAATTTGACCTATCCTTCCTGAGACTATGATTTGGGTTATATCCCAACAGGAGTCAGACCTCCTCCATTTAGACTATTTGTGCTGGCCTCAGGCTGGTCTACTCAATTCAGTTTTGGATTTTCATGACGTTGTTTTGAGATTTCTAAATTTGCATTTCTGTCTCAGCATTGGACCAGTGAATCTCAACACTATGTACCATTTAATCATCTGAGGAATTTACAAAAAGTACTATACTCCACCACAAACCAGAATCAAATGATATTTTCCAAAATGCTTCCCAGGCAATTCAAATATACCAGTTTTGAAAATAATCAAACCAGGTTATGAGATCCTCACGAATGGGAGTTCATAGAGTCCCCATGTATTAAGCCCTGCCAACTTAATGCATAATGTGGGGTGGGTACTTGCATACATGATCATATTGATTGCATACAACCGAACTCATAGAATAGGTATTAAAACCTCCATTTTGCAAATAGAAAAATAAAACTCAGACTATGGGATTTATTTTAGATTACACATCTTTTAGGTTTTAGAGACAGGATATTATTTCAGTACTTGGCAGACAGTAGATGTTCAATCAATGTATGTTGACTGAATGAAAGTGTCAATTAATTAATGAAGACTCTAAAGCCCATGCTTCTGGCATTTCAGCATACTGCCTCTCCAGTCCTCATATTCTGGAAGTGTAGATGCTGGAGCCACAGGGGCCAGCCTGGCACTGAAGCAGGTATGGAATCTGGGTGCCCAGTACTGGCTTAGAGCCAGCATGGCACTAGGGTCATTCAGAAGCCCAGATTTGCTGGGGCCAATCTGGAGCTGGGGGTTGGCCTGATATTCAAGTGGATCCAGAGACTCAGTTTATTGAGTTGGCCTATAATAGCCCTAAAACCTAAGTTTGTAGCAGGCCTGGAGCCTTGGGTCATGGTAGCCTGCTCAGTGCTGAGTTTTACTGGGGCAGGCCTGGGTGTTTGGGTACAAGGCAAAGTCCTGTGCTCATTTTCTTCTTCTTTTCCTATGCAGAAGTTATCTCTTTCCACACTGTGCTGCTTGGGGTTGGGAGATGGATGACTCAGGTAATGTGAAACTGTCCTTCTTACCCTCTTCAATGTCTTATTTCTGTGCTATATCCTGGTGCTATAATCTCATATCTGGGTTCCTTAGCACTTGTGAAGGTTTTTACTTGCATAGGTTTTTGTTCAAATTGATGCTTCCATGAGAGGATGAGCACTGGAAAGTCCTACCTCACCGTCTTGCTGATGTCACTCCTGTTCCAAGTATTTTATAGTTACATTAAATGTAAATGAGCCATACTTTCCAATTGAAAGACAGAGATTGTCATACTAGATAAAAAAAATGACCCAATTATATGCTATATACAAGAAACATGTATTAGATGTAAAAGTACAAATGCATTATAAAGACACAAATAGGTTAAAAGGAAGAAAAAAGATAAACAATGCAAAAATTAAGCAAAACACAGCTGGCTATGTAAACATTACATAAAGTAGATTTTAGAACAAGGAATAGAACACTGATTATTATATTAGCTAAAATATTAGTATAACTGTTTTGGGAGGATGAAAGAGGAAGGATGAAGGGAAGTATGCCAAATTTTTAATATAATAATAGGAAGTCAACAAATAATGACTTAAGTAAATCCAAAAGTTAAGAATATTTTTATCCCATATTATTTAGAAGTATGGGAGTAGTTACCTCTGGGAAACAAATTATTTTTCATCATCTTAATACCTGCCATCTGATTTTCAAATTATATGCATGTATTACATTGTTAAAATAAGAAAAAAATAAAATGAAAAAGAATAAAAAGTAAAAACATAGTAAAGATAAAGATGTTCAGTTATCAGAATAAAGCATTTTCAATAGATTAATGATACTACCATGAGAAGATAATGCCCAGATACTATGGGAGCTTAATTATCTTTCCTGTGGGGAAGACATTTGAGTGTTTCTCTTAGAGACAAGATAATTGGAGAATTAGTCGTTATGATATAGGCTGTGACCATAGAGCAGTTAGGTAGGGAGGACAGTGTTTCCTTTGCTTTATCAAATCATAGACTGTTTTTACTAAAGTTACTTTTACTTTAAATTTGAGTTTTCAATCCATTCTCTTTTTCTGCATTCTAGGTCTGAGATCTGGTAATTACCAGATCTCAGATTGCAAATGGCAATTTGAAAGACAAACAGATTTGTCTATTGCAAATGGCAGATTGCAAAGACAACAGACCCTTCAGAGACCACTTGTCAGGAAGTAACCATATTGTACAATTTGACTTTACCTTGCTATTTCAGAGGCTACACATCCTAGATATGACACTGCTCTCGGATGAAATCTTGAAAATAGGTGATGCTTTTCGTTACCATATAGGAAAAGGCCCTAAGACTCTCTAAGGCCTTTCTACTAAAAGTGTGGTGCACAGACCAGCAGTCTTGCCATCAGTTCGGGTTAGGTTGGTTGTTGGACATTCATAATCTCATTATCACTCCTATTTAATCAGAATCCATGGAATCAAAATTTGCATTTGAGCAAGATCCCTAGGTCATTTTCATACTAAAGTTTAAGGAGCACTACTTTAAAGGACCAGGATTTGAAGAAGAGTGAGCTGATAAGAGCTGTGTAAGCAATGCTAAAAGGACAAAGGGAAGGAGTTGCTCTCCAGGTGTAAATGGACAGGAGCCAGGCTGGGGCAGAAGCTAATGAGCTTGAGAAAAGGGGTGCATTACTTGGCTAAATGGGCCAGCATAAAGTGGTGATTTACCAATGTTGGAAGCCAGTTCCTGGGAAGGAGAAAAATATATTCATGCTAGGAAGTTGAATATTCTAATTTACAGATCTGCATTTAGCTCTTGCACCCTTTCCACAACACAACCCCAAACTGGACAGTCAAATGGAAAAGCCATGCACAAGATGGCTGGAAATAGGGACCCTTTTCAAGGTTAAAGAAATTATAGCTGACGAGAAATTATTTTCCCCTCTTCCTGAAATGCTGTTCAGAGACACATTTTCTGCATTTAAATAAGAGAAGAAAATAACACCTAATTAAGCCTGAAACATTCAGGAAAAAAATTAAAATTCATAAAATCTGATGAATGATAGGTGTCCCTTTAGCTCTCATTTACCAATAGCACTACCAAGCTGAAGCTGGTCACATACCTCTATTTTCTACAGAGAAATTTAATTAAAAAGATTTGAAATGGTAAAGGCTAATTTTAAAGCTTCTCATCCTAATGAAGATATAAATCATATTAACATTTTGTTTTCCAAAGATCCTGAAGTTGCTTATCTCCCTGGAATGTCAATTGAAACACAAAGGCCTTGGAAAGCACAGACTTGAACAACTCCCATAACAGAAACAGAAAAAGCAGAGAGTGGTTTAGAATAAATGAACTCTGAAATTTTTAGCCTATGTTTGACATCAAAATAATACCTTATTCACCTACTCAAAGCATTCACTCCCATACTATGTGTGTAATTGACTATAAATTAAAGATTTCTCTGAAAGTTGTCTTTACTGAACAATTTTAAGTATTTGCTTAAGGAAATTACCAGTTTTGCCTAGGCAGGGTAAGTCATTTAAAAAATCCCCTGAAAAGCTAATTTTTATAATTATCTAAACTAGAATCTTATTGAAGTTTCTCAAGAATTCTTCACCATATAACTGTAAATTAAAATAGATACAGGAAAAAAAAGACATTTATGCATATTTTCAAAGAACTTCCAAATGGCATATTTTCCTCTTCTGTGGTTGTCATTGGGATCCCTCTTCTCATCCTATGCAGCTTAATCATTTATCTGCACTGCTTTGAGTCAGGGGTGGAGTAGATTATTTGATACAGTAGTAAATGCCATTTCTAAAATACCATTTGAAGCCATCGAAGGATAATTACCAGTTAAATATCCCTCAAATTTTTGTAGTTTATGTTCCAGTTCTTTTGAAAAATTGGAGTTAGATAAGAATCTTATCCAAGTTCTTTGTTATATCTGAATACATTGGCTCCTTTAGGTTTTCAAAAGGCTTTCAATATTGATGGACTGTTCTTTTCCTTTCAAGAGCTCCTGAGGAGTAAACATTTCTTACATGTTCCGGGATGTGGATTGGGTCCTGTTTTTCTCAGAAACTACAGGACCCGAGGAGCAAGACACATTACTCATATTCAGATTGTGAAAGAGCCCTGTTCCTTTGCAACAAATTGGTTCTATTGCCTAAAAGCTGAGTCACAGCTGGGAAATGGAGTTGGTATAAAGAATATGGAGTGAAGAGGGATGTAAATGTTTCTGGCAGAGGTTTTAGCTAGCATCTGACCCAGGTGAAAGACTAGTTATGGCAGGATTTTTAAAAACTATTTTGATTTGTTTTAAAATATCGTAGAGATGTTGTTGAAGCTATCTTATATGGCACTGAAATATAATAAAATATAATTAGGCAAGCTGGAGCAAAGATCTGTACTAGGACATTAAGGACACAGTGGATATTATTAATATAATGTAACACATTCACCTGTGCATTTGCTTGTGCTTGACTGTGTGGAAAAGAATGTTACAGAATTTGCATATCAACATGAAGAACATGTACAACAATCAAGATAAATAGAAAAACCAGTCACCTGAGACTGGTTTCCATCTGAAGTACTGTGGGAGACCACCCCAACCCGAATTGATGACAAGACTGGTAGACCATCTTGAGATGATCTTGTTACTTGTGCCTATGGGAATGGAGGGCAGTTCAACATGGACAAATATCGACTGTATAAGATTTAAACAGATATATTAAAAGGGCAAAAATCTGAATTTTTAGGTACCCTTATATGTTTATTAGGTACCCTTATATGTTTCACAACTAGTATAAAATACAATTTTTAGAAAGGTTCTTTAAAAGCTCAATGTAGTTAGAACTCTTTGATCTAGGAAATAGACAACATTCATTTTGGGATGAGATGGCTCTTTTGCTTGGAAAAAACATCTTAAAGATAGTGCACTGTTTTGAAATACATAGTCTAAGTGAGAGTATTTTAGACAACAAAAAGCTAAATTGTTTTACATAAACATGTAGGAGAAATGTTCATTTCTGGCAGAAGGAAAACCAAGGGTTTGGGGTCTTGGTGGAGAGGGGAAACCTAGGCAAGATGACAGCCAGCAAAGTTGTAAAGAGAAAGATGATCAGAGACTAATCACCCTTAGAAAGGATGTTCATGGACTTTAGCATAGTGAATATGAATCCCTGTCTCTCTGGAGGCATAATCTAAGCTCCCAAATGACCCTCTAACCTTCAGGAAAACCCCATTACACAAGTCAGAAACGTTGTCAGGGAACTAGTGAAGAAAAAGTAGTCATGAGAAGTAGGCTAATGAGTTGGGGATGGACAGCAACAGAAGCGGGAATTCATAATAATCCTCAGGATTCCTTTAAGATCTAAGGATAGGCACGGACTTTGCACACTGAATGAGATGAGGCTAAAACTAGTTTACTTGAAAATTAAAGGAAAGAGTGAGCACAGAGAGGTACAGTCAAGGGACATCCTTCCAGGCTGTAGCTACCTACGTGACACAAGCTTATGGGATGGGGTTGCAGTAAAAACATGGATGCTTTGGTGAACCAGAAAAGCGGGACCTTTTGGCAGGGATTGGGGGTTATAGACATATACTATAAGTTCTGCTGAAGTCCCACTGTGTTGTGCCAAAGGACAAGTGGCCATTACTCTGGTGGTGACAAAGCCTTTCTATTAGAATTAAGTTTGGGCTTGAATCTGTAAATCTTTTTTTTTTTTTTCCAACCAAGATGATTGATTTTTTTTTTTTTTTTTCTGAGATGGAGTCTTGCCCTGTCACCCAGGCTGGAGTGCAGTGGTACGATCTCAGATCACTGCAACCTCTGCCTCCTGGGTTCAAGCAATTCTCCTGCCTCAGCCTCCCGAGTAGCTGGGACTATAGGCGCCCGCCACCACACCCGGCTAATGTTGTGTTTTTAGTAGAGACAGTGTTTCATCATGTTGGCCAGGCTGGTCTCGAACTCCTGACCTCATGGTCTGCCCGCCTCGGCCTCCCAGATGCATTAAAGTGACTTTCCTAAGATCATTTGCCAATAGATGGTAGAAATACCAGACTTCCAGTACTTTTGTCACTGTACATTACTGCTTCTTGTAATTAAAGCTTTATATTGTAAACATTTATTATAAACATTCACAATATTTTATAACACCACATATGGATTACTATATTTGTGTGTGTGTATATATATGGATCTATAATATCTACATTAATTCCATTAATTGAACATTTTTTATATGACTAGCATTAAAAATGTTTCTTTATGAATTCCTTTATGGGTCTCTTCTGGTGTACAATGAAACTATTATTTTAGTTTTACCTGATCCATAGGACTTTGTGAAAATGTGCTTTGGTAGAAATATTGTTTATTTTCAGGCACTTATAAATGTTTTGAAATAACAGTGGTATTTTAAAATAGATACTTCAAATTCTCTTTCTTCCATTCTGGGCATTCCCTGCTTCTATGGTTTAAGCCAAACCCAAAATAAACCTTTTAGTTTGTGCTATTAAGATTCAACTTGTAAAAAAGAAAAAAAAGTTAGACAATATAAGTTATATTTAAACTTATTAGTCTACTGGGAAAAAATTCTAATTTTGAAGACTATTAAATGGGAATATTTGTCATCTTTAGGGCCCAGAAGTCAGCCTTACCAACGTTAAGAAATAAATGCACGTAGATGATGTTTTTTAGGGCTGAATGACAAATATGACCTCTGCTAACCTCAATCACTTTGTTTGTCTAAATACAGACTATAACAAAATTGATTTGATTCCTTAATTATAATTTACTGAAAGGGCGGTTACAAATTTCACTTATTGTTGCTATGGTCACTAAAGCACAAACATTTTTGTGCTCAAATATCAACCTATCAATAGCTACCAACTGTAAAACCAGTCTTTAGTTTTTCAAAGTCAAAATAATTAACTTGAAATATATTTCACTGTCAAACTAAGTTGTAAAAGAATTATTTCAAACAAATGTAAAACTTATTTTTATTTATAGAAACAAGCCAACACACAGTAAAACTGAGGAAAAAATACAATAGTTTTTTCAATATAATACCACAAGCCATTTTTTCTGTCAAGGATCAAATATTAGATACTATCACAAAACATTTTAACACCCATTCAAAACAAGAATCATTCAATTGCCCTAGGAAAAAGCACACTGAAATTATTTTACATAGCATAATAAGCTAGGAGATATAGAACATTTAAAAACAGTTTCAAAAAATGGAATACTTAAGATGCAACATTAATTCTTAGTACATTTGTTATGGCAATGAATTAAAGCATTATAGAATATATTCAAGTCAGAAATCCTGTAGTATGAAGACAACTACCTTCATATATGAAAATATTAATTATTTTGTATTAATAATAATCATTCTGGTTTTTATATCAGATTTATCCTCAGATTTTCTTTTCTGCGTTTGTTATTAATAATTTGACCCTGGAACACAAAAAGATTTCATTCATTCTATAATACTTTGTTTTAATTATTATTTAGAACATAAATCAATGTAAAAATGTGGGTATATATATATACACAAATACATAAAACTAAAAAAGAAACATTTAATGTTTAGCCATAATAATATATGACATACTACAGGTCACACATACATTTTCATTCACGATAACTTAGTATGCCTAATTATTATGTCAAAACAATATTCTTAAAATGCTTATGTATACATTGGAATCATAAAATTTGTGTGATTCAAACCATTTACACTGTCTTAGGCACTCAAAAGAAAGAAACTTTCTTCTGAATAGTTCTTAAATTTTGACTCAAATTGGCTGAGGTCCAATTCTAATCGAGAATCATTCTGTAATACTTACTGTCCTATGTTACTTATGATTCCAAATGTTGTCAATGATACTGAGTGGTACCAAAAGGGCTGGATGGAGGGGGTGGGCAGGGATACAGTGGCTGCTTCTGCATTTCCAGAACTAGCATCCCAGACAGCCCTGTCCTGGGCTTACTCTGAATAAAGCTATTGCCTCCAATATGAATATCCATAAGACCCCAATTAACATGGGTTTGTCTAATCTCTGATATTTGGGGTGAAGGATTAGGTTTACTTTCTCCCTAGTTGTCATCTAACTAAATTTTAGGTAGAGTCAAACTCTGAAGCCATAATTTAACACTCCAAAAGTCCAATTAAGTTACAAAAACAGGCTTTAGAGTCTGAAAACATCAAACTTTAACCTAATTGGGTTTCTTGTGTAATAACAGATGAAAGTTGGGTTTCTTAATTATTAGTGGTTGTCCATTCTAGAAACTGTAATAAGCTTGGCAGAGTCCTGTGTATTATTAAGACTGCTTAGTGTTTTTTCTCTAAAACCATACCCTTCCCTCAATCATAGCATAAGACTTCTTTGATGATGATGGAAATTCTATATGTAAAACAAGTATATAATTAACCCAAGAATTTCACTGATTTCCTTCACAATTGTGTTCCAAATGAAATAAAAGCCAAGTAGTTTTACACTTTAAAATACATGCTCCAAAATTAACCCATTAAGCACTTAATAATGCACTCTAAATGGTTTCTTTACCATCATCAGTTAATACTCATCAAATGCCCAATTGAGTAGTTTATCCCTATTGTTGGACATTTTTAATGTATCACATTCCTAATACCCACATAGAGGCATTAAAATTGTGTACTTGCGGGATCTTCCCGCTGTTAACTGTGAAAAATAAGATAAGGTACTGCAACACATTTTTTTCTTGACTGTAAGCTGTCATTTGGCATCCTATCTCAGGTCTTCTCTTGGGTCAAGAAAAGGAACACTTCCCTTCCCGGAATACTTTTTCAGTTTCTCTTCTTCTGAAACAGACAGGCAGGTAGGTTCCTTCCAATTTGAAATATTGTTTTGAGATATGTGAATTCCACTTCTGGGTATGTAACATTGAGAAAATGTAGCAACCAGACAGATGAAACTTCTCAGCCTAAACCACAGAGAATAAGACCACATATCTGCCTAGTGCAGAACTAGCACCCAGATCTCATGTCTCCCCAGCCCATTTTCTACTATCTCATCTCTCAATACATTTAAAAGGAGAAAAAACAACTGGGTAGGGTGATATGCACTTTTTTGTGAGAGCTGTTCTCAGAAATAACATTCATATTGAATTGTTTTGCTTGGGGGTACACATCAACATTTTGAAGTGAGATCTATAGGTTCTGAGGTTCTTACTTTGGAAATGGATTTAGAAAAAAATGGGTTCCTCTTAGTTCCAAAGCAAAAGGCTTTAGTTTTTCAACTATCAAAGAGTTGTCAAAAGGACTGATAGTCTTAGAGTGCCAGTTTACTGAGATGCTACTCTAACTCAAATAATGAATTAATTAATTCAGTTATGGCTTATATTGGACAGTACCCTTTAAGAGACATAGTTATTATTTTTAGAAAGAATTTGAAAACCTAGGGAGCCCCTAGGTTTATAATCTCTATAAAGCATTTGGAAACATGATTTTAGGCATATCTGTATTAGGGAGCCTAAGGGCTGAGAATTTCGAAAGGCAGGAGAATGAAGAGGAGTAAAATTATTGCTTCCAGGTTCTCACAGTGCTATCCAGTTCTCATTTTCTTATCTACAAAGGTAAAAAAGAAACTCAATAATACTATTAAAACCATGCTGGCCAACATGGTGAAACCCTATCTCTACTAAAAATATAAAAATTAGCCGGGCGTGGTGGCACCCTCATATAGTCCCAGCTACTTGAGAGGCTGAGGCAGGAGAATTGCTTGAACCGGGAGACGGAGGTTGCAGTGAGCCGAGATCATGCCACTGCACTCCAGCCTGGCAACACAGCAAGACTCTGTTTCAAAAAAAAAAAAAAAAGCAACTATAACTATTACTTCCTCTTAAGGATGCAAAATATTTATGATGTATCCTCAAATCATTGCATATCTCTAAGAAGAAGAAGCAGCTAGACAAAATAGCTAGGAAAAAAATCACTGAGTTCCATTAGTGAAAAATGTAATAACAACAGCAAAGTAGTGTAATTGATCTCTGTTTAAAACTGGAAAAAACTGAGGCTCCTGGGTGGTTTTGATCTACCTGCATTCAAAGAAAAGCAAGTTCTGTCTTTAAATTGGAAAACTTTAAACAGGCAGGAGAAGTCAAGCTGAGTGGTCACTGAAAATATTGTCCAATGAATCAGCAGATCTATATTTAAATTTTAGGATTTTATATCCCAGCCACGAAACGAACCAATTCTAGTTAATAAAAAATAAACTAGAAAACATCTGTGCAATTTCGGAGATCCCAAGGCTATAATAAAAGCAACTGCTAGCATGTGTATAGTACTTTACTATTTCTGAAGCTCTTTTAACATACTTGATTTTATTTAGTCCTCTCAACAACCCTGTGAGGTAAGTATTATCAACCCCATGGTAAGTCAAGGAAACAGAGGCTTTATATGTGTTTAAGAAACTTGCCTAAAGTCGTGGATTTAATGATGAACAAAGCCAGTCTGAGCACAGAGCAGTTCTCTTTCCATCTGTCACCCATGTCCCAACCCCGTCTCATCTCTGCTTTGCAATTGTTAGATGAGTGAGAGATTGGAAAGACAAACCTATTTTTAATTACATATGTTGGGACACTTTATATCCTGAGTCACTCTTTAGGATACTCATATTATGAATCTGAATTCCCCAAACATGAAGATAATGATCTTGTTAATATCCAGCATAGCACAGGATACCCTTGTAACACAGATCAAAATACGTTTACAATGTCCAAGAGAAAGTCCTTCTCTACTCTTTTAATAAAATTTCGTACCTTGAGCAATCCTTTTCTACTCTTTTAGTAAAATTTGGCTTTCCTCATACAAATCTGACTTTAAAACAACCCCGCAGTGGGGGAAAAAAGATATTTTTGGCTAATCAACATTTCCTCTCACCTTCAGCATCTCAGTTATCATGCTTTTCTTTACCAGTAATATGTGAGGAACTGAAAGGAGGCCACTGCCAGTTGTAAAGTTACCATTTTGAAACGCAAGATGATTGATAGCTTCTAATAGAACTCTGAACTGGTCATAATGAGCAGGAGCTCATTATGCTCCAGGCACTTCTACCCCTAGGAGGTGCCATCCCATCTCCAGGACACCGTTTAAGGCTGCATTTTCTGATGCACAAATTAATTTTATTGGATGAAAACATAATTTCTCTGAAGTTTTCTCTGAACACTAAGGCTGATGATGAGCTCTCTTTGTTCAGAAATAGTGCCATACATTATATGACTTTTAAACTAATCAAGTCTTACTTATGTTAGAAATGAAAATAAAAGAAACCAACAACAAAATATAAAGCTAGGGTGGTTACGATTTTTCCTTTAAAAATATAACTTCTGTTATATTTCTGGGAATTAGACCTGCATATTTTAGTACAGCATGTTTTCATTAATATTCCATACAAAATAATGTCTAGTTTTTGGTAGCAATGTGAAAATGCAACTAGAAACACAGTCTTGTACCCAATGAATTGATTTATGGTTATATCAGTAAAGTGCATTTGTTCTTGTGATTTCTAGCTCAATTCAGCTAATGGGCCAAAAAGTCAATCACAAGAGTTAAGTTGCATGAACGCAAGGCTCAAGTTGAAACAGGAAGGAATTTGATGGACTTGGAAGATTTAGGCGAGTCCTTCCACATACCCGTACTATTTGTTGGGCTTCGATTGTTAGAATAAAAAGTCTGTCTTCTGCTCATACTGTCAGTATCTTCTTTGTTGAATTTTTCCTTAATGTTTTGGCAGCATGGGAAGCTTTGAACACAGTCTTGAAGGAGATGGCCACTAAAAAACATGTATATCCAGGGATTACAGCAGCTATTCAAGGAACCCAGTAATGCCGTGATGGTGATGGTAGGGTTTTCCGATTCTGCATGAAAAGTATAAAGGGAAATTATGTAATGTAAGTAACTGAGCCCTAGATGAACTCATTTTTCTATTAACTAATTAAAAAGGAAAAACCTTCTGGATTAGCATAGAAAATGAACTATTTTGTTTATCAATCAGGGAAATGGGGAGTGTTTGAAAATTGCTTGACTATGAAATATTTTTGTAAGCAAGATGCCTTAAAATTAATTCAAGTATTTTAAAACACTATCAAAATATTTAAATAGAATGAGTGGGAATTTTATGAGGTTAAGACTATTAAATAATTCATTGAAAAAATCTCTATCTTCGATACTTGAACTAGAATGTACTAATGACACAGCAGTTACAGAATGGCTACAATTTTAATGAAATTTTAAGGGTCCATAATAACCATGTATACCAAATTGTATTTATCCTAATAACTCAGGAAAAAATATTGCATTAGGGATCCAGTTTAGTTTTAAATATTCTTGTAATATGAAAACTGTACGGAAGAAGTCCCTGAATGATATAAGCTTTAGTTGTTTTTCTTTGGTTAGAAATTTGGTTTGATTTTAAAAGAAAACCGTCTGTGACTGGGGTTCAAACAAATTATGTTAAGAAGAACAGCAGAATTAGGAAATTCCAACAGGATTCTAAAATGTTTTATGATAATTAGCACTGGTAAACTGCATAAATATTATAACCTTTCACAGTGGAGCTACTGTGCTGATAACATACCTTTTCTAAAAATAAGAATAATCAATGAGCACTGACTTTTCCTTGATTATTAAATATAAAGGTGGATCTTCTCACTCTTGTTATGGCAGAAAACAATTACAGGTTATTATTTAATCATACTGAGTGCTAAGATGCTGCCATCAAAGGTGAGCAGGAGCCATCGCAAGATGGTGTTCACAAAGAATGAAAATCACCAACATATCTATGCACAAGTGAAGTTTTTATTACTTGTGTGTAAATCCTGCTAAAGCAATAATTAGACTGAATTTCTTTATTTAACAATATTAAGAGGCTTCTAACATCAAGCAAGATAAGAAATAGTAAACAAAAAATAAAGTGTTTATATTGTATTTTTCATTATCGCTGGTATTGTAGTCTGTAAGAATATTTAAGTTAAATCCATACTGAAATGTTTTATTTGCAAATATAACTTCCAAAGCATATTACATACCTCCCCTACTACAATTCCAAAAAGCAAAAGGAGACAGCTACTCCCAGATACCTATTTCCTGTTACCAGAAACATTCTGGTAACAACTGTACCACTGAATTTATTTGGTTTGAGTTCCAACAAGCATTGGAATTTATTTAGTTTGAGTTTTTGTCTTTACTAGAAGAAAATATTTTCAAGATGCAAAATTATATAATTTTTTTGCAAGTCACTGTGAAGTTAGTTTTTTTAGTTTGAGAAGGAATTAAAATCAAACACAATAGTAGGTGTAGAGAACATTTCCAGTAAACTACTGTAAGAGTTGTGTGGAGAGGTGTAGAGCTGTGTGGTCAAACTAGTGGTGAAAGACTAATGAATCAGTCTAACGAATTTAGTTTATCAATAATCCTGTTTTGAAATACCAAGAAAAAAGTGTTAAGGTAATCATTGTTAGAAAAAAATAAACAGATTATAACGAGAAAGGAACATTATTAGCTAAATGCCAAATTGGAATTACTTTCTAAATAATTTTTCTCCAGTTTTCTTTAGAAATATATGTCTGCTTCTATCCTTGCCCCTGAGGCATTTCTACACATTTTTAAAATTAATTGTAATACTTTCCACAATCCAACGAAAAGCAGTTGTGATAGTAAAGTATTTTCCTGAATCCAACAGACTTGAAATGGTGTTAATACAGTAGCTAGTGATTTGGCAGAAAGTCATTATTCGGCTTTGTAGTTGCCTGGCTGACTCTAGGACACAGCTTCTGGAATTATCTCAGGATCATTGTACACTACAAATGCAGAGTCCTGAGCCCCATTCCAGACATTCTTAATTAGAATGTCTGCATGGGGAATCCAGGAATTTGCTTTTTTTTTTTTTTTTTTTTTTTTAAAAAAAAAAAAAAACAAAAAAAAACAACAGCGTTCCTCCAAGGTGCGACTCTTACATACACAGAGAATTTTAAAAACTACTATGAAGAAAATTGCTAAATTCTCTCCCTCTCTCTCACTCTGACTCTCTCTCTCTTACACACACACACACACGCACGCACAACACACTCCTATCCCTGAACGTTCCTCTATTTTCACATCACGTACCTGTCCAGACGGACTTGGGATCCCAGACAGACCACATCTGGATGATGAAGAAAGGCGCCCAGCAGACGATGTAAGCCGTCACAATCACAAAAGTCATCTTCACCGTGCGGATCTTGGCCCGGGAAATGGACTTCACGCTGCTGACACAGGGTGCAAGCAGGAACCCCCTTTGGAAGGCGGCACCCGCTTGCTCTGCACCCTTGCTCTGGCGCGACGCCGTCTTCCCGCGGATGTTGCGCCAGATGTTGTAGCAGATGAAGCCGTAGCAGGTACCCAGGATGGCCACAGGTGCCACGAAGATGCCGCCCGTCATCCAGGTCACGTAGGCACGAGAACCCCAGGGCTGGATGAAGGTGGCCCAGCAGTCGCGGGCCTTGGTGACATTGCTCACCTCGATCATGGAGAAGACAAAGTACTGCGGCGTGCTCAGCACGAAGCTCAGCACCCAGGCGGCCGCGATCATGAGGCGCGAGCGGCGCGCGGGCTGTTGCAGAGTCTTCAGCGGGTGGCACACGGCGATGTAGCGGTCGGCTGTCATGACTACCAGCATGTAGGCCGACGCGAACATGCCGAACACCTGCAGGTGCTTCACCACGCGGCACAGCCAGTCGGGGCCGCGGAAGCGGTAGGTGATGTCCCAGCACATTTGCGGCAGCACCTGGAAGAAGGCCACGGCCAGGTCGGCCAGGCTGAGGTGTCGGATGAAGAGGTGCATGCGGGACGTCTTGCGTGGCGTCCGGTGCAGAGCCAGCAACACGCTGCTGTTGCCCAGTACGGCCACCGTGAAAGTCACCGCCAGCACGGCGATCTCCAGCTTGGCCAGTTCCTCGTTGCGCACGTCCCTCGGCGGGCCGTTGCCTTCCCCGAGGGCTTCGGCCTCTCGGCTCGTGTTGCCAGCGCTGGTGGCCAGAGGCCACCATGAGCTGGAGTTGCCCGAGGGCCCCGCGTCGGGACCGGCGGAGAAACGCATGCTGTCCATGCAGCGCCTACTTGGCCCACTTCGGAGACCCAGCCCTCGAGGGCCGCTCCCTCCCGCCTCGAAGGACTTGGGCTCCTCGCCCGCAGCGCACCGTCTCTGGCGCGCTCGCCGCTTGCCTGGCTCTGCGATCCCTCCAGTGGGCGTCTCCCGGAGCAGCGTCCCGCCTGCCCACTGAGCAGCTCTCAGCAGGGTGAGCCGGCCCCTCTCCCTGCTCTGCCTTTTTTCAACTTCGGCGAAGTCGGGAAGGTGAGCTCGAGCTTCCGGAAGCACTGAGTTCCCAACTCAAGTATTTATGCGGTGCTTGTTTCCTCGGGACGCGCTCCCTCTCGCCCTATTGGCGGAAGACTGCTGGTTGCCTACTCCCCGCTCCCTGGAGTTTTATTTTTTTTTATTTTTTCTTCTCCCTACGTCGGTGTTTGTCCTCTTTGCATCACTGTTGAGGGGGTGGAGCTGGGAGACTCGCAGATTCCTCCGCACAGTAGGCGGGATCGTGGCGCTTTCCCGCCCTTCCCTTCGCAAAACTTGGACAACTGGACGCGTCATGCCTTTTGTGGGCTCGTAGCCTTTTCCACAAGCTTCTCTCACTAGCCTTCCTCGCTAGCCTCCTTAACCATGCATTTGACTTCAACAGGCACGCTAAGCGTGGTACCTGGAAACCTCCAGTCCATGTACCGGCGCTCTAGCTCCTGCACCTGAAGCTGGCTCTCCACCTCACCTCCTCCAGTCTGGGTTTCTTCCGTCTCACGGAGCTCACACGTGCAGCCAGTCTGGCAAATTTTATTCCCGAGGCAAATTTTCCCGGGGCAAACATTTCTCCCCACTCGTATTTATTACCCTGTGTTTGCTACGAGAAGAACGCATTCGTCACTTTGCAGCCCCTGTGGCTGCTGTTCCTGTATTCAACCGCGGGGTTTGGGGGGAGTGTCTCCTGGTTTTCTCTGTGGAGACTAGGGACTTAGGGAGTTTTCCCTAGATTCCTGGGGGTTTCTGCGGGGAAAGCCTGATTCCCACAGCGGGGATGGCGGAAATTTGGCCGCAGTAGTCCGCGGGCACCGTCTGGTTACTACTGAGTCGTGGGCACATCTTTTTGGGTGGACAAAGACCAGCTGCCGGACAGCGGCCACCGAGGCAGTGCTGTCCAGGGCAAGGGACAGAAAACCCGCTCGGCTCCTGCGCTCAGAAGTGAGAAAGAGGAAATCTCAAGAGAGGAAAGAGACCCTGGGAAGGAGGAGAAACCACCATCTACCTATTAATCCCTTACTCTGAACAGCTGGAGCCCCTCTGCAGGGCCGGGGGAAGGCAGAAAAGCTCTCTCCCTCAGCTCTTTTTTAACGTTGGTGAATGTATGCCTCGAAGGACAGCAAGGGGGAGCTGTTTTCAGGCAATTTTACAAGAAAGGAAGAAAGGAAGCCCTTTCTACCTACTGTGTAGATGTAGGAGCGTGACTTTGTTGGTCAGAACGTTTCTGTATTGTGGCCGTGGTATAAATTTGATTTTCTCAGAAAAATATCGCCCTCTGTGAAACGCAGGCAAAAAATGCAAAAGATTTTATTCATTGCAGTTCTCAGTAATAATTCCACTTTACTATCCAGTTCATTCATGCAGTTACCAAGGTTGCCACGTTAAGATGCTGGACTTGAGATCTGGAGTCCTGCTTCCTGTGGCTAGATAATCCTGGGTCTGTGCGTCTTATAAATGGGAATGAAAGGACCTGCCTTTCCTGTTGATGAGGTCATCGGGAAGATCAAGTAAGACAATGTTCTGTATGGGGGAAATGCTCTAAAAACTGAAATCTGTGTTGTATTGGTTCATTTTCTCCAAGATACCCAGAAGGCAGAAGATTGAAATGGTTCAGGGATGGAAGGTAATAGGTAAAAGGATTCCAGACCACCTGTCTGGAAAAAATCCTTCAAGCAATTAGGTAATAGTCACTGACACAGAGAACTGACCTTCTTTTAAGTCACAAATTACACTGTTAGTGCTCCTGATGAGAAAGAATGTTGATGGAACCTAGTGTCTGGGTATTGCAAAAGTGGTCTGTTGGCCACAACCTAGTGATTTTGTGGTTCTTGGCCCTACACACTTTTAGTTTTTTTTCAGGAGAGGAAATCTGTAATACAGGCTCACCAAAATCTCTGTGGAGGTTCTTATTCCAGGAGATAGGGTGGTGGCCTCTCAGGAAATCATCTGTGTCAGACAATGTGATCCAATCATAAAACTGTATCCAATTATCCAATTTATAAAAATAACTTCTCAGGTTATGTTGGTGGATACAGTTGGAAGATATTATTGTTTAGTGACAACCATACCAATTATCCATATATATTAAATGTATATATGCCTGATACATAGAGGTATGTGTATATGTATGCATCTGAGCATTCTATCAACTATCAATCATCTATCTCTATCTATCCATCTATCTATCTATCTATCTGTCTGTCTATCTATCTATCATCCATCTATCTGTCTCTCACTGGTTGTGCTGGATGTCATGGGGCCTAGAAAGCAGGAAAAAAATGTTCACTGTAGATGGTAGAACCAGTCCCTTTTTTTAAAGCCATATAGTCTTAAACCTGTTTTTCACTTAATTTAACTGGTTCTATATACAAAGGAAAGCAGGACTATTACAATATAGACTCACTACTCATGTGCCTCACTGGACCTGCTATTAAAATTACCCCATAGAGAGTAAAATAACTGTGGTTTTAAAATATGAAAAAGAAAACACCACAAACAATATTTTATGCGGCACCTTGTGCTTTTTCTTAGAGCAATTTATATTTTCTCTGTACTTATTGTATTATTAAGATTTACCTTTTCCCTCTCTTTGTAGATTTCAGTTAACAGATTTTAGGGGTGAAATAATGAAAAAAATAAGGAAGTTGTTCTTACATATCCTGGAATAATCATTCTCTTTCATTTACCAATCTTCTTTTCTCTCATTTTGTAATTCGAGATATTTGAGAAGTACTTCAATTCATGGAAGCAGCTATCTCCTTCACTTACTAGCTGTAAGACTATGTTTTCATCTTCAAGTTTCAAATTCTTCATCTGTAAAATCTTGGTGACTAAACACAATGCAGTTGCTGCAAGGATTATATAAATGGTTGTTTAAATTTCTGGCATTTTATCAATGTTCAAAACATTTTTTTTTCATACATGTAAATCCTCCATATTACCTGCATATTAACATTTTCCCTTCCAATTAAAGCAACATATTCCCAATTTACATATGTGCAATGAGAAGAGTTTCGTGGTTAAATATGTTGGAGAAGTACTGTGTATGCATCCCACCCTCTCCTGGTGATTTGTACATAAAAAGGACCTGAGAAACTTCAGAAAAGAAACTTACTTAACCTTGTTCATCAATGTTTTCCAAGGTTATTTCACCATGGAAACCCCCCATTCTTTTACTTTCCCCATGGAATGGTGATGAACATGTCACAGGACAAGGTGACAGAGCAGGAGCATCACCATCTTGGACAAGCACTGCCATTTTAAAGTTCACTTTGTTCAAAAACCACCTAAATCCAAAGGGCATCAGCCTAATGGCTAAGGCCAGAATGACCATAAGCCACAAATGACATCTCTGACCAGAAACATTCCAAACCCCTCCCTGACCAGAGACATGTCAGCCCCAAGATAATCTCCCCTCCAACCAGATACATTCCAACCCTGCAACTGACTTCTCCTTTATACAGAAACATTCCACGCCGGTGATAAGTTCTCTTACCCTAAAACCAATAAATGACTCTTAGTCTGTAAGAGACAATGCTTCTGACTGAAATTTGCCAGAAGCCCCTTTCAGGTTTATTCTCCAAAATAAACCTGTCTTTGACCGCTGAGCCACTTTTTGTGTTTCATTGCATATTTGATTGCTTCCTCTGCCCTATTGTTTAAGCAAAAATGCAGATTCACTGAGCCAGACGAAGGCATAAGTGACTATTCCTTTACCCTCTTCACATGTAAATTATCTTTTCAGTGAAAGACTAATCAAAGACTCAAAAGAATGCAACTGTTTGTCTCTTATCTACCTATGACCTGAAAGCCCCACTTTGAGTTGTCCCACATTTCCAGATTGAACTAATGTACATCTTACATATATTAATTGATGTCTTATGTCTCCCTAAAATGTATAAAACAAAGCTGTACCCCGACCACCTTGGAGACAAGTCATCAAGACTTCATTAGGTTGTGTCATGGGAGTGTCCTTAGCCTTAGCAAAAATAAACTTTCCAAATTGATTGAGACCTGTCTCAGATACTTTTGGGTTCACAAAGACTAGGAGATCTTCACTGGTTATTACATATTTTTGGTTTTCTCTTTGGTAAACCAAGTACAGCACAATCACAGTAGGAGTAGTAATAACAACGACACTAGTGACAATAATAATAGATAATATGAACATTTACCAACATTTGTTACCTATGCAATAGGTAAAGTCAATGGCGTAGTGCATGATAGTCCAATGACCACAGCACCAAGAAGGATTTAACAAGGAGATTTTATGCAATAAGTAAGGAGGATGCCAGGGATAGTTCCCAAAGCAGTGACCTCCCCTAACAATGGTGAAAACAGGGCTTTTATTGGGCTGGTTAGCTGAGTCATTGTATGTAGAGGTGGATTAAAGGCAGCACAGATGCAGATCATGCTTCCAGTTAACATAATCTTTATCAGGAAAATGCAAAATATAAGAGTAAAACCACAAACTGCCAAGTTTGAAGCAACATATTCTATTTCTATTCTTTACTCCACTCCTATGTCCCATTGTCTGTCACCTTACACACTTGCAAGGTGCTTCAAAGTTTTTCAAAAGCCTTTTTACCTATCTCCAGTAATATGGACTATGTTGCATTTTATTTTCTATTAGGATCCTATGGTGATGATGATATATTTATAACTAACTTATACTTAGAAAAAGCAGATGTGTTACCTGAGAAGAGGTTCAATCCATTGAATTGCAACCTCAATGTACATGAGAAAGTTTCTAAGATTTAATTTCTCTGAATATATTTAAAGTATGGACGTGAAATGGAATAGGCTTGAAATATTTAGGACTTTTCCTCAGTGTTCCTGAACAGACTTTTACCTGGAAATGTTCTTTGATTACCTGGTAAGTCAACAGGAAGAAACAACAAGAAAGACATCATCATTGCAGTTTCCTAAGTACTTGCAATCAGATGGATGGCTGGTGCTCCTTATTCATGTCTACATTGAAGACACTATTAAAAGGGAAGAATTAATATGTAACCGATGTTCAGAGAAGGCTTCTACACTTTCCAGAATCTCTGTTTAACCTTGTATTTGAATAGCTAGCCCATCTGCTCAACAATTTAACTATTCCTTCAATGATGATCTCTCACTGCTACGCAGGCATTTTAGAAAAATGCTTTACACAACTAAATTCTGTATGGATTTATTTTATCATAATGGAATGGTAACTTCCCGTACTCAGCCATAGAAGATTTGGCAGAAAACTCTGTAATACATTTCAACATTACTTTTACTATGGTTATGAATAAGGCAAGGAAAAAAATGAATCTATATGCATTCATTTATGATAAAAATAACTATTTTACTACTTAAAACAATATTATTTTAATTTAAAAATATTTCATTCTAAGGCCATGCACAGTGGCTCACACCTGTTATCCCAGCATTTTGGGAGGCCAAGGTGGGCAGATCACCTCGGATTAGGAGTTCAAGACCAGCCTGGCCAACATGGTGAAACCCCATCTCTACGAAAAATACAAAAATTAGCTGGGTGTGGTGGCGGGCACCTGTAATCCCAGCTACTCAGGAGGCTGAGGTGCGAGAATTGCTTGAACCCAGGAGGTGGAGGTTGCAGTGAACCGAGACTGTGCCACTGCACTCTAGCCAGGGCAACAGAGCAAGACTCTGTCTCTAAATAAATAAATAAATAAAATATTTCATTCTAGTCCTAGTATCCACAGGTGATCACGTTTATGATATGCTTAGGTTTATAATCCTTTTTCAGTGTGTGTATGTATGTGTATCTTTTATAAAACTAAAATTAGACCATATTTTTATTTTTCAACTTGGTAGCATTATGTAAACATCTCTCCATGTCTTTAAATATTCTTTTACATTATTAATTTCATGGATTCATAGTTCTTTCTCCTATTAATGTGCCTACTTTATTTTCTATTTTCTCCCCACCCCTTATTTTTGGAAAAATGTTGGCCTCCCAGCTTTTCCCCTTGTTTTTATACACATGCTGCCTATAGATACCTCTTTATTCATATTCATATTTATTTCCTAAGATTAAATTTCTGGAAGTGGAAATACTAGGTCAAAGATTATGTAAAATTTTGATCTGGTTTTCAAATCACTTATACACACACATGCACACATTTTAAAAACTAGAGTCAGAAGCTTACTCTGTTGCTCAGGCTGGAATGCACTGCCACAATCATCGCTCACTGCAACCTTGAACTCCTAGACTCAAGTGATCCTCCCACCTCAGCCTCCCGAGTAGCTGAGACTACAGGTGTGTGACATAATGCATGGCTGGTATTTAAAAAAAATTTTTTTAGAGAAAGCATCTTGCTATGTTGCCAGGTTGATCTTGAACTCCTGGCCTCAAGCAATCCATCCTCCTGGGCCTCCCAAAGTGCTGGGATGATAGGTTTGAGTCACCGTGCGCAGCCTATATATCCAAATTAATGCCTAATCAGCAATAAACGAGATTGCGCATTTTCCACAGCTTTGTGAACATGGAACAGTCCCATTGAAAAGAAAATCTTTCTAAATTTGATAACGTATCTGATTGTTTTAATGTATTTCATCAGAAATATTTCATCGTTTTTGTCTCATTATTTACTTGATTAATAATGAGTTAAACATTTTCATAAATGTCTTATAACTTACAAACAGAATCTGAGAGTGCTGAATTGTGATAAAGGAAGTGCTCAAATGAGAAATTTTACTTTTACTTCTTCTCTATGAGCTGTTATAAATTATACAGAAAAAATAATACGTGGTATATATTGACCATAAGTAGCAGAAGCTGTAATCCAGGTTTTGCATACATTATCTTATTTACTCCTCACGAATCTAATGAGATGGGCTAACCACTATTTTACATATGAGGATGTGGACCTCCGAGAGGGTAAATAAATTGCCCAAGAACACACAGCCAGTAGTGTACTCTGCTCAGATGGCATATTTGGGTTTTCTTTCTCCCAAGACTGTGCTCTTCCCCTCTACTAACTTGTTTCTGATAGAGTCACTCTTTCCACATTTGCTGTCTAGCTTGGTCTAGATAGAAAACATTTTTTTCTACTGCCATAATTCTTGCCATGGCTGTTATAGAGTTCATTTGTCCTCATAATTGGACAGGGCTAAGGGAGCAAGAGGCTTTTGAATTTCAATGGTAACTCTTGACCATCTGAGGATCTCTTGAGATTCTGTTTCCTGGGTTTAAAAGAGCTTCCCTTTTCATCTCTTAACAATGTTGACAAATTAAAACCTGTTTTATCTGCTTCATGTGGACCCATTCAAGCTTCACCTTGCCTCCTGAGTTGACTGAGATTTTCAGTGGGAAAAACAGTAGTATTAGCCAGTTTAGTGTGGCGACTCTACCCTGACAAAACCTTATGAAATTGAAATCTTATTGTAAGCCTCATATTGCCTTTATGAAACTCCAGAATAGGGACTCACTGGAGGATATCCTGGGTTTAGCAATTAGTTTTGGCAACAGAGTATACTCTAGGGCACAGTAATCACATAGAAAATTAAACTAGGAGTCTTTGGCTTTTTAAATGTTTTGTTGTATTACTTTGTTTTAATCAAACAAATATATTAGTTAAAATGTAATTTGCAAGATCAATGATGTGGCTTAGAAAAAAACAGAACGTCAGGTAACAGAGGCATCTTAATTATTGAAAGGAATCTGACTAAAACTACAATTAGAGAGTTAAAAATAACAAATCTTTTGAAATATAATTGTTTACAAACAAGTAAAAGAACAAATGGGATATATTTAACACCAAAATGGCCTAAGACATAATATACCTTTCACATTTGGTAATTGAACCAACACATATATATGAGAATAATTACGTTTTAATCACATAAATGTAAAAAATGTTTTTATTAATTATGATTTTGTGAGTTAGCTTGAAGTGCCATACTTATCAGTAGTAGCTTAAAATTAATTAATTGTAATATCATTTGAAAATATACCAATTTTTTGTAACCTCTTACCACTTTTTACCTTGTATCACAAAACATTTAAAATACATTATTTGATGTGAGTCTCAGAACAATGTATATTGCAATGTAAGTGGCAGAATACCATTTGCATCTCGTATTGCAATGAATTTCTATCATGATGCTTCTGCCATTTTTTTTCTGTGCTAAGTGTTTCATTTCTTTATTCTAAATTTTTAGTTGACACATAATTATTTTAAGCCAAGTTTTATATTATGTGCATTTTTTTTTCTGGAAAAGGTTTTGATAGTAAAATATCAAAACTAAGTCATTAGAAGAAAGATAATTTATAGAAAACTTAAAAAAGCAATAACAAAGTTAGCCTTTTATTACTCTTTTTATTATACAATAAACTTTTTATTATATAATTTATTATACAGTCATACAATTTATTATACAAAATTACATATTTTATATAATTTTTATTATACAAAATAGTGTAATTGTATTTATACAATTATACAATTATACAATTTATTATATAATTATACAATTATACAAAAACTCTATTATACAATTTTTATTATATATTTGTTTTCTAAGTCATCTTATAGAAGATGAAAATATGAAGATGGGGTCTATCTCTTAGTCATCTTTGTTTTCCGAGTTCTGACTAAGTTCTATTTAAAAAATTGTATGATTTCTTTTCTTTTTCATGTCAAAGAAACTGAAGGACAAGGGACTTTCTAAAAAGACAGTGATTGTAATTATCAAGTGCCAGAGAAAACAAAAATTAAAAAAATATTCTAGGGGCTTTGACATTTAGGATAATAGATAATTTTGTTTTTTTTATTTTCTGTGAGTCTTCTTTCAGTTATCAACTAAATACTGGAATTCTTGTATCAGAATATTTTCCTTTGAGTTTCTCAGTCCCAAATTGACTATAAAAATGTAATTGTCGATGTTTGAGGAGGCCAAAAAATAATACTTCTCTGTCTTCCTTGTCTTCAGAAATAATCGAGAAATAAGTACAAGAGTCAGATCTATGGAAAACACAGTATTAGTTTAATAATTGATAAGTCTTAGATTAGAAGATGTGGCACAGAGGAACAGCCCCAGTGGGGACTCTCTTATATTTTACTCTTGAATGAGACCTACTTATCCAGCCACCATTCTCTGTCTCGTGGGCAGACAGCTTGCTGCATGGCACAGAGCAGTCCAGAATGACACTGCCCTGTCTGAGGGGAATGATGAGCTTCACCACCCCTCAAAAGACCACCCCTCAAAATACCCCCCAAATGTGGCATATTGAATATTTTAAGCTAAAGAAGTTTGAGAGACAGCATGTGCCAGAAGAATTTTCTGCCCTTCGCCTGAAGCAGGTCATGAGACCTTCATGTCAGAGATGACCTCCCTATGTCCAGAGGAAAGCAGCCCCATTATCTCTGAAGACACAGGGAGCCAGCAAATAGCAGGCCTCGTTAGATCCCCCTCAGTTTATCACCATGAGATCACACCATTTTGCTCTATCACATTTCTCCAGACTATTCACTCTTCGTCAAACCTACTTTAAACAACACTCAGGTTTTAACATTTCTCTAGATCTTTATTTCCTTATAGAGGCTCCCATAAACCTTAGGTTAAATACATTTGTATGCTTTTCTCTTGTTAATCCATCCTTTGTTATAGGAGCCTTAGTCATGAACCTATGATAGGATATTTTTCCTCCCCTACAGAAGGTATACGCAAAACAGACAGATCCCAGAAGGGGTGAGCTCACCAGTTCATCATCCTCCTGTCTTCAGAAAGGATGTGAATCTAAAGTGTGGGGAAAAGCCAAGGGAACCATCACCACATGGAAACACAAAAGCAGAGGTATGTGATAGTCTTTATGCTAATATAACTGAATGTTATGCAGCTCGAAAATATCATGTATCTGCTGAAGGTGAGAAACTTAATCTGACAAATCCCAAGTGACACAGTCGATTCTAGTGCAAAATGTAGTTTCTTAACCCAATGCCTCTCCACCCCTACTCATGCTCCACTTCTTTTCCCTACTTCTACTTGGGGTCATCTAACATCTGTGGAGTCTTATGTACTTTTGTGGTTTCAGTAGAAGGCCATCTGCCAGGAGTTCCTGCTGGCTCCAGCTGAGGAGTGGTAAGAACTGTCAGAAAAAAATGTCCAAGACTTGCAATTAGGTAAAAGAGATTCCTGGGTGTTGTTTCTGGAGAGTAAGTGCATTGTCATTGTCATGATGTGTAACTGTTTGACTTTTTACTGAGTAGTCTATTTTACAACTCTGAAAAGGTCACTTGCAGGAAACTGAAAGTAATGCAAGTGGTTGCTGTCCATAACAACATAAATGAAGTTTTTCCAATAGAAATGTAATTGATTTCTGCCCAGTAGAAAAGATAACTCCAAGCATTATGTTTTATGAACCAATAGAAAAATAATCATCAATCTTACATCTTTTAGCAAAATCATTTCAGAATTCTTGACTGCCTATGTATTACTCTTCTTCAAATTCTCCCCTGAACAGGTCTTAACATCTTGGTTCCATCCTTAATTAATAAGCTGAATAAAACTGTAGCATGTGTTCATTTTACATTTGCAGGACAGTCATGACTTTATCTTCATAAAATTTATACATAGCAGCCCTGTGTGGTCTCAGGGGTCTGTCTCTACCTTTGCCACATCCCATACTGATGTCCATAGCTATTCTAGCTGGTCCTAGCTAGTCCTCTGTTCTATCACAGGTGAGGCATGGTACTGGCTCTAGGGTTGCGGTGAGGGAGGAACACTCAGTATCTTCCCTTGTTTTTGTTCCTCTCTTCTCTTACTGGCATTTTTCATTCACTTAGATCTATTCAGATCCACCATCTGTCCCCAGCTTGACTATCCTAAGTCTTTGCTTTGCGGTTCTCTCCCTTCACTATGAAGACCGACTGCCTGGCCTCCTTCTGTAAGTACATAGCTACTTCTTTGCCCCACGGGTATACAAGAACTTCTAAAATCTAACCTACATTCACAGGGATTGCAGAGAGTCAAGCTATCACAGGAATGGCTATTTCAAGTCCTCTCTGCCTAAATATACTCCAATAACATTGTCTGAGTCTATTTTGTATTATTACAGAAGAATACCTGAGAGTGGGTAATTTACAAACAAAAGAGGTTTGTTTAGCTCATAGTTTTGCAGGCTGAGAAGTTCAAGGGCATAGTCCTGGCTTCTGTGCTGCTTCACAACATGGTGGAGAAGGTCAAAGGAGAGGCAGACATGGGTGAAGAGGGGAAAACCTGAGGAGCATCCTGGCTTTATAACAACTCACTCTTGCGAGAACTAGTCCACTCCTGCAAGAAGCAGTTTTGTCTCACTAGAGCAAGAACTGACTTATACATGAAAACAGCAGTAAGACATTCATGCCAGATCTGCTTCCATAACTCAAACACCTCCCACTAAGCTCCACCTGCCAACACTGCCACATTGGGGATCAAATTTCAACATAAGTTTGGGTGGGACAAACCAACCATATCCAAATCATAGCAACCATATTTATGCTATTGCTTCCACGCTGGGTATGCCTAGGAACACTCTGCAAAGCCTTTTCTTTGCAGAATTCTAAGCTAGAAGTGGGACACAATTCTCTTCTGCTTTTAGATTTTAAAATCTATCTAGGAGTTTCTATCCCTTCCTCCCTGTGCTTTCAAACTTAAAACAAGGTGAGCAGAAAGAAGGGACCCATATTTAGATTTAAACCTTAATTTTTTTCTCCTGAACCTCTCCAGATCTTCCCCCACTGTGTAGTAAGGATCTTTATTAGGTGGAAAAACCCTTCTTCAGTCTTATAGTACAGAATCCTTTTCACTTCGTTATGTACCCAGCAGTCATTCAGGAGCAGGTTGTTCAGTTTTCATGTAGTTGAGCAGTTTTGAGTGAATTTCTTAATCCTGAGTTCTAGTTTGATTGCACTGTGGTCTGAGAGACAGTTTGTTACAATTTCTGTTCTTTTGCATTTGCTGAGGAGTGCTTTACTTCCAACTATGTGGTCAGTTTTGGAATAAGTGTGATGTGGTGCTGAGAAGAATGTATATTCTGTTGATTTGGGGTGGAGAGTTCTGTAGATGTCTATTAGGTCTGCTTGATGCAGAGCTGAGTTCAATTCCTGGATATCCTTGTTAACTTTCTGTCTCGTTCATTTGTCTAATGTTGACAGTGGGGTGTTAAAGTCTCCCATTATTATTGTGTGGGAGTCTAAGTCCCTTTATGGGTCTCTAAGGACTTGCTTTATGAATCTGGGTGCTCCTGTATTGGGTGCATATATATTTAGGATAGTTAGCTCTTCTTGTTGAATTGATTCCTTTACCATTATGTAAAGGCCTTTTTATCTCTTCTGATCTTTGTTGGTTTAAAGTCTGTTTTATCAGAGAGTAGGATTGCAACCCTTGCTTTTTTTTGTTTTCCATTTGCTTGGTAGATCTTCCTCCATCTCTTTATTTTGAGCCTATGTGTGTCTCTGCACATGAGATGGGTCTCCTAAATACAGCACACTGATGGGTCTTGACTCTTCATCCAATTTGCCAGTCTGTGTCTTTTAATTGGAGCATTTAGCCCATTTACATTTAAGGTTAATATTGTTATGTGTGAATTTGATCCTGTCATTATGATGTTAGCTGGTTATTTTGCTCATTAGTTGATGCAGTTTCTTCCTAGCATTGATGGTCTTTACAATTTGGCATGTTTTTGCAGTGGCTGGTACTGGTTGTTCTTTTCCATGTTTAGTGCTTCCTTCAGGAGCTCTTGTAAGGCATGCCTGGTGGTGACAAAATCTCTCAGCATTTGCTTATCTGTAAAGGATTTTATTTCTCCTTCACTTATGAAGCTTAGTTTGGCTGGATATGAAACTCTGGGTTGAAAATTCTTTTCTTTAAGAATGTTGAATATTGGCCCCCACTCTCTTCTGGCTTGTAGAACTTCTGCCAAGAAATCCACTGTTCGTCTGATGGGCTTCCCTTCGTGGGTAACCTGACCTTTCTCTCTGGCTGCCTTAACATTTTTTCCTTCATTTCAACCTTGGTGAATCTGACAATTATGTTTCCTGGAGTTGCTCTTCTCGAAGAGTATCTTTGTGGTGTTCTTTGTGTTTCCTGAATTTGAAAGTTGGTCTGCCTTGCTAGGTTGGAGTTCTCCTGGATAATATCCTGAAGAGTGTTTTCCAACTTGGTTCCATTCTCCCCATCACTTTTAGGTATACCAGCCCAACGTAGATTTGGTCTTTTCACATAGTCCATATTTCTTGGAGGCTCTGTTTGTTTCTTTTTACTCTTTTTCCTCTAAACTTCTCTTCTTACTTCATTTCATTCATTTAGTCTTCAATCACTGATACCCTTTCTTCCAGTTGATCAAATCTGCTACTGAAGCTTGTGCATGCATCATGTAGTTCTTGTGCCATGGTTTTCAGCTCCATCAGATCATTTAAGGTCTTCTCTATGCTGTTTATTCTAGTTAGCCATTCGTCTAATCTTTTTACAAGGTTTTTAGCTTTGTGATGCATTCCAACATCCTCCTTTAGCTTAGAGAAGTTTGTTATTACCAATTGTCTGAAGCCTTCTTTTCTCAACTCGTCAAAGTCATTCTCTGTCCAGCTTTGTTCTGTTGCTGGTGAGGAGCTGTTTCCTTTGGAGGAGAAGAGGCACTCTGATTTTTAGAATTTTCAGCTTTTCTGCTCTGGTTCCTGTCCGTCTTTGCGATTTTATCCACCTTTGGTCTTTGATGATGGTGAAATACAGATGGAGTTTTGGTATGGATATCCTTTCTCTTTGTTAGTTTTCCTTTTAACAGTCAGGACCCTCAGCTGCAGGTCTGTTGAAGTTTGCTGGAGGTCCACTCCAGATGCTGTTTGCCTGGGTATCAGCAATGGAGGCTGCAGAACAGCAAATATTGCAGAACAGCAAATGTTGCTGTCTGATCGTTCCTCTGGAAGCTTTGTCTCAGAGGGGCAGCCAGCCATATGAGGTGTCAGTGGGCCCCTATTGGGTGGTGCCTCCCAGTTAGGCTACTCAGGGGTCAGAGACCCACTTGAGGAGGCAGTTTGTCTGTTCTCAGATCTCAAACTCCATGCTGGGAGAACCACTACTCTCTTCAAAGCTGTCAGACAGGGACGTTTAAGTCTGCAGAAGTTTCTGCTGCCTTTTGTTCAGATATGGAGTCTACAGAGGCAGGCAGGCCTCCTTGAGCTGTGGTGGGCTCCACCCAGTTCGAGCTTCCAGGCCACTTTGTTCACCTACTAAAGCCTCAGCAATGGTGGGTACCCCTCCCCCATCCTCTCTGGTTCCTTGCAGTTCCATCTCAGACCTCATTGCTGTGCTAGCAATGAGGGAGGCTCTGTGGGCATGGGACCCTCCCAGCCAGACATGGGATATAATCTCCTGGTGTGCCATTTGCTAAGACCCTTAGAAAAGCAGAGTATTAGGGTAGGAGTGACCCGATATTCCAGGTGCCATCTGTCAAGGCTTCCCTTGTCTAGGAAAGGGAATTCCCCAACCCCTTGCAGTTCCCAGGTGAGGCGATGCCTCACCCTGCTTCAGCTCACGCTCTGTGGGCTGCACCCACTGTCCTGCACCCAGTGTCCAACAAGCCCCAGTAAGATGAGCCCAGCACCTCAGTTGGGAATGCAGAAATCACCCATTTTCTGTGTCAGTCACGCTGGGAGCTGTAGACTGGAGCTGTTCCTATTTGACCATCTTGGAACCTAACTCCAGAATCCTTTTCACTCTGTGATTTGAGGCATGATAAGCTCTATTCTCTACATCAGCCAGGATTTGCTTATAATGCAAACAGAAGAATACCTAAAAATCTCTTCTTTTTCAAGATTCTGGCTTTTGCCAATCAAACATTCTTTGGATTTTATATTATTTATTTGCTATGGACTTAGCTCTATTTTAAAGCTGAGCAATGGTGTTTCTTTCAGTATAAATTTGCATCTCCTTTCTCTTCTCCTCCCCTCCTTATTCTCTTTCCCATACACTTACAAAGCAACAAATGATGCTTTTTACAACTGAAGTGACTATGTGACTTGAAAGTTTTAGAAATTACTGAGAATAAAAAAATACATCAATTGATATTTTCAAGTTCTTCTGCATACACCATTACTTTTCAAAAGAGAAGATAGTTTCAGTGCACTTTCTTCTGAATGTTGCCTTAAATGAATCTCAGAAAACATCCTTTTGAACTTTATGTGAAGAGTTGTACAAAAGCTCTGTTAATATTGTGTTAGATTTTTAAAAATGGACTATTAAGCTTCTATTATTCTTTTTATTTTGATCCAGATATCTGAGAGTATGAATGTTCTTAGTGCAAATAATACATTGAATGCTCTCAAGAGGATAAAATTTTAAAATAATTCTATCTTAAGATGTCTAACAAAATGAATAAAAATTATAAACTCTTACGAATGAGGTTTTACTCTCTAAGTGTTTCTTGTTAAGAACTATAGAAGGACTTCCCTTTTAGGAATGCTTTGGATATTCGAATACATTTAATGCCAGGGCATAAGCTAAGGGTCGTTAGCTTTTCTCCCCCTCCCACAGCACCAAGAGACCTAACATTCACCCATTTGTAACAGTTGTTTTAGAACAGTGATTGTCAAGGAGAGGAAAAATGAGGAAGCATAGCAGAATTTCTAGGGAACTGTAGAAAGAGAGAGCATATTGGGAAGGTCTTGTGATATTTGAAAATTACTCTGAAATGTTTCTGGAACTCCTTCCACTGGTTCTCATGGAAGAAGTCTAACCTCTTAGGATGTGCAAGTTTAATGGAGTAAATGTAACACTTCATCTTGTGCATGAAATGCTATATTCAGAAGCAAAATACTAAAAGCTATAGGTTTTTTAAAAAGTAACTTTTAATTAAAAGCAACTCAACATTTTAAAAGCATTCTACATTCTCCCTTTCCCCTGACATTTGAAATTCTCAATGAAGTCTTTCCTGAGACATTTAAATAGACATTCAACATTGTGAGAGTTCCTCCTTTTGGGGGTTTTATAAACGGAAAGCACAGAACACATCAAAGTAAAGACATATTTGTTCATCTATTTCTATTCATTTTTCTTTCCCTTTTTCCTCTTCCTCTATTCTAGCCCACCGTGTCCCACCCACCCCATAGCGAGTGTCTTAGGAGGTCTCATTCTGACTTAAGACTCTGTCTTAATGTCTTTTTAATATTTTCCTAAAACAGGGAAATGTCTTCAGGGGCCAGACAGGTAATATATATGTGAGTTATAGAACAGAGGAAGTGGGAGAAATGGAATTTAGCTAAGTAAGTTCGCATCTTTCTCAAGAACATTCAGATTAAAATTTAAAAGCCACACTGTTCTGATGAGATGAAACAAGCGTACAAGAGCACCAATTTCATCCCCATTTTAGCATGCACTCAAAAAAGAAAATCCTAATGCTTTGCATTTTGCCATTGCCAGACAGCTCTTATTTCTTTTATATCCCTCTCTCCTAGTGGTTTCAGGGCAGTTTCTTAAAATTCAGTGGTGTGCTTATTCAGTGTTGTAATGATCCCCTGAGCTTTGTACTGTGAATATGTCATTTAATTTCTTGTGCCTGTGCAATAGAGGACTAATCTGTACAACTAAACTTTCTTATATCATGTCTCTATGTAGTCCTCTGGTTATTTACAAATACTGGCAAGTCTCATTTCTTTCTGTAATATTGTTTTTAATTTTTTTCCTCCCTTCTCTGTTTCTTAAATGTTTAGCCAACTTTGTCTTTTAATGTCAGTCCTCATTGCATGGTAGCATTTACTGAACTTTCAGTTCATCTGTAATGATTTCTCTGTAAGTCAATTGATTTGCTGCTGCAGGATTTCAACAAAAGATCAGCATGACTGAATGTCCTTGTCAACTGCTCCTCATTCTTGCCTCCTTGTCTTCAAGCTTGCTGGTCTTGTTAGAGTGCTGCCTTAACCTGGAAAAGAATTTCAAGTGGCTGTTATGAAGGAAGAAGAAGACTAGAAGACTATTTTAAATTACCTATTGAAACTCTACCTTTTTTTTTTTTTACATTTTCCATTTGGAAAATTTTCTTTGCTGTGTTGCTTTCTGATTGGCTTCTAGATGTCTCCTTGCATCAATGGATACATTTCCTTATTAAGAAATTGAATTTTAGCTCAATCTGAGTAGCCTTGCCTTTCTAGAACTATCAGACATCTTACAAATTCGAACTTTTTTATAACTCCTTTCTTGGCATGACCAATGATTTAGCTAATTAGCACATGGCTTTTTATTCAGAGAAATCTTGTTTGAATTCTGTTTCTGGTTAAATGATTTTTAACAAGAAGTTAATCTCTTTGTAAAATAAGAGTGCTTATACCCTTTTCATAATAATTGTGTAAAGACATGATTACAGTAGGCACAGGAAGGTGTTTTCAATAAAACAAAGTGTCCTTCCAGTTCCCTGCTTTAAAGTAGGGTGCTCAATCTTCCCATCTCCATTGTTCAGTGTATGTATCACTTAGGATAAGCTAAGTTACGCTAAAGTAACAAGCAAACACCAAATCTCAGCGGCTTAGAGCAATCAAGATTTATTTCTTATTCATACTACTATTCATCATGCATAGTTGGGGTTTTACTCCATGTGCTTCTCATTCAGGAACCTCGGTGAGGAGGCTTGATCATCTGCAATGTCACCAGTTACTGTAGCAGGGAGAAGGGAAGAGAGAGAATCATGCACTAACTCTTAAATAATTCTGCCCAAAAGTGATAGACATCACTTTCACTAATGTTTTATTAACTTTAGCCAGTTAGCCACACCTAATCCAAGAAGGCAGATTTCTGTGTGCCCAGAGAAGGGAAGAGGACTACATGTGTTGATGAAAGGCATGAACATCGATCATTAAATATTTCCCGGTTGTCCTTTCTGAGCCCAAATAAGATCTTTTACTAGCACTCATGTGCCAGTAAAACTATAATATCCCTTGATATTATAGTTATTTTGAATTGTAAATGACACAAAGTGGAGCCAGAGTGGCTAACTCTGGTTTTCATATTCTTTCTTGAGACTACCTGAGAGGACACAAAGTGGATACTTAGCCCTTGTCCAAACAGCCTTCTAGATATTTGGGTTGCTTACTCACAGCACTCTCTTCTTTCAGAGAGAAAGAGGGGTTGGAGAGTAAGAAAATTAAAATAACCAATGTTCTCCTATTAAGTGCTATTTTAAATACCTATTTTGTTCCTTAATCACATAAGTAATACATTGAAGATACACATGCAAATACCTCAGTAAGTATAAGCTGGCAACTTACATGGAACTTTTTATGTATAGGATTATTTTTCGAGGAAGCTCAGTCTATCAGTCAAAATTTATTAGATAGAAATTCTAATTTTGCCTTTATAACTCAACGAACAATTAAGGGGTCTAATTCAAACTTTTTGAGAATATTTTCTTTTTTTCCCCAAATTATTACATACTCAGATACACTCTTGAATCTCTCATTCAACAAGTCCCCAAACTTTGCCCATGAAACTTTTCTTCTCTTTCTTTTCTCCATACCCCATCATTCTAATTTACATAATGTTAATCTTTTTGGATTATATTTACATATTTAGTTTCTCTTCCATTTTGTTCCAATTCAAATTCTTTATACCAACCACAAGAACATGAAACTCCTGTAAATAGCCAATGTATTAATTAGGGTAGGACAGGCTATGTCCTGTAGTAACAGAGCAATTCTGACACCTCAATGGCTTAACAAAAGTTTTATTTCTCATTCATGCAAAATCTAATGCAAGTTGAGCAGCTTTCCCCCAGGCAGTGACTCAGAGGTCCATGTTTCTTCCATCAAGGAGTTCCTTGGAATCTTACACTTCCAAATTTATCCTTAGATGGGTGGACATTGAGAAGGCAGGAAAGAGAGCCAAGGCATTCAAGAGAAATTTTAGGGGCCTGATCCAGTGGCATATGTGACTTCTTTCCACATTCTCGTGGCCAGAATGATCTCATGGTTCCAACCTAATTGCAAAAGAGGCTGGGAAATGTGGTCTCCTGTGTGTCAAGGAAGGGAAAGATAAGTAAGCATCTATCCAGTCTAGCTCACAGCAAGCAGGTAAAAGTCTTCCTTTCCTTTTCCCCAAAATAGTTATTGACAACTAATATGGTCTCTAAGTTTCTTTCTAATTTTTCATATTTCATGATTCTAAGACATTACACATGTTTTTTCTTGGAGTCTTATTACAAGATAAATCATCAGTAAGGTTTTGTGTTTTGGTTAAGTGTAAAGAGGGTTTATACTAAGTCTAAAGTTCATTAGACAAATTCCAATTCAACTATAGATTATTTTGGAGGTCCCACTGCATTAACAAGTACGTTTTTGTCCATGGACAGAAACTCAACACTAACTTTGTTTTAGCAAAAAAAAGGAAAGTGCAGAGGCACAAAGCTTTAGGCACAGCCGGATCCTGAGGCATATGTAAGATCATTAAGCCTCTGTCTATTTTCATTTCTTACAGTGTCTCTATGGCTTGGTCCCTAGTGGCCCAAGATTCAGATCCTACCATCTTGGCAACCACAGTGAAAAGAGAGTATATTTCTCATTAGACATAACAGAAAATTCCTGGGGAGAATTCTGTTCAGGTTGGATCATATGTTCATCCTTGAGCCAACCACAATAGGCAACAAGATGGAATTCTGTGATTGGCTTGGCCTGGGTTCCATGTCCATCCCTGTGGGCAGGGAAAGAGTGAAAACAGCCTTATGTGGATCGCATGAAACGGATTCCTCATAGGAAAGAATGCTCCTGTTTCTAGAAAAGGAGAGTATTCTAAGCTGGCAAAAATAACAGATATTTACTTCACATATGAAAACCAATCTGTTAATCTCAGACTTGCAATGGATGGCTGAATTTCATCCAAGCTTTTCTTTGCATAAGTGACCGGGGAAGAAGTACTGACTTTACTTTTATCATTTACAGTGTTTTTTTTTTTTTTTCTGTATATGCTAGTTAATTAAATTGAATAAAAGAAATTCCTATATTATGATCATTTAGTCTCAGTAATAGCCAATAAATATTTCTGGAAAGAAGTACCCAGTACCTGTGTGAGTGCTATTATTGAATTTTTTTTTTTAAATTATACTTTAAGGTCTAGGGTACATGTGCACAACGTGCAGGTTTGTTACTTATGTATACATGTGCCATGTTGGTGTGCTACACCCATTAACTCATCATTTACATTAGGTATTTCTCCTAATGTTATCCCTCCCCACTCCCCCCACCCCATGACAGGTCCCAGTTTGTGATGTTCCCCATTCTGTTTCCAAGTGTTCTCATTGTTCAATACCCACCTATGAGAGAGAACATGCAGTGTTTAGTTTTCTGTCCTTGTGATAGTTCACTCAGAATGATGGTTTCCAGCTTCATCCATGTCCCTACAAAGGACATGAACTCATCCTTTTTTTATGGCTGCATAGTATTCCATAGTGTATATGTGCCATATTTCTTAATCCAGTCTATCATTGATGGACATTTGGGTTGGTTCCAAGTCTTTGCTATTGTGAATAGTGCCGCAATAAACATACGTGTGCATGTGTCTTTATAGCAGCATGATTTATAATCCTTTGGGTATATACCCAATAATGTGATGGCTGGGTCAAATGGTATTTCCAGTTCTTGAAAATTCTTGAGGACTCACCGCACTGTCTTCCACAGTTGTTGAACTAATTTACAGTCCCACCAACAGTGTAAAAGTGTTCCTATTTCTCCACATCCTCTCCAGCACCTGTTGTTTCCTGACTTTTTAATGATCACCATTCTAACTAGTGTGAGATGGTATCTCATTGTGGTTTTGATTTGCATTTCTCTGATGGCCAGTGATGATGAGCACTTTTTTTATGTGTCTGTTGGCTGCATAAATGTCTTCTTTTGAGAAGTGTCTGTTCATATCCTTCACCCATTTTTTGATGGGGTTGTTTGATTTTTTTTCTGGTAAGTTTGTTTAAGTTCTTTGTAGATACTGGATATTAGCCCTTTGTTGGATGGGTAGATTGCACAAATGTTCTCCCATTCTGTATGTTGCCTGTTCACTCTGATGGTAGTTTCTTTTGCTGTGCAGAAGCTCTTTAGTTTAATTAGATTCCATTTGTCTATTTTGGCTTTTGTTGCCATTTCTTCTGGTGTTTTAGTCATGAAGTCCTTGCCCATGCCTATGTCCTGAAATGTGTTGTTTAAAGTTTTGAAAATCTGAGGGTAAGAATGTCACAAGTGGCCATTAGTAAGCCATATTCTATTCATATTCTGCACCAGTAACACCTTTGCTGTAACCATAGAGAGCTGGCCTTGCTAGTGAAATATTAACACAGCCTGTCTTCTTCAATTGAAAATGAATACATTTCAAAACAAAATGTTAATAACATAGTTTGCCTGTGTCCCCACACAAATTTCATCTTGAACTGTAGTTCCCATAATCCACACGCATTATGGGTGGGACACGGTGGGAGGTAATTGAATCCTAGCGGCAGTTACCTCCATACTGTTATCTTGATAGTAAGTGAATTCTCATGAGATCTGGTGGTTTTATAAAGGGCTTTCCTCCCCACTTTGCTCTGCTCTTTTCTTTGCTTCTGCCATTTGAAGAAGGATGTGTTTGCTTCCCCTTCCACCATGATTGTAAGTTTCTTGAGGCCTCCCCAGCCACGATGAACTGTGAGTCAATTAAACCCCTTTACTTTACAAATTACCCAGTCTCGGGTATGTTTTTATTAGCAGTGTGAGGATGGACTAATACAGTAAATTGGTACTGCAGAGAGTGGGATGCTACAAAAATGTGGAAGCTTCTTTGGAACTGGGCAACAGGCAGCAGTTGGAACCATTTAGAGGTCTCAGAAGAAGACAGAAAAATGTGGAAAAGTTTGGAACTTCCTAGAGGCTTGGAGGCTCAGAAGACAGGAAGATGTGGGAAAGTTTGGAACTTCTTAGAGACTTGCTGAATGGCTTTGACCAAAGTGCTGATAGTGATATGGACAAAGAAGTCCAGGCTGAGGTGGTCTCAGATGGAGATGAGGACCTTGTTGGGTACTGGAGCAACGGTGACTCTTGTTATGCTTTAGCAAAGAGACAGGTGGCATTTTGCCCCTGCCCTAAAGATCTGTGGAACTTTGAACTTGAGAGAGATGGTTTAGGGTATTTGGCAGAAGAAAATTTTAAGCAGCAGTGTTCAAGAGGAAGCAGATCATACAAGTTTGGAAAATTTGCAGCCTGATGATGCAATAGAAAAGAAAATCTTGGCCAAGTGTGGTGGCTTATGCCTATAATCCCAGCACTTTGGGAGGCTGAGGCAGGTGGATCACCTGAGTTCAGGAGTTCCAGACCAGCCTGATCAACATGGTGAAACCCTGTCTCTACTAAAAATACAAAAAATTAGCTGGGCATGGCACCTGTAATCACAGCTACTCAGGGGGCTGAGGCAGGAGAATCTCTTGAACCCTGGAGGTGGAGGTTGCAGTGAGCCGAGATCATGCCATTGCACTCCAGCCTGGGTGAAAGAGAGAGACTCTGTCTTAAAAAAAAGGAAAGAGAAAAAAAAAAAAAAAAGAAAAGAACATCTTACTTTCTGGGGAGATATTCAAGCCCGCTGCAGAAATTTGCAAAAGTAACAAGGAGTAGAAGACAATGGGGAAAACGTCTCTGGAGCATGTCAGAGACTTTTCTGGCAGGCCCTCCCATCACCGGCCAGGAGGCCTAGGAAGAGAAAATGGTTTTGTGGGCTGGGCCCAGGTCTCCCCTACTGCTCCAGCCATGGCTAAAATGCCTGAAGCTCAGGCCAAGGCTTCAGAGGGTGCAATCCCCAAGGCTTGGCAGCTTCTATGTGGTGTTGAGCCTGCAGGTGCACAGAAGTCAAGAATTGAGGTTTGAGAACCTCCACCTAGATTTCAGAGCATGTATGGAAATGCTTGGATGTCCAGGCTAAAGTTGGCTGCAGGGGTGGAACCCTCATGGAGAACCTCTGCTAGGGCATTGTGGAAGGGAAATGTGGGGTTGGAGCCCTCACACAGAGTCCCCACTGGGGCACTGCCTAGTGCAGCTGTGAGAAGAGGACCATCATCCTCCAGACTCCAGAATGGTAGATTCACCAACAGCTTGCACTGTTCACCTGGAAAAGCCATAGACACTCAATGCCAGCTCATGAAAACAGCCAGAAATGGGGGCTGTACCCTGCAAAGTCACAGGGACAGAGCTGTCCAAGGCTGTGGGAGACCACCTCTTGCATCAGTGCTCCCTGGATGTGGGCCAATTTCTCCCATTCAGAACAGCTGTATTTACACAGTGCCTGTACACACGCTCCCCGCATTCTATCTAGGAAGTAACTAACTTGCTTTCAATTTTATGGGGTCATAGGCAGAAGAGACTTGTCTTGTCTCAGATGAGATTTTGGACTTGGATTTTTGAGTTAATGCTGGAATGAGTTAACACTTTAGGGGACTGTTGGAAGGGCATGATTGCATTTCGAATTGTGAGGACATGAGATTCTGGAGGGCCCAGGGACAGAATGATATGGTTTAACTGTGTCCCCATGCAAATCTCAACTTGAACTGTAGTTCCCATAATCCCCATGTATCGTGGGAGGGACCCCCGGGAGATAATTGAATCAGGGGGCAGTTACCTCCATACTTATCTCATGATAGTGAGTTCTTGTGAGATCTGATGGTTTTATAAGGGGCTTTCCCCCCACTTCACTCTGTATTTCTCCTTGCTGCCACCATGTGAAGAACAATGTGTTTGCTTCCCCTTCCACCATGATTGTAAGTTTCCTGAGGCCTCCCCAGCCATGGTGAACTGTGAGTCAATTAAATCTTTATACATTACTAAGTCTTGGGTATATCTTTATTAGCACTGTAAGAACAGACTAATACAGTTAAGAAGGGAGAAATGAACATAGATCCCTCTGGTAGAGTTACTTTTAACTCTTTTAGGGAAATAAAAAATGTTCCAAAGAGTTAATGAAACTAATAGGACTTTTCTTTGAAAAATGCATATACACAGAGGTTGTTACAACTTTGAAGGATTCTAGACCCCTAATGTCATTCCTGAAGGTCCATAAATTCTAGCTTACAAGACTGACTTACATAACAGAAAGATGTAAAAAAGACTAATGTGTTGAGAATAGGTTGGGACAATGCAGAAGTGGTACATTTTGGGTTTATCCACTTCAAAGCAGGGCTAGAAAAGTTTTACATTTTAACCCAGGAAATTTAAGTTTAATATGAGTATTTATTTGGGCAGAAGCTCCAAAGGCCATGTGTGAACCAAGGTGACACTTTCTACACAGAAGTTTCATTTAATAGAAAGATAGCAAACCCGTATGACAGATTTTAAAAGAGTATAACTCTTTGGATTTCCTTCTACTGAGAGGAGAGGTCTATGTCCTTTTGAATCTAGACAGGCTCCATCACTGTTTTGACTGAAGGCTACAGCAAAAATGATGTTGTTCAAATTTCAGGCCCAGGCCTGAAAAGACTGACAGTTTCTACTCTCTTTTTCTTGGAACACTCTTGGAAGCCAGCTGCTCTGTAAGATATCTTAATGCCTTGAGACCACCATGCTGTGAGAAGCCCAAGGCATCTGGGGAACCCCTATAGGATTAGATGCCATGTGGAGAGGGAGAGGCTGAAAAGCACCAACACACAAAATATGTGAGTGAAGAAGTCATCTTCTATGTTGGGATCCTCCTGCTGCTCCAGGTGACAACATGGGGATATGAGACAAGCTACCCTACTGAATAGTTTCATTATTCCTAACCCACAAGATTATGAGCAAAATAAATTGCTGTATAAGGCTACTATGTTTTATGCAATAATAGTGATATAGTTTGGCTGTGTCCCCACCCAAATCTCATCTTGAATTGTAGCTCCCATAATTCCCATGTGTTGTGGGAGGAAGCTGGTAGGAGATAATTGAATCATGGGGACTATTTCTCCTATACTGTTCCTGTGATAGTGAATAAGTCTCATGAGATCTGATGGTTTTATAAGAGGTTTCCCCTTTTGCTTGATCTCATCATTCTCTCTCTTGCCTCCCACCATGTAAGACACATCTTTTGCCTTCTGCCATGATTGTGAGGCCTCCCCAGCCATGTGGAATTGTGAGTCCATTAAACTTCTTTTTCTTTTTAAATTACCCAGTCTCAGGTATGTCTTTATCAGCAGTGAAAATTAACTGATACAGTCAATTTGTACTGACAGTGAGGTGCTGCTGTAAAGATACCCAAAAATGTGGAAGAAACTTTGGAACCAGGTAGCAGGCAGAGGCTGGAACAGTTTCAAGGGCTTAGAAGAAGACAAGAATATGTGGGAAAGTTTGGAACTTCCTAGAGACTTGTTGAATGGCTTTGACCAAATGCTTCTCATCTCAGATGGAGATGAGAAACTTGATGGGAACTAGAGTAAAGATAATTCTTACTACGTTTTAGCAAAGAGACTGATGGCATTTTGCCTTTTTTCCTAGAGATTTGTGGAACTTTGAACTTGATATAGGGTGTCTCGCAGAGGAAATTTCTAAGTAGCAAAGCATTAAAGATGTGACTTTGGTGCTGTCAAAAACATTCAGTTTTCAAAGGGAAATAGAGCATAAAAGTTTGGAAAATTTGCAACCTGATGACACAATAGAAAAGAAAACCCCATTTTCTGAAGGAAAATCCAAGCCAACTGCAGAAATTTGCATAAGTAATGAGGAGTCAAATATTAATCATCAAGACAATGGGGAAATTGTCTCTGGGGCATGTCAGAGACCTTCATGGCAGCCCTTCCCATCACAGGCCAGAAGGCCTAGGAGGAAAAAATGGTCTTGTGGGCTGGGCCCAGCATCCCCCTGCTATGTGCAGCCAGGGGACTTGGTGCCCTGCATCCCAGCTGCTCTAGCCATGAATAAAGGGGGTCAAGGTACAGCTTGTGCTGTGGCTTCAGAGGGGGCAAGCCCAAACCTTGGCAGCTTCCACATGGTGTTGAGCCTGGGGGTGCAGAGAAGTCAAGAATTGAGGTTTGGGAACCTCTGCCTAGATTTCAGAGGATGTATGGAAATGCCTGGATGTCCAGGCAGAAATTTGCTTCAGGGGCAGAGCCTTCTTGGAGAACCTCTGCTAAGGCAGTGCATAAGGGAAATGTGAGGTTGAAGCCTCCCCACAAAATCTCCAGTGGGGCACTGCCTAGTGGAGCTGTGAGAAGAGAATCACTGTCCTCCATACCCCAGAATGGCAGATCCACTGACAGCTTGCACTGTGCACCTGGAAAAGCCACAGACACTCAACACCAGCCTATGAAAGCAGCTAGGAGGAAGGCTATACCCCACAAAGCCACAGGGGCAGAGCTGCCCAAGGCTGTGGGAGCCCACCTCTTTCATCAGTGTGCCCTGGATGTGAGACATGGAGTCAAAGGAGATCACTTTGGAATTTTAAGATTTGACTGCCCTGCTGGAATTTGGACTTGTAAGGTGCCTTGAGTCCCTTCATTTTGGCCAAGTTCTCCCATTTGAAATGGGTGCATTCATCCAATGCCTGTACTCCCATTGTATCTAGGAAGTAACTAACTTCCTTTTGATTTTACAGGCTCATAGGTAGAAGGGACTTGCCTTGCCTCAGATGAGATTTTGGACTGTGGACTTTTGAGTTAATGCTGAAATTAGTTAAGACTTTAGGGGACTTTTGAGAAGGCATGATTGGTTTTGAAATGTGAGGACATGAAATTTAGGAGGTGCCCTGGGTTGACATGGTTTGGTTGTGTCCCCAGCCAAATCTCATCTTGAATTACAGCTCTCATAATTCCTACGTGTTGTGTGAGGGATCTGCTGGGAGATAATTGAATCATGGGGTCGATTTTCCCCATACTGTTCTTGTGGTAGTGAATAAATCTCACGAGATCTGACGGTTTTGTAAGAGGTTTCCCCATTCACTTGGTTCTCATCATTCTCTCTCTTGCCTGTCTCCATGTAAGACATGCTTTTCACCTTTCACCATGATTATGAGGTCTCCCTAGCCACATGGAACTGTAAGTCCATTAAACCTCTTTTTTTTTTTTAAATAAATTACCCCATCTCAGGTATGTCTTTATTCACAATATGAAAATAGACTACTACAAATAAATAGCCAAAACAACCCAAATCACAGTGGTATGCCTATAAATAAATTTATGCATATTCATATTTTATTCTAGTATAAATGTAAAGAAGAAACTTTGGAACTGTTTTGATCACTAAACATTTTGGTTTTGCGTAACAAAAGAACAAAGTCATTGTTTCCTGGAAACATATTAATCTAAGCATCTGAACTCTGGTCATGTCAGTGAGTGACCATTAGTTTCAACACTTCCCTCTCTAAAATGATTCCAGCTGTGTCATCCCCAAATAAAGAGCATGGCACTCCCTGCTATGTTGTCATTTGTTCAATTGGATTTATCAGTCTTTATTTAGGGTCCACTGTGCTTGACGCTGTGATGAATATAAAACCCAATGAACTGTTCTGTTTTCAAAGGATTTCTCTAATATAGTTAAAACAAAACATATAAGCCTAATGCAATTAAAGAGTAATACTTCACAAAACAAACAACTTTTAAAATGTGTAGGATGAATAATAAGCACTTTGTGTCCAGAAAATGGAGACAATGGGTGGCATAGCAATAATAAAATTAATGATTATATTTTATATAAATTATATACTATACTTTATACATGAATTATAAAATATAATTTAGGTGGGGAACTGATGTCAGATGAGATTTGAAGAAAGTTAGGACTGAAGCAGGCAAGGTGAGCTTTCCAGTTAGAACACTATGCAAGAATATTGACTTTGGCAGACATTTTCATACTTATTTAGAGATAAAGTTGATTATCTTTTTAAGTTATATTTCTTCTAAAACAGTTTCTATTTGGCATGAAAAATGTAGCTAATTTATCTTAAGGGTCAACAAAAGAGGGGGGAAAAGTCCTCTAAATTTCATATTAAAATGATTAGCAACAGTTCCCCCCCTCTTGAAATTTCTAATAACTTGTCTATTTTATTTCCATCAGTCTTAGCATATTCTACTTAGGCTTACCTGACTTATAGAAACTTCAGAATATTCTACAAATTAATGCTTTGTTTTCAGCTGTCAACTCTCACTTCCTTTTTTCACCCTTAACTCAGCAAGTGTTTAATGAGCATGTATTCAGTACTGGCTGGTTATATGCACCCATTTTGCTGTGCTTGTGTATATCAACTCTAAGTTAAATTATTTTAAATGAATATTTATGGATTAAGCATACTCATTAAAAATAGCATCTCTAAAGTTTTTTCTAAATACAATGTTGCCTTTTCTTAGTAGGTTGTCTACTGGCCCAGGGCAATCTCAGACAAATCACCAAGCCTTGAGACCTCTCTGGGCATTGGTTCCTTCATTTGACAATGGAGAACATGGAAAAGTCCTAAGATTGCATCTTGTTTAAGCACGCAATTATTTGTTTTCAAAGAACATAATGTAAATTGAATTTGGGGAAATCAAATAATAATTTAAATCAAGTACATAAATTATTATAGGAGAACTCTGTTGTAAATCTTATTGTGAAGTAAATATTCTGTATTATAAAAAATAGCTCTTTATTTTTATCTTTGTTTTTCTTTTTGGTAAGGGCAGAAAATTGTGATGATGAATCTAACTGGTGAACTAGGAAAGTTGTTGACAGAAACTAAGTCACAGGGAGAACAGTCATCAGAATTTGGCCACAAAGTTCTGACTAGGTAATAGCCAAGGTGACTTCGCTAATAATTTATCCAAAAGTGTTTTACTGATACTTACCATGTTCAAAACATTGAATAAAGAGCTGAAGGAAATAGGAGCTCAGGAAGCTTATATTCCAAGCAGGAACAAAGATATTAAGGAGGACAGAACAGGCAGTGACAATTTTTGAGGAATGAATAGGATTATTTTGTGGGAACAAAAAGAGCATGTGATTGGAGCACTGTAGCAGGATGAAACTGAAGGCGTAGGCAGGAGCAAATCATGCAGTCTCATAGGTCACATTAAAGATACTGGGTTTGATCTACAAGAAAGGGAAAAGTCTGAAGGAATTTTAACAAGGGAGAGGCATAATCATTTTTGTATCTTTTAAAAGAGAATACTCTGGCTTTATGTGCAAATGAATGGAGGAGAGTGAGAACAGATAGAGTGTCAGTTAAGAGACCATAGCACAGGACCCGGTAGGCTACAGTATGGTAGGGAAGAAGTCAGGCAGAGTCACGGTCTTGAGGATGAGTATGGGAGTACTGGAATCATGAAGTTTACATCTCTATTGCCAAAATGAGGATTAGTCGTGATCACCTAAGGCAGAAGCCAGCCCCACTTACGAGGGAGAGAAGGCAGCAGAGTCCGGTCCGAGACACCTTCTGGATCAGATACTTCCTCTAGAAATTAGGGAGTTCAAGTCTAGGCAGGATGTGACTTTTCCAAGTCTCACAAATGATAAGAGGCAAAATTAGGTCCAAAACCTGAATCCAAAAAACTGTTCTGCCCACCATAGACTATTAGTGCTTTTGGAACACTTCCCACCTTACCAGATTCTCCTTCTACATAAAATTGAGATTATAATATATATCCTGGATACACATGGCCAACCCAACTTATTTCTTCTTCTGTTATATAACTTTTAAGTCAATAACTTTTCAGATCTACAGCTAATTTAGGAGAATTACCCCAGCAAATAATGCTATTAAGCCATATTTGGAGTCAGCAGGTTGCTACATAAAGCCAAAACAAATTGTTTTTCTACGTGAGAAGATGACATTTCTCCCCACTCTAATGAGATATTTTTTATTGCATTATTGGGCCATACATTGCTGTGAGTAAGGCAGACTCATGGTGTAAAGAAAAAGTGATTTCTATTGATTGTTCAGAAATAAAGCAATAACTCTGCCTATTTTAACTGTAGCAAAGAACAGAATATAATGAAACAAAGAATATGCTGGGAGATAACGTAAGATGAAAAGGGAGACTTCCCCCCCCACCCGCCCCCGACTTTTATTGTAAGTAAAGAGGATCCATGTGCAGATTTGTTACATGTGTGTTGTTGGGGCTTGGTGTACAAATTATTTCATCACACAGGTAATAGTGATGAAATGGTGATCAGGTACCAACTTTTTTGGTACCCAATAGGTAGTGTTTCAATCCTCACCCTCCTCTCAACCTCCACCATAAAGTAGGTGTCTATTGTTCCCTTCTTTGTGTCCATGTGTACTCTATGTTTAGCTTCTACTTATTAGTGAGAATATGGGGTATTTGGATTTATGTTCCTGCATTAATTCACTTAGGATAATGTCCTCCAGCTACATCCATGTTGCTGCAAAGGACATGATCTCATTTTTAATGGCTGCATAATATTTCATGTTGTATATGTACCATATTTTCTGTTTCCAATCCACTATTGATGGGCATCAGGGCATCAAGGTTGATTCCATGTCTTTGCTACTGTGAATAGTGCTGCAATGAACATACACATGCATGTGTCCTTATAGTAGAATGATTTACATTCCTTTGAGTATGTACCCAGTAATGGGATTTCTGGGTTGATTGGTAGTTCTGTTTTAAATTCTTTGAGAAATCTCCAAACTGCTTTCCACAGTGGCTGAACTATTTACATTCCCACTAGCAGGGCATAAGTGTTCCCTTTTCTCCACAACCTCACCAGCATCTGTTATTTTTGGACTTTTTAATAATAGCAATTCTGACTGATGGGAGTTGGTATCTCATTGTGGTTTTGATTTGCATTTCTCTAATGATTAGTGATGTTGAGCATTTTTTCATATGCTTGTTGGTCATGTGTATGTCTTCTTTTGAAAAGTATCTGTTCATGTCCTTTGCCCACTTTTTAATGGGGTTGTTTGCTTTTTGCTTGTAAATGTCTTAAATTCCTTATAAATTCTTGATATTAGACCTCTGCTGGATGCATAGTACGCAAATATTTTCTCCCATTCTGTAGGTCGTCTGCTTACTTTGTTGATAGTTTCTTTTGCTATGCAAAGCTCTTTAATTATGTCTCACTTGTCAATTTTGGTTTTTGTTGCAATTTTTTTGGAGTTTTTGTCATGAAATCTTTGCCAGGGCCTATATCCAGAGTTGTATTTCCTCTGTTTTCTTCTAGGATTTTTTTTTTTTTAGAGTTTTAGACTTTACATTTAAGACTTTAATACATCTTGAGTTTATTTTTGCATATGGTGAAAGGAAGGGGTCCAGTTTCAGTCTTCTACATAAGCCTAGCCAGTTACCCCAGCACCATTTATTGAATAGAGAGTCCTTTCCCCTTTGCTTGTTATTGTCAGTTTTGTCAAAGATTAGATGGTTTATAGGTGTGCGGCTTTATTTCTGGGTTCTCTATTTTGTTCTATTGATCTATGTGCCTGCTTTTGTACCAGTATCATGCTGTTTGGGTTATTGTAGCCTTGTAGTACATTTAGAAGTAAGGCAATGTGATGCCTCCAGCTTTGTTCCTTTTGTTTAGGATTGCCTTGGCTACTCGGCCTCTTTATTCGTTCTATGTGAATTTTAGAATAGTTTTTTCTAATTCTGTGAAAAGCGTCATTGGTAATTTGATATGAATAGCATTGAATCTATAAATTTCTTCAGAGAGTATGGCCATTTTAACAATATTGATCTTCCTCTCCATTATCATAGAATGTTTTAGCCTTTGTGTCATCTCTGATTTCTGAAAAGGAAGATTTAACTCTGGTATAATTTCTTACCGAAAGAGGTACATTAAAATACACACAGTACAGCTCTAAAATAAATAGGCGAATTTTAAAAAAATATAGAAGTCATTATGGAAGAGCTCATTTATTCCTTTTAAAGTTAATTATCATAGTTGGTATTTATATACAGAGGATAGTTAGATGTTTACACTAGTGGAATTTTATGCCTTCTAATTGTCAGGTAATCACACCAGGCATCATATGCCTCTTTTTTATTTCAGAATTCCCAAATACATTGAGTGCATTGGTTGAGATAATATATCATAACTAAAATGATTCTATTGACCAACTTAGGCCATTTGCCCTTAAAATTGAATTCCAAGTAAAGATATACAAAATATTTATTTCACTAATCAACTAAGGATACTGTTCCAATGTCCTGGAAATTTTATTTAAAGGTTTGCTTCTGTTTGTTTTACATGACAATTATATTAATGCAATATAAAGATATAAAGACATCCAGGTTGGAATGAAAGCACTGGGCAATGGATGTGGACTGGATGAGGAGCCAAGAGCTAGGCTCTAGTCCCATCTCTGACTTATGAGCTGTGAGACCTTGGCAAATTTCCTTAATCAGGTTGAATTTCAGTTCCCCCCTTAAAAATTCTTAAAATCTATTAAAAAAAAAAAAAAAAAAACTCTTTTAAGAACTCAAAAAAATGTTTCTGGCTTGGCCAATTCACAGTGTGGTGAGGGGCAAATTAATAGTCTTTTTCAACTCAAGAGGAAATACTATTAAAATGATAAATGGTATAGAAACATAGATATTAATGTTAAGGGTAAAGGTAACATGGATTTTTTTTGAGGGTCAAAATATTTTATTCGTAAATGGCTTTGAAATGATCAGAGATGCTATAAACACAAACTATAGTTATGGGTCTGGTAAATATAAATGCTGAGCTAAAAAGACCCCAAATGGTTTGAAATCCATGTGTGGCACTGGAAAGGAGATGGAAGCAAGAAGGAAAACAATGGTGAAATATGTGGAGACATCCTGCCTGTGGAGGACTTCTGGGAGCAAAACAAGAAAAGATTGCCCCAAATGGTCCAGTACCACTGCTGATCTAATGCTGTTCAGTTATCAGTTACTAAGTGGCAGTTACCCTGGTGTTATGACATGTAATTTCTTAATAGACAAATAATAATTATATTTATTTAATAGGTATAATGTGATGTTTTGATATATGTATATATTGTGGAATGATTAACTCAAGCTAATTAATATATCCATCACCTCATATACTCACATATACTCTTTTTTGTGGTGACAGCATGAAATACACTCTTTTAACAATTTTGAAATATATAATACATCATTATTAACTATAGTCATCATGCTATTCAATAAACCAGTAAAACTTATGCCTCTTATCTAACTGAAATTTTATATCCTTTGAACATCTTCCCTTTCCCCCACAGCCAGGCCCTGCCAAACACCATTCTACTCTCTACATCTATAGATTTGTTTTTTTTTTTTTTTTTGATTCCACATATGAGTGATATCATGCAGCAATTGTGTGGCTGTACCTAGCTTACTTCACTTAGCATAATGTCCTTCAGTTTCATCCACATTGTTGCAAATGACAGGATTTCCTTATTCATTAAGGCTAAATAATATATAGAAACACACACTACGTTTTCCTATTCCATTCATCCATTGATAGACACTTAGATTGATTTCATATCTTGGCTATTGGGATAATCCTTCAGTGAATATTGGGGTGGAGATACCTCTTTGACATACTGATTTCAGTTCCTTTGGATATACAACCAGAAATGGGATTGCTGGATCATATGGTAGATCTATTTTTACTTTATTAAGGAACCTCCATATGGTTTTCTATAATATCTATACTAATTTTTCATTTCCACCAACAGTGTGAAAGGACTCCCTTTTGTTCATGCCCTTTCTAACTGTTGTTATCTCTTGTCTTTTTGTAATAGTGATTCTAACAGGAGTGAGGTAATATCTCATTGTAGTTTTGATTTGCATTTCCTTGATAATTAATGATGTTGACCATTTTTTTCCATATACCTGTTGGCCATTTGTATATCTTCTTTTGAGAAATATCTATTCTGGTCTATTGCCCATTTTTAAAATCAGGTTATTTGTTTCCTTGCTATTGAGTTGCTTGAGTTCGATATACATTTCTGCCCAGTTCAATATATATAACTGCCAGATCAATGTCATGGAGCTTTTTCCTATGTCTTCTTGTAGTAGGTGTGGGTTCACTTCTGGGTGCTCTATTTTGTTCTATTGGTTGATGTTTCTGTTTTTAAGGCTAATATTATGATATTTTGATTACTATAGCTTTATAATATATGTTGAGATGAGGTAATGCAATGTCTTCCTTTGTTCTTTTGGCCCAAATTTGTTGCAGTTATTTGGGGTCTTTTACAGTTTTACATGAGTTTTGGGGTTTTATTTATTTATTTATTTATTTCCATTATCCCTTGTGGCAATTTATTTATTTATTTATTTTTCTTTTTAAAATTTTTTTATTATTATACTTTAAGTTCTAGGGTACATGTGCACAACGTGCAGGTTTGTTACATATGTATACATGTGCCATGTTGGTGTGCTGCACCCATTAACTCGTCATTTACATTAGATATCTGCTAATGCTATCCTTCTCCCCTCCCCCACCCCATGACAGGCATCAAATTTCTGTGAAAAATGGCATTGGAATTTGGATCAGGATTGCATTGAATATGTAGATGGCTTTGGGTAGTATGGATAAAAAAATATTAATTTTTCCAGCCCACAAACATGGGATATCTTTTTTTTTATTATGTCATTTTAGATTTCTTTCATCAATATTTCAGACTTTTCGGTGTACAAATCTTTGACTGTCTTGGTTAAATTTACTCCTAACTATTTTCTGTGTAATTTTTGTATGTTGATTTTGTATCTTGAAACTTTACTAAATTTATTTATTAGTTCTAACAGTTTTTGGTGGAATCTTTAGGGTTTTCTATGTATAAGATTATTTGGTCAGCAAATAGAGACAATTTCACTTCTTCCTTTCCGATTGGATGCCTTTTTTTCTTTCTCTTTTTCCTTTTCTTTTTCTTTCTCTCTTTTGCCCAATTGCTCTGGCAATTAGAACATCCAGTACTATACTGAAGAGAAGTGTGAGAGTGGACATCCTTATCTTGCTCCCTATCTTAGAGGAAAAGCTTTCAACTTTTTACCATTAAGTATGATGTTAGCTATAGGCTAGTGATCTATGACCTTTATTGTGTTGCAGTACATTCCTTCTATACCTAATTTGTTGAGAATTTTTATCATGAAAGTGTGTTGAATTTTGTCAATTTCTTTTTCCGCATCTATCAAGATGATCATATAGCTTTTATTTTTCATTCTGATAATATGGTGAATCACTTTATTGGTTTATGTATGTGGAACCATCCTAGGCAAGTCAGATTTTGGATTTCCTCCTTTATGTTCCATTCATAATAACATGTAAATGGGAACTGGAATTCAGATCAGAATAACAGCTTAGGAACCAAAGAAGGTGTGTGTGTATATATATATATATATATATATATATACACCTGACATAAATATATATATATATATTCTAATATTTATATTAGAAAAAGTTTTGTTGCTGATTTTAATAAATACCTATTGAATCCAAAGAAGTATTCTGGGTGTAGAAAAGATAAACTTTTAGGCATATCAACAGCAAAATTGCTTTATAATTTTTATTAGATTTAGTGTAAAGTTTTCATTAAATTTTATTAAATTTAAAAGTTAATAAAATTTTATAAGATTTTTCTTAAAATACGAAAGGAAAGAGAGAACTTCCTTACCCTCATTTACTGAAAGTTTTCCTAAAATATATTTCATAGAACAATAGTTCTTAAAACAAAAACCTCTGCAATATAAAATATCCATGGTGAAATAAGTTTAAAATATTCAGAGACTCTGATGGCATTTTAAATGCTCTGAGAAATGCTGTAATATATTATTATACATGTATATGCATTTTTGTGTTCATGAAGGGGGTATTCATATCTACATATTCATGCAGATATAAGAAGATATAATTTTCTGAATGTGATTTTCTTACATCCCTTGATTTTTCCACTGCTCCATCCTTCTGTCACTCATCTGTTTCTCAGTCTTCAACTGCAGAACAAAAAGCTAAGGCAGATACATAATGAACACTTATTAAACTGCTTTTATGGTATAAAAACAAAAAAAGGCAGTCAACAAAAAGCTGGTTAGGAAAATATACAAATCGATCTTTATGCAAACTGGCTTTTAGTAAACTGGTGTGCTGCCAGAAACAGGATGGAAAAATGCTCCTGTGCAGCACGGGCAGGAGCCAGCAGCTCCAGTATGCTCCAGTGGCTGACAGTTCAGGTGACTCCATGGCAGAGTCTAGGGACATGGGCAGCCTAAGCCAGTGGACAAATGGAGGATGAGCTTGAGACTTGAAGCATCTTAGCATCAATGAAAGCTATGATAGACGCAAAGCAAGTCAGGAAGGAGGCTGGAATTCCCTCGCCATACAGAGAGGACATACCCCAGACTCCACCAGCTGCAGAACTTTAGCAGGAGAATCATCAAGGCTTCACATAGAGAGGCCAAGAAATGTAAGTTAAACCTCAATCAGAGGCCAATGGGAACCAGTAGAGGCCAAGGGTCCCCTTTCCCAAAGTCTCATGGTGTACGGTCCACAGGCATCCCTTTGAATGACGCATCATCATGGGAAGGAGGAGGGGGAGCGTGACTCTTTGAAAGGATAGAAGGATCCTTGATAGGAAACTTGAACTTTGAATTATCAGACTATTTCCCCAAAAGACTGAGTTAATCCAATAAAATCAAAAGGTCTGACAGCACACTTATAATGATATTTTAGGAAATAATAAGGACTTTAAGCTGCTTAATACCTGACCTGTAGTCCTCAGCACAGAGCCTCATACGACACAAGCCTAAAATAAATATTTGCTGAAACTCTGATAACACAGTTCAAAATGAATATCTAGATCTAGAAGAAAGCCAATTCTGTTCGCCCGATTCTTTCTCAGCCACAGAGACATATTTTGAGAAACTTTAGTGTTGCTTTCACACATCACATTCTTTTAGGCCACGTCAGGTGATCCACTTCACATTAAGTAAAGAGCATTACCTCGTAGCAAGACTCTCACATTACAGACCAAACTGCCACGTGAATTATCTGAGATTAAACATGAAACCCCAGACATCCCTAATGTAAGAATACTTAAAACACCTCATAAAATGAATAGGGTAATTTTATAAGTATGAAAATTATGGAACCAAAGAGATTCACATATTTGTTCTTGACTAAAATATGTGTATTTATTACAATCTTGTGTTTTCACTTGACATAAAGAGTAAATACTTTGCCTTTTAATTTGGCTCTCTAGTGTTGTTCCACATCCCGATGGCAGTTTTTAAGTGCTTCTCGACTGATATCAAGGATGTTGTCTCATATCAGAGCAGCTGGGATTTTCTACATTCTTATAAAGTTTCCTACTATAAATTTGTTACCATGTGGTGTGATTCCAGAAATGACTTTGGGGAATATCTGTCTCTTGATGTTTGTATTAGTGGCTCCTTAACTGTGTGTCCTGCCTTATCTGATTTCGCCCAAACTTTCAAATCTGCAAAGTTGAAGCCAGTTTGGAATATTTAGTGCTCCTTTCTGTCCAGAACAGTGAAGGTTAAGATAGGGTACACCTGGCTGCTGTAAGTCAGGTGATTCTCAGTCCTGACTGCACATTAGAATCACCTAGGAAGCTTTGGAAATTACAGATGATTATAATGTGTAGCTGAGGTTGAGAACCACATTCGAAATGAATTTCCTCTGAGTAGAAATCCACAAAATAGGAGTCACTGAGCTGCAGGGGAACACAATTCATTTATCTTTCTTCTTTTATGTATATCTTCTTCATTCTACTCCTTCCCACTGCCCCACCAGGTTTTTGGACGAAGAGCACTATCTTTTTTTTTTTTTGAGACAGAGTCTCGCTTAGTCGCTCAAGTTGGAGTAGTACATTGGCACGATCAGATTGCAGCTCACTGCAACCTCCTCCTCCTGGGTTTAAGCTATTCTCCTGCCTTAGCCTCGACAGTAGCTGGGATTACAGGTGTCTGCCATTATGCCTGGCTAAGTTTTGCATTTTTAGTAGAGACGGGGTTTCACCATGTTGGTGGTGGGCCAGGATGGTCTCAAACTCCTGACCTCAAGTAATTCACCCACTTTGGTTTCCCAAAGTGCTGGGATTACAGACGTGAGCCACCGTGCCTGGTCGAATGAAGAGTACTATCCTAATGTGTGCCTCTGTGTATGTTTTCTTTGAAGGCAGAGGAGGGGAGCAATGGGGGAAGAATGAGGAATGAAAGTGTGCTAGAGATGAGTAGACACAATGTTACAATGGCCAACTAGCACAAGCTGAAGGCTCCATCTTCCTACCCAACACGGAGGGATGATTTCAAAGTGAGAGGAAAGTGTGTAAATCTGAAGGACCAAGGATAAAGTAGGGAGACAGAAGGTAGTTGTGTTCTAGGGAGGAAAGGCAGCCTAGAGGAGATCATAGGGCATTAGGGTTTTGGAAAAGAGCAACGAGTAGGTAAAAAAATAGGAAGGTTCTCTGAGGGGAAAACTATCTCCCCTCCCTGGCCACTTAAAGTCACAGGAGTGAATAAGCTGGGGCCTGTGCTTTGCACCCCTACCCCATTGCCAGCCTAAGCAGCCCATACCCCCAGGGGAAAATGAGTTCTCAGGAATAATAAGCAAACATACGAGGAACACAACCACTTTATAAAGGACATAGCAGATGAATAATTTGTTCTAGATGAGGCAGAATTGTTGAACCAGACCAAACAAAACTTCAAAATAAACATAATACATTTCTCCCAAGAGATGAAAAAGAAACAGGAATATGCAGTTATAAAGAAGAGCCAAATGAGGCCAGGTGTGGTGGCTCATGCCTGTAATCCCAGTACTTTGGGAGGCTAAGGTGGGAGGATTGCCTGAGGTCAGGAGTTCCAGACCAGCCTTGCCAACATGGTGAAACCTTGTCTCTACTAAAAATACAAAACTTAGCTGGGCATGGTGGTACACGCCTGTAGTCCCAGCTCGTCAGGAGGCTGAGGAAGAAGAATCGCTTGAACTTGGGGGGCAGAGGTTGCAGTGAGCCGAGATTGTGCCACTACACTCCAGCCTGGGTACAGCAAGACTGAGTCTAAAAAAAAAAGAAAGAAAGAAAGAAAGAAAGAAAGAAAGAAAGAAAGAAAGAAAGAAAGAAAGAAAGAAAGAAAGAAAAATGAAGAGCCAATTGGAAACCATGAATATGAAAAATATTACAGTAGAGGTAAAATATTAGAAAGCTGGGCTAAATATTGGAAAGAATATAGTTCAAGTATGCTAATGAGCTGGTCAAAGAATTCTCCCAAATGTTGTCAGAAGGAGGAATTTCCTTAAAGTAAGGTTAACGAACATGGTGGTGAAAGAGAAACTCTGAAGATCTATGTGTTACAATATAGGAAATATGGAAAAAATTAAGAGCCAAACTATCTCTGTATCAAAACAGACAGAAAAAGAAGTACCTCACGTAAACATAATATCATGAAATTTGAAAACATCAGAGAACATTTTTTAAGTTTCCAGAGAGAAAGAGAAAAACACATTAAGAAAACAGAATAACATATAAAATTTTGGAACAGAGACACAGGAAAGAGATAGTGTAGTAATATTTTCTAGTGTTGAAAAACAAAAACTTTGAACTTAGACTTTTTTTATCCAGTTAAGCAGTAATTTAAATGTGAATTGCTATAAAGATATTCTCAGATAAAGAATGACCCTCAGAAGGCCTTCCATGTAAAGATGAAAGCAGTTTTGTTAGAAGTCTAACAGCAGAGAGATTCCAGGAGGAATTTGCACGTTATATGGGAAGGAAAGGTTGTGTAAATAATTTAGTGAAGATTAGCAGAAGCCACAAACAAAGTATATTCATGACATTCCAGAACCATTGATAAGACAGACATTCTTGAAGGTGGAGGCTGGGGAGGGAGAGAATAAGCATGCTAAAGTACTTGTCTTCCTTGAGGGGAAGATGAAGGCATTAAGTTTAAGAAATTGATCTTCAGCACCCAACTGGAAAGGTGGCCAAATAGTAACAACTCAGGTCTGCAGCTCCCAGCGAGATCAATGCAGAAGGTGTGTGATTTCTGTTTTTCCAACTTATCTCATTGGCACTGGTTAGACAGTGGGTGCAGCCCACAAAGGGTGAGCTGAAGCAGGGTGGGGCATTGGCTCATCCAAAACCCAGGAAGCACAAAAGTCAGGGAATTCCCTCCTCTAGCCAAGGGAAGCCATGAGGGACTGTGCCTTGAGGAAGTGTGCACTCCAGCCCAGATGCTATGCTTTTCCCATGGTCTTCACAACCTGTAGACCAGGAGATTACCTTGGGTGCCTATGCCACCAGGGCCCTGGGTTTCAAGCACAAAACTTGGCAGCTGTTTGTGCAGACACCAAGCTAGCTGCAGGAGTCTTTTTTCATACCCCAGTGGCACCTGGAACGCAAGTGAGAGAGAACTGTTCACTCCCCTGAAGCCAGGGAGCCAAGTGGTCTAGCTCAGCAGGTCCCAACCCCACAAAGCCCAGCAAGCCGAGATCCACTGGCTTGAAATTCTCGCTGCCAGCACAGCAGTCTGAAGTCGACCTGGGACGCTTGAGCTTGGTGGGAAGAGGAGCGTCCACCATTACTGAGGCTTGAGTAGGTGGCTTTCCCCTCACAGTGTAAACAAAGCTGCCAGGAAGTTTGAACTGGGCAGAGTCCACCATAGCTCAGCAAAGCTGCTGTAGCCAGACTGCCTCTCTAGATTCCTCCTCTCTGAGCAGCACATCCCTGAAAGAAAGGCAGCAGCCTCCAGACGAAGAAACAGACAGAAATCTTTGCTGTTCTGCAGCCTCTGCTGGTGATACCCAGGCAAACAGGGTCTAGAGTAGACCTCCAGCAAACTCCAGCAGACCTGCAGCAGAGGGGCCTGACTGTTAGAAGGAAAACTAACAAACAGAAAGGAATAGCATAAACATCAACAAAAACGAAGTCCACACAGAAACCCCACCAAAAGGTCACCAACATCAAAGACCAAAGATAGATAAATCCACAAAGATAAGGAAAAACCACCACAAAAGGCTAAAAATTCCAAAAATCAGAATGCTGCTTCTCCTCCAAAGGATCACAACTCCTTTTCAGCAAGGAGACAAAACTGGATGGAGAATGAGTTTGATGAATAGACAAAAGTAGGCTTCAGAAGGTGGGTAATAACAAACTCCTTTGAGCTAAAGGAGCATGCAAGGAAGCTAAGAATCTTGAAAAAAGGTTTTATGAATAGCTAACTATAATAACTGGTTTAGAGAAGAACATAAATGACCTAATGGAGCTGAAAAACACAGCATGAGAACTCCATGAAGCATACACAAGTATCGACAGTCGAATTGATCAAGTGGGATAAAGGATATCAGAGACTGAAGATCAACTTAATGAAATAAGGCATTAAGACAAGATTAGAGAAAAAAAGAATGAAAAGAAATGTCTCCAAGAAATATGGGACTATGTTAAAAGACCAAACCTATGTTTGACTGGCATACCTGAAAGTCACAGGGAAAATGCAACCAAGCTGGAAAACAATCTTCAGGATAATATCCAGGAGAACTTCCCCAACCTAGCAAAGCAGGCCAACATTCAAATTCAGGAAATACAGAGAACAGCACAAAGATACTCCTCGAGAGGAGCAACCCCAAGACATATAATCATCAGATTCGCCAAGGTTGAAATGAAGGAAAAAATGTTAAGGGCAGCCAGAGAACAAGGTCGCATTACCCACAAAGGAAAGCCCATCAGACTAACAGCAAATCACTCTGCAGAAACCCTACAAGCCAGAAGAGAATGGGAGCCAACATTCAACATTCTTAAAGAAAAGAATATTCAACCCAGAATTTCATATCCAGCCAAACTAAGCTTCATAAGTGAAGGAGAAATAAAATCCTTTACAGACAAGCAAATGCTAAGAGATTTTGTCACCACCAGACCTGCCTTACAAGAGCTCCTGAAGGAAGCACTAAACATGGAAAGGAAAAACTGGTACCAGCCACTGCAAAAACATACCAAATCGTAAAGACCATCGACACTATGAAGAAACTGCATCAACTAATGGGCAAAATAACCAGCTAGCATCATAATGACAGCATCAAATTCACACATAACAATATCAACCTTAAATATAAATGGGCTAAATGCCCCAATTAAAAGACACAGACTGACAAATTGGATAAAGAGTTAAGACCCATCAGTTTGCTATATTCAGGAGACTCATCTCACATGCAAAGACACACATAAGTTCAAAATAAAGGGATGGAGGAATATTTATGAAGCAAATGGAAAACAAAAAAAGCAGGAGTTACAATCCTAGTCTCTGATAAAACAGACTTTAAATCAACAAAGATCAAAAAAGACAAAGAGGGGCATTACATAATGGCAAAGGGATCAATGCAACAAGAAGAGCTAACTATCCTAAATATATAGGCACCCAATACAGGAGCACCCAGATTCATAAAGCAAGTTCTTAGAGATCTACAAAGAGATGTAGACTCCCCCACGATAATCGTGGGAGACTTTAACACTCCATTGTCAATATTTGACAGATCAACGAGACAGAAAATTAACAAGGATATTCAGGACTGGAACTCAGCTCTGGACCAAGTGAAACTAATAGACATCTGTAGAACTCTCCACCCCAAATCAACAGAATATACTTTCTTCTCAGCACCAGATTGCACTTACTCTAAAATTAACCATATAATTGGAAGTAAAGCACTCCTCAGTAAATGCAAAAGAACAGAAATCATAACAAACAGTCTCTCAGACCACAGTGCAATCAAATTAGAACTCAGGAATAAGAAACTCACTCAAAACCACACAACTACCTGGAAACTGAACAACCTACTCCTGAATGACTACTGGGTAAATAACGAAATTAAAACAGAAATAAATAAGTTCTTTGAAACCAATGAGAACAAAGACACAACATACCTGAATCTCTGGGACACAACTAAAGCAATGTTTAAGCGGAAATTTACAGCAATAAATGCCCACAGGAGAAAAGTGGAAGAATCTAAATTTGACACACTAACATCACAATTAAAAGAACTAGAGAAACAAGAGAAAATAAATTCAAAAGCTAGAAGAAGACAAGAAATAACTAAGATCAGAACAGAACTGAAGGAGATAGAGACACAAAAAAACCTTCAAAAAATCAATGAATCCAGGAGCTGTTTTTTTTTTTTTTTTTTTTTTTTTTTTAAAGATCAGCAAACAGATAGACTACTAGCCAGACTAATAAAGAAGAAAAGAGAGAAGAATCAAATAGACACCATAAAAATTGATAAAGGGGATATCACCACTGATTGCACAGAAATACAAACTACCATCAGAGAGTACTATAAATACTTCTATGCAAATAAACTAGAAAATCTAGAAGAAATGGATAAATTCCTAGACACATACTCACTCCCAGGAAGAAGTTGAATTCCTGAATAGACCAATAGCAAGTTCTGAAATTGAGGAAGTATTTAATAGCCTACCAACCAAAAAAAGTCCAGGACCAGACAGATTCACAGCCAGATTCTACCAGAGGTACAAAAAGGAGCTGGTACCATTCCTTCCAAAACGATTCCAAACAATAGAAAAAAGGGACTCCTCCATAACTCATTTCATGAGGTCAGCATCATCCTGATACCAAAACCTGGCAGCAACACAACAACAACAACAACAAAAATTTCAGGCCAAAATCCCTGATGAACATCAATGCAAAAATCCTCAATAAAATAATGGCAAACTTAATCCAGCAGCACATCAAAAAACTCATCCACCATGATCAAGTCGACTTCATCCCTGGGATGCAAGGCTGGTTCAAAACATACACAAATCAATAAATGTAACCCATCATATAAACAGAACCAATGACAAAAACCACATGATTATCTCAATAGATGCAGAAAGGGCCTTTGATAAAATTCAATACCCCTTAATGCTAAAAACTCTCAATAAACTAGGTATTGATGGAATGTATCTCAAAATAATAAGAACTATTTATAACAAACCCACATCCAATATCATACTGAATGGGCAAAAACTAGAAGCATTCCTTTTGAAAACTGGAACAAGACAAGGATGCCCTCTCTCACCACTCCTATTCAACATAATATTGGAAGTTCTGGTCAGGGCAATCAGGCAAGAGAAAGAAATAAAGGGTATTTAAATAGCAAGAGAGGAAATAAAAATTGTCTCTGATTGCTGATTACACGACTGTATATTTAGAAAACCCCATCGTCTCGGCCCAAAATCTCCTTAAACTGATAAGCAACTTAAAGTTTCAGGACACAAAATCAATGAGCAAAAATTACAAGCATTCTTATACACCAATCACAGACAGACAGCCAAATCATGAATGAACTCCCATTCACAGTTGCTACAAAGAGAATAAAATACCTAGAAATGCAGCTTACAAGGGATGTGAAGGACTTCTTCAAGGAGAACTAAAAACCACTGCTCAAGGAAATAAGAGAGGACACAAACAAATGTAAACATTCCATGCTCATTTATAGGAAGAATCAATATCATGAAAATGGCCATACGGCCAAAGTAATTTATAGATTCAATGTTACTCCCATCAAGCTGCCAGTGACTTTCTTCACAGAATTAGAAAAAGCTACTTTAAATTTTATATGGAACCAAAAAAGAGCCTGTATAGCCAAGACAATTCTAAGCAAAAAGAACAAAGCTGGAGGCATCATGCTACCTAACTTTAAACTATACTTTAATGCTACAGTAACAAAAACAGCATGGGATTGGTACCAAAACAGAGATATAGACCAATAGAACAGAACAGAGGCCTCAGAAATAGCACCACACATCTACAACCATCTGATCTTTGACAAACCTGACAAAAACAAGAAATAGGGAATGGATTCCCTATTTAATAAATGCTGCCAGGAAAACTGGCTAGCCATATGTAGAAAGCGGAAACTGGATCCCTTCCTTACACCTTATACAAAAATTAATTCAGGATGGATTAAAGACTTAAATGTTAGACCTAACACCATAAAATCCCTAAAAAACCTAGGCAATACCATTCAGCTCATAGGCATGGGCAAGGACTTCATGTCTAAAACACTAAAAGCAATGGCAACAAAAGCCAAAATTGAGAAATGGGATCTAATTAAACTAAAGAGCTTCTGCACAGCAAAAGAAACTACCATCAGAGTGAACAGGCAACCTACAGAATGGGAGAAATTTTGTGCAATCTACCCACCTGACAAAGGGCTAATATCCAGAATCTACAAAGAACTCAAACAAATTTACCAGAAAAAAATCAAACAACCCCATCAAAAAGTGGGTGAAGGATATGAACAGACACTTCTCAAAAGAAGACATTTATTCAGCCAACAGACACATGAAAAAAATGCTCATCATCACTGGCTATCAGAAAAATGCAAATCAAAATCGCAATGAGATACCATCTCACAACAGTTAGAATGGCAATCATTACAAAGTCAGGAAACAACAGGTGCTGGAGAGGATGTGGAGAAATAAGAACAATTTTACACTGTTGGTGGGACTGTAAACTAGTTCAACCATTGTGTAAGACAGTGTGGCGATTCCTCAAGGATCTAAAACTAGAAATACCATTTGACCCAGCCATTCCATTACTGGGTATGTACCCAAAGGATTATAAATCATGCTGCTATAAAGACACATGTACATGTATGTTTATTGTGACACTATTCACAATAGTAAAGACTTGGAACCAACCCAAATGTCGATCAGTTATAGACTGGATTAAGAAAATGTGACACATATATACCATGGAATACCATGCAGCCATAAAGAAGGATGAGTTCATGTTCTTTGTAGGGACATGGATAAAGCTAGAAACCATCATTCTGAGCAAACTATAACAAAGACAGAAAACCAAACACTGCCATATTCTCACTCATAGGTGGGACTTGAACAATGAGAATACTTGGACACAGGCTGGGGAACACCACACACCAGGGCCTGTCGTGGGGTAGGGGGAGCAGGGAGGGATAGCATTAGGAGAAATACCTAATGTAAATGACGAGTTAATGGATGCAGCAAACCAACATGGCACATGTATACCTATGTAACAAACCTGCACGTTGTGCACATGTACCCTAGGACATAAGGTATATATTAAAAAAGAAAGAAAATGTAACACATATACACCACGGAATACTATGCAGCCATAAAAAAGGATGAGTTCATGTCCTTTGCAGGGTCATGGATAAAGGTGGAAACCATCATTTTCAGTAAACTAACATAGGAACAGAAAACCTAACCCCGCATGTTCTCACTCATAAGTGGGAGTTGAACAATGAGAACACATGAACACAGGGAGGGAAACATCACACACCGGGGCCTGTCTGGAGGTGGGGGCTAGGGGAGGGATGGCATTAGGAGAAATACCTAATGTAGATGACGAGTTGATGGATGTAGCAAATCACCATGGCATGTGTATACCTATGTAACAAACCAGCATGTTCTGTACATGTATCCCAGAACTTAAAGCATAATTAAAAAGAAAAAAAAAGAAGAAGTTGATCTTCAAGCAAGTAGAAAAAAATGTTATCTCTCCAAAGGAAGGTAGGAAAAGAGAAAACATCATAAATAGAAAATAAAAATCATGTGGTAGACATAAGTTCTAGTATAGTGGCCATAATACTAATCACAAATAATGGTTTCAAACAGAGGGTTTCAGATCAGGAAAAAAAAAAAAAAAAAAAAAAGACCAGCATTATAATGTATAATTAAAACAATGATCACAGAATATTTAAGTAAATGGATTGAAAAAGACAAACCTGACTAGCAATTTTGTGTCAAAGTAATATTCAAGGCTTAAAAAATTATAAAAAAGAGTCATTAATAGTTAAAAAGGATAAGAATATATAAAATTAACACATCCTTAAAATACATAATTAATAACTACTGGAAGAAAGAGATAAACCCGTAATTATACTTGAGATTTAATGAATTCTTCTTGGAAATTGCAGTCATAATATATGAACAAAGACATAAAACACTGTGTTTGAAGTAATAGATATATATAGGTGATTGATTATATATTTTTTGTTTATTTTTTTCACACATGGAAGTGTCACAAATAATGTATCACACGCAAATCCATAGGGACTTATTAATAATATCCAGAGAATTAAAATTACACAAATTATATTCTCTATTATTTTTAAAAATTGGAATTTAATAGCAAAAACATGGTTAATAAAATTTCACCAGTCTGAAAACTAAACAGGAAAAAAGCAAAATACTGTGGAATTTGAGTTAAAGAGGAATAACTAGAGAAGTAATAAAATATTTAAATCAAATGACAATGAAAGCAGTCAACCTGTGTGGGGCACAGCCAGAGTAATGATTAGAAGGAAAATTATATAGCTTTAAACAAGCATTCTTTAAAAAGATTAATAAGATGAATAAATCTCTTACAAGACTTTTTTTAATTGTAAAAAAAGAAAATACAAAGGAAATATATAGAGTAATATATAGAGTGAAAAGAGGAGATAACTAGGCAAAACAAATATCTAAAATTTAATTTGAAAATGCAGATATGTATTTGAAAATTAATATTACAGCAGAATTAAATAAACTCAGAGATAAATGGAAAATTATACATTTTTCAGTAACAAATATAAAATTATTTATATTGAATCACAATAAATTTCTACTATATTTTTGAAGAATTCAACAAACCCATTTTAAAAGTTATGTGGGAGAATAAAGGCTTATGAAATGTTAATTTTGAAAATAAAGAGTAAAGTGGGAAGATTTACCCGTTAAGAGACAGAACAAAATCATAGAAATGAAAACAGTGTGAAAATAGTTAAGGAATAGACCAGTAAACTAGTGGAACAGAAATTTATTTTTATGTTTATTTTTTTGAGACAGAGAGTCGCTCTGTCACCCAGACTGGAGTGCAGTGACGTGATCTTGGCTCTCTGCAACCTCCACCTCCCGGGTTCAAACAATTCTCCTGCCTCAGCCTCCTGAGTAGCTAAGAGTACGGGCATGTGCAACCACGCCTGGCTAATTTTTGTATTTTTAATAGAGGCGGGATTTCACCATGTCGGCCAGGCTGGTCTCAAACTCCTGACCTAAAGTGATCTGCCAGCCTCGTCCTCCCAAAGTGCTGTGATTACAGGCGTGAGCCACCACACCTGGCCAAGTGGAACAGAATAGACAGCTGTGATGGTTCCAGGTATATTTGGGTACTTGCTATACAATAAAGAGGTCTCCACTAAAACAAGGGAGAAGGATGGCATAAAGGAGTTGGGAAATGCAGAAAATTATGCTAGATTTATCTTCTTATATCACACCTTAGTAGTAGACTGCAAATACATTAATGAAGTAAATGTGGAAGGCAAATTACAAACCTGGTAGAAGGAAAATATATTAGAGAACCTATATGACCTGGAGGTTGGAGCAGACTTCTTAAACAATACCTCCAAAGCACACACTATATGATAACACAATAGATTAATTTGACTACATAAAATTATTTCAGATCAATGTGGACTACTGTAGGCAGATGTTAACTGATGGCAAACTGAAAAAACTTTTTCTGGTATGTAAAAAAAATAAGGAACTAATACCTAGAATAAAGAGATCTCCTCCAAATCAAAAGGCAAATGACCGAAAAGCAGATTAAAAAATGGACCAAAGTTATGAAGAGTTACTCTACGAGAAGGAGCTAACAAGTACATCAACAGATGCTCAAACTCAATAGTAATTATAAAAATGCGGATTCAAATATCTGTAAAATACTGCTTTATTCCTGTTCAAAAGACAAAAATTAGAACATGAATGACACAAAATGTTGACCAAAATGCGGATAGATAGGAACTCTCATGCCCTGTTGGTGGAAGTGTAAATGCTTATGACTACTCTGGAAAGAATATTAGAGAAATAAAATATGTTTATTCCTCATAGCCTAGTAATGACCCTCCTGAGTATGTATCCCAGAGAAATTCTTGCACAGTTCAATAGAGGGATAGGATTGAGGATTTTGTATTTGTCCTTATGATGTTTGCTTTAGTTGGTGTGGGTGCCAGCCTAGTTATCAGTCACCATGGCAATATGGAACATGGTAGATTCATACCGTAGGATATTACACAGTCATTAAAAGAGAAGCACCAGATGTGCAGACAGCTGAATTGATCTTAAACAGAATATTCTGTGACCACAGACAGAAACCGAAAAAACTTAAAGCTAAATACTCTCTATGTACATTGAAGTACTTCCCCAAAAACAATCACACTAACACTGCATAATCCACTAGCAGACATAAACATGTAAGAACATACATCAAGCATCTTACAGTGGGTGCCTATGTGGGGAAAGTAATGAAAGTGATGCTTGAGAACCAAGGCGAGATTTAGGTGAAAATAGGAGAAAAGTCTTGTTGGGACTGATAATGATATTGTGCTATGGATATAGGTGTATGAACAAGTAGCTCAACTTTTAAAATCATCAACAAAATATTGAGAAATAGGGTTTTACTGATTTATTAACTGTGTGTCTCATCTTGGGTTCTTGGTAGCAAGCAAGCAACAGAAATGAATTCTGGCTAATTTAACCAGAAAAAGAATTTACTGGAAGTATATGAAGGAGGCTGGAGAACCAGGTTCTGAAAATGAGCAAGTGCTACTGGAGGTTGGGTGGCAGGAACCATAAAACCGGATTGGATACTGTCATGGGCACCACTACCAGGTGCTATGGCTGAGAGAAATCGCTGCCCTCAGTGATTTCTGGGTGCTATTGCTCTGAACGGAATGCTTTGCCTTACAACATTTGCTTGCAATTTAAGCTCCACTGGGAGCATCAGATCAGCTGAGCACTAGCTTCTGGGAACAGGAGACCAAGTATTATGCTACTTTAATTTTTGAAGCACAAATTGACTAATACCAAGATGCAAGCAACAAGAAAATTCTTTCAAATAGAAAGGGAAGTTTGGAGGTTGATCAGCCACTGTACTGTCAAAAGTCTACTGCACCAGTTATAGAAGGGTTAACTCATTAGTCAAAGACACAAAGTAGAAGGTGACAGAACTGTCTTTCAAGTCTGTTCTCCTCTGGTGTATTGTGTTGCCTCGTATATAAATTGATGATGATATAAATCAAGCAAAATAACTGAAGAGCCCCTAAAAGTCAAAATGTTAGAATAAAAGCCAAACACAAATAGGCAACTGATGACCGCAAAGTTAGTTTTTAGTCCTCCCTTCCACTCCCCGTCACCCTAATTGCTTTCTCCAATGAGATCTTGTAACACTCATCTTACCTCTATAATATCACATTCCATGTGATATTTAGTGCTTATTTACACTTCTCTTATTTGTATTAGACTGCCAAATCTCAAGAACAGTGATCAGCTATTATCTACTTTTGTGTGATAGAAACTGGATACATGTTGTGCACTCAGTGAAATTGTATTGAATGCACTAGTTAATAAATGAATGAGGCCGGGCGCGGTGGCTCAAGCCTGTAATCCCAGCACTTTGGGAGGCCGAGACGGGTGGATCACGAGGTCAGGAGATCGAGACCATCCTGGCTAACACGGTGAAACCCTGTCTCTACTAAAAAATACAAAAAACTAGCCGGGCGAGGTGGCGGGCACCTGTAGTCTCAGCTACTCAGGAGGCTGAGGCAGGAGAATGGCGTAAACCCGGGAGGCGGAGCTTGCAGTGAGCTGAAATCTGGCCACTGCACTCCAGCCTGGGCGACAGAGCAAGACTCCGTCTCAAAAAATAAATAAATAAATAAATAAATAAATAAATAAATAGATAGATAAATAAATAAATAAATAAAATAATGAGTTCATATATGACCCAGATGAGATCTCAAACCAAAAATAAAGAAAATTTTAGTGCTGTTTCTTCAGTTTAACCGAGAAAACAATTTGCCCTTTGCTCTCTGTCTGGGTAAATAAATAGAAAGGCTAACAAGGACAGCTGCAAGGCATTTCAAATGATACTGGAAGAGATCCTATCACTTAAGCTGTTGTGAAAATATGACTAGATGACCAGACAAGGCCTGGGTTGAGTGGGCTGGAAGCCAAAAGTCATAAAACAGGCAAATGATTTCTCAATAGTTGATTCACACAGACTCTCTGTACAAAGTAATTTTCTTTTTTCAAGGGCATCATACAGCCTTCAGTTATTTGAAAACTTGCCACAACTCTGAAATTTAGATATGTTCAAACAATCTGCCATGCATTAAGTAACTAGGTCAATGATGCTTGGAATGGAAACTTACATACGTAAAGAAATATCAGATTTTTCTCCCCTATAAATTTTCTTCCTACCTGAGGTGAAAAGAAATTTCGATTTAGAAGTAGAAAGACAATTTTCAATCAAGCCCAGTCAGATAATTATTTTTTGGGGTTAGAATTACTACTTTAAACAAAAAATGTGTTCTTATAAGCGTCACATAAAAGATACATGGGACAACTTCCTTATTCGTCAAGAACACTTCTAATAGAATTACACTCAATGAAAATACCAGCAAAATACTAAAATAAGACAAGCACAAACCAGAGCAGGGCTGTCCATTATCAAGTATTGTAAAGTGCCAAAAAATTATTTCTAACCCTAGACTTAATTTTACAATATAATGAAAAAATATCTAAAGGGAAGATATTAATGGCAAAGTTTCCTTTCCTCCTCGTTTCAATCAAGTCAGAATGTAACAAACACTATGTCTTTACTTTTAGAAATATGATTAATGAGTATTTAAAGACCAACTTTGACTCATAAAAACAGAGTAATGAAAGCATGTAGGCAATTTACTATGTTGGGCTCAGAACACTCTTGTTTCATTTATTCTTATGTCCCCTTTCATTTCTGAATTTGAAAAAAAGAGTTGTACATATTGTCTATGGCACTTAGCCAGTTTGGGTCCTGTTTTATTTGTGGGAGTTTCACAGAAAGCATTTAGTCATAAAAGATGGAGAAGGGTTAGTTATTAGTGAAGTGATGGTGCTCTGCTTTATAAAGTGGTCTATAATGAGAGGATTCTTATGCTTTTTGATTAAATAAAACTGGTATTCTCCCAGCTCGAATATTTTCCATCTACTCATAAATTTATTCCCCCTTTATCTGTCTGTCCAACAGATATTTATTGGACTTTGATTATGTGCAAGAGATTACACACAGTGAGGGGCACAAAAGGGGACTGCGCTGAGGAGGCAGCACACTGTGGGACCACAGGCATGAGCTCTGGAGCAAAGTGCCTGCATTCACGTCCTCAGTAGCCATGCAACCCTCAGCAAGTTACTTTGTCTCTTTGTGCTTCAGTTATTCATCCACAAAATAATAAATCATAGGTTATGAAAATGAAATATAACTCATGTACTTCAATGCTCTTAGAAGAGTGCCAAGCATGTGGGAAGCCTCCCATATGCACTCGTCATCATTATTACTTGAAGACCCTATATAGTTTGCCAGACTTTCTCCCTTTAGGGACAGAAGGATAATTTTCCAACTCTAACAAAGAGGTTGGTTTCAAGGGTAGATTAATGTCAAGGAGTGAAAGTAATGAACTAGAGCCTTTACCACACTTCTTACAGTCTAGGGGCATTCCAACTTGGAGTCTCAGTCTTCTAGTTTCTCATTTGGTTCTGACTAATGCATCCAAAAGAGAGATCTCAAAGCAGTCTACCCAATCTCTGCCTGGTGCATGTCATGGAAAGGTATCCACTTGCAAGCTGGCACAGTAAACACGGCTGGACTTCTGCCTTGGTTTTCTGGTGAGCAGTCTTTCTCACAGGAATAGCGGCTCTAGTCTGAACCTCAATTAGGCTGATTCTTCATTCAGATTTTCCTAGCTCTCTGTCCTGGGAAGGTTGAATTCTATGCCTTCAGCCTGAGACCAGATTCTGCTGTAAATACAGCCCGGAGATTACTAGCTTCAGCTATTCCTGCTAAGAAACTTCTACCATTTTCATGGTCCACTCTGGATTAGAGCCAAGTCAATGCCCCTTTGGAGACTGTGAACTAAACTTCCAGCAACATTCTTCAACAAGCATTTCTGCAAGCTGAGTTAGTTTCCTCAGCCTTGATCTCAGGACTATTGAGCTATGATAATCTCAGGCACATGTACATCAAAACCGCATTACAATGGACTTTTAAAAACAGAAAAGAGTCATGTTGGGTTGAAATTCTTTGACACTTCAGAAATTAAATGGATAAGTTATTAAATATATCACATGACAGAGTATAGATTCAGAAAGTTCTCCATGACTACCTCAATGGATTAAATCTAACGAATAGAATTTAATAAGGGTATTGAATATCTGGTCTTGCACTTGAGTATTAAAAATTTAAGTGCATAAGTACAGCGTTAAACAGATGCCTTTTAACAACATGTATAAACAATTTAATTTTTTCTGCTAATAAATTTAATTCTAGTCTGGAGTGTGACTACATGGTAGACTGAATAATAGCCCCCAAAAATATCCAGCTGTTAATCCTAGAACCTATGAATGTGATCTTATATGGTTAATAAGGACTTTAAAGGCTTATGATTAAATTAAGGATCTTGAGATGGGAGATAATCGTGGATTATTCGGGTGGGCCTTAAATTTAATTCTTATGAGAAGAATCCTTATAAGAAGGAGGCAGAGAGCGACTTGAAGAGGAAAAATGTGATGTGATAATAAGAGCAGGGGGAGAAAAGGCAATGTGATGTGAGGAAGGGGCATCCAGAAGGAATGCAGGTGGCATCCAGAAGCTAAAAAAGGCAAGGAAACAGGTTCCCCCTAGAGCCTCAGAAGGAACTAACCCTGCCAACACCTCGATTTCATCCCTGTTAGACTCATTTTTAATTTCCAGAGATGTAAGAGAATACATTTGTATTGTTGTAAGCATTATGTTTGTGGTCATTTGTTACAGTAGACACAGAACAATAAGATAGACTCAAACTCCATTCCAGTTAGAACACATCTGAATTTATAAATTCCATTGGGTTGTTGCACATCAAGAAGAATGTGCATGTTTTGGAGGTCCATCCTAGTTATAAGGAAACTTCAAACTGTATCATAAGAGAAATGTGGAAAATAACTGTTTCTACTGAAGAAACAGTAAGGGCTCTAGATTTCAAATATTTTGAGAGTCATTATTTGTAACAGGAATTAGACTTGTTCTGAACGTTCCTGAAGAATAGAATGAGCGTCAAAGTTTGTAAATTTACATTTATTTCCATGATTACTTGTTTTATATGTTTCCTTTCCACTGGTGTCTAAGCTTCCTGATGGCAAAAATTAGATTTTGTCATCATTTTATCCCCAGTGCCTAACATGCATAAAGGCCACTTAAATAATGGTTAACAGACTGAGAAAATTTTTTTGATTCTCTAGTGTAGGAGTTAGGGTACAAAATAAGTTGTTTTACCAAAGGGAGTCAAATAACAGTGGCTTTAACAGGATAGAGATATATTTCCTTTTCCCAAATGTTCAAAGGGGAGATGAGATTGCCAGGCTGGAAGGGCCTCTGATGTACATCCAGGAACCCAGATTTATTCTGCATTGCTGCTCTGCCATGTTGTAAGGCATTGTTCTTGCCCATGTGGTTGATGCCAGCTCACCTCCATGTCAACGTTCTAGTCAGTAGGAAGGATAAAGTGGTAGGCAGCTATCTTATCAAGAAGATAGCACAGAAATTGCACACAACACTTCCATTTGCATGTCACGGGCACAAATGTAGTTACATGTTCACACCCAGCTACAAGGAGGGCTCTGAAATACATATTTTGTAAGATTGGTGGGCATAGGCCCAATTAAAATACAGGGGAGTCTATTGTTAAATGGAAAAAGGGAAGACTTAATATTAAGGAACAGTCAGCAGTTTTTTCTTCAACCTGGAAGCAGTATATTACAATTTAAAAAAAAATTTTATCTTTTTCTTCGGTTATTCTAGGTTCTCCTTCCCTTTCCATAAATGTTTCCTCCTTTTCTTTTCAAACAGTTCCTAGGCAGATAATATCTAGGTGATTTATAGGCTAATTTTATTTGCTAATTTTTATGGTTCTTAAATAAAACCAGAACTGACATTTATCATTTCTATTACAGTAATTAAAATGTATATATATACTAAACTGATTGTCATCATTAAATGTATTTAAACCATGTAAATTACTATAATGAATTTATATTCTTTGTATTATTTTACATTGCTAATCTAGATTCATTGGCACATTTTTACAATAGCAATTCTATTCCTTTGCATGCAAAGTTGTTATTCAGAGGTGTAAAGTTACATTAAACCATTTAACTTATCACTTTATTAATGAACAGACTTGGTGATGAACTTTCTATCATACACTCTAATAGGCAACAATTATCATTGAAAACTTTTATAATTTATCTACTGTAATAGTTCGTTCTCATACTGCTATGAAGAAATACCCAAGACTGGGTAATTTATAAAGAAAAGAGGTTTAATTGACAGTTCTGCATGGCTGGAGAGGCCTCAGGAAACTTACAATCATGGCAGAAAGCAGCTTTTCTCAGGTGGCAGGAGAGAGAGTGAGTGCCGAGTGAAGGGTAAAGCCCCTTATAAAACTATAAGATCTTGTGAGAACTTACTCACTATCACGAGAACAGCATGGGAGAAATCGCCCCTGTGATTCAATTATCTCCACCTGGTCCCACCCTTGACACATGGAGATTATTACAATTCAAGGTGAGATTTGGGTGGGGACACACAGCCAAACTATATAATCTACTAATAATTTATGAAAATTAAGGTGGAGATGATGAGTAGAAGTATGGTGGATAAATGTGAGTGATCTGCTTTTTGAAGAATTCTGTATTTTGAATTTTTAGAGAAATTGTTTTATACATTTATGTTGTAGTAGCAAATTCAGAATCTCCCTACGGTTAAATTTTTCAGCTCTACCTTCAAAATATATCCAATATATCCTTTGACTATGTCCACTATGATGGGACTTCCATATCCTAGTCCATGTCACAATCATCTTTCTCCTGGGCCATTAGAGACCTTCCATCTGGTCTCCCTGATTCCATCCCCTTCTCCTTACTGTCTATTATCCACACAGTAGCCAAAGTGATTATTTAAAAATCTAAGTTAGACAAAGTTCCTCCAATATCTTCCCATTCTTGCTTAAAATAAAATCTGAAGTCCTTACTATAGTCTGCAAAGCCCCATTGTATTAGTTATCAGTTGCTACACAACAAATTATCCCCCATACTTACTGCCTTTAAATAATAATAACCATTTATTATCTCACACAGTTTCTGTGTGTCAGTAATTCTGGAGAAACTTAGCTGGGTGGGTCTCACTCAGGGTCTCTCATGGGTTGCAGTTAAGACATTAGCTGGGGCTGCAGTCACCTGAAGCTCGCTCACACTGCTGGCAAGTTAGTGCCAGGTGGTTTTCCTGGCTCACTCATATGGCTGGCAAGTTAAAGTGGGCTGTTGGCAAGAGACCTCAGTCCCTCGCTACATGGACCTCTCCTTAAGACTGACTGTTCTTACAACATGACAGTGGACTTACCTCAGAGCAAGTGATTCAACAGCAAGCAAGGTGGAAGTCTCAATGTCTTATATTGGAAGTCATACATCATTATTTCCATGATATCCTATTGGTTACATAGGTCACTCTACTCAGTGTGGGAAGGGTAGTACAAGGGTGTGGTTATAAGAGGTGGGTATTAGTGGGGACCATCCTGGAGGCTACCTTCTGATTTCATCTCTCATCTTTCTCCTCCTCTCTACTTCCAACACTACCTCTTTGCTCTTTCTCAAACATGTTATATGCATTCTCACCTCAGGTCTTGCAGTAAACTGTTTAAGCTGCTGTGATAACTCCACAGATGTCCACATGGCTCCCTCCTTCACTTTACCTAGGCCAAGTTTGTCCAACCCATGGCCTGTAAGCTGCATATGGCCCAGAACGGCTTTAAATAACAGCCCAACACAAATTCTTACACTTTCTTAAAACATTATGAGATTTTTATTGTGATTTTTTTTTAGCTCATCAGCTATCACTAGTGTTAGTGTATTTGTGTGTCCCAAGACAATTCTTCTTCCAATGTGGCCGAGGAAAGCCAAAAGACTGAACACCCCTGGTTCTAGACTTTTGCTCACGTTAACCTTATCACAGGAACCTTTTCTGATCATTCCAAGTAGTGTCAAAAGCCACTCCTAACTTGTTTTATTTTTCTTCATAAAACTTCACCACCCAACATATATATACATATATAGTGTCTTTCCATCTAAAAATAGGGACTTGGGGCACTGCTGTATCCCAGTGCCTACAACAGTTCTTGCATATAATAATTGCTCACTAGGTATTTTTGAATGAATAAATGATGAATTAATTCCATATAGTATCCAAATTAATTTCAAATGATGCTATAAACCCAGAAAGGGCATTCTCTAAATTCATTCTTGACCCAGGCATGGTGAGTGTTGCCTAGTTTAATAATATAGATTAAAAACTTCTATCAAATCACTAAATAAATCTTAAAAAGTCACAACCTAGGATAAGGGAAATTAAATACAAGTCTATGCAGGAAATATAGTAGAACAAGAAGAATCATATATGTTTGATTTATGTCCATATCATTTCTTTTTTATATAAGATTAGGATTACTACTTTTATTGAATTATTTAAGTAGATTTGGGGAATTACAATGAAACAGTGAAAAAAAAATTTTCAGATTATGTGTAATATCTTATAGAGCATACATGATGTTTAATTCTCTCATAATTTCACAATTACAAATGATTTATATAATTATGATAAAGAAAATATGTGGACAGAATCTAAGGGCTTCTATGCATGGGGCAAGAGAACAGAGCACACATCACCTGCATCATTAGTGGAGCTTGGTTGTTTAAAGAAGTTACAACATTTGCCTCTCTGATTAAACCTTTTGTTCAGTCTCTCAAGTTTTACATAATAAAGTTTGTATGATCGAAGTGATTTTACATTGGTTCAAAAATAAAATGTCCCTAAAGAAATACTGAAATTACATATGCATGTTTTCTTTTTCTTTTTGTTTTCTTTTGCATGTTTTCTTTCTCTCTATAAAACCTTTTGAGAAGATTGAAGTAATTACATTTGTTTCCCCTGATCTTCTAAACCTAATTTTATTCTGAAGAACACTTGAGATGATCTTAAATATTAACTATCTTTGGGAGAGAACTAATTGAGATGTTTGGAAACCTGTTTAGTTTACAAAACATTAGGTTCCATGATCATGTGTCTCATTGCTCACATCCCTTGATTTCACCTGTTCACAATAGACTGCTTGGGGCCTATTTAAGGCAAAAGGAATATAAAAAATTACTTTCTATGACACAATTAACTTGAAATAACTTTCTTATGTTCCCTTCTAAAAAAATGTTGTGCCACTAGCTAATAATATCTTTAGATATCGTAGCAATTTCATCCTGAAGAGGCTGTCTACTTAGCAGGGAGGTGGTCGAAATGATACTTATCTACACGAGCACAGAAGCTGTATTTTCTCCTCAGAAAAGTTAAAAAAAAAAAAAAAGCAAAAAGACAATAGGGAAAAAGAATGAATGAGAATTCTAGTTAATAAGAAAAAGTCCTTAGGAATTATATAAGTCTAGCCCATCTTAGATAGACTTAATTTTAAAGTCATTTACTTATGAATTTTAAAAGAATCTCACTGAAAAGGCAGTCACTTCCATAAGGTGAAACTTTGCCAAAAAACTCCAAGGACTTGGTTAGAATCAAACTACAAAATGTATCATCATGCTCTTAGTTCCTGTTTTTAATGCCTTTTTTTTTAGTAATATTTCTCCTTTATATTCCCTAGTTAAGGCCTTATATAAAATACTATCACAAATAGTAGTAGAAATAATAAGGGACTTATAAACACCCTCTTTATTCAAGGTATTTTGTAGGCAAAGTAATGTATTATCATTAATATTATTATTGAATTTTGTGTATTATTATGCTGTGGTCTGAATGTTTGTCTCCCCCCTCCATTCATATGTTAAACCCTAATTACTGATATGATTTGGAGATGGAGCCTTTGGGAAATGATTAGGTCATGAGGGCAGAACCCTCATGAATGGGATGGGTGCCCTTATAAAAGCAGCCTTGGAGAGCTTCCTTGCCTCTTCTATCATGTGAGGACACAGCAAGAACATGGCCATCTATGAACCAGGAAACAGCCTCTCACCAAATCCTGATTCTGCTTATACCTTGATCTTGGATTTCCCAGCCTCCAGAACTTTAAGAAATAAATATCTGTTTTTTATAAATTATCTGGTTTATGGCATTTTATTATAGTAGGCCAAGTGGACTAAGATACATTGTTTTTGGCAGCGCATATAAAGTAACTGAGAAATAGCATGTGTCTCTCCAGATCTCTAGTATAGGTGATAATTCATCAAAATTAAATAGAAATTATCTTTTAATAATTGTATAGGTTCTTATTTTATAAGGCCTTTATAAACTTAAAAACAAAAGGTCTTTAAAACAGAAGCACAAATGTTTGTAATAATTATATTAATAGTACTAAATTTAAAAAAAATCTAGAGGATGCAATAACTGTTATGAGTGGGAATAATTGCTATCATCATTATCTATGATGAATATTTATAGAATGTTCACTGAATGTAGAGAATTTTGCTCATTGAAGATTAACTTGTCATTGAGTCATTTGCTAAGATGAGCTAGGCAGTATATACGAATCCCCTTGGTGGGATTTTAAAAACACATATATCTTCCCTTCAGGATTTGATATACCTCCTAGTTCCCCTTATTTCTCATGAGATCTCTATTCTGGTAGCCCACTAATAACAGTGAGAGGTGTCATATCCCTACTTGTATTGGGGTGGAAAGAAAGATTAAGAGTAGGTTTCTACAACTAAAGGAACCACTCTTCTTATTCCATTTGTTTCAGTATAGTGGTTTTGGTGAATTGGGTTATAAAAGAGTAGCTCTACATCCAGTTCAGCCCTGAGAGAACGTGGTTTGGTATACAGAACACAGATGTTTGGAATTTTAAGACACAGGTCAATGGTAATCTACAATATAAATACCCAGCTGACCTCCTCCTTCTGTCTTAAATACAGCTGACTGCTTTTCTTTACCATTGGTTTCTCTGGTCCAAAAAACAGAAATTGATTTTAGACTGGTCCTTAGAAAACCTGCATCAGGAAATAAAATATCATGCCAAAAGATCCGTATGGTGCATTCCAGACCAACCAAAATGATACAGAATTAGTCACTATTTCACGAAATTCAATGTCAGTACCATTCTTCTTAAGCAAAACTAATTTAAGGTTAATCTTTTTTTTTCCCCCAAACTATTCTTCATCCAAAGTATTCTTTGTACTCATCTAGGTCATTTCAAAACACATTCTCTATTCTCTGATTTTATTAGCAATTGCAGTGTACATGGTTTTCAAGATTAAGTTTGATTTTGTTGTAAACCAATCAATAATTTTTTACTGGAAGCGAACCTACTTAAGATCAACCACTTCCCAAATTACTGCAGCAAAACCCACAGAAACCCAAAAATGAACAACATTAAACTGTACTATTTCATTTCTTAGCATATCTAGCATAGATGATAGCTTGTGTTCTCCTTGGGATAGAATTTATGGCTCAGAATCTACTCTAAACATTTATTCTCAATCAAACTTTCCAAAAAAGCATTGCATATTGATTTTGCCTTACATGTTTTGTATTCTACCTACATACTATTGAAAATTAATTAAGGAAACTTGGAATAAGAAATACCAGAAATTAAAAATCACTAAATTGACAAAATTAACTTATTTTTCATCAGATGATAAATTTTGAAATATTTTCAAAGCAGGAACTTGTACTACTTATATAATTACACTGTGTTTCAATTATTATTTACATATATCCCAGATTAAAGGATTGTGTACATTATTTATTCACTTCTGTATTTAAAATGCATTGCAGCATAAATTATTTAGCTTGGTATACTTTTAAAGTTGACATGAAAGTTTAGGGTTGCCATGCAGTTACAACTTTGGGTCAATTATTCTCACCACCAGTGGGAATCAGTAGAATGAGTACCTAGATTCAAACCCAAATCTACAACTTATTAGCTATGATCAAATTACTTGGTCAAAGTGCCTCCATTTCCTGTTTTATAAAAAGAAGCTACATAGCAATAACCACTTCTCTGGATTGCGAAAGCAAACTATTTAACTTCTCAACCACTGGTTTTATAGCATCTTGTATGTTACAGCATAACATGTTATATGTTAATTAGAACCCTTATTTTAATGAATGAGTATCTGAGAACAATTTTATATTATGAATGCAAACACAGACTTTACGTTAAGACCATTTCCCCCACCACTGGAATAAAAGCATCAAGAATCAAAGGAGTGAAGTATTGTCTTCTCTCTTTAAAATAAACCAAACAACCTCCTTGATTTTAGCTCTGGTAAAAGTGACCCTTCCTTTGTCCCCCACAACTTTTTAGTGATAACCTGAGTACTGAGATAGTAAGAAATCATAAAGCTAGGTTTTTGGGAAGAGCACAGACTTAGGAATCAATAGATGTGAGTTTTGAGGTGCTTCCTCTTAATAGTTGTATGATTTGGGGACAAGTTTATTAAATTCTAACTATGGTAATGAGTTTAGTGTAGACACTCAGTATATGGTAATTGCTATGGAGCCATAAATTCTATTCCAAGAAGATCACAAGCTATCATCTATGCTAGATATGCTAAGAGATGAAACAGTACAGTTTAATGTTGTTCATATTTGAGTTTCTGTGGGTTTTGCTGCAGTAATTTGGAAAGCAGTTGATCTTAAGTAGGTTCGCTTCCAGTAAAAGATTATTGATTGTTTTACATCAAAATCAAACTTAATCTTGAAAACCATGCCATTTGTCTGGAAATTTCTCAAAGGCATCATAACATATGACTGAATGTACCATCCTTGGATTCCTTCTTTTTAAGGGAACTCAGTTTGGCATGTGTAACAGCCCATAATAAGGTCTGGGACACTGTATCACTTGTGAATGAAATCTTAGGAGCCATTTCTTGCACACATGTTTTAAAATAAAGGAAATCATAATCCTATTTGATGAATTGTCTCTTAGTTCACACATACCAACCTCTGCTCTAGAGAGGAGGAGTTGTATCAATAGTCTATTTACATATTCAAGGATTATCTAAGAGGATGCCACTTTGAGAAACTGTAGCATTTGTAAGCCATTAGAAGAACATCTAAGTGATTGAGAGTTAATGTTATGCATTGATTATATGCAAAAGTTTCAAAACTGCAATGTTTGCTGTACTATTCTTGAATTAAAACCCAATATGTGCACGTATTACATCTGGTTATGAAGCCTCTGGTTATGATGCTTCCAAATATTTCCTTGCCAAAAATATTTCCCGAAGTTGTAAAGCCCAGCAGTTACCATCATTACACAGCTAGAAGCTTGGTTGTAAAATGTACACTTGAAGTTTCCATACTTCATTGTATGAAAGTTATAGTAAAGCCTTTAAGGAAGCAACTAATTTCTGTCACTAGTAACTGATGCCCTTCAGTTCTATTGAGTCAGTTCTTATTATCTGAAGTAAAAAAGTACACAAAGGAATCTGGTATTACTTGTAGGAATAAATGTTTAAAATATCAACTGCATAATAAAACATTTTTTAAAAACCCTGTTTTCCTAGTTGATAAGGCAAGATTCGCTCAAAGAAAAATTAGTGGTGCTATTGTTCATGTTGTAGGAATAATAGAAATGTGAATTTTACTCCTTTCTAACACATGTGACCACATTATAATCTTTGCATCCTCCACATGTATTTGTAGAGTGAAAGATAGAATAAACACAGTCTCCTTACCTTTTACAAACACTAGGCAAAGTCGTGGTTCATATATCTATACCTGACTCTGCTTTGGAGAAGCCTACAGACAGTAACTCGTCATGAAACCACTAGATTATTGAAACATTTTTACCAATGTAAAAAATAGTATACCATCTTTAGAGAAAAATTGAGAAAGACTGAGAAGTGTAAAAGAAATAGAAATAGACATAGAAATCGTCATCTAGAGATATCCAATATAATGTTTTGATATATATTTTCTGTTCAGTCCTTTTGATGAATATACATTTTAATTTTTACAAAATTGAGATCATGCCGCGTGTCATTTTTTTAAACCTTGGTGTAACATCAGAAGCATTTTTATTGTTATTAAATATTCTTTGATACCATGACATATACTAGCCATAGAATATTTCTTTGTATACATGACTAAAATTTTTCATGTTTAATTGTCTCTATTACAAGTAGTGCTGCAATGAATAGCATCAAACACAAATCTTTGTAACTCTGATGGTTTCTTTAAATGATGTTCCTAAAAGCTCCTAAAGCTGAAATTATTAGATCAAAAGATATGAGTGTTATTCTTTTGAATGAAAAATTAATTTAGAACTCATATATGAGAAATTGTTCCTTTGTATCACTCTCTTGCTGAAGCGTTTCTATTTTGGATAATTCACCACACAAAGAAAATGTATTGCTAAAGTATCCAAGGGGAAACAAAAATCTCCTTTATGGGGCTAGGCTTGGTGGCTCAAGCATGTAATCTCAGCATTTTGAGAGACCTAGGCGGGGTGGATCACTTGAGGTCAGGAGTTCCAGGCCAGCCTGGCCAACATGGTGAAATCCCATCTCTACTAAAAATACAAAAATTAATTGGGCAGGTTGGCGCATGCCTGTGGTCCCAGCTACTCGAGAGGCTGAGGTGGGAGAACAACTGGAACCCAGGAGGTGGAGGTTGCAGTGAGCCGAGATCATGCCATTGCACTCCACCCTGGGCAACAGAGGAAGACTCTGTCACAGAAAAAAAAAAATCCTTTATAATCTTGGGTTCCTCTTGCAGTTACCTCCTTATATGGAAGCTCTCTCTTCTGGCTGTATTCTGAATTATGTGATGCCTATCTTAAATATGAGTCTGGCATATTCAACTTGATAATAACCCAGCAGTTTAAGTTTATTCTCCACTGCTATATTTTAAATGTCAGATGTGAATGACATTGTAGAGTGTAGAATATTTTACAAAGGTCAGTAGGTACTTGTGCCTGGTCAGTCTAATTCCTGAATACATAACCAATCTTACAAAGAATCAAGACGATACCCAATTAACCCCTTTAAAATTGGGCTCGTTTTCTCTCTGGGGCACCCTGATTCCAATTCCATAAAAAGAGAAGCACAAGCATATACCAAGTTCTACAACTACTGCCACTGGTTTCTGATCAGATGTTCAGATGGGCCAGGATCCACTCTTCACAGGGACTTACTAGATGGCTCAACACATTCCTCCTCTTTGCTACTAGTGGCATGGCCAGCCCTGCCAGGAGGGAAGATGTCAGGGCAAATGTTTCTTTCCTTTCTTTCTCAATGGGGCTGGCAATGATAGTGTTGGCATCAGAGAACTGTGTTTTTTGTACAAATCCCAACTGTGTTGCCTCTGGGAGGCAGGGTTATATACTCTGGCTAAGAGTGTTCTCTGGTGCTGGGCCACATGGGTTCATAATCTTAATTTCACTGCATGTGAATGTTAGAACTGTGAGCAAATTGCTTAACCTAACAGCCAAACCTGCCTCGATTTCTTTATTTTCACAAGAGGTATGTACCTAATAACATTGCTCTGAGTAGTAAACAAGATAAAACATGTAAAGAATACAGAACAGTGCCTGTTGTGTAACAAGTATAAGTATTAAGATAAAAATCAATGTTACATTAATTTTAGAAGAAAAAGAACCCATTCTTAGTTGGACCTTCAAAAATATAAATGATCTAAAATCAAGCTTCTGAGTCTTAGTTCTGCATTCATGCATGCAGTAATTTATTTAGCAAACATTGTACTCTGCTTCACACTGTGATAACAGAAGTTAAGACACAATAAAACAGTGAGATTATGCATGTAAAGAATTTAATACCGTGCTTATGCTTGATAAATGACATGATTATAAAGATAAAAATAATATATAAGTATGTTACAAATAAACAGTCATGATTAGAGACACTGTGAATTAAAAATTAAAAATTGTTCATCTAAGGCAAAACTGATTTCAGAATAAACTTGGACCTGGAGGTGTAGATTCAGAAGACTAAGAAACTTTCCATCTTAGTGGATATTGTTGAGCTCAACTATTAAGATACAATGTACATTTTAATTAAGTTGTGGAATTTCAGGCCTGAGGAAAATCTGTATGTTTGAGAAAGAAATAACGGTGTTTCATTAAAAATATATATTTATTTGTTGTTATTTGCAATGCTTGGTTTGTAAGTCATTTTTGCAAGTAAACCTTGGGGTTGAAGGGAGGAAGGGAATATTCCACAGATGATTGATGTACTTTCTAAAATGAATGTTAATGGAAAGTAAAAAGTCAGAACAGCATCACAGAAGACAGAAGGTATGGTAAAGAGTACCCAATATATTACTATCTGGTATTCTCTAAGGAAATGGAAATTTACATGGTGGAAGAAGAAAAAATTATCTGAATTCAGCCTCTGTATGAATTCAACTAAAAGCTACAAATTTTATTTTTCCTTAAGACAATAAAAGAAAAATGATTAATCAAACAGGAAGCTACACAATTGCTTTGGCATTGAAATTTAAGGATAAGTTTAGATTAGTCAAAGCAAATCAAATGGAAATTTCCAAAATGTGATATATATAGAAGGCTAAATTTCTAGAAGGATAGCTTAGACAGATATCAGCATATTTGATGCAAAGTTCCATTGGATGCTCTCATTCCATCACATAATCCATCAAAGTTATTGCCACATTTTATATTTGATTCTTGTGTTTATTGTAGATGGTAGCATTAACCAGGAACCAGATTCCCAGTGGAACCAAAATAAAGAAGGACAGCAAAGTTGGTTATCTTCATATTGATGTGGAAGTTGTCTCTAACATTGTCTCTAAAGTTGCGCAAGCTAACAGGGCTTGTAAAGTCCTGTGCTTCTGAGCTTTCAACATATCCTATCCATTGTTTTGATTGACGTTTTGATTGTTTTTGTTGAAGAGAACAGAGTCTTCTGCCAAATTAAGCAACACCCTCCATTCCTCCATCATTGCTGCACAGGCACCTGGAATGAGTCTCATGATAATTCCCAGAATCCTTTTAATTAAAAACATTTTGATCCAAAAATTCAGATTTCTCCTTTATTACCCTTTATCCACTTTCCAAGTGTGCATTATATAGGTAAAATTTACAAATGTTTAATTATCTTTCTTCATAATTAATTTAATATTTTATACTGATATGATCTTTCCCTATAGCTATAATTATTAAAACACAGCACCTTCCAAACTAATTGTTTATGTATTTGTAATTGATTATCAGATTATCTATATTTCTTTTTTAAATATTTCATTATTATTACTTATAAGTATATACTTCATGATTAAATATTTACATACATAAAGCCTCATTGTATCATCATAACAGCTCCTGAAAGTTATTTAGCAGGAGACAGAGATGAGACTCAAATATATTTCCGAGAGACTCTAATGCCAACGTGTTTTACAATATTATGGTCACTGCAATCAACTTCTTTTTGTTCCAACTAAGGGAAAGGTATTTGCCAAACCTAAATCTGTCAGAGTTTATCAACAGTTGATTGCTGGTGATGGTACTTCTGGAGCCAAATAGTTATCCATCACTAAATGACATTCCAGGTCAAGTGATTTCAGTTTCAGATTTTCATTGCATTAAACATTTTTTCTGTTTTTCATTGAAACAATGTTTTAGGATCCTGATGATGGACAAACCAGAGAAAGAATTTATGGGAAGACTTCATAAAACATTACACTGTTTCACTAGACACAGTGAATAAAGAAAACTGAAATTTAACTATTGCTGTCATTTTCTTTGGCTAATACATATGCTGTAAAATACATGTAGTTTCTAACTTGTTTATTCATTTACTTATTTATTTAATACGTATATTTTGATTTCCTACTCTTGTTTGGCACTGCTAAAGCCTGAGACACCATGATGAGCAAGATGCTCAGAGTTTATGCAAAAGGACTTCTCAAGACTTGAGTTTCAAATACAGGACTCCTAAGATCTATCTTCACAAATTTAGATTCAGAAATGGTGCAGAGGAACCCAAGCATCTTTATTTTCAATAAGCCCCTGGGGTGGCTGTAATGCAGATTGATTGTAACTATCCTCTGAGCAGCAATGATCTAATAGGAAATACAGACAAATAAGCAATTACAATGAAATGTAAGCTCCAAGGTAAGGTTAAGCATAGAGTACTATTGCATACGTAAGAGCATCTTCTAACGTACATTTGAGTTAAAAGAAGGCAAAAAAATCAAGAGTTTTAAGTCTTACTCTAGTGTCTCAATTTTCATCAAAGTTTTCTACCACAACCACTGCTCAGATATATATATATATGTATTTCATATATATACATGTATACACACACACACACACACACACACAGAGAATATGAACATACTAAAGAAAGGGAAAAACAACATATCCAGGAAACGGTAGATGAACAATTCAGTCTGGAGAAAAACATGCTCCAAGAAACAAAAGGAAATTCCCACCAGTGCTTTATGAGTAAGAACCAAAGTCAATAAAATGAGCATTCAAATAATAGATACAGGATAACAGAATGAGACAAAAAAGAACACTGTAGATGTTTTAGATGTAAGAAACAAATTAAGAATCAAACCAACATTATTATACAAGCAACACTCAAATTAGAAACAGTGAAGCAAAATATATAACTAAAAATACAATGATTGATGTGGAAGAAACCCTTTAATGCATGAAAATGCAGAAGATCATAAGATTAAAGAAACGGAAGAAAAAGTAATAATTGTGCAGGTCAGATAAAGAAGAACCAAAACAATGACACATAATGTCTGGGATGTGGAGAACCCCACAAATACAAGATAAAATATTCAAAAATACAACATAGAAAAATATCTCTGAGATGAGAAAAAATTTAACTTTAAATAAAATGTATTGTGTTCCAGAAGAGGGGAAAATCAAGTTTTTAAACTTCACAGATACAGAAAGAATACCACAGCAAACACATACCAGGAAACTGCAAACAAAAAAAAAGCAGAGGACATGATAAGAATATCAGAAAAGTTTGAGTTCAAGGCAAAAATGAGTAAAGAAGATGAAGGGCATTTTGCAGTGATAAAGGGTATAATCTACAATGAAGATTAACTAAAGAATATTTTTTGAATGACATCAAAACTAAGTCAAAAACTGCTGGAAATAGGATGAACAGATATGCAAATAAAGTAGACAAAATATAAGAAGACAAAAAGGATCCATATAGTAAGACAAAAGGTGTATATATGTATATTGACATGGATATGTATGACTATCCAATGAATAAATATTTAAGACAATAAAAGAAATTTCTTACCTCATCTAAAAGAAAATTTTAAGACAATAAAAGCAATTCTCTAGCCTGACTCCCATTCAACCTATTTTTATCTTTGTTTTATTCTAACTATTCTGCAATTTCAATTTTCATTTTAGTTTTTATGGAGATGTTAGTAAATAATGTGGTAATATCAATCAACCAAAATAGGGTGGTAATAGGGTAATATAAATTAGCAAAAATAAAACACTTGATAATATAAATTACCAGCAAGAATGTGGAAAATGAGGCCTATTCAAATGCTATTCACAGGATCTCTTCGGACAGCAATTTGGCCCATCTATCAAAAATGCTCTGCTCTTTGGTCCAGTAATTCAGGTCCCAGAAACCAATACTCTTGCAGGCATATAAAGATATTGTACAAGGGTGTTAACTATAAAATATCAGAAATATCTAAATGCCCGTCAAAATAAAACTGGTTAAAAATTAGAATAGATCCATACAAAGGAATTTAAAAAATAATTAGGTGGAAAAAGCATTTATACATTATATTAACATTTATTATTGAAATGTCGGCATCTAGAGATCTTTGTTCTTTTAATAGCTTTAGAATATTGCTTTGTATGAATAAGCTTTTATCTATATACCTGTCCATCTATCATCTATTTATTTATCTATCATCTATCTATAGATACATGAATATCTTGATCTATCTATGATTAAATGTAAAATTTCAGAATACATAAAGGGAAACTCATTTTTCATTATAGACTGTTTAAAAAAGTTTACATGAGCTGTTTAAAATTTTAACTATATGAATATTTTAGTTGCATAATAATAAGAAATAAGGTACTGCCTTGTATGTATAATGTATGCAATATGTTATGATGAAATTCAATAAATCTTCTTGGCTACAAATGCCACAGAAGCACCAAGTGCTTAATACTTAAGTGCACTGAAGAATGGTATTATCCACATGCATAGAGAAAGAAAGTGCTGCTTACAAATATGGAAGTCAACCAAGTCCACAGTGACCTTTTTTTTAGGAGCCCCTTGAGGACTCCTCACTCTTCCTTAATTATCAGGTGGATGGACAAAGAGTTCCTGATAACATTTATGTCTAAAATCCTGGACAAACATTATTCAAAATCAATGGCCCTTGGCCACTGTCACTGCAGACCGCACATTACACTGTGGCACCTCAGCTAGAAACTTTGATGGTAGAAGTTTCCTCAATCTACTTCATCAAGCTGAACAATTTATATTACGAACTGCATAAAATTTCTGATGCATCAACATGGGATGTACAGGGAAGTATCACAGAAAAGCAAAAACAAACTGGGAGACAGGTTTGTTCCTGTTTTGTGCATACCCTGCCCTATTACTCCATGACCAATAGGAACATGGAGAGCCTCCTGAGAACAAATTTTTATGCCTTCTTTTCCATAACCCTTATATGAGAAGGAAAAAAATCCTGCTCTTTACAACCACCAGATTAGCATTATGGGATGTGAATAAATAAAGCTTTCCAAATTGGAATTTCAAAATCAGAGCCATGGAGAGCACAAGTAAATAGATTCTAAGTACAAATTTCAGCAAGGGCAGTGGATACACAGAAAAACAGATCAATTATTTTAAAGCTATCCACACACATCGAAGCATGACACAGATTAAGACTGGCAAAAAAAAATTTGTGTGCTATTTTGAAATCATGTTTGATGCTTACTGTAAAGGTCACATGTTAAATTAGCGCTTTGATATACAGAAAGTATAAATGGCAATGGAATAATTAAAGCACTCTCAACAAGAAGCATACTTTTGAATGAATTAGGTCATTGAAGGTTATTAAAGCTTGCACCGTGTAAGTTTGGAGTGGTGTCATGGTAAACATGTATCACGTTTGTTTCCCAAACATATTTTGGAGCCCACATCAAACAACATCAGTATGCCAAAAGACCAGCTAAGACCAGAAATAGGTAAAGTTAATGATTATGCAAATTTGAACCTTTGCTTTCCAAAGGTAAAAAACATATAAAAATCAGTACTTGTTTCTCTCTATCCTCTTTTAGTCTCAATTGTTGGGTAAGAATTCTTTACTATATTTTTATTTTTAAATCCAGTAGTCACATACCCAAAACTCATAATTAGTTTTATTTTATGTTAGGTTTTAACTTTTTTTTTTTAAGAAAAGGAAGTGTACAATTTGGTATTTCATAACAAAGTAAATATTTATGAAGTATCTTAGGAGATAATTTAAAAGTTTTTTGCCATCTGAATTATCTTTTCCCCTCAGACTTATTGAGGCATAACTGACAGATAAAAATTGTATATATTTAAGGTGTACAAAATGGTTTTTAATGAGTAGTAAAATGATTACCACAGTCAAGCTAATTGACATATTCATCACCTCACATAATTACCCTTTTTTGTATGTGGTGAGAATATTTAAGATCTACTCTCTTAGCACTGCACTTATTTTAAATATAACTCAATGGTCTATAGCTGAAAAACTAACACTAGACTAGGTTCCAGGTTAGTTTTGTTTTTGTTTGAAAAACATCTAATGTCATATATCTTTTGCAAAGCATTGTTAAACAATATCACAAAATAGTCATAGATTATTTTTAGTGTTGGGTACAGATGTGAAATACAGAGGAGTCTCAAATACATATGTACACTCTAGAGAAGATGAAAATATCCTATATCTGTGCTGTCTAATAAATCCACTAACCACATCTTGCTGTTGAACATTTGAAATTGACTAGTACAACTGAGAAAAAAATACTAAACGTTTAGGGATAAATCTTTCAAAAGAGAAGGAGCCATGTACACTGAAAACTACGAAACATTACTGAGAGAAATGAAAAGACAAATCATAGACTAAGACAGAAATTTGCAAAGCACTTATCTGATAAAGAACTTGTATCCAGCCAGGCGAGGCGGCTCACACCTGTAATCCCAGCACTTTGGGAGGCCAAGACGGGTGGATCATCTGATGTCAGGTGTTCAAGACCAGCTTGGCCAACATGGTGAAACTCTGTATCTACTAAAAAAAAACCCACAAAAAATTAGCTGGGCATAGTGGTGTGCACCTGCAATCCCAGTTACTCAGGAGGCTGAGGCAGGAGAATCACTTGAACCCAGGAGGGGGAGGTTACAGTGAGCCATGATTATGCTACTGCACTCCAGCTTGGGCAATAGAGTGAGACTCTGTCTCAAAAAACAAAACAAAACAAAACAAAAACCACTTGTATTCTGAATACATAAAGACCTTTCAAACTCAGTAATAATATGATTTACTCATAAAATGGGCAAAATATTTGAACAAGCACCTCACCAGAGAAGATGCATGTAGAGAAAATAAGCACTTGAAAAGATACACAACGTCATTAGTCATTAGGAAAATGCAAATGACAGCCATAATGAAACATCCCTACACGCAGACGCTTAGAATTAAAAAGGCTGATCACATCCAAGTTTTGGTGAGGATGTAGAAAAACTGCAACTTTCATATACAGCCAATGGGAATATAAAATGGTACAACCACTTTGGAAACCAATTTGGCAGTTTCATGACAAGTTAAACATGCACCTACCACATGATCCAGTTATTCCACTTCTAGATATTTACCCAAGAATGATGAAAGCAAAACGTCCACACAATAACTTGTACTTGAATGCTCAAAGCAGCTTTAAAAACAATAATAACTCAAAACTGAGAACAACCCAAATGTTCATGAACACATGAATGGACAAACTAATTGTGATATATCCATATGATAAAATACTATCCAAAAATTTTACAAATTATATCTTGATACATATACCTAATGGATGCATCTCTAAATAATTATGCTGATATTTCTTCTGTGGATTTCAAAATCTCTCAAGAGGCTCTCATTAGACACATTCTCAATACTGTCATTAGTATTCCTAATATTGCTGTGAGACAGGCAGGTGGCAAGGATTATTATCCCTTATCACTTGCCAGCAGCCTAATGTGTCTGTACACATGGAGAGGTTTGGGGAGCAGGAACAAGGGCAGTTTATCATCAGCACAAAACAGCATTTTCAACCTTGTACACCCTTCTACAAAACATCGTAGAATTACTTCCAAGTTAGTTTTGCTGGAGTTAGGAATCTGAAAATTCCTTGCTTGGGAACTTTCCAATCTTGATGTTTAAAAGTCATTGGCATGCAGTTTTTAATTTAAATAACATTGTTTTTCCTTTCAGTCATTGCTTCCATAAAGTGTTAAGTATAGAATTATAAGTATGAATCAGTTATGTAAGCTTCAGGGATTCCCCTTCAATAACTACACTGCTACTTGATTGTCTTGCAGACAGGCACATATTAACCATGTATTAGCCATTACGTTTGAGTTAGAATGAGTTCTCCTTCCCTGTATTGTTATCGACATTAATTTTCTATAAAGAGATATTGACAGACTCAATTTCACTACATTTAATGTTTAAAATTAATAACAAATGATCCAGCCACAGAGTTATTTTTATCTTGGAAAATCCAAATTGGAATGTTTCTTATCTCAGTTTTATTGTAATGTATTTTGTTAAACTTTACTATGCTGAAAATGAAAAATTCTTCTTTTGTTATATATTTTAAAGGCCTACTAATAAAATGTAGCCTATTTTTAATATGGCAGTTCTGGAGAAAAATGTAGAAGTTTGCATTGAGATGCTTGTGGGTACATTTCAAGGAATAACCAAAGTTACGTAAATACTGTGCAGTCAGAAAAAAAAAGTTTATCCCATTGAAGGTAGAACATTTGGTAAATTCGTTTAAGAGTAATTTTTCTCCAGGTTGTGCCCCTGAAAAACTTACAATTAAGTTTGTGCTCTGAGAGTCAAATTATACATTGTTATAAAATTATTTATAAAACATAAAATTGTCAAGCTATTTTCTGGCTTTTGTACTCATCGTCATCTTCATCATCTTCTGCCTCTACTTGGCCAACAGCAATACACTGTTTCGAGTCTTCTATGGTTAGATCATCAGGGTAAGAGTCTTGTAGCTCTTCCACATCTTCATTTTCTATCTCCTCCAATCCAGCCTGCTTTGCTAGGTCAACACAGCTTGCCTTAATTTTTAATAAAATTGCTTGGAAACTTCAAATCCTTCAAATTCGTGAATTAAGTTATGGAGAGTTTTCTACCACATACAAGGCAAGTATTCTTTTATTACATCATTCTGCGTTTCTACAATGTCCATTTTGACAGTAATCTCTTCCAAAATTCTGCAACACTTTCTGCATTCTCACCGTCAGTAGCAGCAATTAGTATCTCTTAAATGTTCACTTTAAATGTTAACAGACACCATCTCACACCAGTCAGAAAGGCCGTTATTAAAAAATCAAAAAATAACAGATGCTGCCGAGGTTGTGGAGAAGAGGGAACGCTTATACACTGCTGATGGGACTGTAAATCAGTTCAGCCATTGTGGGAAGCAGTCTGGTGATTTCTCAAAGAACTTAAAACAGAATTACCATTCAACGCAGGAATCTCACTATTGGGTATATACCCAAAGGAATATAAATCATTCTACCATAAAGACACATGCACATATGTTCATCGCAACACTATTCACAATAGCAAAGACATGGAATCAACCTAAATGCCCATCAACAGGAGACTGCATAAAGAAAATATGGTACACATACATCATGGAATACTATGCAGCCATAGAGAAAGATAAGATCATGTTCATTGCAGCAACATGGAAGCAGCTGGAGGACATTATCCTAAGTGAACTAACACAGGAATGGAAAACCAAATACCCCATGTTCTTGAATTACAAGTGAGAACTAAACAGTGAATACATATAGACACAAACAAGGAAACAACAGACACCAGGGCTTACTTGAGGGTGAAAGATGGGAGGAGGGTGAGGATAGAAAAACCACTCATTGAATACTTTGCTTATTACCTGGGTGATGAAATAATCTGTACACCAAACCCCAGCAACCCACAACTTACACATGTAACAAACCTTCACACGTACCCCTGAACCTAAGATAAAAGTTAAAAAAAAAAAAAAAAAAAGAAAGTCTTTAATTCTGCTATCACACAGAACATCACAATTAAGCTTTCACAGCCTTAAATTATGGGGAATGGTGTTCTGTCTTGGAGAGGGAGGTTCTTAAAGAAATTAGTTCATATGGCGGGCGCCTGTAATCCCAGCTACTCAGGAGGCTGAGGCAGGAGAATTGCTTGAACCCGGGAGGCGGAGGTTGCAGTAAGCCGAGATCACGCCACTGCACTCCACCCTAGATGACAGAGCAAGACTCCATCTCAAAAAATAAATAAATAAAATAAAATAAAGATATTAGTTTATAATAGATACCTGTTTCATCAAAATTGAAAATTTGATTCAATGTATAGCCTTCTTTTTCAAGTAACTTCCCTATCAGTACTGGAAGCTATTTTGCATTGCAGCATTCTCATCTGCACTTGTGGCTTTGCCCAACTGATGACTTCGGAAATTGTAGTGATGTTGGAAACCACCAAACAAGCTACACGCTAATACTACCACTAAACAGAGCCAGTTTTGCAGGATTTGGCAATTTCTATGTAAAGTCTTCTTATATAGAGGGGGTTTTCACTTATATTGCAAGAAAAGTTATTCCTGATTCTTTTTTGCTGTTGTTCTTCAATCTATATGTCCAACAATCTTTCTACCTAAGAAATGTTTTTTATTGCTCTAGGCCTCTCATTTTTTTTCAAAATCCTGTATTATTTCAATTTTCTCCTGAAAATGTGAAGCTTTCCATACACACACTGCTTGGCATTGCATTTCATTTCATTTCATTTCATTTCATTTCATTTCATTTCATTTCATTTTATTTTATTGAGACAGGGTCTCATTCTGTCTCCCAGGCTGTAGTGCAGAGGCACAATCATGGCTCACTGCAGCCTCAACCTCCTGGGCTCAGGTGATCCTCTCTCCTCAGTTTCCCTGGTAGCTGGGACTACAGGTGCGTGCCACCACACCCGGCTAATTATTTTTTTATTTTTTGTAGAAACAGGATTTCACCATGTTGCCCAGGCTGGTCTTGAACCCCTGGGCTCAAGGGGTTCACCTCGCCTGCCTTGCCTTTCCTAAGTGCTGGGATTACAGGCGTGTGCCACTATGCCAGGCCCTGCTTGGCCTTTTTAAACCAGTAAGATTTGACAGTTTGGGAAGTTGGGTGAGTGGTTTTCAAGATAATTAACAAATGCAAAAGAATAGCAAAACTCAAGGAAAATACACAAGGTGAGTGGAGGTGGCAGTTTCTGGTGTGTGCAAGTGAGCATTTTGTGCATTCCCCTGGTTCAAATCAGTGGGGTTCAGGTTTCTTCATTCATGCATAAGCACGTGATATTCATGTTATACTCAAATTGTTCCCTAATATGTCAAATGCTTTGGAACAAATTCTCATTTTGAAATAAGTGCTTATCATGACTGATTTATTACATCACCTAACTCACATAACCCATGGGACATTCAAGTCAGCATGCTGAAAAGTTAGCTCATTACTTTTTTTTCTTTTTCTTTATTTCTTTATTTTATTTTCTTTCTGCTTTGTTTGTTCTAACCAACTTGTTCCTGCCCTATGTTTCTACTTCAGTGAGTGATAACACCAAGATCTGCATTGACTAAGCCATAAACCTGGGTTTTATTTTTACCTTCCTTGTCTCCACGTCTATATCCTGTCTATTCTGCACCCTAAGCACTTCGAGAATCTTTTGAATTCTTCACATCACCACTACCACTCCCTTAATTAACAATACAATTCCTTTCTCAACTGGATTATTAATTCAGCCTTGCAAATTCTGGAGCTAGTCTTCTCTCATCCATTTTTATCTCTGTGAACAATTACATTTCTAAATTATAAATTTGATCTTATCTCTCCCCCGTTTAGAACCTGGCCCTAGCTCCCCATTGACAATGAGACAAAGTTTAATTTTTCTTTCCTTTTCTTTTTTTTCTTTTGAGACAAAGTCTCACTCTGTCGCCCAGGCTGGAGTGCAGTGGCACGATCTCGGCTCACTGCAACCTCCGCCTCCTGGGTTCAAGCGATTCTCGTGCCTCAGCCTCCTGAATAGCTAGGACTACAGGCGCCTGCCACCACACCCGGCTAATTCTGTGTTTTCAGTGGAGATGGGGGGTTTCACCATGTTGGCCAGGCTGGTCTCAAACTCCTGACCTTAGGTGATCCACCCACCTTGGCCTCTCAAACTGCTGGGATTATAGGCATGAGCCACCACCCCTGGCCATAAAGTTTAATTTTTAAAATATGGCTTAGGAGGCATTTTCTTCACCCCGCAGTGAACCCTGAATATCTGAGACAGGTCTCAGTTAATATAGAAAGTTTATTTTACTACGGTTGAGGACATGCACCCATGACACAGCCTCAGGAGATCCTGATGACATGGGCCCCAGGTGGTCGGGGCACAGCTTGGTTTTATACATTTTAGGCAGACATGAGACATCAATCAGTATACGTAAGCCATACATTGGTTTTGTCCAGAAAGGTGGGATAACTCGAAGCAGGGAGGGGGCTTCCAGGTCACAGGTAGATGAGAGACAAATGGTTTCATTCTTTTGAGTTTCAGATTAGCCTTTCCAAAGGAGGCATCAGATATGCATCTATCTCGTGAGCAGAGGGGTGACTTTGAATAGAATGGGAGGCAGGTTTGCCCTGAGGAGTTCCCAGCTCCACTTTTCCCTTTGGTTTAGTGATTTTGGGGCCCCAAGATTTATTTTCCTTTCACACCCCTGACTCTCCCAGCTTCATCTCTTATAACTCCTGCCCTCACACTTAGTTTCAGATCTCAATACATTCTGTTCTTTCTGTTTCTCCCTATCCCAATAATTTGACTCTTAGGTCTTGTTCAGATAATCTTCCCCTTTTGAACTTTTCCCTTATCCCATTGGTCTAAGCAAGATACATCTACCTGGTGCCTCCATAGTACTTTTCTCTGTCAAGGTATTTGTTGCATAATTGTAATTTTTTGATTACTCATCACTTATCACCTCAAACAGGTGCTGTGCTCTTGTTCATTGTTGAATCTCTGGAACTGACATGTGACTTAACATACAATAGCAGCTCAATGAACATTTGTTAGCAGAGTTGAGTGAGGGTGGTCTAAGGCATATGAGGCATACGTCTATGAGGCATATTTCAACCTCAGGCAATCAAAACCTTACCAGACTGCTTAGCCCAAGCAAGTTTAACTTGAGTACCCTAAGCATGGTCAGAGGTTTATCTGGTGTCCTACACAAAGTACGAAGCCTTTGTACATATTTTAGAGGTATCTTAACATGGAAGGAGTGACTGTGTTCTGCTACTTCTGACAACTCTATTCAAACATCCGGAGCTTCCTAGTTCCTATCCATATGATAGCCTTATTCTGGAAGAAGTTTCAATTTACATTATGTTCCTAGAGAAATGTGTGTTATACAGAGTTTAAAGAAACTTGAAAAATCGTGTATTTCCATCACCTCATTTTAAAGAAACTGAGGCAGAATTTTAGTTGTTTTTTTTTTTCAGCTTTATTGAAGTATAATTGACAAATAAGAATATTAGGTACTTGCTGAATAACATACAGCTTTTGGTGGCGGAGCTGGGATTAAAACTTGAGTCTTCAGATTTCCACTTTAGAATTTTGGGGGTCACTACTCTTTTTCAAACCATACTCATTTAAGTCTTAAAACCGTACTCATTTTAAAATCTTGAAAGAAATTAGTTTCAAATTTTTTTGCTGTGAAGATCATCTACCACACATTTGTAAAACCAATTTAATTTAAAATGGTGAATACCATACTAAATTTTAATTACAATTTTAGCATGAATGCACTTTATTATTTCTTGGGATATCAGCACAGAAAATGACTAATGATTCTTTTTGACTTTTAAATCAATATTTATTGGCATTATTGACTTATCAACAACAAATAGTGTAAATATTTAATTTCGAGGATAAACCAAGATCTTTCTGGAAGCAAAGATTAGAACCCTTCCTCAGTGAAAACACTAATGAGTTTCATCTGAAAGCACTCATGACAGCAAGAGCAACAGAAATCTCACATAGGTAGACAGCTATCTACACCAGTCTCATCATAGGGACTAATTTACGTACTTTAGGAATCAGAAAAAATCCAAATATTCTCTTGCAACAAGTTTATCTTGTTTTTCCCTTAGCAGACCTTACAATACTATTTTTTAAATTTTTCTTTTTTAGAGATGGGGTCTCGCTATGTTGCCCAGGCTGGTCTCAATCTCCTAGGCTCAAGAGATCCACTTCCTAGGCCTCCCAAAGTGTTGGGACTACAGGCATGAGCCACTGCACCTGGTCAACAAAACTCACTATTATGATGACTCCATAACCATCTGCCTCGGGTTGTGATCAGCCTACCACCTCTCTCTTCACTCTGGAGCTTGTTTCACTTTATTACAGGACTTCCATTTTCCATCCTTCTCATGTGTAACTTCTTCAGACTCACAGACCCTTACGTCAGCCTAAAGGGTCATTTTGTTAGTAGCTGGCTGAAGATTTTTTTAAGTGTCCTAAGAAAGGGACATTGGTTATAACAGGCACTGTAATGGATTCATTCATGAATATGTGAATATACATCTATAAATTAATATACTATATAATATATATGAGCGAATATAAGAACATAATATGATAAAATTACAATGGATTTTTTTTTTCTATTACTGCCTCTATAATACCCTTTCTCTCCATATCTGCATGAAAAGTGTGACAGGTCCCATATTTTTCTGATAACTTTTAGATTACTAAAAAATATCCTTTTATCACTTTTAGACTTTCTTCTATTTGGCAAACCCTCTCCTCTTCCTGTGTTGGAATGTCCCAGTGCTCAGTCCTCAGGCCTCTTCTGCTTATGTTCACCTCTCGATCTCTTCTAGACCTTGCGGCTTTAATATCTTCCACATCTTAACAACATCCAAATGTCTGTTTGTAGACTCAGACTCTCCCCTTAAATTCCAGACCCTCATATCCAACTGTTCGTTTGACATCTTCACTTGATATTCAAATGAACTCTTGATTTCTTCCCTAAACAGCTTCTTCCTCAGTCCCTCCCATTTCAATGAACTGCAAATGTATTTTTTTAGCTGCTTATGCTTAAAACATCAATGTCCATTTTACCTTTTTTTCCCCTCTCACACCTCCACAGCTAATCCATCAACAATTCCTGTTACCTCTTGTTTGTGAAATAGATTCAAAACTGAACCACTTCTTACAACCTCTCCTCTATCGACCTTGTCCAAGTCACTGTCATCTCTCACATGGATTATTTTAACTGCTTCAAAATTTGTCTTTCTGATGGTGCCCTTGCTCCCTACAATGTATTCCTGGCATAGCAGTCAAAGTAAACATGGAGACATTGTTTATAAAGTAAACATGCAATGTAAATCATGTAATTTTTCTGTTCAAAACTCTCTGATAGTTCCTCATTTCATTCACAGTAAGACAGACTCTTCACCATCATTCCCTGTTCTCATTTCCTTTTTTTTTTTTTTTTTTGAGACGGAGTCTGGCTCTGTCGCCCAGGCTGGAGTGTAGTGGCCGGATCTCAGCTCACTGCAAGCTCCGCCTCCCGGGTTCACGCCATTCTCCTGCCTCAGCCTCCCGAGTAGCTGGGACTACAGGCGCCCGCCACCTCGCCCAGCTAGTTTTTTGTATTTTTTAAGTAGAGATGGGGTTTCACCGTGTTAGCCAGGATGGTCTCGATCTCCTGACCTCGTGATCCGCCCGTCTTGGCCTCCCAAAGTGCTGGGATTACAGGCTTGAGCCACCGCGCCCGGCCCCTGTTCTCATTTTCTACTACTCACTGCATTAATTCCATTTCAGCCTACCTGGCCTCCTGAAAGCCCTGGCTCAGGGCCTTTGCACTCATTCTTTCTTATGCCCTATACTTTCACACCAATTCAGTGTTAAATAGCACCTTCCTCTCCATTCCTTCCACCCCATGTCAGGCTTTATTGCCTTTCCCTGCATTATGTTTTCTCAGACCACTTATCTGACATCACTTACTTACTTGTTTGTTGTCTAATTCCTCCTCTATAATTCAAGTATCATAAGATATCTTGTGTTTTTTTTACCACTGAAACTTTAACACCTCAAATAATGTAGACCTATAAGTGCTTAATAAACAAATGTCAAATGAATGAAACAGTAAATACAGACATGTTATATAATATAATATTATGATACATGGTTAATTTAAGGGCCACTGGGAGTGAATTTAAAGACTACTCAGATTCTTTTATATGTAATGAGACTTCTGTTTGAAGTAGTTTATCTTAATATATGTAATTTTAGTAATTCAGCTTACAATATTGTATTTATTTCTCAGTATTTAATGTTTATAAAGTGTTCATAATTTGCTGTAAATGCTATAAAATAAGCAAAGAACTCATTCTCCACTAAGTGAAAATAACATATGTATTTATAATACAATGGATTTAACTAGGCTGTCATTTTCATTTTTCCAAATAGGAGCATGACTATTATGTGAAAAACTTATCATAACTTGGTCATATTGATGCTGCTGCTGCTGATGATGATGATGATGAGGAGGAGGGTTGAGAAGGGACCCACACTTTGAGCAACCTTTGCTTTTCGCAGTCCTCTTTAATTCTATAAATAGGACCCAAGGGGAAGTTCCCACTCAGTCAGAGTAGGCCTACCCCTTCCCCAACGTGATCAGTAAGTTTTGAACTGAGACCATCGTTCCTCAATGTCTTCTGCTCAATTAATAGAATTCAGAAAGGAGCCACAGACATCTACCCTTTCCACTAAAACTCACTGACTTGAGTCCATCCACCAACACTCACCTCATGATTTGTATCCCTGTTGTATGAACACCATAAGCATCTCTTAATTCCAGGTCTTTCTTCATTTCCCACCTTCTAATCCCCATAAAGCTCTGGCTATTCTTGATCCTATCTTTTTTTCCCACACTTTTGTAACTTTTGAAATTCACCATGATTCTCTTCATCTTTTTCCTTCACTGAAAACCTGGATGTCCTCTGAGGACACTGTTTCTCTTGCAGTCTTTCAAGCAGTGGCTGTATTTTCTCCCAGAGCTCTAGAAATACTGGGATCTTAGGTTGGAATTTTAGTCTGTTTACATTTAATGTAATCACTGATAAAGTTGGATTCATGTTTGTTTTTTGTATATTGTATGTCTTATGTCTTTTTTTGTGTCTCTATTCTTCAAATACTGTTTCTTTTTGTATTAAGTAGCTATTTTCTGTGTTCCATTTTCATTTTCTTATTGTTTTTTCTATTTTACTTTTTAACTATTTTCTTAGTAGTTGCCCTGAGGCTTACAACTGATATCTTATTTTGAAACAACCTAGTTTGTATTAATATCAACTTAATTTCAGTAGTATACATAAACTTTGTCCTAGTATAGTTCCAGTCCCTTTCCCCCTCCTTTGTGCTATTATAGTCATAGCACAAAGTCACAAATTACATTATTACAATTCTATCTATACAGTTTTGTAACTAGTGCTTTATGCAGTTGTCTTTTAAATCAGATATAAAAAGTATTACAAACAAAATTATATTTATATTGTCTTATATATTTACCTACATAGGTACCCTTATCATGACTCTTCATGTTTTATTTGGATTCAAGTTACTACCTAAGGTCTTTTTATTTCAGCCTGAATGACTTCCTTTAGAATTTCTTATAGATCTTCTCACAACAAATTCTTGCAGCTTTTTAAAATCTGAGAATGTCTTAATTTCTCCTTCATTTTGAAAGAATAGTTTTGCTGAATGAAGAATTCTGTGTTGACAGTATTTGTCTTTCAGCACTTTTAATATGTCAACTCATTTCCTGCCGGATTCTGCACTTTCTGATGACAAGTTAGCTGTTAATCTTTTTTCAGTATCTCTTTTATGTGATGAGTCACTTTTCTGTTGCTGCTTTCAAGATTCTCTGTCTTGTTTGTCTTTCTTTTTTGATGGTTTGACTATAATGTGCCTAGATGTACATTTATTTTAGTTTATAGTAGTTGGATTTTTAAGAGATTTTTGGATTAGTTAGTGTTTTTCATCAAACTTCAGATGTTTTCAGCTGTTATTTCTTTAAATATTATCTCCCTCTTTTGGGGGGATACCCATTATATTGCTACACTTAATGGTATCCCACAAAGTCTCTAAGGCTCTGTTCCTTTGTCTTTATTCTTGTTTTTTGCTTGTTTGTTTTGTTTTCTCCTCCTCAGATTCAGTAAATTTCAATTGACTAGTTTTTAGTTTGGTGATTCTCTCTTCTGACTCCTCAAATATGCTGTTGAGTCCCTCCAGTGAATTTTTTATTTTAGTTATTACACTTTTTAACTCTAGAAATTCTATGGACTATGAAGCCAAGGTTGTGGTTAATTGGCTGTGTCTTTAATTTGTGTTTTCTATTTTGAGTATTATTCAGAAAGAGAGATTAAATGGAAAATCCAGAGTGGTGTTCAGGTAAGACATTATCTTGCTGAATGGAGCAAAGACTTTGCTTCTTTCTAAGATAAAGAGAGATACAAGGAAGAAAGATGAAGCTAGCTGAGCAAGAGTTTCCTTTGTGTTCCTATATTATTTTAATTCAAATATATAATTTAAGAATGGTAGAAAAACATATAATCAAATGGAAACAGAAAAAGTATTCAAAACCTAATGAATAATAGACTAGTACATCCACACAATGGAATACTTTTCAGCAAGAAAAGAAATAAAGTACTAATACATGCAGCAACATAGATGAATCTCAATTGTATAAAGCTAAGTGAAAGGAGCCAGATTCAGAAGTCTACATATTCTATGATTCCATTATGTGACAATCCAGAAAAAGCAAAATTATAGGAACAGACAACAGATCAGTGGTTAATAGGCAATGGAGGAGGAGGGAAGAGATTGACTAAAAAGGAAAATGAGAAGATTGTTTTGAAGAACTGTTCTGTTTGATTATAGTGATGGTTTTGCAACTATATGCATTTGACAAAACATAGAACTGAGCAGTATAATGGATGAATTTTAATTTACGTAAGTGATACCTCAGTAAGCCTGACTTTAAAAAAAGCTAAATGAAAATTATTTTTAGTATCTATTACTTCTAATTAAAATAGAATCCAAAGATTCATTTAGAAATTTTTACATGTACAGCCTTTCACGTATATTTGAAAATATATAGAATAGGAAGTATTTAATGATCCGAAATCTATTGAGGCTTATAAAACTTAAAGATTATTCCCAAGCAACACCAATTCATGGATAAAGTTTCTTCTCTTTTGACAGCTTTCAGTGGGATCCTTGAGTGCCCTATAACAGTAAAGGAGGCTGTTCATGCACTTTTCGTCAGGACATTCAGTAGTATGTGGATTTGCTTTGATTAACTGTCAATAATTTGAATATGTAATCACCATCCCTTTTGTGGTGATTTAAAACTTCTTAATATGACTAATATGTCAGAATTTTAAGATCAATAGTCTCCCAATCATTAAACTTGAAACAGAACAAAAGCATATTTTCATGAAGTCAGAAAAATTTAAATTACAAGACATGAACAATTATTTGATTTTTTTTCTTTTTTTTCTCATTTTTATAGGCTTCCCTATCTTCTTGGTGGAACACCCTCAGTGGTGTCATGCAAGGAGGAGGGCTTTTGCTGTGGGCACAGCCCTCAGAGGCAAGTTTTCTTCATTTATTTTTGCTTCAATTTTAGTATCTTCTTCTCAAGTCACCTGGTTCTCCAGAACATGAAATTCGTAGATATGTGACATCGTGAGAATCTTCCAATCTAAAATCTAGGCTTATTTAGATACACAAGTATATTTCCCCTTTATTTCTATTAACTTTATGTAACTTGGTCCATTGATATCTATCTCTAATACAATATCAGGTTTAATGTTCTCATTTGGTAATTATTCATTTCTTACAGAAAATTGGCTAATTTATCAATCTCTACCTCTTTTATCTAAAGTTGAGATACTTCTGTTACTCCCATTTGTATAGAAAAGCTAGAATTATCAAATGTCCAATTGTTTCGTGACAATTCAACATTTTAAAGTTATATTTAGACTGCATGTGCAGAGCATATGTTAGCTTACAAAGGAAATTAACCTCTTACTTTTTTCAAATGAACATCACTAAGTTAATTTTGAGTGGATAGCTAATGAGATTACATGGGATGAGATTTTTTTAAAAGGCCATCACCTTGGGTCAAGCCAATATATATTTTCCCATAACAATTATGTTCTTAATGGGTATTGTTTTGTAGCAAATTACTTGCCTGGGACCTGTGACACAGGCCAGTCGTAGCAATATAAATGTAAGAACAATTGCTTTGAATAAGGTAATGAAAGATGTTTCATTGTGTATGTGTTGTTTTGTGGTACAAAGAACTTATAATCTACAACTTTATATTCATACAACTGAACCGAGATACTTTGCATTTTTTCCTTAAGTTTAATAGTTTCTTAACTCTGATTCCATAAAACTATTTACCTTAGAGATAATGACTTTTTCCATGTTAAGAGTGGGACAGATTTCCTACAGAGAGTATGTGACTTACCTGTGAAGTTTTACAATAAAAGTAATATAATAATAAAAATGATGATCATAGTTAACATTTTTTGATCACTTACATTTCTTGGAGTCATATTCAGTTAAGAATTTGTAGGGAAAACTAAGTATATCATAATATTCATCTTTAAAAATTCCAGAATATATTTTTACAAAGATGCTAAGATGAAATTATCTGATACTTGGAGTCAAACAAAGTTGCATTACAAAACTGTTAAAAACTTGGATTAGTGTGTGATACCCGGTAATTTGCTGAACTTCTATGAGATTTACTCAACACAGAGATTAGTCTATGCCATTTGTATATATTTACTTATATTCACTTATTGAATAGAGATGAGGTAGCTACTTTAACCTCATTTTAAAGATGAGGAAACCAAGTTTTAAAACACTCTAATAACTTGCCTAAGGTCCCAGAGATAGGACTAGAACACATGCAGTTCAGCTCCATGACAAGTTCTAACCAAGACTTGGATCACTTCAAATGACCCAGCCTACAGAGTATTCAGTTTAAAATTCTGGTTCATCCATTTGATTCTTTGTTGAAGTAGCATGAGCAAATTCCACCATAACATAATGGTTCTCACCCGTAAGAGGTGTTTTGGGTAGTGATCCCTAGGGTCTGAAAAGTGTCTCTGCATGGCCAGGTATGTTGGCAGCATGATAACTCAGAAAACAGAGCTCACTAAATGGCCTCTGATGGTGAAAATGGCAAGGAAACTCCTTGGAGTAACATTTAGTTAAAAATGTGTAAGGAAAACTAAATATCTCAGAATATTCTATCTAAATTCCAGAATACCTATTTTTTTTTTTTTTTGCAAAAATGCTATAATGAAATTATCATGACACTTGGAGTCAAACAATGAAAGTTCAATGGTGAAACTGTGACAAACTTGAGTTAGTGTGTGATATGGAGTAATTTGCTAATCTTCTATGAGACTTTAATAATCTCTCTTGTCTTTTTTGTGTGTGCGTGTGTGAGACAAGGTCTCACTCTTGTCACCCAGGCTGGAGTGCAGTGGTGCAATCTTGGCTCGCTGCAGCCTTGACTTCCAGAGCTCAGGTGTTCCTCCCATTTTAGCCTATCAGGTAGCCTGAACTACAGGTGTGTGCCACCACACTCAGCTAATTTTTTGTAATCTTAGTAGAGACAGGGTTTTGCCATGTTGCCTAGGCTGGTTTTGAACCCCTGGGCTCAAGCAATCTTCCTGCCCTGGCCTCCCAAAGTTCTGGGATTACAGGTGTGAGCCACCGCACCTGGCTCCTCATCTCTTACATAGGAGATTGAAATAGACACAAAGGTCCTTTCAGTGTTAGAAATTTGTTATATTATTTAAATTTTTCTTAACAACTGGAAAACGCTATTCTGGTCAAAACACATTTTAAAATCCTGTGACTTATAACATTATACTTGAAACCAAAATACCATAAGTCAAATTTAGTTCTGTTTTAAAGCAAGCAATGCTTTACACTTGAAATTTTTACTAAAATTTCATCAGGACTAATTCAAAATCTAGGAAGAAGTTTGAAATGAAGAGAAATGCAGTTTAAAGTATATTTTCATTTTACCTGAGAAATAATAAACTATTTTAAAAAATAAAATGATCAAATTGGAATGCAATAATGTTCTCATAATTCCTTGGACAGGCATATTGTTTAGAGAATGTCTGTCTGTTTGGAACTCAAGTGCACATTTGAGTCAGACACAACTCCTCAAACAACATGAACATTTTTAGATATTTCATGAATGAACATTTAGGTTTCTATGGTGAGCCAAAGAAAGATCAGTCCAAATGTGCATCTGAAAAATACAGCAAGGTACAATTCACCTTCTTTCTCTTTGAGTCAACTTCACTTAAAATAAAGGCTGCATCCTGATACTGTTAAATAATTTTACTCGTTTTTGCACCGATATGTTTTCACTGAGAAATGTAAGTGTTCCATCACTGTCCAAGGATTAGTAACTGCTAGTAAAAAAAATCAGAGAAATATTTAAATTACAAGGCATAATAGTAACTTTGTTCTGATGTTTTCTCTAAATATACTTTACTAATCTTCAATTTTTAAAACCCTTTAAAAATGGAACACTTTATATTTTTATGCTTCCATAAAATTAAGAGACTGATTATGTGGATTTTTAATGGGGGCTTACTAGTATATATTTTATTCTTTTGCTATATCTGCACCAATACATTTCAGAGTCTGTTTAAGAAATAAACAAAACAAAAAAAAGTTATTTTTCTCTCTCACATTCAGCAGAAAATATTAAAATAAGAAAATCCTAAGGATACTTATTAGATACTCTAACACCACTTCTTGGAAGAAAATACTTTATGCATCCTTAAGGATTCTATTAATCCTCATTAAGTAGATTAGGATTGGAAGAAGAAATGATCCAGAATCAACTACTAAACTCCTTGAGGGTCTCTGAATGCATTACACGCTATGTATCATTCTGGTGGGGTTTACAGGAAACTGCCTTTGATATTCCATTTTACTGAGGGTGGTGGGGAAATCCATTTGAAAAGACATAAAGATAGTCACTGAACAGTGCCTTTGTAATTGGCTTTCCATGCAACCTGAGGAAAATGTCTTAATCTCTATTTTCCAACAAGAAATTAATTATTAATTCACATATCCATCCACATGTGTTAAGCATTTCTTAATAATTGCGGTCTACTTCTTTCACGGAATGCTCTGTGGGTTAATCACTAACCTGGGGGTTATGAAGGTGTGGATGGAAGTTATACGTGGAAGAAAGCCCACTCGGGAGAAGATGAAGATGAATCCTCAGGAGGGCTTGCCGGCAGCCTATAAGGCCTCACTGGGTGGGGTTAACCTAGTGATGCCATTGGGTCCAGCATCTGGTCCTCAGCACTGCATGCTTTAAAACAAAACTTTTTATCAGGAGTTGGTTACCAGTCTCTAGCTGATGGATTAATGTTAACCAAACCTCACTGCAGACTTCTTTGTAAACCAGAATACAATGAATTCTTTCATAGAAAAGTGGGCAGTCTTTTTTCAGTGACCAAAATGATCAATGACACTACTCAAAGAGTCCCAAAAGAGTAATCAGAACATGGCTGTCCTGGCAAGGAATAAGGCAAAAGGAAGCTGGTATTCCTGAGGAGGATCTGACCAACAAATGTGCTGACCTTACAGCAAAGAACATGCTCTAGAATTCTCCTGCTCCCAAAATTGAGACACTGCTTCATTTTCTTTGCTTGTCGTCAACTTCTGGGTTGATACTTTCTTCTTCTCCTTTTTTGTTTTGTTTTGTTTTGTTTGTTTTTTGTTTTGAGACAGTCTTGTTCTGTCACCCAGGTTGGAGTGCAGTGGCACTATCTCAGCTCACTGCAGCCTTTGTCTCCCAGGCACAAGTGATTCTCATGCCTCAGCCTCCCGAGTAGCTGAGATTTCAGGCGAGCACCAGCTAATTTTTGTATTTTTTAAGTAGAGACAGGGTTTCACCATGTTGGCCAGGCTGGTCTTGAACTCCTAACCTCGAGTGATCTGTCTGCCTCGGCCTACCATTACAGGCATGAGCCACTGCACCTGGCCCTGATACTTTCTTACTTAGATATAAGTATTTCAGATTGAACCAAGTTAGTTGTCCCTAGTCAAGGAGCTGTTCCGGGGCTCAGAGACATTCTGTCTCCTCCCATCATGTGCTGATTTAAGTAGTTTATTTCTCAAAGGACAACGTTGTCACTCCTACCTCTAAATTCTCTGGGGCATCTCACTCTGCCTTCATATACTGTCTGTATAAGTTCTCAGCATGTCATGGGAGAAAGTTTAAAGTATGACTTTTCTAGAATATTTGAAGAACACCAAATACACAAAACTATAATTCAGAGCATAAAATTTTGTCAAAATAACCAACGAATATAAATAATTTAAAAGTTGCTTTAAATTTGCTAAAACACTTAAACTATAAGTTAAGATAGTAACAAAAAATATCTGTATTTATGTTGAGTAATAGTTTTTGAACATTTCAGGGATGGGCTTTAGAAGAACAGGTATGGTAGTGCTATTATTACCTGTGACTTTTTCTCTTAGCTGAATTACAAAGTAAAATCTCAGTCAAATAAACCAAATGGTTCTGCACATTTGACTGGAGCAGGACTCATGATTATTGTCTTAGATTCCCTTCTTTCAAGAAAAGTCCTAAGATCCCCTAACCCAAAAACAGCAAGGGTCTTGTAAGAACAGGAAGGAAAAAATTAATAGATCTTATTTGGGATTTCTCTGACTCCTGGCTGTTCTGGCCAGCTTCTACCTGCCCTTGAAACTCCCCCAGCTTTATCTACAGATCATATTGGACTTGCCTTTGCATTTCTGCTTGAGGTTTGTCATATCCTTCTACTCTTTCATCTTAGCTCTAATTCACAGTACCGTGGGTTCTGTTGCATCTCCATCACAGCTTCTCCTTAGATTTAACCTCTGAGCCATCTCACTGGATTCAACTCAGGGCCAGCTGACCAAGGTTCCCCTGTATCGATGCTCCAACCCTTCCCCTTCTTACTAGGCTGGAGATCTGGCTTGGATGCCTCCTTTCCTGCTTGGGTTTAACTCTATCTGATCCAGAGTGTTATGATATATAGGTTCCAAAATGTATTCAATTGTGGACCAACATAGTCTTTAAGGAGTTGGGTCTCCAGCGACTTTGCATTGAGTACTACATGATGCATTTAGAGGCAAGGTAGCTTCTTCCTATATACATTCCTGTAAGTTCCCAAGTGAGTTATTTCTTTAAGAGGAGAAAATAAATTACAAAATGTGTAACATTCCTGCTGTACATGCCTCTTGTGCAGGCTACTCATGTGACGGCTGTTTTCTTTTCCATACCCCTCACATGATTAGGCCAGGAAGAGAGGTAGGTGTCTATCTTTCTCTTTAGTATTGCCTCCAGACCATTATCTTTCCTCTCTTTATAAAAACATACGACTTTAAATTTCATGTCATCAGAGTATACTACCTATGATCTCTCCCTCATGCAATCAATAATCTACCATTCCCTAGGTCACGTCCCCTCATCCCTTGAATATTTAACTTCAAGATCATCAACTTATCTTCAGTGCTGCTACTCCTGTCTTAACTACTGGTGATTTAAAATTTTTTTTTTACTTTTTTAAACTTTTTTTGAGACAGGGTCTTGTTCTGTTGCCCCAGGCTAGAGTGCAGTGGCATAATCTTGGCTCACTGCAGCCTCTGCCTCCCAGTTTCAAGTGATTCTCATGTCTTGGCCTCCCAAGTAGTGGAGATTACAGTTTGTACCACCATGCCTGGCAGATTTTTGTATTTTTTAGTAGAGATGGGGTTTCGCCATGTTGGCCAGGCTGGTCTCCAACTCCTAGCCTCAAGTGATCTGCCCACCTCAGCCTCCTAAAGTGCTGGGATTACAGGTGTGAGACACCATACCTGGTCCTCTTGGTGATTTTAATATATGCAAAGGTGATTCTTCTATCACTTTGACTGGATAGGCCCTAGACTACCTGCCATCCAGTGATCTTTTGTTCCTCTCTCTCTCAGTCTCTCGCTGATGGTCATCACGATCCTGGCATTACCAATAATTACAACACCTCCATAATCTCAATTTAAAACATCGCACGTTCTTTTTTATTTCTTTTTCTTTTTTTTTTTTTTTTTTTGAGACTGAGTCTCGCTCTGTTGCCCAGGCTTGAGTGCAGTGGTGCAATCTCGGTTCATTGCAAGCTCCACTTCCCAGGTTCACGCCATTCTCCTGCCTCAGCCTCCCAAGTAGCTGGGACTACAGGCACCCGCTACCATGCCCAGCTAATTTTTTGTATTTTTAGTAGAGATGGGGTTTCACCGTGTTAGCCAGGATGGTCTTGATCTCCTGACCTTGTGATCCACCCGCCTCGGCCTTTCTATCATCTACCATCTTTCCAGCATATACCTGCGAGCACTTCAATTACAAAATCGTTTGACTTACCTTGAGAGCCTCAATTCATTTATCCTATCCTACTTGGATAGCATAGGATATTTATTTTATCTCCTTTCTTAGAATGAACTCCATGGTCAAAGATTGTAATTACTCATCATGCACACTCTTAACACCATTGTCTCCTTTTTATTTTATTATAATGATACTCATTTTGCTAAAATATAACCCTAGGTAGTTCCAACTCTCCATTACTCTTTGTCTGCATTTTAGCAGCTGAATATGGCTAGAAAAGCATACAACCCTGCCTATTGATCTAATTTTAAATTTATGATCCCAAATCTCATGTATACTGTTTAGCAATCAATCCATATTCCTCAGCTTTATTCACTCCCTTACTCTATTAGATAACTATTTCACATTAGTTCTTTTCTCAAACCTCCAATATATATAGCTCACTCCCAAATTATGACTTTGCTGCAAGTTCACTAAGAAATATGAAGCAGCAGATTCCAAATTTCCTCCATCACATCTAATCCCTTACCTGCAACTGGTTTATATCCTCTGCCTTCTCTCGACTATGAATGAACTATTTACTCTCTCTGTTTCTCTCTCTCTCAGTCTTTCTCTGTCTTATCTCTACTGCATAATTCTCATAAGCATGCAACAATTTAATTTCCCCATCTTAAAAAAAGTTCTCTTTCCCTTGACTCCACTTTCTCTTCCATCTACTGCCCATTTTTTCTCTTCTGTTTACAGTAAAACTTTTAAAAAATAGTTGGCTTTAACTTGCTGCCTCCAATTTCCTTCTTTTTTTTTTTTTTTTTTTTTAAGACAGAGTCTCACTCTGTTGCCCAGGTTGGAGTGCAGTGACACCATCTCAGCTCACTGCAAACTCCGCCTCCTGGGTTAAAGAGATTCTTCTGCCTCAGCCTCCCGAGTAGCTGGGACTAGAGGTGCCCGCCACCACGTCCAGCTAATTTTTGTATTTTTAGTAGAGACGGGGTTTCACCATGTTGGCCTGACTGGCCTCAAACTCCTGGCCTCAGTGATCCCAAAATGCTGCCTTGGACTCCCAAAGTGCTGGGATTACAGGTGTGAGCCACTCCCATTGTTGTTAATTCCATTGAGTATTATATTAGCTGTGGCCTTTTTATATATGGCCTTTAGTATGTTGAAGTGTGTTTCTTCTTTACCTAATTTTTTGAGAGTTTGTCTCATAAAGGAAGTCAAATTTTGTCACTTTTTCTGTGTCTATTGAAATTATCATGTGATTTTATCCTTTACTCTGTTAATGTACTGTATCACAATAGTTGATTTTTATATGTTGAGCCATCCTGCATCCCAGCTATATATCCCACCTGATCATGATGTATTATCCTTTCAATGTGCTACTGACTTCAGTTAGCTACTATTAAGAATTTTTCATCTACGCTCATCAGGAATATTGGCCTGTAGTTTTCATTTCTTCTGGTATCTTTGTTTAGCTTTGGTATCAGAGTCATGCTGGTCTCATAAAATGAGCCTGGAAGTGTTCCTTCCCTCTTAAATTTTCTGAAAGTGTTTGAGAAGACTTGGCGACTTGGCATTAATTCTTCTTTAAATGTTTGCTAGAATCCACATGTAAATGCATCTTTTCCTGAGCTTTTCTGTGTTGAGAAGTTTTTGATTACTGATTCAATATCCATTCTAGTATACACCTGTTCAGACTTTCTATTTCTTCACGATTTAGTCTTAGTAGGTTGCATGTTTCTAGGAATTGTTTGTTTCTTCTAGGTTGTCCAGTTTATTGGTGTGTAATTGTTCATAGTAGTCTCTTATGATCCTTTTTTTATGTAGTCTCAGTTGAAATGTCTCCTCTTTCATTTCTGACTTTAGCCTTTTCTCTTTTTTCTTAGTCTAGAAATTTGTCAAATTGTTTTTTCAAAAAACCGACTCTTCACTTTAATTTTTTCTGTTTTTCTTTTTTCTATTTCATTTTTGCCCTAATCATTATTTCCTTTCTTCTTTTAACTTTTTCTTAAGTTTGTTCTTCTTTTTCTAGCTCTTTGAGGTGGAAAAGTTTTTAATTAAGAGATCTTTCTTTTTGTTTTAATTTAGATATTCATCACTATAAATTTCCCTCTTAGAATTTCTTTTGCTAGATCTCAGAAGATTTGTTACATAATGTTTTTGTTTTCACTTGTGTCAAGGTATTTTCTAATTTCTTTTATTTATTTTTTGACCTAATGGTTGGTTAAGAGTGTGTTGTTTAATTTTCACATATGTTTTCCTTCTGCTATTGAATTTTAGCTTCATTCCATTGTAGTTAGAAAAGATACTTGATATGATTTCAATCTTCTTATATTAATTAAGACTTATTTTGTGACCTAACATATGCTAGATCTATCCTAGAGAAAGTTTCATACGGATTTGAAAAAAGTGTGTACTCTGCTGTTTTTGGATGAACTGTTCTGCATATGACTGTTAGGGCTATTTGGTGAATAGTGTTGTTCAAATCCTCTGTTTCTTTATTAGTCTTCTGTCTAGATATTCCATCCATTATTGAAAGTGTGGTATTTAGGTCTCTTACTATTATTGTATTGTTGTCTATTTCTCCCTTCAGTTACTTTAATGTACACTTTTTTATATAGTCTGATATTGAGTGCATATATATTTACAATTATTATTTTTTTCCTGGTGGGTGAATCCTTTTATTATTATAAAATGTTCTTCTTTGTATCTTGTGATGGTTGTCACTTAAAGTCTGTTTTTTCTGATATAAGTGCAGCCACCTATTCTCTCTTTTGGTTACCATTTGCATGGAATACAGTATTCTGTTGTGTATATATTTATTTTTATAAACCAATTTCATATTTTCTTATATTATTATGTTGCTATCTAACATTTTTAATTTCATCTTGGAGAATTCCCTTTAGCATTTCTTATAATATAGGTCTAGTCATGATAAACTCCCTCAGCTTTTGTTTGAAAGATAGGTTTGGCACATATAGTATTCTTGGTTGGCAGTTTTCTTTCAGAAATTTGTATTTATCATCCCCCTTCTAGTCTGTAAAGATTTTGCTGTAAAATTTTCTAATAGTCTTATGGATATTCTCTTGTATGTAAAAAGTCAGTTTCTTTTTGCTACTTTCAAAATTCTCTCTGACTTTTGACAATTTGATTATAATGTGGCTTGTTGTACATTTCTTTGGGTTCGCCTTATTTGGTGTTCTTTGAACTTCTTAGATATGATGTCTATTTCCTTCCCCAGATTTTGGAAGAAGTCAGTCCAGCCAGAGATTTTGGAGGCTTCTAACAATTTTTCCCTTCCCAAAGAGAAGCAGGAACTATGGGTTTTTGTCTGTTTACTCTGTGCAGAGCTGAGGGGTGGGGAGCTATGGTGTCTACTAGTACATGCTACTGTCTTCCATTATCTCCCAGGTGGCTAGGCTATGCTGGACCTGCCAAAGCTCTAAGACTGGTAAGTCTGATGATATTTCTTTGGGAAGCCCAGAGAAATTGGGGCATTGGATGTGCAGATTAAATCTTTTTCTCTTCAGGCGGATGCTGGGAGCTGGGATATTTTTTATTCACTCACTTTTTGCTGATCAAGGGAGAAGATCTATGGTATCTACCAGCCTAGTGTGTCACCATTTCCATTCTTCCTCAGGCAGATAGTCCAGGCTGGTCCTGTCAGAGCTCCACTAATGGAAAGACAGAGGCCAGTCCTTAGGGACCCTCCTCAGAAAAGCTGAAGCTCTGTGTATATAAACTAGTTGCTTTCATCCCCTAGGAGAAGTTGAGAGCTAGAGATTCTCCTCTTGATTGTATGGTGTCTGGGGTTTTGGGTTCTGGCAAGAAGATGTTCTGAATCTCCCTTTTAGTACTGGTGAGTCTGGTTTCCCATTGACCTCATGTACAGAAGACCTCAGTTATTTTCTGGCTTTCTCACAAAATAATTTATTCATGAATTTTTGCTGAATCAGTGTGTTTGTGAGGAGGGAGACCCAGGACTTCTTATTCTGCCATCTTTCTTTAGTTCTTAATCCATGGCTATATCTGACCTTTACCTTTATCCTTCTCCAGAAACAAGAAATGACACTGATTTACTAGATGAAATGAGAGTTGCAAAGCAACTAAAATGTTGTCAGTAAAGAAATTATGTTAGCTATAACTTCCCAGGCATTAAATTATTTTGCTCTCTATTCTCATGTTATAGTTTTGGATTTTTCTCTAGGATTATATGCATCTACCACTACAACCATCATTTTTTTCTCTAGGATTATATGCAACTACCACTACAACCAACAATTATTTTGCTGAGAATAATCTGACTTCCATTTCCTGCCTGAGGCCTGGAAGCATTGTAATAGGAACTATATTTGCTGCTAAAGTTTGTTCTGGTATTTTGGTGAAATCAGAAATTCTGCCATTTCCAATGCACCAACTCTGATTACATTCTTCTAAATCCGGTGTGCTTTTAATAAAGGAGAGAAAGATGATTTTTTTTTTCAATTTATATTGTGACAATTATATAGACTGCTTTCCACTTCCTCTAGGAAGCCACGAAATTAGTGCAAGTAATCTGTGAATTCATATACTACTCAGAGCATTTATTGTAGGCTGACTAAGCAGACTGTCTCACATATATGTAAGCCTCTGTCTTTCAATTGCATGTAGATTTTATTACAATTGGCAAAATACCAATAATTGAAAGTACTACTGAATTCATAGAAGCTATTTGTCATACATTTTCCAAACTAATGAATAACAGAACTGTAATTAGTGTAATATGAGATTTCATTAGTTTGTTGTTGCTATTATTAATAAAGTCATTTTTATAAATGAAAGTTTGGGTACCATAATCTATTCTCATTGCTTTACCTAACTTAAGAAGCAATTTTAGATTGGAACGTCACCTTTACTAAAGAATCTTTTTAGTTCTGCATGTTTCTGCAGTCTAAATCTTAATTCCAGCAGCATGACCCCCTAGTCTGCTCCGGCAATCAGAGCATTGCAATCTTGGAAGATTTATTGCCTGTCAGGAATTCTAGGAGAGGCATACAATTTTTTACCACATTCCCAGTCAGGAATAGCTACTTTACTAATACAACTTATTGTAATGGGAGTGTACTTTTCATATCTGCCCATTTTGACCACCAGGACATTTTTGTAGAGTACCATTTTTTAATTTAAAAAATTACACCTTAGGGTTTTCTGCCTGTGGATGCCACCGAAGAAGCATCACTAAAGTCTCCTTCCCACTGCCATCATGTCTAAGTCAGAGTCTCCTAAAGAGCCCAAACAGCTGTGGAAGCTCCTCATTGGAGGGTTGAACTTTGAAACAATCAATCAGAGTCTGAGGAGCTATTCTGAGCAATGGAAAATGCTCACAGACTGTGTGGTAATGAGAGATCCAAATGCCAAGCACTCCAGGGTCTTTGGGCTTGTCACCTGTGCCACTGTGGAAGGGGTGGAAGCAGCCATGAATACAAGGCCACACAAGGGGGATGGAAGAGTTGTGGAACCAAACAGAGCTGTCTCAAGAGACCAGATGCCCACTTAACTGTGAAAAAGATCTTTGTTGGTGGCATTAAAGAAGATACCAAAGGACATCAGTTAAGAGACTATTTTGAACAGCATGGAAAAATGGAAGTGATTTAAATCATGACTGACGGAGGCAGTGGCAAGAAAAGGGGCTTTGCTTTTGTAACCTTTGAGAGCCATGACTCCGTGGATAAGATTATCATTCAGAATTACTGTACTATGAATGGCCACAGCCTTGAAGTAAGGAAAGCCCTATCAAAGCTATTGCTTCATCCAGCCAAAAGTTCGAGGTGGTTCTAGAAACTTTGGTGGTGGTCATGGAAGTGGTTTTGGTAGGAATGACAGCTTTGGTCATGGAGGAAACTTCAGTAGTCATGGTGGGTTTGGTGGCAGTTGTGGTGGTGGTGGATATTATGGCAGTGGGGATGGCTATAATGGATTTGGTAATGATGGAAACAATTTTGGAGGTGGTGGAAACTACAGAGATTTTGGCAATTACAACTATCAATCTTCAAATTTTGGACCCATGAAGGAAGGAAACTTTGGAAGCAGAAGCTCTGGTCACTATGGTGATGGATGCCGATACTTTGCCAAACCATGAAACCAAAATGGCTATTGTGGTTCTACTAACAGCGGTAGCTATGGCAGTGGCAGAAGATTTTAATTACTGCCAGGAAACAAAGCTTAGCAGTAGAGTAGAGCCAGAGACATGACAAGGAAATTACAGATTACAACAGGTCTGTGAACTCAGCCAAGGACAGTGGTGGCGGGGCCTAGCTGCTACAAAGAAGACATGTTTTAGACAATACTCATGGGTATGGGTAAAAATCTCTAGGGCTGTAGTGGTGACTAGTTGTATAATAGGTTATTTTAGTTTCTGCTCTGTGGAAAGTGTCAATCATTCCAACAAAAGGTTTCTGTGTAGAATATTTTTTACTTTTTGCACCCATGCTGTTGATTGCTAAATGTAATAGTCTGATCATGACACTGAATGAGTGTGTCTTTAAAGATAATAATATTAGGTACATTTTCACACCTTACTAAGGAAAACATAATTTTACTGCCTGCACAACACCATTTTTGCTTTATGATTAGATTTAATGAATTTTATTGCTTATAAATAAAAATACAAATCCTGGTACATGATTTTTTTTATATAACTTTGTGCTAAATTTACTCAAAGAGTATAATAAACATGTTTATGGCTCTTAATACATATTCCTAAATTGCTTTCCAGAAATGTGTTGCTTATTTAAACTCCCACTGGGAGCTAAACTTCTACTGTGAATTTTACCTTCTCTTTACCAAAACTGATTTTTATTTTAAAAAACTGTTGATAATTTGGTAAAATTTATTATTAGAAAGGTGGAACTTTTTATATTTTATTATCTATTTGCATTTCTTCTTCTGAGAATTGTCATTTCTTATTCCTTTTAGCATTAGAACTTGATTTCTTCAGAGCCTTTTATTTTTATAATGTTCCTTGTTTTGCTCAATTTGCAGCTAATCTTCCATGTCCTTGCACTAGAACTATCAATTTGATCTCAACTGTAGAGGCTCTCTAGCCTTTCTAACTATCACTTCTCAGAGTTAACTTCTATAACTTCTCAGAGGATTTTCTTTCTCACCCACATTTAGACAGCTTTTTTTTCATATTATAGTGCAGAATTGGACAAATGCAAGAACTGTTCTCCAAAATCTTTACTGCCCAATTTGCTCTGGAGTTGGCTTTTCTATCTAGATGGTATCTTCACTTCAGATATGTTTAAAAAAAAAATTTTTTTTTTTTTTTTTTTTTTTTTTGAGATGGAGTCTCGCTCTTGTTGCCCAGGCTGGAGTGCAATGGCACGATCTCAGCTCACCGCAACGCCCGCTTCCTGGGTTCAAGCGATTCTCCTGCCTCAGCCTCCTGAGTAGCTGGGATTATAGGCACCAGCCACCACATCCGGCTAACTTCTGTATTTTCAGTACAGACGGGGTTTCTCCATGTTGGCCAGGCTGGTCTCGAACTCCCGACCTCAGGTGATCTGCCGGCCTCAGCTTCCCAGAGTACTGGGATTACAGGTGTGAGCCACTGCGCCAGGCCAGTATGTTCAAATTTATACCATCTCTTTTGAGATGCACAGTGGTAGGACATGAAGGTTGTTAAGTCATCCTAGGTTTAGGTCAGAAAGCAGACTTCTTTCTGCAGAGAAGCCATCAATTCTTTGATACCATCCTATGCTATTAAACACATCCTCTAAGACAGTCACTTGAGGTTGTACTATGTATTGTTTCATCATACACTTCCAACGGTAGTCTGTAAAACTGACCACCAAGTGTCTAGTCACTGCCATAGCAACTTCTACATTACAGAAAGAAACAATTTGGCAATGAAAATGACTTAAAGGGCGCATCATCTCTACTTTTGAATCATCTGACTTCTTTCCACAAGCAATAAAATTAAATATTCAAACTAGGAAATGTATTATTTAAACTGGCAAAAAGATGACATAGAAAGAATGAGGGCAATGGGATGGTGTCCTGGCCGGGGTTGGATCTCAGCCCTGTGCTGCTGGAAGAGCTCTGGCCACCTGCAACCCTGAACTGGAATAATTGAGTGAATAATTATCCTATTTATGTTTATTAATCTCTCTTAAATGTATACATAGCTCAAATTTATTTTCATGTTTAATATTAGATGTGTTTTAGTTTTTATTTAGAAACTTGGTAATGTTTTTGTGACAAGAAATATGCTGTAGGAACTTAGCTCTTATTTATATCAATTAGCCTGTAGTAAAATCGGTTTCATTAATGATCATTTTTGCTTAAAGTAGCAGTTTCCAAGAACTCATCCACAATGTTAAGTGAGGACCTAGTGTACTTCAGCCAAGCAGAATAGGTCAGGACCTCAATGCCCTTTTCAATTGCCTGCAATTGGCCAGATGTAGGCATGAAAGCTGTTGACCCAAGCAGAAAAAAAATCAGGAAGAGCTGAGGATCAGGATGGATACAACCACCCATGAGCTAAAGAGACAAGTTAATTTGTCATGCTGCTCTCAGCCAGGACACTGCCTTCAGCCAGGTTTGACCCTTTAAAGCAGCAGTTACCACCCACACTGTGTCCATCAGAATTACCTGAAATTAATTACCTGAAATTAATATGCAAGTTCTCAGGAGCTACCTTAATAGTTTTTAATTCAGTGGGTGATTCAAATGGATCTCAGAATCTTCATTTCAACATGTAACTGATTTTTTTAATGAGATGATTTGAGAAACCCACTTTAAGAAATACCACTTTTAAAACTAACTGTTCTTGGGAATTCCAGTTGTACCAAAATGTGCCAAGTGTCTCAACAACATGTATTCAAAAGTTCGTACTTACCTCACTGATCTGAGCTGCCATCTTTATTATATACCAAATTTCTACATGTATTTGAGTCTATTCGTGGATTTTCTAGTCTCTTATCTAGACTATTCTATTTACATGCCTCACTGTGGTAATCATGGAAGCTTTAAAATATGTTTTAGTATCTGATAACGTAATTACTCTTCTTTCCACGATATTTCTTGGCTATTTTTTCTTTTGTCATTTTTTTCATATTAACTTTAGAATCTACATGTTCTTTTATTCTTCATTCCTTCCCTTCTTCTCTTTCTTCTTCCCTTCTTTCTCTTTTCATCCATCACTAGGCATGTGCTAATCTTCTTGGCCTCATGCTAATATTAGTCAAGTTATAATTCAATAGCAGGAGAGAAGATACATTTGAGAGGTCACTATCCTATTTGGCAAGAAATATTTGATTTGCTTAAGATCAGAAGAAAGGCAAATTAAAGGAATAGGACTACTAATATTTTAATGAAAGCACATTAAATGTATCAATTACTTTAGGAAGAACTGAAATCTTTACAATTTTGAATCTTTCTATTCAGGAAGTTAATGTCCTAAAAATCTTGTGTTTTTGTGTATGTGTATGTGTGTTCTTCAGGAATGTTTTAATGTACTTCCCATAAAGTTGTATAAATTTATTGTTAAATATGTTCCTGTTTTATCATCTTATTGCCAATGTAGGTGGTATATTCTTTCATTAGCTTTTTTCAGTTATTTATCGTTTGTGTTTCTGAAGGACATCACTTTATGCATATTAATTTTACACCACAATTTGTTACTGAGGACCCATCACTTATAGTACTTTTTTGTTGAATCTCAAGATTGTCAGTTTTGTAATTCAAATCTCTAGAAATAGTAATAACTTTATCATTTCAAATTTCATGACTAATTATCTTGTCTAAATAGCATTGAATAATACTCCCTGTATAAAATATTATTATGTTAAGAAATTGTACATTTTATTAAATGTTCTCATCAAGAATGGATATTGGACTTTGTTTAAAGGCATTTTTTTAATCTATAAAAAGAATGTATATTTTTCCTTCTTGTATATCACGTTTCTGCTTGTGATAAATATATTTCTTAATATTGAACTGCATTTATATATTTCTGAAATAAACTCCATTTTAAAAAAAGATGTACTATCATTTTTAAAATGTAAGTTGAATTCTATTTGTTAACATTTTATTTAAGATTGTGTCTTACATTTGTAAATAAATTGTAATTTAATTTTTTAAAGTCCAGCCAAGTTTTAGAGTAATTTGACCCAGACCCCGCTTGGTTTCCTGCCCCTTCTGCTGAGTCTTATATCTTGGTTTACCAATCACTGAGCCTAGCTCTTTTGTTTGTTTGTTTGTTTGTTTTTTGTCAAAATGTGAACTTGAATAAAGTAACTACAGGACAGTAGAGAGTCAGAAAAACAAGATTTTTAAAAAATGACAAAGATAAAATCTTCCGCTGAGACTGATCAACATTTTCACTCTGTGGAGGTATTATACTTTGTAGCATTTAAAATATGTGTAACATTTCCAAGTTTTCAATTAAAAAACAGGATAGGAATAAAATGATCAAATTAAAAATAAATAAAATTAATTCACTGTTTAATTGAAAAAAATTCATGAACGTGGCCTAGACTTTGCCTCTTGACCATCTGAATTCTAGCTCTTACACGTGTGTTTGGGGACCTTCACGCCTCTCCTTGTAGGGACTTCCTGGGTTTTGCCCCATTTGCATCTTCATGTGACTGGTTTCTGTTTCAGGTTCCTGATCTCATTCAGACTAAATCCAAAAAAATTTCCATTTGTCTCCTTCCCACTTTCTATGTTTAACTTACTCCTAGGATCATCTGATAAATCCTTAAGGACCAAATATTAATTACTTCTGCTGATGAACCCTAACAACTGGTTCTTTACTGCTCCCTTGAGGGCCTTGGCCTCCACACACAGCGTGGCCTGTTCTAGAGGTGCTTAGTCCTTGCCACCTGGCTTATTCTCTCCAGAACAAGGACTAGGTACAAAGAATACACTGTGCTGAGAGCAGTGGAGAAGACAAAGATGAAACCATTCCTATCTTCAAAGGACATAAAAACTAGATGGACAGAGGAGAAGTGAGGCTTATGTGTGTTTAGGATTACAGGGGTTAGAAGGAGGGTGTTATAAATCAGGCATAAGCATTAGTCAAAAACTAGCTATGAGTCTCGGGAGGCAAACGGGTGGTTCAAATGACTCCTACAGTAGTTGAGAAAGGGAAAACAGATGTCACTATGACAATGAGAGAATACTTCATGGAGGACATGCTTCAGAGCTGCTCTGCAAAGGGTAATAACACATGCATGGACCATATGGAGGGAATCCCCTATGGGAAAACATAGCATGAGTGAAAGGATCAGCAGAAATAGGTGAAGATAGGAAGGGGATATTTTGGCTAGAATGAAGGATTTACATGGGGCAGCAGAATGAGAGAAAAGGCTAGAAAGATAGTTTTAATCCAGATTGTGGAGGAATTTACATTTATCTCATCACTAATAGAAGGCTCTCCCTGAAAGCAGATTCTGTTAGTAGGCGAATAGAAAAGAGAATGACAGAGGGGAGGGCAAGAGAGAATCAGATATGGAGGGAACACAGGGCTCAGGAAAAAAAAAAAAACACTGAGTGGTAGGAAGATGAATGAAAGAGAGAAAAATGTCAGCCCTACGGCTTTTTCTATAATCTCATCATTCGCATCCTACAGAGCACATAAAAGGGTTACAAGCTACATGAAATAAGTAATGTGATCAATACCTTTGGAGATACATCCTGTGAAGTACAACAGGGACTCAAACCACACAAAGCCTCCAGAAGAACTGCTTTATGATTCTGTGTGTATGTGTGTGTGCGTGCGCGCGCGTGTGTGTGTGTGTTAAACTAGTGGTCCACAGGTAGGAGTTTTGTTATAAGCAGAGCAGATGTTTACGGTAGTTATTGCTTGAGCCCACCATCAGTGTATCACAGACATATCCCTGCCACCCAGAGATAGGTGACTCTTGCCAGTGTGCGGCCATTGTGTGTAAGCAGCAAGAGTTTCTAAGCTGAGTTCAGTCCCTATATGGATCTTGTTATTCTAATAGATGTCCTGATGAGATCACCAGTTTGTTGTTCAAAACAACAAAAAAAAAGCATAATAAAATTGTCAGTTAAATGAAAAAGCAGCATACTTAACTTGTGTAGTAATTATTATTATTATTATTATTATTATTATTATTATTATTATTTTTGCTACAATAACAAAGTACTCCAGAATGTAGTGGCTTACAGCAGCATAAACATATATTATCTCATATAGTTTCTGTAGGCCAGGAATTCAGGAAAATATTTGCTTGGTGGTTCTAGCTAGGAGTCTCTGGTAAGGCTATAGTGAGGATGCTGGGCAGGGACGTAAACATCTGAAGGCTTGGCTGAGCTGGAGGATCTACTTATTTACATGGCAGATAAACAGGTGCTGGCTTGACAGGAGACTTTTCCATTGGGTTGCTTAACTGCCCTTGTGACATTATGACTGGCTTAACCCAGAGTGAATGATCCAGGTCAAGAAAGAAGTCCCAATGTTTTCTTATGACCTAGCCTTGAAATCCTCACATTATAATTCCCATATTATCCTACTGGTTGCAAAGGTCAGCCTCATTTGGAGACAGTGGGAGGGGCCTATACAAGGACTTGCATGCAATGAGACAAGGCTCTTCAGGAAGTGTTTTGGAATCTGGTTACTATGATAATTCTACCATAAAATGCTGTTCTACAAAAAAAGTATTTTGTGCCTTAGCTAAACTGCTATAGTGAAAAAAAGTCACGTCTCAATGTGACACATTAGTGTATTTAAGATAATTATTGAGTTGGTATTTAAAAAGAAAAATAATTTTATAAGTAAACACAAATCCAAATAATGAAGTTACAGTTAGAGAATGGTATACCTTTTGGAGTCTGCTATTTATTTTAAATAATTTTAAAGTGTGTTTATTTGTTGCATGTCGACTTGCAATAGGAATCCCTTTACAAATTTGCATCAATAAGATTTAAATTTCATTTTTCAGCAATACAATAAACTCGGTTGTGAGAGAAACCCTTTCCAGTGCAATTTATATTAAAATCATGCATAACAGAGGAAGACAATTTGCCACTCTCTTCATTGGTTCTGAGCAGACAGCAGAAAGTATCTCCTCTTCATATCCCTAACCACCTCTCTAAACAGGTTCGGGGCCTAAAACTACACTGCCTATGTGGCTTCCCAAACCGCAGGCCAAAAGTTTGAGTTATAGTTGCCCTAAGTTGATAATGTTCTCAAGTGCCTGGCAGAAGTGAATGTGAACTGTCACTGGGAGAATCTGCTTTAAACACAACCTTCAAATAAGTTCCACTCGTGAAATTCTAAGGAACAAAGGCTCAAAATAAGAACTTACTAAACACTTGAGGCCAACTTTCCTGAGCAAGGGTCAGCTGAGACAATAAACTGCAGATTTAGGACTTCCAAGAATGCAGAGTTTAGAATTATCAGATAAAGATTATAAAATATTTAATGCATTCAAGTAAGTAAAAGAATATGTGGAAAGTAATGCTAAGAAAAAGAGACTATCAAAACTGACCAGAAAGATTTTTAAAAATAAAAAAAAGAGAATTTTTGAAAATAAAAAAATCATAATTGAAATTAGAAAGTAAGTGTATGAATTCAATAGGAGAAAGGATCAGCTAAAGAGTACTAGTGGACTGGAAGATAGAAGTGAAGAAATCATAAACTGTAGGACAGAGAGAGAATGAGATGGAAAACAGCAGAGACTAGCAAAAAGAGCAGTCAGAGTGATAAGGTCCAACTTAAATCATGCAAGAGTTCCAAAATAAGAAAACAAAGAAAATAGGAAAGAGGCAGTATTGAAATAGATAATGGTTAAGAAATTCCCTCAATTAATGAAATAAATCAATTTTCAGGTTAAAGAACTGTAATAAATCTCAAGTACAATGAATAAAAGAGAAAAAACAAAAATCCCCAACCCAAAAGTCTAAAGTCAAAGAAAACAAACAAACAAACAAACAAACAAACAAAAAAACCAAAGAAAATGGAAAAATCAGGAGAAATAGAAAATCCAAAATGGAAAATAAAAAGATAGAGATAAATCCAAATATGTCCATTATTATAGACAGTATAAACTAGTTAAGAGGCAAAGATTGTCAAACTGAGAAAGTCTAGTTATACATTATTTTAAAAAGATACATCTAAAACATAAAGACATGAGAAAGTTGAAAGTAAAATGATGGGCCAGGCATGGTAGTGACTCACACCTATAATCCCAGAACTTTGGGAGGCTGAGGTGGGAGGATTGCTTGAGGTCAGGAGCTTGAGAATAGCTTGGGCAACATAACAAAATCCGATCTCTACGAGAAATTACATAAATAACATTTTTAAAAGTAAAAATAAGAAAAAGAGAAGAAAATGATGAAAAAAGATTTACCAGACAACAGCGGAAGGGAAGAGGAAAAGGGGAGGGCAAAGGAAGGAAGAGGGAGCGTGGGAAAAATAAGAGGGGAAAGCGAAAAAGAAGAGGATGTAAAGGAGGAGGAGAGGAAGGGGGAAAAGGATGAGGAAGTGGAAGGGAAAGATAAAGAGAAGGAGGAGGCAGGAAAGTGTGGGGAAGAGAAAGAAGAAAGTCAATATCGCTTTTAGCTAGACATAAAGAAGCCACTATGTGCTGATAAAAGGTTTAATTCTCCAGAGGATGGACAGAATCATCAGCAAATAAAAATACAGAACATCTGGCTATATTTTAATTTTAGATAAATAACATATTTTCTTAAATATAAGTATGTCCCAGATATTGCATACTAAAAAATTATACTAAAAAATTATTCATTGCTTACCTTAAATTCAAATAGCCTTATATTATATTTGCATCCTGGAAGATGAATGTATCTCCTAACAGCCTCAAAACATATGGAGGAAATATTAATAGAACTACAAAGAAGAATTGATGTATTTGCCATCATTGTGGGAGATTTTAACACATCCTTCAGTATTTGGCAAGTATTCAAGCTTATTCTAATGGACATCCATATAATGTCATACACAAAAAGATATAATACACATTTTTTAATGTTCAAATGGAACATTTACAAAATTTGATCACCTACAAGATCACATAATAAGTCTCAATAAATTTCAATCAATTTCTATTTAAAATTCTATTACAGAATACATTCTTTGATTTTAAGGCAAATAAGTTCCAAACCATTAATGATAACAGAAAAACTGTGGACATTTGGAAATCAAAACCTATCGTTTAGGAAAAGACAATTATAAGAGAAATTAGAAAATACTTGAAATTGAATGATTTTTAGAAACCCACATACTAACACTTGATAAATATGGCTAAAATAGCATTTTGAAGGAGATCTATGGCCTAAGATGTTTATGTTAGAAAAGAAAAAAGGCCAAAAATGGTGAGATATGTATTCAACTTAAGTAGTTAGAGAAATGACAACAGAATGCATGCAAAGAAAGCAAAAGGAAAGAAAAAATAAAGATGAGTGAAATTAAATAAAATGCAAATCAAAGATCTAATAGGATCAGCAAAGCCAAAAACTGGCTCCTAGGAAAAGCTCATACAATTGATACGACTTTAGCAAAATCAATAAAAAGGAGTAAAAGCACTAACAAAAAGTATTAAGAGATGAAACAGTGATTATTACTTCCAATAGATCAAAGATTTAAAGGATAGTTAAGTAGTATATGACAACAAATATGAAAACTTAAGAGAAAAAATTTTCTAGAAAAACATAACTTTCTAATACTAACAATGAAAGAAAATACTTGAATTATATGGAATTATTCTATATGAAAATTGATCAATAGTGAAAATCTTCTCCATTAAGCAGAAAATAGGTCTAGGAGGTATACTGGAACAAAATTCCAGTATTATTTATACTCCCTTAGAAGACAGTAAAAGAGACAATACTCCCTAACTTTGCTACTGAAATCAAAGACAATGTAAGAGAATAAATTACAGGTCAAATTCATTCATGACATAATTGCAAATATTAGCAACCCAAACATAGTAAAAAATAAAAATGATAATATATAATGAACAAGTTGGATTTAACCCAGAAATGCAAAGTTAGTTCAACATTGGAAAGAATATTAATATAACTCATGGCATAAACACAGTAAATAGAAAATAAAGATATAATCATCACAATACTGACAAAATTCAAAAATTGTATATATGAAAACTTAAAAATTACAAAAAATCTGACTGAAAAACTTATACCTAAAATGATACAGTAAAAGCATTTCCATTATTTAAGAGAACCATAAGAATTTCCAGCCAACATTGTACTGGATTTCTTAGAAAAAGAATAAAATATGTAAAGATTAAAGAGATAGAAACCCTACCGCCTTTATTCATGGAAGGTATATACATAACATTTGCAGAGAATGAGTTTGATTATATTTACCATTAGAATTAATAGAAGTTTAGCCTAATAGATGACTTTATCATCAGTTTATCACAGTTAAATAATATCCATATGATTTCACTAAATAGTTGAAAATATATACGTTTTAAAAGTCATTTACAACAACTAAAAATATATGTCTATATCTAACAAATATATGTGAAATCATAAGAGTTATTGAAATAAAGACCTTTATTTATAGTATATGTGGGGAGTATATATGACTGACTGTAAGAGTGAATACTATAAAGATGTCAGTTCTCCCCAAGCTGATCTCTAGATTTAATGCAACTTCATTTAAAACCTCGACTTCTTCTCTAACTTGAAAAGCTAAATATGACATTATGTATTAAAAAAATAGCTAAGGAAATCTAAGACACTCCTTTAAAAAACTGGGCAAAATGACTTGCCTTACCAGATGCCAAGATCTATCACAAAGCTATGATTTAAGCAATACATTATAGGTGCAAGAATAGATTGATAGGTGATAAGAATTTAATATAAATCCAAGAAACAGATTCACAGATAAATGAAAAATTGAAATGTTAATAGAGATGGCATTGCAGATCAGCAAAGAAAAGAATGGCTATTCAAGAAATGGTTCTGGGGCAACTGGTTATGAATATGAGAGAGACATGAAATTAGATCTCTACACCATATACAAAATTCAATTTCAATGTATCAAAAACTCAAATGTGAAAGGCAAAACTTTGAAACTTTTGAACCCAGGAGGCAGAGGTGAGAGTGAGTCCAGATCGCACCACTGCACTCCAGTCTGGGCAACACAGTGAGACTTAGTCTCAAAACAAACAAACAAACAAAAACTTTTAGAAGAAAATGTGTGAGAGTGTTTTCATCAATTTTTGATAAGCTTAAGTCATTTGGAAAAAATATAAAAGAATATATTCATCACCTCCTAGTAGGAAAACTTTCTCAAACAGCATAAAATGTGCAAACAGCATAAAATGTGCAAACCACCATACAGTAATTAATACTTATTAAAACAAATAATATACTACATTAAAAAAATTTTTGTTATTCAGAGACATTAAAAACAGTCAAAAGATAAACACAAAGCTGGTAGAAAATATTTGCAATGCAAATAATGGCCAAAGGAATGGTATCTAGAATATACAAAGTCCTGAGACAATTTTTTAAAAATGCCAATCCAGTAGAAATATATCGGCAAAATATGTGGCTAAACACTTAACAGAAGAGGTCAATAATGATAGGAAGAGCTGATTAAAGCTAATATAAAAGTGTGTAATACAAAGAGTTGCTCATTAGTAATCAGGGAAATGCCTATTGAAACCAAACAGTGATATCATTGCACACATACCACCAGAAGGGAAAAAGTTTAAAAGTCTCAAAATACCAAATATTGGCCAGTAGGTTGGGTAATAGGTACTTTCAAACATTCTTATATCCTATATCCCAACAATCCCATTTCTATTCATATACTCCAAAGAAACCCTGGCATATGTGCCCAAAGAGACATGTTCCAGAACATTCATTAAACTCTTTGCTTTCACAGTAAGAGAGAAAAACAATTCTATTACCTAAATTATATAGTACTAAAAATACATAGGCACAGACAATAATGATTTTTAAAAAATGTATTATTTTAATTACTTACAGCCTGATATTTTATAAGTTGTTTTTAATTTGCTCTGCTGATAGAAAATAAAAATGTGGAGGTTCAAGATGTAGCAACTTGCCTCAAATGATTAAGTAAATTAGCAATTCAAATGACTGAGTAAATTAGCAATTCAACTTATCACCGAACTATACTTTCATCTTCCTGTGCTTTTTTCTTCAGATCTCACCGTCTTCCAACCAAGTTATTAATTTAGTAATTTTCAGTTCTCTTAATAGGATATTTTTAAGTGTCCATGCATGTTTCAAGACATTCCTGAATCCATCAACAGTTTATTTCATTACTCAGGGTGAAGATGGCATATGTTTGGTTGTATTAACATATTCTGAATTATTTTCCTTAAAAACTGAAATAAAACCCACAGGGAAAAACAGATGCTTAAATGAGCCAGGTAGTAACCCAATCTGGCAGAGAGTGAAATTTTGGAAGTACTATTCTCCCATTTGCCATGCCTGATTAGGAATGCGGGAAAAGAAAACTAACTTTCATTGATCATCTACTATGTTCCAGATACTTTGCTTTCAATACTTCATTTAACTCTGAGAAACCCGAAAGATGGGCATTATTTTATCTGGTTTGCTGAAGAAGAAACACAGAGAGAGAGAGAGAGAGAAAGAGAGAGAGAGAGAGAGAGAGATTTCTTTCCCAAGGATCCATCTACTAGGTGGTAAAGCTGGGAACCCAGGTCACTCTGGTCCAGTCCTCATGCTTTTTTCTTCATGTTGTGCCACCAAACACAAGGATTTCTATTTGAAGGTCTCATTCAAGCCATTTGGTGTTCAGCTTTAGGATCTATGCTTCAGGTCAAGGCCTAAGTGAGAAGAGGATGCAGGATGTCTTAGTGACCTCAGTCTCAAAATGTTTCCAAAGCCCCTAAAAAAGGTGGAAAAGCTAGCTAAGAAGAGATCCTGCCTGGGAGTAACTGAGGCAAGGGAGGCCTTCCTTTTGCAAAAGCTATGAGTAGACAGCCCTGAAACAAGATTCAGCTGGAGGATGAAACTGCTTTTCTGAGGACCCCATCCCTCTGGAGAGAATAATTCTGCACTATCTGTGCCATGAGAACAGATGTCAGGCTCCCTAGCTATGAATGAGTAGACATAAAGGCAAAAGACCAAGAGGGTTACCATGTCTTAGGGAAGGAAAATAAAGACTCAGAGGACACCAGGGAACTCACTGTCTTCACTGCCATGAGCTCTTTCTTGCCCAAAGAGAAGAAGCCCTAAGGGAAAATATGGTGTTTGAAATGAACCAATTGAATTCCTAAATTGATTGAATAATCACCTAAAAAAGACTGTCTTAAAACCAAAGACTACATCCTTTGAAGTAATGGTTCATTCTAGGTGTCAACTTGGCTGGACTAAGAAATACCTGAAGAACTGGTAAAACATTGTTTTGGGGTGTGGCTGTGCAGGTGTTACCAGAAAGATTGGTGTGTGAGCCTGAGTGGACTAAGTGGGGAAGGTCTGCGCTTGATGTGGGTGGGTATTATCCAGTCACTGGGGGCCCAGATAGAACAAAAACAGAAGAAAGGCAAATTGATCTTTTTCTCCCCTCGAACTGGGATATACTCTTTTTCCCTTGCCCTTGAATGTCAGGACTCCAGGCTCTTCAGCCTTTAGACTCCAGGAATTACACCAGCACCCCTCTCCACTTACCTCCAACTTGTTCTCAGGCCTTCAGACTTAGACTGAGCCACACCACCACTACTGGCATCCTAGGGTCTCAAGCTTGCAGACAGCCAGTATGGAACTTCTCAGACCTCATAATTTTCATGAGCCAATTATCCTAATAAATCTCCTTTCATATCTCTCTCTCTCTCTCTCTCTCTCTCTTTCTCTCTCTCCTTCTGTCTCTCTCTCACATTGTTTCTGTCTCTCTGGAGAACTCTGATTAATACACTTGACTACAAGTTTTCTGCTACCAAACACAAATGTAGGCTCATGAACAAGGTGAATTTATTTCCAAAGAAATAGTTGCATGTCTATGCAAATGATTTTTGCCTATACGTTTAAAACCCATGATGTAAGCATTATTAATCCCATTTTGTAGATATGAAAATCAGCACTCAGAGAAGTTAGAGGCATTTTCTATAGCCATAGAGCAAGTAAATGGCAAAGTAGAGGATTTATTCGATATTCATTTGTTCCAAAGCTCATTCTCTTTCCACTTCGGTAAAACCTGATTTTTAATGGTAAAATGCTAGAGTAGTCTCCTGCCTCTAGACCTCCATATTCTAAGGTGTGGGCCTTGTTCTTGTTTAGGTATCCTTATGACTGCTGCAGGGCACCTACATGAGGTACATAATGAGTATGATAACAGCAGGAAGTCCAGTGTTTCTGAAATTTCATTCAAGAACAACACATTCCCTACAATTGTCATATTTGATGACTACTTAGTGAACAAGAACATCTCATTGAAAACAAATGTCAGTCCCATTAAGATATAATTATTCTCCTCTTCTACTCTGCTCAAGAAAGAATAGAAACTCTAGACAAATGTGCCTAACTTTGTAAGTTATACATTAACACAAAGCATCCTGCTGTGGGTGCCCTTATTTCCATAAAGCAAATCTCAGCACATAAAAATACAAGCTCCTATAGTGCACACCTTCTTCCACCTCTGGGGGTAAAGGCAGACTCCCCAGTAGGGTGCCTAACTCAAGAATACAGTGCTATTCCAATCCTAATTAATTTCCAGGGTGTGTCCAGCTGTTATGATTTTTACTTTCTATGAGGAAGGGGTGCCAGGGAGCCCAGGAAAGGACTGAAGTGGCTTTTTGGATTCTGGATCTGCTACTATCCATGTCCCCCACTGCCACTGCTCTTATCTACCATGCTCCTACCCCAATACAATTGGCTGCAGCCTGCTGAGCAGTCTTTCTCCGGCAGAAGGAGGGGTGTGGTCATAAAGACCAATAAAAGTTTATTAAAAGGGTAACCATACTGTATTTTCTGGAGGAATCCATATTCCATGTTTCTGTTCTGATTTATACTCATAGTTACATTTGTACTCATCAATATATGCACCCTGCTTATTGGTTTCCCAATCATAGTATCTTGGAAGAATCAGTTGGAGGAGTTGCTGATGAATCTAAAAACAAATTGTATATTGTTTTTAACAAATTCATAAATGGGTTGAGACATGTGGAGTGCCCCAGGGAGGTCTAATATCTTAATGCCCATCCACTGAAATCCCTAAATATTTATTTAACATTAATGCAGATGTCAGAATGAGTGCAGTTTAGGAGGAAAGACAGAGAGACAGGACTGCTGGTGGTTTCAGGATTAGCAGCATATGGTTTCCTGAGCAATTCAGCTCTGGTTCCAAATTTACAAGTATAATCAACGCTATTAACAGAAAAAAAAAGTTTCTAAAAGATAGGGAAGACTGAGCTGCTACAAAAAAATTTACTAACATCCCTCTTTTTTGAGTGATTTCTATTTCCCTTCCAATGGCAACCCCAGCTCCAATGTAATCTTACTGTCTTTGGGCCAAAATTGTTAAGATAGCTATAGCCAGTCATCAAATTGTCTTGACAGCATCCCATCCAAAACTGGTCCTTGATTCCCCAAACTCCTTCAGAACCATCCATCAACAGCCTAAATATAGAAGAAGCTTCTCCTGAGTGTTCCTCAGTAGTATCTTAACACTCCTGAAGTTTCCCTGGGTATGGTCTTTCTTGCCTCATTAAATTAATCAACCTAACAAATTGTGAATATACAGATGTTCCTGATGACCTTTGGTTAGTGAGTTTGACTCTGCCTATTCTGTCTTAACAGAAAACTTAGCAATCTCTTCAGGACTTTACCTTCTAAAGGTCTGTAACTGGATCAAACCAGGCTGCTCATCAGTCAGAGGACAAAAACACAAGAAGCGAAGTATAGTGAAAGGAAAGCCGTTTTATTAATCAAATGCTAGCAGTTGCGAAATGACCAGACTCACGCCTTTAAAAGACCTATCCAACCTTTGGGGCTGAATGAAGGGGTTTAAGAAGAAAAACTTGTATAGGAGATGTGGAGGAGTGTTGTAGGGGGGTGTGGGTCTGTATGTCTTGTTTTGATAGCTATCTTGAGTAATCGCCTGTCTAGAGATCCCGGTGGTGTCATCTTGGCTTTGGCTCGGTGGGTGGAGGACTAATTGTTCGTAACTCCCCTTAAGTGGGAAAATTCTGCATCTGGGCCTGTACCTGGTTTGTTTCAAAATTAGCCCCTGGAATTTCTAAGCAAGCACATAATTAAATAAGCATGCACTATGCACGCAAGTACCTGGTGGACAAAAGAGAAACCAAGAGTTTTAACGTACAAGGCTACATTTTGAGATTAGGAAAGAAAGGAAAAAAAATTTCAAAATGCATTTTGAAGTTAAGCTTCTCAGTTTATAGATCCTCTTACCTATCTAAGCATTTTGTACAAGATCGTGCACATTTTGTGAGATGAGTTCTAGTAAACATAATTATCTCCATGTCCTCATATTTCTAGAAATATGTTCATGATCCTTATAGAGAAGAACCTTGGATGATTTCAGTTACCCTACCCTCAACCTTCTCTCAAATTTCCCCCTTTCCCTATCCCACAGCCATTGTACATGTACAACAACCCATAGTAATGGATTTGGGATAAGTGGTCTGGTGGATCACATACTCATTCCAAAAGATACCAGTAACAGGGTAGGCTTTGCAGTTTCACAGCTATGTGATTGTGCTAGATTTTCTGTTGACAATCCTGTGTTTCTGCCTTGAATTGCAAGTATTGAAAACATAGAAACTACATTTCTCGTATTTCCTCAACAATAGCATTCCTAGTTAGAGTTTTACTAATAGAATGCACTCATATTAAATTTAGAAGTAACAGAGAGCCAGAAGCAATATCATTTCTTTCTGGCATTAGCAGACAGACTCAAGAGCTTTGACAGTCGATGTGAGGTTTTGAACTGTCCTCAGATATTCTGTAAGTCTCTGTCTTTAATGCTGCCAAAAGCATTAAATCATTGGTGGTAGTTTTCTACAATTTCTGCAACGTTCTGATTCTCTGGAAGTTAGTGCAAGCTTTCCCCAATCTTTGCTCCTTTAGCACTTGTAAATGATTTTGTAAGCAACTAATATCCTATATTAAACCTCATCTTGATTGAAATACCTAGAGTAGTTCTGTTTTCCTGACCCAAACTTCCTGACTGAAAGAACAAATAAGGTCCAGTACCCAATAGTTTGTTAACCCTTTTTTCTCCTCCCTTCCTCCCCCTTTTAGTAGTTCCCAGTTTCTGCTGTGCCATTTTTATGTCCATGAATATCCAATATATTTAGCTCACTTACAAGTGAGAACATGTGGTATTTAGCTTTCTGTTCCTGTGTTAATTTGCTTAGGATAATGGTCACCAGCTGAATCCATATTGCTGCAAAGGACAAGATTTCATTCTTTTTTATGGCTGCATAGTGTTCCACAGTGTGTATGTGCCACATTTTCTTTATCCTATCTACATTGATGGGCATCTAGGTTGATTCCATGCTTTTGCTCTTGTGAATAGTGCTGCAATGAACATACAAGTGCATGTGGATTTTTGGTAGAATGATGTATTTTCTTTTGGATATATACACAGCTGGGTCAAATGGTAGTCCTAAATTCTTTGAGAAATCTCCAAACTGCTTTTCACAGTGGCTGGACTAATTTACATTCCCCAAAACAGCGTAAAGTGTTCCCTTTTCTCTGCAACCTTGCCAACATCTGTTGTTTTTTGACTTTTTATAACAGTCATTCTGACGGATATGAGATAGTATTTCACTGTGCTTTTGATTTGTATTTCTCTGATTAGTGACATTGCGCATTTTTTCATCTGTTTGTTGGCTACTTGTATGTCTTCTTTTGAGAAGTATCTGTTCATATTTTAAAAAGACTTTCAAACACGAAACGTAGTAAATTAAGTTCTTTAGTGGAATTTAAGTGGCAATATATGTTTAATGAGAAATATAAAATTTCTGACTGTTATTGCAGAAGTCATTCATGTATTCATAAAATGAATTGTAGTGGATATCAACTAGCTTAGTTGTTTAAATTTAACTGACTGCATTTAAGAGTGATATGATAATTTTATTTTAAAACGTCCATATTTTCAACGCATAGAGAATTATATCCATTGCAATTATTGAAACATAGGTGGAAAATCTTTAGCTATCAACTTAAAATTATGAGCAGCTGCACAGTTTTACAAAATTATTTTAGGAAATACACAAACCAAAGCTATTGATGGGTATCTTTGACTCTTGCCCATACCTGTCCATAAGAGAAGAGAAAGGCTACTGCAAATGGATTCGGAAGGTAAAAATTTCCTTTCCAAAAATCAACAGTCGGCCGGGCGCGGTGGCTCACGCCTGTAATCCCAGCACTTTGGGAGGCCGAGGCGGGCGGATCACAAGGTCAGGAGATCGAGACCATGGTGAAACCCTGTCTCTACTAAAAAATAGAAAAAAATTAGCCGGGCGCAGTGGCGGGTGCCTGTAGTCCCAGCTACTCGGGAGGCTGAGGTAGGAGAATGGCGTGAACCCGGGAGGTGGAGCTTGCAGTGAGCCGAGATTGCGCCACTGCACTCCAGCCTGGGCGACAGAGCGAGACTCCGTCTCAAAAAAAAAAAAAAATTAAAAAAAAAAAAATTAAAAAAAAAAATCAACAGTCGATTATGGATTCATGTAGATTAATATGTCTTTGTTGAATTCCAATGCATTAGTTCCTAACTCAGCTCCCTTCTCTTTTTCTCATGTTTATCGCTAGCCTAAGCCTTATGCTTGAATTGACTTCTTCCTGTGTCATCTGCTCTGCTTGCAACTTTGGACACTGACTCTAGTTCTTACACCATTACCCTTCTACTACTAACTAATGTTAGTTAGTTGATCTCACCTGCATTTCCTTCTCAGCTTACATCTCTAAATTTTCCCCACAGGACGATTAGTCAAATCTCAAACATTCTTGCATCTTCCAGGTAGATCTGGTACGTTGCTCTTTGACTTAGTCTTGCCTTTAGGACTCTTGATAACTTCACACCTGGCCTATGTAAACTGGTGCATTCTCTGATCTGTGTCCTGCATAAATTGTTCTGCCAAACAGTCTGGCTTCATTCCCAAACCCGATCCGTTTTATTTGCCTGCTTTATCACTGCCAAAAATGTGGCATAATAATTAACAGTTATTGATAATAGCTGTAGGTTGATGAGAAAAAATGATGCATTATAACTTAGACTTTGTTTGCTTTATATTTCATGTCACAGAAAAGACCTTTAAACTAGCATTTCTTATAAAGTTCATCTGCTTAATAAAGAGTTCTGCTCTATCTTCTTTTATTTCCATTTTTCGTTTTTTACGTATTATTATTTAGAGACAGGGTCTCACTATGTTACCAAGGTTGGCTGGCCTTGAACTCCTGGGCTCAAATGATCCTCCCACCTCAGCCTCCTAAGTAGCTGGGGCTATAGGCACATGCCACCACACCCTGCTTGATATGGTTTGGCTGTGTCCCCACCCAAATCTCATCTTGAATTATAGTTCCCATAATCCTCATGTGTCATGGGAGGGAGCTGGTGGGAGGTAATTTAATCATGAGGGCAGTTATCCCCATGCTGCTTTTCTCATGATCATGAGTGAGTTCTCACGAGATCTGATGGTTGTTTTAAGGGGCTTTCCCCCTTTTGTTCAGCACTTCTCCGTCCTGCCATTATGTGAAGAAGAAAGTGTTTGCTTCCCCTTCCACCATGACTGTAAGTTTCGTGAGACCTCCCCAGCCATGTGGAACTGTGAATCAATTAAACCTCTATCCTTTGTAAATTACCCAGTCTTGGACAGTCCTTTCTAACAGTATGAGAACTAATACACTTCCTGTTTACTTTTAAAAGGGAGGACTTGCAAGACTAATATGGATGTCTATGCTTCTCTGGCCAGTTAGCACAGTTGAGATCATAATTATATCAATTACCTAATAATCATGCCTGCACACCCCCACCTGCCAGAGTAGCAGCACCCTAGTCCTTCTTGGGTTTTCCTCTCTCTCAATGCCTCTTAAGGAGTGCTCAAGACCAAGGGTAACAGAGATTTGCTTTTGTCCCATAGTCACACTGTGCTTTCCTTTTCCTCTTGAGCCACTCTATCGTACTTTCTCTTATCTCTTTCTGTGACTCTAGGACTTCAGCACTCTCTTGCCTGCTGGCACAAGCTGGGGGGTACAGGTGGGAGGCAGTAGACAGATGTAAAGGACCAGTGCTGCTCTCCTCCAAGTCCTCTCCTTCACCATTGCTTTCCTATGAATACTTTAAAGCAAAAGTAAAATAAGAATACTCAGGGCTTAATTTTTAAAGAGGGCACCTCATTTTATCCAAACATTAGTAGGTACAGACCTGCTGCTTGGACAATATCACCTCAGCAGAGGCAACACTTCTGATGGCCACACTTCTAAATTTTAGTAAAAACACCTAAGAGGAAGCAATGAACTTCTTGACTACTGAACATATCAACATAAAGCATGAATGTTTGAGTCAGAAGGAACTGACATCAAGATTTTGCCCTGCCTCTGTTTTTTTCTTAGCGAAGTGATCTTGGGAAAGTCATTTAACATCTCTCTACCTAAGTGTCCTTGTCTGAAAAATGAGGTTAATAAAATTATTTGCCCCATAGGTTTATGGTGAGAGTTTACAAAGATGATGAAGGGCTTAGCCCAGTGCCTAGCAAATGGTAACACTGTACCATTTGGTTATCACTAAAACTATTAGTATATGTGGTGCCCGTGTGAATGCCACAAATGGCCAAAACTGTATTAATAAATAAGAGGCTTCCTAGGATAGGAGAAACAATAAACCTGGAAGAGAAGAGCCTAGAAATTGCACTCTACATTCCCTATTCTGTAGGTCATCAGAATGGCTCTTCACACATACATAGTTGCGTTTGTTTTTATATTTCTGTTTCACAGGATTGAACACAACAGAAGAGGTTTCTATGGAAACATGTGCACCTTACAATTCTTATTTATGGGAAATCATTTCCATAAAACTTGGATATGTTCTTGTTAGATATCAATTGTCATTTGTCATCTCTGTTATCACGCCGTCCACTTTTGTACAGTTTCCGACTGTAGTGTAGCCAATATTTTGAGCGCAGGGAGCCCACACTGGGCAAACCATGCTCCCCTTCGTATTAGTTAAGCATTTCTTCCATCATTGGTGATTAGCATTTGACAGCAATCTGGTAAGGTAGGCAGAGGAATGTAAGCAGAATATCATGAAAAGAAACTTTGAGTTCTGATAGTACAGGCCTGCTTTCTCCTTTCTATGGCAACCACAAGTACCATCAGATCACAAAAAGGAATATTCTGCAGCTTATAGGATTTGAGTGGGTGTTTACATATGCATTGTCTCTGTGAACTGTGGAAGCAATTAAAATGCATGATGTGCCAATATGTAATTGTAATGAAATTTCCATTACTCAGTGCCTGGAAAATGCTCTAATTTCCACTGACCATTTACTTTAGAGGTTTGGGTCTAATAAAAACCCAGAAAATATTAAGAAGATGTGGGTTAAAACCAGAAAGGTATATTTTCAAAAAGTTATGGCCAGAGTTCAAAAGTTAGGAATAAACAAAGATTTAAGAATTAATGAACTCGTTTTTAAGATTTATCCTTGTGATTTTCTATGTGCGTCTTCTACATTCCTATAATTACATACTGATTATACAATGTAAGCCATCATGTTCTTTCTTTTCTTTCTTTTTTTTTTTTTTTTTTGAGATGGAGTTTTGCTCTGTTGTCCAGGCTGGAGTGCAATGGTACAATCTTGGCTCACTGCAACCTTTGCCTCCCAGGATCAAGCGGGATTCTCCTGCCTCACCCTCCCAAGTAGCCGGGATTACAGGCATGTGCCACCAGGCCCGGCTAATTTTTTTTGTATTTTGTAGAGATGGGGTTTCACCATGTTGGTCAGGCTGGTCTCAAATTCCTGACTTCAGGCGATCCACCCGCCTCTGCCTCTCAAAGTGCTGGGTGTTCTTATAAGAGTACGTGTTTACTTCTGGATCATGTGGTTTGTTTTGGGAAGTGGGAGAAGGTAAGCTTATAGGAAGGATGCTTGAATGTTGAGCCAACAAATAAGAACAGACACACATAATGAAATGGAAGAGCCACAGCAACTTGGGATACTTAAGGCCACTGAGAGAGGGGACAAATTGTTGTTGCTATTGTTATTTTATTTTGTTTTGGCTTGAGGAATTTAGACCTCCATATCCTAATGTGATAAGCAGTGGCACCTCTTAATATTGTTGAACGTAAAAATAGATTTGGTTTGTTTATGTTTAACTGCAAACCAAGTGGCAGGTGATGGAATGTCCCTTGCAAGCCCAGTGAAATAATTATAACAAAATGTTTACGGCCTGGAACACTATGAGAGTATAGGTTTAAGACTAAAGAATTAGAAATAAACTTAGAGGGAAGTTTTAGTATTGACACATTCCAAGAGTAAATTTAGAGTATAAAACCTTATACTTTTGGACACAGTTCTACGGACAACTAATGAATTTTAGACAATAATGTTAAGATGAGGTCCACTGAATTCCCTGGGGAATCAGTCAGCTCCAGTGTAAGAACAAGTAAATTTTCATGTTTCCACAAACAGCAGAGTCCCATATGTCACTTATTAACCATCATAGTTACTGGTAAGTTTGTTTTCAAGGCTTCATGTTGTTTAAGAAAACGAAGCAGCAGTCAGGCATGACTCAGCCAACAGGCACTCACTGAGTGTCCACAGGAAGCACGTTCTAAGGAACACACCACAAAACCTTTCATTCCTAGAAATAAAAGGTGGATTTTCCTTGCCTACCAGACCACAGAATTGTGATATATTTAGCGTAAAGAAAATATTACCATACAAACAGTATATAAAATAGGATCCATTTTGTGGAGATTAAGAAAGTATAAATTACATAGATCAAACTACAGACAACGTCCAGGCACTGAGTAATGGAAATTTCATTAAAATTACAAACAAACAACAAAAAAATATATACAAACCAAGTGTAACTGGGTGGTGAACACTTTGGAGATTATTATTCTTGTTTCTGTAGGTCTCTTGATCATTCGACATTCAAAAAAGTGTTGTGTTCATGTAATTTTAAAGAGGGTTTTTTGAAGAAAGAATAACCAAGTTATTCTACAAACCTACAAGTAGCTGATAATCTTGGCCTACAATAGGAAAATGCTAGTATAATTGATGGGCTAGGAGGCTGCAAGCAGTGAGTTTAAATTTGGAGCCAACACATCTGTGTTTAAATATCTGACAATCTCACTGTTTGTCATTCCTGTCTACAAAATGGCAAAAATGTTCTGTTTCCTTTCTCATTTCACTTAAAACTGAAAATAGTACTCACACAATAGACATTTTGATTAAAACATTGTCACTAGATAGAGCAAAACAGTAGATTAAAGAAATCTGGCTTTTGTCAATGATTGAGCTAAGAATTTAAATAAAACAAATCTTGATAAATATCTCAAGTGTAGGTTGCCAAATATGAGAAAATAACTTTAGGATTTTCAGTAAGGAAAACACTATGAGGATTTTATTCATTAATTCAGCAAATATTTATGAGGTAACAAGGTAGCCTATTCTAAGTGCTGGGATGAAGCAGGAAACAAGTCAGGAATGGTTCCAGTCTCATGTAACATTCGTTCATTCTAGTCACAGAGATGAACAGTAACCCAAACAGAGACAAATACTTACATAATCATAGATGGAAGTTTTATAAAAGGTGAAGGGCAGGATGCTATACTGAAATTTATCAGGGGCACTATTCTACTCTGAACTATCAATGAAGTCATCACTGAGAGACATTTAATCTAGGCTCTAGTTACAAGTAGAACTTGATCAGGACAATGATGGGGTAGGAGTAAAGGGAAAGGGCTTTGGGGAAGAGAGAATCCTAAGTGCAAGATATCTTAGGCATTAAAGAAGGTTAAGAAACTGAAAGAAGGAAAAATGAAGCTGGAGTATGGTTTGGAGGGATAGAGGGGATGAATGGCTTACTAGATTGTGTTAAGAAGCTTAGATATGATCCTAAAAGCAATGAAAAGCTCTTTTATTAGCACATGAAGCCAACTCAACTCTTGTTTAAATAGTAACTACATATATTGCATATATAAAAATTATTTTATCTCTTGAATTGATCAGTATTGAAATGTAGATTTTCAGAAGTTTTAGACAACATGTTTTGTAATAGGAGAAAAATCAACATAGGATTTACAGAATTAAAATCTATTCATGATGTGAATCTCATTTAACCAGTATAACTGTTTTACTAACTCATTTTTTTTTATGCCAATTTACTTTGGAGCCACCACTGTTTCTTGTTAGAGGAAATTTCAGGATATCATTCTGGAGGTTTTTCCTACTCCTCAATTTATCCAAGAACACCAGGAACCTAATTCAATCCCAAGTGTATCAGTTCAGCTTCCAAAACTCCAAATGGATAGGAGCTGGATCCTGGCTAGTGCATCTGTGCCACATGGTTGTTCAACATGGTTTGGCACTGTTGAAGAGCAGCCCTGCACAGATGAGCAGACTGTGATTGTCCACTACTGCTAAAGCACACTCATGATGATCAGGTCTTAGCCCAGGCTTTGGGTGTGCCCATGCTGTGGGGGATGCCTATGCTTTTGGGGGTGCCTATGCTGTATAGGGATGATTATTTCTTGTTCTACTTATCATGAACTATTTCAAACATATACCAGAATATAGGATACCCATCATCCAGTTCAGTACTTTTCAACGTATGGATAATCTTGTTCATCTATATTCTTCCCTACCTATCTCCTCACACCCAACGTTTTAAAGGAAATGCAAGAATCATATCATTTCATTTGTAGTATTATTTGCAGCACTGAAAGATAAGGATTATTAAAAAGAAAACCTAAACCCATTTTAAATGTGATGCCGTTATCACACTTAAAATATAAATATGTGCATTTTATCATCAACTATCCAATCAGCATTCAAATTCCCCCAGTTTTCTCAAGATATTTTAATAATTTATTTTTATAATTTGTTTGTAGAAATCAGAATCCAAATAAAGTTCATAACTGCAACAGGTCTCTTAAGTCTATTTTATTCTATATGTTCCCCCTCTACCTTTTTTCTTTTTCCATAGATAGATAGATTAGATAGATGATAGATTTTTAAAAATAAATGATAGTTTGTCCTATTTTGTTTTCTATTGTCGGGATTTTGCTGATTGCATCCCATTAGTGCCACTTAACATATTCTTTGGTCCTCCTATATTGATGGGAAATTATTAGAGGCTAATTAGATACAGGTTGGATTTTTGTGGTATAATGACTTCGTGGGTGGTATTGTGTACTTCCATCAGGAATATTTATCTAAATGTCTTCTTTTTGACATGTTGGCAGTAATGGATGACTATTGCCTAGATTCATTAATACATCAATTATGGTTTGCAAAATGTGATATTCTTTCATTTCTTCTTCAGTCCTTGATTGGATATGTCTATAAAAAATCTCCTCCTCAAATATTTGGTTACCCTGGGATCACTGGTAGACAACTGAAACCTAATTGAACTTAAATTTGTATCACCTTTCTCCTACGCTAAAATTCCGGGTTCCCAGTGACAGCAACATAATTACTCATTTGCTTTATTCCACAACACACAAAAAATAGTCTCAGAAGAGCAACATCACTATCACATATGGATACCAATAAAATTAACAAATTTTCTTTTTAATTCCTTTTTGTCTTTAGGTTATAGTCTATAGGCAATGTACACTGAAATCACTGTGCCTTAAGCTTATTTGAAAAGTTGTACCACCAACTTAATAAGCAATTAACTTCCATTTCCATTTGCCTTCAATTCTTAGTGGCTGATTTTCTAAATTAAATTTTGTTCTATATTTGTGCAAAAGATTTACATGGCCCTAAAGTCAAAACTGCAAGCAAAGTGTATTTTTGAAATTTTAGTTTCTATCTTTGTCTTTGCCATACTAGTCTTCTCCTTCTACACAGTAACTTCTTTTTCCCATAAGTTTAAAGTTATCCTTTTATGGTCCTTACCTAGGTAAACAGTAGCATTTTATAGACACTTTTTCTTGCTAAGTGATAAAGTAATTTCTAATTTACATTCCCACGTTCAACTGCTGTTTACCAAGTATAATCACTGGAACATAATAACTGGGACCAAATGTAATCACTAAAACTAGAGACCCACTCTCATGGACATCAGGAGCCTGTCACTCTTCTATAACACTGGCTTTTGGTCAGGACCAACCTGGTTTATTCTAACAGGCCTCTCTAAACTCTGAATCTTAGAAAGTCAATAGCCTCCTAAGCCTCCTAACACAAGTAGATTCATTCTACCTACTCCCTGCTCAGAGCTCAGCATATGGGAAAGACAGCTTTTGTTTAGTCTCACAAAACAAAACAAAAAATCTAGCTATGCATTTCTCTCAGGATACTGAGTTTCCTTCTACTGAAAGAAGAAAGGGAATGAACTTTTTGCAAGAGGAACAATCTTTGGAAAACAGATCTCCTTCAACATGACCTTCTGTCTCCCCCAGTAACTAAGAAAGCTGGTAACAGTTTCCCCATAAAACAAGAAAACCAATTCCATGTAAACTAATGCTACCAGAAATCTCCTAGTAGTTGAGAAATATTAAGTCATAATCATGTACTTCATGAAAATACCACAATTGTTTAACAATTAAGAGAATGCTTTCATGATAACTATTCATCTAATCTGTACGGAAAATCTGTGAAATATGTAGTACTTTAGCCTCTCCCTTTTTCTTTTCATTTTTGAAAAGTGAGGAAATAGTGACTTGCCCCAAAATACGCAGCCAAACAAGGTGGAAAAGGAAAAATAAACTCCAAGTGGTTTAATTCTAGTTTTCATGCCCTTTTCACTTTCTGTACAACAGCAATGAATCAACAACTGACCGTATAAACTTATGCTTTCACAAGAAGGTCAGTAGATGACCAAATAGTTTGAATGTTTAGAAAACATTCTCTGACTGGGAAAGGTAAATGGCAGGGAGGAGGGAGGATGAAGAGAGGCGAGTTAAAGGGTACAAACATACACTAAGAAGGTATCAATTAATGTTTGATTGCAGAGTAGGATGACTATACTTTAAAAAATGTATTGGACTCTGTTGATAGACACCCCAAATACTCTGACTTGATCACTATGCATTAGATACGTGTAAAAAAATCTCATGTACCCCATAAATTTGCACAAATAATAAAGTAATAAAATATTTGCCATAATGCTTTACAATTAGCAGTGAAAGCAGTCTTAACACTCTACCATAAACTATTTTAATTTTATTGTTTTTGAATTTGACTGAAAGGATTAGGCTGGTAACATACATGAATAAAAATAAATATATCATTGTAAAAAAAAAAAGAAAAGAAAACATCCTCTGGATAACTATGTGTGTGTGTGCGTTTTTTTTAAAATTATACTTTAAGTTCTAGGGTACACATGCATAACGTGCAGGTTTGTTACATATGTATACTTGTGCCATGTTGGTGTGCTGCACCCATCAACTCGTTAGCACCAATCAACTCATCATTTACATCAGGTATAACTCCCAGTGCAATCCCTCCCCCTTCCCCCCTCCCGGTGATAGGCCCTGGTGTGTGATGTTCCCCTTCTCGAGTCCAAGTGATCTCATTGTTCAGTTCCCACTTATGAGTGAGAACATGCAGTGTTTCGTTTTCTGTTCTTGTGATAGTTTGCTGAGAATGATGGTATCCAGCTGCATCCATGTCCCTACAAAGGACACAAACTCATCCTTTTTTATGGCTGCATAGTATACCATGGTGTATATGTGCCACATTTTCTTAATCCAGTCTGTCACTGATGGACATTTGGGTTGATTCCAAGTCTTTGCTATTGTGAATAGTGCCACAATAAACATACGTGTGCATGTGTCTTCATAGCAGCATGATTTATAATCCTTTGGGTATATACCCGGTAATGGGATGGCTGGGTCATATGGTACTTCTAGTTCTAGATCCTTGAGGAATCGCCATACTGTTTTCCATAATAGTTGAACTAGTTTACAATCCCACCAACAGTGTAAAAGTGTTCTTATTTCTCCACATCCTCTCCAGCACCTGTTGTTTCCTGACTTTTTAATGATTGCCATTCTAACTGGTGTGAGATGGTATCTCATTGTGGTTTTGATTTGCATTTCTCTGATGGCCAGTGATGATGAGCATTTTTTCTTGTGTCTGCTGGCTGTATGAATGTCCTCTTTTGAGAAATGTCTATTCATATCCTTTGCCCACTTTTTGATGGGGTTGTTTGTTTTTTTCTTGTAAATTTGTTTGAGTTCTTTGTAGGTTCTGGATATTAGCCCTTTGTCAGATGAGTAGATTGCAAAAATTTTCTCCCATTCTGTAGGTTGCCTGTTCACTCTGATGGTAGTTTCTTTTGCTGTGCAGAAGCTCTTTAGTTTAATTAGATCCCATTTGTCAATTTTGGCTTTTGTTGCCATTGCTTTTGGTGTTTTAGACATGAAGTCCTTGCCCATGCCTATGTCCTGAATGGTATTACCTAGGTTTTCTTCTAGGGTTTTTATGGTATTGGGTCTAACATTTAAGTCTCTAATCCATCTTGAATTAATTTTCGTATAAGGAGTAAGGAAAGGATCCAGTTTCAGCTTTCTACTTATGACTAGCCAATTATCCCAGCACCATTTATTAAATAGGGAATCCTTTCCCCATTTCTTGTTTTTCTCAGGTTTATCAAAGATCAGATGGCTGTAGATGTGTGGTATTATTTCTGAGGACTCTGTTCTGTTCCATTGGTCTATATCTCTGTTTTGGTACCAGTACCATGCTGTTTTGGTTACTGTAGCCTTGTAGTATAGTTTGAAGTCAGGTAGCGTGATGCCTCCAGCTTTGTTCTTTTGGCTTAGGATTGTCTTGGAGATGCGGGCTCTTTTTTGGTTCTATATGAACTTTAAAGCAGTTTTTTCCAATTCTGTGAAGAAACTAATTGGCAGCTTGATGGGGATGGCATTGAATCTATAAATTACCTTGGGCAGTATGGCCATTTTCACGATATTGATTCTTCCTATTCATGAGCATGGTATGTTCTTCCATTTGTTTATGTCCTCTTTTATTTCACTGAGCAGTGGCTTGTAGTTCTCCTTGAAGAGGTCCTTTACATCCCTTGTAAGTTGGATTCCTAGGTATTTTATTCTCTTTGAAGCAATTGTGAATGGAAGTTCATCCATGATTTGGCTCTCTGTTTGTTTGTTACTGGTGTATAAGAATGCTTGTGATTTTTGCACATTAATTTTGTATCCTGAGACTTTGCTGAAGTTGCTTATCAGCTTAAGGAGATTTTGGGCTGAGACAATGGGATTTTCTAAATATACAATCATGTCATCTGCAAACAGGGACAATTTGACTTCTTCTTTTCCTAACTGAATACCCTTGATTTCTTTCTCTTGCCTGATCACCCCAGCCAGAACTTCCAACACTATGTTGAATAAGAGTGGTGAGAGAGGGCATCCCTGTCTTGTGCCAGTTTTCAAAGGGAATTTTTCCAGTTTTTGCCCATTCAGTATGATATTGGCTGTGGGTTTGTCATAAATAGCTCTTATGATTTTGAGATACGTTCCATCAATACCGAATTTATTGAGAGTTTTTAGCATGAAGTGCTGTTGAATTTTGTCAAAGGCCTTTTCTGCATCTATTGAGATAATCATGTGGTTTTTGTCTTTGGTTCTGTTTATATGCTGGATTATGTTTATTGATTTGCATATGTTGAACCACCCTTGCATCCCAGGGATGAAGCCCACTTGATCATGGTGGATAAGCTTTTTGATGTGCTGCTGGATCCGGTTTGCCAGTATTTTATTGAGGATTTTTGCCTCGATGTTCATCAGGGATATTGGTCTAAAATTCTCTTTTTTTGTTGTGTCTCTGCCAGGCTTTGGTATCAGGATGATGTTGGCCTCATAAAATGAGTTAGGGAGGATTCCCTCTTTTTCTATTGATTGGAATAGTTTCATAAGGAATGGTACCAGCTCCTCCTTGTACCTCTGGTAGAATTCAGCTGTGAATCCATCTGGTCCTGGACTTTTTTGGTTGGTAGGCTATTAATTATTGCCTCAATTTCAGAGCCTGCTATTGGTCTATTCAGAGATTCAGCTTCTTCCTGGTTTAGTCTTGGGAGAGTGTAAGTGTCCAGGAAATTATCCATTTCTTCTAGATTTTAGATAACTATGTTTTTATGAACAAGAAACAAGGAATCTGCTTATACAACTGGCAAAACAGTTCAGAGAAATGCCTCCCGTACAGCTATGGACAAACATATATTACTAAAACTTACTAAAGGAGTTGCACTTGGTGAAATGAATGTGTGCCTACCAAAAAAATTGAGTTCCTATAATTTAATAATAATTCTCTAGGGATAGTGCTATGGAGGCCAAGCTTGTAAAACAGAGGATCTTTCAGTAAAACAAAAAATGTGAAACCACATTCTAATTGACTTATTTTGTGGATTTGAATTTACGTACACTATGGTTTTCTCCAAAGGAAGTAGCATTTTGTCCTATAGCCAAATAGATTTCTGAGATAATCCAAACCATCTGAATAGCCTAATGGCAATTCAAGTTTTCTCCTGTCTCTGTTCTACGTAGCTGGCTGGAGAGAACATTTCTGATATCTCTGGGACTTAAGAAAGGCAATGGCTATGGCTTGACCCCCAGTGTACCATACAGTTAACCAAACCACTGACCCTGAAGAAAAGTCATTTCAAGGTTGAAACTGTAATGAATTCTTCTTCCTCACAATCTATTCAATGAAAAGAAAAGGCCAGATGGCATGTCAGAAACCCATGGTGTCTGATAAGAAATATACATTGGCTTAAAAACTGTAATGAAGAAATCTCCAGTTCCCCAAATGAAATATAAAAGAGATTCAAAACTAGGATTTCTTTTCAAATGAGACCTACAAATTCATGGGATGTTTCCTAATTATGAATATCTATCATTTTATCAATAAAAGCACATTCTTCCAATACAACATAAAAATGTTAATAATTTCAAAACATTGGTGGTTTTCTTCACCTTTTCCTTTGTATGACTTTTGCCTAGTTGGTCTGAAGTATCCATCTATAGGTAAAGGGAATCCAAAAAGATTAAACATTCTTGCAAAAAGTAGCAAGGAGACAGAAGAGGGTAATACCAGTTCCTAACATTTAAAATTCAATTTTCCAGCAGGAAAATAGGATAGGCTTGGAAGCTATGAGCTGTTACAGAGAAAAGATTTCCTAACTTACTTTAGTGATTCTTCTTGCACCCTTGTAGACATTCCACTCTTTTTTTCTTATGTGATGAGTTGTCTTTCTCTATTATGCAAATTGAGCATTTATGTGGGTAATAGGGGAGAGAGCTACATTAAAAACTAAGTTCAGTGAGAAGTCATTGAAAGGTTTTAAAAACAGAAATGGCACAATCTAATTTATATCTTTAAAATATTAACTTTTGTTGCTATAAAAATAATGGATTGTAGAGGAAGAAGAAGAAAGCAGAGAAATCATATAGTGAGTTATTGCATTATTTCTAGAAAGATATGATGATGTCTTGGACTAGAAGAATAAGTGGTGATGATGGAAACATGGAGAGAGTTATGTAATTGCTGACAGCACTTACTGGTAGATCAGACTTTGTGTGTGAGAGACAGACCAAAGATGACTCCTAGAACTTGGGCTTGAACAAACTGGATGAATGGTGGTGAAATGCTTCCAGAGGCACCGGATTGGAGATAGAAATTTAAGATTGTATGTTGGCCATGTTGTTTGAAATGCAGGGTATATGTTCAAGCAGAGATATCAAGTACAAAAATAAGAAATGTACCAGCTAACCCCTACCTACCTTTGGGCCTGCATCTTCCATCACTCTCCTCATTGCTGATGATATTCAAGTCACCCTGGTCTTTTTTTTCCTCGAATGGGCCAAACTTTTTCTCTTAAGGCTTTTGCACTTATTACTTCTATCTAGAACTCTTCCCGTTCAGATCTCATATGGTTGGCTATATATACAATCATTGAGCTCAAACATGATCATTGGGAGGTCTTCTCTAAAACAAATAAAATAGCACCACTCCTACCCATCATGCTTTATAACATTGTCCTACTCTATTTATTTCACAATTCATCACTTTCTGAAATGCTCTTTTCATTTATTTACTCTATGCCACTTTTTACTAAAATGTAAGTCTGTAAGAATTTGCTTGCCTTATTTGTCACTAGATCTTCAGTACCTAACACATAGTAGGTGTTGAATAATTTTTTATTGAATAAAATAAGTAACTAAATGTATGAATACATCATTTATTGTTGTTGTTATTAATATAATCCCTTCTTGTGGTGAATGCTACTAAGTCCCCACCTGGTTAATCTCCATCACAATATTCTCCAGCTGTTTATGAATTTTTGAGGGTGTGCTCAGGAGTAACTTCCTCAGGTATTCTCAGACACAAGTTCTTCAGATTTATCCTCTGGCTTCTTCAGAGTGAAGTCACTTGCCCAAGGCCACAGGCATTTAGTGTTAGTACTAGGGTTGGAATTCAAAGTCCACACTCTTTGAATACATACTGTTCCCTCATAGCAAGTGTTCAGATCCTATAAAAGTTCTAAGAAGAATGGGATTAATAGATAAGAAAGCTTTTTTCTACAAATGTAAATGTACCCAAGCATTGTGTGACTTTTATAAATGGCATTCAATCTCTAATCTTTCCAACCCCTCTGACACATTATTTTAAGAAATGTCTCTTTACTTGGAATGTTACATTTCTAAAAACTACTTTGTAATGACCCTTCAAAAATGTTTGTTCAAGACAATAAAAACTGTTACTTTGGTATGTATTTTGATCCTAGAAAACATAACCTAGATTATATCCATTTAAGAATCAATTCAAAATTCCCTTTTTGAAAGGGATTGATAAATTTGCATTGGTCCTGACAAGAAGCAAAAGAATATTTTTTTACAGACAGGAAAAGGATCAGTGTGGACCATGAGCTGAGACTCAAGAGTGGAGTCCTGATTCCAAAATGAAAAAAAGAGAAATTGTTGTGAAAATGGAAGTAAATTTTGTCATGCTGTGACACGCAGGTGAAATTCCAGTGGGTTGCTAGTAGATATTCACAATGCAAAGGAAATGCTCCCAAATTTATTCAACAACTTTTGAACCCCCCTCCCAATATGAGGACGCAAAACAGTTGAGAGAGTAGAGAATAAAGGATCTTGTGAGGAGACCTTGGCAGAGAGCTGTGCTGTGAGTCTCACCCCTTCCACCAGCTTAATTATCAGTGAAGAGGAAGGAGGACCTCACACTGCTGCTCAGGGAGCCCGTTACCCATGGAGTTGGGGGTAGTGGACCAAGGAATCTCTCCTTCCTGGGAAACTAGAGCGTTAGAGAGGCTGGTGAACTGCTTTGAGGGAGCTGAAAGGGTAACACTGTGCTGAGATAGGCCTGCACCCTTAGACTTGTTACTGCAAGGGATGTGGAGTGTATCCCAGGAAACAGAGGAGGCCCTGCAGCAGACAACTGGCACAGATGGTCTTGGACCTGTAACCACATCAGACCAATCGGGTTCCACTTTTATGTAACAAAGTTGTGAGTTGTTTTTCAGCTGGCATGAACCCCTAGGTTGAAGGTCACATAACCTGAGCATGCCCAGATGAATCAAGCATATAACCATGGGTTGGAATTTAAGTGCAAAGTCTCAGGATACAAAATCAATGTGCAAAAATCAAGCATTCCTATACACCAATAACAGACAAACAGAGAGCCAAATCATGAGTGAACTCCCATTCACAATTGCTTCAAAGAAAATAAAATACCTAGGAATCCAACTTACAAGGAGAATTACAAACCACTGCTCAATGAAATAAAAGAGGACACAAACAAATGGAAGAACATTCCATGCTCTTGGATAGGAAGAATCAATATCATGAAAATGGCCATACTGCCCAAGATAATTTATACATTCAGTGCTGTCCCCATCAAGCTACCAATGACTTTCTTCACAGAATTGGAAAAAACTACTTTAAAGTTCATATGGAACCAAAAAAGAGCCTGCATTGCCAAGACAATCCTAAGTCAAAAGAACAAAGCTGGAGGCATCATGCTACTTGACTTCAAACTATACTACAAGGTTACAGTAAACAAAACAGCATGGTACTGGTACCAAAACAGAGATATAGACCAATGGAACAGAACAGAGTCCTCAGAAATAATACCACACATCTACAACCATCTGATCTTTGACAAACCTGACAAAAACAAGAAATGGGGAAAGGATTCCCTATTTAATAAATGGTGCTGGGAAAACTAGCTAGCCATACACAGAAAGCTGAAACTGGATCCCTTCCTTACACATTATACAAAAATCAATTCAATATGGATTAAAGACTTAAATATTAGACCTAAAACTATAAAAACCCTAGAAGAAAACCTAGGCAATACCATTCAGGACACAGGCATGGACAAGGACTTCATTTCTAAAACACCAAAAGCAATGGTAACAAAAGCCAAAATTGACAAATGGGATCTAATTAAACTAAAGAGCTTCTGCACAGCAGAAGAAACTACCATCAGAGTGAACAGGCAACCTACAGAATGGGAGAACATTTTTGCAATCTACCCATCTGACAAAGGGCTAATATACAGAATCTACAAAGAACTTAAACAAATTTACCAGAAAAAAATCAAACAACCCCATCAAAAAGTGGGCAAAGGATATGAACAGACACTTCTCAAAAGAAGACATTTATACAGCCAACAGACACATGAAAAAATCTTCATCATCGCTGGCCATCAGAGAAATGCAAATCAAAACCACAATGAGATACCATCTCACACCAGTTAGAATGGCAATCATTAAAAAGTCAGGAAACAACAGGTGCTGGAGAGGATGTGGAGAAATAGGAACACTTTTACACTGTTGGTGAGACTGTAAACTAGTTCAACCATTGTGGAAGACAGTGGGGCGATTCCTCAAGGATCTAGACCTAGAAATACCATTTGACCAAGCTATCGCATTGCTGGGTATATACCCAAAGGATTATAAATTATGCTGCTATAAAGACACATGCACTCGTATGTTTATTGTGGCACTATTCACAATAGCAAAGACTTGGAACCAACCCAAATGTCCATCAATGATAGACTGGATTAAGAAAATGTGGCACATATATACCATGGAATACTATGCAGCCATAAAAAAGGATGAGTTCATGTCCTTTGTAGGGACATGGATGAAGCTGGAAACCATCATTCTGAGCAAACTATCACAAGGACAGAAAACCAAACACCGCACGTTCTCACTCATAGGTGGGAACTGAACAAAGAGAACACTGGGACACAGGGTGGGGAATGCCACACACCAGGGCATGTCGTGGGGTCGGGGGAGCAAGGAGGGATAGCAGTAGGAGGTATACCTAACGTAAATGACGAGTTAATGGGTGCAGCACACAAACATGGCACATGTATACATATGTAACAAACCTGCACATTGTGCACATGTATCCTAGAACTTAAAGTATAATAAAAGTATAATAAATAAATAAATAAAAATTTTGTTATTTGGATAACTAAAACCTATCTATTTTTTATTAGGCCTTTTAGTTTGGTAATTGCTGTAAATGCTTATTCCTAATTCTCCCTTTGGTATATCATCCTTAGAGAATTAATAACACCTAGTTTTTATAACTTCACTAAGCTTGAGTGTCAAAATTTTCTAGTCACATAGTTTGAGAAAATTACGAAATAAGCAGTAAACTGATTAGAATAATTATCAATTTTATTTTGGAGTAGATGCATATTTTTAGGGAAAGGGGATGCTTAAGAATGTATGTAGGCTGGCCAGACACAGTGGCTCATGCTTGTAATCCTAGGACTTTGGGAGGCTGGGGCAGGAGGATTGCTCAAAGCCAGGAGTTCAAGACCAGCCTGGGCAACAGAGCAAGACCCTGTTTCAAAAAAACAATATTTTTTTAATTATATGGGCATAGTGGCACATACTTGTAGTCCTAACTACTCAGGAGGTTGAGGCAAGAGGATAGTTTGAGCCCAGGAGTTCGAGGCTGCAGTGAGCTATGATTGCACCACTGCACTCCAGCCTGGGCAACAGGGCAAGACCCTGCCTCAAATAGCAACAACAACAAAGTATGCAGGCTAAGGGGAAAGGTTAAAAATCTTTCTCTTGTCTGAAAAGCCAAAATAAAGACAATTATTAATAGGTTATGGGAAGTAAGATAAGATTCAAAAATCCCCCATACATATGAACAAAGCCACAAATGCCAATGTGTTTTTGTGTTCTCTAGTTGAGCAGGAGTCCAACATGACTCAGGTAGCCTATCACAGCTCAGATGACACACTAACTGCTTCAGCAGTCTTTGTCTCTTTAGCCCCAACCTGAACTGAAGGGTAAAAGAGTAGAAGCACTAATTTCATGCACAGTAAACTTTCAATTTTCTACCTAGAAACTAACCAAGTTGATGGTTCATTCATGCTACCTCTGGCTTGAAATGGTAAAAAAGGATTTTAATAAGGCATTCTCTTCTTTTCCTGCTGTTCTCCCTATATAAGAATAAACAAGATTTTATATCCACAAGATGCAGAATTTTTTACCCCTTAGCTCCCTTGTCTCACAAGCAGGAAACATTAGACACATGGACATCGAAGAGTGTGTGGAGTAGAATTTATTAAGTGAAAAGGAAAGCTCTCAGCAAAAAGAGTGGTTCTGAAAGCAGGTTCCTGGTTGCCCCCCTTTACAGCTGAATATAAGGGTTTCTATATATTTAAGCTGATGGGGCTGGGTTCCCTATTTGTATAAGGCAAATTTCTGTTGGCTCCATCCTTTTCTCGCAGTGTGCATGTGGGCCCTTAGTCTGCTGCAGACAAGTTCCCTTATCTGCACAAAACATCTGGTGTAAAGACTTGTGGGGCAGGTCAGAGATTCTCTGGTGACCCTTCCCTATCTGCCTAGGCATTTGGCTGTCTCCTGCCTCTATCACAAGAAGAGTTAAAATAAAGAGGTTGTCAATGCTAATAAAAATTCAAGTGCTGAGTTTACCAGAATACATTGCCATATAGATTATCTGATCGAGGAAATTCAGTGCTGAGACTCGTGCCTTTCAAGTTCACCTATCAAAATAACATGCTATTTGCGTGTAGAAAACACTTGATTTTTTGTGTTTATTCTCTAAATAATAAACATATCAGAATTCAAATTTTTTAAAAAATACGTTTTAACATCTAGTGTAGGCTTCAAAATTTTCTGAATTTAGAGTTATTAGAGGTAGTGTCTCCAGTCTGTTTTGCTGACAATGGGTGTTTCATAATACTTTTTATAATACTTTAAAAATTATGAGAATTGTTAGATAAATTACATGGGAGATTTATTGTGATATAGATTTTCTAAATACATGTTCTCTCTTACTTTTTATGTTCCCCTAGTGTGTTACTTAGCACAGCAATTCTAAAGCTTAAAAGCAAATGAACATTCAGAACCACAAACTGGCATTAAGTCAATTAGACACAGTGTTCTAATTCATGCCATATAAAAATCATCACATTTTCAATTAACTAACAGCACATTCACCAGCAGCAATCATTCTTTTTCTGCCTACTTTTGAAGTTATATAAACCCTGACACATATGGGATTAATTAACACAGAAACCAATGGGACATGGAATGTCAGTGATTTTCTAACTAAAGTTAAGGTTAAAGAAAGATGAATGCTCTAATTTCCCAGATGTCCCATGCACTCCAAGAGTTCTGAACGCGGTGTGAAAGGGAAGTGTCAACCATTGCTTTGCGGCATAAAACAGCCAATCTCAGTGATGAATCAGTCTTCAGGCATAGATTTACCCTCTACGCAATTGAGAATTTGAGAAGTTATCTATTAGAAAATGTGCTATAATTACTGGGGGTTGTGTGTGTTAAGGAAACTGTCGAGGACCTTGGAATTGCTAGCTGATGACACATCTGGAGAAAGCTATCTTCTCTGTTCTGAATTTTCGTTCATTAAGCAGCCAAAACTACTGATTCATTGTGTATGATTAGGGCATGCAAATAGAGTCATGAATAAAGAGTGCTAAAGATGACCCAGATATTTTTCTTATTAGTGCAGATCTCAAAACATATTCTTTTATGCTTCTACACCATAAGCAATTAGGGTGCATATGCAACATATACCACAAACAATTGCCACTGCCATGTACGATAGACTAGAGGATTTTCTCTGTGTTCTATTTCACAGCTCAAAATGATAGAATATTGCTGTGCCCTTGTTATGGAAAAAAATTAAATCATACTGCTGCATAAGTTTTATTAAGTAAATCTGATAAAACCTGATTAATAAGACAGTTTCCCGGTCAAAGTTGAAGACTTAAAAATAGTTTCATTGCTCTACTTTGTGCTTTTGAGGCAAGAGCTAGAACATTAAAGTTGTTCAAAAAGAATTTAACAAAAATTTCAGTTTGTTACAAAAACATACCCTTGAAATAGCTTTTAAAAATCAAGAAGTCTTCCTATATAAATATTTTATTAATGCCACGGTCACATAAATTTTTTCTTTTCTTTTTTTTTTTTTTTTTTTTGAGACAGAGTCTCACAGTGTTGCCCAGGCTGGAGTGCAGTGGCGTGATCTTGGCTCACTGCAAGCTCCGCCTCCTGGGTTTACGCCATTCTCCTGCCTCAGTCTCCCAAGGAGCTGGGACTACAGGTGCCTGCCACCACGCCCGGCTAATTTTTTGTATTTTTAGTAGAGAGGCGGTTTCACTGTGTTAGCCAGGAGGGTCTCGATCTCCTGACCTTGTGACCTCATTATCTGTCCGCCTCGGCCTCCCAAAATCCTCGGATTACAGGCGTGAGTCACCGCACCCGGTCAAATAAAAAAATTTTATTATTCAATGTTCAACTTCTAGCTGCAATGACAGACATGAAGGAAGAAAAACTACTTCATCCAAATTTAGTACACATCAAACACAAATTCCCTCAAAAAAGGAAAAATTGTCAGTGTATCTGAATTATTTCAACATAGCATTTCAAAGGTTTATTAAACTTTACGAACACAAAACATGCTGACCCAGAAAACAATATACCAGGATCCCATGGGAAGGATTTATATATTTATTATTACATTCATTAATCACAGTCCAGGGAAATATAATTGCCATTTTCTTAAAAAAAAAATAGAGTTTAGAGTTGTAAATCAAATTAACTTATAAATCTTTGGATAAATAAAGGTTTAATGTGACAGAAAACCAAGTTCAGTCCTTTGTTGTTGTTTCCAGCTCTCCCCCTCATTTATGTCAAATTGAGCAGTCACTTACGCTGTTTTTCAATTTTCCCATCTGCAAAATGAGGAGAAAGACTGCTGTCTCATGGGAATACTGTATTATGTTGCTTCCTCTCCAGTTCTTAAAACTAAGACTGAAACCAAGGCTGCTACTTTCTTGGTGTGATTTATGATTTGGGAGGTTTTGCAAGGGTACTACACCCTAAAATATTTTACTCATTATCCCGGGTGTCACAGGGGCTCAAAGCAAATAGGTTATCTAGAAGTCTCCCACCTTGTATCACCATCACCTGTTCTTTTTTTTTTTTTAATCAAGAAATAGTTTAATCATGAGAAACAATCCAGGGGACAATGTCACAGCAGAAAATGGCAAAATTAAATTACACTGGCATCTGTGTTCACAATGAGAGGGAAAGTTGACAGATTCTGGGGATACATTTATCACATTTAAGAATTTTGCCCAAAGCTGTTCATGCTTGAAATGTGAGCCTAGAACTCTAGAATTCTATATTCCGTTAGACTAAACTGAGCAAACTAAATAAACATTATGGAGCCTCTCCTCTGTGCCAGGCATCATGTCAGGCTCTGAAGAATTTTTTTTAAAACTACACACAATAACACAAAGATGAATAAGATACAGTGGTTGCCCATGAGGAACTCGATATGCTATAGCAGTTCAACTTCAATACATTCAAGAAAGACTATTCTGAAGTAGAAAGGTGGTTACTAGAGGTTGGGGGGGGGAGGGGGTGGAATATTGACCAAAGGGTACAAACCTGTAGTTGTAAGATGATTAGTTCTGAGGACTTAATGTATAGTATGGTGAAAATTAATAGTAATGTGTTGTATACTGGTAATTTGCTAAAAGAGTAGGTCTCAATACAAGGTGATGGATATGTTAATTAACTTGATGTAATTCTTTTACAATGTATACATATATCAAAACATCACGTTTTACGCCTTCAATGTATGTAATTTTAATTTGTCAATTATACCTCAGTAAAGCTGGAGGGTAGGAAAGAAAAACTTTCATTTGTTTACTTGAGATTGTTCATAAAGTGTTTTTGGTTAATTTACTACTAGGAAAACAAAAGTATGGAAAAGCATTCCCCACTTTAGCTAAGGTTTAAGAGTTTTCTTTTTGTTGGGAATCCTGGAAGCATGATTGTCTTCCTATTTCTTCCCTTAAAAGCTAAAATTTCAAAGGACATTTTTGCTACAAGATGTAAAAATGTGGTCAATTGGTTTTGTATTCAATAAACAGCACAGCATGGCAATAAGCAAAATGCACAGTTTAGACCTGCCATGCCTCCTTTATCGAGAGACAAAATTGATTCCAATTCACGTTAGACTTCTCGCTGGGCAAGCGACCCTCCTGTCATTTTTCGTGTTACTAGGGGCTGTGGAGAAGTAGCTGAAGGGATCATTTCTTCTGCGTAAGAGCAGAAGCAAAGAGACGGTCCAATGCCCAGATCTGCTTTCTTTGTTTCTGTTGCCCCTGTTAAAACTTGGAGCTCTTATGCCTACATACAGATTCACCCATCTTGCCGATGCAGCTATATTTTAAAGATATCATTGGCTATTGGGTGTAATACATGGGCACACAGGATATAAAAATCTAATGTGGCTCTTGTAAAATCAGTTTTTAAATTTTGACTTCTATGTAGTATGCTACTTAGAAATTTTAGTAGACTCTATAAAAAAAGTAAGTTACTTTTGGAGAGAAACTAGAAACATAATCTGACTAGAACTAGGAGACTAGTACTTCTAAAAAGGTTTACTTAATTCATTTGGTGGAAATTGAGGGAAAAAAGCTCAAAAAGATGGCAGCCTCCAGTAATGTCAAAATTGTTAGAAAGAATGATTTCTTGAGCAATTCACCAGCAAAGAAACTTGCTTTATTGTAAGTCTCCTTAAAAATCTAGATTTCCAAAAATGATCTAAGGCTGATATGTCTTGCAAATTCTCTTTTATATACAGATCTTTATCTGCCCCAAAACTTTCTTAGGATGAGGTAGAAGAAAAGATAAAAATAATAAATGTGGTTGTCTCCTGAGACTTTTAGTTTCTCTTCATTCTTACTTGATCAGAAACCTCACAGGGGCTCCTTTCCCAATGTTATTTCAGTATAAGTATTTCCATGTCCAGTTCCAGCTGGAAGCAGGCACTGTGGAGCCGTGTGAAAAATCAGCAAGAACACACAAAATTAGCCCTTGATTTTTGAACCTTAAAAAGGCTTGGGTCAGGGCTGAGTTTATTCAGAATTTCTTATGAGTCCCTCAAGATCAACAGTGTCACTCTCCACCAGGGTGCCCTTAGCCCCAAACTTCTATTTTTCACATTTAATCACAGCCTCATTTGCTTTCTTGCCTCTGACCCATTGATTCTCCAGAGTGAAGGGAATCTAAGTCCTTAGGGACTTAGATATATTTTAGTTGCAAAAGAAAAAAAAAAGCCTAAACCATTTTTCAGAAATATCTGATATTGAAGTCCCTTGATACTTTGAACAATTTCAGGGAAAGTGTGCATAAATGAGAAGAATAAGAATAAGATCAATTTGGACTGAGAGTAAAATCAAAGCAAGCATTTACTGAAATTTTTATAAAATTATGTTTTAGGATGATTCATCCCTACAAGATATATTTGTAGCGCTCAACTTCCCAACAGGCTGGCCTCCAAAAGTTTGTTTCTAAGTTGTTTCTCTGGATCTGAAAAGCTATTTCCCTTATAAACAATGTTCTAAATTAGTTGTTCTTGGACTTTTTGTGTCACGAAGCCCTTTGAGAATCTCTTGAAAGCTATGGAAACATTCCCTAGAAAAATTCTCATATGCATATATGCCCCAGGTTTTTCAAAGCCACCTTTGGTGGTTTCACAGACCCACCAATGTCCTTTCTAATTAAGAAATCTGATCTCAAATGCCTGGCTAGCTTAAATGCTGAAATCTATAGAATAAATTAAATCGACTTTTTCACTCTTGTCTGGAAACAGAACTACCATCTAGAAGAGAATATTAAACAATACACTTGTATGCCTTTGGATACCATATAAATTCCACATTAACATCTCTGGCAGTTGCCACACTTAAGCTATGGGGTGGCAGTATGGTGATTTTCTTACTTCATAAGGGTGCAAGCCATAATCTCGGTTTCACAGAGTTAGGGAGAGAAGGTGTATATTTTGTAGCTGGGGCAGACATTTGCCTCACTTCTGAAGGTCTCTTGCTGTTTAAGAAACAATCCTTGCATCCAGGTGCTAAGGCAAGAGAGACATTTGTTCAGCAATTTGCTTATTTATAAGTGAGCAGTGCCTACGCTATGGGTCACACTGATATAGGATATTTTCTTTACCCCTTTTTGGCACTCACCCTGTTTACTCAGCCCACTCCGCTCAATCCCTCACAGGAAGGATCACACAAGTGAATGAGTGCATGAACCAGTCAGCCACTTCAGCGCCAGCAGGAGCCAACTGCATTCACTGGGGCCTGCCACATTTCACCCCTAGGAAGAGGGAGCGTGTAGGTGAGCAAGTGCAGGGACCAGCCGGCCACTTTGGTGCTGGCAGGAGCAAACTCCACGCAGGCTGTGCAGCAGCGACGAGGTGGGTGTGCCTGCAACCCCAGGGCCCCAGAGAGTGTGTTACAGTGCTCACTGAGCTCCGCCATCTGCAGACAGCAGTGTGTTATCAGCTCAGTTGGCCCTTTGCCTCTGCTAGTGAGGGCAAAGGGCCAGTGTGACAGGCCTCTTGGGTACCCACACTTGGAGGGTCCTGAATTCTTGTCTAGTGCCCAGGAAGAATTAGGTCACATGGACAAATTGAAGGATGGTGAATGCAGAGAATTTTATTGAGTGATAAGAGTGGCTCTCAGCAGAGACAGGAGCTGGAAAGGGGACAGGAAGGGAGGGCCACTCTGCCCTGATGTCAAGTCGCCTCTCTGTTTCTCTCCTCTGAAGTCAAGTTGCCTCTCTGATGTCCAGCTGCTCTCTCTGAAGTTAAGTTACCTCTCCCCAACATTCAGCCACTTCTCCTCTCTACCAGCTGAGTCAGGGGTCTTTATAGGCACAGAATGCGGGGTAGGGCAGGTCATAGGTAGTTTTTTGGAAAAGGCCACATTTAATTGGTAAAAAGACACTATTCAGAAAGAACCAATCAGGAGAGAAGAGAGCAGGCAAACAGGAATAGAAGTTCTCACGTTGGGCTGCAGATTTCAGGCTACTTTTGGCTTAAAGGTGGGGTTTCCACCAGGTACTCATCCCTGTCTGCTTAGACTGTCTCTGCCTCCTGCCTCTCTCATTTCCCCCTCTGAAGAGGCATACATAACTGCTGTTAGAATATGGATGATGACCAATATTAGCTGCTTTCTGCTGACAGGGGGCACTGTTTTGGGGAAAATGCAGTCAGATTTCCCTCAGAGGTCTACCTAAGGGCCCCTGGCAAAAGGGAGTCATCGTCTGAGGCTCCAGTTGCATGACTGATTGGAGTTTGATGCCCTCTGGATGACAAGAATTGGTTAAGTATGCATGGATCAAATATACATATTACACAAAAAGGAGATAAAAGAATCTAGTGCCAAAGATTATAGAAATAAGAGGTGAAATATACTAATCCTTTTGAAAACAACATTATGCCCTGAGCAGTTTCACCATAGTGAAAAAAATTAAATTCTGTACTTAAACTTTAGAAGAGAGATAACTGTTCAGGGGAGTACATATTCTCACGGACATTTAGGATTAAGGGGTCTTTGTCAAAGGTGCCCCATGGCATAATATGGAACGAAGATAAGAACAGCAAGCACAAGAAAGACTATAAAGAGGATATCCATGGAAGATTAATTATCGACACTTATCTTTTGTGATTTTTATCTTGAGGTCCCTGGTCTCTTCACATTAGTACTCTGAGTGCTCTTCTGGGTCAACGGAGGTAACTCCATCAGCTTCTCAGGCCCTTTACTCAAGTGTAATGAATGCAAGAATCTATTCCAGTGACCTTTACTGCTGTAGGAGTAGAAAGAAGTACAGCGTAAGGTCCCTCCCAATCTGGGCTTATAGAGGGAGAAAGGAAAGGAAGTACATTTACCAGTACCATGGCCCCTGGGTTGAATAGAGCTGGCCCTAGTTCATGGGATTGGGCCTCTGACAGTTGTTTCAGTTCCTGTTGGAAATGGACCAAAAAGTTGCATGTTTAATCAAATCAGAGATTTCTTGGTCTAGCAAGAAATCATTGGTGAGAAAATGTCATCCATGCATCATTTCAAAGGGACTCAAACACAGTTTTGAAGTTGAGATTCTAACACTTAGTAGGACTATGGGAAGAACAGACCAGGGGAGATGAGTCTCCTGAGAGTTTCCTGAGGTGCCTTTTGATAATATCATTTGTCTTTTCTACCTTTCCCAAGGATTATGGTCTCCAAGCACAATGAAGATGGTATTGTATGCCTAGTGCCTTCAAGCCCCCCTTGAAGAACCACCTTGAACAAGGGGCCATTTTTGCTCTGGAGGTACCTAGACAGTACAAAGCGAGGAATTATTTCATTAATTAGTACTTTTATCACCTCAGAGGCTTTCTCTGTCCAATATGGAAATACTTCTACCCAGTTGGTGAAGGTATCTATTTATATTAGGAGGTATTGGATGCCCCTTGACTTTGGCATATGAGTGAAATCCATTTGCCAGTCTTCCTCTGGGTAGCTTCCTGTCCTTTTGGTTCCAGGGGAAAGAAGCCATTGATTGAGGGGATTATTTTTAAGGCAAATCTTAAAGCATTAATAACCTGTCTAACCATTGGTATTAGGTTTTTACCTAAGAACAATCTCTGGGCCAATCGATAGGTTTTATCCTTACCTAGGTGGAAGGCCTGGTAAAGGCTTTTAAGAACTTTTCATTGGTTAGCAGCTGGTAGATGAAGTTAGCCATCCTCCAGTTGTAGCCATTCTGAGGACTGAAAGATGTATCCCTGAGAGGTGGCCCATTCTATTTCCACAGGAGAATATTGAGGTTTTATTTCTCTTATGGAGCCCTCCCAGATCAGAGGGGCTTCAAGTGGATCTGAAAACTGAGGACCCCTTGCTGCTGTTTTAGTTGCTTGGTCTGCCAACCTATTTTCCTTGGCTATTCATCCATCCCTTTTTGGTGGCCTTTACAATGTATTACTGCCACTTCCTGTGGGAGGAAAACTGAGGATAATAGTCTATTAATTTCCTGATGGTATTTAATGGGAGACCCATTAGCTATGAGAAAGTTCTTCTCTTCCAGATAGTGGCACGGGCATGGAGGACTAGGAAAGCATACTTAGAATCAGTATAAATGTTAACTGCTTTCCCTTTGCTTAATTCAAGTGCTCTCATGAGGGCAATAGCTTGGCTAGTTGAGCACTTGTGCCCAAGGAGAGAGACGTGCTCTCAACAGTATCATTCAGGGTAACTATACCCTTTTATGGATCCCTTGTTCTACAAAAGAACTTCCACTTGTAAAGAGAATTCAGTCTGGGTTCCCTAAGGGAGTTTCCTTGAGGTCCTTTCTGGCTGCACAGGTTTGTACTACTATCTGTTTGCAGTCATGTTCAAGGTCCCCACCCTCCCCCGACCACCCCCGCTTCCTTGGGGAGGAAGGTGGCTCGATTTAGGAAGGGACAGGTTCTTAATTGGACTGCAGATATCTCTAATAGCAGATCTTGATATCTGAGGAGGTGGTTATCCATTAGCCAGAGACTCCCCTTAGAAGGCGGTAGTCCTGCCACATTAACAGTTAAGTTATTCCTCATGATTAACTTAGTAGCCTCTGGTACCAGCAAAGCTAGCACTGCAACTGCCCAGAGGCAGGCCAGGCATCCTTTTCCTACCAAATCAAGCTCCTTACTTAGGTAGCCTACAGTCTGCTGGATTGGACCCCAGGCCTGAGTTACAACCCATTCCCCATTGGGTTTTTGTACCTTAATATTGGGGTATTACAGGGGCTGTTTTTTTTTTTGGACACATCATCTATTTCTTTACTATTCTTCAGAGTCTAAAACTTCCTTATGATACAATGTATAGCCACCCAATCCAGCCTGTTTATTGAAACTTCTATTCTCATTTGGTGGTAAACTTTTTTTTTACATTTGTTTTACTATCAAAGATTTAGAGTCACAATAAATACAAGTGACAGCCTCCCATCCCCCCAAGAGCCCCCCTAATATCCTACAGTAGTGTAATCTTCTGGTCCCAGGGCCTGTTTAAGGAGGCGCTGCAAACTTAAGCTATCATTGATGGCTTCTAATCCTTTCCTAACTTCTGGTTTCAAGGGAAATTGTCTCTGGTTAGGAAAGGAGGTGGGATTCTTAAGGTGGATCTGGACCAGTATGGCAGTTGTAACTTGGCCAATTTTGCCTTGAATTGCCTAAACATCTGGGTTAACGGTCTCCACCAGGGGGAGACAAAGAGTTTGTCCTGGGGCCATCAGGATGGTGGTCCCCATATGGGCCAGAATATCCTTGCCCAAAAAAAGAGTTGGGCTTTCAGGCATAATTAGAAAGGCATAAGTGAACAATAGGTTTCCCCAACTACAACTAAGGGGTTGACAAAAATATCAAGTTAAGGGCCTTTCTGAGATGCCCTTCCATGGGTCATGCTAAGAGAGAAGAGGGGGTCTGGACTGGAGAGAACTGAGAGATCCACCCCAGTGTCCAGAGAAGATCCACTTTCCTCCCTTCAATTTCCAGAATTACCCAGGACACCTGAATGGTAATAGTGGTCTGGACCACCGTGACGGGGAAGAGGAGCCCTGGGACTCATCAGTCCTGTCGGACTATTTAGGAAATTGGCTCTGAACCTGGTGACCAGCATCCCCAGTGACAGTTTGCCTTTCAGTGGTCGCCACTGCAGAGTGGACAGGGTTGAGGTGGCTTCCTCATGCTGCCTGGGCAGTCCTTCCTAAAATGCCCTGGCTTGCCACATTTGAAGCAGTTAACAGGTACACCTCAGGGATTCTGAGACTTGTGGTCTTGCATGGTGACCATTAAAGCTTCTGCATTTTTCCTGTGTCTTTTCTCTCTTTCTCTTTCTCCCTCTCTCCTTGGCCTCCTTATCTCTATTATTATATTATTATAAAAGACCGAGGTGGCCACTTTCAGGAGGTTCACTAAAGTACTATCTAGTCCAACAGCCTGTTTCTGTAGCTTCCTCCTGATATCAGGGGCTGCCTGAGTACTAAATTTATTTTTTAGGATTAGTTGTTCCTCAACTGAATCAGGGGCTAGAAAAGTGTGCTTTACCAAGGCCTCTCTTAGCCTTTCCAGGAAGGCAGTGGGATTCTCATCAAATCCCTGGTCTATCATGAATAGCTTGGTAAAATTGTGAGGCTTAGTTCTAGTCCTACGTAAGCCCCCCATAATGCACACCTGAAAGTGTTTCCTCTTCCATCTCCCATCTCATCACGGGGATCCCATTTAGGGTTATCCAATGGAACTGATTATCTTCCAGTTGGATAAAGTTTGTCCCCTTCCCTGACACTATATGAGATGCAAAGTTCATTCCCAAATCTCTCTGCCACTTGCAGAGTGGCCTGCTTCTCAGCGTTAGTCAGAGTTTGATTCAAAAGTAACATAACATCTTTCCAGGAGAGTTCAAATACTTGGCTTAAATTCTGGAAAGCCTCTATATATCTGTCAAGATCATCTAAAACTTTGCCAAGATCCCCCTTAATTTGCCTTAAATCCTGTAAAGAGAAGGAGACCTGAATTATACTGGAGCCAAATTCACCAGCCATCTGTTGGAGGGGCATCAGTGATACTGGGCCTTGTCTAGGGTGAGGATTTCTAGGAGGAGACAAGCTACAGAATGCAACTGGATAGGGAGGACAAGGTAGACCCTGGGGAGCAGGGAGCTGGCGCCCCTGTGGGAGGTTTCCCTGGGGTTTGATTTTTTAGTTCCCTGAGATTGACCCTTGCAGCCTCTACTGAGATGGCAAACAGGAGGGCTGGATCAATCCTACACTGTTGGCAAAGGTCTGTATTACCCTGCAAGGTAAAGAAAGCCTGCATATATGGGGCCTCAGACGATTTGCCTTTGTGTTTACAGAAAAGATCCAACTGAAGGATGGTATCAACATGAATGGTTCCTTCCTGAGGCCAAGCCAGTCCTTCCTGCAGATCATAATGTGTCCAAACCTTTGTGCAGAGGGCTATGAGGCATTTTTTCTCCAGAGTCTGAGAGTCGACACAGTCCCAAAGATTCAGGATACACTCCAGAGGAGTATGGAATGAAGATGGTAAGGATGGTTGATTGCCCACTCTGAAAGAGAGGGAAATAGGCATACCTTATTTCCCTTCCCCCTTTCAGCAAAAACCCCAGGGTGTGAGGGAGAGAACAAAAAAGGGCATACTTCTTTTTCCTGTCATCTTCTTATCCCCGAGTCCTGGGAACCTTAGACAGATGCTGCCCATGAGTGCTGGTGTGACCTGCACCCATGAAGCTTGCTGGGGGGTGGGGAGAGGGGCCTGGAAGATAAGATTTATTTGTATTTCCCTATGCCTCCACCCTCCCTACTGTAGGCAACCTTTGGGTTCCCTGGGCCTCATCTATGCCATGGAGCTTGGCGTCTTATCATGAAGCAGGGACTTAATCAGCAGGAATTAGTCCTGCCCATCTATGCTGTCAGTTGCCTGGCTTTGAATCACTCAGATCTAATCAGATCTAATCTGAATCACTGGGCTTCAACCAGAAGCTTGGAACCAAGTTTGGGGTAAAAAGGTACCTCAGGGGGTGCATGGATTCATTTAGGTTAAGTTACAGATGGGGTTTTTCAAATTTGCAGTTATCAGCTAGTGGGGTTGCTCCTCTCTTGCTTCCCTGCCATAAGCAGAGTGTAAGGTAGAAAAAAACACCCTCTTGCATAGAAAAAGAAAAACCAGCTTAAGTGTCAGGGGTGGATGGAGAACCTCTTGCTCTATACAAATGGGTTCCTTTAATCACCGTGTCCTTCCTCTGGTTTGGACTGAGCTGGGCCCTCGGCCAGTGGAGGAAAGACTCTGTGGACACATGATGGGAGGGAATGACAAGCAGGAAATGCTGGCCAGTTGCCTGCATGGGGCCCCTGGCCCCCAAGACTGCCCTAGGGCTCAGGCGGTGACTGCAGTTCTCTCCCGCCCCATGTGCCTGTTGGGCACAGCACATGCATGCAGTGGACACGCCCAAGTGCCCCACCTGGAGTGGAGGGGGCAGGGCAGGGAGCTGCTGTGCACTGTGCACGCCTTTGGGTGTTAGGATGAGGGTGGGAGTGACTCCTCTAAGAACAGATAGAAATTGCATTGTTCTGAATTGCATATCTGATGGTTTGGCTAAATGCTCCTTCCACCTAGTAACATTTCTGTGGTTTGTAGCAACACCCTTAACATTATAAAAGAAGAGAGAGGAGCCATTTCAAACTGTGAAAGAAGGAAGGACAAATAACAGAAATATCTGGGAGTCTTGGCTGATGCCCTAATGGGCAGTTGAGGACAAAGCCAAGTCTAGGGACCTTACAGCAACACCGGGGAGTGGCCTCAGTAGATGCCTTCAGTTGCCTCAGGACTTTATCCCAGTCCCATGCAATGGCTAGACCTCTGTGAAGGGAAATAGAGTCAACATTCATTTCACCCAAAAGACAGAGGTGGCAGGGTCACATTCTGTCATCTATAGCTGTGCCATTCATCCTTAATTGGCCACTCAGAGGTTTGGTGCGTCATTTGCCTTCAGAGGAAAGTATGAGGACAAGAAATCTTGGGGAAAAAAATGAAGAGACAGATTCAACAGATCCGCATTTATGCACCCTTCTGACAAATCCTGAGTGAGTCTCAAGATGATACACGATTTTTCTCGACCCCCTTCATGGGACTTGCAACAAGGGTGCCTCATTTACTCAGCCTGCCCTGCTCAACCCCTCACAGAAGGGAGCATGCAAGTGAACAAATGTAGGATCTGGCCAGGTGCTTCAGTGCCAGCAGGAGCAAACCGTTCACTCAGACCTACTGCATTCCACCCCTCACAGAAGTGCTCACATAGGCAAGTAAGTTGTAGGAAGTGGCCAATTGCTTCCACATCCACAGGAGCAAACTTCATGTAGGCCCTGTGGCAGTATCCAGATGGGGGTGCCTGTGACCCTAAGGCCCCAGAGGGTGTGTTACAATGATCTCTTAGTTCCACTGTCTGCGGACAGCAGTGCATCAGCTCACTGGACCCTTTGCCTTGTCACGTAGGGTGGCTAGCCTCCACTAGCAAGGGCAAATGGCCAGTGTGACAGCTGTTTTGGGTACCCACACTTGGTAGATCCCAAATTCTTGTCCAGTGACCAGGAAGAATGAGGTCACATGGACAAACTGAAGGATAGCAAACACAAAGAATTTTATTGAGTGATGAGAGCAGCTCTCAGTGGAGAGGGGAGCTGGAAAGGGGATGAGAAGGGCAGGTTGCTCTCCCCTGAAGTCAAGTTGCCTCTCTCTGAGGTACAGCCAGCATCTCTGAAGTCAAGTTGCTTCTCCTCTCTACTGGCTGAGTCTGGGGTCTTTATAGGCACATGATGAGGGGCAGGGCAGGCCATAAGTAGTTTTGAAAAAGAGAACATTTGATTGTTAAAAAGACACTATTCAGAAAGAAGCAATCAGTCCTCACTGTCTTCCCTGGATTCCTTTTGCTCCATATTATAGAGCGATCAGAACACATAGTAAGTTTACCAGCTATTTAAAGAGGTCCTCCTAGTATTTTGTAATATAGACTCAGAAACACAATTCAGAAAACTTGGCAACATCCTCAAATTCCTTTTTTTCTCATAATTTCACATACAATATAGAATCAAAAAGACAAATTGGGAAATTGGGTCCACAGAATAGCACTTTAGATAGACTGGATTACCGTCCAACTCCATGCTGCCCACTGACTTTAGGCAATGTGACTTTGACCAATGGAATGCCTGTGGATATAAAATGAGCAGCAGCTTTCAATGTGCTGCATGGTTTGCCTCCTTCTTTTGCTCCTACGATTCATCATGAAGATAATATGTGCTGAAGGCAGCTAGTTTCAAGAGAAGGTGTAGAAATGTGGAGCAGATCCAAACCCAATGCTAGCCAAGCCCAGCTGACCTGCAGCCTGAAACAGATCCACCCAGCCTACCCATAGGGCTGTAAGCAAGAGAAAATGCTTGCTGCTGTAAGCTGCTGAGGTTTGGACTTGTTTGTTCTTGTTAGATTAAGTTTAGCCTAAAGCTGCCTCCTTACCTATTTTAAGTTCAGCCTAAAGTTTCTCCATACATGTGAACTGTGACCTAACTGGAGGTGTAAATGATTGTAACCTACTCTTGTGCCAATCACCAAGTTTTGGCCAAAGATAGCCAACTGCTCCAACTGTGTTCAAATAAGGTAAACACTGAGCTATAACCAGTCCGGCTATTTCTATACCTCACTTTTGTTTTCTGTATATCACTTTCCTTTCTCTGTCCATAAATCTTCTTCCACTATGTGACTGCACTGGAGTCTTTATGTGCCTACTCTGGCTCAGGTGGCTGTCCAATTCATGAATCATTCTTTGCTTGGTTAAACTCTGTTAAATTTAATTAGCCTAAGGTTTTTCTTTTAACACTATGCAACATGGTTTTGACAATCACATAATTCATTTACCTATGAGATAGATAATGTTACTATCTTCACACTGCAGAGAAGGAAATTATATACAGTTGTTCCTCAATATCCTTCAGCAATTGGTCTCAAGAACCCCTTGGTTACCAAAATTTGTAAGTCCCCAAAATGCTCAAGTCCCTAATATAAAATGGCATTATATATGCATATAACCTATGCTCATCCTTCTATATACTTTAAGTCATCTCTAGATTACATATAATACCTAACACAATATAAATAATGTGTAAATAGTTGTTAAACTGTATTGTTTAGGGAATAATGGAAAGAAAGTAGTTTGTATATGTTCAATAGGAATTAAACCATCAATTTTATTTCCTGAATATTTATGATCCAGGTTTGGTTGAATTCAAGGATGCAGAATCCATGAATAAGGAGAGTTTAAGCAATGTATTGAGTTAGAGCAATGTTTCCCAAAACGTGTTTCAATGGATCAGGGCTGGCTTCGTGGGTGTGTGACCTAGACCTACATAGTCACACAGAACGTTGCACGCAGAAATGCCCTGTACTTCGCTTAATGCTCCATTGTTGCCTTTCTGAGTTCTTAATTTTATCTTTGAATTGTTTTGTATGTGAAGTCTGAGGGGACAATGTACACGCATATGAGCAGAGGAGATACACACAAGACAGATGTTTACCCATTGATTGCCACTTCATTTGTATATAGTATTTGTGATGGCCCATGAACACAGAATTCTAGTGAACCCACAATGAACAGGAGGTCAGCAGGATGCAAAATGAATGCAAGATAATCACGTCTGTATCTGAGTAAGTGAGGGTACTGGCAGCCCTGAAACACCTGCTTTTCATTCAAACCAGAACTTGCTTTGAACACAGAAAAAAGGCAATGATGTCCTGAGAAATGCAAACAAAGAGCCCTCTCATGTCCTTTTTTATTCACCTTACACCCCTGAATCAGCCAACCACCTATGCTGAAAATGACGACACAGGGGGAGAAAGATTAGAAAACCCATATTTCCTGTTCTTTCAATCTTTCCATGCTCATGAATAAGCCTAAAGTAGAGACTGCTGATAAAATGGCATGTATCAAGAAGTGTGCAGCATTTCCACTGTTCTTGTAAGAACAAAAGACATGTTTGTGGAAGCTACAAAAGATGAATTGTGCAATTTTGAAGATTACATACACAAGGTGAAGGCTGTTATATCTGTATGTTATATTGGCACTACACTACGTAAAGAGGAATGGTAAAATTCAAGCTAATAATTTACAGTTTTTTTCACTTAGAACATTAAATAGCAAATAAAAAACTCTCATGACAAGTCAACAGAGAGACCACAGAAGAAAGGAAAACTATTTGATACTTTAACACATTTGAAAGCACTTTTTCACTGCTTGTCGAACAAGGGGGTCCTCTCATTTTCATTTTACCTTGGGCTTGAAAATTATGTAGCAGATCCTGCATGGCATGAACATTTAGTTGGGTGTTAAAAGAAGTACTGTGTAGAGAAAATTCTAAAAGACTCAATAAATGCACTATCCAACACAAAGTCAAGAGTCACATGTGGCTGTTTAAATTAAATAAAATTAAAAATTCAGTTCCTCAGCTGCAGTTCAAGTTCAATAGCCACAAAGGGCAGATAGCTACTATGCTGGACACCACAAATAGAGCACATTTCTGTCATTACAGAGAGTTCTATTGGATAGAGCTGTTTTACAGTTTAAATAATTTGAAAAATACTGGGTTATAAAACATCAAATGGATTTTTTAAAAACATAATGTTTCTGAACATTGGATATATTAATATGAATCTCCAGGAGGGGGCTATAGCATGAAGCATCTCCAAACTTATTTAATCAAAGCTTGCTTTTCTGTAAAGCAGTGAACTTCTGATTCAGCACTTTCTTTTAAAAAAAAGATGAACGATTTTTAAGGATTTGAGATATAAAATATGATATACATGCTATTCATGGATTAGAAAATAGTTTGAATAGGAGGGTAGGGACCTAATTTAATAGAACTGATGCTCTCTGGAACTAGTTCAATAAAATCCTTTTCTGGAGAGCATTTTAGATCATCATGTCAATTTATCAATTTCTTTTCTTTTATGGATTGTGCTTTTGGTGCTTTACTTATGAAACCAATGTTTCCATAGCCTTTTCACATCTTAGCACATTTGGGGAGCAGGGGCACTAACTGCCCCATTATTCTGGAGTATCTTTTCAAGGAAGTTTATATAGCAAATAGTCTTGGAAGATTGAGATAGTGTCTTCCATTGGAGCAAAAGTCAAGTTTGTTCACTGACAAATCTTTCTTTAGGACAAAGATTGGGCAGGTTGACTTATAGCCAATTATAAAATAATAGAATTTCTTAAGTTTGGGGTCCCTCAGACATGATGTAAACCCACTCTAATCACTTAAGCCTTTCTAAAATACTCCTGTAGGACTTGGGGAGCAAAGGTGAATGAATGAACAAACTGTGGTACCACCAAACAATGAGATTCTACTTAGCAATAAAAAGGAACAGACAGTGTATACATGTAAAAACTTGGAGGATTCTGAAAGGTGCTATGCTCGATGAAAGGAGGCAATCTGAGATTACTTACTGTATGATGCTATTAATTTGACATTCTAGGAAACAAAAAACTATAGTAACAGACAGCAGACCAGTGGGTTGCCAGGGGCAAGGGGTTAAGGAAGGTACAACAAAGGCGCAGAGAAGAAAGTTTTCAAAAACTGCTTTATAGTCTGTGATAGAAGTTACACAATCTATGCCTGCATTAAAACTCATGGAATTACAACATACCAGTAAGCAAACAGGCAGATGTAATACATACTCAAACTCTATCACATTCTAATTACTTTACCAGATTTTACTATAATTTATGTGTTTGATGTTATACCTATTTGTGATATTATAAGAAATATATATTTGGTCTTCATCCCTGGGTCCTGTTACAGAACTGCTAAAACTTCCTGAATGAAAAAGTGAGGCGGGGCATCTTTTCATAGAATATTTGATCTTAGTCCCCGGTTCCTGACACAAGAGCTTCTAAGTGTCTTTTTGTATGGTAAGCTTTCAAGTGTCTTTTTGTATGCTAGTGAGATGACTAGTGGCTAGGGAGCTCTATGACTATGTAATAGACCCCCATAAAATCCCCTAAATGAAGGGGTTTGAAGAGCTTGTAGGTTGGTGAACATGGGTGTAACCAGAGAGGGCATGGAAGTTCTGTGTTCCTTCCCTCATACCCTGCCCTAAGTACCTCTTTATCTGGCTGTTTATCTTTTGTATCCTCTATAACAGTGGTTCCCAAACCCTGGGCTGTAAACTGGTGCCAGTCTGTGGCCTGTTAGAAACCAGGCTGCACAGCAGGAGGTGAGCAGCAGGCATGTGAGCATTCTTGCCTGAGCAGCATCTCCTGTCTGATCAGTGGTGGCCTTAGATTCTCATAGGAGCAAGAACCCTATTGTGAACTGCTCATGCAAGGGATCTGGGTTGCACACTCCTTAAGAGAATCTAATGCCTGATTTCATAGAAAAATTTCATCCTGAAACCAATCCCCTACTCCTTGTGTCCTACAATATTCTCTCTTTTTCTCTCCTTTAGAGACAAGGTCTTGCTCTGTCACCCAGGCTGGAATGCAGTGGTATGATCATAGCTCCCCACAGCCTCAGACTTCTGGCCTCAAACAATCCTTCTGCTTCAGCCTCCTAAGTTGTTGGGATTACAGGTGTGATTCACCACACTGAGCTTATAACAGTCTTTATAAATAAACTGGTAAATGTAAGTAAAGTGCTTTCCTGAGTTTTGTGAACTGTTCTGGGAAATTATTGAACCTGAGGAGGGGGTCATTAGAACAGCTGATTTACAGCCAGTGAGTCACAGGTACTAATGACTCAGACTTGTGATTGGCATCTGAGGTGAGGGCAGTTTTGTGGGATGGAGCTCATAATCTGTGGGTCTATGCTGACTAGGAGTAGTTGATGTCAAAATTGAATTTCTGTAGCATACCCAGTTGTTGTCTGGGAAAGTTGGAGAATTTGTTGGTGTAGGCAAAAGACATTTGTTTGGTATCAGAAGTGTTGCTAGTAAAAAAATTAAAAAAGTTTAGTGTTATTGTATCCATGTAGAAGAAATACTATACAATGGAGCTACTGCATGTAATGGAACTACTGAACATGTTTTAGCAACTCCATCTTCAGGGATGACACACTGAAAGCTTGTAATCAGCCATGGTAGGAGTATTTACACTAGAAAAATCCACAACTGCTACAAATAAGGGTTTAGGTTTTTGAGGGTTTACCAGCATAGCACTGCATACCAACCTTGCCAGATTACTGGATATTCTTTTAATAGAATATTGTAATCTCCAGGGATTATGTGAACCTATAGGATATGTACCTTCGTTTTTGAGGAGGATTTTTTCAAATCTGTAGAAATTGAAATGAACTTGTCCAGAACTGATGGCAATGCAAATGATTCTTGTTTGTGGGCATGTAAATTTCCCCTCTCCAGTATAGAGACAGCCCTTCTATCGGTAAAAGGCTTGGGGTCCATTTGCAAGTTCATTTCAATATTTGTGATTCATAAATGTATCTATTCTTTCAGTTCTCCTTTTAACCATTCAAAACATCTTTTCTGATTCTCTTTCATTAATAAAATACTTGACATGTGTTCATTTTACATTTGTATGAAAATTAAGTTTTAGCTTTGATTGAAAATTATCTTTAACAGCAAACTGTTTTGTCTGAAACATATGACTGACTTTAAATCTTGCTAAGAATGTCTGCCTTATTTCCATAAGGTTATTAAAACCCCAAGTTTCTGCAGAACCCAGTTTCCCGGATAGAATTAAATACTCTGTATCCAGAATACAGTGCTTTTCTTTTAGGCGGTATTATGGCATAACTCAACAGATGTTGCTGCCCTACTTCTCTTCTAAGAAGTGAACTTCCAAGAAACTGCAGTTTTGTAGAAGTGACATGATGGGATCGTGTGCAAGTAGCCAGGATTACAGATTGAGGGAGCACTGGGAATCTTGTTTTTGATTCCAAGAAAAGACTCACAGAAGGGAAGGGAGCCTTGATTTATTTTAATTAAACTTCATAACTGGAGAGACTGATCATGATCATTTTACCCACAGAATCTTGTGGGAAAGGATATGCTAACAATGGACTTACTGGCTCCTTTGCCAATGCTGCTTATTAACCATAATAGTAACTTTCAAATTCCTTTTCCCTGGAATATTGGCAAAAGTCTCATTCTGATATTGCTTTTGCCTCTACTTTTAATTATTAAATTTTAGTTAATATTCTCTAGATCAGGCAATGGGATCTGATATTTACTGCACCAAGAACTATTTTCAAAAGACCTGTTCCTTCTTGAGCTATTTTATTTAACAATCATATGAACTTAAATGGGTGCTATATTTTATTTGGATAAATTCTACAAACATTAAATCTAAAAATGTAGCAATCATACACTACTATTTTTCTTAATATTCACTTCAACATTAGGTATACATTTTGGGTTTTTGGTTTTTTAACAATATTAAGAAAACAGAAATTTATCTAGTAACACTTGACAACTGACACTCAACTAAATTTGGAACTGTGAGCATTTTTTGCCTGTGACATCTGGCTCACTTAATTTCCCCTCCATATGTTCTTTTAATTTAATATTTCAGGAGTTACTGTGCTCCCTAGAGAAGTCAGACTAAATGGTTTTTATTAATATGGTTTTACAAAGCCTAAAAACGTGTTTTCTCGGCCCATAGCAGTTATAAATCAGGGCCTGAAATGTATTGTAGTTTCTAAAATTGTATATATCTGGTAGTCCAGAGGGGGATAACTGTATTTGTTATATGAGAATTGCTTAGGGGCGTTCTCAGTAGGGCCACTAAAATTATTTCCCAGATAAAATATTTCATCTTTCTTGCAATTTAACCAAATGACTAATTAAACTCCCTTCTGCAATATATAATGTCATGAAACATAGACAAACCCAATGTTTCAATTACAAAGAAAACTCAATTTATTCAATATCCTTGGAGTGACAATTGATCTATAACTATTACTCTAAATTTATTAATTAAATGTTTTTGTTACTTTATTCTACCAAGGAAACTCCACTGTGATGATTAATAAGGTCACTCCTTATCTATATTTTTACAATTTAAAGGGAGAACACATTCTTTGTCTGTAGGAGGACCCATGATCACATTCTGTTCCTTAGTTTTGTGCCATTGGGCAATTTGCTTGAACTTTCTTAATTCTCTATTTCTTTATCAATTAAAATAGGAATAATACTTACATCTCAGGGTTTTTTTGTTTGTATGTTTTTGTTTAGATTTTTTTTTTTTGAGATCTGAGATGTCAAAAATACCACATAAACCTATAAAACAGGGTATGGAAGGGTTATTAATCATTATTATTAAAATTTAATTTTCTTATGGTTTTACGGGAGTTGAGGCATTTATGGTTTTTCCATGTTACAACATTGAAATCAGAGGTAATACCTTTTTAGTATATTTGTTTCTCCTGAGGGAAAACAGGTCCATAAAACTTACTTGGATTGGGAAGGGTATGGAATAATAAATAAATTTAGATAACAACTAAATTACCTTGGGATCCAGGGAAAAATTTGCCCCAGAAAGGTCCCAGGCTAGATCCAAGTTCTTGGTAAAAAAAAAAAAAAAAATAGCACCCTCAGAGTTCTCAGGGATTTTCAAACTCCACCCTAACCTCTTAGAGGTCAATTAAACAAGCATTTGTGAGGGTTAATCTTTGTGAATAAAAAGTCTGTTTATAGGCATAAAGCAGACAGAATAGAGAATACAACACAGTCCTTTTCAAGGATTTTACCAGCCTTTCCAAGTCTGCCCTGAAGGCAGGAGAGGCCTGGAGAACCCTGGCTGTGGTTCTGAAAGTTTGTTGTTACCTTTAATTAAGGGACAACGATGTTTTGAAATGAGCAATTATCAGATAAATTTTAATCACCTGGTTGTGTTGGGCCCCAAGATTATGGGTCCATAGAACGCATCAAAAAGCCAAGTCCAACATCTGTTAGGATCCCAAGACAACTATTCTAGTTGCAACTGCCTCACTAGCCGGGTGAGGCCTGTAGTTTTACATATGGTTTTATATAGGACAATTTCTAGCTCCTGATGGGTGTTGAGATGGATTGATACCCACAGCCATGAAAATTTGTAGAACCTCTGATTTTTTTACCTTTTTTTTTTTTTTTTCCAGATTTTTCCATGACATCTCATTGTTATATGTTCACCTGGAACAAGAGCTTCAGATCTTCGTTAGACTATGTTCATCTAGAAAGGGAAATGTGAACTTTCTAAAACACTAATGTACACGGTTGGCTGCAGTTTTACTAATATTTCCCAGTCCATACTTACATCCAAGACATCTTATTTCAATTAATTAAAAAATCAATATAAACAATAAAGCATACATTAGTTCATATTTCAAAGATCATTTTACTCACTATAATACTGATGATTTATTTTTATCTTATATTAAAAATAGTTATTGGCTGAAATATAAAGACGTAGATTCTACTGTTGAGAGTTGTTATCTAAATTACTAACTTTTAAATGCAAATCCTAAGAAAGTTCCCATTTTCTCAAAAGAAAAACTAAAATAATTTATAGATAAATAAAATTGATGTCTAGTTTTCTACATTGGAGACTAACAGGCTGGCTTCATTCATCTAATTATTGTTTCAACACAAATTTTGGCTGGGCATGGTCGCTCATGCCTGTAATCCCAGCACTTTGGGAGGCCAAGGTGGGAGGATTGCTTGATGCCAGGAATTTGAAACCAGCCTGGGCAACATAGGAGACTCTGTCTCTATAATAAATAAATAAATAAATAAATAAATAAATAAATAAATAACAAATTTAACTCAGGATCCAAATATCAGACATTGTGCTTATAGGAGTTTTCAGCCCTCCTTGTGCATATAAATTGATAGGGGAGGAAGGAGAAGGTTGGAATCAATACAATAATTGGGGGATTAACTTTGTCACAGAAACTAACACCTGCATGCCAGGTGGATGGTGTATGTCTTGATCTATGTTAGACAGGTATTCGCTAGGTCAAGTGACACTTTGGCTTGTATTTGCAGCTGAGAATAGGGCAGTATCATAGTTCTGGTAGACAAGTTCTTCACTCAGGGTGATGTGGGAGCAAGCCCTAGGCTCTAAATAAAGAACTGGTAAGACAGCTGTCTATCAAACAAAGAGTTTGTTTGACAAAGTTGTCAGCGAGTCAACCAAGAAGTCCAACTGGACAGTTTCTACTTCACTATCCTGGCTGTTCCAGAGAAGTGAAGAAAGGGGAGAGAATTCTGGGTTCTGGAGACCTCAGGAACCTGCATATCATCCTGAACACACAAGAAATAAGTTATGGCAGCAAGATGAATTCTGAACCCCACTATGTGACAGATGGGATTCTGTTATTAAGACATTGTTATGGTAAACCAGAACGGTTTGGCTCCAGCCAAGCTCAGGCTCCAGCTCAAGCCTGAGCTTACAGAAAGGAACTTCAGTGAAGGGCCTGGGGAGTCAAGGAGCTAACAGTAATATCAAGTCAGAATGTTTTTGTTTTATTTTGTAAGCCATTTCTGTGTCTGGAAGTTAGGCATCTATTATGTTTTGCTTTCAGTCAATGGAGATAACCTGCCTAGTAGCCTTTGAGGCGGTCCTTATTTTGTGAATTTTTCACTGTACTTCACAAGAATAAGAAGGGGGAAACCAGATAATGCCAGTATCCAAAAAGGTACTTTTAGCAACCAAACTACACAAATCTTTTCCTCTTTCTTTCTGTTATTCCTGGAAGGCAAGAGAAAAAACCTTTTTGCCTTCTAGGAAGAAGTTCTGGTTCAGAAGCCACCTAAAAGCAACCTTAAGTTATTCTTTTTTAATTGCCATATTTGTTTTGAGTTTAAGTGTCTTGCTAAAAATCATCAACTCTTTTGACACAGGAATATAATTTATAGAGATAAAAATTTCTGAGCCTAGAAATTTTCAGAACTAGAGCCTCCTAAGCTCTGAGCCTAGAGTTTAGGAGTCATTGTATGTTTTCATTCATCCCTTTCACATTTCCACCTTTTGGTCTCAGCTACTGAATGACAAAGGATAAGAGCCACCAGAGTCCAAGTCATAGACTAAACTCAACCTTAGACAATCCCAACCTCCATCAGCTGACACCCAGATGAACCCCAACCCACCATATATGTGAGAGTAAGAAAAACACTGTGTTTTTTGCCTCGTTAGTTGAAGTAGCTTAACAGTATTATTATGCTTATTATTTATTGTTATAGTGTCGCTATTGATACAATGTAACTTATTGATATCATACATATGCACGCATATAATTTTTTACTTCATTTAATTAAGGTAATAAGAAAATCATACATATTCATGATGCGAAGAATTGAAGTTGTAAAATTTTTGGTGTGGCAGACACCATACTAATAATTGGCAATTATTGTAAAAAGGTGATTGATAATACTCAAAGGAAAATTTGGCGGGGGTGGAGGACCAAGATGGCCTACTAGACACAGCAGCTTTCAGAGGCTCCCATCAAAAAAAAAAAAAAAAAAAAAAAAAAACCATAACTGTGTGATTCCTTCACTAGCAACCAAGGTATCCAGTTTCTCTTATCAGAACTGACTAGGAGGCTGATGTGATCCACAGAGACACAGAAGGACAGTGTGGTACAGCGGCCCACTTGAGATCCACAGAGTTGGGGAGGTCCCTCCCCCAAGCCAAAGGAGGCAGCGAGTGAGCATGCTACCCAGCCAAGGAAACCAGGCTTTTTCTACAGAACTGTGCAACCCACGGATTGGAATATCCCACTCGTGTACCCACACTACCGTGGTTTAGCATCCCAACCCTAGGATGCAAAGACTCTTAACAGCCTGTCAACTGGAAACTGCTTAACCCTATCAGTGGGAGGGGCGACCAGCACTGCTGCTATGGCTGCCTGCTGTCTAAGCCCTTTGAGCTCCTTGCGGGAGGGGCAGCAGCCAGCACTGGGACTCACAACTGCCTAACACACTAAGCTCCCTTGGTGGGGGAAGGGCAGCACCTCTCTCTACAGCCCGGGCTGTGCTTTTCCCCTGCGGGAGCCAGGGACGCTAAATAGCTTGGTCCCAAGACTTGTCCCCCACAGCCCAACACACTGGCTGTGGCAGTCTGTGGCCAGAGTGCCTCTTCAGGCCTGACCCTGACACAGCCTTTTTCATTGGGCAGGGCTTCCCCGCAGGAACTCCAGTAACTCCAGCCAGAGGCTCAGGGACAAAACCTTGAGCTCCCCGGGCCTGAGCCCCTAGCAGTAGGGGTGGCTGCAATCTCTGCAGACCAGCAGACTTAGCCTTTCCTCCTGGTAGTTCTGAGGAATCCAGGCAGCCCAGATGAGTGGGTTTCCTTTCAGTGAGGCACACCTGCTCCACCAAGGGACATAGTGCTTCATTAAACAGGTCCTGTTTCCCATGCCACCCAACTGGGTGAGACCCGCCAACAGAGGTTTTCAGACACCCTATACAGGAGCAATCCTACTGACATCAGGTTGGTGGCCCTCAAGGTCAGAGGTCCCAGAAGAAGGAGCAGACACCCATATGTGCTGTTCTCCAGCCTCTTTGAGTGACACCTTCAGGCATGGGAGTGAATCAGATGAATAGGGCCTGACGTGAACCCCCAGCAAACTGTAGCAGCCCTACAGAAAAGGGACCTGACCACTGAAAGAAAAACAAACAAGCAGAAAGCAACAACAACAGTATCAACAAAAACAACAAAAAAGTCCCCACAAAAACCCCATCCAAGGGTCAGCAATCTCAAAGACTAGAACTAGACGAACTCATGAAGATGAGAAAGAATCAACAAAAAAATGCTGAAACCCAAAAGGCCAGAGTGCCTCTTCTCCTCCATATGATTGCAATGTCTCTCCATCAAGGGCACAGACCTGAATGGAGGATCAGATAAGTGAATTGACAGAAGTAGGCTTCAGAAGATAGGTAATAAAAACTAGGCTGAGCCAGAGGAGCATGTTCCAACCTAATACAAAGAAGCTAAGAACTTTAATAAAAGGTTAGAGGAATTGCTAACTAGAATAACCAGTTTAGAGAGGAACATAAACGACCTAATGGATCTAAAAAACACAGCATGAGAACTTCATGAAGCACACACAAGTATCAATAGCTGAATCAACTAAGTGGAATAAAGGATATCAGAGTTTGAAGACCACCTGGCTGAAATAAAGGAGGCAGACAAGACTAGAGAAATAAGAATAAAAAGGAATGAACAAAGCCTCCAAGAAACATGGGACTGCATAAAAAGACCAAACCAACCATTGACTAGAGTATCAGAAGGAGACAGGGAGAATGGAAACAAGCTAAAAAACACACCTTAGGATATTATCCAGGAGAACTTCCCCAACCTAGCAAGAAAGGCAAGCATGCAAATTCAGGAAATATAGAGAACACCATTAAGACATATAATGATCAGATTCTCCAAGGTTGAAATGAAGGATAAACTGTTAAGGACAGCCAGAGAAAAGGGGCAGGTCAGCTACAAAGCGAAGCCCATCAGGCTAACAGTGGACCTCTCAGCATAAACTCTATAAGTCAGAAGAGATTGGGGGCCCACAATCAACATTCTTAAAGAAAAGAATTTTCAATCCAGAATTTCATATCCAGTCAAATTAAGCTTCATAAGAGGAGAAATAAAATCCTTTCCAGACAAGCAAATACTGAGGGATTTTGTTATCACCAGGCCTGCCCTGCAAGAACTCCTGAAAGAAGCACTAAATATAGAAAGGAAAAGCTGGTGCCAGCTACTGCAAAACACACCAAAATATAAAGACCAATGACACTATGAAGAAACTGCATCAACTAGCATATAAAATAACTAAATAGCAGCATCATGATAGGATCAAATTCACACATAACATACTAACCTTAAATGTTAATGGGCTAAATGCCCCCAGTTAAAAGACACAGACTGGAAAATTGCATAAAGAGTCAAGAACCATAGGTGTGCTGTATTCAGGAGACCCATCTTACGTGAAAAGACACATAGAGGCTCAAAATAAAGAAATAGAGGAAAATTTATCAAGCAAATGGAAAGAAAGAAAAATAAAGCAAGGGTTGCATTCCTAGTTTCTGACAAAACAGACGTTAAACCAACAAAGATCAAAAAAGACAAAGAAGGGTATTACATAATGGTAAAGGGAACAATTCAACAAGAAGAGCTAACTATTATGAATATACATGCACCCAATACAGGAGCACCCAGATCTATAAAACAAGCTCTCAGAGACTTTCAAATAGACTTAGACTCCCACACAATAATAGGAGGAAACTTTAACACACTACTGTCAGTATTAGACAGACCTACAAGACAGAAAATTAACAAGGATGTTCAGGACTTTAACTCAGCTCTGGATCAAGTGGACCCAGTAGATGTCTACAGAACTCTCTACCCCAAGTCAACAGAATATGCATTCTTCTCAGTGTCACATGGCATTTATTCTAAAGTTGACCACATAATTGGAAGTAAAACACTCCTCAGCAAATGCAAAACAACAGAAATCATAACAATCTCTCAGACCACAGTGCAATCAAATTAAAACTAAGGATTAAGAAACTCACTCAAAATCACACAACTACATGGAAATTGAACAACCTGCTCCTGAATGACTCCCGGGTAAACAATGAAATTAAGGCAGAAATCAAGAAGTTCTTTGAAACCAATGAGAACAATGAGACAACATACCAGAATCTCTGGGACACATTTAAAGCAGTGTGTAGAGGGAAATTTATAGCACTAAATGCTCACATCAGAAAGGTTGAAAGATCTCAAATTGACACCCTAACATCACAATTATAAGAGCTAGACAGCCAAGAACAAACTAATTCAAAAGCTAGCAGAAGATAAGAAATAACTAAGATCAGAGAAGAATTGAAAGAGTTAGAGACATGAAAAATCCCCCTAAAAATCAATGAATCCAAGAGCTGTTTTTTTGAAAAAATTAACAAAATAGACCACTAGCTAGACTAATAAAGCAGAAAAGAGAAGAATCAAATAGACACAATAAAAAATGACAAAGGGGATATAACCACTGATCCCTCAGAAATAAAAACTACCATCAGAGAATATTATAAACATCTCCATGCAAATAAACTAGAAAATCTAGAAGGAATGGATAAATTCCTGGACACTACACCCTCCTAAGACTAAACCAGGAAGAAGTCAAATCCATGAATAGACCAATAACAAGTTCTGAAATTGAGGCACTAATTAATAACCTACCAACCCAAAAAAGCCCAGGACCAGATGGATTCATAGCTGAATTCTACCAGAAATACAAAGAGGAGCTGGTACCATTCCTTCTGAAATTATTCCAAACAATTGAAAAGAGGGACTGCTCCCTAACTCATTTTATGAAGCCAGCATCACCCTGATCCCAAAACCTGGCAGAGACACAAAGAAAAAAAAACCTTCAGGCCAATATCCCTGTTGAATATCAATGCAAAAAATACTGGCAAACCAAATCTAGCAGCACATCAAAAAGCTTATCCACCACAATCAAGTTGGCTTCATCCCTGGGATGCAAGCCTGGTTCAACATATGCAAATCAATAAACATAATCCATCACATAAACAGAACCAAAGGCAAAAACCATATGATTTTCTCAACAGATACAGAAAAGCCATTTGATAAAATTCAACATCCCTTCATGTTAAAGACTCTCAATAAGCTAGGAGTTGATGGAACATATCTCAAAATAATAGGAGCTATTCATGACAAACTCACAGCCAATATCACACTGAATGGGCAAAGCTAGAAACATTCCCTTTGAAAACTGGTACAAGACAAGGATGCCCTCTCTCACCACTCCTATTCAACACAGTATTGGAAGTTCTGGCCGGGGCAATCAGGCAAGAGAAAGAAATAAAGCATATTCAAATAGGAAGAGAGGAAGTCAAATTGTCTCTGTTTGCAGATGACATAATTTTACATTTAGAAAATCCCATCATCTCAGCCCAAAAACTCCTTAAACTGATAAACAACTTTAGCAAAGTCTCAGGATACAAAATCAATGTGCAAAAATCACAAGCATTCCTCTACACCAACAATAGACAAGCAGAGAGCCAAATCATGAGTGAACTCCCATTCACAATCGCTACCAAGAGAATAAAATACCTAGGAATAGAGCTAACAAGGGATGTGAAGGACCTCCTCAAGGAGAACTACAAACCACTAGTCAAGGAAATAATAGAGACACAAACAAATGGAAGAACATTCCGTCCTCATGGATAGGAAGAATCAATATCATGAAAATGGCCATGCTGCCCAAAGTAATTTATAGATTCAATGTTATTCCCATCAAACTACTGTTGACATTATTCATAGAATTAGGAAAATTTTAAATTTCATATGCAATCAAAGAAGACCCTGTATAGCCAAGACAATCCTAAGCAAAAAGAACAAAGCTGGAGGCATCATGCTACCTGACTGCAAACTATACTACAAGGCTACAGTAACCAAAATAGACATATAGACCAATGGAGCAGAACAGAGACTTCAGAAATAACACCACACATCTACAACCATCTTGCTGTTGAATTGTTCCCTTCACCATATGTAATGCCCTTCTTTGTCTTTTTTAATCTTAAAAAAGCCTGCCAAAAACAAGCAACGGGGAAAGGATCTCCTATTCAGTAAATGTTGCTGGAAAAACCATATGCAGAATACTGAAATGGGACTCCTTCTTTACACCTTATAAAAAATCAACTCAAGATAGATTAAAGACTTAAATGTCAAACTGAAAACCATGAAAACTCCAGAAGAAAACCTAGGCAATACTATTCAATACATAGGCATGGGCAAAGACTTCATGACTAAAACACGAAAGCAATTGCAACAAAAGCCAAAATCGACAAATGGGACCTAATTAAACTAAAGAGTTTCTGCACAGCAAAAGAAACTATCATCAGATGAACAGGCAACCTACAGAATAGGAGGAAATTTTTGCAATCTATCCAACTGACAAAGGGCTAATATCCAGAACTTACAAGGAACTTAAACAAATTTAGGAAAAAAACAACCCCATCAAAAAGCTGGCAAAGGATACAGACACTTCTCAAAAGAAGACATTTATGTGGCCAAGAAACATATGAAAAAAAGCTCATCACTGATCATCAGAGAAATGTGAATCAAAACCACAAAGATATATCTCACACCAGTCAGAATGGCAATTATTAAAAAGTCAGGAAACAACAGATGCTGGTGAGGCTGTGAAGAAATAGGAAAGCTTTTACATTGTTGGTGGGAATGTAAATTAGTTCAACCACTGTGGAAGACAGTATGGTAATTCCTCAAGGATCTAGAACCAGAAATACCATTTGACCCAGCAATCCCATTACTGGGTATATGCCCCCAAAATTATAAATCATTCTACTATAATGACACATGCATGTGTACATTTATTGCAGCACTATTTACAATAGCAAAGACTTGGAACCAAACCAAATGCCCATCAATGATGGACTGGATAAAGAAAATATGGTACGTATACACCACAGAATACTATGCATCCATAAAAAGGAATGAGATCATGTCCTTTGAAAGGACATGGATGAAGCTGGAAGCCATTATCCTCAGCAAACTAACATGGGAAAAGAAAACCAAATACCATATGTTCTTACTCATAAGTGGGAGTTAAACAATGAGAACACACGGACACAGAGAGGGGAAGACCACATGCCAGGGCCTGTTGGGAGTTAGGGGATGAGGGTAAGGAAACTTAGAGGATGTGTCAACAGGTGCAGCAAACCACAATGGCACATGGATACCTATGTAACAAGCCTGCACGTTCTGCCCATGTATCCTGTTTTTTGTTTGTTTGTTTGTTTTTTAGAAGAAATAGAAAGAAAATTTGTTCAGAGCAATGTTTTGGGACTAATGAGTATAACAACAGGAAGAGATGAAATTCTAAGGTCAGGTAAGAGGGTGATAAGGACTTATAAGAAGAGATAGAAGAGAGGGTTGCTTCTAAGATGGCCGAATCGAAACAGCTCCAGTCTGCAGCTCCCAGTGACATTGACGCAGAAGACCAGTGATTTCTGCATTTCCAACTGAGGTACTCGGTTCATCTCATTGGGACTGGTTGGACAGTGGGTGCAGCCCACAGAGGGCAAGCTGAAGCAAGGCAGGGTGTCGCCTCACCTGGGAAGCACAAGGGGTCAGGGGATTTCCCTTTCCTAGCCAAGGGAAGCCGTGACAGACTGTACCTGGAGAAACAGGACACTCCTGATCAAATACTGCACTTTTCCCATGGTCTTAGCAACCGACAGACCAGGAAATACCTTCCCGTGCCTGGATCAGCAGGTCCCATGCCCATGGAACCTTGTTCCCTGCTAGCACAGCAGTCTGAGATCAACCTGTGATGCTGCAGCTTGACTCGGGGAGGGGCGTCTGCCATTGCTGAGGCTTGAGTAGCTCACAGTGTAAACAAAGCAGCTAGGAACCTCGAACTAGGTGGAGCCCACCGCAGCTCAGCAAGGCCTACTGCCTCTCTAGGTTATACCTCTGGGGGCAGGGCATAGCAGAACAAAAGGTAGCAGACAGCTTCTGCAGACTTAAACATCCCTGTCTGACAGCTCTGAAGAGAGCTGTGGTTCTCTCAGCACAGCGTTCAAGCTCCGAGAATGAAGAGACTGCCTCCTCAAGTGGATCCCTGACCCCTGTGTAGCCTGACTGGGAGACACCTCCCAGTATCATCCAACAGACACCTCAAATAGGTGGGTGCCCCTCTGGGACAAAGCTTCCAGAGGAAGGATCAGACAGCAATATTTTCCATTCTACAGCCTCTGCTGGTGATACCCAAGCAAACAGGGTCTGGAGTGGACCTCCTGCAAACTCCAACAGACCTGCTGCTGAGGGTCCTGACTGTTAGAAGGAAAACTAACAAACAGAAAGGAATAGCATCAACATCAACAAAAAGGACATCCACAACAAAACCCCATCTGTAGGTCACCAACATCAAAGACCTAAAGGTAGATAAAACCACAAAGATGGGGAGAAACCAGAGCAGAAAAACTGAAAATTAAAAAAAAAAAAACAGAGTTCCTCTTCTCCTCCAAAGGATTGCAGCTACTCACCAGCAAGGGAACAAAACCAAAGGGAGAATGAGTTTGACAATTTGACAGAAGTAGGCTTCAGAAGGTCAGTAATAACAAACTTCTCCAAGCTAAAGAAGCATGTTATAACTCATTGCAAGGAAGCTAAAAATCTTGAAAAAAAGGAAAGACGAATGGCTAACTAGAATAAACAGTATAGAGAAGACCTTAAACGACCTGATGAAGCTGAAAATCACAGCACAAGAACTTTGTGACACATGGACAAGCTTTAATAGCCAATTCGATCAAGTAGAAGAAAGGATATCAGTGATTAAAGAACAAATTAATGAAATAAGGCAACAAGACAAGATTAGAGAAAAAAGAATAGAAAGGAATGAACAAAGCCTCCAAGAAACATGGGACTATGTGAAAATAGCAAATATACATTTGATTGATGTACCAGAAAGTGACAGGGAGAATGGAATCAAGTAAGAAAACATTCTTCAGGATATTATCCCGGAGAACTTCCCAAACTTAGCAAGGCAGGCCAAAATTCAAATTCAGGAAATACAGAGACCACCACAAAGATGCTCCTCGAGAAGAGTAACCCCAAGACACATAATTATCAGATTCATCAAGGTTGAAATGAAGGAAAAAATGTTAAGCGCAGCCAGAGATAAAGGTCAGGTTACCCACAAAGGGAAGCCCATCAGACTAACAGTGGATCTCTCAGCAGAAACCCTACAAGCCAGAAGAGACTGGGGGCCAATATTCAACATTCTTAAATAAAAGAATCTTCAACCCAGAATTTCATATCCAGCTAAACTAAGCTTCATAAGTGAAGGAGAAATAAAATCCTTTATAGACAAGCAAATGCTGAGAGATTCTGTCACCACCAGGCCTGCCTTACAAGAGCTCCTGAAAGAAGCCCTAAACATGGAAAGGAACATCGGTACGAGCCACTACAAAAACATGCCAAATTGTAAAGACCATTGAAGCTATGAAGAAACTGCACCAATTAATGGGCAAAATAATGAGCTAACATCAATATGACAGGATCAAATTCAAACATAACAATATTAACCTTAAACGTAAATAGGCTAAATGCCCCAATTAAAAGACACAGACTGGCAAATTGGATAAAGAGTTAAGACCCATTGGTGTGCATACGGCACACATGAGATGGGTCAGGAGACACACATAGGCTCAACATAAAGGGACAAAGGAAGATCTACCAAGCAAATGGAAAGAAACAAACAAACAAACAAACAAACAAACCAGGAGTTGCAATCCTAGTATCTGATAAAATAGACTTTAAACCAACAAAGATCAAAAGAGATAAAGAAGGCCACTACATAATGGTAAAGGGATGAATTCAACGAGAAGAGCTAACTATCCTAAATATATATACACCCAATACAGGAGCACCCAGATTCATAAAGCAAGTCCTTAGAGACCTACAAAGAGACTTACACTCCCAAACAATAATAATGGGAGACTTTAACACCCCACTGTCAATATTAGACAGATCATGAGACAGAAGGTTAACAAGGATATCCAGGACTTGAACTCAGCTCTGGACCAAGTGGACCTAATAGTCATCTACACAACTATAAACCCCAAATCAACAGAATATACATTCTTCTCAGCACCACATTACACTTATTCTAAAATTGACCATATAACTGGAAGTAAAGCACTCCTTAGCATATGTAAAAGAACAGAAATTACAAAAAACTGTCTTTCAGACCACAGTGCAATCAAATTAGAACTCAGGTTTAAGAAACTCACTCAAAACGACACAACTACATGGACACTGAACAACCTGTTCATGAACGACTACTGGGTAAATAATGAAATGAAGGCAGAAATATAGATGTTCTTTGAAACCAATGAGAACAAAGACACAACATACCAGAATATCTGGGACACATGTAAAGCAGCATGTAGAAGGAAATTTATAGCACTAAATGCCCAAAAGAGAAAGCAGGAAAGATTTAAAATCAACACCCTAACTCACAATTAAAGAACTAGAGAAGCAAGAGCAAACAAATTCAAAAGCTAGCAGAAGGCAAGAAATAACTAAGATCAGAACAAAACTGAAGGAGATACAGACACAAAAAACCCTTCCAAGATCAATTAATTCAGGAGCTGTTTCTTTGAAAAGATCAACAGAACTGATATACTGCTAGCAAGACTAATAAAGAAGAAAAGAGAGAAGAATCAAATAGAGGCAATAAAAAATGATGAAGGGGAGAGCACCACTGATGCCACAGAAATACAAACTACCATCAGAGAATACTATAAAAACCTTGACACAAATAAACTAGAAAATCTAGGAAAAATAGATATATTCCTGGACTCATACAACCTCCCAAGACTAAACCAGGAAGAAGTTGAATCTCTGAATAGACCAATAACAGGTTCTGAAATTGAGGCAATAATTAATTGCCTACCAACCAAAAAAAAAGTCCAGGACCAGATGGATTCATAGCCGAATTCTACCAGAGGTACAAAGAGGAGCAGGTACATTTATTCTGAAACTATTTCAAACAATAGAAAAAGAGGGAATCCTCGCTAACTCATATTATGAGGTCATCATCATCGTGATACTGAAGCCTGGCAGAGACACAATAAAAGAGAATTTTAGGTCAATATCCCTGATGAACATCAAGGTGAAAATCCTGACTAAAATACTGGCAAACCAATCCAGCAGCACATCAAAAAGCTTACCCACCATGATCAAGTCGGATTCATCCCAGGGATGCTAGGCAGGTTCAACATATGCAAATCAATAAACATAATCCATCACATAAACACATAAACAGAACCAATGACAAAAACCACATAATTATCTCAATAGATGCAGAAATGACCTTCGACAAAATTCAACAGCACTTAATGCTAAAAACTCTCAATAAACTAGGTATTGATGGAATGTATCTCCAAATAATAAGAGCTATTTATGACAAACCCATACTGAATGGGCAAAAACTCGAAGCATTCCCTTGGAAAACCAGCACAAGACAAACATGCCCTCTCTCACCACTCCTATTTAACATAGTGTTGGAAGTTCTGGCTAGGGCAATCAGGCAAGAGAAAGAAATAAAGGGTATTCAAGTAGGAAAGAGGAATTCAAATTGTCTCTGCAGATGACATGATTGTACATTTAAAAAACCCCATCATCTCAGCCCAAAATCTCCTTAAGCTGATAATCATCTCAGCCCAAAATCTCCTTAAGCTGATAAGCAACTTCAGCAGTCTCAGGATACAAAATCAATGTGCAAAAATCACAAGCATTCCTATACACCAATAATAGACAAACAGAGAGCCAAATCATGGGAGAACTCTCATTCACAATTACTACAAAGAGAATCCAACTTACTAGGAATCCAACTTACAATGAATGTGAAGCACTTCTTCAAGGAGAACTACAACCCACTGTTCAACAAAATAAAAGAGGAGACAAACAAATGGAAGAACATTCCATGCTCATGGATAGGAAGAATCAGTATCATGAAAATGGCCATACTGCCAAGGTAATTTATAGATTCAATGCTATCCCCATCAAGCTACCACTGACTTTTTTCACAGAATTGGAAAAAACTACTTTAAAGTTCATACGGAACCAAAAAAGATAGCCAAGATAATCCTAAGCGAAAAGAATAAAGCTGGAGGCATCATGCTACCTGACTTCAAACTATACTACAAGGCTACAGTAAACAAAACAGTATGATACTGGCACCAAATAGATATACAGGCCAGTGGAACATAACAGAGGCCTCAGAAATACCACCACCTGTCTACAACCATCTGATCTTTGACAAATCTGACAAAAACAAGCAATGAGGAAAGGATTCCCTATTTAATAAATGGTGCTGGGAAAACTGGCTAGCCATATGTAGAAAACTGAAACTGGATCCCTTCCTTACACTGTATACAAAAATTAACTCAAGATGGATTAAAGACTTAAATGTAAGACCTAACACCATAAAAACCCTAGAAAAATACCGAGGCAATATCATTCAGGACATAGGCATGGGCAAAGACTTCATGCCTAAAACACCAAAAGCAATGGCAACAAAAGCCAAAATAGACAAATGGGATCTCATTAAACTAAAGAGCTTCTGCACAGCAAAAGAAACTATCATCAGAGTGAACAGGCATCCTACAGAATGGGAGAAAATTTTTGCCATCTACCCATCTGATGAAGGGCTAATATCCAGAATCTACAAAGAACTCAAATTTACAAGAAAAAAACAACTGCCATCAAAAAGTGGGCAAAGGATATGAACAGACACTTCTCAAAAGAAGACATTTATGCAGCCAACAGACATATGAAAAAATGCTCATCACCACTGGTCATCAAAGAAATGCAAATCAAAACCACCATGAGATACCACCTCACGCCAGTTAGAAAAGCAATCATGAAAAAGTCAGGAAACAACAGATGCTGGAGAGGATGTGGAGAAATAGGAACACTTTTACACTGTTGGTAGGAGTGTAAATTATTTCAACCATTGTGGAAGACAGTGTGGCGATTTCCCAAGGATCTAGAACTAAAAATACCATTTGACCCAGCGATCCCACTACTGGGTATATAACCAAAGGATTATAAATCATGCTGCGATAAAGACACATACACACACGTTTATGGCGGTACTATTCACAATAGCAAAGACTTGGAACCAACCCAAATGTCTATCAATGATAGACTGGATTAAGAAAATATGGCACATATATGCCATGGAATACTATGTAGTCATAAAAAAGGATGACTTCATGTCCTTTGCAGGGACGTGGATGAAGCTGGAAACCATCATTCTAAGCAAACTATCACAAGGACAGAAAACCAAACACCACATGTTCTCACTCATAGGTGGGAGTTGAACAATGAGAATACATAGACACAGGGCAGGGAACATCACACACTGGGGCCTGTTAGGGGCTGGGGGCCTGGGGGAGGGATAGCATTAGGAGAAATACCTAATGTAAATGACGAGTTGATGGGTGCAGCAAACCAACATGGCACATGTATACCTATGTAACAAAACTGCACGTTGTGCACATGCACCTTAGAACTTAAAGTATATATATATACACAAAAGAGACAGAAAATATTTAAAGATGCCTCTGCTAGGAGATGAGTTATTGTTCTTTGCATTTAAGTATATTATAAGGTGTAATGCCTAATATATCAAAATTCAATCTTAATCTGTTTAGCTCTAAAATTTTCTACACATTCTAAAATTAAAGAAATTGAGAGCTACAAAGGACCTTGGAAATCATTTTGGTTCAGTCTCATGTTTTGGAAATAAGAAAACTAATGACAATAATAACACCATACCTAAAGAGAAAATTTTTTTAAATCTTTTCTAATGTATTAATAGATCCATAAATAGATCTCCTGATTAAAACTTTAGTCTTCTTTCTATTGTATCACACCATCACCTTATTTGTCAATTTATATGGCAGTATGCTTTTCTTGACAATTCTTTTTGTGTATTCTATTTATATGGGAATATTATTTTGTAGTTGGAGTGGTCTATTATAAGATAATTAAGACAAAGTAGCTGTAATATTAGTTTATTATTGTTTATTATAATTTTATTGGTAAACTCATATTTACCAATGAAATTACATGTGTTATAATGCTCTGTGTACCATAACATTCAGCAGAAGCTCTGTAGTTTAATTAGATCCCATTTGTCAATTTTGGCTTTTGTTGCACTTGCTCAATCTCACCACACATGACCATCACCTGGAGAGCTTCACACAATACGGGTGCCCAGTCTCATACCTTGAGGTTCTGATTTAAATGTTCCAGGGTGTAGCCTAGGAACTGGGATTGTTAAAAGCTGCTGCAAAGAAGTATAAACTTTTTTTTTCTTTTTAGCTTTTATTCTTACATAATATGAACATTTATATTATTCTTGTTGAACAGAAACATTTAATTAAATGCTATAAATTTTCCTTTATATCACCTTAGCTGCATCCCACAGTTATATGTGATATGTTCATTTAATTTTTTCTTTTCTTTAACAAAGCAATATTTATTAAGAACAAAAGTATTTTCTTTTTTTTGATTTATAACAATCATAAATATAGATCTGGACAAAGCAAAATTGCCTTTGAATTTTCAATGTCTCTTTTTGCTAAATAGTACATATTAAATAAAACATAATATATATACAATGTAAAAAATAGAAATGTCACTTATAAAGTTTATATAAAAATAATATTTACAAAGCACTATTCTGAGAAGTAAGTTTCATCAAGTTTTTATTTTGAAATTGGTTCCTCAAGTGTCATCAGTTCTTAAGATGATAATGAATGAGATTAAAATTCCTTTTGAAGACAGACCATTTTATTTTAAGTCCCAAATTTCTGGAAGTCCAACAGTTGGTTCATTTGAAATTTGAATTAGTCTTGAAGAAGCTCAGATTTCTTTTTGAAATGTGACGTTGAACAAAAAAACTCCAGCCTATGGAGGAGGGTTCTTAAGTGCTTTTTAGAAGCACGGACAAGAATGAACCTCATACTGGAGTGGGAGGTACAGAACAGACACAATCTGAATAGAAGAAACGGGTTCTATTTTCAGACCGCTGGAGAATGACCCAGCCACTGCAGTGCTTGGAAAATCTTGTGATATGATGGTTCCTACATTATCTTCTGGTAAATGAATCATTCTTACTATTTCAGTCATCATCCCCTCTAGTCTTGAGGGCCTAGATCTCTCCTTATTTACTTCTTTTACAAAAGAAATTACTTCCTCCTTCAGGACTGAGTTGGTCTCTTCAATTTTACATATGCGTCCATGAGACTTTGTATCTTTTATGACTCCTATTCTAGGCTGGTATCTTCTAAAAATTACTCAGTATCTAAATATTCCTTTTGATCAGAACTAAGTATGTCAAGAAATGGATGCTTCATCAGAACTGGTGCAGCCAGTATTTGCACAACCTCCATTTTCTTTCCCAAAAGTCAGCTCCTAACCTAATGCATAAGTCTGAACAAATATGAGAGACCCACCAAAAAGCCAATAACAGATACACACACCACTGACTTCCACTGGAGACTACTGTAGTCAATGCCTAGCCTCATGTCATCTGGAAGCAGCTCTGCTACCACTTGTTGTGACTTCCCCAGGATCAGCTGAAAGGCAGGCTCCATAGTGGCTCACAATGCCTGTGTGGCACTGAAGCCCCCAACAGAATTCCAGTGGGTAACCATAGCTCCCAAAGCCTACAACAAACTGCTCAGAATCCCATCGTGTTCTGCCTGGAACCCACCCACCCACATCTGCCAAACTAAATCAATAACAATCGAGCCAGTCCAAGTGGAGGATAGACACAATAGGTACACTTTGTTTTTACTGTGCTTTTTGCCATAGTGGCCTCTCTTTTCCCTTCTTTTTAATTTTCTCTCCCTTTTAGTTTTTTCAATTGTGAAATATTTTTATCAAAACCCAATAAACACACCATAAAATTAACAGATTTTAAGTGTACAATTTGATGACTTTTGACAGGCTACACCTGTGAAACCAACAACCTAATCCAGATTAGACCATGTTTACCACTTTAGAAATTTCCCTTGTGTCTCCTTTCCCTCCCTTGTGCCTCAATTCCCCACCACCACCTTGATTGCTATCACATGTTAATTTTGACTGTTCTTAAACTCCTTATAAATTGAATCATACATAAGGTAATCTTTTTGAAATACAATAAAATACAATGTTGAATTTCATCCATGTTGTAAGTGGAACATAGTTCACTCTATTTTTAATTTTCTATTATGCATTGTATAAATACTCCGTGATCTCTTTATCCATTCTCCTTGTTTTAGTTTGTTCTTGCATTTCTATAAAGAACTAGCTGACACTGGGTAATTTATAAAGAAAATAATTTTAACTGGCTCAGGGTTCTGCAAGGTGTATAGGAAGCATGACGGCTTCAGGAAATTTGCAATCATGGTGGAAAGCAAAGAGGAAGAAGTCACATCTCATATAGCCAGAACAGGAGGGAGAGAGAGCAGGGAAAGGTGTTACAGACTTTTAAACAACCAGATCTCATGAGAACTTACTCACTATCACAAGAACCTCAAGTGGGAAATCTGCCCCCGATCCAATTACCTCCCACCAGACCCCTCCTCCAACACTGGGGATCACAATTTGACATGAGATTTGGGTGAGGACACAAATCCAAACCATGTCACTCCTGTTGAACAAATCCAAACCATATCACTCCTGTTAAACAAATCCAAACCATATCACTCCTGTTAATGGAAATGTAATTTTTCATTTGCCTTAGGTAAATACCTAGGTATGGGGATGTTTGTGTAAGAAACTGTCAAACAGTTTTTTCAGGGGGATTGCACTAGTTTACCTTCCTATGCACAGGGTATAAGGGTTATATTTGTTTCGTATTATTACCAATATTTTTTTCAGTCTCTTTTAAAATGTTAGTCACTTCCAATACAAGTGAATTGTTTCTATTGTTTTAATTGGTCTTTTCATGTGCCTATTGGCCATTGTACAAATTTGTGTATAGAAGACGTTTTTATTTTTTAAAAAACATTTGAGGTATTTTGTCTTATTCTCATTGACTTATAGAAGTTCTTCATACATCCTAGTCATAAAAGTCAGATATATGAAATGAAAATACTTGATTCCAATCTGTGCCTTGCAGTTTTGTTTTCTGAATACTGTCTTTTGATATGCAGGTTTTAACATTGATAAAGTCCAATTTAATGCTTTTTCCCTTTTATAGTTAGTGCTTCTTGTGTCCTTTATAAGAAATTCTTGTCTAACCCCAAGGTCATGAAGCTATTCTCCTGCCTTTTCTTCCAGATTTTAACTTTCACATTTGCATCTTGACATATTTTGCATTATTTTGCAATAATTTTGTGCAACGTGATGTAGGAGCCAAGGCTTATTGACTCTTTTTTTTTTTTTTTTTTTTTTGGACAAAGTCTCACTTGGTCACGTAGGCTGTAGTGCAGTGGTGGGATCTCAGCTTACTGCAACCTCCACCTCCCAGGCTCAAGCAGTCCTCCAACCTCAGCTTCCTGAGTAGCTGGGACTACAGGCATGCACCACCACGCTCGGCTAACTATTTTGTATTTTTAGTAGAGACAGAGTTTCACCGTGTTGGCCAGGCTGGTCTCAAATTCCAGACCTCAAGTGATCCACCCACCTAAGCCTCCCAAAGTGCTAAAATTACAGGTGTGAGCCACTGTTCCTGGCCTGATGCTTTTTTCTGTTGGTTATGGATCACTTTTTCCTACTTGTTTGCATATCCAGTAATTTTTCCTAATAAGCTGGATGTTGTAGATAATACATTATAGTGAGTCTGGATTCGCTGTCTTCCTTCAATTGGTGGTATGTGTTGTGGCAGGCAGTTAAGTCATGAATCAATTCTTTTGATTAGACTTGGATTGATTGATTTATTTTTGTTAGTGTGAATGTATTTCACTTTTGTCTTTAGTCCTTACTTCTAAGTTGTGGATTTTCTCGGATCTCAACAGACTGTCAGAGGTGCTCTGCCTGCTCCCAACACACTGGCTAAGTCAGAACACCTGTGTCCCCAGCACTGGGCTCTCTCTGGTGTCTCCTTTCAGCTCTCAGATCTGCAAAGGCCACCTCCTATTAGGCCTCACAGAGTTTAGCCCTGTGCACATCAGCCCTACTCTTGGGCAAAGACCCGCAGGAAACTTCCAGGTAGATTTTTGCCCCCCTCTCCCAGCCAAGCCTGTAGATTCTCCTTTCCTGTACTCTGCCTTGCAAATTCCAGCAGCTTCAGCAGCCCATCTCTGGCTCCTTAGTTTGGGGAGACCACAGTGCTCTACTGGGCTCCACTTCTACCTTCCTAGTCCTGGAGAGTGTCGTACCTAAGAGCCAGAGCTCAGCTCATGCACTTTCACTCTCTCAAGGATCTCAGTCCTGGACTAGGACTGAGAATTCACATTGTATGTTTGGCCTAGTTTTATGTTTGTGAATTATGGCTTGAATTATGTGTATTCCCAAAATACATATGTTGAAGTCCTAACTCCCAGTATCTTGGAATGTGACATTATTCAGAAATTAGGTTGTTACAGTTGTCGTTAGTTAACATGAGGTCACACTAATGTACATTGGACCCTGTATGCAATGTGATGAGTGTCCTTACAAAAAGGGGAAATTTGGAGACAAACACACACAGGGAGAATGCCACGTGAAGGTGAAAGCAGAAAGGCACAAAATGACGAACACTAAATATTGCTGGCAACTCAGCAGATGCTTGGCAAGAGGTCTGGAGCAGATTCTTTTGTCACATCCTTCAGAAGAAACAATTCTGACAACAATTTTATTTAGGACTTCTGGCCTCTGCATGGGAGTCAATAATTTCTGTTGTTTAAGCCGTCCAGTCTGTGGTACAGTAGTCCCTCTTTATCTACTGGGGGTATGTTTCAAGACCCTCAGTGGATGCCTGAAGCAGCAGATAGTACCAAACCCTATATACACTATGCTATTTCCTATACATACAAAGCTATGATCAAGTTTAATTTATAAATTAGGCACAGAAAGAGATAAACAACAATGAGATAGAAAAATTGTAATAATATACTGTAATAAAAATTATATGACTGTGGTCTGTCTCTAAATATCTTTTTGTACCGTACTCACCCTTCTCGTGATGATGTGAGATAAAATCCAGACTGCAGTTGACAGCAGGTGACTGAAACTGTGGAAAGCAAAACCTCAGATACAGTGGTCCACTGCACGTTGTTACACAGCCCTAACAAACTAATAGATTATGGTAGGAGAGCAGTTAGGCACCAGTAACCCCGCCCTCAATGTGAATTTCTTGACTCTGCTTGCAGGCCTCTTCCCCTGGGACACCCTGGGCCTGGGCAGTGTCCTGCACTCCAGACTTCTTCAGCTTCAGCTCTGTCTTCAGGTACTAGAGCTCTTGCTACAGCTGCTGGCAGTTCTGGGAGAAGCCTGGGAAGACTTTAAAATACAGCAGGACTTCATTTCCAGAGATTCTACCTTAATCCATCTGGTGTGGGCCTGAGAATCAATTTCTTGTCAACGCTTCCCAGGTGATTCTAATGTGCAGTTAATAGTGAGGAAACCCTGCTCTGAGCCTTAGAGTACAAGTCAACTGCCTAATTTCCTGCTGTGAAGATTGATTTTATAGGTTAAGGCATCCCCAGATAGCTGGGCAAACATTACTTCTGGCTGTGTCTGTGAAGCTGTTTCCAAAAGAGATTAACATTAGAGTCAGTAAACTGGGGAAAGAAGATCTCTCCTCACCAGTGTCAGTGGTCATCATCCAGTCCCTTGAGGGCCTGAATAGAGCAAAAAAACAGAAGGGTAAATTCATGCTTTCTGTCCTTGAGCTGGTACATCCATCTTCTCCTGTCCTAGGACATCAGAGCTCCTGGTTCTCAGACTTTGGGACTCTGGGACTTATATCAGCACCCCCACCCGCCCCCTAATCCCTTCTCAGGCCTTCAGCTTCTGACTGGGAGTTACAGCATTGGCTCCCCTGGTTCTCAGGCCTTTGGGCTCAGACTGAATTATGCCACCGGCTTTCCTGGTTCTCCAGCTTGCAGATGGCATATTGTGGGCTTTCTCAGCCTCTATAATCATGCGGCTCAATTCCCATAATAAACATCCTCTCATATATATCTATGAATATACACATCCTACTGGTTCTGTTTCTCTGAAGAACCTTGATTAATATGTCAACCCACGAATCATTCAAACAAGCCAATCACATCCTTTCAACAGAACTAGGGTGCACCTCATCCTCTTTCTACTATAAAACTTGCCTCTAAGCCTTTGCTTGTTCTCTCTGCTCTTTGTGTGGCTCTGCCTGGTAGCCTGTGAGTATATGTGACTAATAAACTGATGTCCCTCTCATCTGCCCAGTGTCAGGTGTCATGTTTGGCCACCCCCAAAACCCTAGGATGGCAGTGCCTCCAATGGTGTGAAGAGAAGGCTAACAGAACAATTATAGCATTGGAATGATGAGAAATGAAGATAATGAGCAGGGATCAGATGTATTTTGGAAGTAAAGCTGACGGTAACAAATGGATTTGGATAGGACTTCTAGGCGTTTGGCCTGAAAGCTTCAATACATAGTGGAACTGCTAGCCAGCATGGGTTTTGATGGAGAAAATTAAAAATAATTACAAATTTAAAATATTAACAATATTTTAATAATACTTTGACATACTATGTTTGTGGTGATCAAGGGATATCCAAAGTATATCCAGCTGGAGTTATCAAATAAGCAGGTAGATATTTAATTCCGAATTTAATTGCTTAAATTCTTTAGTGATGCTTTATTGCATCTTATGGTGGGGGATATTATTGGCTACCATAGTGTCTGGGGAATGACAACATTCTGAAAGGTATTCCTGACAAACAGCAGGAGTCCATATTATTGTTTCACCAAATACCAGAAAATCCCTTGATTCTAAACCGAAAATGCATTGATTTATCATGAAAAAAATTTCAGACATGCATTAAAATAGGAAGAGATGAAGGTCAATAGTGACTGCATTTGGTAGTACAGCTTTGAAACTAGTACACTTAGTTGTCACATGGCTGTCCAATATTGGCAGTGGTCTACTAAGTAGAACAGTTGTTACAGTTTCAGTGGACATTCAACCAGTTTATGGGATTTACAGATCAATGTAGTTAATAATCTGGACCAAGAGAAGATGTTACTACAAAGAAAATTTTAGAAAAAGAATACAAATGTTGCCTTTTTAGTTTAAAAAAGATAAAATCCAACTCATCAAGAAACTTCTGAATTTGGGGAGACACACAAACAATAATGAAATATTGAAAGCAGATTCTGAGCAGGTGTGCAGGGATTCTTAATAGAGTGATAAACTAATAAAAATGGCACAAGTTGGCAGTAATTTAGTGTGGACTCATAAAGACAGTTACACAAACTACTATTCATAAAAGCTGTCCTAGAATGAAGGGGGTGGGCATGTTCACCCATGCTATGCCACATCTAGAGGATCCTCTCAGTTGAATATTTAGACCTTGAATCTATGCAGAGTCTAGAGTTGAACTTTGATTCTCCAGGCAAAGTAAGGATAACCGGTGAGAAAGAAACAGCCAGGTGCTAAAAGGGAGGTTAAAGCACTTACCTTGATTTTTTTAGTTCATGTGTGTGTGTTTAAATTTTCTTCCTGATTGAAAAATAACACCCACTTCTTGCAAAAAAAAAAAAAAAAAAAAAAAAAAAAAAAAAATCCAGAAATGCACAAAGTAGAAAATTAATCTTTCTCTCCCCCAAGTCCCACTTCCCCAAACAAACTATTATTAACATTTGGTATACATTTTCAAAAACATCTTTCTCTGTAAAATATATGTGTGCATGTTTAAATACGGATAAAAGGAGAAAGAAAAAGCTTTATATTTGCAAGAATGGGATCATACTGCACATACTATAGTGCAGTTCTTTGTTTTCACTTCATATGTCTTGAACACCATTCCATATCCATACATGGAAATCTGCTTCATTTTTAAATGCTTTGAATACACAGAATAAGCATTTCTTAGATGGAATGTGTCATAATTTATTTAAATAACTCCAGGTCAATGAACATTTAGATTGTTTCCAATTTTTAACAATCAGTATTACAAGCAATGCTGCATAGTACACATATGATATCCAGTACATGCTAGCGCAAGTATTTCCACAGAAGTTCTTACAAGAGGAATTGCTGGGTCAATGAGCCCTTTTACATTTTGAATGCAATGATAGACTGTGGAAAAGTGAAAGAACTCAGGCTGTGGCTGCTGTTTCTGACACCTGAGAAGAGGAATTCAGTACATAAAGGCAGAGAAGGGGACCATTTATCTAATATTGTGTGAAAAGTCCCAAAAAGCCTTTCTACCCAGAACTCATCTGTTCTCTGGCCTGCGCAAAAGCCTGGAATTTGAAGTATAAATTCAAGTTTTTAGTAGCTTTTTACATTCTCTTTTTAGTGGAGTGATGATGGTCTTACAAAATTTGACAGTAATATTCTCTCTAAATGAAATATTGGCAGGAACTTATAAATCTATTTTAATCAGCCCATCTTTTTATTTCAACATTGATGAAAACTTTTATAAAATTTTAGTCTAATTTTCTGTTCTTATGATTGCAGTGGGCTAAATTTGCTTTTCTAAACCTGAAGCTCTTGTAATACCTAAGAATCATTCCTAACATAATACTATATTTTGCCCAACATATAATAGTTTGCTACTTTAGATAGAGTGAGTTTCTTTTAGATACAGTCTCTCCCCTCCCTCCCAACTATCCAGTGAGTAAGGCAGGCCAAGGGTACTTTTGATTTAATGAATGAGAAAATTGAGATTCAGAAGTTTTAAAAGAATAATCTAGGACACATGGGCAGTATTGTCAGAATTTATCAATGATGAATGCATCATATGATAGATTTCAAAACAACTGGAAATGGGTCTAAACTTTAGTTGACCTCAGGAGATATCCTGAAGGGTTTGGAATTGGGAGTTTTCTGCTAGTTAAGTTAAACTTTCTTGCTTCTTCTTTTGTTAGTTCTTAAAATATATGATGGTGCTGGCTGGGCGTGGTGGCTCACGTCTGTAATTCCCACACTTTGGGAGGCCGAGGTGGGTGGATCACAAGGTCAGGAGTTCAAGACCAGCCTGGCCAAGATGGTGAAACTTCGTCTCTACTAAAAATACAAAAAAAAAAAAAAAAAAAAAAAATTAGCTGGGCATGGTGACACGCGCCTGTAATCCCAGCTATTCGGGAGGCTGAAGCAGAGAATTCCTTAAACCCGGGGGGCGGAGGGTGCGGTGACCCGAGATTGCGCCAATGCACTCCAGCCTGTGTTACAGAGCAAGACTCTGTCTCAAACAACAACAACAACAAAAAAAACACCCCAAATATATATGTGTGTATGTGTGTGTGTGTGTGTGTGTGTGTGTGTCTATACGACAGTGCTATATTTATTTCCTTTTTCCTTAGCATATCAAAGTATTGTTAATTAAAAGATTGGATTAGCCTTATAATGTTTAAGTTGAGGTTTTACTTTACTATATACACTGTGACTAAAATATAGATATGTTCATCACTAGGGGATATATCAGCCAAATTAATAAGGTCATTCTGGGCCACCAGCAACAATAGCTAGTTTTTACATTATTCTATGTGTTGGGCATCCATCCAAGATTACTCATGTTAACTCATTTAATACTCACAATATCCCTGTGAGGTGGGTTTTGTTACTATCCCTATTTCGTACAAGAAGAAAATGAAATACAGAGCCATTAAGTAATTTGTCCAAGGTCACATAGCAAGAAAATAGCAGAGCTGGATTATAAACTCAACTGTTCCGATCCCAGCATTCATGCTCATAACAACTGAACTGCATACTGCAGTTCAGAATGGCCATTTCCCACTGTCCTGTGTCATGCTCCACTGCTTCAGAAAACAGGTGGCTTCAGGAAGCTAACATGTCAAACCATCACTTATAGATATTACAGCATAAATATAACTGGCCAGTTCAAAAAAGCCAAAACTCATTTGTGAAATGCAATTTCCTTAAGACCCCCGCTCTCACTTGAATCTGACTTGACATCACTCTAACTTTGGCTTTTATTGACTTTCTAGTGGGCCAAGAAAAATAATGGAAGGAATTTATTCAATTTTATTAGATTAATATTCCCAAGGGGTGAGCTGCATAAAAAACTACTCATCCTTACTCACTGGTTCAAATTTGCTAAATGCAGCCTTTATGACAACATTCTCCCTTGATCTCTTGAAGTAATGCTCAGTTGCTAGTTCTAGGAAACTTTTGTTCTTTTCCCTGTTAAGGTTTAACAGGATTAACTGTGTTTTTATTAGCAATGGTCATATTTTAAAGGCATCTTTCTTATGCAGCATTGAATATTTTAACAAACTGAAACTTAACCTTGACAGTACCACTAAACTGTAACCAATATTTCTCATATATAATGGAGTCATTGTATACAATCTCACGCCACAATGCCTAGGTCCAAATCCCAGTTCAAATCTGCCTCTTACTGGCTGTTTCCTTGGGCAAAATCTTTAATTACTTAGTGCCTTAACTTCCTCATTTTTAAAGTAGGGATTTTGACAAAGCCTACCTCAGAGGCTTGAGAAGTAATTGTTTACTTTAGACAAGTTTCTTACGCTGGGCACTGGTCAAAGTTCTTTACATGTGTTACTCATTCGATCCTTACAACAACCCTGCTATCCCCACTTTAAAGTTGCTAATATCCCCGGTTTAAAGATGAGGAAACTAAAACACCAGATGGTTAAGAAAATTGTTAAAGTTAGTAAGCAGTATAGCCAATCTGACTCTAAATCTGCAGTCTTAGTCACTGCTACACCCTGCTATGTTGATAATCAGTTTTAAACTGCAGCACACTTTCAGACACACTTTGTAACAGCAAACATGTTCTTCTAATGTTTTTTTCATTCTGACCTCTGTCTGTAAGCAACCAAACCAACCCTATTTTGCCATTCAGTGATCCTGGTGTTCTAACTATATAGGCCATGATTAAGATCATTCGAACATTGGTTGGATATATTTCTATAACTTTAACCAAATCTCTTCATCTGCCTCTAGATTCCAGGTTCATACCATCTGCTATATTAGATGCTCATTAGACTCATGGCAGGATAAAATTGCTCATTAAAAATCCATGTAGTGACCGTTTAGAATCATTACAAAAGTCTTCTTCTGAGAAAAAGATTTACAACAGAAGCCTTTAGGTGAAAGACTAAGAAGTAAAATTTAACAATGAAATTTACACTGTCTCACAGATTTTAGAAAACCTAGTCCTTTATCATTAATTTTATAGAAATAAACAAGATGAAAATTTACATTGCTATTTTGGTTGGGGAAATACTTTATTCTTATTACTCTCAAGACTTTAAACCAAAATAGGAAAGTAAATCTACTTAGAGGACAATACTTCAAAACCAATTATAAAAACTAGCATTGTAGCCACACGCTGTGGCTATAACAGAGCTCCATTGTTTCTTTTGCTTTTGATAAACTGAATTAATTGTTGTCAAATATAACATCCCGTATGCTACTTGAAGTGAATCAAATCTTTTGGGGAAGAAAGTTCTGATTTTGGGCAAACTATGGGGAGCCATTTTTAAAAGGGCTAAGACGTCTATACTGAATTTTTATCAATCTTTTGATCACCTCAGAGTTTTTAAGTAATGCTGTGTTTGCATGAACATGCTCTTTGAATGTGGTTTAAAAAAAAAAAAAGAAGAAAAGAAAAAAGACAACAACAAACACGTTTTCCAGGCTAATTAGACTTTCTATGCTTAAAATAATGATTAGAATTTCCTAAGGAGCAATTCAACTCCTGTATCACAGGAGCGAACCTGGAGTAGGCAACTGTTGACCCATAATGGTTTGAGAATTTCTGAAACACTTATTTACCTCTGCAAGAAGCATGTAGAAGTTTAAAATCATAGGGTCTCAAGATTTGAAGAAATTCAATGGTCAAATGCAACCAATGAATCAATGTTTGAACTCCCATTTTCAGTATCTTCGATAAGTCACCCATGAATAACACTAGGCCATGAATAACACCTCTGAAGACAAAAAACTTACTTCCTAAGCTCTAAATGCTCCACAATCATTCCTCATAAAGACCAACTTTATTCCAAGACCTTTTCTAGCTTAAGTGTTTTTATTTTTATGTGTATTCTCAATGCCTAGAAAAACATAGACACACAAATACCGAGTGAAGTTAGTTGAGTTGAATTGCAATGGACTTCCCGGTGTCATAGACTGCCTTGCATTCTATTTAATTGTGCACATTTTATTTCCCAAACTAAATTGTAAACTACATGAGGGAGGGCACCTTGTTTCATATATCTCTGTATCCTTTGCATCCTCTACTATTGTACAATGCACATAGAATGCCCTATATATTTCTTGAATTTAAAATGTGAATGAATGAATGAATGAATAAATAAATCTTAGTTCTAGGCTATCCTTATGCAATACATTTTACACTGCTATTCAAAATCAGGAACAAACATTCATGTTCTTTTTCTAAGACTTCAAAGAATGACTTCAATTAAATTTTCCCTAACTAGAAATTTCCACACAAAGCAGCCAGTAAGTCTGTGTAGTAAGACTTAGCTCCCTAATGTTTGCAACTGATGTTTTCTTCTTAGAAATACGCAGGGATTTTATTAAAAATAACTTAAAGAAATTCAAAGACTTTTCTAAATATTCTTTTGTCTGTTACTTCAAATGTATAAACATACAGATTGAACGCCCATTTAAGGCAAAATTATATTTACATCTCTCATGAGATTTTCACATTCTTTTTCTACCCAAGGGAGATATTGAGTGTGAAAATTAGCTACTGAAAATGAATGGAACCAATGTATATATTGTAGAGTATAAAAGTCCAAAAATAGCCAGCACAGTGGGTCATGCCTATAATTCTAACACTTTGGGAGGATTGCTTCAGTCTGGAAGCTTGAGACCAGCCTGGGCAACATGGCAAAACCCCGTGTCTACAAAATAAAAATAAAAAAATTAGCTGGGCGTAGTGGTGCACGCCTGTGGTCTCGGCTACTTAGGAGGCTGAGGTGGGAGGATTGCTTCAGCCTAGGAAGTCAAGGATACAGTGAGCCATGTTGGTGCCACTGCACCCCAGCCTGGGCAACAGAATGAGACCCTGTCTCAAAAAAAAAAAGCCTATAAAAGGATGTTATCTGTTGAATAAGATAAGCATTAATTTTCAGTTAATTACTTTGCTGAAGTTGCTTATCAGCTTAAGGATTTTGGGGGTTGACATGATGGAATTTTCTAAATATACAAACATATCACCTGCAAACAGAGACAATTTGACTTCCTCTCTTTTATTTGAATACCCTCTATTTCTTTCTCTTGCCTGATTGCCCTGGCCACAACTTCCAATACTATGTTGAATAGGAGTGGTGAGAGAGGGCATCCTTGTCTTGTGATGGTTTTCAAAGGGAATGCTTCTAGCTTTTGCCCGTTCAGTATGATATTGTCTATGCGTTTGTTATAAATAGCTCTTATTATTTTGAGATATGTTCCATCAATGCCTAGTTTCTTGAGAGTTTTTAACATGAAAGGATGTTGAATTTTATCAAAGGCCATTTCTGCATCTATTGAGATAATCATGTGGTTTTCATCATTGCTTTTGATTATGTGATAGATTATGTTTATTGATTTGTGTATGTTGAACCAGCCTTGCATCCCAGGGATAAAGCTGGCTTGATTGTGGGGGATAAGCTTTTTAATGTGCTGCTGGATTTAGTTTGCCAGTATTTTATTCAGGATTTTTGCATTGATGTTTATCAGGGATATTGGCCTGAAGTTTTCTTTTATTGTTGTTGTGTCTCTGCCAGGCTTTGGTATCAGGATGCTGCTGGCCTCATAAAATGAGTTAGGTAGGAGTCCACCTTTTTTGATTATTTGCAAAAGTTTCAGAAGGAATAGTACTAGCTCCTCTTCATAACTCTGGTAGAATTTGGCCATGAATCCATCTGGTCCCGGGCTTTTTTGGGTTAGTTGACTATCAATTACTGCCTGAATTTCAGAACTTGTTCTTGGCATATTCAGGGATTCAACTTCTCCCCGGTTTAGACTTGAGAGGGTGTATGTTCCCAGGAATTTATCCATTTCTTCTAGATTTTCTAGTTCATTTGTGTAGAGGTGTTTATAGTATTCTCTGATGGTAGTATGTATTTCTGTGTGATCAGTGGTGATTTCCCCTTTATCATTTTTATTGTGTGTATTTGTTTCTTCTCTCTTTTCTTCTTCATTAGTCTAGCTAGTGGTCTATCTATTTTGTTAATTTTTGCAAAACACCACCTCCTAGATTCATTGATTTTTTGAAGGGATTTTCCTGTCTCCCTCTCCTTCAGTTCTGCTCTGATCTTAATTATTTCATGTCTTCTGCTAGCTTTTGATTTTTTTTTTGCTCTTGCTTCTCTTGTTCTTTTAATTGTGTTGTTAAGGTGTCGATTTTAGATGTTTCCAGCTTTCTGATGTAGGCATTTAGTGCTATAAATTTCCCTCTAAACACTGCTTTAGCGGTGTCCCAGAGATTCTGGTATGTCATCTCTTTGTTCTCATTGGTTTTAAAGAACTTCGTGATCTCTGCCTTAATTTTATTATTTACCCAGTAGTCATTCAGGAGCAGATTGTTCAATTTCCATGTAGTTTGTGGTTTTGAGTTAGTTTCTTAATCCTGAGTTCTAATGTGATTGTGCTGTGGTCTCAGAGACTGTTTGTTATGATTTCCATTCTTTTGCATTTGCTGAGGAGTGTTTTATTTCCAAATATGTGGTAGATTTTAGAATAAGTGCCATGTGGCACTGAGAAGAATGTATATTCTGTTGATTTGTGGTTGAGAGTTCTGTAGATGTCTACTAGATCCACTTGATCTAGAACTGAGTTCAAGTTCTGAATATCCTTGTTAATCTTCTGTCTCGTTGATCTGTCTGATATTGACAGTGGGGTGTTAATGTCTCTCACTATCATTCTGTGGGAGTCTAAATCTCTTTGTAGGTCTCTAAGAACTTGTTATATAATATATACCCCTGTATTGGGTATATATATATATTTAGGATAGTTAGGTCTTCTTGTTGCATTGATCCCTTTACCTTTATGTAATGTCCTTCTTTGTCTTTTTTGATCTTTGTTGGTTTAAAGTCTGTTTTATCAGAAATTAGGATTGCAACCCCTTCTTTTTTTTTGCTTTCCATTTGCTTGGTAAATATTTCTCCATCCTTTTATTCTGAGCCTATGTGTGTCTTTGCACATGAGATGTGTCTCCTGAATACAGCACACCAATGGGTCTTGACTCTTTATCCAGTTTGCCAGTCTGTGTCTTTTAATTGGGGCATTTAGCCCATTTACATTCAAGGTTAATGTTTTTATGTATGAATTTGATTCTGTCACCATGATGCTAGGTGGTTATTTTGCACATTAGTTGATGCATTTTCTTCATACTGTCATTGGTCTTTATATTTTGGTGTCTTTTTGCAGAGCTGGCACCAGTTTTTCCTTTCCGTATTTAGTGCTTCCTTTAAGAGCTCTTGTAAGGCAGGCCTGGTGGTGACAAAATCCCTCAGCATTTGCTTGTCTGGAAAGGATTTTGTTTCTCCTTCTCTTACGAAGCTTAGTTTGGCTGGATATGAAATTCTGGGTTGAAAATTCTTTTCTTTAAGAATGTTAAATATTGCCTCCTCTTACTTATTGCTTGTAGGGTTTCTGTAGAGGGATACACTGTTACTCTGATGGACTTCCCTTTGTAGATGACCTGACCTTTCTCTTTGGCTGCCCTTAATAATTTTTCCTTCATTTCAACCTTGGTGAATCTCATGATTATGTGTCTCTGGGTTGATCTTCTCGTGGAGTATCTTAGTAGTGTTCTCTGTATTTTCTGAATTTGAATGTTGGCCTGTCTTTCTAAGTTGGGGAAGTTCTCTTGGATAATATCCAGAAGTGTGTTTTCCAATTTGGTTCCATTCTCCTCATCACTTTCAGGTACACCAATCAAATATAGTTTGGTCTTTTCACATAGTCTCATATTTCTCAGAGGCTTTGGCTGTTCCTTTTCATTCTGTTTTCTCTAATCTTGTTTGCATGCCCTGTTTTAGCAAGGTGGTCTTCAATCTCTGATATTCTTTCTTCTGCTTTATCAATTTAGCCATTAATACTTGTGTATACTTCACGAAGTTCTCATGTTGTGTTTTTCAGCTCCGTCAGATCATAACACACCATATTAACTCTGCCCAAGAGATGCTGTTACTTGTCATATACATGAGGTCATTTGGGGCTTAATAGCAAAGGATTTTGTAATAACTTTTGAAAGTACAAGAGCTTTGAGATGGAGTTTCTTTCCAGGAGCATGAAGAAGAGATCTTTTTTTTTTTTTTTTTTTTTTGCTTGAGTTCCAAAGCACTTTCCTGGAGATTAAACTATTAAATATAAAGCAATAATTCCTTTTGAGGTGAATGTGGGAATGTGACCCAGAAAAGTAACTTTAAGAATATGTAAAAACAAAAAAAAAAAGAAAGAATATGTAATCGGTCACGATGAAGAGCTTGCATCCAACTTATTTTCCTGCCACAAAGAAAAACCTGAAAAAATGTGTGAAACAACTATTTTCTGGTCATTAGACAGTAGATCATACAGATCTATTCATAATAACGATTCTCTCACAATGATTCTCTCATAATCATGGAGAGAATGGAAGTAAACAATGTGAGTTCTACACTTTAACTTTCTTCCCAGGAGAATTCTCCATATCGTGATGCATAGAACTGAAGCCCAAAGAGAAAGTAATTCTCTCACAAGTAAAAGGAGGCAGAAAAAAGTTTGAGGTTGCTGGAATTGTTAGAATTTTTAGGGCAGGCCACTAAAGATAAAGGAGCCACAGAGAAGGGGTTCCAACCTAAAAAGCCATATTACATATGGGAGAAGATAAGTACGATAGCTGAGTTACCTCAGAGACAGTGGAGGACAGACGACAATAGAAAGAGAAGAAACTGCCAGCCCAAAATTAAACATCCAGCAATATATGTTTCAAAAAAGGGGGCCGAAATAAAAATATTTCAGAAAAATAAAAGCTAGGAAAACTTGTTGCAGCATTTTTGAGCTCCAAGAAATTGTAAAGAATGGTCTTTAGGCTAAAGGTAAAGGATACTAGATGAAAACTCTACAGGAAGAAAGAAGAGCTTGGAAATAGAAAATAAGTCAGTATTGTAAAAAGTTACCCTTATTACCTAGTATTTTCTTGAAAGATACTTACTCTTTAAAGTAAAAAATAATAATGACATAGTTTTGGAGTTATTAAGTGTATCAAAATAAAAGATAGGCAATGCTATCACAATGAATGATGGGGAAGGTAATGTAATTATACTATTGTAAGGCTATCAAATTTGTGAAGTGAGAAGTGGAAATGTGAGAAGTATGAAATAGGAACTGAGAAGATTCAGATGATTAAAAATAAGTAGGAAGTAGATCAGGTATAAAATGTGAAGTGGTGAAATATTGACTCTGAATACACTTTGTTAAGGTAAGAATGAACACTGCTAGCCTTGTAAATGGAATACTATAATTAACAAATAAATTCAACTGGCCCAAAAAAATTCAGGAGAGGAGCAGGAGAGAAGCAAAACACTTAAGGGACATAAGAAAAACACAAATGGGTGCTAGGATTAAATCCTACTATATCCATAAATGCATTAAATATAAATAAACCAAACCAAACTCTCCCATTTAAAGCAGAGATTATCACTACACACTGTCTCAAAGAGCTGCATTTCAAATTCAAAGAAGCAAATAGATTAAAAGTAAAAGGATAGAAAAAGATACACCAAACAAATTGTAAGCATAAGAAATCTGGTGTTATGATACTAATTTCAAAGTAGATACCAAACAAAAAATATTTTCAGAGATAGAGACAATTCATGATGACAATAAAGGCATTTCTACAGAAAGACATAACCACCTTAAATGTACATTCACTAATAACAGAGCTTTAAAAATGAAGCAAAAACCTAACACAACTTAAGAAGGAAAAAACAAATTCACAAATTAGTTAGACTTTTTTAGCAGCCTTTCGTCTCCCCTACATAACTGATAAAAGAAATAGACCAAAAATAATTCAAGATATAGACAATCTGAACAACAGTAAAAATCAGTTTGATCTTACTGACATTTATAAAACACTACATCAAAAAAACTGCAAAATAACCATTTTTTTGAAGCGTCCTTTGAATGTTCACTAAGATAAACCTATACTGGACCACAAATTAAGTCTCAATACATTTTTAGGGATTGAAATCTTAAGTGTATGCTCTCACTCCATCTATATAATTTATGGATTTAAATTGTAAATACAAAGCAGTAAGATATCTAGAAAATCCTTCGAATACTTAGAAATTTAAAAACATTTCTAATTAATGTATTATGATTTTAAAATAATAATTTAATAGAATAGAACAGAAACTCCAGAAATAGACCCACATACATATGGTAAATTGATTGTGTAAAGTCAACAGCTTAATTCAATGGAAAAAGGATAATCTTTAAACAAGTAGTGCTGAAACAACAGGATATCAATATGGGACAAAAGAAGCTATGCTATTTTCCTCACACCAAATATAAAAATTAATTAGAATTATAGGCTTAAATATTAAAACTGAGACTATTAAACTTCTATAAGAATATATAAGAGAAAATCTCCATTACCTTGTACAGCAAGGAATTTTTAGCCAGGACACTAAAAGGATTATCTGTGAAAGAAAAAATTGATAAATTCAACTTTAATTAAAAATTCTGCTATTCAAAAGATACTGATAAAAAATCAAATAACATCGATAAAAAATTAAAACTCAACATGCATACTGAAGAAAATTATATATATATTTTATCCAGAATATATAAAGAACATTTACAAGTTAATAATAAGATAAAACAACTAAAATAAACAAATGCTTTGGACAGATTCTTCTTCAAAACAAACAAACAAACAAACAAAAATTAGTGAATTACCAACAACTACATGAACAGAGGCACATCACTGGTCATCAGAGAAATACAAATTAAAACCACATGAGATACTACATACATACTAGAATGCCCAAAATTTTAAAAGTTCAATTGCATGTATTGGTAAGGATACAGAGCATCTGGAATCCCCAAAATTGCTGGTGAGAGTGCAAAATGGAGCAACCACTTGGGAGATATATTTGGTAGTGTCTCATAAATTTAAATACATGCTTACTGTATGATCCAGCAATTCAACTCCTAGGCATTTACACAAGTAAGATGAAAATATATTTCTACAAAAAGACTCAAGTCGAATACTCATAGCAACTATAACAGTCAAAAACTGGAAACAACCCAAATGTTAATCAAAGGAGAATAAATGACTTCGACTTATTTACATATGGTACATACATATATATACACAGTGAAATAATACATAACAAAAAGGAATAAACTTCTGAACACATAGCAACATGAGCCCATCTTAAGAACATTATGTTGAGCAAAAGAAGGTAAACATAAAGGAATACTAATTGATTATTGTTTAAACGAAGCTCAAAAATATGAAAAACTAATGTAGGGTGATAAAAATCTAAGTAGTGATTGCCTCTGAAGAAATGTTGGTTGACCTAACGGGAGCCCAAGGAAGTTTTCTAGATTTTAAAAAATCTTCAACTTTTATTTTAAGTTCAGTGGTACACATGCAGGATGTACAGGTTTGTTACACAGGTAAACATGTGCCATGGTGGTTTGCTGCACAGATCATCCCGTCACTAGGTATTAAGCCCAGCATCCATTAACTATTCTTCCTGATGCTCTCCCTCCTTCCTTCAGCCCCGCCCCACACACAGGTCCCAGTGTGTGTTGTTCCCCCCATGTGTCCATGTGTTCTCATCATTCAGCTCCCACAGAGATGAACACCCTGAACTTGTGGTTCAGAGAGAAGAGAAGGAGTCAACAGTTTCTGAAGAGCCTGTTAGACTTAGACCCTGGTGCACCACAGCCCCTCTCCTGGGAGGTGTGATCTCAGCACCCTGGCTTCTAGAGGTGCCCTAATGAGGTAGAGAGCATTCCTAAAATGCATCAGGGAAGACTGCAAGCAGAATCTAGATTACATATTTCCTTTGAAATTTCTTCATGCTCTCCTGGGGTTTGCAATTTTTGGTGTGAAGATTAGTTATTTAATTTAGTATCATGAGGTGTCTCATTACACAAACTTCCTAGTTTCCATGCATTGTCATTTATTCCAAAGACTTAATTGGCTACCCATGGTTATCTTGTCTAAAATGTTTGCCTTCTGCCCTCTGGAACCACCATTGCTTTGTAAGCAGACTCTCCTGTATCCTCAATCTCTCCACAGATTGAGGTCATGTGAAATACTATACAAGAATCTGAAGGATGAATGTTTTAGCCAGGGTCCTCCCAGAGAAACTGAACCAACAGCATGTTCATATATATACATATTATACTGAATGGGTTCACAGAATTATGGAGGCTGGTGAGTCCAAAATCTGCAGTGTTGGTCAGCAGGCTGGTGACCCAGGAGAGCCAATGGTTCAGTTCTTGTCTAAAGGCTAGCAGGTAGAAACCTAGTAGAGCTGATGGAGCAGATGATGTGCAGAGGCAGTCTGCTGGAGAATTCACTTTTGCTCAGGAGGGCTGTATTTTCTGTTCTCTTCAAGCTTTTAACTGATTAGATGAGGCCCACCCACATTATGGAGGGCAATCTGCTTACTCAAAGCTCACCAATTTAAATGTTAATCTCATGCAAAACCACCTCAAAGTTAACACATAAAATTAACTTTCACAAGTCTACCCCGTGCACCTTGGCACCCATATTCATCTCCTTAAACCATACTTAGTCTTCAAATAAGACAGTAAGATGGTCATACTTCCACCTAACATAATACAACCGTCCTACATACACCCGAGAATGCACTAACCCTTTCCCCAGGAGAGGATGCAGAGTCCTTGGATGATGTTTACATATTCCAGCCCTTGACTCATGAATCCTGGTCATGGAAGATATACTGGACATATACTGGACATATACTGGACACTGATTCAGAGCATATATATGGCCTCCTGAAAAACCTTTTTCCAGCCCTGCAAAGCATTCCTACCTAGCTGGCACTGTAACTTAGTCTTCAAAAGACCATTCCACTGTTCTGTTTAGCTAAGGGCTTCAAGATGGTGAGGAAAATGGTAAGATTAGTGAATTCCATGAGCATGATGTCACTGCCACACTTTATTTGCTGTGAAGTGAGCTTCCTGATGAGAAGCAATGCTGTGTAGAATACCATGATGGTAGATTAGGCATTCTGTACCATCACGGATGGTAGTTTTGGCAGAAGCATTGCATGCAGGGAAGACAAATATACATCCAGGGTAAATGTCTGTTCTGGTAAGAACAAAATGCTGCCCTTTCCCTGATAGAAGCAGACCAATGTCATCAACTGAATTTATTATCTTTCCTTCATCTACATTCCCCAAACCATAGAAGCCACTTTCTCTTGCCAAGTCCTAAAAGTAAAAGCATCCAGTGGGAAAGGACACTTAGCCAAAGCGTGTGCAACAGATGGACACTAGAATAGAGCAAGAATGAAGTAAGCAAGAATGGAGCAAAATGTCTTAAAAAATATCTGCAGATGGAGCTAGAGTAACTTTCTGTCAAATCTACTTACCAATCAATTCTCCTCACTCCCTTCAAAGTAAGTTTTTAAACGTTGATCCATTGTTGTTACTCCCTTACACAAAATACTTCAGTGGCTTAGTAGATATTTCCTAAATCCTTACCATGGCATAAAAAGGGCTTCACAATCAGGATTCTTTTATGTCTTCAACATTTAGTGTCTACTAATATATTCTGCTACCTATTGAATGCAGGCTTTTCAGATTCCTTCACTAAACTATTAAGAACTCATTCTTTTTCCAGTTATCCCCTTTGCCTAGAAACTCATCTGCTTTTATATATCTGTTCACATAACAAATTCCTCCTTATAATTTAAAAACTGAAGTAAAGGATGCTTCTTTGACAAGTCTTTCTTCAACCCCTCTCTCCCAAGCAGAGATGAATGCTCCCTCTAGGTGCCACTGCTTCCAGTATAGTTCCTGTCACTTTATATTGCGATTAGTTGTTTGTCTATAGATTTTTCCTCTCTCCCATGTTCTGTTTCTTCAGGGCAAAATCTGTGTACAATTGAATCCTGAGCCCCTAACACAGTGAGTGTATATACGCCTGCTTATTTAAGCCTAGTTAAAGCAAGCTGACCAGCCACATGGCCAATAGACTCAGACACTTCTGGACCATTTACAGGCATTGTCCTGAGCTCTCTTGCCTTCTTACTCTGGTCCAGTGTCATCTTGGCTTCCAATCTCTTTTTCTCTATCTCTCATCCTCCACTCTGTATTTCCCCATTAGGACAACAGAAGTCACATTTCCAGGCTGCTGAAGGCAGCAGTTCTAAACCTTTTGTGCCCCAAATGTGTTGAATCATAGGACAAAAAGAGAGAAAGGAGTGGAGTACAATGATCTTGTTAGTATCACCTGAAGAATGATGAGGTTTGTAAATTTGAAAAGGAGACCTTTATTTCTCATAAAGCATTGCAGTCTGCAGGGTGGCCATTCTGACAGGCTGGGAAGCATTGCCTCTGGCCAGAAGCCAGAAACAGATACTTTGGGGATCAGAAGAATAATACAGAAATTTATTCTGAATGGGGTGGCCTAGTATACCTACTCAATAAGCTATAGGAGGAGGCATAAACATTTATGAAAGGAGAAATGTACACAAACACAGTTGAGCTTCCTGCCTCTCCATGGGACCCATGTTCAAAAACAGTGGTGTTAGCATGATTGAGGATGGAGTTTTCAGTCCTCTGACATCAAATAGTGATGTAGAGGACACACAAACCCTCACTGTGCATTCTCCATAGACTAGCCAGAACCACTCTGTGGTCAGTGGTCTCTTATCAGGCAAAAAGAGGAGGGGCAGCTTCAGGCAGTTGGTTGATATCAAAATGGTGGAGTCTTTTGAAAGGGTTTGTTTCTGTTGGCCCTGAGGGAAGAAGGCCTAATGGCTGTTAGGGAGGGAGCAGGTATAATGAGGCATGTCTGACCTCACACCCCATCATGGCCAGGAACTCAGTTTTGAAGGTTTCTCTGGCGTCCCCTAGGACAAGAAGTAGGTCGGTTCAGTCAGTTGGGGACCTTAGGATTTCACTTTTGTTTCTCACTGGAAATGCAAAATTAATGCCACACACCACAATATGCATAAATCTCAAAACCGTAATACCAAAGCAAGCAGCCAGACACCAAAAAAAAGTACATACATAAATTAATGTATGTTGTGAAGGCCAAGCAACTCCATCTTAGATGGTAATATAACATGTTGGCTACTGATTAACCCCAGTTCTGGGAAGACTTCTAAGATTTCTAGTTTATCTATTGCTCCTTGAGTAAGAGGGTGTACCTACCACAAATCCTGCCCTGAAGCAACTGTCCTACACATCCCTTCTGAAGCACACAGACACTTTCTCTATGGCATACAAGCCTTGGGTCTGTGGGGTAACAGCACAGGGATCCACCATCTTGTCTTACCACCTCTCAAAATACAGATGTGACTTCTATTCATAAGTTCCAGTATTTTTCTAAGAAACTGAATTTGTCCAGCCTCTTTCTTCAGCCTATCAATTCCTTGGACTTTGGGGCTAGGTTTGCATAGATTTGCCCACTGTGGACAGTTGTTAAACATCAGGAGAGTGGTTTTTTTAGGAGTAAAGTAAATTGAAAGGAACACAGGGGAGTTACTGAGGTGCTTGTAATGCTTCGTTTCTTGATCAGTGTGCTCAGTTTGTGAAAATCTATCAAGCAGCACACTCACTATCTATATACTTTTCTGAATTACATAATAGAGAATGTAAAATATGAAGTTAAGAAAATAATATCACAATGGGAAACCATTTTATAGCCAGGAGAATAGGAAAACTTTAAAAGCCTGACAATGCAAAATGTTGTCAAGAATATGGAAAAATTGAGAACTCATTGTTTTTAGAAGTATAATTTCACTTTCAAAAATCTTTGGAAAATAATTTAGCATTCTCTTGTAAAAATGAACATGTGCATATCCTACAATGCAATAATACCATTCCTAAACCAGAGAAATTCTTGCACATCTATACCAGAAAGCATGTAGGAGAATATTCATAGAAGCATTGTTTCTGGATTAAAAAAATAAAGAAAAGAAACAATTGGGGTGGCCCAGCATCAGGGGAATGGATAAATGGCAGCATATTTGTATTACGCAACAGTAAAAATTTAAAAAAAAACAACTACTCACATCAACAGAGATGATTTTGGAAATAAAATGTTAAATAAAAAAAAGCAAGTCACAAAAAATTATATAGGAGTCAATGTTTATTAAGCTTCCAACATAGCAAAAGGAACACACACCTATGTGATGAAACTATAAAAGAAACAAAAAGAGTAAACACACAATCCAGGAAAATGGTTACCTCTGGGTGAGGGAGGAGACGCAACTGGGGAGGGGCATCAGGGAGCTTCCTTGGAATTGTCCACAACCTAATTCTAAATTAGAGGGTGGGTTGCCATTGTGCTTTGTAATTTGCATATATATTATCTATGTTTATTTGTATGTACAAATTAATCAACAAAAAAATTGTCTGAGAATTCTGGTTCAGTATGAACACATAGTGTTACCTGACCTCCTTTCTAAACCACTCATTAAATGAAAAATACAAATGATAATTATATTAAAGGAAAACTACACACAGAAAGTGAAAAAGAGGAGCCATTAGCTAACAAAAGCTATCTTTATTTTTTGGCTTTGGGGGTTTTCTTTTAGAGTCAGGGTCTCGCTCTGTCACCTAGGCTGCAGTCCAGTGATGTGATCATAACTCACTGTAGCTTCGGTGTCCTGGGCTCTAGTGATCCTCCTGCCTCAGCCTCCAGAGTTGCTGGGAGTGCAAGTGTGCAGCACTACCCTCTGAAAGAAAATGAGTGGAAGGGGTTACTGTCAAAACATGCAAGAGAATGCTGTAGCCCAAAACGTGCAGAGAAGGACGTAAAGTTGAGAAGAGACAGATCAGTTGCCCCACTGAATCCAAGGAGAGACTTGGTCTAGAGAATTGTTCATTACGGTAGAAGCAAAAATGAGAAGTGGGGCTGAAAGTCAGGACATTTCTTGAACATCTCTGTGTAAGTGTGAGGCAGGAGAATAGGGCCTGGAGGCAGAGAAGCTAAAGAATTCCTAGAACTAAATCAAATGGAAACACTTCAGCTATGACAGGAATTATCTTCATTTACATAGGGCATACACCAAGTAAATGACTTTGAAACTTTACTTCATCCTCTTCATTTAAGTAGGGTGTACACCAAGTAAATAACTTTGTAACTTCACTTTAGCCTCTTCATTTACATAGGGTGTATACCAAGTAACCAATGGAAACCTGTAGAGGGTATTTAAACCCAATAAATTTTTGTAACCAGGCACTTGAGCCGCTTGCTCAGGCCCACTCCCACCCTGTGAAGTGTGCTTGCATTTTCAATAAACCTGTGCTTTTGTTGCTTCAGTCTTTCCTTGCTTTATTTGTGCGTTTTGTCCAATCTTTTGTTCAAAACACCAAGAACCTGGACACCCTCAACCAGTAACAAGAGTCTAATCTACTTCATGTGCCTCCCCCAGCTCAGGTAAAAAAAATTCCTGGTGGAAAAAATCACACAGTCTGAGCAAGTGCAGCCTTGGTGAAGGGATCCCAGGCTGGATTTTAGCTCTGCTTCCTACACAGGCACCTGGACCTCTACTTCTGGAGACTGTATATCAGAAAACCATCAGCCATTAGCTTCTGTGTTTTCCCAGCAGAAAGCTACTGCTAAAGCTATCATCATTTGCCTATCTAGGGTCTAGCATTTAACATGTTGTTGCTATTTAATCCTGGTAGCCCTTGTGTCTCTGCCCTTCATTTTAAATTCCTTTATCACGAAATGGGGGAGGGGTGGGAGAAAGGTTGCAAGGAAACCAGCAAACTTGAGTAACTCAGTCCTATACCTAACCAAGTGTCTAACTTTTATAACAAGAAAAATAAGAAATATAATTTAATTGACTTGGGGAGATAAAATATATAGGTGCAAGTTTAGTGGTTGTCTAAAAAATGAAACAAGCAAAAATATTAGGGCATATTTTATATAGCAAGGTAAGTATTGTGTCCTGAAATGTACACGTGTGTGTGTGTGTGTGTGTGTGTGTGTGTGTGTTACTTAAATATGGTTCTGATTGTGGGGTTCTGTTTTAAAGTTTGTGATGTTTTCTAAATTTGGTAAACACTCAATGAAACATTGATTAGTACCCAGAGAACAGAATGGGCTACCAGGTACAGAGACACTGGCATGGGTTCCTGGATCATGGAACTAGACACCAACTAGATCAAAATTAGCTGCTAGGTGCTGGCCTAGGAGTATCCTTGTGAGAGGGGAACTGCGTGGTCAGGGGACAAGGTTGAGGGTTGAGGGTAACTTTTTTTTTTTTCCTTGAGACAGAGTCTCACTCTGTTGCCCAGGCTGGAGTGCAGCGGTGCAATCTTAGTTCACTGAAACCTCCCCGCCTCCCAGGTTCAAGCAATTCAACTGCCTTACTCATCCGAGTAGCTGGGATTACAGGCGTGCACCACCACGCCCAGCTAATTTTTTGTATTTTTAGTAGAGACGGGGTTTCACCATGTTGGCCAAGCTGGTAGCGAACTCCTGACCTCAAATGATCTGCCTGCCTTGGCCTCCCAAATTGCTGGGATTTTAGGTGTGACCCACCGTTCCTGGCCAAGGGTAACTTTTGATACTCTATCCTTTTGTAGAAACATCACCTATTCATAAATATATAAATAAACAATTTATGCAAGGGCAAACTTTTGTTTTTTAAGTTTACTGATTTCCTACAGTGTATTAGGCACTTGCTTAGGGTTTTACTGAGAGAGTCAACAAACTGCCCTAATAAAGAAAACACTGCATCAGTAAAAGTCTAAGGTAGTGGGATAGTGAACAAACAGTATCATGTGGCAATCAGCATGTTCTAGTGACACCTGAAACCTATCGTTTATTTACTTTTGTTGAGATAATTTCAAGTGAGAAAAAAATGAGATCATGCAGGGGAAGTATTTTGAAAATGAGAAAAACCAATTGAATTTTAATGTAAGGTTAAATCTCAGAGATCTGTGGTCCTTTAGGGTATGGGGAAAATTAGGATAGCAATGAGTTAGAGGGAGCATTTACAGGGTTATATTTACTCTTTCATATTTTGGGATAGGATTCTAAACAGTCTCAAAGGTTGAAATATTTCCCAAAGGTCGGAATGCTAAGAGGTCAGCATAGCAACCCACAGAGTTTGTTGCTATGCCTAACAAAGTTCTCTGTTTATCACATCATTTGTACAATATTTTGTTATTGTCCTTCTAGTTGAGTGACCTGAGACAAATGACATTCTATTGCCTTGGTTTTCTCGGTTGTAAATGCAGACGTTGAACCAGTCTTCTCTAAGATCCCTTTCCATGCTACCAGTTGTGTGGAACACCTCCACCAGCCTAAGTACTGGGGCCATTTTCCTTTGAAACCATTAATGAAGTCCTATTCATGAATCCGTTCAAAAATCCATTTATAACTGCAAAAGCTGCCCTGAGACATGATACTTCCCACGGCGCCAGATCAAATGAGAACAATTTCTACTGGGAAGTATTTCTGGCTACTTCCAGAAAATAGTCATTGGCGTACTGTAATGCTTAAATAATGTGAGAAAAATCAATCTAAATGCCACTACCTTTTACTTGCTGGTTTTAGAAGACCTAAAATCTGTCTGCAGCAAAAGAGGACTCTCCTCCATATGCACTAAAACTGAGATCAATACTGCCACATACTACGAAGCACTAAGATCAGAAAGAGAATTGTGTATGTCAGTTTTCTAACAGACTGTAAGGCTAGACAAGACTGCTCTTGACCTCACTAAAACAATTTACCTCTACATGGGAAAAGACGGAATTAACAAATTTTGGAGCAAAACATTGAAATTTTAAAAAATAATCTTGGAGTAGTGAAAATTCTTCTAAGTAAGGAACAATCTTAATTTTTTAAGATAAAAGACTCATGCATTTGACCCTATAAAAACTTCTGGATGAAAAAGGAAAGGAAAAATGTATGTGTTTATATATACGCAAAAATTAAAAGACCAGCAAGGGCCTTTTCATAAGCTGATATTTAACATCTAGATAATACAAAAGCTTCTATAAATAAGAAAAAGTAAATAAACCAATAGAAAAATGGACAAAAGACACAAAGAAAAAAATACAAAGATAGAAAAATAGTAATATCTGAAAAAATATTCAGCTCGATAAAAATCATGAAAAAATTATGTATTATTGGCTATCAGAAGTGCAAGCTTTAAATTAGATAGTATCTAGTGCTGGCATATTAGAAAATAGGCATTCTGACATGGTGGGTGTACATTAAATTGCTACTACCTATTTGGTAGGTAATTAGTTATTTCAATTAAAACTTGCAATTCCTTCCTAGACTCAGCAGTTCGACTTGTAAGTATCTATTCAAAATAACAATATATACACAAAGTTACATGAGCATATTTATCTCAGCCTTCTCTGAAATAATAAAAATGGTATATAACTAAAAATCATATGTTAAATAAATATATAAATAAATTTATAAACATATAACCTTGTAACTATACACAAACAAAGATTTATAGTTAAATCATGGTACATTTGGGGAGGTGCAGTGGTAAAAATGAATGAGAAAGGTAAATACATACCGACATGTAAAGAGCTCCAAAGTATGCTGGTGCTCTTGCAAAAAGCAAGTTACATTATATACATATCATATGATTACATTTGTATTACAATAAACACATCAAAAGAGATACCAAAGTATATATGTGAAGTTCATACATGTATTCCTACAAGTTCCGAATGCAACCTCTCATCTGCATGCAGTGGAGGAAACATACACATGTGTTTTTGTAATGAATATTTATAAGAAAGTATTTGTGTGTTATTTGTATAATTCTTAAATTTTAGAAAGAAATTAAACTGTAGGAAAAGAAAGAAAAGGTAAAGGAAGAAAAGAAGGCAGGGAAAGGGAAGGGAAAGGAAAATTCTGTGTGCATCAGCTATTGAAATGTCAGGGTAAGATACATCTTGTCTTCTTAATAATGATTTATCTTAGGAAAGTTACGTTACCTCCTCCCAGGTTCCTTTCACTAGGAGAAGTAGAGCAGAGTAAATCATTGCCCAATCTTTAGAACCAGACTATTGGATTCAGATGCTACTCTACTTATCAAATGTATGATCTTAGTCCAGTTAGTTACTTGACCTATCTGTATTTCAGTGTCCTCGTTTAAAAAGGGGGGGAGGTGGTTGGGCGCAGTGGCTCACACCTGTAATCCTAGCACTTGGGGAGGCTGAGGCAGGCGGATCATGAGGTCAGGAGATTGAGACCATCCTGGCTAACATGGGGGAAACCCCATCTCTATTAAAAACACAAAAAATTAGCCGGGCGTGGTGGCACGTGCCTGTAGTCCCAGCTACTCAGGAGGCTGAGGCAGGAGAATCGCTTGAACCCAGGAAGAGAATCGCTTGAACCTGGGAGGCAGAGGTTGCAGTGAGCCGAGATCGTGCCACTGCACTCCAGCCTGGGCAACAGAACGAGACTCCGTCTCAAAAAAAAAAAAAAAAAAAAAAAAAAAGAGGGGTGCAGAGTGAGGAATATTAATATCTACGTAAAGTTCTTGTAAAGATTAAATGCAAAAGTACTTGGAACAATATTGACATTTGGCAGACACATAGTGTTAGTTCTCACAATTAATACCAATAGGCACCATCTATGTGTTACGGGTGATAATACATGAAAAAGCACTGCTCTCTTTTCATTGCTTGGAATAGAGAGAGGAAAGGCTAGGCTACGTTGGAAGCCAATGCACATATGAGTCCATCCAGGTAGATGGCACAACCCTGGGTTCATGGAGTCTACAGACCCAATAGATAAAATTCTGAGTAAGCAGTGCTTGAAGTGCAATGAAGAGTTTGCTAGTATGTGAGACTTTTCAAGTGCATTCAACATAGTAGGATCTCAGTACATATGTTTTGATCAATGTAGTAACAAAATTATAGTGTAGCATATTTGTTTGGGCACAGATTCTGGTTTGCAAGCCATGTGATGCTAGACAAAAACTTTAATCCTCTATTTTCTCATCTGAGAATATGTGGACTTGAATATCTAATTTGCACTGTTGTAAGAGTTAGAAATAGAATTTACATAGTACTTAATAGTACTTGGAGCAAAGTAGGTGTTAAGTAGATAACAGATTGTTATTATTATGGTCTGAGAATATATATCTAAGCTGACTTGTTTTAAAATTTAAAAAAATAATTCAACTTCATGAGTACTACTATTTGCAAAGAAACCTTATGATTAAATGTAAGTGTAAACACAGGACTAAGAAGCAAGAGTTTCAGTTCCTTCTAATTTTAGCTCTCTTACCAACTTCTTTAGTGCCCTTCAGAAAGTCACTTAATCCAATGAAATATTTGTTAATAATAATAGTCTGTAGCCAAAGTGTTATTACAACATCCACTTGCAGAACAATTTACTGTGATTGTGCATGAACTACATTTAAAATTCCTAGACTTCTGTTTGGTGTTCCATGAAGTCATAAGCCTGTGAACTTTCTCAGGACCTTCGAAGTTGGAGTTTTCTCTAGTTCCTCAGCATGCTCTGTACCTATGTGCTTGCATTCCATGGTCAGCCCACACATTTTCTTGTCTCTCTCTTTTTTACCTCCTCTCCCAAAGGTTTTTAAAAGATTAGACAGGGTGGTTCTTAATCAACATTTACATTGGTTGACTGAAAGGAATAGGAACTACAGTGACTTTTTCCCTGATATTCCTTAGTTAGCTTTTGTCTTAGATTAACCCCAGTAGATGCACCAAACTTCCTCCTGCAAGTGACTATAGGGCACACTCACCCCATCCTTCTAACAAGAAATGTTTCTACCCAGTCTGAATTCCAAGAGCATCTTATCTCTAAACACTTGAGGTATATATAATTTTCTACCTCACATTATAATGATATCTCTTCCCCTCAGATTATAAATTCCACAAAGAATCAATTATATTTTTACAGCTTCATAGGCTAAATGTAATATTTTATAATAAATTATGATAGAAAAATAAAGAGAAAGCCTATATGGGGATTTTTCATGTCTAGGTGTCTACGTTCATGTTGCTGTAACAAAATACCCAAGACTGGGTAATTTATAAAGAACAGAAATTTATTTCTCACAGTTCTGGAGGCTGGAAGTTCCAGATTAAGGCACCAGCAGGTTCAGCATCTGGTGAGGGCTATTCTCTGCTTCCAACAAGGCGTGCCTTGTTGCTGCAACCTCACATGGCGGAAGGCAGAAGGGCAAAAGGGACAGAAGCGGCCTAGTTAGTTCCCTCCAGCCATTTTATAAGGACACTAAGCCTATTCTGAAGGTAGATAAGAAATCACCTCCTAAAGGCCCTGTTGCAGAACCCCAAATTCAGGCTCCTGTACCTCATGCACAGCTGAAATCAAACACTGAGATGCTTGGTGATAGAGAAAAACGTATTCGATTTGGCCCAAGTGAGGAGGCAAGAGGGCAAAATCTCTCAGATCCATTTGAACAAAGAGATGAAGCAGGGAGTTTTTATGTGGCTAGCAAGTAAGAGAGGGGGGGTTTCAGGTAACAGAGGGGGAAATCTGTGTTCAGTCGCAGATAGCATCTTGAGCAAACAGACTTCTGGGCATCATCAGCTGGTTGCAATGTCTTAAAAGCATTCATTCCTTTCTGCAAAATTTGCAATGGCCCTGAAGTTATCTTCCCCTCCTTGACAAAGAAATAGTAGTACATCAGCAATTTATAATTATGTTGCGGAAACAAGCAAGTAATTAACCTGTGCAAGCAGGCAAGGGCCTAATCAGAATTTTCATTATTTCAGTCACTAAAAATGCTATGGTATGGAAATCTCAAGGATCCTACCTCTTAATACTATCACACTGGGGTTTAAGTTCCAACATATGGGGGACAGATTCAGACGACAGCACTGGGATAATTTTTAAATTCAGGACCATAGTTTTCTAGCTGTTTAAAAAATACTAATATGATTTTAAAATACCAGTGTAATTATATACTGGTGGCTTATTTTTATCTTAATATTATTATACCTCTGATTGTAGGACTTATCATTTTATTTCAAACTGATAAGACAACATTTTATTTTGATTTAATGGGCTAGAAAAAATATTAAAAATTACTTATAGAGAAGTCTTGAAAATTTAATGGTAAATCTTATATAATGTATCAAGAGAGTACATATATATAAAAATAGGGCTAGCCCTGAAAAATATTTTAGAGTTAATTATGTTCTTTTTTTTTAAAGCAACTATATATATATATATATATATATATATATATATATATATATATTTTTACATTCTGGGATACATGTACAGAACATGCAGGTTTATTACATAGGTATACACATGTCATGGTGGTTTGCTGCACCCATCAACCTGCTATCTACATTAGGTATCTCTCCTAATGCTATCCCTCCCCTAGCCCTTCACCCCCCGACAGGCCCCAGTGTGTGATGTTCCCCTCCCTGTGTCCACGTACTCTCATTGTTCAGCCCCCACTCATAAGTGAGAACATGCAGTGTTTGATTTTCTGTTCTTGTGTTAGTTTGCTGAGAATGATGGTTTCCAGCTTCATCCATGTTCCTGCAAAGGACATGAACTCATCCTTTTTCATGGCTGCATAGTAGTCCATGGTGTATGTGTGCCACATTTTCTTTATCCAGTCTATCATTGATGGGCATTTGGGTTGATTCCAAGTCTTTGCTTTTGTGAATAGTGCTATAATAAACATAAGTGTGCATGTGTCTTTACAGTAGAATGATTAATAATCTTTTGGGTACATACCCAGTAATGGGATTGCTGGGTCAAATGGTATTGCTAGTTTTAGATCCTTGTGCATATCCTACAACTCAGTAATGCCATTCCTAACCAGAGAAATTCTTGCACATCTATACAAGAAAGCACATAGAATATTCATAGAAGCATTGTTCATTTAAAAAAATAAAGAGAGAAAAGAAACATTTGGGGTGACCTAGCATCAGGGGAATGGATAAATGCCACCCAGGTACTTCAGCTGAAAGACATTTGCTGCAGCCAGGCGGGCGTATAAAGCCTTTTCTGTTTGATTAGGGAACTGGCTGAGGTGTCCGGCTTTGGGGAACACTGGACGATCAGAGGCCACATGTGGAACTGGCAATCCACTGGTCCCCCACAAATGTACAGTGGGTGCTGGCTAGGCTGCATATATAAACAACTGTGAAGGCTAGTCAGTGAAAGTGAAAATTGTATCTTTGCACCTTGGCATTGGCTGCTTGATTCCCTGCTTATACACTGTGTATGTCTCTCCCATACCTGAATACATTCTGGGGGTGTATATTTTATGCAGCTATGGTGTCTATCACAGATTTGATGGACCACTTGACAGAACTGGGACAGTACCACTATGTGATGGACTTGGCTAATGCATTCTTTTCCAGAGAGTCAGGAACAGTTTGCCTTCATGGGAGGATGACAACGGATGTTCACAGTGTTGTTGCAGGGCTATGTGCGTAGCCCCACCATATGTCATGGTCTTCTTGATGATGTTATATTAACTTCTGATTCTCTTGCAGATTTAGAAGCAGCAACGTGCCTCTTGCCTGAGATTGGGATGATGCAGCTAAGACCACCTTCCTGGCACAAACGGGCTATTCAGCAGGCACAAGCCCTATGGGTAGTTGACCAGGGGCACCCATTTGGGTTGGATGTGCATGTGACCTAGATGGTTTCGTCTAGGGCCTCTGGCAGCACACAGAGCACTTTAGAATGCAAGTAGGCTTTTGGTCCCAACTATAGAAGGGAGCTGAACTCCAGTATTCCTTGATAGAGAAAGAGCTAGCAGCTGTATATGCTGCCCTTCAGGCTCATGAGAGCATGACAACATGGGCTACAGTTGTCATGTGGATGACTTACCAGATAGCAGGATGGATGTGCTCATGGATAACAGTCCCCCAGACTGGGACATTGCAGACATCCACTTTAGCAAAGTGGGGCACCTACTTAGAGCAGCAGAGTACACTGAGTCCAAGTTCCTTAGCAGCAGAGCTGCAAGAGGTCTTGCGGCCTGTAGTCCTAATGCAAGATAAGACCATGGGGCCTGAGGCACCCCTAGACCCCGAGCCATCACCATTTAAGGAAGGGTGTCCACCAATTCCTAATTGGGCATGGTATACAAATGGGTCTAGCTGAGGTGCTAGTGCTGCCTAGACCGCTGCTGCAGTCCAACCTAGTACTGACACCATATGGTTTGAAACTGGATGTGGACAAAGTAGCCAATGGGATGAACTTAAAGCAATATGGATGGTGACCACCAAGTGTTGGGGTGATCAGACCCAACACCAGGCCATGGGGGGCTACGACGTCCATCGGAGTCAAAGGAATGAGAAAAGACAAGAGTGAAAGTGGGACCAGGGGGCCAATGCTTATGGAGGCTGTAAAGGCCCTGAACTCTGGAAGCCCACACTATTTATTGGTGATCAAACAAAGAAACAGGTGGTGAGGATGTGGGGGTTGAAAGGTAGTGGTGCATCAAACACATGATTTACAACTGTGACAGTTTAGCATTTTCTTTGAAGCATATGGAACATGTTCTGCTAGTTGAGATAATGGGAAACATGTTCTAGTTTAGGATACAATCGTTCTAGCAGCCTGGGAATGCTAGAAACAAGAAGCCAGCAAGCCTAGACACATTCCAGAGGCCAGGAGGGGTTTTATGCCCTGAGCCCTGGATTCCATCCAAGCCATGAGGGGTTTTATACCCTGGGATTGGATGTGGTGTGGCAGTGCAGCCTTCCACCCTTTGGCACAGAACTTGGTGTTCCAAAGGCCACAAGGGGTTTTAGACTCTGGACCCCGGACATGCTCCAAGACTCTTTTACATTATATCAGACACGCAAGTCCTGCCTCAGCCTTTTTCCCAACACTCAGCTTTTCCCCAATACCAAGGAGGTGACACCTATGGTAATCTGCACCAATAACTGGGTCATTTATCAAGGCTTACCGTTGGGGTTAACTACCTGGAAGTTACAGAATTGGCTAGTTGGCCACCAGTCCGAGTAGGGCTGGATTTCAAGGTTGGACCTGGTGCTCCAAACCTTAAATAAGTTGCCATGGAAAGGTAGCTGGCCCTGGGGAAAGAACTGCTGCACTGGGCCCCCACCCCCATTCAGTTACAGATATACACCAAGGATAACCTTCTCTAATCAGGTATGGAGACAAATGGTAATGTTGTTGCCTGCCCCCTGGCTGACCCATATCATCCATGATGGATGGGGCTGGTTAGTAGGAGAACAATTTGGTACCCCCACCACAGACACCACAATGTATAAAGCAACCATGGGGTAACATCACCATGGACTGCCATAACCTGGAGTTGTTGCTTCCTGTATTACTGCAGTGGCCTCTGGGTCCAGGGTTCTGCCCTATAAGCATGTCTCCCCACTAGAAGAACTCCCTCAGCCTAGGGAGTGGAATATAAAGCCTATATGTCGGACCTATGTGTCCACAGCCTGTGTGCCAAGCCTGTGTATCAGGCCTGTGTGACCAGACTTACATAGCAGGCTTATGTGTCAAGCTTGTGTGTTGGGCCTGTGTGCCCAGAGGCTTATGTATGTGTCAGGCCTGTGTGCCTAGAGCCTATGTATAAAGTCTGTGTGTTGGACCTGTGTCCAGGGCCTGTATGCCCAGAGCCTATGTCTCAGGCTTATGTGTCAAGCGTGTGTTGGGCCTGTATGCTCAAAACCTATGTATCAGGCCTATATGTCAGACCTGTGGATCTGAGGCCTATGTCTCCCTCAGCCTAGGGGGTAGAATATAAGGAAAATGGGTGTGCTGTGGTCAAGAATAGGCCAAAGTAAACAACATTTAAACATGACTCAGCGAGTTTGCAGTGCAGGTACACAACTCTGCTCATTATATAACCTATTTATGTAAGCTTATACTTGGCTCTGAGCCACTATTGTCTGTAAATGGTATAACTCTCCTGCTGACACTGCATGGGGCTCATGCCCAGAGAGAATGAGTAAAGCTGCTGACCCTGTAAAGGAGAGCTGGCTGCCTTGCAAGCAGACAGTGGGGAGCCAGGAACCAGCAAGCATACCAGGGAGTATAGCTGCAGACATGGGACCAGCAGGAGCCACAGAGCCAGCTGCTGAGAGGGGCTACAGCCAGAGTGGGCAGCCAAGACAAAGGTAGATGGAGAGAGAGAAAGAGCACAACAAAACCACATTTCACCTGCCTATGGCCCGCCAAGTGTTCTTTCAGCTACCCCCTATCCGTCCACTCTCTTCCCTCAGACCTCAGCTTGGACTGGAACCTGACACTTGGCATGACAACATCATATTTGATGAGAGCCTGATAACAGAGGTACCCTGAAAAGAGGGCACCTCAGGGAATGCTTAAAGTGCAACCATTCCTCCTTATAGCCATCATTTCACCATGATCTATGTCATACCAAATAATATGAACTTTATCCACAGGAAATCTATCTACAGGAACCACTGGTTCCCTGAGTGTTGCAGGGAACCAGGAGAAGTTTTCAGGTTTGAAGAGAAAAGGATTGTGTAGTAAGCAAATAGAGGAGATTATGGGAATGAGGGTGAGCAGGTAAAACATTTTTCTGATTTTAACAAGGGAATTAATAACCATACCAATTAAACATTTAGGGTTTTCAGCAATATATCCTATTGCAAGGAAAGTAAGAATGAGAGTTATTTCAGGATTCATGAGGACTGGCCTGATTCAATGTCCAGAAGAATAGCTACTTTGGTCATTGTTCTGAAGGCCAGATGAGACCTGGCTGTTTTTCAAGATAACAGGGGAGTATTAAAGACCAGTTCAGAGGCTCAACTGTGGTCAGGCATCCATTTTAGGTGTGAGATGTGAATCCAAGAAGCAACTCCTTTTAATTTTGCAGCACAAGAGTTACTTAAAAGTACCATCCTTTCCAGTGGGGTTATAGGGAGTCTTTCAGCTGGTGTCTTTTTCAGTATGCAAAGTCACCTGGTTATAGTCTGTGATCTTTGGAGTCTTCTGCCTCTGGGATCTCCCTGCAGGAAGACTCTGTTACCAGCTTTGTATTGTTTTTTAAAGTTTTCAGAAGTCCCTGGCAATAATACTTCTTTGAGTAAGGCTGGCTCCCATAAGCCCTTATCCAGTCTCGTGGGTATTTCTGTTGTCATTTCATGAAGTAATAAAAAATGTTTTCCAAAAAGAGTGCATATAAGATTAAGCAATGCCAGTGGGAGAACTTCTGGCCAAGGGAGGTTAAAAGCCTCCATTAACTTAGCTAATTGTGTTTTTATTGTGCCATTTGTCTTTCTACCAATCTGGAGGATTGAAGATGATAGACACAATAGAAGTGTTGTATTATGGGCCAAATTTTGCAAATGGATTGAACAACTTGTCCAGTAAAATGAGTCCCACAGTTACTATGTAGCTCAGAAGGGATTCCTCAAACCAGAACGATTCTAGTAATATGTTACTTATCATTAAGGCAGAAGCCTCCTCTGACAAGGAAATGCTTCTACCCAATGAGAAAACATACAAACCAAGAACAACACATATTTGTAATTTTGAGACAGCAGCATCTGGATGAAATCAATTGCCATACTTTAAATTGCTTTGCTGACAAAGGAAAATGACTGTGGGAGTCATGTAAGGGCATGCCAGGGTGATGTTCTGAACATGTGGTACATCAAGAGTATACTTTTTGGACTATTGTGAAAGATGGTTTCCAGAAATATTGCTTTCCCCATAATATCATTTTCTCAGGGGTCCAATGAGTCATTTCATGAATAAATTAAAAGAGAGGTAATTGTGCATCTATAGGAACTATGGTTTTTTTTTGTTTTTTTTTTTTTTTTGGTTAGCACCTAACCACAATTCTCTATTTGAATCAAATATACCTCCTCTTTCCTGCCAGATGTGTTTATCTTAAGGGGTTGATGCCTGTTGGTATTGTAAAAGAAAATTAGTGAGGGAGGGCATTGGCAGGGCAAAGGGTACATACTCATATAGAACAGGCCATCTCTCTAAGGTAGAATTGTTTGCTGCAGCATGAGCTAAATTATCTCCTTTTACTTCTTCAGTGTTATCTTTTGAACACCCAGGAATTTTTATGAGTGGAAACTGCTTTGGCATTTGATTTGCTTCTAAGAACTCCAAGATTTGGTGCCTGTTTTGCATAGGTTTCCCCAATATGGTGTGAAATCACCTCTGTTTCCATTGTATTTCAAAATCATGGGCTACTCCAAAAGCATTCAGGCTATCAGTGTATATCTTTCTCACCTTTTCTTCAGCCAACTAGAAAGCTCTTGTTAATGTTATTAATTCAGCCAGGAACTGAGTTAGGAAGTTGATATTACTTCTTGGAATTGGGTGTTTTCAATTATGTCCACCAAGGAAGTGATGGTGTGTTCTCCTCAATACCCCTGATCATCCCTTAAATAAGAACCACCTGTGAACCAAATTAAGTTAGCATTCTTGACAGAAGTTTTCTATAAATCTTCCCTAGGCATAAGATATCGGTAGGATGCAGTAGTGTTTTTCTTCTCGTTGTTCATCTGGAAGATGGAGTAGGTTAGCAGGGTTAAGTGTTACAACACTTAGAAGTTAGGGGCACAAAGCAAGAGCACCTCATAAGAGGTAAGGTAGCTCACAGATTAATGTTGAGTGTGATGAAAACTTACAAGATATTCCACAGAATGGGGGACATAGATGGTTAGCAGGGACCCTAGGGCAAATTCTTCAACATTCATACATAAAATTGTCCTGGCCACAACTGATATGACCCTCATGCAAGCAGGGGTTGTCCTCTTGCTACTGGATCTAATTGTTGCCTGAAATAACCCATTGAGCTACAATTGTCATCTGTTTTTGAGTTAATCCTCCTAGAGTGTTTCCATTTATTTTATGTACAAAAAGGAAAAGGGAAGACTGTAGCTGGGATGAACTAAAGCAGCTACTTGGGAAATAACCTGTTTTAAATCTTCTATGTCTTGTTTTTCCCTTCTTCCCAGAAGATTGGGTCTGGTTGGGTCTGTTTCAGTGTTTTATTTAAGAGCTGAGCCATTACTTAGTAATTTGAAATTGAACTTCTGCAATAGCCTGTTAACCCTAAGAACTCTCCTAATTGTCTTTTTGTTTTGGGCATGGTAAAGGTCATGATGGCAGAGATTCTTTCAGGGTTTATTAGTAGTCCCCTCAGGGAATTCATATGTCCTAAACTAATTAACTTGAAACAGATAAAATTGTAGTTTATCTCTGGACTTTTTGTCCTTTCAGAGAAAGCTGTTGTAACAGGTGGACAGTGTCTTCTCTGCATTTTGTCAGCAGGGATGAACACGACGACAAACCATCTACATACTGAATTAAGATAGATCCATTTGGAAAATCAGTGTCATCTAAATCTGCTTTTAACATTTGAGAAAAATAAGTAGGACTCACGGAATAGCCCTTGGGGAAGACCATCTGTGTATATTGGTGATCTTCCCAAGCGAAGGCAAAAAAGATACTGGCTATTCTGCTCTACAGGTATACTGAAGAAAGTGCTACATAAGTAAATGACACAGAAGTGGCTGGTGGTAATAGGAATATTGGACAGAAAGATGTTGAGGTTAGGAACAACAGGATGTCTAGGGTTATTTTATTTATAGGTCTTTGGTTCTGAATGAATCTTCAGCCTTTTCTATTTGGCTTTTTAGGTGGGAGGATTGGTGTATTGCAAGGGCTGATGCAAAGAATTATGAGCCCTTTGTCTAAATAGTCCTGAATGATTGGATTGACTCCCAGTAAAGCTTTCTATTGAAGGGGATATTGCTTAATGTTTGGCAGAGGTTTACATTTATCTATGGCTATTTCTAGAGGAACTACTGACATAATTGTTTTGATATCTATAGTACAACTTGCCCATGAAGAATCTGGTACTTTGGATAAGAAAGGCTCTAATTATCACTTTCAAATTCTTGGTTAACTTTAGCAAGTATATTATTACCTGTGGGCTTTTGTAAGTCTTCTGTGTCTCCCAAATTGAGGATCATTTCTCCCTTCTCTGAAAATGAGATGTGGATATTGCATGTCTCCAGAAAATCCCATCCCAGCGGATATATGGGGGCACTATCTACTATAAGAAAAACATGATGCCCTATTAGTATTCCTAATTAAAATTGAAAAGGGTTTGATTTAAAAGTTGTAACTGGGGACTTTGAAACCTCTACCATTTCAACTTTCTTTACTCCAAAGAAGAGGGCTTTGCATTAAGGTAGGCTTAAGGACTGAAAGCATAGCACCAGTGTCAACAAGGACTCTGGCATTTTCCCCATTTATGGATATTTTAACTTCCCTTAAAATATTTGTTAGAAGTAGAGGGGAAAGCCTCTGTATTCCCTTGGAGCACCCCTCAACTCCCTTGAGTTATTGCGGTGCCTTCCTCTGGGGCCTTCTGCCTCCTTTGCACAAACACCCATTTAAGTTTTTTATAATCCTTTTTAAGATGTCTTTTTTTTTTTTTTTTTGCAATAGTACAAAACTGCTTCCCTCTTTGAATTGCTGGAAACTCTGAGGGGAATGAAACCCTTGTGATGTTTCAATTTGGTACTAAGTTATCTTAGTTACAAACTCAATCTTAGAGGCTGTCTCCTTTTCCTTCTCAATGATCATTTATGACAACTGGTCAGCAAGGGTGACAGGGTAGTCAGTGGGCAAAGAAGCTCAAGCCACACTGTTTCTCTTTATCAAGGTCATTAACTCATCATCTAAGCTTTATACAAATCCAGAATTTAGCAAGATGTCACTCCTACCATGCTTAAAGTTTTCAGGAAGTATCCCTGAATGTTGTTTGGATGTTTCTTCAAACCTGATGTCATAGTCACGTATGGTTTCATTTGGGTGTATTTTACATTACTGTATCTTTGTCCAATCTATAACTTTAGGAAATATCTGTGGTAAATTCTCACAGAGGTAACTTTAGGAAATATCTGCGGTAAATTCTCACAAAGGCAGATGCAAACTCCCCCTGCACTTCTCTCTCTCCATTTTCATCTATTTTGTCAAAATCTTCTAAAGGCTATTTCAACCCACCGCCCTAAGCCACTTTTTGGCTCTGTTTTGGGGACCAATCACTCAATTAGCTGATAAAGGTCAGAAAACCCTGGATCATAGGTCTTATGCATTAATTGGGATTCTTTGGCAAACCTGAATGGATCTTGGGTCAGGTTGGGGAACCCAGATACCTGGGATCTTAACTCTAATTTGGTCCCTTGTGCATACAATATGTTAAGTGTTACAGCCTGATAGTTTCTTCTTACTCACTGCTCCAAAAAATGCCAATACATGGAGAACAGCAGGTGTTGCAGCAGAGAAAGAGTTTATGGCCATCCAAGCAAGGAGACAGGAGATATTTCTCAAATTCACCTCCAGGGAACTGAAACAATTGATTGGCTAGGGGTAAAGTAACAGGGGTATCAGAAATGCAGGTGAATCTGTTACAGAATGGGGTTTTCAGGATCCACTGAGTCCGTTCCTTGGTATGGGTCACACGTCCAGTTGGCATCTCTTGGTCTGCCAAAATGCTAAATCAGAAAAACATCTCAAAGACCAGTTCTTTAGGTCTCACATTAATGATATTATCTATAGAAGCAGTTGGGAAAGTTACAAATTTTGTGACCTCCAGTTATGTGACCGGGGCAGTGAGCAATTATTGAAAAGCAAATTTGTGTTAGGCCATTCTTGCAATGCTATAAAGAAATACCTGAGACTGGGTAATTCATAAAGAAAATAGGTTTAATGAGCTCACAGTTCTGCAGAGTTTACAGGAAGCACATCCATAGCATCTGCTTCTGGAGAGGGCTCTGGAAGCTTACAATCATGGCAGAAGGCAAAGCAGAAGCTTACATGTCATATGGCAAAAGTAGGAGCAAGAGAGAGATCGGGGGGTTGCCACACACTCTTAAACAACCAAATCTTGCAAGAATTCACTCACTGTCACAAGGATAGCACCAAGGGAATGGTGCTAAACTACTCATGAGGAATTCACCCTCATGATCCAATCACCTCCCACCAAGCCCCACCTCCAACAATGGTGATTACATTTCAACATGAGATTTGGGCAGGGACAAGTATCCAAACTATATCACAAGTTAAGCAAGGAATGAATGGTTACTATTTAACTGTGCCTATTCTTTAGTAAAGTTCAGGCCCCTACCATAATTCTTAACCTTGCAGTCTTTTATTAGTCATTATAATACAGTTCCAGACTTTGAACAGGAGGAGGTTAGTTCAAGGAATGGGCAAGAATGAGCAAAAGCAATTTAAGGGTAGAAACAAAATGGAGTTAATTATGTTAGATTTCCCTCATTACAATAATTCTTGCAGAAGCAGTTTCATTAGGAGCCCTTTTCCTGGTGGGTTTTATTCTAAAAGGTGCGACTACTATTTTACTGTCTCCTCTAGTTATTTCTGGTCCCTCTGTAGTTTGAAGTGAGGGAATAGGGGAAGGAGGAGAAGGAAAAATGAAATAGTCTGGACAAGTGCATCAGTCCATTCTCACACTGCTATAAAGAAATCCTTGAGACTGCGTAGTTTATATTCAAAAAAGATGTTTAATTGGTTCACAGTTCCACAGGCTGTACAGGAAACATGGCCGAGAGCGCCTCAGGAAATTTACAATCATGATGGAAGGTGAAGGGGAAGCAGGCACATCTCACATGGAAGGAGCAGAAGGAAGGGGTGGGGGAGGTACCACATACTTTTAAACAACCAGATCTCATGAGAACTCACTCACTGTTATGAGAACAGCACCAAAGAGGAAATATGCCCCTATGATCCAATCGCCTCCCACCAGGTCCCACCTCCAAGAGTGGGGATTACAATCTGACATGAGATTTGCCTGGGGACACAGAACAAACCATATCAACAAGAAATTTCAGAGAGCAAAGGATTAGGAGGAACCGAAGAAGAGACAGTTTCTGGAGCCTCTCTCATTTCAGAAGTGGCTTATGTTAGTGTCTTCAATTCTGGGATGGTCTTTAATATTTTCTTATTAACTTCCTAAGGGGAGGCAAGTTTATCATTCCCTCTTTTGGATCATTCCAGGTGCCAGCTAAAGTATGACTCCCATTTATTTTCCTTGATTCAGCAGCCTAATTGCTCTAATTTAGCATGCAAGAAAATTAATTTGGAAATATCAGAAGTTCTTCATTTTGGAACCATTAGAACTAGGTCATTCCTAATAAGATCTTCCCATTTACACAAGTACTTTCAAGTAGAAGCACCATAATTACCAAACATAAAACCAGATTGAGTCTCCAAAGGGGATAGCCCTCCTTTCCTTTCCTCTTTTAAGGGGATTTGTTTCCCAGTTTTCTTTTTTCTTTCTTTTTTTTTTTTGAGACAGAGTCTCTGTCTGTTGCCCAGGCTGGAGTGCAGTGGCCCACAATCTCAACTCACTGCAAGCTCCGCCTCCCGGGTTCACGTCATTCCCCTGCCTCAGTCTCTGGAGAAGCTGAGACTACAGGCGCCCACCCCCTCGCCCAGCTAATTTTTTGCATTTTTAGTAGAGATGGGGTTTCACCATGTTAGCCAGGATGGTCTCGATCTCCTGACCTTGTGATCCGCCCGTCTCGGCCTCCCAAAGTGCTGGGATTACAGGCATGAACCACCGCGCCTGGCACCATTTTTCTTTAAAAAGGAAGAACTGGCCAGAGGCTTATGATTTAGTGTGGTGGATCATTGTGCACTGACTGCAGGTAGGACTCCACTGTGTTTCACCACTGAATTATTTCTACCCTCTTATGTGTCCCAGTTTCTCTCTTTGGAAGTGTATCACCTCCGAAAGGGTGCACAAACTTTCTTTCCATTTATTTTTTTGGGATTCTCTGTAGGACCACTACATGTCACAGTGAGTCACCCCCAAACACTCTTCCTGGGCCCCCAGTTATCCAGGTGCATCTTTCAGCTAGGATGAGCAAAATTCCCCTTTCTCTTCAAAGCTAAGGAACCCAGTCTCTCATTCACCTGCAAAAAAGACAGTTTGATCTTTCTTGCAAATATAAAGACAAGCCCATGGAGATTATTTGGGAAGGAAAAGGCAATGGGGAAGACCCTTTAAATGTACATCCAAATCAAAATTAGGATCCCAAACAACTTCCTAGGAAAAGAACAGACAGCTCAGCATAAGCCAAAACTTTCAACCAAGTGGGAGGTTTGAGGCTCAGGAGAATTCACCACTTCCACCCAAGGAGAAGTTCACATTTAGGAGGGCTTCAATGGGCCCATGCTTGTACCTTAGTGTCCAATTCAGGAAACTCCTTTGGGGGGATCTTGAGTTTTTTCTGTGCCCCATATTAGGTGGCCAGGAATTGGCAACAGAAAAACCAAATTCTGCCAAAATATTTTTAAAGGTTTATTCTGAGCCTATGTGAATGACCATGGCCAAGGGAAACAGTCTCAGGAGGTCCTGAAAAAGTGTGCCTAAGGTAGTTGAGTTACAATTTGGTTTTATACATTTCAGGAAGACAGGCATTGCAGATGAAATCATAAATCAATATATGGAAGGTATATATTGGTTCAATATGAAAAGGTGGAACACCTCGAAACAAGGGGCTTACAAGTCATAATGGGCCTTAGGGATTCTTTAGTTGGCAATTGCTTGAAAGAGTTAAGCATTGTCTAAAGACTTGGAGTCAGTATAAAAGAATGCTTTAAGATAAAGAGTCCTGCTATCCGTCATGTGATGCCATACTAGAGTCAGGTTGGAGAGTAAGTCACATTATACTGGGTTAATAAAAGAAACAAAACTTGTTTAACAAAATTTTGTGGTTTATAAAATATGATCCCCAGGACCCTTAGAAAAGAATTTGGGCAATAGGAAAAAAAAAGGTCAAAGTTTAGTCCTCAAAAGTAACTCTGAAATGACCAATCTGCTTCTTGTTCTTTGTTTCTGCTTTCTTCAGTCCTTCTCTGTCTATAAAACCAGCTGCTTCTGCTCAGCTAATTGGGATACTTATTCTACTTTGTGGAATGAAGTGAGATTCTAGAATCTCAATAAAGCCAACTGGGATCTTTAAATTTGTTGTAATTTTATCTTTTGACATTGCTATTAGATTATATCTCCTTGGTCTAACTATACATCTACACAACTGTCTACTCTTCATCAAATCAATGAACATATATATATTCTTTTCTTTGGGTCTTCATGTCACATAAAACATATTAAATAAATGTATATGCTTTTTCTGAAAGCTGTCATGTCACATAGACCTTACATGTTTACGCTTTTCTCTTGTTAACTTATCTTTTATTATAGGCACCTCAACCATGAATCTAGCAATGGGTGAGAAATTTTTCCTTTCCTACATATACAAGAGGTATACAAGTTATTATAATTCTGCTTTTCTCATGTTAATTTGTCTTTTGGTAAGAGGGGATCCCAGCTAAGAACTATGGAGGGTAGAGATAAAATTATCTTTTCTCCCCTACATAGTCAAAATCCTAATTAATTTAGGAAGGAAAAGGCAGTGGAGAAGCCCCACTTCATCCCCAGCCCAAATGAAGTCTATCAGCCTACTGTGGGTATTGAAAAGTTAGAGAAAAAACAGGAAGTTGCATTTTCTTTCACAGGTGTGTGGAAGCGGAGGAAAGTAGGATGGCAAGCCACAGGAAATTGGTGGGCTAGAGCACAGGAAAAAGTAGACAACAGTTCAACTTTTTTCAAGGTCCTATAGCAGAGAGAAAAGAGAAGAGACTCAGCTTGGGCTCAAACAGTGCCCTTAAGGACTTAAGTTAGTGAGAGGCCAGTGTCCTGCTAAGCCTTAGCCACTTCTCCTCACCTGCTGAACTCCACCTAATCTTCCTCTTTTCCAATGAAATCTGGCTTACATTCTTCAAATTTTAGCTGAACAAATCTATTTTTATTCCTTTTAACTTAATACCCTCAATTTCCTGAACTAATGTTATTCTAATCACTGTGATACTCAGTGATCCACAATAAAGAATTTGATATATGTATTATGATTTATTTCTGTTTTACATGTTTTCTGTCAGCCTACAGTGTGAATAGGCTTTGTAAACAGAGGACTTGGGGGCTCAGGAGGACTTACCAGTTCCACCTGAGAAGAAGCTTAAATTCAGGAGGGCTTCAATGGGCCCAAGTTGGTATCTTAGTGCCGGGTTCAGGCAACTCCTTTGGGGGGTCTTGAGTTTTCTCTGAGCCCCATATTGGGAGGCCAGAAATCAACAACAGAAAAAAACAAATTCTGCCAAAATATTTAGAGGTTTGTTAATAAATAGGCTTGCTTGGCTCTCCAGTGAATATTTTTGTTCTGTACGTTTTCTATTTAGTCACCTCCAGAATAAAAACAACAAACACCAAACTCTATTCTGAGAACACTCAGGAAGTGATGGCCTGCAGGACATGCCACAGCCAAGGCCATATTTAGATCTAAATCAAAGAGGAGTCTAAGATCTGGTAAGAACTGACAAGTGTGCTGTCCTTTTAGTGTTAAAACTGGGAACTCACCATTCTTTGACTGGCTGTATTACAAGAAAAGGTGAAACTGGTTTGTATCGTTGTCAGACTCCTTGCAACACTTGGGATATGAGTTTCTAACAGGCTATTTTGGAGAACAGAACTCTCAGATGATTTTTATATCCTTCACACTTTCTGATCTATTTTCATCTCTCTCGTTTCTCCTTAAACAATTATGAGTGTCTTTTGGGGTAGACCCAGCTAGTAAAAAGAATATAAGATTTTGAAATTTTTCACTTGCCAGTCAATTTCTTTTCTGGGTTCAGTGTTTACTGACATAGACACCAAAGAAATTATTTAAAAAGAAAATAACTGGTATCATCTTGTCTTTCACATAGACTTCTACAACTATAGCTGAGTTTCCATGATTTTGCATTTTGTTTTGTTTTTTGCTCAATAGCAGAGTTCAGCTTTTATGGTGATAAGAGGGATTAAACTTACATGTTTACTGAGAATTGAACTTTAAGAGAATAACAAAAGCTCTTGGAAAAAACATTGAATATAACAGAAGAAACAATTTCATATTTATATTTCAACATAAGACTTTTAATTATTGTCAGAAAGTAATGGGAATCCTTCCCATTGTTCACTTAGTCTTATATAATATTCATTTAACTAAGCCCAATATCCAACATCCAGAGATTTATATTTTATTTTTAAGGGAAGACAGTATCATAGTGAGATTATTATACTGTAGAATAGTAGCTTTTACACACATGCACATGCACATACACATACACACACACGAGCTTTTTATTTATGTATAAGGTGACCATCTAATTTATAATCTTGACAGGAAAGTGCTATCAAATTTTCTATTACATTTTGAATCAGTAAGTTACAGTTTTCAAGTAATTTGTCCATATCATCTAAATTATAAATATGCTGGTGAAAAGTCATTTGTAATATTTCTTTACTCATTTTTGGTATCAGACCTGCAGTGAATACCATTCTTTTATTCTTTATATTGGTAATTCATGTTCTTTTTAAAAGTTTTTACTTTTAATTTTTGTGGGTACATAGTAGGTGTACTTTGTCAAACATATTTAGGGGTACATGAGATGTTTTGACACAAGTATGCAATGTGTAATAATCACGTCCTGGAGAATGGAGTATTCATCCCCTCAAGCATTTGTCCTTTGTGTTACAAACAATCCAATTATACTCTTTTAGTTATTTTTAAATATGTAATAAAATTATCACTGATTATAGTCACACTGTTGTGCTATCAGATAGTAGGTCTTATTCATTTTTTCTAAATATTTTTGTACCCATTAACTATACCCATGTTCCCCTCACCTTCCCCTACACTACCCTTTTCAGCCTCTGGTAACCAACTTTCTTCTCTTATCTTTATGACTTCAATTGTTTTGAGTTTTAGATCCCCAAAAATAAGTGAGAACATGCAATATTTGTATTTCTGTGTGTGGCTTATTTCATTTAACATAATGAGCTCCAGTTCCATTCCAAGTTGCTGCAAATGACAGGATTTCATTCATTTCTATGACTAGCACTCCAATATGTATATGTACCACATTTTCTTTATCCATTCACCTGTGAATGTTCACCCTGTGAACAGGGCTGCAGTAAACATAGGAGTACAGATATCCCATTGTTACACTGATTTCCTTTCTTTTGTGTCTCTACCCTGCAGTGGGATTGCTGGATCATATAGTAGCTCTAATTTAGTTTTTTGAGGAACCTCCAAACAGTTATCCTTAGTGGTTGTAATAATTTATATTCCCATCAACAGGGTACCAGGGTTCCCTTTTCTCTCTATCCTCGCCAACATTTGTTATTGCCTGTCTTTTGGATATAAGCCATTTTCACTGGGATGAGATGATATCTCATTGTAGTTTTGATTTTCATTTCTCTAATGATAAATGATGCTGAGTGCCTTTTCATAGGTCTGTTTGCCTTTTATATTCTTCTTTTGAGAAATATATATTCAAATCTTTTGCCCATTTATTTGACCACAGTATTAGATTTTTTCAATAGAGTTGTTTGATCTCCTTATATATTCTGATTATTAATCCTTTGTCAGATACAAATACTTTTTCCCCTTGTGTAGGTTGTCTCTTCAGTTTGTTTATTGTTTCCTTTGCTGTGCAGAAGCCTTTTAACTAGATATGATCTCATTTATCCATTTTTGCTTTGGTTGCTTGTGCATGTGGGATATTATTACTCAAGAAATATTTGTCCAGTCCAGTGTCCTGGAGATTTCCACCAATGTTTTCTTTTAGTACTAAGTTTCATAGTTTAAGGTCTTAGGTATAAGTCTTTAATCTTATTTTGATTTGATTTCTGTACATGTTGAGAGAGGAAGGGGTCTACTTTCATTCTTTTGCAGATGGATATCCAGTTTTCCCAGCACTATTTATTGAAGAGACTATCTTTTCCCCAGTGTATGTTCTTGGCACCTTTGTCAAAAATAAGTTCACTGTAGATGTATGGATTTGTTTCTGTGTTCTCTATTGTGTTCCATTAATCTACGTGCTGGTTTTTATGCCAGTATCATGCTATTTTGGTTACTATAGCTCTGTAGTATAATTGGAAGTCAGTCAATGTGATAGCCCTAGTTTTCTTTTTGCTTGGGATAGCTTTGGCTATTCTGGGTTGCATATAAATGTTAGGATTTTTTTTTCTATTTCTGTGAAGAATGTTATTGGTATTTTGATAGAGATTGCATTGAATATGTAGATTGCTTTGGGTAGTATGGGTATTTTAACAATATCAATTATTCCAACCCATGAACATGGGATATATTTCCATTTTTGGTGTCCTCTTCAATTTCTTTCATCAGTGTTTTATAGTTTTTATTGTAGATATCTGTCACTTCTTTGCTTAATTCCTAGGTATTTAATTATTTGCAGCTATTGTAAATGGGATTACTGTTTAAACTTCTTTTTCAGTTTGTTCACTGTTGGCATATAAAAAGGCTACTAGGTTTTGTATGTCGATTTTGTATGCTGCAACTTTACTGAATTAATTTATCAGTTCTAATAGGGCTTTTTTGTAGAGTCTATAGGTTTTTCCAAATATAAGATTATATCATCTGCTATTAAGGATAATTTGACTTCTTTCTTACCAATTTGGATTCTCTTTATTTCTTTGTCTTGTCTGATTGCTTTCTCTCTTTTTTCTTGACCATTTTAGTTACTGGTTTATCAATCTTGTTGATCATTCAAAGTACCAATTTTTGAGTTTATAATTTTTTCTATGTCTTATCAATTTTATTTATTTTCACTGTTACCTTTACTGTTATCTTTCTACTATCTTCGAATTTAATTTGCTCTCTTTGACCAGATCCTTAAGTAAAAGTTTGATAATTGATTTGAAAACTTTCTTTTCTAGTGAACGTCTCTAAAATTACAAATTTTCTTCCAGGCATTGCTTTAATTCGGTTCATACAAATTCTGATATTATATATTTTCTTTACCATTCCATTAAAAATATTCTCTGATTCTTCTTCTAATTTTCCTTTGACAAGTGGTTTATTTGGAAATATATTGTTTGATTTCCAAATGTTTAGCACTTTTCTAGATATTGTTATTAATTTCTAGTACAATTTTAAAGTTTAACTTCCTCATTCTCTTGGTCTCCTTGCCCATAGTTTCAGTAAACAACCCCCTCCTAGCCTCTATCACCTGCTCCATCCTGATGGAACTAGGTCATTCCTAATAAGATCTTCCCATTTACACAAGTACTTTCAAGTAGAAGCACCATAATTACCAAACATAAAACCAGATTGAGTCTCCAGAGGGGATAGCCCTCCTTTCCTTTCCTCTTTTATAAGGGACTTGTTTCCCATTTTTCTTTTTTCTTTCTTTTTTTTTTTTTTTTTTTTGAGACAGAGTCTCTCTCTGTTGCCCAGGCTGGAGTGCACCTGTTCTGACCTGAGTCATCTTTAGTCACCTGTTCCTAACCATCCTTCCTGCCAAACTACTCACTCTGCCACTCTGACTCGTACCCTTGCTCTTATTAAAATAGCCAATCAGAATTAGCTTAGACTGTGTGGTACAACCCTAGCCAATAGGGGAATGACACAGCAGTAGAAGCTACCTGCGCCAGGAATAAAAACCCCTTCCCCTCTCTTGTTCAGGTGTGTTCCCACCATTGCTCCATCCACAAGTCACACCCTTCTATTGAAGTAAAATTGCCTTGCTGAGAAAATTAAATTTATGTTCAAGTGCTATTTCTTTTGCAGCACTGAAAATTTGCTTCTAACAATTTGGTGGCCTGTATGGGGAAGCCATTCTCCTCCAGGTGCAGTCTCTTGTCCTCTCTCATGAGGAGGCACACCCCACAGCCTGGTTGTGGTGGGCTCAGGGGTAAGGAATCAAGACCCACTCAGTGTGATGAATAAACTTGGACTCTCAGCAACGTGAAAAGAAGCCAGCTGGCGACCTGGGGAAAGGATCCTTACATACCACAGAGACTAGGAAACTCTGTGCACAGACCAAGGTAAGAAACATCAAAAAAGCGGCAAAGTATTCCCTTGGTGGTCGGGACCAAGGTAGGAAAAGCCACAGGGGCAGTGAAGTATTCCTTGGTTGGGACATACCAAGGCAAGAAAAGCCACAGGGATAGTGAAGTATTCCTTGGTCGGGGTATCTTGGGGGTTAAAAAGAGGTGAGGAATCGAGCCTTACCCCAAAAGGCAAGAAATTTCCAGCAGGGGAAATTAAGCCTCACCCCAAAAGGCAAGAAATTTCCAGTAAGGGAAATTGAGCCTCACCCCCAAAATGGGAAATACCCCAAGTAAGGTAAGAGATAAAAAGGATAAAGCTAGCAACAATAATATTCCCCCTAATAATCCCCTAGGCCTAATGTTAAAATATTAGAAGGATAAAACCAAAAACAAGAAAAAGTAGCTGCTGTCCCAGGCCTTTCTCTTATCCCTGTTGTCCCCTTCCTTATAACCCTTGGGAATCATCCCAAGAGCCCACTACCAGCATACCCTTCCCTAAAAGAACTTCAACAAGAGCTAGAGCAATGTAAAAAGGATATTCAGAACTTCCCTTTCTCTTCTTCTTAGGGGAAGAAAGAGGTGTGATCCACAGAGCTGCCATGGGGGCCTAGGAATGTGAACACCCTCTGGCCAAAACATTCCTACAGCAGATCGAAAATTTCCCACCCAAGATCCCCAGTGGGACAATAACAATAACAATGCAGCCTACCAAGAAAATATGCAGGACCTTAGGAAATTGATAATAAAGGAGGTTAAAGAATCCATACCCCAAACCCAGAATCCTACCCAAATATTTGATACACAGCAAGGGAAAGATGAAGGACCTATAGAATATTTAGACAGATTAAACAAACAAATGAGAAAATATACTGGTCTTTGTCTCGAGCATCCTCTTGGGCAGGGAATGTTAAAACTTCATTTTGTCATTAAAAGTTGGCCAGATATTAACAAGAAATTACAAAAGATAGAGAAAAAGAAAAATAAACCTATAGAAGACCTTCTAAGAGAAGCCACAAAATTATATGTAAGAAGAGATGAAGGAAAACAAGAGCAGAAGGCAAAGATTCTGCTGTCCACCATACAACAAACTACCCAGGGGGCCAGAACCTATAAAGAACCTAGACCCCCACTCTCCAAGCAATATAAAGGGTACAAAAGAGTAAAGTCAGAAGACTCAAAGGTAGAGAAAAAAAAAACCTTAGAGGAAAGAGACTGACAGAGGGGACAGAGGAAGTCAGAGAGACGGGGTGGGGGGGAGACGGAGAGAGAAAGAGAGAAACAGAAAGAGAGAGGCAAAGAGAGAGGGAGAGGCAAAGGGAGAGAAAGAGGACAAAACAAATGTTTCAAATTAAAAATAGGTCATCTCAAAAGAGAATGTCCCAAATAGGAAAAAGAACAAAAGTCATATATAAAAGCAAATCAGCTAATATTAAATTTCTGTTAATTCTGGAAGCAGGGACAAATCTCTTAGGAAGAGATTTAATGCTAGAACTAGGCTTAGGCCTCCAAATCAATCATGGAAAATTCCTCCCCTCCCTAAACTTGCTCACCACTGCAGATGAAGGACACATTCATCCCAAGATATGGTCAAAAGACAGGAATTGAGAAAAGTTACAGATTCCTCTGATACATGTCTAATTAAAAAACCCTGGGGGAGTAGTAAAGAGAAGAAATGTACCCTATTCCTTTAAAAGCCAGGGTAAATTTAAAACCCAATTTAAGACAATAAATTGATAATTGAATGTCTTCTCCATGTGGGCTTCTTAAACCCTGTATGTCTCCCTATAACACTCCAATATTGCCTGTAAAGAAGCCAGATGAGTCATACCACTTAGTGCAAGACCTTAGCAGTATTAATCAAATAGTCCAAACTACCCACCCTGTTGTTCCCAATCCTTATACTATTATCGGTAGGATCCCATACAGTCACCAGTGGTTTACAGTAATAGATTTAAAAGATGCCCTCTGGGCTTGTCCGTTGGCAGAGGACAGCCAGGATCTATTTGCCTTTGAGTGAGAAGACCCTCACTCTAGTCGAAAATAGCAATACCAATAGACAGTCTTACCCAAAGGGTTTACAGAATCTCCAAATTTATTTAGTCAAATATTAGAACAAGTCACTTAACTGCAAAGGTAAACGGAAAACTGAGCTTCAAGAGATTGAAGGTATCATATCCTTGCCTCTAACAGAGACTAAACAAGAACTTTGAAAATTTTAGGATTAGCTGGGTACTGTTGTCTATGGATGGACTCTTATACCCTAAACACAAAACCCTTATACAAAAAAAAAAGCTCAAGCAAGACAGACCAAACTCCCTCGTTTGGCAATTACCAGAAAGCCAATAGGTGGAAAGATTAAAACATCTATTAGTAACTGCCCCTGTTCTAGCTTTACCCTCCGTAAGCAGCCATTCTGTCTTTTGGTCAGTGTAAACAAGGTTGTAGCCTTAGAAGTACTTCGCCAAAAGAATGGAAGCCACTGACAACTAGTAGACTTTCTATCAAAAATCCTTAATCCAGTGACCCCCAGATGGCCCAAAAGCATTCAATCTGTAGTGGCAACTGCTTTCTTAACAGAAGAAAGTAGAAAAATAACTTTTAGAGGAAACCTCATTGTGAGCACACCTCACCAGGTCAGAAACATCCTAAGTCAAAAAGCAAAAAGGTAGCTTACTAACTCAAGAATCTTAAAGTATGAGGCTATTCTGTTATAAAAAGATGATTTAACATTAACCACTGATAATTCACTTAACCCAGCAGGTTTCCTAACAGGGGATCTAAATCTAAAGAGAGAGCACACATGAGGATTTATGGTTATCCTTTCATGTTCCTATACAGTAATCTAGAATGAATGCAATCACGAGTCATGGATGCTGATATGGACTCATAAGTAAGCTATATCCTTAAATCCTGAATTAGAAAGAAATCTTATAAGAGATATATACTCTAGAGCATAAGGAATTTCTTTTTCTAAAACTTATTTAGAAATGTTGCCTTTCCCTGTACTTCAAGGTGCCTGTGTAGAGCTATGAAGGCATCCAGAAAGGAACATTCAGTGAGATGGATGAACATAGTTGTGACATTAAAAAAAAAAAAAACAGTAATAATCTTCTTAGCTCAGACTTAAGCCCTGGCCAAGGTAGGGGAGAAGAAGTAAGTTTCCCTCTACTCTTCATATTTCTTAATTTGGATAGATCTTTATAACCAAAGACAAATTAACAAGAGGAAAAAAAAGTTTATTATCTTATATATCTCATGTATACATGGGAGATAAAGAAATGAGAAAATCTCAAAAAGGTGGCTTTGAATTCAGCCTTAAATACCATCTTTAGCTGAAAGAAAGATGTTTATGGTACTAGTTATGGGGAGGTGAGCAGGAAAAGCAGAGTAAACCAGGGTAAGGTTTGTTAGTGTTAGATATGAGTTCTAAATTTCTCTTCAAAGAATCAATATGTCAGTATATTCAATTCTTTGCCTTCTACTTTTAAACTTAACTTCCTCATAAAGCAACCATTTTCAATTATCTGCTCCACCCTAACTCATTCCGATTACCAGCTCCACCCTGACTCATTCCAATTCCCTGCTCCACCCTGACTCATTCTGATTGCCTACTCCACCCTAACTCATTCCGATTACCTGCTCATTCTCCACCCTGACTCATTCTGATTTCCTGCTCTGCCATAACCATTTTTCCCGCCAAACCACTCAGCCCATCACTGTCTTTAAATTAGCCAAGCAGAATTAGTTTAGCCTGTGCTGTCTAACCCTAGCCAATAGGGGAACGACACAGCAGCAGCGGCCATGTGTGTCAGGGATAAGAACCCCTTCCCCTCCCTTGTCCAAGTGTGTGCTCACCATTGCGCCATCTGTAAGGGTGCACCCTTCTATAGAAGTACATTGCCTTGCTGAGAATTAAAAAGAAAATTTTATATTTGAGTGCTATTTCTTTTGTGGCACTGAAACTTTATTTATAACATTAGGCAGATTTAAGTCAGTGCCTTCTTCAAGGGTAAGAATGTCTAGTGATTTAGAGCCATTTTTCTCTTGCTAGTGCAAAGAAGGAAACTCCCTTACAAATGGAGATTTCCTTTATAAATGTAAGTTTCTCTTACAGAGGGTAACTTCTGCTCTGTTTTTAAGCTTCTCCTGTGTCTATAGTTTCTCCAAATGATTAACTGAAAATAACTCTTAAGCCAAAGAAGCATATTTTGGGGTGGCATATTCTGGTCTCTAACACTAAGACCCCCTTTCTGATAATAAGAGATAATTTCTTATTAAACATACTTTAGGTAAATGTTTAGAGGTCTGTTGAGAGCCATGAAAAGGATACACATATTAAATGTTCTGAGAAGGCTTAACTTTAAGTAACCTATTTTACTTTATTTTTTAAAGACTGCTTTTGAGTATGATTAGTCTTCTTGACATCAATTCAAGTTTGAATCATTCCAAGCCTGGCATTTTTAATAATCTGGGTACAAGTTTTGAAGAAAAACCTGCCACCATGATTCAATTGCCTCCTTCTGGGTCCCTCCCACAACATGTGGTGATTATGATAAGGAAACAGTGCCTTGGGACTGAGTTGGAAGGGACAAAACCAGACATGTATGTGGGCATGCTTATATGTGCTCAACATTGGGCTGCTGTTTTTGTCTCCAAGTTACAAAGTCATACTTTCTTTTACTGCAACTTTTTATTCTTAAAAATGTGCAGAATTAAATAAGTCCAAGTTTTCAGTAGAAATAACTTGTACAAAGAAGCTGAGGATGGTTTAATCTAATTGCTAATCATGCAGGCAACATGATTTTTTAGGAAAGGAATTAGGGAATTAACATGGATTAGGCATCTAGGTGTGTCAGGAGCATCACAAATATCTCACACAACAACCATAGAAGGCAGTCATTATTGTTCCAATTTAGTGAGAAGGAAACTAGGCAAGGCCACAGATCTATTAGTAGCACAGCCAGGATTCAAACCTAAATTATTCTGACTACTCATCTCACATATTTGTCACATTCTATATACAAGAGGAGATTTACTATAGTTAAGAGCTCAGATTTTAGTCAGTCAGACCTGGGTTCAAATCTTCCCTCTGCCCCTATTAAATTTCTGAGATCCAGGATAAGACAATTTACCTAGGAGCCTTGTTTAATATTCTTTATATCCTTTTGCCAGTTTTACATATATTCCACCTTTGTTGTACCTTCATTTCTGTTGTTTAATGTCTATTATTGTTCTCATTGCTTATTGTCTGTATGTCATTAAATGTATTATATCCTCTCTTTTTATCTGTAATTTCCATCATGGTGTCAAATTCAGAATTAATTTCTGGTACCTCTTGGTGCTTCAAAATGGAAGGGCTGGACATTTCAGTATTACTTCAACTGTCATTTCCATACATGCTAAAGAATATTTCATCAATAATTATTTTTTCAAAGAAATGGTCACACTTACAGTATTTCTGTATACAACAAATGTTTGTGGAGTTCATGTATATGACCCATGTCAAAATACGGCTCCTTTACTTCTAATGATCAGGGAAAGTTTAAAATGGCTGGCTCTTGAAGTAATTGGCTCTTATTTGGCCTAATAAATCATGAAAATATGCACTGCCTATAAAAACACATATTCTTCATTTAAAGATTTTTAGTTAAATGCTTACTTCCAAAAACAGGATTGTTGATATGATATAATAATGGCTAATATAGTGCTAACCAATGGCAGATACTGCTCCCCGTTTTACATAATTTATATGTTATCAATTTTATATAAATTTGTATATAATTAATTATATATTATTTTATTTATATATAATTTATTACTCATAACACTATGAAGAAAGTACTATTATTATTATTATTCTCATTTTACAGAGACATTAAGTAACTTGCCCAAGTCACATGGCTAGAAAGTGCCCATAGGGCACAAATCAGAAATGGAATGAAAATTATTTAATATGTGATATTGGAACTGTTGGTTTTCTGCATGGAAAAAATAAAATTAGGTATCTATCTTAATACGCCTCAACTAGATTAAGATCTACATGTAAAATGAATTATTTTAAATATTAGAAGAAAATATAGGGAATAGGTCAGGAGCGGTGGCTCACACCTGTAATCTCAGCACTTTGGGAGGCTGAGGCAGGCGGATCACCTGAGGCCAGGAGTTCGAAACCAGCCTGGCCAACATGGTGAAACCCAGTCTCTACTAAAAATACAAAATTTAGCCAGGCATAGTGGTGAGTGCCTGTAACCCCAGCTACTTGGGAGGCTGAGGCACCAGAATCACTGAACCTGGGAGGTGGAGGTTGCAGTGAGCAGAGATCATGCCACTGCACTCCAGCCTGGGCGATACAGGGAGACTCCATCTCAAAAAATATATATATTTTTTAATATAGTAGAGGAGCTTAGAAATAGAGGAATATATATATATTCCATATGGAACAAATTTCTAATACTGATGATAAGGAAGCATGCATTATACAAAACAAAAGGAAAAATTATAAAAACACATTTGATGAATTAAAAATTGGTTACATCAAAATTGAAAGTGCATGTTCAACAAAAGACATATAATTAAAGTTGAAAGTGAGGAACAAACAAGGGAGAAGATAACTGAACTCATATACAAAATATTTTTTAGACCTCCAGAAATCAACTTAAAAAAGAAAAATAATCTCACAGAAAATGGACAAAGGATATGGAAAGGTAATAATCAGAAGAGGAAACCCAAATGGCCTGACAAAATTATCAGTTATTTGGAAAATGAAAATTCAAAAAGGAAGATATCATTTCTCATCATCAAATTGTCAAAAACTTTAGTGTTGGCAAGAAAGAGAAATGGGAATGCTATATGTTACTGTAGAAATATAAATTGATGGAACCATTTTGGAGATTTGTCTTATAAGTCAATGTTTGTCTCATAAAACTTTTAAAAGCAGTTCTAAATATAGGCATATATCCTAGCATGGTTTTTGCATTTATGCTCAAGAAAACTATAGAAAGTTAACCATCACAACAGTGCTTAAAAATAACAAAATAGAAGGGACAAAGGGAAGTAACCTAAACAAGCATCAAAAGTAAACAATTGATGTGACTTATTCATAATATGGAATTCTATATAGTAGTTAAAATAAATGATTTTTTTGCAGATAATTGCAAATGTATAAATACACATCTTCAACATGAAAAGATTGCAAAATCTTATCTGTGAAAAAATAATTTGCATATCAGGAGTAATATTTTTCATGCATATTTTCTAAAAAGGACAAATAAAAATTTATTGACCAACATCTTCAAGTAATAATTGGATCATTAAGGTAAGTAATACATTAATTAAATTATAATTGGATTAATTAGAATAATTAGGACATATCTATAAAATAGTATATATTGATTAGAATAATTAATTAGGAAAATATAGGTAAAAAATAGGATTCGAGTCATGTATCTATGGAAATTAAAATGAAATTAATTAGAGTCCTTAATTAGGTAATTAGAGTGATTAATTAAGAGACACTAAAATTTCAGTGACTTAACACAATAATTGATTTCTTGCACACGTAATTGCCTAGTGCAGGTTTTCCTTATTATCACATACTCTTCCTCCGTGATTGATTCAGGGATTCAGATGCCAATTTTTAAACATCCAGCCAACAAAAAGGAAAACAGAATGTAGACAGAGGACAACTGCTTGGTAAAACTTTGGCAAGAAGTGATTTGCATTGGTGAGAAATAGAAGTTCACACCTAAGTAGAGGAGTTTAGAAATGTAGCCACTGGCTAAACAGCCATGTCCCATAAACTATGAAATGCAAGCAGAAATTGTAGCAAACAGCTGGCCATCTGTAACTCATGCCAAATTTAGTGTTTTCTTATAAATGAAGGCAAGTCAGGGAGTGGGAGAATGGGAGAGAGATAAAAAAGACTTGAACATAATTTATACTGCTTTGTAGAAAAAAGATGTAAATCAAACATGATTTACAGTTAATAACTGTTCTGTAAGTACAGGCATACCTCATTTATTGCACTTTGCAGATATTGTACGTTTTGTGAATTGAAGGTTTGTGGCAATCTTGCAGGGCAATGATACTTTACAAGCCTACTGGCACCACTTTTCCAACAGCACACACTCACTTTGTGTCTGTGTGTCAGATTTTGGTAATTATCTCAATATTTCAAACTTTTTCATTATTATTATATCTGTTATGGTGATCTGCAGCTGGTTAACCATGAACCATTCCCTTATAACACAGTGAACTTTCATAAATGTGTGTGTTCTGACTGCTCCACCAACTAGCCATTACCCCCATCTCTCTCCCTCTCTTCAGGCCTCTCTATTCCCTGAGACACAACAATACTGACATTTGGCCAACTAATAACCCTACAATGGCCACTAAGTGTTCAAATGAAATGGTCACACATCTCTCACTTTAAACCAAAAGCTAGAAATGATTGAGCTTAGTGAGAAAGGCATGTCAAAAACTGACACAGGCCAAGCATGGTGGCTCACACCTGTCATCTCAGTGCTTTGGGAGGGGAGGTCAAGGGTTGGGAGGCCAAGATGGGAGGATCACTTGAGGCTAGGAGTTCAAGACCAGTCTGGGCAACATAGCAAGACCTTGTCTCTACAAAAAAAACTTAAAAATCAGCCAGCCTGAGTTGGGAGGATCACTTGAGCCAAGAATTTGGGGCTGCAGTGAACTATGATCATTCCACTATACTACAGTGGTAATAGAGCAAGACCCTGTCTCTAAAAAATATAACAAGATAAAAATTTAAAAGCCGATTTGCATGGAAATATTGAGGTTAGAATTCTGCATGTGCTTTTTAAGCAATAGTACATAAGTTAAATAGGCAGTGTTTTGTAAAGCCAGTTAAAATTTTTTTCCATCCATTTTAAAGTGTGTTGAAACTATGGGTGACTTGAAATGTAATTCTAACATATAGGTAGGTTTCCTTTTTTTTTTTTTTTTTTTTTTTACCTAGTTGTTTAATTGTTCTGTGATTAATAGGCCATTGAAAAAATGAGTCATTGTTAATTGTTGGGATTTTTCTTACATTATGTGGCAGGTTGTAGGTATCTTCACCCATTTTATACAGTCACGTTCTATTATGTGAAAAAATTACCTTTGTTGTTAAAAAAAAAAAAAAGTTTATTTATTTATTGCTAATAGAGAGTTTGTGTCAATATGAAAAAAATTTTTTAAGCCAAGATAGACCAAAAGGTAGACATCTTGCACCAAACAGCCAAGTTGTAAATGTGAAAGAAAAGTTCTTGAACAAAATTAAAAGTACTACTCTAGAGAACACAGGAATGATAAGAAAGCAAAACAGACTTCCTGCTGATATGGAGAAAGCTTTAGTGGTTTAAGTAGAATGTCAAACAAGCCTTAATATTCCCTTAAGCCAAAGCCTAATCCAGAGCAAATCCCTAATTCTTCAATTCTAGGAAGACTGAAAGAGGTGAGGAGGTGGCAAAGAAAAATTTAAAGCTAGCAGAAGTTGGTTCATGAGGTTTAAAGAAAGAAGCCATCTCCATAACATACAAATGCAAGGTGAAGCAGCCAGTGCTGATGTAGAAGCTGCAGCAAGTTATCCAGAAGATCTAGCTAAGATCATTGCTGAAGGAGAATGCACTAAACAACAGATTTTCAATGTAGACAAAACAGGCCTTTATTGGAAGAATATTGGAAGAAGATGCTGTCTAGGACTTTCATAGCTAGAGAAGAGAAGTCAATGACCGGCTTCAAAGCTTTAAAGGACAAGATCACTCTCCTGATAAGGGTTAATGTAGCTGGTGACTTTAAGTTGAAGCCAGTGCTCATTTACCATTCTGAAAATCCTAAGGCCTTAAAGGATTATGCTAAATCTACTCTGCCTGTGCTGCATAAATGGAATAACAAAGCCTGACTGACAGCACATCTATTTGCAGCACGGTTTACTAAATATTTTAAGCCCACTGTTGAGACAGACACAGAAAAAAAAGATTTCTTTAAAAATATTACTTCTCATTGATAATGCACCTGGACGCCCAATAGATCTGATGGAGGTGAACAAGGATATTAATGTTGTTTTCATGCCTGTTAACCAGATATCCATTCTGTAGCCAATAGATCTAGGAAGAATTTTGACTTTCAAGTCTTCTTATTTAATAAATAAATTTCATAAACCACTGTGGAAAGCAGTTTGGAGATTTCCCAGAGAACTTAAAACAGAACTATCATTTGACTCAGCAATCCCATTACTGGGTATATACCCAAAGGAAAATAAATCATTCTATCATAAAGACACATGTACTCATATGTGCTATAGATAGTGATTCCTCTAAGGGATCTGGGCAAAGTAAACTGAAAACCTTCTGGAAAGGATTCACCATTCTAGATGCCATGAAGAACATTCATGATTCACTGGAGGAAGTCAAAATAACAACATTGTTCCCATCTTTATATCCATGTGTACTCAATCTTTAACTCCCACTTATAAGTGAGAACATGCAGTATTTGGTTTTCTGTTCCTACATTAATTTGCTTTGGATAATGGCCTCCAGCAGCAACCATGTTGCTGCAAAGGATGTAATTTTCTTCTATTTTTTTAATGGCTGTATAATATTCTGTGGCATATATGTACCACATTTTCTTTATGCAGTCCACCATTGATGGGCATCCAGATTGATCCCATGTCTCTGCTATTATGAATTGTGCTGCAATGAACATATGAGTGTACATGTCTTTTTGGTAGAATGATTTATTTTCCTTTGGCTATATACCCAGTAGTAAGATTGCTGGGTCAAATGGTAGTTCTGTTTTAAATTCTTTGAGAAATCCAAACTGCTTTCCACAGTGACTGAACTAATTTACATTCCCACCAACAGTGTGTAAGCATTCCGTTTTCTCTGTAACCTCACCAACATCTGTTATGTTTTTGCTTTTTAATAGTAGCCATTCTGACAGGTGTAAGATGGTATCACATCATGGTTTTGCATTTCTTTAATGATTAGTGATGTTGCACATTTTTTCATATGTTTTTTGGTCGCATGTATGTCTTCTTTTGAGCAGTGAAAAACCACCTATCATGTACTATGCTTGCAACCTCGGTGACAGGATCATTTGTACACCAAACTCAGCAACATGCAACTTAATCATGTAACAAACCTCCACATGTACCCCTTGAACCTAAACGTTGAAAATTAAAATATAAATAAATAAATATTATCAGGAGTTTAGAAGTTGATTCCAACTCTCATGGATGACTTTGAGGGGTTCAAGACTTCAGTGAAGGAAGTAACTGTGGATGTGGCAGAAATAGCATAAGAACTGGAATTGGAAGTGGAACCTGAAGATGTGACTGAATACTGCAATCTCAAAATAGAACAGTATAGTCGAAAGATAACTTGTATATGCGCTAGAAAACCAAAAAATTATGTAATTGCTTTATTGTAATATTCACTTTATTGGGGTGATCTTGAACTAAACCCACAATATTTTTGAGGTATGAGTGTTGTTACAATACTCATGGTATTTTTTCTCAATTTAAAAATTTTCTTTAAAAAACAAAAGGTGGCTTATGACTCCCAATGTAACTACATTGTTACATAGGAACTTCACTGTCATTCTATTCTTGGGTTCAATGTAGTGACACCAAATCATGGCAGAAATCGTGTTATAATGAGGTTGTTCTAGAAGGCAACAGAGTCAGATAAAGAGAGAGAATTTGAAGTCAGACTCAAGTTTGAATTCTCACTCTGCTACTGCACCATGTACCTTAGTCACACTTTTTGACCTCCCTGAGCAAATGGGAATAATAATATGTATCTCATAAATTGTTTAAAAGACCCAATTAGATATTTTATGTAAATTGCTTGCCACATAGTAGAGATTTAAAAATATCAACCCCTTTCTTTTTGGTTTTACCATCCAAAGAATAACAGTAGTGGGCATAGTAACACTTCCAAATTTCTTTTCATATACCACAGTGCTGCAGGCACAAGCTTACTTGCACAAACTGTTCAGATGAAATTGCTCATGTTTTGTCACTTCTGGAAATCTAACTTTCCTATCGTGTCATATAGTTTAATTTTTCTTTAGTGGTTTGTCTTTATGCACACGATTTCCATATCACGGTACTGAGTTGTCCTCAATTGTGTGCTCTGATATCTACTGTGTTATTCATGTTGATAGCTTTATAGATTTTCCCTTGACATATTTTCCTTTTATCATTGACTGAAATTGTCCTGTGTCTCATGGCCCAAATGTTTCTCTTTTGCGTGTCCCTTTTATCTAGTCTGGAAAATTCTTCAGCATCTGCCCAGGCCAGAAAACAAACCAAAAAAAAAAAAAAAAAAAAAAAACCCCACACACATCCCAGAGGTGTTTAGACCCTAATCACTTGAAGGGCATATGGTGCATTCGGCCCAGGTATTCTCTAGTATTCTCTGCCTTTTACAACTGGCTTCCATGCAGTCAGCTGGAAAAATATAATAAAATCCAAGTAAGGTCAAGCCAGGAAGGCTACCCCAACTTCCTTCGAGTCACCCAAGTAATCACTTAGAAACAAAGGCCAAAGTAGTCCCGTGTAACCTGTAGTACTAGCACTGCCTGACTGCTGATAATCACAGAAAGTTCACTAAACAATCAAATCTGGAGGAATCATAACTTTAGCACAGGAAACAGAAAGGAAAGATGAGATACTTCCCTTTCTAACTCTGATTTCTTCTCTCAACTTCAAATGCCTTTAAATATATTTTTCACTCATTCGTTTGTTTGTTTATTCATTTGTTATTTATTTAAGGAAACACACAGTAAATACTAATTATAGGCCAGGTCTTAGGAATTTGCCAACTAGTAAACCCAAACTTTGTGTCCTAGAGAAACTCAGCGAACTGGAAAGATAAGCAAATAAGCGAATAACAGTCTGACATGCATGTAAGTTTAAAGAGGTGCGGTAGTGGGAGGTGAAGAGAGAGCAGACAGCAGGGAGATGCTAGAACAGCTTGACAGAGGAGATGTCACAAGCCCTGAGCCTGGGGAAGGGCAAAGCTGGAGGAAAGGGGGCAAGGAACGTGGGAGTGAAATGTCATCACATATTCAGGGATACTGAGGGATCTGCTGTGAGGAGACACAAGAACTGGTTCATGAGGTCAAGAAGAGAGGATTGGAGAAAAAGCATGAAAAGGTGATCCTGGGAAATTAGGTACAACCAGCTTTTTGAAATGTACAACTATGGCATGGAAGGACAGTGAAAAGATCATGGTTTTGTATGCTAGTTGGGCTACCTAGCTGTATGAAGTTGTACTTAACATATCTAAACTTAGTACCTCTGAACCCTAATTTATTTGCTTGTCAAGCGAGGATAAGACTCAGGATTGAGCTAGAAATGAAAGATAACAAGTTTATAACAATTGTTATTATAATATCAATATGATAGCTACTATGTATTGACCACTTACTATATAATGTCATGTGCTTTACATGGATTATCTCATTCAATTCTCAGGTAATGTTATACCTTAGATATTATTATCTATATTTTACAGTTGAGGAAACTGAGATTAAATAATTTTCTACTAAATGGCTGCAGTATGATTAAAACATATATGTGTCTAACCTAAAGTTCTTGTTTTTAACTGGTATATTACATAAAGTACTTATTGCCCAGTAGATAGCACATGCTCAACAAATGGTAGTTAGAAATCATAGTAGCAGTAGCAGTAATTATAGTATTATGGGTAGCCAAAAGAAAACTAGCAGTGAAATTATAGTAATGGCAGTAGTAGTGTTATCCTATAGGAAATGAGACACAAACAAAGGGTTTTTTGTTGTTGTAATTTGTGTATTTATCTATTTACAGAGAAAAAAACATGATTAGATTTGAGTTCTAGAACAACTTTGGGAAAAGTATCTTTAAAAAATGCATTTGAGAAAAAAGTTCCTTGGAACTTCAAATGACATTTATTTATTTAAGATGTTATCTCATAATCTTATGTGATATTGTGAGCCCTGGACATAATAGAACATATTTTCAAAATATTTTAGAAGTGTAAGTACTAAGAGTTAGTAAATCATTTCATACTGATGTGAGGTAAAGAAAAGTTGATACTACCAATCCAAGAAGAGACTACAAAAGGAGGATCACATAGCAGGTAATTTTTTTATTTGGGAATATGTTGACAGTAAGACATTCAGGTGATTCTGTCCAATACACAGTAGACCCTGGACAAACAGGGTCCAGGTTAAGTTAATATAAGACACCATCTTCCTGTGGGGCTAAATAAGAGCACCCAGGAAATGTAGAGTGAGGAGGGAAGAGGGCACAGGACCACAGCCTGACGAGATTCACCCTTTGTGACATGTAGAAGAGGAGTTCACAAGGGAAACCATGGGAGGAAGAGCAGAAAGGGAAACTGGAGAAGGTGAGAACAGATTTTATCCACTTTCAGTTTTGAAAGGATTGACACTAGGCTCAGGGATGAGCATTAAGGTTGTTTTTTTGCCATTGGTGTCTGCTATCATATATCCCATTGCAGGTTATGATCCTACATATAATAAATATACATGCATATGTGTCTATATATATTTGTGTGTGTGTGTGTGTGTGTGTGTATATATATATATAGAGAGAGAGAGAGAGGACCCACAACTAGAAACTAAATTCATGCTTTTATTTAATTTTTGATTGATGTAAATTTAAATTTAAGCAGCCCCATTTTCTAGTGGCTGCCATATTGGGGAGTTTCACCAATTAGAGTGAACACTAAAAAAAGTAATGCAAAGAGTTGTAACTAAAAAGACAGGAAAAAATAAAATGGAATGGGAAAAAACCTGTTAATTTGAAACAGAAAAGAATAAAAGAAAAAAGAATGAATGGAGCAAATGTTTTAAAATAGTAAATTAGTTAAATTTGTAACAGTAATTACATAAAATATAGATAAACACCAATTTTAAAAATCGATACTGTCATGGAATTTTTTAAAAAGGGACCAATTATTTGCTATTTCAAGAAATATATTTTAAACATAAAAATACAAATAGTTAAAAGAAAAACTACATTGTACAGGTGCTAACCACAAGAAAACTGATGTGGAAATATTAATATCAAATGAGATATGAGGACAAAAAATATTTCTAGAGGAAAAAAGGGGCATTTCATATGGATAAATGGTCCAATTCACCAGAAAGACATAAAAATCCTAAATGTATTACTTAAAATATGAATTAAAACAAATGAAGTGAAAATTGACAGAACTAAAAGGAGAAATAGACAAGCTTATAATCATAATTCAAGATTTTAATATAGGTCATTCTGTAATTTATAGACAGAACCAACAGAGAAAATCAGGGAAACTGGAGAAGGTGAGGACAGATTGAACAACACTAACAACTCAATCTTGACATTTACACACGATCTTACCCAACAACTGTAGAATTATTTTCAAGTGAACATGGGATATTAACCAAAACAGACTATATGCTGGGACATACAGCCATTCTTAATATATTTCAAAGCACTAAAATCATACAGAGTATGCTCTGTAACCACAATAATTAAACTAGAAATCAATGACAGAAAGATAAACAGAAAATCCCAAAATATTTGGAAATCAAGTGACACAGTTCTAAATAACCCAGGAGTTAAACTGAAAATCACAAGGAACTGAAAGTTAATGAAAATGTAACATATCAAAATTTGTGAGATACAGTTTAAAGAGTGATTTAGAGAAAATTTTCTCTTTAAATGCAAAATTTAAAAAGGAGAAATGTATATATTCAATGATAAAAGCTTTATTCTCAAGAAGTTAAAAAAAGGAGCAAATTAAAAAAGAAAATGACAAAGATAACACTAGAAATCAAATAAAGAGAAAAATGCCAAACACGAGGAAAAGGTATAGACCAATGGTGGTACATTCATGTGATAGAATTCTAGCATTAAGAAGGAACCATTGATACATGCATTAGTGAGGATAAATTTCAAAAATACTATTTTCTTTTTCTTTCAAAGAAAGGGCTAATTTTAATTATTTTAATAGCCGAGTCAAAAATACAATCTCTTTTTTATTGAGGAATCCTAATGACTAAACTAGATGATGCTGTTATCAGATAGTGAAGTAATTAGACTTAAGACATAAAATAATGAAGCAAGGTAAGAAAGCACTGATTTGAAATTATCTTTCTTTAAAACTTAGATGGATAATTAAAAATGTTTTTAATTCAAAGTTCCAAGCGTGAAATCCAGATATGTCATATCGTGTACTCGCTTCTTGAAGATTAACTCAGTAGTTGGTGGACAGAATCCACACTCTTAACAAAACAGCAAACCACAAAAACAGTTGTCTCCATGAAGAAGCCAGTAACTTTGCATTTTTTAAAATTTTACTTAAAGTTCTGGGATACATGTGCAGAATGTGCAGGTTTGTTACATAGTTATGCTTGTGCCATGGTAGTTTGCTGCACCTATTGACTCATCCTCTAAGTTCCCTACCCTCACCCCCTACCCCAACAGGCTCTAGTGTGTGATGTTCCCCTCCCTGTGTCCATGTGTTCTCATTGTTCAGCTCCCACTTATGAGGGAGAACAGGTGGTGTTTGGTTTTCCGTTCCTGGGTTAGTTTGCTGAGGATAATGGTTTCCACCTTCATCCATGTCCCTGCAAAGGACATGATTTCATTCCTTTTTATGGCTGCATAGTAGTCCATGCTGTATATCTGCCACATTTTCTTTATCCAGTCTATCACTGATGGACATTTGGGTTGGTTCCATGACTATGCTATTGTGAATAGTGCCACAATAAACGTACATGTGTATGTGTCTTTATGGAATAATTTATATTCCTTTGAGTATATACCCAGTAATGGGACTGCTGGGTCAAATGGTATTTCTAGTTCTAGGTCCTTGAGGAATCACCATACTGTCTTCTACAATATTTAAACTAATTTATATTCCCACCAACATTGTAAAAACTTTGTATTTTATATTTCCATCTTCCAGTTCATTCCCACACGTTTGGGATTTGGATTCCTGAAAGCTTCTTCCGCTAAAAACTAAACAAAACAAAATACTATTTTCAACGAATTATACCTGGCACAAAGAGTAGACATTGTATTAGTCTATTTATATAATGCTCAAGACGAGGCTACCACATCATGACAGAAGTCACAAAATAGTACATGTAGAAATATTGACAGGAAAAGAGGCATGAGAGCACTTTCCAGGTGGATGACAGTGTTTTGCGTCTTGGACTAGAAGGTGCTTATAAATATGTATGTGAAGGTAAATATCAAACTATATAGTTAATATTTGTACATGTTACTGTTTATAAATTATACCTCAATTTAAACTAAAACCTCACTAGAATAGCTAAGCAGAATTTAAGCAACATGTTTCATGTGGGGGACATAAGGAAATATATTTGAATGTGTTAATAAATAAGGAAACATACGTGGATGTGTTTGAGATATCTATTAGATAAACAAGTGAGAATGTAGAATACATCAGTAATCATTTCAGCAGAGTAGTAAGAATGAAAACCAAATAGAGTTGAGAAGGAAATAGGAAGCTACTGAAGAAATAACAAATGCAGCCATTTTGAGAAGTTTCATGATATGGGAGAGAAGTGATATGAGGAAAGGCATGAGAATGACAGAAGAGAGAGAGAATTTTATGAAAGGAAAGACAGCATTCATTTCTGGCTTGTAGTCTTCATGTAGGTGAGACAGGATAGGACCCAAGTGGAGGACGAGAGTTGAGATAAGAGCAGGGACAATTTTCCACTGTCACAGGAAAGAAACTATGTTACATAGGCACAGATGCTGATAAGTTGATATACATGCCATTGGAAAGATGATGTAAGTCTCATCTAATTGCCACTTCCTTCTCAGTGAAGTATGAGATGAATTCATCAGCTGAGAGAAAAAGGAAAAGAATGTGCTAGATTTGAGGAGAGAGAAAAAAATGTAAAATAGTCATGTGAGAATACAAAAGTAAATTTATTAGACAAATGTCAGACTTGTTGATCCATTTGAGATCAGTGATCGTAAGTTTTAAATGATGCACAATTGTGTAGTTTTTTCAACATTCAGCTGCCCTGAGCTGCATGTTGTTCTACATGTAAGAGTTGGGTGTTCTATCATAAGATATTTTTAACCTTAATGGATTACTCAGACAGTTAGGTGTTGAGTCACAAAATTCAGAACCAATTTTACTCTTCACCTCCATAATATATCCAATTTATTAACTTTACTAGTTCAGTCATCTTCACTTCATTTTTAAAATTGTTGGTTCTGTTTTTAAGGGGAAATGTAAAACAAAAGTATCCTAAAACTGTTAGTTCCTCTTTTACATCCAGGGAAGCTTTAAATTTGATTTGTATTTTGAGTAAAAAAGACTGACTAAAACGGAGTTTTAGTGCTTTTTAACTATATACATAGTAACATATTTTATTTTAAACTTTGATATTTTCTTCAACATGCTGGAAGAGTGTCTGTAAACTCAATCCATGACAGAGGTAGCAGAAGTGTGAAATATGAAAACAAAGCCATCTCAGAAGAAACCAGAAGGTGTTGTGAAATAAGGCCAATTTTTTGCCCCCAGTTTCACATAAATGCTCTGAGCAAAAAATAAATTTTAATGATAATTTAAACAACTGTGAACCAGACATAGAAGAAAAATATGAGATTCAATTATCAAAAAGTAGGAGAAAATGGGCAAAGGGAGGAACTAACATTTGGCAAGCTCTTACTTTGTCCCAAGCACTATGTTAAGCATATTTAATAGGATCCTATTATCCATGGCTATTATCCATGGTTCATCTCACCCAAGTGCAAAAAGACTAGGTTTGTTCCTGAAAACTGCTATCATTTATGTGAAAGCATAGTCTGATATGCATTTTCTTTATTATGCAGATGTAGAAATCAACACATTCCATTAACAATTATAGAAAGACCACAGATGCTTTTACCCAGAGAAGCAGGTAGAAAGATAAAGAATTTCTAATTTATTTGAACCACTATTCTCCACATAAAAATTCAGCTTAATCTGACATACACATGTCCAACAAGCAAAGAAAAAATGGTCAACATCACTAATCATTAGAGAAATGCAAATCAAAACCATACTGAGATATCATCTCACACCAGTTAGAATGGCTATGATTAAAAAGTCAAAAAACAACAGATGCTGGCGGGGTTATGGAGAAAAGGGAAAACTTATAATTGCTCATGGGAATGTAAATTAGTTCAGCCATTGTGGAAAGCAGTGTGGCAATTTCTCACAGAACTAAACACAGAACTACCATTCAACCCAGCAATCCCATTACAGGGTATATATCCAAAGAAATATAAATCATTCTACAATAAAGACACATGTACATATATGTTCACTGCAGCACTGTTCACAATATCAAAGACTTGAAATTAACCTAAATGCCCATCAATAGCAGACAGGATAAAGAAAATATGGTACATATATACCATGGAATACTATGCAGCCATACAAAAGAACAAGATCATATCCTTTGCAGCAACATGGATAGAGTTGGAGGCCATTATCCTAAGTGCACTAACATAGGAACAAAAAAACATATGGCATGTTCTCACTTGTAAGTGAGAGCTAAACATTAAGAGCACATGGACACAAAGAAAGGAACAACAGGTTCCAGGGCCTACTTGAGGGAGGAGGGTACGAGGAGGAAGAAAATAAAAAAACTACCTATCAGGCACTATGCTTATTATATGGGTGACAAAATAATCTGTATATCAAATCCCCATGACATGCAATTTGCCTGCACATGTACCCCCTGAACCTGAAATAAATGTTTAAAAACATAAATTAAATAAAAATTCAACTTAAGCTACTTTGCTATATAACTTGAATTGTTTGGGCTAATTCTTGCTTAAGTTTGTCTACATTGCATGACATACTACATATTTTATTTTAATAGCTATGCAGCTATTAAATTTTTAAATGGAAACAAAATGGAAAAATTAGGATATTTTGTGGCTTGGTTGTTCTGAACAAAACACTTTTCTCCTTTTACAAGAAATCATACTGGTAAACAAGCCCTTTATAAAGCAACAGTGTGTGTTTATTGTCTGAAATATTTTAACATCTTTCAAATGAGGCCAAGAGAAGTTCAGATATTAGCTTTGTTCTGGTTTCAAAGATTTATAAAACCAGTCTGTTTTAGATAGAATGTTTTTCTCAGCCGAAACTTGGTCATATGAGTATGTATGAACAGCATCAACCAATGAATCTGTGATATTTTTTTAAAAATCTCAGTATTTGACATAAAAATCCATTCAATCAATTTCACTAAGACAAATTAGATTCAATATGTAAACCCACTTTTCTTCATCAAAGTTCTAAATTTTGCAAATGATCAACATATCTTTCAACCAATTTGTCAACATATTAGCAACAAGATAACATGATTCACAGCTTTGGCAAGGTAAAATCGAGTAACAAAGAAATTCTCAGAATATATTTTAGGAACCAGAAATCTTTGGCCACTGTATTTTCTAAACTAAAAATCATCCTGTTCTAGCATGTGGAATTATCTTTTAGTAAGTGTACATGCTAATACTTCTAGAGATTTATAATTAAAGAAAATATCACATGGCATATTATAGTTATTAATTGTAAGAGTTAAATTTTAAGACATTCAGGAAAGCCAAAATGCATGGCAGTGGTCATTTCTAGCAGTTGTTATGAATAACTCTGATGTTTAATGCAACATATTCTACATGTATTTCAGAAAATTACATAGATATTAGAATTAATGTTTATATTAATACAATGCTTTACAGTTACCAAAGTCTTTTTTTCATAACTAACTCATTCTTCCCTCACAACCAGCCCATGGAGTAGATGTCATTCCTGTTTTTCAGGTTAACAACGTAATTAGAAAGTTGTGGAATTAGGACTCAAACATACATACTCCACTTTCTGACTCCTAAGCCAAGTTTTTCTCCACTGATGTATTCTGAATCTCTACTGAAATGATATACTCCATCCATACACATGTATGAAAATATTGACATAATATTTGAATTCCAACATCATTGGGAAGTCTTTACAATGAAAATACGAAGCCACAAAGTTGCTATAACATTGTGTGATGTGGGAAACCTATCTTAATGTGGCAAGAGGCAAATTGCAATTGAAGACTATTTTTAGAGAATGAATATGTGAGTTTTGTAAACTTAGAGATACTCGCAAATAAAGGCCTTTTTTCCCTATATTACAGAGATGGTGGCAGAGATTTTAACTAAATGAACATGAAACGTGCCCCAGTAATAATTAGGTCCTCAAACTGTTTCTCATTTATTTAACAAATATGTATTGAATACCTTGTCTTTTTTGTTTTGTTTTGTTTTTGAATACCTTGTCTTTGCAAAACATTGTGCTTGATGTTAGGGTACAAAGGTAACAAAAATAATAATTTTACAAGCAAACTCTTATTTATTGGTATATCTCTGGCAGTGTTCTAAGTTTACAAAAATTAATAAATTTACCTGAGATTTCAAAACTTTTTATTTTCATTACAATTAGTTTCCATTTATGATGACTCTCAAATAATTCTTATAAATGGAGAAAAAAGATGGACAGAAATCAAAGTGGTTGACACACAATCAAATGTGGAATAAGAACAATACAGCTGTGACCTATAAAGTGGTGTGGTGATCAGGGTTCTCCAGAGAAACAAGAAAAATAGACATATTTATACAAAGACAGAAAAAGATTTATATAAGAAATTGACTTACACAATTATGAAGGCTGAGAAGTCCCATGATCTTCACCTAGGAAGCTACAGACCCAGAAGAGCTGATCTAGGCACCCCATGGCCCAGTCAAGTGGATGCATAAAATTAACTATCACAAGGAGAAAGAGCTTTGAACCTGTCCTGAATTCTAATTCAAGTTCCATCACTAAGTAGCCATGTGGTCTTGGGAAAGTTAGTTAACCATTCTAAACCTAGAAACCTGACATCTGTCATCTGCTGTTGGGAGAGTTTGCAAGACGGTATATACAAAGTGCCTAGCAGTGCTAGGCCCATACTGGACAATTATGGAACCCTGGCTCCTAATTAAATGTGCCTTCTCCAGCCACTCTGAAGCTTAATTCTGTATGACTGTCTTGAGTCCTTCAGGTGTGGCGGTAGCTGAGAAGCAAGTATGAGGGGAAAACTATGGCAACCCCTTTGATGTGATCCAAATGGCAGAGTGCATTTTCAGTTCAAGTGAATTCCCACTGCATCTCCTAACCTCTTTTAAAACTAAATAGAGTTTTAGTTTGCTCCATTTATTCAAGGAATTGTCTCAAAAGACAAGGAAGTAGGTATTTATATTTAAAAGTATTATAAGGAGTTAATAGCCCTTGGAGTTACTGATTTAATGGCACCTTATTTAATTAAGGAGTAGAGAAACTCATTGAGAGAGTCATAGATTAGAGCTTATAATTAAAGTATAGCTCCAGGCAAGAATTGCCTTTTTGCCCCATTATCTCTGCTCTACCCCTTGAAATTTATACTTAAACATTATGGAAAAAAAAATATATATATATACACACACACACACACACCTAGGAAAAAGTAAAAGATCAATATCAAAGTTCTTAGTTTAAAAAGAGAGACCAAATTCATTCAGGATCTCAGATGTGGTGTTCTTAGACCACGTGGAGACAAGAAAGAGAATAACAAAAATGTAAATAGCATAGACCAGAAGGGTAACCTACATCTGCTGACTAGTCATTACAAACAAAACTATCATGGCCATAATGTAATTTGGTGACCTGAGTCTCTGTAATGAGGTTGTTGCCTGAAAATAATGGGGTTTCACAGCTGGGGGCAACCATAAAAGGTAAGGTCTAGTAGTCCCGCCATCTAACACATGAATTGAAATAAGATCAAATTCAAAGTCACATGGAAACGGCAGAAATTAGGGACAGAAAAATATCCAGGTGTCTGATCCCATATGCATTTCAATATTCAGAAAAAAAGCTTTAAAAAGTGGAAAGAGGCTGGGCGTGGTGGCTCAGGCCTGTAATCCCAGCATTCTGGGAGACCGAGGTAGGTGGATCACCTGGGCAACATGGTAAAACACTGTCTCTTAAAAATACAAAAAAAAATCAGCTGAGCGTGGTGGCGCACGCCTGTAATCCCAGCTACCTGGGAGGCTGAGGCATGAGAATCACTTGAACCTGAGAGATGGAGGTTGCCGTGAGCCAACATCCTGCCACTACACCCCAATCTGGGCAGCAGAGTGAGATTGTTTCAAAAAAATAAACAAAAACAAAAACAAAACAAAACAAAAGTGGAAAGAAAACTAGATAAAATTGGATCAAAAGATGCACATACTGACTTTGTGACTTCAGGAAAATTACCTGATGCTCTTAGCCTCATAATCCACAACTGTAAAATAGCAATCATAAAAATTACTCTGTAGCATTTCTTATTAGGACTCATGAGACAGAAGATGTAAAAATATCTTTAAACCATTTAAAACAAGATCATAAATTGGCAGCCCCAAGGTGTTTGTTTAGCCTGGAGAGTTTTTGTAAGTTTTTGAAAATACTGTTGTTTAAATTTTGAAAATCTATTTATGTCATGTAAAATATGGGATTTGGGTATCTCTTTAAAATTAGAAACCCGGCAATACAGAATTTCATTTTCCCATAGCCACAATCAGCTAGATATGAATAAAAGTCCTCATCACCATACATACGCATGCAGTCTCCATTTGCAACAGTTCCCGCCCAGCTCATGTCATTCATCAGTGTGTACATTTCTGGCCCTTGTTAGCATATAAGATGCTTCACCCTTGATTAAGACTTGATTAAAATATCAGATTTTGTTATATTTCAGCCATAAGGATCTTAATGATCATTAAAGACTGAGGCACACTTTCCATGGAACAATGCAGATTAAAATAAGTGTAGAATAGAATATGTATTTTTTTATCACATAGCTAGAAGTACAGAAGAAACATCTGTGGCATATGAACTATTCTTGTAAAATAATAGTCCTGAATATATGACCCAACTATATTTCTTTCATATCTATTGTAAATTAATCTATTTATAAAGAGAATGAGACAGTGGCATAAACCTCTTTTCTCTTTGCAAGTTTGTCAGTTAAACTCCATTTCTTGAATAATGATAAGAGTTTGCTCAGAAGCACCCAGAGAAGTTGGGTGCTAGAATGTCTTCAATTGTGTGGCGCCATCTCCTGGTTTCAAATAGCTAGAAGGCAAATCAGGAACTCAAAGAAAGGAAATACAAAAAGTAGTAAGAAAAACTGCGGTACTCTCTGGACTGCAAGTATATTGGTTTTTCTCTTGCTTGAATTTGGAATTTGAGCAATCTCTTCCTGCAGAACGGATAAAATGTACTTTTACAATAAAAAAATAAGTTTCTGTTACTTTTGGAATGCATGATAGTATCATTTCATTAGGCACATCACAAACTAATCTCATTTTATAGTTGGCCATGAATATAGAAAAGCAATCTTCCTCACAATAAGCCTTTCAACCTATGTGATTTTGGGGATTAGAATTCACTTTAAGAGAGATGATATAATATTATTGGACATGTGTGGCAGACATTACTAACTTCTCAGCAATATGGAATTTCACTCTCCTTTGGTCACGCAAGAGAATTACACCTTCCTGCCACGACGGCTAACCTGTTTGGCCAATGAACTTGAACAAAGTGGCATATGTCATTCTGTGTGGAAGTATTTAATTGCTGCTCCTCAATGCTCCACTTCATTTTTACCATGTACTAGAGGGGCAGAAGATCCCAAAATCCTGGGGATCTGAATGACTAATGAGGAAGTCACTTCTGCTGATCCTCACTGGACATGTGGCAGGGGCAAAAATATGAACTTCTATGGTTTTAAGTCATTGAAATATTGGAGGATGTTTGTTACTACTGAATAACATAATTTATTTTAACTGATTTAGATATGTAAAAGGACTCTTTAACTAGGTATTTATTTTTTATACAATAATTTAAGGGAATTTGAGGATGGGAGTATATTTTCTTTCTTTGTTCTTATGTGTTGATATTGGACAGTCTCAAAGATGATAAATATGCAAATAGAAGAAAGTGCCCATCTTGACACACATGTGAACAAGTGTGGGAATCTCTTATATTTCTGAAAACAAGTAACTTATGAAAAGACAAGTGTTGGCAAGGATGTGAAGAAATCGAAACCCTGTGTACTGTTGGTGGAAATGCAAAATGGTACAGACACTACATAAAACAGGATGATATGAAGATTCCTCAAAAAATTAAAAATACAACTAGTATGTGATCTTGGTATTTATCCAAAAGAAATGAAATTAGGATCTTGAAGAGATTAGCACCCTGGTGATCACTGCAGCATTTTTCACAGTACCTAAGATATGGAAACAGCTAAATGTCCATCAAAAGATCAATAAAGAAAATGTGATATATGCAATGAAATATTATTCAGGCTAAAAAAGAATATGCAATGACATGGATGAACCTTGAAGACATTATGCTAAGCAAAATAAGCCAGTTACAGCAGGACAAATAGCACATGATTCCACTGATATGAGGTATCTAAAAGAATCAAACTCAGCACCAGAGAGCGGAAACATGGTTACAGGAGTAGGAGTAGAGGGAAATGGGAAATTGCTAATCATTGGGCATAAACTCTTAATTATGCAAGATGAATACATTTTAGAGATCTGCTATATAACACTGAACCTATAGTTCACTTATTAATAGTTAAGAGTATTGATTGTACATTTAAAATTTTGTTGAGGGCAGACCTCATGTTACGTACTCTTACTACAATAACATTTAAAATGTTTAAAATTTTAAAAGACAAAAATGCCTTTTGTATTTCAAAACATATTTCAGTTATAGTATACTGAACAGTATTGAAGTTAATTAATGTTTTTTGTTTAAAAGTCTGCAAATATCATACAGTATACCCATGGATAATTAGGGGTAAGCCAACTGAATACAGAGGGATATTTGTGTCCTTCCCAGTGCGTATGTGCACATACTGTACATCTTCTCTTGCCTACATCTAAATTTGATACAGCTTTCTAAATTTCTCTTCAAAGCAGCCAAAATATTCATCAAAATCTATTCTAAGAGTCAATAAGAAAAAGGTAAATCATAATACGTAAGTGGGGTTCAATAATATTGTATGAAAATGAATACCACAACAAATGAAAAAAAAAAAAGATTTAATCTTTGCTTATGGAGCTCTTAGATGCAGTGTTCCAGTCTATCTGAACATATTCCATCTAATACAATATGAGGACACTCCCTAAAGGTTATTTAAGAGAATTTTTTTCCAGGTCATAAAATGGCTGATATATTGTTTTAAAAAACAAGAATTCAGGCCAGGCACGGTGGCTCACACCGGCAATCCCAGCACTTTGGGAGGCTGAGGCGGGTGGATCACTTGAGGTCAGGAGTTCGAGACCAGCTTGGCCAACATGGTGAAATCCTGGCTCTATTAAAAATATAAAAATTAGCTTGGTGTGGTGGCCAGCACATGTAGTCCCAGTTATTCAGGAGACTGAGGCAGGAGAATTTCTCGAACCTGGGAAGCAGAGGTTGCAGTGAGCCAAAATCATACCACTGCACTCCAGTCTGGGTGAAAGAGCGAGACTCCATCTCAAAAACAAACAAGCAAACAAACCAAAACAAAAAAAGAAAGAAAAAAAGAGAATTCAGCAAAGTGTAAATAAAACAAATCATCATCTACCATTCTACCACACCTGTTGTATTTCCTTCATTTGGTGTATGTGTGCATATGAATCAGTTTCGTGTCTAGATTTCTCCGCAATATTTTATCATAGGTATTTGTCAATGACAATATTCTCTAAAATTATGTATTCATCTATGTATAACAGTAATGATAACAGTAACTACCATTTATTGAGCTCTGCTGTTCAGGAATTCTAGGTATTGTATAAAGTACCTTACATATATTATCAGTTATTCCTTAGAACAGCCTGGTGAGGCAAGCATTTTGAAGTTAAGTAACTTGCTCACAAGGGCATAATGTTTATTAGAAGCTGGGATTCAAACCAGATCTGCATCCTCCAAGGCTAATAGTCTTAAGTACAATATTCTATGGAATAAAAATTCATCTTTTAGGGTATATCTAAATTTTAACAATAAAAACCGCTATACATAAATTCTGTGCACATTTAAGTATCTTCTTAGGATTGTTTGAAGTAGAATTAAGAATCTGAGGATTTCAGCATGTTTAAGACACTTGATATATATTACCAAGTTGACCTTCATAAAGATATTATTTTCTAACCAGCAATGAAAGTGATTTTCATTTTACTTAACCCCCACCAAAAAATAGTTTTTTGAAAAAAATCTTTATTTTTCTATTGTAACTTATTGTCCTATTTTTTAATTATTTTATGACTACTAAGTTTATATATATATATCATATTTTCTTTTTCCAATGTCCTTTTCGCTCCTTTACTCATGTTTCTATTAATGAGTGCATATTTTACTTAATAATTTGTGAGAGTATTTGTTATATTAAAGATCGGAAACTTTTGTCAGTCATATATGTTACAAATACTTCCCCAGTTTGCCTTCTAATTTTGAAAAATTTTACGTAGTAAAACGTATCAATATTTTATTTTGACTTTTGCTTTTAGGCTTGGAAAAGTTTTTATACTTTTAAATTTTTATAGCCTCTTAATTTTACTTTGAACTCTTTAAACTCTCAGGAATTTATTTCAACAAAGGCATGAGGGAAAATCTACTTTTTTTGTCCAAATGACAATGCTGTATTTTCTGTTTTAGTAAATGATCTTGCCATTCACCATCAATTTAAAATGCTACCTTTAGCTTGGTATAAATTTCTACATATTTTAGAGTCTATTTCTTGCCTTTCTATTCTACATCTATGATTTATTCTTTTGTCACTACTATGGTACATTAATAACTGAAGTTTTATAATATGTTTTAATATTTGCTAGTGAAAGTTCAATTTCACACAAAATTTTTCTCTCTCAAAATGTGTTTGGACATTCTCATCTGTTCTTCCAGATGATTTTAGAAATGATTATGTCAAATCTCACCAAAAAAGTCTGTGAAGATTTGTATTAAAATTACATTAAACATACAAATTATTTTGCAGATAATTATATTCTTAAAATAGTTGGTCTCCTGAGTATTCTTATAGTTATTAAACCCTAAGTCATCTTATTAAAACCAGGACTATTTTTATGAACTTGAGACTTCCCAGGGAATATTTCATAGTCCTGTCTCCAGCCCTAATAAACATGGCCATTGCCATGTGTGTCCCATTACAACAAAAGATAGTAATAATAATTATAACAGTTATATTGGGTTTTTTAATTATCCAGGTTGGCTTCCATATCCTCTAACACTAAGATACAGAAACTCCAAGCTCTTTGGTGACAAAGAATCTAATATGTAAATAATATATCAAAGCTAAAAATCTAAAGTCAATATGCATTTCTCAGTTTGGAAAATCTTGAAAGGAATTAGCAGTCTCCTTTTAGTTTTTTCCACAGAGGAAACTGGGAAATTATTAATAGTATTTTTTTATTTTCTCATAATCACTATAGTGTCCTGTCTCATGGCCTTATGTAGTGTACATATAATTATAAAATTTTCCCATCAAGCAACTTAAAATACATTTGCCTTATCCTGAGTCAGAAAACTCTAAAAAATTAGTAATACAGAATGGGATCTATAGCAGACACAATTTCCCTGAGGAATAACTGCTATTGCCAAAACCACAAAAAGAACTTTCCAAGAATTGGGGAATATAAAAGTCTAAGAATGAATGAGCTGTCTGCTTCCCACATACCTCAAATCCCTAAGCATCTTTGTGGGTATAGGACTTTGTACATATGGCTAGAAGCTCATTAAATTATTGTATATAAAATGCCTTCAAATTTTAGACCACTATTAAATATGTCTGTAGCAGAAAAAGAACTGTCTTGTAGTATGACAGAACTTACTAAAGGGTGTTCTGCTTTAATATGTACATAAAAGGTGCTTCTGTAGTGAATCAACTTGTTCAAGTTTGAACAAGGCAGAGTTTAAGTTAAATAGGCCTCTTTACAATGGGATTTCACAAGGTCTTTAATATACAAATATGAAACTTCAGGAGAGAAAGAGTTTGCAGCACTTTCTGAACAATTGACACAGAATCTCTTTTTAAGGTAGTCACTAATGATCCAAGGAACCTTTTCAGGAATACTAACTATTGGGATAGAAGCCATGATCTCTGCATTAGAAAGTTTTTCCAGTTTTTCATCAAATAACAGCTGTTACTCACAATCATACATTTGCCTATAGAAGACAGAAATGTAATTACATGCTGGATTCATTAGTGGGTTTTCATCTCTGAATTTGGATTCCAGACCCACCACTTATTGGCAACATGTGTCCTAAGTTACTCAATCTCAGATTTCTCATCTATAAAATGAAGGAAATGGTAATATCTCACAGAACTTGTACAAAGATTAAAATAACAAATGTAAAAGTGATTGTTTAAACTGTAAAAAAATTATGTCTGTACATACTGTATTATCATGAATAAAACCTGTTTACCTTGATAGAAGAGCAAGTAGATATTTACACTGGAAAACTCCACATGATGAAATGATTCTCTTTCATAAATTGGTTAATGAAATCTATAAGGAACAATGAGGGTAAATACATTTTAAAATCTGAAAATGTTTCCATTATATTCACCCTCTAATCCAGTACTACATTGATTATTGTATTAGTTCTATTGTATTAACTACTAAAACAAAACTCAAAATAATAGTGACTTAAGATAGAAGTTTAGTTTCCTTTTCCGTATCTGAGCATGGGCAATTGAGAAGTAATACAGTGTCAAAGCCCGAGGCTCCTTCTGGTGGCTTTGCCAGAACTTGAGGGTCATCTTCTCACCCACAAGGACCCAGAAGGAAAGGGGAAGAAAAAAGTTGCATACATCAGTCCTGCTTACATACTATTGACCAAATATAGGTGGCCACAACTAGCTGCAAGGGAGATGAGTAATTATAGTCTTTATTCTGAGTGTCCATGTGTTCAGCTGAAATTTGAAAGGTCTATCATAAAAGGAAAAGGGAGAGAACATACAGTGAAAGACCATGGTCATTCTCTACTACCATTATGTTATCTACTAATAGTACTAGGATCCTGAGGATTCTGTAATTATTCACCCTGAATTTCAATTTCAGTAAGCATTTCTCAAATAATTATTATATATACTAATCCTTGGAAATAGGAAAGTTATTGGACAGGATGTTTGCCCTCTTTTTTAAATACTTCAACCTAATTTCCTTAATATCATGAATCAGAGGTCTCCATGTCATTAACTTTGCAGTCAGTTACGTTGCTGATAACCATCTCTGTTGATGCTAAGTGAATTTTGATGTAAAGACATGCATGACCCAAATCAGTCAAAATGACTATCTCAACATATGGTAACAATTGAGCAGCTAATGATCAGATAAATAGAGAACTTCTTTCTCAAGGATCTTTGCTATCTCTATATTATATTTGCCATCAATTCTATATCAATAATAATAAAGATATCATTTAATAAACAAGTACTATATTTCAGGAGTTTTGTCATCATTAATTACAATAACATTTCCACAACAAACGCATCCAATATATTCATTTAAAAGTGAGGACAAGTATTTAGAAATTCATTTTCTAGGCTCATCAGAGTCCAATTGTTTTTTCCAAGATCACATGGTAAACCCTATAGCCAAGATTTGCACAACACGGCTGTTCTATTTCAAGCTCAGGCTTACAGCCCCACCTAAAGTAATTAATTCATCCCCGTTTGCCTGGAACTTTCCAAGTTTTAGCACTGAATGCCCACATGGGAGGAACTCCATTTGGTCCCAGGCAAACTGGAACAGTTAGTCACACTGGAACCTCCACCCCATTGGCCAACTCAGCCTGTCAGTATCCCAACATCCAAAACCTCTTCACTTTCAAGAGGCAAAAAGTAAATTTTTTATAACAAAATGGGAAGATATTTGCTCAAGAGCATGAGGTCATACAATGTACATGATCGTAAATACATTAATAAGCTTACTAATGTATTTTTAGAAACAATTTTATAGATATGTCCTCCAGGGATTAAGGGAACAGAAAAAGTAAATAATAATGCTGTTTGTTTAAAATAAAATAAAACAAACCCTACTAATCGGATAGTCCTGTAATCAGCACTGTTGAATAGACTTCTCTAAAAATGTTCTGCATCTGTGCTGTCCAATACAGCAGCCATAAACCATAAACCACAAACCACATGTGGCTATTGAGCACTTGACATTGGCTAGTGTGCCTAAGACACTGAATATCTAATTTTGTTTTATTTTAATTAAAATAGCCACTTGTGGCTATTAGCTATTATATTGCATAGCACAGTTCTCGGTAAACAATCTTTACATAAAATGCTTAAGGCCATGTATGACATGGAACATTTCTCGTTTGGGTAAATACTGACAGACATAGGGAACTTGAGTCCTACTGCCTCATAAAAATGACAATTCAAGCAATAACTCTGAATAGACTTGTGTGTGAATGTGTGAGTGTTGTTTAAATCTGGGGTGTTAATATTGACTGCTCAAACAAGAGAAACAACATTATCTTTCACACTTCTGAGAATTATAAAGCCTTTAGTATCATTTGCTCAGAAAGAATGATCTGTCACTGTAGAAAACAAAACTAATTCGACAATAAATGAAAAGTAATATAATTAACATCTAATTAATTCTCAACAGGGAGGAAAAATAGAGATTTTCTTGCTCTTTGCTACACTGGGAGCAACTGGAGGGTCCATGTCTTTAAGCTCTTTAAACATCTAGAAGAGAACTCATTACGGATCATCATGGCGGATGGGAGGCAGGACTAGATTGCAACTCTGGACAGAGCAGCTTCTGAAAGCTCACATGGTGAACTTTAGCTACAGATGGACTGCAAGTACAAACCAGCAAACCGAGAGGACCCACAGACCCTCTGAAGGAAACAGACTGCTCCTGTGGGACCCAGGAGACACTCCACATACTGTGAGTATCCCAACTGCAGAAGTGGGAAAGGAAGACCCTCCTCTCCCGAACACACACCCACTGGAGAAGCTGAAGGTCTGTTTGTGGAGGAAGTTTCTGACTTTACCTGGAGCTGAGACAATTTAGAGAGTCCAGTGAAATACAGGTGAGAGGTGACAACGTGCTAGCAGCCCTCGCTGGCTCTCGGCCTCCTCAGCCTCTGGGACCACTCTGGTGCGCTTGAGGAGCCCTTCAGCCCCGCTGCTGCTCTCTGCGCTGGCCGAGGCCGGGGCAGCTCACTCTGCTTGCGGGGAGGTGTGAAGGGAGAGGTACCGGCGGGAACTGGGGCTACGCGCCGCGCTAGCTGGCCAGCGCGAGATCTGGGTGGGCGCAGTCTCCTTGGGCGGCCTGCCAGAGCCGCCAGCCCCAGGCAGTGAGGGGTTTAGCACCCGGCCCAGCAGCTGCGGAGGGTGCGCTGAGTCCTTCAGCACTGCCAGCGCGCCTGCAGGGCGCTCCAATTCTGGCTGGGCCTCAGTTACCTCCCCACAGAGCAGGGCTCCGGAACTGCAGTCCGCCATGCCCCAGCCGTCCTCCTCCCCCATGGGCTCCCGCACCGCCCGCCGTAGCCTCCCCAAGGGGCGCAGCACCCTGCTCCGCAGCGCCCGGTCCCATCCACTGCCCAAGGGCTGAGGAGTGCGGGTGTGGTGTGGGACTGGCCGGAAGCTCCTCTTGCGGCCCCAAAGCTGGATCCACTAGGGGAAGCCAGCTGGGCTCCTGAGTAGGGTGGGGAATTTAGAGAATTTTTATATCTAGCTGGAGGATTGTATATGCACCAGTCAGCACTCTTGTGTCTAGCTTGGGGGTTTGTGGATGCACCAATCAGCACTCTGTAGCTAGCTAATCTGGCCTGGACTTGCAGAACTTTTATGTCTAGTTGGAGGATTGTAAACGCACCAATCAGCACTTTCTGTCTAGCTCAAGGACTGTAAATGTACCAATCAGTGCTCTGTGGCTAGCTAATCTAGTGGGGACTTGGAGAACTTTTGTGTCTAGCTGAAGGATTGTAAATGCACCAATCAGTACTCTGTGTCTAGCTCAAGGTTTGTAAATGCACTAATCAGCACCCTGTCAAAACGGACCAATCAGCTCTCTGTAAAATGGGCCAATCAGCTCTTTGTAAAATGGACCAATCAGTGGGATGTGGGTGGGGTCAGATAAGGGAATAAAAGCAGGCTGTGGAAGCTTTGTTTTTTCACTCATTGCAATAAATTTTGTTGCTGATCGGTCTTTGGGTTTGTGCTGCCATTATGAGCTATAACACTCACTGCGAAGGTCTGCAGCTTTACTTCTGAAGCCAGTGAGACCACAAACCCACTGGGAGGGAGGAACAACTCCAGATGTGCCATCTTTAAGAGCTGTAACACTCACAGTGAAGATCTGCAGGTTCACTCCTGAAGCCAGACAGACCATGAACCCACTAGAAGGAATGAACAACTCCAGACACACCACCTTCAAAAGCTGTAACACTCACAAGGAGGGTCTGCAGCTTCACTCCTGAACTTAGTGAGACCACAAACCCACCAGAAAGAAGAAACTCCAGACACATCTGAACAGCTAAAGGAACAAATTCTGGACACACCATCTTTAAGAACTTAACACTCACCACGAGCGCCCGCGGCTTCATTATTGAAGTCAGCGAGACCACAAACCCACCAATTCTGGACACACAGGGGTAGAGGAAGCAGCAGAGAGGCCCTGGGAGTTCGCTGCATCTCCTAGCAGTCCTTTCCTGCCTGGCACCACAGAGAACCATCGGAAGGGTAACCAGAGGAGCAGGGGGCAAAACGCCACAGAAGAAGGAAATCTCTAGCTGAATTTTGTAATAATTTGTAGACTCCACAGGCAGGGGAAGAACCAAGCCCTTTTTTTTTGCAGTTGGGTGGTGGGTAGCCCAGGGCAAGTTGTCAAGCCTATCAGACTCTCAGTCTGGAAACACACTCGAGGCTGTTGGAGTGGGGCATGGTGGGAGGGAGACCCGCCTTTCAGTTTGTATCAGAGCTGGGTGAGGTCTGTGACTGCCAGCTTTCCCCCATTTCCCTGACAACCTGCATAACTCCACAGAGGCAGCCATAATAATTCTCCTAGGTACACAACTCCAGTGACCTGGGAATCTTACCCCCATCCACCACAGCAGCCACAGCCACACCCACCCAAGGAGAGTCGGAGGTCAGACATACCTAGCCCTCCCCTACCTGATGGTTCTTCCCTACCTACCCTGGTAGTGGAAGACAAAGGGCATATAATCTTGGGAGTCCTAGGGCCAGGCCCACCACCAGTCCCTCTCTACACTACTACAGCTGATGCTTTCTGGAAAGCACCACCTCCTAGGAGGCCAACCAGAACAAAAATAGAGCATTAAACCACAAAAGCTGAGAGAGTCCATTGCACCCCCCACCACCTCCACTGGAACAGGCGCTGGTATCCACGGTTGGGAGACCCATAGACGGTTCATGTCACAGGACTCTGTGCAGAAACACCCAGTACCAGCCCAGAGCCAGGTGGACTTGCTGGGTGGCTAGACCCAGAAAAGAGAAAGCAATCACTGCAGTTTGGCTCACAGGAAGCCACATCCACAGGAAAAGGGGGAGAGTACTACATCAAGGGAACACTCTGTGGGACAAAAGAATCTGAACAACAGTCTTCAGCCCTAGACCTTCCCTCTGACAGAACCTACCCAGATGAGCAAGAACCAGAAAACCAACCCTGGTAATATGACAAAACAAGGCTCTTTAACACTGCCCCCCAAAATCACACTAGTTCAACAGCAATGGACCCAAACCAAGAAAAAATTGCTGATTTACTGAAAAAGAATTCAGGAGGTTAGTTACTAAGCTAATTGTGGAGAGACGAGAGAAAGGTGAAGCCCAACACAAGGAAATCCAAAAAACAATACAAGAAGTGAAGGAAGAAATATTCAAGGAAATAGATAGCTTAACGAAAAAAAAACAATAAAAAATTCAGGAAACTGGCCACGCACGGTGGCTCATGCCTGTAACCCCAGCACTTTGGGAGGCCAAGGAGGGTGGATCACCTGAGGTCAGCAGTTCAAGACCAGCCAACACGGTGAAACCCTGACTCTACTAAAAATACAGACATTAGCGAGGCATGGTAGCAGGTGCCTGTAATCCCAGCTGCTTGGGAGGCTGATACAGGAGAATCACTTGAGCCTGGGAGGCAGAGGTTGCAGTGAGCCGAGATGGTGCCACTGCACTCCAGTCTGGGCAACAGAGCAAGACTCCATCTCAAAAAAAAAATTCAGTAAACTTTGGACACACTTTTAAAAATGTGAAATGCTCTGGGAAGGCTCAGCAACAGAATGGAACAAGTAGAAGAAATTCAGAACTCAAAGACAAAGTCTTCTAATTAATCCAATCCAATGAAGGCAAAGAAAAAAAGAATAAGAAAATATGAACAAAGCCTCCAAGAAGTCTGGGATTATTTTAAATGACCAAACTTGATGATAATTGGTACTCCTGAGCAAGAAAAGAATTCTAAAAGCTTGGAAAATATATTTGGGAGAATAATTGAGGAGAACTTCTTCAGCCTTGCTAGAGACCTAGACATCCAAATACAAGAAGCACAAAGAACACCTGGAAAATTCATTGCAAAAAGATATTTGCCTAGGCACATTGCCGTCAGCTTATCCAAAGTTAAGACAAAGGAAAGAATCTTAAGAGCTGTGAGACAGAAGCACCAGGTAACCTATAAAGGAAAACCTATCAGATTAACAGCAGATTTCTCAGTAGAAGCCCTACAAGCTAGAAGGGATTGGGGCCCTATCTTCAGCCTCCTCAAATAAAACACTTATCAGCTAAGAATTTTGTATCCAGTGAAACTAAGCATCATATATGAAGGAAAGATACAGTCTTTTTCAGAAAAACAAATGCTGAGAGAATTTGCCATTACCAAACCACCACTACAAGCACTGCTAAAAGGAGCTCTAAATCTTGAAACAAATCCTGGAAACACATCAAAACAGAACCTCTTTAAAATATAAATCACACAGAACCTATAAAACAAAAATAAATATTAAAAAGCAAAAAAAAAAAACAAAACAAAAATACATAGGCAACAAAGAACACAATGAATGTAACAGTACCTCACATTTCAATACTAACATTGAATGTAAATCGCCTAAATGCTCCACTTAAAAGACACAGAACTGTAGAATGGGTAAGAACTCACGAACTAACCATCCGCTGCCTTGGAATACTCACCTAACACATAAGGACTCATATAAACAAAGTAAAGGGGTGGAAAAAGGCATTTCATGCAAATGGTATAACTTACCCAAAAGCAAACAGGGGTGACTATTCTAAGACAAAACGAATTTTAAAGCAACAGCTGTTAAAAGAAACAAAGAGGGACATTATATAATGGTAAAAGGCCTTGTCCAGCAGGAAAATATCACAGTACTAAACATATATGCCCCTAACACTGGAACTCCCAAATTTATAAAACAATTACTAATAGACCTAAGAAATGAGATAGACAGCAATACAATAATAGTGGGGTCTTCGATACTCCACTGACTGCATTAGACAGGTCATCAAGAAGACAGAAAGTCAACAAAGAAACAATGGATTTAAATTATACCTTGGAACAAATGGACTTAACAGATACAGAACATTTCATCCAACTGCAGAATATATCCAGATGGGTAGAATTAATATTGTGAAAATGACCATACTGCCAAAAGTGATCTACAAATTCAGTGCAATCCCCATCAAAATACCACCATCATTCTTCACAGAATTAGAAAAGACAATTCTAAAATTTATGATGGAACCAAAAAAGAGCCCACATAGCCACAGCAAGACTAACCAAAAAAAACAAATCTGTAGACATCACACTACATGATTTCAAACTATACTATAAGGCCATAGTTACCAAAATAGCATGGTACTGGTATAAAAATAGGCACATAGACCAATGGAACAGAATAGAGAAACCAGAAATAAACCCAAATATAGCCAACTGATCTTTAACAAAGTAAACAAAAACATAAAGTGAGGAAAGGACACCCTTTTCAACAAATGGTGCTGGGATAATTGGTTAGTCACATGTAGGAGAATGAAACTGGATCCTCATCTCTCACCTTATGCAAAAATCAACTCAAGATCAATAAGGACTTAAACCTAAGGCCTAAAACCATAAAAATTTTAGAAGATAACATTTGGAAAACACTTCTAGACATTGGCTTAGGCAAGGATTTCATGACCAAAAGCAAATGAAATGCAATAAAAACAAAGATAAATAGTTGAGACCTAATTAAACTAAAGAACTTGCACACAGCAAAAGCAACAGTCAGCAGAGTAACCAGACAACCCATAGGGTGGGAGAAAATCTATCGGGAGAACCCCATCCCCAATATTCAACATGGGTTCTTTTCTATTTCCCTAAGCATTGGCTGGTCTGAGAAATAAAGGGAAAGAATACAAAAGAGAGAAATTTTAAAGCTGGGTGTCTGGCGGATACATCACATGTCAGCAGGTTCCGTGATGCCCCTGAGACATAAAACCAGCAAGTTTTTATTAGTGATTTTCAAAAGGGGCGGAAGTGGGTCACAGAGATCACATGCTTCACAAGGTAATAAAAAATATCACAAAGCAAATGGAGTCAGGGCAAGATCACAGGACCACAGGACGGGGCGAAATTAAAATTGCTAATGAAGTTTTGGGCACGCATTGTCATTAATAACATCTTATCAGGAGACAGTGTTTGAGAGCAGACAACCAGTCTAACCAAAATTTATTAGGTGGGAATTTCCTCATCCTAATAAGCCTGGGAGCGCTACGGGAGACCGGGGCTTATTTCATCCCTTTGTCTTCGACCGTAAAAGACAGCCGCCCCCACAGTGGCCATTTTAGAGGCCTACCCTCAGGGGCTCATTCTCTTTCTCAGGGATGTTCCTTACTGAGAAAAAGAATTCAGCAATAGTTCTCCTATTTGCTTTTGAAAGAAGAGAAATATGGCTCTGTTCCACCTAGCTCACCAGCAGTCAGAGTTTAAGGTTATCTCCCTTGTTCCCTGAACATTGATGTTATCCTATTCTTTTTTCAAAGTGCCCAGATTTCATATTGTTCAAACACACATGCTCTACAAACAATTTGTGCAGTTAACACAATCATCACAGCAACATACATCCTCCTCAGTTTATGAAGATGACGGGATTAAGAGATTAAAGTAAAGACAGGCATAGGAAATCACAAGGGTATTGATTAGGGAAGTGATAAGTGTCCATGAAATCTTCACAATTTATGTTCAGAGATTGCAGTAAAGACAGGCATAAGAAATTGTAAAAGTATTAATTTGGGGAACTAATAAATGTCCATGAAATCTTCACAATTTATGTTCTTCTGCCACTGCTTCAGCCGGTCCGTCCATTCGGTGTCCCTGATTTCCCACAACAAAAATCTTCACAATCTATACATCTGACAGAGGACTAATATCCATAATCTACAACAAACTCAAACAAATCAGTAAGAAAAAAACACACATTCCCATCAAAAGGTGGGCTAAGGACATGAATAGACAATTCTCAAAAGAAGATATACAAATGGCTAACAAATATATTAAAAAATGCTCAACATCATTAATGATCAGGGAAATGCAAATCAAAATCACAATGTGATACTACCTTACTCCTGCAAGAATGGCTATAATCAAAAAACAGCAGATGTTGGTATGGATGCAGTGAACAGGGAACACTTCTACACTGCTGGTGGGAATGTAAACTAGTGCAGCCACTATGGAAAACAGTGTGGAGATTCCTTAAAGAACTAAAAGTAGAACTACCATTAGATCCAGCAATCCCACTACTGGGTATCTAACCAGAGGATAAGAAGTCATTATTGGAAAAAGATGCTTGTACAATTTATAGCAGCACAATTCACAATAGCAAAACCGTGGAACCAACCCAAATGCCCATCAATCAACAAGTGGATAGAGAAACCATGGTATATATAGAGGATGGAATACTACACATCCATAAAAAGGAATGAATTAACAGCATTTGTAGTGACCTGGATGAGACTGGAGACTATTATTCTAAGTGAAGTAACTTAGGAATGCAAATCCAAACATCGTATGTTCACACTGATATGTGGGAACTAAACTATGAGGACACAAAGGCATAAGAATGATACAATGGACTTTGAGGACTTGGGGGAAAGAGTGGGAGTGAGTGAGGAATAAAAGACTACAAATATGGTTCAGTGTATACTGCTCCGGGTGGTGGGTACACCAAAATCTCACAAATCACCACTAAAGAACTTACTCATGTAACCAAATACCACCTGTACCCCAATAACTTATGGAAAATTTTTTTAAATTAAATTGAAATTTTTAAAAAAGAACTCATTACAAACTTTAAGAAACCCAGCAGTTCTGTGAAAAGAAACTCTCTGTTGGTAAATTGGAACTTGCTATTAAAAATAAAAAAAAATGAGTGGGGAAGAAAAACACTTTTTAGATAATAGTTTGTTGTTTTATTTATGTCACACTATTACTGCACCTCAAAGAAGACTTTATTACTGTTAGTTAAAAAATCATTGAGAAGAAAGAAGCATCATTCATCTTTCAATTCTAAACAAGGCTTCCATTTCCTGTTTTTTTTTAATCGAGACAGGTTTTTTTTTTATTGAGATTGGTTTTGTTTTTCTATTAGCTATTAATTTATTCTAAAACTTTAAAAAACTGATATACTCTTTTTAATAACCCTTCTTCACATTTACTAGATTGTGCCAATAGAATTTAGGAGTAGTTCTAAAATATCACATTTATATAAAATGGAGACTACAGAGAATTTTTATTTAATATTTATTGAAATCAGCAAGTATTTTTCTAAGATTTAGGCAGAAAAGACTTACAAAAATAACCAGTGGCATAACTTGAAAATACCTCACATCACTTTTAGCAGAAAAAGAACTAAAGCATAAAACCTCAGCAACCTTTAAGTATCTAAACCAAAATTGCTTTAAAAAAATTTTTTTTAACTTTTATTTTAGGGTCAGGGGTACATATGCAGGTTTGTGATACAGCTAAACTTGTGCCACAGGGGGGTTTTGTACAGATTGTCACCCAGATACTAAGCCACTAAGCCTAGTACCCAATATTTATTTTTTCCTGATCATCTCCTTCTTCCCACACTACATCCTCAAATAGGCATCAGCATCTGTTTTTGCCCTCTATGTGTCCATGGGTTCTCATCATTTAGTTCCCACTTATAAGTGAGAACGTGGAATATTTTGTTTCCTGTTCATGCATTAGTTTGCTAAGGATAATGACCTCTAGCTCCATCCATGTTCCTGCAAAAGACATGATCTTATTCTTTTTTATGGCTGCATAGAATTTCATGGTATATATGTACCACATTTTCTTTATTCAGTCTATCATTGATGGACATTTAGGTTGATTCCATGTCTTTGCTATTGTGAGTAGTACTGCAATAAACATTCATATGTGTGTGTCTTTATGGTAACACGATTTATATTCCTTTGGGTATATACCCAGTAATGGGATTGTTGGGTTGAATGGTATTTCTGTTTTTAGCCCTTTGAGGAATTGCCATACTGCTTTCCACAATGGTTGAACTAATTTAGACTCTGCCAACAATGTATAAGCATTACCTTTTCTCCACAACCTTGCCAGCATCTGTTAACTTTTTAACAATAGCCATTCTGACTGATATGAGATGGTATCTCATTGTGGTTTTGATTTGCAGTTCTCTAATGATCAGTGATGTTGAGCTTTTTTTAATATGATTGTTGGCCACATGTGTGTCTTCTTTTGAAAAGTGTCTCTTAATGTCCTTGTCCCACTTTTAAATGGTATTTTTTTCTTGTAACTTTAAGTTCCTTATATATACAAGATCCTAGGCCTTTGTCAGATGCATAGTTTGCAAATAGTTTCTCCCATCCTGTAGGTTGTCTCTGTACTCTGTACTCTGTTGATAGTTTCTTTTGCTGTGCAGAAGCTCTTAAGTTTAATTAGATCCCACTTGTCAACTTTTGCTTTTGTTGTGATTGTTTTTGATGTCTTCGTCATGAAATCTTTGCCCATGCCTATATTCAGAATGATATTGTCTAGGTTGTCTTCCAGGGTTTTTATGTTAACAGTTTGGGGGTTTAAATCTAAGTCTTTAATCCATCTTGAATCAATTTTTGTATATGGTATAAGGAAGGGGTCCAGTTTCCATCTTCTGCATATGGCTAGCCAATTATCCCAGCATTATTTATTGAATAGGAAGTTATTTTCCCAATGCTTGTTTTTGTCAACTTTGTCTAAAATCAGATGGTTGTAGGTATGTGACCTTATTTCTAAGCTCTCTATTCTGTTCCATTTGTCTATGTGTCTGTTTTTGTACCAGAACTATGCTGTTTTGGTTACTGTAGCCTTCTGCTATAGTTTGAGGTCAGGTAACACAATGCCTCCAGCTTTGCTCTTTTTGCTTAGGATTGCCCTAACTATTCAGACTCTTCTAGTTCCATATGAAGTTTTTTCCAATTCTGTGAAGAATGTCATTGGTTGTTCAATAGGAATAAATTGCTTTGGGCGGTATGGCCATTTTAATAATACTGAGTCTTCCTCTCCATGAGCATGGGATGTGTTTCCATTTGTGTCATCTCTGATTTCTTTGAGCAGTATTTTATATTTCTCATTGTAGACATCTTCCACCTCCCAGATTAGCTGTATTCCTAGGTATTTTATTCTTTTTGTGGCAGTTGTGAATGGGATAGCACTCCTGATTTAGCTCTCAACATGGCTGTTGTTGGTATATAGGAATGCTAGTAATTTTTATTCATTGATTTTGTATCCTGAAATTTTGTCAAAGTTATTTATCAGCTGAAGGAGCTTTTGGGCCAAGACTATGTGGTTTTCTAGACACAAAATTATGTTGTCTGCAAACAGGGATAGTTTGATTTCCTCTCTTACTTAGATGCACTTTATTTCTTTCTCTTGCCTTATTGCTCTGGCCAGGACTTCCAAAATTATGTTGAATAGGAGTAGTGAGAGAGGGCATCCTTGTCTTGTACCAGTTTTCATGGTGAATGCTTCCAGCTTTTGCCCATTCAGTATAATGTTGGCTGTTGGTTTGTCATAGATGGCTTTTATTATTTTGAAGTATGTTCCTCCAATACACAGCTTATTGAGAGTTTCTAAAATAAATGGATATTGAATTTTATTGAAAGTCTTTTCTGCATTGAGATAATCATGTGGTTTTTGTCTTTAGTTATGTTTATATGATAAATCATACTTATTTATTTGCATATGTCAAACCAATCTTGCATCTCAGGAATGAAGCCTATTTGATTATAGTGGACTCAGTTTTTTATTCAGTTTGCAAGTATTTTGCTGAGGATTTTTGCATCAATGTTCATCAAAGATATTGGCCTGAAGTTTTCTTTTTTGTTTTATCTCTGCCAGTTTTGGTATCAGGATGATGCTGGCTTCACAGAATGAATTAAGGAGGAGTCCCTTCTCCTCAATTTTTTGGAATAGTTTTAGTAGAAATGGTACCAGTTCTTCTTTGTACATCTAGCAGAATTCAGCTATGAACCCATCTAGTCCTAGCTTTTTTGTTTGTAGGCTATTTATTACTGATTCAGTTTCAGAGCGCATTATTGGTTTGTTCAGGGAAGAAATTTTTTCCTGGCTCTTGGGAGAATATTTGTGTCCAGAATTTATCCATCTCTTCTAGGTTTTCTAGTTTGTGTGCATAGAGGTATTCATAATAGTTTCTCATGGTTATTTTTATTTTTGTGGGATCAGTGGTAACATCTATTTTGTTGATTCTAATTGTGTTTATTTGGATCTTCTCTTGTTTTTTCTTTATTAGTCTTGCTAGAGGCCTATCTCATTAATTTTTTCAAAAAACCAACTCCTTGATTTGTTGATCTTCTGAATAGTTTTTCATGTCTTGATTTCCTTCAGTTCAGCTCTGATTTTGATTATTTTTTGACTACTGCTAGCTTTGGGGTTGGTTTGCTCTTGCTTCTCTAATTATTTCAGTTGTGACATTAGGTTGTTAATTTGGGATCTTTCTAACTATTTGATATGGGCATTTAGTGCCATAAAATTTCCTCTTAATACTGCCTTAGTTGTGTCCCAGATATTCTGGTATGTTATATCACTAGTTTCAAAGAACTTCTTGATTTCTGCCGTCATGTCATTATTCACTCAAAAGTCATTCAGCAGCAGGTTACTTAATTTCCATATAATTGCATGATTTTCATTGATTTTTTTACTCTTGACTTCTATTTTTATTGTGCTGTGGTCCAAGAGTGTGTTTGCAGAATTACTTTATAACTTTATAATTTTTTAACCAGCAAATAGACAAATAGTATTCTGCCTAAAATTTCTATCTTCCTAGAAGCCAGAGAATGAATTAAGTTACATTTCAAAGTTACCTTCCAGGGTCATTAAAGCTATTCTTCATCTGCTTCCAATCAGATTAAAGTAGATCTAAAGAGCAGGACTGTGGATATTATATTCACTGCTACATCCTCAACTCATGACAGGTATTCAGTAAATACTTGTTCTTGCAAGTTTACTTTGTTTTCTCTATGATAATTCCTCTTTTGTGGAGTCAACAAACCTTATCTAGATTTTCTGCTTATTTTAATAAAAGAACTTTTCAGTGTCAGTGGACAACAAGAAACAGAAGACTAAACTATCAAGATGGAGAAAACATTTTTAATCCCATCTACTAATGGAAACTACATGTAGTTTATCCAGAGCAGACCCTGTAAGTAAACCAGACCACTTCATGTAAGTAAATATTACCAAAGGAAACCTGAGCAGGGACAGAATGCCTTAAGATAATGATTTCTCAACCTGAGGAGTTAGAATATAGGGGAGGATTCTCAGTATACTGGGTAGAAGATAATGGATATGAAATAAGAAAACTGTATTTTTTATGCAAATTCAAATTCAGAAAATGAAATAAAGACAAATTATAGACAAAAAATCTTGCAAATTCTTGACTGATGTTGAAAGATTGGGAAAAATGTTGGTGATGCATGTGAGTCAATTTGTGAATATGTTTAAGAAACTTGTACATTTTTAACATATGAATATGTTGCTACCTTAAAACTGAAGTGGAACCTTAAAGAGAAATGAAGTGAGGAATAGAAATGACGAATTAATTAATATTTGTTGGTCATGTGTCAGATGTTGGGATTTTGTCCTACTGACTTCACCACATGTGGGTGGTCTCCTTTACACAGCCAGATGCACATCAACTTCTGATACTACATCTATACACTTTCGGTTCCCAAGAGATTTAACACCAGCATGCTCCAGCTAAATGCACTTGCTTTATATCTGGCTACAGCATCTCTTGAGCTGGTTCTCTACTATAATGAGCCAGATTTCACTACTCAGAAACATGCAGAATGTCCTTGACTTTCTTCCCTAAAATCGGATCTTCTGTTTCCTTTCCTATGAGTTCCAACACAGTCCTATTGAGTCCTCCAAGGCAAATTTCACACCCTGTTCCGACTGCCTAGGACGTTTTTCTCCTTCAAGCCAAATGCCTGACACTTGTTCTCTCACTTCATTCAGGTCTCTGCTCAAGTGTAACCTCATTAGAGATCATCCCTGATCACCTTGCCTAAAATAACACCTCTTCACTCTCTATGTCCAGTCAGGCTTCCAACAACACTTTACTCTATTCATTCCTCTGTATTTTTCCTTATATAGCATGTATCACCACCTGACAATCTATTGTATTATATTATGACATGTGTGTGCATGTGTAAGTGTGTATGTGTATATATGTATGTTTTTGGTCTACTAACTGGTAATTACATCCATGAAGGTAGAAACTTTGTTTTATTCTTGTTATATCCCCAACAGTTCTAAGCACATAGCAGGCACAAAATAAATACTGATTAAATGGGTGAATAAATGAATCTTACTTTACCAGTTGAATATCAAGATATAAAAGAGAAAAGGTACAGTTTTGCCACTACTTGCAAAATCACTACTCATAGGATGATGACCTTATTATATGTCTTTGAAGCCTCATATCTAATTTTGTAGAAAACAGAACTATGTCTACCAAAATAAACATAATTTCTCAATCATTAGAAATGTTTGTCAGAGCAATCAAAACATGGAAAACTATGCAAAAGATAGAGTCAGATGACTGATATTTTTAGGTATGTTCTGTTAGCAATTTTTAGTTTATAAAAACTTTGACTCTCAAGAAAAATGACATCAAAGAGAAATTCCCAGATATTAACAGGCCTTTAAAATATATACGTGTGTGTGTGTGTGTGTCTGTGTGTGTGTGTGTATAAAATGAGTATCTGCTGGTAATATAAAACTATGAAAAATTATGATTCTTGACCTGTAAAAAGAGAACTCATTCATGCCAATTTCATGGATCTGCCAAGAGAAGAAATCAACTTTTCACTTTGCTCACTACAGAAAAACATTGAAGTATCATTTTGGTGGTAAGAATGAACAACCACATTCATTCTTTGGTATTTTCCTTTTTCATCATTTATAGTTGTCAGAGCAGTGATCCTAGCATTGTTCCACATAGTCAAATCATACTCAACTTCGTCATTCTGTAACTTCTTTTAGATTATAAGAAGAAATTTTTGCTGTTTTCATTATACTGTATATGCTGAATTCTGCATTGTTTACTCCCACACACAGGGATTCTAAACACAATTTATTATTGTTCAGACCAATACCCAGGGAAGAGAACTCCTTGATGTTCACAATTCATGCATCTTTATTCTTCATTTAAATAAGTATAGTCAACAATTCCTCTGATGAGGAAATGCCAGGGCAGAAGCACTTCGGTTTCCTAAAAGAAAAAGTCTCTAAAATCCTGGACATACCATATTTTAGATGTCTTACCCAAAAGTCCCAGAGAAAAAAGAGTTGTGTATGAAAATAATATTATTGGCCGGACGCAGTAGCTCGCATCTGTAATCCCAGCACTGTTCCCATCTATAATCCCAGCACTGCTCACATCTACAATCCCAGCACTTTGGGAGGCAAAGGTGGGCAGATCACCTGAGGTCAGGAATTCGAGACCAGCCTGTCCAACGTGGTGAAACCCCATCTCCACCAAGAAATACAAAAATTAGCTGGGCATGATGGCGCACGCCTGTAATCACAGCTACTCGGGAGGCTGAGGCAGGGGAATTGCTTGAACCCAGAAGGCAGAGGTTGCAGTGGGCCAAGATCACGCCACTGTACTCCAATCTGGGTGACACAGCAAGACTCCATCTCAAAAAAAAAAAAAAAAAGAAAGAAAGAAAGAAAGAAAAGAAAGAAATAAAGAAAGAAAAAAGATATTATTAACAGTTCATAAGGTACTGAGTGTCTAAATAGAGAGAAATCTCCTGTCACCTTGGTACTGGCTGACATGTGGACTCTGACAGAAGAGTGGGCATCCGTGCTGTAGATGCTTCAGTGGTGTCATCACAGGCATAGTTTTAGTCTCACCTGACACAAAATGTGATTACAGTTTTAAATAATAATCATGAAGGCAAGTAATTTACATTTCAGTCTAATAAAAACACTAAGACCTTCCTTAGCCAAGCAGGTGAAATCCTGCTAATGAGATTCACCATTGGCCTGCTTAGTTACCTCATACATCTTTATCTGCTGATTCCAGCTCTCTTCACGTGCAGAACTACACATCATTCTTATAAATTATGTGAATCTCTTAAGAGTGAAACATTTCTGAGCAAAACACTACAAGCTTAGGTAATGTAGCAGAATGATCTCTGCTACAAGAGACTCAACTACTAAGTATATATATTCCTGGACAAGTTATTTTTCAATTAATGTTCCATGAGTAAATCTATTGGAAGCACTGTGGTAGTTAACCCTGGAGAATAGAAAGATGACTCTAATGATAGTTTGGACCTTCAAGTCAAGGATATAGGTACATCATAGTGTATGTATATTTCTACAATCTCATAGAAAAAAATAGGATATGGCAACACAGAATTACAATATTACCGTATTCACTGCCACAGTAAGATGCATTTTTTAAGAGTTAAGAATCTCTCCATCTTTTGCTATAGTCTCTAAAAGTCTGAAACATCTATTCTTTGAATATTTCATATCACTGGCCCATAAAACTCCCTTGGCCTGATGCTTTAGTGGTGCTGACTGGAGAAAGAGCTAGATTTTTAACAATCATTATTTGTTTTATATTTATTTGTCTCCTTGGGTTTTGTACATCGTTATCAATTTGCTTTTGAATTTTAACAATATATTTTATTTAACGCAATATATCTAAAATACTACCATTTCAACATGTAATCCAAATTTAAAATTTTTAATGAGACCTTTTACATTCTTAGTAAATGTCTCCTAAATCCAGTGCATGTTTTACACTTACAATACATCTCAATTCAGACTTGACACATTTCAAGTGCTCACTAGCCTCACGTGGCTAGAGACTACCATATCAAACAGGGCAGTTCTAGATCTTACCTCCACAGATTTTTGAGACCTAATGATTCTCACACTACCTTGTTCTGTAGTGACTGTGCTGCAAATACCTTGTCTAGATTCTGACATGATTTCCCATTTCTAAGCTACTGGTCACATTGAACTTTTAACTCCTAAATCGCTGATTCCAGAAATGGACACATTGCTTGGCTCTCTCAATACCTATTTCCTGTCTGACTAACATTGTCCTGCTGCTACATATCTGGCATGACATCAAGTAATTATTTAGGCTTTTCTCATTAGAAGAGAGTTCTATTTTGTAGAAAAGGTATCACTGAGTGCAAGAACATGCTGAATTCTCTGTGGATTCTTTAGATTTACCTATAGGGAACTTAACTGTTTGGAATATAAGACTATTATCTGGTTCCCAGATCCACTCATGGCTACTTACTGCTTGCTGATGTAGTACACAAAAGAATATAGCTTTTAAACATCAGAAGCTAAATATTATCTTGGTCTTTTTCTTTAAATTTGTTCAGTGAAAAATTCCTAATTTGTTCCCACAGGCCAATGAATGATTCGCTGTTTCAAGTAGAATGCAGTCAGTGTTATGTGCTCAGAAAGGCAGAGGGAAAAAAAAGTATGTAAGTAATTTTCAAAATATACCTAACTCTCTCACTCCCAATTAACTTGGAAACCATGATAGTCTTTTAAGTTTTCTATTTTACCTTTGAGGCCAAACCCCTGTGATTACGAGTGTATGTTCACAGGCCAACTTTAACGTTAAAGATGTGTTTTGCTGGCTCACACAGTGTTCAAAATTCGTCTGAACCTACATTTAGAAATTGGGAGCTTTCAGCTGGGCACGGTGGCTCACACCCGTAGTCCCAGCACTTTGGGAGGCTAAGGCGGGTGTATCCTTTGAGGTCAGGAGTTTGAGACCAGCTTGCCAATGTAGAGACCTCGTCTCTAATAAAAATACAAAAATTAGCCAGACATGGTGGCACATGCCTGTAATCCCAGCTACTCGGGAGGCTGAGGTAGGAGAATCACTTGAACCCAGAAGGAGGAGGCTGCAGTGAGCCGAGATCGCACCACAGTACTCCAACTTGGGCAACTGAGTGAGACTCCTTCTCAAAAAAAAAAGAAAGAAAGAAAGAAACTAGGAGCTTTCATGTAAACATTCAGTTTTCTAGCTTCCTTTAAAAAGTTGGAAGACTCATTCACACTGAGCATGGTACTTTTTGGCAGAGCATGGTACTTTTTGGCAGAGCATGGTACTTTTTGGCAGAGTTGGACTTGAGAGGGGCCATGCTTTCTATTTTGATGTATCAATTTTGTTTTCCAAGAAGCCCATCTGTTTCAACTAAAGATTGAAATTTATTGGAATAAAGTCATGTGAAAATTATTTTAATAAGCATTTTACTATAAAATACAACAAAATGTATAAAATATAAATTCTCAGTTTAACATAAAATGGGCACCTATATCATCACAACTCAAACTATAATGTATTGCCAGTACCAAAGGTCCCTCCATTTGTCCATTCCCAATCAGAACCTCTACCTTCCCTAGGGAAACGACCACTCTTATAACCCTTGAGATTTTTGTTGTTCATTTTGCTTTTCTTTTTAGACCTATGGCTATACATGCATGCCTAAACAATAAAGTTTAGTTTCACCCAATTATAAACAATATAAATGGAATCATGCTATATGTTTTATGCTATTTATTTCTTCTTTTATTCAAAATTATGTTCATAAAATTCCTCAGTGTTGTTGCCAGTGGCTATCATATATACAATTTCAATGCCATATTCTACTCCTTTGAGTGAATATGCTGCAATTTACTTATCAATTATATTCTTCATGGTCATTTGGATTGGTTCTAGCTTTGGGATAAAGCTGATACAAACAATGCTGTTACAAACAATGCTGAAGGGGACACTCTTACGCATGTATCTTGATGCAGATACTCACAAGCAGCTCTAAAATATATTCCCAGGAATAGAATTGTTAGGTCAAAGGGAAGCTCATTAGAGACTCAGCACCCAAAGTTTTTATTGGCGGCTTGTCAATGGGCATGCTTTGCCTGGAATATGCAAAAATTCTAGACTCAGGTGTTAAGGATAAGCCAAATTGTTTGCACAAAGAGTTTAGGCATAGTTAGCCACTCTTATCCGTTAAAGTGGTGGAAACCCTCCCAAAATTCAAGCTCTTAGACACCAGCCAAGGCCAACCTCTCTAAATAGTCCTACCAAACGCTAGCGCTCAGGCTTGCTGTGCGTGTCAACTCTTCTCTGTACATGCCCCAATACCAGACTCACTCAATTACTATTGCTTTGTAATAAGCCTTTATATCTGGAGTTTAAAATCCTCCAGCTTTGACTTTCTTTAGAATTGACTTGGTTGTTCTTCCTCTGGAATTTTCACATAATTTTAGCATTAGCTAATCAATTTACACATCCAGTCATTGATGGGATTTTGATTGGGATCACATTGAATTATACATCATTTAGGGTAAACTGACATCTTTACAATATCCAATCTTCAATTCTTGAAGATGAATTATGTCACCATTTACTTAGGTCTTTAAAATCCCTCCATTTTAAAAAACGTTTTCCATGCAGCATTGTGTATCTTTTCACAGATTTATTCTGAACACTTGATAATTTTTAACGCTCTTGTGTCATTTTTAACTATTTGTTTTTGGCTCATAGAAATAAATTAATTTTTGTATCCATCAAACTTGCTAAACTCTTATTAATTTTAAGTATGTATGTATACACTCTTCCAGATGAAATAAGAAGCAGCATAGCATAGTTAGGAGCATAGATTCTGGAACCAAAGTACCAGCTCCACTGCTTAACCGGTGTGTGACCTCAGGTAAGTCGCAATCTCTTTATCTTTCTGTTCCTTACCTGCAAAATAGAAATAACAATTGTACCTTCCCCAGGGGTTGGTATGAGGATTCACTGAGATGATGTAATAGAAGCACCTAGCAGAATCTCTGGCATATACTAAGCATTAAATGATGGTCATTATTACCATCATCATTATCATCACTATATGTACACACGATAAATAATCACATTTAGCCCCATAGACATTACTATTTTTGTTTATAAAGTCAGTGCCCCTTTAGATTTAGTGACATATTTACCTGTTTCTTTTTCATTCTTTCCTGCATTCCAATCCTCCCCTTTGGAATCTCTGTCGTTCCATCTTATGTACGTCTTTAGAAATTTTTCAAGTGACAGATTATATATTTTTATTTTAAAATGTTTTTATTTCACCTTCTCTTTTACAAAATACTTCCACTGGGTGTAGACACTCAGAGCTGGCAGTTATTTGCTTCTCTGTGCACTGAGGTTATCAATCTACTGCCTCCTAACTTCCAGTTTCTATTGTGCTATCAAGAAGTTGACTGTCAGTCTAACCCTTAATCCACTGAACAGAATCATTTTTCTCTAAATCATATTTTTTCTGTAGCTTTATTACAACGTGTATTTCATTGTATTTACCCTACTCATGATTTGTTGTGCTTAAGCCTATTGATTGCCTGTAATCCCAGCGCAATGAGAGGCTGAGGCAGGCAGATCACTTGAGGCCAGGAGTTCGAGACCAGCCTGGCCAACATGGTGAGACCCTGTCTCTGCTGAAAATACAAAAATTATCTGGGTGTGATGGTACATGCCTGTAATCCCAGCTACTCAGGAGGCTGAGGCAGGAGAATCACTTGAACCCAGGAGCAGAGGTTGCAGTGAGCTGAGATTTCACCACTGCACTCCAGCCTGGGCGACAGAATGAGACGTTGTCTTAAAAAACTTGTTGATTGTTGTCTAAAACACCAAAAGCAATGGCAACAAAAGCCAAAATTGACAAATGGGATCTAATTAAACTAAAGAACTTCTGCACAGCAAAGAAACTACCATTAGAGTGAACAGGCAACCTACAGAATGGGAGAACATTTTTGCAATCTACTCATCTGACAAGGGCTAATATCCAGAACCTACAAAAAACTCAAACAAATTTACAAGAAAAAAACAAACAATCCCATCAAAAAGTGGGCAAAGGATATAAACAGACATTTCTCAAAAGAAGACATGCATACAGCCAACAGACACATGAAAAAATGCTCATCATCACTGGCCATCAGAGAAATGCAAATCAAAACCACAATGAGATACCATCTCACACCAGTTAGAATGGCGATCATTAAAAAGTCAGGAAACAACAGGTGCTGGAGAGGATGTGGAGAAATAGGAACACTTTTACACTGTTGGTGGGATTGCAAACTAGTTCAACCATTGTGGAAAACAGTATGGCGATTCCTCAAGAATCTGGAACTAGAAATACCATTTGACCCAGCCATCCCATTACTGAGTATATACCCAAAGGACTATAAATCATGCTGCTATAAAGACACATGTACACATATGTTTATTGCGGCACTATTCACAATAGCAAAGACTTGGAATCAACCCAAATGTCCATCAGTGACAGACTGGATTAAGAAAATGTGGCACATATACACCATGGAATACTATGCAGCCATAAAAAACGATGAGTTTGTGTCCTTTGTAGGGACATGGATGCAGCTGGAAACCATCATTCTCAGCAAACTATCGCAAGAACAGAAAACCAAACACCACATGTTCTCACTCATAGGTGGGAATTGAACAATGAGATCACTTGGATTCGGGAAGGGGAACATCACACACCGGGGCCTATTATGGGGAGGGGGGAGGGGGGAGAGATGGCACTAGGAGTTATACCTGATGTAAATGACGAGTTGATGGGTGCTAACGAGTTGATGGGTGCAGCACAGCAACATGGCACAAGTATACATATGTAACAAACCTGCACGTTGTGCACATGTACCCTAGAACTTAAAATAAAATAAAATAAAATAAAATAAAAAACTTGTTGATTGTTGGCTATCATTATTCCTCAAAAATTTTCTCTGAATGTCCTCCTACCTCCTACCTATTATTTCTCTCCACTGTTTCTGAAATGCTGAGTTCAGTTCATGTTAGTCCTTAAGATCTTACCTAGCATTGTTTCTTCACCTATTTTCCTCTCATCTTTTTCACTTTCTGATTCATTCTGGATAATTTTTTTTTTTTGCCTTATCTTTCTGTACATCAAATTTTCTACAGGTTTGACTAACTCGTTCTATTTGATTCATTTTCAAATCTGCTAGATCACATTTGATAGATTTCTGTCCCCTGAATCCAGTTTCATTTTGCCTTTTATTTATTTAAACAGTAAATAGTGTTGTTTTATAGACTGTGATAATTCCAGTATCTATAGATTTGCATGATTTCTTTTGATAATAGTGTCTGCTGGTTCTAATCGGTAATACTTTGTTTCTTTGTGTTGTCTTGGAGTATATGCTGTATGCTATTATATGCTGTATGCTGTATGTAATACCCTAAAAAGGCGGGGCATGGCGGCTCACACCTGTAATCCCAGCACTTTGGGAGGCCAAGGCTGGTGGATCACCTGAGGTCAGGAGTTCAAGACCAGCCTGGCCAACATGGCAAAACCTTATCTCTACTAAAAAATACAAAAAATTAGCCGGGCGTGGTAGCAGCGCCTGTAATCCCAGCTACTCAGGAGGCTGAGGCAGGGAGAATTGCTTGAACTTGGGAGGCGGAGGTTGCAGTGAGCCGAGGTCGCACCACTGCACTTCACCCTGGGTGACAGAGTGAGACTCTGTCTCAAAATAAATTAATAAATAAATAAAGTATTATTTGCAGAAATAACTTGAAGCCTGGAATGAAAATATATTTCTCCAGAGAAGATCTTATAGTGTCCTTGGAGCATATTAATCTGGTACCATTGTAAATTACATTTGTGGCTTGACATATTTTGGACCTCCCAGGTGATATAATTCGGGGGCTGCCCAGCTTCTTGAGTGCTAGCCTACTACTAGTTCCTTTTTGCCCTGAGAGTATGGCTCCTTGGGTTCACAATTTAACGTGAGGGCAGTCACTTATTAGACATCCTACGTTGAGCAATTATTGGGCTTTGATTTCTGTTTGCTTTTCCTGGGAAGCTGTCACAGCCGGTGTTCAAATTGACAACAATGGGCAAAACCCTGAGGACAAAGTCTCTACTCCCCTTATCTCTCTGACTTCCCAAATCCTCTTCAACCTTGGCCTGATGTCTTTTTACTATTTTGTCAGATTTTTAGTGCTTTTTAATAATATAGTAGGCTGGGTGCTGTGGCTTATGCCTGTAATCCCAACATTTTGGAGGCCAAGGCAGGAGGATTGTTTGAAGCCAGGAGTTCAAGAAGAGCCTGGGCAACATAGTGAGACCCCATCTCCACAAAAAAAAAAAAATTCTGAAAAGTAGTCAGGCATGGTGGTGTACACTTACAGTCCTAGATTCTGGGGAGGCTGAGGTGAAAGAATCACTGAAGCCCAGGAGTTTGAGGCTACAGTGAGCTGTGATCACACCACTGCTCTTCAGCGTGGGTAACAAGACCCTGTCTCAAAAAAAAGAAGAGAAGAGAAAGAAAATAGTTTACATATTTCATCCAACATTTTTAATAGTTTACAACAGGAAAGTCTGGCAAACTAACCTAAGCCACTATGGAAAAGGAAGTCCCATCATGTACTTTATATTCTCTTTTATACTTTTTCTTTTATTATTTCTCCAAGTGTGTTCCAAAGAATGTCTCACTTACTGATGTTTGCAAAGAGCCAACCAGCTTTGATTGCCTTTTGTTTGTTTTCTATTTTATTCTTTTTTATAATTAATGCTTTCCTAGCATGTTTTAATTACTTTTCTCGATTCTAATTAGAATGCTCAGCTATTCCATTTTTCTTTTTTTCAAGTAATTGCATATAAAGTTATAGACATTTCTCTGAATACATTTTTATTTTAATTTGTCATGTTTTCTAGATGGTCTGTAATATCAGCCTTTACATCCCCTTTAAACAACAATTTATTTAGAAAAGTGTTTCAGGTTTTTTAACTTGAATATATTTTATCCTATATTTTTATTATTAATCTGTCTACATTGCTATAAGTTCAGAGAATGTGGGCTTTAATTATTTTTATTGAGATTTTCTTTACGAACAAATATATGATCAAATATATTTGTGCTCCATAGGTGTTTGCAAATAATATTCATTCTCTGTTCAAGACAAAATTCTTCATTAGATATTAAGTCAAATGTTTTGTTATTGAAATCCCCTATAATTATATTTTTAATGTTCTCAATTTGTCTATTTCTGAGAACAGAGTTGGGGTAGGCAGAATATGGTCCCCCAAAGATGTACACATCTTAATCCCTGAAAACTGTCAATGTGTTACTTTACATGGCAAAGAAGAATTAGGTTTCAGTTGGAATTAAGATTGTGAAAAGGCTGACCTTAAAATAGGGAGACTGGCCAGGCATGGTGGCTCACGCCTGTTATCCCACCACTTTGGGAGGCTGAGGTGGGTGATTGCTTGAGCCCGGGAGTTCCAGACCAACCAGGACAACTTAATGAGACTCTGTTTCTACAAAAAATGAAAAAAATCAGCCAGATGTGGTGGTGCATACCTGTACGCCCAGCTACTCAGGTGACTGCGATGGGAGAATTGCTTGAGCCGGGGAAGTCAAGGCCACAATAAGCTATGATCACTGCCACTGCACTCCAGTCTAGGCAACAGAGCAAAACTGTCTCAAAAGAAAAAAAAAAGGAGATTATCCTGGATTATCTGGATAGATCCAGTGTAATCAGAAAGGCTCTGAAAAGTAGATGATGGAAGAAGTGGGCCATAAGTCAAGAAATGTGGGAGGCTGCTGGAAGCTGGGAAGGGCAAGGACACAGCACTATGGAAAATACTGTCAACAATATACCATCATTGTTATTTTCTCTCAGAGCCTCCGAAAATGAATACAGCCCTGAGGACACCTTGCTTTTAGCCCAGTGAGACCCATTTTAGACTTCTAGAGAATCAGATAGTAAATTTGTGGTGTTGTTAGCCACTAAATTTGTGATAATTTGTTACAGCAATGATGAAAACTAACATAAAAGGCTTTTAAAAATCTCTTTGTATTCTTAACATTTTTGCTGTGTAATTTTTGCATAAAGATACAAACACCTCATACCATATTATAATTAACATAATGGCACGATGCCATGCAATCCTTTCCACCATGAATGTTTTTCCTAATTTTAATATTACTGCAACTTTATTATCATTTTGCTGTTTTATTGTTACCTGTTTTTATTTTCAAACTTCCTGCTCATTTGTTTGTTAACTCTATTTGACAATTTCTGTGATTTAATCATCGTTGTTCACTGTAATGTCTTAGCTATGCCTTATTCCCGCCATTTTGTTTCATGTTCTGATTGTTTATGTTTTGCTTTCTTTTTTCTTTCAGGTTGGATTAATCAGGACTTTGGGGTGAGGTGGGGGCTATTCATTGGTTCTTTGTTTTCTATAGTTATTCGTTCTATTTCTGGCAAGTTCTCTTTTTTGCTTTCTTTTTTGTTTCTTCCTTTCTCTCTCTTTTCTTTATCAAAAGACATTAATGAGCAGGTTTTGAGGGGAAAAAAATCTCAGGGTTTTGACTTTTTTCTCTCCTGAACACATCTTCACAACCACTTTAATCATATCTTTATATCACAAATTCCCCTTTTTTCAATTTATTTTTACTTTTCCCTGATTTTTCTGGATTCCTGCCTCAAAGAATTCTCCTAAAGAGTATTTAGATGGTAAACTTTCTGAGACTAACAAGTCTGCAGATGTCTTTTACTTTCACACTTGAACACCAATTTTCTGTATAAAGGTATTGGCTGAAACAATAGCACTGTCTCAAGTTTTGAGGGTATCACTACCTTATCTTCATGCATCTGGTGTTATTAATGAGTAGTGTGATTTAGTTTGATATTTTTATGATAGGCACTTTGCATTTTATTTCTTGTAGCTCTTGCCATTTTCTTTATCTTTGGCGTTCAGACATGCCACCATGCTGTTTATAAGCATAGATGTGCTCTCCCCACCCCCTACTACCCTGAATCCTTCTACCTACCAGTTAGAGGATCTCTTCAATCTAAAGATTAGAGTCATTATTCTACTTCCTCGATTATTTGTTCATTTTCCCCACACTGTTCTTTCTCAATATCTCCATAAAACCATACGTTTCTCTAGATCTACCCTCCATCACACTTATCTTTGCTCTCACATGTGTTTGCCTTGGCTTTTTGCTTTCAGCTCTGGATGTAGCACTCTGAATCATCACCCAGTCCAGTAACGCAGTCTTCAGTAATGTCCACTCTGCTATATAGCTCGGTTATTTCTTTCACTTTTTTATCAGAAAGTTTTAACTTCTAAGAAAATTGCTTCTTTCTCATAATATACTTTTCTTTTTTATGGGCAAAGTATGCTTCAAATCTCTAGGATACTTATTTTGTTTATTCTAAAATTTTCTCTTTTCCCTGTATTAACTCTGTCCCCTTGGGGCATTTCTTTTCCTGTTTCTTGAATCTGATCCTCTCCCTCATGATATTGACTTTTCTCAAATAACTGCTAATTTTTAATTACCTATAACTGTTTATATATTTGTAGGTGTAGGTGGACATTTAAATTGTACAATGAGGCTTAAGCATCTTTCAAGGTCTCTTTGGCATCAAAACTCCCACTTCAGAGAACTTTTACTAGTGGGCTTTAACCTGAGAGTGGGCGAATGAACACAACTGTTATTCCACTCTTTAATTAAAACGTTGACTGTCCATCACCCTGGCCTTTATCCATACTCAACTGGAGTTGGGGTTATTCTGGGATTCTTCCGGGAAAACTCACATTTTATTTCCTTTACTTACATAGGATTATATCTTCTTCATCTGTTTCATATCTTCCAGAAATTGCTTTTTGTTGTGGCCTTTTCTCTCTTAATTCTCGTAATAACCTAATAAAATAAGTACAATATTATGCCCACTTTAAAAAGAGAAAACTAAGGGACAAAAACTTTAAGGAGCTAGCCTCAGATCTCACAGTCAGTGTCAGGATCAATATTTAAAATCAGCTCTAGAGACCACGCTCTGACAACTTTACCAGCCATTTAGAGCAGGGCTAGAGAAGTTTCCCAGTGTGTTTCATTTAGCTTTTCACTGTACAATATTAAGGAACATTATTGGGAAACTTAAAGTGACCTCCGGCCCACAAGGTTCAAGGAAGCTGAACTTTGCTTATAAATCTGGGAAAAAATAAACATCCCAATTGTCCAGCAGGATATGAACTTACTCACCTAAGACAAAAAATAAATATATATGTGTGGTTTTTCTCTAAGACTTGAAATAAAACTGAAAAGACTGTATTTAAAGTTTGAAAAAAATCCAAGATTTCTTTGTAATGGTTCTTAAGTATCTATGAAGTTTCTTATTTGCTTAAATGGAAGTTCTGAAATAGTCACGTATGCCATACTGGTGACTAAAGCCAAAAATATACAGGAAATTGACAATCAGCTTTCTCATGAGAAATTTCAAGTGTACTTTTTACAGTGCGGGAACTACAATGAGTGGATTAAATACATACCAAAAAGAAACAGAAAACTTCTATTTCTTAAACAGTTAAGAAACTTCCAATGTTTTTAGGTATTATTTTTCATATATGTATACATTTTGTGCTTTTCATGCCAAACACAATTTTACATCCTGTATACTCTCACTTCTCTTTTTTAAGTGAAAATAGTTATATTGGGTTTGGGGGATTATGTTATATATCTGTTTGCTTATGTTACATAATATATTATATAATGTTCATATAGAAATGGTACAATTAGCTATAAATATAGTACCCAAAGATAACCATGATTTTTAATACATGGATGGATGATAATGCTTAGACAGGCAAAATGGCAACTTTACAAAACAGCAATAATATAGAATAGCTATACACATATGTATGTATGTATATATGTATAGCTATTCTATGTTGTTGAATATATATTGTGTGTAGTGTGTGTATATATGTATATAAATAGTATATGTATGCATATATATATGTTGTAGCTGAAAAAAGACTTTGCAGTGTGTGTATATATATATTGAGTATATATACATACATTGTGTGTATATATACAATATATGTACATATATATTGTGCATATTTTTCCATGGCATAAATACCAACCACATTATAGTGGCTGTATACTACTCTATCTTATAGTTGTATACCACAATTTAGTTAAACTATGCCCTTCTAATAATCATTTAAGATAGTCCTGATTTTTCATAATTTTACACAGTCCTACATATGTATCATCATTTGTTCGTCTGATATATACAAAGAATAAATGCCTGGCTATAAGAGGATACTGTTTCAGTCAACTTTAATATAGAGAAGTTATCACAATTTAAACTCCCAAAAAGAAGATATAAAAGGACCCATTTTTGTTCTCACTGTACCAAAACAAATATAATTATTCTTTTTATCCTTTCCTATATAATATTATTTTTTTGAATTGAACTTTTTCTGTTTCACCTGAGATATATAATTCTAAAAGAAGTTAAGCATCTCTTAATATGTTCATTGAATCTATATCTTTTTCTAGAAAATTCCTTTTTTGGGCCACATCTATTTTTACAACTGTCTGCTAGCATTTTTCTAGCTGAATACTGAGATTTTTTTATTTTCTTAAATTTATCATATATATAATTTATGTAGTACTTATTATATATTTAGCAAAATTTTTTTAGTTATCTGTCTTTGAATGTTATTTATGAAGTTTTTATGTAATAGAAAGTTTTAATCTTTAGCTAGGCTGTTTCATCAACCTTTTCCTTTATGATAACTGCTTAGAAAAATTGTCTCCTATATATTAGTCTTCTAACACTTTGAGGATATCACTATTAATATTTAACTCTCTTTACTACATATGGAATTTAAGCATAAATTATAAGAAAAAGATTAAAGTTTAATTTATCTTTGTTTTCAATCACAAGTGATTTCATTCAATTTTTAGACAAATATTTATGAAGCATCTACTATGCACCATTCAAAATGGGATAGCATCATGAACTGGATAGGCACAGTCATAAGACTATGCAGCACTTATAATTTAGCAAAAGAAAGAAAGAAACAAGAAAACAAATATATAAGTACAAAAATTGTGATAAATGGTACCAAGCAAAACATTAGATATCCTGATGAGGAAAATCAGGGAAGGGACACATTTAGATAAGATGGCTAAAAATGGTCTTTCAGAGAGAGCTAAACACTGAAGGAAGCCAGCCACGCATAGAGCAGAGAGAAGAGAGCAGCCTGGGTGATAGGAGAATGTGCAAATGATGCGAGACAGGAAGAGTTCACGTTCTGGGACCTGAAAAAGGACATTTGCCTTCCTTCCTTGTGAAGTGTCTGGTGAAATGTTTTGCTCATTTTCATACTGGGTTATCTTTTACTTATCAGCAGCCAGGGTAATACAAATCACATTCACAATTAGATATTACTCTCCTAGCAGATTAGCCGTAATTTTAAACTCTTACATGTGTTGCTGAAAATGTGGAGCAACAGGAATCCTACTCTATTTGCTGGCAAATAAATTTGTACACCCCCCAACCCCCACTTTTTTTTTTGAGACAGGATCTCACTCAATTGCCCAGGCTAGAGTGCAGTGGTGCAATCTCGGCTCACCACAACCTCCACCTCCCTGGCTCAAGCAATCCTCCAACTTCAGCTTCCTGAGTAGCTGGGACTACAGGTGCACATCACCATGCCCAGCTAATTTTTTGTATTTTAAGTGGAGATGGGGTTCACCATGTTGCCCAGGCTGGTCTCAAACCCATGGTTGGATGGGATTCAGTTTATGATAATGAGTGTGTATAAATGTGGTATGTACTTTGCTATATCAGTGTTTTGATGATGGCATGTTTTTTGTGCGTTGTTTGTTTGTTCATCTCTACTAGTATTTGTTCCCACTTCATCTATACTCCCCTTCAAATGTTATACACTGGACACCTAACAGCTATACTTTCCAGAATCCCTTGCCAGCAGAATTCATTTTAGATTCTTCCAATGAGAAACACCCATGAGATGCAGAAGGCAAAAACGAAGCAAAAACTATTGTTGCTCCTTTGGAGCAGCAGACGCAAGTAGGGGCTTCAGAAGAGAGCCAACAGGAAGCTCTGCAGCAGCTAAGTTAGTAGGGGCTTTGCAAATCATTCACTTTGATGGTACTGGCCACCAAGATCATTCATGACATTTTTCAATTATCTCTGCATCTTTCTGATTTCCCAAAAGCAAACTGCAACTTTCTTTGGTCTTTATTGCCCCAGTCTTTCTCCTGGTGCTATAATATCCTATTTCAAATCCACTCCTGCTTGAAACATCTAGACATGTTTCTGTTTTCCTGACCAACCTATGACTTATACAATGTTATTTTGTTATGGTCAAAATTTTTTAAAGTAACCCAAAAAATGGGGTTTCTCTTATATAGTTTAAGGTACCAATTACTTAAAGTGGTGACATCTGGTATTTCTACAGTCTCCATAACTTAGATTTATGTAACAAATTTACACTTTTCAAGATGCTTTCTTATTCATTATCACATTTAATGCTGTATTTCTTGTTTTTCACAAATATTTATTTCTAAAAACACAGAAGAATATTTTTGTAAAACTTTGCAATTAGCAAATTACAAAGTCCTTTTTATCTCAGTCAACTCTTGCTCTAAAGCAAGTTTTGTTATATTCCCCATCTTTAGCTGAGAAAACTGAACTTGTTTCTATCACAATTATTTTATTTAAGTGAGCCAATAAATGGTATCTTATTGCAGTTCTGCATTTCAGCAATGTATATATGTTTGTGTTTTAATCTATCTTAACTTTGAGTTAGTCCTCCTGATATTTTAAATTGTCAAATAGACTTGGCATAGATATTAGGAAATTGTGAATATTTTAAACAAAAGAATTTTTAAAATTTACTTTAGCCTATTGAATCGAAGATAATAGTCCCATACCTATAAAATAGTGAGTTAGGACAAAATTATATCTAGGTTTTCTTTTCAGTTCTATACACTATTCAGGCTTTAAATGAAAATGACTTAAACTCAGGGAATATAAAATTCTCCAAGGGTCAAATATGTAAGAACTCTGCAATGGAAATGAAGATAAATATGAGAGAAATTGAAGAAGAGACATGAAGATTCAAAAACCCTATGTACTCATCTCAGTTTCTCAAGAATGGATCCTAATTCTAGTTGAAGGGAAGAAACACTATTATTTTAGGATGCATAATAAATTCAGGACAGATTCCTACACTGGCTGATTTAATGATTTAACATTAGCTGGTTACATAATACTATAGAATAGTTATCACCTCTGTTTTCACAGATCAGAGAACAAAGGAAAAAATACTCCATCTATGTGTTAAGGCATCTAGCTTCATATATTCCTCTGAGTACTTGCTGCTGGAGGCCTCAGTGTTCTAGTTGGAAACTAATTGTAGGGTTTGATCATTCTGAGAAGTCAAGTTGTTTTGTAAAGGTTTTGGGGGACAGTTAATGTTTCTCACAATTCTGCATTTCTTCTGAAAAGAGGTTTGGCAGCATTTGTTCTGGACTATCTTTTTCAGGAAAATTGTATAGCAAATAACCATGGAAGTTAGCGATAGGATCTCCTGCTGGAGCAGAGGATAGATGCGCTTGCTTTTCAGGATAATAAAAATAATGTCCTTCCACTATTTACAATAGCAAAGACTTGGAACCAACCCAAATGCCCATCAATGATAGACTGGAAAAAAGATACTGTGGCACATGTGTACCATGGAATACTATGCAGCCATTAAAAAGAATGAGTTCATGTCCTTTGCAGGGACATGGACAAAACTGGAAGCCATTATTCACAGCAAACTAACACAGGAACAGAAAACCAAACACTGCATGTTCTCACTTATAAGTGGGAGTTGAACAATGAGAACACATGGACACAAGGAGGGGAACATCACACACCAGGGCCTGGGGCATGGCGGGGAAGGGGGAGGGAGAGCATTAGGACAAATACCTAATGCATGTAGGGCTTAAAACCTAGATGATGGGCTGATGGTGCAGCAAGCCACCATGGCACATGTATACCTATGTCACAAACCTGCATGTTCAGCACATGGATTCCAGGACTTAAAGTAAAATTTTAAAAAATAGTAAATAATAATATTGTCCTCCTCTGGGGCAAAAGTTAGGCAGGCTTTCTGGCAGCCCCCTTAAAAAAGATTCAGGTTTCCTAAACTCAGGATCCCCTAGCTATAACACAAACTACTGTGGTGGCTGTGTCACTTTCCCTGAAACATGGAGGCAAGGGGAAACTAGGCTGACATGAAGCTTATACCGTCTGCTTGCTATGAGTAAGAAAGTCCTTTGTCACTGATTACAGAGTCTCCTGTCTTCTGCCAGTCTCCATAAAATTGTGGCAGTCTAACCTGCTAGCTTGAAAGTGGCATAAAAATCTCCAACTCTCCATGGTTTGTGGTACAAGATTGGTAAGTTAATAAGTGGTGGAGTTTTTATTGAACCTAGACTTCTCTAACCGAAAATCTGTACACTTAACCAATACATGACACTATCCTAAGATGACAGTAAGAAAGTAATCTTGACGTTAAGTGAATTGACCAGTACCTACATATGAGTAGTAAACTAGTCCTGGAAAATAATGGAGCCATTTTAAACATTTTTCTTCTCCTTGAGATTCAAGTTTGTGTTCTTACATGCATTTCCCTGATGCCATTGACTTCCTGCATCATTCAGGAAGGATTTCCAGTAAATATTCCCTTCACTGTGCACTGAACCCCCAAATTCCCCAAACTCACTTTTTCTCTTACTAGGAGGGAATTCAAATAATCTTTCATTATGAAGTCCTTATACTGATGCTTTCTTGTTGACTTATTTCTTGGATAGGCATTATCTCTCATTTAGACTCTAATATCTTCACGGGAAATCTTTTCTTCTATTTTGCATTTTTCTTAGTGCCTAACATTGCCCCACATGGAATAGCCTACAGATAGTTACTTGTCAACTGATAAGCCTCCAACAAAGACAATTTGAACACATTCTTTAGTTGTCTGTGAATCCTCTGCCTTCTCTGTTATTTACATTTCAGCATCTGAAAAGAGTTGGACAAAACCATACACCTGAGTAAACTCACTTCGCATCAGTTACCTCAAACCTCATACGACCTGTCAAATTTATCTAGCAATCCTACTCTCTCTCAAGTAAGTCTGCTCTCTTACTCCCCTCACAGCACTTACTTTTCTTCCCTTCTCCTTATTCTCAGCTAGCAACTTTGCCTCTAGTCTACATCATTACAAAAACTAAGGCCCTAAGATGACAATCCCTTCATCTTGCAACCACCAACTCTACACATTTAACCTGCAACCTTGTTCATCTCCATGTTTCTACCAATTACATCTGGCAAGGAATAGTTCTCAACTTTTGTAGAATTAACCACTGTATCCTTTTTAAGAATATTAAAAATAAAAAAGCAGTAAAAAAGTTCATTATATGCTCTTAGTTCAAAAAGCTAGTTACAAAACAGCATATGTAAAAATCGTATGGCTGTATGCACAGAAAAAACTTGAGATATATATTAAAATTTTAAGTGATTTTTTATCATAATTTTGTTTTCTTCTTAATGATCTTTTATATGATCTAATTATTTTCACTACAATGTGCTACTTCTATGATAAAAGTGTTGATTTTAAAAACAATAGAAAAGTAGAATTTGGTACTATGGAAAGGAATGTTTTTTGATGTTTCTATCCATTGAGCTTACTATTTTATTTTGAATGGTATCTTTTCACTAGGTAGATAGATAAATAATTTGCAAGCACTTGTGAGAAGGTAACATTTGGAGATCATTAAATGATAACCACTAAATTACCCTCGAATCTCCACCACCAATTCAGCTACAACCTCCCACCTCCTTTATCCCATTACCATGCTTTACTTTTTAAAAATTTTCCTCTTAGCCTTCTGTGTGAAGTCAGGTTATTTACACACTAGCCTACTTGTCTATTTTTCTCCACCTCAATGTAATCTCCATGAGATCAGGGACTTGCTCAAGGTCCCAGGTACTGGGACATGCTTAAAGCTATATCCCAGTACCTGGAACTGGTAGATGCTCAACAAATATGTGTTGAATTAAATATATAGTAGATGTTCAATAAATATGTGTTGAATTTTAAAAAGAGAGAGACAGAGAATGTTAAACCTTGGGTCACTCTCCTATCATGCATTATCAGTCTTTTCCCTCTTGCTGGTGGATAATTCCTATTAACATACATATATGTGTTAAATCTTTATCATTTATTAATTTTTCTGAGGAATTGTCAGCTTCCTTCTTATTCATTCTTAGAAAGTTTATATTTTATGAATATTTACCTTTACTAACAAATGTCACAAATATGTTCTCTGCTGCTTGCCTTTAAGTCTTTAAACATAAAAATTTTTCATAACCAAAAATGTAAGCCATCCCTTTATTTTTTCAGAGATGTGTTTATTGCTTAGTAGGATCTTTTATCAATCCAAAATTTGGTAAATTTTTTTATTTTATTTTTGTATATATTTTTAGCTTCCTTATGTATGGACAATCTAGAATTCATTTATGTGTATAGTATGTTAGCAATCTTGCATTTTCTTTTCAGATCTATAGCTAATGTTTCCATGCTATTAGCTAAGTAGTTAACCACTGCATGCAAACTTTACCATACACTTAAGCTTTAAATATATAGGTGTATTTCTGTTCACTCATTTTTTTTTCATTCATCTATTGCCTATAGATACTTAAAATTCTAGCTTTATGGAACAATTTGACATCTAATCGAATCACTTCTTTCTTTTTATTTTTCCCTTTTTAGAATTTTCTTGGCAATTCTCAGACATTTACTCTTACAGATGACCTTTAGCGTTAACTTTTTAAATTCCATTTTTAAATCTCATTAAGTTTTGTTTGTGGTTGCATTGACTCTTATTTTGAGAAGACTGGACATTTACAGTGGTGAATCTTTCCATGCAAAAATATAAATTCATTTTCGCTCCATGTTCAGTTATACTCTTATGTCCTTAATAAAAATTTTATAGCATATAGGAAGAGAGATGTAAGAGGGACCTTTATTTATTTATTTATTTATTTATTTATTTATTTATTTTATTATACTTTAAGCTCTGGGATACATGTGTAGAACATGCAGGTTTGTTACATAGGTATACGTGTGCCATGGTAGTTTGCTGCACCCACCAACTCATCATCTAGGCTTTAAGCCACACATGCATTAGGAATTTGTCCTAATGCTCTCCCTTCCCTTGCCCTCCACCCCTCTAACAGACCCTGATGTGTGATATTCCCCTCCCTGTGTCCATGTGTTCTCATTGTTCAACTCCCACTTATGAGTGAGAACATGCGGTGTTTAGTTTTCTGTTCCTGTGTTAGTCTGCTGAGAATGATAGTTTCCAGCTTCATTCATGTCCCTGCAAAGGACATGAACTCATTCTTTTTTATGGCTGTATAGTATTCCAGGGTATGTGCCACATTTTCTTCATCTAGTCTATCATTGATGGGCATTTGGATGGGTTCCAAGTCTTTGCTATTGTAAATAGGGCTGCAATAAACATATGTGTGCATGTGTCTTTATAGTAGAATGATTTATAATCCTTTGGGTATATACCCAGTAATGAGATGACTGGATCACATGGCATTTCTGGTTCTCAATACTTGAGAAATCGCCACACTGTCTTCCACAATGGTTGAACTAATTTACACTCCCACCAACAGTGTAAAAGTGTTCCTATTTCTCCACATCCTTTCCAGCATCTGTTGTTTCCTGACATTTTAATGATCGCCATTCTAACTAGTGTGAGATGGTATCTCATTGTGGTTTTGATTTGCATTTCTCTAATGAACAATGATGATGAGCTTTTTTTCATATGTTTGTTGGCCACAGAAATGTCTTCTTTTGAGAAGTGCCTGTTCATATCCTTCGTCCACTTTTGATGGTGGTGTTTTTTTCTTGTATGTTTGTTCAAGTTCCCTGTAGATTCTGGATATTACCAGTTTGTCAGATGGATAGATTGCAAAAATTTTCTCCCTTTCTGTAGGGTGCCCGTTCACTCTGATGATAATTTCTTTTGCTGTGCAGAAGTTCTTTAGTTTCATTTGATCCCGTTAGTCAATTCTGGCTTTGTTGTCATTGCTTTTGCTGTTTTAGTCATGAAGCCTTTTCCTATGCCTATGTCCTGAATGGTATTGCCTAGGTTTTCTTCTAGGGTTTTTATGGTTTTAGGTCTTATGTTTAAGTCTTCAATCCATCTTGAGTTAATTTTTGTATAAGGTTTAAGGAAGGGGTCCAGGTTCAGTTTTCTGCATATGCCTAGCCAGTTTTCCCAACATCATTTATTAAACAGGGAATCCTTTCCCCGTTGCTTGTTGTTGTCAGGTTTGTCAAAGATCAGATGGTTTTAGATGTGCTGTGTTATTTCTGAGGCCTCTGTTCTGTTCCATTGGTCCATATATCTGTTTTGATACCAGTACTATGCTGTTTTAGTTACTGTAGGCTTGCAGTATAGTTTGAAGTCAGATGGCGTGATGCCTCCAGATTTGTTCTTTTTGCTTAGGATTGTCTTGACTGTACAGGCTCTTTTTTGGTTTCATATGAAATTTAAAGTAGTTTTTTCTAATTTTGCAAAGAAAGTCGCTGGCAGCTTGATGGTAATAGCATTGAATCTACAAATTACTTTGGGCAGTATGGCCATTTTCATGATATTGATTCTTCCCATCCATGAGAATGAAATGTTTTTCCATTTGCTTGTGTCCTCTATTATTTCCTTGAGCAGTGGTTTGTAGTTCTCTTTGAAGAGGTCCTTCACATCCCTTGTAAGTTGTATTTCTAGGTATTTTATTCTCTTTGTAGCAACTGTGATTGGGAGTTCACTCATGATTTGGCTTTCTCTCTATTATTGGTGTATAGGAATTCTTGTGACTTTGGCATATAGATTTTATATCTTGAGACTTTGCTGAAGATGCTTTTCAGCTTAAGGAGTTTTGAGGATGAGACGATGGGGTTTTCTTAATATACAATCATGTCATCTGCAGAGACAATTTGCCTTCTTCTTTTCTTATTTGAATACCATTTTTTTCTTTCTCTTGCCTGATTGCCATGGCCAGAACTTCCAATACTATGTTGAATAGGAGTGGTGAGAGAGGGTATCCTTGTCTTGTGCCAGTTTTCAAAGGGAATGCTTCCAGCTTTTGCCCATTCAGTATGATATTGGCTGTGGGTTTGTCATAAATAGCTCTTATTTTGAGATACATTCCATCGATAGCTAGTTTATCGAGCATTTTTAGCATGAAGGGGTGCTGAATTTTATCAAAGGCCTTTTCTGCATCTATTGAGATAATCATGTGGTTTTTGTCATTGGTTCTGTTTATGTGATGGATTACATTTACTGATTTGCATATGATGAACCAGCTGTGCATCCCAGGGATGAAGCTGACTTGATCATAGTGGATAAGCTGGTTGATGTGCTGCTGGTTGATGTAGTGGATGTTGGATTTGGTTTGCCAGCATTTTATTGAGGATTTTCACATCAATGTTCATCAGGGATATTGGCCCGACGTTTCCTTTTTTGTTATTGTGTCTCAACCAGGTTTTGGTATCAACCAGGTTTTGGTTTTATAAGGCCAGGATTGCATCATAATATTAATTAGGGAGGAGTCCTTCTTTCTCTAGGGTTTGGAATAGTTTCAGAAGGAATGGTACCAGCTCCTCTTCGTACCTCTGGTAGAATTCAGCTGTGAATCCGTCTGGTCCTGGGCTTTTTTTGGTTGGTAGGCTATTAATTACTGCCTCAGTTTCAGAACTTCTTATTGGTCAATTCAGGGATTGGAGTTCTTCCTGTTTTAGTCTTGACAGAGTGTATGTGGCCAGGAATTTGTCCATTTCTCCTAGATTTTCTAGTTTATTTGCATAGAGGTGTTTATAGTATTCTCTGATGGTAGTTTGTATTTCTGTGAGATCAGTGGTAATATACCCTTTATAATTTTTTATTGTGTGTATTTTATTCTTCTCTCTTTTCTGCTTTATTAGTCTGGCTAGTAGTCTATTGTGTTAATCTTTTCAAAAAAACAGCTCCTGGATTCATTGATTTTTTTGAAGAGGTTTTTGTTTCTCTATCTCCTTCAGTTCTGCTCTCAACTTAGTTATTTCTTGTTTCGAATCTGTTTGCTCTTGCTTCTCTAGTTCTTTTAATAATGATGTTAGGGTGTCAATTTTAGATCTTTCCCACTTTCTCCTGTGGGCATTTAGTGCTATAAATTTCCCTCTAAACACTGCTTTAGCTATGTCCCAGAGATTCTGGTACATTGTGTCTTTGTTCTCATTGGTTTCAAATAATTTATTTATTTCTGTCTTAATTTCGCTATTTACTCAGTAGTCATTCAGGACCAGGTTGTTTAATTTCCATGCAGTTGTGTGGTTTTGAGTGAGTTTCTTAATCCTGAGTTCTAATTTGATTGCACCGTGGTCTGAGAGACTGTCTGCTATGCATTTGCTGAAGAGTGTTTTACTTCCAATTATGTGGTCAATTTTAGCATAAGTGTGATGTGGTGCTAAGAATGTATATTCTGTTGATTTGGGGTTTATAGTTGTGTAGATGTCTATTAGGTGTGCTTGGTCTAGAGCTGAGTTCAAGTCCTGAATATCCTTGTTAATTTTCTGTCTCATTGATCTAATATTGAGAGGGCGAATTAAAGTCTCCCACTATTATTGTGTGGGAGTCTAAGTGTCTTTGTAGGTTTCTAAGAACTTGCTTTATGAATTTAAGTGCTCCTATGTTGGGTGTATGTATATTTAGGATAGTTAGCTCTTCTTGTTGCATTGATCCCTTTACCATTATGTAATGCTCTTCTTTGTCTTTTTTTATCTTTGTTGGTTTAAAATCTGTTTTATTAGAGACTAGAGTTGCAACTGCTGCTTTTTTTGGCTTTCCATTTGCTTGGTAAATATTACTCCATTCCTTTATTTTGAGCCTATGTGTGTCTTTGCACCTTAGATGGGTCTCCTGAATACACCAAACCAATGGGTCTTGACTCTTTATCCAATTTGTCCGTGTGTCTTTTAATTGGGGCACTCAGCCCATTTGCATTTAAGGATAATATTGTTATATGTGAATCTGATCCTGTCATCATGATACTAGCTGGTTATTTTGCACATTAGTTGATGCAGTTTCTTCATAGTGTCATTGGTCTTTATATTTTGATATGTTTTTGCAGTGGCTGGTACCAGTTTTTCCTTTCCATATTTAGTGCTGCCTTAAGGAGCTCTTGTAAGGTAGGCCTTGTGGTGACAAAAATTCCTCAGGATTTGCTTGCCTGTAAATGACTTTATTTCTCCTTTGCTTATGAATCTTAGTTTCACTGGATGAAATTTTGGGTGGAAAAGTCTTTTCTTTAAGAATGTTGAAACCAGTACCATGCTGTTTTGGTTACTGTAGCCTTGTAGTATAGTTGGAAGTCAGGTAGCGTGATGCCTCCAGCTTTGTTCTTTTGACTTAGGATTGTCTTGGAGATGTGGGCTCTTTTTTTGTTCCATATGAACTTTAAAGCAGTTTTTTCCAATTCTGTGAAGAAACTCATTGGTGGCTTGATGGGTATGGCATTGAATCTATAAATAATCTTGGGCAGTATGGCCATTTTCACGATATTGATTCTCCCTATCCATGAGCATGGTATGTTCTTCCATTTGTTTGTGTCCTCTTTTATTTCACTGAGCAGTGGTTTGTAGTTCTCCTTGAAGAGGTCCTTTACATCCCTTGTAAGTTGGATTCCTAGGTATTTTATTCTCTTTGAAGCAATTGTGAATGGATGCAGCTGGAAACCATCATTCTTAGCAAACTATCACAAGAACAGAAAACCAAGCACCGCATGTTCTCATAGGTGGGAACTGAACAATGAGATCACTTGGACTCGGGAAGGGGAACATCACACACAGGGGCCTATCATGGGGGGGGGGGAGGGATTGCATTGGGAGTTATACCTGATGTAAATGACGAATTGATGGGTGCTGACGAGTTGATGGGTGCAGCCCACCAACATGGCACAAGTATACATATGTAACAAACCTGCACACTATGCACATGTACCCTAGAACTTAAAGTTTAATAAAAAAAAAAAAAAAAAGAATGTTGAATATTGGCCCCCCACTCTCTTCTGACCTGTAGAGATCCACTGTTAGTCTGATGGGCTTCCCTTTGTGGGTAACCCGACCTTTCTCCCTGGCTGCCTTTAACATTTTTCCTTCGTTTCAACCTTGATGAATATGATGATTATGTGTCTTGGGGTTACTCTTCTCGAGGAGCATCTGAGTGGGGTTCTCCGTATTTCCTGAATTTGAATGTTGACCTGTCTTGCTAGGTTCAGGAAGTTCTGGATAACATCCTGAAGTGTGTTTTCCAACTTGTTCCATTGTCCTCATCACTTTCAAGTACACCAATCAATCATAAGTTTGATCTATTTCACATAGTCCCATATTTTTTGGAGGCTTTGTTCATTCCTTTTCATTCTTTTTCCTCTAATCTTGTCTTCACACTTTATATCATTAAGTTTATCTTCAGTCTCTGATATCCTGTCTTCCACTTGATTAATTTGGCTATGGATATTTGTATACGCTTCACGAAGTTTTTTTGCTGGTTTTTCTGCTCCATGAGGCCATTATATTCTTTTCTAAACTGGTTATTCTAGTGACAGTTTCTGTAACCTTTTATCAAGTTTCTTAGTTTTCTTACATTGCATTAGAACATGCTCCTTTAGCTCAGAGGAGTTTGTTATTACCCACCTTCTGAAGTCTACTTCTGTCAATTCATCAAACTCATTCTCCATCCAGTTTTGTTCCCTGGCTGGTGAAGAGTTGTGATCCTTTGGACGACAAGAGGCATTCCGGTTTTTGGAATTTTCAGCTGTTTTGCACTGGTTTTTCCTCATCTTCATGGATTTATCTACCTTTGATCTTTGATGGTGATGATCTTTGAAAGTGGTTTTTTCATGAGCGACCTTTTTGTTCATGTTGGTTTTATTGCTTTCTGTTTGTTAGTTTTCCTTCTAACAGTCAGGCCCCTCTTCTGCAGGTCTGCTGGAATTTGCTGGAGATGCACACCAGACCCTGTTTGCCTGGGTATCAGTAGCAGAGGCTGCAGAACAGCAAACATTTCTGCCTGCTCCTTCCTCTGGAAGCTTCATCCCAGAGGGGCACCCGCCAGATGCCAGCTGAAGCTCTCCTATCGAGATGTCTGTTGACCCCTGCTGGGGAGTTTGTCCCAGTCAGGAGGCACAGGGGTCAGAGACCCACTGGAGGAGGCAGTCTGTCCCTTAGCAGAGCTTGAGAACTATGCTGGGAGAACCGCTGCTCTATTCGGAGCCAGCAGGCAGGAATCTTTAATTCTGCTAAAGCTGCACCCAGAGCCACCCCTTCCCCCAGGTGCTCTGTCCCAGGCAGATGGGAGTTTTATCTATAAGCCCCTGACTCGGGCTGCTGCCTTTCTTTCAGAGATGAAGAGGGACATTTTATAGTGCTTTGACTTCTGCGGCCGTTGTCCATTAACTTAGATTACTCAAATTTAATTCAGTTAGGTGCAACATAATTTCAGAAGTGACACGAAGAATCACCCAGAAATTCAACCTTCAAAAGACTATTTCCTGAGCAGAGAATGGAATTGGGAGAAGTAACATCTTTCAGGCACTCATCCCCTCTCAGGGCACCTAAAGTAGGTCTCACTTTGTAGAGTCAGGGATCACCAGGATCTCTTCCTTTGCATGCTTTACTGTTGCCATCAGTTCCCGAGTTTCCTTTGACTGCTTCCAATTTTTAATTGAGAAAACATTAAATATTATTACAAAATTCATTATTCTGGGCCAATGACAGCATTTGAAATAGTATGATTCACCTTAACTAACACTCATTAAATTCATACCTTAGCCAATAACGGTTTGATTTAGCTGAACACAAGAGTTTCCTTAACAAGTAGAGAGGGGGTTAAAATGGGTAGTTCAAGTGTCCAGCACAGAGTAAAATACTCTGGTATCCAGTTTGATATATTATTTGCACATAGTTTTCTGTAGCTCTATTCTATGCTCCCATTTTTCTGGCATTTGAGAGTGAGAAACAAAGCATCATGTTCTAAGCATGGGAGTAAGATTTTCCAATGCTAGCAGGTTTTAAATATTAACACTGATGATGATAAGAGTTGTGATTTATTGAACACTTACTCAATTCCAAGTGCTCTTATAAGGATTTTTAAATAATTAACTTACTACAAATAGAGAGGTTTTACTATCCCCATTTGTACAAACAAGGGCCTTGAAACTCATAGAATTTAAGTGTATTATTCTAGAAAGTGGCAGAGCCAGGAAACAAACTCAGGTGTGTTGGGATCCACAGCTTCCAGCTGTTTCTGTGCTACCGCAGAGCTTGCTCACTACCACTCAGTGGTTTACCTGCTGTATAGTTACCTATGGTGGCTCTAACAAATTACCACAAACTACATGGCTTGAAACAACAAAAATTCATCCTCCTAAAGTTATTCAGGCCAGAAGTTCAAAATCAATATCACTGGGTTAAAATCAAGCTGTCAATAGGGCTGCACTTCCCCCAGAAGCTCCTGGGGAGAATCCGTTCCTTGCCCCCTTCCCCACTTAACTTCCAGCTGCTGGTGGCTTCTTGATTCCTTCCTTTGTAGCCACATCACTCCAATCTCTGTCTCTGTCTTCACACCACCTTCTCCTCTGTATATGTGTGTGTGTTTCAAACCACCATTTTCCTCTGTTTTATGAGGATATGTGTGATTGTATTTAGGGCCCAGCTGGATAATCTAGCATAATCTCATCTTGAAATTCTTCATTTAATCACATTTTTAAATACCCTTTTTCCAAATAGTGTCAAACTCACAGATTCCAGAGATTAGGACCTGACATCTTTGGGTGCCATTGTTCAACCTACTACACATACTCATGTTCCACAGAGACAAAAGCAAAGGTAAAGGCAGATTTTCCCTTAAGATATTCCCATTTGTGGTATGAAGACAGAGACTCTAATCCACCAAAATGATGAGTCAAGAGAAATATACAGATGCCAAAAACTCCCAGAGGTCAGAGAAAAGTTTTTTTTGCATTATACCAGAAAGTTCCAGCATTTAGTTTACGATCTTGCATATAGGATATACTCAAGAAATATTTGATGAATTAAAATTTCTAAAACATTATGAAAATTTTTTGAATATTACTAGCTAATTATGCCACTTATTAATGGAAATCTTTAATTTTTTAAAGAAGAAAACAATACTAAGAAATAGGTTTAAAAGGTAATAAGAAGGACCTATAAAATCATAAGCATTGTTACAATAGCCTCAGCAAAATAAAAGTGAATTTTTAGTCCAATAATTATTTTAAAGAGTTTATTTTTTGTTCTTTCACTTAAAAAATATTTTAAAGACATTTTGAAGAATAAAAAGCAATGAATTTTTTTCTACAGTTTAGACTGAGTAAGTAGAGTAAAAGTTAAAACAGTATCCTCAAATCTTGACTGTTTTACAAAATTGTTTGCAATTGACATGTATAATAGCATAGCCATGTGCTAATATTAATAAAATACAAACCTAGTAAAAGGAAAATATTTGCCAAGTGTCTGTGTTATCAGAGTTGTTAACACTGGAAAAATATTTACTTTTCCTGATTTGTCATTACTGATATCTAAGGCAATAATTTTAAAGCATATTAATTATGTTGACAAAAGAATTCATCTTAGAAGATTACGCTTTGTACTAAAGTAAAGAAATAGCAACACTATTTTGTCCTAAGTAAGCAGTAAGTATGAACTGTGATTCAATTTTTAAAATGTAAATTATTAATCTCTATCAGTCTGGGAGCATGACCATGCATCTGCTGCAACACAACTGATTAAATCAGCTAAGCAATAGGAAATTTTAGAAATCGTTATTTCACAATATGATATTGCTTTGAAGATGTTAACACTTGGCATCTTATCAGTATAAATTGAACAAGAAAAGGAACTCTACATGACTCTGATGAAGCTTCAGAAGAATATTAAATTAGGGTTTGGCAGGAAAAAAGCAGGGGTTGGGGAAGAAAGCCCCGCAAAAGTGGTAGTGATCACTAAGTAAGCATGATCTGAACTTTTCCACACCACGTGTTCATAGTTATAAGCAACACTGTCTATGCGCAAAGTAGTGAGAGTAGGAAATGTGGGAGATTAGAATGATTCAAAACGGATTCAGGTAATGAGTACTTATCTAATAGGGTTGTTGTGAATACTAAATTCAATTATATCAAAAATGCACTAAACTCAGTATCTCAACATCAGCAAGTGGCAGTGTATGTTAATCATTGTGAAAAAGATGTTTTGAATCCTTTTTGAGGATATTTAGACCAGAGACTTGATATCCAGGAAAGAGCTCTGCTGTACCAGTAAGCTATGTATGTTTCACTAATCATCAGAGAAGTGCAAATCAAAATCACAATGAGATATCATCTCACACAAGTCAAGATGGCTATGATTAAAAAGTCGAAAAATAACAGATGCTGGCAAGGCTCTGGAGGTAGGGAACACTTACACACTGTTCATGGGAATGTAAATTAGTTCAGCCATTGTGGAAAGCAGTGTGGTAATTTCTCAAAGAACTTAAAACAGAATTACCATTTGACCCAACAGTCCCATCACTGGTTATATATCCAAAGGAATATAAATTGTTCTACCATAAAGACACATGCACACATATGTTCATTCCAGCACTATCCCCAGTAGCAAAGACATGGAATCTACCTAAATGCCCATCAATGGTAGACTGGATAAACAAAATGTAGTACATATACAGCATGGACTATTACACAGCCATAAAAAAGAATGAAATAATATCCTTTACATCCACATGGATGGAGCTGGAGGCCATTATCTGGAGCAAACTAATCTGGCAATAGAAAACCAAATATTGCATGTTCTCATTTATAAGTGGGAGTTAAATAGTGAGTACAAATGGGCACAAAAAAGGGAATAGTAGACACCAGGGCCTACTTGAGGATGAGGATGGGAGGAAGGAGAGGATTGAAAAACTATCATCTGTTGGGTACTATGTGTATTACCTGCATGACAAAATAATGTGTACACCAAACCCTGGTAGCACGCAATTTATGTATAGAACCAACCCGTATGTGTGTACCTGAAATTAAAAGTTAAAAAAAAAAAAAAAGAAAACTATGGATATAACTTCTTGCTGGATAGTTTTTGGCTTTGGGGAAGTCTTTCACTTTCTCATAAGACTTGCAAGAATTTATCTGACAATGAAATAAACCAGATAGTTTGGTGAATCCTTTCCAGCCATAATATTCCTGAATAGATGCCACCAGGCAGAACATGAATCATTACCAATAATAGTGGAAACAAACAAGTTAGACTACACTTGAATTCCATCCTGAAATGGAATTCGGGATATCAAGAAAATGGCTACAGAACAAAATAAAACCACTTTTACTTAGAGTCATTTAGAAAGGTTAAGAGCAAAAGTTAGTCGTTAATCACAGGTAGACTCTTGAGAGAAGAGAGAAAACCCTATTGGGAATATGGTGTAAACTGAGAACAGGGACTCATGCTTTTAATAAAGGCAGTTTTACATGGCCCAATTAAAAAAAAAAAAAAGTGTTTGAGAAAATTATCAGAAAAGATAGCAACAGCTCCCCAAAAAATGTATGACTAAATATTTGCCAAGTCATAGACCTCTCCAAAGAAGTACTGGTCTGTGCAGTAGGTAACAGATTTGTCCTTATTTCTTTTTTTTAAATCTCACATACTCATTCTTTTATTGTGTTGACAACCCTTAACATCTACTCTCCTAACAATTTCCAAATATACAATAAATTCTTATTAACTAAAGTCATCATGTTCTACAATAGATCTCTTGAAATTATCCCTCCTACCTAGCTCAAATTTTGTATCCTTTGACCAACATCTCTCTAATCCCCTGACCCCCTGGCCCCTGGTAACCATTGTTCTACTCTCTGCTTCTAAGACTTTGACTTTTTTAGGTTCCATAAGTAAGCAAAATGATGCAGTATTTGTCTTTCTGTGCCTGGCTTATTTCAACTAACATCATGTTCTCCAGATTTATCCATATTGTTGCAAATGACAGGATTTCCTTCTTTTTCAAGGCTGAATAGTATTCCATTGTGTATATGTACGCTTTCTTCATCCATTCATTGATGAACAATTAGGATAATTTCATAGCTTGACTATTGTGAATCATGTTGCAATGAACATTGGAGTGCAGATATCTCTTCAACATACTAATCATATTTACTTCAGATATATACTCAGTAGTTGAATTGCTAGATCATGTGGTAGCTCCATTTTTAGTTTTTTGAGGAACCTCTGTTTTGTTTTCCGTAATGGTTGTACTAATTTACATTCCCAACAACAGTGTATAAGGGTTCCTCTTTCTCCACATCTTCTCCAACACTTGTTTTTCATCGTTTTTATAATAGTCATTCTAACATGTATGAGGTGATATCTCATTGTGGTTTTAATTTGCATTTTCCTAAAGATTAGTGGTAATAAGCATATATTCTTGTGTCTGGTGGCCATTTGTATGTCTTCTTTTGAGAAATATCTATTTCAATCTTTAGCCCATTTTTTAACCATAAGTTGCTGGAAGAAATCATAGGGGAAAAGCTCCATGACATTGGTCCAAGCAAAGAATTTTTGGATTTTACCCCAAAACCACAGGCAACAAAAGCAAAAACAGATAAATGGGATTACAGCAGACTAAAAAGCTTCTGCATAGCAAAGGAAACAATCAACCGTGTAAAGAGGAAACCTACAGAATAGGAGAAAATATTTGCAAACCGTACATCTGATAATGGATTAATAACCAAAATATGTAAGGGACTCGAGCAATAAAATAACCAGATTAAAAACTCAGCTTTGTCCTCATTTCTAATAAACTAAACCAGTACATCTCAAACTTGAGAATTCTTTAACTCTGAAAATATATCCACTGAGTCCAGTGATGCAAACAGCCTATTGCCCTACGAATACACAAACATTACTTAAGATGAGCTCCTGACCAACACAAAAGCAGACATGAGCACTGAAATCACCACAATTGGTAAGGCAGACATGCAAATAACCCCAAGTATACTGGTATTTTTTTTAAGATTTTCATCCACATAAAATACTAAATTTAAAAATTATCATAGGGATTATATCCGTGGACCACAAAGGCTTGGGATTCTACTTTGAGAAACACCATACCAGGTCATACCAGCAAACAGCTAATTATGTTACAGGATTCCATTGGTGCCACTTCACCAGTCAGAAATCTCTGCAGCCACCGTGACCTCTGCCCAGAGCTTCATTCGGTCCTCCTGAGCTCACTCTGCCCGCTTGACCTGGCAGGAGGCACACAGCTCATGCCCTGGCCCTGATCTCACACCCACCACAGCTCCACACTCAACCCACAGCTGGAACGGGCATGCCATGAGCAGCTTCTGCAGTGGGCACCAGCATCTAGATGAGGGGAATGCGATGGCACCTGAAAACTCAGAGATGCCAGCAACTGCAAAGCCCCCAGGGATGTTATAGCTCTTGCTTGGGGAGTCCCAAGGTCTGGACTCCCAAGAGATATTGAGGCTTTTGTAGTTCAGCGAGTGGGAAGGAATGGTGCCCAACACCTTTTTCATTCCCATTACTCAGTGAACAGGAGGGAGCGGCACCTAGCAGCTCCACTTCTTCACACCTACAGCTGGGCAAATGGGGGTATGTTGCAGCTCTCTCTTCCTGCCACCCACAGCTCAGCGAGTTCTGGGTTCTTGTCCCACAACCAAGAGGAATAAGGGGCATGGACACCAGAGAGTGAGTAATGCAGAGGAGAATTTTATTGAGTGACTGAAGGAAAGCTCTCAACTGCAAGAGGGGGCCTGAAAGCAGGTCGCCCTCAGCTGCAAGAGGGGGCCAGAAAGCGGGTCACTCCCTGTAAGGCTAGTCCAGGATTTTTAAGGGCTCAGAACAGGGGAATGCATGTTGATTGGTCCATGGGTGGTCTTTGGAAAAAGCACCATTCAATTGATTAAAAGGCATCATTCAGAAGGAAACAATCCAGAGAGAGAGGGTAAGACAGAGACAAAAGTTCTCACTCCAGCCATGGACTCTATCCGGAACCAGCAGCTCAGTTTTCAGGCTTTAAACTGTCTTTGGCTTGAAGGTCAGGTTTCACCAGGGACCCATCCCTGTCTGCCTAGGAATTTATCTGTCCCCTGTCATTATCAATTTTAAAATATTTTATTACATCCATAAGTGACACTCTTGAAGAATAACCAAAGCCAAAATGTGAACAAAATACTTAAAATAGATTTTGTGGGGATGGCTATGAGTAATATCAGTATTTGGGAAAGTAGTGTTTACTATTAAGCACTGATTTACCATAGACATACAAAATCATCCACTACGCCTATTAGTTAATCTTTAGTATTTGAGAGGAAAAAAAAAAAAAAAAAAAAAAAGAACAGTTTACAAAGATATTCATACCACAATTTGGGCTTGTCCCTGCTCATTCCAGACTACAATAAATGTGAAAACTTTTGACATGTACGAGTTTGCAAGCCACTGACAAATAGTACTTAATGGAGCAGTTCTTTTAAAGCAAATCTCCCAAGGGTAGCATAATACAGAATAGAACTGAAATCCAAGTCAATGTCTTCAGTTGTAAATGAGTTTAGTCTAATTGGGTATTATTCATCACCAATATTTGAACTGCATCCTATTTTCCTTGTTGAATTTTTATATGTTAGAGAAGAAGAAAATTAAAATTGGATATCTATTTACCTGTGGAATTGCAAATAAATGTGAGATTAAGACCATTAACTTGTCCTTCAGAGCAATTTTGTCAGTATTAAAAGCACATGTATGTTAGAATGTGTTGAACTATTAAACTGCACATGGTTGGATTTAACTATGGAAGTCTCATCCAAGAGATTGAAGGAGAGATCGAAGGAATTATGTCAAGGCATCTAAAAATAGATTCCATCCTTACTCTCTTCCGCTACTGAATCAGTAAATGTCAGGAGGAGATTGAAAATCATGAAACTCTCATTTCAAATGAAGTAATTTCTACTAAAGATTATGTATTTCTCTTTTCCTCTGATTTTGGGGGGGGATAGAAATGAATTATGGTACACTGACCTTGAAGATATGGACAAAATGATTAAAATTATTTACTTTTCATCTTGATTTTTGATCTAACATGCACCAGAAAAAGGATCAGCATATTTTACTAGAAGAAAATTGTAGTGTCCCTATAAGATTCTCAGATATCCCTTTACCCCCCGTCACTTACTAGCTGTGAGAGGTTAAGCTAGCAATTTGATTAACTCTAGGTCTCAGTTCTTCCAGAAACAAAATGGGAATAATAGTATCTGTCTAGCGGCATCAGACTGGATCAAAAGAAGTTTCAAGAACCTTTTCAACATAAAAGATTTTTAGTCCATAGACTTTCCTAACAGTAAAGTTGAAGTTACTCTAGCCTATATAAGCATCCTTAAGAAACTAAACCATTCCACATTAAAATGATCATTGTAAAATTTAATGCAATTTATTTCAGAGAAATTCACATACAATACTCAATATAAACAAAGAATAGTCCAGATCCATTAGTGTCAGGCTCTATAAAAATAGTAACAGCTGAAAGATTTCAAAGTGATAATGTGAGAGCATAAGTTAGAGAAAATACAGATATAATATTATTAGTTGTAAGATGCTCACTCTTACCTCAGGAGATTGAATACTTAATTCTGAGGATTTGGTTTTAGTTTTTTTCATGAATATACAATAACTCAAAGTCAATGAAGGATAAATTAACTTTGAATATGTGCTACAATTCTTAAATTACATTGGGATAGAACATAAATGAATTAATTGACGAATAATGTTTACTTCAAATTGATGTTAACAATTTTTGTTCTTAATTGGCAGGAAAAAATGTTAGTATTACCATTAATTTTTCAATTTTTCTTTTAATAAATTCCAAACAAATAAAGGGGTGACCATAGAATGTCCAGAAATAAGTAATAAATCTAGATCTAGAAGAATGCAAGAAAGGAAAAAAAAGAAACCAGAATAAAATGGTACATAAAAGAAAACATAGAACTACATGATAGATTTAAAGCCAAATATATCAATAATTACAAACATTTTCATTAAAACGTTTCTTCTTTGGGTCTACCCCACTTATCAATGAGTCTTTGGTTTTGAGGTGCAATACAATTTCTAAACCACTCATTGTACCTTTTTTCCTCTCCATTCTTCATATTTATTAAACGTTATTATTTACTCTCCTATTTCCTGAACTTTCATTCTAGAGATCTTTGGCAAAGGTTCTTTATCCAAATAATGCTTTTTATTGAATTTTATGTCTCATATTAGTTTTATCAGCAACATTTTGGTGAGCTGCTTATAGCTTTGTTGTATATCATTTTTCTTAGTCTCTTGAATTTCATTTTCCTCAAAATCAAAATATAATCTAATAACTTATATAAAATATCAGCTTTTCTACACAGTGATTTTGCTGAAACAAAATCTTTGGAGTGTTAATTCTGTATCAGTAATAGGATGCTTATAACTGAGTTTCTGTTTTAAACTTGAAAGCTAAAGACTTCTTCATTCTCATCTTATTTCTTCCATCTGTTTTAATGTTTACGATAATGGTAATTTGCTTTTTTTCCCCGTTCCCTCTCATGTGTCTTTATAAAATTAAGTTAATAGTATGTTCTTTGATATATTCACTATTTTTACTATTTATATATTTATATATATATACTATTATATATTTTTACTATTTCAGACTCTTTACTCTTAGAGTTTCTTTATATTCCTCTGTCATATATTTGAAAATAGTTTTTCATTATATATATATGTAAGAGTAATATCAAAGATATCTTTTTATTTTTAAAAATAGTTGCAACTACTTTAATAGTTACACGTGGTTTTTAAAAATCAAATATTACCAAAAAATGCATCCAAAAAAGCACTTCTCCTCTCAACCACATGCCACCCCCAGTTACTGCCCTCAGACAGTAACTCTTCAACTATTTTGCTGTTTTTTATTTCCTCTGTGCTTCTAAATATGTGTATGCTGCTACTTCTGGATGTATCAGGTTTGTCATTACTTTTTGACTCCAATATGGTCGCCTTCACCTCATACCCTTTCCCTATCATCCCACTGGGGTCATAGTTAGTGCTCACATTGTCATGAGTCATATTCCTTACTTACAGAACTTTCCTTTACTTAGAGAACTTATAGAATTCTCTCCTCAATGCTCAAACATATCAAATAATACAGCAATTTCACCTTTTCTCCTTGTTGTCCTTTCTCCTGGAATAATCCATTCTTCTACTTGAGTTAGGATTTTTTTCTGACCCTCAGCATAGTTGTCATCCTGAAATTTTCATTGCTGTTTTCCTGTGCAGAATTTTCTGCTTTCTTCATCCCAAGTCCTCCTGTCACTTAGTTTATGCTCTTATTTTGCCAAAGCATCTAATCTAGGAACTCTCTGAGAGTAGGGCATGTATGAGTTAAACTTGGAGTTTTAACATATATAAATATTTCTTTATTTTTCCTCATTATACTTGATTAATAGCTCCTCTAAGTATAAAATTCAAGCTTGGAAAATATTTTCTTTAACAATTTTGAAGACTTGGCCTTATTATTTTCCTATTTCCAGTATTGATATTGAGAACTCCAAAGCCATTCTAATTTATTTGTATATAGCTGGTTTATTTTCTTGAAAGCTTTTAGGATCTTTACCTTATTCTTGTTTCTCTGAAATTTCACATGATATAAAATTGATATAAACCTTTAAAAAATTTATTGTCTTGGGCATTTGGTATGCCCTATCAATCTTGATTTGGATGCCCCGAGAGATTTTTGGAAACTTTTTGTCATTTAATTTTCTCCCCTACTTTTTTTCTGTTTTTGCTTCCTATGACTACTAGTGGTAAGCTATTGGCCCTCCAAGATAAACCCTCAAACTTTCCTCTGTCTATTATGTTCCAAATTATTTGGCATTTTGTCCAGCTTTCTGAGAAAATTTCATTAACTTAAAAGTTCAACTTAAAAGTTGAACTTTTTTTCAACTTTTAAATTCACCATTCTATTCAATCTTATATTTTGTCACTTATTTTATTTTTTAGGAGATTTTTTTGTTCTTCGATTGGTTCTCTTTTAGAGTACCTTGTTCTTGTTTCATGTTCACAGCATTTTTATTATCTGAGGACATTATTTATAAATTTATTTCGAGTTCTTCTCAATAATCTAAAGATTACATTTTTCCACTTGTTTGCCTGTTTGTTTTAATCTGCCTTTCAGTCTGGAGTCATTCTCTGAATGTCTAGTGATATGTAATTAAGCTTATATTTCAGAGTGAATTATTAAAACAGTATTTTGAAGGCTCCACATTTATGGTAGATGGCATTTGTTAACCCATGAGCTTCAGTATGGGTTGAACGAGAAGTCAGCCAGTCTTTTCACTGAGGCACCCTGAATTTAGTCTTTCCTCATGAAAATAATACTCCAATCTCCTGTTTGCATATAGTTGGCAGGAGAGTGCATATGCCTTTTAGTGGAGTTCAAAAATCAAAGTAGTGGGTAAGAACTGAAGATTTTACCATTCAGAATTTGGTATCCTCAAGTATACAACATCTTTGATACAATAAGCATCTGTTATAATTTTTGATAAGGAAAGAAATCTGGGGCACCAAATGTTTTATATACAGATTTTCAATAAAACAAATATATCTTGAAGATCAATAAAAGAAAAGGAAAAGAAAGGAAAATAAAATGAATTCAACTTTTTATTTTAAAATGTTTTGTTTCATTAGTTGTTTAATTTTTAAATCCTCTTAATTTTTTTCCTTTTGATGGAACACATACTCTAATAATTCCAGTAACTGTTTCTTTGAATGATTTAGAGATATCAGAAAATGTTTGAGAGAGACACTGAGGCCAGGCATGGTGGCACATGCCTGTAATCCCAGCACTTTGGGAGGCTGAGGCAGGCAGATTTCTAGAGGCCAGTCCAAAACAAGGCTGGCCAATATGGTAAGTACCTGTCTCTACTAAAAATACAAAAATTAGCCAGGCATGGTGGCAGGTGCCTATAATCCCAGCAACTCGGGAGGCTGAGGCAGGAGAATCACTTGAATCCAGGAGGCAGACATTGCAGTGAGCTGAGATCATACCACTGCACTCCAGCCTGGGTAACAGTGCAAGACTCCATATCAAAAAAAATAATAAATAAAAGGGCAGAAAGTGGATATAACATTAGTAACTGACTTAGCAGAGAGGAGAAAGCTACAAATAATGACTGCCAACTACTCTGACTTTCTTAGTTCTGCTCCCTGGGAAGATTGTTCCTGTCAGTGCTCTCGAAGCTCACTTTTGAGGAAGTCACTGGGGAAAAATTCTGTTAACATTAGCAGCTCCTTCCTATTGTTATTAATTTGAGGTCTCTGGATAGCAGCTAATAAACTGAGCCTTTGGTTTCCAGGGTTTATTTTTTCCAAATGCCAATCTTTCAGGCAAGTATTCAAAGCCAATGAGCATATGATGCTATGTAGAGACCTTGAATCTCCATGCCAGTCTTGCAATTCTTGTCTTATAAGCAGTAGACTTCAATATTCTACCTTCAATATTCAGACTTCAATCTTCTGATTTTATCTTGACTTCTAACTCAGTGCAAGATTGAAATGGTTAATTAGAAACAATATTCCCTTCCCAAACAGCATCCAAGTATTCTGGCAGCTCATCACCATTAGATCTACCTTGTGAGAAATATAAAAGGGAGTCCTTTAAGTTGAAACAAATTGACACTAACAATATGAAAACATAAAAAGGTATAAAACTCACCATAAAGGTAAGAATATAGTCAAATTCAAAATACTCAAATACTTTGATAGTATGTAAGTTAAAAGACAAAAGTATTAAAATATAGCTATAATATTTTAATGGATACACATATATAAATGATGTAAATTGTGACATCAATTATATAAACTGTGGAGGGAAGAGAGGTTGAAGTATGGACATTGTGTATATAGTCAAAGTTGTTATTATTTTTAAAAAGACTGTTAAAACTATAATATGCTTTATATAAGCCTCTGGGTACCACAAAGAAAAACATATAGTAGATACAGAAAAGACAGAGTGGAATCAATTTATACCACTATAAAAAAAATTGTTAAGTTACAAAGGAAGACAGCAAAAGAGGAAGAAAGAAACAAAGGAACCACACAACAGTCAGAAAATAACAAAATGGCAATAGTAATTTGTTACCTAATAATAAAAATTTTAAGTGTAAATGCATTAAATTCTCTAATCAAAAGACAGAGCAGATCAGTGGATTTTTTAAAAAATCCACATATATGCTGCCTACAAGAGACTCTCACTTTAGCTTTAAAGATACACATAGGCTGAAAGTGAAGGGATGAAATAATGATAATCTTTGCAATCGTAACCAAAAGACAATAGGTAGCCATACTTATATCACACAAAATAGGCTTTAAGCCAAAAAACACAAATAAATTTTAAGTAAAGAGAAAAAGAAGGTGATTATATAATTATAAAAGGACCAGATCATCAACAGAATAAATTATAAATATATATGCACCCTACATTGGAACACAGAAATATATAAAGCAAATATTAACAGAACTAAAGGGAGAGATAGACAGCAACATAATAATAGCAATAGAGGACTTCAATACCCCATATTTAATAATGGATAGAAAAATCAATCAGGAAACAGCAGACTTCAACAACACTATACAACAAATGGACTTAACAGACATATAGATAACAATCCATCCAACATCAGCAGAATACACATTCTTTACAAGCACACACAGAATATCATCCAGAATAGATCATGTATTAGACAACAACATAAGTCATAACAAGTTTAAGAAGACTGAAAAAATATCAAGTATTTTCCAACTACAATTATATGAAACAAGAAACCAGTAACAGAAGGGAAGTTACATAATCCACAAATGTATGGAAATTAAACAATATGCTTCTAAATAACCAATAAGTCATTAAAGAAATCAAAAGTGAAATAAAAAAATATCTTGAGAAAAAAATGAAAATGAAAACACAACACAGTAAAACTTATGGAAAATAGCAAAAGCAGGTCTAAAAGAAAAGTTTCTAGTGATAAATGCCCACATTAAGAAGAAAGAAAGATTTCCATAAACATCCTAACTTTATACCTCAAGAAACTAGAAAAAGAACAAACTAAGCCCAAAGTTAATGGAAGAAGAAAATGATAAAGATCAGTACAGAAATAAATGAACGAGAAACTATAAAAACAATAGAGAAGATCAACGAAGAAAGGATTTTGAATGTTTACAACACAAATAAATAATAAATGTTTGAAGTTATACATATGCTAATCATCATAGTTTAATCATTACACATTGTGTACATGTATCAAAATATCACTCTGTATCGTATAAATATGCACATTACATGTCAACTAAAAATAAAATAAAATTCATTATTTGATTCTATTTTAAAAACGATCAATAAAACTAATAGCTGATTTTTTGAAACAAACAAAATTGGCAAGACTTTAGCTAGACTAGCTGAGAAAAAATGAGAGAAGATTAAAATAATTAAAATTATAAATGAAGGAGGTGACGTTACAACTGATGTTGCATAAATTTTTAAGGGTCATAAGAGATTATTATGAACAGGTCTATGCCAAAAAACTAAAAACCTAGAGGCAATGGATAAATTCCTAAATATTTACAACCTACCAAAACTGAATCATGAAGAAATAAAAAAACCTGAACAGGGCTGGCACAGTGGTTCACACCTGTAATCGGAGCACTTTGGGAGGCCAAGACAGGAGGATTGTTTGAGCCCAGGAGTTCAAGACTAGCCTGGGCATCATGGCAAAACCCCATCTGTATAAAAAATACAAAAATTAGCTGGGCATGATGGCACATGGCTGTAGTTCCAGTTACTCTGGAGTCTGGGATGGGAGGACTGCTTGAGCCTGGGAAGTTGAGGATGCAGTGAGCCATGATCATATCACTGGACTCCAGCCTGGGTGACAGAGCAAGACCCTGTCTCAAAAAATAAAACATAAAATAAAAATCTGAACAGTTATAAGTAAGGACATCGAATCAGTAATCAAAAACCTCCTGAGAAATAAAAGCTCAAGACCAGATGGCTACATGGGTGAATTTTACCAAACATTTAAAGAAGAATTAATGCCAATCCTTCTCAAACTCTCCCAAAAAATGGAAGAAGAAGAAACACTTCCAAACTCATTTTAATGAGTCAGCATTACTCTGATGATACCAAAGCCAAATAAAGACACTGCAAGTAAAGAAAATTGCAGGCAGGCTGGGCACAGTGGCCCATGTCTGTAATACTAGCACTTTGGGAGGCCAAAGCAAGTAGACCACTTGAGCAGTGGCCCACATCTGCAATACTAGCACTTTGGGAGGCCAAAGCAAGAAAAGCTCAAGACCAGAAAAGCTCAGAAGTTCAAGACCAGCCTGGGCAACATGATGAAACCCCATCTCTACAAAAAATACAAAAGTTAGCCAGGCATGGTGGCATGAGCCTGTAGTCCCAGCTACTGGGGAGGTTAAGGTGAGAGGATTGCTTGAGCCCAGGAGGTCAAGGCTGCAGTGAGCCTCAATCATACCACTGCACTCCAACCTGGGCAACAGAGCAAGACCCTATCTAAAAAAAAAGAAAGAAAGAAAGAAAGAAAATTTAAAAAAAAGAAAAAAGAAAGAAAACTGCAGGCTAATAACCCTGATGAACATAGATGCAAAAATCCTCAACAAAATACTAGCAAACCAAATTCAATGGCATATTAAAACAATTATGGATTATTATCAAGAAAGACATATCCCAGAGATGTGATGATGGTTCAACATACACAAGTAAATATGACATATCATATTAAGAGAATACAGGATAAAAATCATATCATCATTGCAATGAATGCAGAAAGAGCATTTGACAAAATTTGACATCCTATCCCAATAAAAACTCAACAAATTAGGTATGTAGAAGAAACGTAACTCAGCATAATAAAAGCCATATATGACAAGCCCACAGCTAACATCATACTTGATGGTGGAAAACGAAAAACTTCTATCTAAGATTGGGAACAAGACAAGGATGCTCACTGTCCCTACTTCTATTCAATGTAGTACTAGAAGTCCTAGCCAAAGCAATTAGGCAAGATTTAAAAAGTGAAAAGACATTCTACTCAAAAAGAAATAAGTACATGACATTATTTTATATATAGAAAACCCCAGGGAAGCCGAGGCGGGCAGATCACGAGGTCAGGAGATCGAGACCATCCTGGTGAACACAGTGAAACCCCGTCTCTACTAAAAATACAAAAAAATTAGCCAGGTGTGGTGGCAGGTGCCTGTAGTCCCAGCTTCTCAGGGGGCTGAGGCAGGAGAATGGCGTGAACCCGGGAGGCAGCGGAGCTTGCAGTGAGCCGAGATCACGCCACTGCACTCCAGCCTAGGCGACAGACTAAGACTCCGTCTCAAAAAAAAAAAAAGAAAGAAAACCCTAAATACTCTACAAAAATTAAAAGATTTTTAATTACAAAAATCTTTTTTCTTTGTAATTAAAAGATAAATACAAAAATACAAAATAAATAAATAAATAAAAAGATAAATACAAAAATTAAAAGATTTTTGTAGAGTATTTTGTAGTTAGAGCTAATAAATTTTGTAGTTAAAGCTAATAAATGAATTTAGTAAAGGTACAGGGTACAAAATCAAAATACAAAAATCAGTTACATTTATATTCACTAACAACAAACTATCTGAAAAAGAAATCAAGAAAACAATCTCATTTACAGTAGCATCAAAAAGAATTAACTATTTAGGAATGAATTTAACCAGGTAAGTGAATGAAGACCACAAGAGGTTGATGAACAAATTTGAAGAAGACATAAATGGAAAGACATCCTGTGTTCATGGATTAGATGAATAAATATTGTTAAAATGTCCACACTATCCTAAGCAATCTACAGATTCAATGCAATCCTTATCAAAATTCCAACAGTATTTTTCACATAAACAGAAAAAAATCCTCAAATTCATATGGAGCCATGAATAGCCATGGAGACCCTGAATAGTCAACACAATCTAGAGCAAGAACGAAACTGGAGGCATCACACTACCTGATTTCAATATAGGTACAAAACTATTGTAATCAGAACAGCATCGTGTTGGCATAAAAACAGACATACAGACCAATGGAGCAACACAGATAGCCCAGAAATAAATCCATGCATTTAGAGTCAATTGATCTTCAATGAAGGTGCCAAGAACACAGAAGAGGAAAGGATAATCTCTTCAATAACTAATATTGGGAAAACTAAATATTCACATACAGAATAAAATTGGCTCTTATGTTATACCATATATAAAAATTGACTCAAAATGGATAAGATTTAAAAAACTCTGAAACTCTTAAACTACTAAAAGATAACATAGGTAAATGTCTTCTTGACATTAGTCTTGGAAACCAGTTTTTTACACATGACTCCAAAAGTACAGGCAAGAAAAGCAAAAACTAATGCAAATGGCATTACATCAAACTAAAAAGCCTCTGTACAACAAAGGAAACAATCAACAGAGTGAAGAGATAATCTGTTAAATGGGAGAATATATTTGAAAATCATAAATCTCATAAGGTGTTAATATCCAAAATACATAAGGAACTCAAACAACTCAATAGCAAGAAAACAAATAACCTGATTTTAAAATGGGCAAAAAACCTAAATAGACATTTGTCAAAAAAAGACATACAAATGGCTAACAGGTTCACTAAAAACATCACTAATCATCAGGGAAATGCAAGTCAAAATCACAATGACATATTACCTCATACCTTTTAGAATGGCTATTATCAAAAAGATGAAAGATAACCAGTGTTGGTGTGGCTGTGGAGAAAAGGTAATTCTTGTACACTGTTTAGGAGTGTAAACCGGTACCACTTTTGTGGAAAGTAGTATGGACGTTACTGAAAAAACTAAAAATAAAACTACCATGTAATCCAGCAATCTCACTACTGCATATACATTCAAAGAAAATGAAATTAGTATGTTGAAGAGATATCTGCCTTCCCATATTCATAGCAGCATTATTCACAGTAGCCAAGATATAGAATCAACCTAAGTGTCCATCAACAAATGAATGTAAAAAGAAAACTGATACACACATACATACACAAATAGAATAATATTCAGCTTTTTTTTTTTTTTTTTTTTTTTTTTTTTTTGAGACAGAGTCTTGCTCTGTTACCCAGGCTGGAGTAGAGTGCTGCCATCTCGGCTCACTGCAACCTCCACCTCCCAGGCTCAAGCTATTCTCGTGCCTCAGCCACCCAAGTGGCTGGGATTACAGGCATGCACCATCACATGCAGCTAATTTCTGTATTTTTAGTAGAGACGGGTTTATGCCTGTTGGTCAGGGTGGTCTCAAACGCCTGACCTCAAGTGATCCACCTGCCCCAGCCTCCCAAAGCACTGGGATTACAAGCATGAGCCACTGTGCCGAGACTACTCAGTCTTTAAAAAAGAAGAAAATCCTGTCATTTGCAACAACATGGGTGAACCTGGAGGACATTATGCTAAGTGAAATAAGCCGGCCACAGAAAGACAAATACTGCATAATCTCCCTTATATAGAGAATCTTAAAAAGTTGAATTCAGAGAAACAGAGCAGAATGGTAGTTGCCAGGGGTTAAGGAGTAGGGAACATGGAGAAATGTTGGTCAAAGGTATAAAGTTTAAGTTGTGCAGGACGAATACATTCTAGAGACCTAATGTACAGGATGGTGAATATAGTTAATAATACTGTTATATACATGAAATTTGCTGAGTAGATCTTAAGTGTTCTCACCACCCCCTCTCCCCAAAAATGAAAGATAACTATTGTGAGATGGTAGATATTTTTATTAGCTTGATTGTACTCATTTCACAATGTATATGAATATCAAAACATTGTGTTGTACATTGTAAATATATACAATTTTTATGTAAATTATACCTCAATAAAGCCTGGGTGGGAGAGGATAAATGATCAAGAGCCATTAAGGATGCTTGTGGCTTCCATACTGGAAGGACTTAGGCTGTGTGTATGTGTGTGTGTGTGCGTGTGTGCGTGCACACGCAGGAGGTAACAGCCTGGCTATTCAACTTTCCCCAGAGAAGATCACTTTTGTCCTTCTTTACCTGGTTCTCATGTAATCAACAGTATAGATATCTGTAATTAAGATATTTATGAGAGGATTTATTGGCAAATGGAACAAAATCCAGCACCTGTGCAATCTTAAGACATCCATTATTTGAGCGACAAACTAATGGATATACCTGCTACCTCATCATCTAGAATGTTCCAGTACTATCCTTGTATTATGTAAGCTTAAGTAGTAAAGTGCCTGGATGTCATGTCTTCTGCTTGTTTGAAGGGTTATTATGAGAACTGCTTTGTTAAACAGCAAAAAAAAAAAAAGAAAAGAAAAGAAATGAAAAAGAGAAAGAAACTTACTTTTCACCATATATTCTTCTATACTTCTAAAATTTTGTACTATAATTGTGACTTATTTGTTAAAAGTATTTTTATACACTGAATTTATCATCCTCCTCATGAACCCACCTATCCCACCTTAGGAATTTTTCTTTTAGTAAAAAGCATCACCATTCACCTAGTCACTTATACTAGACATGTCAATATTTTCTTCAACTTTTATGTCAGCCTCAATATTTACATCTCACAAAGCACCAAATCAAGTCATTTTTTATAAGACTGATTTGCATATCTAGTCCCTCTATCCTTATTGTCACTACTTCATTTCAAGCCTTCCAAATGTCTAGTGGGACTAATGAGATGGTCTTTTGTCTGGTTTTTCCTCCATCAACTCCTCCTAGTTCCTGTCCACTTTCCAAAATTGCCACTAGTTATAATTTGAAAACAATTTGAATGCGTCACGACTTCTTATAAGGCCTCCACATAGATGCTTGATAAATATCCTATTCATTTGAGTTGATGGACTGAAAAAAAAAAAACTGCAAAAAGAAAAATTTTATGAAACAAACTAAAAATCAGGCCAGATGCAGTGGCTCACACCTATAATCCTAGCACTTTGGGAGGGCAAGGCAGGCAGATCACTTGAGGTCAGGAGTTGGAGACCAGACTGACCAACATGGAGAAACCCTGTTTCTATTAAAAATAAAAAATTGGCCAGGTGTGGTGGTGCATGCCTGTAATCCCACCTACTCAGGAGGCTGAGGCAGGAGAATCTCTTGAACCTGGGAAGAGGAGGTTGCAGTGAGCTGGGATCGCACCATTGCACTCCAGCCTGGAAAGCAAGAGCAAAACTCCATCTCAAAGAAAAAAAAAATCAAAAATGCTAGGATTTCTTTTCAGATTTTCTATTAACTTGGCAAGCCTAGAAAAAATTTATCTTTTTGAATCCCAATTTTGTCAATATAAAAATAAATATACCACACTAACTGACAAGAGAATTTGCTAATGATTGCAGAGCATATGGAAGGTTTAAATTAAGCTCCAAAACATTTATTAAGTCATGGGTTTCAGTTGCCTGCTTAATTACAGGCAATTTACAATTTACAATTTACAGTGAACTATTCTCCATTTGTTTTGAGAAGCTGTCAAATAGATGTTTGAATTATACTATAATCTGGGCAACTATAATTTAGTGATTGCTACATTTGAATTTTAAGTATATTTGAGTATGTATTAAGTCAGAAATCTAATCCAAAAAACACATACTTTAATAGGCTGAGCTTTATTTAAATTTTAGAAATTCAAAGAAAAGGGGCAGAAATGTATGTGACATTAGATTTTATGCTTGGTTAGTATTTAGGAAAACAGCAACCCAGAAGCAAAGTCAACAATAAATCTGAAAAGAAACAATTTCAGAAACAATAACACTTTGTACACTAAATAGGGAGACATGTATAGCAGCAAAATTGGCAAAACTTTTTTATCCAAAGAGAATGGAAAAATAGAAATATTTACAATGAAAGTGAAAATAAAAGTATGCATGCTCTTTAAAATTGCTGTAATGGTTCTTTATCCTCCCTACCACAAAGGGCTCCATCAGTAGACAAAATTTCCTCCACTTTTGTGGAAAAGACATCACAGACTCAGAGTCTAAAATAAACCTTTCTCAGCCAGGCACAGTGGCTCATGCCTGTAATCCCAGCACTTTGGGAAACCAAGGTGGGCGGATCACTTGAAGTCAGGAGTTTGAGACCAGCCTGACCAACATGGTGAAACCCCATCTCTACTAAAAATACGAAAATTAGCCGGGTGTGGTAGCATGTGCCTGTAGTCCCAGCTCCTACTCGGGAGGCTGAGGCAGGAGAGTCGCTTGAACCCAGGAGGTGGAGGTTGCAGTGAGCTGAGATCATGCCACTGCACTCCAGCCCAGGCAACAGAGTGAGACTTCATCTCAAAAATAAATAAATAAAAATAAAATAATAAAATAAAATAAACCTTTCTCATTTATTAAGGATGGTATTGCATGAAGAAAATGGAGAAGGAACTTACTAACCAATAGTTGGAGAGCTACCATATCCATTAAAACCTCAAAATTACAGGTTTCCTTTCATCTATAGGTAGAAGTTAAGACTCCTTCAGAAAACTGCCTTGTATTTGGCTCTTCCGGCAGAAGTAGTTCTCCTTACACCCACACAGTGGAGGAGGGGCTTTATCTTACTAAGTGGAGGGAAAATGCTGTGATATTAGGAGGAAGAAAGGATAGTCACAAGTTAGCAAATGCCAAAACCTTATGTTAAGGGATGCTGATACCATAGTCTTGAAAAGGGCCACAGTGTTTGTCCAGTAAAACATTAAAGGTCTATTATTTGTTTAGACTAGCTTTATTCCTCTAACTGGTAGGTTACATCATGCTTAGCAGCTCTTCTATTTTGAGGAGGGTAGGGTTGGTTTCTTCATCCTCCCTCTCCTCTGACACCCACCCCCACCTGAATGGCTACTCAAATTACACATGAAATACCTGTGTATACATGCTTTACCCATCTATTAATGTTTTTCATCAAAGCAAAAGACACTTGAAAGAGAGGAACATGAGAAGTCAGCTCCTCAGAACTTTCCCAGTCCAGAGCAGAAGTTGGAAGTTTATTGGAATCTCTGTGCAGTTCTCCCATATTCCCTCTGAACTCAGTCTGTGCAGACGCCAATGGGAATGCCCTTTCCCCTCTAGGCTGAAGCTGTTACAAGGAAGTAAAAACCTGGGGACTCCAATCTCACTCAAATTTAACTTGAAAAATATATTCTTTGATCCATTAATAAATTGTTGCAATAACTTTCAAAGAGCCTGTGAATAATATTTGGTCCTATTTGCAAACTTAATTAAAAATATTGCAATGTTATAAATGAATTTATTAAAGATCTCTTTTACTATATAAAGATTTTTAAAATGACAATTTCCCTTTTAACTACTTTTCTCAAGTAAAACCTCCATAAGCACTAAATAATACTAATGTATCTAACAAATTAAACTTTTAATAAGCTGAATCTAAACTTCTCTTGTTTTTTATTAATTATAAATTTAGTAAGATATCAACTTAAGATCATAAGTCTCAACTACTTAATTGGATACTGCAAATTAGAGCTATAAGGCTGACTGTATTTGACCAAGTGTATGACAAGTAACAATGCATGTTACTTATGTATGACAAGTAACAATGGTAATGGCAAATACTTATATAGTGCCTGTCATGTGCCAAACACTGTTACATTGAATTCAACACAATTTTATGTTGTATTGAATTCAACACTGTGCAAAACATAAATTGTGTTGAATTTAATTTTTTGTGTATGAATTACTTGAATGGGTTTTTGTGTGTGAATGTCTATTTCCAGAAACAGTCTATATCCATGTGCCAAACACCGTACAAAAGGCTATAAAGTAACAAATACGTAAACAGTTTTGACTACTTGAACCCACCTATATTTAATGTTACATTTTTCCACAGCTAGGGGAAGCATACTAGTTAGTGAAGACAGTTTTCATTTCATTTGTTAGTTATACTCTAAGATATTTTTGCAAGAAAGTAAGAGATGGAGACATTCAAAGCAATTTCTCTCATAACCAACAGAGAAAACTGTGACATCACTGACATCATCCCAAGTAATTCTGAGTTACCTTCTCAGCATGCTTGAAAGTACTGATAGCCAGAGATTTAAACCAAGACACTAATGAGAGTATTGATGATGACGCTGATGGAATTCACTAAGTTATGTGTTGCAACTTACTACAACATAGGCTTCAGAACTTGAAAAGAATAAAGAGGTTGCCTTTAGGAGTCTGAGGCCATATCCTTAGACTCAATTTATGTAAGTACTCCCTGATTATTTTGCATACACTCAGAAATTTAATGGCTCCCATTGAGATTCTTCACTCTGAAGACTTGTAAATGCATCTCTCCTTATAACTTAAAGACTGCAAAAATCCTCCTAGCAAAGGACCAAACATTCAAATATTAAAGGAATCACAGTACCCAGGTTCTTTATGCTGTAACTAAACCTAAAAATTATACTATTTAAAAACAAGTAGGTCATTGAGGCCAACAAACATGAAAATACTAACATCATTAATGTTAGTATTTCAACATCACTAATAAACAGGGAAATGCAAATCAAAACCATAATCTGATACCACCTTATTCATGCAAGAATGGCCATAATCAAAAAACCAAAAACCAGTAGACACTGGTGTGGATGTGATGAACAGGACACACTTCCACACTGCTAATGGAAATGTAAACTAGTACAACCAATATGGAAAATGGTGTAGAGAGTCCTTAAAGAACTAAAAGTAGAACTATCATTTGATCCAGCAATCCCACTACTGGGTATCAACCCAGAGGAAAAGAAGTCATTATATGAAAAAGATACTTGCACACGCATGTTTATAGCAGCACAATTTGCAATTGCAAAATGTGGAACTAACCCAAATGCCTATCAATCAACGAGTGGATAAAGAAACATATATATACACACACACGTATATATACACATATATGTATATATGTGTGTATACATGTGTATATATGTATATGTGTGTATATATGTATACATATATGTACATATGTATACATACATCTATACCTATACATATATGTATATATGTATACATACATCTATACCTATATATATGTATTTATGTATACATATATTATATATGTATATATGTGTATATGTGTGTGTGTGTGTATATATATAACACAATGGAATACTACTCAGCCATAAAAAGAACAGAATTAGTGGCATTTGCAGCAACCTGGATGAGAATGGAGACTATTATTCTAAATGAAGTAACTAAGGAATGGAAAACCAAACATCATCTGTTCTCACTCAGAAGTGTGAGCTAAGCGATGAGGATGCAGAGGCATGAGAATGACACAGTGGACTTTGGGGACTCAGGGGGAAAGGGTGGGAAGGGGGTGAGGGATAAAAGACTATAAATAGAGTGCAGTGTATACTGCTCGGGTGATGGGTGCACCAAAAGCTCACAAATCACCACTAAAGAACTTACTCATGTAACCAAATACTACCTGTTTCCCAAGAACCTATGGAAATAAAAAAATTAAAAAACAAAAACAGTAGGTCATTGAAAAAATGAGTGACTCAATAAACCACAACCAGTCCCATATGTTACTCTCCTAGACCCGTCACAAGAATGATGGTGCACTCTGATTTCCCCATTGTCATAGGGGCTGTTCGGGAAGTATAACTAAAAACAAAATCTATTCCCAACCTAGAAATCCTCTCCGCAAAGATAGAAAAAGAAAAAGAATACTTTTATTATTGAATAAACATTAAACCAGAATGTAATGCATATCACAGGCAATCTGCTAAGAGATTACAAGGCAGCTAGGTGCAACCCATTACATACCTCATTCCAAGATAAACAAATAACTAGTCCTCAAGTAAGAGGATTTGACAGCACCCTTTGTTCCACATGGTTCATCCTAACTTTACCTGGTAATTAGGGTGACCATCTGTGTTAGCTGACTATCCCCGGCAGAAGCAAGCTTCTCATATTTGATAAAAGGAGGTACTTTTGCAACTTGGAGCAAGGAGCCCCCGAAGCTAGGCTCCTACCCTTTCACAGAAAGTGGAAGAGAGGGGTGCTATCTTCCTTGTTGTTTATGTTTCAAAGAGGTGGTGCCTGGGTTCTTGAGAAAGATACTTGGGTCATAAAGTAAACGAAAGGTCTATCTAGCTTTCGAAAGGCTTTATATACATTTCAAGAAGAAGAGAAAGTACTTACAAGTTTCCTAAAGTAAATGCTCTAAGAAGGGGGAAACAGAGGAATCTCTTTCCTCATTTTCAAGAGAGAAGCTTCTTACTTTGTTTTTGTTTCTTTGTTTATTTTTCTTTTTTTTTTTTTTTGAGACGGAGTCTCACTCTGTGGCCCAGGCTGGAGTGCAGTGGCGCGATCTCCGCTCACTGCAAGCTTCGCCTCCCGGGTTCAAGCCATTCTCCTGCCTCAGCCTCCCGAGTAGATGGGACTACAGACGCCACCACCACGCCTGGCTAATTTTTTGTATTTTTAGTAGAGACGGGGTTTCACCGTGTTAGCCAGGATGGTCTCGATCTCCTGACCTTGTGATCCGCCCATCTCGGCCTCCCAAAGTGCTGGGATTACAGGCGTGACCCACCGCGCCCGGCCCCCTTACTTTTTAAAATAAACTTTAAAGCAGTTTTAGGTTGATGTAAAGTTGAATGGAAGGTACAGAGATTTCTCATATACCCTCTGCCACCACATATATACCACCTGCCTCACTGTAAATATCCCACATCAGACTGGAACATTTGTTACAATAGATGAATCTATAATACACTGACACGTGATTATCATCCAAAGTCCATAGTTTACATTAGGGGTCACTCTTGGTGTTGTACATTCTATGGGTTTGACAAACATATAATAACATATATCTATCATTATAGTATTATGCAGAGTAATTTCACTACTTTAAAAATCCTCTGTGTTTTGCCTATTCGTCTCTCCCTCCCCACTAGCCCCTAGCAACCACTGATCCTTTCACTATCATCTTCACAGTTTTGCCTTTTCCAGAATGGCATACAGTGAAAATTACACACTTTGCAGCCTTTTCAGAGTAGCTTCACTTGATTCCTCCCTGTCTTTCATTTAAGATTCCTCCATGTCTTTCCATGGTTTTATAGCTCATTTATTTTTAGCACTGAATAATGTTCAATTGTTTGGAAAGCCTCTTATTTTTAATTTTGACTTGTCCTTATGGAGTAATTCTTGCTAGTGTAGGACTGCCAGAAATAATGCAGAACTGGTCCTAGGCAACAAACATTTGTAGAATCCATCTTATTGAAATAACTTCCAGCTCCTCCCAAAACTTCATCAAATGCCTCCCACCTGGAAAGTGTTGTCCCCACATCACCAGTGAAGTAATCTAATACCATCCTATGCCATCCAACACTAATAATCTTACTACAAATACATCTAATATTAATAGTAATCTAATATATTTGATCTAATACTAATTTCTAATTTAATATCCAATATTTAGTATGTAATATAATGTAATACCAATCTCATACTAATTTAATACTAATATTATATTCTTGTTACTAACATATCTAATATTAACACTAATACTCTCATCTCATAGTTTATACAGAGTATATTCACAGGCATCCACAGGGTACCAAGGACTCTTCTATCAGATTGCTTCAATGCAAAATTGCTAAATTCTCTGAATCCTCAGGAAGACATATCCTAGAAATGATGAATTTAAAATACCCAGCGTCCCTTCAGAAGAAGTTCTCTTCTCCAGTGGAGGTTGTCGTTCTTATAAAGTGATTAAAAACTCCTTCCCAGGAGAAGCCTATTTCACTGAAAGAAACTCTTGCAACAACCAAATCTTAGCTTCAGTAACTGGAAATAGAATAAACTGGAGTAAATTTTCCCTAGGACTAAACCTGCATTGTTAAAAGCCAGAGGGTAGAGAATTGTTTATATTAGAATTAAATAATTCTTTTGTAGCAGGAAGCAAAGTGTAGAAACTGAAATTTAAATAAACATAACTGTAAATAATTCTTGCACATTGTTAATGTTTGTTTTACATGTTAAAGCATTTATTCAGTCAAAAAAATCCTTGGGTGCTGTGATTCATACAGGCACATTACATATTTATTGAAGTAGACACTTTGTTCAGAGGTTTCAGGGTCTTAATCATATTGATCTCTTTGGAAAGATACCCTCCAAAAAAATTTTCAAATGTTTAACTAAAAACCTGAAGATTTTATAGAAAGAAGGTGTTTTAAAAATTGTGTTGAACTCAATTTTTTGTGTATGAATTACTTGATTGGGTTTTGAATGAATTACTTGATTGTGTATGAATGTCTATATCCAGAAATATACAATAATATACTGATGTGTGTTTTATGAAGCTAAAATTATATGTATTATGTGTTTTAAAACTAGTAATTTTTTTTTTTTTTTTTTTTTTTTTTTTGCTGGCTTAGTCTTAAACCTAAAAGAGGAGTTAATTCTAGACTGATAAGAAAAATGGCTAAGGAAATGCTAAAAGCTTGACTGCTCCCAGCCCTAAAGGTTAAAAACAAAGGCAGTAGCAGAAAATCATGCCTAATACCAAAAGCTACATTCTAGAAGGATGGGGATCAAAGCAACCACTCTCCCTCTTTCTTTAAAAATTAAAATTAAGGCTGGGCCTAGCAGTTTACACCTATAATTTGGGAGGCCAAGGCAGGCAGATTGCTTGAGCCCAGGAGTTCAAAATCAACCTGGGCAACATGGTGAAACCCCATCACTACCAAAAAAAGATTTAAAATTATGGATGGACCTGGAGGCCATTATCCTAAGCAACATAACACAGAAACAGAAAACCAAATATCACATGTTCTCACTTATAAGTGGGAGCTAAATCTTGATTACACATAGACATAAAAATGGGAACAATAGATACTGCGGATTCCAAAACAAGGGAGATTGGCAGGGTGGCAGGGATGGAAAACTTCCTATTGGGTACCATGTTCACTATCTGTGTGATGGGATCAATAGAAGCCCAAACCTCAGCATCACACAATATACCCTTGTAACAAACCTGCATATGTACACCTGAATCTAAAACAAAAACAGAAAATTTTAAAAGATTTTAAAAATAAAAATAAATGTAAAAACTAAAAAATTAAAGATAATGCAGACAACTGTCTTATTTGTGACTATAACACAGTGCTTGACATGTAGAAAGTGGGCAATAAACTTTAGTTGTGATTATCATGATCACTATTACCCTTGCAATTATACAATCCATAAATATTTGTAAGGCTAAAATCACTCCAAAATGTCTAAGTCACTTTGGAAATCATAACTAGGTAAGATGTCTTAGCCTAATTCTTAAAATAAAGCAGCTTAATTAGAACCTAGCCAAAATATCTGAAAAGAAGAAAAAAATTAAAACTCTCCCAATATCTAATGTCGTTCTTCCTGAATTCAAACTTTGAATTAAATGCCTTGCAGCCAAAGTATTTAAATAATGATTGAATATATATGAGACAATTATTTAAGTCACAAATCAGCAAGAGCAACTACAATAACCAGAAATAACTCTTGAGTAAACACCCATAACTGCTACATCAACAGACCCACCTTCCCCACAGAGGGACTTGCTAACAATAAACAGCTTCCCAAATGAGCTTTGGAATGATGTGTTTCCAAGGTGTAAAGGCTAGAACAAGCTGCAAATGAGATGTAGGAGGTTAGGTTTTGTTTCCTGTATTTGGACTCTGCTCACATTCTTGGCTGCTGATCAATTTCTGGGTGGGGGGAAACATATGTTGGATAAATCCTGACAGCCTAGGTTTGCTTGAGAGACAAAGTAAAATAAGCATGGAGTTCAATGACCCCAGGGAGGTTTCAGGAGTGCTCATTTTAAAACGTTAAATCTCTAGGCAGAAAGAGAAGAGGGCACAAGCCCAATTGTACCACTGGAATAATTGTTATTAATGATCATCAAAAGTGTCCTTTCTTTGTTGCTGTTCTGGGACATTAATACTACTACACAATGAGTTGCTGCATTGTTTCCAAGAAGAATCAACTCATCCTTTTGTAACACTTAATCGCATGCCAAAACTCACTTAGAAATTACAGAAAGAAAGAAATAACAGCTTTGCAAGATGGAGGGATATTGAGGAATCAAACCACTGTAGCTACTTTCACAAATCACCTCCTTCACAGGCTCTGTTAATAAAGAAGACAGAAGCTTTATTGCAAATCTGTTTTTTTTAAAAAAAAAACCTTATAAATACTGTATCTTCTCTAATGAACGAAGAGAAAGTGTTTAATTTCCACCATGAAAGTATTTCCAATTCGCCATGAAAATAAAAAATAGTAAAGGAGAAACAGAGGAATAATTTTTTCCCAAGAGCAGGAAAAAATAATTACAGTAAAATGATAAAGATAACAATGATAGTAATATCAATTGAATAACTACAACATGCAAGGCATTGCGCCCATTTATTTTAATCCCTATCAAAGTTTTATACTGTAAACATTCTTTGTCTCCAGTTTTCTGATGGAAAGGTCAACTCATATATGGTAACTGTTTTAGTTAGGGTAAGTAATACTATCTTTCTGATAAAGCCCAAAATTCCTGTAGCTTAACACAATAAAAATTTATTTCTAATTCATAGCATAGTCCAATGTAGGAATATTTGTTAAGCAATCTTCCACAAGGTCATGCAAGAATTCAGGCTCTTTCCCTCTTATAATATTGACATATCCTAGGACCTTAGGGTCTATAAATCACACCACATCCACTAACATTCCTTTGGCTAAAACTAGCTGTATAGTCACATCTAATTACAAGGGAGTCTAAGAAACAAGAGCACCCTGCCCAAAAGGAAAGAAAAGAGAAGGAGCTCAAATTTGGCACCAAACAACTTGTCCATGGTTACAGAATGAGTGGGTTTCAGAGGTGTGACTTGAATAATACAAAATAAGCACAGTGATGAAAAAGAACAGCAAGACATTCCCCTCATGGAACTTATAGTCTATAAAGACAAGCATTAATTACACACAAAAGTAAGGTTGCAACCATAAGGAGTATAATAAAATAGAAGGACCTGGGCTATGAAAGCTTATGAAGTGGTGGGGAAGGGATGGAGAAACACTGGAAACTAAATCTGAACGATGAATGGGAGAAAGTTCTAGGCAGAGAAAGCAGCATGGACGAAGGTCCACTAATAGGAAGGAGCCTGAAGAATATGAGAACTTAAGCCCATGTGGCTGAAAGGGAAAGAGAACAAGAGACAGAGTGGGAATTGACTGGGTCTTGTAGGCCATGTCAATTAATGCTGTCTTTATCTTCAGAATAAAATGAAAGATTTGAGGGTTTTTTTGTTGTTTTATATTTTTTTATTTTTTGAGATAGCCTCACTCTGTCACCCAGGCTGTAGTGCAGTGGCACAATCTTGGCTCACTGCAACCTCTGTTTTCTGGGTTCAAGTGATTCTCCAGCCTCAGCCTCCCCAGTAGCTGGGATTACAGGGAACCACCACCACGCCCAGCTAATTTTTGTATTTTTAGTAGAGACAGGGTTTCACCATTATGGCCAGGCTGGTCTTGAACTCCTGACCTCAAGTGATCTGCCCACCTCAGCCTCCCAAAGTGCTGGGATTACAGCTATGAGCCACTGCGCCTGGCCGGATTTGAGTTTTTTAAGCAGAAGGTTGAACTGATTGGATTTGCTTGCTTAAAACATCAACCTATATGCATTATTTTTAAAAATGGATTGGTGATGGTACCCAAAGGCTGCACAGAGACCACTAGGGAGGCTATTATTTGAACAAATGCTAGTGGTAGGAAAAAATGGAAAGCAAAGAAAGGATTTGAGAAACATTTAGGAATGAAAGGCACAAATCTTGTGACCAGTTTGTTATGGATTCTGTCTAGAGGATGACAGAGATTTGTAAATACTTTCTTAATAATCCCAGCATTATAAAGTAGCTTCACCCAGAGAACTTATTAAGGTATCCTTTATATGATACTTTACTTTCAATTGCAAAAACAGCAATTAGTTTTGCACCAACCTAATGAAATAGAAATAATTATATGCTACTTCAGAATCAGAACCTATCATAACTTCTTAAAATCAAAAGTAAATATGTTAACATAACTCTGTCTTGTAAATTCCTCTCTGCTTTTATATTCCTTTTAAATATTAGGTTAGGTTCCCCTTCTCTCAGTCCATCTCCTCTTTTTTCATAAGAATTTAACTTATCTTTAATTTAATGTAGAAAGTGTATGTAGGATCTAAAAGAATCTACTTGAGAAAAGAAACAATATTCTTTCACTATTTAGGCGATAGGTACCCTAGAAACCCAGTCCTCACCAGTACACAATATACCTATAAAACAAACATGCATATGTACCCTGTGAATCTAAAATAAATAAAATTATTTAAAATTTAAATTTAATTTAAAAGTTTTATACAATCTTAGGAAAAAAAAAAGAACCAACATTCTTTGGTTTACATCTGGATGTTCCAGTCAGTTAAAATGCAACAACCGAGTGAAAGGAAAATAGGATCGGTGGAAAATTTCTCTAATTTTGTTGCAATTGCTGAAATTAAATTTATTATCTGACATGTTCTTCTAAATGAACACTGTAAATCACCTGAAGAACAATGTTTTTGTCTTCTCTTGGTAGTGGAACCACATAAGCCATTCAGGCCATGGCCATGTGACTCCGAAGTGACTCATATTTGATTGTATTTTTATTTTAACATCGGAATTGCCTACTGATTGTTATCATTTTCCCCTCTATTAAAGTAATACATGCTTACTGAAGAAAATCAGAAACTATAAAATTTCTAAGAAGAAATATTATTATGGTTCATCTAGCTTATCTCTAATTATTGCCCTGAAGAATAATGTTAGGATGAATATCTGAGAAGATAAATCTTTGTGTTACTTAACTTTTTACATTCCACATTATAGAATTATTACATGGGAATCTTTTTATGTATTCTTGAATTGCCATTCAGAAGAGTTATGCCAAAGTATAGACCTGTCAGCAGCATAAAAGAATGGCCCCCTTTTGGAAGTATTGGGCATATTCATAATCTTTTCTCAGTATCTGCCAACATGAAACAGGAAGAGGGGTATATTTCATTGCTGTTTAGATTTGAGTTTATTTGACTACTAGTGAGGTTCAACAGTTTTCTCTCCATTTTTTTCTCCCCTCATGCCACACCATGGAGATTTTAAATGGAGGCCATATTATTAATACTAATTCACATCTCCATTTGCTATTGTAGGACCACAGTCTTTTTTTTTTTTTTTTTTTTTTTTTTTTTTTTTGAGATGGAGTCTCACTCTGTCACCCAGGCTGGATGATGCAATCTCAGCTCACTGCAACCTCCACCTCCTGGGCTCAAGCAATTCTCCCACCTCAGCCTCCTTAATAGCTGGGATCACAGGTGCAAGCTACCATGCATGGCTAATAATTTTGTATGTTTGGTAGAGACAGGACTTCACCATGTTACTCAGGCTGGTCTCAAATACCTGAGCTCAAGTGATCCACCCACCTCGGTCTCCTAAAGTGCTGGGATTACAGGCATGAGTCACCGTGCCCAGCCAGACCACAGTCCCTTTATTGTGCCCATATATATCTCACTTGAGAAGAGACAAACCCTACTGACTACCATTTGGCATCTGCCAATTTCTTCCTTCTCCTGACCTGGCTTCCTTCAAAGATATCTGCAGTCTCCACTGCCTGAAAAACTTCATGTAGGGACTTTGCCATTAACTCAAGTGTCCAGAAAAAGGAATAGCAATATTATTTGGGCTCCACCAACATTGTTGGGCTCCACTCTCAATCCAGGGAAGCATCTTCCTAAGTTACTGCTGCCACCTCCACTGGGTACCACTCAGTCTATTTATATGAGAGGTGAGGCTTGCTATTGCTGCCACTTCTGCATGGAACCACTACCTTTGTCGGTCACACTGATACCGATGCTCTGAGGCCAGAGATACAAAACTTCAAGGTATTTCACAGTTAAGGGGCAGAATCTGTCTGTTTCAATTGAACAATATATAAAAGTAACGGTGCTGAGCCCCTTTTAAGAAAATAGCCTCTCAGTCATCATCTATGTTGTTCTACCTCCTCCCAGTTGCATGCGTTATGTTATGAATCAGACAGAAAGCTTTGGGGGAGAAAAACAGACACCTACTCATCTAAGCAGTAATTGCAATGCTCAGAATTGCCTCTTCCCCCTCCAGTGATTCTTTCTGTTCTGTATTGATGCTTTCCTGTTCTCTTCCCTCAAGACAAGTTCTCACTTCTTTCTTCCCTGAGGCTCCTCACCTTCACATAAATGAATACTGGTTGACTCACCTCATCAACCTGCCAGGTATTTCTAAATCTCAATGGAAATCATTTGGGTAGAAGCTAGACACTCCTCCCCACCATGTCATGTATTTATATCGTTTATAAATGTATTGATTATTGAAATTTCTTTTTTAAATTATTTTTATTGATACATAACTGTATACATTTTGTGGGTCATATAATAATTTCTTATATTCATATAATCTGGGTAATTGGAATATCTTTCACCTTAAATATGTATCTTTTCTTTATGCCTGACCCATTTGAATTATTCTCTTCTAGCTATTTTGACATGTACAATCAATTAACATTAACTATAGTCACTCTACTGATCTGTCCACCACCAAGTCTTATTTTTTCTATCTAAGTGGATATTCGTACCCATTAATCAACCTCTCTTCATCCACCCCTTTCCTAATCTTTCCTGGCTCCTAGCAACCACCAATCTACTCTCTCTTTCTTCATGAGATCCATTTTTTTATCTCCCACATATGAGTGAGGACAGATGATATTTGTCTTTCTGCGTTTGGCTTATTTCACTTAACATAATGACCTCCAGTTACTTCTATGTTGCTGCAAATGACTGAGTTTATTCTTCTTATGGCCGAATAATATTCCACTGTGTGTATATACCACATTTTCTTTATCTATTTATCCACTAAGGGATACTTAGATTCCATGTTTTGCCTATTTTGAGTTTTTTTGCAATAAACATATAAGTACAGATACCTCTTTAATATACTGATTTCCTTTATTTTGGATATATACCCAGTAGTGGAATTGCTGAATCATATAGTAGTTCTATTTTCAATTTTTTGAAAAACCTACATACCGTTCTCCACAGTAGCTGTACTAATTTATATTCCCACCAACAGTATACAAGGGGTGCCCTTTATCTACATCCTCACCAGCATCTTCTATTCCCTGTCTTTTTTTGATAAAAAGCTACTCTAAATGGAGTGAGATGACATCTCATTTTAGCTTTGTTTTGCATTTCCCTGATGATTAGTGATGTTGAGAATTTTTTATATACATTTGACCATTTGTATGTCTTCTTTGGAGAAATGCCTATCCAGATCCTTTGCCCATTTTTAATTGGATTATCTGGGTTTTTTGCTATTGAATTGTCTGAACTCCTTATGTATCCTGATTATTAATCCCTTGTCAGATGGATATTTGCAAATATTGCTCCTATTCTGTGTCTCTTTACTTTGTTGATGGTTTCCTTAGCTGTTCAGAAGCATTTTAGCTTGATGTAATTCCATTTATCTATTTTTGCTTTTGTTGTCTGTGCTTTTGAGGTCTTACAAAAAAAAATCTTTGTCCAGATTAATGTCCTGGAGTATTGTCTCAACATTTTCTTCTAGTAGTGTCATTGTTTCAGGTCACAGACTTAAGTCTTTAATGCATTTTTATTTGATTTTTATATATTCTTTTCCATTGGTCTATGGGTCTGTTTTTATGTCAGTACCATGCTGATTTGTTTACTACAGCTTTATAGTATATTTTGAAGTCAAGTAGTGTGACACTTCCAGCTTTGGTCTTCTTGCTCAGGATTGCTTTGACCTTTTGGGGGCCTTTTGTGATTTCACATAAATTTTAGGATTGTCTGTTTTATTCTGTGGAGAATGTCACTGCTATTTGATAGGGATTGCATTAAGTCCATAAACTGCTTTGGGTAGTATGGTCATTTTAAAACTATTCATTCTTCTAATTCATGAGCATGGAATATCCTTTTTGTGTGTCCTCTTCAATTTTTGTCATCAGTGTTTTATGGTTTTTCTGGTAGAGATCTTTCAAATTCGGGGTTAAATTGTTTTCTGGGTGTTTTATATTATTTATAGCTATTTTAAATGAAAACGCTTTCTTGATTTCTTTTTCAGATTGTTTGCTGTTGGCATATAGAAATGCTACTGATTTTGGGCCGGGCGCGGTGGCTCAAGCCTGTAATCCCAGCACTTTGGGAGGCCGAGACGGGTGGATCACGAGGTCAGGAGATCGAGACCATCCTGGCTAACACAGTGAAACCCCGTCTCTACTAAAAAATACAAAAAAATAGCTGGGCGAGGTGGCGGGTGCCTGTAGTCCCAGCTACTCGGGAGGCTGAGGCAGGAGAATGGCGTAAACCCGGGAAGCGGAGCTTGCAGTGAGCTGAGATCCGCCCACTGCACTCCAGCCTGGGCAACAGAGCGAGACTCTGCCTCAAAAAAAAAAAAAAAAAAAAAAAAAAAAAGAAATGCTACTGATTTTGTATATTGGCTATCCTGCAACTTTACTAAATTTGTTTATTAATTCTAACAGCTTTGAGGTGGAATATTTAGCTTTTTCTAAATATAAGATTATGTTGTCTACATACAAGGCTAATTTTACTTCTTTTTCAATTTGCAAGAAGTAGAAAATCATATAAAATTACACTTGTGGTGAGGTTGGGGAAGTGAAAGTGAGAAGGAGATCCCTGTATTTGGAAGTCCTATATTATTTGGAAATGTGTGTGTGTGTGCGCGCACGTGCATATATATACACACACATATATATACATACACACACATATATATACATACACACACACATATATATATACATATATACACACACATATCAGTAAGGTATTAATATTATATAAGTGCAAGGAAAACTACAGGTTGATTACTGGATTGATTCATAGAATTCATTGGAATGGTTCATACTAAGTTATGAATCACTTCCCTATCCTTACTCTCCCTGTACTCCTTACATCAGCTCCTTCACCCAACTCCAGGATACCAGAGCTGATGTAAGGGGTGCAGACAGAGTAAGGATAGGGAAATCCAAGCCTAAACAGAAAATACAAGAAAAAATATATATATACTGGACCTTTAAAAAATTTATACAATGATATTACTTGTATATTTACCTAAAATATATTGTGCAAGTAACTATTTTTAAAGCATATAAAGCTTTTTAATGGATATCATATTGTAAAGAAATAAATCCCTGAAAATTGAGGTAAATCTCATATAATAGTTAGCTATAAAAATGCATTACAAAAGTATAGACCACAGTCAACGGGAAATGATATCAAGGTTATTAAGTAGTCAAGGTTCAAATACAATTGGCAATACTTTATCTAGTGAACACTCTGTTTATGTCAAAGATCAGTACAAACTATCCAAAAAATATCAATAGAAGTTTTAAAGAGTAGTACTATAGAAGAAGTTTCCTAAAATAGGTCAAATCTCTGAAATTAAAATATTTAATAAATGAACATGCAAAGCAAAAACAGAAAGGCATTTATGGTACTAAATCATTTATAGCTTGGTCATAATGATAAAACTGAAATGATTATTAAAAATTTCTTCCGGCCGTCGCTCAGAGGCGAGGGTTCGCGCCGCGGCTCGCGCCCGCTTCTCCCGCTTTACGGCTGCTGAAAATCTGGCCCAGCCCGGCAGCCATACCGCAGACGAGCCCGCGCCTGTGCCCGCGCCGCTCAGGCGGAGCAAGATGGCCGAATAGGAACAGCTCCAGTCTCCAACTCCCAGCGCGAGCGACACAGAAGACCGGTGATTTCTGCATTTTCAACTGAGCCTCTGCTGCTGATACCCAGGCAAACAGGGTCTGGAGTGGACCTCAAGCAATCTCCAACAGACCTACAGCTGAGGGTCCTGACTGTTAGAAGGAAAACTATCAAACAGGAAGGACACCTACACCAAAACCCCATCAGTACATCACCATCATCAAAGACCAGAGGCAGATAAAACCACAAAGATGGGGAAAAAGCAGGGCAGAAAAGCTGGAAATTCAAAAAATAAGAGCGCATCTCCCCCGGCAAAGGAGCGCAGCTCATCGCCAGCAATGGATCAAAGCTGGACGGAGAATGACTTCGAAGAGATGAGAGAAGAAGGCTTCAGTCCATCAAATTTCTCAGAGCTAAAGGAGGAATTACATACCCAGCGCAAAGAAACTAAAAATCTTGAAAAAAAAGTGGAAGAATTGATGGCTAGAGTAATTAATGCAGAGAAGCTCATAAACGAAATGAAAGAGACGAAAACCATGACACGAGAAATACGTGACAAATGCACAAGCTTCAGTAACCGACTCGATCAACTGGAAGAAAGAATGTCAGCGATGGAGGATCAAATGAATGAAATGAAGCGAGAAGAGAAACCAAAAGAAAAAAGAAGAAAAAGAAATGAACAAAGCCTGCAAGAAGTATGGGATTATGTAAAAAGACCAAATCTACGTCTGATTGGGGTGCCTGAAAGTGAGGGGGAAAATGGAACCAAGTTGGAAAACACTCTTCAGGATATCATCCAGGAGAACTTCCCCAACCTAGTAGGGCAGGCCAACATTCAAATCCAGGAAATACAGAGAACGCCACAAAGATACTCCTCGAGAAGAGCAACTCCAAGACACATAATTGCCAGATTCACCAAAGTTGAAATGAAGGAAAAAATCTTAAGGGCAGCCAGAGAGAAAGGTGGGGTTACCCACAAAGGGAAGCCCATCAGACTAACAGCAGATCTCTCGGCAGAAACTCTTCAAGCCAGAAGAGAGTGGGGGCCAATATTCAACATTCTTAAAGAAAAGAATTTTAAACCCAGGATTTTATATCCAGCCAAACTAAGTTTCATAAGTGAAGGAGAAATAAAATCCTTTACAGATAAGCAAATGCTTAGAGATTTTGTCACCACTAGGCCTGCCTTACAAGAGACCCTGAAGGAAGCACTAAACATGGAAAGGAACAACCGGCACCAGCCATTGCAAAAACATGCCAAAATGTAAAGACCATCAAGGCTAGGAAGAAACTGCATCAACTAACGAGCAAAATAACCAGTTAATATCATCATGGCAGGATCAAGTTCACACATAACAATCTTAACCTTAAATGTAAATGGACTAAATGCTCCAATTAAAAGACACAGACTGGCAAACTGGATAAAGAGTCAAGACCCATCAGTCTGCTGTATTCAGGAAACCCATCTCACATGCAGAGACATACATAGGCTCAAAATAAAGGGATGGAGGAAGATTTACCAAGCAAATGGAGAACAAAAAAAAGCGGGGGTTGCAATACTAGTCTCTGATAAAACAGACTTTAAACCATCAAAGATCAAAAGAGACAAAGAAGGCCATTACATAATGGTAAAGGGATCAATTCAACAGGAAGAGCTAACTATCCCAAATATATATGCACCCAATACAGGAGCACCCAGATTCATAAAGCAAGTCCTTAGAGACTTACAAAGAGACTTAGACTCCCATACAATAATAATGGGAGACTTCAACACTCCACTGTCAACATTAGACAGATCAACGAGACAGAAAGTTAACAAGGATATCCAGGAATTGAACTCATCTCTGCAGCAAGCAGACCTAATAGACATCTATAGAACTCTCCACCCTAAATCAACAGAATATACATTCTTCTCAGCACCACATCGTACTTACTCCAAAATTGACCACGTAATTGGAAGTAAAGCACTCCTCAGCAAATGTACAAGAACAGAAATTATAACAAACTGTCTTTCAGACCACAGTGCAATCAAACTAGAACTCAGGACTAAGAAACTCAATCAAAACTGCTCAACTACATGGAAACTGAACAACCTGCTCCTGAATGACTACTGGGTACATAACGAAATGAAGGCAGAAATAAAGATGTTCTTTGAAACCAATGAGAACAAAGATACAACATACCAGAATCTCTGGGACACATTTAAAGCAGTGTGTAGAGGGAAATTTATAGCACTAAATGCCCACAAGAGAAAGCAGGAAAGATCTAAAATTGACACTCTAACATCGCAATTAAAAGAACTAGAGAAGCAAGAGCAAACACATTCGAAAGCTAGCAGAAGGCAAGAAATAACTAAGATCAGAGCAGAACTGAAGGAGATAGAGACACAAAAAACCCTCCAAAAAATCAATGAATCCAGGAGTTGGTTTTTTGAAAAGATCAACAAAATTGACAGACCACTAGCAAGACTAATAAAAAAGAAAAGAGAGAAGAATCAAATCAATGCAATTAAAAATGATAAAGGGGATATCACCACCGACCCCACAGAAATACAAACTACCATCAGAGAATACTATAAACACCTCTACGCAAATAAACTGGAAAATCTAGAAGAAATGGATAATTTCCTGGACACTTACACTCTTCCAAGACTAAACCAGGAAGAAGTTGAATCCCTGAATAGACCAATAGCAGGCTCTGAAATTGAGGCAATAATTAATAGCCTACCAACCAAAAAAAGTCCAGGACCAAATGGATTCACAGCTGAATTCTACCAGAGGTACAAGGAGGAGCTGGTACCATTCCTTCTGAAACTATTCCAATCAATAGAAAAAGAGGGAATCCTCCCTAACTCATTTTATGAGGCCAGCATCATCCTGATACCAAAGCCTGGCAGAGACACAACAAAAAAAGAGAATTTTAGACCAATATCCCTGATGAACATCGATGCAAAAATCCTCGATAAAATACTGGCAAACCGGATCCAGCAACACATCAAAAAGCTTATCCACCATGATCAAGTGGGCTTCATCCCTGGGATGCAAGGCTGGTTCAACATTCGCAAATAAATAAACATAATCCAGCATATAAACAGAACCAAAGAAAAGAACCACATCATTATCTCAATAGATGCAGAAAAGGCTTTTGACAAAATTCAACAGCCCTTCATGCTAAAAACGCTCAATAAATTCGGTATTGATGGAACGTACCTCAAAATAATAAGAGCTATTTATGACAAACCCACAGCCAATATCATACTGAATGGGCAAAAACTGGAAAAATTCCCTTTGAAAACTGGCACAAGACAGGGATGCCCTCTCTCACCACTCCTATTCAACATAGTGTTGGAAGTTCTGGCTAGGGCAATCAGGCAAGAGAAAGAAATCAAGGGGATTCAGTTAGGAAAAGAAGAAGTCAAATTGTCCCTGTTTGCAGACGACATGATTGTATATTTAGAAAACCCCATTGTCTCAGCCCAAAATCTCCTTAAGCTGATAAGCAACTTCAGCAAAGTCTCAGGATGCAAAATTAATGTGCAAAAATCACAAGCATTCTTATACACCAGTAACAGTCAAACAGAGAGCCAAATCAGGAATGAACTTCCATTCACAATTGCTTCAAAGAGAATAAAATACCTAGGAATCCAACTTACAAGGGATGTAAAGGACCTCTTCAAGGAGAACTACAAACCACTGCTCAGTGAAATCAAAGAGGACACAAACAAATGGAAGAACATACCATGCTCATGGATAGGAAGAATCAATATCGTGAAAATGGCCATACTGCCCAAGGTAATTTATAGATTCAATGCCATCCCCATCAAGCTACCAATGAGCTTCTTCACAGAATTGGAAAAAACTGCTTTAAAGTTCATATGGAACCAAAAAAGAGCCCACATCTCCAAGACAATCCTAAGTCAAAAGAACAAAGCTGGAGGCATCACGCTACCTGACTTCAAACTATACTACAAGGCTACAGTAACCAAAACAGCATGGTACTGGTACCAAAACAGAGATATAGACCAATGGAACAGAACAGAGGCCTCAGAAATAATACCACACATCTACAGCCATCTGATCTTTGACAAACCTGAGAGAAACAAGAAATGGGGAAAGGATTCCCTATTTAATAAATGGTGCTGGGATAATTGGCTAGCCATAAGTAGAAAGCTGAAACTGGATCCTTTCCTTACTCCTTATACGAAAATTAATTCAAGATGGATTAGAGACTTAAATGTTAGACCTAATACCGTAAAAATCCTAGAGGAAAACCTAGGTAGTACCATTCAGGACATAGGCATGGGCAAAGACTTCATGTCTAAAACACCAAAAGCAACGGCAGCAAAAGCCAAAATTGACAAATGGGATCTCATTAAACTAAAGAGCTTCTGCACAGCAAAAGAAACTACCATCAGAGTGAACAGGCAACCTACAGAATGGGAGAAAATTTTTGCAATCTACTCATCTGACAAAGGGCTAATATCCAGAACCTACAAAGAACTCAAACAAATTTACAAGAAAAAAACAAACAACCCCATCAAAAAGTGGGCAAAGGATATGAACAGACATTTCTCAAAAGAAGACATTCATACAGCCAACAGACACATGAAAAAATGCTCATCATCACTGGCCATCAGAGAAAAGCAAATCAAAACCACAAGGAGATACCATCTCACACCAGTTAGAATGGCAATCATTCAAAAGTCAGGAAACAACAGGTGCTGGAGAGGATGTGGAGAAATAGGAACACTTTTACACTGTTGGTGGGATTGTAAACTAGTTCAACCATTATGGAAAACAGTATGGCGATTCCTCAAGGATCTAGAACTAGATGTACCATATGACCCAGCCATCCCATTACTGGGTATATACCCAAAGGATTATAAATTATGCTGCTATAAAGACACATGCACACGTATGTTTATTGCAGCACTATTCACAATAGCAAAGACTTGGAATCAACCCAAATGTCCATCAGTGACAGATTGGATTAAGAAAATGTGGCACATATACACCATGGAATACTATGCAGCCATAAAAAAGGATGAGTTTGTGTCCTTTGTAGGGACATGGATGCAGCTGGAAACCATCATTCTTAGCAAACTATCACAAGAACAGAAAACCAAACACCGCATGTTCTCACTCATAGGTGGGAACTGAACAATGAGATCACTTGGACTCGGGAAGGGGAACATCACACACCGGGGCCTATCATGGGGAGGGGGGAGGGGGGAGGGATTGCATTGGGAGTTATACCTGATGTAAATGACGAGTTGATGGGTGCAGCACACCAACATGGCACAAGTATACATATGTAGCAAGCCTGCACGTTGTGCACATGTACCCTACAACTTGAAGTTTAATAATAATAAATAAATTAAAATAAATAAATAAATAAATAAAAATTTCTTCCTTTTTTTTTTTTTTTTTTTTTGAGATAGAGTCTCACTCTGTCACCCAGGCTGGAGTGCATTGGTGCAATCACAGCTCACTGTAATCTTGACCTCCCAGGCTCAAGCGATTCTCCCACCTCAGCCTCCTAAGTAGCTGGGACTACACACGTGGATCACCACACCTGGTTAATTTTTTTTTTTTGTAGAGATGGGGTCTTACCATGTTGCCCAGGCTGGTTTCAAACTCCTAGGCTCCAGCAATGTGCCTGCCTGGGCCTCCCAAAGTGCTGGGATTACAGGTATAAGCCACTGCACCCAGCCAAGAATTTTAATAATAAGTTTTAGGTTAAAGTAAGCCTCGGGTTCCAGTTAGAATGGCAATCATTAAAAGTCAGGAAACAACAGGTGCTGGAGAGGATGTGGAGAAATAGGAACACTTTCACAGTTGGTGAAACTGTAAACTAGTTCAACCGTTGTGGAAGACAGTGTGGTGATTCCTCAAGGATCTAGAACTAGGAATACCATTTGACCCAGCCATCCCATTACTGGGTATATACCGAAAGGACTATAAATCATGCTGCTATAAAGACACATGCACACGTATGTTTATTGCGGCACTATTCACAATAGCAGACTTGGAACCAACCCAAATGTCCATCAATGATAGACTGGATTAAGAAAATGTGGCACATATACACCATGGAATACTATGCAGCCATAAAAAAAGGATGAGTTCATGTCTTTATAGGGACATGGATGAAGCTGGAAACCATCATTCTGAGCAAACTGTCACAAGGACAGAAAACCAAACACCGCATGTTCTCACTCATAGGTAGGAATTGAACAATGAGAACACTTGGACACAGGAAGGGGAACATCACACACCAGGGCCTGTCATAGGGTGGGGGGAGCGGGGAGGGATAGCATTAGGTGATATACTTAATGTAAATGACGAGTTAATGGGTACAGCACACCAACATTGTACATGTGTACATATGTAACAAACCTGCACGTTGTGCACATGTACACTAGAATTTAAAGTATAATAAAACAAAAAGAAGAAAAAAAAAAAAAGAAAGAAAACGTAAGCCTCAGGTTAATCTCAAGGAAATCAAATTTCCTGGGAAATAAAAAAAAAAAAAAACTATTTAGATTTTTCTAACTGGTACTTTCCATGAAGATAGTACTTGTCAAATAAAATATGGTATCTATAAAACTGTGGATAAAACTTAAGCTATAGAATGGCTTACCTTTAGAATGTCCCAGGTTATTGAAAACAATTTATAAAGAAAATGGTACTGAAAATGTCAGCAGAGCCTTTAAAAAGTGCAAAACATGTTCTCAGAGATGAACTGTAAGACAGAAAGGCAAGAAAGTATTGATAAGTAAAGCTAAGCTATAAATCAAAGGGATGAGGTTTAAAAGAATCCACAGTATAATCAGAAATACATCATCTCTTAAATTAAAAAATAATAACAGTAATAAGCTGGGTGTGGGGGCTCATGCCTATAATTCCAGCACTTTGGGAGGGCCGAAGTGGGCCGATCTCTTGAGGCCAGGAGTTTGAGATCAGTCTGGGCAACATGGTGAAACCCCATCTCTACTAAAAATACAAAAATTAGCCAGGCATGGTGGCGCACGGCTATAATCCCAGCTACTAATCGGAAGGCTAAGGCATAAGAATCGCTTTAACTGAGAGGCGGAGGTTGCAGTGAGCCACTGCACTCCAGCCTGGGCAACAGAACGAGACTCGGTCTCCTTTAAAAAAAAAAAGTAATAATAGTATAAAGTTCATTTTCCAAAATTTGCATTCAGTTCTCCCATGTTGACCCTTCCTTTTTAACTGTCCCTACCACCTACCTTCCAGACCATATTTATTTAGCAGTAGAGGGAATGAAATATAATAGGAGTAGAAGAAATATTTTTCCACTGCCATGGGACAACTATCTACTCCTTCCTGATGTAAAATTATCAAAACTAGAATAATTAGCACCACCTCAGAGACTAGACACCATATTTATTAGATGGTCAAAATCATTTCCTCGTGTCTGATTATTTCCTATATCTGCATATTGTCACCTTAGAAATACAAAGAATAAGATTCTTTCAAATGGACATTCTGGGCCGGGTGCATTGGTTCACACCTGTAATCCCAGAATTTTGGGAGGCCAAGGCGGGTGGATCACTTGAGGTTAGGAATTCAAGACCAGCCTGGACCAACATGGTGAATCCCCATCTCCACTAAAAATACAAAATTAGCCAGGTGTGGCGCACGCCTATAATCCCAGCTACTGGGAGGCTGAGGCAGGAGAATCACATGAACCCAGAAGGCGGAGGTTGGAGTGAGCTGAGATCATGCCACTATACTCTAGCCTGGGCAACAGAGTGAGACTCTGTCTCAAAAATAAACAAACAAACAAACAAACATTCTGACTTGTACATTAGTAGAAAGAGAAAAGAATACCACCCCTTCTAGCGCAGCCAGTATTACCTAAAGTCAGATTTTTGATTGCTTATTAAGCTTGTCCAAGTCAAGTGGTCCTCAGAGGTTAATGAACCCACTCTGGAAATAAATGGGTAGTGGGTATCCTCTTTACTTGTCTCTGGGGCCAGTGGAAAATGCATAGAGAGGAGTGTTCAAATGCTATTATGTTTTTTCAGGTCAGTTTCCAGCAGGCAATGTCTACTACTTAGCAATTTCCTTTTGTAGGATTCCTGTTTTGGTATCAGCAATTCTCCTGCAGTACAACAGACCTATATCCCTAAAATTGAGCAAGCAGGCTGCATGCAGTGGCTGATGTCTGTAATCCTAGCACTTGGGGAAGCCAAGGTGGGAGGACCGCTTGAGGCCAGGAGTTCAAGACCAGCCTGTGAACATAATAAGACCCTGTCTCTACCCAAAAAAAAAAAAAAAATTAATATTTTAGTTAGCAAGCGGTGGTGGTGCACTCCTGCAGTCCCAGCTACTTCAGAGGCAGAGGCAGGAAGATCACTTGAGCCCAGGAGTTTGAGGCTGCAGTGAGCTCTGGCTGCTTCATCCCACTACAGCCTGGGTGACAGCAAGACCCTCTCAAAATAAAATAATAATAAAATAAATAGAGCATGTAAAACTTATAGTGCCTATTCAAAACACTGCTTCATTTTTTCCACAGCCTTTCAGTGGGACCAGGTATTTCTCCGATCTTGAAAATGTTTTTAGCAAATTCTACAACGTTGATGGTCATTTTTAGGCAATAAAAAGTTTTCCATCACTTAGCCAAAAAGATAAACTCAGTTTAGTAACTGATATGTCCAATCCACTGAAAGTCAAAAACTGTTCAAGGTTAATCTTCAAGTCTCCCTGAGTTTGGACTGTCTAGGAAAGAAAAAGGGACATTCTTAGCTTCTACCTATCTTCAGATAGACTGTTGCTCAAGTTTATGGTCTTTGGAGGCAGGTTGTTTGAAGGAGGAATGAGGAGAAAAAAGATCTTACTTGGCTGATGCCACTGTTTTCTCACTGAGCAGCTTGCGAGTTTTTTTTGGAGGCTGATCACACAGACTCTCCCCTGTATTCCTTTCCCTAGAGTGGAACAGGTTTTCTGGGTGAAGCTTGAAGCTTTCCTCTTATCCCCTGGCACATACCTCCACTTTCCTTTCTCTCGGTTCTCACCTCTCTCAAGGCAGCACCCTTGGACAAGATAAATGCAACCCCAAGGCTGGAAGAAAACCACACACACACACACACACACACACAAACACCTCTGCCTTTGGGGAGGAGGATGTACGTGCGTGTGTGTGTGTGCGCTATATTTTATAATTTATCTCATATTGTATATTATTTCCTCAGAATCTTCCTCCAATCTCCAAACTTCTAACTCATTTACAACCTTATGTGGAAGAGCAATTTAGGCACCATACAATGCGTTTTTGTTCCTCTTTAACAACTCAAGTATCTCACATTTCCTGTTGGAATGCAGCACCTACCATCTTGGAAACTTAGCCAGAACTGAAACTAAAATAATTTAAACAGCTTATGATCCTTGCTTAAGTAAGCAAATTTCTCAATTAAATATTATTACCTGCTGGTTATGCTTTGATGTCCACATACAAGGCACGTCAGGGTTTGTTTTTTGTTTTCTTAAGACGGAGTCTCACTGTGTTGCCCAGGCTGGAGTTCAGTGGTGCAATTTTGGTTCACTGCAACCTCTGCCTCCTGGGTTCAAGCAATTCTCCTGCCTCAGCCTCCTGAGTAGCTGGGATTTACAGGTGCATGCCACCACACTGGGTTAATTTTTGTGTTTTTAGTAGAGACAGGGTTTCACCATGTTGGCCAGGCTGGTCTTGAATACCTGACCTCAGGTGATCCACCCACCTCAGCCTCCCAAAGTGCTGGGATTACAGGCTTGAGCCATCACACCTGGTCAATCAATATGTTTTGAAAGTTGGTTTGGTTTTTTTATTGTGTTTTTTAATGAAATTTAACCTTCAGATTAAACTGTTCTATATTTTAAATTCGTTTGTGTTCATAAAGTTACAATAACTGTTGGGCAATTAATTAATCTCTCTTGATTAAAAATTGTTGCTTATAGGTGTTTTCCATAGGTGCCATTCTTCATTCTATTTAGTAGCTAGCAGTCAACAGAGCTTTTGATATTATGGCAAACTATTTGGTAACCCATTTACTTGGAAATAATACAGAATATGGGATAAATTATAAAATATAGCAAGGCATTTTGGGTCAGTAGATTTTACAATTTATTTTTGTTTTCAATTGGTAAAGGGGGAAGGAATATACTATGGAAAACGCTTGAGTGTCTGAGTAGTGGAATTACAGACCCATCATGGGTGGGTGTTAATGTCAGAGCTTCTGGACATTTGAGGCAGAGGAGGTGGTTAGCAGGCCAGGGAGGGCCAACTCCTGAGGATGGATGGCCCCAGTGCTGGCACTCATCTCCATGAGCCCCATCCACTCTTGTAACGCTTTCCCTGGGTACCATGAGAGGACCATCTCATTCCCCCAAGTACCACAAAGTGGCAAGAAATCTGGAGAATTTGCAACCTCTATCTCTTCAATTCTTTGGAAATATTGGCTGCCTCACAGTACTCACTGTTCCTCCGCTGATTGTGAACATTTGAAAAAATGAGCAAACAGAATTAAACAAAGGCAAGGATCATTCATCGTAAACTTTCTAATACTCACTAAATTTACCTTGATTACCTTTAAGCTTCAACCCACAGGAAAATGTTTTTCTTCCATGATTGTTGGATGTGAATCAGTGATTCTCAAATTTTGCTACACATTAGAATCGCTTGGGAGCTTTCAAAAATCCCAATGCCCAGGGCTCCTCGGGCCAATTAAAGCTGAACTCCTAGGAATGAAACCCAGGCATCAGTGTTTTTTAAAACTCCCCAGGTAATTCCAATATAGAGTCAAATTTGAGAATTAGGGCTGCAGTGTAAGTGACTCTGGTCCGTGGTGGAAATGAAGGAAGGTCTTCTTTAGCTTTCACAGATGACAATCAGCTAACATTACAAGTATATGCTGCTTTCAAAAAGTCAACAAAGGAAAACCAAAATTTATAAAATAATGATTTAAGGCTGAGTGTGGTAGCTCACACCTGTAATCCCAGCACTTTGGAAAACCGAGGCGAGCAGATCCCTTAAGGCCACGAGTTTGACACCTGCCTGGCCAACATGGCAAAACCCCATCTCTACTAAAAATACAAAATTAGCCAGGCATGGTGGTGCACTCCTGTAATCCCAGCTACTCAGGAGGCTGAGGCAAGAGAATCACTTGAGCCTGGGAGGCAGAGGTTACAGTGAGCTGAGACGGTGCCACTGCACTCCAGTCTGGGTGACAGAGTGAGACCCTGTCTTAAAAAAACAAAACAAAAAATAGGGTGGCTGGGCACGGTGGCCCACGCATGTAATCCCAGCACTTTAGGAGGCCGAGGAGGGCAGATCATGAGGTCAGGAGTTCAAGACCAGCCTGGTCAATATGATGAAACCCCATCTCTACTAATACAAAAATTAGCTGGGCGTGGTGGCACGCGCCTGTAGTCCCAGCTACTCAGGAGGCTGAGCAAAAGAGTCACTTGAACCAGGAGGTGGAGGTTATAATGAGCCAAGATCTAGATCATGCCACTGCACTCCAGCCTGGGTGACAGAGCAAGACTCCGTCTAAAAAAAAAAAAAAAAAAAAAAAAAAATTACATTAAAATATCTTCTTTTGGCCAGGCACACTGGTGCACACTTGTAATCCTAGCACTTTGGGAGGCCAAGGTGGGTGGACTGCTTGAGCCCAGGAATTTAAGACCACCCCGGGCAACATGGCAGAATCCTGTTCTACAAAAAAAATACAAAAATTAGCCAGGTGTGGTGGCATGTGCCTATAGTCCCAACTACTTAGGAGGCTGAGATGGGAGGATCACATGAGCCCAGGAGGTGAAGGTTGCACTGAGCTGTGATCATGCCACTGCACTCTAGCCTGGGTAACAGAGCAAGAACCTGTCTCAAAAAAATAAAAATAAAATAAAATATCTTATTTTTACGAAAGGGTTAACCAAAGATTCCTTGAAAGAGTAAGTACTCCCAATGCAAATATTCATTAGATGTACAAAAGCAGCATATAATATTTAAGGAAAGTGTGTATTAATACAGTCTACTATTGTCTCAACCAAATATGTATGTCTCAAATTTGAATTTGTAATCGTCCCCAAATCAGATCCCCCACTTGTGTCTTCAATAAATCTGTCAATAATGAAGCACCCATTGTTCCCTGGTCTTGAACGCAGATGTGTTGACTTTGTTTTTTAATTTTATTTATAATTCTTATTTAATAAAGTCCTGTAACTCTCTCTTCAAAATGATTCTTGTTTTCTATTTTTGGTAATACTTCCAGAAGGTCCACTTTCTTAAGAACAGGCCCAGTTCTATTCCAAGATTATTACTACAGCCTCCTAATATGTCTCCCTGCTGTCTATATCAGCTAATTTTTTAAAAAATACCACTCCTACCATGCTCTGCTTTTCTCAACAAGTTTCAATAATTTCCCATTACATTTTTTGTTTGTGAGACTGGATCTCACTGTGTCACCCAGGCTGAAATGCCATGGTGCAATCATAGTGCACTGCAGCCTCGACCTCCAGGGCTCAAACGTTCCTCTGCTTCAGCCTCCTAAATAGCTGGGACTACACAGATGCACACCACCATGCCTAAGTATTTTTTGTAGAGACAGGGTCTCATATGTTTTCTAGGCTAGTCTTGAACTCCTACCCTCAAGCAATTCTGTCTCTGCCTCCCAAAGCATTAGGATTACAGGTGTGAGCCACTGGGCCCGGCCTCCAATTACATTTAGAATAAAGCTTATACTCTTTAGCTTGGCCTGCTAACCCTTCTGCAGTTTTGCCCCATTGTCCTACCTTCCAATTCTCGCTTGCCACAGACGCTGGATTTACTCTAGCCACATCCATTTTTGTAAATCCTTTCTCTGAAGAATGCCCTCCTTGCTGCATTCTTTCTATCCATATTTTACTCTCTTTTAGGCCCCAAATCAAATCCACTGTCCTCCAAGATGTCTGCTAGTTGGGGCACCTCTGTCTTTGAAGGCCTCTCTAATCTCTTTCAACCTCTCTCTCTTTATCAATATCACTGTCTTTTTCTCTCTTTCTCTCTCATTATAAGCTGAATATTTATATCCTCCCAAAATTTATGTGTTAAAATCCTAATGCTCAAGGCACTGGTATTAGGAGGTGATACCTTCAGGAGGTAATTAGGTCATATGGGAAGAGCCTTCATGAATGGAATTAGTGCCCTTAGAAAATAGGCCCAAGGAAACTCATTCTTTCCACCACATGAGGACACAGAGAGAAGGCACTATGAAGCAGAACGCAGACCCTCACCAGACACTGAATCTGTCAGCGCCTTGATCTTGGACTTCCCAGCCTCTAGAACTGTGGAAAATAAATTTTTGTTCTTTATAAGTCACTTAGTCTATGGTATTCTATTACAGCAGCCTAAACAGGCTAAGACAACTATCATGCGACCTTTCTAGTGCTGTCTTTTCAGTATGGTTTTCATGGATATAAGTCCCATGTGCCAAGCTATGATATAAGCTCCTTGAGAGGAGGCATCTGCAGTATTTTCTCCATGTAGCTTAACACTTTCCTATCTACAAAATAGATGTTCAATAAACACTTATCAAATATAACATTTCAAAAGGAATATACACAAATACCATGAATACTGATCACAGTTCCCTAGTAAAGAATTTTTGTACCTTTAATCTTGCCTACAGTTAAAAGAATTTTTGTACCTTTAATCTTGCCTACAGTTAAAGATCTAAGTAAATCCTCTTTATGTTATGCTTAGGATAAGAAAGAAGGGAAAAAAATAATATGTCTCCAGTTTCCTTCCACCTTAAATTTTTCAATTCTTAACACTGAACTAACGCCTAGAGTAGTAGAGATAGGAAGAAGACTAAAGTTAAAGAAAACTATAATTTCCTAGCCTACTTTTATTTGAATTAATAAGAGACTACCATGTTCCTGGTTGGAAAAATTAAATATTTCCAAGGTACCAGTTTTTCCAAAAAAATAGTGGACTTAATAAAATTCAACCTATTCAAATGGAAGTTTTAGAATTTGACAAAATTGTTATAAAATTCATTTGAAAGATGAATAGCATAAAAAGAAAGCAGATTTTTTTAAAGAGAGAAAGGAAGAGGTACTAACACTATTAAATATGAAAGCAATTTACAGTATGATATTTATAATAATTTGGGCCCAAGAATGGACACACAAAACAATAGAACAGAACAGATAATCCAGCTGTACAATAACTTAACAAATGATGAAAGAAGCAGCACAAATCAGTAAGATTGGTGTTTATTTAATAAATGGTTTGTAGGCAACTGGTCATAAATTTTAGAAATAATCAAGTTAGTTTCTTATGATTCATAAAAATAAACTCTAAAAATAGTTAAAATATAAATTTAACATACCTCTGAAGGGGAAAGGATTTCTTAAGCTAATATACAATACAAACATTCAAGAAGAAAAATATGGAAAGATTTTGCTATAATCAAATGAAAACTTCTAAATTATAAAATAATTATAAAATGAAAAAAAAACATGCAATTAATATAACTGACAAAGGGTTAGTTTCTTTATAATATAAAGAATTTAGGCTGGAAGTGGTGGCTCAGTCCTATAATCCCAGCACTTTGGGAGGCCAAGGCAGGAGGGTTACTTGAGGCCAGGAGTTTGAGACGAACCTGGGCAACATAGCAAGACCCTGTGTCTATTTTAAAAAATAATAATAGTAACTATAATAAACTTAAAAAATAAAAATATATGTAAATTATAAAAATGAAAACCAAGTCATTAGAAGATTTCCTATAGAAAAAAGATAATTCATAGAAAAGTAAATTTTAAAAACATGTATTAGGTTGGTGCAAAAGTAATTGCAGTTTTTGCCATAATAAAAATATTCAGTCTCACCACTAAAGGAAGCTTTGTTCTACCAAATTATAGTAGCCAATGTTTACAAGTATAGAGTGCAATCATGGTGCCCATATATCATCAGTGGGAACATATGCTTGCAAAACTCACTTAGAAGCAATCTGGTATTAGGTAAATTATTGTAATATTCTACCCAGGATATCCATTTGCAGGATTGTAGTTGAAGAAAACAATTCTAAATCGGAGAGAAAAAAAAAAAAAAATACGAGTAATTCTTGTCAGCATTATCTGTAATTTTAAAATAACTAAATTTCTATAGAATAATATTAATGATGGTATATCCACCTTTCCAATACTATATATTCACTAAAAATATTGTTCAAAAAAGACTACGCCATACAATGGAATATTACTAAGCCAAAAAAATGAAGTACTGATTTATACTACAACGTGGGTGAACCTTGAAAACACTGTGCTAACTAAAAGAAGCCAGACATAAAAGGCTACATAGCGTATGATTCCACTTAACATGAAATGTCCAGAAGAGACAAATCTATATATAGAGAAAATAGATTGGTGGTTTCCAGAAGTTGGAGAAAGAGGGGAATGGGTAGTTACTGTCAGCAGGTATGAGGTTTATTGCGGAGGCTGAAACTTCTGGAATTAGTGTTAATGGTTGTACAACCTTAATATACTGAAAAACACTAAATTATATACCTTTTAAGGGCGAATTTTATAGTATATGAATGATACATGAATAAATTTTTTAAACTATGCCAATATGGAAGCTGTATATGACATAATATGGAGGAGAAAAGTAAGGAACAAAATTATATAAAGGGTAGCAAAAATTTCTCAAGTATAAAAGAAGTTTTTTAAAAGAACAGAATGTACTGATACACTAATAGGAAAAACACCGATAGGAAAAAAACAGAAATACTGAAGGAAAAAAAGTACTTTTTCAGGCAGTTTATACAAAGTTAGGTGAGATATCTTTATTAATGCACAACCATATTAATGCAAAGCTGTGTTTTGGTAGGAGTTCTTGGAACCACCCCATAAGAGTCCCCGTGACTTAGTCCCCCTGAACAAATGCCAGTTTATACTTAGAATTTATTTCCCTGGGCATCACACACAAATACTCAGTTGCTAAGCTGGCTGAAAACAACTTAATAATGTAGCTATTTTAACTTAGGCATCTATTCTATGAATTATAAGAACATGATTGGCTTTCACTATATACTGTTAAGGAACTGGTGATGACTTGTGCCTGGGCAGTCAAGTCCCCAGGATGTTGGCTAGTCTGATTTAAGAGTCAGGAAGGACAGTCCCTGACTGGCCCCATACCAGGGAACGCCTAGTGGTCACACTGCTGGTGACCCTGAGACAACACAGTCCACATCATGTCCACACCTCTACTGTCAGTCAATGCTTCTCCATCTCTGATGAAAGTGACTCCACCAAAACAACTAGGAAGTCCCAATTTCCTTCAGAGACCCATAGGCTGCCAAGAGGACCCAACCTTCTTCTTCCACACCAGCATGAGCTAAATTCTCCCTGGAGTAAAAAGAAACTGTAGCCCCCATCTCAACTCTTTATTTTTTGTGCAAAAAAAAATGTTCATGGCACCTTTATTTATAAAAACGAAAACTGGAAACAACCCAAGTGTCCGTGAACAGAACATCCATGCTTCATTCGTCCTGGAGAATAAACTGTGGTACATCTCTTCTCTTTAGCTAGCATTTCCGTCTCCATTCTCCACTGGACCTCAAAAAAGGGTAGCTGAGGCACTAAAGCCTTCTTACTTTATTTGTACCTTGTGGGTTGGTATTTCTGAGGAAAGGCGTGCTCATATAAGGAAAGAAAAAGAATCGGCTGCTACCTTCCACCTCTGTTACTAGAAAATGAATCCTTTATCAGAGTAATATGCCTAAACTTGCCTAAGCCATATGAGTATTGGTAACACCTAAAACTAAGAGCCACATGTTTGGAGCTTGCTGTTTTATTTTAATCGACAAAAGATGATTTCCATTAAGAGAGTCTCTCAGAAGCTTCCTGGATTTGTTATGAGTTGTAAGGGCCAATGAGAAAAACATTCGAGTCAGTATTTCCAGGAATCACAAAACTGTTCACACAGTGATGTAAGGAATTTGACAAGTGAATGTACATCATGTGCCATGTTATTTTTATTTTTAGAGCATGCTGAGAAGTTGTTAAACCCTCAAATAGGCATCAGACATATTCCCAAGCACTCATTTGCTGGGAATAAATTCATAGTTTTAACTCATTTGTGCTGTTTTAAGGATCCAGGACATATTCTAAAGAACAAGAGAATGAATCTTAAATACAAAATAGAAATTTCCCTAGGAATTATTTTTTTCATGTACTATTCCTCATGTGTATTTCGTCCACAATTTGCTAAGTAAACTGCTCATTGTTCAAGCCAGTAAAGGTAAAGTCATCAGAGGTCTACTCTGGAGTTAGACAGACCTAGATTCAAATCCCAAGTCCATCTATTTCTATATGTGTCCTTGAATAATGTTCTCAACTTTCCTGGTTCATAAAATAGGAAGTTACTTTTTTCTCTAGGGGATACACAAGTACACATTATATGTAAGTGTGTGTATATTTGTGAGCGTGTGTGTGTGTAATTTCTTTGGGTATTGTATTAGTCAGAGTTCTCCAGAGAAACAGAACCAAGGTGGATGGATGAAAGCATAAACAGATGGATAGACGGACGAATGGACAGCCAGACGAACGGACAGGCAATCAGTAATTTGCTCACGCAATTTTGGAGTCTCAGTCCCAAGGTCTGCAGTCAGGAAGCTGGAGACCCAGCAAAGCCAATGTATAGTTCCAACCTGAGTCCCAAGTTCTGAGCACCAGGAGAGCCATGTTCTCTCCAGGATAGCCAAGGTTCAGTGTGAAAGCAGCAAGCTTGAGACCCAAGAAGAGCCAATGTTGCAGTCTGAGTCTAAAGGCCAGAAAAGACCAATGTCCTAGCTCAAAGCAGTCAGAGAGGAGTAGTTCCCTCATATTTGAGGAAGAGTCAGCCTTTTTGTTCTACTCAAGCCTTAACTGATTGGATGAGGCCTATCCACATTAAGAAGGGCAATCTGCTTACTCAGTCTGCCAAGTTAAATGTTAATTTCATCCAAAAGCACAGACACCCAAAATGTTTGACCAAACATCTGGACACCCCATGGCCCAGTCAAGTTGACAACAAACCTACCTTCAAATATTAGCTATAATCTATCTCTATCAAAAAATAATTTAAGAATTACCAATGCCCAAAAGACTTGTGTCCGTTTGCAAGACAATAGTGTACTACTCTATGTATTTATTTATTTATTTTTGAGAGGGAGTCTCACTCTGTTGCCCAGGTTGGAGTGTAGTGGCACAACTTTGGCTCACTGCAACCTCCGCCTCCCAGGTTCAAGCGATTCTCCTGCCTCAGCCTCCCCAGTAGCTAGGATTACAGGCATGCCCCACCACCCCTGGTTAATTTTTGTATTATTAGTAGAGACAGGGTTTCATCATGATGGCTAGGCTGTTCTCGAACTCCCGACCTCAAGTGATCTGCCCACCACAGCCTCCCAAAGTGCTGGGATTACAGGCATGAGCCACCACAACCAGCCATACTTATTTTTAAACACAGCATCTTTTCCCAGCCTTCTTTACCCATATGCAGTTTCAGTAACATGTAACATGTCCTTTATTTACTCAGCATTATTTCCTTGTTCTGGATGAGAAGACAATAATTAGGAAACTTCTGGAAAGTTAGCTGCTCTATTAATTGTTTACAGATTCCATAATGATAACTTATGGCACGTATGGGCACTGGCGCTCAGATAATTAGACATTTTAACAACAATGTTTTACTTTTCATGACTCCAGAAGATTTTGCATTAGTCTAGACTCTTCTGGGAAAGGTATTATCATAGAATTAATAGCCGATGCAACTTCAACAGCTTTTTTAAAAAACTAAGAGTGAAATGTTCATCTCTGTTGTCACCAAATCCAAGAAAGTCACAGATCAGATATAGTATCCAGCAGCCTGCTTCAATTTCTCTTTATAATACTGAATATATTTCTTTCTTGAACAGAAATCAAAGTGGTAATGTACCTTTCACTCTAGCTGTGGAATCAAAGGAATCCAAATTTACAGACTACAGACTAACTTTACATTTTAAAAGGCAGTAAAGGAATAATCTGTCATTTCCACTGCATTCTAAAGAAATGGAAATCAGAAATTCAAAACATTTAAACATCAAACTAATGATTGTTTTAGAAAAATCCCTCCAAGAAAAGCTAACTTTCTAGCTTTTCTTCTGGCAGATCATATCGTAATGTTATTCACGGGAATATTCTTCATAATTCATGAAAGATAATTTTTCTATACATTTAACACTTCTGCTGCTTTTATTTTCCTGCTATTGAAGATAATAAAGTCTGTGTAGGCCCACTGGAGACATGAATAACAACCCAAAATCCTCTTAAAAATCTAGACACAGTCACAGCATCGTCACTTTCTATTGAATAGGAATTTATTCTTATGAAGGCTTCTGACAAGCGTTTTTACCCTTTGTACCTAAGATTTTATTTGATCCATATGATTTAAGCAGATAAAATAGACGAGTAAAATGATTTCATTTTTTCTAAAGGTAGGGTCAGCTGTTCAGAATTGCTTTTTTCCTCTTACAATTCTATCATACTCACTTTAGTGTCAGCATGGAAAAGTAACTTGAAAAATATGTTATTATATCTTTCAGTCCAGTTCTCCTCTGTGTTTCAGAAAAGAATGGTGGACACACCATGGCACAAGTGAGAGGATGAGCTTTCTTGCTATAGCTCCCCTCCTGTCCTCACATATATCTTCACAGGAATTGGGGGGCAAGTGGGGAGGGAGGTTAAATTTTAAAACTCTAAGGTTCTCAATAGTTTTCTTTAAAACAGGTAATTTGGCCAGGTGCAGTGGCTCCTGCCTGTAATACCAGCACTTTGGGAGGCTGAGGTGGGTGGATCACCTGAGGTCAGGAGCTCCAGACCAACCTGGCCATTATGGTGAAACCCCCTCTCTACTAAAAATACAAAAAGTAGCTGGGTGTTTTGGCAGGCGCTACTTAGGAGGCTGAGGCAGGAGAATCACTTGAACCCAGGAGGCAGAGGTTGCAGTGAGCGGAGATCACGCCATTGCACTCCAGCCTGGGCGACAGGAGTGAAACTCCGTCTCGAAAAAATAGAAATAAATACAAACATACATACATAAATCAGGTAATTTTCTTCAAATCTGCTTAGAAATTAAGAAGAAAAGTCAGAAACATTGCATCTCTAAAAGATTTCTTTATTCCTTCATCTGCCTCTATTAACCAAGGAAAATTTGAAAGATAGGGAGAGGGAGAGAAAGTGATACAGGAGCTAGAAAGAAATTTTTAAGGCAGATAGCGAGGGAAAGAGTCCTTGGCAAGGTTTCCCTTCTAATGCACAGCAACCCCCAAATCATTTCTTTTCTAACAAAGAGCAGCCTGAAAAATCAAGCTGCAAATGTAGAAAAGCCAAGCTAGAAGCTTGCACGGGTGAATGCTGGCAGCTGCGCCAATAGGAAACGGCTACATGGGAGCCAGGCGTATTCAACATGGAGGCTCCATCTTCCCTTTTCTTTGTCAACCAAGTGTGCAGTAAAGAAGCAGGCAACATGCCATCGACCAGGTAGGGAACCCATTTATATAGTAAAAGATTAGGGTGGGGCAGCCAGCTTCTTCGTGTGCTATGCAAACAGCACACCTGGTCCGACCAATATCTCACACCCAATGTAAATCAGACATTGCATCCTCAAGCTCGTCTATAAAACCCCGTGCATTTCACCACAAAACTGGAAGACCCACTCGGGAGCCCATCTCTCTCTGCAGGAGAAAGAGCTTTTCTCTTTTCTCTTTCTTTCACCTATTAAACCTCTACTCTTAAACTCACTCCTTGTGTTTGTCAGCATCCTCGATTTCCTTGGCATTAGGCAATGAACCTCGTTTTATCCCACACAAACGATGCCATTTCAAAAGGACAAAGGTTCTTTTCTTCAGGGTCAAGGCACAAAAGATAGAGCCCCACTACCACCCCTCCTCACTCATACCCTAAGAGGCTCTGCCAGCTGCCCACAGGCAGAGAGCAGGTAGGAGGCGTGCCCACTCAGACCCCAAAGTGGAGGGGTCACAGAAGCTGCTCTGCTTGGGGCAGTTCGCTGACTGCTTTCATCCCCGCTGTGGCTGCAGTTGGACTCCACTCCAGCCCCATGGGAATGTTTTGCTTCAGAGACTTCTCATCTGCGTTGCCTTGCCTGAAATACTCCTCCCTCAGATTACTCAGCTCCTCCAAGTCTTTGCTTAAATATCACAATCTTGTTGATTTAGGCCTCCTCTGAGCCCCCTATTTCAAAATGTCAGTCCCTTACCCTATTTCCTCCTTGTCTCTCTTTCCTACTTTATTTTTCTCCATAGCACTTACAGTCATCTGCCGTGGATGTCTTCCAGCCCCAGCCCCATATTCACTTGCCACCTTCTCAGCCCTGCCACGCACACCAGGAGGCTGATCGGATGCTCTCCATCAACCAACTCTGCTGTCCTTCGGCGTCCTGCCGGGTTTGACCAATAAAAGGCAGCAGAAGATCCAAGGAGGGAAGAGAAAGAGGTTGGGAATTTATTCTCCCAGCTCTGCTCCTGTCAAGTCCCCATGTGTTAGCTGCCTCCCCTACGTTTTTTTTTTTTTTTTTTTTTTTTTTTTTTTTTTTTTTTTTTTTTTTGATGGAGTCTCGCTCTGTCGCCCAGGCTGGAGGCAGTGGCGTGATCTCGGCTCACTGCAACCTCTGCCTTCCGGGTTCAAGTGATTCTCCTGCCTCAGCCTCCTGAGTAGCTGGGATTACAGGCGCGTGCCACCATGCCCAGCTAATTGTGTGTGTGTGTGTGTGTGTGTGTGTGTGTGTGTGTTTGCTTTTCTGTTCTTTTGCTTTTTGTGTGTGTGTGTCTTTTTTTTTTAGCAGAGATGGGGTTTCACCATATTGGCCAGGCTGGTCTTGAAATCCTGACCTCAGGTGATCCACCTGCCTTGCACTCCCAAAGTTCTGGGATTACAGGTGTGAACCACCATGGCCAGCTGGTTGCCTCCCTTTTGTGAGGACCACAATCCTATCAAGTAGCTCTCTCCCTTCAGCTCCCCTCTCTAAGTAACTTCTCCCTCTCCTTACTTTCAGGTGTCAGGTGTTAAGAGCTTCTCCCTGTGACTAGCTCCAGGGCATAGCATATCTCTTGTGCTTTAAGCACTGTTTCATTAATTACTAACCTTTATTAAGCTCTTTATTATCTATTAACTACATTAAGTTAATTAGACTCTTCTCACAATGCCCATTTTGATAATGACCTTTATTTTCCAAACTGCTGCATCATCTGGCATCTTACATATTTTACTTAATTCCTTGTTTTTCTCCCTCCACTGAAACATGGACTTCATGAAGTCAAGGTTTGTCCCTTTTGCATACTACTGTATTCCCAGCACCTACAAGAGAACAGGGAACATAATAGGAGGTGCGAAAGAAGCACTGGATAAATACCTGAATCATGAGTGAACGTATGACTTAGGAAGGGACATGGAAAGTCAAACGCCCCATCTTCTCTGTATGCTGGATCTCTGCCTTTTCAGATGGTGTCTTCTGTTTCTCTCCTTCCTGTTTTTTTACTCTCTTAATTTTTATTTTTTGTAGGTACATAGGTGTACATATGTATGTGGTACATGAGATATTTTGACAGAGGCATGCAATGGGTAATAATCACATCAGGGGAAATGGAATACCTATCCCCTGAAGCCTTTATCCTTTGTGTTACGATCCAGTTTTATTCTTTTATTTTTAAATGTACAATAAATTATTATTGACTATAGTCACCCTGTTGTGCTATCGAATGCTAGATCTTATTCTAATAGTATTTTGTACCCTTTTTCAAAATTTTGGTTAGTGCGGATAACAAATATTTCTCTGGGCATTATTTCAGCTTCCAGTCTATACTTAACATTTTTATATAACATCATCTGGCAACATTTTAGAGAATTCACGTAAACAAACCCATGTAATTATAACCTGGCATCATTTCCTACTTCAAAATGTTCATAAATAGCATTGCTGAGCCAGAGGTAGAATCATTTTAAAACAAAACAAACAACAAAAAAAAGAGCAGTCCAACAAGTGAAAAATCACCACCAAACCTAACTTCACGGACAATAGCAAGCAACCCTGAAGTGTAGGTTCCAATACTGTATTTAGAAATATTAGCTAGAATATAAAGCTCATGAGAAAAGGCTTTGTCTGTTTTGTCTGCTGATGCGGTCCAAGCACTAAGAGCAATATCTAGTATATATCTGGTACTCAATAAGTGTTGAATTCATGAATGAACGATCTCATGTCACCCTGTACTAAGGAAATATTTTGAAATTACAATAGATTAGATAATTGTTTCCAACTCCTTGCTCCCTATTTGGTTTTTGGATTGTTTTTTTTTTTTTCTTTTGTTTGGTTTTTGTTTGAGACAGAGTCTCACTCTGTCATCCAAACTGAATTTCAGTGGCACAATCTCAGCTCACTGCAACCTCTGCCTCCCAGGCTCAAGCAATTCTCCTGCCTCAGCCTCCTGAGTAGCTGAGATTATAGGCATGTACCACCGCGCCCAGCTAATTTTTGTATTTTTAGTAGAGATGGAGTTTCACCATGTTGACCAGGCTGGTCTTGAACTCCTGACCTCAAGTGATCCACCTGCCTCAGCTTCCCAATGTGCTGGGATTTCAGGTGTGAGCCACTATGCCCGGCTCCTCTTTGTAATAGAATATCCCACCCCCACTCTTTCTCAGGTGGTCACTATGAAAGGAGTATTCCTCCTCACTTCATTGATTTTGGGAGTTGGCCATGTGATATTATGACATACTTTGGCCAACAGGATGTGAGCAGAAGTAGCAATGTGCTGATTCTGTGCAAAAGCTTTAAGCACAATTGCTTGATTCATCACAGCTTGCTGTTCCCATCTTCTGCCATGATAGAACAGCATGTGCAGCGACACGTGGCTCTTTCAACCAAGTCCCAAACTAAGAAGACACACAGAGCCAGCCCTCAGTCATCTGCAACCTGGAGCCACATGTATTGTGAAAATAAATACATTTAGCTTGCTTTTATGCAGCATTACTACAGCAAAAACTGACTCAAAAACTGGTACCTAGAAGTGAGGTGTTGATGGAACAAAAACCATGTAGGTAGAGGAGGGGGCAAGGAAACTGTTACAGGAAACAGAAAAATGGCAACTCATATTATGTAATGACAAAACATTTGGTAAAATGACCATATATAGAATTTTCTTGCCTGGTATAACCTTTTGTGGTAAGGCTGTTAGGCTATTACTGCCATTTTTATACAAGTGAGCCCTTTGTGACATCATTTTAGGGCAACTTGATTTTCTGTCTCTGGCAGTACTAGTTCACGAGTATATGCAAAATAGTGATACTATAGTATGTTGTTTAGGAACTAGTCTCTCATTTGCATTGGAAGTAGAGAGATGATAATCTTCCATCCCATGAAGCCATTTTTAATCCTCACAAAATTCATTGTTGTACCATATCCTAGAAGCAATTCAGTGTAACAGGTATTTCCATGGATTTGAAGATACTGAATATATAATTGTCTCTTTAAATTCTCTTTCAGAGTATGTAGTGAATTTTGAGACATTTACTTTTGATTTCTGCCAGATGGTAATGTTTCAGAATATAGCACTAAGGAGCTTGTTAGAACAGCAATATTAGTAAATACAAGACCACAATGGCCTCATATGCCAGCTTTGTCATGCAGTCTCTTATGGAATTGTCAACATTTTGTCTGCTTCCTTGATCTTCTATCTTCAGCATGAGCTTATTTGAAGATAGAGAAGCTGCCAAGTCACAATTATTTTCCACTGCATGTGATGAGATTTTCTTAATCTAATTTTTTCAATGAAATATGACACTGTATGAAGGATTTGTTTCAGTCATTTTCCAAAAGGAGTTTGTATTTCTGACTCATAACTTTGCTCTCTATGCTTTCTCAGTCATCATCCTTGGTAATTTTGTGAGATTTTAGACACCTTGGATTTACATTTCCTAAATCTTTTCAGAACTACTTCAGGTCTTCAAATAGTCACATCTTGGCCTGGAATAAAGACATAGATGTAGAAACAGACACAGGTACAAGTACAGACAGATACAGATATATAGACGTGTAAATATCTATTTACACATCTATTTTTATTTATATAATCTCTATTTCTTTTTTCCTCTTTTGGCCCCATCCTTACCCCCTTAACCTATCTCCCCATCCCTTACCCTCCTTTTATTCTCAAACGTTGTAAAGTTTACACAGGCTGTTTTTGGGTTTTTTTCACCACTCCTCAATCTCACAACCTGGCTCTTATCCACATATCTGTCATGGAAATGGAAACTTATGAGTTCCTAATCACAAATCCAATGACCTTTGTTGTATGGAAGGGAGGCATGAAACATTTGATGATTTTGGCCACAGACACTGATATGGAGAATGAGGAATTCGGGGCAAACAAACTTAAGGTACATGGGGTGGAGGAATGGAAACAAAGTCAGGCCTTAATGTGAAAAGGTGAATCCAAGGCAAATCCTATGGTAATAAAAGAAGCAAGAAACAAATGAAGATAAAGTCTAAGTTGAATATTGCTTTAGCTAGTTATTGCTGCATAATATCCAAAAATTTAGTGGCTCAGAAGAACAATTTTATTACTTATGACTCTGTGGGTTAGAAATTCCAGCAGGGATCAGTTGAGGTGGCTCTTCTCCACTCCACATGGTACTGTCTGAGACCCTCAACTAGGGCTGGAGGGTCCAAGATGGTCTTGCTCATCCATCTGGGGCTTTGGTGCTGGCTGTCAACCTGGATCCGTTGTTTTCACTCTGCATGGTCTCTCTCTTTACAAAGCCCCTTATTCTCCATAGAGAGATATCAGGACTGGATGCAGACGGGAGTTTAAGTCTAATGGGTAATTAGATGAGGCTTTAGCAGGTAGAGAGAGGGAAAGGAGGTTGGGTATATTTTGCCCATGGGAGAGACATGAATTGTTGTGGCCAGAGGACACATTGTAGAAAATTGTCTGTAAAGACGGCCACCAACGTGCATGTTGCCTCTCCCATCAAGAGATAGAACTTATATTTCTTCTCTTTGAATCTGGACTCACTTGTGACTTTTTCTGGCCAAGAAAATGTAGCAGCAATACTCAGTGCCAGTTTGGGTCTATCCTTTTAGAGACCTGGCAGCTTCCATTTTCATTGTGTTAGGCTCCTGCCAGCATGGAGGCAAGAGTTGTGCTATTAAATGATAATGGATTTCCAGGAGACAGAAAGAGATCCAGCCAGCCCTCAGCCATTCCAGTCACACTTAGCCTAGGTGCTATGTGAGTGAAGCAGTGCCATGTGAGTGAAGCTGAGCTCTCAGCTGAATGCAACAGCTTGTGTGACACCAGCTGGTACCACATGGAGGGGAGATAAGATATACCCAGTGAACCCCACCTAATTCCTAACACATAGAATTATGAACAATAAAATTGTTTTAAGCCACTATTTTTGGATATTTTGTGACAAAGAATCAAGCTTAGATCAGTCTCTTCTTAGACTCCAGTGTCCTTCCTCACAGAATGCAATTTTAACAAGAGTCCTGCCAAGTCCGTTTAGCCAGAATTCCCCATCCTCAATATCTGATCGCCTTCTATATCTGATCATGTTCCTCCCTCTCCACCAGCACCCAGGTGATGTCTGATCAGCACTGCCTGCCTTTAGCAAGAATCCTGTTAGGTCAATTCGGCCAGAATCTTCCCTTACCCCTGATGTTTCCAGTTAGTAATTTTCCACCCACTGACCCCACCCTGCTTTTTCTAGATAGAAATATCTACTTTTCTTTGTTGTTTGAGGTTGAGCACAATCTCTCTTCCCTACTGCAAGACCCCACTGTGCCATCCCTTCACCTATCAAGATGTTCTGAAAAATGTCTGCCTTACTGTGCTTTACCGAGTGTCATGAATAATTTTTTTCTTTGACATTTGTAGGCAACCAATAACTTAAACAGATGTTATCACTCTAGCCAAATGAACTTGAACTCCTGACAGGGCATCAGTCTTAGTGAGAAAATAGAGTGCTAAGCAGAGAAAATGATGCAGTTTACTCACATGGGTTTGGAGGGAATTTAAGGAAGGCTGGTAGCAGTCTTAATTTCTTCTACACTGAGGAATTAGCTCTCAGCTAGAATAAAGAAGGAAGATGTCCTTCTAATGGTTTGAGTCTTTGGTGTGCCCCTGCTCGTGTGCTATGCTAACTGTGCTGGAATATTCACTTCGTGTTACACAGTTCTTAGTAAGCAGCAGGCAGATTACCATGAAGCTAATGAAGCTAACGTTCAGGTCCCCTCATTTCCACAGCCCCTTTCGAAACCTTGGAAGAGATTTTAGCAATGTGTTCACCTAAACAAATACTTCCTAAAATTTTGCAAAATCTCATGTTGAGTGGCATGGAAGTTACCACAAGAATTTTGCAGAGCTAGTTAAGGGGAAATTGAATTCATCATATATTTAGTTTCTGTTATAGAGAATATTTGTGTTTTGCAGTCACTCTCTTGTAGAAGTTATCTATTCCAGTGTTGGACTGACCTCCAAGAATGCTCCAACCACTCATCATGAAAACTCACCAGGCATTGTAACATGAAGTTGCAGGCCAGAAATAATACCTTGATAGAGGCTTTCCCAAATTTGACAATAATCCTAAAAATGTGTATAACACTACTGATGAGTTGTAAAGCAAAAATAAATGTTTCTAAATCATTAATAAAAAACAAACTTCAATCAGCTATGCTAAATATTAAAATCTTTGTTATCTCAATATTAAACTTTTTATATGAAAATGCAATCAAAGAACATATAGCCAAAAAAGGAAAAAATACAGAGGTATATTAGGCTCTTAGTTTTCTTAAGATAGCTTGCTACATTCTGCTTTTGTGTGTGTAACTTGTTCTTTCATCACTTTAAATATATTTACTTCCACACTAAATTTTGTTTCTTTCTTTTAAGGAGCACTATAAAATTGTTTAAACTTTAGGTCCATAAAACTTGAATTGATCCCAATGACATATATTCATTTATTTAATCCCAACTAGCAAGATGTTTGTATTAATGTCTTCATTTTAAAACTGAGAAAATTAAAGGAGGGAAATATTAAGGTCAGAGATAGCCAGTGGTGTAACCTGGATTTAAAGCCAGCAGGTTGACTTTTGAGCCTATGTCTTACTTTTTCTCCACTCTGCTGCCCTTGAGGATAAATGAGGTCCAGCCCTTTTCCTTAAGGAATTTGCAGTACAATAGTAGATCCAAAAAATGATTACAGTATATCATGGTATGTGCCAGATTAGCTATACAAGGTACAGAATTAGAAAGGAGAAATTAAATTTGCAGGAGAGTAGGGGAGATTTCACAAAGAAAGCGATACCTACTTGGTTACATTAAATGAAGTTTAAATTTGAAATTACAACTCATTTAATGTACCTAAAATCACTGGCTCTGGTCACCAAGCAATGATTTCTAGTATTGAACTACCATATATATTACCTCATCCCAAATTAAGTTGGTTGAACAATAGTTTTCAAAAGCACCACAGAGATTCAAAGAATAAACTAAGGCTTTTGACAATGCTTTAATCCTCCCACCATTCCCACAAACATAACAGGAATGATGATAGAAATGAAGAGACCACAATTCAGAGGTTTATGTGCTTATCTGGGATGATACAAATCTGATGCAAAATTAAAATAGGACAAGGTTTTGTTAATCCCAATGTAATTTTCCATCCGGTATTCTATATGTCCTAACCAAAAGTTGTTTTTATAGATAAAAATGATGCTTTAACAAGTCTCTCTGGTGGTTTTAGAAGTAGAAACCTTGGGCAGGGCATAGTGGCTCACGCCTGTAATCCTAATACTTCGGGAGGCCAAGACAGATCACTTGAGCCCAGAAGTTCAAGACCAGCCCAGGAAACATTACGAAACCGTCTCTACAAAAAATAGAAAAATTAGCCGGGCTTCTTTAAAAAAAAGTGACAAGTGAAATAGAGTTAATTGGATAAGTAACAGTATGATGGGAGAATAAATACAAATACGATTCATTAGAGAAAACATTACCATTTAATCAACTTTAATGGGGTCCTATATAGTCCAAGCAGCTTAAGGCACTAGATTATTTCCTATGAAAAGATCTGAGAATAGGCAGTTCAAGAGGTTGAAGATTTAATTTTTGAAATAACATTAAGCAAGAATCAAATACCCATGTTAATCAATAGCATTTAGTTATAACTGGCTCAGTGATCAGACAATAAATTACTTTGTAATACTAATTTGTTCATGAGAAGATGGCATTAAACTTAAAGTAACTGATGGAAACAAACTGCTGAGAAAAAAAATTATGAAAGACTCAGAAAAAACAAAGAAGAGAGAGTTCTTCCCCAAAAGAACATTATTATGCTTTTCTCTCCTGGGGGTTGCCCTTACCTCATGTATTAGTTTGTTCTCACTCTGCTAATAAAGATATACCTGAGACTGGGTAATTTATAAAGGAAAGAGGTTTAATTGACTCACAGTCTCACCTATCTGGGGAGGCCTCACAATCATGGCAGAAGGCAAAGGAGGAGCAAAAGCACGACTTACATGGCAGCGGGCAAGAGGGCGTGTGCAGAGGAACTCCTGTTTATAAAACCACCAGATCTCGTGAGACTTATTCACTACCATGAGAACAGTACAGGGGAAACCACCCCCATGATTCAATTATCTCCACCTGGCCCCACCCTTGACACGTGGGGATTATTACAATTCAATGGGAGATTTAGGTGTGGACACAACCAAACCATATCATCTCAACTCCACCCAGCCAATCTTACTCATTCTTCAAGTTTCAGTTCCAAAGCTAAGACTAATAATCATTCCCTGATGTCATTCTTCTTTTCTGTGCTCCTTCAGTACTGTTGTCCTTTGTTCTCTTTCATTTTCTTTGTATTTATCACCCTCACAATACCATGTGCCTTTAGTATATAACCGTTGATTTAGAACTGAAAAGAATCCTCAATATCCTTTGGTTTAATGCTTTAGTAGCAGGACCTAGCTGAGTCCAGGCTGTAAAACAGGATTAGGGTAGGATTAAGTTAGGATTATTTGGCTGGTGGTGCTAAGAACAGAGTGAATTTTTAAAAATTGAACAATTTCAAAATTTTTATTTCTCAGTGATTAGCTTTAAATTTACATTCCTATGCACATGGAGTTATGTCAAGAAACTCTCGTTTGTACCACCTCTTTCTGGCAGCCTTCAGGAAATGAAGTAGCATCATGGGCAGCATGTTAATCATTGATGATGAATGTGGCCTGAGATGAATTAGATTATAGGATTGCTGTGTACCGTGTGACATGAGGGGCTCATAATAGGCTTAAAGATGATACAAATATTTTTTGTTCTCTTAAATATCATAGAAATAACTGGAAACATTAATAGAAATACAGTTGACTCTCCATATCCATGGATTCCACATCAGTAGATTCAACGAACCATGGATCAAAAATATTTAGGGGGAAAAAACTTCACAAAGTTCCAAAAGGCAAAATTTGAATTTGCCGCATGCTGAGCACTATATTGAAGCCACATGAATGAGGAGATGTGTAGGCATTATGTAAGTAATCTAGAGATTATTTAAAGTATACAGGGGGATGTGTGTGGGTTATTTGCAAATACTACACCACTTTATATAAGAGGCTTGAGCATTTGTGGATTTTGGTATCTTCAGGGGGTCCTGGAGCCAGTCTCCCATGGAGGGACAGCTGTAATTTCTTTATAAATTGGTATTGACTACATAAAGAACCTCATTGACTACATATAGAACCTCATTACTCATTTTTTTTTAAGAAATCAATTCTTTTTGAATCATTCTATGTTTCCGTGGGTTGCTAGGCAATGGTTTGGTTGTTGCTTTGGGTGGGAGGGTCAGGAAGGAAGATTAAAGTTCTGGGGTGAGGTAATAGCCAGACAGAGGAGGGAAATGAGATAGCAACCAACTGTCAATAGCTGGAAGAGCTGTTTTTGAGCCTTTGTTGAGGGATAGATGCTGAAAGAACTAGTTTTGTGAATGACTTCATGAGTATCTGAGAGTAAGGAGAGCAAGTTTGGTGTTGGGTTAATAAATGTCGAGCAGAACTGGCTGGAGATCATGCCTGATCCCCACTCTGCCATGGGCTCAGTGCAGTTTGGGATACTCTGAGGACTCAAGATCACCAATGAATGGCCTTGAAGCCATCATTCTCTGGAAGGGCACTGGCAAAAGAAGTGGTACTAAGGTACCTTGGCAATAAAAGAAGTGGTACTAAGGTACCTTGGGAACCAGAGCAGACTTGAAGAGAACATTTGAGATGTCTGCACACTCCACTACCCAGGGATATCAGAAGTAATAGACTGCAGGGACTGCAGGGTGGGGAACCTGGGTGGAGCAAGGACTGATAAGAGCCATCAGAATTATGTGGCCTTGTTTGTGCTCTCAGGCCAGCAAGAGCATTTGAGTTATGTTCTCATTTAACAGGTAAGGAAACAGTGGTCAAAGGACCCCAAATGACCTGCTCAGGATTTCACAGAAAGCTAATGATAGAGCTAGGACCAACTCCTCTCCTGATCTCCCAGCTGGAAGACTACAGTATTAATATGGGGTTGCTGGATCAAATAGAATAATTATCTCCTCTAGTATTGTATATCATATAAATCTATAAGAATAAAGGCCAACAAATGTTTTGTTTTTCTGCTATGAACAACAAGAAGCTATTGTTAAATTTGTTTGTTAAATTAACATAAAGCTTTATGTTTAAGAGTCAAAAAATTTTAAGTAAGATGCCTGACTTTAATCGTGACGCTGATATTTAAATAAATCAACTGACCAGGCACAGTAACTCACACCTGTAATCCCAGCACTTTGGGAGGTTGAGATGGGTGGATCATTTGAGGTCAGGAGTTCAAGATTAGCTTGGTCAACATGGTGAAACCCCATCTCTACTAATAGAAAAATTAGCCTAGCGTGGTGGCACGCATCTGTAGTCCCAGCTACTCAGGAGGCTGAGGCAAGAGAATTGCTTGAACCAGGGAGGTGGTGGTTGCAGTGAGCCAAGATTCACACCACTGCACTGCAGCCTGGGTGACAGAGCAAAACTCTGTCTCAAAAAAATTAATTAATTAATTAATTAAATTAATCAACTAGTATTTATGGACTAATGATGCCTTACCAACACAATATCATCAAGAAAAAATAATTTCATTACATTAATTTTTCTAATGATACCTTTTATCAGTTTAAAATAATTTCTAGTGAAATTTTTTTTAGAGAATTGTTTTATAATTATTTATTTTAATAGCCATAATTTACTGAATGCTTATTATCCAGATTCATTGCTAAGTGCTTAAAATGCATTACTGAATTTAATCCTTGCACAACCCCATGAGGTAGGTAATGTTACTTTTTTAAATTCTTAGGTAAGAAATATATTTTAGAGACCTTAAGTACATTCCTAAGGGCAGTCTCAAATAAATGACATTGCTCAGTAGACTGGGATCCAGAGCCTAGGCTCTTTACCACTATATACTATAGCTTTACAGACTGCCCTTGGTTTGTTGTTGTTTTGTTTGTTTTTTGTTTTGTTTTTTGAGACAGAGTCTTGCTCTATTACCCAGGCTGGAGTGAGGGTTGCAATCATGGCTCACTGCAGCCTCAATGTCCCAGGCTCAAGCGATCATCCCTCCTCAGCCTCCCAAGTAGCTGAGACTACAGGTTCATGCCACCATGTCCAGCCGATTTTCAAATTTTTTTTTTTAGAAACAGGGTCTCACTGTGTTGCCCAGGCTGCTCTCAAACTCCTGGGCTCAAGCAATCCTTCCACCTCATCCTTCCAAAGTGCTGGGATTATAGCCATGAGCATCGCACCAGGGCTGTCCTTATTTTAAGCAGAAAAATATTAAACATTTTTTAAAATGTCAAAGTCATCTTTAAGAACATTTGTTGCTGTTCCAGGCTGTAATTCGATGACTGGGGAGACTATATGACTATGTAAATCTCTATGAAAGCACATCATATGGCTTAGAGTCTTGTGCCTTTGTGTTCTTCCATCTGAATTCATAATTTTTCCTTATCCTTTATCAAAGTCAACCTGTCAGTTACTCCTTTCAGTTTCCACTGTGCCTCCATCTAATATCTTTCCTCAAATTGCCTTCTAGTTTCCCATCCCTTATTTATTAAGAGTTGGGAAATCAGTTGAAAAACTGGATTAGTTACACATAAGGGAAGAATAAACAGTCTCTGAAAAAGCACCAGTGCACTTTCTTGTAAGTTAAATACAGTGACTTTAGTGCTTGGATTGAACAGCATCATTTTTAGCTGCTTGAAAATTTTTATTGACAAATTCCTACCATTGGATTGCACTTCAGAAGATTAGGTGATTTTTACCTAAGAAAAGTACTGTCATATGGACAGAATGCCCTGTACACAGAAGATGAGCCTGGCTGCTAAACACTCAGAGAATTCTAGGTTAGAATGCTGAACTATACAAATACACACTACAATGTAACTTTAGATTATTTAAATATCTAAAAATAAGGAAAGGCTAAATAAATTATGGCACATCCTCAAAATGAATATCCACATACTCATTTCTGGATATCCATAGCGTAAAACAATTTACAAAGCATTAGTTATAACATGAGAAACTATTTTTGTTATCAAATGAAGTTTAAAAACAGGATTTTGGCCAGGTGCAGTGGCTCATGTCTGTAATCCCAACACTTTGGGAGGCAGAGGAGGGTGAATTGCCTGAGGTCAGGAGTTCAAAACCAGCCTGACCAGCATGGAGAAACTCCATCTCTACTAAATATATATATATATATATATATATATATATAATTAGCCAGGTGTGATGGCACATACCTGTAATCCCAGTTACTTGGGAGGCTGAGGCAGGAGAATCGCTTGAACCCGGGAGGCAGAGGTTGCGGTGAATTGAGATTGTGCCATTGCACTCCAGCCTGGGCAACAACAGTGAAACTCCGTCTCAAAAAATAAATAAACAAACAAACATAAGATTTAAAATAGCGTATGACAATAACAGCTAACCTTCTCTGAACACCTGCTACATGTAGACCATTTTTGTTGTAAATTCAACAAACATATGCATATTCAATTGCTTGTGATTTGCAGTTATAAACTTCTAAGATGGCTTGTTCACCCGGACACCGTAGGAGTCAAAGGCAGGTCCACTAGGTCTAATGCCTAAGAGGTGAGGAAAGCTGTCACAGGGAAAAAATGGAATGAACAGGTGTAAGTTGTTCCCATAAATCTTCTGTCCTTGAATAACTTTTATTCCCTATCCTATCCCATGCCATTCTCTAATGCCAACCAAGTCCGGGTGCAGTGGCTCATGCCTGTAATCCCAGAACTTTGGGAGGCCAAGGTGGGCAGATCACCTGAGGTCAGGAGTTCGAGACCAGCCTGGCCAATGTGGTGAAACCCCATCTCTACTGAAAATACAAAATTAGCTGAGTGTGGTGGTGGGCGCCTGTAATCCCAGCTACTCAGGAGGCTCAGGCAGGAGAATCGCTTGAACCCGGGAGACAGAGGTTGCAGTGAGCCAAGACTGCGACATTGCACTCCAGCCTGGGTGACAAGAGCGAGACTCTCTCAAAAAAAAAAGACATTCTAATGCCAACCAATACTTCTAGGAAAAAGGCTGATTGGACAGTTATACTAGATGAACCAGGTTGATAATACCTGAACCCACTTGATCAACCTTAACAACACAAAAAGAGAAACAGCTGGCCATTATATGCCTCCTGATCTGTTGCAATCAGAAGTACCACCTCTGAAGCGCTCTTGGCAAAAATCAAATCTGAATCTGATCTCCACTTTTGTGAGTTTGGAACTGTCTGTAATAAAAATAAAAATAAAACACTTAAGGATAGTGGTGAGTTGATAGTAACTATGCGAGAACTCAGAGCAAACCTGTCAGCAACAATACCCAACCTCTGCAGAACTGACAGAAACAGCGGCGCCCACCAGCATGCAACACTTCATACCACTGCCAGTGTCTGCACCAGGAGCTCGTTTATACTCCATCCGCTGCCACAGTCATTTCACATCCATCCATGTCTGCATTGGAAACTTGACCTTGAAACCCCCATTACTGATCCTGCCAGATGAAAGAAAACTTCTGACCCTACCTTCCTGTGGCACTAGTTTCTGAGACTAGGTCTGGGGTCGTGTGGTAGAGCCCAGGTCACATAGCTGACCCTTCACTGCGAGGAAACTGGGAAAAGCAAATATGGAGCATTTAAATGAGCTATAAGGTCTTTATCCTTCACCAAGACTCATAAGCAGGAGAATTCCCCAAAGAGGAAAGGGTTCAAGTACTAGGCAGCCAAAATGAAAGACATATGTCCACTATAATTTTATTTAAAAATTACTTTAAAGATGAAGTACAAACTCCTCACTGTTATGATTCGAACTCCTCCAAAATGTGACCCAATCAACTTCTCCAGACTTGATTCCACTGTTCCTCCACTCATATTATATAATTCAACCGAAATAGATGACTCACAATTGGTTAAAAAAAAAAAAATCCACTTTCTCTCACTATTTGTGCTTATGCTGGCTCATCTTCCAAAACATCAAACCTCTATATGTGGGTCATTTTGAAAGTCCATCATGTTTATTACTTTCTCCACAAAAATTTTCATGATCCTAACTCTTGGATATAATGTTTTTCCCTATTATGGCCCCATTTTACTTTGTTTGAACTTTCACCTAATGTTGTTCATTACATTCTGTCTTGTATGGTAGTTTTTTCCGTACTTGATTGAGGTCCTCCTCCATTACACTCTAAGCTTAAGAATGTATTAGGTTTTATTATCTTTGTCTCTCTTGTAATGCTTAGAAGAGAATCTTGAACACAATTACTTTTACTTAATGGAATTGAGCCATGCTTAGGCATAAGAGATTATTATTATTATCATGGTTTCAAATATAGGGTCTTGGTAGAATAGATTAAGAATTCCCAAAAGGCTGGGCACCGTGGCTCACGCCTATAATCCCAACACTGGGAGGCTGAAGCAAGTGGATCACTTGAGGTCAGAAGTTGGAGACCAGCCTGGCCAACATGGTGAAACCTTGTCTCTACTAAAAATACAAAAATTAGCCAGGCATGGTGGCATGCACCTGTCACCCCAGCTACTCGGGAGGCTGAGGCAGGACAATCGCTTGAACCCAGGAGGCAGAAGTTGCATTGAGTCGAGATTGCACCACTGTACTCCAGCCTGGGTGACAGAGTGAGACTCCATCTCAAAAAATAAAAAATAAAAAATAAAAAATTCCCAAATGGGAAATAGGTTAAAAAAATGATCACACTGGCAGGTTTTAGCCACATAAGCCACACTCAGTCCCATTTTGCTAGAAGCCAGAGTTCTATACTCTCAAGGATAGACCTGATTTTGCATCCACACCTAATTTCCTTTCCATCTGCTCCATATCCAACCCCATACCTCCTCCATCTGGCCCTCTGCTGGTGGCAGCCTTGTCTCCAGTACTGTTTCCTTAAACAATATCTCTGCTCTAAAACCCAAGAAGATAGGACAATTCTATATAAGGAGTTAAGGAAGGTTTTCTCAAAAGAGATGATATTTTGACAACTTTTTAGAGCTCAAGTAGGCATTCCCTAAATGGAGAATTGGCAGACAGAATTTTAAACTGAGAGACAGAGGATTAAAAGTATATGCCACAATCAAAATGCATATTATTTTTTGTGTAGCTGGATCATAGGCATATAAGAAAATGGAACTGGAGAAAGTATTTTGGGATCTGAATATGAAGAGCTGATGTGCTTGCTTGGATTTTTTGTTCTAGGCCAGTAGTTCTTATCCTTTCGGAGATTCATGGATACCTCTGAGAACCTGAGAAATGTTATGAACCTTCTCCCTAAAAATTACACACATTGCCAGAGACCAAAAATTTCCAAAAAACTTCCAAGAGTTCCAAACATCCTGTGAAGCTCATTTATGGACAAGAGTCTACAGATACTTGGAGTAATAACCTAAGTTTCAGGGAAAAGGAGTTATCAAATGCAAAAAACAAAATTATTTTTTGTTCAAAATTCATATTACTTGTTATCTCTGTCTTAGTCACTGATTCATCAACACCTTACCATAAGGACTGCTGATCTTTGGGATCATTCTGAGGCAGAGACTGTTATCTAATCAACATTTATTCTTTCTTCTGCTTTTATTCAAAATGGGCCCAACCAAAACACTACATTTCCCAGCCTTCTTTGCAGCTAGGAGAGGTTTTGTGACCAAAGACATGATGCTGCCTCACCAACACCGTGACGTTCAGAAACAGACATGTTTCTGAACTTTCTTTACATGAAAAAACAAATCTTTCCATGTTTAAGCCACTATAATCAGTTCTCTATATTATCAGCAGCTGAATGCCAATTCCATCTAGTCCTTGTAGTGGTCAACAAAACACCAGCTACACATGACCCTAACCCTATTGTATGGTAAAGGATGTGGGAGGAAAATTATCTTCTTTTAGAAAACACTGCAAGTGACAGACTTGGGATGGCTGCCCCAGACTAATTAGTAAAGGTTAGTTCTCATTCAAGCAAAACAGAGTACAGAAAAAGATTCCTCAAGAGTGTAAGAAACTAGTCCCTCATCCACTAAAAAATGATAACTCTGCTTAACTCTCACAGTTCTTCAAAAGGATAACGAATGTCTCTCTTCATCCACATGAAAAAGAGTGAAGTATGCCTCACAGTGTTAACCTGATAACTTCCCTTTAAGCCACAGATGGCTTGAAGAAGATTTATTTTCTTCCTGGGATTGTCCAGAGCATGGGGTTTTATAGCCAGAATGTTTCTGGTTCTACTTTTCACTTTGAGTAGCTACAGCCTGAAGTCTACCAACCATTTCCACTTATATCCCCCAGATACTTCCATTTCAGTATGTACAAAATGGAACCTACCTCCCCCAACTTCTATGGCCCAACAAATGTACTATCAAAAATCTAGAAATCATCCCACACTCCTCCCTCCACATCCGTTGGTTGCTATGTACCTATGATCCTACCACCAACATTTTTCTCATGTCCTCTTATTTTTTCACTCTCATCATTTCTCACCTAGACTACAATTCCTAAATAACCATTGCCATGCCTCCATCTAATTTATATTTCATAGTTTAATGAAATGAATCTTTCAAAATGAAAATCTGATTAGTTTAATTCAAATCTCTTAGCAGGGAACCAAAGGCCTATTAGGATCTATTCCATGATTACCTCTCTAATGCTATCTCTTGGTACTTTGTCTCATACCCTACACAGCAGCCAAATAAAACCAACAGCAATTTGCTGAATAAGTCCTGCTCCATCCCACCTTCATACTTTTCCCTAGAAAGCACTTTTCTCTCTTTGCCTGGAAAGCCACTATTCATGCTTCAACACTTAATTGATGCATTACCACCTTCAGGAATGCTACCTTGATTCTGCCCCCAAGGAGCAGTATGTCATGGTATTTAAGAGCAGGGGTTCATGAGCTCAAGCTGCTGGCTCTATGACCTTTGTCAAATAATTTAACCTCTCTGTGCCTCAGATTCCTCATTTGTAACTTGGGGATAATTTCTCATAGAATTATTGAGAAAATTGAACAAGATACTATATATAAAAGTGGTTTGAACTGTTTCTGGAATATGGTAAGCACTCAATAATATATATGAGCTGTTTTTCTTTCCAAGATTATGTTAAATTCCTTAGTTTTATGGTACCAGACTTTCATGACCTACCCAAATGTGATGGAAATTGTGGACTGATTCACAAAGTCTTATCAACTTATCTTGTAGTTAGAGAAATTGAAAAGCTAAAAATGTTACACTCACTCCCTTCAGCTAACACTCTGCATGTGTCCTATGCCTAACGGGTAAGATTTAAAGAGCAGAAGCCAATCACAGCTCATCTTCCAGTCGGTTCTTTAGCAGTCTTTTTGAGCAAATATCACCTTGGAAATGACTATGTTTCAGCTGGTTCCCTGCGAGTAGTTTTGAATATCCATTCTTTGGTTTGCTGGGTACCAGAGGCAAAAGCACAGTGGCAGCAGAGGTGTTGGTGGCAGTCTTGATTTTGGAACATCCTTTATGTGGCCTCACGGAAGCTCCCTTATAGGTGAGATCTCTATTGTTCTGAAGACATTGCTGGATCCATAAGACACAGTGAATCTTAACTAACAATCTAGGTCAGCTCCACTATAAACTTTCATTTCTCCCAGCATAAACTCTGCAATCCAGTCAGGGTGCTTCCCTACTTTCCAAACACTCCATGCTCTCCTCATCTTCCCACATTTCTTATGCCATTTCCACCTCACTCCCTCCCTTCTAGAATCGTTCTTGTAATCCAAAATCTTCCATTTGAAACTACCTTTTAGAAAGCTCCTTAGTTTATATGCAGTCATAGCTCCAATATAAATACTTTTTATTTTGCAATTTTTGGCAACAGTAATCTGCAACAGTAAAACAAGGATTAGGCAAGTTTACATACATATGATCACAATCTAGCCAAGAAAACGTCACGAATCATTTCCACAGAGGGCATCATCTAACTTGAAGATCTTTTTCTCAGGACTTTGTAGGCCTTTTCAAAGTCTATTTAATGCCTCTTACTTCTGGTAAAAGAAATTTCTGCAGCCCCAAGTTCAACATATAAATAGCTTTAAGCTAACTTATATCACCCTTGGGGAATACAATATTTTGAACCAAAAGAGCCAGTTTAAACCAGGCATGGTGGCTCACATCTGTAATCCTAGCACTTTTGGCGGCCAAGGCAGGAAAATGGCTTGAGGCCAGGAGTTCAAGACCAACCTAGGCAGTATAGCAAGACTCTGCCTCAATTTTTTAAATAAAATTTTTTTTTAAATTAAAAAGAGACAGTTTAGACCAAATATGTGTTTCAAGATCTACCATTTTTAAGTAATGCTGAATTTCAACACTCTTTTATTAGAATAGGGAATAGACCATAATCTACAGCCAAGTTATATATTTAAACCTGGAGATGCAGGTTTTGATTCTACCTTGTTCAGTGATCTTAGGTAAGTAGTTTAAACTATCTGAGTAAATTATACAATTTAAGTAAAGGTCAGCAACATAAAAACACTGCAATTCTGAAGCTACTGAGGTTGCTTTAGAAACATAGTCCTCTAAAACTGAGGGTCCTCTACCATGTCTTCTCTGAAGTGGCTCTTTTACTGTCCAAGCCATTTTGAACATGTAGATTCCAATATGCTTCAGTAGAAACCTTCCTGTGAGGAAGGTAACCTTAATTCAGTTTTTTGCTAAACTCTGTTACAGTATATGTGTGTGTGTGTGTGTGTATATATATATGGCATCTGATAGTTTCAAAAGTCTTAAATAAATTTTTGTGTAACAGCTCAGGATTTTTAGACTCCCTCTCTATTGAAGATAAAGGCTTCAGCATGAATGAAAGGCACTGACCTGACAAGCAATTTGAGTAGATACACAAAGCTGGACACTCAAAATTGTCTGTCTTCTGATACTGCCACACTGTAAAGGAAAACCCTAAGTATCCCAGCTCTCTCTTCTCTTAAGGCCAGTGCGTTCCCAGGAAACATCTTAGTCTTGACACCCTGGTGGTCCATCCTTCCAGCCTCCACACATGAACAGTATATTCCTTTACTATTGCTGCTTTAACAAATTACAGCAACTCCCATGCATTATCTCACAGTTCTACAGGTCAGAATTCCAGGGGAGGCTCAGCTGGGTCCTCTGGTCAGAGGTCATCAAGGTGCTGGCTGGCCTGGACTCTTATCTGGGGGCTCTGGGGGAGAACCTACTTCTATGCTCATTCAGATTGCCAGTACGGTGGGCCCTGTTGCCTTCCTGGCTGTAGGCCAGGGCTCCTTTTCAGCTTCTGGAAGTTGCCAACTGTCCTTGGGGTTATGCTCCACTCCTTCAAAGCCAGCAACAGAGCTTCAATTCCTTCTTATATTTCAAATCAATTTGATGTCTTCTGCTGCATCTCTCTAACTTCCTGCCTTCTTCTTCTGCCTTCTTCTGGTTTGAGAGTTCATGTGAATACATTGGGTCTACCCAGAAAATCCAGGAATCTCCCTATTTTAAGATTAAATAATTAGTAACCCTATTTATATCTACAAAGTCCCCTTTGCCATGTAAGGTAATATATTCATGCTCCCAGGGATTAGTGGCTACAGAGTGTTCTTGGGGGCTTTAATTCCGCCTACCACAATCAGACACGTCTGAAACCAAGGCTTTCCAGCTGGAGCACCTGGTTCTTATAGCACTCAGTGAATCAGGGAGCCAGGGGAAAATCTTTATCTGCAAGTGTCCAATTAAAATCCATGAAGGATAAAACTTATTTGTTAAATGTTAGAATTATTGCATAACAATAAGTATATTGGCCGGGCGCGGTGGCTCACGCCTGTAATCCCAGCACTTTGGGAGGCTGAGGTGGGCGGATCACCTGAGGTCAGAAGTTTGAGACCAGCCTGGCCAAAATGAAGAAACCCATCTCTACTAAAAACACAAAAATTAGTGGGGTGTGCTAGTGGGTGCCTGTAATCCCAGCTACTTGGGAGTCTGAGCAAGGAGAATCGCTTGAACCCAAGAGGCAGAGATTGCAGTGAGCTGAGATCATGCCATTGCATTCCAGCCTGAGCGACAGAGCAAGACTCTGTCTCAAAAAAACAAAACAAAACAATAAATGTATTTACACTCTCCAATATCGTTTATCAAAAAATGTAGAAATTCGTTTGATTTTATGAAAATTGCAATTACAAGGTCAATATTCTGGATAAGGCATTATATATGTTTGACTTTGTGTGACAGTTGGATTACATGTGAGTTTTTGTGTCTGTGTATAAATATAGAGAAAGTCAATGTAACATAGTGGATGTAAACAGATTAGATAAACAGACTTCTAAATTTTAGCATGAATTCTGCTACAAGCTACCTGTGTGACTTTAAACGAATCATTTAAAGAACTTTCATCTTAGTCTTTTCTACTGTAAAGTTGGCTGTTTCATCAGGTTGACATCCAGCTGAAGATTCTGTAGCTCAAGTAGTTGATAATAAAGTAAAATGGCTCAGAAACCCAGATATCAACTCCTTAGAACCATTTCTTCATAGAAGAGTTAAAGAGAATTTAATTTTTTGTTACAATTTCTATGAAGTATTTTTCATTTCTTCCTAGAAAAATCACCAATTTTTGTTTCTCTTTCAAGTCATCTTGCTGTCAACGAAAGGAAAATTCACAAGTTTAAAATCTGTTCCTCAAGAAACAAAGTGAAATGTTAGTTTTAAAGAGGTTGAACATCTCAAGATCAATACACATTCTATTGCAAAACAGATTGTTATCAAAATGCCTTTCTAAGAAGGCAACGTAAGCAGAACAAATCCTGCAAAAGATTTTACCCATCGTATTTTTCCTGTGGTGAATTCTGGTACATCATCACTCTTCCTCTTAAATTCACAGCAAGTTCCCTTTGCTCCAGTTCACAGCATCTATTTTCCAGTACACCAGCAACTGCACAAAACATATTTTTAGTAAAACATACATAATGTGTGTTTTGGGTACAGGAATCAGCTCTTCTTTGTGGACTCAAAACCCCATCAGTTGCAACAACACTGACCTCACATAACAAAGTTAATGTGAAAAAAATGTTTGTTGAAGGTAGTCAGTGTCCACATTAACAGAATCCAATTTTTTTCCCCTGAAAGAGATGCATGGGTTCAGAAGCTCTTACATACCAAGTAATCTTACAAGCTTACATTTTCTTTGTTTTTAGTAGTTTTTAAATCCAAAATGTGTGTATTGGGGTGGTTTCCTATTTATCTTGCTCTTAGTGCTGCTTCCACCTGAAGGAACATTCTTCCGTAAGCCTTGCTTTTCCTCCTATAAGCTGACAGAGGACAGTGGAACAGACCACCCACAAAACTACTATTTGTGCATGGCTAAGAATGGTGCCGATCTTATAACATCCTGGACATTTCATATCCATGAAGTAGGAATTGAGACTCTGCACCAGGCCCTGCTTCTTGTGTTGCCTCCTCTCCATTTCTGGAGAACAGTGAAGGACAGCCTTCCCAAAAGGCATGCTCTCCTGGGGAGGTCATCACTGTCAGAAAAAAAAAGAGCTTACAATTTCTGTCACTTGCTTTCACTTCAAACTCTTTAAGTGTCTTTAAATGACACTCAGTTTTGTTTAGTTGAATTAGTACAATTAGTTTCTTAAAAAGTAGTTTGCACTTGCTAGTAATTGCTGCTATTCAGAGAGTTTATTAACCTCGTAACTAAGGCAAAAAAGCACAGCACCCCTAATTTGTATTGTGTGTTCTATTTCCACATGACATACACAGACTATTTCTATTATGGTTATGTGACTATATTTCAAAAGGTAGAAACCATCACTAGTTCTGATAGCACTCAAAGCACAGGACTTTGCACATTGTGGTTGCTCACTAAATATTTTTGCATAGTTTATTAATCAAATTCATGAAATTCCATAGAGCATATAGCAAAGTAGAGAACAGTCCAGTTCTAACTAATGCTTATTAGTACCAAAGCAGCTTGTTCTCTTCTGTTCTGGGACCACATTTTCAATCAAATTTTATTACAAATTTTTTAAAATTGTATAAGGTACAATTTACATACAATTAAACACACTCATTTTAAGGGTTGATGAGTTTTGACAAATGCATACATCTAAGCGTACCTCACCAACATAATCAAGATATGTATGCATGCATACATTTATGTATATGCATATATATGTTACACAAATGTATATAGAGCGTGGTCATTGGGGGATTATGGGTGTTGATTTGGGAGGGTATTTTTGGAGCACAGATCTATGAGTTTTAAGACCAGTATAGACTTATGTCACCATCTTCACAATCAAGACACTGAACAATTCCATTACCCCCAAAAAATTTCCTCATGCTACCCCTTTGTGGTCAAGCACTTCCCAGACTCCTAGACCCTGACAACCACTGGTCTGTTCTCTGTTCTAATAGTTTTGCCTTGCCCAGAATGTCATTTTGATTCAATCATACAGTGTAACCTTCTGAGACTGGCTTCTTTCACTCAGCATAATGCTTCTGAGATTCATTCATGTGTGTTTATCAATAGTTCATTCCTTTTTATTGTTAAGTTGCATTATATTATGTGGGTATACCACAGTTTGTACATTCACCCACTGAAAGGCATTTGGGTTCTTCCCAGTATTTGGTAGTAAAATAATAAAACTGTTATAAACCTCTTTGTACAGTTTTGTGTGTGAACATAAGTTTTCATTTCTCTAGGATAAATACATAGGAATAAAATTTCTGGGTCATATTGTAAATGTATGTTTCAATTTATAAGAAACTGACAAACTATTTTCCATCTTGCATTTTGCATTTCCAACAGTAATATATAAGAGTTCCAGTTACCGCACTTCCTCGCACTTGGTATTGTTTGGGATGGTTTTGGTTTTATCAATTGTGGTTTTAGTTTGCATTTCCCTAATAGCTAATTTTTGTTGAGCATCTTTCACATACTTATTTGCCATCCGTATGTCTTATTCAATGGCTGTTCAAATTATTTGCCCATTTTTTAATTGGTATTTGTTTTCTTATCATTGAATTTTGGGAGTTTTTTATATATATTTTATATCTATGATTTTATATCTATGATTTGTGAATTTTTCCCCAATCTGTAGCTTGTCTTATTCTCCTAACGGTGTCTTTTGAAGAGCAAATGTTTTTAATTTGTATGAAGTCCAATTTATCAGTTTTTTTTGGAGATTATTCTTTTGATGTCATATCTAAAAACTTTTTGCCAAACCCAAGGTCAACCAGATTTTCTTCCACATTTACTTCTAAAACCTTTATAATTTTACATTTAGATCTACAATCTACTTCAAGTTAACTTTTGTATAAGGTATAAAAATTAGGACTTTTTTGGATATGGATGTGCAATTATTCCAACATCATTTGTTGAAAGAAAATACTCTTCATTGAATTATTTTTGCACCTTCGTCAAAGTCAATTAACTTTCTAGCTATGCACCTACTTTTGGGCTCTATTCCATTTCATTGATCTATGGGCCCATGGTTTCACAAATATACTGCCTTGATTACTGTGACTTTATCAGAAGTCTTAAAATCAAATATGATACTTCCTCGAACTTTATTTTTTTTTTCTTCGAAATTGTTTTGGCTATTACAGTTCCTTTGTCTTTTTTGTGTAACTTTAAAATAAGCTTGTCTGTTTCTACAAAATATCCTTTTATTAGAATTTGTTAAAATCTATATATCAATTAGGGAATAATTGATATGTTAATTCTTTCAATCCATGAACACAGTTATCACTCTTCATTTATTTATTTAAGTCTTTCATTTTTATTTTGTTCTTTAGTGTTTTTTATTTTTATTTTTTCTTCGAGACAGGGTCTGACTGTGTCACCAAGGCTGGAGTGCAATGACACAATCACAGCTCACTGCAACCTTAGCCTCCCAGACTCAAGCCATCCCCCTACCTCAGCATCCCGAGTAGCTGGGACTACAGACGTGCACCACTACACCTGGCTAATTTTTGTATTTTTGGTAGAGATGGGGTTTCACCATGTCGCCTAGGCAGGCAGTGTTTTTTTTTAGTTTTCAGCATACATATACTGGATACTTCTAATTTAGAGTTATACTTAAATTCTTTCTTTTCGAAGGGGCAGGGAATTATTGTAAATTGTATAGTTATTAATATTTTTTCCATTTGCAACCATACATTGCTAGTGTATAGAAATATGGGACTGGCCACAGTGGCTTACACCTGTAATCCCAGCACTTTCGGAGGCCGAGGTAAGAGGATCACTTGAGCCCAGGAGTTTGAGACCAGCCTGGGCAACAAAGCAAGACCTCCATCTCTACAAAAAATGTTAAAAATTAGCTGGGCACAGTAGCATGCACTTGTAGTCCCAGCTACTCAGGAGGCTGGGGCAAGAAGATCACTTGAGCCCAGGAATTCTTGGGTCCAGTGAGCTATGATCATGCCACTGCACTCTAGCCTGGGTGACAGAGTGAGACACTGTCAAGAAAGAAAGAAGAGAGGGAGAGGGGAAGGAAGGAGGGAAGGAAGGAAGGAAGGAAGGAAGGAAGGAAGGAAGGAAGGAAGGAAGGAAGGAAGGAAGGAAGGAAGGAAGGAAGGAAAAAGAAAGAAGAGAAAAGAAGGAAAGAGGAAAGGAAAGGAAAGGAGGAAAAGAAAAATGAGATGCCACATTTTATAGTGAAACTTTTTCAGAGGAAAGTATAGGATGGTGATCAGACTCAAAACTACGCGACTTAAAGCAACTGGAGAAATTTTAGCTCATATAGGAGACTCATGGAGATAAAATAGACTATCATGGATGACTTCAAATATTTAAAATACTGTGTGTAACTTTATGAGTTATATATGTATTTTAGGAAGATAAAGTTCCAATGCAGTTTAATATTAATAGGAGATTAATAAGAAAATAAGAATTTCAACAACCTAATATTTTAAAAGATCAACCTGTCAAAAACTGAAACTCTCAGAAAATATGATCTGTGAATATCTTGTCACAGATTTTCCAACAGAAATCAGCCAACAATTAAACAGCCTACACTAATGAATCTGTACTTATGCATTATTATTTATAAAATCTTTCATATGGACTTGGTATTCTTCAAAAAGAATCTTAATGCTGGGAAGACAGAATCAGAAACTGTGAAGGGTCTGAGGTTTTACCTTACTTGTAAGCTAATAAATTAGCCTGCCACAGTTCCACAGATGCTGGCAGAAGACACAAGACTCCTGGGTCAAAGACCAAGGCACAGAAAGTAGCCTAAAGATCATGTTTCGTGCCAGTTCCCTTTGCCTCTACCTCTGCCAGGCAATCCAGAGGGCTCCAAGTGGATACTGCTCAAGCAGTGGGCTTGCCTCACAGCTGAGGATCCTTGAGCTTGGGAAACCCAAATCTTTTATGATGGGCAGTAAGCCTGCTTCAATTTTTCACCCCAAAGAAAGTCATTATCTTTATGATACTGGGCAGTAAATAACGTTGGCTTTTTTTCCTCCATAGGAAGACACTACCTCCATCTTCCAAGGCTGTTTGCTAACAAACATCCTTGAGAAAATAGTCCAGAACAAAGATGGCCCAACGCCTTTCCTCACAAGACATTCAGAAACATGAGAGACCCATAGAAAATTGTTGAAAGAGAAGAAGGAAGGAAAACAGGGAGGGAGGGAAGAGGGCAGGAAGGAAGGAAGGAAGGAAGGAAGGAAGGAAGGAAGGAAGGAAGGAAGCAAGGAAGGAAGGAAAGAAGGAAGGAAAAAGGGATGAAAAGAAGGAAGGGTTTACAGCATTTGAAAGTTTTTATATACACATTCCAAAGGGAACAAATTATCTCTAGAATTAAACATTGCCTAAATTGAATTTGTTCATATGTATAGAATAGAATTGATATAAGACCAGACAGCAATATAGCACAGATCTGTTTATGTATCTGAACGGCAAAAAAAAAAAAAAAAAAAAAATTATAGAGAATAGGTTATTCAATGAATGGTTGCTAAAGATACATTTATCTTCAGCTCCATGAACAAGTTCAAACTAGATTATATTATCTCAGATATACACAGTAATAGGGGTCCCCCCTCCCTCTCTTGCTTTTATGAAGAATGGCAATACAGTTGTCCCAAAATCTTTGTAAGATCCAAGCTTGATTCTAAACAGCCTTTATACGGGCAAGACTGGGCATATTTTAAGGCCTGCTGGAAATAAAACTAAAGAGATCTATTTAGGATGGAAAATGAGCAGAGGATAAAGGAGCTGTATATAAGCAGCACTGTTGACAATATTTTGCATAGTCAGTAGATACCACACCAGCAGTATTGGCAGTGGCAAGAGACCCTTGGCACCAATATTTATATTAGTACCACCTGTATCAATATGGCAGGAAAGTGTCAGTGTAGACATCTCCCAGCAGCAGTAATGAAGGCAACTCCACTGAGCTTTACCTAGGTGTTTCATACAGAAGACAAAGATGGCACCACAGCAAACCAAGGTGAAGGAGGAGGTGAATAACAAAGGCTATAGGGGAAGAGATATTTGTAGCAGGAATATCAAGGAGGAGACAAGTGTTTGTGCAAAGTGATAGTGGCAGAGCCGAGAAATCTTTCTTTTTTAAAATTGTTATTATTAATTCATTTTTGCCCACTTGATTGGTGTAACCTGAGAAACGTGGTTTACTTACGAAAGAGTGACCTTGGCCAGGCATGTAGCTCACATTTGTAATCCCAGCACTTTGGGAGGTTGAGGTGGGAGGACTGTATGAGTCCAGAAGCTCAAGACCAGCCTAAGCAAAATAGAGAGACCCCATCTCTAAAAAAAAAAAAAAAAAAAAAAAAAAAAAAAATTTAACTAACTGGACATAGTGACACTTGCCTATAGTCCCAGCTACTTAAGAAGCTGAGGTGGGAGGATTGCCTGAGCCCAGGAAGTCAAGGCTGCAGTAAGCCATGATCACACCACTGCATTCCAGTCTGGATAACAGAACAAGACCCTGTCTCAAAATTAAAATTAAATTAAATTAAAAAGTGACCTCACAAAAAAAGAATTTAAAAAAAGGGACATCATTGTGAACACAGGTATCTTTAATAACAAACCTAGAATTAACCTTATAACATTCTTTTCTTAACCTGCAAGCAAACATCTCCAATTCACAGATACATAAGCATATAATTTTTATGTGTAATATAATTTTTTAGTAATGTGTACAATCATTTTAGCATATATCAGAAATCTCTAATATAAAAATAGTGGTATGCATGTGGTTAAAATTCTACCTACAGCTCCCTCCTCTGTTTACTTTCTTTAAATGCAGTTTTTAAAAACTGCATTTTGGAATAATTCATCTTAACAGTATTGTTTTGTCCCAAAATTTTCAGTTATTTTTTTTGGACAGTGCCACCTTTATTAACTTTTCTCTTTTGCTAACTCAAGAAGCTACGATGTCAGAGCAAGGAGCACAAAATCTACTACAAAATGTATTTAAATTTCCCACATCAAAACCCCCAACATTTATTTGAATCATAGATAAAATTTAAGCCTATACTATTTTTGTTTAAACTAGAAAATTGGGTCATATGATTCAGCTATCATTTGTTCAGGCTGACTGTGTGACACGTTTTGCACATAGCTACATACATACTTGTGACATGAATTAAGCCAACTGTTGTTCAAACATTACCCATAGTAACTTTTAAGACAATAAGCAAGGATAGTCCTGTCTGAAGCTATTGAGTTGGCTGTGCGGGTATTACCACAGTGTCAGGGACATAGCTTGCCATTTTGCCGCAAAGAAATTTCATTTGAAGGCCAGGCATGGTGGCTCACACCTTTAATCCCAGCACTATGAGAGGCCGAGGCAGGAGGATCACTTGATCCCAGGAGTTTAAGACCAGCCTGAGCAATGTGGCAAAACCCCGTCTCTACAAAAAAAAAAAAAAAAAATTAGCCAGGCGTGGTGGCATGCATCTGTGGTCCCAGCCACTCAAGAGGTTGAGATGGGAGGATCGCTTGAGCTTCCCAAAAAGAAAAAAATAATTAAAAAAAAAAAAAAGAAAACTAATTTGAGCAGGAACTCTGTTTGCTCACAGCAGGTGCCCCATGAGTAAAAATAGTAATGAGCACATAATCATTGTTTGATAAATATTTGTTGAATGAATAAATGAACGCTTAAGACCATACAACAGATTCCCACTGCTTTCAGGGTAGAGACAAAACTCTTCCTTCTTGAATACTTGGTTCGCAAGGGCCTCTGTAACTCTGTCTCTTGAAGGTACCACTAATTTCTGTCCTGGAAAGTAGAATGACTTTGCTCCACAACAGTTCTTGGACATTCCAGACATACATCTACAATCTCTGGCTTGATCACTAAAATAGATAGGTCATCACATTGTGAGTAGATTTTACCATATTAATTTTCTGTTAGCAAACTCATTCCCAAGCTCCTGTCAGACTTCTCCAAATATCATCATATCAGGCAGGGGAAGCTAAGTAAGGCTGAAGTAACAAGTAATCCTAAAATCTTAATGGCCCATAAAAACTGAGGTTAATTTTTCTTATTCATGGCATATGTCAATGGCTGCTCAGCAGGAGGGCTCTGTTCATAATAGACACAGTGCAGCAGCACCCAGCTAAGGGAACAGAAACCATCTAGAAAGTAGCAACCACAGTGACCGATGGGCAAGAGTATGGCAGAGCATGTGCAGGCTCCTGAAGCTCTGCAGGTAGTGCCACACGGATGCTTCCGCTCAAAATTTCATTAGCCAAAGCATGTCATGTGGCCATGCCTGAAATCAAGCACTAGGGCAAGCATGTGTAATTCTCCTGTGAGCAGGCGACACAAATATTGTGAACAGTAACACATCCTACCACTGCCAATACACTGCATCATGTCAAGTCAGTAATTTCTTGGCATCTGGTTCTAAACCCAGATTATTCTCACAAAGAGTAGGAAGAAAAAGATCAAAATATACCATTTTGTTTTTGTTTTGACAATTAGAGAAATATGAGCTAAATGTTATTTTCATTAAAACACAACTTATGAAAACTATTCAAGAATTGTAAATTTCAGAGTTCCTTCCAGGTCATTGGAGAAGACAAAAGTAAATTAAACTTATGTAGCAAAATATCAAAAACAAAAGAAAGAGCAAGGATACATAAGAAATGTGAAGCTTAGCAAAAAATAGCAGATTACATGTAGCAATTATAACCTCAAACACAAAAGGTATAAAATCTCATAATGAAAGGCAAATACTGAAGAGTAAGAACAAAGCATGTGCTGCTTGAGAGACAAACCTAAAGTAAAATAAAACAAAAAATAAAAATAAAAATCAAGGAATGGAAGATCCAATTTGTAAACACAAACAGAAAGCTGTAATAATCTGTTTGGACTGCTATAACAAACCACAATAGACTGGGTGGCTTAAATAATCGACGTTCTAAAGGCTGAGAAGTCCAAGATGAAGGTAACAGCAGATTCAGTGTCTGGGGAGAGACAACTTCTTGATTAAGATAGCCATCTTTTCAGAAGGGGTGGGGGAGATCTCTAAGGTCTTTGTCATAAGGGCACTAATTCCATTTATGAGGGCCTAATCCTCATGACCTATCGCCTTCCAAAGGCCCGACCTCCTAATAACATCATACTGGGGATTAGGATTTCAACATATAAATTCTGTGAAGACACAAACATTCAGTCTATCACAAAAGCCAACAGGGAAATATTAATTCAGGTAGAGTTTAAATCAAATAATTAAATGGAATAAACAGGGTAATTTTACAATAAGAAAAATAAAATTTCACAATGGAGAGAAAATAGTTATTAACTAATACATATCAAATATGTCCCCTACACAACAGGAGATATAACTTCAGGCCTATTTGAAGCAAGGGAGTAGAAGTGAACCTCATGCATAATATCTAGAATATCAGTTCATCCCACTCATGAAAAATGAGGAATTCTTCCAAGAGTACTAGGAGGATATAAATTAGTTTGTGAGCTGCTCAGAAACTTGGCAGAAAATAAAAGCCACCTAGGAAATAGAAAGACCTGTTTAGATTAAGAATCAAATGCTAAGAAAAATATTAAAACTAATCCAGGTAAATAAATTGTAGTACCTTCCCACCCTGAAATATTATACAGCTGTGAGAATGATGATCAACACCACCACACGCAAATACAGATGAACCTCAGAAGTTCAATGTGGAAAGAATGAAGCTATTCAGAAAACCACATGATCAACAGTGTTCAAAGGCAGTATGGTGATTACTTCTATGCAGTAGGAGGTTGGTACTGGCTGAAGGGGATCTCAGTGGGGCTTCTGAGGAGCTGGTGATGTTCTATTTCTTGATGTAGGTACAAGTCACAGAACAGTGTTCACTTTGTGAAAATGCATGAAGCTCTACATTGATGATATTGTCCTTTTCCACATGGATATTACATTTTATACTAGTAAATATGCATATTATATGTTATACTTCAGTGAAAAAAAAAAAAGAGAAAAACTGGTGCTGATCTATTGAAACTTAATGAAAAACAAAACCCACTCTCTGGTGACACTTTCACAACTCAGGGCCATTTTCATTTGTCCTAAATCCAGGACAAATTAAACTCTCTCAGGAAAAAAAAAAAAAAAAAAAAAAAAAATCTTTAGCAATTATGAACTCACAGGAAAAAAAAATTTAAAAATAGAAACATTCAAACATGACAAACACCAACAGCGGTATTGATAAAACAGTACTGCGTAACAGAAATTTTTTATGTTTTTAGGTCCCAAAAAGAACACCAGAAAAACCTGTTGATCAATCAAAACTAAGTTTATTAGGTTTCCTAAAATAAGAAAAGACACAAACTTGATAGTCTGAGTAGAGTCTCAGACAAGGAAAATCAAGACAGGATACTCACAGTATTGAGGGTCTGGGTGAGATGATTCTAAGGTAGGTCTTGAGAGCAGGGAACTGGTTGCGATTGGGTAGAATTCATGGCATAATAGCCTTGGATAATCAAACAGTGAGACTACGATAATGAGGCAAGTTCTTGATAAGTAAGTGTTATATGTAAAATGTTTATTTAGAAATAGAATGCTTGTTCCCTGGTGCTGCAAAGAAATAGCACTCAAACACATTTAATTGTCTCAGCAAAGTCATTTTTATTTTCTGCAGAAAGGGTGCTCATCACAGATGGAACAATGGTGAGAGCACACCTGAACAAATGTTTATCCCTTACACAATTCGTCCCTGCTACTATGTCCTGTCTCCATTGGCTGGAGTCAGACCTCACAATCTAAACTAAAACCCAATTGGCTAACAGTTTAAAACTTTTCTAAATAGGTAAAAGTAATGGAAAGACAAAGGAAAAGAGGAAGTTGCTTATGCCAAATAGGAAAGGGGCATAGGCTGCGAGCTGGAACGTGCTTGTGAGCATGTCCAGCACAAGTATATTGGTTAAGGTATAAGGACATAGAATGTACCTCGTGCCTATGAGCATTTTTAACAGCTGCATAGGATGGGGCTTAACAAAAGGTTATTAGGACCAAGCAAGGAGGCTTGAAGGAAGTTAGTTTTTAAAAGAAACTATTATTTTTAACACTTATGATTTATTATTTAACAAGAAGGGAAACTTTGAAGAGGAACTTTTACTTTCTACATAAGCTTTTATAGTTGGTTTACAGTCAACTTCCAGCAGCCACTATTTCCACAATAGGCAATTAAGCTATATTAGACTTGCCCCACTATTGCTTAGTCAAAAACAAAAAAGTATGATTTGGTCTAGAATTGATTAGCATAGAGGCAGGAAAGTACATTGTTTTCAGTGCTGTATATTTACATTTTCAAATACAAAATGATGCATGTTTATATTTTCAAATATAAAATTATATTTTCAAATATGAAATGATATATACAAATATAAAATAAATATTTCAAATACAAAACTTATATTTTCCTTTTTATCTTAGAAAAATGGTATTTTTAAATACAAAAAGTATAAATTTATAAACCTAGTAAGTAAAAATGTAAATTAAAAATAAATGTTAAAACTATATTATTATTCAAATATGAATTATTAGCAAATAATAATAAAGCTTTAAAAAATAGTAGCCTAAACATTTAATTAAAATAAAGAAAATTTATCATAGAGATAAAATATTACTTGACCTTTTTTGAAAAGTGTGATCTTAAAAAAACAAAGTGTGTTAATGTTGTCATTGTTAAGCATATTTTTGTGCACATTTTCTCCAGGTGCTGAAAAGACTGTCTTTGAATCTACACTAGCAAAGGGAATGATGAAGGGAGAGAAATCAACTAATTCCAAATATTTTCCATCTTCATGAGCATGAGAAGATCTTGAACACCATTTGTATCTTGTTGTTCTTCAACAAAAGATTCAAGGATTGTACCTTTTTATAGAAAGCGAGCTATAGATTGTTTCCAAAAAAGCCTTTCTGACTTAACCTTTGTCTCCCTTCATTTCATCATGAAGAGATTAAGATTCCAATCTAGTTCCTAGGATCATTTTTTGTTCTGTTATACTGATATTCCTCTTGTTCAGAAAGTTTTTGATTAAAGAACAGACTAGTCTCACAATAGAAATTTTCAAAATTGTTATTTTCACTCCCTCTTCTTCAGGGCTATGGAGTCTGTAGACGTAAGGAAAAATTAAACCAAAGTGTTTTTTCTACTGTCTCACTCAACAGCAAGCAACATAGAAGACTTCCATGTTGGCCGGAGTGATGGCTCACACTTATAATCCCAGCAATTTGGGAGGCCAAGGCAAGAGGAAAGAGTCACTACAAAAATTTTAAAACTTAGCCAAGAATGATGGTATATACCTGTGATCCCAACTACTCAGGAGGCTGAGGTGGTGAGGTGGGAGGATCACTTGAGCCCAGGAGGTTGAGGCTGCAGTGAGCCATGTTTGCACCACTGCACTCCAGTCTGGGGGACAGAGTTAGACCCTGTCTCAGAAAAAAAAAAAAGACTTCTGTGACCCCTGGTCACCAAGAAGTATCTGGAGATTTCTCCCCACCAACAACCAATCCATCAGTTCTTCAGCAGACACCAGCTGAGTGTCCCTCATTTCAATTCTGACAACATCTGGAGATAGCATCAGATCCCACAGGCTTAGGGCTCAGTTCCATAAGACTACTCCCCATGTCTCATGCCAACTGCAAGCTCTGGGTTGTTTTATCTGTGCTTCTAACCCACTGGCTATAAATCCAGGTTCCCACAACTACCTCCTCGAGTTTGACACATTTTCTAAAACAGCTCATTATAACCCAAAGAAACACTTTCATTAGTTTATTTTAAAGAGTATTACAAGGGATGCAGATGAAGACATGCATGGAGAAAGGCATGTGGGAAGGGGCGCGGCACTTTCCTGCCCTCTCTGGGGATGCCACCCTCTAAGAACTTCCTCATGTTTAGCTATTCAGAAGCTCTCCAAACCCTGTCCTTTACTTTAGGGATTTTATGAAAGTTTAATTACAGCCGGGTGTGGTGGCTCATGCCTCTTATCCCAGCACTCTGGGAGCCCGAGGCGAGTTGATCACCTGAGGTCATGAGTTCAAGACTGGCCTGGCCAACATGGTGAAACCCCGTCTCTACTAAAAATACAAAAATTAGGCAGGTGTGGTGACATGCACCTGTAATCCCAGCTACTCAGGAGGCTTGAGGTATGAGAATCACTTGAACCCAGGAGGCAGAGGTTGCAGTGAGCTGAGATGGCACCACTGCACTCCAGCCTGGATGACAGAATGAGAGTCCATCAAAAAAAGAAAGAAAGAATGAAAGAAAGAAAGAACAAAAGAAAGAGAAAGAAAGAAAGAGAGAGAGAGAGAGAAAGAAAGAAAGAAAGAAAGAAAGAAAGAAAGAAAGAAAGAAAGAAAGAAAGAAAGAAAGAAAGAAAGAAAAAAGAGAAAGAAAGAAAGAAAGAAGGAAGGAAGGAAAGAAAAAAAGAAAGAAAACATAGGCATGATTGATTAAATTATTGACCATTGATCAACTTTACCTTCAGCCCCTCCCTCCTTCCTGGAGGTTATGGGATGGAGAAGAAAGTTCCAACTTTCTAACCCTGCCTTGGTCTTTCCAGTGACCAGCACCTAACCTGAAGCTACCCAAGGGGCTACCAGCCACCAGTCATCTCATTTGCATTCAAAAAGACACTTATTCCAAGGATTTTAGTTGTATGCCAAGAAACTGGAGGGGGAAAATCAAACATATATATCACAATATCACAGGAGACAAGTGAAGAATTTACTTCATTCAAAACTTTAATGTAGTGTAAAATAGATTTCTATTTTGTTTAAATCACTGGTATTTTGAGTCTCTGCTACACATAGCCAATCCTATTATAGAAAATCCAATAAAAGATAGGCAAACTGTATGGATAAAATTATAAAGCTGTATTGAAAGACATTAACTTGCACCTAAATACTATCTTACCACCCATTTCCTTCTGTGACTTACTTTTGTCAATCAATGTAATTTTTTTTCACATTTTTCTGTTGACATGTGCATATTGGGAGCTGTGCCCTGGAGGATGTCACACACAGAAACGAGGAGAAAAACACAATGGGGTTCCCTGCAGCATTGCTTGTATAAAATTAAATCGGGCACAGGTTGAGTGTCCATAAATAAAATTTAAAATTCAATATTACATAAAAAGTAAAATATTCCCAAAGTTATCCTACAAATGCAATAAAATGCTAATTACCATTCATGAGTGTTTTTAGTAAAATTCGACAAGCTAAATCTAACTCTAAAAGAGAAATTAAGAATAGACAAGACAGTTTCTAAAAATAAAATAAAAGAGCAAATTGGAGATATTGTCCTTCCAAATATGAAGACTTATAAAGCTATAGTAACTAAGATGCATGAAATTGAGACAAGAAAGACAGAGAGTCAAAGCTAGACTACACATACAAGAAAGCCTCATGTTGACAGAAGAGGCACTGCAGATCAGTCATTAAAGGACGGCCTATCAATAATTGGTGCTGGGATAATTTGTAATACATCTGGGTGGAATAACTCAATATTGTAACTTATTAATTCTACCCAGATTATTCTATAAATTTAATGCAATTTTAATTAAGATTCTAATAGGAATATGCAGGCATGTTTTTCTTAAAGAATACACATATTCACACACACACCCATATATGCATACACACCCTCCAAACTGTAAAGGAAAAGACTGATAAATTTAGCTATATGAAAATTTAAAATGTCTTTACAATAAAAGTAAATATAAATAAAATATGGTGGGGTGTGATGGTTCACACCTGTAATCCCAGCACTTTGGGAGGCCGAGGTGGGTGGAGCTCAGGAGTTTGAGACCAGCCTGGCCAATATGGTAAAACCCCATCTCTGCTAAAAATACAAAAATTAGCCTGGTATGGCGGCACACACCTGTAATCCCAGCTACTTGGGAGGCTGAGGCAGGAGAATTGCTTGAACCCGGGAGGCGCAGGTTGCAGTGAACTGAGATTGCACCACTACACTCCTGCCAGGATGACAGAGCGAGACTCTGTCCAAAAAAAGAAAAAATTAAAATAAAAAAATAAAAATATATATATAAATAAAATAGACTAGCCAAAAATTGGAAGAAAATACTTAATATACATAAACAAATGATTGCTGTATAAAGTAAATAGAAATTCTGCAATCAATAGTTAAAGATAAGCAACAAATAAAAAACTATAAAAAACATAAAAACAGAGGATAAAAACAAAAAAATTAAATATATTAAAAGATACTCAACCTCATTATTAACCAGGGAAATGAAAATTACAACAATAAAAGTCCATTGCAGCCATCATATTGGTAAAAATTTTAAAGGCTGATCTAACAAAATGTTTACTACTTGGTCATTAAATGTCACATACTCTCCTATAATCTCTACTGGATCACATAAAAAAATCTAAATAGCAAAGAGCAAAAACACTGCACTTTCAGGATGCAGAGGTAAATTAATCGGCTTCTATGATTTCATTATTAAGAAGAAATGATAAAATGTTAAACCAACTGTCCAATTAAGAAAGTTTCCAACAGGAAAACAGAAAAAACAAAATAATGAAAAAATAATGCACAATCTAGTAATTGCCACATAGACGGACAAAATTGATAAATCCAAAGATAGTTGGAAGGAGAGGGGAAAACCAATATTAAAATCATAAAATCAGTTATAAAATCTGAAAATTTCGATACAAAAAAGAAAAACTCAAAAGAATAAAATTAGAAATGAAAGAAGGGATATATCTGAATACTTTTTCATCCTAATGAGGTAAATTGGTTTCTTAGAAAATAAAAATTGCCAAAACAGACTTAAGAAGTATTAATATTACAAGCAAGAATAAACCAAACGACTGTTATTAAAGAACTATCTCCAAAAATAGTTCTAGGGCCAATGAATATTACTGAAAAGTGCAGGCAGACTTTCACAGACTTAGTATTTTCCATGCTATACAAACTGTTCAAGGACTGAAATGCTATCCAACCCATTTGAGACAGCTAGCAATAATCCTGATATAAGATAAACATAGCAGAGTTTATAAAGATAAATCTCAGATTATTGAAGGTGCATTATTAATCAGATGTGTCTATTCTGTTGGAAAAGAATAAATCTATCTGGGTGAGTTAATAGAAATATGAATGCATGAAGTTGACGGATTCACAGGAATGTGTGTAAGCCATCAAAGCCTTGTGATGAAAAGTCAAAATTAGGAGACAGAATACATCAAATATTTACATTCTTGCAGCCATAAAAAATGAAGTAAGCAAAAAGCACAGAAAGACTTCACTAAATGAGACTGAAAGAGGTTGAAAGGGCAATAACAAATGCTGGAGAAGATGTGGAGAAAAGGGAACCCTTGTACACTGTTGGTGGAAATGTAAATTAGTACAACCACTATGGAAAACAGTTCGGAGGTTTCTCAAAAAATTTAAAATAGAGCTACCACGATAGTCAGCAATCCCACTCCTAGGTATATACTCAAAAGAAAGGAAAATATTGAAGAGCTATCTGCACTCCCATGTTTATTGCAACACTATTCACAATAGCCAAGATTTAGAAGCAACCTAAATGTTCACCAACAGATGAATGGATAAAGAAAATGTGGTACATATGCACCACAGAGTGCTATTCCGCCCTAAAAAAGAATAAGAACTTGCATTTTGCAACAACATGGATGAAAATGAAGGTCATTATGTTAAGTAAAGTAAGCCAAGTACAGAAAGACCAACTTTGCGTGTTCTCACTTATTTGTGGGAGCTGCAAATTAAAGCAACTGAGGCCAGGCACATTGGCTCACGCCTGTAATCCCAGTACTTTGAAAGGCCAAGGCAAGCTGATCAGTTGAGCTCAGCATCTTGAGACCCGCCTGGGCAACATAATGAGAGCCTGTCTCTACTTTAAAATAATAAATAAACAAAACAATTGAACTCATGGAGATAGAAAGTAGAAGGATGGCTACCAGAGGCTGTGAAAAGTAGTGTGGGCAGGTGGGGCAGGGGAGTGGGGATGGTTAATGCACACAAAAAATAGTAGGAAAGAATGAATAAGACCTAGTTTTTGCTAGCACAACAGGGTGACTACAGTGAAAAAAATTTAATTGTACATTTTAAAATAACTAAAAGAGTATAATTGCATTGTTTGTAATACAAAGGATGAATGTTTCAGTGGATGTATGCTCTATTTACTCTGATGTGATCATTACACATTGCATGCCTGTGTCAAAATAATCTCATGTAACCCATAAATATATACTCACAATTTTTTTTAAAAAATTTTTAAGAGGTTGAAACACATTTACATCACTCCTGGGGCCTTTCAGTAGCCTCCTACCCCAAGTTGATGATAATATCATTAGAAAAACAGCATATGCAAATGAAGTCAGTAGTAAATGAGAGATGGAGTCACATGGGTTCAAACTGTCTTGAATCACTCTCTGAGGCTATCACCATGGTGGTACCCACTCATAAGGGCTTTTAGTAGAGCAGAGTTCATAGACAACTATCACACTAGTTAAGGCTGGTGGATCACATGGAATGCATAAACAAAACTGGTGATGAAATTTTACACCAATGATGAAACTGTGCATAGGGTTCAGAGGGTGTGGGGAAATGGAAATAGGTGAGGGAAAGATTTACAGAAGAAGTGATGTTTGCACAGACTCTGTTTCTGCTCATCTGCTTCAATTTCACCTCAGGGTTGTTCTGTCTTTAACCTTTACCCTAGTTTTGTTTGGTTGGTTATCAGTATTTTGTTTAATTGATTGTTTAAAGAAGGCGTTATAATTTGCTTACTATTTCCCAATGCCAATATATTTCTGTAGAGTTTTATTGCTTATTTTTTGAGCACTGCACTCACATGAAAAAGAAAAATGTATCTTCTTAGGACTGATTCTTACAAATTTGAGATAGCTAGTTTATAACTTACATGGTCAAGCCCTGCTAGAAATATCTTACAAAGTGTTTGACACAGAAGCTTGGCCAAGCTGTGAAAAATCTCTCAAAGTAGTTAACACACTTCTTGAGTATTACTGGAGACTTGATAAACTAAGAAGAGAATTTTGACCAGGTATCACAAGAAATTTGGATTGGAGACTTCTAAGAATAAGCGTGTATTATTATGGCTATTTTCTCAATCTCGTGTTGATTAATAGTTCTTCCCTTTGCAGACAGAGTAGAAAATATCACCAAGTAAAGATTTTAGCCCTGCTTTAGTTTAATTCATCTCATATTCCTTTATTTCTATCCTTCCTCCCACATCTTTCCTTCTCAGGTCTGGTTCCCTATATGCAGAGCTTCAACCCCCAGAGGATATTTAACCTTGTCTCCCCCTCCACACTGCTGCATTCGCCACCACGTCTCTTTCCCTCTCTTTCCATCCACCTGAAGAGATGAGAGCATATACAGAAAGTAGCTCCCAGCTGTAGCTCAATCATTAAACACCAAGAGAAAGGAAAATGAACTCTGCCAGACTTAGATCAATTAGAAGATTCCTTTGTAACCTAAATACATTTTTAAAAGTTTATAATCAAATTATGCAGTCATTTGCAGTTTGAGGTAAAACAACGCCTTCATTTTCACGGCCCTCTCCCCTATTCAAGATGACATCAGCTGCATATTAGTTTTACCTTGTATCCATTTCTCAATAGTAAAACTATTAGTCAGTAGCATCTGCATGTACATGGATACAGTGGGTGTTTTTTAGTAATTATAAGGTAATTACTTCCTATCCTTAAATAATTGTCATTTCCACAACAAAATAGGATAACCAACAATACAGTGTACATAAAACAACTGCCATCTCTCTAAGACACCAGAATAGCCTGTTAATCAAGGAAAGCTAAATTTTCTAAATCTACTACAGTAAGGGAGGCCACACTTTGACAGAAGCTTGGCAGTCTCAGAAGGAGAAGGTTTGGGGTGCTATTTATAGGACTTAGGGAGTCCGAGCAAAAATGGTTTAAAACAGGTCTTTGGAGGCAGGGAACTGTTTGGGGGATTGGGTAAAGTGTTTGACCTAATTGTTTAGAGTCGATGCTAGAGTGACCAACTTTTACTGATTTCCTAGGACTTTCCCAATTTTAGCACTAAAAATCCTCCAACTAGAGAATCTTTACAGTCCTGGGCAAACTGGGACCACCGGTCACCCTAATTAGCGGACACACCGTCGCAAGACTGCGGGATAATTTGAGCAGTAGTACCAGATGCAACCGACAGAACGTTATAGCCCATATTTCCAAGGCTGGACAAAAGGTTTATTGAAGCATTCACATTTACAGCCTCTATTTGACAAAATACTGTATGCCTATGTGCGTTCAACTCACATCATAATAATAAAATTGAACTTTAAAAATATTTTTATTGCAGTAAGGTATATAAAACACGAATTCGACATTTTAACTATTTCTATGCATACAAGTGAGTGGTATTAATTGCATTCACAATGTTGAGCGACCATCATCAATTTTTTTAAAGGACGTTTATATCCACTCATCTATCAATGTAGTAGGCACTGTCCCAGGCGCTAGGGATTCCATGTAGAGCAAAAAACATCACGGTCCATGCCTTCACATGGCCTTCATGGACCACCACGGGTGCTCTTTTTCCCCCGAGTCTTTATGTACTTGGGAAAAGTGGCAGCGTTGAAAGGTGTAATGGGTACACGGCAGAGGTCAGAGAGGTTCCCACCCAGCCCGGCGTCTGGAAGCACTTGGGGTAGTGGCCGCTCCTGGACCCCCTATTCCGGGGTCGGCGGTGGGCAGGCAGGCCCTGGGCCCGGCGGATGAGGCGGGACTGGAGGGGGCGGGGCCTGTGCGGGAGGCGGGAGGTGGGCGTGCCCGGGGGGGGCTGTACCGGGCGCTGGGCGGAAGAGCCTTTGATGGGGACGGCCTGGAAAGTGCCTGGGCCTGCGCTGGACGCGGCCCGGGCCCCGGCTTTTGTTTCCGCCGGCTCCATGGCGGTGGCTGCCTGACTGGAAGCCCGAGTGGGATGCGGCTGACGCGGAAGCGGCTCTGCTCATTTCTCATCGCCCTGTACTGCCTGTTCTCCCTCTACGCTGCCTACCACGTCTTCTTCGGGCGCCGCCGCCAGGCGCCGGCGGGGTCCCCGCGGGGCCTCAGGAAGGGGGCGGTGGCCCCCGCGCGGGAGAGACGCGGCCGAGGTAGGACTGGGGCTGCAGCTTCCCTCCGGCTCTGCGCGCCTGGCTGGGGGCTGCTGAGCTGCAGGGGCCGGGTTCCCGCACCCCGCTCTCAAGTCCGGGGTTACCCGCGGGGCCTGAGACGCGCTTTGCCTCCTACAGCCCCTCGAGCTAGCCCTTGGCTCGGGATTGGAGACTGGCCCTTAATTCTTACCCAGATCTCACACGGTGTCCCCGCTCCCCATCCCAGGGGGTGACAGGCGCGAACGCCTTTGAAACACGTGTTAAAATGCAAGACGTCGTCTCAAATGCCAGAGATTTGCGGGAGTGCCCCTGGAAGGCCTCAGAATCGCCGCAAGGTTTAAGACATCCGTTTCCATGTTGAAACAAAGCCCTCTAATCCTGCAGTGACCGTAAGGCAGGCTTTACCTCCAAATTCTGGTCCCCTGTCCAGTGTTTTAATTTATTTTAAGATCAGACTCAGCTTTCTCTCTCCCTTTATTCAGAATTTTGCACTATAGTATCTAAGACTGGTGAACACTACACTCTGAAGTCAGATTTTTGTGCATAGGTTACCTGTATACAATAGCTAAAAAGAATTGCAGAAGTTAAACCTGTAACTTGATACATATTATCCTGTTATTTTTAAAGGTTTTGTTTTGGGGAAGAGAATTTTCCTGTTTCAAGTTAGCATTTTATTTCTAAGACCTTTCAGAGTAAAAAAAGTTCAGTTAAAAAAAATTGCCGATAGTTTCTTTTTTGTTATCATTGTGTATAACCAATTTAAATTCAGTTGCTCTATCTCTCAAAAATTAAAGTTAGGATGAAATTAGAACTAACACTTAATTTAAATGATTTGAATTTACCTACAGCTGCAATAACCCCTCACTGGTAAACACTGTTACTCTTTTTAAAACAGAACAGTTCACTTTGGAAAGTGAAGAATGGAATCCTTGGGAAGGAGATGAAAAAAATGAGCAACAATACAGATTTAAAACTAGCCTTCAAGTATTAAATAAATCCACGAAAGGAAAAACAGACCTCAGTGTACAAATCTGGGGCAAAGCTGCCATTGGTAAGTTAATATGTAGAAGGAAGACATGTAAAAAGCATTGTAAAATGTACTTTGTTGATATGAAATTCATTTTAATATAATTTATTTCATAACTTGTTAATGAAGGCATCATGATATATTTTTTCACTTTTTGTCAGTAATTCCTTTCTCCTTCCAATTAGACAACATCTGTTTGTAAATGTACACACATACATGTTCCACTGTTGGTCTTTAGCAGAGCACAGCTTCATTTATCGATACATTGAGTAGGCTGTACAGTGTCATTAGATTGCAAAACATATGTCAACTGAATTTTCATGAATCTGTGTATTTTTTGGACACTTGATACACAAATATAAGATGAGGGCCAAACACATTTGGGAAACACTGAAGAGTACAAAGTTAAGGTTCTTCATTGCAGGCCTTTCTCAAGAGCCTTTAATATGACAGTGTTCATTGTATCAGCAAAGGAATATATTATAGTATGTAGTTGATTAAACTTGATTGCACACAGAGGCGTTTTTGCTGTGAATATCATGAGAGTGTAGTGTTCTAAGATATATATTATGCTCAATTAGAGAATGGGGCTGTGAGGGTTCAAACAGTCACAAAGAATTTAGTGACTTAGCATTTTATTTGGCCTTTGAACATGAGCTGGGTTTATGTACAATAAAGGATATGGATAGAAAGTACCAGATGAAAGGAAAATGTACAGAGGATAGTCCTCTGCTCACGGTATTTCATAAATTCGTTCATACTTACATACAAGTATACATCCTGGAAGATTACTACCAGTCTCTAAATTTCAAGTACCTGAAACCAGGTCTTCAGTCATCAAGTTCTGACCATTATTTTTTAAATAAAGTCCCTAATACTGATTTCTTCTTTTAAATCCCAGATTTTCATTTCCAGACTTCTCTCTTTTCAATCTGATAAGCGCAAAGTGGCCAAGTGAATTTCATCAAATGCTACCTTTTTTTTTTGTTATCACCTCTGTTGGCAGGAAAAATGCTACTTTCATCAGCCTATTCTCTAGGCACAGTTCTGAAATACCGTTATAGACATTCCCATTCAAAAAGGGAAAAAAATTGAAGTGAAAAAGTGTCACTGGTCCAAGCAATTTTGAAATCTAAATTTCATCTGAATGGTCAGCTCCATTTGATTATATTGCAGGCCTAGGAATAATCTATGACTTGTACAGCTTTGCCCTCTGGCATTTCAGCCATACTCTTGAAGTCATCTTTTCCTTTTTCATAAAAAGTAACACAAGTTTGCAGCTTAGTAACTTTATCAGCCTGTTGACAGCTGGTAAAATTTTCAGAGCCCATCAGCCCTCTTTCATTGTGACCTCTTTCTGTCTTTTTTAGTCCAAGCTGGCAGTGTTTCTGCTCATATAACATTCTGAAGAACCTTGTGGGCCTCCTGTGTATGTCACAGGATTCACTCCATTAGATGGGAAGCTCCTCTGCAGATCTTTTCTGAGTAATCCCATCTCCATTTCTGGCTTCTGCTGAGATAGCTGAGGAGACCTGTAAGTCACATGTGTAATCTCTTCAAAGAGCCCTTTGTGTGAATGAATATTCAGATCTTCTGTTCCTTCTAAGACACTAGCAAAAGGTTATGCAGCCACATCCTTGGTCTTCTTTCTGGAACACCCTTTGCAGACAGTAAATCTAATTTTTCACCTCTTTTGCAATCTTAATGGTCTGAGAATTTCCCAAATCATCAAATTCTGGTTCCCTTTTGCTTAACAGTTTTTCCTTCTATCTCTTTCTTCTTATATTTCATTAATCACCAAGAAAAAACCAGTCCACACCTTTCACTTTGCTTGGAATCCTCCAGCTAATTATTGAAGTTTATCACAAATTCTGCTTTCCACGTAACTGCAGGATACAATCCAACTAAGCTTTTTACTGTTATGTAACAAGGATCCTCATCCTTCCAGTTTCTAATAAGACATTCCTGATTTTATTCTGAGCTCTCACCAACAATTTATTTAATATACATATTCTAGGAGTGATGTCTCACGCCTGTAATCGAGCACTTTGGGAGGCTGAGGCAGGTAGATCACTTGAGGCCAGGAGTTCAAGACCAGCCTGGCCATCATGGTGAAACCCCATCTCTACCAAAAATACAAAAATTAGCCAGACATTGTGGCACATGCCTGTAATCCCAGCTACTCAGGAGGCTGAGGCAAGAGAATTGCTTGAACCCGGGAGGTGGAGGTTGCGGTGAGCCAAGATCATGCCACCTTATTCCAGCCTGGGCTACAGAGTGAGACTCTGTCTCTAAATAAATAAATAAATAAATAAATAAATAAATAAATATTTTTTAAAAATTGCATATTCTTACCAACAATCTGCTTATGATGATTTAGGTATCCTCTAAGACAATACAGGTTTTCTCTACTCTGCCTCACTTTGAGTCTTCACTAGCTGAGTCATTAACATCCATATTTGTGTCTGCAGGTTATTCAAGGCAATCTAATCTAGGCTTTTTAAAATCATGTCCTCACAATTCTCTCAGCCTTTACCCATTACCCAATTTCAGAGCCACTTCCACATTTTTAAGTATTTGTTACAGTAGCACCCCATTTCCAGGTACCATAATCTTAACTGTATAATCCATAGCATCCTATTGCAACTGTAACAAATTACCACAAATTTAGTATCTTACTTTTCTGAAGGCAGAACTCTAAAATGTGTGGGGGCTGTGTTACTTTTGGAGGCTCTAGAGGAGAACCTGTTTCCTTACCGTTGAGAGTTTCTAGGGGCTACCCGCATTCCTTCATTTATGACCCCACATCACTCTGACCTCTGCTTCCATCTTTATATATCCCTTGCCTCACTCTGACCCTCCTGCCTCCCTTGTGTGAGGACTCTTGAGATTACATAGGGCCCACCTAGATAATCTATAATAATCTCTTCACCTCAGCATCCTTAACTCAATTGTATTTTTAAAGTGTCTTTTGCCATGTATTGTAACATATTCCTAGATTCTAGAGATTAGAATATGGACATCTTTGCTGGTGGGGCAGGGAGACATTATTCAACCCATCACATTTGGAAAGCTTTATCTAATTGTCCACGTTTTAAACATGGTGGCTTGGGTTTCCTTTAGTACCAGGGTACAATGAGAATGAAACAAAAACCTCTTTGAGTGTAACCAAAACAGGGTGCTCAGAAGTGGTGTATGGTCTCCATAGTGCCTCATTGAGTAACACTGCTCTCCTCTACTCTCAGAGCTTTCATTCAGGTGAAATCATGATAAAACATCAGGGGCTGCCATAAGGAGAAAAGATGCAGTGGCATTTGTCTGTGAAGGGGATCATGCATTCAGGGATATGTGTTCAAGTGAGGAGGTAATGTCCCCTTGACATATTGAATGTATTAATATATGTAAATACATGAACTCCTCTGGCTCCGTTTGGCACAAAATGGCAACTCCCCCTAATTTGTTATAAAAATAGTTCTAACCACATAATATAGTTTACTTTGTAATATAATACATTTCATTTCAGAATAAGACAGGTGTAAAGATCTATATAAATTAGGGGTTTCTCAAATCTAGAGTAGGAGAGGTCTTTAATATTAACTCACATTTTGCCACATTTTACACACTGACAGCTTCTGAGCTCTGTCTCTCATTAGCTGCCATGTTGATTTGGAGCTGTTGCTTGGTAGCACTGCCTGCCAGCGGCCCTAAGGGGAGGCATTCTGGTTTTACAGTCAAATGAGTAAAAGAATAGAACATAAACTTGTCTCATGCACCAGAGTAGATGAGACAGTAAATTGTTTTGATTTTGTTTTTGTTGTTAATTACCAGGCTTGTATCTCTGGGAGCACATTTTTGAAGGCTTACTTGATCCCAGCGATGTGACTGCTCAATGGAGAGAAGGAAAGTCAATCGTAGGAAGAACACAATACAGGTATTAGTTGTATTAGTTTGTGCAACATTAACCTTTGGTGTTTTGCTCTACAATATTTTTATGTGAATACTAAAAGAAAAATAATAGGAAAATATATTTGTAAAAATATTTCTATTTCAACTTGTAAAGAACAGAGAAGTAAATCTCATGAATATTTATTCATAATTAAGCTTACTTGGACCTTATGAAATTGTATATTACAGAATACTCCTTTTTTGGAATCATGTCTGTTTTATTTTTATCTAATTATATGGAAAAGTTCATACTCCACATCTTACAGCATTTGAATGGTGACAGCCATTTAAAACATTTTGTATCTTGGAGGAATAATATGTAAACCTAAAAGTATTTTCATTTTTCTCTTTCATATAATAGTCATGTTCACTTTTTTAAATATTTAGATATCAAAGCTCTTGCTGTCACTTTTTAGATTTTTGTTTATTAAAACAAATTTGATGAGTTCTATCAGGATTTATTTTTTATTTTAGATTATTTATTTTTTATTTTAGATTTAATAAAACCAATGTATTGCTTAGACTTTTTTGGCCTTTTTATATAACTCTTATCTATGACTGCATATTTTCTGAGTGTTTTTAAGTATATTAGGATTGTTTTATTTAGGAAAACTATAATTTTATCATATGAAATGCTATTTTATTAGATTTTGCTTTCTTATTGAAATTAAAAATAAAAAATTATTTTTAAATGCCTATTTTATATAACAGTTGTATTATTAGGGGGAAAATGTGAACTAAAGATTCTGCTTTCTATTGGAATTTCATTCTTTTCTACAGAAATCAGGAAAGGAAAAGCTGCGTCAATTTTGTTCTAATTTTTACTGCAGCTTTAATTCTTTATTTACTTTATATACACTTGGAAAGCAATTTTATTGCATGTGTCTTTTCAAAGTTATCCTTAACAAGTAAACAGGTTTTTAAAATTATCGTTGGTAATGATTATTTTTCCTTTCATCTTCATGCTTCTGTTGATCTAATCCCATTCAAGAGCTTAAGTATAGACCTAAACTTACAATGGTTGGATTTGGGTGTTTGAAAGTAAATGTGTATTATATGTATAAATCTAATATTTTGGTATTTGAAAAGTAAATGTGTGTTATATTAGTCTAATCCATAATATATAACATTTTCAGAAAAGTTATTAAAAAATTCATGAAGACGTTGGCATCTTTAAGGTTAAAATTAAGGTTAAAATTATACATTGTTGCTATAATAATAGTGACAGATTTGAGCAAAGAACATTAACTCCCAAAAGAAAGCCTAATGTATCCTTTACTTCTGAAATATTTGAGGGAGATTTTATAGGCATACTTTAGAGCTGTTGGGTGTTCAGTTCCACAGCGCTGCAGTAAAGCAAATATTGCATTAAATCAAGTCATATGAATTTTTTGATTATCCAGTGCATATGAAAGTTATGTTTACACTGTACTGTAGTCTGTTAAGTGTGTAATAGTATTATGCCTTTAAAAAAAAAAAAGTACCTTAAGTGAAAAATACTTTATTGCTAAAAAATGCTAACAGTTATCTGAACCATCAGCAAGTCATCATCTTTTTGCTGGTGGAAGGTCTTGCCTCGATGTTGATGTATCAGGGTGTTGATGACTAATCAGGGTGGTGGTTGCTGAAGGTTGGGGTGGCCGTGGCAATTTCTTAAAATACGACAACAATGAAGTTTGCCACATCAGTTGACTCTTCATTCACGAAAGTTTTCTCTGTAGCACATGATGCTATTTGGTGGCATTTTTACCCATAGAACTTCTTTCAAAATTGGAGTCAATCCTAGGCTGCACACAGTGGCTCATGCCTGTAATCCCAGTACTTTGGGAGGCTGAGGTGGGTGGATCACTTGAGGTCAGGAGTTCGAGACCAGCCTGGCTATCATCATGAAACCCCATCTCTACTAAAAATACAAAAATTGGCTGGGAGTGGCAGCACACACCTGTAATCCCAGCTACTTGGGAGGCTGAGGCAAAAGTATCCTTGAACCTGGGAGTCAGAGGATGCAGTGAGGTAAGATCATGCCACTGCACTCCAACCCCAGGCGACAGAATGAGACTCTGTCTCAAAAAAAAAAAGTTAAAATTGGAGTCAGTCCTCTCAAACCCTGCTGCTGCTTTATCAAGTATATTTTTTGAATATTCTGAATCCTTTATTGTCACTTCACCAGTGTTCACAATATTGTATCCTCACCGGAAGTAGATTCCATCTCAGGAAACCACTTTCTTTGCTCATTCATAAAAAGCAGCTCCTCATCTGTTGAAGTTTTATCATGAGATTGCAACAATTCAGTCACACCTTCAGGTTCCACTTCTAATTCTACTTTTTTTGCTATTTCTACCACATCTGCAGTGACTTCCTCCCCTTAAATCTTGAACCCCTCAAAGTCATCCATGAGGGTTTAAATCAGCTTCTTCCAAACTCCTTATAATGTTGGTGTTTTGACCTCGTCCCATGAGTCATGAATGTTCATGAGTAATGAATCATTTCCAGAAGGTTTTCATTTACTTTGCCCGGATCCATCAGAGGAACCACTGTCTGTGGCAGCTATAGCCTTATGAAAGTATTTCTTTTGTTGTTGTTGTTGTTTTTTTGAGACAGAATCTCGCTCTGTCACCCAGGCTGGAGGGCAGTGTCGTAATAGCTTGCTGCAACCTCCGCCTCCCAGGTTCAAGTGATTCTCGTGCTTCAACATCCCAAGTAGCTGGGACTATGGGCACACGCCACCACACCCAGCTAATTTTTGTATTTTTAGTAGAGATGGGGTTTCACCATGTTGGCCAGGCTGGTCTTGGACTCCTGTCTCCAAGTGATCCACCCGCTTCAGCTTCCCAAAGTGCTAGGATTACAGGCGTGAGCCATTGTGTCTGGCCAAAAAGTATTTCTTGAATAAGACCTGAAAGTCAAAATTACTCCTTGATCCATGGGCTGCAGAATGGATATTTTGTTAGCAGGTATGAGGGCATGAATCTGTCTGTCTCCATCAGATCTCTTGGGTGACCAGCTGCATTGTCAATGAGCAGTAATATTTTGAAAGCAATCCTTTTTTCTGAGCAGTACTTCTCAATAGTAAGCTTAAAATATTCAGTAACCCATGGTGTGAACAGATGTTGCTGTCATCTAGGCTTTGTTCCATTTATAGGGCACAGGCAGAGTAGATTTAGGATAGTTCTTAAAGGTCCTAGGATTTTCAGAATGATAAATGAGCATTGGCTTCAACTTAAAGCCACCAGCTACATTTAGCCCCTAATAAGAGAATCAGCCTGTCTTTTGAAGCTTTGAAGCCAGGCATTGACTTCTCTCTAACTATGAAAGTCCTGGATGCCATCTTCTGCTGATATAAAGCTGTTTCATCTGCATTGAAAATCTGTTGTCTAGTGTAGCCACCTTCAGCAATGAAGATCTTAGCTAGATCTTCTGGATAACTTGCTGCAGCTTCTACATTAGCACTTGCTGCTTCACCTTGCATTTGTATGTTATGGAGATGGCTTCTTTCCATAAACCTCATGAATCAACCTCTGGTAATGTCAGTCTTTTCTCCTGCAGCTTCCTCACCTTTCTCAACCTTCATAGAATTGAAAAGAGTGGAGGCCTTGCTCTGGATTAGGCTTTGGCTTTAGGGAATGTTGTGGCTGGTTTGATCCTCTATCCAGACTATTAAACCTTTCTCCATATGAGCAGTAAGACTATATCACCTTCACATCATTCATGTTGTTCACTGGAGTAGCACTTTTCATTTCGTTCAATAACTTTTCCTTTGCATTCCCATCTTGGCTGTTTGGCACAAGAGGCCTAGCTTTCAGCTTGCCTCAGCTTTTGACATGCCTTCCTCACTAAGCTTAATTATTTCTAGCTTTTGGTTGCAAGCTTCTCCAACCCACTTTATTTTATTGTTGTTGTTGTTCTGTTTTGTTTTGTCTTAGGCTTTTAGCAGCCTGAAGCCATGGCTTTTAGTTTCTGTCTTTAGTAATAAGCAGAAAAGAGGGATAAGGAAGGGGCTTTACTGACCCAACCAGAAACAGAAACTAAGAATCCATGCCTATATTCTCTCCCTCGGACACTCCTGAAAGTGAGACACTTGCGACTCTTCCTCTCACCTAGAGGGTACTATAGGGTTATTAATTATAGGGAACACTTAGAGGGTATTATAGGGTTATTAATTGGCCTAATAGTGTTGTGTCTCAGGGAATAGGGAGGCCCAAGGAGATGGAGAGAAACGGGGGAATACTGGTTGGTGGAGCAGTTAGACCACACACACAGCATTTATCTATTAAGTTTGCCATCAGATCTTGTGAGACTTACTCACTATCATGAGAACAGTACAAGAAAGACCTGCCCCCATGATTCAATTACTTCCCACCGGGCACCTCCCACAACATGTGGGAATTGTGGGCACTACAATTCCAGATGAGATTTGGGTGGGGACAGAGCCAAACCATATCTCATAGTGAGCACATGCTGTTGGAAAATGGTACCAATAGAATTGCTTGACTGGGGATCACCACAAACTTGCAATTTGTAAAAAACTTTATTTGCAAAGTACAATAAAGTGAAGCACAATAAAATAAGGTGTGCTGGTATTACGGCCAAAGAGTAATACCGTTTCCTCTTAGGATTTAAGAGAACTATATTCAAGAAAGGCCCCCATTGTATGAGGTTTTTTTAAACAGCTTATTAAAGTGTTAGGTTCGTGAAAAATAGCGTACATAATTTATCCAACATTAATAAGCTTTTATGCATTCTTGAGTTGAATCGGCTACATGGGTACTAACTTAAGTGTTTCCACACATTCACCATCCTTATTTGACCAAAAGTGAATCAGAAGTAATGGCTCACCTTGAAGATATTGGAAGAATTTCTAAGTACTGTTAAGATACTTGTTGAAAATAAGTGTAAATATATTTTGTTTAAATAAACAAATGAGCTTATATCATTTAATTGTAGCCTCGAGACAATTCTAAGACAGAAGTAGAAAGGATATCATCAGTGTTACAGGGCTCATCAGGCTCAGGAATGCTGATTTTCATCAACACATAGGCCCAAATAATGAATTCCAGCATACCAAATAAATGATATAGAATGGAGAGAGAGCTGTCAGTCAGGCCATGTGTTTGTATTGGTTTGACTGACACATTCTTTCAATATAGGCAGGCTACAAGTGATAACCAATTATTTGAGGGTTGATTACATATGGAACCATAATATGGGATTTAATTATATGTAGTGCTTTTAACTCTATTTCAGAAAGAAAGACAGAAATATGACTCCTTGTTCACCGCTGAATCAGTAACATCATCCATAGGCTGTGCTCAGAATATTAATACATGAATACATACAGGGCAAACTGAACTTCTGGATGAGCCTGATGAAGCCCCGTCGCTTCTGGGCAGCGTCTCATGACTGGCAGCGTCGCACAGACTCTGGAGCCAGACTATCTTAGTTCAAATTCTTTTATTTTTTGGAGACAGAGTCTTGCTCTGTCACCCAGGCTGGAGTGCAGTGGCACAGTCTCGGCTCACTACAACCTCCACCTCCCGGGTTCAAGCGATTCTCCTGCCTCAGCCTCCCAAATAGCTGGGATTACAGGCACCCATCACCACTCCCGGCTAACTGACCTCATGATCCGCCTGACTCGGCCTCCAAAACTGCTGGGATTACAGGTGTGAGCCACCGCGCCTGGCCTAGTTCAAATTCTTCTCTGTCACTTTGCTGTCTGACCTTGGGCAAGTTTCTTAACCTCTCTGTTTCAGTTTCCTCACGTTTAAGGCAAATAATAGTTCATATTTCACAGGATTATTCCAAAGATTAAATGTGTTAATAAATTACAGGGCTTACAATAGTATCTAATACGTAATAATCACTATAGAAATCTTGTTGCTATTTTCTTATTTTTAGTGTTACTTAACTAAGTACTGCAACATCTTCCTACAAGCAGTTCTCCTTTTTCTGTTTCCAGTACTGTCTCTTATCCCTCCATCATGTACCTGCCCACAAATGCCTTACTGATACATTCTTTATATTAATATGTTCAATTCAGTTTTAAGCTACCCTGAGACTCATTCTGTCTCTTGAAGGAACTTGCCTACCACTACTCATAACCATCATATGTTGATTTATAGTTTAATCTCATAGGACAATTTTATTTTTAATTTCTTAGGAGGAACCTTACTTCTACTCAGTGTGGCTTTTGCTCATCCCCCAAAGACTGCCTTCAGAATCCTATCATTTCTCTGTATAGTCATTACCACAGGCTATATAAATATCTACCCATTTGGTAAAACAAAAGGTAGATCATAAATTATTAATTGTTATCAAGATTCGATTATAACATCTTCAATGAGCATCTGCTGCTTATGAAAGAGTTGAACTTATTTCCAAAGATCATGATAGAATAAAACATGTCGGATGGCATTTTTAGAATTTCCAGACATTACTTTCGTAAGAAGTTAGCTCACTATGAATGAAAGCATTTATAGATAACATTAATGGTTAGTGACGTGACATTTATTTAGGTCAAATGCTGGAGCATAAATCAGTGCAGATCCCAAATAAAATTTTCATTGGTAAACAAAGACAAAACAGTTTTTCAAAATGCCACATTTATTCTTTTAATGTTAAAATATCCTTTAAAAAATAGTAGTGATAGTGAAGGCCAATGCTTATAAAGAGCTTACTATGCGCCAAACAGTTCTATACACTTAATAACTTAATTTGTTTAATCCTTACCACAACCCAATGAAGTATCATTGTTTACATTTTGCAAGTTAGGAAACTAAGACACAAAGAGATTAAATAACTTCCCCACAGCCACAAACTAATAATTATAACAAATAACATCTAACATTTACCTAGCTCTTACTATGTTTGAGACTCTATTATTCAGTGCTCACGAGGATCCATGAGGCAGGTACTGTGCTTACCTCGTTTGAGCACTGAAAGGCTAAGTACCTGGCCTGAGGTTACATACTTCTAATTAGTGGGTAAAGCCAAAAGTCAAGCACTACATTCTTGACTAAGGGACTATTCGGAGTAAGAGGCAGTCGGGATTTTTATTTTTAATGTCTTAAAAAGTTGATGATTCTGTATTGGTCCCTAAAGATCATTTTCAGTTTTTTGTAGTAAGTGGAATTTTGAAATCTAAGAACTGATGAACTAAGCAGTGTCCTAGAGTAGCAACTCCGAGTTCACACTTTATCCAGTGTAATATTTAGAAACCTTGTTTTAAAAATGCACTATTTTGATATATTTTTGGTTTGACAGAAGACAGCTGCTGAAACTCTTTCTCTCTCATCACTCCTGTTCAGCCAAAGTCTCACCCAAACCCATGTAGTCAAGATAAAGGAATGAGAAATTGCCAGCTCTTGGCTCTTACGCCTCTTCAAAGATTAATGAGCATTCAGGCTGCTTAGAAGGCATCCAGCTGTGGGTGAGATTGGCTTCCAGCCTGGCAGAGTAAACACTGAGGCCCACAGTCATGTCCCAGCTCTGCTGCTGGCGTGCTATGAGATTTCCCAGCCTTCTGGGGTCTTATTGTCTTATTTTAAAATGGAAAGAATCCTGAGTCAACAGCAACATTGAAGTAGTTGCTGTGTTCCAGGGGCTTTTACAGATATTAGCTCAGTGAATTTTAATCCTCACAACCACCCTGTGCAGCTGGTGGTATTACTCCCATTTTGCAAATGAAAACCTTGATGTTCTGAGAGAGTAAATGACTAGTAAACAGTAAAGATGGGATTGAGCCATGGTCCTTCCTTCAACATGATAGATTAATCCACATCATCTAGAAGTCACCTCCAATATTAAATATACTCGATTCTATAATTTCATGTTGAATTATTTTCTTTTTAAGAGATGGGGGTCTTGCTATGTTGCCCAGACTGGAGTGCAGTGACTGTTCACAGACAAGATCATAGCATACTACAGCCTCGAACTCCTGGGCTCAAGAGATCCTCCTGCCCCAGCCTTCTGAGTAGCTGGGAATATAGGTATGCAACACTGGCCTGGCATCATGCTGAATCTTAAATGGAGTCATTTTTAGAAATTCTTATCAATGCTTTGGGTCTAGAATTTTTTTCCTAATCTGCTACAACCCAGTTATAACCTCATCTTGACTTTTAAATGTTTTTAGATTTTAATATCCTCTTTATAGTAATTTAATTATAATTTTGCCATAATCCCTGTTAACTGTGATTTAACTTTTGCACATCTAATGTGCCCAATTCTTGATTATCTTTCAATGTTTTTAATTTTTTTAACTGTGTGACTTTTCAGGGTTATGTTTACTACTTAGTGAATTTTAGGCACAGGGTGCACCGTGCATGTATATACTTGAAGGGTTCTCTGATGCTTTTGCTTACACAAACTAAATTAATAGCCCCCTTTTGCTATACTCATAATTATGAAAAAAAGAGTGAAGTGTTGCAATAAAAGCATACCTGATGCGTGAAATTATAATAGAAGCAAATAAAAAAGAAAACCTTTTCTCCCCTAAATCTAATATATAATATTTCTACAATAGACATTCATCTCTTGGTGATACATTTAAGAGATTTTATATACTTAGGAAACTAAAATTGCCTTTAGCTACAGGTAAGCTGCCTAAATAGTAGTAGAAATGGAGAGAAGTGGGGTGGAAAACAAATATTTACGACCAAAAGGAATAACAACTTAGCTGTCTTTGAAGAGATAAATTTGATTCACATGGGATAGTATTATATTATTTTCTCTTCAGAACACAATTTGTCATAGAATGGATCATAAATAGTCTGAATGAACACTGAATAATTTTTTTAGATTATCGCCCTTACCTAAAAAGAACTTTGGGATAGATAAAAATTAGAACATCAAGTAAACAACTTCTTACAATACTGAAGCCTACTTAATAAGAGAATTGCCATTGCTTGAATCAGTCATCGGCTGATGACTCATCTCTTAAATTAGGCCTCAACTACAGAGCAAAGAGATCCTTGCTTGGAGGGTTATGTATGATATAAGAGAAAGGAGGTCGCCATCAGTGAAAGGTCTTTCTTGTAGCCTTTAAGTGATAACTTTTCATGTTACTGGTACACTCCAGTAGGATTTTCTGGGGCCAGCTAAATCCACCTAGCATGAATTCCAAAATGCCACATCATAAGGTAGACTATTCACAGTTGGAGGTCTAGCCCTTACTCCCATTTCCTCTCTCTATTGATGTGTAGCTGCTGTAGGACACTCAGATCTCTATTATAGTCCACTCTGCTCTGTTCATTACCCAAGGAAATGGTTTCTCCACAGTTCTTATTCTCAGTTTCTTACTAAGTTATCAGTCATATTGCTTAAAACTTTGACCACCAAAATATCATTGCTCCCTAGCTTGGAAAAATGTATTTGTACTGGCATTAAATGTATAATTCTTCAAAATTAAAATATTAAATAAATTGAGAGATCAAAGTATCCATTAATTCATTTTCTACTAAATAATTGTTGAGCACCTCCTAATGTTTAATTTCCCCTTTCCTCCTTCCTAGTCTATGGAAATGGGCATTAGTATCTCCTTGCAAACTCAGACAAACTAGCTGAAGGGGGTAGTGGATTTATTTATAAAGTTATTAATTTATGTACTGCTTGGAGCAACATAAGTAATATCTTATTCCTAACGGGCCTTTCAACTGGGCATGGTGGCTCACTCCCATAATCCCAGCACTGTGGGAGGCCAAGGCAGGAGGATCACTTGAGCCTAGGAGTTTGAGGTCAGCCTGGGCAACATAGTGAAACCCCATGTTTTTTCATTTAAAAAAAAATTAAAAGTAAAACAGAGGGCCTTTCCATAGTTTCACTGTAGTAGAATAAATAAATATCTGATTTGTCAGCAAAATATGTGAAAGCAAGATCTTATGATAACCTCACCTGGGAAGTAAAAAATACCTGTATTTTGGTATGTTAATGTATGGGTGATAGAACAAGCTGCAGAGGCGGCTAAAAATTTATTTTTAAAATATCAAAATATAGACTGGGCGTGGTAGCTCCCGCCTGTAATCCCAGCACTTTGGGAGGCCAAAGCAGGCAGATCATTTGAGCTCAGGAGTTTGAGACCAGCCTAGGCAACATGGTGAAACTGTATCTCTACAAGAAATACCAAAATTAGCGCCTGTTGTCCCAGCTACTTGTGGGCTGAGGTGGGAGGATAGTTTGAGCCTGGGAGGTCAAGGCTGCAAGTGAGCTGTGATCACGTGACTGCTTTCCTGCCTGGGTGGCAGACCCTGTGCCAAAAAATAAAAAAGAAGAAGAAGGGCCAGGCATAGTGGCTCACACCTGGAATCCCAGCAGTTTGGGAGGCTGAGATAGGAGGATTGCTTGAGCCCAGGAGTTCAAGACCAGCCTAGGAAACATGGTGAAACCCTGTCTCTACAAAAAACACAAAAACTTTATGTGTGGCAGCACAAACCTGTAGTCCCAGCTACTAGGGAGGATCACTTGAGCCTGCGAGGTCAAGGCTGCAGTGAGCCTAGATTGCACCACTGCACTCCAGCCTGGGTGAGCGAGACCCTGTCTCAAAAAAAAAAAAAACTATTAAAATATAAAAGTTGGGCTATTTCTATGTTTATAACACCTTTCCTTAATGAGAGCTGAATTTACAGGCTGTGTCATTCAAAATGTATAATAATTGAACCCAATGTTAAATATAACGCCAGACTCATTTCTCCTCTATTTGAGCATTTATCTATATGAACTTTAATCTACAGCCATTTAAACTGCTAATATTTAAATATACCCAAATTATTTCCTATAAAATTATAGGAAATTGTTGTTTTTTAATGTTTTAATTTTTTTAACTTATTTTTGAAATAATTTTAGACTTAACAAAAATATTGCAAAAATGGTACCAAAAAAAATCCATTATACCTTTCATCCAGATTCCTCAAATGCTAACATCTTACATAATTACAGTATAATTATTTTTTTCAGGAAAACAACATTGATACAAAACTATTATCTAATTTACACATACTCACATTCCCACTGCTGTCTCTTTTCTGGCCCAGTTTCCAATCCAGAGTCACATGGTGTGCTTGGTTTCATATCTCCTTGGCTTCAGCCAGTCTGTGATAGTTTCTCAGTCTTTGTTGACCTTGTGACTTACGAAGAGTAATGCCCAGTTATTTTGTAGAATGTCCTTTAGTTTGGGTTTGTCTGCTGTTTCCTCATAATTCAATTCAGGTTATGTATTTTGGTTCCAAATACCTCAGAAACAACATCGTGTCATCCTCGGTGTGTCATATTTGTTCCCATTACTGATTATGTTAACTTTGATCACTTGGCTAAGGTGCAGTCTGCCTGGTTTGTTCACTGTAAAATTACTGTTTTTTCCATTGTCATTTTTACTAGGAGATTCTCTGGGACCATGTAAATAACCTGTTTTTCAATATGATTACAAGGTCCCAGAGTATCTCCCTTTCACCCGCAAATTTTAGCATCCACATAAATACCCAAAGACAAATAATGAAACAAATGCCATTCGTTGAATCAGTCATCAGCTGATTATTCATCTCTTAAATTAGGCCTCATCTTCAGGGCAAGGAGTAAAATGTTTAGTAGTCTTAAACGTTTTGCTTTCAAGAAACAAAATAAAAGGAGCACATAATTTGAATATATGAATTATTTTGGAACAAAGAATTAAATTGTTTGTTATATACAAATAAATACATAAAAAACAACCAAGAAAACCTCATAAAAATCCCCAGAATTACGGGATAAAAATTTAAAAATAAAGTGCAATCCCAGTAAGACTTTAGTGTTGACCATTCATTAGAAAAAAAGCCTACTGCAATAATCCTGTCAATAAAAAAAGAAGAAATTGATAAAATAAAAAAGCCAACTATTAGAAGAGTTTAGGGCCGGGTGCGGTGGCTGGCCAGGCACAGTGACTCATGCCTGTAATCCCAGCATTTTGGGGGGCTGAGACAGGCAGATCACCTGAGGTCTGGAGTTTGAGACCAGCCTGGCCGACATGGTGAAACCCTGTCTCTATTAAAAAGACAAAAATTATCCAAATGTGGTGGCACATACCTGTAGTCCTAGCTACTTGGGAGATGAGACAGGAGAATTGCTTAAACGCAGAAGGCAGCGGTTGCAGTGAGCAGAGACTGCACCATTGCACTCCAGCCTAGGTGACAAGAGTGAAATGCTGTCTCAAAAAAAAAAAAAAAAGGAGTTTAGGAGGCAAAAAATTTTTTAAAAAGTAAGTAACAGGCCAAATGTGGTGGCTCACGCCTGTAATCCCAGAACTTTGGGAGGCTGAGGTGGGCGGATCGCCTGAGGTCAGGAGTTCGAGACCAGCCTGGCCAACATGGTGAAACCCTGTCTCTATTAAAAACACAGACAAAAAAAAATTAACTGGGTGTAGTGGTGCGCGCTTGTAATCCCAGCTACTTGGGAGGCTAAGGCAGGCTAGAACCTGGGAGGCGGAGGTTGCAGTGAGCTGAGATCGCACCATTGCACTCCAGCCTGGGGAACAAGAGCAAAACTCTATCTCAAAAAAAAAAAAGAATGAATAAATATAGTCATCCCTTGGTGTATGTGGGGGATTGATTCGGGGGCAGTATGCCAAAATCTGCACATAATCAAGTTCTGCAGTATAGGAACAGTTGGTCCTACCTTTTAGTAAGGTTTTGCGTCCTGCTGATACTGTATTTTCCGTCAATTTGGTTGAAAAAAAAATCAGTGTATAAGTGGACCTGTGCATTCCAAACCTGTGTTAAGGGTCACCTGTATATTGGATTCCAAAAATAATATTGTTTCCACAATCAGCATTAAACTCAATATTTGAATGATTTCTCTGGACTTTCTAAGTATTGAAAAGTACTTAGTAGGAGGAAAGTTTTTAACTACATCAGTAGCAGAAGAGAGAATACTAAACATTATAAGTTCTAATTATTAAATATATGTCAAGACATCGAGAAAAGCAAATCACTGTTTTAAAATTCTGGATATGAGTTCTTAATATATATTCTTCAGTTAATTGAATTTTATGATTGATGCTTGACTAATAACTTTAGGAGTGAAAGTGTAGCATTCATCATGTGTAAGTGTACTATAGTATCTCATACATAAGCCTCACTTTGCAAAATAAATGTATAGCAAGAAAGTTATTAAATTGGATTTTTGTAACTTGATTTATATTTTCAATGCAGTAGGAGAACTTAGGTAAATTGGTAGAACAAATAACTTTCTTAAAGAAAATTACTGCTTATGCATTCAGTATTTACTGAGTGCCTACTGTTTAGTTCATAGTAGGCTCTGAAGAATTTCATAATGAATAAAATGCCTTCTCCTAACCTCAAGAAGTTCACAGACTAGTGGTTGAGACAAACACATAAATTATATTTTCTTTTTCTTTTTCTTTTTTGAGACAGTCTTGCTCTGTCATCCAGGCTGGAGTGCAGTGGCACGATCTTGGCTCACTGCAACCTCCACCTCTTAGGTTCAAGCAATTCTCCTGCCTCGGCCTCCCGAGTAGCTGGGATTACAGGCACCCACCACCATGCCCAGCTAATTTTTGTATTTTTAGTAGAGACAAGGTTTTACCATGTTGGCCAGGCTGGTCTGGAACTCGTGACCTCAGGTGATCCACTCGCCTCAGCCTCCCAAAGTGCTGGGATTACAGGCATGAGCCACCGTGCCCGGCCTTATAAATTATTTTCATACCATATAGAAAGCATAATGATAAGAGTATGCATACTCTACTGTGTTTGTTGTTATGGAAATACAGAAGAAAAGCAATTAACTCAATTTGAGTAGAGTTAAGGGTGTGGGGCCTATCAACAAAGGTTTCGTAAGGGCGGTGATAGCTGAGCAGTCTTTAAAATGAGTAGAAGTTAGCAAGGCAGAAAAAAGATTATATTCCCAGCAGAAGTGACATCAGAGGCTCGTAACTGATCATCTTGGGTTTGTGCATGGAACTGCAAACCAATTAGTATTCCTAGAGCATGAAGAAAAGGTAGGGTAGCTGAGATTGGGAGGATTGAGCAAGGGCCAGATCATGGTGGGCCTTGTATGTACCACATTAAGGCTCTTGGACTTTATTCTAGGGTAGTGAAAAGCAGTTGAGGATGATTAAGCAGGATAGTGATATTGTCATGTGTTTGTGTGTGTAGATTTCCCTAGCAGCCTTGGGGGAAAGTGATTTGAAGGAGACAGCTGACTGCAGGCAGACCAAGTAGGAGATTGGAAGTATCCAACAGAGATAAAACTAATGCATGAAATAGGGAAGTGGTGGTGGGTCAGAGCCAGGGACAAATTCCAGAAATATTTAGGAGCAAAATGGTCAGAATTTAGGGATTAATTAGATGGGAAGATGAGAGAGAGAAACATCTGACAAGTCCCTAGTTTCTAGTCTGCATGAGTAGGTAGCTAATGTGACACAAAGATAGAAAATACAGAAACAGGAGCAAATTTGTCCACTCTTCCCTAGCCCACCACCCAACATCCACCTACTTCCTCTGTCTCAGCAGACAACCCTGCCTCCTCTTTCATCAGGAAAATTGAGGACATCATAATTATCTCTCTTAACTAGCTGCTCTAACGTGTACCTACTCTCTATCTGGTCCCTCACGCATCCTTATCTCTTTCCAAGCTCTCAAACATTGAGTGATCTTTCCTGGCTCAAGTAAAGCCCACCACCTGTGCATCCCATCTGCTTCTAGGACCTTGTTCCATGCATTACTTTCTTGCTCTCCTTTATTCTCCACTTCTTCATCCATTATTGCTTTATCGCCTTCTCTTCAAAACTTTCAGAATCCTTGTCTATACTCATTGTAATCACTTCCTTACTTCTCAACCCATTGCAGTTTGACTAACATACTTCCCAACACACATATATACATATATACAAACCAAGTATCTGAGTCTAATGAAATTTTTTTGGCCCTTAAAATTTCATCTTTTAGATCTGTGGTTCCTTGACGGAGGCACTGTGGGATATCACAAACTATTTTAAATATTTACGGGAAACACTGATACTTGACATCTGTCATGCCCCGTGCAAACTGCAAGTTCAAAGTAGTACAGTTTCAACATTAGATCACCCTGCATTTATTTCAACAATGTCAGGACTTTGGGAAGCTGGGTTTTCCATGGTTGCTGTGATAAAATGCATGCACTGCACAAAAATCAGTGTGGAACAGGAAATGACACTGACAGTGACCACGAATTCCAAGGTTTGAGAACTTGTATGGTGCTCAGCAGGTGCACACATGCTATTAAATACTTGTGATTAGTTAAGAATGAAATAGGAATATGACTTTTTCTTTTAGTGTCTGTGTATTATTTTTTAAGTCACTTTTAAGCTGCTAGGACATAGATACTAGGTTGTTTAGACCTAATGACTTTAAAAATTGAACTGTTAAGCATTTCTTTTAGCTTGGGAGACACTGAAAAATTTACAAGAACACTAAAGGTGCTGAGAACCTCTGACCTACACCTTAGCTTCCCAGTATTGACCCCTTGGCTTTCACCATTACCAAAACATAGGGAGCTGTGGACATCCAAGACCAAGATAGTATAAATGTGCCCTTGAACAAATCATACTTCATTTTGTTAATTTGTGTGGATCAATAAAATTAGAAAGATACTCCTTTCACATGAAAGTTACATTTGAGAATAACTTCATATATTTTATTTTAATACATTGACTAAAACCTTTTTTTTTTTCTTCTTGAGACAATGTCTCATTGTCACCCAGGCTGAAGTGCAGTGCGTGATCTCAGCTCACTGCAGCCTCAACTTCCTGGACTCAAGTGATCCTCCTGCTTCAGCCTCCTGAGTAGCTGGGACTACAGGCATGCACCACCATGCCCAGTTAATTTTTGTATTTTTTGTAGAGATGGGTTTTCACCATATTGTGTAGGCTGGTCTCGAACTCTGGACTCAAGCGATCCACCTACTTCAGCCGACTAAAGTGCTGGGATTACAGGCATGAGCTACCACACCCAGCTGTATGGCACTCTAAAATTGTTTGGGCACATGATATATATGGGCTTAATGTCAACCAAATTTGAGTCCAACCTGTACCATTTCCTATCTAGTGTCAGCTAGCTTTATGCAAGTCATAGAACCTTTCTCACGATTTTCTTTTTTTTCTTCATAAAATTGGCCTAACATGGGGAAGGAGGACTGGAAGACTTTCTCATGCTCTAAGAATTATACCTGCTTACATTTCTAAAAGAGAAATATTAAGTATTCAAATGCTATCAATAAATATTTTAAGCATATCATAATTATCATCATCATTGCTAGTTTTTCTAGCCCCTCAGATTCTGCATATTATCTTAAATCACTAAATGATCACTGAATCATTAGTCATTGCCAGTGCTAGATACTGTCCAAGGCAAATATAGTCCTCAAAACATAGTTCTGGTCCCTGTATGTTATATAATTTTAGAATAATGTCATATAAATCATATAGTACATGTATACATAGTAAAATATATATTTAGGTTTTGTGTTTTAACTAATATCTGTTTACTCTAGTGTTTGTTAACCATGGTGTTATGGAAAAACTTAAGCTCTGAAGTGAGACAGAGCTTGGTTGAGAACTCAGCATTGCCATTACAGGCTGTGCAGCTAAAGTGCAATTTCACAAATGCCAATGAGAGAATAATGAACTCCTCAGAGTTGTTGTGGGGGTTGATGATGACCCATGCAAAGTGCTTATGTATCATGTATATAAAAGGCGTTGAACAAATGTTAGTTTTTATCCCCAGCAGTAAGAAGCAATGAAAGCAGGATTTGGGCATATTTGTGCTGAAAATTAAAAGATTCTATCAGGATATAAAGAAATGGTTTAAGGCCGGGCGCGGTGGCTCAAGCCTGTAATCCCAGCACTTTGGGAGGCCGAGACGGGTGGATCACGAGGTCAGGAGATCGAGACCATCCTGGCTAACACGGTGAAACCCTGTCTCTACTAAAAAATACAAAAAAAACTAGCCGGGCGAGGTGGCGGGCGCCTGTAGTCCCAGCTACTCGGGAGGCTGAGGCAGGAGAATGGCGTGAACCCGGGAGGCGGAGCTTGCAGTGAGCTGAGATCCGGCCACTGCACTCTAGCCTGGGCGACAGAGCGAGACTCCGTCTCAAAAAAAAAAAAAAAAAAAAAAAAAGGAAATGGTTTAAGCAGGTTGTAAAGAATCCAGGATAAGAGTGACTGATTTTAAGATGAATTAAATGGTATTTGTTACATTTAATTCATACTAGTGGAAATATTTCAATGGTACTGGTTGTTCTAGGCAGCACCTAATATGAAAAAAAATGAATTATGATACATGTCTATTCCTTTAATGATAACTTTTTTAAAATACAGTTTAAACAAGAGAGTAGGCTGGGCGTGGTGGCTCATACCTGTAATCCCAGCACTTTGGAAGGCCAAGGCAGGTGAATCATTTAAGGTCAGGAATTCAAGACCAGCCTGGCCAACATGGCGAAACCCTGTCTCTACTAAAAATATAAAAATTAGCTGGGCGTGGTGGCATGCACCTGCAGTCCCAGCTACTCAGGAGCTGAGGTACGAGAATTGAACCCAGGAGGTGGAGGCTGCTGTGAGCTGAGATCATGCCACTGCATTCCAGCCTGGGCAACAGAGTGAGACTCTGTCTCAAAAAAAAAAAAAAAAAAAAAAAAAAGTAATACAACAAATTCCCGTTTACTCACCACACAAAACTAACAAATTTCATCTCTCCATCATATTTGCTTCAGATATTTAACTTTCCTATTAAAAGAATTAAATACTTTCAATAAGGGTAAAGCTCCCTTTATACTGTTTTCTAGTCCCTTTCCTCTTCCTTCCTCCTCAGATAGAATCGCTATTATGAATTTGATGTGGATCCTCTCATTCAAATTTTTATATTAATACTGATCCTAAATATATATGCATAAATAATTTTTATGACTACTTTCAAGTTTATGTATAATTATATTTTGTGAGTGTCCTAATCCTTGCTTTTTTTAACCTTATATTTTTGAGATATAACATTCATGGAATGTTTATAATGCCATTCTTCATTTTTCAATTTGTCAACACTTTCTCATCCATTGATTCAGATGAAGAGTGTAATAGCAGCTCACACTATAAAAGGGTTGAGAACTACTGACTTTAAATACCTTTCTGGTTTGAACTACACCATTATTTTAAGAGTTCCATACTATTCTATTATATTTCTTTGCTTAAGAGTTTAAATTCTAGCCAACATTTATTTTCAGTGTGGTTAAAACAACAACAGAAAAAAAGGTCAGGCATGGTGGCTCATGCCTGTAATCCCAATACTTTGGGAGACTGAGGTAGATGGATTGCTTCAGCCAAGGAGTTCAAGACCAGCATGGGCAACATGGTGAAACCCCATCTCTACAAAAAATTAGCTGCATGTAGTGGTGCACACCTGTAGTCTCAGCTAGTTGGGAGGCTGAGGTGGGAGGATCACCTGAGCCAGGGAAGTTGAGGCTGCAGTGAGCGAAGATTGCACCACTGCACTCCAGCCTGAGCCACAAGAGTTGAGACACTGCCTCAAAAAAAAAAAAAAAAAAGATCACATTTTGTATTATATGCAAATTGATCTGTCTACAACCAAAGCTTACCATTAATCTACAGCTATGCCCCATCATTCAAACTTGTTCAAAAGAAATTGTATTATAGAAATTGTACTTCTAGAAAGAATATGGATTAAATCTCATTGTAGATTTTGTATAAAATGATGAACTTCTGATACCAAATACCTTTGTTCAGGCTTTGTCTCTTGTTTTTCTTGTGTTGTTTTTAACAGCTTCATCACTGGTCCAGCTGTAATACCAGGGTACTTCTCTGTTGATGTGAATAATGTGGTACTTATTTTAAATGGAAGAGAAAAAGCAAAGATCTTTTATGCCACCCAGTGGTTACTTTATGCACAAAATTTAGTGCAAATTCAAAAACTCCAGCATCTTGCTGTTGTTTTGCTCGGAAATGAACATTGTAATAATGAATGGATAAACCCGTTCCTCAAAAGAAATGGAGGCTTCGTGGAGCTGCTTTTCATAATATATGACAGCCCCTGGATTAATGACGTGGATGTTTTTCAGTGGCCTTTAGGAGTAGCAACGTAAGTAAAAATATGATGAAACATTCTTAGACCCTAACACCTGAATTTCTGAACCGGGAAGACTTATTCAAAATTGTAATAAATTTAGTTCTTCTGGGATTATTGAGGCCAGGTACAGTCTTTCTCAGTGATAAAAATAGGGTGTGGTTGCATCCTTCAATAACAATTATGATATTTTTAAGAGTATTTTATTCTTTAATGAGGAGATGAGTTACTTTTTTTCTTTTAAAACCCCAAGGCATAGAATGGATTTTTCAAGCTTATTAAGAGTGCCATAAAAAGATATTTAGCAGAGAAATGGCAGATAGACTTTAAAAAAAAAAAGGTAGTATCTATTTATAGTAAAAAAGAAAAAAAAGGCAATATTATTATTATATCAGGAATATACTGTACCATTGTGTTTGAGACTGACTGAATTTATACAAATCCCTTCTATAAAAGGAGGGATTAATTAAATGATAGCTAAGGTTTCTCAAGATACAGTCTTTTATGTCAGGCGCAATGGCTCACTGCCTGTAATCCCAGCACTTTGGGAGGCCAGGGTGTCCAGATTGCTTGAGTCCAGGAGTTCAAGAACATCCTGGGCAGCATGGCAAAACCCTATCTCTACAAAAAAAAAAAAATATCAAAAAGTATCCAGGCATGGCGGCATGGCCTCCTGTATGGCACCTGTAGTCCTAGCTACTCATGAGGTTGAGGTGGGAGAATCACTTAAGTCCAGGAGATTGAGCTGAGATGAGATTGCACCACTGCACTCCAGCCTGGGCAACAGAGTGAAATGAGACTGTCTCTCAAAAATAAGAAAAAACAAAAAGATACAGTCTTTCTCCAACTATAAAATGAAAAACATATTTTTATCTTTCTGTTAATAGGATATTTTTAATTAAAGCAAGTTGACTTTAAGGTAAGTTGCCACTAGTATATAAACTTCCTGAGAGCACAGATTTTTCTCTCTTTTGTTCACTGCTCTATCCACAGAGCCTAAAACAGCACCTGCACAGAGTAGACATTCTGTATTTGTTGAGTGGATGAATTATGAAAAATCTCATGACATGATTTTTGAATCATACATTCATTATTCATTATTCTGTCACTAGTTGCTGGATGTGGCCTTAGACTGCTGCCTAGTTAGCGACACAGAAGTCACTGGCACATCTGTGCCAGTAATGAGATGTATTCTCAGGCCTACTCCTATAATATCCTGACTCAGTAGGTTTGGGGTAGGGCCAGACAAAAAGGTTTTTGTTAAGTAAAGCCAGGGTTAAGACCCTCTTAAAAATCTATTTTTTGAGCAGAGCCTGCATTTGTAAAATGTTTTCATGTAGTATAAGATGGAACCTCTTGGTAATCATGGTATTGTTTCACTAGGCCAGTATATTTCTTATATAGGTCAGTGGTTCTCAACCAGGGGCAATTTTGCTGACCAGGAGGCATTTGGCAGTGTCTGGAGACTTTTTTTTTTTTTTTTGAGACGACGTCTTGCTCTGTCACCCCAGCTGAAGTTCATTGGTACAATCTCGGCTCACGGCAACCTCTGCCTCCCGGGTTCAACCGATTCTCCTGCGTCAGCCTCCCAAGTAGCTGGGATTACAGGTGGGCACCACCAATCCTGGCTAATTTTGTATTTTCTGTAGAGAGGGGGTTTCACCATGTTGGCCAGGCTGGTCTCAAATTCCTGACCTCAAGTGATCTGCCTGCCTCAGCCTCCCAAAGTGCTGGGATTTCAGGCATGAGCCACTGTGCCTGGCCTGGAGACATTTTTGATTGTCACAACTGGAGAAAAGAGGTTGTCACAACTGGTATCTAGCAGATAGAGCCCAGGGATGCAGCTGAGCACCCCACAATGTATAGGACAGCCTCCACAAGAAAAAACTAACCCAAAATGTCAGTAATGCTGAGGTTAAGAAACCCTGTTATATACTAACTGTTGGGTAAAATTTTGTTCTTGTGTGAAGGTTGTATTTCAGGTACACATTTTTAATCCCTGGTATTTCCAAATGCTTATAAAAATAGGTAACTTTTCCTGTATGGCATACCATGTTTTTTTATCTGTCAGTTTGTTTTAATCTACTTGAAAAGCCCTTGGGATTAATTTATCAGAGCCCTTTGCAATAGCAAAATATAAAATCTTTCCTTTTTTTTAAATTGACAAACAGTAATTGTATATGTTAATGGGGTACAAATGATGTTTTGAAATATGTTTGCAATGTAGAATGCTTAAATCAGACTAACAAATCCATCACCTTATATACTTAACAATTGTTGTGGTAAAAACATAAAATCTGCTGTTTTAGCAATTTTGAAATATACAGTGCATTATTATTTATTATTGTCACCCTATTCTGTGTGATAGATCACTAAAGCTTATTCCTCCTGTCCAACTGAAACTTCGTACCCTTTGATCAACATCTTCCTTTTCCCCATCCATCTGCCTCCCCTGGAGCATTCTGTAATCTTTTCATCACCTGGCTAAAATGTTGCTTAAATCACAATCATTATGAATACAGAAGAGTCTTTATAATTTGAAGGTTTTGAATGTAACATGCCTAACAGCTGCAGATGAGTAATGCAAGTTAAAGAATGTCAAAAACAAAGAACTTTAGGCACAAAATCTCTGTGACAATTTTATAAGAGATGTCAATGTGAAATTCATTTTTTTAACTTACTAGATTCAGGGAGTTTTCCAAAGTATGCATGGAAAATTACAATTTGAGATTTAGAAATCACATTTTAAACCTTTCTTATGTACTTCTTCCTACCTAAGAGGTTGGGTTAGGGGGATATTTTGCCAATTCTATATCATATATTAATTCATGTGTATTTATTTTTAGAGATATAAGGAATTTTCCTGTGGTGGAGATACATTAATTCATGTGTATTTATTTTTATAGATACAGGAATTTTCCTGTGGTGGAGGCAAGTTGGTCAATGCTGCATGATGAGAGGCCATATTTATGTAATTTCTTAGGAACAATTTATGAAAATTCATCCAGACAGGCACTAATGAACATTTTGAAAAAAGATGGGAACGATAAGCTTTGTTGGGTTTCAGCAAGAGAACAGTAAGTTCTATGCTTATTTAATTCATTCATTTTGTTGTCCAGTCTGAGAGTTGCTTTATGTAGAAACACAGGTTTCCAAAGAGGCATGGGTAACTCTGTACCAGTCTTTCCCCAGAGGATACATTAGTAATTAAAACTATGAAGAGACTGGGTTGTACACATTTAAAATATGGAGAACCTCCTATGACTAGTCCATCTTGAAGAGAAACACTGGCAACTGTCATTTGCAAATTTCAGTTGTTAGGGTTTCCTCAGTAATATTTGTTAGTCACACAGGAGATTATAAATGCTAACGAGATACTTAGGTTCATCCCTGAGATGATGTGCAATGGACCAATTAAGTGTTCCAAGACTGGTGTGCAGTCATTGTATTCTTCTTCTGTGAATCCCCAGATCTAACATAGGACCTTGCACCAAGTCAGCCTAGGATAAATGGTGAGTAGATGAATGGTTGGATAGGGAGACTTGATAGGGTTAAATTTCTTCTTTTGTGTAGTAACCAGGAAACAGGTATTCATGGTGTGAAGGAAGTAAATTTGCAATCATTTATTTTGTTTTTAAATAGGCAAATCAAGTTTTCAAATAAAGCATAATGCAGAGTCATCAGGGAAGTAATGCCTTAAAAAATGTCCAGTTAGGTCTGGAATTTTACTTTTTAAATGATAACAGGTACTCTTTATTGCTAATGTAACCATATCATACTCATTCAGTCAGTATTTACCAAGCAATTGCTCTATGCCAGAAACTGTTTACCCACAGTAAATACAGCAGTGAACAAAACAAAGTCCATGCCTTCCTGGCACTTAAATGCTTGTTGGAGGAGACAAGCAAGTAAAATATATTGTGTGTCAGAAGATGATAAATGCCCTGTAAAAAATTAAGCAGAAGAATGGCATAGACAGGGCTTGGGTGTTGGGGGTGGAGCATTTGCTATTTTGGAATAGCCAAGGAAGGCATTCATTAGAAGGTTTCATTTATGCACCCAAGGGTAAGTGCATGATTTCAGAGAGTAAGGGTGATGGATGGTTTTGTCTGCTGACATGAGATTCAAAATTGGGATTATTAGGGAGGGAAAGGGGAGAATAGTCTAGAAGCAACAATGAGAAACAAGGAAAACATCTACTCAACTTCTGGCCCAATGGTATGAGAGGAGTTACAAGAATTATTCCCATAATAACCTTTGTTATTTTATACTGTCCTCATTCATTCTACTGCAGACATACTGGCCCTGTTGTTCTTGTGCTATTGTATTCAGTAGAGATGGGGTTTTACCTTGTTGGCCAGGTTGGTCTCGAACTTGACCTCAGGTGATCCACCTGCCTCAGCCTCACAAAGTGCTGGGATTACAGGCGTGAGCCACCGCGCCCAGCCACATCTATCTTTCTTTACTGATCTTTCAGCTTCTACCCTTGCCCCTATACAGTCCATTCTCAACACAATAGCCAGATTGATTCTGATGAAACCTACATCAGGTCGTGTCACCCCACGATCAAAAGCCTGCACAATAGAGTCCGGTGTGACCATTCAGACTTTATCTTCTGTGCCTGCTTCCTCAGTTACCCTGCCTCAGCCACCCTGGCTTCCCCGCAGCTCCTTGAGCATGCCAGGCACATGCTGTCTCATGGCCTTCACTCTTGCTTGCTCTTTTATCCCCCAAGATCTACATAGTTTGCTCCTTCATCCCCAACTCTGTGCTCAGATGCTGCCGCAGTGAGACAGTCCCTCATCACTTATTTAAGATTGCAACCCTACCCCCTCAGAAACTACTGCTCTACTTACTCCTGTGCTTTTCTCTCACAGTATTCTACCCCATCTAAATAATCTACTGACTTCACTTGGTCACTATCCATCTCCACCACCAGAACTAGAATATATGCTCCATGAGGGTAAAGTAGGGGAGAGAGGACCTAGCACTCCGAAAGTACGGGTTGAATTATCATTATCCATTCAGAAGTGTTATGGTGACTACTGGATTTTATAAATGTACAACTGTAAAATGTTCAAATTCTTCAGCATTTTTAAGAAATCTATTTGGGCCAGGATTTTGGATATCTCTTATGCCTATCATCTCTATAAGTTTCACCATTTCCTGAAACTGATTTTATTAAAAGATAAGGTATTTCTGTTCACAAAATACATACTTAGTAAAGTGAAAACTACAGTTGTTTTTCTGATTTTTTAGCTGGCAGCCTCAGGAAACAAATGAAAGTCTTAAGAATTACCAAGATGCCTTGCTTCAGAGTGATCTCACATTGTGCCCGGTCGGAGTAAACACAGAATGCTATCGAATCTATGAGGCTTGCTCCTATGGCTCCATTCCTGTGGTGGAAGACGTGATGACAGCTGGCAGCTGTGGGAATACATCTGTGCACCACAGTGCTCCTCTGCAGTTACTCAAGTCCATGGGCGCTCCCTTTATCTTTATCAAGAACTGGAAGGAACTCCCTGCTGTTTTAGAAAAAGAGAAAACAATAATTTTACAAGAAAAAATTGAAAGAAGAAAAATGTTACTTCAGTGGTATCAGCACTTCAAGGCAGAGCTTAAAATGAAATTTACTAATATTTTAGAAAGTTCATTTTTAATGAAAAATAAAAGTTAACTTAATTATCTTTTTGAGCTAAGATGTGATTTTTAAAATCATTTTGACTACTGAGTGTATACGTGTGTTTTTGTGTGTGTATAGATGTTCTTTAAGGTAGCCTTGAAAACTCTAGATGATGTATGCCACGCTGACCAAGTGCTCCCTTATTAGGCCACTCCTGTGTACAAGCTAAAAATGTAGTTAAACTGTTACTGAGATTCACTTCTACAGAGTTGAATGAGTCAACATTTACCAACTATTCTCACCGATGCATACCCACTCTATAAAATGGGGGCTTCAGGGCTGGGGTTATTGAAACAGTTGCAGAGATGGGGATATGTCCGTCAAAGGATACAAAATTTCAGTTACACAGGAGGAATAAGTTCACGAAATCTGTTATACAACGTCATGACTATAGTTAATGACAATATATTGCATTTTTGAAAAATGCTGAGATTGGATGTTAAGTGTTCTCACCACAGAACTGAGGTAATGCATATGTTAATTAGCTATAGTCAATCAACTATATATATACTTCAAAACATCATATTGTACATGGTAAATCATACTATTTTATCTGTCAATTTATAAATAACTATCAGAATACAAATAAACCCACTCTAGGACACAGCATTATGTAGTTGAAAGGCCATGTTTTGGAGTCAGACAAAATCTGTGTTAAAACATTGCCTCTGTACCTTCTAACCAAGGACCTTGAGCAAGCCACCTAAGCATTCTGAGTCTTACTTCCTTTTGTTATAAAATGAAGATAATTTATCTTCACAGGTTTGGTTGTAAATATGAAATGAAATATAAAGTACCTCGTGTGTGTGTATATTACACACTAGGCACATACACTAGGTCCTTTGTGTATACACACACATGTAACTAAAATAGTGATTTTTAATCCATTTTAGGGTTAGGGATCTGAGGTTACAGTGAGCTATGGCCATGTCACTAAGAGGCACTCCAGTCTCGGGGACAGAGCAGGACCCTGTCTTTTAAAAAAAAAAAAAAAAGGTGTGTCCCATCATCAGAAGGTCTGGAAGCCTGGATGCAAAGGACCTTAACTTTGTTGGAGAGTCAGAGAGCCTACTGCAACCCTATCCAATTCTAAGGGAAGTTGCCCCATCTACAGCCCCTGCTAATGGCAATGCACACAGATGACTCTCCGCTTCTGTCCCCACCTTATGTCACAGCTGTGGGCACTGACTCAGGGCATCCTGTTGATAGGCTTCCTAGTGATCCCAGACATTGAAACAAAAAAGAAATGAGGCAAACAAGTTCAAGGCATTTTGAACTAGGAAATACTGAGGACCTGGGAATCAACTATAAGAGCAAAACAGGATGCAATGGAGTAGGAGCTATGAACTAGCATCAGGGCTATGAAAGAAGTAAAGATAACAATAAGGTCAAGGAGAGAGGCAATCCTGTGCCCAGAGTTGCCCCAATGGGTTTACTACCCCAGCCCCCATGAGTTTTGAGACTGCATTTTTATTACCCCCATGCAAGTCATCAGAATTGTTTTCTATCCCTCCTTGCCTTGGTTACTTGAGCTGACTTTCCAAACCAAAAGAGTCCAACACAGTGACCATATGTTCCATCTTCCAGAGTCTCCATTCTGCCTTCCCCTTGAACAGGGATGTGTGCCAGGTCTAAGGCTTTAATACAGTTCTTTGACTAGAAGGAGTCCCTGTACTGTATTTCACCAACAAACTGTACCATCTTTCTCTATATGAGACTTACTGTTGCCTATAATCTTTTCAAGAATGCTTTCTGCATTGATGTATTGGTTGCCAGCAAAGTCTTTGCAATGTCAAGACCATGGGGCAAGAGAAAGTGAATTATATCAAAAGAAATTTCCCAATGTTCTCTAACATCTTTTCTTACTATATAGAGATTCTGGGTAACTAAGAGGCCAACTCTAGGCCATCCGTTGGTTCTAAAACTAGTGAGAAATCTGCCTGCATAGTTTTGGTGGTTTTATCACAAAATTGGAGTCCGTAAAGTTTGAAGCACTAAAACTCATCAAGATCTGGGTTCAAATCTAATGGCTATTTAGAATATATATCTCATCTCTTCCTGGCCTTTTGGCTAAGATCAAGTGTCTTGCTCTGTCACCCAGGCTGAAGTGCTCTGGACTCACTGCAACCTCTGCCTCCTGGGTTCAAGCAATTCTTGTGCCTCAGCCTCCCAAGTAGCTGAGATTACAGGCATGTGCCACCATGCCTGGCTAATTTTTTAATATTTTATAATACGCACTATGTACCAGGAATTTAGCTAAATGTTAGGAATTTTTTTAAAAAGAAAAAAAACTAGTCCTGTCCTCAAGGACTCACAGCCTGATGGGGAAGATTGTTATGTCAGTATTACAGAATGTTCATTCTAAGAATTTGTGTAGACATTTATGAAGAGCTGTGGGAACTCAGAGAAATGGCTGTTCAGGGGTATAGATTTCAGACTTGTCCTGAGTGGAATTTAAAGGATGAATAAATTGGTTGCATCTTTCAGTACCAGCAAAGAGATATTGGAGCAGCATTTATTTTTCTCTTCTCTGAAATCAACTGGCACCGGGCACAGTAGCTCATGCCTATAATCCCAGCACTTGGGAAGGCCAAGGCAGAAGGATTGCTCAAGGCCTGCACAACACAGTGAGGCCCCGTCTCTACAAAAAGAAAACAATTTTTTAAATTAGCCAGGTGTGGTGGCATGTGTCTGTAGTCCTGGCTGCTCAAGAGGCTGAGGCAGGAGGATTGCTGGAACTCGAGAGTTTGAGGCTGCAGTGAGCTATGACTGTGCCACTGCACTCCAGCCTAGATGACAGAGCAAGACTCTGTTTATTAAAAATTAATTAACTAATTAATTAGGACTGAGAACTTCCAGGCACAGGTACATTGGTTTGGGAGACTGAGGCTCCTGGAGATGAGACTAGGATATTCAAGTTAACTGCCTCTAGGTCTGTAGAACCATTGATCTGTGCAGGCGGCACAGAATTGTAGTCATCTCCATCCATGAGGATGAATTTATCACAGAGGGGATCACCAAAAACTGATTCATTGTGGTAGCACCACATGTGTACACATGTATGTGCCACATAATGACATTTCAGTCAATGGTGGACTACATATATGATAGTGGTCCTGTAAGATTATAATGGAGCTGGAAAATTTCTGTCGCGTAGTGATGTCATAGCCTAGTGATGACATATGTAGTGTAATACATCACTCACGTGTTTGTGGTGATGCTGGTGTAAACAAATCTATTGCACTGCCAGTCAAGTAAAAGTACGGCAATAATGACAATAAATGACTATGTTACTGCTTTATGTATTTACTATACTATATTTTTTACAATTTGTATTAGTTCTTGCATTGCTATAAATAAATGCCTGAGATTGAGTAATTTATAAAGAAAAGAGATTTAATTGGCTTACATTTTCACAGGCTATACAGGAAGCATGACAACTTCAGGAAATTTACAATCCTGGCAGAAAGCGAAGGGGAAGCAGACACGTCTTCACATGGCCAGAGCAGAAGTTTGAAAAGGGGGTAGGTGCTACACACTTTTAAATAACCAGATCTCACGAGCACTCACTCATTACCAGGAAAGCCGCACCATAGGGGAAATTCACCTCCATGACCCACTCTCCTCCCCGCAGGCCCTGCCTCCAACACTGGGGATTACAATTCAACTTGAGGTTTGGGTGAGGCACAGATCCAAACCATATCATCATTATTTTCGAGTGTACTGCTTTTACTTATTAAAAAAAAAAAAAAAAGTTAAACAGAACAGCCTCAGTCAGATCCTTCAGGAGGTATCCAGAAGAAGAAAGCATTGCTATCACAGGAGATGGCAGCTCCATGCCTATTATTGCCCCTGAAGGCCTTGTAGTGGGGTGAGATATAGAGGTGGAAGACAGTGATGTTAATGATTCTTACTCAGTTTAGGCCTAGGCTAATGCGGGTGTTTGTGTCTTCATTCTTAACAAAAAGTAAGACAATAAAAAGTAACAAATTTTTTAAATTTTTAAATAGACAAGTTTATAAAATAAGGATATAAAAAAGAAAAATATTTTTGTGCAGCAGTACAATATGTGTTTTCAACAGTGTTATTACAAAATCAAAAGGTTTAAAAAGTGTATAAAGTAAAACTTTACAGTAAGCCAGTAAGCTAACATTAATTTATTCATCAAGAAAGAAAAATATTTTATCTTTTTCTTTTTTTTTTTTTTTTTGAGACGAAGTTGTTCTTATTGCCCAAGCTGGAGTGCAGTGCCATCATCTCGGCTCACCACAGCCTCCGCCTCCCAGGTTCAAGTGATTCTCTTGCTTCAGCCTCCCAAGTAGCTGGGATAGCAGGCACCCGCCACCACACCCAGCTAATTTTTTATGTTTTTTAAAGATGGGGTTTCATCATGTTGGCCAGGCTGGTCTTGAACTCCCAACCTCAGGTGATCCACCTGCTCGGCCTCCCAAAGTGGTGAGATTACAGGCGTGAGCCACCACACCTAGCCAGAACAATATTTTTTTAATAAATTTAGCGTAGGCTAAATACACAGTGTTTATAAAGTCTACCGTAGTTTACAGTAATGTCCTAGATCTTCACATTCACTCACCACTCACTCACTCACTCACTCAGAGCACCTTCCAGGCCTGCAAGCTCCATTCATAAGAGCTCTATACACATGTGCCATTTTAATATTTTATATCATATTTTTACTGTGCCTTTTCTATGTTTAGCTACACAAATACTTACATTTGTGTTACAACTGCCTATGGTATTCAGTACAGTGACATGCTGTATATATAGGTTTGCCTCCTAGGAGCCACAGCCTACACCAGGTAGCCTAGGTGTGTAGTAGGCTGTACTATTCAGGTTTGCGTAAGTACACTCTATGATGTTTGCATGACAAAATCATGTAAGGATGTGTTTCTTAGAACATATCCCTATCATTAAGCCACGCATGACTGTAGTTCTTTAGCATCTTCAGAAAGAATTAGAGTCCCGCTTGCTGTAAGTTGTTTGGCATAAGACTTGGCATCTTCAGTGTGTCATAGGCCCTCAAATGGCTCTTTTAGCCCCACCTATATGTCTTTTGGGCACTTAAACCACGTAAACTAAAACTATTCGTTATTGCCTTTTTCCAAAATACACACACACCCAAACCTATTTCCTCTCAAACATTTTTAATCTCAGTAAATAGTTTCACTAGCTGTTTCCCAAGCTACAATCTGTAACATCATATTTATTCCTCCCTATTCCTCCAATTAATCACCAAATTCTGTGCCTTTTACCCTCAAGTCTTCCTAGAATAAGGCCTCTCACTCCATCCCCACCTCTCCCTCATTTGCAGATTTTGTCTCATCTCAGAGGGACAACCACAACAGCGTGTCTTCCCTGCCTTTCCAACTCCCAGCGCTGCCTTAGTTTCATGGGTGCGAGTTAATCATTTCCAGTTTCAACAAACTTTAAATCTGAAATGTCAAGTTCATTGAAGGAAAAATGCCATGAAAGAATAATAATAGGTCAGGCTCGGTGGCTTGTGCCTTGTAATCCAGGCATTTTGCGAGGCCAGTGCAGGAAGATCACTTGAGGACAGGAAATCAAGACCAGCTTGGGTCACACAGTGAGACCCATCTTTACAAAAAAATTTTTAAATTAGTGAAGCTTTGTGGCATGCAGCTGTAATTCCAGCTACTTGGGAGGCTGAAGCAGTAATGAGCTAAGATCACACCACTGCACTCCAGCCTGGATGACAGAGTGAGATCTCGTATTTAAAAGAGAAGAAGAAGGAGGAGAAGGAGAAGAGAGGAAGAAGCAGAAGGAGAAGAGGAGGAAGAGGAAGAAGAAGGAGAAGGAGAAAAAGGAGGAGAAGGAGACACACACATAGATTCTCCTAAAATATAAATACTATCAGCTTGCAATCCTAATTAAAGGCACCTGTGGCATTTTGTTGCCTATAACATAAAATTACCTTTTTTTTTTCTTTTTCAGAGACTCACTTTGTCACCCAGGCTGAAGTACAGTGGCGTAATCTTGGCTCACTGCAACCTCTACCTCCCAGGTTCAAGCAAGTATCCTCCCTCAGCCTCCTGAGTACCTGGGATTACAGGCGTGCACCAGCATGCCCAGCTAATTTTGTATTTTTAGTAGAGATGGAGTTTTTACCATGTTGGCCAGGCTGGTCTCAAACTGCTGACCTCAAGTGATCCACCTGCCTTAGCCTCCCAAAGTGCCAGGATTACAGGCATGGGCCACTGCACCCAGCTAAAATTAACATTTTATAAATTGTTATTCCAAGATCCTTCACAATCTGACTCCAACCTATTTCTCCAGCCTTGTCTTCTTCTACCCCTCAACAAGTGCTCTAGCCTTCCCTCATTATCTGTTCAGCAAACATACTCTCTTGGGCATACTTTTATATAAGCTTTTTTCTCTTTCTGAAATAAAAATGTGTCATTCATACCACTATTTTAGTAGCTAAATAACATTTGTTTCATTCAGTTACTAGATATATTACTTTGTTAGTTTACCTCCTTCCACTGTAATATAAAACTCTAGCAGAAAAGGAGCTTTGAACATTTTTTTCAGCTTTATCATGTATAAGCCACTGTAATTTTGAGTCTCTAACAAAGTAATGGAATCTATAGCATAACAAATACATCTAAACATATTTTTTGAGGTATTATATTCTGAAAGTATGTTTTAATCAGCATGGTGCCAAGAAGGTGCGTCCACATCACGAGTGAATTTTTATTTCACAACAGAGACTGTGTTTTGTCCTAGAGGGAAAGAATGAATCAAACCACTCTCCCTTTTGATTATTTGTAACAATAAAGCTGAAGAACTTAAACAGCACCCTTGCTTTTCTTTAACACTCATACATTTAAATTGATGAAATCGGCCAGGCATGGTGACTCCCGCCTGTAATCCCAGCAGTTTTAGATGCCAAGGTGGGCAGATTGCTTGAGCCCAGGAGTTCAAGACCAGCCTGGACAACATGATGAAACCCTATCTCTACAAAAATGCTAAAGTTAACCGGGCGTGGTGGCATATGCCTGCAGTCCCAACTACTCAGGAGGATCACTTGAGCCTAGGAGGTCGAGGCTGCAGTGAGCCATGATCATGCCACTGCACTTCACCCTAGGCAACAGAACAAGATCCTGTCTGAGAAAAAAAAAAAAAAATTACATAAATAAATTCATGAAATCTTGTACTGTTTTTCAAATTTATATTTTATTTAAGCAAATTTTTAAATAATATGGTAATATTTTTTTCAGGTAGTAAATTTCTACCACAAAAACAACTTGATGTTACTGAGATTAATTACAAATTGAAGAAACAATCAGGTGTTGTACAAAAAAATCTTACCTATGACATATATTATTTAATCTACAAAATAATTTGAGATTTAAAGCCATAACTAGCAAGTAGAACTTCTGAAATATAAAGTTTAATACAGTATCAATAGTTTCTAACATAAGACCTTCATAAATATAAAACAACAGCTTAAATGTCTATGAAAAATCAGTATTCACAAGCATCACCAATTATTGATAGTCCTAATTAAAACACTATATATGTATATTTTAATATGGAGTCTCACTCTGTCACCCAGGCTGGAGTGCAGTGGCACAATCTCAGTTCATTGGAACCTCTGCCTCCTGCGTTTAAGCAATTCTCCTGCCTCAACCTCCCAAGTAGCTGGGACTACAGGTGCCCACCACCACACCTGGCTAATTATTCTATTTTTAGTGAAGACGGATTTTCATCATTTTGGCCAGGCTGGTCTCGAACTTCTGACCTCAAGAGATCCACCCACCTTGGCCTCCCAAAGTACCGGAATTACAGGTGACCCACTGCACCTGGCCTAAAACACTATTTTAAGAGTTATAGTTATTTTATTTAAGTAAGCTAATTAGGCAAAAATGTGTCTTCTAGTTTTGTACATTGTAGTTGGGTTATTTCCTATAGCAGAAATACAGATTTTTTTTTAATACAGATTTTTAAAAAGTTATCAGTTGAAAGGAAACTGCATTCCTTATTTTTGACTTGCAATCTCACTCCCTAGGAGTGCTACATTTGTGCTAGAGGTGAAGTTGTTGCCAAAGCAGCCAAAACACGGGACAGTACGGTCTAGGCTGTTCAACTGTCGAGATGCGTTTTTGTTGAACTACATCTTATTGCAAAGATTCATATGTGTCCTGCTTTACTGTTACAATAACTTTTTCCAAAAAGGAGCAAATTATGCAGGTGAATATAGTACACTTTTTACAGTCTGGTGTATGGCAAACTTCCACTAAAGTTTCACTAAAACATTCCTTTTACGCAAACCTGTTGAACAGTTACTGTGTTGCAGGTACTGCTCTAGGCAGCAAACCACAGTTTCTAGGACTTAAACTCATTGTTGGCCTTTAAATTTTGCAGTCTGTAATGGTTTAAAAAAAAAAAAAAGTCATACATTGACACATTAAGCACTTGAAAATCTTCTCAGATGCTGAAGCCTTTGTCTTTTATTTACTTTCTAGAATACACATTTTGCCTCTTTCGTTATGATAACTGGTTGTATCAATCCCAACACAAATGACAGATTCTCAGATTGTTTACTGAAAGAAGTTAGTCAAATAAGCTTCCGTTTGTTGATTTCTCAAAATATCCAGATGGCTAAATCAACCTGGTATTTAAACTTATCTTTGATTCAACTATGGTTTCTATGTGTCTGTCTTGCTTGAGATAGATTTGAATTGCTTTAAATAAATTATCTTATTTACCTTTCTGAGATGAAAATGGAAAACACTATTGTTGCAACTTAACTTCCTGGGTAGTGAAGCCTTGGTTTTAAAAACTACATAGCAGAAGAGGAATTCCCCTGCCAGGCTGGAGGGGCCTCACTAAACCATCACTACTTCGCTCCAAATTGGCTGCTAATTCTTTCCAGGGAGGTGCAGTTTGGGCCTAAATATTTTTTTTAAAACAGAGTTTCATTCTTCCACCCAAGCTGGAGTATAGTGGCGAAATCTCAGCTCACTGCAACCTCTGCCCCCTGGGTTCAAGCAATTCTCCTGCTTCAGCCTCCTGAGTGGCTGAGATTACAGACATGTGCCACCACGCCTGGCTACATTTTTTTTTCTTTTTCTTTTTTTTTTTAGTAGAGACGGAGGTTTTGCCATGTTGACCAGGCTGGTCTTGAACTCCTGACCTCAGGTGATCCACCCACCTCAGCCTCCCAAAATGCTAGGATTACAAGCGTCAGCCACCGTGCCAGTCTTGGGACTAAATTTCTAAAACATTCCTTGTTTGTGTTTTTCTCTCTTTGATTTACTGTCTTTTTGCAATCTGTTGTTTGAGATGCTTTACATGTTTAAAGCTTTTAAAAATTCACTAAAACAAAACAGAAAACGTAATAATGAATAATTAACTCAGAAACACATTTCTAACTGCTGTTGACAATTTATTATTTCCTAACAGCTTTCTGTTCCTTCCCTTCTCTTGCTAAAACTCAGCTAGAGTTTGTTTTAGTTGCATAAAAACTCTTCTTCAGTGAGCTTTTGCTAAGCTATACTGCTCATCTGGTCTTGATTCCGACTTTGGAAATTTTGTTCATCATGGATTATTTTACATTACTTTTGGTGGTAGTAATTGCATGAAAATATCACTCACCTTGATTACTATGCTGTTTGGTGCCCCCTGAAGCTTGCCCCAAGGAGAGCGCTTTACTCTCAGTACCCTAGTCCTGGCCTGACAATAAGCAACCTCAATATCTCAGTGGTGTACAAAAACAGACATGTATTTCTTGTCCTCATTACATTGAGGTTGCCTATCTGCTGCAACTGTGCAGGGCACGGCTGGGCCCTGCTCAACTTGGTCCCACACGTCTTAGTCTTTCCAAAACCCATGCGGAAGGAGTAGCCCCTCTCTGCAATATTTTATTCTCACAGTGAAGTGTCAAAACCGGACGGGACAATCATTGATGTACCTTGTGATGAGTCATGCCCTGGATCTCAAAGTTTCTCCCTGGAACTGACACCCTGTCCCTTCAGCCCAGTTTCCAAAGGCCAAAGCAGTCACAGGGTCAAGACTGAACTCAAAGAGGTGGAGGTGTATACTCCATCTTCTGAAAGAGAGAAAATATTGGAAATAGTCTGAGTTACCACACCCTACTAGTGAAACCTGAAGTACAGGAGATGTGATGTTAAAGTCCTGGAGGCTATTCACAAGCATTTCAGTTCTACTCTCTTGAGCACATATTAGGATTACACTCAGTGGACCTCTTGGACGATAGGACTATTGTTGTGGCTTACTTTAGCCAACAGAGTATACCGTAGGTAACGTGTTTCAATCCTTGGGAGAAGCCAAAGTGCTATCAACTTCATTCCCTCTTTCTTCTTCTTTTTTTTTTTTTTTTTTTTTTGAGACAGAGTTTTGCTATTGTTGCCCAGGCGGGAGTGCGATGGTGCGATCTTGGCTCACTGCAACCTCCACCTCCCTGATTCAAGCGATTCTCCTGCCTCAGCCACCCAAGTAGCTGGGGTTACAGGCATGTGCCGCCATGCCCAGCTAATGTTTGTATTATTAGCAGAGACTGGTTTTCACGATGTTGGTCAGGCTGGTCTCGAACTCCTGACCTCAAGTGATTCACCTGCCTCAGCCTCCAAAAGTCCTGAGATTACAGGTATGAGCCACCACGCCCGGTCTCTCATTCTCTTTTTCTACCTCACCAGTTAGGGAAGCTTGTGTCCAAATGGACCTCAGTCAGCCTGCATCCCTGAGTGAGAAGAACCCCCCAGCAACTCACAATGAACATGAAAAATGAGATAAATAAACTTTTACTGTATTAAGTCACTGCGATTTGAGGGTTGTTTGTTGTCACAGCATAACCCAGCCCATCCTGACTAGCACATTTGGCTTTCAGGGATGCTTTCCCTTATTGTCTGGCTTATGCATTTCTAGGAAATGAAAGATAATCACTCTTCTCTGATAGGTTAACCAATTCTTCTAAAATTAGTGGTCTGATAAGAAGCAGGAGATTTACATAGTCTCAAAGTATTTCCTCGCAGTATACTTAAGTAGTTACAAAGGAAAAAACATACAAGTTTACAGTCGAGAAAGCAGCAACTTAACCAAGTGATCAATACATTATCAGTAATGGGATATGGGAAGGTACAGCAACATGGTGGAATAGAAGTCTTCACCGATCTCCTTCCCACTCCCCACTGCAAAGACACCAATTTAACAATGGTCTACACAGAAAATAACACCTTCATAGGAACCAAAAATCAGGCAAGCCCTCATCATAGCTGGGTTTAACTTTGTATTGCTGAAAGAGGCAATGAAGAGATAGAGAAGACAGTTCTGAATCATCAGTGCCACCCCTCCTCATCCCATGGCATTGGTGGCATGGTGCAAAGAGCATCTATGAGTGCTGGGGGAGGGAAAACACAGCAATTATGAGGCACTAAACTCTGCGTGCTGTCCTGTTGGAGCAGAAAGGAAAACCGGACCAACCTCAGCTGGCATCCACCCACAGAGGGAGCCTTTCAAACCAGCCCTAGCCAGAGGGGAATTGCCAACCCCAGCAGTCTGAACTTGAGTTCCCACAAACCTTGCCACTGAGGGCTAAAGTGCTCTAGGTCTCTAAATAAACTTGAAAGGAAGTCTTGGCCATAGGATTGCTATTCTTGGGTGAGTCCTAGTGCTGAACTAGGCCCAGAGACAGTGGACTTCGGGGGCACATGACCTACTGAGACATTAGCTGGCATAGCAAAGGGAGTGCTGGCATCGCCCCTCCCCTAACTCCAGGATGCACAGCTTGCAGCTCCAAAAGGACCCCTTTCTTCCACTTGAGGAGAGGGAAGAACCATGAGGATTTTGTCTTGAATCTTGGATGCCAGGTCAGCCACAGCAGGACAAAGCGTCAGAGTCATGAGGCCCCTGTTCCAGGCCGTAGCTCCTGGACAACATTTCTAGACGTGCCCTGGGCCAGAAGGGAGCCCACTGTTTTGAAGGGAAGGATCCAGTCCTGGTAGCATTCATCACCTGCTAACTGAAAAGCCCCTGGGCTCTGAATAACCACCAGTTATACCCAGGTACTACATCAAGGGCCTTGGTGAACCTCTGGGACTTGCTGGCTTCAGGTGAGACTCAGCATATTACCAGCTGTGGTAGCTACAGGGAAAACTCCTTCTGCTTGCGAAAAGCAGAGGAAAACGTGAAGGGGACATTGTCTTTCACCTTAGATAACAGCACAGCCACAGCTAGGTAGAGCATCAAGTTGGCTCACGAGGTCCCCAATTCTAGGACTTGACTCTTGGTGGGCATTTCTGGACCTGCCTTGGGCCAAGGGGAGAACATCGCCATGAAGGACAAGTCCCAGGCCAGGAACCATCAAAAAAAAAAAAAAAAAAAAAAAAGCTGACTTAAGAGCCCTTGAGCCTTAAGGGAACATTTGCAGTAGTCTGACCCAGACAGTGAACCTCTGGGACTTGCTGGCTTCAGGTGAAACAATAAACACTTAACTCTTCAATGCCCACACACAAGCAAACATCCTTAAGTATCAAGACACTCTAGGAAAATGTGACTTCACCAAAAAAACTAAATAAGGCACTGGAGACAAATTCTGGAAAAGCAGAGATATGTGAATGTTCTGATGAAAAATTTGAAATAGCTGTGTTGAAGAAACTCAAAGAAATTCAAGATAACACAGAGAAGGAATTCAGAATTCAATTCTATAAGAAAAATTTAACAAAGAGATTGAAATAAGAAAAATCAAGCAGAAATTCTGGAGCTGAAAAATGCAATTGGCATACTGAAGAATACATCAGAGGCCTTTAACAGCAGAATGAATCAAGCAGAAGAAAGAATTAGCGTGAAGACAGACTATTTGAAAATACACAGTCAGAAGAGACAAAAGAAAAAAATAATAAAAAACAATGAAGCATCCCTAAAGGATCTAGAAAATAGCCTCAAAAGGGAAAATCTAAGAGTTATTGGCCTTAAGAAGGAGGTAGAGAGACAGGGGTAGGAAGTTTATTCAAAAGGATAATAACAGAGAACTTCCCAAACATTAAGAAACATATAAATATCCAAGTACAAGAAGATTAAAGAACACCAAGCTGATTTAACCCAAAGATGACTACCTTAAGGCATTTAATAATCAAACTCCCACAGGTCAAGGATAAAGAAAGGATCCTAAAAGCAGCAAGAGAAAACAAACAAATAACATACAATGGAGCTCCAATACATCTGGCAGCAGACTTTTCAGTGAAAATCTTACAGGCCAAGGGAGAGTGGCATGACATATTTAAAATGCTGAATTAAAAAAAAATACTTTTACCCTAGAATAGTATATCCAGTGCAAACATCCTTCAGATATAGAGGATAAGTAAAGACTTGCCCAGACAAACAAAAATTGAGGGATTTCATCAATACCAGACCTGTCCTACAAGAAATGCTAAAGAGAGTTCTTCAATTTGAAAGAAAAGGTACAAAACTCACTGGTAATAGTAAAGACACAGAAAAACACAGACTATGATAACACTGTAACTGTGGTGGGTAAACTATTCTTATCATAAGCAGAAAGATTAAATGATGAATCAATCAAAAATAATAACTATGACAACTTTTTAAGACATGAACAGTATAATAAGATATAAATAGAAACAACAAAAAATTAGAAAGGGGGGATGAAGTTAGGGTGTAAACTTTTTATTAGCTTTCTTTTTGCTTGTTTATACAAACAGTGATAAGTTTTTATCAGCTTAAAATAATGGGTTATAAGATAGTATTTGCAAGCCTCATGGTAATCTCAAACCAAAAAACATACCATGAATACACAAAAAACAAAAAGCAAGGAACTAAATCATATCACCAGAGAAAATAACATTTACTAAGGGAAAACAGGAAGAAAAGAAAGAAAGAAGACCACAAAACAGCCAGAAAACAAGTAACAAAATTGCAAAAGTTAAGTTCTTACTTATCAATAATAACATTGAATGCAAACTCCCCAATGGACTAACCTCTCCAATCAAAAGACACAGAGTGGCTAAATGGATAAAAAAAAAAATAAGACCCATGATCTGTTGCTTACAAGAAAGACACTTCACCTACAAAGACACACATAGACTGAAAATAAAGTGATAGAAAGATATTCCTTGCCAATAAAAAACAAAAAAGACCAGGAGTAGCTATACTTGTAACAGACAAAATCGATTTCAAGACAAATCTATAAGAAGAGACAAAGAAAGTCACTATATAAGGATAAAGGAGTCAGTTCAGCAAGAGGATACAACAATTTTAAATGTATATGTACCCAACACTGGAGCACTCAGATATATAAAGTAAATATTATGAGAGCTGAAGAGAGAGAGAGGTCCCAATATGGTAATACCTGAAGACTTCAACACCCCACTTTCAGCACTGGACAGATCTTCCAGATAGAAAATTAACAAATTGGACCTAATTTGCATTATAAAACAAATGGATTCAATAGATATTTACAGAACATTTCATCCAATGGCTGCAGAATACACATTATTTTCCTCAGCACATAGATTATTCTCAAGAATAGACCAACTCTTAGGTCACAAAACAAGTCTTAAAACATTAAAAAAATAAATAAAAAATACTGGGCCGGGGATGGTGGCTCACACCTGTAATCCCAACACTTTGGGAGGCTGAGGCAGGCAGATCACAAGGTCAGGAGTTTGAGACCAGCCTGGCCAACATAGTGAAACCCCATCTCTACTAAAAATTCAAAAATTAGCCAGGCATGGTGGCGCATGCCTGTAGTCTCCGCTACTTGGGAGGCTGAAGCAAGGGAATCACTTGAACCCAGGAGGCAGAGGTTGCAATGAGTCGAGATCACGCCACTGCACTCCAGCCTGGGTGACAGAGCAAGACTCCGTCTAAAAAAAAACAAAACAAAAAAACCTGAAATAATATCAAACATTTTCTCTGATCACAATGAAACAAACCTAGAAATTAATAACAAGAGGAATTTTGGAAACTATATAAACACATGGAAATTAAACAATATACTCTTGAACGACCAGTGGATCAATGAAGTAATTAAAAACGAAACTGAAATATTTATTGAATCAAATGATAATGGAAACATAACATACCAAAATCTATGGGATACAGCAAAAGCAGTTAAGTACTGAGGGAATTTTATAGCTACAAGTGCCTACATCAGAAAAAAAGAAAAACTGGCCGGGCGTGGTGGCTCACGCCTGTAATCTCAGCACTTTGGGAGGCCTAGGTGGACAGATCACCTGAGGTCAGGAGTTCCATACCAGCCTGGCCAATATGGCGAAACCCCGTCTCTACTGAAAATACACAATTAGCCCCTTCTCCCCGGCGGTTAGTGCTGAGAGTGCGGAGTATGTGCTCCAGGCTCGGAACATACACTTATTATTTAAAAAAAAAAAAAAAAAAAACTAAAAAAAATTTTTAAAACTTCCCCAAAATGTACAAAAAATCTGCCTCTCCCCCGCCGTTGACTTTTTTTTTTTTCTTCTTCTTTTATAAAATAACTCCTTGAAGCAGCCGAGGCCGACCCGCCCGCCCGCAGCAGCTCCAAGAAGGAACCAAGAGACAGAGGCCTTCCGCTGCCCAGACTGACACCGCCACCCTCGCCCGCAGCCAGCGGCAGCGGATCAACACCGCTCTGGGGCGGTTGAGTAGTTTTCGATTCCGGGTGATTTTTGGCCCTCTGCGCTTGCCCCCGCTCCCCTCCTCCCGTCTCGGGCTCCCAGCCCTGGTATTCACTCTCCTCCTCTCACAGAAAGGTCGCGGCCCGTGGCCCTGCGGGCAGCCGTGCGGAGATGAACCCCAGTGCCCCCAGCTACCCCCCGTCCTCGCTGTACGTGGGGGACCTCCATCCCGACGTGACCCACGCGATGCTCTAAAGTTCAGCCCGGCCTGGCCCATCCTCTCCATCCGGGTCTGCAGGGACATGATCACCCGCTGCTCCTTGGGCTACGCGTATGTGAACTTCCAGCAGCCGGCGCACGCGGAGCATGCTGTGAACACTATGAATTTTGATGTTATAAAGGGCAAGGCAGTAGGCATCGTGTGGTCTCAGCGTGATCCATCACTTCACAGAAGTGGAGTGGACTGCATATATTAAAAATCTGGACAAATCCATTGATAATAAGCACTGTATGATACATTTTCTCCTTTTGGTAACATCCTGAATTTCATGTAAGATGGTCTGTGATGAAAATGATTCCAAGGACTATGGATTTGTACACTTTGAGACACAGGAAGCAGCTGAAAGAGCTATGGAAAAAATGAATGGAATGCTTCTAAATGATCGCAAGGTAGTTGTTGCACGATTTACGTCTCGTAAAGAAGGAGAAGCTGAACTTGGAGCTAGGGCAAAAGAGTTCACCAATGTTTACGTTAAGAATTTTGGAGAAGGCATGGATGGTGAGCGCCTTAAGGATCTCTTTGGCAAGTTTCGGCCTACCTTAAATGTGAAAGTAATGACTGATGAAAGTGGAAAATCCAAAGGATTTGGATTTGTAAGCTTTGAAAGGCTTGAAGATGCACAGAAAGCTGTGGATGAAATGAATGGAAAGGAGCTCGGTGGAAAACAAATTTATGTTGGCAGAGCTCAGAAAAAAGTGGAAGGGCAGACAGAACTTAAGCGCAAGTTTGAACAGATGAAACAAGATAGGATCACCAGATACCACGGTGTTAATCTTTATGTGAAAAATCTTGATGATGGCATTGATGATGAACGTCTCCGGAAAGAGTTTTCTCCATTTGGTACAATCAGTAGTGCAAAGGTTATGATTGAGGGTGATCGCAGCAAAAGGTTTGGTTTTATATATTTCTCCTCACCAGAAGAAGCCACTAAAGCAGTTACAGAAATGAATGGTAGAATTGTGGCCACAAAGCCATTGTATGTAGCTTTAGCTCAGTGCAAAGAAGAGTGCCAGGCTCACCTCACTAACCAGTATATGAAGAGAATGGCATGTGTGTGAGCTATGCCCAACCCTGTAATCAACCCCTACCAGCCAGCACCTCCTTCAGGTTACTTCATGGCAGCTATCCCACAGACTCAGAACGGTGCTGCATACCATCCTTCTAGCCAAATTGCTCAACTAAGACCACGTCCTCGCTGGACTGCCTAGGGGGCCAGACCTCATCCATTCCAAAATATGCCCAGTGCTATCTGCCCAGCTGCTCCTAGACCACCATTTGGTACTATAAGACCAACTTCTTCACCGGTTCCACGAGTCATGTCAACACAGCGTGTTGCTAACACATCAACACAGACAATGGGTCCATGTCCTGCAGCTGCTGCTGTGCAACTCCACATTATAACTATGCTGCGGGAGTTCACAATCCTCAGAAACATCGTAATGCACAGCCACAGGTTACAATGCAACAGCCTGCTGTTCATGTACAAGGTCAGGAACCTTTTGACTGCTTCCATGTTGGTATCTGCCCATCCTCAAGAGCAAAAGCAGATGTTGGGTGAACGGCTGTTTCCTCTTATTCAAGCCATGCACCCTACTCTTGCTGGTAAAATCACTGGCATGTTGTTGGAGACTGGTAATTCAGAACTTCTTCATATGCTGGAGTCTCCAGAGTCACTCTGTTCTAAGGCTGATGAAGCTGTAGCTGTACTACAAGCCCACCAAGCTAAAGAGGCTGCCCAGAAAGCAGTTAACAGTGCCACCCGTGTTCCAACTGTTTAAAATTGATCAGGGACCACGAAAAGAAACTTGTACTTCACAGAAGAAAAATGTAAATATTATGGAAAAAACATTGCAAATTATAAAATAAATTTAAAAAGGAAAAGAAACTTTGAACCTTATGTACCAAGCAAATGCCAGGTCTAGCAAACATAACACTAGTCCTAGACTACTTACTGATTTAAAAATTAAACACACACACACACACACAAATAGTAAAATATGAAAACACATTAATGTTTTATAGACTCTGGGAAAAAGAATTTTCAGTAAAGTACAACAATTTAAAGCATTCCTTTCTTTAATTTTGTAATTCTTTACTGTGGAATAGCTCAAAATGTCAGTTCTGTGTTAAGTAACAGAATTAACTGAGCAAGGAAACGTAATTCAGATTATAAAATTATGACTTTAATAAAAATTCTTTAAACAGTGAAAAAATAAAATAAAATACAAAAAGTAGCCGGGCATAGTGGCACGCGCCTGTAATCCCAGCTACTCGGGAGACTGAGGCAGGAGAATTGTTTGAACCCAGGAGACAGAGGTTGCAGTGAGCTGAGATCGTGTCACTGTGCTCCAGCCTGGGCAACAGAGCAAGACTCCATCTCAAAAAAGAAGGGACAGAGGGAGGGAGGGAAGGGGAAGGGTGGGACGGTGCGACAGAGCAAGACTCCATCTCAAAAAAGAAGGAAGGAAGGGAGAGAGGGAAGGGGAGGCAGAAGGGTATTTGAGGGCATATTCTTTTTTCTCTCCATTAAATGAGGAACATAATATCGCTCTGAAATTCCACTTCATTTTGTTAACCATGTGCAGAGGATTTTGCTTTTAAAATACATGTGTTAAGGAACAGGCAACGAAGATTGTCCCTTAGGCGGGAAGCTGATGTGTAAAACAGACTTTTCCCTCACTGTATACATTTTGATACCACATGAATTTTGCATCATATGCTTGTATCTCCCAATTAATTGTAAAGCCCACAAAATCTTGGCTCAACTTAATGAATAACAAAAGTAATAGAGGGACCCTCTGACTTATATATGGCTATTATCTTCCCCATATATTTTGTTACCCAATATACCTTGCACTGTAGCAAGGAATACATGTGATCATTTCAGCAGTTACAAAAGATCACAGAAAATAGGGGAGAAAGCAGGAAAGGTAGGAAGGGAGGGAGGGAAGAATAGAAAGGAAAGGAATAAAATATAAGCTAATAAAGTTGGTGCTGAGCGTGGTGGCTCACACCTGTAATCACAACACCTTGGGAGGTCAAAGCGGGCAGATCACTTGAGCCCAGGAGTTCTGAGACCAGCCTGGGTAACATGGAGAAACCCCATCTCTGCAAAATTACAAAAATTAGCTGGGCATGGTGGCACACACCTGCAGTCCCAGCTACTCAGGAGGCTGAGGTGGGAGGATCACTTGAGCACAAGAGGTTAAGGCTGCAGTGAGCCGTGATTGCAGCTCCAGCCCTTTGAAACAGAGCCTGTCTCAAAAATAATAATAATATGGCCGGGCGTGGTGGCTCACACCTGTAATCCCAGCACTTTGGGAGGCTGAGACGGGTGTATCATTTGAGGTCAGGAGACCGAGACCATCCTGGCTAACACGGTGAAACCCCGTCTCCACTAAAAAATACAAAAAACTAGCCGGGCGAGGTGGTGGGTGCCTGTAGTCCCAGCTACTTGGGAGGCTGAGGCAGGAGAATGGCATAATCCCGGGAGGCGGAGCTTGCAGTGAGCTGAGATCCGGCCACTGCACTCCAGTCTGGGTGACAGAGCGAGACTCTGTCTCAAAAAAAATAAATAAATAAAAAATAAAAAAAATAAAAGGTATGAAATAGAATTTGATAAAAAGACATCAAGTCAAGGGTAAATTGTCAATTGATAACAATATTTTCAAATGCTTTGTGGAGGGAAATTCCATGTCACAAAGACTTAGAAAAAACAAACAGAAGGAAAACAAGCCTATCACCTGTATCTATCTATATCTCTAGCCATATCTCCATCTCTCTATCATCCATCTACCTGTCTATATTTATATCACTATGGCAGATAGATATATCTGAATTAAATAGGTAAATATATAAAAAGATATTAATTTGAAGTCTTTATGTACTGAATACCTTTTGATAGTTTTGGTTACAAAGTAGAAATACAGAAATGAAAGTCACTTATTTTATTATGCCGTGGAAAGTGGATGACTCTCATGGTGCAGGTGCAGTCTATGTCCGAAAGAGGGAGCAGTGAAATCACAGATAGCATCATGGTATTTCTGACTTTTTGCTTCTGGTATTTCTCAACTTAAGAGCCAGAGGAGAGTAGGGAACTGGGAAAGGAGAGTATCAGCAGTTGGATGAACAGATCTTTGGAGTAAGCGGTTGTCTCGCACACTGCAGCTTTAGAGCTATTGAGCAGAACACCCAGCCGTCATGCCCCTCTGTGGTTTCCTAAGTCCTTTTCTTTAACCTAAGAATTAAATACTTTTAAACATTCAGTAATTATCAAGATGATATCCTTGTTGCTAGAAGTTTTTAATTTTTCTTAAATGAACTGGTTAGATTCTAAAATGTGTTCATTGTTAAATACACTGGTTAGAATCTAACGTGTTCATTATTTAATGAAAAATGGGTTCATGTTCTTGACATTTGAGTGCTAAATCAGAAACAAAAAGTAGGACATGTTGGCCGAATGCGGTGGCACACGCTTGCAATCTCAGCACTTTGGAAGACCAAGGTGGGAGGATGACTTGACATCGGGAGATCGAGACCATCCTGGCCAACACAGTGAAACCCTGTCTCTTCTAAAAATACAAAACTTAGCTGGGCATGGGGGCAGTCACCTGTAATCCCAGCTACTCGGGAGGCTGAGACAGGAGAATTGTTTGAACCCAGGAAGCAGAGGTTGCAGTGAGCCGAGGTCACGCCCCTGCACTTCAGTCTGGGCAACAGAGTGAGACTCCATCTCAAAAAAAGAAAGAAAGGCCGGGCGCGGTGGCTCAAGCCTGTAATCCCAGCACTTTGGGAGGCCGAGACGGGCGGATCACGAGGTCAGGAGATCAAGACCATCCTGGCTAACACAGTGAAACCCCGTCTCTACTAAAAAATACAAAAAACTAGCCGGGCGAGGTGGCGGGCGCCTATAGTCCCAGCTACTCAGGAGGCTGAGGCAGGAGAATGGCGTGAACCCGGGAGGCGGAGCTTGCAGTGAGCTGAGATCCGGCCACTGCACTCCAGCCTGGGCGACAGAGGGAGATTCCGTCTCAAAAAAAAAAAAAAAAAAAGAAAAGAAAAAAGTAGGAAGTGTTTGTCAAAAGAGCCATATTAAAGTTTCTCAGAGTTTCAATAGCTTTAAATTACTCTTCACGTGAAAAGACAAATATTATTAGATTTTATTAAGTGATACATTCATGATACATTTTATTAAATAATACATTCATGAGTTCCTCATATAAATTTCACTTTAAGTTACTTAAATTTAATAAATACTACTTAAATAGCCATCAAGGCCTGTGGAAGTTCAATTACATTTTCACATTGGCGTTGTCCTGCATGTCAGGTCTGTCTCTTGTATTGTTCCACATTATCCAGACAATTCAAGGAACAGGAAAGGCAGATGGCCAATAAACATATGTAAACATGTTCATCCTTTCTAGTAATCAGGGAAATGCACATTAAAATAAAAAGGAGAAGCCATTTATGCTCATCATACTGGCAAAAAGTTTAAAGTCAAATTTGAATTTATAGGAAAATGGATGCCTTTATGCCTTGCCAGAGGAGGTTAAATTGGTAGAACCACTTTGGAGAGCAATTTAGTCCATATAATGAAGTTAATGATGCATACTCCCTACAATCCAGCAGTTCCACTCCCCTTCAGTTAAAAACCCGGCTGCACATTAGATCCATTATCCCAGTGGGCTATCAACCCATTGGCCTATTACGAAAATCTTTTTGTTTCTTTTGAGGCAGGGTCTTGCCCTGTTGCCCAGGCTGGAGTACAGTGGCATGATCAACACCCACTGAAGCCTTGACCTCCTGAGCTCAAGAGATCTTTCCATTTCAACCTCCTGAGTAGCTAAGACTGCAGGTGCATGTCACTATGCCCGGCTAGCTTTTAAATTTTTTGTAGAGATGAGGTCTCGCTATCTTGTCCAGGCTGGTCTTGAACTCCTGGGCTCAAGTGATACTCCCAGCTTGGCCTCTCAAATGTGGGATTGTAGGTGTGAGCCACTGTGCCCAGCCCCTATGAGAAATTCTTATGCATATACATAGAAAACAAATTCAAAAATTTTCATAGCATTGCTTATTAAAAAAAATGGAAATAATGTCCATCAACAGGATTATAAAGAAATAAAATGTTGTATAGTCATTCAAAAGAAAACTAATAAAACTATAGAAAATATGGGCACATGCAGTGTGATTGAATCTCCCAAATATAATTTTGAGAAGTAATAGGCAAAGGACACATATAGTGGAATTCTAGATAGCAATTAAAATGAATAAACTAAACCTATAAATAAATCGTGTGCTAGTTTTCTACAGCTTCTATTTAAAAAGTTACCAGGCCAGGCACGGTGGCTGATGCCTGTAATCCCAGCACTTTGGGAGGCCAAGGCAGGTGGATAACCTAAGGTCAGGAGTTTGAGACCAGCCTGGCCAACATGGTGAAACCTACTACTACTAAAAACTTACTAGTACTAGAAACCATCTCTACTAAAAATACAAAAATTAGCTGAGCATGGTTGTGGGTGCCTGTAATCCCAGCTACTCGGGAAGCCGAAGCAGGAGAATTACTTGAACCCAGGAGGTAGAGGTTGCCGTGAGCTGAGATTGCATCACTGCACTCCAGCCTGGGTGACAAGAGCAAAATGCCATCTCAAAGAAAGAAAGAAAAAAGTTACCATAGGCCAGGGGCAGTGGCTCACATTTATAATTCCAGCACTTTGGAAGGCCAAGGTAGGAGGATCGCTTGAGCCCAGGTCTTCAAGGCCAGCCTGGGCAACATGGCAAGACCTTGTTTCTACCAAAAGGAAAAAACTAGCTAGGCATGGTGGTACATGCCTGTAGTCCCAGCTACTCAGGAAGCTGAGGTGGAAGGATTGCTGGAGTTCCAGGAGTTCAAGGCTACAGTGAGCCATGTTCACACCACTGCACTCCAGCCTGGGCAACAGAGCAAGACCCTGTCTCAAAAACAATCACTGAAAACTTAACAGCTTGAAACAACACAAATTTATTCTCTTATCTTTCTAGAGGTTCGAAATCCCAAATGGCACTCACTGAGCTAAAATCAGGATGTCAGAAGGATTGTTGTGTTGTTAATGTGTCCCTCAAGAAGTAAGTGTTAGAAACTCAATCTCTGATGCAATAGTGTCAGGAGGTGGGGCCTAATAGAAAATGTTTAGATCATGAGGGCTCCACCCTCATGAATAGGGTAATGCAGATTAGAAAAGGACTTGAGGCTGTGAATTCTCACTCTCTCTCACTCTCTCTCTCTGTCTTTCACCCCTCATGCCCTCTCACATCCCATCATGGCATGACACAGCCAGAGGCCCTTGCCAGATGCCAGGCCTCTTGATCTTGGACTTTCCAGCCTCCATGACTATGAGAAATAAATTTCTTTTCTTTATATATTACACGAACTGTGCTATTCTGTTACAGCAACACAAAATGGACTAAGACAGCTGTGTTTCTTCCTGAGGGCTATATAGGATAATTCATATCTTTGTTTTATTCAACTTCTAGATGCTACCTGCCTTGCTGGGTGTGTGGCTTCTCCTTTCATCTTCAAAGCCAGCAATTCCATCTGCAACCTTAATTCCCCTTTGCCATATAAGGTAACATATTCACAATGCAGGGCAATAATAATAATAATTTCCCTCTACCCTCTTAGGGTCAGTGGCTGAGTCTGTGAAATAAACTGATAAAAGACCTATTAAGAGGAGAAAAGCATACACATTTTATTTGATCTTAAAAGTTTGAAATGGGAAGGGGAAATTATAGAGAAGAGAACCCCCCCCAACCCGCCCCAAAGAAGTAGCCAGACTTGGAGGCTTTTTTTTTTACCACTTAAAGGATGACAAATGTATAAAGAAATGACAAGACAAAGGAAAGAGGTTTCTAAATGTTCTAGCAGTGATAACTTGTGAAAAGGTAAATGTAGGAGAATCATTAATGTTAGCCCCCTAGGGTTAGCCAGTAAGGTTTCTTTATGTGACTCTTCTGGTACCATTTCTGTCTATGGCATTGAGGGTTGTTCTCTCTACTACAGGAAAGGGAGGGATACCTTCACAAGGAAAATTTATACCGTTTTTAGGAAGATGGAAGGAGGGCAGTGAACTTTTTCTCAATTGTCTTCAACTTGAAATAATACTTACGTCAGGGTAGAATATTTGAGGGTGGAAAATTCTGATCCCCTACAACAGATTCAAGGGATTAGGATGTTAACTTTTTTTGCAGGATGGGGGGTAAAAGGGTGTAACTCTCTGATGGATTTTTCTTTTCTGCTGCCAAAAAAAAGATGATACAGAGAACAGCAGGAGTTGCCATAGAGAAAGAGGTTAATTATCACAAGGTAGCTGAGCAGAAGGACAGGAGATATTTTTCAAATCTGCTCCCCAGTAACTCAGAGGCTAGAGTTTTTAAGGATAATTTGGTGTGCATGTGGATAGGGAATGGGTGCTGCTGATTAGCTGGGGACGAAAAATTCATAGCATTAAATGCTGACAACAGAAGTCTGGAAAGATCTAAAATCAACACCCTAACATCACAAAAGAAGTAGAGAAGCAAGAACAAACAAATTCAAAAGCTAGCAGAAGACAAGAAATAACTAAGATCAGAGCAGAACTGAAAGATATAGAGATGAGAAAAAGCCTTCAAAAAATCAATAAATCTAGTGGGTTTTTTTTGAAAAGATTAACAAAATAGATGGACCACTAGCTAGACTAATAAAGGGGAATCAAACACACACAATAAAAAATGATAACTTGGATATCACCACTTATCCTACAGAAATATAAACTACCATCAGAGAATACTATAAAAGCCTCAGCTGGGCGTGGTGGCTCACGCCTGTGATCCCAGCACTTTGGGAGGCTGAGGTGGATGGATTACCTGAGGTCAGGAGTTCGAGCAGCCTTACCAACATGGTGAAACCCCATCTCTACTAAAAATACAAAAATTAGCCAGGCATGGTGGTGCGTGCCTGTAGTCCCAGATACTCAGGAGGCTGAGGCAGCAGAATTGCTTGAACCTGGGAGGCAGTGGTTGCAGTGAGCCAATATCGCACCACTGCACTCCACCTGGGCAGCAGAGAATCTGTCTCCAAAAAAAAAACCTCTATGCAAAGAAACTAGAAAATCTAGAAGAAATGGATAAATTTCTGGACATATAAACCCACCCTCCCAAGACTAAACCAGGTAGAAGTCAAATCCCTGAATAGACCAATAACAAGTTCTGAAATTGAGGCAGTAATTAATAGCCTACCAACCAAAAAAAGCCCAGGACCAGACAGATTCACAGCTGAATTCTACCAGAAATACAAAGAGGAGCTGGTACCATTCCTTCTGAAACTATTCCAAACAATCGAAAAAGAGGGGCTCCTCCATAACTCTTTTTATGAGGCCAGCATCATGCTGATACAAAAACCAAAAAGACACAACAAAAAAAGAAAACTTCATCCCTGATGAACATCAATGCAAAAATCCTCAATAAAATACTGGTAAACTGAATCAAAAAGCTTATCCACCACATTCAGGTCAGCTTTACCGTGGGATGCAAGGCTGGTTCAACATATGCAAATCAATAAATGTAATCTATCACATAAACAGAACCAATGACAAAAACCACATGATTATCTCAATAGATGCAGAAAAGGCCTTTGATAAAATTCAACACCCCTTCATGCAAAAAACTATCAATAAACTAGGTATTGATGGAACATCTCTCAAAATAATAAGTAATTTATGACAAACCAATAGCCAGTATCACACTGAATGGGCAAAAGCTGGAAGCATTCTCTTTGAAAATCAGCAGAAGACAAGGATCCCCTCTCTCACTACTCCTATTCAACATAGTATTGGAAGTTCTGCCCAGAGCAATAAGGTAGGAGAAAGAAATAAAGGGCATTCACATAGGAAGAGAGAAAGTCAAATTGTCTCTGTTTGCAGATGACATGATTGTATATCTAGAAAGCCCCATTGTCTCAGCCCAAAGTCTCCTTAAGCTGACAAGCAACTTCAGCAAAGTCTCAGGATACAAAATTAATGTGCAAAAATCACAAGCATCCCTATATACCAACAGATAAGCAGAGAGCCAAATCAGGAGTGAACTCCCATTCACAATTGCCACAAAGAGAATACAAATTGCTACAAAGTGAACATACCTAGGAATACAACTTACAAGGGATGTGAAGGACCTCTTCAAGGAGAACTACAAACCACTGCTCAAGGAAATAAGAGAGGACACAAACAAATGGAAAAACATTCCATTTTCATGGATAGGAAGAATCAATATCTTGAAAATGGCAATACTGCCCAAAGTACTTTATAGATTCAATGTTATTCCCATCAAGCTACCAGTGACTTTCTTCGCAGAATTAGAAAAAAAAAACTACTTTAAATTTCATATGGAACCAAAAAAGAGTCCGTACAGCCAAGACAATCCTAAGCAAAAAGAACAAAGCTGGAGACATCATGATACCTGACTTCGGACTATACCACAAGGTGGCAGTAACCAAAAGAGCATGGTACTGGTATCAAAACACATATATAGACCAATGGAACAGAACAGAGGCCTGAGAAATAACACCACACATCTACAACCATCTGATATTCGACAAACCTAACAAAAACAAGCAATGGGGAAGAAAGTATTCCCTATTTAATAAATAGTGCTGGGAAAACTGGCTAGACATATGCAGAAAACAGAAACTGGACCCCTTCCTAATACCTTATACAAAAATTAACTCAAGATGGACTAAGGACTTAACTGTAAAACCCAAAACTATAAAAACTCTAGAAAAAACCCTAGACAATACCTTTCAGGACATAGGCTTGGGCAAAGACTTCATGACTAAAACACCAAAAGCAATTGCCAAAAGCCAAAATTGACAAATGGGATCTAATCAAACTAAAGAGCTTCTGCACAGCAAAAGAAACTACCATCAGAATGAACAGGAAACCTACAGAATGGGAGAAAATTTTGGCAATCTACCCATCTGACAAAGCTCTAATATCCAGAATCTACAAGGAACTTAAACCAGTTTGCAAGAAAAAGACAAACAACCCCATCAAAAAGTGGTATGAACAGACACTTCTCAAAAGAAGTCATTTATGTGGCCAACACACATACGAAAAAAAGTTCATCATCACGGGTCATTAGAGAAATGCAAATCAAAACCACAATGAGATACCATCTCACATCAGTTAGAATGGGAATTATTAAAAAGTCAGGAAACAACAGATGCTGGCGAGGCTTTGGAGAAATAGGAATGCTTTTACACTGTTGCTGGGAGTGTAAATTAGTTCATCCACTATGGAACAGTCTTGTGATTCCTCAACAATCTAGAACCAGCAATAACATTTGACCCAGCAATCCCATTATGGGATATATACCCAAAAGATTATAAATCATTCTACTATAAAGACATATGCACATGTATGTTTATTGCAGCACCATTTACAATAGCAAAGACTTGGAACTAACCCAAATGCCCACAAGGATAGACTGGATAAAGAAAATGTGGCTCATATACACCATGGAATACTACGCAGCCATAAAAAAGAATGAGTTCATGTCCTTTGCAGGGACATGGATGAAGCTGGAAACCATCATCCTCAGCAAACTAACACAGAAACAGAAAACCGAGCACCGCATGTTCTCACTCGTAAGTGGGAGCTGAACAATGAGAACACATGGGCACAGGGAGGGGAACATTACATACTGGGGCCTGTTGGGGGGTAGGGGGCAATGGGAAGGAGAGCTTTAGGACAAATACCTAATGCAGTGGGGGTTTAAAACCTAGATGACGGGTCGATAGTGCAGCAAACCACCAGGGCACATGTATACCTGTGTAAAAAACCTGCACACTCTGCACGTGCATCCCAAACTTAAAGTTAAAAAAATTGATATATTTGTTTTATAATAAAGTAATATTTCCATGTGACAGCAACATATAATGTAAATGGTTTCCAATTCACTTTTCCTATCTCTGTCTGCCTTTGCCTGCTGGCTTTGGAATTACAGTATGTGACTCTTGATAATATTTTTGGAGGGGGAAAGATTTGCATTATTTTAAATCATGCATATAAAATAAAACTCAATAATTTGTTTTATACTGTTTCAAATTTGCATAATTCAAGTGCCCATAAAGTTTGACTATATTTTACTTATAGCATGGCATGTATACATGTGATTAGTGTCGACACAGCAAGAAAATGGGGTGTCTAATGCAATCTGTTATATAAAAATGTTTTCAGCACCTACAATATAAAGTCTGTTTTCTCTCTTATGGCTAAAGTCTTTCACTGAGCACCCTGAACCACTGTAACTTTTCTTTCTTTTTTAATAGCAAAGATAAGCCAGACACAGTGGCTCACGCCTGTAATCCCAGCACTTTGGGAGGCTGAGGCGGGTGGATCACCTGAGGTCAGGAGTTCGAGGCTGGTCTGGCCAACATGGTGAAACTCTGTCTTGCCTAGAAATACAAAAATTAGCTGGGCCTAGTGGCGGGCACCTGTAATCCCCGCTACTTGGGAGGCTGAGGCAGGAGAATCGCTTGAACCCGGTAAGCAAAGGTTGCAGTGAGCTGAGATGGCACCACTGTCCTCCAGCCTGGAAGACAGAGTGAGACTTTGTCTCTAAATAAATACATAAATAAATAGCAAAGATAAAGGGATAAGAATGTATCAACCTAACTTGCTCTTGCCTCAGAGAATAAAGAAACAGGAAAAAGAAGTCAAATCTACTCCTTCGCATTTCTTTTTGTTTTTAAATTAAGTCTAACTTCATGTATTACCCTTTCTTTTTTTAAACTTTTCCTCATTTGTGTTTAAAGATAAATACAGGTCATATATATGTAAGTACATATGTAACATATTTAAATTATAATGCATAATACTCTATCATTTGCAAACTAATCACCCCATGAATACTTTTTTTGTTGTTGTTTTTGAGACAGAGTCTTGCTCTGTCACCCAGGCTGATCTCTGCTCACTGCAAGTTCACGCCATTCTCCTGCCTCAGCCTCCCGAGTAGCTGGGACTACAGGCACCCGCCACCACTCCTGGCTAATTTTTGTATTTTTAGTAGAAATGGGGTTTCACCGTGTTAGCCAGGATGGTCTCAATCTCCTTACCTCGTGATCTGCCCGCCTGAATAATTTTTGCGTAGAGAAGGCAAAACTTCATCTTCATCCTCTTACTGTTTCTGGCTGGACCTGAGAATTGAATTGACATAAGACAGATTTATAGGAGAAAAGCATACAGATTTTTACATGTACTTGGGAATCCCCACAGAAAAACAAAAACCCAAAGAAATAGCAAACACTAAGTGCTTACATCCTTGGTTGAACAAAGAGAGACAATTGTGGAAAAGTACCTACCATATACAAGAAGACCAAAGGAAGATGAGAGTTACTTTAACATCGTGTTTGTCTAGATTTCTTTCGGCCTAGACTCCCCATTTCTTGGTGATGTTTCCTTCCTCCTGATGTAGGGAGGGCATCCTTCACATGAGATTTTTATCACCTTTCAGGAAAAAACGGGGAGGTGAGAGTGTCCTCCTGGCACCGACTGTTTTACAAGTGCCTCTAGCTCAAGGTAATCCTTAAGCCAAAGTAGCATATTTTGGGATGGCATAGGCTGCATCTACCAATATGTTTCTCCTTTTTCTGATACTTGTTACCCCTTTTCAGAAGCAAGCACTATTCTGAATTTTATCATTTTGTTGTCTTTAAATTTTTTTTTAGACTGGAAGTGGTGGCTCACGCCTGTAATCCCAGAACTTTGGGAGGCCAGGGCAGGTGGATCACCTGAGGTCGAGAGTTCGAGACCAGCCTGACCAATATGGTGAAACCCCATCTCTACTAAACACAAAAAATTAGCCAAGTGTGGTCGTGGGGTCTTGTAATCCCAGCTATTTGGGAGGTTGAGGCAGAAGAATCGCTTGAACCCAGGAGGTGGAGGTTGCAGTGAGCCAAGATTGCATTATTGCATTCTAGCCTGGGCGACAAGAGTGAAACTCCGTCTCAAAAAAAAAGATTTTTTTTATGCACGTATGCCTAAACACATATTGTTGATTTTACTTTTTTTTTTTTGAGCTTTCTTTTTTTGTTTTTTTGTGGGGTGATTTTTTGGAGACAGAGTCTCACTCTGTTGTCCAGGTTGGAGTAGAGTGGCAAGATCTCAGCTCACTGCAATCTCCACCTCCAAGGTTCAAGTCTCAGTCTCCCAAGTAGCTGGGACTACAGGTATGCACCACCACGCCTGGCTAAGTTTTTGTATTTTATGGTAGAGGCAGGCAATCCACCCACCTTGGCCTCCCAAAGTGCTAGGATTACAGGCATGAGCCACCATGTTTTTGGGCTTTCTAAGGATGGTTTCCAGAAATGCTCTGAAGGTCAGACAAGGTCAAGTCATAGTCTTCTGGGACTCGTGTGTTTGTTTTGGTTGGTTAGTTGGTTTTTGTTTGTTTGTTTTTTTCTCAACATCATGTCTCCAAGATTTATCTTGTTGAGTCATCATATCATTGAATATAAATATAGTTAATTTGTTTTTCTTTTTCTTTTTTTTTTTTTGGAGATAAAGTCTCTTGCTCTGCCACCCAGGATGGAGTGCAATGGCATGATCTCGGCGCAAGTGATTCTCTTGCCTCAGCCTCCTGAGTAGCTGGGATTATAGGCACACACCACTATGCCTGGTTAAGCTTTGTATTTTTGTAGAGACGGGGTTTCACCATGTGAACCAGGCTTGCCTTGAACTCCTGACCTCAGGTGATCCATCTACCTCAGCCTCCCAAAGTGCTGGGATTACAGGTATGAGCCACCACACCCAGACGTTCATTTGTTTTTCACTGCAGTATTTATATTTAATTGCATTATATGAACAGATTAAAATGTATTTTTGTCTCTCCTGACAAGGGGTATTTGACTTGTTTCTAGTCTGGCACTGGTACAAACAGGGATGCTGAGAATATTCTTAACCATGACACTCATGAGCAGAGGTTTTTCTGGACAGTGGTCTTCATGCTGGGCCACAGGTACCTCTGTGGGTGTCATCAGAGAATTTTAAGGAAATCAATGTTCAGATTCTCAGTTTCCACATACACTCTTTCCTATAGTCATTTGCCTGAAGCGTATGCCAGTGCTGGAGCCTCAGGCTCACCTTTACCACCGAGCTTTTCACAGTCACCTTTCAGCCAAAGGTGCGCTGCTCTCCATCCAGAATCTTCCTCTGGTGCCCTGGCCACCAGTGTAAAAACCTCTTCCAAAAAGGAGGCAACCGGAAGTACCAGTGCCAGTGTTGAGAACGCAGATTACTCTATTGACTGAGGATCAAAGTTGGTTTTCAGTTGACAGACTATTAAGTCTGTCCAATTACAAAGCTGTCATACAGTTAATTCATACTGAATTCAAAGAACTGAAAGCCATTCCATTCCCCTTACACTTATTTAGGTGAAAAAGATTTTTTAGCTCTTAAACTTGTCAGAAGCAAAAGAAAAATAGAAAGAGAATTGATGCTAACTCCTACTGTATTTTAGAAATAAATAAAAATATCCAAAGAAGGCTGAGCATGGTGGCACTCTGTCGCCCAGGCTGGAGTGCAGAGGTGCAATTATGGCTCACTGCAGCCTCGACCTCCTGGGCTCAAGTGATCCTCCCACGTTAGCCTCCCAAGTAGCTAAGACTACAGATGTGCACCACCATGTCCAGCTAATTTTTGTATTTTTTATAGAGACAGGGTCTCACCATGTTGCCCAGGCTGTTCTTGAACTCCCGGGCTCAAGCTATCTACCAGTCTTGGTCTCCCAAAGTGCTGGAATTACAGACCTGAGCCACTGCACCTGGTGCATCACTTGAATTTTCTAATGAGCTAGCTGAATTTCCCAAAAGTAGGAAAGGTTTCTATTTGTCACTACGGTTTTAGTGTTCTTGGAGCCTGCTCCTTGCTGAAGGAGGCCTTCAGCAACTATCCTATCTAAGGCTTCCTAATTCTCCATCACAGAACCCTGTAAAGTTTATTAGAATGGGTTTTCTTGCTCATAGATTATCTCCTGCACTTGACTGTAAGCTCCTTGAAGGCAGGAAGTGATCTGTTTTATTCACCTACATATGCTCTAGCATTTAATGTAGTGCCTGATATTAAATGCTGGGACATATTCAGCAAGATATCCATAAATATCTACTAAATAAATGAATAGATGAGTGAATTTTCTTCAGCCTGTAAAAAGACACCCTCCTACATCCGGTCAATGGTAACTTGGAACAAGATGTGACAAGTGTTTCCAGGAATAAAAAGGTTATTCATGCTTTTATACTTCATTTCCACCCTGACTAGTAGAAAAGAATTCTATGGTTGGGTGTGGTAGCTCACAGCTGTAATCCCAGCACTTTGGGAGGCCGAGGAGATTCAGGAGTTTGAGACCAGCCTGGTCAACATGGCAAAACCCTGTCTCTACTAAAATCACAAAAATTAGCCGGTTGTGGTGGCACACACCTGTAATCCCAGCTAAACTGGGAGGCTGAGGCATGAAAATTGCTTGAACCCAGGAGGTGGAGGTTGCAGTGAGCCAAGATCATGCCACTGAACTCCGAAGCCTGGGCAACAGAGTAAGACTCTGTCTAAAAAAAAAAAAAATTCTAGATCCCCTTTCGAATTCCCCCAACTCCTACTCTTTTTATTCCCTTTCTTGCTTCTCTTAGAAATCCCTTCCTTTACTGTCTCAGTAATAGATTCAATTCTAAGAAAATGGGTAAATTTGGCAATGTTGTAAGTGAAAGAAGAACATTCCTCTGTTGTTTTCCTGCCCCTCCAGCAGGCAGCTCTGTTTGACTGTCAGGATTGCACAGCAATCAATAGCCAAGATACATTGTCATCAATTCCTCTGATATAAGACAGCAAGCCAGACAAACCAACAACCTGAAATGAAACACAGGATCAACAATGTGCCTCTCAAGAAAAATGCCAAGCAGACAAATGGCTTTTCTGGTCTTAGGTTTTCCTGAAATCTTATTAGAATAAGCACCTCTTTGTCTCCTTACATAAGTTTCTCTAGTATGCACTGTCATCCTAAGCCCACATTTTAACACATCACATTTGCGAGAGTGAGAGAATAAAATTTTAATTCTGTCTAAATCAAATTTCCAATTTGTGTGTGTGTGTCTATATCAGAATCTCCCTTTCATGTTGTTGTGGATCTATCTATCGTGTCTTATCTAATGATGATGATGACCAGAACTTACCTTTCCAAAGGGTTACATGTACATTATCTCATTTAATTTGGTTTATTTTAACCAAAATAACTTCTAGGCAGGCCCACCTAAGCCCTTGCAGGATGAGAAGGCTAACAGCGCCTCCTGCTGTCCTGAGTACATGTCTTCTTCGCGGGTGAAGCCAGCCTGCTGCCAGTGCCTAGCAAACACCAGGCCAAGAGTCTACCCACAGCTGCTCTCCAGGCAAAGGGTGCTGCCCCAGATCTGTCCTCAACCCAAAGACTTTGCAGTATGATAAATGAATTATAGCTAAGCTCTAATAACTATGAATAGCTGCCATGGCTTAGTATCTTGCTCCTATGTAATGACACTTTTATTTTAAAAAGGACCTCCTATGCCTTAATCCAAGTATTTGCGGATCTGCCACACTTAGAGCCGCCTTTCCACTCTGAGCCAGGCTTTGCTCTGATTTTTTTAAATTGCAACTAGATACAGATTAAGAGATACAGAAATGCACAGATTGAAGGTTTGAACCTACCTTTACTTCTTGAAACAAGAGTAGCCAAAATCGTGACTATTGTCTGCTCTGTTCCTGTCCTCTGCCTCCAGTGAGCCAAATGGCCCAGGGCTCAGGATTGGCTCCACTCATGGGGTCTTTGGGGGTGGATGAGAGAGGGACTGTCCTGTACCTTCTGCTGAGCCACTGCCACACAAATGGGTAACCACTAAAAGGGGAGCAAACTGTTGGGCATTGCAGAGGAAGGGAGATGTTCTGGTCTATTTTTTTTTTTTTTTTCTTCCTTCAGAGGAGATTTTGTGGGCTAATAGTGACATCTAATTACAATCTAATCACTGGGAGCTTGGAGGGAAATGTTTAGTTCCCCTTACTCTGTAACAGAAACATTAAAAAGCAAGCACACACAGTTTCTTAAATAAGAAGGAGCGTGGGGAGACCAACTGTTGACAGGAAATTAACAAACAGTTACATATTCTGTTCCATTCTCACAATTGTAGAGCCAACAACATAGTGGTTAGGTATTAGACTCAAGAGCTGGTTCTGATTCCAGCTTTGCTACTTACTAGCTACATGTTCTTTGGAAAGACTTGTCACATTCCATACTGAGGTATTGCTCCTCAACGGGGCACCAGTTGAGGTATTGTTCCTCACAAGAGAGCATTAGCTGCGGGGGTTTGCCCGCAGACCCTGACCTAAATGACAGATGAATAAAATCCATATTTTATGTCTTCCTCCGTGAAATGGGGTGACAAAGGTAACACTGAACTCATGGGGCTGTAATGAAGATGAAATGCGTTAATGTATATAAACTACTTGGAACTGCACAGGTACACTTCTGTACATCTATATGAATCTTCACTGTTATTATTTTTGTTGTTCTGTGACAGAAAGGACAGATTCTTGTGGAGCCTTAGTTAAGACTTGTAGGCTGGATGTGGTGATGTATACCTGCAGGCCCAACTACTTGGGAGGCTGAGGCAGAAGGATTGCTTGAGGCCAGGAGTTCGAGGCTGCAGTGAACTATGGTTGTGCCACTACTCCAGGCAGGGTGACAGAGTAGGACCCTGTCTCTAAAAAATAAAAATAAGAAAATTTCTGTAGATAACAGCCCCAGATTTCTTATTCCAAATTGGATGCTGGATCCTACCAAAGAGATTGAGCAATGTAGGGATTCCAAGCACTGAAGAAAGGCCAATAGGAGAGCCATTTTGGTAGAAGAGCTCCTCAGCGACCCTTGAGTCATGCCACTTTGGCAGTTACTTGCTCTACCTCCTCATACTCCACTGTGATCTCAGGTACTAATACACAGCTTGTGGCTGTGCCTATATGCAGAAAACAAATGGAACTGGAAACCCCAGTTTCACCCAGATAGCTTGCTTGTCCTGGGTTTATGCAACTCAGCTAGAACTTGCAGCAAACCAGTGATTCCAATTTAAATTGAAAGAGTGAATTTCCAACTCCCAATTGCAAAAATATAGAACCAGTCCAAGAATGCCCATGAATCAATGAGTGGATAAAGAAAATGTGGTATATGTATATACCATGGAATACTACTCAGCCATAAAAAGGAGCAAAATCATGCCTTTTGCAGCAACCTGGATAGCACTGGAGACCATGATTCTAAGTGAAGTAACTCAGGAATGGAAAACCAAACATCATATGTTCTCATTCATAAGTGAGAGCTAAGCTATGAGGACGCAAAGGCATAAGAATGATACAATAAACTTTGGGGATTCAGTGGAAATGGTGGGAGGCAGGTGAGGGATAAAAGACTACACATTGGGTACAGTGTACATTGCTCAGGTGATAGGTGGGCCAAAATCTCAGAAATTAAAAAGAATTTTTTTTTTTTTTTTTTTTGAGACAGAGTTTCGCTCTTTTTGCCCAGGCTGGAGTGCAATGGCGCGATCTCGGCTCACCGCAACCTCCGCCTCCCAGGTTCAAGCGATTCTCCTGCCTTAGCCTCCCGAGTAGCTGGGATTACAGGCATGTGCCACCACCCCGGCTAATTTTGTATTTTTAGTAGAGACAGGGTTTCTCCATGTTGGTCAGGCTGGTCTTGAACTCCCGACCCTCAGGTGATCCATCTGCCTCGGCCTCCCAAAGTGCTGGGATTACAAGGGTGAGCCACCGCGCCCGGCATTAGAAAGAACTTATCCCATGTAACCAAACATCAGTTTTCCCAAAAAACCTATTGAAATTTTAAAAAAGAAAAAAAAAAAAGTAAGAGTGCATTCCCAGCAAGTGAACTACTGAAGGGCTTGATGTCTCCCCAGGCACCTTCACAGAAAATGCTTCCACTGCCTGGAAAGACGGGTACTTCTGTGTCTGGCTAAATCAAGTTCTCCTGTGCTGCTTTCACAAATCACTTCACACTCTGTACAGTGCTCTGAAGTTTACAGTGCCATTTCAAATACATTTTCTCTGTCTACAGCTCTTAAATTACATATTCTTTCCCCATTCCATAGGTGAGAATACAAAGGGTCAAAGAGTAAAACGACAGAGCTGGAAGCGAAGCTCAGATCTTCTGCTTCCCAATGAGGGCTCTTTCCCCTACACCACAGTTGCCTAGCACATCACAGATCTCACTCTCAGAGACTTCAGCTAATGGCATTTCAGTAGATGCAATCCATCTTACCTTCATCCTGCATGTCATAGCTCTTTGTCTTTTACTTTCGTTCATCATTCTTCATTTTGCTATATTAACCTCATCAAAATTAGTTAAGGGAAGGACTCTGAGAAGATGGCAGAGCAGGAAGCACCAATAATCTGTCTTTTTTCCTACACAACAATGGCACTGGCAGAATCTGTCTACCTCATCTTACATCACTCACAAAAACCTAACTCAAAATGGATTAAAGACTTAAGTGTAAGATCTAAAACATAAAACTCCTAGAAGAAAACATGGAGGAAATGTTTCTTGACACTGGTCTTGGCAATGATAAATTGACAATGGTAAATTTTATGCTATATGTATTTACAATTCCACAATTCTCAAAAATTAGAAAAACCTGATCAAGTCAGGTTTTTAAATACAAGGAATGTCCTCTGAAAAGAATTCAGTATTCAAATCATGCAGTTTGCCAAAATGATATTATCATTTGTATTAGGCTATTCGTGCAGTGCTATAAAGAAATACCTGAGATGGGGTGATTTATAGAGAAGACGTTTAATCGGCTCACAGTTCTGCAGGCTTTACATGGAGCATGGTGCTGGCATCCTTTCAGCTTCTAGGGAAGCCTCAGGAAGCTTACAATCATGTTGGAAGGCGAAAGGGGACTAGGCATATCACATGGGGAAAGTAGAAGTGAGAAAAAGAGAGTGAGACGAGGGGAGGTGCCACATACTTTTAAATGACCAGTTCTTGTAAGAACTCACTATCACAAACAGCACCAAACCATGAGGGATCTGTCCCATGACGCAAACACCTCCTCCCAGACCCCACCTCCAGCATTAGGGATTACAATTCAGTATGAGATTTGGGCGGAACAAATATTCAAACCATATAACCATTCATACAACTTTCTCGCTCTCTCTCTCCTTTTCTTTCTTCGACAGAATCTCACTCTGCTGCCCAGGCAGGAGTGCAGTGGTGCCATCTCAGCTCACTGCAGCCTCCACCTCCCAGGTTCAAGCGATTTTCATGCCTCAGCCTTCTGAGTAGCTGGGATTACAGGTGTGTGCTATCACGACTCGCTAACTTTTTGTATATTTTAGTAGAGATGGAGTTTCACCATGTTGGCCAGGCTGGTCTCGAACTCCTGACCTCAGGCGATCCACTCGCCTTGGCCTGCCAAAGTGCTGGGATTACTGGTGTGAGCCACCGCACCTGGTCCATTCATGTTTTTGATAGACATTTATTGAGCATCCACCATATGCCAGGAAGAGTACTCAAGCGTGCTTCATCAGTTTATAGGTCAGAAGCTGGATCAGACAAATAGATAACAAGAACATAGTGCAGTGAGTGCTCTGACCAAATGATACCTGAGGTACTGGGGAGCCACTGGAAGGGGACTTAATGTGGCCTGGAGAAGGGTGTTAAGGGAAACTTTTCCCAGGATGATGCTATAGCAGAGTTTTAAAGTTCGAAAACGCAGGGCACAGTGGCTCACGCCTGTAATCCCAGCACTTCGGGAGGCCGAGGCAGGTGGATGGCTTGGAGCCTAGGAGAAAATCTTTAAAAATTAGCCAGGCATGGTGGTATGTGCCTATGGGTCCAGCTACCCAGGAGGTTGAGGTGAGAGAATTGCTTGAGGCCAGGAGGTCGAGGCTGCAGTGAGCCTTGTTGGTACCACTACACTTCAGCCGGGTGACAGAACGAGACCTTGTCTCAAAAATAAATAAATAAGCAAATAAATAAATAAATAAATAAAAGACATGAGCCAGGCAAAACAATGTCGGTAGGGTGGGTATAGTGTATGTATGCAAGTATGCATGTGTTGTGCGTGTGTATGTGTGTGTGTGTGTTCTGTGGGGACCAACTTGGAACTCCAGAGTCGGTATGAAGATTACTTTATGCTGAAGACTTTTGAGACTCAAGAAAGAAGAAGCCTCTCAGAACTTTTCTTATCTGAATCAAAGCAGCAATTTCTGGGAAAAGGGGGCTACTACAAATCTCTTCTCCAGAGGATCCTCATGGCTATGAGGAAGATGGAAAGACCACGTGCACCTGCAGAAACAAACACATCACAACTTTCTTATTCCCCATTTGCTCACCTGAAATCTCATTTGTCTTTCCTAAAGAAACTTACTGGTTCTTCCCAGAGAAGCCTCTTCTCCCCATTCCCTTTTTCCTACCAAATTAGGCATATAAGCCTCTAACTTTAACCATGAGGGAGCTAACTACTTCTGTTAGCTATTATGTGCATACGAATAAATTTTTCTCCTCCAGCGAACCTGTATTTTATCAGTTTAACTCGCGCACCTCTAGAGAATGAATCTAAGAGCATAGGGGAAAATTTCCACCCCCTCCCCCTGAACAGTTTGGAGCAGAGGCACAGTCCCTGCAGAAATGTGAAGGTGGTTGTGGGGTATAAGACACAGGAGCAGTAAGAGTTGAGTATGGCGGGAGCCGATGCAGGCAGGAGTGGTGGGTGGATTGTTACAGAGATCAGTCATGAAGGGCCCTCATGTCTATCACAAATGTACCTCACCCAAAATAACAAGAATCACTGCTGGAGGCCAGGTGCGGTGGCTCACGCCTGTAATCCCAAAACTTTGGGAGGCCGAGGCGGGTGGATCACCTGAGGCCAGCAGTTTGAGACCAGCGTGGCCAAAATGGCGAAACTCCGTCTCTACTAAAAACACAAAAAATTGACTGGGTATGGTGGCGGGTGCCCGTAATCCCAGCTACTCGGGAGGCTGAGGCAAGAAAATGGCTTGAACCTGGGAGGCTGAGGTTGCAGTGAGCTGAGACAGTGCCATTGCACTCCAGCCTGGGCGACAGAGCAAGACTCCATCTCAACAACAAAACAAAACAAAACAAAACAAGAATCACTGCTGGTACCTCCGGAATCTGAAAGGATATAAGATGTGGCCGAAGTCAAAGACAAGTTGTGTCTGCTACTCTGTATCTGAGCGTACTTGTAGAAAGGGTTTTGCAAACTATTTTTTATCATAACTCCATCAGTAAAAAATTTTGAACATGCAATCTCAATATCTGCATACTTATTTTTATAAACTAAATGCAGATAATACTGTGGTAATGCTTTATTTACAAAATAGAATGTACTCAAAAATAGAAACTAAATAAAGAACATAAATATTGCAATATTATCTTTCCAAACTCCAATAGATCATCTTGTATCCCATGGAATGAAGATTCCTCACTACGGAACATGCTGGCCCACAGCATATGAAAGAAGACATACATCGAATTGTGAGATCTTTTAAGAAAAATTCAGGCTGTGTGCTGTGGCTCATGCCTGTAATCCCAGCACTTTGGGAGGCCAAGGAGGGCAGATCACCTGAGGTCAGAAGTTTGAGACCAGCTCACAACATGGTGAAACCCTGTCTCTACCAAAAACACAAAAATTAGCCAGGCATGGTGGTGCCTGGCTGAGGCATGAGAATTGCTTGAACCCGGGAGGCAGAGGTTGCAGTGAGCTGAGATTGTACCACCGCACCCCAGCCTGGACAGCGAAGTGAGACTGTCTCAAGAAAAAAAAAAAAAATTCAGATGATGGGCCAGGAAAAATTGCTCAGAAAAAAAGCCCCAAGGAAACAAGGGTGATGCTAGTCTCTATAGTTGCACAGACTTTTAATAGTGTGGTTTTCAGTAGAAGTAGAATTGCTTTTTAGGGGCCAAAGGAAGGTGAATTGCTTCTTTTTTGGACACATAAGGGGGTATTCTGGCTTCTCACAATATTTTAGGAAGAAAGGATATTAGCATTTTAGTGGATGGGCCCAATGTTAGATTATCCCACCAGGTATTCGTGTGTGTGAAATATTGATTTAAATCATCTAAGCATTCACACATACCTCTGTATTTTATTGCCTTATACATTTGTTTGTTTGTTTGTTCGTTCATTTGAGACAGGATCTCACTCTGTTGTCCAGGCTGGAGTGCAGCAGTGCAATCTCAGCTCACTTCAATCTCTGCTTCCCGGGCTCAAGTGATCCTCCCACCTCAGCCTCCCGAGGAGCTGGGACAACAGGCACCCACCACCACACCCAACTAATTTTTGTATTTTTTGTAGAGACAGGGCTTCACCATGTTGCCCAGACTGGTCTCGAACACCTAAGCTTAAGGGATCCACCCACCTCAGCCTCCCTTGTAAATCTTGTATAGACTATATTCTGGTCTTATTACTTCTTTCTCTCTCTCTTTTTTAGGGTATATTCTGGTCTGATTCTCTCTCTCTCTCTCTCTCTCTCTCTCTCTCTCTCTCTCTCTCTCTGAGACAGGGTGTTGCTGTATTGCTCCTGGGCTCAGGCAATCCTTCAGCCTCAGCCTCCAGTGTCTGATGTATCTAGGACCACAGGCAAATGCCACCACACCGGCTAATTTTTTGATTTTTTGTAGAGATGGGGTTTCACTGTGTTGCCCAGCCTGGTTTCAAACTCCTGGGCTCAAGTGATCTGCCCACCTGGGCCTCCCAAAATGCTAGAATTACAGATGTCAGCCACCATGCCTGTCCTGCTTCTCTTATATCTAAATTTATTAGTTATAAGTAGGTACAAGCCTCTGACTGCTTCATTAAGTTTTCTATTGTAGCGGTTCTGAGTATTTGCATATTTAAACATATATCATTTAATCATGATTTACTTTCTTTTAATGTGTCCATGTTACAGTTAAATATTGACTTTATGAAGAAAAATACAAGGTAGATACACATACACTTTTTTTTCTTGCTTTTTTTTTTCTAAGAGACAGGGTCACACTCTGTCACCCAGGCTGGAGTGCAATGGCACATTAGCTCACTGCAGCTTTGAACTCCTGAGCTCAAACAATCCTCCTGCCTCAGCCTCCCAAGTAGCTGAGACTACTGGTACGTGCAACCATGCCCAACTAGTTTTTTTGTTTTGTTTTGTTTTGTTTTTGTTTGTTTAATTTTTTTTTTCCTACGGGACAGGGGTCTCTCTAAGTTGCCCAGGCTGCTCTTGAACTCCTGGCCTCAAGTGATCCTCTTGCCTTGGCCTCCCAAAGTGCTAGGATTACAGGTGTGAGCCACCACATACGTCTCATTTTATTTTCTATAAGTTCTCTTTTAGAATAGTAAATGAGATGTTACAAAATTTTTATTATAAAAAGGGATTTCAGGCTGGGCGTGGTGGCTCACGCCTGTAATCTCAGCACTTTGGGAGGCCCAGGTGGGCGGGTCACCTGAGGTCAGGAGTTCAAGATCAGCCTGACCAATATGGTAAAGCCCCATCTCTACTAAAAATACAAAAAAAAAAAAAAGAAAAAAAAAAATTAGCCAGGCATGGTGGTGGTTGCCTGTAGTCCCAGCTACTCAGGAAGCTGAGGCAGGAGAATTCCAGCCTGGGCAACAAGAACGAAACTCCATCTCAAAAAAAAAAAAAAAAAAAAAAAAAAAAAAAAAAAAAAAGGTGGGGGGAGGGTTCAAATTCTGTAAAAGTAGGGCCTTGAAACTCTTCTGTATGATACTGTTTTAGTGGATACATGTCATTATACATTTATCAAAACCCCTGGAATGCACAGCACAAAGAGTGAACCCTAATGTAAACTATGGGCTTCAATTAATAGTCATATATCAATATTGACTCTCAATTGTAACAAATGTATCACACAACCACAAGATGTTTAGAATAGGGGAAATGGCAGGGTAAGGAAGTTTATGGGAACTCTCTTGTACTTTCTGCCCAATTTTTCTGTAAACTTGAAACTGCTTTTAAAATGCAATAATTTATGGCTTTTATTTCTTTAAGAAAGCATTGGTTCTGACTGGTTTGAGAACAGCTAATTTAAAGAAAGACCTACTTCATAAGAATTCAAATTTATACCAAAAATCTAGGACAGGTGATAATTGTTTTCCAAAAATGTTCTTTCCTTTATGAAAAGGCGATAGATACCACGAGATTCTTTCAAATAACAAATGTCTCTGTTACATTTAAATAGGACTCTACCAACACTAGATTTCCCTTGCACACTCACTAACAGTAGATCTGTGTGTAAAATGAGGACTAACGCCACAGACTGTTTCTTTGTAGAAGAGGTGACAGAATTAGGCAGCCTCAAAATGTCTGCTGCCAAAGTATAATGGCAAGAAAAGAAGGAGTCTGTCATTTATCTCCTAAAATATAAGCATTAGAGAGATACATGTATTTCTTGGTATAATAAATCTTTTGTTACAGCTTGCTTTATATACCAATTTATCTCTAACTCTGACGACTGAATTACAACTGCCATTTCTTGTCTAACTTTGGCTGTTTTCCTCTGAGTAATAATACAATCTTTTTTGTGTGTGTGTAAGTGATGGGATTTAATACTTTCATCAGGATGGGTTCATTGAATATTCATATTCTGCTTATATTGTGCAGAGCCACATGGGAAGCTGTAGTAGAATTTCAAAAGCAGAAAATAGTAGCTCTGATGAGAAGGCTGTTATGTGTGGGTGTTTAGAAGTTATTAATACGACATTAAGCAAAGCAAATTCTGTTTTAAAAATGATTTGTGCAAAGTGGAAACAGGTGATTTTTGAGCAGATGGCTAAAAATATTATAGAGCAGCTTCACTGAAACAAAACAAAAGAGTTTAAAGCCCTGATTTATTTTAGCTTTAAATAGTTTTCTTGAAAATCAGAGACAAGTTTTTTTTGGGGGGGAGGGGAGCTAAATTATACAATTGAACATTTTGAATAATCATTCATTTCATTGCTCTCTTTTGCCTTTTCTCTCTGTGACATTCCATTTCTTTACCTCTTTCTTTTTTGTGCTTTCTCTCTCCGCCTGTCTTTCATCAGCCTCTCCTGTACCAATCCTTTCAGGGCCTCATCGAAACTCACCTTTATTGTTTCATTCCATCCTCTTTTCTGCCAGGGAAAGTGCATCAGAATGGAATTGGCAAGATCATTTGACAGCTTGTCTTTACTATTTTGCTGCCAAAAGAGGGAAAATGGAAATTTATATGGTCCATTTAGACAAGCTGCTGTTAAATTATGGGCCAAGTTTCTTTTAAAACAATAATTAATATTTCTTGATTGACTATCTGGCAAACTGCACTGGACTACTCCAACCTATGAATGAGTGGGATTTCCTTAGATTTGTGCAGTTGAACCCTGCACAAATCTATCCAGAAGTGGGTTTTTATTGTTGGATTTTGTTCACACCAGTCACAAAGTGCGGGGCTCACAGTGTTGGGTTGAATAATACAATATCGCCATTTTTATGTCAAAAATGATCAAATATCAGCAATGTTGTGTGGTTCAACTTAATAGATAATAAATATCTGTTGATTAGAATTGAATAGACTATACAAATCATTCTATAAAATATTTGAGGTAGTGTATAATAAAGTGTGGACATACAGTAAGCTAATAATAGGCTACAAAGCAAGCCCATTAATATCCAAGAAATCCTCAACTAACATAGAAAGTTCCAACAAGAAGGTAAATAGGACAGATAAATAAGCTACAAGGTCCTCAACAACTGCAATGATTTTACTATAAATTTAGACCTTCTTATTCTACATTGAAGTAATACCAATGACAATGATAACCAATATTTATTTGTGCCAGACTTGGTGCTGAGTGCTTTATATTATATATACTTTGCACTCAGTGCCTAACACAACCTGTTAGGGTAATTATCTCTATCTTACAGATAAAATAGTAATAATAATCTTTGAGAAAATCGTCCAGGTTCTTAGGGACACATTAAATTGAAACAAAAGTATTGATAATGTCATCAGTGTTACTTGAGTACATGCAGTAAATCTTTTATAAGTATATTATTTTAATATCCCTTAGCCTTGAGCAAAGATTCTCATGCATAAGAATCACATGAGAACTTCCCAGGCACCCCAAATTCAGACCCTAATGTTTCCTTGCTCTTCCACATGTGGTCTTTATGACAGCATTATTGACACGGCCTAGGAGGTTATGAAAAAAGCAGGATCTGGCCGGGCGCGGTGGCTCAAGCCTGTAATCCCAGCACTTTGGGAGGCCGAGACGGGCGGATCACGAGGTCAGGAGATCGAGACCATCCTGGCTAACACAGTGAAACCCCGTCTCTACTAAAAACACAAAAAACTAGCCGGGCGAGGTGGCGGGCGCCTGTAGTCCCCGCTACTCGGGAGGCTGAGGCAGGAGAATGGCGTAAACCCGGGAGGCGGAGCTTGCAGTGAGCTGAGATCCGGCCACTGCACTCCAGCCCGGGTGACAGAGCAAGACTCCGTCTCAAAAAAAAAAAAAAAAAAAAAGCAGGATCTTAGGCCTCATTCCAGAAGAAATCGGAACCGCATTTTATCAAGATTCCCAGGTGACTTGTATGCACATCAAAGTTGAGAAGTGTCACTTTAAAAAGGGTAACGTAGATCCCATGTGTCCAAATTTGAAACACATTCCCAAAGTGATTCTGACGTATGTGATCAATGTTAAGGTCATATTCGATAACACATTGTCCCAAGACATGATACCAAAATGCAATCCACTGAAACCAATACTGCAAGTAATTTGAGAAGCCAAAGGGTTACAGAATCATGACAATATAAAATAGGTGTGCAGAGCAATCTGTATTCTGAAGCTCTGGCTGGACCCAGAAATAAAACCTAGAATATTGGCAGGGAGAGTGTATCCTTTATGTTAAGAGGAGTAGCAGAACGGCCCATTTCAGACATGAAATTCCTTTTTTTTTTTTTTTTTTTTTTTTTTTTGAGACAAGAGCTTTGTTTTTGTTGCCCAGGCTGGAGTGCAATGACGCGATCTTGGCTTAGCACAACCTCTGCCTCCTGGGTTCAAGCGATTCTCCTGCCTCAACCTCCGGAGTAGCTGGGATTACAGGCATGCGCCACCATGCCCGGCTACCTTTGTATTTTTAGTACAGATGGGGTTTCTCCATGTTGGTCAGGCTGGTCTCTAACTCCCGATGACAGGTGATCTGACCGCCTGGGCCTCCCAAAGTGCTGGGATTACAGGCGTGAGCCACCGCGCCCGGCCCCAGACATGAAATTCCTAAAGGCTAGTACCACAGCTAGTCAGGCCTGGTGGCTCAAGCCTGTAATCCTGCACTTTGGGAGGCTCAGGCAGGCGGATTGCTTGAATTCAGGAGTTCAAGACCAGCCTGGGCAATGTGGTGAAATCTGGTCTTTACCAAAACAACACAAAAATTAGCCAGGTGTGGTGGTGCACATTTGTAGTCCCAGCTCCTCAGGAGGCTGAGGTGGGAAGATTGCCTGAACCTGGTAGGTGATTGTGCCACTGTACTCCAGCTTGGGTGACAGAGTGAGAATCTGTCTCAAAAAAAAAAAAAAAAAAAAAAAAAAAAAAATCAACAAAAAACTACAGCTAAAACGAACAAACAAAAACAGCTGTGTGAATTTGGCATTGACTCTTTAAAATATTTGTGTTAATTTTTAGAAAATAATTTTATTTACCACTGAGCCAAAGTGATGCTGCAGTAGGGTGCATGATTTATTTTGTGGCTATAGGGACCCCCGTGCATACTCTTACTTATCCCAGGGCATATGGTCAAGTGGTAAATTAACTTCTACATATGGAACTTTGGGGGCAGTCTAAAAAGGACCATGCTAGATAACAGAGTGGATTAGTATGTAGCAGTGGTCCCAACCATCAGGCACTCCAGATTTCTCACATGTCCCTAAAGAATGGGAGTGTGGCAGGGGAGAGGCAGGTTTTCTGGGGCCAAGTGCAGTCTTTCTTGTTCTGTAGCTAGAAAAGAGCTACCACAAGGTGGAGCAAAGTCACAGAGAACTGGCGGGAGAGCCAGAACCAGGGTTGCCTGTCTCCCAAACGGGTCACCCTGGCTTTCTGGATTTTAAATCACAGGCATTTTCCATACCCAACTTTGTAAACTGAAATGGGTTCCTAACTATGGGAAAGATAAAGAAAATCCGAAAAATGAAAATTACAGAAATACTGGCTGGGTGCGGTGGCTCATGCCTGTAATCCCAGCACTTTGGGAGGGCTAGACGGGCGGATCACCAGAGGCCAGGAGTTCGAGTCTAGCCTGGCCAACATGGTGAAATGCCATCTCTACTAAAAATACAAAAATTAGCCAGGTGTGGTGGTGCATGCCTGTAGTCCCAGCTACTCGGGAGGCTGAGGCAGGAGAATCACTTGAACCCAGGAGGTGGAGGCTACAGTGAGCTGAGATCATGTCACTGCACTCCAACCTGGGCAAGCGAGACTCTGTGTCCAAAAAAAAAAAAAGTTAAAAGAAAATAATGGAAAGACTAATTGACTTGTTCATTACACTAAACAGCTGGATCAGAAAAGAGATCCACCAATAGAAACCCATGACTCAGTCACACACTTTTTATTTACTTGAACTCACTTCACAAGTTTAAAGGAATCGTAAGTTCATAGGAAGCAGAATGGAAAATTGGAAAGAGTACCCACTTTGGAGACAGGCAGATGTGAACTGGAATTCTGACCCTGCCAGGCCAGACATTTACTGAACTTTCTGAGCCTCCAGATTCTCATCTGTAAAATGAGGACAATGGTGTCCACCATGTAGGGTTCTTCTGAGAATGTGTGCAAAATTCTTACCTTAGTGGGTATATCCCATCTTTAACAACAGTAAAATGGTGGCCTACTAATGGTGGCATTAATATTCAATACATTTTATTGACTGTGTATTGGATACCATAATAAAATTAAAGATGAAATATTATCTCTGATCTTTATTTATTCTTTGTAGAAATGAGGCTGGTCTTGTACCCCTGGGCTCAAGCAATCCTTCCACCTCAGCCTCCTGAAGTGTTTAGATTACAGGCATGAGCCTCCATGCCCAGCCTATCTCTGATTTTTAGATAGCTTTCTATTAGGAAGAGTAAAACTGAGATAATAATAGTAAAGATAACTAATACTCACTGGGTGTATACCATGGCCTACAAGTACTTTAAAGGGTTCATCTCAGTAAGTGCTTATAACATCCCCAGGACTTAGGCATTAACCAATTTTACAGATGAGGATAGTCTGTAACCCATTTTACAAACTAAGGCCTAGAGAGAAATAGTAATTTTTACCAGATCCCTTAGGAAAGAGCAGATTTAGGATTCACCTCTGGGCACCCTGTCTCGGGGCTTGTTTGCAACACACTGGTTTAGGTCTAGACTCAGGCAACAATTCATTTCTAGGTGCTGCAATCTCTGCTGTCAACTTGTCCTTCCCAGGTGCAAATATGAAACAAATCCCAACAGCACCATGGATATGAATTCCATTTAGATGTGACTATGATTATCACCTAAGTGGGCTGCCTGCCTGGCCTCTCTTTCTCTATGGCTAACCCATCCTTCTACACTGCCAAAAGTTATCTTTATAAAACACAAATCTGATCGTGATGCTTCTCTACGTAAAAGGCTCCCTGCTGTCTGCAGAACTGTGTCCAAGATCTTAGCATGGCACAGGAGGACTCTCCCAGCTGGCCCTGACCTTCCTTTCCAGCCTCTGCTCTCTCTTCACTGTACACTCTTACATAAGACAGCTCCACGTGAAATGAGGGCAGCCAGGGGTGCCATAGTATAACCGCCTGTATGGTAAAATGAAAAAAAACTTAAAAAAAAAAATTGGCATATTTTCTTTACATATATTCTGTTGTTACAAAGTAAAAAACACTTGCTAAAAATTAAATTTTAAAAAAGCAGTGCAATTAACAATGTCCACATACTATCAGCTGACACATGCATATATATATATATATATTAAAAATTTTACATTATTTTTCACCATCTATCAGAGATCTGGTATCTTAGTGGAAGATATCTTGTCACTCTATTTGCAATTCCTCTAGAGTATAACACTCTTCCTTTCCCCTGGAATGCATCCCTTTTCCTCCCTAAAGTTGCCAGCTACTTACTATTCATCCTTTAAATCCAGCTCAAATACCACTCCTCTGCGAACTCTTACACCCAATCCTCTTTTGCAGTCTGTTTTTCCATCCCCAGTGCTCCCAAGACTGGGAGTATTTCTCTCTCTTACAGCATTATTGTATCACTTGTAATTATTTATTTATACAATAATAGACTGTATGATCCTTTCCGGCAGTGTTAATCTCTGAATCCCCTAGTTCCTAGGTTGGTGTTTGGCACACAGTTAAGAACTGGAGAGCCGACCACTGGATACATGAAAGAATGATCAAAGTCTAAAAGTCCCTACTTTCTTTAGATCTTGCAGGGAAAACACTTGATAGGGGACATGCCTTTGGACACATCATTTTGAGAAATCAGGTCCATAATATTTGAGAATTGATTTGAAAGGAGTCAGTAAATATCTCAAGTGGTAACTGTGAGACAAAAAGGCTAACAAAACCAGGTGTGGTGGCTGATGGCTGTAATCCCAGTGCTTTGGGAGGCTGAGGTTGGAGAATTTTTGTTGTTGTTGTTTTGTTTGTTTGTTTTTGTTTTTTTGAGAAGGAGTCTTGCTCTGTCGCCCAGGCTGGAGTGCAGTGGTGCAATCTCGGCTCACTGCAACCTCCACCCTCTGGGTTCAAGCGATTCTCCTGCTTCAGCCTCCTGAGTAGCTGGGATTACAGGCACATGCCACCATGCCCGGCTAATTTTTGTATTTTTAGTAGAGATGGGTTTTCACCATGTTGGCCACGCTGGTCTCGAACTCTTGACCTCGTGATATGTCCACCTCGGTCTCCCAAAGTGCTGGGATTACAGGCTTTAGCCACCATGCCCAGCCAGAATCTTTTGAGGCCAGGAGTTTGAGACCAGCCTGGGCAATAGAGCAAGGCCTCATCTCTACAAAAAAAAAAAAAAAAAAAGAATAAAAAAATTTAAAAGGCTGGCAAGGATGAATTTAAAGTGTTTAACACAAATGACACCTGAACCATGCGAGGATGGCAAGGTAAATTCTTCGTTATATTGTTCAAAAAGAGACTAGAGTTTGCGACCAGCCTGGACAACGTAGGGAGACCCCCGTCTGTACTAAAATGAAAACAAACAAACAAATAAAAAGAGACTAGACACGATAGATCTTGTAAAAGGTATCTATTAAAAATGAGGCTGGGCGCCATGGCTCACACCTGTAATCCCACCCTTTGGGAGGCCGTGGTGAGCGGATCACTTGAGGTCAGGAGTTCAAATCCAGCCTGGCCAACATGGCAAAACCCTTTCTCTACTAAAAATACAAAAATTACCCAGGCACAGTGGCGGGCGCCTGTAGTCACAATCACTCTGGAGGCTGAACCAGGAGAATCACTCCAACCCGGGAGGCGGAGGTTGCAGTAAGCAGAGATCGTGCCCCTGCACTCCAGCCTGAGCGAGAGTGAGACTCTGTCTCCAAAAAACAAAACAAAACAAAACAAAACAAAAACCAAAAAAACCCAAAACAAACAAACAAAATCGTACTAAGTGAAATGTGGCGTCCTGTGTTGGATCTTGGAACAGAAATGACTCTAGCAGAAAACATTGGTAAAATCGGAATAAAATCTGGACTTTGGTAAATAAATAAGCGAACAACACCGTGTGACCTGTTCCCATACCGTCGCTTTCCCACCATCCTAGCTTCCCTAGTTACTTGTAGGAATAGAGGATATGGGGTTCAAGGTGGGTGTTTTTCTCCGCCTCGATTGAAGAGCTTTGCGCTTTTTGGATTAACAGCCAGGTCATTCACAATTCAGTGTTCAGTTTTTCTACTGGGGTCCAGCGTCTCGGAGTAACGTCCCTTTGTGTCATGGAGACATCCAACTCTGGACTTCCCCATTAGATTCTGGCAAAAGCCCCACCAGAGCCCCCGCCAGAGCCCGAAGGCGGTCCCACGGGTCGGGAAGGGGTTTTCCTGCAGCCGGAGCCACGACCTCGGCCAGCGGTGAAGCGGCGCCTCGGCGGAGAGGTGCGGGGGGCGCCGCCCACGGCCTCCTGGGCTCGGCGCTCGGGGCCGGGCTGCGGTTGGCCACAACAGGCATCCATCTTCCCGGACCAGCCAGGCGTTTCCTCGCGGAGCAGAGGCGGGGGCTTGGACGGAGAAGGGCACAGATCGGAGCGCCGTCCGCTCCCGCGAGCCTAGCCCCGCCTGGCGAAGCCCGGAGCAGCCGCCGCCCGCAGATCGCTCGCCGGGCGCCCGCGAGGCGCGAGCCGTGTGTGCATCCTCAACTTTGCGGCCGCCGGGGGCGCGGCTCCCGCGTGCGTGTGCGAGTGTGCCTGTCACCAGCGGCCTCCTGGGGGCAGCAGTGGAAAGGGGGACGCAGAGAAAGGCAGCCTCGGCGCACCGCGACCAGGGAGGCAGAGGCCTCTCGCGGCGCCGGCTCTGGAGACCTAAACTCCGCCGGGGCTGTGCCCAGGGCGCGTCTGAGCGTCGCCGCCTTCACCCTCCCAGCAGCAGCGGGGACTCGCGTTAGGATTGCGATTCCTTTCGCCTGCCGAGCGGTAGCGGCGGTGTCTGCGGACAGAGGAGCGGCGGCCGTGGCAGCAGCATCCCCAGCCCGGGCGGGACCATTGAGCGCCGGAGCCGGCGGCTGGAGGCAGAAAGGGAGGGTTGTGGCGCTCGACCTGGGCGCGTTCCCGGCGCCTGCCCTCCGCCGCTGGCCCTGTCCCGGGCGCCCGGTGCGTGTCTCGAACAATGGTGCGGAGCGCCGGCGCGAGCCCCGCGCCCGCCCAGCGGCGGTAGAGGAAGTGGCCGGGCTCCCGGCGAGGTGGGCAGGGAGACGTCCCCCGCCACTCGCTCGCTGGAGTTTGCCTGCGTGTCCGGCCTCTCCAGCCCCGACCCCGGGGATTCCCTGGGATCACCGCCGGAGCTCAATTCCGAGAGTATGGTGCCAGCGCCCGGGCTAATCTAGTCCTCTCTACTCGCTCCTTTTTCCCTCCTCCTCCTCCCTCTCCTCTCCCTCCTCCCTTCCCCTCGGGTCGGCGCTGCCTCTGGATTCCCGGCGTGTGAGAGTACAACTCTGCCTCTCCAAGGAGAACTGGTTGTGACCACTGAAGAGAACTTGCCCATTGAAAGCAAACCCAGAACAGCTGGATAATGTCCACCCCGAGCCGATTCAAGAAGGACAAAGAGATCATAGCCGAGTATGAAAGTCAAGTCAAAGGTAAGGATGGGAGCGGCTGCCTTGCTCCTTTTGTGTGCCTTCTTGTCATTGTGCTCGTGGAGTTGCGTTTCTAACTTGGTGTCTGCGTGGGAGGAAGGTGGTGAGGGGACAGTTCGAGCCCTGGCTGAGCCACCCGGGCTTCCTACAAGTCACTTAGTTCCCAGTTGCAATCCCAGTCCCGTCAAACCCACGGGAAGCTGGAAACCGGGTGACCTCCCCCCCGCCAGCTGCCAGCCCGCATCTCCAATGGGGAGAGAACTGGCTTTAACTTAACCACCTTCAGCTGGGCAAGTTCTATGGGAAGCAGGCAGCAGAGATGCATCCTGTCCAGCTATTATTATCACCGTCATTATTCTTTTTAAATAGTATGATGGTCACTACGTAATTTTTTTACGGAATCATATTTGTAAAGTCTGTGAACCCCACGCGGTCTCCAGCCTCATTGAGTGCAGGCTATTTCAGATATTTACACCGCTCCCCTATTTACACCGCTCACAATTTATTAGGGCGAGTCCCCCTTTTATTAAATAGCTCCCTGAAAGCCTGGCAGTTAAACGAAGCAGTGACTAGTGGAATCTGACTCCTCCTTTATAATGGGCCAGAATTCATTGCCATCTTTCACATTCACATGGGAATATTGCTTTATCATATTCATGCAAGTGCTGGAAGCCACTTGCATGTAAAATGAAGGTTTGAATATTTGAGTAGTAGTTTCAATCGATTTACATTGTCAACTAATGAAGAAAACCTAATTAAGACTGATTAATTGTTTTTACTTTCTATGCCTTGTGATTTAAAAAAAATATTTTCTCTCCAATACAAGTATTTTTTGCTGCTGAAGTGTTTCGTAAACATATGTTAGTTGAATTTTTTCCTCCTCTTTCCTGATGTCTCAGGAGTAGCTTTCCTGATTGAGACAATGGATGGAATGTTGGGATCGCCCTGCTGTTCTTTAACACATTCAATGCAAAGTTCATAAAGATTGTTATGTACACACCTGTGTTTGTCTATGCACAGTCTTATGAAAGGGTTAGGGAGAAAGGCATTACTGTACTTCCCTTGAGCAAGGGAGGAGCAGCCTGAGTGTTCTTTTGTGTGGTCAAGTTGTAAAAATGCCTGGTGTCCTGTGAGAGGACCTGGTGGAGAAATCCTGTATCATCCAGTGTGAATCGAGACCAACTCATTGTGGCCACAGCAGACACAATATGCGAGATAACTTAGGTTATCTTTAGGCTGACCCCTATAACGGAGTTAAGCTAAACATTGTTCAGGAGACACAGATTTTTGTCTGCTTGGAATTATGATAATTTATACTTACAGGAACTTGTTTCATTGCTATGGAAGTTGTGTTGGCAGTTATTTTCTTAGAGCCAGGTAAACTTTCTAATGAGACTAACCTTTCTTTTTTCAGTGAGTCCAACATAGCTTAAAACCTTTCATTCCAAGGCAGTACTCTTGTTCACAACCACCATTTCTCTGTGCAGTTTTTCCACATGGCTCTTTGTGGCAGGTCTTCAAGGGGTGGCGGTCTGGTTTTTCTGCCGCCCGGAGCTCTAATTGGCAAATGCACTTCCAAATGTTGATTTCTTTATCTTTGCTGTAAAGTCTCTTGCCAGTGATCAAATCCTTATTGGAAAATCAGCGAAATGGGATGTGTTGCAATGTGTCTATCAAATTCAAACGGAAGAAAAATCATGAACATGGTGAAAATCACATTTGGAACTAAGTCTCTTCCACAGCCAGTGACCTTCTCCCTATTTCCTTCAACACTTCTCCCTTCCACACACCCACAAGTACCTAAGCTGCTTTAGGACTCTTCACTGTACCTGCCTACCCTGTGTCCAGGCTTTACCTCCTTCTGCAATAACCTACACATCCAGTATCTAACCTAGATCACTATATCCATACACAAAAGTGGGACTAAGGGAATATCACGGAGTCAGATCATATAAGCATTAAATGGCACAAATTCACCTGGTACTTCTAGGCAAATCAAGAAGAGAGTGGGAGAAAAATAACAGGCAAATAGTGCATGAGGCTAGCTGTCCAATGCAGGGAGAGTAGGCCCCTTAGTAAGGACAGCATGGGAGACAAGACTCTGGTTTTTCTCTACCCTCGCAGAGTGCTGTCTGTTATTTAAAGGTATGTGTTTTCTGGCCAGATGCAGTGGTGCATGCCAGTAATCTCAGCATTTTGGGAGGCCGAGGCAGGCAGATCACTTGGGGTCAGGAGTTCGAGACCAGCCTGGCCAACATTTTGGTAGATAAACCACATCTCTACCAAAAAATACAAAAATTAGCTAGGTGTGGTGGCACACACCTGTGGTCCCGCTTGAACCCAGGAGGCAGAGGTTACAGTGAGCCGAGATCACATCACTGCACTCCAGCCTGGGTGACAGAGTGAGACTCTGTCTAATAAATAAATAAACAAACAAACAAAGGTATATGTATTTGGAACAACCTGCTTTTTAAATTACAGTCAGCAACTTTATCTGATGATAAAAAAAATTCTGTTCTCTTGCTGAAGAAAAACCTAGCTCTGTGGAACTCATTAAGACATAAGCCTAGGCCAGGCACGGTGGCTCAAGCCTGTAATCCCAGCACTTTGGGAGGCCAAGGTGGACGGATCACTTGAGGTTGAGACCAGCCTGGCCAACATGGTGAAACCCTGTCTCTACTAAAAATACAAAAATTAGCTGGATGTGGTGGTGCATGCCTGTAATCTCAGCTACTCTGGAGACTGAGTCAGGAGAATTGCTTGAACCCAGGAGGCAGAAGTTGCAGTGAGCTGAAATTGCACCACTGCACTCCAGACTGGCTGACAGAGCGAGACTCCGTCTCAAGAAAAACACAATGAATAAACATACATATTGGACTCTCTAGGTGACTTAGGTGTGTGGGTGATTTCAAGAGTCATTCTGATTATATGTATGTTTTTTGACGTTCTAACTTAGAACCTAACACTCTAGAATATTTTCTTCTCTTACTCTCTCCCATTTTCCCTAATAACAACTCTATTTATCTCGGAATTTTTGAGATAATGTTTTGACCTAAAGGAATGACTTCAGATATGGAATTTTTAAAAATTTATATATATATATATATATATATATATATATGCATGTGTATGTGTGTATGTGTATATATATATCTAATATATATATAGATATCTAAATAGGAGATATATATATACACATACACACATAAAATGGAGAATCACTCTGCCGCCCAAGCCAGAGTGCAGTGGCGTGATCTCGGCTCACTGCAACCTCTGCCTCCTGGGTTCAAGTGATTCTCCTGCCTTAGCCTGTGGAGTAGTTGGAATTACATGCACGTACCACCATGCCCAGCAAATTTTTGTATTTTTAGTAGAGATGGGATTTCGACACGTTGGCCAGGCTGGTCTTGAACTCCTGACCTCAGGTAATCTACCCGCCTCAGCATCCCAAAATGCTGAGATTACAGGCATGAGCCACTGCATCTGGCACAGATATGGAATTTTGCCACTGTGGCTGCCTGCACAGGTTTTGGGAACAGACTTCAAGGGGCTATTCTTAACTGTGAAAAGAACTATTCCTGGTGATCATTTGTAATTTTGTGTATAAGATCATAGATGTATCTAGTTGTATGTATAATTTTGGGCAAGTCACTTAGCCTCTCTCTGGGTTTTGGTTTTCTTATCTATAAGATAAGGAGTTGGAATTCTCTTCATCCTAAATGTCTTTGTTTTTTGTTTTTTGTTTTTCTTTTTGAGACACAGTCTCACTCTGTCACCCAAGCTGGAGTGCAGTGGCATGATCGTGGCTCACTGCAACCTCCGCCTTCTGGGTTCAAGTCCAAGTTCAAGTGATTCTCATGCCTCAGCCTCCCAAGTAGCTGGGACTACAGGCGCGCACCACCATGCCTGACTAATTTTTGTAATCCTAAGTGTCTTTGACTCTAATTGAAGATGTCATATCAGTTCATATTAATTGCTTCATAAAATTTTCAAGCTTTTTAAGTTTTCTCTTGGCTGCTCTGTTTTGGGGGAGAATCATTTTTGCTTTCACTTTTATTTCATAAGTTCATGGACACTGTATAAATTGAGTTCTTGGAGAATTAGAATGTAATACAATAAAGAATACAGAAAAAACAGTAATCAAAACCACATGCAGAGAAGTGTAGCACAGAATCGTAAGACAGAGAAGAATCAGGAATGATACAAGTGGTTAAACAATGGATAGGTTTGAATCGGGGACAAAAGGGGACCCCAAGCAACAGTTTTAAAGAATGAATTGAGCATTTCATGCCTCTTGGTCAAATTCTCAAAGACTTAGAATTAAGAGAAATAAATCTCTTGTTCGAGTAGGCCATTAAAAAGCAAGCATGTCTGGAAAAGTGTATGAAACCCAAACCAGTTGACTATGCTGTTTGTTAGCATCTCTGGCAAATAGTATAGCAGTGGAAGGGATTAAATAATTGGCTAACAGAAGGTTTTGAGATTATCTGTGGACTTTAGTGATCTATGTAATTCTTGTATTCCGCAGCAAAACTATTGTGGAGCTACACATATGGGAACGAAAAAGACTCAAAAAGACATGTTTTGTGAAGTGGAACTTATAGATGAAAGACTGTGTTTGTTTTTAATAATGTGTGTTGCTAGTTGCTAAGAATTGACAGTTATTATTTGTAGTATTTTCCTAGAGATAGCACCATATTTATCTATATGCAATATGTATAGGGAGTGCCAAGAAAATCTGTTGTTCTTTGACTGCTCTGCAGCCTGACATACAAATAATACATTTTAGTAGCAGATGGAACCTGAGGAAATGCAAATTTGATTTGGTATGGCCCTGCCTCATGCCATGGTGCAACTGTGTCTGCATCTTATGTTCTTTCTTCTAACATAGAATTGGAAGTGACAGCAATTTAAGTTATGAATTAAAACTTTATAGCTGGGAGGGACCTGTAACATGTTTTTCTCCAACCCAGTCGTTACATAATGCAGGGAGGTTTAACGATAGAGTTACACAATTCACGGTGACATACCTGGGACCAGAACCCAGGTTATCTTCTTTTCAGTAGCGAGAATTCACTTTTAGATTCCTCACAAAGTAGATATCTAAACAGGAGATAGAACAGTTACCTATTTAGACTTGGCATTCATCGAAGGAGTCATTGTTGGACCTAAGAGAGCGTAGAAACCGTCGTCTGTGAACAGGAGTTAATTACATTGATTAACTCTAACCAAGTTGTTTTTTTCACCAGGACCATTTCAAGAGACCACAATACCCAGGCAGCAGCTTCACATGGTGGCTTTTAAGGTCTAGAAAAACAACATGGTTAATATGTACAAATGTGATTTGCTTGATGTTTTGCTGAAGCTAATTGCAGCTACTGCAACAAGGCCTTTACAGTGCCCTGAAAACCCGATTAGTTTCATGAACTTCAGAATATATTAAGGGATAGTTTTAGAGAAAATTTTGAGCAAAGCATGACCTTCTGAAACACATGAGGGCTGGATTATAATATAGGATAGTAAATCTCAGCTCTGACAATCTAGATTCGTTTGTTTACTCCTGTGGTACGTTGACCAGTTTAGGAGTCAGACAACTTCAAGTCTGTTCTAGGTTTTAGAGTCTTTGTAAATTGGCCAGACAATTTCTTTTTTTTTTTTTTTTTTCTTCAAGACAGGGTCTCACTTTATCACCCAGGCTAGAGTGCAGTGGGTGAACAAGGCTCACTGCAGCCTTGACCTCCTGGGGTCAAGCGATTCTTCTGCCTCAGCACTCCAAGTAGATGGGACTGTAGGTACACACCACTATACCTGGCTATTTTTTTTTTTTTTTTGTAAAGATAGGGTTTTGCCATGTTGCCCAGACTGGTCTCAAACTCCTGAACTCCTGCGTCAGCATCCCAAAGTGCTGGGATTATGGGCATGAGCCACCGTGCCCGGCCAAGGAGAGACAGTTTAAAAATTTTTATTCATGCTACCTATTTTTACTTCAATTCAAACAACTAACAAGGTAAAGAAAAGGGAATAAATTGTTTGTCTAATTAGTCAGTTTATGCTTTAGCAGTTTGGAGGCAGAAATTCAGATTAGAGTCTGGGCATGGTAGCTCATGCCTGTAATCAATCCTAGTACTTTGGGAGGCCGAGGTGGGTGGATTGCTTGAGCCCAGGAGTTTGAGACCAGCCTGGGCAACATGGTGAAGCCTCGTCTCTACTAAAAACACAAAAATTAGCCGGGTGTGGTGGCATGCATCTATAATCCCAGCTACTCTGGAGGCTGAGGCACAAGAATCGCTTGAACCTAGGAGGCGGAGGTTGCAGTGAGCTGAGATTGTGCCACTGCACTCCAGCCTGGGCGACAGAGCGAGACTCCATCTCGAAAAAAAAGAAGTTTGGATTAGAGACAGTTATGTACAGGTATTTTTGTCAGCTCAGAACTACTTTCTAATTTATTGACAGCATTATTTACTCTCCCCTGTTGATGTGTTAGACTGGGAAGAAACAGAACGTGGTGTTTAAACCAGGAATTCTGGGCCAAGCACGGTGGCTCACACCTGTAATCTCAGCACTTTGGGAGGCAGAGATGGAAGGATCACTTGAGACCAGGAGTTTGAGACCAGCCTGGTCAACATGGCGAGACACCATCTCTAATTTTTTAAAAATAAATAAATAATTTTTTAAAAAAGCAGGAACTTTGGTGTTAGCAGTCTAGCCTTGTCACTGATTAGTTGTGTGACCTCTAAGAGTGAATTTCTTCATCTGTAAAATAGGGAAAATCGTAGTATTTACCTTGTTGTCTTTTTAAAATTTCTTTCTTTTTCTTTTTTTTGAGACTGAGTCTTGCTCTGTCACCCAGGCCGGAGTGCAGTCGTGTGACTCTCAGGTTCAAGTGATCCTCCTACCTCAGCCTCCCAAGCAGCTAGGATTACAGGCATGCTCCACCATGCCCAGCTAATGTTTTTGTATTTTTAGGAGAGACAGAGTTTTACTGTGTTGGCCAGGCTGGTCTCGAACTCCTGACCTCAAGCGATCCACCCACCTCAGCTTCCCCAAGTGCTGGGATTACAGGCGTGAGCCACTGCACCTGGCCTCCTTGTTGTCTTTGTGAGATTGCAGTGAGGAAAACATTTATCACAGGCTTGGCACATAATAGTCAATAAATGTTAGTAATTGTTATCTGTTTAATGCTGGTTTTCTTTCCATCTACTGTTTTTTTTTTTTTTTTTGAGGCAGGGTCTCACTCCGTTGCTCAGGCTGGAGCACAGTGACCCAATCTCGGCTCAGCTCACTGCAGCCTCGCCCTCCCCAGGCTCAGGTGATCCTGCCACCTCAGCCTCCGGTGTAGCTGGGACTATAGGCACCTGCCATCATGCCTGGATGATTTTTGTATTTTTTGTAGAGACGGGTTTTGGCCATGTTCCTGGTTTCAAACTCCTAAGCTCAAGTGATCTGCCTGCTTGAACCTTGGGCCTTGCAAAGTGCTGAGATTACAGGCATGAGCCACCTTGCCCAGCCTGTTGTTCTATCTGCTGTATCTTGTTGCATTCTGATTTAGATAAGTTTTTTGAAATTCAAATATGTAATCGCTAGTCTTTTTACCAGAATGAATTCCAAAGTGGACTCATCTTGAATTATCCTAAGAGAGTGCCATGTGCTTTTAGAATGGAGTGAGTTTCATGGTGGAATTTAAAAGGGAAATAGAATAGACAAAGCATACAGATTCCCAGCTCGTTATAAGGTGGATTTTATATTTTGTCATTATTTTTCATTCGAGTGCAAGTAACAAAGGCTAACAGCACATTTCCTGGCTCTGGGCTGCCATGTATTTAAGAATAACTTTTGTTTTAAATTGTCTCTACCTCTGTTCAGTGATGCTGTATGGAAAATGAGAACTATAGTTCAGTCAGTGGATTTTACTCACCTGGGGGTGAAAAAGATTCTTATGACATCAGATAAAGTCACTGACTTAATCTCATAGTCTTGAGAAAAGTATTTTCTTTTAAAATCAATGTAGGAATGAAAATTTCACTTATGACTGCTAATTTGCTTCTGTTTCACTAGAAAGCACTTTGATATTAGAAATCATTGTCTATCTCCCACACCCTTTAATGTACAGGGCTCATTAAACATTTATTACATGAGAAGAGGAATAATTTGGTATCATAATTCCTTTATACTGCAAATAAACATGGTGATCATTCAGAATTGTCTAGGATGTCCAAACAAGTATTACTACACATTTTTTTTCTTTTTTTTTTGAGATGGAGTTTCACTCTTGTTGCCCAGGCTGGAGTGCAATGGCACGATCTCAGTTCACTGCAACCTCTACTTCCTGGGTTCGAGCAATTCTCCTGCCTTAGACTCATGAGTAGCTGGGAATACGGGTGCCCGCCACCACACCTGGCTAATTTTTTGTATTTTTAGGAGAGATGGGGTTTCACCATGTTGGCCAGGCCGGTCTCGAACTCCTGATGTCAGGTGATCCACCCACCTCAGCCTCCCAAAGTACTGGGATTACAGGTGTGAGCCTCTGTGCCCGGCCTATTACCACAAAATTTTAAGTTGAATTCAAATGGTTTATAATTTCTTTAGAAAGTCATACAGCTGGAAACATTCTAAATGTCCAACAGTGGGGAATGGTTAATTAAATTCTATTGGTAAATTGTTAACTAACTTTATACATGCAATGTTATGCAGTCTTTACCACTGGTTTTTGAAGAACATTTTATGATATGGTTAATTGTTTTATAATAATTGAAGAAAGACTGTAAAATGGAAGGTGAAATAATAATTAAAGATAGTCATCACCAGAGCTAACAGTTTTGAGCACCCACGGTGAGCCAGTCACCATTGCTTTGCGTGGGCACCCTGAGGGATACGCTGAATTGTGTATGTGCAAAACAAGCTATAATGCACAGGAGGAGGAATTTCTGCTTAACTTTCCTGTTTAGTATAGTTAGTACTTTCTGTGTCTTTGAGCCACTGTATACTTGGCCTTTGGTAAATTTTCAGGCCAAATGTAGGAATCTGACTTTCAACTCCAGCCTCCTTGAGTAGAGGAGTGGGTAAGGTAAATCCAAGCAAAACTTAGCCTCTAGATCGAACCTCTGGTAATCAGATTTATCCATAGGACAACCAGATTTCTCATTTGTTTACAACTCATTGATATACTTTGGTTTTTCCTTGCTTTGAGCTTAGTTAGCTTGTGTGTTTGGGAGAGCAAACTTGCTTTATTTGCTGGCTTGCTTTGTGAAATATACATACAAACAGGTACAGAAAATGATTATTTACAGTTTAAAGAATAATAGCTTTGAACACCTCGGTACTAGCCACCCAGGTTAAGAAATAGAACATTACCAGTGCCTTAGAAACCCCCATGGATTGTCCCTTTCCTAGCAAATCTCCCTTCATTCCCACTGCCACTCAACAATTCTGGATATAGTATTAATCATTCCCTTGTTTTCTGTAAAGCTTTACTATCATTTTGTAGCTTTCTCTATAGTTTTGATTAGGATGCATTCATATATCAAGAATATAGGGCCACTCGAACACTTTCTGAATTTTTAACAGGATGAATTGGTATACATTTTTAAAATTGGAGTAGTAGTGTTTTGGCATGTATAACAAATCTTTATCTTTTAAAGATACATGCTGAGTAATAATGGATGAAATTAGGACTTCCGGGATTTTCTCGAAAATAATCTTGGGGAGGGAAGAAATAGGTAGGGATACAGATAAAATGCTGTGAATTGATAATCAGTGGGTGCATGAGGTTAATTATATTATTCTCTTTATTTTTGCATATGCTTGAAATTTTCCCTAATAAAAAATTAATAATATGTATTCTTATGACTTCAATTTTATACTCAATATTATTATGTTAAGATTAATCTACATTAATGTATGTGACTATAATTTCACTGCCACACTGTGTGCTTTCTCTGGTGCATAATATTCCAGTGCATAAAAAAACACTACAAGCTATTGATTCATTCTATATGACATTTGAGTTATAGGTTTTTTTGCTCTCATGAATAATAATAGTGTATAAAATGCTGTAGGTGTCTCATGGTGTACAAGAAGAGTTTCTCTAGGTGTACTTGCTGGGTCATGGGGAATGTGCATGTTCAACTTTACCAGGTAATGTCAAGCCTTTCTCTTATTAGCAGGGGAGGAGAGTTCACAGCCTGAAAAACACATAGCATTGAGCAATGTATTAGTTAAGGTAGAGGCTAAGATATTATAATAAAAAGAACTCCCCTAAACAGTAACTTTAAAACAGAGAGATTTTTTTCTTTCTCGGGTAACAGTCTGGATATGTCCAATCCAGGCCACCAGGATATCTTTGCCCCATTATTAAAGTTTCTTCCATCTTGTGGTTCTGCCATCACCTAGATAAATGAACTTGCCTACTCTTCGAAACCAGGTTTTAAGTATTTCAGTGTTTTCGCTTACAGGAAGGAAAATCAGCCTTAAGGAGCACATGTCCAAGGTTTTCAAACCCAGCCCTTAGTAGTACATATACTTTCCACTTATTTAACCAGCATGGCCACATCTTGCTGCAAGGGAAGCTGGGAAATGTAGTCTTTCTGGATGGCCGTGTTTCTAATTATAACTTGATGGTCGCAGCATGAAAGAACAGATTTTGGTAGACAAGCAGCAGTCACCATGAAGTTCTTTTTTTTTTTTTTTTTTTGGAGGGGAGAGTCTCACTCTATCAGCTAGGCTACGGTGCAGTGGCGCCATCTTTGCGGCTCACTGCTGCAACCTCCACCTCCCAGGTTCAGGTGATTCTCGTGCCTCAGCTTCCCAAGTAGCTGGGACTACAGGCATGCACCACCACCCCGGGCTAATTTTTGTATGTTTTAGTAGAGATGGGGTTTCACTATGTTGCCCAGGCTGGTCTTGAACTCCTGGGCTCTCAAGTGATCGCCTGCCTCGGCCTTCCAAAGTGCTAGGATTACAGGCGTGAGCCACTGTGCCTGGCCAGAATGATTTTCTCTTTTTATTTTTAATTTTTGTAGGTACGTAATAGGTCTGTATATCTTACTGATTTTTGAGTTTTGTTTTGTTTTAGTATGTTCGTGATGTTAATCTCCTGCCAGTTGTATCTGTTGCAAGTACCTGCTCCCAGTCTGTAGCTTGTGTTTTCACTTTTAAAAAGATCCTCTAGTCTGGGCGTGGTGGCTCATGCCTGTAATCCCAGCATATTGGGAGGCCAAGGCAGGCGGATCACCTGAGGTCAGGAGTTTGAGATCAGCCTGGCCAGCCTGGTGACACACCATCTCTACTAAAAATACAAAAATTAGCTGGGCATGGTGGCGGGTGCTGGTATTCCCAGCTACTTGGGAGGCTGAGGCAGGAGAATCATTTGAACCCAGGAGGCAGAGGTGAGCCAAAATCGCACCATTGCCCTCCAGCCTGGGTAACAAGAGTGAAACTCCATCTCTAAATAATAAATAAAATAAATAAATAAATAAAAAGATCCTCTTAATAAATAGAAGTTGTTCATTTTTAATTTGTTCACATGTATCAATTATTTATATTTGGTGTTTAAATAATCCTTCCCCACTCTAAAGTCAGGAAGGTATCTGTCTGTGTCATCTTCTAAATGCTTTAAAATTTTGCTTTCAGCATATATTTTTAATTCATCTGAAGTTTATTTTTTATATTTTGTGAGCTAGGGATTTTTTTAAAGTTCTTTTCGTATAAGTGACCTTTTTTGGGGTTCCATTTACTAATAGTCTTTTTAAAGAAATGATATGCTAGCTGCTTCTGTTTTGATGAAAGTTTCACATATACAGAACTGTATTTTTGGACACTGTGTCATGTTCCGTTGATTAATTTATTCTTGCACCAATAGCATAGTCACACTATCTTAACTACTATAGCTTTGTAATAAGTCTTTATGTCTGGTAAGCTAAATCTCCCCTCTTTCTTCTTTTTTCAGAAGTATCTTCTGATCATGCTCCTTTCTCTTCCAAATAAATTTTAGAATTAGTTTGCCTTCCATTGAAAACACATTGCCATTTTCATTGAAATTGCATGAAATTATAAATCAATTAGGGAAGAATTGGCATCTATATATTAGTTCTTCCTAGCTGTGAATATGAGTATTCCTTCACTTATTTAGTTGTTTTAAAATATCTTTGTGTAAAGTTTTATATTTTTGATGTTTTTGGTTAGATTTATATCAGGATGCTATTTTTATGACTAATATTCATGAGATCTCTTTCAAGATTGTTTTCTAGTTTCTGTTATGCAGAAATGCAATTTACCTTTTTTTTTTTTTTTTTTTTTGAGACGAAGTTTCACTTGCCCAGGCTGGAGTGCACTGGTGCGATCTCGGCTCACTGCAACCTCCGCCTCCCAGGTTCAAGCGATTTTCTTGCCTCAGCCTCCCAAGTAGCTGGGATTACAGGAATGCTCCACCATGCCTGGCTAATTTTGTATTTTTAGTAGAGACAGGATTTCTCCATGTTGGCGAGGCTGGTCTCAAACTCTCATCCTCAGATGATCTGCCTGCCTTGGCCTCCCAAAGTGCTGGGATTACAGGTGTGAGCCACCGTGCCTGGTCTGCAATTTACTCTTTTTTTTTTTTTTGAGATGAAGTCTTGCTCTGTCACCCAGGCTGGAGTGCAGTGGCATGATCTCAGCTCACTGCAACCTCTGCCTCCCACGTTTAAGCAATTTTCCTGCCTCAGCCTCCAAAGTAGCTGGTATTACAGGAGTGCACCACCATACCTGGCAATTTTTTTTCTATTTTTAGTAAAGACAGGGTTTCACCATGTTGGCCAGGCTGATCTCAAACTCCTGATATCAAGTGATCCTCCCGCCTTGGCCTCCCAAAGTACTGGGATTATAGGCATGAGCCACTGTGCCTGGCCGCAATTTACTTTTACATAGCCACTTTGCTAGCCTGTTATTTCAAAGAATTTGTTCCCTTTTTTGGTAAAAAAACACTCATTATTTATAAATAAAGATGATGTTATTTTCTCATTTATAAGCTCTATGGATTTATTTTTCTTGCATTTTTGTCTTAGGCAGAATTTCCAGTACAGAATTAGTGAAAGTGCCAACCTTGGCATTCTTGTTTTCCATTGAGAAAGGAATGCTTTCAAGCCTCTCCTCACTTGAAGAATGATGGTTGTTTTCAGTTTATTGTAGATACTCTTTAATAGGTAAAGTGCAAATCTTTTGTATTCTTTGTTTACTTGAGTTTTAATCATTAATAGGTGGTTGCATATTATCTTCTTTTTTTTTTGAATCTGTTGATACTATGCTTTTTCTTCTTTACTCTGTTAATGTGATGAGTAATATTTATAGATTTCCTAGTATTTAACTTTCTTTGCTTTAAGGCTATCTTCGTTGTATTTTGTGTGTGGTGTGTATGTATGTACGTATGTGTGTGTGTGTCTGTCTGTCTGTGTACACCATTGGATTCCGTTTGCTAATATCTAGTATTTTTGTCTTTAAATTCTTGGGGGAAAAACAGACCTATGGTTTTCCTTTTTAATAATGTCCTTGTCTCGTTTCCTATCTGTGTTTTTTTTGGAGGGGGGGTTGGGGAGATGGGGCTTTACTTTGTTGCCCAGGCTGGTCTTGAACTCCTGGACTCAGAGAATTCCTGGGCTCAAACAGTCCTCTTGCCTCGGCCTTTCAAAGTGCTGGGATTACAGGCATAGAGCCACCATGCCTGGCCACGAATCTAAGTTACACTAGCCTCACAGAGTGAGTGGGAGAGTATTGCTTCTCTATTTTGTGGAAGAGTTTGAAACTTTGAAATATTTCTTTCATAAAAAGTTGAGTAGAACTGTTTATCTGGGTCTAATTAGTTTCCTTGTGTGAAGAACTTTTTAATTGCTAATCAGTAGTTAATCATTTTCTTTATTAGTTATAGGATTATTTATGCTGTGTATTTCTTCTCATGTCAGTTTTTTGAGATGGAGTTTCACTCTTGTTGCCCAGGCTGGAGTGCAATGGCGCAATCTGCTCACTGCAACCTCCGCCTCCTGGATGCAAGCGATTCTCCTGCCTCAGCCTCCCAAGTAGCTGGGATTACAGGTGCCCGATACCATGCCCAGCTAATTTTTGTATTTTTAGTAGAGACGGGGTTTTGCCATGTGCTGGGCTGGTCTGGAACTCCCGACCTCAGGTGATCTGCCCGCCTTGGCCTCCTAAAGTGCTGGGATTACAGGCGTGAGCCACTGTGCCCGGCCAATAAATGATATTTTTCTAGAAATGTATTCATTCTGTATAAGATATAAAATGTATTAAAATAGTATTGATGATAGTATTCTCTTATTTTAAAAACATAGGCTGATCTGTATTGAATTTAAAATATATTATTTTAAAACACTTATTTTGGCTTTTCTTGCTAAATCTTAAAGTAGTTTGTCTTTTTTTTTTTTGGTGAGATGAAGTCTTACCCTGTCATCCAGGCTAAAGTTCAATGGCTCATTGCAACCGCCACCTCCCAGTTCAAGTGATTCTGGTGCCTCAGCTTCCCAAGTAGCTGGGATTACAGGTACGCACCACCACGCCTGCCTCTTGGCTAATTTTTGTATAATTAGTAGAGATGGGATTTCGCCATGTTGACCAGACTGGTCTTGAACTTGTGGCCTCAAATGATCCACTCACCTCAGCCTCCGAAAGTGCTGGGATTACAGGTGTGAACCTCTGCACCTGGCTAGTTTATCTGTTTCTGTTAGTTTTTCTTCTCTGTTTTGTGAATTTCTGCTCTTATCTTTACTATCATCATTTTTATTTTCATTTAATTTATTGTCCTTTACCTATTTTCTTAAGTTGAACACATAGCTCATTCTTTTTTTTTTATCCTTATTTTATAATATAAGCATTTAAGGTAATACAGTTATTTTCTATAATATAAATGCTATTACTAATATAAGTATTTAGAATGTAAGCCTCTTTTAAAATGTAACATTTCTAACATAAACACCTTTTCCTCTTTTTAACATCAGCATTAAATGGAATACAATTCCTTTTCTAATATAATCATTCTTTCTAATATCACTATTTCTTCTAATGTAAGCATTATCCTGAAGAAAGGCATCTTTTCTTCCCTAAGTAATATTCATAATAATTCTCCTTAAAGTACCACCTTTGCTGCATCTCACTAGTTTTGATATGTAAAGAATTATGTTCTAAAAATGTTTTCTTCTTCATAATAATTTCTTCTTTGACTCATGAAATACGTGTGTGTATATATATGGTATTTCCTTTTATTTTTCTAAGACGGGGTCTAACTGTGTTGCCCAGGCTAGTGTGCAATGGCATGATCTTGGTTCCCTGCAACTTCCACCTCCTGCGCTCAAGCAATCCTCCCACCTCAGCCTTCTGAGTAGGTTGCTGGGACCACAAGCATGCACCACCACACCTGGCTAATTTTTTGTATTTTTGGTAGAGACGGGGTTTCACCATGTTGCTCAGGCTTGTCTTGAACTCCTGAGCTCAAGCAATTTGCCTGCCTTGGACTCCCAAAGTGCTGGGGTTATAGGTGTGAGCCTCCGTGCCCAGCCTGTTATTTACATTTTTTAAGCAGATACTTAAGACTATTTTATTTTTTCCTCTTAATAGAATTACATTATGAAGTGAGAGTAATAGTGTTTGAAATTAGTTGGAGGTTGTTTCCTCTTTTTCTGTTTTTGCAGGAGTTCATGTTAGATTGGAATTATCTGACTCTTAAATGTTTAGTAGAACTCATCTGCCAAGTAATCTGGGTCTCACATTTTCATCAAGGAGAAGAAAATCTCATTGTGTTCAAATTTTCTGATTAACTAACATAAAATTGCTTACAGCATCCTTTTATCGTCTTAATCTCTGCATTATTTTCAGTTAGACCTCTTTTCTATTAATAACAAATGTCTGTGTATATCTTCTCTCTTTTTTCATTGATTGAGAAGTATAAGATAAACATAAGAAGTGTGTTTATTAGTCTTTTCAAATAACTAGGTTTTTGCTTTATTGATTTACTGTATTGTATTTTCTGTTTCATTGGTTTATCCTCTCTGTTATACTCTTTCTTTATTTCTCTCTCTCTCTCTTTTTTTTTTTTTTTAAAGAGAAAGGGTCTTGCTTTGTTGCCCAGGCTGGAGTGCAATGCTTTTCACAGGTTGTGATCATTGTACACTATAGCCTGGAACTCCTGGGCTCAAGTAATACTCTCACTTCAGCCTCCTGAGTAACTGGGAGTGCAGGCACAGACCGCCAAGCCTGGCCCTTTTACTTTTTTCCTGGGTCTTTATTTGCTGAACCTTTTTAAAGTTTGTATCTATTTTCTCAGTTATTATTTTTAAAGTTTTTTATTTATTTTCTCAGTTATTATTTTTCTTTTCCAATATAAAAATAAGAGGTTATAAAATTTCCTCTAAGTACTGCTTTACCTGCATTCTATAATTTTTCTTTTTTTAAAATAGAGACAGGGTTTCACTATGTTACCCAGGCTGGCCTTGAACTCCTGAGCTCAAGCAATCTGCCCAGCTCAGCCTCACAAAGGGCTGGGATTGTAGGCATATATATATATATATGTATTTTTTTTTTTTTTGGAGACAAAGTCTTGCTTTGTTGCCCAGGCTGGAGTGCAGTGATGCATTCTCAGCTCATTGCAACCTCTGCCTCCCAGGTTCAAGCGATTCTCATACCTCAGCCTCTGGAGTAGCTAGGATTGTAGGCACCCACCACCATACCCACCAATTTTAGTATTTTCGGTAGAGACAAAGTTGCACCATGTTAGCCAGGCTGGTGTTGAACTCCTGACGTCAAGTGATCCACCTGCCTCTGCCTCCCAAAGTGCTAGGATTACAGGCATGAACCACTGCACCCAGTCAGGCATAAATTTTTATATGTAGTGTTTTTATCTTTCAGCTCTGTGTATTTTCTAATTTCCATGATTAATGATCTGTTTAAAAATATGTTTTAGGCCAGGAGTGGTGGCTTATTCCTGTAATCCCAGCACTTTGGGAGACTGAGAGGGGTGAATTGCTTGAGTCCAGGAATTTGAAACCAGTCTGGGCAACATAGTGAGACACTGTCTCTATAAAAAATTAAAAAATTGGCCGGGCGCAGTGGCTCACGTCTGTAATCTCAGCACTTTGGGAAGATGAGGTGGCTGGATCACCTGGGGTCAGGAGTTCGAGACTGGCCGACATGGTAAACCCCGTCTCTACTAATAATACAAAAATTAGCCAGGTGTGGTGTCGCATGCCTGTAATCCCAGTTACTCAGGAGGCTGAGGCAGGAGAACTGCTTGAACCCAGGAGGAGGAAGTTGCAGTGAACCGAGATCGTGCCACTGCACTCCAGCCTGGGTGACGAGTGAAACTCCGTCTCAAAAAAAAAATTTTAAAATTAGATGGCCATGATGGTAGGTGCCTGTAGTCCCAGCTACTCAGGAGGGTGGTAAGGTGGGAGGATTGCTTGAGCCCAGGCAGTTGAAGCTGCAGTGAGCCGTGATTGTGCCAGCGTACTCCAGCCTGGGAGGCAGAGTGAGACCTTTTTTCCACACACACAGAAAAAGTTTTAAAATTTCCAAATATATACAGTAATTTAAATTACCTTTTTGTTTCTCATTTCTAAATTAATTGCACTATCATCATAGAACATGGTCAAATTTTTTTAAAAATTTTATTCCAGGTTTGATGTTAACACAGTTATGGTCTAATTTTACAGATATTTTGAAGTCTGATTTTTCTTGACCATGCTGTTTTAGATTATAAACCTCCATCTCCCTGGCCCATCCTATCTACCTTCCTGCGTTATGTCTCTCCAGAGCACTTACTGTCATTGGATCCATTTTATACTGATTTTATCTTGCTATGGGACCCTTAAAGTTCTTTACTTATGTGAAAGCTCAGTGATGTGGTTAAAAGTACATTTTAAAAATCCAGCATTATTTTATTTTTATTTTTATTTTTGAGACGGAATCATCCAGGCTTGAGTGCAGTGGCACGATCTTGGCTCACTGTAACCTCTGCAACTTCCGCCTCCCAGGTTTTAGCGATTCTCCTGCTTCAGCCTCAGAGTAGCTGGGATTACAGGTGAGCACCACCATGCCCGACTAATTTTTGTATTTTTGGTAGAGATGGGGTTTCACCATATTGGCCAGGCTGGTCTCGAACTCCTGACGTCAGGTGATCCACCCGCCTCAGCCTCCCAAAGTGCTCAGATTACAGGCATGAGCCACCATGCTGGGCCAAAATCCAGCATTTTAATTTCAACCAGAAGGATCATATGGGGTGTATCTATATTTACTATACTACAGGAAGTCAAAATCTAATATCCAGTTGTATTTTTTTTAGCTCATGAATAATTAGAACTATTTAAATTTATCCAGTATTTATTTTAGTATAGTTCAAGTTACTGTGAGAAGAGTAAGTCTTTGTTTTTTTTCCATAAAGAGAATTCCATGGCTCAGGTCCTTGCTATCTCGAATGACGTTTATAGTCCAAGAGCTGCACACTGAGGAGGATACACGTACAGGAGAGCAGAAAAATGTTGCACGAACGCTTTAGAGTTCTTCATATATAGGTTTGTGTCTGCATATGGAAGAATCCAGGATATATGGAAATGTGGGGGAAAATGTGTGGTGAGGATCAGTGAAAGGCTCTGATATGGGCAGAACAGAACACATAAGAATTTTTCTGAACAATCTGAGATGGTGTTGGGAAATCTCTGGGGTCTTGGTATTGCCGTTAGACAGTGTGGTCTTTCATTGCAGTGTGCAGATGGCAACATTCCTTGTAGAGCTGCTTCTACCAGTTTATCCCTTGTGATTCTTTCCTACTCCAAGGCTGGCTGTAGAGACCTATGACACTAGGCTCTGTGGGGGAGGTGCTACCCTGCAGGCTTTTTGGTGTCACAGCCAACTTGGCACAAGAAGAGCATTTACAAAGGTTCCAGCAGTTCTTAAAGCATTTGATGTCACAGTTCCTGGACTGTCATTTCTGACTCCCTTCTCAGTTGGTCTGTGGAAGACATATGGACTTTTGCCCTTCACTTGTATTATTCTGAAGGTGCGGCTTATGCAAACAGCTCCCTCTCACAGACCTCTAGCAATTAAGATAGAACAATGGTGTCTGCTTATCTTAAGTCAGACCTTTTTCACTTCTGAAGATATCCACATTTTAGTTTGGCCGTGAAATTAGCATGATTTCACCAGTGGAATTCAGCTTTGGAACAGTATTTACCAAGGAGAAGGAGTAGGAAGACATTCGTTCGCTCATCTTGTTTTACATGTGTAATGGCACTGTGTGTTGTCTTTTGGTGTCTTCTCAATGCCATTCACAAAGTTTTCTTTGAAAGTGATGGCTTTATCCTTCTGCTCATATTGATTACCACAGTTCGAGTACCATTCAGTCAAATTATAATCCTCAAGCACCAGGGGAAATTCCAGAACTCAGTGAACGAGAGGTTGGATCATTGTTGCAGGACTGCGTTCTGCCCATTCCCCGTTGGTAGAGGAGAAGTAGGGAAAAACAGCACCTTTTTAGAAACTTGCACTAGAAAAGGCAAGAACTGTTTTCTTTGGCTGACCCTAGGGCTTGATTAATTTGCTCACCATTTCTTTGGCTGTGAAAAGTTTTCCTTTTATTTACATCATGACAGACAGTGGAAACATTGCTTGATAATGTTTCGGCACAGAAAGCTGGTAGGTTTTGAGAATTTAGAAGAGAATTTAGAAGAGAAAATTTTGTGTTCCTTAGAAAAGAGTTTTCTGAGTACAGTATTACAAAAAAGAAATGAATGCCTTTTCAAATGGTTGCTCTTTTTTTTTTTTTTTTTTTTGAGACAGTGTCTTACCTTATTGCCCAGGCTGGAGTGCGGTGGCATGATCTAGGTTCACTGCAACCTCCGCTTCCTGGGTTCAAGGAATTCTCATGCCTCAGCCTCCCGAGTAGCTGCGATGACAGGCATGTGCTGCCATACCTGCCAAATTTTGTGTCTTTAGTAGAGATGGGGTTTCACCGTGTTGGCCAAGCTGGTCTCGAACTCCTAGCCTTAAGGCCTTGGCCTCCCAAAGTGCTGGGATTATAGGCGTGAGCCACCGCACCCGACCACAGTTGCTCCATTTTTTACTGAACTTCTGTTGCACTTGTATTGACAGTGTTTATGGGAACTCTCAAATGTGTCACCAAAAATCTATATTTGAAAGATTTCCAGACTGTATTATTCTAGAGCTAAGAGTTTTAATTATACACATCTATCTGTATTGTTAAAAGAAAAAGTTTAAACAAATTAAATTTAACAGTGTTTAATTGAGCAAAGAACAATTTGTGATTTGGGTTGCCTCCCAAGCCAGAGTAATAAGCTCAGAGAGACTCCAGTGCAGCCACATGGTGGAAGATTTATGGACAGAAAAGGGAAAGTGATGTATAGAAAACGGAAGTGAGGTACAGAAACAGGTGGATTGGTTATAGCTTGGCATTTGCCTTATTTGAATATAGTTTGAACCCCTGGCCACCTTTAATTGGCCAAAATTTGGTGATTGGCACAAGAGTAGGTTATAGTCTGTTTATATTTCCAGTAAAGTTTCAGTTTTCTATGTCCAGAGAAACCTTTATGCTAAACTTAAAATATATGAGAAGGCAGCTTTAGGTTAAACTTAATGTAACAATATTCTCCAAATACCTAATCTATGAATAAGTATCTTCTTTGAAGACGGGAACTGTACTTCAGGTTCTTTTCTGTTTAGCATCTAATTCCAAGATTTCTTCCAGCAATCTTGGAATTACGTTGTAAAATAATGTACAGAAAGCCTTGTGCATTGTGAAACAAAAATTTTATTATAATTGTGGTTATTCATCTTTTGGATATTTCACAGTCTCATAATACCACGCCCCATTTTCAGATACCATACGATGCTCTGAAATAAGCACACTCATGTAGATTTGTATACGTCTCACGTAACCTAGTAGTTTGTAGCATGGCCTCAGGAGTCAAACTGCTAGGCTCTACATCACCCAGCTCAGCTACTTGCTGGCAGTTTAACTATGGGCAAATTAGTTAATCTCACTCTGCCTTACTTTCCTTGCCATTAAAATAGTGATAATGACAGTACCCATTTCAGAGCATTGCTGAGACAAGTAAAGTGTTGAACTGTCTGTCACGTGGAATGCTCAAAATATGTGAATGTATTACCACTTTTATAAACTCTGGCCTTGAAAGCAATAATAATAAATGTTAGGTTGCAAAAGACTTAGTAGCCAAGGGGAGCCTAAGGAGTAAATGGGGACTAAACATAACATGGTGTCTAGATAGGATCCTGCAACAGGAAAAGAACATTAGGTAAAAACAAAGGAAATCCAAATAAACAATCAACTTTAGTGAATTCGAAAAAATTGTTAGCCTGGGAAAATAAAACGTTTTCTGTTTAAAAAAAAATTCCACTCATATAACTTTATATAAAAAAATCAACTTGTTGGCTAAAATAGAGATTGATAAGGCAGAAAATGAAAGTTCTCATTTTTCCAAAGATAACTACTCTTAATGGTTCAGAGTATTACATACAGAGTATTACATGCAAAAGTAATTGCACTTTTGCACCATGAATTTTAAATCATTTTTATTAGGCTCAAACACATTTTTATTAATCAAAATAGGAACCATTATAATCAACACATTTTTGCCAATGAGAAATAAGTTTGTTTATTCCTATAGAGTAAAAATCTATGGGCCGGGCATGGTGACTCACTCCTGTAATCCCAGCACTTTGGGAGGCTGAGGCGGGCGGATCACAGGGAGGATCACATGAGGTCAGGAGTTCAAGACCAGCCTGGCCAACATGACGAAACCCCGTCTCTACTAAAAATACAAAAATTAGCTGGGCATGGTGGTGGGTGCCTGTAATCATAGCTACTTGGGAGGCTAAGGCAGGAGAATCGCTTGAACCCAGGAGGCGGAGGTTGCAGTGAGCCGAGATCCTGCCACTGTACTCCAGCCTGGGCAATAGAACGAGATTCAGTCCCCCCACCCCCACCAAAAATAATCTGTGCTTCATGATTCAACAAATTCTTGAAAAGCATTTGCTGCATTCTGCTGGTTGTGGAAGTGTTTTCCCTGCAAAAAATCATTGAGATGCTTGAAGAAGTGGCAGGCAATTGGCGAGAGGTCAGGTGAATATGGTGGATAAGGCAAAACTTTGTAACCCAATCCCTTCAACTGTTGAAGCGTTGGTCGTGCGAAGTTCCTTTGGCCATTGTCATGGAGAAGAATTGGGCCTTTCCTATTGACCAATGCTGGCTGCAGGTGTTGCAGTTTTCGGTGCATCTCATCCATTTGCTGAGCATACTTCTCAGATGTAATGGTGTTCCTGGGATTCGGAAAGCTATAGTGGATCAAACCGGCAGCAGACCACCAAAGGATAACCATGACCAGTGCTGGTCAGCAACGTGTTTGTTACCAGTCTATGAGGAGATAAGGTAAATCATGACATTTCTTTCTTTCTTTCTTTCTTTTTTTTTTTTTTTTTTTGAGACAGGCTCTCACTCTGTCACCCAGGCTAGAGTACAGTGGCACACTCATGGCTCACTGCAGCCTCAATCTCCTGGACTCAACTGATCCTCCCACCTCGGCCTCCTGAGTAGCTGGTACTACAGATGTTCATCACTATGCCCAGCTCATTTTTGTATTTTGCCATGTTGCCCAGGGTGGTCTCGAACTCCTGGACTTAAGCAATGCTCTTAACCTTGGCCTTACAAAGTTCCGGGATTACAAGCGGGAGCCACCAAGCCTGGCCTCCACACTGCTTTCTTTATTCAGAAAATCTTCCTACTAAACTAAACAGTGGTTAGTGATGTAATGCTTTAGAGTCTAGCCTAAGCTCCCTATCTCATTGTGGATCTGAAATGCACAGTTTGCTGACCTTCATCTGAGTAGTGCTAATCTGCACCATGCCATATAAACATATAAAGAGTTGCCTTATCCCTTTAAGAGTTATTGATATTGGGCTGGGCGCGGTGGCTCACGCCTGTAATCCCAGCACTTTGGGAGGCCGAGACGGGCGGATCACGAGATCAGGAGATCGAGACCATCCTGGCTAACACGGTGAAACCGTCTCTACTAAAAATACAAAAATTAGCTGGTCGTGGTGGCGGATGCCTGTGGTCCCAGCTACACGGGAGGCTGAGGCAGGATAATGGCGTGAACCCGGGAGGCGGAGCTTGCAGTGAGTGGAGATGCGACAGAGCGAGACTCCGTCTCAAAAAAAAAAAAAAAAAAAAATGAGTTATTGATATTACTTGTTTTTCTTTTTTGATCTAGAAACAAGATTGTCTTTCAAATGGAATAGTGGTGGCCTTTACCAATAGCCACCTCTGTTCTTTTATCTGTGTCAGTTTCAGTGATTGAACTTCATTTAAAGAGTCAACACAGTGTAGAGGTTGAGACCTTGGATAAAGCCAATTCAAATTATGGCTACTCTGGAACCTCAACTTTTTAATCTGAAAAATGGATGTGATGAATCAGTCTTATAAGATGAATCTATCTTATAAGATTATTGTGAGGCTTAATGATTAAATGAGATAATACCTTCAAAGAGCTTAACACTTTTTTTTGGCATGTAGTGAGGGCTCAATAACAATGAGTTCCCATAATAATATTATTTACTACTACCAGCTATGGTCTTAATTAGTGACATTTAAAAAAAAATAATTTAAAACTCACTCATCTCCAAAGAAGTTGAAATTACGTAACAGATTAAAACATTGCAAAGCAAACACTAAAAAAATGCGGATGTTAATGGTGCTTTAGAAAAGCAGGGAGCTATTTATCACCAGAAGCTATTCTTTACCCAATGTTAAAAAGTGTTGTGTTGTTAGGCTTCCTATAACATTTGGCTACAAAGAGACATTTTATTACAATTTCTTACATCATCATTAAGAGAATCTAAAGGGCTAATAAATTCTATTTTCATATATATATATTTTACTTTTTGAGATAGAGTTTCACTCTGTGGCTCAGGCTGAAGTGCACTGGCACAATCTCGGCTCACTGCCACCTCTGCCTCCCGGTTTCAAGCGATTCTCCTGCCTCAGCCTCCCAGGTAGATGGGATTACAGGCATTCACCACCACACCCAGCTAATTTTTTGTATTTTTAGTAGAGACGGGGTCTCACCAGGTTGGCTAGCCTGATGTCAAACTCCTGACTTCAGGTGATCTGCCTGCCTCAGCCTCCCAAAGTGTTGGGCTTACAGACGTGAACCACCGTGCGCGGCTGTCTATCTATTTTTACAGGCTTTTGCTCTGTTGCCCAGGCTAGAGTTCAGTGGCATAATCTCAGCTCACTGCAGCCTTGACTTCTTGGGCTCAGGTGAGCCTCCCACCTCAGCCTCCCAAGTAGCTGAGCACACCAGCAAACCTGGCTAATTTTTTTGTAGAGATGGATGGGGTTTTGCTATGTTTCCCAGGCTGGCCTTGAACTCCTTGTTTCAAGCGATATGCCAGCCTTGGCCTCCAAAAGTGCTAGGAGTACAGCCACGAGCCACTGCGCCTGGCCTGAATTCTATTTTCTATGTGCAGTGGGGAAGTACTATTTTAATAGGGGGAGAGGTAATATTTTTATAAGGAGACCACTCTCATCATAAGATCTGCAAGTGTCTCCTTAACTTTTATATGGTATCAGTAGTTCTAAAAGGTCAGACCACTTTCTGACCTTATTCACTATGCCATTAAAGTCGTTATAATTTGATTGTCTCCTTAATGGTGACTCAGAAGAAAGCTTGGGTTTATACTGATACTTGTAATCGAATCCAAAATGCCTGAAATCCTGTATGAAAGTTTACTATTAGGTTGGTGCAAAAGTAATGGCAAAAACTGAGATTACTTTTGGATCAACCTAGTCGATACAATATGACTGTTGCCTGGGGTTATGGTTAATGTCTTAGTAACAGCGGCTTGCATTCACAGTGTGTTCTTTTTTAAGGGAGGTCATATTGGTGTCACACTACAGATAGGGAAAAAGAAACTCAAAACTTAGAAACTTGAGATCTTTTTCCCAAGATCACATAGCTGGTAAGTGGTGGCGCCACCAGGGTCCAAACCGGTGCTGCAACCATCCTGCAGCGCTCCATCAGGATGCCACCTTAAAAAAGGTTAAATGCTTACATGGCATGCCATTCATTCCATTTAAACTTCCAAAAAACTAGGAAGAATGATTGCCATCTTTGACCTAGTAGGGTTTATAAGTTCAGATAAAAGTCTGTATCTTTTTGTTATTGTTGTTCAACAATTATGTGCTAACAGAAGATTGTTGTTTTATTATTACCTCAATGGATTATTTGATGAGGAAACTCGTGATGGAGCTGCCTCTTTATAGGCATTAGAAAAAGTGGTTTGAGTAGAACTTGCCTGTAGAGAAGAAATACATCTAAAAAGAAAAAAAAGTAAAAGAAAAAAAAGAAAAGGCAGTTTGGGGAGAAATATTTTTTAAAATCCTAAATTGGAATGAATACTCTTGCTAAAATCCTGTGCCCTGTTCCTAGGGATTATAAGAATCACTGCCTCAGCTCCTTGTTACTTCCATCACATGGATAATAAGAGTCACTGCCTCGGCTCCTTGTTACTTCCAATACAAGGCTTTGCTAGTTTCCACATGAAGAGGTTTCTCCCTATCTTTTTTTTTTTTTTTTTTTTTTTTTTTTTTTTTTTGAGAAAGAGTCTTACTCTGTCGCCCAGGCTGGAGTGCGATGGTGCGATCTCTTCTCTCACTGCAACCTCCGCTTCTGGGGTTCAAATGATTCTCCTGCCTCAACCTCCTGAGTAGCTGGGACTACAGGCGTGCGTCACCATGCCCAACTAATTTTTGTATTTTTAGTAGAGATGGAGGTTTTCCATGTTGGTCAGGCTTGTCTTGAACTCCTGAGCTCAAGCAATCCACCTGCCTCAGCCTCCCAAAGTGCTGGGATTAGGGATTATAGGAGTGAGCCACCTCTCCCTGCCTTCCAGCTTGATTTTCTTGGGAAAGAAGTTGTATCTCTTGAGCTTCTATCTCTTCTCTTGATTTTATTTAAGTGTTCACCCTTTGTTGTTGGTCCTCTCTGAGTGGTGCTAGGAATTCTGGTAGAACCACTTGACACAGGCCCCACCTCAAGCCCCCAAATTTGCATTTGTAACAAGTTACTAGGTGAGACTGATGCTGTAGGTCAACAACCACACTTGACCACACTTCGGGAACTACTGCTGTAAAAAGCAAGCGATTTTGTAACTTTCTTAAGTTAGCCAATTTAAATGCTAATCTTCCTCCCGATTTCCCAAAGATCTTTTACCTTTCTTACAATTGCTCTCAATGGACATCAGATCATGGCTATTTAAACTAAGATTCTAGAAAATGTGTGTAGCTCCTTGCTTTTTGCTTCGCCATTTTTCCTTCATTTTCATATTTTGTTCCCTTCCCAAATTGTAAAGCGCCTTTTCATGCCACACCTGGGTAAATTGAAATCTAAAGTGGGAGCCTGATGAGCCCTTAAGGATTAATGGTTCAAGTTCCCTGCAAATCTGCATGTGCTTTTGAACAAAGGAAAAAGAACACAGGGCAATGTCACCCTTCTTAGGGCTTCGCTAGTGCATTTCAGTTTTCTGCAATTACCACCAGCTCTTAGGACAGTCATCACATTTGACACCTGACTCTAGAACAACTGAAGTACAGGTTTTTTGTAGGTTATGGCTCATGCAAGTTAGCGTGAGGTTGGGAGTTTTTCTTTTCTTTCTTTCTTTCTTTCTTTTTTTTTTTTTTTGGTGTAAGAATATCACTGTATTTATTTTCCTACAGGTAATTTTTCTATGGCTTCAACATTTTGTCTTCAAAATTAAAAGAAAAATATTCCAAAGTTTAGAACTGGATCACTTGGTCCTTTCTCATCTTATCTTCTCCTAATTCAAAATGCTTGCATCTCTTAATGGCCAGTATCCTCTTGGATCTGCAGTTAGGCTCAACACAGTCCAGCCTAATTGGCACAATCTTCTTTGTGGTCTTAGCCTTCCAGAAAATTGGCTTTGTCTGCCCACCATAGCCACTCTGATTCTGATCATAGCGCCTCTTTCCCTGGGCATACAAGGAATCCTTGCCCTTCTTATAGTGTGTCACTTTGTGAGGCTGATGCTTGCCACACTTCTTACGGAAGGTTCTTCGGGGTTAGGTACATTGACCATCTTTGCAGCAGGGCTGTTCTGTCTATATGATGAAAACAAGAAATAGCAACCGAGACCCTCGCCTTGTACAGCTCTCGTCTAACCGGGAGTTTTTCTTTAAATAGAACATTTCGTTATGTTTCATGAGAGCACCTGTTTGATTGTTTTCGTACCCTAGTCTACTGGCAATTTATGAAATTGCTTTAACATTAGTTATATGGCAACTACAACTTACGTGAGAGGTAGGATCTCAAGTCAGACAATAAGGAGAAAACATTTTGTAAAATTACCCTTGAAAATCCCCAAGTCACTAAGAAGTGCATCCATGAAAGCTCTGAAGCCAGAAATTGATTTAAATTTCTCTTTGCTTATGGGCTACGACCCCACACTTGCCTGTGGCCACAGTCTAGTTGAAAGAGGGAAAAGATGTTAGGGAAAATAGGATTTTGTCCTTTCTCCTTTCTTCCCTTCCAAGTAAACATAGACACGTGGTTCAACTCCAATAGATTTAATGTACTGTGACTCCATTATATTGTTAAGATAATTGAAGTATTTGATTCTGGGTCACTGGTTTACATTCATTTACTGTCATGCTGGAATTAAGTATCGTAAGTTCACTCATTCAACAAACAGCTATTGAATATCTTTATAGATTTATCAAGGACAGGAATTTGTTTTTTTATTGGGACCCTTTTTTGTCTTATAGTAGTCAGTCAGGCAGTGTTTGTTGAATGAAAAGTGAAACACAGTCCGTGTCTTTTTGTGGTTTGTATTCTGGTTTTAAGGTGGAAAAGTAAACAAAGATTTGCCATAGAGTCTATTAGAGATATCTTAATTTATGGGAATATTGTGGAGGAAGAAGTTCATTCTGCCTGGGAGAGTACAATACAAACTCATGAGGGAGACATCTGGGCTAGACCTTGATGGATGAGGAGTTCTCTAGGAAAGGAGGGGCATTCCAGGTAGAGGAAAGTCTCCTCAAATGATTCTAACATATTTCCTTCTTAACAATCATGAGCTTAGTGTTTTAAGTGCCTTGAGCAGAGTAGTAAGAGATGAGAATAACAGGTAACGCTAATAATAGCTAATAGCTATTGGGCATACAGTTTATGCCAGGCAGTGTAAGTGAATTTTACATTTTGCTTAAATCTCACAAGAAATATGTGAGGTACACACTGCTAACCCCATTATCCCATTTGCTAGATTAGAAAACTGGGGAAAGTTGGCCGGGTGCGGTGGCTCACACCTGTAATCCCAGCACTTTGGGAGGCCAAGGCGGGTGGATCACCTGCGGTCAGGAGCTCAAGACCAGTCTGACTGACGTGGTGAAACCTCATCTCTATTAAAAATACAAAAAAATTAGCTGGGTGTGGTGGTGCATGCCTGTAATCCCAGCTAGTTAGGAGGCTGAGGCAGGAGAATTGCTTGAACTCAGGAGGCAGAAGTTGCAGTGAGCTGAGATTGAGCCATTGCACTCTAGCCTGGGTATCAAGAGCGAAAATCCATCGCAAAAAAACAAGAAAATGGAAACAGTTGAATTTACCAGAGATGACATAGCCAGTAAAATGACATCTATTATGTTATATAAGCCTTGGCTGAATGCCATATAAACAGTTAGATTTTGTTGTATTTTTTTAAATTTTTTGAGATGGAGTCTCACCTGTTGCCCAGGCTGGAGTACAGTGGTGCAATCTCAGCTCACTACAGCCTCAGCTTGCAGGGTTCAAGTGATTCTCCTGCCTTAGCCTCCCGAGTAGCTGGGACTACAGGTGCCTGCCACCACGCCCAGCTAATTTTTTGTATTTTTAGTAGAGATGGGGTTTCACTGTGTTAGCCAGGGTGGTCTCGATCTCCTGACCTCGTGATCCACCCGCCTCGGCCTCCCAAAGTGCTGGGATTACAGGTGTGAGCCATGTGCCCGGCCAAACAGTTAGATTTTGTGTACGGTAGGGAGCTATTGAAAGTGATAAGGTCAAACGTGAGCATGAAAGATAGACTGGAAAACACTGAGTGGAGGGAGGCCAGTTTAAAGGTCTCCTTGTACTCTTTAGTAGCATGCTGAAGGCCTCAGTTTCATCTTAACCTTGAGAGATATGAAGGAGATATGAAAGGTGGAATCAGGAGGACTTCACCGCTCATGGGAGGAAGAAGTGACTGATCTATCAGGTTTACAAAGTAGAGATTAAGACACACAGTGCTGTACTGGAAGAAAATGTCATCTTCTTTATTGTCTCCTTTTATGTTTTATTGTATATGTAATACCTAAATATATTCACAGAATAGCACACATGCATAATCTATAAATGTGGAAATAGACACACATTGAGATAATGCTCTTTTTTTATGGGGTCTATCACAAAAATGTTTGGGGTTGCTGGGCACGGTTACTCGCATTTGTAATCTCAGCTACTCAGAAGGCTAAGGTGAGAGGACCACTTGAGCCTAGGAGATCTAGGCTATAATGAATTATGATTGAACCACTGCACTTCAGCCTGGGTGACAGAGTGAGACCCTGTCTCTTAAAAAAAAAAAAAAAAAAAGGCTTGAAGACTACTGATTCAAGCATATTTAAGAGATGAACCACCGCTCAGAGGTAAGTAAACCACTGGGGCAAGAAAGACTGAAGAGGTGAAGTGAGAAGATGATTACCTGAACTTTTACATCTCCAGGTGATCAAAGTTCTTTCTCTTTTGAACCATAGGTTTTTTGCATTTCTGAATAATCCAAAACATTTTTATTTATTATTGTTTATTTGTTGATTTATTTTTGCGATGGAGCCTTGCTCTGTCACCCAGTCTGGAGTGCAGTGGTGTGATCTCGGCTCACTACAACCTCCACCTTCCCGGTTCAAGCAATTCTCCTGCCTCAGCCTCCCGAGTCGCTGGGACCACAGACGTGCGGCACTACACCTGGCTAACTTCTTGTATTTTTGGTAGAGACAGCATTTCACCATGTTGGCCAGGCTGGTCTTGAACTTCTGACCTCAAGCAATTCGCCCACCTCGGCTTCCCAAAATGCTGGGATTACAGGTGTGAGCCACCGTGCCCGGCCCCAAAACATTTTTAAAGTCAGGATAAAGGTACTAAAGGGAAAAAGGTATTCCTTCCCTGTGGGAAAGATTCTGTTCAATCTGTTTTTGGCCTTGGAAAAATGTTAGAAGTAGAATGGACATTAATATCATCTAATCCAACTTCTCTCTACCCATCCGGAATCTCAGACAAGTAGTAATAGGGCTTTTGCTTGAATTCTTTAAAGGGTAGGCAGCCCAGCCCTTCACAAGGAAGTTTGAACAGGTGAATTGGTAGAGTTCTTCCTTTTACAAGGCATAATTTGCTTCCTCATTTGCAACTTTTATATATTTCTTCCCCTTTAAAAAGTTACAGAACCAGTAACACTATACATGGTGCTGTACAGTTGTCCAAAGCACACTTGTACATGCACAGACAACACTTGATTCTCCCAACTCTTTTATGGAGTGGGCGGGCATGTTTGTTCTGATTAAATAAATGAGGCAGGCCAGGCGTGGTGGCTCATGCCTGAAATCCCAGCACTCTGGGAGGCTGAGGTGGGTGGATCATTTGAGGTCAGGAGTTCAAGACCAGCTTGGCCAACATGGCGAAAACCCATCTCCTAAAAATACAAAATTAGCCAGGCGTGGTGGCGTATGCCCATAATCCCAGCTACTTGGGAGGCTGAGGCAGGAGAATTGCTTGAACCCGGGAAGTGGAGGCTGCAGTGAGCCAAGATCGTGCCCTTGTACTCTGGCCTGGGCAACAGGCTCCTCTATAACTCAGGAATCAGAGCACTGTTTGTGGGATTAAATTAGGTAACTCTTGGAAAGTTGTAAAAGCGTGGCTTAGATTTAGATGTGCAACAAATGTAATTTTCTTACTTTTCCTATCCTGGCTAATAAATTTAAAAGATTTTCAATGGCATGTTTAACTTTGTTAAATTTTCAGTTGGGGGTTCAGTTCCATCATATCAGCCACTGCAGTTTACTTTAGAACTTACTTCTGTCATTTGTCTTTTTTTTGAGACAAAATCTCACTCTGTTGGCCAGGCTAGAGTGCAGTGGCACAATCACGGCTCACTGCAGCCTTGAGCTCCCAGGCTCAAGAGATACTCCCACTTCGCCTTCCTGAGTAGCTGGGACTACAGGCATGAACCACCAGGCCTGGCTAATTTTATTATTTTTATTTTTTTCTAAAGATAGGATCTTGCTTTGTTCCCTGGCCTTCATTTGTCATTTTAGTTATAATAATCATTAATGCTATCTTGATTTTCAGAAGGTGAGAAATTTGATTATTTAAAAAGTTATGAAAAGATGCCTTATCAGAAAGGGATTTAAGTGATTTCTAGTTTGAGAAAATTGACTCTTTTTAAAACATTTTATTTTATATGACGTGAAATGGGTTACCTGACTGCATTGCAGGCACATTGTTACTAAGTGGGAAGGAATGGGGCTAGGTGTTTCTTTTCATTTGGAATGTTCCCTTCATGGGAACATTGACTTCATGGAGTCAGTTGTGTGATAAATACTTATATATTTCTTTGGAATTAAGTGTTTGAAGAAGAAGGATCAGTTCCATTGGAATCTCTTTTATCTTTTTGCTCTTCTCATACTGTCTGTAGAGAAGTAGTATTTTATTTTTACTGAGAAATCTGCCACTTTCAGGGGTTTTACATCTTGATAGACATGAATGCCCTTTAACCCTTGCTAGCTAATGCAAGTGTATGTTTAGCCTGCCAAACCGTGAGCATTCTGAGGACTGGGATCCAGTCTGAATTCTCCCTGTATTACTGGCACATGACACAGTTCCTGGCACTTAGAATGAAATGCTAACTCTGTTGACTGAAGGAAATGTTAGTTATCACTGTATCCATTGATATGTAGTGAATGCAGACTAATTAATAAATGTTGGGAGTTCACTGCTGTATCTTCTAGGTAGAAAAATACATTTCAGATAAAACATATACATTCAGGAAAAAGAATTTTCTTCACAAATATACAGAATTCTGTTGAGTGCCTTTCTCTATATAGGAACAGTGAAAATGTAGGAAATGCTTTATCATCTGTAATTGTTCTTTGGACTAACCTAGAATTTTTCCCCTGAAGAATGCATATATTCACTTGTCCCCTAACTCTTTGGTAATGGGCATGATGCCAGGGTCCCTGACTGAACTCACTGAGTCCAGGGTACATGTGAGATGTCAGTGTCCAGAATACCAGTCCTAGAGGTTTTAACTTTTAGCTAACAGTGGATAGCCATATGTGCACGTGTGTGTGTGTGTGTGTGTGTGTATGGAGGCATGTGTTTGTGTGTTTTAAGCTCTTTGAATTCTTCGAGTTTAATCCAGTATCATATTTCTCCAAAGATGAAATATTTTCCCATTTCTTGTTTATAATTTTTTTTCCCAGTAAGTTCAGCTGTGCAAGGAGTCCATTATCTGTTGTATCAATTTTCTAGAAATTTCTTGGGCTCTTGAGGGACAAGCTGGGAAGAATTCAAGGCCAGACACGGTGTGGTGAAAGTATCCCCGGTTATGACTCTAGAGATTTTTTGGAAAGTAGTAGTAAATCATTTAATCATTTGGGAATGATGGATCGTGCATTCTGTGTGTTCCCTCTCTCCATGGTGAAGTTGTTTGTATACATAGCTTTTGCCATGGTCAGCTCCTCTCTGATAAAATGCTCCTCTTCATTTTATTTCATTTGAGTCACTTTCTCAGTCAGTATGTTTTGTATGCCAAATTACAGATCTTTCCATTTTCTTCTACCATTTTGGCATTTAGATGCCTCGACACAAATTTAATCTGAGAAAAAACATCCTAATGTCCTGACTTCTTGTGGGAAGTATTTGCATTAAGGAACTTCAGTTTTACTCCCTTTTTCTTAAATTCTAGAGTCTGATGTTTGCCACTTAAAGTTTTCTAAATCTAATTCCTGTTTGATGTAAACTGTCATCTCCTTCTCCTCCTTCTCCTCCTGCTCCTCCTCCTCCTCCTCTTCCTCCTCCTCCTCCTCTTCCTCCACCTCCTTCTCTTCCTCCTCCTCCCTCTGTAACCCTGGCTGGAGTGCAGTGCCTCAATCTTGGCTCACTGCAACCTCCCCCTTCCGGGCTCAGGCAGTTCTGTTGCCTCAGCCTCCCGAGTAGCTGGGATTAGAGGCATGCGCCACCATGCCTGGCTAATTATGTATTTTTAGTAGAGACAGAGTTTTGCCATGTTGGCCAGGCTGGTGTCGAACTCCTGATCTCAGGTGATCCGCCCTCGATCGCCTCGGCCTCCCAAAGTGCTGGGATTACAGGTATGAGCCACCACACCCAGCCAAACTGTCTTCTTTAAAAAAATATGTCCCTGTCATATTGTCAATATGTTCCTCATAGCTAAGGAATCTTTGCTGCATAAGTTGATCACACACAATGAGATACAATTTTACTTTTCAGTTGGAATTTTTAGGATAATACTTTATGAAGTTGAGGGTATGGTATGATAAACATAATTTCTCACTAGGAGTGGGAGTGAAAATTGATACAGTCTTTCTGCAGTGCAATTTGGCTCTGTAATCTTACTTTTTTTTTGAGACGGAGTTTCACTTTTGTTGCCCAGGCTGGAGTGCAATGGTGCAATCTCAACTCACTGCAACCTCCGCCTCCTGGGTTCAAGCGATTCTCCTGCCTCAGCCTCCCGAGTAGCTGGGATTGCAGGCATGTGCCACCAAGCCCGGCTATTTGTGTGTTTTTAGTAGAGATGGGGTTTCTCCATGTTGATCAGGCTGGTCTCAAACTCCCGACCTCAGGTGATCTGCCTACCTGGCCTCCCAAAGGGCTGGGGTTACAGGCGTAAGCCACTGTGCCTGGCCTGTAATCTTGCTTTTACAAATCTCTCCAGAGAAAATAATCAGAGATGAGGACGAATATTATGTGTAAGAATGGTTGGCCTGGCGTGGTGGCTCACGCCTATAATCCCAGCACTTTGGGAGGCCAAGGTGGTGGATCACCTGAGGTCGGGAGTTTGAGACCAGCCTGACCAACATGGAGAAACCCCGTCTCTACTAAAAAGACAAAATTAGCCGGGTGTGGTGGCGCATGCCTGTAATCCCAGCTACTCAGGAGGCTGAGGCAAGAGAATCGCTTGAACCTGGGAGGTGGTGGTTGTGGTGAGCCGTGATCGCGCCATTGCACTCCAGCTTGGGCAGCAAGAACGAAACTCTGTCTCAAAACAAAAACAAAAACAAAAACAAAAACAAAAACAAAAACAAAAACAAAACAAAACAAAGAGTGCTCGTCATAGTTTTCTTTAAAACATGAAAATTACGGCGGGAGCAGTGGCTCATACCTGTAATTCCAGCACTTTGGGAGCCTGAGTTGGGAGGATCACTTGAGCCCAGGAGTTCAAGACCAGCCTGGTAACATGACGAAATTCTGTCTCTACAAAAACGACAAAAATTAGCCAGGCATGGTAGTGTGTGCCTATGGTCGCATGCAGCTACTCTGGAGGTTGAGATGGGAGGACACTTGAGTCTGGGAAGTGGAGGTTGCAGTGAACTGAGATCTGCACCACTGCACTCCAGCCTAGGTGACTGAGCGAGACTCTGTCTGCAAGAGAGAATAAGAGAGAGGAAAGAAAGAAAAGAAAGAAGGAAGGAAGAGACAGAGAAAGAAAAAGAAAGACAATTATAAGCCATGTAAATATTCAAGAGCCAGTAAATAATCAAATCAATTATGATATGTAAAAGTGTTAGACTAATATGGAACCATTAGAAAGTATGACTTTTGAAGAGTATTAAAGGACAGAGAAACTAAGAAATCTCATAAGGAGAGAAAAATATGATTAATAAAATACAGTATATACCAGAATATATTACAATTATTATTTCTGAGAAAAAGGGATGGATAGTTATCTAAAAGCTTCTTCTTTGTGTGTTTATTTTCCAAATTTTCTGTAACAAATGTGTAGTACATTGATAATTAAATGAATGAGTATATAAAGTGCTAGAAGAATACCTGGCCTTATAGCGAACTCTCAAATATGAGCTTTTACTGTTGCTATGATATAATTACTTTTATTATATATAAAATATTTTTTTAAACTCACTCTAATTATAATTAAGTATTTAATTAATTATAATTAATTGTAATTAATTAATTGTAACTACTTGTTTAATGTTTGTCCTCTATTCTCCATCGTCTTTGGTCCTTCCTAATTTTTTTTGAGATAGGATCTTGCTCTGCTGCTCAGGCTAGAGTGCAGTTGCGTGATCATAGTTCACGGCAGCCTCAACCTCCTGGGCTCAAAGGGCCCTCCCATCTCAGCCTCCTAACTATCTAGGACTACAGGCATCTGCCACCACACCTAGCTAATTTTTTAGTTTTGTCGAGATGGGGTCTCACTGCATTGCCCAGGCTGATCTTGAACTCCTGAGCTCGAGTGATCCTCTTCCTCCACCTCCCAAAGTGTTGGGGATTATAGTCATGAGCTGTCCTTAAAGACCATATCCGTCAAATACAAGCTGGCTCTAATACCTGGTACATAGTAAGTGCTCAGTTAATATTTGGGGGGTGTGTGTATTTGTTTGTACCCTCAAAGATCAGGTTTCTAAATATTTTCTCCTATTTTATTTCAGTTTTTTAGCAGGAAGGTCGCTAATAAGCTGTAAAAATATTAGTTGCTCCCAATTTAGAATTTTTATGTTCTTATGAATGCTGAAATGTATGTGAATGAAACTGCACAGTGTTAAATGGTATGTTGTTGAAACAGAAATATGTTTATTGTCTTATTTTATAAACAAAATGGCCCTGAGATTTCTTTAAAATTTTTTAAAAGTTATAGATTTTGAAATTTGCAACACAACTCAATAAATAAGATTATGACAAAGCTATCTTAGATACACTTTTTGATTGGCCCTAAGATTATAACTTTAATCAAGAATAGGGACACTTTTAACAGCTTGGAAGGTATTTTGGTGGGACAATAGGAGTGTATTTGTTTATATGAAAATCCGTAATTCTATAAAAGAACGTAATTCGAATCTGTAGTTGATTGTAAGTTTAGAGGTCTCTGCAATATACAAAGTTTCTTAGTTGCAGTCACTTCCCAAGACATGCTGATCACTAAGAAACAAGGAAACTCAGCTAGAATTACCAGCTGCTGTTTATAAAGCCAAATGATAAAATTTACTTAATGAAAGTAATGTGCTGACAGCAGTGTTTATTGCTTAAAACATAACAATCATGTTTATTGTATCTCTCTGAGACAGCTTTGCTGAATATAACTTAAATGTAGCAGAGGAAATCCAGAGTAATGCGCTGTTTTAAAAAAGTGTGTTTATTTACATGAAACCAACATAAAAAGTTTGATGAATTTTTTGTCAGAGGTTTTAGTTTTCTAGAGTTAAACTGAAAAGACTGAAGAAATGGTAAGTAGCTACCATTTTTGGAAACAAGAAATTAAGAAGCACAAACTCAGAAAACGCTTGGAGAAAATTTTAATATCATGAAACCTAGAACTCTTGAACTTCAAAAGACCTTACAATCCACTTGATGGTGATATTTGGAATCTCAGATATAGTATTGAAATATCATAGGATAGAAAAGAATAATCAGGGAGCTTAATGCAATCAGAACCTTGTAGCCTGTTATGGGAAGTATCATTTGGTTAAGCCTGCTAAGCTACTGTAAATGAATGTTAATCGCATTTTATCAGCTGCTTATACTATCTTTATTGTATAATTTGAATATTTATGACCATGGAAATATGTTTAACTGTGAAATTACAGTGTTTATGGAACTCAAATTCCAAAAAGCATACAACCCTGTGATGGAGAAGAATTATATTTAAATACTACAAAATTCAAGATGTTTCTACCATTTAACATTAGTCTATATCTTGCGGGAGAAGCAGTTTGTGGCTAAAATACTGTGACAAACAGAATGATGTATGCTAATGTTGACTTCTAAGATAAACATGTGATTTATTGTTTGCACAAAAGTCAATCACCAACTAGAGTATTTTAACTTTTTAGGATCAGGTAGTATTTAACTATTTTCTCAGTATAGGTTATATCATTTTGGTTGACTGCATCCTTATCTTCTTGGAAATTATTAATGAACCTTTTAAAAAATATGAACCAGGCTTTCTACTTGAACTTCTTCTCCTCTTAAACCTGCAATAATATTGAAATTGAAAATGATGGGGCAGGCGCTGTGGCTCATGCCTGTAATCCCAGCACTTTTGGAGGCCGGGGCAGGTAGATCATCTGAAGTCAGGAGTTTAAGACTAGCCTGGCTAACATGGTGAAACGAAGTTTCTACCAAAAATACAAAAAATTAGCTGAGCATGGTGGCACGTGCCTGTAATCCCAGCTACTTGGAAGGCTGAAGCAGGAGAATGGCTTGAACCCGGGAGGCGAGGTTGCAGTGAGCTGAGATTGCACCATTACACTCCAGCTTGGGCAGCAAGAGTGAAACTCCGTCTCAAAAAAAGTAAAATAATAATGGATGAGAATGCTTCTTTGATTGTGCAATCTGTATTTATTTTGTGTGTGTATATGTATTTTGGGGAAAATTGATTCTCTGCCAGTGCCTTCTTACTTCTTTGCAAACATAAACCCATGAAAAGGTATTTTTCCCTTTGGGAAAATTTAAATGCACATTGTTCTTCTGGAAAATATAATCTAATAGGAAAATACAATTCACATTAGAACCAAAAAAAGCCTGTAATTAAGATGTGTCTTAGTCACATTTTCTTTTTGTCTTTTGTTAAAACCACAACATGGACTCATTCAAATAAATAAAGTTGTTGAGTAGGTGGAACATTGTTTTCCAATGTTATAGTAATGTTATAGTGTTACAACTATCTGGTTACTTCATCTTGATTGACAAAAATATTAAATCATCATTTTATAAAATTTGGGTATAAAACTTTATGTCTTGAGGCTAATTTAGATGTGTGGTGGTGTCTACTGGCAACACTAGAGAGGTTTCAGAGTCAGAGAGTGTTGAGACCAAATTCTACACCCAGCAGTCAGCTTAGATACCATCTTTCTAGTCAGGTTACTTAATCTTGCCAGGCCTCAGTGGCCCCCCCTTCATGAAGTTGTTGGACAGATTACTGAAATCCTCACAAATATGTGGAAAGTGCCTGGAATGTTTACCTGGAGCCAATGATGATTGCACACACTGCTGTTACATAGTTGATGATGGAGCCTCTATGTTGTGGATTACTTAAAACACTTCTGCCTTTCTGCCATCTACATTTGGGAAAATTAGTTAGACAGCAAACCCTCCTTTAAAAAGTTGACAAAGGAAAAATATCAAGAATGCAAGTCAGGCTCTCTTTATCTGCGAACAACATTAGAGAAGTGTTGCTATATCAGATTCTTGATCCTAATGCCTGAAATGTGATTGGGCATTTGTTTATGGAAATCATTATCTGTACTGCTGCCTGCTTTATTAGTATAAAGCAAGAGTCAGCAAACTGTTTCTGTGAAGAGCCAGGGAGCAAATATTTGAGGCTTTGTGGGCTCTTCAATTTCTGTCACGAGTTCTCTATTGTACCATTGTAGCCAAGACTAGTCATAGACAATATGGAAATGAATGGCATGGCTGTATTCTAGTAAAGTTCTCTTTGTAAAAATGGATCATAGTTTTCTAATCCCTGTGGAAAGATAATTGAGAGTATGTTCGCATCTTCTTTTTAAAATCAGAGATAAATTCTTGCCCCTAAAGTTGTAATTGTTCATTACTTCGTTCCTCTATTTGTGTGTGTGTGTGTGTGTGTGTGTGTGAGTGTGTATATCTGATAAACTGTCAGCTTTTGATTTCTGAAGCTGTGTGGGAATTGATTTTTCTAGTCAGTTTGACCACATCTCTAGAACACAGTGGGGATGATGGGGAATGCCTTGTTTGTCTGTGAGATTAAACCTGTATACCTTTTTATTCATAATTGAGTAGATTCTGAGTTACATTGGACAGAGACCTGGCTTTACAGTCGGATAGTCTGTTTCACAGTCCACCTCCTAGCTGCAAAGTCCTTGGCTGGTGATGCAGCTTTTGTAGGGATCAGTCTTCTCATCTGTAACACAGTGCTAATTCTCACCTTGTTGGGTTGCTGAGAATTGAGAGAGACCATGCATTTGAAGGCCAACCTCAGTGTCTGAAACAGATAAACCCAATAAACAGTAGTTCTTTCCAACTTGAATGAGAATCATATTCTGAAGGCTAAATGATTTTTGAAAAACTTTACTGTTAATTTACTGTTTTTTTCTTTTTTTTGAGACAGGGTCTTGCTGTGACACCCAGGCTGAAGTTATTGGTGATTCTGCCTCACTGCAGCCTGAATCTTTCAGGCTCAGGTGATCTTCCCACCTCAGCCTCCTGAACAGCTGGGATTATTGGTGAGCACCACCATGCCTGGCTTTTTTTTTTTTTTTTTAATAGTGATGAAGTCATGCTATGTTGCCCAGGCTGATCTCGAACCCTTGGGCTCAAGTGATCCTCCAGCCTTGGCCTTCCAAAGTGCTAGGATCACAAGTGTGAACTTCCTCACCCTGCCCTGTGTTCTTTTTAAGGGGGAAAAATGCACCTCTGCATGCTTACGTACTCTGAATTATTTGCAGCTGTGCCTCTCAGACTGTCTGTGGTAAAGACCTAGTTTTGTTCCTAATTTGTCATGAACTGATGCTTTTATAAAATATAATACAATGAATTATTATTAAAAAAAGAAACAAAAACATACAAAACACATATAAAGCCCCCATTTTAATAATGAGATCCAATAAACACATACATTTTCTAAATGCTTACTGTCAATTTCTTTGTATTTCTTTGGGCGCTGGTAATAAACAATTGGCAAACCAGTACTGATCCATGAGCCACACTTTTAGGAGCACTAAGTTAGGGGGAAGCAAGTTCATGGCCATTTATTTAAAACATTCATATTAAGTACTCTTGGATAGAATTAGTTACTAAATAGACAATGAATTTATCCCTTCTTCTTTAAAAGTAGTTACCAACTGTAAGTAAAAATTATTTACTTACCCAAATCCATGTTCAACAGCCTCCCTCCCCATAAGGTAAGATTGTTTGATTTGAGGTAACTGGAGATCTCATAGGGGGATAAAACTCAGTGGTTGTCTCCAGACCAAGATGGCCCTTGATTAGAGTGTCCCCATCCATAACCGGTTGATATGGGTTAGCTGTGTGCACACCCAAATCTCATCTTGAATTGTAGCTCCCATAATCTCTATGTGTCATGGGAGGGACCTGGGGAAGGTAATTGAATCACGGGGGCAGGTTTTTCCATGCTGTTGTTGTGATAGTGGAAAAGTCTCACGAGATCTGATGGTTTAATAAAGGGCAGTTCCCCCGCACACGCTCTCTAACCTGCTACCATGTAAAATGTTCCTTTTCTCCTCCTTCGCCTTCCGCCATGATTGTGAAGCCTCCCCAGCCATGTAGGACTGTGAGTCCATTAAATCTTTTTCTTTTTTTGAGACAGAGTCTTACTCTGTCACCCAGGCTGGAGTGCAGTGGCACAATCTCAGCTCACTGCAACCTCCACCTCCTGGGTTCAAGTGATTCTCCTGCCTCAGCCTCCCTAGCAGCTGGGATTACAGATGCATGCCACCCCACCTGACTAATTTTTGTATTTTTAGTAAAGACAGGGTTTCACTATTTGGCCAGGCTGGTCTCAAACTCCTGACCTCAAGTGATCCGCCCTCCGTCGGCCTCCCAAAGTGCTGGGATTACAGGCATTAGCCACCATACCCAGCCAAACCTCTTTTTCTTTATAAATTACCCAGTCTCAAGTATTTCTTCATAGCAGTATGAAAAGTGACTAATACCAGGTTCTCAGTGACTCCCTCACTAACCCTGAGAGCCCAGATCTCATAGGGTGTAGGTATGAGAATCTCAGGTCCTCAGTTTCTCCTTTATCCCCTGTGTTCTGGCAGCACCTCCCATTACCTTTATGAATCCACGTATTTTATTATACTGCTGTTATTTTCTCTGACTCCTCCACAGAACTGTAGACTTTGCAGTAGGAACTATTTTATTCTCTTTTTGCCTACCTGGCTCCTGGCAGACCCTAGATGTACCTCGAAAATGTACTGATGTGTGAATGAATGAGCGGATGATGTGTTCCAGGCCTCTCACCAGCCTGCCTTTCTTTATCTGCACACTCTTCACTTTTGCTAGGGTCCCTCTCAAAAACACAACTGGATCAGGAGTAGTGGGGAGGGAGGAGAGGGAGCTGCTGCAAAGCAACACACTGCTGTCAACATTTTTCAATGCGCATAACCCAATAGAACATACACAGTATATTTTGGGAAGTCAACTGTTTTTCTCATCCCTCATTTTTTGTTGCTGATTGTATTATAATATTGTAGGAAAGCAGCCAACAACAGTGCTACCACCTTCAATGCTGTCACATCGACTTTCTGGAAACTGTCAGGGCCACACCTTACTGTAGTTGAAATTCAATGGCACTGAGCTCTTGAGATTATAGATAGTAATTTTCTGGAGTACATACAATGGTGTGTGAACATATGACTGGGCTGGAATCTATCAAAGTGCTTGCATGGGATATAAAGATCATTGATGCATTACAGTAAGCCATTTATGGATATTTTATGGTATGTACATAGACTGACATCACTGGGCAAAGGCGATCAGAATTTCACCTGCATAATAACAATCATTTGCAAGGAAAAAGATCTTATCAAAAATAAATTGATAATGTGTAGTAATGGACTGGGTTTTTGGTGGTTACTCATTATTTGGGGAACCAGTAGAGTTAATAGCATACTGACTGAACAGTGACTTTAGATCAGGATGTCTGGATTCCCATCCCAGCTCTATGACTTCATTCAAGTTACTTACCCTCTTTGATGCATTACAGATTTTTCTTATCTGTAAAATGGAAGTAATAATAGTACTGAGGCCTAAGATATTGTGCAGCTTAAATATGATAACTCAGGTAAAGCACCGAGTGGTGCCAATATTCCTTTACCACTCTTTATCATCACTTGATGTATGTAGATTGTCAGTCTAGTAACACTTTTGGAAAGAAATGACACCCTTTAGAGTACCAATAGCAGTTGTATTTGTAAACCTCTTCTATGGGTAGAGTTCTAATTTAAGATATTTTTGCCCTTCTTAACTATTTTATATACATTAATTTATTCCTCTGGAGAATCTTTGAAATAAAAGTTAGCTTTAACTTTTAAACACTTAAAATTGAGAGTTGATATACAGCTCGCTAAAAATAAATTACTAAAACTCTAGAAAAATAATAAACTATGAAGTTTTACTAATTCAAGGACTGCAGTATTGGGAAATATTGTGAAAACTAGTTATATAGAGAATAAATAAAAATTAGAATATAGAGTTTGTATATATGGCATGAATATAATTAAGCAAATATTAGGTTGGTGCAAAAGTTATTGCAGTTTTGACATTATAGAAAAAACCACAATTACTTTTGCACCAACCTAAATATACATATTTTAAGATGTATAGATTAAGTACTACAGCTTGGAATAAGATGTTTAGATAAGTAAGTGTTGTGATGAAGAATCGCTCTTTTTCCCTTTACTATCCAGTGTTCATAATGCTTCTGTAATGTTTTTTGTTTTTTTGTTTTGGAGTTTTGCTCTTGTTGCCTAGGCTGCAGTGCAGTGGCGCAGTCTCGGCTCACTGCAACCTCCACCTCCTGGGTTCAAGAAATTCTCCTGCCTCAGCCTCCCAAGTAGCTGGGATTACAGGTGTCTGCAACCACGCCTGGCCCATTTTTTGTATTTTTTTTTTGAGATGGAGTCTCTGCAGCCCAGGCTGGAGTGCAGTGGCCGGATCTCAGCTCACTGCAAGCTCTGCCTCCCGGGTTTACTCCATTCTCCTGCCTCAGCCTCCCAAGTAGCTGGGACTACAGGCGCCCGCCTTGTCGCCCGGCTAGTTTTTTGTATTTTTAGTAGAGACGGGGTTTCACCATGTTGGCCAGGCTGGTCTCGACCTCCTGACCTCAGATTATCCACCTGCCTCGGCCTCCCAAAGTGCTGGGATTACAGGTGTGAGCTACCTGCCTGGCCCTATAATGATTTTATAATTAAAAATTTTCAAAGACCAAACATAAGTTACTCGTTCTAATCACTCAAAATGATAGACATTAAAAAATCATATTGAATCTGAGTATGTCTTTTATTATAGCTAGGATATTTATTGAATTTATTTACAGACTGTTGGTTAAAATCAAGTAACTGCTTTGTAAATTAACTAACTTCCTAGATGGCTAAGAGCAAACAGAGTCTCTTCGTTTTATGTTTAGGTACCCAACCAAGAACAATTCTCTTGAAACTCAGTCTGTGACATTTTGTAGACATTTCATAAAGGAGCTTTTCAAGGCCAGTGAGAAGTCAGCAACACAAACCTCTTTTGTGATCAGTTCAGGGGATCCCCGGAGATCAGCCTGGTCTCTGGAGTGTACGAGGAGATATCCAGTTACAGCTCAGGGCAGGGGCAGATCTGGTTCATCATGTGATTGCGGTGACAGCCTGCCAAGCTCACAGCTGCCTTGTAGGGGATGCGGGCCCACCTGCCAGCTCCATTATTCCCATTTAGGGTCAGGCCCACAGGGACTTTTCCCATTAAACCCTGAATGTCTTCATTTTCAAGAAGTTTTCAAAGCATCATGAAAGACTAAGCAGGGCAAATGATGGTGTGATTGAACCCACCTCAGTTTATTCAACAGCAGGACTGTTTATATGTTTCAGTTGGTCCTGCCCTTTGTCCGTCCTAGGCTGTCCCCAAAGTGTCTCTTGAAACTGGACACAGTTTTACAATAAGCAAAGGTGATTTACCTAGGTAAATCTTTGCCCCAGAGAGTGACAAGAAGAAAACCTGCTTTTTGTACGTTTGAAGAATCCCATATGGTAGATTCTGACACATCTCATAGTGAATGTTCTTGTTCTTATGACCAAATGTCTTCCTAAATTAAAAAAAAAATTAAATATTGACCAAAATAGATGACATTTTGCCTATACAAAATTGTTGAACATGTAAAAATGCCTCTGGTACCGGAAGATGTCTTCACACTGACAGCCCTACTGAAGACTTGCTCATCATTCCAGGAGGTATACCTCCATTTTGACATTTCCTTTAAAGGGAAATCCTTTTGAATGCATGCAGTAAGGTGTAGGAGAGCAGGCCAGGTGTGGTGGCTCATGCCTGTAATCCCAGCACTTCAGGAGGCTGAGGCGGGCAGATTACTTGAGGTCAGGAGTTCGAGACCAGCCAGGCCAACATGGTGAAACCCCGTCTCTACTAAAAATACAAAAATTAACTGGGTGTGGTGGTGCATGCCTGTAATCCCAGCTACTCGGGAGGCTGAGGCAGGAGAATTGCTTGATCCCAGGAGGCGGAGGCTGTAGTGAGCCTAGATCTTGCCACTTCACACTCCAGCCTGGGTCATGGAGCGAGACTCTAACTCAAAAAAAAGAAGTATGGAGAACATTAGTCACTGATATTTCTACATGTCCTAGTGGAATATAAATCAGTTTGAATTCCTACATTGTTTGAGAAGATTTTTAAAATTTTTTATATTTTTAAATTGATGCATTATAGTTATACATATTTATTGGGTACAATTTGATGTTTCAGTACGTATCTGTGTTGCATAATGATCTAGCCAGGGTAGTTAGTGCACCCAGCACCTTATGTGTTTATTGTTTCTTTGTGATGAGAACATTCAAAAGCCTCTCTTCTAGCTATATGGTAATATGTAGTATTTTACTGTTAACTGTAATCACTCTACTGTACAGTAGAACACCAGAATTTATTCCCCCTACCTAACTGTAACTTTGTACCCATTGACCAACCTCTCCCCTCTACCCCCTTCCCAGTCTCTGGCCACCACCAGTCTTATTTGAGTAGATTTTTAAAATCCACCAAAGTTTATGGAGACTGTTTAGGAAAAACTCTCAAACTGTTTTTCCTCTCCTCTCACACTACAACAATCAACACGGAAGACTTCTGTGACCAAATGTGTGAGAGTTTTTCGCCACCAACAAGCAGCAGACACCAGCAAGTCCAGGCCTCCAGAACCTCTGACCAACCAGCTTCAACTTGGGGTTCCTACGACTCTCCTTTTCTGGTTCAATTAATCTGCTGGCGTGGCTCATAGAACTCAGGGAAACACTTATGCTTACTGGTTTATTATAAAGGATATTACAAAGGATACAGATGAAAAGATGCTGAGGGTGAGGTATGGAGTAAGGCACGCAGAGCTTTCATGCCTTCCCTGGGCGCCACCCTCCAGGAACCTCTACATGTTCAGCTGTCCAGAAGCTCCCTGAACCCTCTTGGGTTTCTGTGGAGGCTTCATTAGATAGGCATGATTGACAACCATGTAGAAATGTGATTGAACAAAAAGGGTATGATCTCAGACTAACAGACTGAGTGGAGGAATCCAGCAAGGCTTGTCTGTTTAAATTCTTCTTGGCCTCTCTGTACAGCATTCTTTCCTCGAAGGTATGGGGCACAGCCCTTTCAGGAATGAGGGTCTTTTGACCCACAATCAGATTAGAGTCCTGCCTGGGCAAGTAGAAGAAAAACAGGAGAAGTTCAGAGAGAGAGAGATTCTGTTTTCTGAGGTCTGCTCCTGAGACCTGAAGTGCCCCAAGGCTATAACAAATGACTGCACCAAGGGCTATTGGAAGTTAGGAACCAGGAACCATGGATGAATGCCTACACACACAGACACACACACAAAATCATAATATCACAGAGACCAGCTTTCACTTTTCTCCTGCTATTGTGCTATGTAGAATCATCGGTGGGAAGAAAAGCATTTTGTATTTCAAATGTCCTCATATCCGAACTGATCTTGGATAATCTGTTGTTTAGGAAATCTGTCTGGCTCATTGGATTAAAGTTTGGATTGTACGTTTTCTATAAAATATAGTATAATGAAAAAATATGTTTATTTTTTCCTTTGGAGACAGAGTCTCACTCTGCTGCCCAGGCTGGAGTGCAGTGGCACAATCTCAGCTCACTGCAACCTTCGCCTCCCAGGTTCAAGCAATTCTCCTGCCTCAGCCTCTTGAGTAGCTGGGACTACAGGCATGCACCACCACGCCTGGCTAATTTTTTGTATTTTTAGTAGAGACAGGGTTTCACCATGTTGGCCAGACTGGTCTCAATTTCTGGAGCTCAAGTGATCCACCCCCTTCGGCCTCCCAAGGTGCTGGGATTACAGGCATGAGCCATAGTGCCCGGCCAATGAAAATAATTTAAATGTTCTCTTTATTGAAAACAGTCTAAAATTTATATGAAGTTGTAATTTGAGCCAAAGTAAAAACCCTTTTTTTACTTTTTTGTTTTAAAAATGAACCATTTTATGTACTTATTTATTTTTATTTTTTTCAAGACTCTCCACCCAGGCTGGAGTGCAGTGGCACAATCTTGGCTCACTCAGCCTTGACCTTCCTGGGCTCAGGCGATCCTCCCACTTCAGCCTCCTAAGCAGCTGGGACTACAGGCGTGCACCCAGCTAATTTTTGTATTTTGGGTAGATAGGGGATTTTGCCATGTTTCCCCAGCTGGTCTTAAACTCCTGAGCTCAAGCCATCCTCCACCTTGGCCTCCCAAAATGCTGGGATTACAGGCGTGAGCCACCACGTCTGGCCAAAACACATTTAAATGGGATTTTTTTTGTTGTTACTGAATTTAAATAATTCAGAAACAACTTCAGAAGAAAGAATAAGAAGCAAAACTTCCCTCCGAAGGATTTAAGGATTTTTTGTTTTTGTTTTTGTTTTTTTTGAGACTGAGTCTCGCTCTGTCGCCCAGGCTGGAGTGCAATGGCGCGATCTCGGCTCACTGCAACCTCCTCCTCCTGGGTTCAAGCAATTCTTCTGCTTCAGTCTACCAAGTAGCAGGGACTACAGGCGTCCGCCACCACGCCCGGCTTATTATTTTTGTATTTTTAGTAGAGACAGGGTTTCACCATGTTGGCGAGGCTGATCTTGAACTCCTGACCTCAGGTGATCCACCTGCTTCAGCCTCCCAAAGTGCTGGGATTACAGGCGTGAGCCACCGTGCCTAGCCAGATTTAAGGATTTTGACTAGTGGGGTCATGTGGAAGCTCAGTGATGCCAGAAGGCAGCTCACTTCTGTTTTCTTCATGGGGGTGTCCAGGGAAAATCTAGCTCATAGGGAAGGATAAGCACAGGAGCCCCTTGATGGGAAGCCAGCTCATGGCAAGGGAGTGGGGGATTGGTAGTAGGGGACAGCGGTTATTCACACTTTCTGAAGGAGAGGGTTTCCCATGCTATCTGAGTCCTCTGGCCATAAATTCCCCATTTGGATCCACTGGAAACACTGGGTTTGGCAATGGAGGAAGAAGGAAAAAGCTTGGCAGCCAAGAAGCAAGTCTGAGGGGAAAGATGTGAACCATTTCCCAGGGACCATTTGCTCCCTGACACCTGTGCCACTTGGAACATCAGGTGGATCATCACTTCTAGAAACTCGAGTTGAACATCTGTTTGAATGGTCTTAGGTCTGCAGCCTCCAGCCTTGAGATGAAAAGGTTTTGTCTAGCTTCCCACACTCTCCCCCGGGAATCATGTGCTGTTAGTTCAAGGAACAGAATCTAAGATGATAAGAAGAAATCGTTCCTTCCAGCCTTTCTTCAAGGTTATTGAATTACCTTTGAAGGTCTCCAGCTCCTCATCCTCACGGCTCATCTTGTCTTTTGCTTCAGAACTTTCCTCTTCTTGTTCCAAGTCATGATCTGCCTTGACAGGTAATATCCTGAGAAGCTCCATTTCTTTCTGACAACGTTCGTTCATTTCCTTTCCTCTGTCCTGAAGATTTTGAACTGCACTTTCAGTTGAGGTTCCCTCAGTCTAAAGCTTGTTAAGATGATCTGTCAGGTCAGTTTTTGTGTCCTCTTTTTTAGAAATGTTGGCATAGAGTTTATTTTTCTCTCTCCTCTGGGTTTTGAGATGCACACAACCTGGCAGCATCAGTCGGTTTCCTCCCGGCTTCTCTTGCTGTTCATCCACATGGTCTCTGTCTCCTGTGTCCCAATTACCACCTGCGCTCTCTTCTCCAAGGGGAGCTGCCAGGTCTTTAACCTTTCACACAGCTTCCTCCAGTCTTCATATGATCTTCTGTTGAGACTCTAGAGCTCTGTATGAAAACCCTGAGTTTTTTTTTTTTTTTTTCCTTTTGCCCTTAATAGTATTAAGCTTATTGTATTTTTTCCATAAAGACTTGTGTCTTTATGGATTTAGTTTCTGCTTATAGAGATTAGCTCTCTCCTGCAGTATCAGACATCAGCTCATCTTAATCTGTACATGGCGATTTCTCTTTCCCAAATTGGTTTGTTATAAATCTGAGATGCACCAGATTACACGGTTGGACATGTTCAAGGATCTGGCATTCTGGGCTTGTATCTTCTTCCGACATGGGATAAAACCTGACGAGAGCTTTGCTTTTACTAGAATTAGTGCTGAGCTCTAATGGCATGTTCTCTTTTCTCTGTGTAGAAAGGTTCTATTTTTTGTTGGTTTGTTTCTACCTACTGAGAAATGCTGCCTAAGCTAAGGGAATTGTTAACACCAGCTATCCCAGCACGTAGTACCTCCTTCTGTTAATAATCAAGGAGGACAAGACTTGGGCCCATATAATTAGATAATTCTGCACAAAACAATGCATTGTATCACAGGTTGGCCAAATGTACAGCTCATGGCGGGACAGTTTCTCTGTAACACCCCAAGCTGCCACAGCTGGGCCACAACACAACATAGCGAATATTGGGCGGGGATCTGCCCCAAACCAAGGTTCCACCCGGCAGCTAGAATGGACCATGAGTGGAGAGGATCAACTGGGGTGCAGGCCTGGTCCAAGAGAAACTCACACCCTTAACCCTACCCATAGCTGCTGCTTTCCACTTCTTGAACTTTGTTTTCTGTAGCCTTTGAGGCCACACCTCATCATCTGCACAAGCTGTTCCCTCTGCCTGGAAAGCCCATCCCCTGAAAGTACACGTGGGGACAGTATCCATCTGCAGGAACCTCACCCCTGTGACAGTAGCGCAGGGCAGTGCCAAGCACAGAGTGGGGGCTCAGTGCTTCATGCATTTTTATGGAAGGACAAGTGAGTGATTGGGTGATAGGGGCAAAACCACATTTGCCATCCCTGAAGGTTCACATATAATGCCCTGCTGACTCAGCATACCAAGCCTACCAGAGTTTTCAACTCCTTTCAGAACTCTGTGCTGGGAGGTGGAGAGAAGAGGCGGCAACAGCTTCTGGCCTGGGTGATCCCCGTTCCCATTCCTTTACTCAAGTAGATTTGAAAACAGCATATCTTTGAATACCCAGTCTAAGCAGTGAGTCATAGGAGCAGCTGCTGCTGCTGTTAGAAAATGTGAGGCCATAGACTTTTCTATAATGCCGTGTAGAAACAATGGAATCCAATGCAATAGAGTTGATGCTACAGAGAGAATATCAATGGTCTTAGGGGGCTTAAAAAAAAAATCGGGCCAGGTGCGGTGACTCACGCCTTTAATCCCAGCACTTTGGGAGGCCAAGGCAGGCAGATCACGAGGTCAGGAGTTCAAGACCAGCCTGACCAATATGGTGAAACCCCATCTCTACTAAAAATACAAAAATTAGCCAGGTGTGGTGGTGTTCGCCTGCAGTCCCTACTACTCGGGAGGCAGAGGCAGGAGAATTGCTTGAACCCAGGAGGCACAGATTACAGTGAGCCAAGATCACACCACTGCACTCCAGCCTCAGTGATACCATCTCAAAAAAAAAAAAAAAAAAAATCTGTGTCAACTGGAACTGAATCAAAAGGGTGGGGAAGAGCAGAGCTAACAATCAGCCTGACTTTTTAAACCTATAAAGAACCTCAAAACATAGTACGTGTCATGCCTGTATCACACCACACAGTTGCTTCTCAGGCAAGTATATAACCTGTGCCTGGCACCTAGTAGGCACATAATACATATTTGTTGAGTGAACAAATATGGTAAGTACTACAGTTCTGAGTTACAGGTAACTGAAATAAAATGTGTAAGAATGTCTGATGGGGGTACGGGTGCGATGGCTCACTCGTGTAATCTCAGCATTTTGGGAGGCCGAGGTGGGTGGATCACGAGGTCAGGAGTTCAAGACTAGCCTGATCTACGTGGTGATACCCCGTCTCTACTAAAAATACAAAAATTAGCCAGGTGTGGTGTCGAGCGCCTGTAATCCCAGCTACTCAGGAGGCTGAGGCAGGAGAATCACTTGACCCCGGGAGGCGGAGGTTGCAGTGAGCCGAGATTGCACCACTACACTCCGGCCTGGGTAACACAGCGAGACTCTGTCTCAAAAAAAAAAAAAAAAAAAAAAAAAAAAGAATTTCTGATGATTATTTAGTATTTATTTACCATGGATTAATTATTCATTTGCTTTATCTGTTTGTTCTATGACATGTTGTTTCTTCCTAACTGGTCTGTAGTTTCGTTCCGTTCTCTCTCTTAGATTGCTGCAGATTCATGTTTATAATGTTTCTTGACTTTGCAAGTACTTCTGGTGTGATCCAGGCCCTGATACCTGGCCCAGAGGAGGGGAAAAATAACTCACCATTATTTTTAGCTCACACCTCTCCCACTCAACCCCAAAAAGTCAGTGCTGTTTTTACCAGAAAAGCATGAAACTGTTCATTTGTGAAGAGCCACGCTTATACTTTAGACACAAATGTTGCTGGAGAGAGGCCAAAGGCAGGAGAGAGTAAGCAGGTAGTGAGGGTGTAGGTGAGTGGAGCATGTGAATGGATTTTTCTCCCTGAAGTGTCTACTTGTCCCTCCTCCATGCCATTCGCTGCAGTGGGCACTAGCAAAAGTTTGAGTTTTGCTTCCACAGTGGAGGAAAAAAACCACAACATGTTCATTAAGAAGATTGTGGGTTTTTGTTGTGGGAAGCTAGAAAAGCGGCTGACCACTGAAATTGAAGCTATTTACGGGAATATGTATAGTGTGAACCATGTAAGGTGAGATGTGGGGTGTGGGCCCTGCGCCCAGCCCTCAGTCACTCCTCTCCTCCGCAGTGGCCAGCTGCGTCTAGGGTGAGGAGGGAAAGCAGACCATGTCTAAATGACACCTGCTGAGCTCCCCCAGGACAAGCCTGCCTGAGCCCCCTTCCTTGCACAACCAAAGCTCTTCACCTGGGTTTCTACAGGCTCCAGGAGACGGGCAGTGATAGGCTGTCTGCCTGGTCCCTTTCCTGTCCTCTTGCACTGGGCCCTGTGGAGAACTGGTTCTGTTGTAAGTTAAATGCCCCCACCTCTTGACCCTCTTCACAGACTGTTCCTTCAAAACTTTATGTTTCCACCATCTTGTTCCCCCTGCCCAAAGGGGAACACATCTCTGGTAGCCTTTTCTAAAGGAAGCTCTGTGCTTTCCCAGGCTGGGAGGAGGTAACGGCCTTGCCTAGTTCCATGTTGCTGATTCTAGACACCTTCTTTTTATTCCTTGTACAGAAGCCCTTCCTCTTCAGGGGTCTGGCCACCTGGCTGGACCTTGCCCTCTCTTGTTCCTTGCAACTCCCATGCGTAGCTCTGGCTCATTCCTCCACACTCATGGAGACCTTGAATGCCTTTGTTAGATGCTCCTCACTACCAAGGCCAGTGGCCTTCACCACCACACCTGAGTTCTTGTTATCTGAGAAAACTCCTCCCTTGCTGACATGGAGCAGTGCTCTGTTACTGTCACTGCCTGTCCTTCGGGTGTGCCCAGTGTACTTATTCTGCAAGAGAGAGACCTACCCAGTCTCCTGCCTTCATACCATTCTTTCCTACTATCTCCACACCATGCAGTCATTAGTTCAGTCATTTCTCTTGAAGTTATTTTGACTTCCATCCAAGCTGATTACTCCCTCCTCTGAACCACTTCTGTGTCTGGCCCATATTTCTCTTAGTACCTATTGGTTTATAGCTGGGAGGGGATTACTTAGGATTTGGCTGGGTCCCTAGCACCTAGTAAATCTCTTCACATATTGCTGGCATGGAGGGCATGCTTTGTTGAGCTGATGGAAACTATTGATGGGTTAACATTTGAAAAATATTAGTATATTCAGTAAAAATACTGACAAAGGAGGCAAATCTATGTCCCCCTTGAAAAAAATTATGCGGACAGACATGGTGGCTCACACCTGTAATCCCAGCACTTTGGGAGACAGAGGTGGGAGGATCACTTGAGGCCAGGAGTTTGAGACCAGCCTGGCCAACATGGTAAAACCCCATCTCTACTAAAAATACAGAAATTAGCTGGGTGTGGTAGCAGACGCCTATAGTTCCAGCTACTGTGGGGCTGAGGCACGACATGCGCTTGAACCCAGAAGGGTTCAAGAGGCTGCAGTGAGCCGAGATTGTGCCACTCTACTCCATCCTGGGCCACAGAGCAAGAGTTTGTCAAAAAAAAAAAAAAAAAAAAAAAAGAAAAAGGTGAAGGTTGTAGAAAAAATATTCATTCCAGAAATTCGACTGTACAACTCTTTTTCCAGATTCAATTATGTAACTTAAACAAAAAGCTATGATCAAAGTAATATATACACATAATTTAAAAACAAAATAGATAAATAAGTTTTTAATGAAAAGCAACCATTCCCTCCTTCCCTACCTCTAGTCTTGAATTACAGGCTCAACCATTTTTAAATGTTCTGTTTTCAGTTCTTCTGGTGCTTACTGCCATATCTGTAAGTTTAATCTCAAATAGGACTAATGAAAAACAGCTCTGAAAAATAATGAAGAGTCATAAAATATGTAATGATCATTGTTCACATGGAATCATTCTTACTAGTTTCATTATGAAAATCATTAAAAATATTCTAGACAAATGCCTTCTATGTAATGATATCATTGAATTGAACATATTCATCTCTCACTTTTGTCTTTGTCTTTTAGAATTAGAAAGAAAATGTTTTTGAGATGCTTGTGTATTTTAACAGTTAGAATAAAAGTGGTCTTTTTTCCTCCCCTCCCTTTCCTTTTCCATGTTCTTTGCCTCTTGTAGGTTACAGTATGGGAAGTTATAGTACCTGATTTACAAAACCATGATAAGCACCGTATGTAGCTCTTTAAAGCTATAGCTTACTCTGTTTTTGAATCCTGTCTCCAAAGCTGGACTTAGAAAGCGGCTGTGTCTCCACTCTAAGCCAACATTATGAGAAACGTTATTGAGGAGATGCATGCTTTTTGCAAAAGGGCACAATCTAGATGCCTCAATTCGGAGTGCAAAGTGGCTGCCTATGGTTGAAAATAAGTAGGTAGGTAGAGACTGTAGTGTATTTAATTAAAAGTACTGTGCTAAAAAAAAAATTGTAGCAATTATATATTATTAACCTAAGTGGTGCCAAGGCTTTGAAGTTGTTTGCTATGCCCTTGATTGCATACCCTCTGAGCTCGGCTGTTCAGTTATGTAGGTATTTAGAAGAAGAGCAACACAGTAAATGCAAGTACCAAATAAGGATCTTTGGAATTCTGTGCAACATATCTAAGCTATTGCTACATGAATCCAATCTTTTGCTGCTATAGTTAGACGGCAGTTATGCTGTTTTTCCCAGCCCACTCCCCAATTAGACATTGTTTAGTTGATTGGAAAATGCGTGTTGTATATGTCAACTAAAATCAGGTTGTCGTTTTTGGGCTTAAATGGAGGAGTCTTTTCTTTTCAGCTATAGTAAATGAATAAAGAAAGTGAAGATCTGAGAAGAACTGTGCTGAGTCCATTATCATAAGAAAGCCAGGCTTTGCAAATGTAGGGCTTAGTAGTCATTATATGTGTGTCAGGCAGCTGGGGCCATCCCTGGCTAAGAAGAGACTGGAATGTACTGTTCTTTATTAATAACTCTGCAAGGTGGCAAGGGTTTCAGGGAAAAGAATAAAGTAAGTTTTGGGATCTGATTTTTATAGTTTTAAGCTGTTCTCAGCTACAGTTACCAAATAGCAAAGACTTATTGAGTGCCTCAGACATGCCTGACAGCTAGAATTTGACAGCTGAAAATGCCTAGGAACGAATGGTCCTATCCTCTCATTTTACAGAAAAGTGAACTGCAACTAGAGAGGCCAAGTGACTTGCTCAGAGTCCCTCTCTAACTGATTTGGACAAATCCTTGCATCACTAAGTCTGCTACACTTTTACTAGGTATGAACATTTTAATGCATTTTAATATCCACTATTTGTCAGAGCTTTGTTACTCTAAATTACTATGGAGTTCTTTTGCATGTTACGAAACAAAAGTCTTCATTTTTGTTTGTTTGTTTTTGAGAGAGAGTCTTGCTCTGTTGCCCAGGCTGCAGTGCAGTAGCACAATCTTGGCTCACTGTAACCTCCGCCTCCTGGGTTCAAGTGATTCTCCTGCCTCAGCCTCCCAAGTAGTTGGGACTACAGGCGTCTGCCACTACACCTGGCTAAGTTTTGTATTTTTTTAGTAGAGACAGGGTTTCGCCATGTTGGCCAGGCTGGTCTCAAACACCTGATCTCAGGTAATCTGCCTGCCTCAGCCTCCCAAAGTGCTGGGATTACAGGCGTGAGCCACCATGCCTGGCGCCTTCATTTGTTTACTGATGTAAACATTTGTTGAGCATGTGCTGTGTTCAAGGCACTCTGCTATTTTTCAAGATATGACTTGGTAGCTTAATATAAACTTTAGTGTTCAACTCAAGACTAGAGCCTTCTTTGGCTCCTTCTGATCAATAGCTTATCCCATATGGGAGTTATCAAGCATTCATACAAAGTATATTTCTTGGTACACATGCAGGAAGTGTGGTTGAAAAGGTTTATGGAATGTTTAGCCCTCTGCCTTCCAATACCGTAGTAACTAGCCACATTTGACCACTTAAATTAGAATTAACTTATTTAAAAATAATTAAAAATTTAGTTCCCTGGCCACACAACTAAATTTGGAAATGTGCTGGACAGAGCAGATATACAACATTGCCATCATCATAGAAATGTATATGAGACAACACAGTTCTATCCCTATTTACTCCAGAGTCACTTATAATGAGTCTAGATCTGGAAGTGAAAGATCTGAATTTGGACCCCACATTCACGACTCTCCTTGTTCTATAAGCTGTAAGGTCTCAGGCAGAGCCTTTAACCTAGAAACCTTCCATTTCTTTTGGGTAAAATGAGGTTACATCTCCTACATCTGTGAAATGCTTTCAGTTATATCTAAAGTGATGACATAGACAAAGATAGAAGTTGGGGTTGTTAACTTGGTTGGCAACTAAAAAATATAATACTTGATAATCTTTGCCTCTTTGCTTCATGGGGAATTCAAGGCATAGTGTCTCAAATTCATTTGCTCCGTGGGAGCATTCTGCACCCTGCAATCAGCTGTGCCTTTATTCTTTAGTGTATTGTACAATGAAACATTACCTTCTACCAAACTTCCTGCTCAGGTTTGCTCTTCACTCAGTCAGATTTTCTTGTAAGACTCAGTGTAGTGTTATGGTTATGACTGTGGGCTCTGGAGACAATCACCTTGCTCTGCCAGCTCTGCCACTTACTCACAGTGTGACTTTGGCAAGTCTAACCTTATTTTATAATCTATAAATGGGAGGGAGGGGGATTTAAATAAAAGGACATATGCCATAGAGTTTTGTGAGGGTTAAATGATCTATTATCCACGTACTTGGCCTAGTGACTAGAACTTAGTAAGTTCCCTATAAATTGTTCTTGTTAATAATAATACGATGGTGATGTATTCATAATTTGGTAGGAGTATAAAGTCCAGACACAAATGTTGAGCACCAAAAGATAGAATGTGTGACAGCCAAAGTTTTGAGGTTTACTAGAGAGACACTTTCTTACCCATAGTTGAACAACTCAGGGAAACTGCTATGTGGTTCTTTCTCCATGTTCCCCTATCCTCTGCACAGGGTCTCAAAGGCAAATAAATGCCTAGGAGAGGCAGGCGGGTAATACACAGGCATAAAGCAGATTGTGGGTGAGAGATTGTAGAGAATAGAAAGGATTTCATTAGCATGGAGAATGTGTACTCTAAGTGGTCTAAATCCATTGCCAAGCTTCATTTAGCCAGTTACAATCATGTAGGAATGGAGTATTAGTAAATGATGTTTATATGAAATCTCCAAATGTCAATATTGGCTTAATTTTTATTTAAAACTCTATGTATACCAGACAGAATATGTATGTGGGCAGACACTGGCCCATGGGCCATGACTTTACCATCTTTTCTTTAAGGCAACATTTCCCAGTGCCTTCCCAAGAATGCTAATGCTGTTAATTTGGAATTACTTGGAAAGAAGGTCCTATAGCCAAATAAATTTGGGAAACCTTAGTTCTGTGACCAAATTACATTTAGAAAATACTTCACCCTGCATTTCATTCCCCAAATTTATTTGATCAGAGAACCTTGCTCCCGAAGAAGACTTGTGAACCTCTCCATGGGGCTACACGAGGGAGATGAGTGTCAGTATTTTGGAGAATGACAACAACAGGGACAGATCTCAAGGACTTCTTTTTATTTAATAGACATAAATTGAATCTTAGTTGACATTTAGGAAGAAATCATTATCTTACGTTACTAACCTTTTGTGATGCAAATGGAACCACTGAATATCCATTTTGTTAGATTTTCTGTTTTTAAATAAAAGATCTTATCATCTGACACCTAATGCCAGAATATATGTGCTATTTAATATGGTTTATATAGGAATAGATATTGAAATAATTGCTTTTGTTTGGAAATTAGCTTAATATTTTAGCATAAGAATATGTGCAGTCAAATTTAGGATTGGTAATGTTATGAGAACTAGAGCAATGCTTATGAAAATAATGTTTGGGGCCGGGCACGGTGGCTCAAGCCTGTAATCCCAGCACTTTGGGAGGCTGAGACGGGCGGATCACGAGGTCAGGAGATCGAGACCATCCTGGCTAACATGGTGAAACCCCGTCTCTACTAAAAATACAAAAAACTAGCCGGGCGAGGTGGCAGGCGCCTGTGGTCCCAGCTACTCGGGAGGCTGAGGCAGGAGAATGGCGTGAACCTGGGAGGCGGAGCTTGCAGTGAGCTGAGATCCGGCCACTGCACTCCAGCCTGGGCGACAGAGCGAGACTCCGTCTCAAAAAAAAAAAAAAAAAAGAAAAAGAAAATAATGTTTGGACATGTCAGCTATACTTTCAACTTTCCTACTCTTTCATTATTGCAATGACTTCTATTTGGCACAAAGGGATATTTGCAGGTTCATCAATGAAATTTGTGTATAGTCAGTGGCAAGAGGTGAAAAAAATTCCTCTAAAAGGAATTCAGTTAGCCTTCTATTTAGGCTGTAACTCTGACATGCTCTCAAGAATTCCTTTGGTAACGACCTCAATTTACCTTGTCTGCTATTTCAGATGTGTCTTAAAATAGCATAATTTCCCACAGTTTTATTAAAATTGTGGTGCCTCTCAACTTAGTAAAATGTTTCTGCATTAGATTTAATTTAATTGCATTTTCGTGTGTCTTTATTCAGAAGCTCAAATTCAGTTTGAGAACACAGTTAACTAATCTAGTCTTTCTGGGGATTTTATTTTGTTTAGCCTTTGGATTTGGGGGAGGGATATAGATTTTTTTCCTTGATGTTTTTCAAAGGTATTTCTGGATATGAATATAGGAATCAGAGAACAAGAAGGCACAAAAGACTTACTCACCTGAAGCTGAATCTATTTCAAATACTGAGAATTAGAAAGCTTTGGGTACATGGAGTGGAGGTGTCTCACACCTTTAGCACAGCTGCTTCACTGTGATAACAAAGCAGAGCTCGATTTATGCTGACTTTGTATCTAACCAGTTTATCCTGCAAACTGTTGGGGGAGAAAAGGAAGAAATTCCTGTGAAATACAGCTAATGTTGGTCTTTCAAAGCACACAAAATGAAAAACTGTGAGCATGACGCAAACTTGCAGGGGGGACTCCCAACAGGATTTCCTGTGGTGGAAAGGAAGCTTGTTGGAAGGCTTTTAATTCATTCAGAAATGTGGAGACCAATATGACTGAGAGCTGGGTTTCACAGTTACAGAATCTAATATAATACAGTCAGCTCAGGACATCCCATTTCTAAGTTAGAAGAGAATTATGCATTCTGTGTTCATTTTGAACAGCCATATTGTTATCTTGAATGAGAATATTTTCCTTGGACATTTAATGTATTCCCTTCTGATAATTTTAAAAGGTAATTTTGTCAGATAAAATGAACACTTCATTGGGCACTTCTGTCTCTGTTCCAGTATGGGAAATTTCCTTAAATCATTCCAGGTTTTAAACTGAATGTGTTGCTGAGACTTTTAAGAGATTTATATTATATAAATATTACAAAACTAAAGGAAACTCCACAAACAATCCAGAATTATTCAATCTGGAATCATTTGAAATGATAGTAGACTCAAAGCATTGGTTATGAGCTATTAAATGTATGTTAATGTTATTTTAGTTAATCTCTAGGGTATCTTCACATTGGCCACTGTTAGATATTGTTTTAAATTTTTAAAAAGACAGAAAATGTTTAAGTAAGTTTGAATGCATAGATACCTTTTGGTAAAAGGAATGCTAGGGAAACCTCACGTGTTTGACTTTTTTTGTTGTTTTAAATTGGACCAGTTTAGTCTATTAGTCTATTGGAAAAGGTATGACATATATTTCATTTCTTACCTCATTGACCACATGTCATTGGTTAAGTTTCACTATTGTTTTTGCCAACTTACTTAGAACCAGCTGAGTTACCATGATTACATTAAAAAGTACTAAAGTATGATATGCCATACCTTAAAACTTCGTCAAGAATGAAGTTTACCTTCTCAAAAATAGAACCAGGCTTGGCATGATGGCTCACACCAGTAATCCCAGCATTCCTAGCACTTTGGGAGGCGGAGGTGGGCGGATCACTGTAGCTCAGAAATTTGAAACCAGCCGGGGCAACACAGTGAAACCTTGTCTCTACAAAAAATACAAAAATTAGCTGGGTGTGGTGGCATACACCTGTGGTCCCAGCTTCTCCAAAGGCTGAGGTAGGAGAATCACCTGCAGTGAGCCGTGGAGTGCCATTGTACTCCAGCCTGGGCGACAGAGTGAGAGCCTGTCCGCCTACTCCCCCCTCCCCCCCCCAAAAAAAAGAACCAAGTTTGCTACATAATAGGAATATTACACATTGTACTTTTGTTGTTAAAAGAAAAACCTTAGACCAATTAAATTTAACAGAGTTTAATTGAGCAGAGAACAATTCACCTGTCATACAGCTACCGAATCAGAATAGGTTCAGAGAGACTCCAGCACAGCCACTTGGTGGAGGTTATGAACAGAAAAAGGAAAGTGGCTACAGAAATTGGAAGTGAGATACAGAACCACCCAGATTGGTTACACCTCTGCGTTTGCCTTATTTGAACAGGGTTTGAACAGCTGGCCACCTTTGATTGGCCAAAACTTGGTGATTGGCACAAGACTAGTTTACAGACTGTTTACACATCCAGTTAGGTTACAGTTCATTATGTACAGGGAAACCTTGGACTCAACTTAAAATATGTAAGGAGGCAGCCTTAGGCTAAACTTCATTTAACAGTGTGTGCATGTGATTTTTAAAATCTCTGTATTATGTATGTTTGTAAGAGTTTAAATAGAAGCTATGAAGTGACTCCTTATATCATAAATGTAAGGAATCTTTGCTCCAGTGAATCTGCGTTTAGAAATAACTCACTAATAAATATGAGGCACTGAACTCAATGCAGAGGTCATGTTAGTGTCAAAAAACTTTCTAGAAGCTTGATAGAGCTCTTAACAGGGTTTATTTTATTTTGGGGGGCAGCATGTAATAAATTGTAGTCTTAAACTGATACAGATTTCATGATACCTCCAATGGACTATTCTACGTTTAATTTGGTAAATAAGTGATGTTGATGACAACAGCTTTGCAGTTATGAACTAAGCAATGCCTTGTATCTCTGCTTGCCCTTGCGGTTTTTTTTTTTTTTTTTTTTTTTTGAGATGGAGCCTCGCTCTGTCACCCAGGCTGGAGTGCAGTGGCACGATCTTGGCTCACTGCAGCCTCTGCCTCCCGGGTTCAAGCAATTCTCCTGCCTCAGCCTCCCGAGTAGCTGGGACTACAGGTGCGTGCCACCATGCCCAGCTAATTTTTTGTATTTTTGGTAGAGATAGTTTCACTGTGTTAGCCAGGATGGTCTCAATCTCTTGACCTTGTGATCCACCTGCCTCGGCCTACCAAAGTGCTGGAATTACAGGCGTGAGTCACCTGTGCCCGGCCATGCTTTTTTTTTAAATTAAAAATAGGGCTGGGTGTGGTGGCTCACGCCTGTAATCTCAGCACTTTGGGAGGATGAGGCGGGAGGATCAGATGAGGCCAGGAGTTCAAAACCAGCCCGGACAACATGGGAAAATGCTGTCTCTACTAAAAACACAAAAAATTAGTATGCACCTGTAGTCCCAGCTACTTGGGAGTCTGAGGCATAGAATCACTTGAACCTGGAGGCAGAGGCTTGCAGTGAGCTGAAATCACACCTCTGCATTCCAGCCTGGGTGACAGAGCGAGACTCTATCTCCAAAAATAAACAAATAACAAAGAAATTATTGTTTAGGATTTTGTACTATCAAACCTAAGTAAAAAAACAATGTAAACGAAAGAAAAGGTTTATGTATAACAGGAGCGAGCAGTAGAGGTGATAAAACACATCTATTTGAGGATGTTTATAGATTATGACCTCTCAACCACACTGCACCTATTTTTTTTTTTTTTTTTTAATTAGAGACAGTTCTGACCTGCTGGTTTGGGTTGCTGCTATGTGGCTGTTCAGTCATTTATTTGCCAGGCATTTTGGAAACAGTTATTTACTATGTGCCAGTTACTGTCCTAGGTGCTAAGAATTCAAAGGTTAATAGAATTAAGGTCCTTGCCCTGGAGAAACCTCATAGTTGCTCTTCAAAAGCACTATTCCTAATATGGTTTGTTCTTGCTTCTCCATACTAAGAGGTGAGGAACCCCAGGGCAAATAATTTCAACACTGGATAAATCTGTAAAGGAAAAATGAGCCATTCCCAGTCCTGCCCCGTGTTTATGCAAGTTTATTTTCCCCACTTCTCCAAAATGTAAACTCTCCCTGTTGAGTTGTATTGTCTGGTCTCATTTTGGTACATGCTGAGCTCACCCCTGTCTTTCTGCCTTTACTGTAGCTTGTTCCTCCTTCCCCTGTAATCTGAATTCTACTTGTGCTTTAAAGCTGAGCAAAATGTTAACTTTGTCCACACACAATGCCATTTCTTTCTGGTTGTTCCTGCTCAGCCTGAGCGCTCCATAATCTTGGCCTATCCATCATTGACATCACAACAGTTTAGCCCTTAATCACATATTGTTTTGCACATATTGTTTGTTTTTAGTCATACCTCCCCAGCTGGATTGTCTGAGCTTTAATGGGAGCTGCTGCTAACCACAGTTTGGCTTCCCAACTTTTTGAGGAAGAAAGCTAGACTCTAGCATTTGATGGGTGGCATTTAAAAATTAATGAGATTTTAAAATTAACTGGATTCTCATCAAGTTTCTCCCCATATGAGTAATAATCAAGCTTGAACTCTAAATTAGAATCGTTTAAGCCGTGTAAGTTGCCAAGTTTAGTTTAACATCATCTTTATGCAATAAGTCACCTGACATTGTTCTTCATGAAAATTTAAACCAGGGATTGGCAGTTCACTGGACGTGGCTTGCAAGCTTGCCTTGTTTGGCCTTTATAATACTTGCAAAATCAAGACATGTTTTAAGGAAATTTGGCCGGGGAGTCTGGTGGCTCATGCTGGTAATCCCAGTGCTTTGGGAGGCTGAGGTGGGCGGATTGCTTGAGGTCAGGAGTTCGAGACCAGCCTGGGCAACATGGTAAAACCCCATCTCTATTAAAAAATTTATGTAAAAACATTTTGCCAAAGTTCAGATCTCTAGTTTGTCTGAAATAACCTTCCCCACTCCAATGAACTGTAGGAAAAACTGAGCTAATTTTCAAAGAGTCATGGAAAAGGCAAATAACAAAAAGATTTATTGAATGTTTACTATGTTCTAGACACTATTCCAAGAACAGTATTAACCCTCAAGTATTTCTATAGGTACATACTATTATTAACCTTATTTTATAGATGAGGAAGCTGAAGGCCAAGATAGATTAAGCAACTTAATCTCCAAGGTGTTTCAGGGTCACAATTTATAAATTGTGGAGTGGAGATCCAACCTAAGCAGAAGGCAGACTAACCGCAGTTGCCCGTAATCATGCTTTCCTGACTCTTCAGAGAGACTGGAGGCATCTGTTCAAAAGTCTTCTCTAAAATGATGGACTAGATTTTGTTATAAAGTAACTTAAGTCCATTTTAATATGTGCAAGTGGAACAGTTGCTTGTTTTTCTATTTCCTCAGTTTGCAGTTAACTTAATTCTAAACTTTGAAACAAAATGACAGCTGCATGAAGAGGCCTGCACAATCCAATTGCTTAAAATTAGTTTGCTTGCTTATTATTATTTTGATTAAAGGCTTACTATTTTTGTCACATTTGCTCATTTCCTAGAGTTATAGCAACCTCAGTCTTCCTAAACTGAACTGATCTTTGTTTTCTCTGGATTCTGTCTGTACTTTTCCTTTGGTCGTTCCATCATATCTATTATTTTAGTTTTGACCTCTCAATTAGATTGTAAACAGCTTAAGAATAGCACAATTCTTTATTTCTCATCTATGTATAATGCAACACAACATTTAGAACAATTTTTACAAAGTTGGTTTTTTATAGGTACTGTGTGTCTGAAATGATATTAGGATTAAACTGTTATATATGTATATGAAGTGTGTGTATGTGTGTGAACTATTTTATTTGGGAAAATTTTAAGCATGCTTTCAAGTAGAGAGACTAGTACAATGAATCCACATGCACTCATACTCAGCTTCAATTACTCTAATGTGTTTTTTGTTGTTGTGTTTTGTTTAGTTGTGTTTTGTTTGTTGAAATGGAGTCTCACTCTGTCACCCAGGTTGGCGTGCAGTGGCTTGATCTCTGCTCACTGCAACCTCCACCTCCTGGGTTCAGGTGATCCTCCTGCCTCAGCCTCCTGAATAGCTGGGATTGGCATCCACTAATTTATAATTTACAAATTGTAAATTTGTGTTGTGTTACAAATACATTTTTTTTTTTTTTTTTGTATTTTTAGTAGAGATAGGGTTTCATCATATTGGCCAGGCTGGTCTCGAACTCCTGACTTCAAGTGATTTTCCTGCCTCAGCCTCCCAAAGTGCTGGGATAACAGGTGTGAGCCACTGCACCCAGCCTGGTTTTTTTTGTTTTTGTTTTGTTTTGTTTTGTTTTGAGACAGAGTCTCACTCTGTTGCCCAGGCTGGAGTGCAATGGTGCAGTCTTGGTTCAGCACAACCTCTGCCTTGAGAAAGAGTCTTACTCTGTTGCCCAGGCTGGAGTACAGTGGTACAGTTTTGGCTTACTGCAACCTCCGCCTCCCAGGTTCAAGCAATTCTCCTGCCTCAGCCTCCCGAGTAGCTGGGACTACAGGCGTGTGCCTCCACGCCTGGCTAATTTTTGTATTTTTAGTAGAGACGGGGTTTCACCATGTTGGCCAGGCCGGTCTTGAACTCTTGACCTTGTGATCCGCCCACCTTGGCCTCCCAAAGTGCTGGGATTACAGGCATGAGCCACCATAGTCGGCCCCAGCCTGTTTTTTTTTAAATTGTGAAATACACATAATGAATATTTTATATACTATATATACGTAGGAATAATAGTGAAAAAATAAACTCCATGTTGTGATCACTTGACTTAAGAAATGAAATGTTATCAGTACTCGTAAATCCCCTGAAATGCATTCCCTTCCCTCCCACCAGAGATAACTGCCTGAATTTTGCACTAATTATTTGTGACTGAGACTGCTGCATTTGTTTGTACACCAACAATTATGCTCCTTTGTCCTGTAGTAATACAACTCTCCAAGTTTTAACTGGATGCCCACCTTCTAAAGACTATATTTCCCATGTTCCCTTGCAGTTATATATGAACATGTCAGCAGGTTCTGATCACAGTGATGTGAACAGAAACATGTACAACTCCTGTGTCATGTCCTTAGAAGGATTGTGCTCTATTCTGTCTTTCTGTTCTGTTGATTGGAATGTGAACACAATGGGAGGAACTGAAGCAGTGTCTTAGAGACTATGAGATGGAAGTCAGGTGTTGAGGATGGAAAGCAAAAGGATTAAAGAACTAGATTTTGTTCTCTCCAGCTGTATGTGGCACTTTCCTTGTCATTTCTCTTCTAATATGTCCTGGTAAGCTTTACTTACACAGTTTTAAAGATTTATTTTTTAACAAAGTAACTGGTCACATGTTCAAAATCCAAAAGGTATTAACACACAGAGTAGGGCTGGATGCAGTGGCTCACACCTATAATCCCAGCCCTTTGGGAGGCCAAGTTGGGAGGATTGCTTGAGTCCAAGAGTTGAAGACCAACCGGGGCAACTTTGGGAGACCCCTGTCTCTACAAATATTTTTGTAAAAATTAGGCATAATGATACATGCATCTGGTCCTAGCTGTTTGGGAGGCTGAGGTGGGAGGATCACTTTAACCAGGAGTTTGAGGTTGCACTGAGTCACAGTTATATCACTGCACTCCAGCCTGAGTGACAGAGCAGGACCCTGTCTAAAAAAAAAAAAGAAAAGATACAGAGATACAGAGTGAAAACTTTCCATTTTACCCCTGCGCCTGCTACCCTCCCCCAAAGGCAAATAGTACAACCAGTTTCTTTTATATCTTTCCAGGAAAATTTATGTAGCATTATGTATTTTAAATATAATCAGATTATAAAATTTAGGAAATAGTTATAGTTCCTAATCAGAAATGTCTGAGGGCCCCTGCTTTGGGCCATGTTTCTGGGTTTTATCTTAAGTGACAATTTCAGTATCATTAGTGTCTTCCTAAAGGGCTGCCGGAAAGAATTCCGAAGCATGTTGTGTTCAGTTAAAAAAACAAAATGTTATGATCATTTATCAAAGTCTGCTTTGGGCACAGGAGCAGGTAGTGGCCGCATGTGTCCGGGTTACCTGATGACTAAGCTGTCATTCTCTTGAGTTCTTTGAGTTTAGTTGATGAGAGATGAGCAAAGAGGAGTCCCAGCACAGTAATATCAGGTGGTCCAACTATCTGAACCGCAGTAAAGGACCAGAGTATTTTGAAAAGGCAAGTGCATGTGCCAAAGCTTATGCATTTTACATACTGGGGAATCTAAAAGCTCCTGCCTAAAACTTCTTTGGTTTTGATTTATACAGAGCTGTAAACTGGCAAGTTTAATAAGTCAGCTTCCTAATTCAAAGAACAATAGAGTCAGTATGTGGGAAAGGAGAAAAAGGGTACTTGCTATATGTAAGCCATGAACAGAAGTAAGAAATAGCAGATAGGATGACAACACAGGAAGAACTTAAGCCACAGTAGCCTGGGGCCATTTAATGGAGGAACAGACACTCTCACATACCTCAGTAAACCCTTTTACTATATTGGAGCTATAGCACAGCAAAATGCAATAATTAGTGTTTATGGAGATGCGCCTGAGTCATCAGGATGGTGTGCTCAGTACACTATATTTAAAAGGTTAGACTCAATCAGACCCATGGAGGAATGGTAGCTTGCAGCCTTGGAAAAACAGAATAAGCAACTGAGAAGACTAAATTTATACAGTTGTGCAACCATCACTGCAATGCAGATTTAAAGCATTTTCATTACCCCTAAAAGTTGCCCCCTCATCTTTGTATGCAGTAAATCCCCAATCCCACCCCAGCCCTAGGCAACCAGTGGTCTACTGTCTGTCTCTATAAATTTGCCTTTTCTAGACATTCGTATAAATGGAATCAAATAACGTGTAGTATTTTATCCCTGGCTTCCTTCACTTAGCATGTTTTGAGGCTCATCACATGTAGTATGAGTCAATAGTTCATTTCTTTTAATTGCTGATTAGTATCTCATTGTATGGATTTTACGTTTTACTTATCCATTTACGTGTTGATGGATGTTAGATTATTTTCAGTCACATTTGCTTTTGGGTTAACAATTAAATTGTTACCAAGTAACAATCGTGAAGCTAAAATGATGATACAGAATTTCACAATTTGTTTTTCTCAGGGCTCTTTAACATAAAAGACTCCATTCAGTATTCAAATTTGAGAAACACTGTTTAGGCATGTAAAATTTATCGGCAGTGTCCTAGTGACTGTACTCTCCCACTTTTAATGTTTATTATTTGTATTTGTTGATTTTGAGGCTGAGTCTCACTCTGATACCCAGGCTGGAGTGCAGTGGTGTGACCACAGCTCTGTTTAGCATTTTGAGGAACTGCCAGACTATTTTCCAAAATGGAAACACAAATGGTGCCTCATTTTGTGTTCCCACCAGCAGTATATGAGGCTGCTAATTTCTCCACATCCTCACCAATACTTACTATCTGACTTTTTAATTTTATCTATCCTAGTGAGTGTGATATGGTATCTGTGGTTTTGATTGGCACTTCCCTGATGGTTAAGGATGTTTAGCATTTTTTCAAGTACTTATGGCCATTTGTGTATCTACCCTGAAGAAACATATATTCAAATTATTTGCTCATTTTAAAATTGAGTTACCTGGGTGTTGTGGCTCATGCCTGTAATCCCAGCACTTTGGGACGCTGAGGTGGATGGATCGCCTGAGGTCAGGAGTTTGAGACCAGCTTGGCCAACATAGTGAAACCCTGTCTCTACTAAAAATATAAAAAATTAGCTAGGTGTGGTGGCAGGCACCTGTAATCCCAGCTACCAGGGAGGCTGAGGCAAGAGAATCGCTTGAACCCAGGAGGTGGAGGTTGCAGTGAGCCGAGATCGCACCATTGCACACCAGCCTGGGCAACAAGAGGGAAACTCCATCTCAAAAATAAAATGAAATTAAATTAAAAATTTAGTTATTTGTCTTTGTTGTTGAGTTGTAAGAGTTCTTTATATTTTCTAGCTGTAAACCCCTTATCAGATATATGCTTTGCAAATATTTTCTGTCATCCCATGTGTTGTCTTTTTGCTCTCTTGATGGTGTCCTATGAGGCATAAAACTTTTAAACTTTCACGAAGTTCAACTTAACTATTTTTTATTTTGTCATTGTGGTTTTGGTGTTATTTCTAAGTAACTATTGCCTAACCCAGGGTCATTGATATTTACTTGGAATTTTATGGTCTTAGCCCTTACATTTAGGCCTCTGATTTTGTGTTGATTTTTGTGTAAAGTATAAACTAGAGGTCCATATTCACTTTTTTTTTGCATGGGGATATCCTGTTGTGCAGCAGCATTTGTTGAAAAGACTTTTGTTTCTTCATTGAATTATCTTGCTATCCCTGTTGAAAATCAGTTAACCATAAGTGTGAGAGTTTATTTCTGGACTTTTAATTCTATTCCATTGATGTATATTGATACATATGTATGTCCTTATGCCAGTACCACACTATCTTAATTGTAGCTTCGTAGTAAGCTTTGAAATGTGAGTCCTCTAACTTTGTTATTTTCAAGATTTTTTTTTTTTTTTTTTTTTTTTTTGCTATCCTGGATTGATTATATTTCCATATGAATTTTGGAATTAAACTGTCAGTATTTGCAAAAAATCAGACTAGCTGAGATTTTGATAGGGATTGCATTGAATCTATACGTCAATTTGGAGACCATTGCCTTCTTAAAAATGTTGTCTAATCTATGACCATGAGATGTCTTTCCATTTATTTAAACCTTCTTTAATATTTTTCAACAATGTTTTGTAGTTGTTAGTGTGTAAGTGTAAAGCTTTTTTTTTTTTTGAGATGGAGTCTCGCTCTGAGATCTTGGCTCACCGCAACCTCTGCCTCCCAGATTCAAGTGATTCTCCTGCCTCAACCTCCTGAGCAGCTGGGATTTTAGGCACCCACCGTCACAACTGGCTAACTTTTGTATTTTTAGTAGAGACAGGGTTTCACCATGTTGGCCAGTCTGGTCTTGAACTCCTGACCTCAAGTGATCCACCTGCCTTGGCCTCCCAAAGTTCTGGGATTACAGGCGTGAGCCACTGTACCCAGCTGTTAAACTTCTTTTGTTAAAGTTTTTTCTAGTTACTGTGTTCTTTTTGCTGCATAATACTGTAAGTGGGATTGCTGCCTTAATTTTTTTTCTAAAATGTTCATTGTTAGCATATAGAAATAGAGTCTTGTATGTTAATCTTGTATCCTTCCACATTGCTGAACTTGTTCTACTTCCCTTTTTGACTGCATATATTTACAATAATAATCTTTTGTTTTTGTTTTTGTTTTTTTTTTAAGACAAAGTCTCACTCTATCAGCAGGTTGGAGTATAGTAGCACCATCTCGGCTCACTCCAACCTCCGCCTCCTGGATTCAAGTGATTCTCGTGCCTCAGCCTCCCAAGTAGTTGGGAGTATAGGTGCATGCCATCACGCCCAGCTGATTTTTATATTTTTAGTAGAGACAGGGTTTCACCATGTTGGCCAGGATGGTCTTGATCTCTTGACCTCGTGATCCACCCGCCTCAGCCTCCCATAGTGCTGGGATTACAGGCATGACCCACCACGCCAGGCCTACATAAAAATCTTCATGTAATTCAGTGATATTTACTTATGTGTTTGTGAAATCAAGAAAAATTATTTGAACAGCTATGGAATTTAAGGGCATAAAACAATTTGGACCCCCTGCTCCGGGATTTTGTGATCTTTCTCACATGCAGGTATGACTGTTTCCACCTATGCATCCTACTTGACCTCTTACCACATCCCTTGACCTCCATCTCATCCTTTCACTTTGTGCTTCAACAGATGTACTTTGCATTCTGGCATTTCTGTTCAATTGTATGTGCTTTTTCCTTTCCCTGTGACAGATTCCCAGTGTATCCTTTCAAACCTCAGATATTCCTGACAGTGATTACCCCAGGCAAATATAGGCACACTGTCTGTGTTCCTGTTGTCTTTTTTGTACACGGCTCTGCTATTGTATTTATATTATATACCAGAATTGTCTCAGTGTCTGTGCATTCTTGGGCATGACTTTGTAAAGCATCTTGTAACCAATTTATTCTTGTCATTTACTATTTGCTCGTAATTGCTTATAACAGTGTGTGTTAATCAGGGTTCTCTAGAGAAACAGAGCAAACAGGATATATTTCAGCAAGTCCAAAATCTGTAGGCCATGCTGGCAGGCCAGAAACTCAGGCAGGCATTGATGCTGCAGTCTTGAGACAGAATTTTTTCTCTTTAGGAAACTGAGTTTTTATATTAAGGCCTTTCAGCTGATTGAATGAGGCCCACCCACATTATGGAAGGTAATCTGCTTTACTTAAAGTCAACCGATTATAGATGTTAACCACATGTACACAGTATCTTCATACCAACATCTAAATTAGTGTTTGATTAAATTACTGGATACTGTAGACTAGCTGAATTGACACATAAAACTAATGATCAGAGTGTAAATTTCCGTAGGAAAGCGTCTGTGTCTTTTGTTTCTCTTTACTCCAGGGGATCAAATGCAATGCTACATAATCAATTGATGTTTTACAAATGCTTATTTGAATGATTGAATGACTTCAACAAGGTTAAGTCCAAAATCCAACTTGACAACTTGAGAGTTATAATTTTGGCAAGATTATTTCTGCTTAGCAGATGTTCTTTATTGTTAGATTTTATTAGCAGGAAATTGTTTCCCCCAATCTCTCTGGCAGCCCAATTATTTTCACTAAATATGCCTCTACCTTCTGTTCTGGGTTTATTTCCACGTCAAGGTCACTGATCTATAATCTGCTGTTTTCTTTAACTATCCTTCTTTTTATTATTATTATTATTATTATTATACTTTAAGTTCTAGGGTACATGTGCATAACATGCAGGTTTGTTACATATGTATACTTGTGCCATGTTGGTGTGCTGCACCCATCAACTCGTCATTTACATCACGTATAACTCCCAATGCAATCCCTCCCCCCTCCCCCCTTCCCCCTCCCCATGATAGGCCCCGGTGTGTGATGTTCCCCTTCCCGAGTCCAAGTGATCTCATTGTTCAGTTCCCACCTATGAGTGAGAACATGTGGTGTTTGGTTTTCTGTTCTTGTGATAGTTTGTTAAGAATGATGGTTTCCAGCTGCATCCATGTCCCTAAAAAGGACACAAACTCATCCTTTTTTATGGCTGCATAGTATTCCATGGTGTATATGTGCCACATTTTCTTAATCCAGTGTGTCACTGATGGACATTTGGGTTGATTCCAAGTCTTTGCTATTGTGAATAGTGCCGCAATAAACATTAACTGACTATCCTTCTAACTGTACTTAACTATTAAATAAATGTAGCCTTCAAGAGTAACACAATGTAGTTACATTTCCTTCCCACCCTCTTCTGACCCATTTTGATCTTGCAAGCATTGGGATCCCTCTGCCTACATGGGGTCTTTCTACAGCAACAGTAATACTATGTGTTTTGAAACACATGAAAGTCATGGTGCTTTAGAGGGGAAAATACATGGAACCTTACAGTAATGATTTAGTAATATCTATAAGACATGGTAGGGAAGCATAAAGAAGGAAATAATGGAGTGGAGAGGTTTGTTGCTCATGGTTATAGGTACACCATAATATTTTCTCCTGTACTTTTATATTCACTACTGGTGATGGTAAAACCAATATAATATGTTGCCTTCGAGGGACAGTGCCTTTTGGGAGATGGGAACAGTGGAGAGGTCATCCCAGTCTGATCTTAAAAGAGCCTCCCCCAGGGTGGAAGAGATCCTCCATTTGTCCTGACAACTCTAGGGTAGAGATATGGACATGTTTTGAGAATAGAGGTGAAAGGAATAGTCTCAGAAACAATATACTTGACAACAAATCCAAAGTATATATATAAAAAGAAAACACTTCGGCCGGGCGCGGTGGCTCACGCCTGTAATCCCAGCACTTTGGGAGGCCGAGGCGGGCGGATCACAAGGTCAGGAAATCGAGACCATCCTGGCTAACACAGTGAAACCCCATCTCTACTAAAAGCACAAAAAAATTAGCGGGGCGTGGTGGTGGGCGCCTGTAGTCCCAGCTACTCGGGAGGCTGAGGCAGGAGAATGGCAGGAACCCGGGAGGCAGAGCTTGCAGTGAGCCGAGATCACGCCACTGTACTCCAGCCTGGGGCACAGAGTGAGACTCTGTCTCAAAAAAAAAAAAAAGAGAAAAAAGAAAACACCTCAATAACTTCTTTAAGGTGTCGCCCAGCACAGTGTTTTTAAACTCTGGTCTCTGGATTGCTTCCAAGTTTCTGCTGATGTGCTGGCAACATCTTAGTCAACCTTGCATCTATCTCTGCACCCATCCATGTAGTTGTGGTGGTGTTTTGTCTAGACGGCTGTGCCCTTAGCTGATCTCCCTGAAAGGACTTCGCTAGATTTGGCTACTGCAGCACTACAGCTGCTAAATTAAGATAAACTCTTAACATTCCTGACCCAGAATTACTGTATACCCTTGCTAAGTCTTCTGTGTGAAGTGGCACCATATTGCTAATTCTGTAGTTCCCAGTTGTTGTCAAACTCTCAGTGAACTCTTGACAACCATCTCAGACTTTAAAATATTTAAGCATCACCCCAATTACATTGCTAAGAGGTGCTGAATGTTTTAAATAAAGCTTGCCTAAACAGTCTTGTCTCATTCCGGTTTCCCCTCACAGAGGAAGTGTCTTTCAATAACCCAAAACTACTGGCTTCTAATTTTAGGGATAACTAAGGTAGGACTAGGACAGAAAATAAGCTCTTCGCCATTGATTTTCCTTAGTCATTTTACTCCAGAGGCCTATAATTAGCTCTATTTTCTCCATCTGTGGTACATCTTTAGGTTTAAAATTATGTTGGAGAAATAGTGGAGGATGCACAGTGTTAGAAATTAGGGAGTCTACTTGGTCCCACTTTTGCATACTTAGATGAATGGCACTGGGGAAGGAGAGGGGGGCGTTATATACCAATCCATGCCCATTTCCTTTTATTTTTAATGATACTAATAACTCAGGGACACTTATTGATCATCTACTATTTGCCAGGCACTGTTCTGAGTGTTTTACTTGTATTAACTTATTTAATCCTCACAGTACAAGAGTCCTGTGAGGTAGATACTGACACTATCCTTATTTCAGAATTGAGGAAACTGAGAGGGTAATTCATTCAATGTCACGGAGCATATAAAAGTCAGCACTAGGCTGGGCACTGTGGCTCACACCTGTAATCCCAGCACTTTGAGAAGCCAAGGCGAGAGAATCACTTGAAGCTAGGTGTTCGAGATCAGCCTGGGGAGCGAAGTGAGACCCCCATCTCTAAAAATATTAAAAATAAAAAATTACCCAGGTGTGGTGGCATGAGTCTGTAACCCCAGCTACTTGGGAGGCTGAGGTGAGAGGATGGCTTGAGCCTGGGAGTTTGAGGCTGCAGTGAGCTATGATTAAGCCACTGCAGCCTGGGTGATGGAACAAGACTCCATCTTAAAAGAAAAAAAAAGTCAGCACTAGATAGAGTACACACTTTGTTGCTCTGCCATTCTGCAGGGACAGATAGCAAGATGAAAACAAAAATTTTTTTAAAAAGGTAGAGAAGTATAAACACTATTGTTCCCGTCTGAAAATTCTCTAATTTTTCATGATAGGGATTTTTGACCAACATTTTAGAGGTAGTTCAGCCCTGCAACACTAGGATGAGGGTTCATGGCCTGCCACGCTAGCTGGAAAGAAAGAGGAAGTTTAGGTGATATTCAATGAGCTCCACCTAGAAGGATTAAATTCACTTGTGAATATCACTGGAGTTGTTTGTAACAACGTTTTAAATACCCAGTAGAGGAATCCAGTGCTTTCCTTAGTCCTCGTTTTGGAATTTCACTAAATAGGGTGCTATTCCACACATAAGGCTTGCCTTTAGCTTATAAGGCCCTCCTCTCTCTGCCTCTTTTTCTCCCTCATTATGCAATGATATAGAAATTCTTGCTTTTCCTACCTCCCATGTTTTATTCCTCCTACCTGGAATGCTTTTCTTCATGCCTGTCACTGCAATCAATTTTCTGGTAAATCCTTCTCCTTTTTTTTTTTTTTTTTTTTTTGAGACAGGGTCTCACTCTGTTGCCCACATTGGCCCAGGTGATCCTCCCACCTCAGCCTCCTGGGTAGCTGGGACTATAGATGCTCACAACCATACCAGCTAATTTTTGTATTTTTTGTAGAGGCAGGGTTTCACATATTGCCCGGGCTAGTCTTGAACTCTTGGCTCAAGCGATCCTCCCACCTTGGCCTCCCAAGGTGCTGGGATTACAGGCATGTATCACTGTGTTCATATATATATGTATATAGGCATATGTCTTCATATATGTCTTTATATATATATAGACACAATTCAAGGGTCTTTTATAAAGCTTTTTCTTAGAAGAAAAAGGCTCACTTCCTCCTATGTGACAACAGCGTATATACTTTTATCTTAGCATCTCTAATATTTTATTGCAGTACTTGTCCATGGACGGCAATGTATGTTACCCGTCTTCCATAAAATAGGCACAAAAATTGAAGGTAAGCATTGAGACCTTGGATAGCAATTTAACAAAGTAATTTTATGACTCTGGAATCTAATAATAAAAATTGGAGATTGCATTTTTATATCTTAATTTTTATATTTTTTCTAGTCTTAAATTTTTACGAAAGTATCACTCGTGAAGGATTTACATTGGAAAACACTGGTCCTTTATTACAGATAGTTTGGGAAGCACTATTTATTATTTTTTCTTATCTGTCCTCTGTGCTAGGCTATAACTACCTAAGGGCAAAGTCCCTCTTGTATGAACAGTATTTTTGTATCAACAGTAATGAATCTGTTGTTCAGAACAATGGCACTGTGACTCTCATAAAACCATTTTCATACCTATCACTTGTCCCTTTTTAAAGACTGAATTCTACTGTGTTTTATCCCTCAGTCATTGTCCTTATCATATCATACTGTAATTAACTGTTTATGGTTTTGTTTTTCCCATAAAACCTTGAGGATAGTTGAACCCAGCTCTTAATCACTTTCTCTTCCAAATTCCAACCACAGTGCTTGGTGCAAAATCAATGCTTAGTAAGTGTTGTTGATTGAATGAACAAATGAATGGATTCTAGCTGCTTATCTGTTCCTTTTTGTTTTTAGTGACCTAATTTTGACTTGATTCATAAATTCACGGCTTATGGAAATGTGTAAAATGGATCTAGAAGAATTAATTTCTGATGTTTACCTGTATCTACTACTACAATTTAGTATTTCAAGAATTATATTTTTATGAAGATAATAAAATAATGTTTTTCCATGTGAACAAACTGGGATTTGCATTTTTATATGAATTACTTGTACCAATAAAAAGTCCTTGTATCATGTTGCCACGGATTTACATTACTGTAATTCTGCTGCACAGGTATGCCTTTCTTTGCTGGTTTGAATTTTGGTGTTTGTTCCTGAGCTGGTCCTCTTTTCCAAAAATAAGGTAGCTAACGGAAAACCCTACAAGTTTCTGTCTAAAAACCATTCCCTATGATTCATTTACTATATTTTTTTCCAAATATGTTCTCTATTCAGCTGACCTGCGTAATTAGGACTTTGAAAACTCCCAGAAGAGCTCTATTTTGTAATTTACATTTGAATTATATATTTCAACAAAGCATCTAACCTTGCTGTGGAAGGATGTTAAGATTGTTTTTGGATATTGCATTTTAGGTTTCTCTGCTTATTGGACAATTGCTACTTAAATTTTGTTTTAATCTACTCAGCATTTCAAGTTCTTTTTCCTCTTATATATTTGTAAGAAACCTCCATCATGAAATAATTTAGATATTTGAAATGTGAATAATGAATGTAGAGTCAAATAAAAGTATATTTGCTTTAACTTTAGTAAAGAGGGGAAATATAAGAGTTGCATAAATTTAAATATTAATCTGGAGATAATCCATGCTAAGGGCTTGTTAAATAAGCAACATGCAAAGCATCAATCAGGTTGGATATTTTTATTGTCAATGTTTAGTTACTTCCAGTGTAGATTAGTGTTTTTTGAGACAGAAGCAGGCAGGGCTAGCTGCCATATGAATCATTTACTTTCAGGGAACCAGGAAACATAAAAGTATAAATAGTATTTCTAATGCATTGCCAAATGTTATATTCCAAATAAAAGCATTTCCAGAGGAACCAAAAGAATGGGGGGCATTCTATTTGTATGGAATATAATTTGATAAAAAATTATGAGCAGATTGCATGCATAGAGAAATAAACTATATGTGAGGGGAAAACCGCTAATAAAGAGGACAAAAGAGAATAAAAGCAGTGATCCACATTTTGAAGATTTTTAGCCGGGGAACTGAGTGATCATAGCAACCATCTCCAAGGAGACCTGTGGAAATGTGAAAAACGCTGAGGTCACGCAGGCGTCCAGAGAAATTCCTTATTGATTAACAACTTCTAGATATATCTTTCTCTCTTCACCTTCAATGCCTCCAACCTTTTAAACAGCATTTATTAGAAAGATAAAGGAAAACCAAATGTGATTTGCCCTAAAGAGAAAAAGTAACTCTCAGAACGGAAACTCAGCTCAAAACGTTTGAGCAGCCTTTCACTAACCTTCAAAAGCTATTCAGAAACTTGGATATTAATGAAGTGAGAAGTCTCAAGGATGAAATAGAAGCCTTGGTCATAGGTGGTAGTACTGGTCATTGTTTTATTGAAAAAGAGGCAAGTTTAAATTCTAGGGCTTGGAAGCAAAGTGCTCAGAAATGGTTTTCTTTTCTTTTTTTTTTTTTTCTTTTGAGACAGGGTCTCACTCTGTCACTCAGGCTGGAGTGCAGTGGTGTGATCATGGCTCATTGCAACCTCTGCCTCCCAGGCTAGAGCGATCCTCCCACCTCACCCTCCCGAGTAGCTGGGACCACAAGGCATGTGCCACCATGCCTGGCTAATTTTTCTAGAGATGAGGTTTCACCATGTTGCCCAGGCTGCTCTTAAGCTCCTGAGCTTTAGGGATCCTCCCACCTTGACCTCCCAAAGTGCTGGGATTCCAGGCATGAGCCACCGTGCCTAGCCTGAAAGGGTTGTTTTAGAATTCCTGCATTACAAATCAAGCAGATCCCCACCAGTTTGAGACACCTTCCTTTTCTAATTTTCCCAACCTGATCATTCTGCAAGGGCATTGTTTAGGTGGGTGGTGAGAAACCGTGTGCCGTCTATGAGGAGCATGGTTTCCTTAGTTCATTCAGTTAGTAAACATTTGTTACTTGTCTGCAGCAGCTCAGCCAACTCTATACCAGATGCTGGCAAAACAAATGTCATCCGTGGTCTTGAGATGCTGAAAGTTCAAAGGGGAGATGGACAGAATAACTAAAAATGAAAGCAGTAATTGCATACTATAGTAAATGTGTGCAGAGTGTTCTAAGCATGGAGGGGCTGGAGGGAAATGACAGGGAACATTTGAATCAGGAAGAAATTCCAGAGGAAGTTGTGACTATGCTGAAAGCTGAGAAGGGGCATAAGGTGCCCGGGATGATGTAAAAGTCATGAGATTTAACAAAGGTCTGGGAATCGCATGCAGGCCAGTAGACTTAATGAGAAGTAGTTAGGGTGTGAAATGTGACAAAAATTAACTACTCTTTCTTCTGCTCCACTCACCATCCGTTTATTTCTCCTTGACTAATTTTGGGGAAGTTGTGGTTTGGATCTGAGAGGAGAGTGTGCCATTTGATCAAAACCACAAGGCCAGACCATTTCCCAGTACCACTAAGGATCGTTTGGCATGGGCTGCTGATTTCTGCTGCGGTCCTACCTTGCTCAGCAAGGTCAGATTGCATATAGATTTCATGTGTTCACTTTCAGGAATCTCACTGTGAGATTTAGTCATATTGCAAGCTTTATATCTACCCCATGGGGTAGTTATGCAGATTAAATGAGCAAATATATGTGCAACACTAAGAATAAATACTGCCTGATACATAGTCAGCACTGTATAAAGCGTTATTATTGTTATGATGAGTAATTATTGTTAGTCTGGGATTCTCCTGAGTCATTGGAACCCCTGGACTGTCCTCTGGACCTGGAGCCTGAGCAGAACTGGAAAAGACTCCCAGAAAGACCTAGGACTGTCTGAGGGTATGATCCATCGAGAGGGAGGGATGTCTAGGTCTTGGCTAGAGTCCAGGGTGGAAAACGTAGGTCAGTTCACCCAAAAGTTCGTTTTAATTGTGAGTGTGTTGGGAGCGATGTGAGTCAACAGCACTGCACAGTTGGTCCTTCTGAAGTATAGATGTTGCTACCATAATTTTTGGAAGGGACTACATGGGCTTCACAGCAGCGAAGGCCCTGGGTTTTACTACTGTGAAATAAGTCATCATTTAGGATGTGAAAGAACTTGCTTTTTGTTTTGTTTTAAAAGGATGTATTACAGCTGATAGTGCAGATCTAATCTCAATAATTGCTAATTACTATTTGAATATGGTCTCTATTTCAGAACCTGCTTAGGCCCAAATTTGAAAACAGTTTATAATGAACATGCTTTCGGAAATTCTTGTACACATCAATTTCCCAAGCTAGCTGTGAGGAGTTCATGGGATGATATGTCTGTGTTGTTTATCATACAGAAGACCGTGAATAAATGGATGATGTTATTTTTGCTATTCTTATCTTACTGATTTCCTATTCTAGTGGCTAGCACTGATGCAAGATTATATTGTGCCATACTCACTGGAGGTTTGGTGGCTACAAGATTTCCCTAGCACATGTCTTTAGTCTGAGCAAACTGTAGCAACAACTATAGGATGCCCAATTGGTTCACATTTTAAAATTGGGTGTGGACAAAATAAGTCAGTAAAACTGCCCAAAGAATGCAAATTGCTCAAAGCTATGTCCTTGAGCAATAAAAGGCCACTTTTTATGAGGAAATTACGTTGTCATTGTACAAGAATAATATTGTGCTGGACAAAGTGCTAAATTCTTTTTTTAATCATCACAACCCCTCCTCCCCGCATTACCCTGATTTAGAGATGAGAAAACGGAAACCCAATGAAGTTAAGCAACTCATTCAAGGTCACCCACCTAAGAAGACTGATGAGAGCCTCTATTTGAACCTGGAAGTGTCTGCCTTCAGGGTTCATGAACTAAGCCTTTTATGCTCTATTGCTTTCTCTCTTTTTTTGAGACAAGCCTTACTCTGTCACCCAGGTTGGAGTACAGTGGTGCAATCATGGTTCACTGCAACCTCCGCCTCCCAGGCTCAAGTGACCCGCCCTCATCAGTCTCCTGAGTAGCTGGAACTACAGTCATGTGCCACCACGCCCAGCTAATTTTTCTATTTTTTGTGGAGATGAGGTTTCACCGTGTTGCCCCGGCTGGTCTCGAACCCCTGGGCTCAAGCAATCTGCCTGTCTTGGTCTCCTAAAGTGCTGGGATTACAGGCATGAGCCATTGCACCAGCCAGTCCTCTATTGCTTTGCTTGTGCTATCTAGGCCATTTGTTTATCCATTTATTCATTTATTCCATAAATATTTATTGTATATGCCGGGTACTCTTCTAGGCCTGGAAATACTGTGGTGGACAAGAATGTCACAGACTCTACAGTTAAGGAGTTTGCATTCTAATGGGAGAGACTTAAAATAAACAAGGAAATGAGTGTGTTAGTGTGAGTCAGTTTGTCTGTATATATTCTTTGGGGAGTGACGTGTGCTATAAAGACAAATGAAGTTCAGAGAAGAGGTATGTTATTTTGTATTTTGGATTTTTTGGGGAGGGGTGTTTTTTGTGTTTTTGTTTGGTTGGTTTTTAGAGACAGGATCTCGCTCTGTTGTGCAGGCTGGAGTGCAGTGGTGTAATCTTGGCTCACTGCAACCTCTGCCTCACGGGTTGGAGTGATCCTCCCACCTCAGCCTCCTGGGACTGGAAGCTGGGACTACAGGAACACACCACCACGCCTGGCTACTTTCTGTGTTTTGTAGAGACAGGGTTAAGCCATGTTGCTCAGGCTGATCTGGAACTCCTGGGCTCAAGTGATCCACCTGCCTTGGCCTCCCAAAGTGCTGTGATTACAGGTGTGAGCCACCGTGCCTGGCCAATATTTTAATTGTTTTAACTTAACATTTAATATATGTTTGTATATTAATGATCCACCCGCCTTGGCCTACCAAAGTGCTGGGATTACAGGTGTAAGCCACCATGCCTGGCCAATGTTTTAGTTGTTTTAACTTAACATTACACACGTATGTACACACACACACACAACTGTGTTTGAAAATTTTAAAGTGTAACAATGTCATACGTATGACTTACCACCTAATCTACATACAAAAGCATTACCAATTCTGTCGCACTTGCCTGTGCTCTGCCCCATCCCATCTACCTGCCTATCTTTTGAAGCAACTAGTTCCTAATTTTTTTCCTTCTCTTGCCTTTTAAAAAAAAAAATGTTTATCCCTTATAAATATGCTGATAAGTACTATACAGCTAATTTTGCTTTTGTTTTGATTTGTAAAAATAGTATAACTGCTTGACATTGTTGCATGTAGCTGTAGTTCATTCATTTTAAAAGCTGAATTATATGTTGTTTGGTGAATATGCAGAATCAATTGATTCATTGCCCTGTTGGTGGATATTTGGATTGTTTCCAACTTTCTGCTATTTGAACAATGCTGCTAAACATTTTCATGTGTTCCTATTAACACACATATACAGGAGTTTCTCCATGGCCTGTTGCTGGGAATGGAATTGCTAGGTTATGGGGTATGTCAGTGTTCAAGTTCACGTGTTACTACCAAATTGTTTTCCGAAGGGGCATCAGCAGTTTACATTCCCAGTCATAAGTGATTAAGAGCTCCAGCAGACCCACTTTTTATCAGCACGTGGTATCATAAAACATCTTAATTTTTGCCAGTCTAGTAGGTATAAGATAACATTGCATTGTGGTCTTCATTGACATTTTCCTGATAACTATTGACATATAGCCTCTGAAGAGGCGACTTGAGCCGAAACCTGAATGAAGTGAAAGATCAAACCATGAATGACTGTGATGGGTAGAATGTTCCAAGACAACGTACCACAGGCTGAAATTATCCTAAGATGTCCACGGAACAGCAAGAGAGCCCTTGCGAATAAAGGGAAGTGAGCTGGAGATATGAGGTTGGGAAGGAGTAGAGAGGCTAGTTCTCCTAGAACCTGGGGGTCCATGATAAATACTGTACTTTAGACTTGATTATGAGAGTAGGAGAAGACATGACAAGGCGATTAGAAGGGAGGAACATGATTTGATTAATGTTTTATAAATATCATGTTGGCTTCTGTGTGATTAGATTATAGGGGATAATGAGAGTGAGACCCTAGAGATGAGTTGGATATGCAGAAGTTAAGGCAAGAGATGGTTCTGGCAACACTGACAGAAGGTGGTGAAAAGCTAGATTCAGGACATATTTTGAAGGTAAGGCTGGTGAGTGAGACCTGTAAATGGTTTGGATGGAGGTGTGAAAAAGAGGAACTAAGGATAATATCCTGGTTTGGGAGTGAGTAACAGAGAATGTAGGTCCATTGACGAAATGGGAAAGACCTTGAAAAGAAGAGTAGCACTGGGGAGAAAATAAAAAGGTTTTTTAATATGGAGAATATATATTCATTATATATATAGCTACCTACTTGACATGTCATCTGTTGATGTCTCAAAAGTTCCTTCAATTAAACACGCACAAAACTGAACAGATGCTTTTTTGTCCCACCCTTGAACTTCTTCCTTATCTCAGTGAGTGGTGGCCCATCCATCTGGTTCGACAAGCCAGAAATCTGGTAGTCATCTTTAATATCTCCCCCTAGCTTGTCACCAGTACCACTCCATTACCATCACCTGACAGTTTACTTCTAAAATATCTCTAGAATCTGTTCACTTCTTTCCAGCTCCATCATGATCACTCTAATGCCAGCTACGCTACCACTTTGAGTGTTTTCACCTTGAGTGCTGTCGTAATCTCCTAACTGCATTTGTTCTAATTCTTCAATGCATTGTCCACTCTGCAGCTGGCTCCCTTTGAACCTCCAAGTTCAAAACCCTTCAAAGGCTTCTTTATTGCCTTTATGATTAATCCACAATATGACCAAAGACCATGGATGACCAGGTTTCCTGCCCATATCTCTGACGCCATCTCTAGCTATTTTCTTCTCTCTGGGCATCTCTTTGTTTCTTGAAGACACAAATTCATTTCCCTTCCTGGGCCTTTGCACAGGCTGAACCTGGAATACATCTCTAAGTAATATCATCCTTTAGATTTTAGCTCAAATGATGCTTCCTTGGAAAAGCCACTCACAACCCCTGCTCCCCTAACATATACACGTACATATGCTCCCACACCTGCCACAACTAAGTTAGGTTTCTCTGTTATATGTTCTTAAAGAATATAATTTCAAGGATTGCTTAAGCCCAGGAGTCTGAGGCTGCAGTGATCTGTGATCATGCCTGGTACATAGAGTATGTTTAATGAAGATATGTTGAATAAATCAGTTGGGGAACAGAGGATTGCTCAAATATCTGAATTGATTTTATAGGCCTTTCTAAGAGAAGTACTTTTTGTTATGATAGATAAACTCTTCAAAAAAACTTGCTGGAAAATGTCTTAGTTCCATTTTATACATTTTATATTTCCTTAGCCATCACAACTCTGCACCCACTATTTATTGTGAAGGAAATCAAGATAGATGATTTCTTTTTTTTTTTTTTGAGACGGAGTCTTACTCTGTCGCCCAGGCTGAAGTGGAGTGGTGTGATCTTGGCTCACTACAACTTCTGCCTCCCAGCTTCCAGTGATTCTCTTGCCTCAGCCTCCCGAGTAGCTGAGATTACAGGCGCCCACCACCACACCAGGCTTTTTTTTGTATTTTTATTAGAGATGGGGTTTTGCCATGTTGGCCAGGCTGGTCTTGTAATCCTCACCTCAAGTGATCCACCCACATCAGCTTCCCAAAGTGCTAGGATTACAGGCATGAGCTACTGCGCCTGACCAAAGATAGATGATTTCTAATCTATGGAATTTGATTTCTAATGTAGCTTAAGGAATTTTTAGACAGCAACTCTAACTCAACTGATATCCATATGTGAAACAGGATTATTGTAAACAGTAAGTATTTCAGTAGCATTTACAGATTTGCAGACTGTTTTTGCATTAGGGATGCCCTGGAGTCAATGACGTTTCTCTTTACTTAGCACGTTACCTCACAAGTAAAGCTTTTCAAGTATTCAATCAAAGTCTTAGTTCTTTACCATGGTAGACTAGGCCTCCATGATCCTACTCCATCCTACTTTTCCAGCATCAGTGCTTGCCACTTCTTGCACCATCCTTCACATTCCAGCCATACCAAATTGCTTGTAGTTGCCCACGTTAGAGCAAGTGCACCTTGTCTGTGTTCCTGCAATACCCTGCAATATCTTGGGCATTGTTGCATGGGAGGCATCTGTTTGTCTCTCCCAATGAACTGTAAGCTCTTTGAGGGAAGAAACATTGCCATTTCTTTTTTGTATATTCATTTGTACAGAATCTGGTGCAGAAGGACTCAGTCAATGCTTAATGAATGAAAGATCCAACTTGTGGTCAACCACAAGAGTAGATCTGTTTAATTACTAGAAGGAGAAATCCACCCCAAGACTTGCTACTTGCTCCATAACCCACAGGCTAACCAGATAATATGAAAACGTTTGGTAGCATCTTCTCTAGGACATCTGCATTGCGTTTGCAGCTATCCTTCCTGGGAACTCACTGTTGGTACAAAGGAAAAGAATTTTGTCACCTTTTCTACTCACCTACTTAAGTCAGAAATCATATGGTGACCAATCCATAAACTAAAATGCTAATCTTATCAGTCAGAAGCAAATGCCACTAGTATTTTGTAATACCCTACCAGACTTTTTAAAATGTACTTATATGTATTATTGCCCTAAAGTTGGATCAAACTCTGTCACTTTTTTTGTGACATAGTTTCTCTTCCTCTTGCTCCCAGACTTACAGATAGATAGATAGATAGATAGATAGATAGATAGATAGATAGATAGATTTTATTCATGCTACTATATATTATACTTAAAACAATATCATTTTATAAAGGCCATACAACATCATTTTATAAAGGCTTATAAATATATTTTTTATACATTAATATGTTACTTTGGCACTTTTTAATTTAAGGGGTGATTAGGATAAGGAAATCATTCTGTTATAATTTTTTTAACCAGTCATATCAAATAATTTCACATGAGTTTATGTGAAAAGTTTGAGATTATAGCTACCTCAGTACATAATTAAGATGGTATTTAATAGATTGCTTATTCTTATTCTGTCTCTCTAATCAAAATTATCTGCTTCCAAATGCCCATTTTAAGATTCCTTGTTTGCATAATATAATCAAGATAATTTTCTCTCATGTTAGACTAAGCAAGACACTTTGATAACAATCTCCTTTAAGTTTCTTCATTTTATACAAGTAGTATACATGATGGTTATCAAAAAATTGTTAATTTCAGGAGGAAGTCACTTGAGTAAAGGCTACAGATTATACCATTGGTTCTTAAGGAACTACATTAATTAATTGGTAACTTGAAGATTGACCACATAAGACATTTATGTAACTTGATATGTGAACAAAAAAGTATGAACTCGGTTGGGCATGGTGGCTCACGCCTGTAATCCCAGCACTTTGGGAGGCCGAGGCAGACAGATCACCTGAGATCAGGAGTTCGAGACCAGCCTGGCCAACATGGCAAAACCCTGTCTCTACTAAAAATACAAAAATTAGCCACGCGTGGTGGCAGGTACCTGTAATCCCAGCTACTCGGGAGGCTGAGGCAGGAGAATGGCTTGAAACTGGGAGGTGGAGGTTGCAGGGAAGTGGAGGTCATAGTGAGCCGAGATTGCACCACTGCATCCCAGCCTGGGTGACAGAGAAAGAAGACTCCATCTAAAAAAAAAAAGAAAAGAAAAACAAAAGAGTATGAACGCTATAAAATCTTTGTCTTCAAATTTTTGTAGCCACATTAATTTTACTTCAGAGGTTCTTCAAGTTATTAGACCCTTTGATTAAGCCTCAGAGAAAGTGGGTGCCATCCTTCTTTGGGTCTGAGTTGTAGATGAGTTGGATTTCTGTAAAGTACCTCTTGTCCCAACCTAATAGTGCTCCATTGATCAAGAATAAAGTAAATTAGAAACAGATTCTTCATTAACTTTTTGTGATTATTCAGCCTTTGTTGAATCCATATTTTAGAGATCATCTAGTTTAGGCATTACATGAACAGTTTTTTGGAGGAGCGTAAGGATTTTTAAAAACACCAATAGCTAGTTTACTACATGATTTTCAAAAAGAATATTTGTAATCGTTCCAACAATAAAAGGAATATAGGAATGAGCAAATTTATACCCTAGTGAACTTTATCACTTACATGATGAGGGGTTTCCTTGACTTTTTGCTTTTGGCGATGCCACCTTTTTTTATTGAGGATTAAAGGAGGCAGCAGTTTGGGGAACTCCCAGAGGGATCATTCTCTCAGGGGTTACTTGGTTCCTTTGTGGCTTGCTCCTTGAGAACCAGCCTGTGTGAGGATGTGAAACATCAAATGTGTGAATGGCTCCAAGAGAGTTCTCACCTTTAGGTACTGTCTCAGCAGTGCCTGGCAAGTAGTACTGGGGCAATGTGAATTTGCCAAATGAATGATTGAATTAAGAAATGAGTTAATTTAAAATTTTTGTCTTAAAAAAATGAGATCACAACTTGAGCCAAGCCATGCCATCTGGTTGGAGGCTATTTATGGCTCTCAAGTGGTATCATTTCGGCATGGTACAGGAGGGGTGACTGTCACTGCATTTGATGTTATCCAATGTGTCCATAATGCTTTAAAGAACAGATGATTTAAAGTGAGTATGATTTGTTCCTGGATCCTGATTTAGTAGCAGAGTCTCCTTATGAAGAAGTGGCCTGCCTTCTCTTGCCTGAATTTAAAGTAGTACTGCTTTAGGTGCAAATCATACCAGCATTCGTATTCAAGGTGAATCTATTGCTGACGTTATTATGAACTGTTTACTTTCAGTATCAATGACTTAGTCCCTCATCAGGCAAATGCTAAGCTTTTATACTTTCTGTTCATTGGGAAAAATAAATAAGATGTATAGTGTCTTAATTTTGATGAGGGGTTTAAGTTAAATTAGAGGAAAATTGTTAATATTTGTGTATATTAAAAAGCTTCATTATTAAAATTATGCCAATTAAGAGGATGTATCTGTAGTGCAGAAGTTAAAATTATCATGCACCTTCAGTGTTTTAGAATTCAAACTTTGGGGGAAAGCATTACAGCAAAGAAAAATTGAGGGAAGTGTTAACATTTATTGAGAATTTACATATGTTAATTTTCTCAGTCACAGATACCGCATGTTAATATCTAAAGTAGAAAAAGGAATAAAGTAAAGGAGGACAAAAAGAAAAAGCGTAAGAATAATTTTTTGTATGAAATTATTGATTCCTGCCCTTATACTGTTGCCCTTATACTATGGCCTGCCCTTATGCTGATCAAACCAGCCCGTCAACAGCTAGAGATGGCATCCTCATGTTTATACTGGGGAGCTGTAGGTTTCCTATGTCTGACCCCACTTTCCCCTAACCCAGCTACAGTGGCCCAGTCTGTTGGGGCAGAATTTTTATTATGCGTTTCACACTTTTCACATTTGTTCTTTAATTCACACTGTAACCTAAGCCTAGAATGAAAACCTTCATGCATAAATAAGATGGTCCCTTATTGCAAGTGAAAAATCACTTTGGACTGAAGAGGACCACAACTTGGCCAGTTTCAAGAGAATTTCCTTTTATCCTTCTCTCTAAAATCTGCAATTTAATTTCATGTTCTAAAAATGATTGGATAGTATATATTTATAGTACTTTGATATTATACCACTGGTTTAAGCACTTTGATTCTTTCTTCCTCACACCATCAATTACATAGACTTTTCGGATGTTGCAAAATTACCCTTCTAATTTAATATCTTAACAGCAAGCAAATGTGGATTTTTTGTTATAAATAATAGTTAAGAGTTGCTGAGCCTATGCTGTGTGTTGGGTGCTGTGCTATTCTATTCAGACAATCTTTATAATACTCCCGTGGGGGATATAAATATAGTTATCATCCCAGTTTCATAGGAGAGGAAGGATCATAGAGGTGAAGTTCTTTGGCCATGGTCACCCAAGTTGCAGGTGGTCCAGCTGAATTTAGACCAACTTGTTCACCTCCTAAGTCTGTGCTCTGCCTGCCTTCTGGGTAGGGCTCATGTCTTCTTTTTGTTTGTTGTTTTTTTGGTTTTTTACTATTAATATTATTTTTGATTGGCAAATCATAATTGTATACATTCATGGGGTACAATGTGATGTTTTGATATCTGTATACAATGTGGAATGATTAAAGTTAATTAACATATTGCCTCGATTACCTATCGTTTTTTATGGTGAGACATTGGAAATTCATTCTTAGTTATTTTGAAATATACTATACATTATTATTGACTGTAGCCACTCGGATGTGCAGTAGGTCTCAAAACCTATTCCTTTTCCCAATATGAAACTTCGTACTCTTTGATCAACACTTCTCATTCCCTACCTTTGTATTATGTCTTTTTTTGTTTGTTTACAGAGTCTAATATTATTATGGTTTTCTTATGATTTAAATATGAGTTGTCAATAATATTGAAATTATTCCATTTGTCATATTATGTGTCAATAAACCCAAACCTCTGATTTAGAACTTCATTCTATTTCTGAGCATCTCTACCTGGATATTTTTCCAATATCTCAAATTCTTCTCTCAACATACCTAATCCCCCCCATCCCCCACCAATATATTTTATGGTAATAGAGGGAGTCAGCTACTATATACATACGTATTTCATCTTGACATCTCTTATTATTTTCTTCTGAAATTCTTGAATTGAATAGATTCTACTTCCATGGCTTGGAAGACTTCAGTTGGTCATCTATTCCTATTCTAGAGTTCTAGAACTTGCCCTTTGTAAGCACCTGCCTACCCCTGCTACACTGCAGACTTTCTAAGTGCAGACTGTCACTGTACCCCTGGTGCCTGCTGCAGTCCCTGGCTGACCCAGTCCCTAGCTGGCCCAGATTATGTACTGGGTAGGTATCTGTTGACTGATTGGTGCCCTTACACTGTTGCCAACCATCAGGACAGCCAGTCAGCAGATGGAGGTGGCGTCCTCATGTTTACACGGAAGCTGCAGGTTCCCTGTGTCTGACACCACTTTCTCTTAACCCAGTCACAGTGGCCCGGTCCATTAGGTCAACATTTTCATTATGCCTTTCACACTTCCCATTTTGTTCTTTAGTTCATACTGTAACCTAAGCCTAGAATGAAACCTTTCTATAGCTTTCTCCATCCATTTCTGCAGCTTAAAACCTTACTGTCTGGCAAGACTCATATAAAATACTATTTCCTTTATGGGCTTATGTCCAGTCTCTTCAGACAGAGGCAGTTGCTCTCACCTGTGTCCCCCGGAGCTATAAATGCTTTATGGTTGGTAATATACCATAATTTTCCTCAAATAATTTCTTATTTGAGGGAACTGAGAACCCTTGAGAACAGCTAGGTTAAATGTGATTTGTCAGTTTACTAATTCCCTTACTGATTCTTACAATAGGACTTCTCAGAGCCAACGTGCACTCAGTATGCTAGAATGCATTGTGACTCTTCAAGTGAGGGGTGTACTGTATATATAGTGGTTTTTGCCCCTTTGTTTTGCCTGCCTTGATATGTAACAGAACCAGTGTTTTCAGGAACCCACTCAGGATATGCTGCTATAGGAAAAATAGCTGTTTTGTTAGTGTTGATGGTGGTGTTGAGATTGTCTTTTCCTTTTTCAGCCAAATAGTTATTGTCAAATTCAATACTTCACCTCCTTCTAGATGAATGTACTTGAAAATTGCAGCATGCTGCTCCTAAAAGTCACTCTGGGTATGCTTTGCTGATGGGAGTATAAAATGGTACAACTATTCTGGAAAATTGTTTGGCATTTTCTTATAAAGTTAAATATATACCTACCCTATGATCCAGAAATTCCACTCCTATGCATTTAACCAAGAGAAATGAAAACATACATCCTCGAAAAGTCTTGGAGAAAAATGTTCATAGCAGCCTTATTCACAGTAGCCCAAACTGGAAGCAACTCAAACCTTCTTCAACAGGTGACTGGATACGCAAATTCTGGTATATCTATACCACCATGGCCTGTTTCTCAGTTGAGACAGAGAGAAAACACTACTCATACAAGCCCTAACATAGATGAGCTCAAAACCATGAGTGTTTTCAGTCTTGTTTTGGGTGGTGGTTACATGCAGTGGTCCCCAACCTTTTTGGCACCAGAGACTGGTTTCATTGAAGATAATTTTTCCATGGACTGGGAGTGGGGGCGGTGATGGGGATGGTTTCAGGATGATTCAAGTGTGTTATAATCAAATAATTATACAACTCACCATAATGTGGAATCAGTGGGAGCCCTAAGCTTGTTTTCCTGGAACTGGACAGTTCTATCTGGGGGTGACAGGAGATGAGGACAGATCGTCAGGCATTAGATTCTCATAAGAAGCCCATGACTTAGATCTCTTGCATGTGCAGTTCACAATAGGGTCTATGCTCCTATGAGAATCTAATGGTGCCATTGATATGACAGGAGGCAGAGCTCAGGCAGTAACATAAGCAATGGGAAATGGGTGTAAATACAGATGAAGCTTCCCTGGCTCATCTGCTGCTCACCTTCTGCTCTGCAGCCTGGTTCCTAACAGGCCACGGACCAATACCCATCCATGGCCTGGGGGTTAGGGACCCCTGGTTACATGTGTGTACACAATTGTCCAATCTCACTGAACCAGACACTTAAGGTCTGTGTACTTTACTGTAAGTAAATTACCTCTGGGAGAATGAGGCTGGCGAGGTAGTCAGGAGACTGGAATTTGGAGGCAAATGCAAATCCTGGTTCTACCATTCATTGTCACCAGGACTTTTGGCAAATTGCCTAAGTATTTGTTTCAGTTTTCTTATCTGTCAAATATAAATGAAGTTAGTATCTACCTTATAAGGTTGTTACGAGAATTAAATGAGTTAGATTATTAGTGCTCTTTAAGTTCTTGTTAAATAAAATGTAAAAGTAAAAACTCTGATCTTCATGACAGCACCTCAGTGCTCCTCTTCCTAGCTGCTTCTGAGAATCACCTGGAGAGATTTTATAAAACAATGATACCCGGGTTCCGTTCCTGGGGTTTCTGATATAGTTGGCTTTGGGTGGTTTCTGGGGATTGTGGTGTTTTTAAAGCCCCTACATGAGTTGTTTTTTTTTTTTTTTTTAAACTATGTTTTCATGAGTAATGCTGTATGGTATGTATCATAATTATATAGTCAGTTTCCAATAATTCTGACACTGTGTTATAGGCAAACTGTATTTGCTGCATTTCTAGTAGTATTAAAAACCTTTCCAGAGAAAACTAATAAGATCCATTTTCTTTTTGTTTTAGAGTAAACTATTCTTTTCAGAATTGTATAGTTAACTATAATTCAAAACAAAGTTCAAAACATTTTTTTTCTTCTTTTTCTTTTTCTAAAAAATGGGATATATGTGCGGAATGTGCAGGTTTGTGAGCAAAGGATATGAACAGATGCTTCTCAAAAGAAGACATTTATGCAGGCAACAAACATGAAAAAAAGCTCAACATCACTGATCATCAGAGAAATGCAAATCAAAACCACTATGAGATACCATCTCACGCCAGTCAGAATGGCAATTATTAAAAAGTCAGGAAACAATAGATGCTGGTGAGGCTGTGGAGAAATAGGAACACTTTTTACACTGTTGGTGGGTGTGTAAATTAGTTCAAAAGATCCATTTTCCTAAGAATTATTGATGTTTGCTTCATTTTGTTTTCACAGAGAAATAACAGAAAATCCTAACACTCAAAAGGGAGCTCTCATGGCTGGGCGTGGTGGCTCATGCCTGTAATCCCAGCACTTTGGGAGGCTGTGGTGGGCAGATCACTTGAGGTCGGGAGTTTGAGACCAGCCTGGCCAACATGGTGAAACATCATCTCTACTTAAAAAAAAAACAACAGAAAAACCAAAAAAGGAGCCCTCTTTGTATTCAAATCATTTTTTTCTTTTATCAGAGAGCAATATTAAGCATTTGAAGTGCTTGAGGGGGAAAGCAAGCATTACTCAAATTGAGGTAATAAAACATAGAAACTTTTAAAAGATGGCAATACTACACCAAAATGCAAATTATGAGACTCTTGGCCTTTCTCTTCAAAGCTCTATAAATGTTAGGTGTCACTTTTCTCTCTTTTTAATTATGAATGCAGGCAGTCCTGGAAGAATAAGTATCTTTGATGATTATATAGAAATAGATTACATCAATTTCTTTTCTCTGAAGAAAGAAACCAAATGTACCTCACTTTTTGGGGAGTGAGTGAGTGAATTGTTTGGGCTTGCATTAATGGAAAAGATGATCTTACTCATTGGGATTAGAAAAAAAAATTCAAAAAGCATCAAGAATGAAAAAGCCACATATGGCAATAGACTAATAGACACTTTCGGTTATTATTGCAAAGCTATTTTTACATTAAAAGATGAATATGGCCAGATGAGTTTCCCATAAATGTCCAATTTGCTTCTTTTTATGTAACTAATTTTGTTTATCCTTGCATGCATCTTACTGATAATGAGTTGCTAATAGACTGGTTTATGATTCTAACAGCTTAATCTCCGTGCATTTGTGTAGCCAGTGTTTGTCCACCCTCCCCCTCCTTTTGTTTTTAAGTGAGAAAAAATCCAGTCATGTAAAGGGAATCTTTTATAATTGTTAAAATGTGTTTTTTCATCAATAATGAAGTAATGTTGGTAGTGTTATTGTAGTTTTGGGCAGATGATTCACATTCGTACTGTGTCTGGATTGACTCAAAAATTCATCATTAATGAGCAAGAAGCGATACAGTACAGTGGAGTAATACACTTGAAATGAGACCAGTCATCTTTCCCTGCTTTTCTTCTTTTCTCTGGGCCTAAGTTTCTGTATCTCTAAATGGATTAAAATTGCCTTTATTTTCAGCAAAAGAAGGTAATAGCCAAAGTACCGTTAATCACTTGAAATAATTTCCCTGGAAAAAATTTTATCTTGTAATTAACTGATGACACTTCTGTTTGAATACATTGCCATTCTGCAGTAAGTTGAATTTTTTTCTCTTTTCTTTGCTTTTTCTAACAAATATTTATTGAATAGACACTACTACATATGGATGAAGCACTGTGTTAATGCAATGAACAAGACATGTCATTTGAGAGATTTTCTGCTTGAATCACCAGAATTATTTTTATTCATTCAGCAGATATCATTATGCCTACCTTAGACAAGACATGATGCTAGGTGCTATGGGTCTTGTCAAGATGAATAAGGCCAAAATGCTGTGTGTTCAGAAAAATAGAGATCATACTTGATTGGGGAAGTCTCAAAGTCAAGGAACATTTTTCACAGTAGAAGAAATTTGAGTTGTGCCTTAGAACAAGGTGGATAAGACTTTTAACATGCACATGGGGATTATTTTCTAGAATGGAGGAAGAGAATAGACAAAGGAATGAGGGCTGGAAACTAGCCTGCTGATCAGGTCTAGTTTGACTGGAATTTTGAGTGCACATAGAATGATGTAGGGTTAGGCCTAAAAATAGGTGAAGGACAGATTATTGAATGCCTTGCATGTTGTCAGTCCAAAGAGTTTGGATAGATTATCTACCTGTCCATGTGATTTAACTGAAAGCACTGAGACAGGGACTAGCAGATGTTAAGAAAATTTCTCCAGTCTGGCCAACACAGTGAAACCCCGTCTCTACTAAAAATACAAAAAAATGTAGCTGAGCATGGTGGCACATGCCTGTAATCCCAGCTACTCGGGAGGATGAGACAGGAGAATGGTGTGAACCCAGGAGGCAGAGATTTCAGTGAGCGGAGATTACGCCACTGCGCTCTAGCCTGGACGACAGAGCTAGACTCTGTCTCAAAAAAAAGAAAAAAGAAAAAGGTTCTGAGTTTGAAAACAATAGAATGTGTCAAGTCAAACACATGAACTAATCTAACCATACAGTATTTTGAGATTTGTCTTTAGATCGTCTAAACTTACCCTAATTTGCAAAAAAAAAGCCATACAAAGAAGTACAATATGCAGATATGAGTATTTCCCAACAGACCTTATACAGATTTGAAATTAAGTTCCCATCTGTTGCTGGTATGCATGACCTTCATGTAGAGAAATCTTTATTACTAGTTCTTTTCATGAATGAATGAATTCTTTTAATAAATAATAACAAGTAAATAAAGTTTTAACATTAGTTATCTTAAAGAATCTTTGGGATTGTGTTTCGAAGTCCTTGAAATATAGGGACCTAACACACTGATAAATTTTAAGAGTTTACTAGTCTGCAGAAGACCCAAGGAAATTGATTTTACCATTGGCATTTAAGATTGCGCTTGCACTGTGCTCTGTTGAGTATACAAGAGAAAGGAGACTGCGTTCTTTGCCCCTGCTCACTTCCTTTTGCATTTTTTCCTCCATTCCGATATGAGACTGGTTGAAGTGGAAAATCACTTAACAACCAAATATATGCCTGTGTTGTTGCCAGAAAGAACCATACATAGGCCAGGTGCAGTGGCTCACGCCTATAATCCCAGCACTTTGGGAGGCCAAGATGGGCAGATCACGAGGTCAAGAGATTGAGACCATCCTGGCCAACATGGTGAAACCCCATCTCTACTAAAAATACAAAAATTAGCTGGGCTTGGTGGTGTATACCTATAGTCCCAGCTACTCGGGAGGCTGAAGCAGGAGAATCACTTGAACCCAGGAGGCGGAGGTTGCAGTGAGCTGAGATCATGCCACTGCAATCCAGCCTGGCGACGGAGTGAGACTCTGTCTTGGGAAAAATAAAAATAAAAATAAAAAAGAACTATATCTACTTGCAGGCAGAATGGTAGTTTTGCCATTCTTGGGAGAGCATATTTTGAGAGAGGGGTTCATTCTTTGGCACCCAAAGAATGCATGAGTAGGGGGATAATACACAGATGCATACCTAGGTTATATGTGGTGGGGAAGTTTAAGGATGGAGAAAAGGAAACCACTTTTCATTCAGTAAACTGGGGGCATGGGGACTATTAATGTCTATGAACCCATATCCCTAGCTGAGATTAGAAGCATACCAAAAACAAACAAACAAAAAACCCACACACAAACACAAAAAGCAGGTTAACTAGCATTGAATATTGAAAACATTCTATCTAATAAATGCTATTTAGAAAATAGAGAAAAGACAGTAAGTATCTTGCTACATTCTGGGACTATATTAAAGGGCAGTGTTAAAAGAACTATCTTTCTTTTCCATTTCTTTTTTAAAGGGATGCACAAGTACACTAAAAGTGAACCATTTAGAACAAAAAGCTTGAACAGTCAGAGCTTGAATCTAATGTGAGGAAACCCATGGAGCTCATAAAACTTTAATAACTAGTCCCAGGTTTAATGAAGCAATCTTGCAAATTTTAAGTGAACCAATGGTAATTCATGGAAGTTTTTAGTGTTGCATAAGGTAAAATTGAAATCAGCGATGTCACAGCAATGTTAATAAAAAGGACAAGCCACTTACTATAAATATAAGTAATTCTGGCACATGTGGGAAGGCATCCAAGGAAAAAAGCCATCCTTGTCACTTTAAAATAACCTCTATGCCAAAGTAAAGCTTCAAGTAGAGAAGTTGTGTCCAAAGCCCTTAGGAATATTGTCCTTTGGCCCTGAGATATAACATTCATAAGAGTGAAAACCTTAACCTGAAAAAACAAGGAGGAGACTCTTCCTACTTATGTCAGTTAATTCTTGCCCACGTGGAATCTCTGCACTTGACAAGGCATGTGAACTCTCAGAGAGCCCATCCATCGTGTTGCTTCAGCTGTCTATCTTTCCGCCCTTACCTCTCAAGTCAGTAAACCTGGATCTCACCTCCTGAGTGAGCTCTATTCCCGTACTGCCAGCTGCTTTTGAGTCAGTCCCATTGGGTTGGCCTCCCAAGGGAGGTGGCTTCCCCCATCTCTCTTTCTGCCTCCATTCCACCTATCCTAAGAAACCCTGCAGCTATCCCACCACTTCCACTAAGTCCTTGGAATATCCTGGCACATCAGAATCCTTCTTTCCTCTGAACTCGTAGAACTCTTTACAGCTCCATTGTTTGCTGTATGCACAACCCACTTGGCAACAACTCTTATATTTTTGTCTATTTTCATACATTATTATTTCAAGCTTATGTTGGGCCTTCATTGGTCCATAATCTCTGATTTTTCCAGGATCTGAGCACAACCCCCCACCCCTCGCCCCAATCTGCTCCATAAATATCTATAGACTGACCGATTCCCTGGATACCTCAAAGACTAACTGCAATAAGTTAACAAGAGTGGAAGGAAATTTGAGGAAGCATCTCAGCCCCTGCCTGGCTCTTTCCTCTGGACTTTCAGGTTATTCTACATATTTTCATTCATTTCCTGAAGAGGTTCTATAATATCCCTACCTCACCTCATTTTTTTCCCAGTAACTATTTTAATCTAAACTCCTGTGTTTCATTGTAGACATGTTTGTTCTTGTTTAATTAGTGGAGATGGAGAATAGAAAGGCAAAAAGATGGTGGTGAGAATCAGACGCTTTGTCATTGGGGGTTGTCATTAGGACAAAAAGCCTTAATTTCCCCTAGTGCCCTTGGCTCTCCACCAGCCTGCAAACATCGGGAGAGCAGGGTATGTCTTTGTTTTTCCACACGACTCAATTCCCAGTGGCTGGTACAGAGCCTGGCACACAGTAGATGTTCAAAAAGTAAATGTTTTTTTAAATAAAAATGAGCCCATGAAGTCATATGGAGAGTCTGAGCAATGGAATATTTATCATGGGCTTTATGCCACATGGAATTGTGCCTTAATTTAAGAAAACTCTGTTGGCAAAACCTGAGACCAAAAGGCAGATAAATTAGTCGAAGTCCATTTATTTTATTATAATATTTATGCTCTATTTTTTTCAAATAACCACTTAATCCAACACTTTGAAAATGTTACTTAGTTGTATAGAAACACTGATTTACACAAAAGTTTTGGTGAATTTATCTTTTATGAAGGGAATTTTCTGAGAATCATACGTTCTAAAATTATATTTAATCTACATAGTTTGGTATCATATCTTTAAGCAGTAGAATGGCTTCAATTATAATTATAAATGAAATTGCTAAATATCAAGGAAATGACACAATACTTTCTGGTCTAAAAATAACACTCACAGAAAACAGTATATCACTAGGTATTTTATTGCCAGAAAGTTTAATAAGTTTTCTTATAAGTATTGGTAAAAAGGAATATCTGAAAAATTATTGGGTATGTTTTGTGATGTTGCTGTATTTAATCTTCTTCCTAATCCCCCAAAGAAATAGAGCAGATTAAAGTTTCTTTGTGTGATCTACAGAAATATGAAGCAGCAAGTGTCTTGACATCCTGTAACTGTTATGAAAGATTGGAAAGAAGCACGGAGAATTCCAGCTCTTAGTGAGTTTAAATTTTAGCTGGGAAATCCAGGAACATTTATACCCAAAAAAGAGACTCTTCTTTCATACATCAACCAACGCAAACAGAAAAAAGGGAAAAAGGTGGAAGATAATATTCCAAAAATTTAATAGTGGTTATCTCCTCTGATGAGAGTAGGAGTGACTTTTATTTTTTTTATATATTTCTGAATTTTCTTAAGTGAATATTTGTTACTACTGTTATAATAACAGCTATTTTTTAAAAAGAAACTGCCCAACAGTGTGCAGAGAGTACCAAATGAGAAGTACAGTAAGAGATACGGGAATCCAGAGGATTGGGCTTGGGTAGTGAGGATATGTAGAGGAACTGGGGCAGCTGGAGCTTGAAGAGTAGATAATACCATAATGATGATGAAATTTCAAATTTATGGGTTATTATTGCATCAGAGACAAGTTGCCTCCCCCATAAGCATAGTCCCTTTCTGTATTGGAAGAGCCCCAATTTTCTTCAGTTATGTTAGTTCCTTTCCAGTGATCAGAAATTGGTTTACAGTTGGATATGTAGTCCGGTTTTGGCCTATGGGACAGCAAGGGGACATGTGCTCAGATGCTTCTGAGAACTTTTGTAGACACTAAAAGAGATGACCCTTCATTGTCTATGGACTTTATCCGGTCTCATATGACACCCAGAGCTGCTGCACAAGAGGAACCAGTAGACAAGTGTAGACAGTACAGTGAAAACATAGAAGGCACCAGAGTCATCAATACCATTGTTCAGCCAGCGTGTCGTAGGTGAACTAGTTTCTTTTGTTCTACTTATAGGTTTGTAAGATAACTAATTACCTTATTGTGTAAAGCCAGGTTGAATTAGGCCAAAAGTTCTCTCACTGATACATCAGTTCTACAATTTGCTAACTTGTTCATATCCAAGATTGACTTTGATCTGAACAACAATTCTGCAAAGTGGATAATATATAAATAATTATTCCCTATACTGATGATGAAACTAAAGTTAAAAGGATACCACTTGCCTAAGGACCCAAATCCAAATTTACCAATTCCAATTCTTTCTGTTTTCCCTCTGCTTTTTCAAATGAGAGAGTACCATATCAGTGGAGAGATGTGGTACTTAATTCATAGTTTGGAGTGAATGCCTGTTCTATGCCCAGTTAACATTCTAGGAGCTAGGGATACAAAGCAGAGGAGAGGGAAGAAAAGAAAAACAGCAAAGAGTGAAAATGTGCTCAGTATTTGACACGTGAATCTCATGTTGGGATTAGTGGATGTTGCACATTGGTTGGTCATGATAACTGAGTCAAAAAATTAAGTTGGAATTAGATTGTAGAAACCTAAGAATTCCAGGCTAGAGTTATTTCCTGTAGTAGGAAAAACTGGGATGTTGCTGACAATGGCCCATAATTGTACAGCATAAGAAGAGAGGCGAGTCTTTAAAAGTCCTTTCGTCTTGGTGACAAGTTGTATATCTACATGTGTACCATTTTACATATAATCCATAGAACTTGAGATAAAGGAAATCCAGAAACCCCAAGAACATTTCTCTTTAGATGTGGATAATTTAGCATTATCCATACCGCAAATGAAATGTAGTATTATTTTATGAATTACTTAGTTCAAATACAACTTGTCTATGACATCTGGGCCCCATATGGTAGATTAATTAAAGCAGGGATGCTGAATTTGGATAGCTTGATATCCTCTTCAAAGACTGATCTCCCTTAGGACTAAGACAGGAAAATCCTGACATTTTGATTTCTCTGTGTACAGGGACCTTTAGCATGAGAACAATAAACGGCCTTTTGTAGCTTCTTAATGAGACGTGTAGCATGTTATATTAACACATAGGAGCTCGCCTTAAACTGCTCTCCCTCACTAATAACTAATAAAATGGGTACACTCTAAATGCAAAGCCACAGCTCTTTCTTATTCTTTATTCTTTTTACCCACATCAGGAGTCTTTGTTTTTTCCTGGTATTGCGTGCCCCTTCACAGCGTGTGGAAACAGCACACTGTGTCCAGAAGCGCCCCGTGGCACAGCTGGCCTGGAATCTCCAACATCTCCCCACACAGCAGCAGGCAGCCCTGGATGACCAGGTCAGCCAAAAAGTAAGTTGAGTGTTTTACACATTGGCACACTGTCTGTGTGGACTAAGCCATGTGTAACAGTCTCCAGAGAGGAATCCTCAGCAGTTTCTACTGAGATGAGGACCCAAAGCTGTCCATGTGGCCAGAGAAGACCACCTTCTTAGAGGGCCCAGGGCAAGGAGATGCACAGGAGAGTGGAGGTGGGAGCTGCAGAGCCACACCAAAGGCCTGTTTTTGTATTTCGGAGCCTGGTTTGGTGCCTCCTCTGCTTCTAAATGTAAATGCTTACATTTTAGCCAGTTCACATTTCACCTCTCCTTGAGTCCCATGAATTATGTAGGGATTTTTAGGAGCCCTTGTCGAGGTGCAAGAGCAGATGTCGCCCTGGTTCGGGGTGGAGTCTTCCAGGCTTGCCAGGGTGTCTGGTTGTGCTTGCCTGTCACCTGTTACTGTGGAGCCATGGTGGGTTTTTACTGGCAGGTTGCTTGTGTCCTGAAGTTTGAGAAAGACCCCTTACCTTAGCCCAAGGTGGTCCCATCCTTACAGGAAAGTGAGCGGAAAAGAATACTTGATTGCCTTCCCAGTTCCTCTTTTCTTCCTTTCTAGGCAATTTTGTCCAAATAACAATGCTGCCCTGTGTGGTATAGATAAACAGCTGGAAGGCGGTGTAGATTATCATGCTGTTTGCACACATATGGAAATAGAGTGAAGCAATGACTTTTATCATGTTAGCACCTTCTACTACTGTTTGTGAAATTTCTTGAGAAATGTTTTTAGGGTTTTTTTTTTTTTTTCAACCTGAAATTCCTTTAAGTTGAATGAAAGTTGACCTTAAAGGCATAAGGTTTCCTAATATACTTTTCAATTTAATCTGAGCAAACCATGATATACTTTTTTGATATAAAAATCTGAGCTGGGTGCAGTGACTCACACCTGTAATCACAGCATTTCAAGAGGCTGAGGTGGGAAAATGGCTTGAGCCCAGGAGTTCAAGACCAACCTGGACAACATGGTAAGATCCCATCTGTACAAAAAGTACAAAAATTAGCCAGGTGTGATGGCTTGTGCCTGTAGTCCCAGCTACTTGGCAGGCTGAGGCAGGAAGATCACTTGAGTCCAGGAGATCAAAGCTGCAGTGAGCTGTGATCACACCACTGCACACTAGATCCACCATGGGCTACAGAGTAAGACCTTGTCTAGAAAACAAAAAATTCCGCACTGAGTGGTCAATTAGTAGACCAATTCTTACTTAAGAGGAAGTATATTCTGAGAAGATAAGTATAAGAGTACCAATCCCAAGACAGATCTCAGACTCTTAATGGGAGGATGTAAAGTAGAGGAGTCTTTACATTACTCAGCCTCCCTCCTCAGCAAGTTCCAGTGAGACTATATGAACAAAGAAAATATTTCATGTTCCTTGGAATGGCAAGTGTTATATAAGGTATTTGTAATATACTGTTTTTGCTTCAGAAAAGGCTTAAGGGAGCTTGCAAGGATTCATAAAATACAAAAGAACAAAAATGTTAAATGGAAGACCCGAAAGAAAGGAGGAGAAAAAAAGGCATCCAGGGAAGCTAGAAAGAAGACCGAGATAAATGCACCCCATAGTGCCTGAAGTGCAGGTTAATGAGTGGGCCCCTGGCTGCCTGTGAAGGTTTCCTTCGAGTGAAAAGGGAAACCTGGTCTGTTAAACACCAGCTTGTGAACAGCAACCAAGAAGGAAAAAACAAGTTGTTTCTCAGGAGAATAATAATTATTCCTAGTGTTAAGCTAGCGTTTTCTCCCAAGAGTGCTCCTACTTAGAGAAGCTCTAATTAGGGTAAACACCTGACATGACCCTGGAAGGTGGCTCCACGGCTCCAAACTTTTATTCCCTTCTGTGAAATGAAGAGATTGAACCTAAAGATCTGTAAAGTCTCTGCAACTCTCAAGTCCAGTTGAGTGTGCTGTCTTCACTCTTAACCGTTTTCTCTTGTAGAAATGAAGCATTGTTTCTCTCCCTTTTCTTTTCTTTTTTTGAGACAGAGTTTCTCTCTGTTGCCCGGGCTGGAGTGCAGTGGCGCAATCTCGACTCACTGCAACCTCTACCTCTTGGATTCAAGCGATTCTCCTGCCTCAGCCTCCCAAGTAGCTGGGATTACAGGTGCCTACCACCATGCCTGGCTAAGTTTTGTATTTTTAGTAGAGACGGGGTTTCACCATGTTGGCCAGGCTGGTCTCGAACTCCTGGGCTCAAGTGATCCACCCACCTCAGCCTCCCAAAGTGCTGGGATTACAGGCATGACCCACCGTGCCTGGCCTGTCTCCCATTTCTTACTACTGAACTTCTCTCCTTCCATCCCCCACTCCATCCTGCCTTCTTCTGTGGCCCAACCTGATACTATGTCAAATGCGTCTTTCTCATACAACTGCTTATCTTTTCCCCTACTTAAAAAAAAATGCTGAGCAGAAGAGCTATGATCAAGGAGTGTTTGTGTCAGGGGAGGAAGGGGATGGGCCATGTGTTAAGGGGGTGGGGGTTTGCTGCCTGGAATTGAGGTCAGCCAGGAAATAGGAAGCAGTTTTTATACTTCCTTCGTTTGCAGGATAGTTGAGGATTCTGCCTGGAAGCTGGGCTCTTTGTTTAAAATATAGGCCACAAGGAGAACTGTCTGTGGTTGTGCCACTGAATGGCTAATTGTTCTTAATTGTATTCTGTGTTCAGCAGACCGCTAACTATCAGCTTAAAAACAGTATTTAGGGAAATTGTTTGTGCCTCCGTTTGTTTCTTACATTCCAGGGTTATCATCATTGGAGGCAACATGCCTCAGAGTGTGACCAGAAGGCTCCCAAGGGCACCTGCCTCAGGCGGCATGTGGCATCTCCTATGAATTATGCATCATCGGCATATGGACAGTGGAGGCCGCCTAAAAACAAGTAGCTGCTTATCATTGCCACAGTTGTACATTACCTTCCCGCAGCCTGATAAAGGCAGTTGTACTCTAGATGAGAGCTGGGATTGTTTCTTCTGGGTGTTCTCTAGAGACTGAGTGTCAGAAACTTAATGGCTTCTGAATGGAAGTGATGTTTGGCATCGTTTAGTGTTGCTTGTCTATGAAAAATACATTCATTGTGGTAAATAAGATATTTGAGGTAACATTAATGCCTGATAAATATATATTAAATTAGTCAGCTTTCTTTCCCCCCAAAACCTTTTCTCTCCTACTGTTGCGCTTTTGCAGTTTGGTACAACTGCCAAGATTAACTGTAATCCCTTGTCCTTCTGTTTGAATTAAAAAAAGGAGTGGCTGTTAGGTCTTGTCATCATGCCAAAAAATGAACTAATTATCTTCTTCTAAGTGGAGACCTGGATGATAGGATGGGTTTTTTTTTTTTTTGTGGTTAAAAAATACCAGTCAGGTCCATTGAATTTGACGTCAGCTCAACTAGTGATGTATCTTGAGAATGTCTGTGATCCATTTGATCTGCAGTTAATACAATAGGCTGCATACGTAAGAGGTGAAGCTGGTGGTTTTTTCTAAAATTGTAATTGGGATTTTATTTTAGAAGTTCACTTGGGTTTCACCAAAGCTGTCTCTTAACAGTAAAATGTGTGAACATTTTTTGAAAAATCTCAATGTAGCCAAGTGTTTTGAAAAAGGACTTACAGCTCCTCCTCCTAACGTGCCAGTTAGGAAAAAAAAAAAAAAAAAAAAAAAAAAAGGACTTGATCCTTTGAGTGGAAAGCCTTTTTCTAACATATTTCTAGCATTTCCTTGACTGATATCTTAAACTTTGCTGAAAATAATTTAACCCTGTTCTCTGATATAATGATGTCAATGAGCCTAGATTCTGTTGAGTAGAATGACCCCACCTGGCTGTGATATTTTTAGTTCTTCTGTCTGCTTTTCTTAGGATATGTATTATCACATTATCCTTCCTTGTTGGCACTTCTTGACTCTTTCTACATTTAACTTATTTCCACTACAGGTTTGGAAATCAGATCCTGAGTGTGTTAGAATTCTGTTTAAAATAAGAGGAAGTGTGTGCTTCCTTCTGAGAGGAACTCCTTTGAAGGAAGCACCTAACATTCTGTGCTTTTATGATCACTCTATCAATTCTGTAAAACTCTCTCCCTCTCAGCTCCCTCTATGTGTACTAAAGGATGAGGATATAAAGGTAGTCTTGTTGAAAAATTTCTCTACGGGCATCATTGTAATCCTAGCAGTCCTCAACATGGTCATTTGTGCTCTAAGAAAAATACCTTATTGTAGTTCTTTAATTAAACAGAAAGTACCCACTTGAGAATAACTATACACAGTAAGACTTATAGGTAGACTTTCTATGTAATTAAATTAGCCATATGCATATAATGACATATACAGTATGTCTAAATGAATGATGTAATTGTGAATTAAAATATGTTTATTACCCTTTATTGTAACCCATCCTAAATTATTTGGAAGATTTGGTACACTTTGTTAGGTAAGAAGATGTTCTTTTTTCTTGTTCATTGCTTCAGATTTCTGCTGATAGGCTGTTGTTCTCTTTCAGTCCCAGTTGGGCCCAGGGATTCTGCAGGGTGCCTCCACTGGGCTAGATCTTCAGAAGAGTTTTTTCCACTTTATGATCAGTGTTGTAGTTGTTCAGCAAGCATAATGAGCCATTATTAACCATCACAGACACTAGCCACTTAGCGAGTCCACTTTGCTTCTGCTGCTTTTTTCTTTCTTTTCTGAGCCTGGCCTCTTTCCTGTCCTCTATCCTACTCCTGCCTTCCATCCATTTCTTCTCCCAGCGCCATCTCCTAGCACAGACGCTTTCTTTTGTTTAGCAATAACAATAACAATTCGTTATTGTTCTTAGCACAATGCTTAACATTAAAAAGTGCTCACTAAATATATAGATAGGTTTTTTAAAGATAAATGAATACATCTAAAAATTACTTTAGCCAATTCTCATTAAAATAAGAAAAGGGACTCTTCAAAGTAATAGGTGCCAGGAAATCTAGGCTAAGTCTGGCTACTACAAATTAATCCCAAGTTTGTATGTTACTCAAAAGTTTCAGAAAGGGAAATGCAATGAGTTGTACATCACCTATTATCTGGTAGAGGAAAGTATGCCAGTGTACCAGGAGAAACAGTATTTTTTTTCCTTAGTACATATTTCTGTATTAATGGTCATTCAAGGAACAAAATATTGACAGTCTCTTCATAGTAATTTTATAATAAGCTGCAGAAATTTTCTCTCAGTTAAAAAATATAATGAGCATCTAATATGTGCAAGGCACTGTGCCAGGAACTGATCATACAACGGAGAATAGGAAATATATGGTTTCTACCATCAAAGAGAAATCTTTTTATATCCCACGGAGTGAGTTAATAGTAACAATAACATTCATTGAGCTCTTAGCTCTGCCAGTTCCCCATCCAAGTGTATACAGGCATTAGCATGTTAATTCCTATACATCTTATTGGTACTGTTAATTATTCTGCTTTTTACACTTAAATTGAGGCGAGGGGAAGTTAAATAATTTTTCCAAGGTTACATGGCTTGTAAGTGGTAAGAGATTTGAACCCAAGTAAGGCTGACTGGCTCTTGGGTACAGGCTTTTAACAACTATTCTATGTTTCTTTTCTATGGGTATAAGAAAATGAAGAGGAGTAAGTTTATGGGGGTTGGAGGTGGGCAAAGGTCATTGGTTTGCAATATGTTAAATTTGAGTTGCCTAAAGACATCAAGAATGGAGGTATGCAGTGGGCCATGGGGCATACAGATCTGCAGTTGGGCAGAGAGATCTGGGCCAATCAACATTTAGGTGATTTTTTTAGGGGTCAACAGTACATGGCTGGAATATGAAACCATAGGGAGAAAACCTATGAAAGGTATGAGATGAATACGTTTTTAAAATCTACCTTCAGAAAATCCAAGAATATATATTAAATTATAATTCAGTAAAAATACCAGTACAGAGAGTTCACATAATGTAAATAAAGATATGTAGCCCTTTGGCAATTGAATGTATATGCACATGTTAGGTCCTGGGGTTGAGCTCAGCTAGTAAGGGGGAATGGGTAGCAAGCATTTGTCTCATTTGGTAATGGCCAACCATGTGTTGGGGGCACATTGCCTCAGATTCTCATAACTCTTTCAGGAAGGTGCTGTCATCCTCATTTTATAGTTGAGGAAACTGAAGCCCAGAAGATTAAGTAATTTGTCAGGTGTCAAGGTTGTACAATAGTAAGTTGCAAAGCTTGGGTTTTATCTTAGTCAGTTTGGGCTGCTATGACAAACTACCATAGATTGAGGGGCTTATAAACAACACAAGTTTATATCTCACAGTTCTGGAGGCTGGGAAGTCCAAGATCAAGGCAGATTCAATGCCTACTAAGGGCCCACCTTCTGGTCATCTTCTCAACCTTGCATGACAGAAGGGGTGAGGGCGCTCCCTGGGGCACTAATGCCTCATGACCCAATCACCTACCAAAGGCCTCACCTCCAAATATTATCACATTGGGCATTAAGATTTAACCTATAGATTTGGAGGGGGACACACATTCAGTCACTATCAGCTTTAGATCCAGGGCTTTTGACTGCCCTTTGCTTCTACCCCTCCTGCACAGTTGGGCCACCAGAACAGTAGTAGATGTGAAAGCTTTTGCTATATAAACAGGTTTGCTCCACTCACAAACATGCCACTGGACATACAGCTGAGGCCCAAGGTTGCCTTTGATACTGCAGAGAAGAAATAACCCAGTGGGAAAAGCATTCCATCACTCCCATAAAAGCTCCCAGAACAGCTTTGGGAAGGGAAGGTTCACTTTGTAACCAGACAGGAACCCAGATGCATGCTGCACAGTGAGACACAAAGTGCCCTGCTAGCTCCTTCACCCTTGGACTGCTGTCACCCCACCCGAGCAGCAAGCGCCGCTCCTAGGTAGGCTGCTCTGCCTCCCACCCTCTCTGACTGTGCAGTGACATGGATGGGAGCCACTGATCTGCTTCTCATGAAATCCAATTATTCAGGCAGAAAAGATGACTTCCTGGCAGAGCCCACAGGAAGCATCCCCCAAGCCCCAGGAAACAAAACAAATACAGCTCTTCCTATCATTTTGACATCCTCTTTCTGCCCACCCCTCCCCAACAAGACAGACAGCAGAAATGTGGACTCAGCACTTTTACTTTTAACTCTTTCTTGCCATTAATGTTCATGAATGATTCTTCTTAGGGCCAAAGGCTTCTGTCTTTCTCCCTTCCTCTGTTGTCTTTCTATGTTTTTTTTTTTTGTTTTTGTTTTTTTTAAATTAAGTTTTGGGATACATGTGCAGAACGTGCAGGTTTGTTACATAGGTATACACATGGCATAATGGTTTGCTGCACCCATCAACCCATCTTCTACATTAGGTATTTCTCCTAATGCTATCCCTCCCCTAGCCCCCTACCCCTCAATAGGCCCCAGTATGTGATGCTCCCCTTCCTGTGTCCATGTGTTCTCATTGTTCAACTCCCACTTTAGGTACATTCCTAACAGCCATCTTCTCCCCAGTACTCTTACTGCTCCACATTTTGGAGAACTTATCTTATGGATTCCACAACTTCGAGGTGTTTATAACTGCATTGTTACTTTAGGGATGTCTAAATGTTGTAGGATACTGTCACTGTCGTACACACACACTTATTTTGATGGGTTTGGTTGTTATTATCCAAGGCTTGAGTTAATGCCACAGAGGAGCTCTGGAACTGAGATGGCCCCAGCAAGGGAGCAGAATCTTGGGTGAAGTGGCTCTTTTTAGCCAAGGACCATTACTGGGGAGGGACTCAGCTATGAGCCATTCACAGCCAACACTCTTGGCATCTAAAAGACTGATTACTTCAGTCCCGGAGCAATGCTCTGGGCAGGACTGCAGCATCCTCTCCAACATCTTTCTACCTGATTCGCCCACACTTACCTTCCTACCTGGTTCACCCACACATACCTTCCTGTCTGGTTCACCCACACATACCTTCCTATCTGGTTCACCCACACATACCTTCCTACCTGGTTCACCCACACATACCCTGATCTTTTCAGGATCTTCAGCTGTTTCTTGCAGAAATCACCTTGACAATATTCAGCTTATTCAACTGAAAATATCTCCTCAGTGTTATTTTTCTCTACACTGCATTATGAAATGGAGTTCTTTCTAATGAACAAGAAACAAGCCAACAAAATAATGGGGAAGATCTGGTTTTTGTTTTCTCCTTTATGTTACCATTGTCACCATCCTAATTTTGGCCTTAATTATATCTATTTGGATTTATGAACGGCTTCTTTTTTTTTTCTTTTTACAGTTTTATGGAGGTATAATTGACCTTAAACTTTACATATTTAAAATGTACAACTTGATGAGTTTGGACATATGTATACACCTATGAAACCACTAAGGTAGTGAACATTTCTATTACCACCACTCCTAAATTTTATCATGCCCCTTTGTAGCCTTTGTAATCCTTCCTTCTGTCCCTCCCAGCTCCATTCTCCCCAGGCAACTACTGACCTGCTTTCTCTTGCTGGTTAGTTTGTATTTTCTTTTCTTTTTTTCTTTTTCTTTCTTTCTTTTTTTTTTGACAGAGTGAGACTCTGTCACCCAGGATGGAGTGCAGTGGTGCGATCTTGGCTCACTGCATCCTCTGCCTGCTGGGTTCAAGCAATTCTCCTGCCTCAGCCTCCCAGGTAGCTGGGACCACAGACGTGCACCACCATGCCCGGCTAATTTTTTGTATTTTTAGTAGAGACGGGGTTTCACCATGCTGGCCAGGCTGGTCTCAAACTCCTGACCTCGGGATCCACCTGCCTCGGCTTCCCAAAGTTCTGGGATTACAGACGTGAGCTATTATGCCCGGCTTAGTTTGTATTTTCTAGAATTTTATATAAATGGAATCATACAGTAAGTACTCTTTTTTCGGGGGGACAGTCTGGCTTCTTTTACTTACCAAAGATTTTTTTTTGACTCATGTTGCTGTATATATAGTTTCTTTTTATTGTTAAGTCATTTTCCATTGTGATTGATATATCACAGATTGCTTTTCCATTGACCTAGTTGGTGGACATTTCAATTGTTTTCATTTTTAACCACTCCAAATAAAAGTGCTATGCACGTTTGAGTACAAGTCATTATGTGGACATCCTCTTTAATTTCTCTTAGGTACTTAGGAGTAGAACGGCCAGATCACATGGTAGGTCTATATTTAAATTTATAAGAAACTGCAAAACTGTTTTCCAAAGTGATAGTACCATTTTACAGTTTCACCAGATGTTGATGAGAGTTACATTTGCTCTACTTCTTCACCAACATTTGGTATTGTGGGTCTTTAATTTTAGGCAATCTAGTGACTGTGTATTGGTATCTTATTGTGGCTTAATTTGCATTTTCCTAGCTCAAGTTTACTAAAATTTTTCTCCTATGTTTTCTCCTAAAAGTTTTATGTTTTAGCTTGTACATTTATGTCTGTGCCCCATTTTGAGTTAATTTTGGTTTATGGTGTTAGGAAAGGGTTTAATTTTTTAAATGTATGGATACCTGCTGCTCTAGAACTATTCATTGAAAAGCCTTCCCTTTACCTGTTAAACCTTTTTCAAAAGTCAATTGACTATATATGTGTGAATCTCTTTCTAGATTCTATTCTGCTGCATTGATCTGTATGCTTCTCTTTATGCTGAGACCACACTTTATTGATTCTGTAGCTTCAAAATAAGTCTTGAAATCAGGTAGTATATAAATCCTTCAACTTTTTAATCTTTCTCAAAAGTGTTGGCTGTTCAAGGTCTTTAATATGTTCCCATTAGTTTTAGAATTAGCTCATTGCACTGACCACAACCTCTAGTTCAATGCTGAATAAAAAGCAGTGTGAATGAGAAGAGATCCTAATCTCAGGGAATAAATTTATTGTCTTTTGCCATTAAGAATAGTATTAGCTATAGGTTTTTCATACATCCCAATCATCACCATGAGGAAGTTTCCTTCTATTCTTGCTTTGCCAACAGTTTTTTATTTTTTCATGCATGGATTTGAATTTTGTCAAATGACTTTTTTTTCATCTACTGGTATAATCTAACAGTTTTTCTACTTTATTCTGTAGATATCACCTTAGCAATATAAGGAATTATGTCAACCGGAAATATCACCAGCTTTCTTTTGCCCAAAAATGCATAATAAAATGGAGGTCTTTATAATGTTAAAGCAACAGTGGAGAAGACCTGGGTTCCATTTTCTCCTTTAGTTACCATTGTCACCATCCTACTTTTGGCCTTAATTACTTCTAATTTTGATGAGTTGACTGGCTTCTTAACTGTTCTTCCCATCCAGTCTCTCTTCCTTCCTGTCATGATTTGAGAAAAACCTCCCTGAAGAACACTCCTGGCCATATTGTTTTTTTCCTCTTAACAAAAATAATCCCTGGCTTCTCATTACCCACAGAATAATCTGCTCAGCAGGGATGCCAGTGTCTCCCACAGTGCAGTGTCAGGGACACAGTCATCTTTGTCTAGGGATATCCCATTCCTACCTTCCTTCTTGATACAGTGGAAATATGGTCACTTCTCCTATGTTTTTATAACTTAGGACACTTTATATTTCATATTTCCCACAAGATTGGAAGTACCCAAGGATACTAGCCATGTTGTACCTATTTTCGTATATTCATAGTTCCTTCCTGGTATAGTGCCTTATATGTGGCAGGCATTTTACTTGTGTTTGCAGAAGGAATAGATACACATAGCCTATATAATTTCCATATATATATATAAACCAAAGAAGAGAATATGTCTCTGGTGCAAATGAAGAATATTTTCCTCACCTCCTCTTTTATAAGTACCCTTTAATTATATGATAGCTGCTGAGTCACAACTTTTTTTTTTTTGGTCATTGGTCTTTGAAAAACTTAGTGTCTTGGATCAGACATATTTATTTTTTATTTATTATTATTTTTTTTTTTGAGACGGAGTCTCACTCTGTCTCCCAGGCTGGAGTGCAGTGGCGCAATCTCAGCTCACTGCAAACTCTACCTCCTGGGTTCATGCTGTTCTCCTGCCTCAGCCTCCCGAGTAGCTGGGACTACAGGCGCCCACCACCAGGCCCAGCAAATTTTTTTTTGTATTTTTGGTAGAGACGGGGTTTCACTGTGTTAGCCAGGATGATCTCCTGACCTCGTGATCCACCTGCCTCGGCCTCCCAAAGAGACATTTTTATTTTTAAGGATACAACGTATTGTAGAAATGCGATAGAACGCATATGTGGAATTTTATCACTTTGAAGCAGCTTTTCAGTTTGTGAGTGCTCATCATTACTGACAACTTACTTTTCTGACCATTACCAGAGGAATCCAATTAATGATTCTTTGGAGAAAAAAATAAGAAAGGAATCCAAACTAATACACACAAAAATTCCCTTCTTTGATACTGATTGAACCTAATAGCTCTTGTTTTGAATTTCATAATTCTAGAAGAGTTAAACATGAAAATGTATCTCTAAACAATGCAGCCTCTGTTTTCCACCAAAAGGCAGTGATTGTGTTGAGCATTTTAACTGGTTATCAGACCTCAGGCTGCCGGTTTGAAGAGTGAACTTTGGCAATAGGAACTTGGCTCTCAATCCTGTTTTGCAACTGGCTAGAATGTGAATAAACTTCTTATTGAAAGACATATCTTCTCAAAGAAGGAGAGGAATAAAGCCCTCAACCTAATAACCTTCCTCCTTTCTGACAGCCCCCAGCCTCCACATACCTTTTTAGAAAGCATCTTCAGAGAGAGAGGGTTTTAGATATCCAAAACCTCAGAGAACTAGACAGTTCTTGCTCACTAGTAATCCTCATCTTGGGAGATTTATTCTTTGCTAAGTCCCTGCACCAGGAGTGTGGTTTTCTTTCTGACTTCTCCCTCCATAAGGAATTGCGCAAATACCACAAACCTTTTGTGCTTTTTGTTACTCAACTCTTTCTTTTTTGCTTTTATTAGAGTCCATCTCTGTTTCTGGCAGGATGATGGCTTTAACATGCCACACATGGTGTCCAGGTGGGCCCTTCTCTCCAGCTCGTGACATGCTTGTGGCTTTCTTTCAGAGTGGCACTGTGGGGCAGCATCCTGTTAATCCGAGACAGGTTTACCTCTTTCTGTGTCCCTCTGTGCCCTTCTTTCATCCCAGAGCCCGCCATCTTAACCAAAGTCTTTGAGTTTTCAAGAAGGTGATAAAAATCTGTATAAACCTTTGCATTCCATAGAATTGTTGACATTCTCTAAATGGAGCAGAAACATTTGAGACGTGTTGGAAGCCTTGCCTGGCATTGATCATTTCAAACAGTGACCTTTTCTCCTTACACAGTGTCTTCTCTTCTGGAAAAGCCTACCTGTATTTCCCATCCTGAGTCCCCCACTCCACTCCACCCCCATTATTCATTAGCTGCCCCACATTAGTGTTTTCTTAACAATTTTCTACTTGTTGCCATGTCAGCACCTATGTATTGTATGACGATTTTCTGATTGATTTTTTTTTTTTTTTTTTTTTTTGGTAATTAGGTGGGGTCCTAAAGAACAGGAAGGGATTCATTCATATCCTTACTTTATCTCAGGTGTCTTATTTGAGTAACTGCTTAATTCATGTTTGTGAATGGGCTGGTCCATGCTATTTAGAACTTTTATTTTTTGTTTTTTTTTTTTGATACAGAGTCTCTCTCTGTCACTCAGGCTGGAGTCCAGTGGCGTGATCTCAGCTCACTGCAACCTCCGCTTCCCGGGTTCAAGCAATTTTCCTGCCTCAGCCTCCCGAGTAGCTGGGATTATAGGCGCCCGCCACCATGCCCGGCTAATTTTTGTATTTTTGGTAGAGATGAGGTTTCACCATGTTGGCCAGGCTGGTCTCAAACTCCTGACCTCAAGTGATCTGCCTGCCTTGGCTTCCCAAAGTGCTGGGATTGTAGGCATAAGCCACTGCCCTGCCCTTCATTTAGAACTATTTTAACCATTGTCCTCACCTTGCGTGCTAGATGAAGAATGCGTTCCAGCAGCCACAGCAGCAAAACTGATCTGAAAAACAATTCTATCAAAATTTGTACAGTGTTCTCATCCCAATTCTGGCAGATATTAAGTGTTGTAGAGCTTGCTTACAAGAAACAGATTAAACTTAAAGAGAAAGCTGCTTCCACCCTGGCTCTTTAGTTTATTTGAATTTTTATTTGTTTTTTTAGACTGGCTTGTGGAATGTTTATGTTGATGGAATGAAGACGAACTTTCTTAATATTCCTCAGCATGCTCCTGGTTTTCGGATTTAAAAGCTCTTGCTATTAGGGGAAGATCTGCTTTTCAGACTTAGTAACTGATAAGCTTACATAACTATATACATTATGAAAACATTTTATCTCTTAGAAGGAATATACTTTTATTCAGGGGATCCAGTTTTGGGTTTGTGTGTGTTTGTGGAGCTGGGGGTAGGTTAAGTGTGATTTAGCCAATTTTTAAAATATGTAATAGAGAGTAGGAAGGGGTCAGCTTCTCACCTATGACTCATGTAGAAAATGACCTTGTTGGCCTCAGTTAGTTAACATTTTTATCATCTAGTACACAGGACAGTTTTAGAGTCTGTGTCCCCCTTACTTTAAATGCACACTCACCCCTCTTCCCACTCTGCACCTCACTATTGTGCTTTCTATAGCCCTAGTGAACCAAAAATCATGAAATAGAATGGATGAATAAGACCCCTACCAGGACTCTAGCTCATGCCTGTAATCCCAGCATATGGGGAGGCCAAGACAGGTGGATTGCTTGAAGCCAGGAGCTTTTGAGATTAGCCTGGGCAACAAAGTGAGACCCCATTTCTAAAAAAAAAAAAAAAAAAAAATTTTTTTTAATTAGCTAGATATGGTGGTGTGCACCTACAGTCTTAGCTACTGGGGAGGCTGAGGTGGGAGGCTCGCTTGTGCCCAGGAGTTTGAGGCTGCAGCAAGCTATGATCGTGCACTGCACTACAGCTGAGGCAATAGAGTGAGACCTGTCTCTTAAAAAGAAAGAAGGAAGAGAAGAAAGAAAAATCCACACCAATGAGCCTTCCTTCTGATTTCTGGATGAGAATCAGATGCATCCTGCCTTTGAGACACCAAATAGAAGTTAGTCCCAGAATGATCAGCTTAGTGGGCCTCAGACATAGTTTGTGTTTCATGGTACTGGGGATAAAAAATATCTTGATTAAGCCCTTACAAAGAGACCTGAATGGAGGTATTGAGTATACCTAAATTAATAGGGAAGAAGGGAAAAGGAAGTACAGGTGCTAACACTTTTTATTTTTTTACTTTTTATTGATAAATAGAGACAGGGTCTTGCTATGTTGCCCAGGCTTGTTTCGAACTCCTGGCCCCAAGCAATCCTCCTGCGTCAGCCCTGCAAAGTGCTGGGATTATAGGCGTGAGTCACCACACCAGGCCAGGTGCTAATACTTTTAAAAACACTTTGCACGTATCATTTCATTTAATCTTTAAAACAACTTTGAAAGCAGGTATTGTTCCCATTTTACTGCAGAAAATCTTAGACATCAAGAGAATAAGTAATTTGCCTGAAGTCACACAAATAGTAAGTGGCAGAGGATGGCTTCCAGCTTAGATCTCTGACCCTAGAGCTTGTACTATTTTCATTATACCAGATTGTCCACTGGCTTATTGTTAAGTGGCTGCTGATAGTGTGATAAGACCATACTGGAAAGTGGGGAGAAAAGACAGGGGTTGGGAGACAGAAGGTGAACCATATGTAGAGAATCTGACATGGTACATCATCTCTTTAAGTTTCTATTTTATTTTTTTCATCTTCTCAGAAGGAAAAGCTTTTCACTTTTTAAAGTCTCTGCCTTATTCTCTTTTGCACAGGTCTTCATTTAAGTTTCTTGATTGAATTTTTTTTTCTTTTTTTTTTTTTGGTGACAGGATCTCACTCTGTCACCCAGGCTGGAGTGTAGTAGTGTAAACTTGGCTTACTGCAACCTCCGCCTCCCAGGCTCAAGCGATCCTCCCACCTTAGCTTCCCAAGTAGCTGGGACTACAGGCATGCACCACCACACTTGGCTAATTTTTAAAGTTTTTTCTGTACAGACAAGGTTTCACTTTATTGCCCTGTCTGGTCCCAAACTCCTAGTCTCAAATGATCCTCCTGCCTCAGCCTCCCAAAGCGCTGGGATTACAAACATGAGCCACCTCACCCACTGCCCATGGTTCCATCATCTAGAAGGGTATAAAGTATAAGGTTAAAGGAAACCATTCCTTCTAGACTTTCATCCTTGCTGCCATCTCAGTATTTTAAAATATAACATGGAACTGGTTCTTATCAGCACTTCTAGCAATGATGCTGTTGTTAACAGTGGAAATGCATTTGGAGACCTTATCATTGGCTTATTTCTGAGCTCTAAACTTTCACTGACAGTCTTCCCAATATATGAGAATAAATTATATATTTTTCACCGTCAATCATTTTTTGTTGTTATTTAAGACATTTCACTAAAATATATGAGGATAAATTATATATTTTTCACCGTCAATCTTTCTTTGTTCTTGTTATTTAAGACATTTCATTAATTCTCTTTGCTATACTACAGACATCGTCTTGGTAGCAGAGGCACTCACATACATCCATACGTCAGTCTCAATGTTTCTTCTATAAAGCTTTGCAGAGATACTTTTTTCTGTTTTGTTTTGCTCAACAAACTGTGATTTGAAAGTAGCTCCATAGGAAACTTTTTTTCTTCTGCCTAGGAGAAAAAGGTGGTAGTTTTATGTAACTCTATTAGGAAGATGTCTTAAGGGGTCAAAACATTAAGATCACAGAAAAGTTAACATTTTAGCATTTTGTTTATATGCTTCCTTTTCATGAAAAACTTTTCTTGCCCTGGCAGTTTCTAATTTTCTTTTATTCTTTGCCATGGAATTTTCCCCCATCTTTCTCATTAAAAAGAAAAAAAGCAGCGTGCGAGTAGAGGCAATTTGAAGCAATGGAAAGATAGTTGAGCTACAGAAGTTTGGTTTGAATTACAGCTTTGCTGCTTCCTAGTTTGTGGGACCATTAACAAGTTACTTATCCTTTTGGAACCTTGGTTTTTTAAATCTGTAAAATTAGTATAGAACTGCCTTCCAGGTTGTTTTAAATAATAAGTGAGGAGATGTATGCAAAGTGTCCACAATTGTCAGTACACTTCCTCCTTCTCCTTCCCTTTTTTTAATTAAGCTTTTTAAAAAATTGTTTGCTTTGGAAGGCTTTGAATTTATTTTTAATTTTTAAAATTAACAAATAAAAAGCCGGGTGCGGTGGCTCGTGCCTGTAATCCCGCACTTTGGGAGGCCGAGGTGGGCGGATCACTTGAGTTCAGGAGTTTGAGACCAACCTGGCCAACATGGCAAAACCCCGTCTCTACTAAAAATACAAAAATTAGCCAGGTGTGGTGGTGCACCCCTGTAGTCCCAGCTACTCGGGAGGCTGAGGCAGGAGAATCACTTGAACCTTGGAGGCCAAGGTTACCATGAGCCAGGATCATGTCACTGTACTTCAGCCTGGGTGACAGAGTGAGACTCTGTCTCAAGAAAAATAAAAATAAAAATTGCGTGTATTTCTGGTGTACAACATGACATTTTGATATAGTTATGCATTGTGGAATGGCTAAATCAAGCTAATTAACACTTGCATTATCTCACACACTTATCATTTTTTTGTGGTCCTTCTTAAATACTTAATTTAGTTAGACTTACCTCCTAATGCCAGTTCTTTGTAATGGGCAGTATAAATACCTACTTGACTGAGTAAGTGAAAATGTAACTTTAAGAGAAACTCTACTGTGACATTTGATAAGGCCAACTGATAGAATGGGAGATAATTCACAGTGTTGGTTTTCTTCATAAGCAATCTGTTCTTCAGGTACTGTATTGACTAATACGATGTTCTTCTCTGTTTGTCTGTTATTGGTGTATAGGAATGCTTGTGATTTTTGCACATTGATTTTGTATCCTGAGACTTTGCTGAAGTTGCTTATCAGCTTAAGGAGATTTTGGGCTGAGACGATTGGGTTTTCTAAATATACAATCTTAAGTTTCTCTTTATTGTTTTTGCAAAAAAACACAAAGCTTTTGAAGAAGGGCCTTAAACTGAGTTGTATTTGATTTGAAATAATGAGCTGCTTATGGACATTTGAGTTTGGGATAGGAAAAAAGCTTTTAAAATAGAATATGAGCAAATTCTTTTCTCTTAATGACTATTATTTTGCCTGGACCCATTTACTGAAAATTATTTGAGGATGTACAGTTCTGATTATAAATCACTGCCCTAAAAGTACTCTGTGTTCTCAAAAGGCCCCATCCAAAAGTGAACACGTGCTTCAGTTTGTTATGACTGAGCCACCGATTGTGCAACACACTTTTGATAAGTCACTGATGTCTGTTAGCCCTGTTTGCGTGACATAAGAGTGATTAATACTCTTAGGCAACCTAGGTTTGTGAGAAATGGGAACCACTGAAAATGCCATAATATTTTGCAAACATGTAATATGCTTTATACATTTTGATAATAATGTTTATTATAGACTAGGAGATTAACCAGAAATCTCTTGAATACCAGGAATCATCAATGGTGAAATTCTTTATAAAATGTGTTATTCAATCATTTTAGCGAATATTTATTGAGTGCCTACTCTGTGGTAGGCAGTGTTCTAAGCTTTGGGGAAAGAGCAGTGAACAAAAGCGTCAAATACCTCTGCCCTCATAAGGTTATATTCCAGAAGGGGGAAGATAGACAATGAATGGATGAATAAGTAAGATATATAGTGTGCCAGATGGTGATAAATGCTATGGAGAAAAATGAAACACAGAGAAGGGATAGAGGGTTCCTGTGGGCCCGAGTGTTGGTGTATTTTTAGGTATATGATGAGTAAAGGCCTCACTGAGAAGGTGAGTCTGAGCTGAGGTGTTAAGGAGATACGGAGGCAAGCCTTTGGGATGTCATGGGGAGAGGCATTCCAGGCCAGGAGAACAGCAGGTGCAGAGGCTCTGAGGTTAGAGCATGCCTGACATGTTGGTGAGTAGGGAATGAGAGTGGAGAGGATGAGGCCAGGGTAAATGGTGTGTTGGGACAGCTTAGGAGACCAATCTTGGCTTTTACTCTGGATGGTAGGAGTCTTGAGTAGAGGAGTGACATGATATTTTGATGTTTTGTTTGGAAAGGTCACTGACTTTTAGGTCTAAAATGGACTGCAGGGAGCAAGGACTGAAGAAGGAATGCTTTCCTGCTTTGCTAAATACAATGATAGTACAAACAGTCAACTGTACCTTTGTAGAATAGATTAGCAAATTTAAAAAGTTGGAGCACCTTGTGATGATCAGTCTGAAACTCGGTTTTCAGTATGCATGGGTTTATTCAGCAAGTTTTTATTGATCATATACTATTTATTAGGCATTGTGTTAGCCTCTGGAGATGCTCGCAGGTATGGGATATAGAGAAGATGTGAGGGTTGAAATGAGTTGAAATGACTGACTGCTGGTCTTCTCTGGAAGGTGTTTGATTTTTTTTCCTCGCTAAATTTTACCAGTTTTTAGCCAGGTGTCATAGCTTATGCCTGTAATCCCAGCAGTTCGGGAGGCTGAGGGAGGATCACTCGAGCCCAGGAGTTTGACCAGCCTGGGCAACATAGGGAGACCCCATCTCCACAAAAATAAATAAATAAATAAATTAGCCAGGTATGGTGATGTGCACCTGTGGTCCCAGCTACTCCAGAGGCCGAGGCAGGAGGATCACTTGAGCCTGTGAGATTGAAGCTGCAGTGAGCCATGATCATGCCACTGCACTCCAGCATGGGTGACAGTAAGACCCTGTCTCAAAACAAAATTTTTTTACTGGTTTTTGAAATTCAGATTTTCAGGTTTACCATTTCTGAAAGTGAAGTACAGAAAAAATAAAATAAAATTGAAGGTCTGTGTTTGTTAGGTTTGGTCCATCAAGATTCCACAATATATTTGTGGATTAAAAGAGCTTATATTTTTAGGTTGCAGGTTGTACATCATTCATGAACAGCAGTGGCACAGCTATATCAATTTAACAAACATTTGCAGAATTATTGTTATGTGTCAACCGCTGTGTCTGATATGGAAGATACACAGACGATTAAGATGTGTTTTCTGTCTTTGTGGAGCTCAGAGTTTAGGAGAGGAGACACATGCACATTAATTTCAACCCACAGTGACTTCAGTACGTGTCCTTGTAGAGATCCAAATGAAGGTTAATGGGAGAGTCAGAGACAGACCTTACTCAAATTGGGAAGATTTTAGATGACCAGGATATCTATTCCAGTGTAACATTTGTAGATCTTCATGGACTAAAACATTAGGTCATTTTTCACAGTATAAAAGTGTCATATATACATATATATATATATATACACACACACATATATATATATATATGTTTTTGGTTTTTTTTTTTTTTTGAGACAGGGTGTAGGTCTGTCACCCAGGCTGGAGTGCATTGGCCCAATCCCGAGTAGTCGGGACTACAGACATGCACCACCATGCCTGACTGGCTGGTCTTTAACTTCTGGGATCAGGCTGGTCTGAAACTTCTGGGCTCAAGCGATCTTAAACTTCCCAGGCTGGTCTAAAACTTCTGGGCTCAAGCACTCCGCCTGCCTCAGCCTTCCAAAGTGCTGGGAATACAGGCATGAACCCCTGCACCCAGCCTAAGTGTCATTGAAAATTTGATCTGTTATATAGGCACTAGGTAGAATGTCTGTCAGATGCATATTTTCAAAGCTGCAGATGCATAAATTGTGCAATGAGGCACCAAGGCTATAAAAAACCAACTTGTGTAAATGCTTTTAAAAGGAAAACAAAAAAATAGTTCAAGATGATTGAGTGCTGGATAGCCGAGAAGCCATTGCAATAGACATACTGAAAGAGTAACAAGAAAAAGTTTTAAATATTATCTCCTAATACAACAAAAATGCAAGGAACTCCTATCATCTGGCGTCAGGTTTTGAGTATATCAATAACTCAACCTCCTGTTATTGATAGGATATATTTGTTTGTTGATGATCAGTAAACAAGGCATTTTTTTTTGCAGCAGCAGCAGCAGCTTTATTGAGATATAATCTATGAGGCATACACTTCACTATTTCCAGTGTACAATTCCATGGTTTTTAGTATAGTCAGAGCTGTGCAACGATCATCACAATCAATTTTAGAACATTTTCATCATCCCCAAAAGAAACAACACATCCATTAAACATCACTGTCCATTCTGCCCTTAGCAAATACTAATCTACTTTTTGTCTTTATAGATTTGCCTGTTCTGAACCCTTCATATCAATGGAATCATATATTTGTCCTTTTATGTCTGCCCTCATTGATTTAGCATAATGTTTTGAAGGTTCATCCATGTTGTAGCATGCACCAGTACTTCATTCCTTTTGATTTCCAAATAATATTCTGTGGTGTGGATACACAAATTTCATTTATCCATGCATCGGTTGATGAGCATTTGAGTCATTTTTACTTTTTGGTTATATGAATAACGCTGCTGTGAACATTTGAAGGCACAGTACTTTTCCGGGTCACATTATCATGGAGGATAGTGAATCACAGGCCAGGGTCCTCACCATCGCCCTAACTGGTCCAGGTGAAGAGCTGGACATCAGCAGGTCAGCGCCAGTGAGCTTCCTGGGCTTCTGCCTCCTTGGCACACTTACATTTATAGTCACCTGCTCAGGTTTAGGCTTCTGGTAGGAGACCACCACAAACAGGAACAAATGCCTGTGGCTGGACCAGCGAGCCCATAACTATGATGGGACATCCACAAGTATCTGGCCCTGGAGAGAAGATGGAAAGAAGGAGCCAGAGTCAGGCATAGCGCAGCCTGGCCAGACCTCTGTTGACCTCAGCTTTCCTGTCTAAGATACTCTAGGATACTCTGTGTCTGTGGCAACTTCTAGAGAAACAGAGTTTCTATAAAACACTGCTCATCCCTGCCCTTACCCCACTCCGAATTTCATATTGAAAAAGAAAAACCATATGGGAACTGAGAGAGAGCATATGGGTGTGAGGTGAAACATACGGGCCGATAGAGGCAGGGCTATGGTACACGTCTGCTTGTCTTGGTTACTTGTCTGTTGCTTTTTAATGTGTTCCTTTTTTCTCTCAGCAATTTTGTTCTTGGAAGATTTGCTTTTCCCTTCCCTTGTGCATGATTTAATCTTGAATGAGACGAGTGATATAAAAAAATCTCCAGAAATGGTTTCTTGCTCAGACCTGCATCTCCATTCTGCATGTCTCCGTGGGGTGCTGAGTCTGGGACCACGAGGACAAAGTGCATAGTGCACTGCATGGTGCCACCTGAGGCATGGCAGCCCCAGGGAAGGATGCAGAGTGGTCCTGAGTACCTATTTGAAGTCTCTGAAACTAGCTACTTTTCTGGCGCCAAAGATATACCGGGATGGGTATATCCCCTTAGGATGAGGGGACTGAGTTTTTCCAAAATTGTTACTGACATGGCTGAGAACATGCTTGGTAGGGAGTAAGGTGAGTGACAGCTTGAAGAAAACACCCTGGCACCCAGTAGTATTCTTATGGCCCTTGCATTCCTTCTCAGAAACCTTGCAGAGCCCCCAGAAAGTTCTCCTGGCCCCATCCTCAGAGTGCCACCCTCCGTGCAGTGTGCTCAGCTGTCTTGCAGGGTTGCTTCGGTTTGCTACCCGTCCCTCCCTTCTCACTCCCCAGAAGATGGAGGAATTAGGGCCCTCCTTACCAAAAGGCCGCGTCCCACACTTGCTACTAATTACAAAATTGTCTACTAGGTGTTGCAGGCTGGTTTTCATAGTGGCCATTAACTATGATTGATTGTCCTTGTTCAACGACGGCTTTATGAGCAACTTCACTGAATGTTTAATAAGGTGAAGTAGAGCACAGAGGATATCATTTTTAAAATACTGTGTGTGGACTTTGAAGATTAGCATTTAATTTGGTACTTAGGTAATTAGGTTTGCAAATAGGAGGTCGGTTGACCAAATTGTGTTACTTCAGGCAAACTGTATCTTAAGTTGTTTACCTGCTTTCTGCAAGTGTTACTTTTAAAAAACAAAATCCCAACAATGAATTGAAATTGAATCCTAAAAATCATACACCACATCTTACTATAAGCCTTATCAACCGAAGGCTGATTTTTAGTAATTTCTTATATTTAAACTCTAATTTTCCCTCAGTGTTCTTCTTCTGTCTTTGTCTGATTAATGGTGTATCTATTCATAAAGTCCCATTTATGTAAAGCATTTATTGAAGCTGGGTAATTGCTGTCTTTTATGTAAGTAGAATGTCTCGCCCCGGGAAGGTAATCAAATAAATGCATTGTACTTTAGATTGAACATCTTTCAGTTCACCAATTACAGGATGGGGTGTTTTTTCATTACCAGAAGATGAGGATTACTTTGTCACCTTAGTCAAAACGTGACCCTAGCAAGACCCAAAATTTAATGTGGGGCAATCTGTTTAACTTCCTCTGTGCCAGAAAACCAGACACCATCTACCCTAATCGTCTGACTGATTTAAAATTTTTTTAAAAGTTACTGAATTTTTCCAGAGAAACACATTTCTGAAATTATTCTGAGAAAATAAGTTCTGATTTGCAAAATCTAGTTTGCAACATCTATTCTTTCAGTAACATAACTAGCTCATAAACTGAGGGCACCTGTTCACTTAATTTTTTTTCCTCATTCGGTATTGATGCCAGGACAGCTGATTACACTTGGAATAAGTTTTACTATATTCCTTAAAATAGTTGTGAAGTCCAGTGCAATGGTTAAAGCTAGAATAGAAACTCAAGAAATCCAATTCAGCTGGCACTAATCATGAATATTTAAACCCATGTCATTAGATTATCCATAGTTATTTTATGAGGATTTGCTGATACGTTGCTTTCCAACTTTGAAATCCCTACTTGTGCGAGGTGTTTTTTTTTGTTTTTTTAAACTGTTAATGGGAGCCTTAGTAAATTTATTAGTAATAAACAGTGTTTTTCTGATAATGATTCTTTTAAATAAGGCTTCCAGTTAATAATAATTACCTTTATTGAAGATCTACACTGTATTGGGATGAAACAGGATATTTCTTAACCCTTACAGCCACCATATAATATGCGTCCTTATCTCTCCTTTAAAGATGAAGAAACTAGTGTTCTTCACTAGCCTCCCTCAAGGATCACAAAGCTGGTAAAGTGGCAAAGGCATGTTGGAACCCAGGTGTGTGAGATGTCAAAGCTCACAGGCTTAATCACTAGACTTTACTCAGATGAATTCATCAGATTTATCTTCTGGCTTTGAGACTTTCAAGTCCTTTGCATTATCCCCTTTTAACTCAGCATTGAGGTGAAGTGAAGGACGGACTTGACCCTGTGGCCTCCTTGTACTATGTGTACATCCGTATCCTTAAACTCCTGATGAAATTCCTAATTAGTGCCTAGACGATGGATCAACTTTTTAGAACACCCATATTGTGGAAAATGCCTTCGTGTTTGGTCCAGTAGTGGAATCCATTTAAGGTGACATCAATAGGAAAATGACACAGATATTCTAAATCACCAACTGGAATTCTGAGAGATGAATGCTGAAATTCTTACCCTCCTTGTCCTTTCCACCAGCATCCTCTCAGACTGAGGGTTCCCCTCCGGAGGTTCTATGGGTTCCAGCTCCATAGTGCTTCCCATGTTTGTCCGTCCTTCTCCTTGCCCTCTGTCGCCAGCTGGTTTTAGGCTTCTCTTTCCTCGTCTACTCTTTCCTTTCTCATGGGTTCCCTTACCCCCAATCTGACCTTGCTGCAGTCATTCTGCTACCAGAGTGGTCTTTTTTATGCCAGTTTCTTGAAAATCCTTCTCTGGCTCTCTCTTGCACGCTCAGTCTTTTTAGCTCCTATAGCACTCAATAACCTGTGGTAGGCTGAATAATGGCTCCCCCAAAGATGTTCACATCCCAGTCCCCAGAATCTGTGAACATCACCTTATATGGCAAAAGGGACTTTGCAGATGTTATGAGGTGAAGAATCTTGAGATGAGGAGATTCTCCCAGGTGATCCCAGTGGGCCCAGTGTAATCACAAGGGTGCTTATAGCAGGGATGCAAGAGAGTCAGAGGGAGAGAAGATGGCGATCAGACATTGGAGCAGAGATTGGGGTGTGCTTTCAGTCCAGGGCCAAGGAATGTCAGCAGGCTCTAGAAGCTGGAAGAGGCAAGGAATGGATTCTCCCCAACAGTCTCAAGAAGGCACTAGCCTTCCTGATGCTTCAGTATTTGCGTCTGAAAACTCATCTGGACTTCTACACTCTGGAACTATAACAGAATAAATCTGTGTTGTTTCAAGCCACTATGTTTGTGGTCATTTGTAAGAGCAGCAATAGGAAACATTACAAACCTGTAATCATTTATTTTTTTTCCCCACTAGATTTGTGCTGTCAGATGTCATGTACATAAGCCACATGTGCCTAGATAAATATAACTTTAAAATTAGAGACAAAAATTTTAAAGTTCCATTTTGTAGCCATACCACATTTCAAGTGCTCAATAGCCAAATGCAGCCAGAGCCTACTGTACCGTGTAATGTCGGCATAGAACGTTTCCGTAGTGTCGGCATAGAACGTTTCCGTAGTGTCGGCATAGAACATTTCCGTAGTGTCGGCATAGAACATTTCTGTAGTTTCAGCATGCTCCGTTGGACGGCATGCTTAGGAGAGGAGTTGTGCCTTGTCTACCTGGACCTTCCCCTAATATTGGCTAGCATCTCCTCCCATGGAATACTGGAAGCCTCTCCCCCTTCTTTCCTCACCCCCAGCTCTGCCCCTCACTGTGCAGGGCCTTGGATGTGCCTGGAGCAGAGGCCGGGCAGGCCGTGGAAGCAGACTTGGCCTGTATGGATGGGAAATTCCAGATCGTATATGTAGAGCATACTCTAAATGTGGGGCAGGATGTGGCCTCCATTCCCTTGGCCCTCGGGACTCCTGACCAGGACACAGCCCCCATTTGCCCAAGTCTGAGGGTGTCCTCTCTATACCTATCACAGTGCCTGATAGTGGGTGGTAGGTGCATAGCATTGTTGAATAAACAAATTTACTGAAAACCTGCTCATGCCCTGATTTATATGAGTACTGGAATTACACAGAGAATAAAACAATTTCCCTGATTCATGGAGCTTACATTCCAGAGGGAGAAAGAACTGATTAGTCAATAAATAGATGTGTATTATAATGTCAGGGAGTGATAAGTTCTATGAAGAAAAATATCCATAGTAATGGGATGGATTGACGAAAGTCGGGGGCTGGTAGATATATTTTAGATAAGTGGTTGCAGAAAACCTTTCAGGGGAGGAGACATCTGAGGATAGACCTCAATCAAGTGAGACAGGGAAGGTGGAAAGGAGGAAATTAAATGATCTGGGCTCCTGTTTTATCACTGATCTTCAGACCTTCTAGTTACCTAATAGTGGTCTTCCCACATTTTCTCCCACTGCTTCCCTCTGTTGTTATACTGGGTGCCCATACTGGCTGAGATTTTGCTGATGGTTATTATTTAGATATTGACAATTGTGTGTATATGTATCTATATGGTCTTTTTTTCCAAATACAAAATTTCATTGTAATATTAAATATTCCTTTTTCAAACTACATACTTTGAGATGCTGATATATGTCCTCTACTTCCCAATAAGAGTATCCACTTTTTACAATTAGGCTGCTATTTAAATTCTAGTTTGAGGAGACTTTTATGCTAAAGCAATACTTAAACAGTGCAGAATTACCACTTGTTCTAACTTTTCTCCTTGACCAGTGCTTTGGTGATCAGGGGTGAGAAACGTTCTTTTTTGCTCTGCCACCCAGGCTGGAGTATAGTGGTGCAGTCTTGGCTCACTGCAACCTCCGCCTCCCGGGTTCAACTGATTCTCCTGCCTCAGCCTCCCGAGTACCTGGGATTACAGGTGCCTGCCACCATGCCAGGCTAATTATTGTATTTTTAATAGAGACGAGGTTTTTCCACATTGGCCAGGCTGGTCTCAAACTCCTGACCTCAGGTGATCTGTCCGCCTTGACTTCCCAAAGTTTTGGGATTACAGGTGTGAGCCACCACACCCAGCCAAAACATCCTGATTTTCTAATTCTCATGATACCCTTAAAACTAGTCTATACAACTGCATTGTCCAATATGGCAGCTATTGGTCCTTTGTGGCTATTCAGGGTTTGAAAGATGGCTAATCCAAGTTGAATGTGCTGTCGGGGTAAAATTGCAGATTTTGAAGACTTAGTATAAGAAATCATAAAATTATAAAATTATTAATATTTTGTATTGAGTACATGTTGAAATTATAGTATTTTTGTATGTTGAGTTAAAATATATTATTAAAATTAATGTTACCTATTTCTTTTACTTGCTTTAATGTAGCTTCTAGAAAATTTAAAATTACATATGTAGCCTACATTTTTAGCTTATATGCTGTTTTTGTCTGCTTACTTTCTAAGGGTATATGTCTACAGTTTGGGCATATCATTGGGGTATGATACCATGGGGAGAAAATAAAAATGTATGGGACGAATATGTTCACCAACAGCCACAGAGCATAACTCCGCAGGAACCACCAGTTAAGAGAGAAGAATCAATAGACAGTGCATTGTTTAGTAGATTAATGAGCTTCTTTTAAATATGAGTGTTATCTACTTTAAAATTTTATCTCCATGGCATATTTTTCTTCTTTTTAAGTTTTTCTCAGAACTGAAATTTTAAGATAGTGTCATCTTTTAAGAGCAAGGTATAGTTTTTCAGGACCACTGGGGAAAAGTTTTAATGAGAACCTTTGTTAAAATAGTAGTATTCATTTTTTAATGTTTTTAATTGACACATAATTGTACATGAGATATTTTGATATGTGTGTACAATATAGACTGATAAAATCAGAGTAATGGACATATCTGTCACCTCAAACATTTATCATTTCTCCGTGGTGGGAACATTTGGAATTCTGTCTTCTAGCTATTTTAAAATATACAGTAACGTATTGTTAAGTATAGTCACCTGCTGTGCTATAGAACACTAGAACTTATTCCTCCAATCTAATTGTAATTTTTTACCCATTAACCAACCTCTCTGTATCAGCCATCCTCCCTACCCTTCCCAGTCTCTGATGACCACTATTCTCTTTACTTCCAGGAGAGCAACTTTTTTAGCCTCCACATGAGTAAAATTTTAGAAATAAAAAAAATTTAAATACAAGAAAATAGTAGTATTCAGTATTTCAGAGATTCGTGAACTCTGAAATTTTTCATAATTAAATCAGCCAGTATGCCTAAATAGAACATTGCTGAAATACACAAAATCGTTTTTTTAAATCAACAGGTTGTCAGAGTAAGGTTGTTTTATTTGTTTTATAAAGAAAATTATATAATTGGAAACAGCAGAAGTTGCTGAGAGAACAGAATATATTTCGGTCTGGTTTTTTTTCCCCTGGGGAAGTGAGAAAAGAGGAAGTAAAGGATTCTGGGAACCTGACTTCAGCACCCAGCTTCAGCTACCAGCCAGGCGGCTGTGGGCAAATTCTTAGTCTCTTTTTGCCTCAGTCCTCATCTGTAAAACTGAGATGATAATAATAATACTTATCTAATAGGATTGGTATAGAATTTAAATGAGTTAATTCTTACAAAATAAAATTGTGCCTGACATAATATCCACTCGCTCACATTTAGCTATAGCAATATATGATTATAATTGTTATTACTATTATTAGATATATTTGAATGAGAAATTTAAGTTTTCCAAGCCTTTTGTCATCATACTTTCATTCTTCAAGCAACAGTGTCGAGTCCACAAGGGTGTGTATTTATTATACCTGTTTTAAGGATGAAGTCACTTGAGCCCTAGAGAGGATTAGTAACTTGCCCAAGGTCACTTAAGTAGTGGCAGAGCTGGGAATCTCATCTAGTATTCTCAATTGACCCTTTCCAGTAGCCTGAGAAGTAGGCATAAACCACGGAGAAAGCATTACGCTTGAGGCCTGTATAACTCCCTAGTTACACTGTGGGTTTTCTTCTTTGAATTATATCCCAAGAACAGCTCACCAGTGGTTACTTGTGGATGGCTTGAGAGTGTGTTCATTTTACCTAAAACCCCAGCGAAGTCTAAATTTTAACATTTCATAGCAGAGGGCTAACTGTATTAAAATGATGGTGTCTTCATCCAACTTAACTGTATTTAAGGCCCAATTCCCTGTTCCCTATGTAATATTGAGTCACTTTAGTCCTTTTGTAAAATGAAAATCGCACTAATTTGCTCCCAAATTAAGGATCTGGATCTGTTGATCTTGCCTAATTGTTTTCAGATACAGAATCTGTAATCTTGCTTAACTTTAGGCTTATACGGGGAAAAAATACGAGCTTTAGAGTCAGACAAAGATGCATTGAAACCTGACTCTGTCACTTAACATTTTTTAGCCTTGGACTAATCAGGGGACCTTTTTGAATCTTAGTTTTCATATCTGCAAAATAGGAATGTTCGAATGTATGCTTTGGCACTGTTATAAGGATTCAAGGTAAGCTAACGAAGAGCCTGGCTTTTGGGAGGAGCCCAGAGACAGTGGGTACTGATGCTCTGGAAATTCTACCTATATAGACCAGTGGAGTTGTACCTTCTGCACCAAAGACAGTGTATGAATACATCATTGGGTTTTGGAAAATCAAAATGAATGTAACCTAGAGCTTTACATATTAGAAAAATATTTGAAAAGATATACAGTAGGCAAATTTATTTAAAAAAGATATACAACAAAATGGTAACTGTATTAATAGCTTGGTAATAGAAAATCAAGTGTATTTTGGTTACATTTTCTAACTTTTTATGATGTATATGTCTACTTTTGTAGTAATAAAAGGTTTTTTTTAATTTAAAACATTATTTACATTAAAAAAAAAAAAAAAAAAAACAAAGAAACACAGTGGGCTGGGTGCAGTAGCTCACACCTATAATCCCAGCACTTTGTTAGGCTGAGGCAGGAGGGTCACTTAAAGCCAGGAGTTCAAGACCTGGCTGGGCAACATAGTGAGACCCCCATCTCTATAAAAAATAAATAAATTTTAAAAAAACAGAAAGCAATTGTACCATGTTAACATATGTGTTCTCTTAATGGGTAATTTCCCTCCTCCTTTCTACTTTTCCAATTTTCTACAGTAAGCATGTTTGTATGAATAATGGAGAAGATAAAAGTGCATTTTTCTTTTTTTGAGATGGAGTTTCACTCTTGTAGCCCAGGCTGAAATGCAGTGGCACAATCTCAGCTCACTGCAACCTCTGCCTCCTAGGTTCAAGTGATTCTCCTGCCTCAGCCTCCCAAGTAGCAGGGATTTGCAGGCACCCATTATCATGCCCAGCCAATTTTTGTACTTTTAGTAGAGACGGGGTTTCATCATGTTGGCCAGGCTGGTCTTGAACTCCTGACCTCAAGTGATCTGCCCGTTTTGGCCTTCCAAAGTGCTGGGATTACAGGCGTGAGATACCATGCCCAGTCAAAAGTGCATTTTTCATAGGCATAAACACTACCCCAAAATGGAATTTACAGTACATTAGAACTCACAAAAATACAAATTCTTGGGAATGTGGGAAGATGTTTTAGGACTAATAGATATAATAATAATACTACTAATAATAGGTACTCTTTATTGAGCATTTTCTATATGAGGCTCTATATTTGAACTTTTTCCATTCATTTTCTAACTTAATCCTTATAACAGGTTAATGAGATTGATTTCTGTTGAGGCTTGCGATGATGTAAATTACCCAAGGCACGATTCAGAATTTAAACTTGTGCTTTCAAAGGAAAAACAAAATCCTCATGTTAACAAAATAAATCTTCACTTATGCTAAACTGGGGAAATAAAACTTTCCATAGAATTTATGACCAAATTCACATTGGATCAAGTTTTCTCAGCTGTTAGCTATAATATAAACTTAAACTACCACTCCATATTCTATTTTTTTTTTCTAGAATTTCTTTTAATTGGGTAACTTGGGGGGTGAGGGAAGGAATGGGGGTGGTTTTAATAGAATATCTTTTTCTTAATTTAGGCTTAAAAGTCAGCATAGGAAAAGAAGGGGTACAGGTAACATGAAGGGAGAGGTTTGTTGAGTGGAAATGAGTGGTGATACTGGAAGCTAGTTTTGTGCACTCCAAGTGTGGAGGAAATGGGTAAGTAAATCTGCTCCTCTTCTATAATGGGTAATGAACTTTATGACAGTCTTCCTTTTAGCCTTTGGTTCCCAGATTAGGAAAAGATGTTAGATTAGAGTTGAAGGAAATTTCATATTTGAGTATTCATAATGATTAACCCTTTTTTTCCTAAGAATTTCCATATTCACATCTCATAAGTTGCCTTATGTCCTGGGCTTTTTGATAGGTTGGCTTTATCCTGTCTCTTAAGTGCACTTACTCAACAGTACCCTTCTGGAAGTTTGATATTTATTTTAAAAATTATTTCTGTAAGCCCTTTGGGAGGAGGGCAGGCAGTAGCCTGGCTTATTCATCTTTATATAAAAGCAACTAACAGGCTGGGTGTGGTGGCTCACTCCTGTAATTCCCACACCTTGCGGGGCCAGGGTGGGAGGATCGCTTCTCCCCAGGAGTTCAAGACCCACCTTGGCAACATAGTGAGGCCTCATTTCCACTAAAAATAAAAAAAACTTAGCCACATGTGATGGCACCTATAGTCCCAGTTACTCAGGAGGCTGAAGACGGAGGATGACTTCAGCCCAGGAAGCCGAAACTAAAGTGAGCTGTGATTGCACCTCTGCACTTTAGCCTGGGTGACAGAGCGAGACCCTGTCTCAAAAAGCAACTAACAACAACAACAAAAAAGGCAACTAGCAGGAGTCATATTGTTGGCATTTGATACATTTTTGTTGAACCAGTGGATGAGTTCTTATTGGCAGGCAAGGAAACTTTTCTAGGGTTGGAGTTGCCTGATAAAAGCTCAGGTTGCGACGGGCGGATCACGAGGTCAGGAGATCGAGACCATCCTGGCTAACTAACACGGTGAAACCCCGTCTCTACTAAAAAATACAAAAAACTAGCCGGGCGAGGTGGCGGCGCCTGTAGTCCCAGCTACTCGGGAGGCTGAGGCAGGAGAATGGCGTGAACCCGGGGGGCGGAGCTTGCAGTGAGCCGAGATCGCGCCACTGCACTCCAAGCCTGGGCGACAGAGCGAGACTCCGTCTCCAAAAAAAAAAAAAAAAAAAAAAAAAAAAAAGCTCAGGTTGCTCTGGGAGATGGGACATTCTGGGCAGGTATGGGCTTGGGGGGATTTGACTCCTGGATTCTACATAGGACTAAGTGATGTTTAAGTCTTGTTGTAAATGTAAGATTCTGTAATTCTATTTCTCTAGCATGTGCCCTAAGGGAAGAGAGATGGAAAGCTAATTGGAATTGCAGATTATCCTTGAAAGCCTTTGTTAGCAAAAGTGATGAACAGGTTTTGTATCAGCATTGAGAGCAGAAGGGCTTTCCCCCGGTTTCTGGAGTCAGCATCAACAGTGCTCATCCTGAGAAACAGTTCCAGTAAGCCTGGACTTCAGATTATCTTCCAGATTTAGGCTGAGCCCCAGGAAGGGAATGGTGAAGAGGAGAAACTGCTCTAGTATTTTCAATGCTAGGAAACTAGTGTAAGAAGTTTTAGAATAAGTCAATTCATTGGCATCCAAGTTACAAATACATTTACTTAAGAGCCAGGAAATAATGTGACTCACTAAATATGTTACCTTAAATGATTTTAATTGGTCTCCACACACTATTCACATTGCTGCCTCATTCATGAGGTCTTATACACTATTATCAATATGAATTTTGTTCCTCATATTTATGACAATTAAAGAAGGTATTAATTTTGTCCAATAAGCTTAGAATTTCTGTACATCAGAAGTTACAAAATGGTAGGCCATAGGTAAAATCTGGCCCCAGAACATGCTTTGTTTGGCTGTACAGTATTTTGTTTTAATTTAATTAGTTACTGATATTTAACATTTTGGAGATTTTACCCAGAAATCCAGATTTCTGCCTTCTCTCTCAGAAAACAAAAATACCAGATTTGGCATAACTGCGTCATACCTCCTACCCAGCGCCCATTATCTGGAGCTTGGTGGCTACATGAAGCCTGTGCCCCTTATGTTACCGTGGTCATGACCATCTCTTGTTACTTTACACCCTGCCTGCATCTCTCATTTGGGGGACCTGTGCGGCCTGTGAGGGTATTGGAGTTTGTGACCCCTGCTCTATGTGTAAGGCTCACAGGCAGGTCTTACGTCTCTAAGTGGCTGTCGTTTCAACCCTGTGAGGACTGAACAATGTGAAGTGTTTCATTGGATTTGGGCAGAGTGTTGTGCCTTCGGGATAATCCTGGCCAGTCAACTCTGTAACCAGAGGGAAGAAGAAAAAAGGTATTCATCCTGTGCTGCGCTGTTGGCATTTAGGAGAGCCCTAGTCTAGGAGACCGGGCCTCAAGTGCCCTGCAGACTGCTCACTTGCCTCCGCTCATGGTTACTTGGCACCTGTGCTTGGGGAAGCATCCAATGGAGTGGCAGAGGCTCAATGCCATCCATTCAGACAGCTTTCTGAATGCCGGCAGCCAAGAGAACATCAGCTGTGCCTGTGAGTAGTGTGGGTCCCCGCCAGAAACATCTAAACTTCAAAGGGAAAAAAATTGTACTGTGGGTCGATGTGGAAAGCTTTTGGTCTTTTTGAATTTTGCTCACTTTTACAGAGAAGGAAGACGGTGTGAAGCATTCTGACGGACTCTACCTGTTTTCAGGTGCCAAGATAATTAAGCTAGAGTAGTTGCATTTAAAACCTAACCATGAAAATAAAATGAATACAAAGAATTTCTGTTTGTTGTCAGAGCTACCCTAGAATTAGGGAAAGAAGATCATGGATGAATCTGATTGCACATTTCATTAAAATTGAAGTTACATATTCACGACTGATTTTGATTGCACCATTTCTAAGGTCTTAAAGTGGTGGGGGTGGGATGGGTGACTTATAACCGAATAACCTACTCTTTCGTTCTAAAAGAAAAAGAAATCGTGCTTTCGTTTGGACTTGAAATTTTATTCTCATGCTGGCCCAAGACTGATGTCTGATACCTGGAATTTATTAGCAGCAAAATGTACTGTTTAAAAATCTAAAAAATCGGCCGGGCACCGTGGCTCACGCCTGTAATCCCAGCACTTTGGGAGACCAGGGCGGGCGGATCACAAGGTCAGGAGATCGAGACCATCCTGGCTAACACGGTGAAATCCCTTCTCTACTAAAAATACAAAAAACTAGCCGGGCGCAGTGGCGGGCGCCTGTAGGCCCAGCTACTCGGGAGACTGAGGCAGGAGAATGGCGTGAACTCGGGAGGCGGAGGCTGCAGTGAGCCGAGATCACGTTACTGCACTCCAGCCTGGGCCACAGAGCAAGACTCTGTCTCAAAAAAAAAAAAAAAAAAAAAGCTGAAAAATCTACGATCCTGAAGACAAGCATGTGCAGACCAAAGCTCTCTTGAAATCCCTCTGGAGCCCATGTGTGATTTGGTGACTTCCTCAAGACCTTCATCATTTACTTTACATTTAATTCATTTTCTACCATGCTGCCTTTCCTCACATGTCACTCCTGAGTTTCTCCTCTTTTAAATTTCTCTAACTCTCCTTGAGCTATGCTTCCCTTTATCCTTTTCCTGCTCCCACCTTCCCTCTTTCCCCAGACCATACCAGTCCGGTGTCTTCTGTTTTCCTCTCTTTACTACTTCCGCTTCTTTCCCAAGACACAGGGAAATTTAACAGAGGGGAGTGTACTGTGTGGGCAGAACGCTGGGGAGGAGAGTTTAAATTAAAAGGCAACATTTACATTGTAGATGCGTAATTAGGGGGAGAGGTGGTGAGAGCTGTCTGGTGCTGGGGATTCGGATGGAGGAGGACAGTATTTCTCCAGCAGTGCACTGTAAGAGCTATTTATGCATCTGATCATGTTTAAAAATGAAACTCTTCCAGATAAGAACAGATGTAAAGGGGTGGGCGTGGCAGAGGCAACACTGCTAATCATATTTGAGGCCTTACAAAGAGCTTGTAGAGAAGTAGAGGTATGAGATTAGAAAATGTTAACATTTTCGTCATAGTATTTCTGCAATGCTGCTTTGTTGTAATTTTTAATGATATATTTTTAAAGAAGTGTAACTTTTCAAAGTAGTTTGCAAGTTGAATAGACCATAAAACAAATAAGAAAAGCAGAAGATCGGTGTTTAAAATAATTTGTAATTTTAAGCCACTTTCATTCAAAATTTAAATCTAATTATATTGAAAGGCAACTCGGATTGCATTATGGTACTCACAGATCCTTCCATTCCATATCCTTGAACACAGCTGGAACTGCCCCCTCCCTTATCAAAATTAACACAAAACATTGTTAAAAATCTGTTGTTCCCTGTTTGGCAGGAAATGTCATTTTCCTGATAATTTCATTAGTTAGAACATAAATCTACAGCTATCTTTTCTAAATGTGCATAATCTGCATTTGTTTTTAACTTGTTAAATAAGTTGAAGCATTTCCTGTAATAAGTGAACAAAGAGCTGAATCAAGATAGCATCCCATATCATTTTAGAATATTTACTTTAAAATCCCCTAATAATTAGCCCAGCCTCTGCCTACCTAACCATCCTGCAATACAAAGCAAACTGCCATCCTTGTAACACCCTGAGCTCTCTAGACACTCTCAGCCACTCCTTTTGTCCATAGTACCCTTTCGGAGCCCATCCACAACTTGCCAAAGTTCTGCTTTGCTGCTAGCTCCAGGTCACTCCAGAGCCTTCCGTGATTTACCTGGGCAGAATTTGTTGTTCCTGCCTATGTGTTCTCATAGTACTTTCTTCATGCTTCCATGATAGGGCTTATTACCTTGCATTATAAATAATGAGAATTATAAAACTAATAGTTACATGTTTTCCTGTCTGTAGACCAGGAGGTAACCTGGGAGGCCCCAAGGTCAAGAAATAATGGATTTTTTGTTTGTCCAGAGTCCACTACCTGGAAGATGCTCAGTAATGTTTGTCAGATGAGTAACATAAGCATTTTTATATTTACTTGTTCCTCGTTGACTAGGCATTGTTTAATGAACATTGTTGAATTCAGTTTTTTCCAGATTATGCAGGTAAAAGCTGGATGTTTGTGCAGGACTAGAAGTATACTTTTATTATAGAGTTTGACTCATATCTGAGGATGAAATAGAAGACTTACTTTTAACACAGGTTGTCTGTCACATTGGACATCTTCTTTGGTGCTTGAAGAGATAAAATAATGGAGAAGAGAATTAACGTATCTGACATTTTAAATCTAGTTAATGGTCAGTACTTGCTAAGTCCTGAAAAATCTTAAAAGGTGTGTGTGTGTATAGGGGTGTGTGTGTGTGTGTGTATGTATAATTTTTTTTAGGTGAAAAAATAATTGCCATCTCTTTAAGGATTTTGTAGCCTACAACTTGAAAGGCTTTTATTTTATGATTTAGAATTGCGGCTTTCAGTTGTAAAATGGATGTTCAGGAAGCATGGGTAGTGAGGCTATTCTCTGGCTTCCTTTTTTCAGCTCCTGATCCAGAGTCCAGGTAGTCCATGTGGACCAGAGGTGATTGGAGCTCTCATTTATTGAAATGTAGTTAAAACAAAATAAGAAAGTTGCCAATAGAAATCCAATCAAAGTCTCAAACAGAAAGCTGGGCATCGTCGTGGTTCGTGCCTATAATCCCAGCACTTTGGGAGGCCGAGGTGGGAGGATTGCTTGAGCCCAGGAGTTAGAGACAAGCCTGGGCAACATAGCAAGACCCTGTCTCGATTTTTCTTAAAAATCTCTAATAGAGGTATAAAGAAAATTAAGTGAAATGATTAGTGTTTCCTTTGTCAGTGTTTTAGATTAAGGTATTCTCTTGTGGTAGAAGTAGATATATAAAATATACTTTTATTTCAGAGATGTTTAGAACTTTATGATATTCAATGGATATAACTGGAATTCTTTTCCACTGCTGACCAAATAAGATACTGTTTATAGGAGAAACCTTATAGGATTGGAGGCCATAAGGAGCAAAGAATAAAGAAGAGGTCGTAATGCAGTGGCAAATTGCAGGGAGTGGAGAAGGAAAACCATTTTTTTGAATTAGCAAAATTTGGTGCCTAAGTCGATAGGTGCCTAACTAAGCATTTTGGTAACTTAGTATACTTATTGAAACAGATGTACACCAGAAATAGTTGTTGAGTACCTACTATGTGCTCTGTGGAAATTTAGAAACATGTTATTTGTATTCAAGGATCTTGTAATACATTATAGTTCAAAACTTTATGTTAATTAGAACATAATAGCAATAGTACAGTAATGATCTCAAACAAAAGCAGTTGACCTAAATACATAGTTTCCTAGAAAGCCATGACATTCAGGAAATATTAGGAAATTTGTTTTAGGCGTTTGGCTAGTTTTTTTAAAAAAACTTGAATTTTGGGGAGTTCTTGTGGCTTTAAGTAAATAATAGAAGGCCAGGCGTGGTGGCTCATGCCTGTAATCGGAGCACTTGGGAGGCCGAGGTGGGCGGATCACCTGAGGTCAGGAGCTCAAGACCAGCCTGGCCAACATGACAAACCCCGTCTCTACTAAAAATATAAAAATTAGCTGGGCATGGTGACAGGCACATGTAATCCCAGCTACTCAGGAGGCTGAGGCAGGGAGAATTGCCTGAACCCAGGAGGCGGAGGTTACAGTGAGCCAAGATCACGGTACTACATTCCAGCCTGGGTGACAGAGCAAGACTCCGTCTCAAAAGAGAAAAAAAGTAGATGATAGAAATGGCACTAGATACTTGGCACCTAAACTGTTATTTGCTGCATCAACTCTCATTGGATTAATAGTTGTACATTCTAATATATTCTAAACATTCTAATAAAGCATCTAGAAGCACAGGCCTGGGTCACTTTAGCTTGCTTTGCGTAATTACACACTATGTATAATTGCCGAACATTGAAAGTTTGCATCATAGTCTCTGGAGTCAGACAAACCTGAATGGGAATCCAAATTCTGGTATTTATTAATTATCATACTTTGAACAAAATACTTACACTCTCTCTGCTTCAATTTTATCATCTTTGTAATGTAGGCACCACATAATAGGATTGCTATAAGAATTAAATGAGATAAACTGTATCAAGTACTTACCACAGAACCTGAAAACATCATAGGAAATCAATAAATATTCTCTTATTAGATATAAATGTTAAATTGCTTAAGAGTCTAAACTAATTTGTAGTAGACACTTTAAAACTGGAATTATTGCAATAAGAGAAATAGCTTTAATTTGAAAAAGGCTCAATTTGCAATTAACTCAGTACTCAGTACAAAAGGTTTAAACTAGTTTAAAAGCTTTTCGTTTTTTTTCTTTTTTTCTTTCCAATATTTTCCCAAAAAAGTTTTCCATTTTTAAAACTTATTCAGAGAAAAACATGTGTAAGCTTTGGTGTTTATTCCATGAAACTTCATGTTGAATTGTATCAGGAAAGAATGTCAGTGTTTGGCAAATGCCTTGAACCTTTGTCAGTAACACAGTCATTCCAAAATGCAAATCTTTGTACTCTCTGTAAATCAATAATTCCCACACACTGTCTTTCTCTAGTAGTAAAAATCAATCTACTAATAAGACCTGAAATGTCCTTGCTTAATTATGGGGAAGTTAATGAAACCCTGCCTCTTGTGCATTTTAAATAAAAGTACAATAGTGGATCATTCAGATTTTACACTTCCTTAAACTGCCCTTTCCTACAGTGTTGTTAAACTTCAATCATTGAACACTCTAATTTATTGCCTTTTATCCTGGCTAACTTTCGTATGAAAAAAAAGTGCAAGTTTGTTTTCCATACTTTAACTAAAAATGTTATATAGGCCAAAATATAATATTTGGCTTTCAAAAGTTATGAAAAACTGAGAGTTTTTTAGTAAGCTTTTATTCTAAAATACTATTGAGGTTAACGTCATTTCAGATGAAGGTGTTATAATGAAGACTTAGAACAATGAATACAGCCTCTGTGTGTCAGAAATTTTTTGAAATTTGCTTTACTTTCACATCTGAAATAATGAGGATTAACTGCACCTGTACTGAGAAGACAGTTTCTTATTTTCTTTTAATTTTTATTTATTTTTTTCTTCCAGTCTTACTTTAATACAAAAGAGGATTTTATTATAATTCTGTTACCCCCTAGATATGCTAGTCACCTCTAGAGTTCTGAGATGAGCCTATAATTTTGAGCTTGGAATGAAAGCAACTTGATTTTATATTATGTTCGTTGCACTATTTTGTTTGCTTAAATTGCTGGTGCTATCATAAATTCTAAAGTCGAAAAAGACCTTAGGGAGTCATATTTTCCTTAAGACAGTGACCTGGAAAGTTACATTTGGTTCAGCCACCCTAAACTTCCTAGAAAATAACTCTTCTGGACTAGGGTATCAAGAATATAATTTTGAGTTTATTTGAGGCATGACATTTCCATTCCCCACATTTGTGCAGCCTCCCAAATTCTACATGTCCAGAGCCAACCCCTCTGAAGCCATCTGTGATGATGACCCCCAAGTGGCCAGTGATCTTTCCTTCCTGAATGTCCCTTAGACTAAGTAGTCTGCACCATCATATCTAGAACTTGTATTTTTCTTTTTTCATTACACATTTAATAATTGGCCAAAACAGCACTTTACATAATGAGAAAGTATTTTCTTATTTCATCTGACTGAAACCTTCCATCACCTTTGGAAGGGAAATATGGCAGTTATTAATGACCACTTCACAGTTAAGGAAACATTAGCTCCAAAGAAATAGTCCCTTCTCCAATATCACACCTCCTCTGACTAGAAGCAGTATTTGGACACTCTGTATTCTGTACTATGTTTGCCTTAGGCGTAGGTTTTGCTTTCTGATTAAGCCTGTCAAGTCCTCAAGGACCCATTCCAATGGGAACTCCACATTGCAGACTCCACTTACGACAAATTCAATTGCTAATTCCCTCATATCCTAGAGGAGAGCTGTCCAAAAGCCATAGTGGTCATTTTAGATTTTTTAGGAGTTATGTTTTAAAAAGTAAAAAGAAACCGTTGAATAGGTTAAATTAATTTGAAAATATTTTAATGTAATACAATATATCCAAAATGTTATGATTGCAACATGAATTAATATACAGATGATTGAGACATTTTACATTCTTTTTTTTTCTCATAATAACATTTCAGAATTTCATGTGTGTTTTACACTCACAGCACACTTCTCTTCAGCCTAGCTGTGTTGCAAGTTCACAGTGACACTTGCGGCTACATACTGGGCAGCACAGTGCTTAAGATTTCTCCACATTGTAGCTGGAAATCGTGTTCTACTCCCTAATAACAGATTAAATGGAAATAATCATTAGTTCCACACCAGAAGACAGAAATGAGTGATTCATAAATAATTAAAATAATAAGAGGCTTAGGGGAAAATATGGATACCATTCATTCTTGTGAGGGTTTTTGTTGTTATTAATTTGTTTTGCCCTATGATTCCTCATTCAAATGGGGGAACCATACAACTTACAAAGAAAACTCTTATTTCATAAGGTGTAGGATGCTAAGCATTGCATTTATTATTCATTTGTATTCTCTTCTGAAATGTAAGTCTGATTATAAATCTTCCTTGTTTAAAATTGTTCAATTTCTGCCCACTGATGCTTCTAAGTATCCTCCATTGAGGTCCTGCTAGCCAACAAGATCCAAATATCCAGCCTGAACACAGGTATTTTTAGTAAGGACGCCAGGTGGTTTTTATCACCAAGCCAATTTGCAAAGCTGACCTATGAAATAAAATCTGACTCCTTAGCATGCCACATGGGGTCCTTTCCAACCTAGTCTGTGACTTGACCTCCTACCCATCCAGAATTCAATTTCAGCAACAGAGAAGCACTTGTTATAACTCTCCTTCTCTCCCACTTCCTTCAGCCAAACTCCGGATAAGTCAGTCTCAGGGTCACCTCTTTGTGTCCTTGCCTTTCTGCCCAGCCATGGATATGTCCGCCCCAGAGTCTCACTGCATCTTGACAGTCTTACCTTGAGGCTGTGAAAGTCACTCGCTCTCATTATCTGTCTGTGTTGCCTCTGCCTCCTCGCTGAGAATGGGACTCATGACTTTCAGTCTGTTATTTATGGCCACGAATAAGGAGTCTGGCACAAGGAAATATTCCATAAATATTTTTTAATGAAAGCTTGCTGGTGCTAGTAATAATAACATGTCCGTCTGTTTCATAGTGGTTTACAGATTGCAGCACGCTTTTCACTTATATCATCTCATTTAATTCTCAGCACAGCCTTGTGAGGTGGGAAGTAGTATTTTATAAAATGAAACTCTGAGAGGTTGAGCGACTTGCCCCATGTCACATGACTTGTATTAGGTGACACTGTAACTCCAATCTGGGTCCATCCTAACCTAGTCTGGGTCCTTTCTGACCTAATCTGTGACCAGATCTCCTACCCATCCAGAATTCAATTTGGTAAATTGAATTAAGTAGTATACATCCTGACGCTTGCTAATTTATGTGCAGAGTATAAGAGAAGCATAAATCTTGGGTTCAGATTTCTAGTGAAGTGGAGAAATGGCCTTTATTTATTCAGTTCATTCACTTTAAAAAAAAAAAAAAAACTCAGTTTTATGGAATTTTTGCCTGCTCCAAATTTTTAGCCTAAAAAAGCTTATTAAGCAAAATTTGCACCTGGTGTTTAGTTAATCAACAGTCACCAGGTTGTATAAATATTCACATGAGCAATGAGCATGGAAATAATCAATAGAGCCAGTTAGCATCTCACTGGGTTGCTCTTAAAGACATTTCAATGCCTCTCCCCTGTCATTTAGGAAAATCCCTTCTGTCCTTTGGATAGAGGTAATAATACATCTTAAGAGAATGTAGACCATTTTGGTATCATAAGAAAATTCTGACCAAATAAGAATGTGAAATAACAGATGATTTGTGATACTTTAGAAATGTTATTATATTATTTGCTAGATGATCATGAGTATAACACCAGTGTATCAATTTTATGTCCTAGTCGTAGTCATTTAGTAATGTATTAGAGAAACAGCCCAGTGTGGATCCATCTTTCCGTGAAATATGTATCAGTCTGTGGCTTCACACAAATTTATTTTAAGAGTTAGGGCTTCCCTTTATGAGAGCAATAACAAGACATTCCTTCATTTCCTCTGTTTCTAGGCAATTCCATTTTATTTGGCAAGTATTAGTCAGCAGATTTTTATAGCTTAGAGGAACCATTTTTTCTTTTTTTTTTTTTTTAACAAATTAATTGCAGCAGTTTGAAAAGCACACTCATTTTGTGCATTGTTCTTGTTAGATTATTGGTATTGATTCATTCCATAGTGATGCTCTGGTAGAACAGAAATGAAATAATAGTCATTTTTAAAAAAACAGTAAATTTTAGCCTCCATTAAAACAGCCATTATGGTTATTTAGTAGCTCCTGACCTAGATTTAAGTAATGACTGCTTACAGCCTCCTCAGAGATCACGTTTTCTGCCTAAAAGAGGTTGTGCTATTTTATGCAGTTATGGGGGATTCATGGTGAAAAGCCTTTCCTAATATTCTATTAGGTAAATCTTTTCCATGCCATTAAGTGCCTTTGGGCTCATGAAATCTTTTTAAAGTGCTTGTCCCCATGTTGGACATTTGACAAAAAGTACCAAAAAGTACTGGGTGTGGAAATAGGAGTTTGTTGTTATTACTATTATCATCATTATCAGAAATGTATCAACAACCGAAATTTCATGAAATTGTGATATAGCTATCTTTTTATGTATATAACAGCTGTTTTGAGATATATTTCACCTATCACACAATTTATCATTTCGAGATTACAAATCAGTGGCTTTTGGCATATTCACAGGTTTTGCGACCAGAGCCACAATCAATTTTAGATCATTTTTATTACCCTATAAAGAAACTTTGCACCCCTTAGCAGCCATTTTTCCCCAACCCTCCCAACTCTAGGCAACCCCTAATCTACTTTCTGTCTCTATATATTATTCTGGACCTTTTGTAGGAATGAATTTATAGACTGTGTTTTTTTGTGTGTGAGTGGTTTCACTCACTAAAGTTATGTTTTCAAGGTTCATCCATGTTGTAAATAAGTACTTCATTCCTTTTTATGGCTAAACAGTATTCTGTTGTGTGGCTATATCACATTTTGTTTATCTCTTTATTAGTTGATACACATTTGAGCTGTTTTCACCTTTCAGCTGTTATGAGCAATGCTACTATTGCACACATTCACATGCAAGTTTTTGTGTGGAAATAGATTTTCATTTCTCTGGAATGTATACCTAGGAGTAGAATGGCTGAGTCATATGGTAACTCTAAGTGTAATATTTTGAAGAACTTCCTGACTGTTTTCCAAAGGGACTACATCATTCTACATTTCCACCAGCAATGTGTGAGTTCCAGTTTCTCCACATTGTCTTCCAACACTTTTTTTTAATCTTTTTTATTATAGCCATCCTAGTGAGTGTGAAGTGGCACCCCATTGTGCTTTTGATTTGCGCCTCCCTGAAAGCTAATGGTATTGAGCAACTTTTCATATGCTACTGGCCATTTGTATATCATCTTGGGAGAAATGTCTATTGAGACCCTTTGACCATTTTTAAATTTTTATTATTATTCTTATTTTTGAGATGGAATCTCTCTCTGTCACCAGACTGGAGTGCAGTGGCACGATCTTGGCTCACTGCAACCTCTGCCTGCCAGGTTCAAGCAATTCTCCTGCCTCAGCCTCCTGAGTAGTTGGGACTACAGGTGAACACCACCGCACCCAGCTAATTTTTGTATTTTTAGTAGAAATGGGGTTTCACCATATTGGCCAGGATGGTCTCAATCTCTTGACCTCATAATCCACCCACCTTGACCTCCCGAAGTGCTGGTATTACAGGCATGAGCCACCGCGTCCAGTCTGTCCATTTTTAAAATTGAGATTTTGTTTTTAATTGTTGAGTTGTAAGAGTTCTTTGTATATTCTTTATTCAAGTTCCTTATCAGATATATGATTTGTGAATATTTTCTCCCATCCTGTGGGTTATCTTTTCACTTTCTTGGTGGTTACTGCCGTGTATCTTGTAACCTACTTATCCTTCAAGGCATTATGTGTTCCACACTATTCCAGTCTGAGTCAGTTTCTGCTCCTCTTTCCATAGCTTCCTGTTGCGCTTCTTTGTTATGGCAGTGAGCAGAGTGTAAATGATGGGTTTGGGATTTGTCTTCCTAACCAGAAGGACCTGTGTCTTACAAACCTTTGTATCTCCAGTGCCTAGGACGCTGCGTAACACAAAATGGAAACTCAATAATTGCTTGTTCACCTAAACTAAAATGAACTTTGAGTCTAAAAAAAATGTTTCAGGTCAATACTAACCCCAAAAAAGCCTCTAAAAAGGGGTGGGAGCCTTAATAGACTGTCAAAGAACCTGGGGGTAGGAAGGAAGCTGCAATGTCTTATGCAGAAATAAGGCTCACAGTTTTTCTCAGAATTACCCCTTGCACTTACGCTTTCACCAGTTCCAGCTTTAGTTCTGTAGTTCCCATGACGACAGTGGTGCCTCTAGCTGCAGCCGCCTGTGGCCCCATGGCAGGATTCATGCAGTGTGGGGCCCAGTGCACCATGGGCTTCCTTGATTCGTTCTTTTTTGTTTGAGACAGGGTGTCACTCTGTTGTCCGGCTGGAGTGCCAGTGGTGTGATCACAGCTCCACTGCAGCCTCAAGCTCTAGGGCTCAAGGGATCCTTGCACCTCAGCCTCCTAGGTAGCTGCGATTGCAGGCGTGCACCACCACAACCAGCTAATTTCTAATTTTTTGTGTGGAGATGGGGTCTCCCTATCTTGCCCAGGCTGATTTCAAATGTTTGGGCTCAAGCGATCCACCTGCCTTGGCCTCCCAAAGTGTTGGGGCTACAGCCATGAGCCAGTGTGCATGGCCCTTTGATCTGTTCTGAGCAGCAGACACGAATTTATGTGACCAATCATTTATTTTACTCATTTATTCATTTTGAAATATTTCTTTAAATTCTTTGGTGCTGTTTAAGGTGAGCACAAATCTAGTAAGTCATATTAGGATAGCCATGCCATTTGTTCATGGAGGTGACCTCTGTACACTGCAGCCCTATGACGCTGGTGCGGTATAAGGAACCCAAAGATTTTCTCTTCCTAACAAGATGTGTTTGTTTGTTGTTGTTTTTTGTTTGTTTGTTTGTTTGTTTTGAGATAGAGTCTCACTCTTTTCCCAGTCTAGAGTGCAGTGGTGCAATCTCTGCTCACTGCAACCTGCATCTCCTGGGTTCAAGCAAGTCTCGTGACTCAGCCTCCCAGGTAGCTGAGATTACAGGTGCATGCCACCATGCCTGGCTAATTTTTATATTTTTAGTAGAGACAGGGTTTCACCATGTCGGCCTGGCTGGTCTCGAACTCCTGATCTCAAGAGATCCACTCACCTGAGCCTTCCAAAATGCTGGGATTACAGGCGTGAGCCACTGCACCTGGCCCCTAATGAGATGTTTCTTATGGTAGTAGTTTTCTGTTGAGTTTTTAAAAATGATTTTTCTTATGATCCTTTCCTTATTTGTCCTAAACTTCTCTAAATTGAAGAGGTAGTTGAATGGATTATCCTCCATTTTTTGGAGTTGGTTTTCTCACAGTGATGCTCTAGATTCTGTCTCTTACATGTTTCCTGTTGTGGAGAATGCTGAGTGTCTTGTTTTGATTGGAAAATTACAGATGACACAAAGTAACAGTTAATTTTTGTAAAACGAGGATGAGGATTTAATTGTTAAATCCGTCATTCTCATGATTCCCTAGTTCTTGATCTTAAATCCTGATGGAAGTAAGCAAGAGAATATTTAAAAATGAGACCCAAGAAAAAAGCCTGTATAATTTTTGTGTGTTTCTGATGAGATTTGCGATTTGTACTTTTATTTCTTACTTGGCACTAAGGCAGCTAAAAAACAAAACAAAACAAAAAAACAAAAAACTAGTTGACAGCCTAAGATGTTTGATTTACTTTCTCTTAGTGCAGCAAGGTATGCTAAAATTACTTCATCTTAAAAGACTTACTGGGATCCCTGAATGGTGGGAAACACCCCTACCCTTGAAATATTCTTTTTCTTCATGAAACAAAAAGAACTCTGTAGTTTTGAAAGACAAAGTTTGGCAAACATGCTGATTATAATACTGTATTGGAAAACACTTACTTTGATTGACTAAAAACCAGATGCTGTTCATAGTAGTTAAAAGCCTGTAATAATGTGTTCAACTCTGGTGTTCAGCACATGTCTGTGAAGTTATAATAAAATCCTGCAATCTAGAGGTGGAGAGACCACGCAAGGACACTTGAGAAATTCTTCCCTGTCTTCCCCCAGGACTCCTCAGAGACAGCACTGCCTGGAGCCTGACCTTATTGAGGGCAGAGATCTTGTTTCATTAGTTATTGTTTCTTCTTTGCCAGGATACAAGCCTGGCACAGTATAGGTGCCCAAAAAAAGGTTTGATGGATAGAAGGATGGGGGAAGTGTTTGATTAGTCAGACTGACAGGTTAGGGTCAAAAGTCTCCAGGGGTACCAGTTACTGGCTGAAATGCTTAAAGTATTTATACTCCTTAAACTTCAATTATTCTTTGTAAAATGGAAAATACTACTAAAACCTACTTCATTAGGGCATAGAATAGTAAACATTGAGTTATTACTAGTTATTTTTAAATTAAGCACATTTCCTGACTCCCCATTCAGAACTTGACCACCTTATTCATGAACTTGCTATTAACTTGCTGTTAATGAACTCGATTAAACATGGTCAAGTTTATGTGTATATATATTATACACACACACATATATACACATATATATATTTATAATCAGTACTGGCCTTCTGTATCTAAGAGGAATAGCAAGAAATTTAAAGATACATTATTTGGACATTGATTTCTACTAACTCCACTGAATTAGATTCAGCCTTCACTTTTCGGGAAATGCACTGACACTGGGAAAGATGAAATGAAGAAGTTTTCCAGCGTGATGTTCTTGTCTTTGGAGCTTAGCCTTAGGTCTTAGAACAAAAACAAGTCTGTAGTTATTAGTTACTGTATCTCATTTTCCAAAACACACATGTTTCTTTGTTACAGTCGTTTACAGATATTTTTGCATGCCACATTTTTGCTTTTGAGATTTCCCTGAATCACTAAAGACCACCGTTCATGTTCCTAATGTATTAAAATTATCAGAAGATTCTTTGAGGACTAAATATGTCGATAAGGGTATTTTTTGAACAACGTGTAAAAGGTGAAGGCCACTGAAGAGGCCTTTTTGGTGTGAACAGAATAATAAACTGGAATCTGAGGACTGCATTGTCATGAATGGATTATTTGGCTACGGAAAGAAGTTATTTTTAGGCACAGCATCCCTATAAGCCCTGAAGCTATGTGTTTTACAAACTAGAAATTATGCACTAAATAAAAATTACCAGATGTCAGTCTCTGTATGTGCCAAATGGCAAACGTGTAGTGGTTCAGAGCCTGGAAGGAATGATGCTTATTTCTTTGCCATTCAGACTCAAAAGGGATAGCTGAGATAGAGTGCTGTTGAAAAAATTACAGTGTTTTCAGCTACCCAAAGATGTTATGAATTGTTATCTGAAAGGCTTTCATTCTTTCCCCTCATGGCTCTTTGTGTGTTTGTGGCATTACAAATGTAACCCATATATTTATTCTAATTTATTACGTTCTTTCCCGAGGCTCCTCTTGTTCTTTTAAAGGGTCAGCAGATAACTTATTTAAAGAATCACCTTGGACACAGTATTCTAACAAAAGTCCAATACAGAGCTAAATAAATAATTAGGAGTCATGGTCAGACACAGTGACTCATGCCTGTAATCCTAGCACTTTGGGAGGCCAGGGCGGGTGGATTACCTGGTGACGTATGCCTATAGTCTCAGCTACTCGGGAGGCTGAGGCAGGAGAATTGCTTGAACCCGGGACGCAGAGGTTACAGTGAACTGAGATTGCGCCACTGCATTCCAGCCTGGGCGACAGAGTGAGACCCCTATCTCAAAAATAAATAAATACATTTAAAATATATATATTATATATATATTTAGTGACTTATATCTTGCACATACCAGCACACCTCATTAATTTTCATGTAACCATCCAGTGGCTTCTCTTCTCTCCTTAGAAATTCGAGCTCAACTGGTAGAACAACAAAAATGCCTGGAGCAGCAAACGGAGATGCGAGTTCAGCTTCTCCAGGACCTGCAAGATTTCTTCCGAAAAAAAGCTGAAATTGAGACGGAATATTCCCGGAATCTAGAGAAATTAGCAGAAAGGTTCATGGCAAAAACGAGAAGCACTAAGGATCATCAACAATACAAGTAAGAGACTTGAATCTAATTCACCTTTCCAAGGGTGATATCCATCCTGCCTTTGCCACCTTTGTGGATTTTTGATTTTTCTATTTTTGTCTGAGTTGTGGTTGTAGAGCATATTCTCATAAATCAAAGCAGCCCTCTACATTTGTAATTTATGGGCATCAGTTTATCATTTCAAACTAGTGTAATCTGTTGACAGTTTTGTCTTTCCAATACATATATATTTATGGATAACTTTATATGCCAGAAGAGAAGGTATCTGTTTGTAAAATTCTTGATTATAGAAACCTGGGAGTTGATATCTGCTATAGGTAGGATAGATTTAAAGTAGCTTTTTGTTCAAGCCAAGACCTCAGATTTTCTATTGTGAATTTATATGAAAATAAGCAGTAAGAATTGCTTGAGTTGAATGACCCCCTTCCTGCCCATCATGTTTATGGTCATTGTAATTGACACTGATTTAAAACAAAAGTTTTAAGGAAAATGCTATGAATGAGCATCAAGTAAGTTTAATTATAACTTATTTGCTTTAAAAATTACACATAAGATGTTCTGCTAATGAAATTTAGCGTATGATTTAAATCCTGGGGACAGGGCTGGGCAGGGTGGCTCATACCTGTAATCCCAGCACTTTGGGAGGCCAAGGCAGGTCAATCACCTGAGGTCAGGAGTTCAAGACCAGCCTGACCAATATGGTGAAACCCCATCTGTACTAAAAATACAAAAATTAGCCGGGCATGGTGGCATGCATCTGTAATGCCAGCCACTCGGGAGGCTGAGGCAGGAGAATATCTTGAACCCGGGCAGCAGAGGTTGCAGTGAGCTGAGATTGCAACACTGCACTCTAGGCGGGGCAACAGAGTGAGACTCCATGTCAAAGAAAAAAAAAAATCCCAGAACAAAGACAGACAAGTAAGCAGACAACTCCAGTGAAATATTCAACTGTTCCAACAGGGGAAGGCCGGGGAGACCCTGGACAGACCCAGTTGATATCTGTTCTGCATTGGAGGTGGGAAAGGGAAGGTCCTGAAAGAAGTGGCATCTAAGCAAAGACCTGAAGGACTAGTTGATCAATAAAGGAGAGAAGAGCATATTCCAGGCAAGGGAACCATCATGGGCAAGGGGCCGGCAGGGAATGTACCACGCCCAGCTAAGGGATGTACAGCAGGTTTGCAGAATAGAAGTAGTCCAGTGGGAGTGAGTAGGGAGGCGGTGAGCTACATGGCTGCAGGTGTGAATCAGAGCAGGTCCTGGGGGCCTGGGGATCTTCCTGGCCAGGCCTTCCTTCCAGACCTTTTCCTGAGGGCACGAGAAGGAACACTGCAGGTAGAGAGAGGTTGACCTGTTTAGGAGATAGTAAAAAGACAGTGCAGGCTTTTATTTCTGTAAATACAGCAGGCCAGATAATCTGAAAAACATGTAAATCTGAAAACTCTCAGAAATGTTGGTTAACATATAATGGACATCCTTTTAAATATAAATTTCTAGGGGCCAAAAAAAGAGGGAACTGAAAACCTAAGTGGCAGTTGTATCTACCCTTTAATTTCACAGGGGGAGAGAGGAGGAGGTCTGTGCCAAGTAAAGACTTGGAACTAAGAGCTTCCTCCCCACCAACCCCATTGCATTGCATCTCAGAACCAGAAGAGCTGCTATCTCAGTGAAATGGTTAAACAGAAAACCCTCTACCCACCTTCACGGGGCACAACAAGGAGACCTGGCTGCTCAGCCTGGCCTCCCGTTTGGAAGGGGCTGCGGAGAAGCATGCCTTTCTTTCACCATTGGCTTTGCAGTTCCATTCATTTTACACCTCTCCATGACCTTGGAGCCTGCATAAAAAAATGGGATGGGAACTATCCCTGGGATACTTGGTGCAGAAGCAGACACAAAACTATTCTGGATAAGAAATACCTCTCTCTTTCTCTCTCTCTCTCTTTCTTTCTCTCTCTCCTCTCTTTTCTCTCTTCTCCTTTTTCTTTCTCTCCCTTTCTCTCTCCTCTCTCTCTCTCTCTCCCCACGCACACGTCTTTCGACCGTAACCTTTACTGTTGGTCCAGCATAAAAATAAATCTTAATGATGATCCCCAGGGTGAACAAATGTTATATGTACTTAACAGAGAGTGGGGCTGGGAAGCAGAGGCTGGAGCCAGTACTGTATTCACATTTATAGTAACTTAACTGTTTCTTTTTAAAAGCAGTTGTAATTAAGAAGACAGCCCATTCATCTATTCAGTAATTTTTTTTTTTTTTTTTTTTTTTTTTTTTTTTGAGATGGAGTCTTGCTCCGTCACCCATGCTGGAGTATAGTGGTGCAATCTCGGCTCACTGCAACCTCCTCCTCCCAGGTTCAAGCAATTCTTCTGCCTCATCCTCCCGAGTAGTGGGATTACAATAGGTGCCCACGACCATGCCTGGCTAATTTTTGTATTTTCACTAGAGACAGGGTTTTGCCATGTTGGCTAGGCTGATCTTGAACTCCTGACCTCAAGAAATCTGCCTGCCTCAGCCTCCCAAAGTCCCGGGATGACAGGTGTGAGCCACCGTGCACAGCCCATTCAGTAAATATTTTTGAGTATCTTCTGTGTTTTGCATTTAGTAATCGGTGGCTGTGAAGGGAAAATATGGATGGGTCCATGTATCTTATCTGGCCCCATGGCAGATGGACGCATTTTTGTTTCTCCTGTTTTATTTGGTAGTTTTCTTTAAAAGGTAAGCAGTTTGAAATTTTCTTTAACTTGAGTAAGTTTATTATTGAATATGAGACTGAAGATAAGATGAATATGTCTGTGAAAAGGATAAAACAGGATTGGGAAAAAAAGTCAGCCAGGTTTGGGTTTGAATATTGGCTCCACTTTGTGACTCTGGTTAAGTTACTTAACCTCTCTAAGCCTTGGTGTCCTAACTTGTAAAATGAGGTTTTATGACCCTTAAGTGAGAAACATGATAAAGTCTTTGATATGACTGATAACCAACCCAGGATATACACTTGATATTCCTTCTCCTTTTCACCAAACAAATGTTACATCTTTAGCATGATATCATTACCAATCATTTAAGCTATATTCTGGAGTCTGGTTCTTACTCAGTTTTGGGACACTTATTGTGTAGAACAATCTTTGGCCTAAAGATGCCACTGCATAGTGGAAAGACCAGGGCTTGGTTCAGCTTCCCTGGACTCAAAAAAGACTCTCTCAGACACTAGCTTTGGTCTTTATCAAATCAGTATGCCTTGCTAAGCTTCCATTCTTTCACTGATAGAAAAGATACAAAGGACCAGGTGTGGTGGCTCACATTTGTAATCCCAGCACTTTGGGAGGCTGAGGTAGGTGGATAACCTGAGGTCAGGAGTTCAAGACCAGCCTGACCAACATGGTGAAACCCTGTCTCTACTAAAAATACAAAAATTAGCCAGCCGTGGTGGCAGGCACCTGTAATCCCAGCGACTTGGGAGGCTGAGCCAAGAGAATCGCTTGAACCCAGGAGGAAGAGGCTGCAGTGCGTTGAGATCACGCCATTGCAGTCCAGCCTAGGCAACAAGAGTGAAACTCCATCTAAAAAAATAAAAATAAAAATAAATAAAAAGAAGATACAAAGAATCTCTGCCTCAAGTGGTAGTAATAAGGATTAAGTAGAGTTGATATCTGTAAAATCTTTATACCAGCCTCTGGATAAAATAGCTGACTTTATATAGCACTTACTATATATACACGGCATTATTATAAGCATTTTAAAATAATATTGACTCCAGTGATTCTCATGAACAATCTTATAAGCACTGTTATTTTACCCATTCTACAAAGTGACTGAGGCACAGAGCAGTTAAGATCATTTGCCCAAGATCTCATAGCTAGTAAGGGGTAGTGCTGCAGGTGAACCTAGACAGTGCAGCTCAAGAGGCCGTGATCTTGACATGGGTATTACTTTTCAGAGCAAGTGCTCAGTAAATGATAGCTGTTATTGTTTTCAATATTACTACTACTGCTGTTATTACTAAGGCAATAATAATTGTTTATGCAATGAGTGAAATAACACTTATTTAATGCTTACTATGGGGCAAGGCCCTGAGGATACGTTGAAGCATGAAATGTTCTGAAAGAATGTGTGGGTTACTTCAGCAAAGAAGATCTACATGAAGGTTAATAGAAATAAGGTACCATTTACCTTATTATATGGGGCTGGGTAGATAGAAACTCTCAATAGAAAAGTTCCAATTACCTGCTATAGAACCACTGCTCTTTGCCTGATGGTGTTAAGAAAAAAGGGAGATGGCAGGGTAGAGGGTATAATTCTTCAGTGTGCCAGTGGGGAGAATGGGAGGCTGCCCTCACAGGTGCCAAGTGCTAGGATCCTAAATCAGGCCTTCCCCTGCGTGCATTCCTGCTTCCATCGTCTGCTTTCATTTTCTTCTGGAGAGGGCATTGACTTAATGCAGTATTAAATCCTGAATCTGGCCGGGCGCGGTGGCTCAAGCCTGTAATCCCAGCACTTTGGGAGGCTGAGACGGGCGGATCACGAGGTCAGGAGATCGAGACCATCCTGGCTAACCCGGTGAAACCCCGTCTCTACTAAAAAATACAAAAAACTAGCTGGGCGAGGTGGCAGACACCTGTAGTCCCAGCTATTTGGGAGGCTGAGGCAGGAAAATGGCGTCAACCCAGGAGGCGGAGCTTGCAGTGAGCTGAGATCCGGCCACTGCACTCCAGCCTGGGCCACAGAGCGAGACTCTGTCTCAAAATAAATAAATAAATAAATAAATCCTGAATCTGAGAGATGCAATGGCAGAAAGACCCAACTTCATCATTTCTTTCCTAACTTAATTAACATTCAGAGTCATAAATGATCATAAATAATAGGAGAATAACATGTCTGATTAAAGGGCACTTTTGTTCCTGTGTTAGCATAAAGATTCTCTGCCATTTTGCCATTTTACAGTTACTTTTTAAAGAAAAAATAAACAAAAAATTTCTTTTTTTTTTGAGACAGACTTTTGCCCTGTCTCCCAGGCTGAAGTGCAGTGGCACAATCTTGGCTCACTGCAACCTCCACCTCCTAGGTTCAAGCAATTCTTGTGCCTCAGCCTCCCAAGTAGCTGGGATTACATGTGCCCACTACCACACCCGGCTAATTTTTGTATTTTTAGTAGAGACAGGGTTTCGCCATGTTGCCCAGGCTGGTCTTGATCTCCCAATCTTAGGCAGTCCGCCCACCTCGGCCTCCCAAAGTGTTAGGATTACAGGTGTGAGCCACCACGCCCGGCCGCAAACATTTTTTAAAAAGTACTTTTTCTTAAGCTGCATCATCGCAGTCGCTCACTGTTTTTGTTGAGTTACTCTTTAAGATTTTTAAACAGTTTTCTTTTGCTGTTTATATTACCTTTTAGCTTTGTTTTATAGAATAAAACAAGGAGCGGTTATGAATCTGAAACAGTTTGATGGGTTTCAACAGGACATGTGACAAGTCATAAGCCAGCAAACTTCATGGTTCTCTTCATGAGCCTTGAGACAATGCAATAAAGTTCTGATTCCCAGGAATAGTTTTTGGGAGACTGGAGGTTATGTATCAGGGGATTAATAAATAACCCTCGAATTTATGTTCCATGCAACACATAACTAGCCAAATTTCTTTTCCAGCAACAGACTGAACATTCAAAGCAGACTTTGTATGCCGTGGCAAAACCACAGTCTGTCTGAGACAGTAGTCAATAGATTTTCATGTAAACGTAAATCACTTTATTCAATGGAGTGTGTAAAGCTGAGGGCCTGCCTAAGCACTGTGTATGTTAGGGTCCCGTGGTCCTTGTCAGGAATATAGGTTTTCACCAGTGTTCTTGGTCCAGGTTTTTCCTTCGAAACCTGGACAATTGCTGGCTCTGTGCCGTCCACGGGCTGGAAGGCTGTTCTGCTGGCTGATAAGTATCCCGGTCTGAGAAATGCTCAGAGCAGGAAGCACAGCGACAGTATCCATCTGTTGTGGCTCCTTAGTTTGCCTTGGTGACTTCAGTCATCTGATTGGGACAGCTTTGAAATGGATGGTAATTCTGTGTTTCTTCACTTCTTAGGAAAGACCAGAACCTGTTGTCTCCAGTGAACTGCTGGTATTTGCTCCTGAACCAAGTAAGGAGAGAAAGCAAAGACCATGCAACCTTGAGTGACATCTATCTCAACAATGTGATTATGCGGTTCATGCAGATAAGTGAGGATTCTACCAGGATGTTTAAAAAGGTACACTCCATAAATCCTGCCATAATGTGCTTTCCGGTAACTGCCTTGCCTATAACCAGGACTGAGAACGGTGTCTGAAAAATTAGGTAAATGAATCCTTTAGAGACACAGAATAAACGGTTAAAAATTAGATGAATGGATGTTTTAAAGACATGGAATAAAGAATTAAAAATCAGGCTGGGTGTGGTGGCTCATGCCTGTAGTCACAGCATTTTGGGAGGCCGAGGTGGGTGGATCACGAGGTCAAGAGATTGAGACCATCCTGGCCAACATAATGAAACCCCGTCTCTACTAAAAACACAAAAATTAGCTGGGCGTGGTAGCGCATGCCTGTAGTCCCAGCTACTCGGGAGGCTGAGGCAGGAGAATCGCTTGAACCCGGGAGGCGGAGGTTGCAGTGAACTGAGATCGCACCACTGCACTCCAACCTGGGTGGCAGAGTGAGACTCCAACTCAAAAAAAAAAAAAAAAAAAAAAAGTTAAATTGGATGAATGAATCTTTTAAAAATACAGAATAAAAAGTTAGGTATAGGGCATACGTATAGAGTTGTAAGTCGGTGAATCTACGAGCTAAACAATGTGAGCAAAAATTTTGAAATAAGATGTTCCTGCAAATTGCACCTCTGCCCAGGAACGGACTACCTGTACTCATGAAAAATCAGGCCAGAGGGTAAATGCCTTGAATTCTTTGTTTGGGGCTCACACATGGTGAGAAACTTGTAAAGAACAAGATTATTACATGTGCTACTCTTTTGAGAAGATGCTAGCACAGTCTTTCTTAGTCTCACCAGACCAGCAGCAGAGGCTGTGAGAAAGCGACATGAAGAAAATTTCACAGGGCACAGAAAACTCCATCCCTTACACACCAGCGAGCTTCCTCCTTCCCAAGTCCATTAAAAAACAAGAACTGGACTTTGAAGTTTTCTTATCATTGTTACTAATCTCAGCCGACTCTCAGCAGTTTTTTTGTTGTGTAGACATTTTTGCTGAGCACAAATAATAAAATGGGACCGTTTCCTGTGTAGAGAGTGCAGCTACTTGCCCAGTACAACTAGCGTTCATTTTTTATGCTTGTAAGATGAGAGTTTTCCCCACCCCCTCAGCTTTGTATTAGGAATGTGGATGCCTATACCTATACCTGTACCTCTATTCAGTAAGTAATTATTAGTTTCAGAAAGTAGCGGGGAGAAAAACCACCCTGTAGATTAATATTTATGTTTCAAAGAGTCTCCTTAAAACAAAGACATAGTGTTAAGCAGGCCAGCTGGAAAATTTCTTAGTCATGTTTGATGTATCCACATTAGATTTGATTTCTGACCTAGAAAGGGAATTTAGCAAGCTCTAAGTCACCTTATGCTCCATTAAATAGAAAAAAAAAATTTTCAAACGAAGGAGAAACTTTGAAAATTGAAACTAAGGAGCATATAATTTAAGAACAGATAGAGAAATATCCTATGCGTCTTAAATAGTAGAGTTTTAAAAAAAGTAATTTAGACAGAGCCGTGAACGTGAAATAATTTTCTTGTACATGAGCTCTTTATGCAGAGACCTCATTTGGTTCAGCAGGTTTTTCTGAGCATCTCTTATGGGCAGGAGACTGTGATGACAGGTGTTGAAAAGGCTGCAAAGATGAAGAAAAACTAGTCCTGGTGCTCAAGAAGGTCACAATTTATCCAAATTTGTATGGCACTATATAATGCTTCTTGTTGAGACAGGGCCTCTAGGACCAGTACCTCTACTGAGTTCATTTATTTATCCATTCAACAAAGCATCTTTAAAATGCCTGGCTAGGGGAGCAGAGCTAAAAGACATGTCCCTGCCTGCAAGGAGCTCATTACAGTAATTAGCAGTTACCATGCTAAACGAAACTGGAAGGCTGGAGATCTTAACTCTACCTAGGGGATGAGGAAATTCTTCACAGCTAGGGGAACACTTGAAGTGAGACTTGTAGGAGAAGGAGGCATTCATCAAACGGAAAGACAATGAGCTATTCCAGGAAAGGAGAACATGAGCATGTTCTGGGAAAGGAGAGAGTTTGATATGATTGGACCAGGGATCGTATGGGAGTGGGTGATGGGATGTGAAATTAGAAAGGATGGTCATATAAGAAGGGACTTTGTATGTCTTGCTAAAATGTGAGGATGTGTATTTTATAAGTCAAAGTCAAGGGCTTGATAAAGTGGACAGAAACCTAGGGCTAAGAGTCAAACAGATTTGGATTTGAATTCCAGCCCTTCTGCGTACTTGCTTTGTGATCTTGGGAGATCATTCCAGAGATTCAAGAGCAGGCTGTCCATTCTTGAGGGAGCAAGAAAGGCAAAACTGGGCAGAGGGAGAGGCTGCACCTGTGAGTGCTCTGGGGCTGGCATGGCCTTTGGAGTGATCTCATATCCAGGCAAGGAGACCTGGCCTTTGTTTTGGGGAGGGATTAAGTAATCTTGGAGTGAGGCAGCTCCCATTGGTGGAGGGTAATTCCCAGAGAGGGATCAGCTGTGAGTTTCAGCAGCTAGCAGCCAGTATTCCCAGTAGTAGGAGGAATGAGTTGCTGGCTCTTGAGGAATGGCCTGGAGAATGCACAGTAGACACACACACACACACACACACACACACACACACACACACACACGTGCAGAGAGAGAGACAGAGACAAAAACAGATATGCCTGCTTGCTTGCTACCAGAAGTTCTCTTCTTATCCAGATTTTCTGGTTCTCAAAGAATTTCATCCTTGGAAACTACCTATTTACAGTGGATTCCTGGTTACTTTGGCTTTTAGTAGGGGGAATGCTCCATGCTTCCTGAACAGCTTTTTCATTCCTAACCATTGCTGACCACATGGAAGGGTAACAAGTCATTACAATTGCAGGTGGGAAGTTCTGCCTTCCTCGAGCGAACATAGCAGACTACGCACCTCACCTTCCCATCAGTGTTATTGCCAGAAGAGGAAAGAAAAAGAGAGGCAAAGGGCACAAGGGAGAGATCAGAGTTTATAGAGGAGTAAGATCAACCCCTAGGACACATTTGTCATCTGAAAGAATAGAAAGCCAGAATCTGTATCTACCAAGTCCAAAGAATTCCAGGTCCCTTTAGATTAGAAAGCAAGACTAGTTTTTTCTGCCTTTTTTTTTTTTTGTACCCATTTATGCCTGAGGTTGCAATTTTTTAAATTTTTACAGTTAGAACTTGGCGATGACCTTGACCAGTAAGATACAAATTACTCCCACATGCTTAGTGTTCCAATAGTGGAACACTAGGCATAAATGGGTTTTAATCACCAATCTTCCTCTTTTTTAGCTCTTCTTCCATTGTTATGGTTCTAGGTCAGAAGCCTATTTTCTATCAAAATGGAAAGAAATAATTAGCGTGAATCTGAAGCAGCCTTTAGAACTGCTGTGGAGTCATTAGTGAGCATAATGCTTGTTTTCCTTGGGAGAAGATTTTGAGACTTCCTCATGTTTCAATAATATCCCCATGTCTATATGGAGATCCAAATCAATACTGTGTATCTGATAGTTTTGGCCTCTTAAACAGCCATATCTTACACAGTTTCCTCAATGACAAAAAATCCTGTTACCCAAATTATTCTCTCTGATAAGGAGTGTGGAGCAGGTAATTTCAGGAATTTTTTTGTGTGTAAATGGATATAATAATCAAGAAGACACTTGTAGAAATACTCAATTCCATGCAGAGTTATAGGGAACAACCTCAAGACTTAAATCTTAATTACATCAAAACCAGTTATAGACATAGTTGCCTAAACTTGAAAGTTTTCAACAGGTTAAAAAAAAAAGTGAAGCATTTTAAAAACAACAATATTCAACTATTCAAATACTGATTATTTTAGATTTATGCCTTTAAAATTCTAAATGAAGCCTATTGGTCAAAATAGGCTTTTAGGTTCTGAAATCACATATTCTGGGTATGAATCTTGGCTTTGCCACTGTTGGGAGCTGTGTGGACTTGGGAATATTTGTAAATAAGCCTCAGTTTCTGCAGCTATAAAGTGGATATAGTAACCTACTCCAGATAGTCGTTTAGAGGATTCATGAGTTATATATGGAAAGCCACTTAGCCTAGTGTCTGGACTTAATAAGTCCTGGTAACTTTCATCTAATATCTTTATTATTATCTATATTATAAGCACTTATTCTATATACCAGAATAATTATGTAATGTGAGATTATACCAGATATTATACCAAATGTATCCTCATTCCAAGGAGAGTATAGTTTTCACAATAATGTGAAAAACACTTCCAGAGAATAAATTTTATTTACTACTTATTATGAAGTTCCAAACAATATTGGTAAGCAAACAGTGATAAGTGCCCTCACAACAGCATTGCTTGTGGCTAAATTAAAATTTTTGTCCCCACCTTTGAACATTTAGTGGGAAATCAGGGAGTATCCAGGTGAATGCCCAAGCTGACCAAGACTCCGTGCCTCTCAAATCCCCCACAGCCATTTCACATGGAGAGCCTTACCTTTGAGGCTTAATTGATTTCTTCATTCATTCAACAAAAGAGTTATTTAATTCCAGACCTTCTACTAGATAGAGACAATGTAAACACGGACAGGAGAGTACTCTGCTTTTACCCTCTTAAGTTCTGCTTAGCTATTTTAAGAGAAGGTCAGAATTTGGAGGCTCCTGCTACACAAGGGCTTGTTTCATTCTCAACCCTCACTTGTTTCCCAAAGAACCAGGGCTGATGTGCTGCTTGCCCTGTTCTCCAGCCCTGCCTTCTGCAGTCATGAGCTCTTGCTTCCTTCTTTCCATTACTCAAGCTGAAACAGAGTGCTCTGCATCTGGTTTGGTTCTGCAGCCAGAAAATGTGCAGTTCCTATGCTACACATAAAAATGTAATTAATGTCATCTGTCACAGTTGCAGGACAGGCTATACAGCCAGCTTGCAATAATCACTTTATTTAAGCACCTAATCACAAGGTGTTATTTACCAATTTTAAGAAAGTTAATAGAAGTATGTAGTTTGGAGGTATACCATCAAATGGTGGCATTTGAATATGTTAGTTTATCTCTATGGGTTTTAAATTATCTGGAAGTCTATCGTTTCCCCAAAGATGGTTTTAAAATCATTAATATGTTTTTATCCTTCCTTGGTTTGCATAATTACATGTACAATATAATTCATTTTGTTTCTTCACCAATAATGATGATATTTGTAAGCTGCCACTTACTGAGTTTTAGCTGTGTGCCAAGCACTGTACTCTACATTTTCATAAATTAACTCACATATCCTCACAGCTGCCCGGTGAACAGGTATTATATCCACACTTCAGGGATAAGGAAACAAAATGCTCAGGAGTATAAATTGCAGCGTCAGGCTGACTAGCATGTATTCTTGTCTTTGCCCGTATGTCTTAGATAGTTCATAGCTGCTGTGTACTCTGTTGGTATTTCTTGGTGGTAATTAGAGATGTCACCCAATGCATAGGGTCAGAAACTTCTGAGAAATAGGACACTATGGTTCTTGTCCTAGTCATTTCTTATGAAAAGACTGAAGAATGATATTCTGGGAAGAGGCACAAAATCTGTCAGTCATCCAAGTTATAGGGAGGGACTCAAAGCAGCAGAAACTGGCCCAAAATCACTGAGAATAACCCCTCTTTCTCATAAGTGCCATAGGTTGTCAGAGTCAGACTCACAGAAATTCAGTTAGCTCACTTTAGGTATTGCTGATTGTGTGGCTTAATCTGAAAGAAAGGAGAGGTTACTGGTAAGATTCATACTTATTTTTTATTTTGATCAAAGACAGCTCTATTCTATTTAAGTACCCCAACGTGAAAAACAAAGATATTTTATGAAGGAGAAATGCTGTAGTTTCAAATACACCATTTAAAATAAGTTAATATTCAAACATGTTTTAGTAGAAGTTAATAAAAGATACCACTTGACTACGAATCTCTAAGGCTCTGACTTTGTTTTTTTTAAAAAAAGGCCTGTAAGTTAAAAGCATCTGAAAGCTATCAATCTATATATGTGAAAAAAGAACCTATTTCTCTTTGAATATAAAAATATATATGGATTGTAGACATTTAGAAAACACTAAAAATATAAAAAGAAATAATAGTTACCCATATTAACACTACCTACTTTTAAATTTTAGGCTCTATCTTTTCAATATTTATATGTGTATAATATATTTAAATATGTACATATATATTTTACAGAATTGAGATTTCATTCTATATGGCTTAGAAAGGTGCCATTTTCATATAGAATTATTAGTATTTCTCACATCTGGAAATAGACTACCTCACAACTACATAGTACTTTACTTTGTGCATGGCCATGTTAGTTTTCTGTTGTTGGACATTTAAATCTATGATTTTTTTTTTCTTATGCTACATTCTTTGAAGTAGAATTATCAAGTTGGAGGGTGACCTTTGAATTTTGTTAGAATTTCATGCCTTGAATTAAATTCTTACCATTTGCTTTTCTGGAATAATGATGGTCATGGTTGTCATTTACAAACAAGTCATATATTCGCTGAAAAATTAATTGACTATTTTATTAGCAGTAAGCTACCACATATAATTTAGTGTACTTATATAACGGTAGTAAATAATACAACAAGAACTTTTTCAAAGCATTTTAGTGCAGTGTTGCAGAAGAATTAAATGGTATTCCAGTGGCCTCAAGGGGCAGCTTAATTATTGATAGGGCCTGGATAAATAAGAATAGTTCAAGCTAACACTGCTAGCTGGTTCTCTTGGGTTTTATCAACCCTATGACTAGCTTTCTTTTTTTTTTTTTTTAAGAAATAAGCCAAAACTAAACTATCATTTTTTGCAATGATGTAATTTTCTGAAATATTTTAGAAAATATTTTAATTTATATTTATGAATTGCTTATCAGGATGGCAAGCACATAATAAGTGCTCTCTGAATGGCAATTATTGGTGCTGCTGTTCTTGGAGTTACATTGTTGCCTTTATTATTTAGTAACAACAGGATATGTGTGATTGGCCTGGCTTTAACTTTAATATAACAAGAGGAAGTACTGAATACTGAAGGCAACTGTAACACAATGGTAAGTATTTGAGTATCTAAACACAGAAATGGTACAATACAATTACAGTGTGCAAGATAAAAAATGATATACCTGTGTAGGGCAGCTCCATTCTAATCTTATGGGACCACTGTCATTGAGGACAATAACAGCTATACAGGTTTGTAGCCTTGGAGCAGTGGATTATACCATATAGACCGGGTGTATAGTAGACTATACCATCTGGGTTTGTGTGGGTTTGTGTAAGTACACTCTATGATGTTCACACAACAATGAAATCGCCTAATGATGCATTCCTTAGAACATGTCTCTATTGTTAAGTAATGCCTGCCTGTACTTGAACTCATAATTACATTGAGACAAGTAGTCAAGGAACACTTGAAAACTTATTTTTTAGCTAAAATTAAAATCTAGAAGGGTAAATTGTTTTAAATGGATATTTCTAAGTTACTTTTGTTTTCTTCTGTTTGCTAATCTGTAGTTTCTGATTTTACACAATGAACATGTTGTATAATAAAACACACAATAAAACAGTTATTTTTTGTAAACTGAGATCTGAAGGAAAAGGTTTGGTCCAGGTATACCAGTGTTTGTTTGCTGTAAAGGAGTGGGAAAACTCTATCCAGTAAATAATTCATCCCCAAATGCTGTTTATTATTGGAGAATCTGCCTATTCTATGGGTCCAATTGAAAATTACACTTGGATTATGCACTCTTAAGATGGTTAAAATAGGAAGACATGAAATCAGAGGACTTCTGACTAAGACAGCAGATTCTACATGGGCTCCAATCACCTTACTTCCCAAATTATCTGTTAAATGACCCATCGAATACATAAATAGGAAAAACTAGAATAATTATTTCAACTTCAAGCAGAGCCCATCATTCCTTTGCACAAATCTTCTAATGACTTTCACCACACTCAGAGCAAAAGTCTACATCCCTACCTCACTTCCCCAGCTTTATTCTTCTTTATAGCACTTATCCCTTTGTGACATACTATATATTTACTGAATTATTTGTTGACTTTCTGTCTCCCCTCAATTCCAGTGAAAGTTCTTAAGGGAAGAGACCTTCATGTTGTTCACTGAAACAATGACTGGCACAGAGTAGGTGCTCAGTAAATATTTATTGAATGAATAAGTAATGAATAAAGATTTACTTCTGCATTAGAAACCAAAGATAGTGGCATTTACATAACACAAGTTTCAAGGCATTTCAGCAAGACCCAGCATTAGCAAGGCTAGGTTTAAGCAACACTATAATGTACAACCTACTTCCCGAGAGAAAGAAACCAGAGTGGGTCCTAGTAGCAACCCACCTTCACAGGTCATCTAGGAGACTGATGACTCTCATCACTGGAGCATCCTCACTGTTCTGTCACAGATTGGTAGCCCTGGGACCATGGTGTTAAAAAGCACCACACTTTGCTCTAATCAGCCATAGGCACCATGAAATTCACCAGAAGGTTCCCATGGCACAGTTTCCCACATAACTGCCCCAACTGAAAATTGCTCTTAGGATTATCTTCTTTTTCATCGTTCCTTGAGATATTTGGAAATCCAGTCTATGTAAAAATTACTCAAGAACTGTCACTCAAAATCAAGCTCAGCCTCCCATTTACTCTTAAGACAATACCAGGCAAGCATGGACTTCCTTAGAGAGATAATTATGCACATACTTACAGGGATAAGTATGAATAAACAGAGAAGAATACATAGTTCCTCTAAATATATGCTATAGTTTATTCATTCATTCTTCAGTTAAGTACTTATTTGAGGCTTTCTTTGTCTCAGGCATTTGTCAAGATGTTGGGGATACAGCAGTAACCAACACAGGCATTCTTCCTACCCCTTGGATCTTACAGTGGGAGAGTACAGGCAATTACAATCTTAATTACAGAACAGCATGTTAATTGTACAGTAAGGAGAGAAGGCCCTTACTTCTTATGACTTGGAGATCAGGAAAGCTGCAATTTGAATCAGTTATTAAGAGTTAGCTGGAGAAATGATGGGAAAGGAGCAGAAAACTCTTCCAGGAAGAAACAGCATGTGTGAAGAATCACATGCCATGAGAGATTTCATGGAGGAAAAGGGTGTTCTTTGTAGGTGAATCAAAGAATGGGAGAGGGCAGATGGCAAGAGAGATGATTGGAGAAATAAGAAGGAGTTGAAATTAAAGGCCATGTTGAGGAGTTCGAATTTATTCTAAGAACAGTGGAAAGCCATTCACAGGTTTAAACACGATAGTGACGTGATCCACTCTCAGTGTGCCTGGAGTGTGGAGAGTGGATTGAAAGGTAATAAGACAGAAAGACTCAGTTTGCAGCTCTTAGAACTAATCCAGATGAGAGATGACGATGCTTTTCCTTGGTTGTGGCAGTAGAAGCAGAGGAGCAGGTGGATTCGAGTGGTGTGTTGGAGATAGAATATGTAATATATGTTTGGGTGAAGGAGAAGGGACAAAATGGAGGAAGGTGAACAAGATGGCACAGTCCCGATTGCTTCCGGGTTCTTCATCACCAACTTTCCCGCACCCGGGAAAGTGCAGGACAACCGAGCATGCACCAGGTGATGTCAATCCGAAGAGATCGAAACTTACCCGGCCATGCCTACAGAGACGCCCCTATCACGCCCTTATCCTGCCCACTGCCCTCCCCCTTCCAGCACCAATGCATAAAAGTCTGCCGCCGGCAGGAGCCGGCGTGTCTTCTTCGGCCCCTCCTACTTGTGGACCAGAGAACCTCACCCGAGAGCACTGGGGCGACTTCCCTGGCCCCATACCTGAGGACCGGAGAACCTCGCCCGAGAGTGTGTACATATTTACAATAAAAGGCTGCCGCTTTCTTATGTACTTTGGCCTCATGTTTAACTATTTAGCTCTCCCAAATTAAATTAAATTAAACAAGACAATGTAGGCCTGGGTAATTGATTGGCTGGGTGGGAGAGGAGAGAGATGTAGAGGGAGCAGTCAGAGGTGACACCCAGGCTTAAGCAGTTGTCAGGATGATAGGCGTCATATGAGAGGAGAAGGCTCGGGGCACAGAGGCTGTGATGGGAAAGGGATTGTGGAAAACATGGTGTTTACTTTTGGGTGTACTTGTGGATAACTGGGTAGAGAAGCCCCATAAGCAGACCAAGAACTTCAGGAGAGAGATCAAGACTAGAGAGTTGGGAATCTTCCACCTTTGGCAGGTCATTAAAACCTTGGGAGTAGTTGAGATAAACCAGGGAGAACATATAGGGTGAGGAGGGAAGAGTAAGAAAAACTCACAGAAAAACTAGGAATTAAAGAATGAGAAGAAGAAACATATCCTATAAAATGACTGAGAAGGATCAGCCAGAGAGGTGAGAAGAAACGCAGGTGAGTGAGGTGTCCAGAAAGCTAAGTGAAGAAAATGCCAGGAGGGAGTGGTCAGTATGCAAAGGCCATGACGTCCACTGATCTGAGCAGCAAAGGGTCATTGGTTATCTCTGTAAGAGCAGTCTGGGCAGAATGGTAGATGTTGAGCGAGCAAATTGGGACAGCAAATGTGGACAGTATTGTCTAGAAATTTGCCTGTAAAGAGGAGGAAAGATAGGGGAGGTATTTGAAGAAGAACATTGGTCAAGAAAGGTGTTTTTTTGGTGGTGTTGTTGTTTGTGTTTGTTTGTTGTGTGTGTGTGTTTGTGTGTGTGTGTGTGAAAAAAACAGGATGTTAGGACAAACTAGTTTAAAATGTTGAGGGTGGGCCAGGCCTGGTGGCTCATGCCTGTAATCCCAGTGCTTTGGAAGGCCAAGGCGGGAGGATCACTTGAAACCAGGAGTTCAAGACTGGCATGGGCAACATAGCAAGACATGATTTCTGTAGAAAAAATATTTAAAAGTTAGCCGGGCATGATGATGTACACCTGTACTCCCAACTACTTAGGAGCCTGAGGAGGGAGGATTGCTTGAGCCCAGGAGTTCAAGGCTACAGTAAGCAATGAATACACCACCGCACTCCGGCCTGGGTGACAGAGTGACACTCTGTCTCTAAAAAAATCCAAAAATAATATGTTGAGGAAAAAGAGCCAAAAAAAGGGAAGCTTGACATTTTGGGAGAGAATAGGTGTAATTGATTGATCCAAGACTCTGCCAAGGGGGCAGGTAATGGGACCCAAAGGACAGGCAGAAGGATTAGCCTCTGGCAAAAGACTGTATTTGGAGATGAGAGAAGAGCTGCTATGGATGCGGGATTCTCTATTCCTGTTTCTTTGTGAAGTTAGAAGTGATAACATCTCATAAGCAAGAGGAGAAAGAATGGTCTTTTGGGAAAATAAGGTTTGAGAAAAGTAGAAAAGATTCCAACCAACCCCTGGAGGGACTGAGAATTAAAAATAAAAGAAATATGATGTGAAAAAGAATCCCCACTTGAGAAAATATCACAATATGAAAATAGAATATGAGTTTTCAAACAAACTTGCTGAAAAGACACACACACGTAGTAGTTTCAAGCCTCAAGCTTGCATGGCTTCTACAAGCATTCCATAAAAGCATCCTCTTTTCAAAAAGAACACAGATTAGGTCTTATATATAATATTAAATGTCAGAAAACAATGGAGCAAAACCAAGGACAATTAAAGGAAAGTTACAACTCCAAAATTCTAGATACAACCAAGTCGTTACTCATTTTAAAGAGCAACTGAAGAGCAATCTTAAATATTTAGTGTACTTTCCTGAATACACACTTAGTTTGGGTAGCTTGTGTGCAAAGTTAGCATTTTCCTTTTATCAACTCCCTGAAGTATTTCTTGCCCACAGTGGCTTTGGGCTTGGCCATATGACTTGCTTTGGTCAATGGGACAATGGTAAATGTGAAGCAGGCAGATACTTGAAAAGTGCTTGCACATTGTGGCCTGCCCTCTTTTGATGCTTTTAGACATGTAACGTGTTATCAAGTCCTAGCTAGCTTGCTGGATGAGGCACAAGACTACATGGAAGGCAACTGAAACCTCCTGAGTGACAGCCAGCCAAATATTACACATATAATGAGGACATCTTAGATCATCCAATTGCCAGCTGACCCCAGCTGATTGCAAATGCAAGAAAGAACACAGCCAAGCCAGCTCAGAACAGAAGAATCTCCCAGCTGGCCCACAGAATCCTGAGCTAAGTAAAGTGTTGCTTAAAGCCACTAAATTTGGATGTTTTGTTCCACAGCAAAAGTTAAATGATACCCTAGGTAAAGACCTGTGCCCTCCCCAAAAGGTAGATGAAATCAAAAGATATACATAGGTTTTGGGTAAATAGACTAAGTATACTCCACCATGCCTTTCCCACTGAAGGCATGTTTAAAAACTGAATACCTGCAGCAGTTTAAAAACTGAAAATTAAATAGTAGCAGGTAGTTTGGGGAAGAGGACCAGATTTTTTAAGTTCCATCAAATTGGCATGTTTTCCACTTCTTTTCCTTCAGTATCCTCCAGCCTAAATACAAGGCAGCTAGAAACCTGGAAGTAGACATTGGACTTACTTAAACATAGAGGGCTGTAAGAGAAGCTGTTAGCTGTGACACAAAAAGCAGAAAAGGGAAAATAAAGATGATCCAAATTTTTCATTTTTCTCACTACTTCCTCATGCCCCAGTCACTAGACAATCCCAAAATGGCAACAGCAGTAGTGACACCAACAGAGGCCTACAGTTACCTACAACTCTGAAATAGAGAAACTTTCCTCCCTGATCAGAGGAGCTATGATCCAAGAGGGTGGGGCAACCACCTGTTGTTTTATTTTCTGTCTGTCCTGCTGCCACATGGCCTCAGATGTGGACACAGTCATAACGAGTGTTTAGTAGATTAGAAAAACTGAAGCCCCAACTTTCCAGTTAGAGCAATGAAAAGGGGAGCCCTAGGAACCAAAAAGTACTGGGGAGATTTCAGAAGGGGTAAAGATTGAGAAATCAACACCATAAAGTTCTTTATGAACTGCTGAATCCCTAAGCTACACATGAATGGGACTTATCCTAGACAGAAACTTACCAAAGACTTCAAGAATTGAACTATAGAATAGGAGCATTGTGTGAGTTCCAGAGAAGCCACTTTGTGGTGCATCTGCAGGACAGGTATGAATAGCACTGCAAAGGTGTTGGAAACAATTAACAACAGGATACTGGTCAGAATTTGTATTCTGAATCCAACTAGACTGATTTCCTGATGGAATAAAATTATCAGAATTCTGTATATGGTTTAAACAAGACTTGGAGTTTCATAATATAATATGCAGAATATCTAGAATACAATCCAAAATTACTCAGCATACAAAGAACCAGGAAAACTTCAACTTCCATGAGTAAAAACGTTGATAAACATCAAATTCTGAGATGACACAGGTGTTTGAATTATCTAACAAAGATCTGTGTGTGTGTGTGTGTGTGTGTGTGTGTGTGTGTGTGTGTGAGAGAGAGAGAGAGAGAAAGAGAGAGAGAGAGAGAGAGAGAGAAAGAAAGGAAAGAAGGAAGGGAGGGAGTGAGGGAGGAAGAGAGGAAGTGTCTCACTCTGTCGCCCAGGCTGGAGTACAGTGGCTCAATCATGGCTCACTGTAGCCTTGACCTCTCCAGGCTCAGGTGATCCTCCCACCTCAGCCTCCCAAGTAGCTGGGACTACAGGTGTGCACCACCATGCCCAGCTAATTTTTGTTATTTTTTTGGAAGTGGGGTTTTACCACGTTGCCCAGGCTGGTTTTGAATTCCTAGGCTCAAGTGATCTGCCTGCCTTGGCCTCCTAAAGTGCTGGGATTAGTCATGAGCCATTGTGCCTGGCTACAAAGACTTTTAAAGCAACCATGATAAAAAATGTTCCAAGAAGTAAGGGCAGATACTCTTGAAATGAATGGAAAGCCAGGAAGTTTCAGCAAAAAAATAAAAGGTATAAATGGAAATTTGAGAACTGAAAAATGCTGTAACTAAAACAACAACAACAAAAATTCACTAGATAGACTCAGTGTTAGAACGGAGATAACAGGGGGAAGAATCCGTGTATATGAAGGTAAATTAACAGATACAACCTGGTCTGAACAACAGAGAGAAAAAATATTTTTAAAAAAATGAACAGAGCCTCGGGGACTTTGGGAATGATACCCAAATGTCTAACACTTGTGTCATCAGAGGTCCTGAAGGAGAGGAGAAAGAGTGTGGGGCATAAAAATAAAACTAATTGAAAAATAATTGCAAGAAAATTTCCCAAATTTGGCAAATGACGTAAACCTACACATTCAAGAAGCTCAGCAAAACCAAACTAAATTAACCTGAAGGAGTCCATAGCTACACACATCATAATAAAACTGAAAACTAAAGACAAAGAAAAATATATTGAAAGCAGCCAGTGAAAAATGATATATTATTTTTGGGGGAACATTAATTCAAATGGCTGTGGGACTCTCAACACACTCAATGCTAGCAGCACCTCGCAGGTTCTGACAACCAAAAATGGATTCAGACAAGCCAGGTGTCCTCTGGGGGCAAAGTTGTCCCCAGCTGAGAAACATTAACATAAATTGATTGAGTCTTCCATCCTAGTTTTTTTTTTAAAGAAAGATTCCAGTTTGGTTTGTTTTCCCATTTTAGGGTTTACGAGTCCAAATTCAATGAACAAACATAGGGTCGGTCAGAAGGCACCCAGTCCCTCGTGTCCCATGAAAAAGGAATTAAAAAATATTGTTCAGTACCAGGTTTATTCAATTTCAGTTATTTATAAAGGATGAGCACTTAATAAAATTCATATATTTTTTTTTTTTCCGTTTCAGACAGAGTCTCGCTCTGTCGCCAGGCTGGAGTGCGGTGGCGTGGTCTTGGCTCACTGCAACTTCCACCTTCTGGGTTCGAGCAATTCTCCTGCCTCAGCCTCCCGAGTGGCTGGGACTACAGGCGTGTGCCACTACGCCCAGCTAATTTTTGTATTTTTAGTAGAGATGGGATTCCACCATGTTGGCCAAGATGGTCTTGATCTCTTGACCTCGTGATCTGCCCACCTCAGCCTCCCAAAGTGCTGGGAATACAGGCGTATTCGTTTTCAAAGAAGTTCATTTTCAAAGAGGCATAGACACACTGAATCCTTACCCATTCTTCTCATCTGAGAAAGAAGATGCTGCTTTAAGAAAGACACTGATGAGGAGAGAACATTCCTACCATATGTTGAGGTGTCTGCAATTGAGATCAACAAATTCTAAAGCCACCTAAGAACAGTATTCTGGTTGCTAGCCAACTTTCTTACCAGTTGAAGACTATGTTTAATACCACATGGTAGGGATTCTAAAAGATTTTCAGCAGCTGTAAGAAATGCCATATTGGGGGAGATTGCACATATAGCAAATATTTGAATTAAGAAACACTTGTGATACCTTGGAATATATCAACCTAAAAATATGCATTTGCAGAAGAGATACCAAATATGGCTGTCAGATTTATTTCAGTACCTTTTAAATCTCAGCAGAAAAAAAATTATTGTGAATGAAGCAGTTAAACAGGAACAAGAAAATTTGCCAACTAAATACTTTGTATAATTGACCTTGAAGCCTATAAAAAAGGAAAGATCTTGACACTGGATATATGAACTATTTAGATTGAGAAAAAATAATGTTCAATAATTAGTAGTAAATAAACACATGCACTACTTTTACTTTTTAAACGTTAACAGTTTCAAATGAACACATAGAACCATAATTTGCTAATGTGCTGGCTTGAACAAACGTGTCCATAAAAGTTTTATCTTAGCTGGGCACATTGGTTCACACCTGTAATCCCTGCACTTTGAGAAGCCAAGGTGGGAGGATTACTTGAGTCCGGGAGTTCACACCAGCCTGGGCAACATAGCAACACCCCCATTTTACAAAAATAAAAATTAAAAAATAGCTAGGCATGGTGGTGTACATCTGTAGTCCCATCTACTTGGGAGGTAGAGGCAGGAGGCTCATTTGAGCCCAAGAGTTCAAGGCTGCAGTGAGCTATGATTACACCACTGCACTGCAGCCTAGGAGACAGAGCAAGACCCCGTCTCTTAAAAAAGTTTTAACTCTTTAGCTCTAAAGATGGAGATTGCACAGGTCTACTATTATAATCAACTTTTATTATTTAACAAGATCTAATCACTCTACCGAAGAAGTCATGACAAATCCGTAGTAACTTATACTTTTCTTCCCTTTTTACTTTTTCTGAAACCTAACTTTACCGAAATCAGCTGTTCCCAAAACAGAATAGGCATTATATTTCTTTATTTATTCAACAAACCTCCATTGATAACCTTTATGTGATAGGCACAGTGGTGGCTACTAAGGTCACAAAAGTGAGTAAGACACAAATCTTCAACTGGTACCCCCATAGGATCTTAGACTCTTATAGACATAAAAATTACATTACAGATTGGTAACTGCTCTTAGATAGATAGGACCTAAGACCATGAGAGCACAAAGGATTGAGTAAAGCGTTCTGGCTGGAAGAAAGGTCTCTCAGAGAGAGCGACATTTAATCAAGCTCTTAAACTTGGTAGGGCTTTACAGAGAAACTAGGGAAAGTACATTCTTCTATACTGACAGACCAGCAAGGACAAGTCTCTGAATTTCTGATCCAGCCTAGCACATATCTAGGAAATGAAGCTAGGGAAAGATAAGGGTAGATAAGACTCCTGGTGGCCCCTTAACAGCAATGAGTTTTAAAGATGAATCAGGCCACTTACGTGCCTAGAGCAAATGCTCACATCTCTTACCCAACTGGCTGGTGTTAAGAGTGTAGCCTGTGGTGTAATGAAGGATAAACAGTTCTGAGATCTAGAGAGGCAGGTTGTGGTAGGCACAAGAATTTGAATCTCAGTTTGAGGAATTGGTATGTTGTTATTTAGGCAATTAAGGATGCTAAGAGAGTTTGAAAGCAAATATATGACTTAATCAGCTTTGTTTTTTGAAAGCATTGTGAAGCATTTGAAAGCATTGGAATGGGAGGAAACTTGTCTTGGGGAACCTGGTGAGGAAGCTGTTGCATTAGTAATCTGGGTGATAATTTTTATCCTATCATGTGAATTGTGGCCAGAGCATAACTCTATACTTATAATGACATTGCCTTTAAAAAGTTCTTATTGTTGTCAGCCACTAGTATGTCCTGGGGGGAAAAAAATAATTCTCATTGGTGCAAATTAATAATGAGTGGAATGGATTTTTGCTGTTGATTTATAAAAGCCCTGTTAGTAATTTAAATCCAGAATATTTTTATTCAGTCCATCCTATTCAGATTTTCTTAAGGCTTCTACTTCTTTAGCTGATGGATCTTTAGCTTACTGGGAAAAGAAAAAGAATCTAATCCTGATTCCTAGATTATTGGACTTACAGTAACTATGCAGACATGGATTTGGACTGACTCCACCAAACAGGGCAATCACAAGTGATTACAAGTTACTGAGTGGCCTGTGTTGCTTCCTAATCCTCCCAAGATCTTAGCCTCCGTTCCTTGAAATATAAAAACATGTACTTAATATCACTAGCTGGAAAATAACAAACCGTTATCTGTAAGGCAAGGAGAATTTGCTCTGATTTCTTTAAACTGTGTCATACAAGGCAGTGGTCCCCAACCTTTTTGGCACCAAGGACTGGTTTCATGGAAGGCAGTTTTTCCAAGGGCAAGGGGATAGTTTCGGGATGAAACTGTTCCACCTCAGATAATCAGACATTAGATTCTCATAAGGAGCATGCAACCTAGATCCCTTGCATGCACAGTTCACAGTAGGGTTTGTGCTCCTGTGAGAATCTAGTGCTGTGGCTGATTTGACAGGGGGCGGAGCTCAGGCATTATAATGGTGGCTCACCCACCACTCAGCCACCACTCACCTCCTGCTGTGTGGCCCATTTCCTAACAGGCCACAGACTGATACCAGTCCACGGCCCAGGGGTTGGGGACCCCTGATATAAGGAGCAGTTAAAGACACTGGGAATATTTAGTACAGAGAAAATAAGTCTCAGCTAGCACTCAATATTTGAAGACCTGTCATACAGACGATGGTGTCAGCATACCTACTCTGTAAGGCTACAGAAGTTAAGACCAACTGGAGGAAGTTAAGTAGAGACAGCTTTACTTTACCCTAAGAAAGACCTTCTAACGGTCTGAAGTCAGCAAGGCCGTCTCAGATCTAGAGTTCTGCTTTGTTGCAGTTTTGCAGTATTCTCTGGAATGGACTTTATCTTCCTTAATATAGTACCACAAACACAGTTGAGTATTCTAAAAAGTAAATCTTGAATTATGTTGAGTTGACTAAGACATTCTAATTTGAAAATTTATATGAATAGACTGTTGCATTCGAATTTAGAAAAACCGAAAATGTCTTCACAAGATAAGACAAAGATATGATGCTGAGCTAATAATAGCATCATAATGACGGTAAGAGATAATACTTATGGAATGCTTAGTATGTGCCAGACACCCTGTTAAGCACATAAGCATGGGCATCTCATTTAATCCTTTTACCAACCTGTGGAGTATATACTGTGATCTTTCCCTGTTTTACAGTGGAAACAGCTCAGAGAAGTTAACTATATTTAAACAGATATTTAAATAGCTTGGCCCTTTTTGAAGGTTTTGGGGGTTTTCCCCTTAAAGTGCCTGTCATCCCATGTGCAATTGCCCATTAGCCACAAGCATTTTTAAAATTTCTCTGATTGTATTCAGCAACCCAAGTTCTTTGTCAAAAAGATACTTACTCCTAAGAATGTTTTTCTTTTTCTATTCGTTATGGCACCTGTACTTACACCCATTGTCAGATTGATGACCAGTTAACTGACTGTAGTTCTGAGTTGGTGCTATTCGGCCAAATGTCAATCTTTAAAGGAAGTTTCTGATTTTGTTTACATTTTGAAAGATCAGTTAGTTTATTAAAAAAATTATGGGTATAGTTCCAGAGTGATATAAATATGGAGATTTTGCTTGGCTTAAAGTGTTTGAAGATGCATAAATCAGACTGGATTGAAATTGTTGTGATTACCTCTCTGTTTCTCTCCTAGACTGTAAGGTCACTTTTCTTTCCTAAACACATAGGAGACACTCAGTAAAAACTAGTAGAGTGAACGGGTGAATGCATGACTGAGTATGTGAATGAAGGAACTTACTTCAATATCTCAAAGAATCTCTGCCTTTTGCTTGCTAATCCAGTAGATGACTTACATTATAAATGAGCAAACTTCCTGCTTGTTGATTTGCTTAGTTCCTCGATTTTTCTTACCACAGTGCTATTAAGACTAAGGTTATGGGTTTCCTACACAGTGTGGTCTAGTTTGCTTCATTGCATGATATACTTATAATCCCAGCCACCTGAGTTGTAGATGTGAGCTTTTGGTCACACCAGGGAGCGGTATAGCTTTGGATCTCTCATAATTATGGCTGTCACAGAGGAGAAGGCCAGTTGGCTTTACTAATAAATTAGTAGTCTCAATTTCGTGCACTAAAGAAGACATATTAATATAGTAATAGTGAGAACTTGTTCCTAAAGCTGAGTTAATTGCATTTTTGTAAAGTTCAGCATATTGAAAATGGTTTGGAACTACTTTTTGATATTTTTAGTTAATTATATTATAGTCTGAAACAGTTTTATAACTCATTCTGATTTTAATTAAGTAGGTTTATTTACATCAGTCACTGAGAATTTATATGTAACTCATTATTCATTTAGTGACACTGAAAAGGTATTTCCAGTTTATCAGCATTTTGAGTAGAGAAACAACTCTTCATGTGTGTTTTGAAGAGCTAGGGAAATGAATATGAAGACACTTGTTTCATCTACTTTATTTCCTGTAGGATTTAAATCTCAGTCTTGAGTTACTTAATCAGCCCGTTCAAGTACTGTTTATATGTGGTAGGTTGTGAGTGACTTTGCTGTTGGTGACTATGCACCTTTCAAATTGTCTTCTCAAAGGCTGAACACAGCAACAGCCAACCTTTTTCACCTGGATGTAGAATACCACTTTTGTCCAGCAATTACATTAGTAATTGTAATAGATACCCCAGATAGTTCCCTTTATGGTTAAGTTTTGTTTTAATTTGAAATGAAGCTCTGGTTTCTCTGTGTTTACGATTCCTTCTAATTTCTCCTTTTCTAGTGGCAAGGAGTTTTGTCTTTAAAAATTCTGATTTTTACCCCTTTAGGGTAAAGTAGATCATCAAACTAATTCCATGATAGCTTCAATACTTAGTTGTGATTTTAATAAGTACAAAACCATGTCTCTTGTCAGTTAGAAGGAAAATGTGCAGAAACACTGTAAACATTACCTAGAAATTTGGTTCAGGCCATCAAGCACAACCCAACTTTCTCCTTTAGGCATTTTAGAAGACGCTGTTGCCTGTGTCTTCAGTGTTTACCTGAATTAAGGGAATGTATTATTATAGAGACACATGAACATGAGCTTTGGAAACTTAAAAGCGCACATACTATGGAAGTATGGCCTGATCCCTTTAACCAGAATTTACATCCCAAACTGACTGAGCCTGAGACACTATCATCATCTGAAACCCTCTCATGAAATACTTAATCTGGTTTTTCTCTTTCTCTTCTACTCCCACGGTGACTCAGCTTACAGTCAGGATTTCTTGACTGGTCATCACAATAGATTTACTTTAAAAATACCTCTGAAAAAGGCCACAGGCCTTCTGAATGGGTCATTGAATCCAACCACATAGATCACTTGATAGATTGCTCAGTGTACTCATATGTGGTTGTATTAACTATCCTCTTTGTCCTTCCTCTCCCTCCTTTCTGGGAGGTTCTGGGGATAAGACTGCAGCCTTCCAGGAATAGGGACCCTGGCCAGGGCCCACCCAGTGTAGCACTTACCATAGCACTCCATGTAGAAAGCTGTTTTGGTATGTCTGGCGCCTTCGTGAGATTGCAAACTGGAGTGCAGAAACCAGTCCTTATTCAGTGCTTTTCATTCAGCAGATGTAGATCCTGTACCTCCAGGTACCAAGCACCAAAGTAGGCACTTGTTAGGATGTGGCCCCTGCTCTCAAAGAAACTGTGTTTATGAAGAAAGAAACAAATGTGACAAGCCTACTAGTAACATTTCAGATGTTTAATAAGGACCATTTCAGTAAAACCCTGTAACAGAGACTGTTAGCATTTCCTTTTTGTCAGTGGAAAAGCTGAACCTTCACAAAATTACTTAACTTGTACATGGACTGTAACAAGGTAGTTTGAACACAGGCACTTCAACTTTAGCGTTTGAACTCTTAGCCAGTGTACTAGATAGCCTAGAGGTGATAATAAATTAATGTATTATAAAATCACAAGGAAGGAAGACCTAATCTTTTCCTTGGGGGACAAGGTGAAGTTACCAGAAAGTTTTTACAGAGTTACATGTAGGATTGTACCAGGCAAAGAGAAGGAGGGAGAGTCTAGGAAAGAGGAAATGACATGGGGAAAGCGCAGAGATGGGAAAGCAGGGCCTGAGACTTAGCAGTTTAGGACCAGGCTGAAGGATCAGGTGTGAAATTTGTGGAAAGTGAAGTAGACTAGTTAGGCAGAAGTTTTGGATGACTTAAAAAAAATATTGAAGTCTATCCTAAAATAATATAGCAAGTCTTTCAACAATTTTAATCAGAGGAAGCTTAATTAGATTTTTTTTTTTAATTCTGATGACCTATAGAAAAAAATTGACCAGCCAAAATTGGTAAGATTGATAACTTCTTCAAGGAAAAGCAGTCAGTCTTAGAGAAACCCTAGATTTCTGACTTGAGTGACATTGTTGTCCTAGAAGCATTATAATTTCATTATAACCCTTTTAAAAAATAAACTTCCAGCATGTATCAAGAGTCTTAAAAATGTTTATACTTGTATGCTAGTAATTTCATGTCTTGGAATTGGCTTAAGCAAATAATACAAATGCAAGATATATGCCTTTTGATCAGCATTTATGATATTAGTTCAGAGTGCTTAAAACATATCGGTGAAATTGAGTAAAGAAATAAATGACTGGTTGGTAGAAAATAGCGGAAACATTGGAAACAGTACATTTACATTTAATGTTCATGTACGTTTACTACGTAGTTATGAATCCAGTTGTGGTTCTGAAAATTATATAATTACATGTAAAAATGTATTATAACTTAAAAAAAGCAAAATAGGAAAATATACTTAGACCTATGTTTACATAAACTTGAAAGAAATACATCAAATCATAATGGTGGGCCAAGTGCAGTGGCTCACACCTGTAATCCCAGCACTTTGGGAGGCCAAGGCAGGCAGATCACTTGAGCACAGCCTGGACAACATGGCAAAATCCTCTCTACATAAAATACAAAAATTAGCTGGGCATGGTGGCACGTGCCTGTAGTCCCAGCTACTCAGGAGGCTGAGGTGGGAGAATCTCCGGCCACTGCACTCCAGCCTAGGTGACAGAGGGAGACCTGTGTCAAATAAACAAAAAAAATTATAATGGGGGGATTGTCCTTCTGTTCTCTATTTCTTCAATATTCAATATACTTAGTTCATTTTCATGGTGGAAAAAGGTTAAAAACTTTGAGACTGTTCATTTTGGACTAATGTTAGAAATATCTGAAACATCAAAATGACAATAAACAGTGAACAATTGGAAATAGGCTTGGAATTAAACTCTGGGTGTATACACTGGAGACATTCAGTAAATGTTAACTGAATTGAAGTTCTATCCATTTTCCTTCCCTTGGGTCAGGATCCCAGAATCCTAATGAAATGTATTAGAATATTAGAAGTTTTACCATTATTTGAATATATTAATGAGGAACAAAAACTTCTTCCCTAACACAGAAGAAACATTGATTGCTCTCCTTAATACTTATATTATTTTTCTTACGTGACAATTGTTGTTCAAGGGCCAAGGGTCTGCTCTCACTGCTTTCAAATATTTTAAGTTATTATTATTATTATTATTATTATTATTATTATTATTTTTTGATAGTGGGTCTCACTCTGCCACCCGGGCTGGAGTGTATGCTCACAGCTCACTGCAGCCTCGAACTCTTAGGTTCAAGAGATCCTCCCACCTCAGCCTCCCTCGTAGCTGGGACCACAGGTGTGCACCACCATGCCCAGCTAATTTTTATACTTTTTCTAGAGGTGGAGTTTCCCCATATTCTCTAGGTTGGTCTCCAACTCCTAGGCACAGACAGTCTGCCCACCTCAGTCTCCCAAAGTGCTGAGATTACAGGCATGAGCCACTACGCCCAGCCTACTTTCTAATTTTTAATGAAATAGAATCCATAGGCGTATTTAACCTATTAATTTTTTTTTTTCTAATAGAGACGTGGTTTCACTGTGTTGCCCAGGCTGGTGTTAAACTCCTGAGCTCAAGTAATCCTCCTGCCTCAGCCTCCCTAAGTGTTAGGATTATATGTGTGAGCCACCACACCTGGCCTCACTTATTGAATTTTGATGGACTTTTGACAATCCAGATATTTTCTAATTAAAGGATTTCAGTTCATTAGCCTAGTAATGCCGTATGCTAACTGGACCACACCAGGTACATTTTGGTTTAAAGATTGCTTCTTTGGGAGTCCAGAGTAGCATTTTGAAGAAACAATTGTTTCTCGTTGTTACTGTAATAAACTGGAAACATATTTAAAGTGGGGGTAACATGAGGTGCTTCCTCCACTGTTGCCATACCGTGAGAACAGGAACCATGTCCCCAGGATATAGATTAGGACTTGATGTTTTGTCCAGCCCAAGTATCTGTGAATACAAGGATGTGTGAATTCATATTTCACAAATTAGTCATATAAACTAGTGCTTCTCAGAGCATAGTTCAGTTCCTTAGCAATTTTTGCAGACTAGTGTTGGGAAGAAAATCTTTAATTTCTGTGTTATTTCCTAGACAATAGAGGGTTTGGACTGTCATTCAAAGTGAACAAACAGGCAGAAACTTTGGTGCTGTGTCATGAGGATAGCCAGGGGTCTACCTACTGAAAGGAACTCCACACCAACTTTTCACAAAATCTAAAATTCCTACTGGAGCCTGCTCCTCAAGGGCCTCTTTCATGAGTTACATATACCTTATCATGTGGACTTGAGGAATTATCCATTTCCTAAGGGATGTTTCATTAATTCATTCAATAGCAATGGTAGTAGGACCCCCTGAGAAAATGGAACATAGGAAGATAGATTTAATATACACATATGGCAAGGGAATATGGATATAAGAAAAGCTGGAGCATAATCCTTATGGGCCCTTTGGAATCCAGGGTCACCTGAAGGAATCTAAAGGCCAGGGCAGTAGGGAGGGACATCAAAGTCAACTCAAGCCCCTCCTTCAGGGAAGCCAAAAGAATCAATGTCAAAAGAGACCACGAGAAAGGACAATGTGATGTGGCCTTTTCACTCAAGAGAGTTGCCATGACAAACAGTATCTGGAAAAAGAAATAATGATAATTATGGTGCATTCACTGTGTGTTAGGAACCATTCTTAATACTACGCATGAATCATCTTTTTAACACTTACAAGAACCTTATGAGATAAGTACAATGCCTATATTCATTTTACAGGTCAGGAAACTGAGGCATAGGCAGATCCAAAGTCCTTGAACCTTCATCACATTATGCATTCTGACTCTGTAGTCCTTAGACCTTGCTTTTAAGCATTATATTATACTGCCTGCAGACAAACTTTATCTATTTCAGGGCCTCTGGGGAACGACAAAAGAAAAATGTAAGTGTATGCCTGGCAGAGCACAGTCTGTCTGTGATGCCAGATGTCTTCTACCTCATTATCTGAAGTCTTAGAAAATATCAACATACTATGACTCGTCAGCACATGGACACATAGAGGGGAATAACACACACTGGGGCCTGTTGGAGGATGGAGGCTGGGAGGAGGGAGAAGATCAGGAAAAATAACTAACGTGTATTAGGCTTAATACATGGGTGGCAAAATAATTTGTATAACAAACCCCCATGATACAAGTTTACCTATACTACAAATCTGTGCATGTACCCCTGAACTTAAAATAAAAGTTAAATAAAAGAAAAAATCATCTTGTCCTAAGATATTTGGCCTAAGATAGCTTTGAGGACCCTTATAACCCCAAACCTAAATCTTTTATCTGACCCAGAATATTTTCTTGGGTTAAGGTTTCTTGAACATAAGGGATTTTTTTGTTGCTGTTATTGTTCTGAAGTCTTAGCCAAGAAATATTTTCTTCTTTTCTTTTTCTTTTTTGAGACAGAGTCTCACTATATCACCCAGGCTGGAGTGCAGTGGTGTGATCTCAGCTCACTGCAACCTCTGCCTCCTGGGTTCACGCAGCTGTCATGCTTCAGCTTCCTGAGTAGCTGGAATTACAGATGTGTGCCACCACACCTGGCTAATTTTTGTATGTTCAAGAGAGATGGGGTTTCACCATGTTGTCCAAGCTGCTCTTGAACTGTTGGCCTCAAGTGATCTGCCTGTCTTGGCCTCCCAAAGTCCTGGGATTACAGGCGTGAGCCAATGCGACCAGCCATCTTTTCTTTTTAGACTTGCTACCTGAAACGTGGGTAGCTGAGCAGAGTTACTTGGTGGCCTTTGATCCCATTAGAGAGTTCTAAATTGTTGGCCTAGATCCTTGAATGAAATCTGATATTAAAATAACACCAAACTGAAGTCATAGGAGATTTGTAGTGTAATATATACCCTCTCGATAATCAAGACAGAGGAAAAATAAAATGAGTTTCAGTTGACTTCATTTTTTTACTTGAAACTTTCCTTTCACTCTCGGTGATTTGTAACCCACATCTTCACATATCAGGGACACAGCAAGACATAAAATCCGTAATTTCAATTTGGGATTTTAGAAGCTGTCAGAGCTTAGTAAATAGCAGCACTCTCTTAGATACTCCAAGGAAATTCAGTGAAAAATACTGCTAATGAATTTAAATTTCTCCAAATTCAGGTACTGCTCTGACGCCATCTTCCCACACTATTTTATCTTCCACGAGTCTTCAGTCCATCATACTTGTTTGGCTTTTGTTGAGGCCTGACCCAATGACCTCATGTTTACAAGATGGACTTGGGCCAGGACTAGGACCCTCTTTAAATTCTGCATTCTTGGTGCCCACTTGCCCAAGCACCACACAGGACACCACGGGGTTGCAGAACTGATTAAGATACGGCCCTTATCCCTAATACTGTTAGCCCAGTGAGAGGTACCTACATGAACCAGTGGATGTTGTTGTTGTTGTTGCAAACTGTAGATTAAGCTGTGCTACACATCTTTTTTCCATTTTCTGTAGCTGACTACATAATGAACTCAAATTGGGGGGGGAAAGGTCATTTGGATGTAAGATTTCTTTAAAATAACTTACAGCTTTTGCTGAAAGTAATATTCAAATACTTCTCTATCAAACTCTCAGAATTAGCCTAGGGAAGGGTATTTTAAATGCTGTTTTTTACCAACTGGGTAGAAGAATGATACTCTCCACTTTTTTGTCTTCATTGAAAATAATAATAAGTGCAGAGGTAAAAGTTCACAGACCTTGAGTGGACTTACCATTTTACTGCTTTGAAAGTGCTTTCTTGCCAGGCTCAGTGGCTTACATCTATAATCCCAGCACTTTGGGAGACTGAGGCAGGCAGATCACTGAGTTTGAGACCAGTCTGGGCAATATGGTGAAACCCTGTCTCTACAAAAAATGTAAAAACTAGTTGGGCTTGGTTGCACGCCCCTGTAGTCTCAGCTACTTGGGAGGCTAAGGTGGGAGGATTGCTTGAACCCAGGGGTTCAAGGCTGCAGTGAGCTGTGAGCATGTCACTGCACTGCAGCCTGGGTGACAGAGTGAGACCCTGTCTCCAAAAAGAAAAAAGCGCTTTCTTAAAAATTAAACTTGTAGTCAGTCACATTGTAACTTTGGACAGAGGAAGTTAATTTCCCCTTTGGTTTCTAAGTTAGCTTTTTGGGAATCACACTGTAAAATTTCATGATCTAGTTCATTTTTAATGGTCCTTAGTTCTGCAACTCAACTTTTAAGCAAGCATGCCGCTTCAACCTGCTTACTTTGTCTCTGTTTGGTAAAGTCTGTTTGAATAGTGGGGCAGCCATTCACCCAAGGTTGTCACTTGTTTGTTTATCCTAGGGGTCCATCTGTATACAATGTCTAGAGTTTACAAAGGGCCATTCCGTTGAAGATGTTTATTACAGAGCCTTGCTGTCTTTCTGTAGTGTTAGCTACATTCCCCTATTTTCAGTCAGTGGACTTTTTAAGAGTAAATAATTTTAAAATATTCTTTTTTATTTTCTTTTTAATTACAGAGCAAAGAGATTGCATTCCAACTTCATGAGGATTTAATGAAGGTTCTTAATGAGCTTTATACGGTAAGCACATAATCTTTCTTCTTTTCTAGAATTCTTGGGTTCGAATTCTGGTTTGTAAAAACACTGCTTATTGTAGTATTCATTCCAAGCCAGAGTGACAGTGGATCCTCATCTGCTTGAAATATAGGAGCAAGTGGACAGGTGTACACAGCTACATTCCTTTGCCACTCCATCCCGATTTGGAGAAATTGTACTCAAATAAATTATCTATCTATCTATCTGTCTGCATACACACATATATACACAATTAGCACACTTTAAGAAACTAAAGTATAGATGTCTCCGTAAGATATGTTTTTAACTGGATTTTATGTGATCTCTACATATATTGAATTCGACAATATTTCGTTTAAAATTGATGCCCTTGTGGCCAGGCGTGGTGTAATTGCAGCACTTTGGAAGGCCGAGGCTGGTGGATCACTTGAAGTCAGGAGTTTGAGACCAGCCTGGCCAGTGTGGTGAAACCCTGTCTCTATTAAAAATGTAAAAGTTAGCTGGGCATGGTGGGATGTGCCTGTAATCCCAGCTATTTGGGAGGCTGAGGTGGGAGGATCACTTGAACCCAGGAGGCAGAGGTTGCAGAGCCAAGATCGCACCACTGCACTCTAGCCTAGGCAACAGAGTGAGACTCTATCTCAAAAAAAAAAAACACAATGTTGCCGTTAGAGAACTTGAGCAATTTAGGTTGTGTTATTCTGGTGCTTTCTTTTTTTTCCACATTTTAGTTCAATTAATTGTTTTGTTAATGACATATTAAAATTACTTTTGAAGGATATCTATTTTTTTTGCAATAATTTGCTTTTTTGACTTACATTTTATTTAGGGTACTTCATGTAATCATTAAAAAATAAATAATTTAAAATTGCTTTATTAAAAATAACTAAAACTAATGATGTTACAAGTTGGAGTTAGTAATATATTCATGTAAATATTTTTCCACACTTAATGATCGTGTTATGAAATACTTCTTTTGGGGGATATTTTATTTTAAGAGAATAAAATAACAATAAATGAGTAATATTAATTTATATTAATGAAAGATATTTGGATTTTTATTGCACAAGATTATTTTGTTTTTTTGTTTGTTTTTGAGAAGGAGTCTCATTCTGTCACTCAGGCTGGAGTGCAATGGCACAATCTCAGTCACTGCAACCTCTGCCTGCCAGGTTCAAGCAATTCTCCTGCCTCAGCCTCCAGAGTAGCCGGGATCACAGGCATGTGCCAGCATGCCCGCAAATTTTTTTGTATTTTTAGTAGAGACAGGGTTTTGCCGTGTTGGCCAGGCTGGTCTCAAGCTCCCAGCCTCATGTGATCCACCCACCTCAGTCTCCCCAAGTGTTGGGATTACAGGCATGAGCTACCAAGCCCTGCCTGAATTGGTTTTTTTATAGGCAAACTAAACCTGAAACTTGAAAGCACGTTTCTTGATTTACCAATTCCATTTCTTCCTAAAAAGGCACATGTGTAACATACAGTTTTGTAAATTAAATTTTTAATGCTCCTTTGATACTTACTAATTAAAGAAACTTGTAAGTTAAACTTTTGTAAAATTATTCTTTATAAAATGAACTTTCTAGTTTTTTTCTATGTGTGTGATAAATCTGTTTTTATAAAGCACATTTACTACATCTGTGCATATAAATTGAATTGACAGTTTCTGTGTGTTAGTTCCTCCTTCAGAAACTTTCAACTCTGCATGCAACCTACAAAAGCCTCAGGTTAAGAGATTATATCTATATACCAAATGCCTAATGAAACTGATTTTTATGTGATAAAGGCCAATTTCTAGCTCCTGCCTTACGTGATTTGTTAGTTTCTGATACCCTAAGGTATCAACCATTTCTAGAAGCCCAGTAATTTAAAAGTTAAATGACCTTTGTATACCTGAGACTTCCAAAAAGGAACAAGCAGAAATTCTGTGTTGTCTTCCATTGAACTCTTTTAAGATGAGGACGTTGTGGCACTTTCCTCGTGGTTCCTTTTGCTTAGACATTGTTTTACCTAGAAATAGAAATCAGTCCTTAATACGTTACAAAAATAAGTCTGCTGGTTGCCATGCCATCATGGGTTAGAGCCTGTTGATTATGGTCTGAAAATAGTAGTGTAGTAAAGACAACAGTGACAAAGATGAACTTCACCACTGAATACAAGAAAAGTCAAAAGAGTGTCCTGAAAATTTTATCTCAATGAGGGATATGTATAATGAAATTTCTCCTAGATCCAGCCCATTCATTGCACCTAGACATTTTGCAGACTCTGTAGCGTTCAAGTAAGTAAGCTGACACCTCAGAACTCTTATCAAATATCAGCCCAAAAGCCTGAAAGAGCCAGGTTCTACCAAAGGCCACCAGGGTTGGAGTGACCCTGTCAGAGTCATTTAAGCTCTTAGAATTGGTTGAGGGATTAAGGGATAGGGCAGACAAGCAATGAGGTTTTAATTATGTCATCTGTAGATCACTTTGAGCTCCTGGGAAAAAATTTTACTTTAATCAGAGAGCATGCTCAGCAAGGCCAGAGGTCATGTTCTGTGGGGAGGGAACTTCATATCACTCATGCACATACACACACCCTCTCCCTTTTTATTCTAAAAGGAGATGCTGTTTGGTCCCTCTTGCACATTATCTTCAGATACACAAACTTTATCTTGTTCAAATAAAACCTATCCATTCTATTAATACTTCAGTTTACATTAGGAAAAAGGCGAGATGAGGCATATTTGAACAGTGGAACAATATTTGGAGGAATGTAGTTTAGATTCCCCATTCAACTACTCCCTGGTATTTTTGTCATGAACAAATAACCTAGTTGCATCATGCATAGAATTTTGTAGCACTGATGATGTAATAGTGATTGTTGAAGTAACAGGTATAAAATACGTAGCCTCGGGGAATTGAGGATGCTTTTTAATTGTCTTATAAATTACAGTCAACCTTAGTGGTGGGTGACAGCCTTATGTTTGGACTTTCTTACCCCAGAATATTGTTCCCACAGCAATTGTTGATTATTTCAAACATTTTATCAGAAGGCTTTGTCTCAGATAAAATATATATGCTCAGGAAGGAGAACAGAGAGAGATGCCCTGTGGTATTTATACATTAGAATGAACCGAGTTTTACCAGCCCAGATTGTACGGATGATGGGATAGATATGATATCATATGATGATATGATAGATATATAGTACAATAGAGCACAGTTTGTGTGGACATGGCATGAAGTCCTGGGCTTACAAGCGGAAGATAGGATGGTGACATTAGGGTGGCTACTGAAAGAAGAGGAAAGGCTTTGAAGACTTGCAGCTCCTTTACTATATTTTTGCCCAATCTTGCCTTTAATTGCCGATAAAAATAAGGCCTCAAATGGTTTTAAGCCTCTATTTGAATTCTTAGGCGACTACAAAGGACAGCCAGAGCAGTTAAGATTAGTTCAGTCTTCACCAGCTATAGTGGCTCATGCCTGTAATCCCAGAGCTTTGGGAGGCCGAGGTGGGCAGATCACCTGAGGTCAGGAGTTCGAGACCAGCCTGGATAACATGGTGAAACCCTGTCTCTACTAAAAATACAAAAATTAGCCGGGCGTGGTGGTGGATACCTGTAATCCCAGCTACTCAGGAGGCTGAGGCAGGAGAATCACTTGAACCCAGGAGGTGGAGGTTGCAGTGAGCCGAGATTGTGCCACCACACTCCAGCTTGGGTGACAAGAGTCAGACTCCATCTCAAAAAAACAAAAAAGGAAAGAAAAGAAAGATGATTAGTTCAGCCTTGAAGAGCAAAGGTTCTCAAAATAATGACATAAACCAAATAGATGTTTATATTCTCTCTCACAAAAAAAAGACCAAAGATTGACAGTGCAGGCCTGGTATGGAGGTTACATAAAGCCTTGCAAGACTCAAGCTCCTCCTACTGCTTGTTCAGGTAAACCCCATTGTAACATTTGTCCTTAGAATTCAAGATGGTTGCTAGAACTCCAGCCATTACATCTGCATTCATGGCAACAGAATGGAAAAAGGGAGCCTTGCCTTTTAAGGAGACTCCATAAAAGTCTCACACAAGACTTTCATATACATCTCACTGGCCAGAACTTAGAACATGGTCCCTCCAGGCTGCAAGTTAGGTCTGGGAATTACAGTCTTTTAGCTAGCCGGGTCATTGCTAGCCAGTTTTTTAAAAATGGGATTATATTCATTTGAAAGAAAAGGGGAGTTATTTGTAGCTAACTAGCCATGCCTGCCAGAGTAGCTAACATTTACCGCATGCTGATTATGCTTGTGCTAGTTATTGTGCTAAGCATATTATTTGCATTATCTCATGTAATCCTCACAGCACCTCTATGAGGTAGTTATTCTCATCCTCATTTGATAGACGAGGAAACTAAGGCTCAGAGGGACTTGCCCCAGGGTGCACAGTAAGTGGTAGGGTGGGATCTCAAGTCCAGGACTGGCTGCAGAGCCTCTACCCTTTACTGTCTTTTTATCTCTATTGCCATAGTTGTGGGGAACCATTTTCTAAATAAGATCTCTAAATGTTAATGCCTCCCCCACAATACACAGAACATAAGCAGTTTATCTCCAGCTCATTTATAGTTTTTATAATCAATGGCATTAATGTTGCTTTAACAAAATGTAGGTGACAAATTGAACATGTGGCTCTATGGCAATCAGTACTTCTTAGACATGTGTGTTTAAATGATTTAACAGGTGGAATTCATTGGCTAAAAGCGAAAGGGTGAACCAGGATCCCCAGATTCCCTTTCTTAGCCTAATTTGCTAATTCTTTTTGAGTTAAACATTTGAAAGCAAGCTAAAGGATAGAATTAGCAAGTTTGGGAGTAGGGTTAAGAAACCAGGGACACTGTCATGCTATCATGAAACAAAAGTAACTGGACTGGCAGTCAGCAAGCTTATATTTGAATCCCAGCTTCATTAATTGTTAGTTGTGTGGCACTGGGAAATCATTTAGCTTCTCTGAGCACTTGTTTTAGTCTGAGTTCTCTATAGATGCAGAACCAACAGAATGGGTGTCTGTGTGTGTGTGTGTGTGTGTGTGTGCACGCGCGCGCGCATGTGCAAAGTGATTTACTCTAAGGAGTTGGCTCCCACAGTTATGGAAGATGAGAAGTCCCAAGATCTGCAGTGAGCAAGCTGGAGATCCAGCCAGGAGGGTTAATGGGATAGTTCTAGTCTGAGTTCAGGCCTGAAAACCAGGAAAGCCAATGGTGTAAGTTCCAGTTCAACTCCAGAAAAAGACCAATGTTCCAGCTCAAAGACCATCACATAGGGAGAGTGAATTCTCTCTTATTCAGCCTTTTTGTTCAAAGCAAGTCATCAGTGGGTTGGATAAGACCCACCTATATTGGAGAGGGCAATCTGCTTTACCCAGCCTACTGATTCATATGTTAATCTCATCCAGAAACACTCTCACACACAGCCAGAATCATGTTTGACCAAATATCTGGGCACCCCACAGCCTAGTCAAGTTGACACATAAAATTAATTATTATGGAATCTGACAAGGCACAAGAGTATAATGGGGAAGGGTCAACGCTTAAATCACAGTTCTGCCCCTTTCTGGTGCATGTGACTCTGTGCCTCAGTTTTCTCATCTGTAAAATGGAGATGAAAAAATACCTCTTAGAGTTGTTAAAAAGAATGAATGTTTAAAGACAAATGGAAACATTTTGCATGCTTGCTATGCTAGGCACTGTGAGATGTACTGGGGATATAGCTGTGAATGAAAACAGACCAAATCCTTCCTCTCAAGGCATTTACATTCTAGTGAAGAGAGAGAGAGAGAGGCCTTAAATAAATAATATGGCAGGAGTAAGAGCTAAGGGGAAAAGTACAGCTGAGTTGATACAGGTAGAGCATTCAGAACAGTGCCTGTCACATGGTAAATGTTTAAAAAACATTAGTAGTTAGTGTTAGCCTCCTCATCATCATCACCCTCTTTATCAATGGACTGGGGATGGCCCCAGCTTCATGTCAGCCTCACAAAGTAAATGCAGATATCAGGAATGATTTTAACAGTAATTACAGATGGTTTTTTTACATATATATGAATTTTTCTTATGATGAATACATGATACTTTTGTACCAAAAAAAAAAAAGGAAGGTAACTTCCCTAAGAAACTACATTGATAGTAAATGTTCACAGGGCTGTGATCGGAGAAGTGGAAAAGTAAAAGGCAAAAGCAGAGAAAAGTGGTAACACAAAGGTTAGAGGGAACATTCAAAACAAAATGTGCCTTCATCGGCCCAGTAAAGAGGTCATATGAAATGGGTTTAAAGTGTTAAGCCTGTCCCACCACCAAAATCTCAAAAGGTTATGCAGTATTTTAATAGAAGAACCATGATTTGCCCTTTATTACTATTTCTTTACTTTTTCTAGGCATTACAGCATTACACTCAGCATTTTACAAAACAAGGAGTTGACCACTCTCAGTCAGCTATTTCTAATCAAGATTAACACAGATGTCATGATAAATCCATGTGAAATTGATTGTTAATTGTATGTAATTGATTATCACACTCTCTGTGCATCAGTAGCACACACAGCTAGCCAGAGTCAAGAGGTAATCTATCCTCAAGTTCCATTAGATCAAGAGGAAGAGAACTGAGGAAATGAAGATTTATCCAACCCTTTACCATGAGGGCAAGCACATTATCCCATTTATTTCTCACAGCAGCACTATGAGGCAGGTATGCCTAATCTCAGGCTTACATGTGGGAATTGGGGCTTGGAATAATAAGCTCAGGGTCACACAGACAGTAAATGACTGATCCAAAATCTAAACCCACTTCTGTTCCCAAGGCCCATCAGTTCCTCACTGGGCAGCTGCCTTAGAGAAGAACGTGCAGAGGAGGTGGCAGGAGGAGGGGTAAACCTGAGTTAAAGGATCAGTAAAACTCTCTGTGACAGACACTTGTGAAAACATGAGCTTTCTAGACTGTTATATGGGTTACAGAATGGGCAAACCCAAATGACTTTGTGTAATCGGCTTTCATATTAGGATATGAAGCCAGGTGTGGTGATTCACATCTGTAATCCCAACACTTTAAGAGGCTGAGCTGGATGGATCAATTGAGCCCAGTTTGAGACCAGCCTGGGCAACATGGCAAAACCCTGTCTCTACCAAAAAACAAATAAATTTAGCCAGGTGTGGTGGTGTGTGCCTGTAGTCCTAGCTGCACAGGAGGCTGAGGTGGGCAGATCACCTGAGCCCAGGAAGTCAAGACTGCAATGAGCTGTGATTGTGCTACTGCACTCCAGCCTGGACTCCAGCCTGAGTGACAAAGTAAGATCCAGTCTCAAAAAAAAGAAAAAGAAAAAAAAATTAGGATATGTTCATTTTGGGTGCAGCCTTTCATTTAGCTTTAGTGTTATAATGTAAAATTTCCTGTTCGGTGTGCGTTCATACACAGTGGTTACTTCTGAGGATCCATGTCTTGCTCCATTCGGCTTCGTTTTCTTCCTAATGAGCGCTAAATCCAATATGCCTGTATTAGTCAGTTTTCACACTGCAATGAGGAAATACCCGAGACTGGGTAATTATAAAGAAAAGAGGTTTAATTGACTCAGTTCCCCATGGTTGGGAGGTCTCAGGGAACTTACAGTCATAGCAGAAGGCACCTCTTCATAGGGCAGCAGGAGAATGAGTGCCAAGTGAAGGGGCAGCCCCTTATAAAACCATCAGATCTCCTGAGAACGAACTCACTACCACGAGAACAGCATGGGGGAAACCACCCCTGTGATTCAGTTATCTCCACCTGGTCCTGCTCTTGACACGTGGGGATTATTACAATTCAAGGTGAGATTTGGGTGGGGACACAGCCAAACCATATCAATGCCTAACAAATGTAAATGGAGTATGGAAGCTGTCCTGGTGCGAACCCAGAGGTGGGCTGAGTAACTTTCACAGGAGCGGTTTCAAAAACAGTTGATGTGAGCACAGAATCCAGTCTGGCCTTTATGTATCTTTGAAGCCCTTGTCTCTTTAAAACGTTTAAATTTAAAAAAAAAAAAAAAAAAAAAAAAAAAAGCTAATTATTTTTTAGAGGGAAAGAAAAGATGCTGTTTATTATTTCAAGCCCTTCCTTGAAAACAGCCTCTGAGGACTGCGGAGGGAAACTTTGTTGGCTGGTTTTGTGAGCCTCCCACAGACTAGGAGCTAATGTATCCTTCTATAAAGAAGAAACATGCCCAAGGCAAGGTTGAAAAGTCATTCCGAGAGCCCAAGATACTTGCCACCTCATATCGGAAGATTTTTCTCTGAGCCTCAAAGAGGTTTTTGACCTTGAGAGGGGAGGAGTGGGGGTTACGTACTTATTTTAGCTCAAGGGCATTTTAAGAATTTGAAATATATGTATTTCAGTAGTGAAAATGAAAATTCATTCCTTTGAGACAGACTACAGAGGCCTGGGTCTCAAAACAAAACACTGAACAAAGGGAAATAAGGAGTAGGAATATGTAAAAAGCTCCCAAACTGAAAATCTCTTTGGAGTACCACATTCTCCACGATGCCTCCTGGAAAACTTTTTTTAAAACACTCTATTTAGGGACCTTGGGCTGACAAAGAATTTCCGTACCTCCTTCCCCTGGCTTTGATTGCTAGACACTTCAATGGAAAGAAAGAGGGATTGGGATCGTGTGACTCTCTGCGAGGAACTTCTGAATTCTGATCTTGGCCTTGACACACACCAACTTTGGAGACCAGATTAGCTAATTTAACCTGGCTTTGTTTTCCTGCCAGAATGATCGGGATTAATAAAATGACCAATTCAAAGATCTCTGAGAAGAACTGTTTGATAAGAACTTATATGTGGACATCTTTGAGGGCGTTCTGATCAATGATGCCAACTGCTTCCTACCTCCTGCTTATAGTTTCATTTTCTTTCTGATATTTAAGAATTAGTTATGATTAATGTTTATATACCACAAGTAAGGCTGTCTTTTATTAAAAGAAGTGAGCCATATGAACCCCAATGTAATTATTTAGCTTAGAAATGAGAATGTGTTAGAAAGTATACTTTAGTGAAAAAAAAAATTCTAAAGAATGTTTTACATCCAGAATCCTTCTCAACGAAGTATTTTGTCCAAACTATTACATTCTGAAATACAGTATTATAATCTTTAAGTGATTAGAATGCTTTAATGACAGACGTCTTAAGCAGTTTCTAGTACTAAATATATATGATACTTGCCAAAATAAATTAGAGGCATTTTTCTTGGATTTTACTGTTCGAAATTGGACCAGAAATGTTGACCAGTAGAAATGTAAAAGATCACGTGAAGGAAATCAAGCTCTAAATCAGTTGTTATCAGATGATCCAATTCAACATATTTTAACTCACTGGCATGGTTTTCTAACTCACATGATTATGTGAATTTGATCCTACCATAGTTTGATAGCATTTGGGGACTGAAATGGACCTTGAGGAATGTTCAAATTAAGAGCCAGGCACAGTGGCTCATGCCTGTAGTCCCAGCATTTTGGGAGGCCAAGGCAGGCAGATCACCTAATGTCAGGAGTTCGAGACCAGCCTGGCCAACATGGTGAAACCCCATCTCTACAAAAATACAAAAATTAGCCAGGCGTGGTGATGCGCGCCAGTCATCCCAGCGTCTTGGAAGGCCGAGTCAAGAGAATCACTTGAACCCAGGAGGTGGAGGTTGTGGTGAGCAAAGATCATACTACCACACTCCAGCCTGGGAGTCAAAACAAGACTCCATCTCAAAAAAAAAACAAAAGAAATGTTCAAATTAACCTCCTCATTTTGGAAGAATATCCGGAAGGCTCAGAGAGATGAAGTGATTCACTTATGTCCCAGAGCTAACTCATGGCCAGGTTGGAACTGAAACCCAGGTTTTATTTTAATTCAGATTAGCAAGAAGGTTCTTGTGAGGTGTGTGCTGCTATGCTAGGAGCTTCAGTTGAGACAGTACTAGTTCAGGAGGCTTTCAGTCTAGCAGAGGTGCTAAAGTTAAGAGATAATAACAGCTAACCTTTGTGCCAGGTACTGTTCCAAGCACTTTACATAATTCTTTATATTTTCCCAACAACCCTGGGAGGTAGTTGAGGCACAGAGATGTTAAGTACCTTGCCCAAGGTCACACAGCTAGCAAGTCTCAGACGAGGCGGTCTATGTTCTTAGCCCACGTGCTGTACTCCCTTTTTACCGGTGAATATAGTGTGGGTACATAACACAGACTGTTATGTACCCACAGATAGGTTCAGGCAGAGGACTTTGGAGATCCAAAGAGAGGGGTCCATGTTGAAGACTGAGAAAATTGCAGAGAGGAAAAGGTCTACAAATGGACTTGAGAGGATAGCCAGGATTTCAGTAAGAGGAGAGATGAAACAGGGGAAAGGCATCTGAGGAAAAGGAACAGTGAGAGCCAAGGCACAGAGTTGGGAAAAAGCACAAAGTGCATTCATAGAATCTCTCTCTCTGGAGCCCTATCTAGGGAAAGAGGGAAAATCAGAAGTTGAATGATTTTGGAACAGCTACTAAAACGAGATTGCAAAGAACATAGGCAGCAAAAAAATGGTTAGACATCTAGTCAAAAGCAGTGTCCAAACTCAAAAAGCTCTCTTGCACAGATTAACAAAGGCCTCTTATTTCTCTTTTTTTTCCTATTGTTCCAATAAAAGGAGTGAGATGTATTGGATTTGAGGCATAGAATATATGTGTCAATTTCTGAACCACTTTTCATTAAAAGAAAAGGATTCCACAGCAGCCTTTCCCTTTTGGTTGATGCGGCAATTCTGAAGGTGTGGGGCTTTTATGATTTCAAGATTCTGAAGTATCTTGGGTCCTCAGTGTAAATATTTCATATACTAAACCTTGCCATATAAAGGTCTAATACACACATGTAATGTTGAAGCCATGTGAAACATTTCCCTGAGAAGAACTAAATATTTAAAGTTGCAGGTGACTTGGAAATTCTAGTAAATTTGGTGGCCTTTCATTATACATGTGTTTTCCCCTTCAACACTGCCAACTACTTGAAACTTTTCCTTTGCCACCAAAGGCTATTGCTTAGCTCCTGCTGCCACTGTGGCCCTGGTTAATATCTATTCCATGTGCAAACTCTTGGATATTTCTTTCGGTAGTTTTAACTTGTATTTCAGTGCCTTAAGACATCGTATGAAAACTGCTTTTGAAATAAGAACTTTCTGAATGACCTTCTCTATCACCGACTTTCCCTGTTGACTTGTTGGGCATGATTAAGTCTCTTTGCAGCTCAGTTGCTTTGACCCATAAAACAAAGACCATCCCTCAGTTCCCTGGCCTCTCAAGTGTGTGAGAATAAACAAGTGAGCACTGGATGGGCTAGAGCTATTGTGGGCTGAAAAGATTTTCCTAGTTTGTTCCGGCTGCTGTAACAAAATACCACAAACTGGGTGGCTTACAAACAACAGAAATTTATTTTCCAGTTCTGGAGCTGGGACATCCAAGATCAAGGCAGCAGCAGATTCAGTATCTGGTGAAACCCCTTTGTGGCTCATAGACAGTACATTCTTGCTGTGCCCTCACATGGTTGAAGAAACAAGAGGTCTCTCTCACGCCTCTATTGTAAGTGTACTAGTTGCATTCATGAGTGCTCTGCTCCCATGACCAATCACCCTGGTTATGTCCCCCTAATCCCGTCATCACCTTGGGGAGTTAGGATTTCAACATATGAAGTTGTGGTGGACACAAATGTTCAGAACATAGCAGATATGATAGAAGAGTGGGGTACTTTATTAATTGTGTTGCATTCATGAAGCACTCACTGTGTGCCAGTGATCACTGCAAGGGCTTGACATGTATTCATTTATTCATTTTTTTGTATTCATTTTTCTAACCTTACAGGTAATATTCTTATTCCCAATTTAGAGGTGAGTAAAGCAAGGAACATGGTGTGAGACAAAACTAGTATTTAAACTCAAGCATTCTGATTCCTGGGATGAACCATTATAGCTGTTCAGAAATGGAATGGGCTCTCTTTTAGGACAGTGCTCCTGTCTTCTTTCCGGGTGGCCGCCAGCAAGTATGGAGAGAGGGGCTATAACTTCAAGGTCTTAGAATTCGCGGAATGCAGTTACTCCACATTTGTCCCAAATCTCAGAATTTGTGTCGTGTCTCCAAACCAGATAAACGGAAAGTACTAAAAGCATTGTTGCTTCTGCTCTGAAATTGTTATAGGATTATTTCTATTGCATCCAAGTCTTAAACACCGAATGGCTGGGGGTGGGGTCTTTCAACAAATAATGTAAGTCCTGAGCGTGGCTGAGTAACACACAGCCCTGTCATCAGGGAGCTAGACTAGTGAGATATGTCCATGTACAGTGTTGGGCCCCAGACTAGATAGAGATCTCTATGGCTCTGGGCAAGCATGGAGCCACTCAGGAGACTTCCTGAAGAAGCTGACACCTGAATTTAGTGCTAAAGGATGGATGGGAAAAGCGTTCCAAAAAGAGGAGAGTGTGTGAGGGAAAGCACAGATGTGTGAAACATTGCTTCTGCAGGGAACTCCATACACTCTGATATTGCCAGAGTGTTAGCAAATCACTAATACAAAAATAAATGAAGCAGGCCAGGGGCAGTGACTCATGCTTGTAATCCCAGCACTTTGGAAGACCAAGGCAGGCGGATCACTTGAGGTCGGGAGTTCGAGACCAGCCTGGCCAACATGGTGAAACACCGTCTCCACTAAAAATACAAAAATTAGCTGGGCATGGTGGCTCATGCTTGTAATCCCAGCTACTAGGGAGGCTGAGGCAGGAGAATCACCTGAACCCAGGAGGTGGAGGTTGCAGTGAACCAAGATCTTGCCACTGCACTCTGTCCTGGGCAATAGAGCAAGACTCCGTCTCAATAAATAAATAAATAAATAAATAAAGCATTAAACTGAGATATCTTAAAATCCCATTTCCTAACCATTCTCTCACTACAGTGAGTACTCAAGAGAAAAGAAAGGAAAAGAATCTTTTGCTAAATTAGAATTTATTGGATAAAATACCCTTTATTTCATGTCGAAATCTCTGATAATTGTGAAGTGGGCAGATACTGTAGTGTAACACCAAATTGATAATTATGTTTATAAAAAATTATGAACTAATGAACTAGCATAAATCAATAAAGAAGAAAACATAATTGGATTTCTAGTAATAGAACATTAATTAAGTCAAGACAAGGCCTATCTGTTGCACATAGTAGAGGGCTTGAGGAACTTTTGCTGAATATGAATGTTGATTAAGAGTTCCTTAGAGATAAACAAAACCAATAACCCCATCTATGACTCAAAGACTTAAATTAGAACCTGCCTCCAATAACTGCTGGAAAGAGCAAGGGCAGATTAAGATTTATAAGTACACTTCACTTTCATTACAAATAGAAACATTTTCTTTTTAATAAGGCATAAAACAGTTTATCTTCTTCAGGGTAAGTTGATCCTTTTTCATTAGTTTTATTAAAGTACCAAAATCTCATGAAACTAATTGTAATTTATGTTAACATTTAAAAATCATGGTTAAATTTAGCATTTTGAAAAAGATGACTAATGCCCTGATTTAACTTAAATGTAACCATCAAAAATAGAAGCATGTAGCATATCTGTTAAGTATGTCAGCCCACGCCTACCAAATAGCTCTTGGGTTTTCCTCCTTAATAAGCACTTGATGATTGATCAATAATCAGTTTGGGAGCTAATTAAAGTCACTAGAGTAATAGATATCCCCGTGTAAGGTTCATCAATTTAACAGTGTGCTAGACAGACTGTAGGGGCATTGTTCATTTCTAGATAATTTCTGTACAGCAAAGCAGATGAGTTATGGCCTCAGAGCCCATGGAGAATTCCAGGAGGAATCTTATATCCCTGGCATAGCACAGTGGACTCCTTGCTGTCTCAAGTCAACAGAACCAGAAGGAGATAATTAATATAATTTGTTGTTACACTGGCTTTTTCTTTTGGTTAAAATTTATCTGCCAGTTGGGCACAGTGGCTCACTGTGATCCCAGCACTTGGGGAGGCCAAGGTGGGTGGATCACTTGAGGTCAGGAGTCCAAGACCAGCCTGGTCAACATGGTGAAATCCTGTCTCTACTAAAAATACAAAAATTAGCCAGGTGTGGTGGCAACGCCTGTAATCCCAACTACTTGGGAGGTTGAGTCAGGAGAATCACTTGAGCCTGGGAGGAGGAGGTTGCAGTGAGCCGAGATCACACCACTGCACTCCAGCCTGAGCAACAGAGCAAGACTCTGTCTCAAAAAAAAAAAAAAAATTTATCTGCTATCTACCCTGACACTGAGAAGTATGTTATATATGTTTCCCCAAATAATAAATTATTTTAATTATTGTGAGATTAATATTTGAAATCATGAATTCAATATCAATAGAATTTTAGAGTTAGAAAAGGCCTGAGAGGGCACATAAACCAACCACCTCCTTTGTAGGAGTTAGATAAATCTTGCCCTAGAGTCACACAGTCTCTGCATGGCAGACTGAGGGCTCCAACAGAAAATAAAAACTGGAATAACAGTATGGACACTGTTTTCATATACTACTCCTAAATGTCATCCTACACTATTTCCTCTGAGCTTCATCAGATATTCTCCTTTTAAAGGATATATTAAAATTCTCTTGAAAGGAAGCCTTCTGCACCCAGAAGTTATGCGATCAATTTTTCCTTCTATGATCACGCCTCTACTTTGTACTTTGTCTTTCATCCCACGCTTTTCAAAGTACCTGAGGTATAAAGTTAGATTTGATTGTCTCCCTAATTTTGATCCTGTAGAGAGACCTCATGTTGTCATGTTGTTATCTCTAATAGATGAGGCTTATGCTGAGGATCAGAAAGGCTGAGGTTACAGAGTTATTTTGCAGCAAAGCCAGAACCAAAATCCAGGTTTGTTGTTCATAGACCTCTCCATTAAAAATGCTACTCTGTAAATTTACTAGGGGCAAAATCTCAATATGCTATGGTGTTGCAGGACTTTTCCTTAGTTCAGCTAAAGACATGGTTCTTTGTCCCATGGCCATGAAAATTTAGACTCACAGACAATTTGAATGGTAAGACAGGGTGTTATTTGGTGAAAAGGAAGAAAGGGGGAAAACAGGAACTCTGCATAAGCCAGTGTCCCATGCTCCAGTGCTTTCCCCACTGGAATATTGAATCGCAGGTTCTATACAGGAAGAGGAGGGACCAAATCCTTCCCACTGCAAAGGGCCTAAACTTCCCGAGGCTCCACCCCGTGAGCAGGCCGGTTGGCGTTTCTCCAGTGACCCCCTCCCATCTGGCTGTGTCAATGGCAGTATGAGATACTTCCATTTTTTTACAAATAGTTAAAAATTCTGCTTCATCAGTCAGATCTCCAGACTAAGAGAGATCCTGAGTTTGCCCCACCATCGGATTGCTTTGTGGGTCAGAAGAGAACTGGTTTATCCAGCAGCCAGGCATGGAGCAGGCCTGGGCCAGCACAGAGTGACCCAGGGCAGTGCCCTGACCAGAGCCACGGACCTAGCTCTACACATTCGTCACCCACTCCTGCCCCCGACAACCCACCACAAGCCCTCACAGTCACTTTTGAAATTCTGGATGATGTGATTTCCTATTACAAACAAGTGACATGAACTTTCAAAGCAAAAAAAAAAAAAAAATTCTGCCTCATGTTTCTTCACTTATTATTGATCTTGAGCACATTTCACACATTTCTTTAGCCTGTGAATTTTCTGCTGCATTAATTGACCCATCTGAATGTATGAGTATTAGTGCTTTTACTTTTTAGCAATGTACATATTTTCATATAATAAATATTCATGTAATTTTGGCGTCAGACATTTTATCTACATTACTTTTTTAGTCATTTTTTATCATTATACAAAGTATGCATAGAGGGAAACATCACATTGTACTCCATAAATATGTACAATTTTTATGTGTCAATTACAAATAAAAATATTTTTAAGTCCCCAAAAAAGAAAAAAAATGTTGCTCTGTATGATTACTCCAGAAACAAAAGTGTTAACACTACACTGAACAGAAGCTGATTATTTCTGTGATTTTTCTTAGCCTTATTTCCTCCCTTTGCATATGTGGTCTCTATTTTTCCCTTTGTTTTGCTTAGTCTCTGTATCTCGTTTGCCCTGTCGCTTGGTTACTTGGCAGTCCCTAGCCAGCAGGGTGCAGAGTCGCAGACAGTGCCTTTTGTTCAAAGCATTTGTTTGGATTATAAATATAATTTGATGATAAATTCAGTCTGTTATGCTGATTTCATTTCAATGGAGTCACAATGTATCTCAAGTTTCCTTTGATAAACTTGCAATAAAGACCATATCTCATGCTATTTAATTGTTCACCTTGGTCTATTTGCTCATTCTAAAGAGTTTTGTGGCCAAGTGCAGTGGCTCACGCCTGTAATCCCAGCACTTTGACAGGCTGTCGGGGGGTGGATCACCTGACGTCAGGAGTTCAAGACCAGGCTGGTCAATATGGTGAAACCCCATCTCTAATTAGCCCAGCGTAGTGGAGAGTGCCTGTTATCCCAGCTACTCTGGAGGCTGAGGCAGGGGAATCGCTTGAACCCAAAAGGCAGAGGTTGCAGTAGACTGAGCTGGTGCCTTTACACTCCAGCCTGGGTTACAGAGCAAGACTGCATCTCAAAATAAATAAATAAATAAATAAATAAATAAATAAATAAATAAGACTAGGTGCGATGGCTCATACCTGTAATCCTAGCACTTTGGGAGGCCAAGGCAGGTGGATCACGAGGTCAGGAGTTCGACAACAGCCTGACCAAGATGGTAAAACCCCATCTCTACTAAAAATACAAGAATTAGCCAGTCACAGTGGCAGGCGCCAGTAATCCCAGCTACTTGGGAGGCTGAGGCAGGAGAATTACTTGAACCTGGTGTGGGGAGGTGGCGGAAGTTGCAATGAGTCAAGATCACGCTACTGCATTCCAGCCTGGTGACAGAGTGAGACTCTGTCTCAATCAATCAATCAATAGAGCTTTGCTAAAATTTTTAACATATGTACTGATATGGTTTGGCTCTGTGTCCCCACCCAAATCTCATGTTGAATTGTAATACTCAGTGTTGGAGGTGGGACCTGGTGGGAGGTGATTGGATCATGGGGGTGGTGCTGTCTCATGATAGAGTTCTCACAAGATCTGGTTGTTTAAAAGTGTATAGCACCTCCCACGTTGCCCTATTCCTCCTTCTCTGGACACATAAGACATGCCGGCTTCCCCTTCACCTTCCACCATGATTGTAGGTTTCCTGAGGCCTCCCCAGCCATGCTTCCTATGCAGCCTGTAGAACTATGAGTCAATTAATCCCTTTTTCTTTATAAATTACCCAGTCTCAGGTGGTTCTCTATAGCAATGCAAGAGCAGAGTAATATATAAATGGAAATATTGCTGATTTTCTTCCTTTTACCTCTATTAGAAACAACAATCCTTCCAATCATGGGAAAATTATTACCTGTTATTAAAATGAATTATTTAATGGCATTCTTTTCAAATATCAATAGCTGACATTTACTGTGCACTTATATGTCAGCCTCTTTCTTCTGTGCTCTTCGTATGTGTTAACACATTTTATCCTCCCCACCACCTTCGGCAGTGAGTAATATTGTAATTCTGATTTTATAGTAAGGAAATTGAAGCACAGAAAGGTTAGGTTATTTGCCAAAGACCTCACAGCAAGTAAGGGCAGAGGCAGGATTTGAACCCAGGCAGTCTGTCTCATGAGTCTGAGCTCTTAACCATGAGTATGCTACTTCTCAAAGTGAATTGTCCTGTAAATGCTACTTTGCAAGTATAATTGAAGTTTTGTAAACTTTGCTTTCACTGATTTATGAAGAGCCATATTAACCCAGGGAGAGAAGGTGGGTTTGTGAAAGTTTATCATTGTAACAGTCCTGGTGACCACTTGTGACCTCAGTGAGCAGCAACTCTTTCAGCCCTGATGCTGGGAACAAGAAAAAAATAAAAACTTTCTAGTGTCACTTGCAGGCCTTAAGTGGGAGGTGGGGATGGGATGGGAACTGACAAACAGAGACATCCATTGTAGGTATATGTTAAGGGATGGCTTCTCATGCCTTTACATCCTTTATGTAAATGAAATATATTATCCATTTTTTCTCTCCCTAATGGGCTTCTGGACTTAAATATAAGCTGATTACAAAGAAGCCTGGGAACTTTTCTCTACCTAATTCCCACTCAGCTTTCCCTGAAGTCCAGCAACTGCCCGTATCCCATCTCTGCATATATCCACTTCCTGTTTGTAGTGCAGTAAGAGTAGGCTGGAGTTTGTGTCATCCCTACTGGGGAGAGATTATGTCTTTCATCTCTAGTCTGAAGGCCTAGCACAATGCCTGGTATTCAGATACTCAGTAGCTGTTTAGTGGATGAATAAATAAAATCAGTATACATTGCACCCTGAAACCTGGACTAATGTCTGCCTGATTTTAGAGTAACTGTCACCATACATTGAAAAAGGCGCTAATTATAAGAGGTGTGTGTAGATAGGCCAAAAGCATTTCCAAAGTGTGAATTCAGGAGTGTTTTATAAACATGTAAGTGTCTTTGCAGTCGCCTCCAAGACCATCCTCACTGATAACATTATTTTAGTTTTTATGAGGTTTGGGCTAGCCCAGTTCTCAACATGAAATAGCAAAAAGGCATCTGCTGGTCTGCTTTTATTGTACCTCAGTTCTCTGCTGCTTTGGGAGACAGTGGCCTACACCTCTCTGCTTAGAGCCTGCCTATGAAGCTTGCACTGTTACTTCTACATCATACCTTAGACACTGTCAGGAATCATAACTACCCACCGTACTGTGTGCTTACATTCTGTCATTTCATCCCCATTTTACCTTGGAGGAACTGGAGCTCAGGGACATTAGGAAACTTGCCCACTTAAGAAATGGTGACACTGGAACTCAAATCCAGGTCTTCCTGGTTCCAGAGTCTGTGTTCATCAGCAGGTTTGGCCAGGTATACTAAAGAGCAAGAAGACTGGAGATTGCAGATGTAAAGATCATGGCACACAGTGTCCTGAGTGCTCTTTTTGAGGGAATTCCTGCCCCACCACCACTGTCTCCAGCCACCAGAGAGACAGCTTGCCCAAGGAGAGGCTATAATCTGGAGGGAGGTACTGTGGCTGTGTTAGGTTCCTGAGGTTCAGCTGAAGGTGGCTCTGGTGGCCCTGCTTTCCCGACGCACCTGAGAGTTTCCTGGGGAACAATGGGCTTGGGCTTCCAAGGCTGTGGTACTACCCCAGTGGTTTGGTTAGTCTGGCACTTGCAGAAATTCAGCTACAGTTAGAGTCCTCTTATGTATTGATTGTAGAAAATAGATCTTTATCTTAGGTAGTTGATAAGAAACCCAAAGAATATAGTTTCTCAGAAGAGCTTTTAGTGATTAATGGATTTAGTGAAGCAGCAGGCTATATAGAGTTAGGAAATATTGTCCCTAACATACTGTTTTTCATCTCCCTTCCCTGCTAAACCACCACATCATTTCTTTTCTGAGAGGCCATAAATTCCAACACTAACCATATTTCACAAATGACTTAGAACTATTTGTCATTCCATTAGTCCAATCCCAGGTATTTATTGCTAGTGCTATTTTGGAAGCCTGGAATAGAAAAGAACAATGCCAGGCACATTGTAGATGTTTAATAAATATTTGTTAAGTGAATAAATGGATGGGCAAGCTTACTATAAAATTGGTTCTTATCCTTCATTTGATTGTCACCTATTTTACTCATATTGTATATGAGACAGTTTTAAGAATCTGAAGGTACATAAACATGACTGGTACCCTTGCCATTGTTACAGGACAGTCCACAATCTGGGTGGTACACAGAGATCTGTGACATATAACTAAAGTGCTGTGTGCTGAAGAGTCTGAATGAAGAGCTGTCTTGAAAGACAATACTTGTCTTGGCAGTCCAAAGAATAAGATCCCTCTGGCTGAGAAGCCAGGGAATACTTAGCCATAGGTGAGATTTAAGCTTGCCATGGAGAATGGGTCAAATGTCAAAAGGAGGAGGCGCTGGGGGACGGCAGCTCAGGGACTTGCTTGGGAGAAGCTGCAGAGGTAAGAACGTATAAATTCTGGGGAGGGAGCCGTAAGTGACTGATTCAGAGTGGTACACAGATTGCTGCTTGGATGGGTGTTGGGACCAATCTGAGAGCACTGAACTCCATGGTAGAGGGAATCAAGTCAAGTTTAAGAAAAGGTCGAAGAGCATGGTAACAGGGAAAAGGCCCTGTAACTGTCATCATGGATTCTTTTTCTTATTGTCCATTCTCTCTTCCTCCATACTAAATGAAGTCACCCCAAGCCATCCCACATATCTCTACCACATTATTACTAAGACACTGCTTTGACCACACTGTCTGCAACACTGTGGATTCACCAACACCTATAGAATACATTATGCCCTTCTTAGTGGGGGGTTTCAAGACTCTCTGGCCCATGCCAACTTATCTAATCTTATCCTTCAGCTTGTTACCCAGCCATCTACTTTCCAAGTTCTTCTCTGGACCCCTTCTCTGCCATCTTGGTCTGGTCATGCCCACCTCACCTGTGCACTTTCCCGCATCCCCGCCTTATTAGAACTTCGCTTGTACCATCTTTCCAGCCTGGATGCCCTCTCTTCATCTGTGCCCATCAGAACATCAAAAGCCCATTTTTTAGTCTCCAAAATTTTAAACTTTTAGAAGATAGAAACCAAATATTTGTTTTTACACCCATCAGTGGGTTATGAGTGGTAAGCACCAAGTGCATGTTGAATACATAAATATCTTCATCCCTTCTTTTCCTCCATTCCTACATAGAACTAACAGTGACTGTATCCCTTAGATAAAGAGGCCTTTCAGTTGTACGACACTTTAGACTTTTCAAAGGTTATGGCATAGCAGTCCAAAACACCTCATCTGAAGCCAGGCTGTCTGGGTTCCCACCATTGCTCTACCAGCTGTGTGACCTGGGACAAGTTACGTAACCTCTCTATGCCTCAGTTTTGTCATCAGCATAAAGGGAAGAATAAAGGTACCTACCTCATAAGAGTTCCTAGAAGGATTAAATATGTTATTTGTAAAATGTTGAAAATACTATGTCTAGCACATAGTAAGCATTATATAATGCTTGCTAAAGTAAATTATACATATATATGTACATATCTATATGAGTGGTACTGTATGTATTGTGTACATAGATATTTATAGTAAATACTCAATAAAATTTAAATTTAAAAACACACACACATAGGGACACACAATTTGGCATCCATGATGACCTTGTAAAGTAATCAGAGGCATTAAATAATTTCCGCACACATAGTAATTATAGATCCATTCCTGGGATCCATGTCTTCTAACTTTTGAACCAGTAGTCAAAAAATAGAAACTATAGCATTAATCTATTGATCTTCTCCAACACATATAGTTTTCAGATATATAATGATTTCTTAACACAAAGTATTAAATTTGCTACAGGTATTTTTATTATTTTGACTTAAACTATATGAGTAGTGTCAGATACATAATATGGGTGTGTCAATAAGAAAAAAAAATTAACTTCTGTGCAAGTTATCATATAGGATATCCCAATCTCCTAAGGAAATTCATGATGTGGGTCATTTTCTACTTGACTGTTTTTTCAGCCATTGAGGAAAAATGGAGCAAGAAAGATAAATTAGGTGTATTGAACGGAGAATTATGCATGAAGTTTTAGTAGAGAAGAATTCAAACAGGAAAATATGCTGTGGGAGTACATTTACATGGCTATATGCCTGTCAGGTCATTTGGTATGCAAAGGCTTGTGTTTGCATTAAGCTGTTGGAAAAGCTGTTATTTTCTTTGCAGTATGTATTCAAAATGCACCTGTAAAAAATAAAAGCTTTCCTTTACTTCTCTGAAAAAGAAAGAGAACTGTCTGTTATTTTAAATACAAAATACATTTGACTTCTGTCAACAGCTTACATTTTAAATAATGCAGTTTGTACTCGCATTCATTATCTGCAATTAGAGTTCTCGAAAAGCTTTTAGCATTTATCTCCCCAACTTTTAAAATTCATTCATTGTTAACATTTTAGTGAATAGTGGAAACCCTAAATCAAATTGGAAAACTCAAAAAGGAAATTTGCTTTCCGGAAATTACCACTGAACTAGGTAGAGAATCCTCAGCTATTGTGCTGAACCACATTATGATGAGATACACTCTATTCTTTTCAGAGTTAGGTCAGACTCAAATGTTTTCCTTTTAACCCATGCTAGTCAATAAGGAACACCCTGCTGGCAGTCAGCGCAGTATCTTTTCTCTTATACTAAGGCTTAGTTTGTGCAAACTACCTGTTGATACTAGTCCTCAGTGTCCAAGTCAAGCAAGAGTCAGAAGTTCAGGTTTTTTCTTTGCGATAATATATTTAAAAGAAATATTTCTCAGATTCTCGGGGTGGCCAAGTGTGATGAGAGTCACATGTTCTCATTTCCTCCTTCCTATTAGCAAGAATACAGACAGCTGAGCAACTCGTGTGTGTGTGTGTGTGTGTGTGTGTGTGCGCGCGCGTGTGTGTGTGTGTACACCCTGTCATTTTAAGATGTAACTGGAACCAAGACCCAAATATAATAGTGTGTGGGTTTGCTTCGGGCAGGGAATAACAGAGCCAAGCCTAGAAAGAAATGCAAGGTGTGTGTAGATTCGTTGACCTTTTGCTGTTTGCCCAGCTGCGGGGTGACTCCCTTTTCATTTCCCAGCTGCTCAGCTGCTTCCTACTGCTATTTTATTTTTCTTTTAAACTGGAGTAGCCAACCAAGCTTCTCCCAGACAGGTTCAATAATTATTAAAAACAGACAACTTTCCAATTACACATGGCTCAGAAAAAGCTGCCAGTGCTTTATAGTTTAGCCCTAACTTTGTTTTGGCTCTGTAATGCCTTTGACCTGATTTACTAGCTTACATTTTTAAGGAAAGCCATCATCAGATTTTATGAAAATAAGTAAAGGTTCTTTGTTAACCCCGCGTTTTACTCTTCAAAATAGTCATCTAGAGAACATAAGTTGAACCATAAGAAAGTACTGATTTTCCACCTTTTTAATAACTTACAGAAGCAGCAATTTCAAATGGATCAACCTAAATAAATATATTTATTCCAGTGATGCTTCCGGTCTCAAACCATTTGAAAACTCATCTCTTGAAATGAGAAAAATCAAATTCATTACTTGAAAACATTGCATTATTCTCAGCTTCTTAAACCTTAGTTATAAAATTGGCTCTGAGTAAGTGTGGTTATTTGCATATGAAATGAAGTCTGTCTTCTGGGGATGAGAATTTGACATCATTTATAAGAAAGTACTGCCACAAATGCTTAGCACTGGGTGCCGAGTTCAGGTGTGCTCCTCGACACATCCTTTGCATTGGAGTCATCACACCTTACATGTGTTGTTTCTTTTAAGGAGTATAATTGTGCTCAAAATACACAGGTTTTCAAATTCACCCAAATGTCTGACATCCGAAAGCATATTGAAATTATATTGGAAAAATTATGATTTTCAGGTAAAATCTGTGATACTGAAATCTGTGACTGTTATTCTCCTGTACCTAAGAATACAGAGATTACATACAGATTTATAGATACTATTAGAAAAATAATGAATAGCTTGTTTGTTATTTGAGAAAATATTTATTAAGCACCTATATTGTCTGAAATACTTTCAGAAATACCACTATAGACCAGTTTGTTTTCATTAGCCGAGTTTAAAATTGGCAATATATTACTAAGTCTCAAAACTGTGCATATTCTCTAACCCTGCAATTCTATTTCTAAAAATTTGTCCTAAGAAATATGACACAATTTTGTACACAGACTTTTTTGTAACAATAATATAGCCAAAATGTGTAATAATTGAGGATTCATTCTGTAAGTTTTAACACATTATGAAATTTTTATATTCTATGTATTCCTAAATGTATTAAATTTCAATTACATATATCATTTCTAAGAGAAGAAGTTAGATACACATCAAAGGTTTTTAACACAACTTTGTAAAGCAAATAGTTGAAATATCCTCAAATTTTTAACAATGGGGAATTAAATTCTGGCACAGTCATATAGCACTGAAATTTATGTTTAGAAGAATATTTAATGATATAGGAAAATGTGCTGATATATAAGTGACAAAAGACATTGTAATCTAAAAATTATAAATATAGGATGGTCTCAGTTTTTTAAAGAGAGAAATCATATATGGCATTTTATTTAATTTATTTATTTATTTATTTTGTTTGTTTGAGGCAAGGTCTCCTGCTGTCACCCAGGCTGGAGTGCAGTGGCACAATCTCAGCTCACTGCCACCTCCATCTCCCGGACTCAAGCAATCCCCTCACCCCAGCGTCCCAAGTAGCTGGCTCTACAGGTGCACGCCACCAGGCCCAGCTAATTTTTTTATTTTTGTAGAGACAGGGTCCCGCTGTGTTGCTCGGGTGGGTCTCAAACTCTTAGTTAGGCTCAAGCAGTCCTCCCACCTTGGCCTCGCAAAATGTGCTGGGAGTACAAGTGTGAAGCCACCGTGCCCTGCCCTTAATTTTAACTGACATCCCCTCACTACAGTAGCCAGCCATATATGGCATTTTTAAAGGAAGAAATGTGTGTGTGTCTGTGTGTGTGTGTGTGTGTGTGTGTGTGTGTGTTTTCATAGAGAAAAGGCTGGAAGGCTTTATACTAAAATCTTGTCAGTGATTATCTTTGATTGCTTTTTATTTTCATTATTATTATTATTATTATTATTATTATTATTATTTGAGATGGAGTCTCACTTTGTCAACCAGGCTGGAGTATAGTGACACAATCTCAGCTCACTCCAACCTCCTCCTCCCAGGTTCAAGCGATTCTCCTGCCTCAGCCTCTCAAGTAGCTGGATTACAGGTGTGCCACCACAGTTGGCTAATGTTTTGTATTTTTAGTAGATACAGGATTTCACCATGTTGGCCAGGCTAGTCTCAAACTCTTGACCTCAAGTGATCTATCTGCCTCGGCCTCCCAAAGTGCCAGGATTACAGACATAAGCTAGTACGCCCGGCCTATTTTTTTGTTTGTTTGTTTTGTTTTTGTTTGTTTGTTTGTTTAAGAAAATAAATGTCTCCTACATTGAACAGAAAGTATTACTTTGTGGTCAGAAAAACAATGTTTTTTCAACTAAAACTATGTATGAACCTTAGTATTTCCATTTTTTACTTTGACAAATAGATTTTATGCAAGAAAATTCCTTTAATAAAGACTGTACGAATTTGGGTTTGGGTTGGGCTAAAATTGATCCATGAATAAATGGTTTATTCTGCAAATTAATAATGTAGAGGAGATTTTACAGAAATACTTTTAAGCTAAAGAGAACTTTTCAAGTACATTGAAAAGTATGCATAAGACTTCGTAAATCATTTTTTCATCAAATCCTGCCCCCTAAGTGCCTCTTCCTGGCAGATGAATTTGCATATTTCTGTGTGCTTTATGTAGAAGCAGTAGTCCATAATTCACTTATTTTACTGACAATTTGACTTTCCCCTCTGCCATTTGGAAGGTGGCATGTATATCGTATATGTCCTATAAATGGTTCCCATTCACTCTCTCAATTACAGACAGACATCTTGTAACGATTTGGGTCACTTTTCCACAGGTGATGAAAACATACCATATGTATCATGCAGAGAGCATCAGTGCAGAGAGCAAGCTGAAAGAGGCTGAAAAACAAGAGGAAAAGCAAATTGGAAGATCTGGTGATCCAGTCTTCCATATTCGACTAGAGGAGAGACATCAACGGCGAAGCTCTGTAAAGAAAATTGAAAAAATGAAAGAAAAGGTAAGTGAAAAGAGATAGCAGAACTCCTCTGCCTTCATTTGAGGAGACAATACTAAGAACACTGATGCAATAGCTGATATCCACACATTGTAAATTATTGTGAAATGACATGCATTTCCTCCCATGGGAATGAGAAATGTTTAAGAAATGTAAAAATCATGTAATAACAGCTGGACATCATTTAGTGGTGAATGCCAAGTATTCAATACACAGTGTGGAGAACTTGAATATTAACAAGGAGATTTCATTGCAAATGGGCCTGAAGCCCAAATACATTGTTATTATTCCCCATAGCTGGGTGATTTTAGTTTGCTATTTAAATCAGATTCAAAATGTACTTTTGGCAAAGGACTTTGAGGGTCATTTGTATATGTGGAATAAATTGTTAAGGTTAATAAAAATTCATGTATGTTTCTCTGTCTTGATTAAAAATGACTTTGCGTTCTTTCCCACTGCCTGGATCTTCTTCATTCCAGAGACAAGCAAAATATTCGGAAAATAAGCTAAAATCAATTAAGGCCCGGAACGAATATCTCCTAACACTTGAAGCCACCAATGCCTCAGTTTTCAAGTATTATATTCATGATCTTTCTGATTTAATTGATGTGAGTACTTGAAGTTTTTGTCTTTCCATATTAAAATGAAATTAACAATAACCATATTTCATTGATTGGAAAATACTATCATTTCTTAAGACTGTTATTTTACGTAATACTCAGAAAGAAAAAAAAATACTTTTATTTAAATTATCCATGATACGAAGACACTATCATCTGTAAGATGCATGTGAAAAAGTGTGCATCCTAAAACCAATGAAAAATAAATGGTTAGATTCTGTGAAGCTGTGAGAAGCCTGGTAAACTCAGCTAAAACAGGGCCCAGTCATTTGCAAGTTATGTAGTGGCGCAGCCCTAACTGCATTCATTATTTCAAAATGTATTTATTGGGCCCCCACTATTGTGAGACGCTGAAGCTCTCAGAAGCCATACGCAGCCCTTACCCTCTAGGATTTAAAGTGAAGAAGACAGACTTAAGAAATGACTACATGGATGATTACTTTATTACAGTTGTGATTATTACTGGGATGCAAAATAGAGTGCACATAAATGACATTTAAAGATGTATCTAAGTCTCTGTACATTCTCTCGTAGGATATGATATAAAAAAGCAGTAATTAGGTTTATTTAGAGCTCTCCAAATACATATTCATTGTACGTATGCAGTGTTTACTGCCGTTATTCCCCAACTTTAACCCTCCACATTATTCATTCATCCTTTCATTCAGAAAACATGTACTGAGTAGTCCAGTCATTGTGCTAACACTATAGGAGGCTGCAAAGATGAAACACAAAAATCCCATGTCTAAAAATGCCACTACCTGCAAATAAAAGATAACAAGTGATTAAGTGCCATAAAAATGGCACAGATAAAGTCATAGAGGTTCAGAGGGTTACCTGTTGGAATTTTATTCATATACTGCTTTGTATTAATTGGATTCAACAGTTTTATTGTAAAATATTTTATTTTACAATAAAATAATTAGCCATCATAATTTAAACATACAGTAGGTTAAAACAGCTTCATTTTTCTGGTGAATTTAAGTTCCATGTATTTAGCTGTGCCAAACCATTTAGCCACAGTTTGGGATTTCTATAAAAGAATTGTTGAGGGAAGGAATTATTTTTTTAGCTTATTAACACTCTGATGTGCCTCTTTTTTTTTTTTTTGAGACAGAGTCTCACTCTGTCACCTGGGCTTTAGTGCAGTGGCACTATCTCAGCTTGCTTCAACCTCTGCCTCCTGGGTTCAAGCGATTCTTTTGCCTCAACTTCCTGAGTAGCTGGGACTACAGGTGTGTGCTACCACACTGGCTAATTTTTGTATTTTTAGTAGAGATGGGCCTTTGCCGTGTTGTCCAGGCCATTGTTGAACTCCTAAACTCAAGTGATCCACCTGCCTCAGCCTCCATTAGAGCTGGGATTACAGGCCTGAGCCACTGTGCCTGGCCAGCCACCTCACCCAGCCTCTGATGTGAATGTTTTTCTTTTTGTCTCAAAACAATGTTATCCTATAATATCATAATTTGTTTATATAGAACCATGTAGTAATAAATAAAACCAGGGAAAATTTTCTCTTTTCACTTATTACAAAATATTTCATTCAAGTAATCACTTGATTATTTTAAATGCAGAAACTTTTTGTGTTGCTTTAAATACTTACATCTTCCAGCACCCTGATGAAACAAAAGGAGCTTTTTCTGTTACACTCCTCCTAGATTTCCTAAATAAAAGATTTTACTTCGTTTCCTGAGTAAAAATAAAGAATTTTATGACCCCAGTTTTCAAACTTAAATCTGTCAGGTTTCTCCAAGGTATAGGGAATATAAAAGAACTAATCCTATGTTACTTCTTTCTTGCTTTTTTGTTTAGGGTTCATTTTGGTAGTGATTGGAGTACTTAGCCAAATCCAAACCAATTTTTTTTTTTTTTTTTTTTTTTTTGAGACAGAGTCTTGCTCTGTCACCTACGCTGGAGTACAGTGGCACGATCTCGGCTCACTGCCACCTCCACCTCCCAGGTTCAAGCAATTCTCCTGCCTCAGCCCCTTGAGTAGCTGGAATTACAGGTGCTCACCACCACACCCGGCTAATTTTTGTATTTTTAGTAGAGATGGGGATTCACCATGTTGGTCAGACTGGTCTCGAACTCCTGACCTCGTGATCCACCTGCCTTGGCCTCCCAAAGTGCTGGGATTACAGTCGTGAGCCACCGGGCCCAGCCAATCCAAACCAATTTTAATGCCAGAAAAACTCCCCATGTATCGAAAAGTGTTTCTTTAATACCTACAAGGTACTAAGCACCATTCCTGACAATGGGAATCCAGCAGTGAATAAAACCGAAGGCTTCACCTTTATTGACTTTATGTATGAATTGGGAGACAAACTATAAATGAATTTATATACATAAAAGTACATGTATGTACACATACATATAAAATAAGTTATGACAGTGCCATACAGAAAAATGAAACAGAGCTATGGAGGTGCTTTTGATGGAGTGTCCAGGAAAAGCCTGATACTTGAGCAGAGGAGTGAGGTGCAATACCTTGCAGCTATCTGGGGAAGGAATGCCTCACACAAAAGGACTGGCATATCTAAGGGTACAGAAGCAGAGGTGTGTCTTCCCATCTGAAGATGCTCATGGAATAGCAAAGGAGGCCAGAATGGCTGCAGCTGAGCGAGTGAGGAGGAAGGTGCTAGGAGATGAGATTGGCAGAAGTCCTATCACTTAGCATCTTTTGGGTAGGGAAGGGGTTTGAATTTTGTTCTATATGTGATGGGGAGCCATTGAAGGGTTTTTTGAGCAGGGAAGTGACATCACCTGGGTTACATTTTAAAGATTCACTCTGGCAGCAGAGTGAGAAATAGACTAAAGGAGTCAGGAGGACACCAGTGAAAACAGGGAGCTATAGCAAGAGTCTTTGCAGTTGCCCAGGCTAAAGATGATGCTGGCTTGGACTGGTGTGCTGGTGATAGACCTATGCAAGTGGTTGGATCAAAATAGATTGAAGACAGAGCTCTAGGAATTTGCTGCCATGTGTGAAAAAGGATAGAAATGACTGCTAGGTTGAGGGCCTGAAAAATGACTCCTAGGTTACTGATAATGCCATCTACTGAGATGGGGGCCCCAGGGGAGAAGCAGGCTGAAGTGGGAGCAGTAGTCCTGCTATGTCTGTGAAAACTGAGGTACCTATCAGACATCTGTGTGGAGATGTAAAGGAGCATCCTCAATATTTTTGGGATACATCAGACTGGAATCACATGTCAGGATTATGAGAGTCATCACCATCATTGTCATAGATGTTTATTGAATGCCTGCTATGTAACAGGCAGCATAATATCTAATCATCACAACACTCTGAGGTAAACAGTGTTTTCTCCATTTTATAGATTGAAAAAACAAAACAAAACTGAGATTTAGCTAGGCTAGATAACTTGCCTAAGGTTATGCAGCCAATCAGAGGTAGGCTTCAAACTCATACATTTTTAACCTCCAGATCTAATTGACTCTGACCTAAATAAGTAACTGTTAAATATCCCAAGTGATATTCCATTTTTTAAAAAGCTGGACTTTTGAAAGATCAGTCTTAAATTTAAAACGTGAACAGTTCTCAAATAATATAATGTAAGAAATTGGAAATAAATGATATGAACTTGGTTTGTTGTATATTCAACTGAAATTGAGTACTCTGTTAGTGAAAGTAATTTTTATGTTCCTCGACTCACTTTTAAGGCAATTAGAGTGTGAATATGTATATTCTAAAATGGTTGCTTATTTTGTAGGAATCCAATTTGCATATATAGTGGTGATCCTAACAACCATTAAGCTTGACCCTTCCTGGTGAAAAAGAAACAGATTGATTATTATGCAGAGGTATCTAGAATTCTTCATGCGTTGTGAGTTTATTTAGCAAAATACATCTTATACTGAGCTATCTAATAATAATGAGAACAGCTGTAATGCCTCTGGTGAGAAAAAGTCAAGACAACATTTTTAATGCACAGCATTTTGTCTGTGAAATGACATGAAAGGCAGTAAATGTATCTTGATAAATTCAAAGCATTATAAAGAGTCAAAGAATTGAAGTTGAGATCTTTTTATGTAAACCCCCAGTTTCCCTTTAGCTTCCACTCATGCCAGTATCTGTCTTTTTTTAACAAATTTTCTGTGATGAACCATTATGAATGGATCTATTGATACCACAGAAAAGTCACACATTTTCCCTAGAAACTATTATTACAGAAGCAGTACATGTGTATTGTAAAAAAACAGAAAATACTACAAGCAAATATAAAATGATCACTTCTTAATTTTAATTTTTAATTTTTATGGTAATAATCACATCAGGGTTAATGGGGTATTCATCACCTCAAGTATTTATCATTTCTTTTTGTTACAAACATTCCAATTATATTCTTTTAGTTATTTTTAATTGTACAACAAATTACTGTGTAGTAATTACTGTGTAGTAATTTATTGTACACTTAAATGTAGTCACACTATTGTGCTGAAAAATACTAGCTGTTATGCTCTTATTCATTCTAACTATATTTTTGTACTTATTAACTATCCCCACTTCCCAATCACCTCTACCATCATCTCTCTATCTCCGTAAGTTTAATTGTTTTAATTTTTAGCTCTCACAAATGGGTGAGAACATGTGAAGTTTGTCTTTCTGTGCCTGGCTTATTTTAATTAATACTTAATGTATTGTCCTCCAGTTCTGTGCATGTTGTTGCAAATGACAGAATCTCGTTCTTTTTCATGGCTGAATAGAACTCCGCTGTGTATATGTACCACATTTTCATTATCCATTCGTCTATTGATGGGCTCTTCAGTTGCTTCCAAATCTTGAGTATTGTGAATAGTGCTGCAGTAAACATGGGAATGCAGATATCTCTTTGATGTAATGATTTTCTTTATTTTGGGTGTATACCTAGCAGTAGGATTGCTAGATCATATGATAACTCTATTTTTAGTTTTTTGAGGTATTCCCATACTGTTCTCCACAGTGGCTGTACTAATTTACATTCCCACCAACAGTGTACACGAGTTCCCTTTTCTCCACATCCTTACCAGCATTAGTTCTTTCCTGCCTTTTGGATAAAAACCATTTTAACTGGGGTGAGATGATCTCTCATTGTAGTTTCGATTTGCATCTCTCTGATGATCAGTGATGTTGAGTACCTTTTCATATACCTGTTTGCCATTTGTATGTCATCTTTCGAGATATCTCTATTTAGATCTTTTGCCTATTCTAAATTCAAATTTTATATTTTTTCCTGTTGAGTTGCTTGAGCTCCTTATATGCTCTGGTTATTTATCTCTTGTCAGATTGATAGCTTGCAAATATTTTCTCCCATTCTGTGGATTCTCTCTTCGTTTTGTTGATTGTTTCTTTTGCTGCACAGAAGCTTTTTAACTTGATATGATTCCATTTGTTCATTTTTGCATTGTTTGCTTCTGCCTCTAGGGTGTTACTCAAGAAGTCTTTGCCCAGACCAATTTCCTGGAGAGTTTCTACAACGTTTTCTTGTAGTAGTTTCGTAGTTTGAAGTCTTAGTTTTAAGTCTTTAATCCATTTTGATTTGATTTCTGTGTATGGTGAGAGATAGAGGTCTAGTTTCATTCTTCTGCATATGGGTACCCAACTTTCCCAGAACATTTATTGAAGAAGTGTAAGTTTGTGTTAGCCCATTATCACACTGCTATAAAGAACTGCCCAAGACTGGGAAATTTATGAAGGAAAGGGGTTTAATTGACTCACAGTTCCACATGGCTGGGGAAGCCTCATGAAACTTACAAACATGGTGGAAGGGGAGGCAAACACGTCTTTCTTCACATGGCAGCATGAAAGAGATGTGCCACGCAAGGAAAAGCCCCTTATAAAACCATCAGATCTTGTGAGAACTCATTCAGTATCACAAGAATAGTATGAGAGTAATTGTCCCCATAATTCAATTACCTCCCACCGGGTCCTTCACATGACATGTGGGGATTATGGGAACTACAGTTCAAGATGAGATTTGGGTGGGGACACAGCCAAACCATATCAATGATCCTGGCACTTTTGTTGAAAATGAGTTCGCTGTAGATGTATGAATTTATTTCTGAGTTCTCTCTTCTGTTCCACTGGTCTGTGTTTATGCCAGTACAGTTTTGGTTACTATAGCTTTTGTTACTATAGCTGTTTTGGTTACTATAGCTTTGTAATATAATTGAAATTAGGTAGTGTGATTCCTCAAGTGTTTTTCTTTTTGCTCAGGATGGCTTTGGCTACTGTAGGTTTTTTGTGGTTCAATATAAACTTCAGGATTATTTATTCTGTTTCTGTGAAGAGTATTACTGGTATTTTCATGGAGATTGCATTGAATCTATAGACCACTTTGGGGAGTCTGGACATTTTAACAGTACTGATTCTCCCAATCCATGAACATGGAGTATCTTTCCATTTTTTTGTATTTTCAATTTCTTGCATCAGTGTTTTATAGTTTTTATTATAGAGATCTTTCACTTCTTTGGTTAAGTTTATTCCTAGGTATCTTCTTATATTTGTAGCTCTTATAAATGGGATTACTTTCTTGATTTCTTTTTCAGATTGTGTGCTGTTGGCATATAGAAATGTTGATTTTGTATCCTGTAACTTTACTGAATTTGTTTATCAGTTCTAATAGTTTTTTTAGTGGCATCTTTAGCTTTTTCCAAATATTTAGATCATATCACCTATAAACAAGGATAATTTGACTTTTTCTTTCCCAATTTGTATGTTATTTCTTTCTCATCTCTGATTCCACTATCTAGGACTTCCAGTGATCACATTCTTACCACCTAAGGTCATCATTGTTAAAGCTAGACTTTCTCTATGTCTATATACACACATTTTTAAACCAGAAGGACAGTATGAAATAATATTTTACATAGAGCATTCTAACCTACTTTTTAAAATCATTAATCTTTATCCTTCCATCTCAGTAGATTTTTGTCTCATCTAATACATACCACATTTCCATTTGTGACCCCAAGGAATGTTTCACAGCTGATGTGTCTAGGCAAGACCTGATTTAGGATTACAAACTATGTCTGGATGATATGTCCCTTAAGTTTTTTTTAATCCAGCAAAGTTCTTTTATTTAGTCATTCATTCATTTATTTATTTATTTATTTAGAGATGGAGTCTTGCTCTGTTGCCCAGGCTGGAGTGCAGTGGTGCAATCTCGGCTCACTGCAACCTCCACCTCCCAGGTTGAAGCAGTTCTTCTGCCTCATCCTCCCAAGTAGCTGGGATTACAGGTGCGGACCACCACGCCTGGCTAATTGTTTTGTATTTTTAGTAGAGACGGGGTTTCACCATGTTGGCCAGGCTGGTTTCAAACTCCTGACCTCAAGTGATCTGCCTGCCTCGGCCTCCCAAAATGCTGGGATTGCAGACGTGAGCCACCATGCCCAGCCTAATCCAACAAAATTCTTTGTTGAAGAGACACGGACAGGTGTTCCTCAGAATGCCCTAGCTTCTGGATTTGTATATTACCTCCTTATGTCATTTATCCTGTTTCTTTATCCTCTATATTCTTGCAAGTTGAACTTTAGATAAAGGCCTGATGAGTTCAAGTTAAGCACTTTGCAATAGAATACATCATTAAGTGTGTTGCCACATCTTATTTAGGCATACCACAACATCTATTTAACCCATCAACAGTGATGCTAAAATTGCTGTCTTTGGGCGATGTGACTTCGATTTCCTACATTTTATAGTTAAGTCTTCCCTCCTTACAACAGACTATGGATATTTTAAAACCTCTCAAATTTGGATTTTATTACATTGGAAATCTACTAATTTGGAACTCAGCAACATCTGAGCTATAATTTACTTTGTTCAGCAAAACTCTTTCTTGTAGTAAAAATTAATGATGTAAATTAAAGGGGAATAACAATTTTTAAAATGTTTTTAAGCACTTCAGACTAATCAGTTTACATATATATCATTGACACTGTATTTAATGGAATCTTCTTTTGTTAACTACTACAGCTAAAACTTTTAATAATTCAACACTTTAATAGACAAGTTTGTCTTTTCTGTATATTTAGAGGTGATCTGATGGTTTTAAAAATATTTAATAATTTCCAATTTTTATCTATTTGAGAAACCTTTACCTATCAATATTAGTTTGAATTACTAAAGTGCATTCTCTGTTTCTCTGTCTGTCTCTCTCTCTTTTTCTCTGTATCTCTCTGAGAAATTGCTGCCAATGTAGAGAATCTCTAATGATTTATAAATAATGGCTTTTGGAGGTCTACTGAAATTTATTTTTAGTAAATCTTACATACTTAATTGTGCCTTGTTAGGATCAATGAATGAACATTATGATGAGTTCCATCACTGAACATGACTCCTTCATAAACTTAGTAGGTAAAAATTAATTTCTTGATCAAGTCCAAGTTGAAAATATTAGATATCAGAACTCTATTATTGATATTGATGGTAATTCAATGAAGAAAATGGCTCAATTGTTAACCAAGTATCTATTATTTTATTTCAGCTGAAAATATTTGAATGTAGTATACCAAACAAGGATTGGACACTTCTGGGTACTCTAGATACTGAATTATGTCTCGGGAGAAGGGAAGGAATTGTGATTGGGCAGGGGGAACTTGGAGAACTTCTGAAATATCAGTAACATTAAAAGGAACATAAGCTGGCCACAGTGGCTCACACCTGTAATCTCAGCACTTTGGGAGGCTAAGGCAGGCAAATCACCTGAGGTCAGAAGTTGGAGACCAGCCTGACCAACATGGTGAAACCCTGTCTCTACTAAAAATACAAAAACATTAGCCAGGCATGATGGTGGGTGCCTGTAATCCCAGCTACTCGGGAGGCTGAGGCAGGAGAATCACTTGAACCTGAGAGGTGGATGTTGCAGTGAGCCAAGATCGCGCCATTTACTCCAGCCTGGGCAACAAGAAGAAAAGTCAGTCTCAAAAAAAACCCAAAAGGAACATATATGTTTTGCACTTTTCTATAAGTATGTCATATTTTAATATTTAAAAAATAAAAAGGATGGAATTACTAAAATGATAAATATGTGCCTTAAATATGTTTAATCTAAAGCTTACCAATATAGTTTTACCTGCCAATCTTTTAATAGTATGATTTATCTTTTTGTTCTTTGTTTTTACTATGCATTATAGACTTTTAATGATTTATCTGTTGTACAGAGTTCAGAGTAATCTTCCTTTACACAAATCACTTTTGTTGTATATTATTTATAATTTCTAGTTTTGAGGGTTTTTTCGTGAAGAAAAAATATTCTGGACATTTACAATGTTTTCACAATCTTGCACAGTTGTTACACCTTTGCCTCATCTAATAGCAATTTTGTTTACTCCTGAGTCTTTCCAATAATTTTTTAGACTTATTTTATCAGTTTATTTAATAGTTAATTAAATTATAGTTATAATAAATATAAATGGCACAAATATTGCACAGTCTGCCCTTGGGAGGCATACAGATGAATTGTTGGAGCAGAAATATAGAGGAGTATTAGAGAGCACCTACTGGCTGTGTGTGTCCACATTGCCATTGGCATTGATCACTATGCTTTAGAACAAGGGTGGATAAACTTTTTCTGTAAGGGGACAGAGGGTAAATATTTTAGGCTTTGTGAGCCCATATGGTTTGTGTCACAACTATTCAACTCTAGTGCAAAAGTAGCTATAAATAATAAGTAAGCAAATGGGCGTGGTTGTATCGCAGTCAGACTTTATTTACCTTACCAAGCTCTGGACTGGATTTGGCTCACAGGGTCTAGTTTGCCGATCCTGATTTATAAAATGAAGCAAGTGTTAGTTAACCTGGAGTATCACTTAAACAGAAGACTGTTGAGAGTGCTTCTCCTCTGTCTCTGAAGAAAGTCCTAGATAAATTTTAGTTTGTAAAATAACAATCTCCTAGTTTGGAATCAAGTGGGAGGTGGAACACAGTGTTAATTTCACAACAAATAAGGACTTTTATTATGTCATGCTAAAGAATAAATATGAATTGTAAGAATAAGTATATTGCAAATATTGGCCAAAGGAAGTTTAATTGGTTGGGAGAATAAAGGTATCATTGTAGAGGAAAATAGATTGTAGTTTTTGTAAATAACAGGTAAAATATCTGTGATAATTATTATCCCAATATTAAGTGCAAAAGAGCCTATAACTTATTATCCTGTAAGAATGAAAATATGTTACAAGCAGAAGAAAAATCATACTGGCAACAAATATTTGTAATTGAATGCTGAGAGTTCCAAAAGATTATGATTTGCTAAGAGAAAAGAATTAGAGTACAAGTCTTAATGCTAGGATTCTCTGATCTATAATCAGATTCAGCACGCTGAAAATATGGAATTCTTAAAGCAACTGGTTTTAGAATTGCAATAATGTAGCCTCTTCCAGTTCAGTTCCATACCTTCAGAATGTATTCAGAGAAACTCAGTCCTCAACAATAAAATTCTATTAGTGCTTTCTCCCAGAGCACCTGCCCAGTAATAATAAAGTATTTGTCATCCTTGCAGTACAGTTTCATGGTCTCCAATTTCTCCCTATAAACATTTGCAGGTTGGTTGAGAGCGTGAAAGATAAATCTTTGTTATTATTATTATGGAATATTGCCAAGGAATAATCCCCTACTCCAGCCAGTTTTCTTCATAGCGATTATCTGTCACATGTGTTTTATTGGCCATTTATGCAGAATAAGATTGAAATTAGATTGCATCATATATTTCATGCCATCCTTTTTTATCTTTTTTGAATAATCAGCTACGTTAAAGCTTTTAGCCTTTTTTGTGTCTTGGGACATGTGTTTAATTAAAAAGCAGCTTATTCACGGTTCAGAATTTTCTTAGTTTGACTTTTCCCCCATATAACAGTATTAAGATTTATCCATGAAAACCTGTCCCATTGTAGTACTGTATTCCCCATTAGACCTGAACTCCTGTTAGGAAGATTATGGCGAGATCATGTTAAATGGTTAGGATATTGTAGTGATCATGTAAACTGATTTAGGCATGGTTTATCCCTTTGTGATAGGGTATTTAAAAACTGAAATGAGTTGGATGACTGAAGTAGTTGGCTTTTAAAGTTCTTTTCAGTGGAAGTTCCAGGGGCATTTGCTTAAAGGAAGCTGCACCGATCTGGTTTCCTCCTGCAGTATGGGCTGTTCTTTCTCTTTTCTCATTCTCCAGTGCTCACTTATCCTTTTTGGCTGCACTTCTGAATATTGAGAGTCACCTGAGGCAGGATTTCTTGCTTCCACGGCTTAAGTACCATCTGACGGCTCCTAGATTTTTACCACCAACCTTGATCATCTTCCTGGGCTTCAGATTTGTACATCAACTCACTACTGAGCATCCCTAACCAGATGTCTAACAGGCATCTTGAACATGTAAAACACTCAAAACACAACTATTTATATCCATTTGCCCTACTGTCATCATCCTCCACACACATAACAACTTTCTTCTTAGTCATGTTTCACACCTCAGAAAATAATGCCACTTTCCGCTAAAAACCAGTTCTCTTGTTCCACACATATAAATTCATCAGCAAATCCTGTCATCTTTACCTCGTAAATGTCCCAAACCCTGCCGCTTCTCACTAGCTGTACTTGCAGTTTCCTAAATAAAGCCTCTTCATTCTTAGACTGCACTATTGCAGTAGCTTCCTAAGCTTCCACTCATATGTCCCAAAAATCCATTCTCTTCCCAAGCAGCCAGAATATTGAAAAACATCAATCACAGGAGTTTAAGACCAACCTGGCCAACAGAGCAAAACCCCGTCTCTAATAAAAATAAAAAAATTAGCTGGGCATGGTACTGGGTGCCTGTAATCCCAGCTAGTTGGGAGGCTGAGGCAGGGGAATCACTTGAATCCAGGAGGTGGAGGTTGCAGTGAGCTGAGATCATGCCATTGCACTCCAGCCTGGACAACATAATGAGACCTCACCTAAAAAAAAAAAAAAAAGAGAGAGAAACATAAATCAGATTTATCAATTCCTATTTCATATTCTCCAAAGACCTCCCATTGTCCTTAGAATAAAATCCAAACTATTCACCAAGACCCTATATGAACTGACGCCCACCTACATTTAGTGTCGTATCTTGCAACTTTTCCCTTAGTCACCATACATCAGGTACATTGGCCTTCTGTGTTCAGAACCACCAAACTTTTTCTCACCTGGGGCCTTTGCACTTTTTGTCTGGAACACTCTTCCAGAGCATTGCAGGACTGACTGCTTTTCATTTATGTTGCATTTCAACTGCCCTATATAAAAGGACAACACCCTTTCCCCTAACACTCTCCCTAATCCTTTGACCCTTTATCTTATCCATAACATTTACCATCTGGCCTGTATTTAATTGGGTTTGGTTTGCTCATTCTCTCTCCTTTCTCATTATTTGATTCAGGCTGGTTACAGAGATTTTAGCCTAGGAAAAATGAGTAGCAGCTCCTCTGAAGGAAATGATTGTCCATTGGTATATGGGTGGGAGATGTGTTAGGCAACAAGTGATTATTTGGTCTGCTCATTGACTCAGGCATATGCAACTCACTCCTTTTTGGTACTTTGTACCCATCCCTATCACACAGATGTGCCATTTTGATCTTTTCGTTGCTCAAGAGAAAACTCAAAACAACTTTTTCTAAATGCGTGGTTACACTTGTTAAAACAACAAGAAGAGTTAAATTGTCAGCTGGCTCTCTGTGGACCTTCAGGAACCCAGATATGAAAACTGGTGTGTAAAAGTGGCCTGTAGAAATTTAGACATCTGGTTCAGTCCTGCAAGATGCCTATCTCTCACCAAATGTGTTTGTGGTTTCTAGGGTGAAATTCTGTACAGTTAGGAAAATAGAGAAGGTCAAAGAGGTAGTTATGCAGAAGAAATCCACTTTCTTCATTTGACTACTGTGTAAAAGCTCTGAACTTTTCTATTTCTGGTCTGTTATAATTCACTGTGATTAGGTTGCACTATTTTGCAAGAAGCCTCAAAATAAGGAGTGGATAGAGTCTATACCCAATATCCATGGCTTTAGAATGACCACAGCCAGGCTTATTTCAACCCAGAGATAAGACCCAGGACATGAGATCACAGAAGGCTCTCAAACAGAGACCAGACTATAGAAATGAAGGTAGAATAATTCTGCAGAAGAGGTAGAACACTTCCTTCTTTTCCATTCTCATGACAACTGCTGAATTCTGCAGTCACATGGGAGCCTGGGGCTGCCCTCCAGTTACTCCAGGGCAACCCTGACAAACGACCTTGGCTGCTACTGTTCTTGAAACATGAATGTCAGACTTGTTTCCCATGCAGTTCCACTATGGTAACTCCCATTTTAGGAGCAAACTTCTACCCCACTAGGGCTCATATCATGGAGTTATGCCAAAAAATAGAAAGTATTCTTCCTGAACAGCTGTGATTCAGTTATACCTAACATTATACATTATACTCACCATGTTATTTCAGCCAACTCTTAGCATTTGTCACAGTCCTCCATACAGATGGTCCTCAACTTACAGTGGTTCAACTTACAGTTTTTCAGCTTTACAATTGATTTATCTGGACATAACTCCATTGCAAATAGAGGAGCATCTAGACTTACAATGGCTCAACTTGCAACTTTTCGACTTTACAATAAGTTTATTGGGGCATTAAATGCATTTTTAATTTACGACATTTTCCACTTAACAACAGGTTTATTGGGATGTAACCCATTGTAAATTGAGGTGCGTCTGTATTTGGATTTCATCTTCATTTTGATACCATTTGCAACCCTGTTGCCTAAGAAAATTAGCCTATTGTGATGATTTAGACTAATGTCTACTGGAATCTGTCTTGACAGGTTTTCAGATATTTTAAAAATGTACATATGCCCTTCTGTTTCCAACAGCCTTTTCTTCCCTAATTTTAATCCATAATTTTATGTATCCATTCAGAATTTTTCATCCATCAGAACAACATTGCTTTGTTTTCATGAAATCTTGTATTGGTTTCTTATGTATTTTCATCACTAAATGCACTTGGGCTATAACTCAGCTCTTTGTGCAGAGGCTGGCTTTTCATATTGTCATTAATAATTCATGAGCTCTATAGAATTACTTTAAACCTTTTAAACCAAGTATCTTGAATCTTAACAGATCCCGTGTCATTTCAGCTTCTAGTTTAGAAAAAAAAAACAAAAAAAGATTCAGTGACTAGCCTTGCTGTCTCAGGAGACCTTGAATAAGAATTTTCTTTTTTCTGTATTTTGTTTCTAGTTCAAGATGCCTGAAAATCCTAGAGTGTAGAAATGCTGCCTATCAGAAGTAACAAAACTAGGCCAATTAAGCGATCTTACAGACTGACAGGCATCATAGGGGTCAGAGAAGGAAATTTCCTATCAAAACTCTTCACGGAGGCCTCCTAAGGGTAGCACTGAAAGCTCAGAAGACCTGGGGAGGCTCCTAGATCAGTTACTAAGCTGCATGCACGCTCCTCCCAGCCTAGGAGGAAACCAGGATGAAATTATCTCTCGCTGCGCCCAGACCTGCAGAATCCAACTGACTGCACTGGGTGTGGAAACATGCACTGATGCTTTTGTAGTCTTCACATTTATTTCCCCAAAGAAGCTACACTTAAAATTTTGAGGCATGAGCTAAGTCTTGGAATAATGAAAATTTAGTGTGTATTTTTCAGAGCTCCAAGTCAATCTGGTGGTTGGGATTAGATTGCTTTCTTTTCTTTTTTTTTTTTTTTCTGTCTTTTCCTTCTCTCTTTCTCTTTTAAGTTGTTAAGAGATTTGGGGGTTTTTCTGAGAGGGGGAGGCTTTTCTCCTGATTTCATTCCTCTAGATTTCAATTTTTTAAGTCCCGTTGGAATCAATACTCATAAAATAGAACAGCTTGTCTCATCTGTTTCATTATAATCCAGTAGAATCTATCTTCTTTCAGAATAGTGAGATGTTTTTAAACACTGGTACATCTAAAAAAAAAGAGGTCATTTCCTTTACAAATCTGTGTTTTCATTAACACAAATTTCCTGTCTTTCTTGAAAGATAGAATAATTTTTCAGGCCCTCTGATATGTATAAAACCGCTACACAGAACCATTATAGATTTTGAAAAGCAGGAGGAATACAAGAGGACTTTGTTCATCTGGAACTAGAATTTCTAAATTAACCAAAATGAATCATTCTCTATATTTGAGTACAGCTGATTCCACTGGAAATGTATTAATGATGAGACTGATTGCTGCATTTCACAATTGTATTTTAGTTGCATTTGTAATTATGGTGTCACAGCTACTTTCTGATTTTTTTAAATCAAGTCGTCTTTAATCAAGTCCTTTTTTCTGCTTGGGAAAATAGCACCCCCAAAAGACATGGTTGCAAGCCCATTTACTTGATGATGGGAAAATAGCACCCCCAAAAGACATGGTTGCAAGCCCATTTACTTGATGATGGGAAAATAGCACCCCCAAAAGACATGGTTGCAAGCCCATTTACTTGATGATTGTTTTAGGGCATTGCTTCTCAGACTTTTAATGTGCATATGAATCACCTGTGGATCCTTTTTAACCTTCAGATTCCGAAATAGGTCGGGGTGGGACTCAGGACCCTACTTTTCTTTTCTTTTCCTTTCTTCCTTCCTTCCTTTCTTTCTTTCTCTTTCTTTCTTTCTTTCTTTTTTTTCTCTCTCTTTCCTTCCTTCCTTCCTTCCTTCTTTCCTTCCTCCCTCCCTCCCTTCCTTTTCTTTCTTTCTTTCTTTTTTGTTTCTTTCTTTTTTTTTTTTTTTTTTTTTGAGACGAGGTCCCACTCTGTTTCCCAGGCTACAGTGCAGTGGTACGATCTCAGCTTACTGCAGCCTCTACCTCCCAGGATCAAGTGATCCCCCAATCTCAACCTCCTGAGTAGCTAGGACCACAGCACCCACCCCCATACTCGGCTAATTTTTAAAATTTTTTGTAGAGACAGTGTCTGACTATGTTACCCAGGCTGGTCTTGAATCCCTGGGCTCAAGCAATCCTCCCACCTTGGCCCCTCAAAGTGCTGGGATTACAGGTGTGAGCCACCACGCCCAGCCAAGATCCAGCATTTCTAACAAGCCCCTGGTGCTGCCGTTGCTGCTGGTCCACAGACTAAATTTTAAATAGCAAGATTTTAGAATATCTTTACATAAAAATTTCAAATTTAATAATTCTGAAATAGGAGGGTAAAGATTAGAATTAAATAGGTTAGTTGTAAGAACCAACCTATTTAATTTAAATCCAAGGGTGGAATTAAATAGGTTCTAAAGACAGGTCAGTGAAGGCAGATCCGATGGTTCACATCCTGGTAGATACATCCTTTGTACAAAGGTTGCTTTCTTTGCGACCCCTCCACTATTTTAACAGCAAGCCAATGGACAGCTTATGTTCAAATTCCTTGCGGATGGAGATAGTTTATTTACTATGTTCCGATCTTTATATGTCTAGAGCCTAGCATATTCCCTGGCACTTAATCCATGGCCAATTAGTGAGTTGAATTGAATCAAACTGAACTGATTGAACTTCACTGGAACAATATAGGGAAAGGACCTAGTTTTGTACCTTTAAAGTCACTTCTTTCCTCTTTAAGTGATTCATACTGCTTTTATGTACAAATTGAAAATCAACCTGTCAGTAATTGTCAGTAATTGATTACTAATTTCCAGTATTATGCTTTATTTCAAGTCATATTCTCTTAAAATGCAACATGAAAAAATACAAATGCAAATTAAAGATAATGAAGATTCAAGAATCTCAAAAGCAGTTATATTCCTAGGAATACTAAATGAAATTCTATCTCCAATAAGCAGACTTTGACAATCATTTATTATTTAAGAGTTTTATTCTGGGGATAAGAGGGAAGGCATTCCTAGACTATTTTGGCAGATTCTAACCTGTTCTTCTCACTTCTAAAAGAGTACAGTTTATTCTTGATCTTCAATAAAATATGCAAATTCAAAATATTGTAGTTAGTGTATTTGCAACCTACACAGATTTCAATAAATAATTGTATCAATCTCAGTATTGCACAAATAAAACTTGAATGCTATTTTTCATTCTTTTGCTATTTGATTTTGCCTCTTTTATGTTTTAACAGCATTATGGAGATATAATTCACATACTACGTAGTTCACCCATTATAAATCTATAGCTGTCTTTCAGTATACTGAGAGTTGTGTATCCATCACCACAATCAATTTTAGAATATTTTCATTATCTCACAAAGAAATCCTGCACCTCTCAGCCATCACCCCCAACTTCTTCCCTCTTCCTAGCCCTCATCAACCACAATCTACTTTTTGTCTCTATAGATGTGTCTCTTCTGAACATTTCATGTCAATGAAATCATATGTGGTCTTTTGTGACTTACTTCTTTCACTTAGAATAATGTTTTCAAAGTTCATCCATGTTGTGGCATATATCAGTTCTTCCTTCCTTTTTGTGGCTGAATAATGTTTAATGATATGGCTATACCATATTTTATTTATTAGTTTGTGGACATTTAGATTGTTTCTACCTTTTAGCTATTACGAATAATACTGCTATAAACATTTGTATACACATTTTTAGGTGGATATGTTTTCATTTCTCTTGGATATATATCTAGGAGCAGATTTGCTGAATCATATGGTAACTCTGTGTTTAACTTTTGAGGAACTACCAGATTGTTTTCCAAAGTGGCTCTACCATTTTACATTCCCACTGGCAGTGTATGAGGGCTCCAGTTTCTCCACATCCTTTCCAACACTTGCTATTGTCTGTCTGATTGATTACAGCCATCCTAGTGGATGTGAAGTGGTATCTCATTGTGGTTTTGACTTGCATTTCCCTGATTATCATTAGTATTTCCCAGTGATATTGAGCATCTCCTCATGTGCTTATTAACCATTTGTATGTCATCTTTGAAGAAATGTCTATTCAGATTCATTGCCCATTTTAAAATTAGGCTTTGTCTTTTTATTATTGAGTTTTAGGAGTTCTTTATATATTCTAGATATAAGTACCTAATAAGATACATGATTAGCAAAAATTTCTTCCCAGTTCTCTTTTCACTCTCTTGATGGTGTCTATGTTTTTTTTCTTTTTTTCACATGGAGTCTCGCTCTGTAGCCCAAGCTGGAGTACAGTGGCACCATCTTGGCTCACTGCAACCTTCAACTCCCGGGTTCAGGCGATTCTTGTGGCTCAGCCTCCTGAGTAGCTGGGACAATAGGCACGTGCCACCACACCCGGCTAATTTTTTGTATTTTAGTAGAGACGGGGGGTCTTCAATTTTGATGAATTTAATTAATTTTTTCGTCTGTTGCTTGTGCTTTTGATGTCATGTCCAAGAAACCGGTGCCTAATCCAATATCATGAAAGCTTACCCGTTTCCTTCTAAGAGTTTTATAGCTATAGGTCTCACATTTTTGTCTTTGATCAATTTTGCATTCATTTTTGTATGTGGTGTTCTTTTACTTTTTAAGTGCTGTGATCTTGGCTACCACGCAAGTCTGAATAGAGCCCTAAGAACATACCTCTCTGCGGAGTACAACCTTGAAACCTCCAGACATGAGGGCTTAGACATTATTGAGAATGCAGTTGATAATTTAGAGCCCCGGAGTGATAAGCAGAGATTCATGGAGATGTACCCTGCTGCGTTCTGTCCACCAATGAAGTTTGAGTTTCAGTCTCACATGGGTGATGAGGTCAGTAATTGATCATTTTTAAAATAATGAATTGTCTCTTCACTTATATTTCTCCTCACTTGCTATAATCTAACAGTTGTAATAATTCCAAGTTGTTTTCTCTCTCCTATCCTTGCAAAGGCCCTTAATATAATGCTAAGATCAGCCGCTACCAACATTTTTTGTTGTTGTTGTTTGAGACAGAGTCTGGCTCTGTCGCCCAGGCTGGAGTGCACTGGCGCGATCTCGGCTCACTGCAAGCTCAGCCTCCCAGGTTCATGCCATTCTCCTGCCTCAGCCTCTGGAGTAGCTGGGACTACAGGCGCCCACCACCAGGCCCAGCTAATTTTTTTGTATTTTTAGTAGAGACGGGGTTTCACCATGTTAGCCAGGAAGGTCTCTATCTCCAGACCTCGTGATCCGCCCGCCTCGGCCTCCCAAAGTGCTGGGATTACAGGCATGAGCCACCGCGCCTGGCCAGTCGCTACCAACTTTTAAAGCAAATGTCAAACACTCAGATACAAAGGTCAAACAGATAAAAGGTGCAGATTTCTGTTGCACTAAGCTTTCCCAGAATAGAAAGCTTTTGTTCTACCTCAAGACATTTTAATTTAATGAAAAGAAAGGCATTTTGCTGGTCTGATAGAATCTGTCTGATGGCTTCTTATAATCCTGATTTAAAGATTCTCATAAAGAAAAGTAATTGTATATGGCAGGAAAATGGAAGAAAAAAAAAAAAATACAAGACTTCTTTTAAGACTCAAGTTGGCTCCAAAGTTTAAAATGAGCCTTAGAAATTATGACTGTTTTATATCCTTTATATAAATTCAACTTTCTATCCTATTTTACCAAAAACATGCATTTAAACTGATTATGAGTTACAGTTGTTTATGTTATTGTCTATGAACAGGAGAAGACAAAAAAAGCCAGTTTATGGAGCATGCTATATAATAGCATTTGGTGTCTCAGCTGTGCAAAACAAAACTCATAGATAAAAACTCAACTCGGCCGGGCGTGGTGGCTCGCGCCTGTAATCCCAGCACTTTGGGAGGCTGAGGCAGGCGGATCACAAGGTCAGGAGATCGAGACCATCCTGGCTAACATGGTGAAACCCCGTCTCTACTAAAAATACAAAAAATTAGCTGGGCATGGTGGCGGGCGCCAGCTACTCACGAGGCTGAGGCAGGAGAATGGCGTGAACCTGGGAGGTGGAGCTTGCAGTGAGCCGAGATCGCACCACTGCACTCCGGCCTGGGCGACTGAGCAAGACTCCGTCTCAAAAAAAAAAAAAAAACCTCATAGATAAAAACTCAGTCTTAACTTATAGTGACAGTCTGTTTTTCAAAATAGATGTAATTATAAGATCATGAAAGATAATGTCATATTTTTTCTGAAATACCAAGTGTTAAGACATATAAAATATATACGTGTGTATGTATTTATATATAATGTACCTGCCGTATTTCTAATTGGATTTTATGTGTGTTTGATAGAAATGGTAAGCAGTTTTTAAGCCAAAAGAACATGGATTTTGACAAGCAGGATGAGTAGCTTATCCCATGTTTCCAAAAACAAATGGTCGCTGTTTAAATTTTTCAGCTGTGGATATGTTAAGCATGGCATGTTAACATATCACAGACAAATGACATCAGTTGGATGTTAATGGTTTTATTATTTTAATAAAATAAGTTGGTTGCCCTTTTTTATGGCCAGTTCTGCTAAGGAGCAGTGGTAATCTCTCTAATGTTTTGGAAACTCCATAAAAGGAACCCCCATCAGCCAAGAGCATTTCTAAAACAAGGCAGATAAGAAGAAATTGTTTGTTTCTGGTGCAGTTTTAATAATGCTCTGATTTTAAACTTATCCATAATTGAGATCATGGCCAAATATATTCTATCAAAACCTAAGATAAGTGGCCTCTTGAAGTTCATGGTGAGTCACGCGATTTGGCTGCTATTGGCTAGGGAAGCCATATTTGAAAGATGCTCAAATAGTCATTCACATTTTCTGAGTTTTTACTATGTGCCAAGCGCTGATCTAAGTTGCTTCTGTACATTGTCTCATTTCATTCCCACAGCAGCCCTGTGTTATAAGAACTCTTATTATTCTCATTCTACAGATTAGGAAGCTGAGGTTTTGTAACTTACCACAGTCACCTGGCTAGTAGGGGACAGAGCTGGCATTCGAGTACAACTGACTGACTCGAGAGCTCAGACCCTAACCAATAAGCCCTGCTGCCTTCTTAATTTATGTCTGTATGGTCCACATGAATCATCTTCTGCCTCTGCACAAGAGCCATTAAGAATTCCACGAGTGAGATTTCATCATCAGAGCTCCATCGCAGGAACTGCTCCGTTCTTACCACAGTCCTTCCTGCAGCTGCCAGCTTCCAGTCGTAGCCAGGCCAAGCAGCTGCATTCTGCTGTTGCAGCTTATGTAACAGCTCCATATTTACAAGAGAAGTTTTGATGCGCCTATTAAAAGTAAATATGTAATTGGAACCTTGAGAGGATTGGTGTGATTCGTGCGTCATTTAAATAGGAGAACTGTGCTTCTGGAGGTGGGTCTGTGGTGCCCCGTTGTAACTGTGGTTTCTCATTCTCCATCAGGTGTGCCAGGTCAGTGCCCAGCAACCAGTCCAGGCAGAGCTCATGCTCAGGTACCAACAGTTGCAGTCCCGCCTCGCCACACTCAAAATTGAGAATGAAGAGGTGAGCATGCGTTCATCCTGCCACACCAGTGTTCTGAATTCAGATATAACTGGAAGGCATTCTCACATGATCTAGGCATATTTAATATTCAAGATTCAACCTCTTCATTATGTATTTCCTGCTCTCAGGGTTCCTGTAATACTCTTTGTAGGGGATAAATGCAAAGATTCTGTATTCTGCCATAGATTAATATTTTACTAGACACTCACTGCATATACATGTAAACATAATTTTTTTACCTTAAATTGTAATTCATACTGAAAATAGTTCCCATGGGTTGTCAAATTCAACATATATGTACAAAAATATATAATCCTGTGTACAGTGGAACTTTTGACTAATATATTAATTTATTTTTTTAAATATTTTGTAGAGATGGGGCCTTGCCGTGTTGCCCAGGCTGGACTCAAACTCCTGGCTTCAAGCAGTCCTATCTTGGCCTCCCAAAGTGCTGGGATTACAGGCATGAGCCATTGTGGGGCCTGGTCCACAGTGTGCCATGTTAATTTAATCCTAACTTTTAAAATTCACTTTTTTTCCCTTATGCTTTCCTCTATTCTCTAAATTTTTGGTACTGAGCATGGCATTACTGATATAATTAGAACAAAATCATATTTTGAAATGGTACTTGAACGAGGATAGACAAATGTTTATTTGCCAGCATTAGTATATTTAAATGAATAGAGTATAAAATATGAATTATCAATATATGTTGAGTTAGGAAGCAATTACACAATTCAGCTGCCTATTTCTGAAATTAACTTACTTGAATCCACGTTCTCCTAAAATAAAGATAGGAACCACAAATGTTTCTTGCATTAATCAAGGCTCCCAATTGTAATTTACAGGAACACAAGTTACAAAGTTAACTATTGGTCAGTGTTGGCAGTATCCTCAGACATCACTGGATTTGTGTTCAAATGACGTTATCAGGACTCTCTCTTTTTATCACTTAGAAGTGATTTCTTCATGTGTGTTGGTAGTGTGTTGGGAATAGAGGCAGAACTATGTGGTCCCTTTTAAAGCTTGCCATCCCACTTCATCCTAGCATCATTGTCTCTGCAGTAGGACTGACTCTTCACTGACCTGACTAAAATCATGCATACTTCTGGACAAATGATTCCATCTAGGAGATGAGATTCTGTCATTGGCCAGCCTGGAGAATGTGCAGCTCATAGAACCCTTTGATTGAGAAGTCCAACAGAAATAGTGTATTTCTAGAGACAATTCCCAAAAGAAAGGATTGTGGGACAGAAGTGAAAAAATAACTTACAATGATAAAGTGAATATCCAAAATTCACTTTCATACCCTGTTTTGTTTTAATCCCACCAGGATGTTTGAGCTCTGTGTATTTGTTTCTGTTAAGAAAGAATGATGTATTTTTAGACCAGTATAATTTGGTCAAAGCCCATTGTAAATTTTGGCTTTTATTATTCCTAATAGAAACAAACCAGCCCTTATTCAAATGTGTGTATTTAAGATGCAACCAATGTCATCTCTATATAGAGTCCCACAAATGAACCTTTCCAAAGGAAAGCTACTGCTCACCTTGAAGTAGCATTTGAGAGCCTAGGTTTTGGCTAGGCTTCACAAAATACCTAATGCAGTTTACTGGATCCTATTCTATCTACAGTTTGTATGTCTAGTGACTTCCCTTGTTTTTCCCTGCATATCCTTCTGCTGTTTTATTTGGATAACATTCTCTAAACTCAATGAAAATAGTGTATTATACACAAAGTCAAAACTGGCAGCTCAAGGATATGTTTTGTTTGGCTCCCAAAGTTTTGACCTGTTTTTTTTAAAAAAAGGTCTGGCTACTCTGGCCCTGCACTGCTTCATGAATTGAAGAGCTGGGGCGTTTGAATTCTACTTTGCCAGAGTCATTCAACTCCCAGTTCTCTTACAGTGAACTGTTTGTGTTACCTGTCTGGCCTCCGCAGGCCTTTGAGTTTGTGACCCTTAATGTATGCCTTTTTAGGCATAATGTGTCCTTATAAACTTAGAGAGTCAGGCAATGCTTTGTGAGGGTTAATTTTTAAAAATTCTCTAAAGAACTTGGGAAGCTGAGGGAGGATCTCTTGAGCCCAGGAGTTCGAGGCTGCACTGAGGTGAGATGGTGCCACTGCACTTTAGCCTGGGTGACAGAGCAGGACCCTGTCTCTTAAAAATATTAATTAATGAAAATAAATTTTTAAAAACCTACTGACTGCAAAATAAAACTTAAAAAGTACTTTTTAAACATTAGCTGAAGCAGCAAATGAATTGGATTATCCTAATGTTTCCTGTGAGCATGACTACTGGTTTATGATTTGTTGGACACTGAAGAAAATTTACTGTGGTGGAGTGGGATTCTCAAAGAAAGTAAGGTTTAAATTAGATTTTTGATAATCAGTAGATAACCATAAACATAGAGGGAAGAAAAGATATTTCAATATATGTCAAGGTTCCTTGGGAGAATAGAACAGTTTGGTTATCACCCCAGTTCTCTTTGGGGATGAACTGAAGGAGAAGGTGAGGTCATTCAACAAGAAGCTTTGAGAGCCAAGTTAAGGAGTTTTGTTACTGTGGTTCAGTACAATAAATACTGAAGGTCCCCAGGGCTTGAAGCTGCATTGAGCTATGATTATGCCACTGCACTCTAGCCTGGACAATGGAATGGGACCCTGTCTTCCCCACCAAAAGAAAGAAAAGTTGAGAGAGAATTTCACCCAAGTTTTAAAAAGCATGGACAGTGCAGCTAAGTAGAGCATGAACCTTTTCACTAAATCTTAGAATACCTTAAATAGTCACTTTGGGAGGCCAAGGCGGGCAGATTGCCTGAGCTCAAGAGTTCGAGAACAGCCTGGGCAACACGGTGAAACCCCGTCTCTACTAAAATACAAAAAATTAGCCGGGCCTGGCAGCATGCGCCTGTAATCCCAGCTACTCAGGAGGCTGAGACAGTAGAATCACTTGAACCTGGGAGGTTGCAGTGAGCCGAGATCGTGCCACTGCCCTCCAGCCTGGGCAGCAGAGCAAGACTCCGTCTCAACAACAACAACAACAAAAAAGTAGGCACCACCTGCAACAGACCATATCTGGGCCATGAAAAAAAATTTTTTTGAGACAAGGTCTCACTCAGCCACCCAGGCTGGGGTACAGAGGCACAGTCACACCTCACTGCAGCCTCAACCTCGCAGGCTCAGGTGATCCTCCCACCTCAGCCTCCTGAGTAGCTGGGACTGCACGCACGCACCACCACACCTGGCTGATTTTTGTATTTTTCGTAGAAACTGGGTTTCACCACGTTACCCAGGCTGGTCTCTAACTCCTGGGTTCAAGCGATCCACCTGCCTCGGTCTCCCAAGATGCTGGGATTACAGGTGTGAGCCATCGCTCCTGGCCTGAAAACTTTTGTTTGCTCTACAGTGCTTGGGTTTTGAAAGTTATTTACTGTCCTGTAAAAACTGTAAGTTTTCATAAAAATACCAATATGCAGGGTGAGCACAGTGGCTCACGCCTATAATCCCAGCACTTCGGGAGGCCAAAGCGGGCAAATCTTTTGAGGTCAGGAGTTCGAGATCAGCCTGGCCAACATGACAAAATGCCGTCTCTACTAAAAATATAAAAATTAGCCAGGCCATGGTGGTGCATGCCTGTAGTCCCAGTTACTCAGGAGGCTGAGGTGGGAGAATTACTTGAACCCAGGAGGTGGAGGTTGCAGTGAGCTGAGATTACACCACTGTACTCCAGCCTAGGTGACTGTGCAAGAATCTGTCTCAAAAATATATATATATAAAAAATATATATATATTTACATATTTATATTTATATTTTATAAATATATGTTTATAAAAATAATGTATAATATATAAATTATATAATATATAAATATATAATAAATATATATTATTTATATTATAAATAATAAATATATGTTATTTATAATATATATAAATATTATTAAATTATAAATTATTTGATTTATAAATATTTATTTAATTTATTAAATTATAAATATTATTAAATTATATAAATTATTTATATTTATAATATAAATAATATATATTTATCAATATCCAGCCTCTTTAAAAATTAGAAGAACTGATCACACTAGACCTGTGTTTCTACAGGACAATAACTGACTTCCTTTAGACACAGAATGTGTGCTTCCAGTTTGCCATGTTCTCCACTCAGCCCACTCAGCTCATTCTCATGGCTTGCCTGGCCCTTAAAGATATTTGAGTTTGTATCACCTGCCTTAAAACAAAGAGGAGAGCAGTACATGCTTGTGAAATGGCCTCAGTATACTTACAAGTAGTAAAAGTTAAAAGGTTTGAGAAGGGCTTGATTAAATTTGTGGTTGATGAAGATTCATAAGAGATTGTGACATTTATTGTCACTTCCCAACTTTACATTTACCTGTTAAACTTTTAAAAATGAGGTTTGAGTTTTATTATGCTGCAAACTTGCGCCCTTAGTACCTCGGTCTCACGATTCCAACTTCCAGCCGATCCGTCAGTGAATATTCATTAGTGCCCACTGTGTGTTGTGCATATGGAATTAGAGCGGGGCCTGCTGCCACACAGCCTTGTGCCCGGTCATTGTTTTCTTTTGATTACTTAGCTGTTTAATTAAAACTTTGAAGGGAAACATTAATAAACATTACTTTTGTTTTTGTTTTGTTTTGTTTGAGACAGGGTGCCAGTCTGTCATACAGGCTGGAGTGCAGTGGCACAGTCACTGCAGCCTCAACCTCCTGGGCTCAGGTGGTCCTCCTGCCTTAGCCTCCCAAGTAGCTACTTTTTTATTACTTGTGGAGACAGTGTCTCTACAAATAATTATTTTGAATTGTTCTTTAAATTTTCAATTATTGTTCATGAATTTTGTTCAAAAACAAAATAATATGCCCAGCTACTTTTTTATTATTTGTAGAGACAGAGTCTCCCTATGTTTCCCAGGCTGGTTGAACTCCTGGGCTCAAGCGATCTTCCTGCCTTGGCCCCCCAGAGTGCTGGGATTACAGGTGAGAGCCACGGCCGGCTCACATTACTCATTTCAGCCACCCGGCCCAACATTGCTCTTAAAGGCAACTTTTCAAAAACAAGCTAATCATTTATACCTTTCTCATTATAAACATTTTCCAAACACTTTCCAGCCTAACATTGCACTGTCTTGTCTGCTTTCTCAAAAGTTTGCATTTAACCTTGTTGTAGGGATTTCTGCTTAGGGGTCATTCCTGTTGCTTCTTCCTTTCCAAAGTAGCCTCTGGAGTAACTCACCATTGATTACAGTCCCCATTTCTTCAAGTTTCTCATTTCTCTCTTTATCTATACACAGTCAAAGAAAGAGAAAAAGGAACTACTTTGAGGAGAGCATCTATGCCTTTTATATATTTTTAGGACAGCATTGGTTTGTAATAGCTTGCCCCATTTTCAGACTGTTTGTCCCAATATTTGGTCCAGAAAATAAAGTTTTCATCAGCATGTCACTGCTGTTCTATGAGTAAAACCTTCTCACATATAAAACAACTAGTCTGTCTTAAATTATAGTAGATTTACCACCCTAAGGGGAATGTACAATGAGAGAGGCCCATAATTTCTCAATCAATTTGCAACAGTGTTGAATGAACAGATAGCTCCACGTAAATTTTCCTAGCACCATTTGAAGTCTTTCACCAGCAGCTTGCCAACGAGTATTTCACAGACTGTTCCAAAAATACATTACTTACACAAGATATTTTAAACAATAATGAGCCAGATTTTAGGCAAACATTTGAGACAATTTTCATGGCATGGGAAATTGAGGGAACTAAGAGATATTTCAGTTATACCTCCTACCTAGGGTAGAAAAATCACATTTTCCCCCCAAATTTCTCATGATACCAGTGACCTCAGCAGAATCCCAGGTCATATAAATCAATGATCAAACTCTCCTGGGGGATTCTCAAGTTCTTTTGAGACTTGATATAAGATATGAAGCCTGTTAACCACTTAATTATAATTCCTGCTTTGGATCTTCTCTGTGGCCTTTAACTTCATTTTTACTGATTTAAGTATCTTTGACTTGCCTGCAACCTTCTACTGATGAGCTAACAGGAAAATCCTAAGTAAAAGATAACTGCCATTTGTCCCTTAAATGATATCGTCTTCTTGGCCAAAATTAAAAATGGGATCAACTCTCTTTCACCGCAAACACACATTTATATTTTTTGTTTCAAGCAAGCTTTAGCTCACTGAAGGGAGGGCCTTGATCCAAAAGAATACCAAGAGAAATGAGGAGAATTTCTGGGATGGGTATAAAAATGAGTCCTGGGATAGGGCACCCCAAAGAAAATGGCAGAGCTCAGGATGGCTCTCAGTGGAGAAGCCACTCGTTTTCTCTGATGCACTGAGCATTTTTTGGCATCCATGATTTGAAAGGATAACTTCAGCGTCCACTGTTCATTCAGTGAACTTTTTCTGATAATTTGCTGTGTTTCAGGCACCGTGCTAGTCCCTGGAGCTATAAAGATTAATAAGTTATCACTGACTTCAAGTTGCTTCCACCATAGGTGGAAATATAAACCTCTAAACAGTGTGGCAGGTGCTTATGAGAAATCAATTTGAGATCATGCTTCTTAGACCACACTCAGTGTCAGGTCCACCCACATGGGTCATTAAATCAGAGTCAGGGGTGGGCTGCAGGAAAACAGGTTTTCTGAGACACAGCTGAAGGCAGAGACTTTGTTCTGAGAGTCCTAAGCAACGATGATGTTTTCTTCCTTGGATTAAGTTATATCATTGCTGAGAATGAATTTTGTTCAAAAACAAGACAGCCCGGCATTTGTAAACATTACCTTAAATGCAAGTACATAAATTACTAGTGTGAATTCTTCTGGAATGGTGATGTGACATTCCCTACCCACCCCCCCCCAAAAAAAAGGTTGTGGGACAGCAAACATTGGTCTGTTTTTTCAGATCTAATAATGCCTACCCAACACAGACAGGGGATAGGGTCACTAGCATTGCACCCATGTTAGGGTACAAGGAGCAAGGGAAGGCCATGGCAGGATGCTCTGCCTGTGCTCTCGCCTTCTGTGGCCTGTGCTAGCTGTGAGTTTCTGTACCCTTGGCTAATTAATTATGGAATTGACCCAATCTGTGTGTGTGTGTGTGGTCCCTTTCTGCTAATTTTTAGTACATCTGAAATGACACAGTGCTGTAATTGAAATACATTCAAGGTCAGCGATGGGAAGGAGCAAGTAGTTCAGTGGGGAGGCAAAGGAAGGGATGAGGGTCACCTTCACAGATGAGTGATGAGTCTTAAAGGATGAATAGGACTGTATCAGTGTAAGGTACAAGGCACAGTGCCTTAAAATACGTGGAGTGTGTTATGGTATGATTTGTGTCCTCCCTGAAAATTCATATGTTAAAGTCTTAGCTTCCAGTGATTAAGAATGTGATCTTATTTGAAGATAGGGTCTTCACAGAAGTAATCAAATTAAAGTAGGTCAATATGACTTGTGTCCTAATAATAAAAAGGGGAGGGGAAATTTGGATACAGAGACACAGGTGGAGGGAAGATGATATGAAGAGACATAGGGAGAAGATGACCATCTACAAGCCAAGGAGAGAGGCCTGGAACAGATCCTTCCCTCCCAGCCCTCAGAAAAAACCAACCCTGCAAACCAACACCTCGATCTCAGATGTCTAGCCTCCAGCACTGTGAGACAATACATTTCTGTTGTTTAAGCTACTCAGTACCTGGTTTGCCTTAGAATAACATAGTGCATTCAGGGAATGAGACCACTGAAATAGCTGTCTTGTTCTCCCAGTGATGGTAGTGTCCTGGTAACACAAAGGCAACAGAGCCAGTCCACAAAAGCCCGCAGAAGTCACCTCTCCCTCCTCATTCATTTTGACGCACAGCTCAGAGTTCAAGCCACCCGGGCAGCTCCTTCAGTGCAGTGCATTCTTCCAGTTTCTCATGAATCCTTTGTCAAGTCTTTGGCCTCTCCTTCCACCAAAACTAAACTGTGTTTTCCTGCTGTTGACGGGGAGGTATTACAAGGCTCATATTAGCTGTTTCATATTTGCCTCATTATGTTCCCCCCGAGACTTATTAATATGGCTGGTGTGTGTCAGAAGCTGGTGTTACTGTCTGTTGCAAACATCCCATGGGATGATATGCAGTCCCAGCATTGTGTCTGGTGGCTTCTGTCACATCCTTTATTCCTGATACTTCCAAATTTAACCATGACACCACTGCTTCTGAGAAGGAAGTTGAAAAAAAGAAGAAAAATGGTGGTGTTGATTTTGATTCTTCGTATATGTATTCCATGTGTGCATCTGATAATGCTGCTGTCTCTGGTTTCCTATATGTAAGAACACGGTTCTGGTGAAACATTCTTATGTAACCATCTGTGTCATAAACTCAGTGAACACACTTTAATTGCAAAATTCCAACAAATTTATGGATTACAGTTGTCCCTTGGCATCCAAGGGGGATTGGTTCCAGGATCTCCTACAGATAGCAAAATTCGAGGATGCTCAAGTCCCTTATATAAATGGTGTGGTGTCTGCAGTAGCCTACACACATTTTCCTATACCTTAAATCATCTCTAGATTACTTATAATACCTAAAACAATGTAAATGCTATGTAAATAGTTATACTGGGTTTTGTTATTTTTTATTGCTGTATTTTTTTTTTTAACAAATATTTTTGACCCACAGTTGGTTGAATTTGTGAATGGTTGAATACGTGGATAGAGAATCCATTAAAAAAACAAAAACTGACTGTATTTGAAGACAAACTAGGAATGTTTATTTTGGTTCATGATTATTTTGGGGTTTTTTTGTTGTTCAGATGGATTTTGTGGTTTTTTGTTTGTGTATTTTCTTGTCATCGTTTTCCTTTAATTGTGTTTTAATTAGGTACATATCAGAGCACCTTATTGAACCTTACATCGTGTTATTCTTGTACTTCACCTCACTAGTATCTGAAGAACATTTCATGCTTCTATGTATACTTTTCATGCTCCTATGTATTTGGAAGTTCTGCTCTGCCTTCCAGAGCAAAAGAAGCTGTAGTTCTTCCCAGCAGTTTTGCTATTTAAGCCATCCGTTGTAAACGATTAACTGCTACTGCTGTTGCTTAAATGTTTTTCAAATATGCCCCATCGTGTTCATTCCCACTCTTACTTCATTAGATCAAGGTTTCGTCATCTCTAATGAAAACTAGGGTCTCGTGACTACCTTTCCTGCTTTCTATCTCTTTCCCTTTTATTGTCCATCAACTCAGGGATCTTTTAAAAATGTAAATCTAAACTGTCCCTTATAGGTGTCAGTGTCCCTGCTGATTCTCAATTAAGTGTGGTATATGAGGGCCTTTATTTTTGTTTTATTTTTTTAAATTCTGACCCCAGTATCATACAATAGGAAGGGCCTTTATTAGCAAGTCATCTTCTCTAGATGCTATGCACTCCTACTTGTCAAAAAAAAAACTTCTTGTTGTAGCCCAGAAGGCCAGGGTCTCTCTTTTCCCACTTTTTCCTCTGCCTGGAATGCCCTTTTTTCCAGTGAACACCTATTCACCTTTTAATACGTGCTCAAAATTTATCTTCTGAATGGTGCCTTCCGTGACTTCCTCAGACAGCACAGTATACTCTTTTGCCTGTGTTTTCTTACACATTTGTCCATTTCAAGAGTTTAATTGAATAAAGAAATAATGGCATTTACTTTGTAGCATTTTAATTACTATATATTGGCACAAGTACTTCCATTTTTTTAAAGTATTATAAATATAAAATTTTGGAGCTGTAGATAAGGTAGTCAAATATTTACCTTCCTTATTCAGTTATTAATTTAGTTATACATAATTTAAATCATATATAAAACAGTGTTTTAATTTAGAAATACTTTTTTTCTCATTTTCACAATTTTATGAAGACTCTTCATATATCCTGATATTGTTTGTCATTACCAGAGCCACATTTTGAGTCATCAAGTACACTTTTCTCAGAGTATACCATCTTCACATCTATTTGTTTGAAATACAGTGCTTTTAAAACTTGTGCATAATACTGTCATTAGAAATTTGTCTACAAGCTGTAAGAGCCTATTTGACTAGTGTAGGATGGTGACTCTTTTAATTCAGCCTATAGATATTTAATTATGACCTCCTTAAAGTAATTAATTACAGTATTTTAATGGTCATTAATATGCTTTTTTTCCAACAGTATCTACCCTTTGCATTGTGTATAACCCCAGGAATGATTATTGTCTATTAAATGTCTTTCCCTTCTTTTTTTTTAATATTAATTCTATCACATGACCTTCTAAACACCCAAACTAGTACTAATTGCTACTGTTTCTTTCCCAAACATTATTTTGTTAAAAAAAAAAAGTAATTGAAAAGATTTCTACTTCCTGTAATGATGGACTGGGTCACTCAACTGATTCCTTCAAATTTTATTTTCTACGACAAGATGCATGGCCAGGCCTGCAACCTGTGACACAGGGAACCATATCTTCCCAAAAGGAAGATCATCCAATATTTTGAACAGTAATAAAATCCAGAGATTCTGAGCTATTAGTGCCCCTAATGGTTTGGGAAAATAAACATTCTCTTTGGAGGATAACCTCACCTTTGACCTCAAATAACTCTACAAAAAATATCTAGCAAAGGTAGTTAGACAATGAAGAGATAAGAAACCATGAGTGATAGCCAGAAGAAATAATAGACAATAAGACACACCCACAGGAACTCCAAATATTAGGATTATTAGAAATAAATGACAAAAGAACTATTTACAGTGTTCAAGAAAGTTTTTAAAAGCCAAGCTTAGATTTCATCTGGAAATCATAGGCACTAAAATAACAGATTTGAGAATGAGCTACATAGGAATTCTAGCACTGAGAAATAACCAAAATTAAGAAAGCAGTGGGTGAGTTTAACATCAAATAGAGCTAAAAAATAAATCATTAAAGAAGGCAAATCAGAAGAAACAATGAAAACACAGCGTCAAAAACAAAAGATAATAAAATATTGAAAAGAAGAATAAGAGATACAGAGAACACAGTGATGTCTAATATGCTAATTCAACTCCCAGAAACAAAAAAAGAAAAATTTTTTTTTTTTTTTTTTTTAGACAGAGTCTTGCTTTGTCGCCCAGGCTGGAGTGCAGTGGCACGATCTCGGCTCACTGCAACCTCTGCCTGCTGAGTTCAAGCACTTCTTCTGACTCAGCCTCCCGAGTAGCTGGGATTACAGGCATATGCCACCATGCCCGGCTATTTTGTATTTTCAGTAAAGATGGGGTTTCACCATATTGGCCAGGCTGGTCTCGAACTCCTGACTTCAAGAGATCCACTGCCTCGGCCTCCCAAAGTGCTGGGATTATAGGTGTGAGCCACCGTGCCCTATCCAGAAAGAAAAGTAAGAATATAGAGTCAATATTTGAAAAGATAAACGCTGCAAACTTACGAAAGTCTATGAAAAACATCACACAAATTCAAGCAGTCCAAGAAATTCCAGGCAGAATGTATTTTTTAAATCCTTACCTAGATTTATTACAGTGAAACTGTAGAAACCCAAAGATGAATAGAAAATTATAAAAGCAGCTGGAAAAAGAAAGCAGATCTTATTCAAAGCAGTGACAGACTGACAGTAACCTTCTCACTCAACAGGAACATGGAAGCCACAACAGAGTACAGTGGTATCTTTCTAACATACAAAAAGAAAATAACTGCTGCACAGAAAAAAAGTATTTAATAAATGAAGGTGAAATAAAAGACATTATCAAGTCAACAAAACAGACACATACTAAAATGAATTTCTAAAGGGTACCCTTAAAATATAAGCACTGGACATCCAAGAATATAATAAATACATGGATGATGCTTAATGAATATTGACTACATAAAATAATAATGTCTTAAATTTAAATATATATAAATATTTACATATATTCGATTATAATACATTACAAAAATAGCATATAAATCAGGAGGAGTAAATGAAGTTAAGGTGTTCTAAACTCTTTACATGGTGTGACAGAAGGAAAAAGCTATCAATTTACATTACACTTTGATAAGCAAAGGAAGAATATGACCTTCAGTGAATAAAAAGACTACTAGAAGATTAATAAATAAATTAACTCCTATCTCATGGCTATGAGATAGGAAAATATTTCTTAAATAGGACACAAGAAACACTAAAAGGGAAAAATTGCATTATCTTAAAATTAGAATCTTTGTTCATCTGGACACTATTGAAAGAGGGAAAAACCACAGCACAGAGTGGGGAAGAATATTTGCAACACATACAACTACAAAAAGATTCATATCCGTATCAACAAATCATTAAGAAAAAGACTCATAACTTAGAAAATGGAGAAAGAGATTTGAACAAAGTGTTCTCAATTAAGGAGATCCAGATTGCCTTAAACATATGATAATGTGCTCAATCTCATGTATCAGGGAAATGCATATTCAAACCACAGTGAGATACCACTGCACACCCAACACAATTGTTTACATTTGAAAGAAAGACTCACAATACCAACTGTTGATGAGGATGTGGAATCGCAGGGATTCTTCCACTCTGCTGGTGACAATATAAATTACAATCATTTTGGAAAACAGTTTAGCAGCAATGCTATTCATATATGTGTGACTAAACAAAAATGTGTTTATAGCAGTATTATTCAAACTAGCCCACAACTAAAAAAAAGCATCTATCAATAGTAAAATGGATGAATTACAGTGTATTCCTACAATGAATAGCAATGAAATATACTCACAAGAAGTGAATGTATCTCACGCTGAGCAAAAGGAAGACAAAAATTATACATCCTGTAGGATTTCATTCATGTGAAGTGCAAGAAAGGGCAAAACTAATATCTAATCTTAGAAATCCAGGTAATGGAGGAGGAGAGGGAATAGGTGTATGGTAACTGGGAGAGGCACTAGCAGGCTCGTAATATACTTTTTCTTAGTCTGATTGTTACTCACATAGATGTGTTCCCTTTGTGATAATTCATCATCAAGCTGCACACTTATGATCCATGTGTTTTTCTATATATAGTTTGACTTCAATTAAAAATGTTAAGACAAAAAAGTAATTGAGAGAGTACCCAGTAATATATGAGATTTATAAGGACTGAGATATAAAGCAATAACCTCCTTAGGATGATTTTGAAGAAATCCCTCACTTAAACTGGTGATATGGAGTGTTTTTTACCTTTGTTTCTCTCCTAATAAGACTGTGAATTTGGCGGGGACAGGCTCTGTGTAATCATCTCTGCCTGACAGAGTGGACTCTCCCTGTTGGTGGGATTCATGAAATAATGTACTAATGTGAGAAATGTATTTCTGTTCCCAGGTTAAGAAAACGACTGAAGCCACCTTGCAGACAATACAAGATATGGTCACCATCGAGGACTATGATGTTTCTGAATGCTTCCAGCACAGTCGCTCCACAGAATCTGTGAAGTCCACTGTCTCTGAAACCTACCTGAGTAAACCCAGCATCGCCAAGAGAAGAGCCAACCAGCAGGAAACCGAACAATTCTACTTCATGGTGCGCCCGCCACTTCCCAAAAGCCGCTCGACAGAGCTCAGATCTAGGATTCCCAAGTGCCGCTTCTATAGTCGCATCCGAATCATCTGGGGTTCTTTTTGTTAAAATAGACTCCTGTCTACCATCAGAGTTCCTGATTCAGTCAGTCTTGGAAAGAGTTTAGGAGTTACTTAGGTGTTAGTTAATTCGTTAGTTAGGAGTTATTTAGTTAGTTAGGACTGGTATAAAACAGTACTTTTAGCTGGGCACAGTGGCTCACGCCTGCAATCCCAACACTTGGGAGGCTGAGGTGGGAGGATCATTTGAGCCCAGGAGTTTGGGACCAGCCTGGGCATCATGGCAAAACCCCATCTCTACAAAACATATATATATATATATATATAAAAGCCAGCAGGCATAATAACATGCAACTGTAGTCCCAGCTACTTGGGAGGCTGAGATGGGAGGATCGCTTAAGCCCAGGAGGCAGAGGTTGCAGTGAGCTGAGATCACTGTACTGCACTCCAGCCTGGGCAAGAGAGTGAGACCCCAACTCTAAAATTTAAAAACACACAGTACTTTTAAACTTCAGTATCCATACATGTCACCAGGAGAGCTGGTGAAAGTGCCAGTTCTAATTTCCAGAGGTCTGGTACAGAAGGAACCTGAGAGTGTGCCTCTCTCCTAGGCTCCCAAGGTTGGCTGATGCTACTGGTCTGCAGACCACACTTCAAGTAACAAGTTTCTAGGATCTAGAAGATCAAAGTGGCTGGATTTTAGATCTATGAAAAGTTCCTTGACATTGAATAATTTTTAAAAATTAAAAATTAGGCTGCGTGCAGTGGCTCACACCTGTAATCCCAGTACTTTGGGAGGCCGAGGCAGGCAGATCACCTGAGGTCAAGAGTTCAAGACAAGCCTGGCCAATATGGAGAAACCCCGTCCCTACTAAAAATACAAAAATTAGCCAGGCATGGTGGCAGGCGCTTGTAATCCCAGCTACTCAGGAGGCTGAGGCAGGAGAATCACTTGAACCCCAGAGGCGGAGGTTGCAGTGAGCCAAGATCGAGCCACTGCACTCCAACCTGGGCGACAAGAGTGAAACTCTGTCTCAAAAAAGAAAAAAAAATTTTTAAATTATTCTTGCCTTTTGCAGAAACTCAGAGAATATTTGGAAGGCAGTAATCTCATCACAAAACTTCAAGCCAAACATGACTTGCTGCAGAGGACTCTGGGAGAAGGTGAGTTATCCGAAATGTATAGGAAGATGACCTGGATGATACATCGTATCATGCATGTATTCCAGAAAGAGTATGAATTGTATATTTGAGCTTTAAGAAGCAGAGGACACTCTGTGTTTCGATTTGGTTTCATTTGTGTATGTCACGATCAAGTTCTCCTGGCACTATTTTCTTCTAAAGCGTGGTGCTAACCTTGAGGAAGTATAGTGAAATCTAGGGAGGGCTGGAAAGTCAATACCGAGCTCCTAGGGAGGGATCTTCAGAGCATGGTGTTCCTGATGGTAGAAAAGTCTGGAGACGCTGCCCCTCCCCTACCTGCTGACCCCCAGTCTCTTCTTCCTTCCCTTTTCAGGGTTCTGCAACCTTCCAACCCCACCCCTGTTTGTTTTAATGGGCGAGTAGTTGTTGTTCCATCCATTGCCTGTTTAGACTCTGGAAACCAGTTAAACCAGTTTGGGTGATTTTTTTCTTTCAGTAGGCATCGGCTATAGTTGAGAAACAATCTTACAGTATAAGTAGATTGCTATGTCTAATAATAGTAACAAAAACAACAGCAACAGCTAACACTTGTAAGGCTCTCTCTGGGCCAGGCTTTGTTCTGAGTCGTATATTTTGCTGTACACTATTAATTTCTCCATTTTTACAAATGAGGAAACTGAGGGGGGCATGGGAATATTGGCAAAGGGGACTGTATAAATGTTAATGTTTATCTTTGTCTTGATGAAATTTAAAAGGAAAAAAAATACAAGCCAAGTCCCTGTCTTAAGTGCTTCATAGTCTGTAGCTTTATCTTTTACTCACACTAGACCCTGCCAGAAGTTAGAAAAAGTAAAACAGAACATGGAAGGGAGTGGGAAATGAGAGGACTGAGTTGTGTGAGTAACTCAGGTCAAAAAAGAGATTATCCCCTCTTAGACCTAAATTCTTGCCTCCTACCATTCTGGAATCTTCCTTACCCATAAAGTTTCCATCACCTTATCTCCCGGTTTCCACCAAAGAACTCATCGTCCTCAGGGAGTGACCACATGGAGAAAGGTTATCATGACCTAAGAACCATGTCTGACACAGTTAGGATGAAAAGGCCAATTTCACCTAGAAGGGGGGGGGGGGGGGGAAAGCAACACTTAAACTACTAAAAAGTGTCATTAAAAAATAAAATAACCAAGTACAACGTATGAACCTTCACACACTAGATTAAATTAGATACTGAATCAAAAAGCAAAAGTTATGAAAGACATTTTAAGAACAATTAGGGAAGTTGAAATACAGACTGTATGTTAAATGATATTATTGAATTAGTATTAATTTGATGTGATAATGTTAGCATTAGATATGATAATGGTATTATGATTATAAAGAAGAACACTCTTATTCTTAAGAAATGCTTGCTAAAGTGTCATGATGTCTGCAACTTACCATCAAATGGTTCCAAAAAAAAAAAAAGAGGGAGAGAGAAAGAGAAAGAGAGAAGGTACAGTCAATGTGGCAAATGTTAACAGCCAGAAAATCTACATGAAAGAGATGAGGATGCTTCCTGTACTGCTCTTTTAACTCTTCTGTAGGTTTGAACTTAAAAAAAAAAAAAAAAAAAAAAGTCTTTTTATCTTTGAATAGTTTTCTTACAATTGTGTCCTGTTTTTTTCTTTTTTCCCCTCACCGTATCATGTAGTGTCTTTTTTTTTTTTTCAATTTTTCACAAATGCCTGATATTTCAAGTGATGCCCTCAAGGTCAGTTGCCAGCCCCAAAGCATAAATTATCCTAAGTGTAGATGAACGCTTACAGGTACAAAATCCTACCCTATGAGGATGGACACCACTTTAGAAATTGTGTTTTGAGATCATGAAGTAGTGTGGGAATTCATTCTTGGAACTGCATGCAGACACATGTGTTAATATGCTTGGGGCCACATTCTGAAACTTTTATGATACCTATTCAACATGAATTCTCTTGTGTCTCCTAGAGAGAAAACCCCAATGCTTAATATTCTTTTACATGTCATTATTGGATGGGGCTATATTCTAGCCAATTTATTGAATCCATATGCCAAATTTCATCTTTAGCTTCTGAACTGCATAAATCTATATTATACTTTGTGAACTGCAAGCAAGAATTTTCTTTTTCTTTCTTTCTTTTTTTTTTTTTTGAGATGGAGTTTCACTCTCGTCGCCCAGACTGGAGTGCAATGGCACAATCTCAGCTCACTGCAACCTCCACCTCCCGGATTTAAGTGATTCTCCAGCCTTGCCTCCTGAGTAGCTGGGATTACAGGCATTTGCCACCATGCCTGGCTAATTTTATATTTTTAATAGAGACGGGGGGGGGGGGGTCTCACCATGTTGGCCAGGCTGGTCTCGAACCCCTGACCTCAGGATCTACCCACCTCAGCCTCCCAAAGTACTGAGATTACAGGTATGGACCACCGTGCCCAGCTCAGGATTTCTTTATCTCGGAATTTTTTTCAATGGGCTCTGGTATACCAGGGACACAAGCTGTATTGAGGTATAAAAGACCTTCACAGGACTCAATTTATGCTGCAGAGGAAACTGGATGGCTTTCATCCATCAGCAGCAGGCACACTAGCCTCTGCCCACTGGTTGCAGACCTCTCTGCTTCCTAGCCCTGCCCCTTTCGCAGGCTTGGTGGCACACCAATTGCTGGTCACTGCCTGAATATGACACTGGCAGATTTGCCCAGAGAAAAGCTGAGCATGGGAGACATGCCATACCTTTTAGCTTAACCATTATGAGCCTGCTGGCTTTCTGTGCAAGCCCTCTTCATGTTAATAGGCTACATCAAAGGAGACCAGGAGAGTTAATGGCGCCCATCCCATAGTGAAGTAATCCCATGGTGAGCTCTTATGGAGGAATCTGAATCCAGATTTGGTGTAATAGGGTTACTAGTACAGGATTCAATGGTATGTTTGGGGACAGTCCTGACTTTTTATATAGAAATCGCCTCTCTGAAGTATACTAGACTCACCACTGCAAAAACTGCCTTCATAGTAAAACAAATAGAGCCTAACCCGAAGATTTAGCAGTTGCTCGTCCACAGCTGAATCTGTAACTACAGACATGTGTTTGGCCTGCCTTACTGCTCGCTTTTTGGTAGGCTGCCAATGGCCCAGTAAGTTCTTTGATTTACAACATTGTGAAGCAACTAGATTGGGCTCTTAAAGTGGCACTGTCAAAATTCAGAATTCCAAATCTTCGAAAACTACTGAAATAGAAGGAAACACGCAATGAGTTAAGACCAAACTCATCATTATCATTTTCTTCAACCCTTAGCAACACCATTATATCTTTTTGTGATGTCATTTGTTTTTAAATCATAGAAGTTAAATTGACCACAGTAAATGAGATATACATCTATAAAAGTGAGGCACTGAATTTTTTTTTCTTTTTCAGTAATGAGCCTTAATGTTCAGATTGACTTCTTTGTGTGCAACATTTGGAGCTAAGGGGTTGCAAATATCAGTGCAATTTTGCCAAACAGAAAATCTGACACTAGGAGCTGAGCTCCATTATTATATTGCTTCTTGCCCTGGGCATAAGGTTTCTGACAAAGGAATTTAATAGGTTATCCTCATACAATCCATTGTCTGTCTTTGAGTAGGAGTACAAGTATACTTTCAAAAGGGAAGCTGATTGTGAGTAATTATGGTTTTTTAGAAAAGCACTGCAGTAGTTGGTATTCTTAAGGAAGAAAAAGGACTGGAAAGTAATGCCAGGAGTTCTCATCAGTCATTCATTAGGGAGCAAATCCAGGATGCCTGTGTCTCCTTTGAGCTATACACATTTTAAGTCTTTCATCTCCTTTTTTAAAATATCAAATTGCCACCAAACTATATTTTGGTTTTCCCGTTAACTATATGTAGGAGATAAAATACATTTAGGTGTGAAAAATAATTCACTTCATAATTCTCAAGTGAAATTTAAGAGTAGCTGAAAAAAAATGTTTGCACCAAGAACAAGTTAAGCCTGGGGCATTTGTTTCCTTCACAATGGCTTGCATGTTCGGGGGTGTGGCGGCGGGGGAAGGAGTGGTCCGTTGTTCTTAATAATTAAGTAGCTTTCCAAAGAAAATGATTGAAATCTAATCCTCAAACTGCTGGAAGCTTTCACATTTCTCTGGGAAGAAGAGTCTTCTAAGCTTGTGTGTTATTGATCTATTAATGATGATACTGATTAAAAAATAAAACCTCATTCATCAGTTGAGACACACTTAGGACTATTAGCTGAAAAAACGATGGATGTGGTAGTGTGGTTACACTGTGAATGATAGTTCTTGCAAAGCTTGCTCTTGGTTCATTATTCAGAATGTATCTTTTACGGGTTTTTAATTTTTTATCTCATACTATAACTATGGATGGATGGAGCAAAATAATTTTAAACATTTTACGTATCATTTTCTAAATCTAGGGAATAATTTGTTAGGATATTGTAACAAAAGTGGCAGAATTTCAAAGTTATAACGCATCTCATTTCTAAGGAATTCTCATTGGCATCATTATCATTGAATCACTTGAAAGTGATTACCTATGTTATCAAATTTACGTTTATAGATATGTATTAATTTAATAATGTAAATATAGAATTTATTAAATTTATTTAAATATTCAGTATTTTGTATTTGGCTTTAGGCATATGAGGCAGATAGAATTGTAAGCTGTAATCCCTACCTTTCTTCTAGGATCTTTCAATGTATTTGCCAGGGAAAAAGACTTAATGTTTTTAAGGGTGGTACATTATAGTGCTTGGGAGCTAGTACATAGTTACAGTTCCTGGGAGCTCAGGACTGGGATTAAAACAAACCTGGACCTGAGTGCCACACCCACCCCATACTAATAGCGTGACCTTGGGCAAGTCACTTTTCTATATGCTCAGTCTTTTCTGTAAAATAAGGATAATAATAGAAGCTACCTCATAAAGTCATTGTGAAAATTGTGAGTTAATATATGTAATACAAAGTGCTTATGATGGTGTCTAATAAATATTAGATGTCATTGCTGTTTTTATTGTTACTAATGTATATTGCTTCATACCTAATTAGACTTAATGCTATCATAAAGTATACAAAATAACAACATAATACAGCACAAGCCATACAGTTTCTCTACCCTCAACCCTTTGCACATTCTACTACCTCACACTGGGTAATCTTATGTTGCTCCTATGGACCCAACACAACCTAAATGGTGGTGACTCTCACATCTTTATCTCCAGCCCTGTCTTTTCTCTGTGCTCTAACCCTGTATAGCCAGCTTCCTGCCGAACACTTCCATTAGGATATCCCATAAGGCACCGCATACCACAGTCAGCTCATCATCTGCCCCCTCTTCTTCTCAGTAGACCTTCGCTCCCATTCATGAATAGCTATAAATTATTCTGAAGTTCTGTGTACACCCTCACCTTTTTCTTCTCCTCCAAAGTAGAAGGCCAGCAAAAGGAAGGGACTTATAACTTAAATAAGTAGAACTGAGAAGAGGAGGAGGAGGAGATTCTTCCCTTCCCTTCATCCCCACTTCAAGTCATGGCCATGAACTCATTCTGCCAACACTTTTATTGTGGCCTGTCCCTATGTAAAGAAAGGTAGTCTCAGATTTTAACTGTTTGCCCCTTTTCAATCAGTAGATATTAATCAAATCCTTTATGTTATTTGTTATTCAAGAGGAGGTAATAGAGTAAAAGACTCTGCTGCAGCCTGGGAGTGTTGATTCACCGTTCCCAACGAGCCAGCTTGCTTTACCATTGTCATGTTGGCCTTGCCCTGGAAATCTGAGTCACGGCCTTATGATATGATAGGCTGGGCTTAGCTATTTGTGCTGCAACGTGACCATCCCCTGCCAGCTATATTTTCAAGCTGTTTCAGGACCATATCATTATTTTGCAAACAGACCAGCTGAATGGTTCAACTTTCCCACATTCCTTCCCAGCACTCCGCACTAAACGTACAAAGCAACCAATAAACACATGCAAACTTGAAATGATTGCCGATTGTTGGAGCACTACAAACATTCAGCCCTGTTGCTTAAAACAAGTCAAGAAACCCAAATGTATAAGAAGTTTGTGTTTTAATGGACAGAGAACTCCGTGAAAGGCTTTTAGCTTAAGTTAGTGGAATGTAGTATCATTTAATGTCCTTGTACTTTAATATTCACACATGTCATTTCTGATTACAAAATACAACTTCTCTCCAGTCCCCTGATTCATATTATAGAAAGAACACCAACTTAGTCTAAGGAAAATTGAACCCTCTCAACTCTATTTGGCCCCATCCTTCTCCCCAACAAGTGTCAATCAAAACAGAGAGAATAGCAAACATGTAAATCTTGGATGTGTCTTATTTGTATTTCATTTTTGGGCTTACAGTTATGATCAAGCAGCTATTCTTGTCTTTTCTTAATAAAAAAAAAAAACCACCTCAAATTGCCAAGCGAAACATGATTCTCAAATCTATAGAATTTATTGCATTTTATGTATAGATTTTATGAAATGTTAACTCTGAATTATTTGTCTATCTTCATATGCTATCCTCATGTTTTCTACCATAAAAATGTGTAAGTTATTATAAATTCAACATTTTAAAATAAGGGACAGGAGATACAAAAGAGTACCACATACAGTCCACTGATTCCATTCAGTTTACTTACTTTAATTTTTTTTCTGCAGGTCATAGAGCTGAATATATGACTACAAGGTAGGAAAATATGTTATCATATAACTTATAGCATATTTCACTTTCTCTCTGACAAGAAGCAACCATTTCAGTGCTGAAAGAATTAACATGTTTTGTTAATGAATACGGGAGATAGTTTTGGCTTGACAAAGCATAGCAACATGAAATGTTTGGGCTTCTCACAAGACTAGGTATGTTCTGGCTCATTTAAGGTTTCCCTCTGGAATTTAAAGCTCTTTAATAGGCAGAGACGGTAACAAAAACTTAAGTTAAACAGGCTTGGTTTATCTAATCCAGAACACTTCAAGTGTTTCTAAATAGTGTGACAGGACTTTTGATTTGATAGTTTAATTTAAAAAAACAATATGATGTACATCTGCATAAGTAGAAAGTATAATTATTTTCTGTTCCTATTTTCCTTTAGTCATATAAAAATTACAGCTGGCTGGGTGCAGTGGCTCAGCCTGTAATCTCAGCACTTTGGGAGGCTGTGGCGGGTGGATCACCTGAGGTCAGGAGCTCACGACCAGCCTGGCCAATGTGGTGAAACCCCGTCTCTACTAAAAATACCAAAAAATTAGCTTGGCATGGTAGCATGCGCCTGTAATCCCAGCTACTCAGGAGGCTGAGGCAGGAAAATCACTTGAACCCGGGAGGCGGAGGTTGCAGTGAGCCTAGATTGCACCACCACACTCCAGCCTGGGTGACAGAGTGAGACTCCATCTCTAAAAATAAAAATTAGAGCTATATCGAATATCTTTAAGATTTTAGCTCTCTATATATTCTCCATTTTGATTCACTTTAAACATTTAACTTTTAACATACTCCCATATTGTACTTTCTTCAATCAAGGGAGGATTGTAAAGCTACTACAAGAAGGAAAAGCCATTTGGGCAGCAGATTCTGATCTGGGTTGGGGAAAGTTTGTGGCAACTTTTATTTTTCTATGTCACCATTTGTGCAACAGACATAAATTATCTAATTAGCATAGCAAGATGTTGCACTTTTGAAATTGAGTTATCTTTGAAATAAGAGGCATTTAGAACACTGGTATATCTGTTGCAGTAATTGGCAAGTCGACTTTCAAGGATCTGTGATGTTATTGCTGGGCAGCTTATTCATAAGGAAGCCTCTTATACTTCTTGGTAAACCAACTAGAAAGATACAGCTCCTGACTTTTCCAAACCTAACAAAAGAAAAAAACACTGAGGTTTTTCTTCACTGTGTCAGTGAAAAAGAGGACTGTAACCTCAACCTGGTAATATGCAGCTTATAGAGATGTTTTTCACCTGTAGCATCTCCTTGCAGTATCAATTATTTTACCTGTTGTTTCTCAATTATAATTAATGTAAGGCACTTCAAAAAAAGAGATTTTTTCAAAAGCAGAAATGGAAATATATTAATTTGCAATGCGAGCTATAATTGCCAAATAGACTAGATACTCACGTCAACCTGACCAGTACTTCCTCTCATGTGGGCATCCTCTATAGGAAACCAGATTATCAGGAAGTCATGTGGTAGCCACAGAGTCAGAGTGAGTCACGCAGTTGGAATGTTGAACATCCCTGGCTCTGTTCACTTGATGTGGGCGTAGCAGAGCAAGAATTGTCAGACCTCCACTATGGAAATTACTTTGATAAGCACTCAGGCAGTTCGTTTGCATTCCAGGTTCCTCTCATAACTTGCATGTGTTCACGTTTACCATACTATAGAATCCTACAGAGGTGATTTTCAGGCCTTTGATAGAAGACTCAAAAGATATCCCTCCATTAACCAGCATTACCCTGCGTCTCCCAGTCATGCGGGGACAATGATTCAGGGCATTGGAGGTTTTTGGCTCCGTCTACAGGATTGGCTTGCTCCATGAATCAGTGACCAAACACAATTCTAATCTCCTTAGCTTTGTCAGCTTCTCCAAATATCACCAGATGTGAAGCTCTCTTGGACCTTATTGTAATAACCACATTTTCTAGTTTCATGCTTTGGTATCTTGGGGCCTTGCTGATTCCAAAAGTACTGCCCCTCCCAGGATTAGCCAATTCCTAGCAGTAGTAAGAACTGGCTTGCAAGTGTGCCTTTTGTATGCAAGTCAGGTGATCCAGAGGACCTACCTCCAACCACCTCCTTCATGGTTCTGACACTCAAGGCCACTCTTCCCCTTCCCTAATCACCCGAAGGCCAGGTATGGGACAATTTAGGGACAGTCCCTATGCCCCAAAGCCCGCTGGAATCATTCCAAGTGGCCTATTCTAAACCTGCTTGCCCAGCTTCTCCCCTTCCCTCCAGTGGGAACCACAATAAAGACTCTTGCCCACATTTTCCTTTGTGCCTTCTGCCTCCTGACCAACCCTGGTGCTTCCTTCTGTGGCTTCCCTGGTGGTGGGGCATGTCCCCAACTCTTGGGAACTGTGAGTAACAAACTGTCTTTTCAGTGGTAGTTGTCTCCTGATCCTTGGCCTCACCATACCTGAATAAAAATGAAATCCACATTTTAAAACACTTTTAAAATAGTGAAAGGAGTGGATGAAATCAAGTATGTAGGGTTGAACCCTTTGGTGGTTGGTTGTTTTGTTCTTTTTACACTTATCAGATTCTTTCCTCCATGAATGGCCAGAATTCAGTGTATAAAAGAGATCTCAGAAATTGCAACCATGGCAGGAAATGATAGGTTACCTGGTAGAAGTTTCCATATTCCCTCCTAGACACTCGCAAAGGCTCCTTTTAACCTCGCCAGCACTGTGGAACTTCAGGTGCTGTGCACCCCATTCATCATATGAGCCCATCTACTGGGAGGGTCTTAGAATTTAGCTATGGAAGGCTGTACCAGTAGGTTTGTTTCCATACATGATAGTGTATTAGGAAGCTAGTCAGGCTTCCGTGTAACTTCTTGGGATCTGGTATATGAACCAGACCTTCTGAACTTTAAATGAACTAAAAAAGATAAATTTTCCTAGAGTCTGAAGCTTAATGAAGGGCTTTACACAATTTCCCGGTGTGGTGTGTATCCTCCTATAAGCCTTGCAATTAAGAAGGAGTTTTGCATTAAAACACCCAGAGACAGGTCTCAGGGCTCTCCTTCCATGTATTTCATTCAGCACAGTAGTAGAAGTTGAGTCAGGTAATTCTGGCCTTCTTTCCACTAACGGGAGAGAGCAGAAGAGGTTCCCTCTCTGCAGTCACAGGGCAAGGTGGTACAGAGTTTCTGAATATACTACCTGCTGCACTAGATGTGTGTATGTCAGAGAGAATGGTTTATTCACCAGAGCAAATGGGCAGACTGGAGAGGAAGAGAGTCTGCAGTGGCATAAACGAGTACATCCTCAGATATTTAGGTGGTGGAATAGTTCGTTCTAAAGAAATAATAACTCATGCGAGCCTATATGTCCCCCAAATTAGAAAAAGCAGTGAACCCAAACTATTTTTTTTACTTGTCATCCATTAATAGTTACTTTTGCATAAAATAAAATCCCATTACTCCTGGAGGGGTATCGAACAGATGTGATGTTACTTGCATTGGTTTGCTGGACTTTCCCAGCACTTTGGGAGGCCAAGGTGGAAAGATCTTTTGAGCCCAGGAGTTCAAGACCGGCCTGGGAAGCATAGGGGGTTCTGTCTCTACAAAAAATTTAAAAATTAGCTGGGCATGATGGCATGCGCCTGTAGTCCTAGCTGCTTGGGCTGAGGTGGGAAGATCCCTTGAGCCCAGAACGTGGAGGCTGCAGTGAGCCATGATCATTCCACTACACTCCAGCCTGGGTAACAGAGCAAGACTCTGTCTTGAAAAAAAAAATAATAATTAAAAAAAATTACATCAACCTAAAAATATTAGATTTAATTCCTCATCTGGGGATCTACCAGAGCCCTAATCTTTATGACCGGTTGTATCTTACTGTGTGACTTGTAACCCAGAGAGCAAGAATGCTGGTTTGTAACGTTTGGCCAAATAACTAACGAGTCTACTTGGTAGTGTTTATTTGAAAACAAACCAGCAAACAAACAAATGTCAGCTGCAACATACAGGGAAGCAGCAGTGTGAATAAACAATTTGTATGTTTTTTGATACAGAAGTGAAAGTAAATACATGGGAAATGGGAAGGACTCTTTTCCCCTGTGACTGGGGGAGGGGAAGGAACCCAAGATTCCCATGTTTTGTAATATTGATGTGATCTATAGATGTTTCATTTATTGTTTGATTTCTGCCATGCTCAGTAATTATATTCCCTTCCCTTAGGCCTCCAAATGTTCCCCCTAAGCCCCAGAAACACAGGAAGTCCAGGCCCCGCTCACAGTATAATACTAAGTTGTTTAATGGGGATTTGGAAACATTCGTCAAGGTACTGGCACCAGCCATCTGGGTGGCTGATCTCCATGCTTCTTACTATAATGGTCTCAGCCTCTTGTAAGAGGAGGAAGGTCATTATGTCCAAGTCTGTCCTGGGGCTCTTTGCTTTCCCAGAAAATCAATATAATATTTCCTGAAGTCAGAGAGGAAAGAATATTTGGGTTGAGTGTCTTCAGAAGAGAGAATAAATGTGGGTATTATTATGTGGGCACAAAAGAAAGCCCTCTTTCTTTATTTTTTTTTAAAAAGAGCCATAATTTATACAGAAAGTTAAAAAGCAACCTGATAAAAATGTTGTATTTTTACTCGTGCAAATGAGATGGCACAAAATATTCTTTGAAGTCTGCTTGTTAGGCTAGCTCTGAAGCACAGCAGGAGTTCTGATTTCCCATGACTTGAGGAATTCATTATATTGAATGAATTGTAAGACCCTATGATCTATACCTTGTATCTCTGCTGTGTTTACTCTTCGTCTTCTTTTTCATCCTGTATTTCTGATAATGCTTCTAGCCGAGGACGAAGAAACTCGCACACAAGACATCAGGTATAGTGCTAGAGGGACATGAGGGTGCTCTTTCACTGTTGGTATCATTTTCAAGTCGTGCTCATGCTTGGCTTTAATTAGATTGTTAAGGTTTTTAAAAGAAAAATGTTTGCATTTGGAAATTAGACAGGTTTGTAAATGGGTTTTACTTAGAAACTGTAGCAATCAAACACTAGAGGAAAAATGGGTACATTAAACTATTACTTTTTACATTACGTGTTTGGCAAATGTACCAAGTTTGATCAAGGGCTTTTATTAGGGAAAGTCAATGTTAAATACCAAATACACACTTAATACTGGATTATGGACCCTAGCGTGAATTTTACAAAGAAGTAAAGGGCTTGCTTTCTCCTTCATAGTTCACATTTTATGGCATGGGCTGCAGTGTTTCTGCAAACTAAACCTCCCTTAATGATATGTTACAGATGCCTTACTTTCTTAGGTCTGTTTCTTGAATTTGTGTACTAACAATTAAATAAATGTGCATGCGGCATGTGTAAGGACAGATACATGCATACATACATAGATTAAAAACCTCTGGCAGCCTTAAAAATAACCCTACTCTGGAATTAAGTGAAAAGCCACTGAAGAACCTAAATAGCAATTACAAATCTGCCTTAAGCCTTAAATCCAGAAGAACCTTATTGGCTCTAATCTAATATAAAATTATTGTCAAATTTGATTATCTATTTTCCCAGCCCCTGGCTTATAAGCAGGGACAAATTAGATGGAGAGAGAGGAATGATCAAATGAAAGCAATGAGATATGCAGCTGATGTCCTGGCAGAGAAAGAGAATATAGAAAAGCTGCAAGAAGCAGACGTAGGATTCTGTTGTATTTGATAATATGGTATGAGAATGGCTGCTTAAGGTGATAGAAAAGCACATTTTATATATTTTTTCGATTTTTCATTAGGAGCAGTTAAATGAAAGTAAATTGAGGTACCAAAGAATAAATAAACCAGCTATCATGGAAAATTCACTTATAGAAGCTCCTCACCGCCCAGATGGCACATTGAAGAATCTTTGGTAATAGAAACAATACAGAGGGCTCCTTTCCACTTCTAAAACGGGCTTGCTCACTTGAAATCTCCACAGTGTCACTGTGAAGACAGCAAAGGCAAAACCATTTTTTCTCTTTTTGTCATGGGAAAACTGACACCAAAGGATTAGTTTGAATGATAGATGGAATGCAATCCATTGTTCTTATATTTTCTTACGTTTTCTACGCATGTATCTGAAATCTATAAAATTAAATTAAATTAACTCACATATACTTATTACTTTTTGACTACAAAATTAATTATATCTGAATGAAATACTGATATAGCTTTTTAAAAAAGCAATTAGTAAATGTAAATACAAGAACATTTTTAAAAATATGAAAACCTAAGATATTTTTTATTGAGAACTTTCTTAGTGCAAACATTTTCCTTTTAATAACCTTGTATTCTTTGCTTTTCTTTTTGTTTTAATACTAAGTTCAGCAGAGATGTAAATTAATGGTCTCCTTTTATCACATTTAAAAATATGTTGCTTTCAGATTAGTGTTCCATGAAATGTTCGTATAGTTTACTACCCCAAAACACTTATATCTTAAAGAAAAATCCTTTCACATATTCAGTAAGTTGCGATGTAATTACATTACTGTTCCTGAGCCAGCTAGTCCACACTAAAATGTGTCTTTATTCTTAAGACTCTTCTTTAAGAAATTAATAAAATTTATACTCCTAAAACAAATTAACTAATTAGAGAAACTTAATACAGGCTCCAGAAGTAATTGAGCCATTAACTGGTTTATACACTGATTAGATTGTCTTAAAACCTAAAATAAGACAATTCCTTAAGAAGTGTAATACCCATTCTAGGAATAGTAAAGAGTTTAAATTGCTGAACTGCATTATTCCCAATCCTTCCCCCACTGCTTAATTGGAAAGGTTAATGGATTCTGAATTGTTCTAATATATTAAGACAACCAACTTTTTTTTGCATTTCAAAATAAAATTCCTCATGAATTAATACCTGATATCAGCTAATCATTTTTGAGCCCAGTGGTTTTTTTTTTTTTTTTTTTTTTTTTTTTTTGGCTTTTTTAAAAAGATCTAATTCCTGAAAAAGCAGAGTCTTAAAAATACATGAAAAATAATTCTGTAGTCAGTAATTTTCTGTAACTCCATAGAGTACATGGCATTGGTACATATTTAACTGTAACCTCAGTAGCCCTTCATCTCATCTGTCATCCTATACATGTTTTAAAACATTGCCACAATTTACATTTGTTTAGTAGAAGGCAGTGACTGTTTTACAAGACATGGGGAAAGAAGGCCCAAAAATGTTCCTTTCTAAAAAAACAATCTACTCCGATGTACATTTGTGCCATTTTTTCCTTATTCCTTAAAATATGAAAATGTAATAATGAAAAATCTGTAAGTTCTGATGTAAACTAAATAAATACATGTTTTAATTATCTCTGTAACAATTCTCATATTAGGCATCTATAGATATGGAAGCCCTTTTATAACTTGTCATCTAGGTGATGTACTCTCAGGGATGTCAGAGAGAGAATCCTGAGATGGCTGAAAAGTTGTCTTTCATGATGAATACAGCCAATCAAACTGAAGATGCTATGATTATAACACACAGAGTTCTTTTTAAGTCCATTAAAGATTGATCACTTGTATAAATAAGCTTTTAAAAATGAGTTATTCACATATTCATTTTGGTGTGTGAGTCTTCATATAAGAAAAGAGATGAATTAGCTTTTCACATCTCTAGGCAGAGCAGGTTAAGTTGAAACAGGATTGCCTTAAATGTATTTAATTTGGTTTGCTCCAGAACTGCAAAAATCCCTCTTTAATTACTGTTAAACTGTAAGCCTTATTATAATGTGGGGTTTATACCTCTCCTTTGAGCTTAACTGGTTTCTATCCATTTACCCAGGACTCAGGACAGGTTATTCCCCTCATTGTGGAAAGCTGTATTCGGTTCATCAATCTCTATGGTAAGCCATAAACTACAGAATTCTTATTTCTTAAAAAATCACTAGGAGTGTTTCCATAAATTTACTTCCTGGGAAAAGAGGGACCTAGACAATGTGATGGGAGTTTTATCCTCTTTGCCTTCTTTTCTCTTTAGGTCTTCAGCATCAGGGGATTTTCAGAGTGTCTGGTTCCCAGGTGGAAGTCAATGATATTAAAAATTCATTTGAGAGAGGTAATTGCATGTCTATCCCTATAAGCAAACCATGTTGAAAAGTCATCATGTTCTGTAAACTGAAGTGATGCCCTCACTCTGTATATCCTCAAAACCTTTCTTTGTATGTACTGTTTTTAGGGTGCAGCTATAAGAATCCATTAAGAATAGCTGAGAAATGGGACCAGAACTATAAGCCCTTGTTATTAAAATTAGAAAAGTATATGAACTCTGCATCCTGGTTGAGGGCTGACATTGATAATCAGTGCCAGGTGTAGCAAATGTGGGGCTGAAAGATTCTAGAAGAGTGGCCAGGGCAGCCCTGGGCCTAGATAGCAGGTGAGGGAGGCAGCTCCTCCCAGCTGCCCAGCTGCTCCCTTTGTCGGGAGCACTTCCCTTTTTCTTCTCACTGTCCACAGACTCCTTCCCTGTGACCCTAGCGGGTGCCTTATGCTTGTTCATAATTGGCTGTCAAATAAGTTCTACTAAACTGGGTCATTTACCGTATACATTATCTTTTTTCAATGTCAATACTTTTTTTCCCTTAATTTTTTATTTTTAACTATTATGGGTACATAATAGTATTATGTATTAATAGGGTATATATGATGTTTTAACACAGGCATACAATGTATAATGATCAAATCAGGGTAACTAGGATATCCATCACCTGAAGCACATATAATTTCCTTATGTTAGAAACATTCCAATTAGCACATTATAATTAGCAAAGCTGCACACTTTCATGTCAGGCAGACCTACAATCATATCAGACTCTCAGCCACTAATCAATCATGTGATATGGGTCAAGTCGCTGAATTCCTATTTGGCCTCGATTTCCTCATCTGCAGAACTGTAAAAGTTGATGGTTAGAGCAGAGCAGAGCAGCCACATGTGTGAAGTCCCATGCATTGGCCATCTTCAGGATAAGTTGGAATATGGTGAAGTATCAGGTTCTGTGCTAGCCACCACAGGCAAAATACGCTATCATTTTTCCTTGGAAGTTTTCCCAGTATTTCTTATTTGTTTGTGATCTGCTTGGGTGAGGCTTTCTCACAGTGGGCAAAAATAATAGTAATTATTATATTCTGATAAATTCATGTTCAGTGATTTCATGCCCTAGGAACAGAGAAAAGGGAACAAACAGATCCCTAAAAATAAATTGCCCTAAGAAGCAAAAAAAAATACATTAAAATGCAATGCACACTTTTTGTGAACTTTAGAAGAGAAGCATAAAACTGTAAATAAAAAATAGAATTTGAATTAAGGTTGTATTTTATGTTGAACTTCTTAAGGATTTTATCTCTGAGAGGAACAATAACCAGACTAGTTGCCTAATAATTTAATTTAATTCTCAGGGAGAAACACCAGACTAGTTACCTAATATTTTAAAGTTGTTTACCATAAAAAAATACGTAATTTTCTATTTATGATATATTTTTTAAATTCCCACTTTTTATACAAACTCCTTGGTAACGTGAAAGGTACATTTTCAAGTTCCTCTATCTGATTGTACAATCTCTCTCTGCTAAGACAGCTTTCAGATGTGCTGTGAACACCACCATGCCACTTTGGGAAATACCTACTTATTTAATTGTAGGTGTTCACAAATCAGTGGAGCCTATGACATTTCTGATAAATTTTGCTGACTCACATAGCATAGCCAGACAGACTATGTGTGTGTGCCTTTTTTCCAGTAGGGTAAGAAACACAGGATGTAGTGTTTGAATTCATGTCAAACTAAGATTACAGATTTCAGCTTTTAAAAAGTGGGGGTTGGGTAAAATTGTAAATTCCACAATATTTTATTTTTAAGATCTGGGTAACTTGTAAGGGATTGTTTAGTAGCATAAGATTTTAAAAGCTTTATTTTAGTCAGCTATTTTTAGGTTAATCATGGGGTGGGATATCTAAACCAATTATTTTAATTTTAGTACCATATAATCTTTCATAAAGTGTAATTAAAAGATACATGTATATATAGCAGTGTGTATGTTCATAGAAATATATTTTTGTTCAGATAAAAAGAAGCACTATAAATGTAACAAATTTTTTTTTTAGGTGAAAATCCTTTGGCTGATGACCAGAGTAACCATGATATTAACTCAGTTGCTGGCGTTCTGAAGCTCTATTTCCGTGGGCTGGAAAACCCCCTCTTTCCTAAGGAAAGATTTAATGATCTGATTTCTTGTATCAGTAAGTGTACTTCTTTCTCGTCTTTTCCCACCAGAATTATTTCACTAACCAACATCCTGGTAAAGGCACTGGCCCCCCTCCACACATCCCCACTCCCACCATTACTCCATTACCACCATATTTCTGAGACCATTTGCTTTCCTTCTGGATCCAGTGCGAGTCATCCTCCCAGCTATGGCCTCGCCCTCGACTGAGTGGGCTTTCCTCCTGAACATCCTCTGGCTCCAGAAAGCCAGGAGCTTCCCACTCATGGCTGGAACTGAGCCGAAAGGCAGGTGCCAGCCGCCAAAGGGAAAGGAGAAAGTTGTAAGCTGGGAAATGTGACCTTTTCTTGGCTTTTGGTTCTTGGTTTTTCTCAACCAGTTTTAGGAGTGGGGTAATTTATCCATCTTTGAATGTTATTTCAAGAAATGGGTAAGATGAGATCAAAGATCCTTATTACAGTGCAGGAACACCAGGTGGTAATTATCTGTCAGTGGGCAACCCAAGCTAATAGGCAGAGTTGCTCTGGGATTGTGTGTGACATATTATGAAACTGATAATCATTGGTAAGGTAAAGCATTGCTGTTTACTTCAGTGGGGCTTTTTGACACTATACAAAGGAAGGTGAAAATAATGATATCATGAATTAGTTATTAGCCACAATCAGGATCCATGCATCTAAAAATACAGGACCCCTTTTAAGTCCGAGTTCCCAGCAAGAGTCTAGAGCTGACTTCAATCACTTAGGCTTCATAAGAATCAACTTTTTACTCTTAATAAAGAAACCTCCCTACAGTCCCCCGACCCCCCCCCCCCCCCACCTGAATCAACAAGTCCTGTTGATCTGGCGTCAAAAAAAAACATCTCGCTACTCATCCCTCCTTCCCCATCCCCATCACCTTGGTTTCTCACTGGGGATAGTTAGAGTCTCTTAAATGGACTCTACTTCTAGATTTTGCCTTCCTTTCCCAACCCCTACCCTCTGACCCCAGCCCTGCATCCTTCCATTCTCCACACTGCAGCTAGAGTAAAAGAAAAAAAAAAAACAAAAACTGGATTGCTTGCTTTCTCCCCTTTTTAAAACCTATTTCAGTATTTCCCACATAAAAGCAAACTCCCCAAGGTGGGCCGATTGCTTGGTCTCCAGTAGTTCGAGACCAACCTGGGCAATATGGCAAAACCCCATCTCTACTAAAAATAAAAAAATTAGCCAGGCATGGTGGCATGCACCTGGATTCCCAGCTTCTTGGGAGGCTGAAGCAGGAGGATCTCTTGAGTCTGGTAGGCGGAGGTTGCAGTGAGCCGAGATCGTGCCACTGCACTCCAGCCTGAGTGACAGAGTAAGACTGTCTCAAAAAAAAAAGAAAAAGCAAACTCCATGGCATGGCCAATTCATAGAATTGAATTCTTCCTCTCTCTGATATTTTCTACTGCTACACAGTCCTCCCCTGCTACCCTACCATATTTACTGTATATTTCAGCAGTAGCAGACTGTACACATGCCAGGCTATTTCCCACCTCCATCCACTTGCCTATGCTGTTTCCTCAGCTGTCCCTGATAACCATTCAACATCTGCTGTGAAGGCTTTGCCAAATTGGCACTCCTCCCACAACTCTGTCCTCCCCACCACTCCAACCAGGATTAATCACTTTCTCCTCTCCCAGAATTCTATTGGGTACGTATGTCTAGAATTTTTCTGATCTCCCCACATTATAATTTGTTTAACCCCTCTGTCTCCTACTGCTAGAGAAGGAGTTTAGGCAGTAGGTTAAGAATGGAGACTCTGGATTCAAAGAGCCTAGTTCAAATCCTAGCTCTGCCACACACTCATCAGCTGTGCGACCTTAGGCAGGTTTCTTAAGCTCTCTGCATCTCAGTTTCCTCACCTATAAAATAGGGAGAACGTTAATCCTTACATCATAGGGTTGTGAGAATTTAGTGAGTTAATACGTGTAAAATGCCAAGAAGAGTGCCTGGCACAGAATATGCTCAATGAAGTGCCCACAATTAGCTCCACAGGCCTATGGATTTATGGATTACTCAGTTTTGCAGCCCTAACATTTGGCCAGTCCCAAATGTTAGGAATTAGTTAATTCCTGGAGCATGTTAAGTTAAATAGAATTTATAGATGAAATGAATTGAAAAGTCAAGATTCCACCACAAGTTCTTTGTCTCGCATTGGTGCGTAGAGTCCTGGCTCCAGTTGGGAATGAATTTCCCGGTCATAATCCTCCCCAGTCGGATGTCCCATTGGAATTTAGAAGTACAGCTGCACGTCCATTCCACAGCCCTTGCGTAGCCTGAGTCATCACAACGAACCTCTGACCCAGCTGGAAAGAAATGAAAAGGAGGTGTCTCACTTCTGGAATTCTCCTTTGGCCATGTCCAAAGATTTCCCTCACATCCTAGCCAAAAAGCTTAAGTCTGGAAAAATAACAAGTGCTGTACAATGCTTAGTGGTTTTCTAGGTCCATACATCATGTCAGCTGTAACGTGTACATGTACCAGTTGGATAAAGAGCATTGGGCCACATTGTCAGTTACCATTATAGAATCATTTCACACTTTTATTAGATGAAAAATAACATTTCATAGTGGTTTTTAATAACTGAGGCCATAGAGTCAGAAAGATCTAGGTTCAAATCCTAGCTTTACCACTTTCCAACTTTGTATAAACTTGAGCAAAGATTAATACTTAATCTTATTAAATAGCTGTGTCTTCATCTACTTCATAGAGTCTATGTGAAGAATAAATGAGATAGTCCATGTTCAGGGTTTAACATCATGCCTGGCACATAGTAACCCTCAGTAAGTGTTGCAAGCTGTCATCATTACTACTATTACAATTACTCGGACTATAAACTCTGGTCACATATACCAGTACCTGTGTTAGCTACTTAGCAATCTGTCTGTTCTGCTAAATATGTGTTTCTTTGGCATAATTAACTCACATGAATTTAGAAATATTAGTGTTATCCTCAAGTTACATTGGTTCCAGCATGATTTTTCCCAGCACATTAAATGCTTTGTAACAATCCATGTCAAGTTTTCTCACAATTAGAGTCATATTTAGCAAATATGTAAACTATAAGGAAAAAAATCTATGGAGATAACTTTCATATAGGCGGTGCCTGCAGTGCTCAAGTGGAAATGAAGAAGCTACAATGACATTCCCTCCTGTATTAAAACAATGGATTAATCAAAATCAATGGATTCATAATCCTTGGATTTTAATAGGATTGTTAATGTTTTCATTAGTGCTCTAGTTACAAAGTTTCATAAATGTTGAGTAGTCTGCCCTAACCCTATTTTTCCCCATAAGTCCTGTTACTTTTAGTGCACAGTTTTACAGAATGGCAGGTTTTTCAAAAATATACATATTGACACTAACAACCTCTTTATATAACAACCCCTTTTCCTCCAACATTTAACCTCTTAAGAAGGAGAGGATTCTTGGATGTTATTATCTATAAGCAAGCATTTTTTCTTACCAATGTGACCATAATACATTTTTCCTGGATTTTCCTGCATTTTCCCTGGATTTTCAATAAATTATTTGAATAGCATAGTACATCTTTTATCTTTGTATCCCCTTATCAATATTGCAGACTTTTGACGATTTGAACCAAGTTGATTAATTGCCTACAATGTATAAAACTTTCTAGGGATTCAGAGACTTGATTCTTTCATTTAAGAGGCTTAAAATATAGCAGGAAAGGTAAGATATTTACAAATAAATGCAGGCTAAGTTAATATACGATAGAAACAAAGATTTTGAAATTTTACAGGAAAGAGAGATCTGTTTGATAGATTGTTTTTACTCTTGTCATCTTGTAAGCATTGCTGTAATTGGGTTTGATTTTCCCTATTAAAGTAATTTCACATGACAGTTATTCTGTATAGAAAAATCTTCCCTTTTCATCTTTTCTAAGAGTTCGCATGAGTCTCTGGAGCACCCACTACTTTTCGCTTACCTATTTTTGGATTGTTTGGGGAAAGGGTGTGTGTGTGTGTGTGTGTGTGTGTGTGTGTGTGTGTTGAGTAATTATCCAGCCATGTTTATGCCTTATGACCCTGAGTGACCACGTTCTTTGGAAGCTTACAAATACATGTAGTCAAAGGAAATTTATCTTGGCCTTTTTTAAAAAAAAAAAAAAATGCACTATTTTTTCCCCAATTTATTGTACATTTCTTTTTAAAGATTAGTTATCTGGATGAAGACATGGTAAAACCAAACACAACATAAATTTGAAGTGACAAACTTGGTAGTTTCTCAGTTTCTCACCCAAGAGTTATTTTGTTTTGTTTTGTTTTGTTTTAACCATCCACTTTGTGAGTGGTTTTGTCAGTGCTCCAGGTCATACCCACAAAGTCTGGGCAGCTTCTAGAATATCCCTGTATCATGGCTCTGAGATTTCCTAGGGCATAAGTTCAAGTGACTTGCCCTAGAAAAGCCACTCAAGTAATTCATGTTTTTTTCCTGACTGCCTTAAGGCTGTGAGCCCAGATGAAACATTTTCACTTCATTTTGCATTAGGTGTTATTATTTAGATGACTACTTGGATATGAGGAAATGGTTTCTTAAGGGAGAATTTTTTTTCCTATCACAAAACCAACATGAAGTCATTGTAGAGTACCTGAAAAATGCACAAAAGCACATAAAACAAAATATTGTCTACCAAAATTCCATAATTCCACTACCCAAAGAGAACCACTGGCATGTACACATTTTGTGTACAACAAACAACAACAAATATTATGTTTCATGTTAATATACAACATAACTACAATACCATTATCATACCCTTAAAACAAACAATAATTCCTTAAATCATCAAATGAGTAGTCAGTACTTTTTAAATTATTTATTAGGTTGGTGCAAAAGTTATTGTGGCTTTTGCCATTACTTTCAGTGGCAAAAATCACGATTACTTTTGCACCAACCTAATGTTATGCAATTAACACGTTATCACTGTAGAAAAATTATAAACTAAGAACGAATTATAATTTCTGTACACAGGGATAGTGATAACGTTTTCAGTATCTTTCCAGAGTTTTTCTACAATACTTATGTACTTTGTAAAACAGCTTGATTGATTTATAATTCTCATACTCTACAATTCATCCATTAAAGAGTACGGGCCAGTGGTTTTTAGTATAGTCACAGAATTGTGCAACCATCACCACAATCAATTGTAGTACATTTTTATTACCCCCAAAAGAAACCCCAGTTAGCAAACATTGGCAATTACTCCCCATTTACTCATAACCACCACCACCCCCAGCTCTAGGCAATCACTAATCTACTTTCTGTTTCTATAGATTTGCCTGTTCTGGCCGTTTCATATGAATAGAATTAGACAGTATGTTGTCCTTTGTGATTGGCTTTCACTTAGCGTAATGTTTTCAAGGATCATCCATGTTATAGTAGGTATCAGTACTTCATTCTTTTTGATTGCAAAATAATAATCCATTTTGTGGGTACACCACTCCTATGTACTTTTCATAAAAATTATATTGTACCAAGTGACCACTAATGGATAAGAGGTTTGTTTTTGAAGTGATGAAAATATTCTAAAATGATTGAGGTGATCTTGCACAACTCTAAATGTACTAAAAATCATTGGTAAACTGCAAATGGGTAAATTATATCGTATATTAATTATATCTCAATGAAGGTGTTGTAAAAAAAAATTGCTTTTGAGACAGGCTCTCACTCTTGTTGTCCAGGCTGGATTGCAGTGGCATGATCACAGCTCACTGCAACCTCTGCCTCCCAGGCTAAAGTGATCCTCCCCCCTCAGCCTCCCAAGTAACTGGGACCACAGGCGGGCACCACCACACCCAGCTAATTTTTGTATTTTTTTGGTAGAGATGGGGTTTCACCACATTGCTCAGGCTGGTCTTGAACTCCTGGACTCAAGCAATACACCTGCCTCACCCTCCCAAAGTGCTGGGATTAAGGCGTGAGCCACTGTGCCCAGCCAAGCTGTTGTAAAAAATTATGTCACACCACACTGGCTCTTCATAAACCACTTTTTTAAAACTCAATAATATTATTTTCAAAATATAGCTTTTAGTGACCCTATAATGATTTCTATTTTATGTAACAAATCCCCTAGTTTAGACATTTAGATTGTTTCCAGTGATTTTGCAATTATGCCAAAATACTATGATGAGCTTCTTAGTACCTAAATTTATTTGCCTTTTCTGATTATTTCATGAAAAACATTTTTGAACTCTTTTTCTGGTGCTCTAATATATGTTTTCGCTATAAGAATTTCTTTCAGCTTTATGGACCTACATGGTGGTTTTCTCTCTGAATTCTAAATTTCTGTTTGATGCCTTATAATAATGTTCTTCATTTTTCCTTTATCCTTAAAAATATTTAATAGGCTGACTATCTGAACTGAGTAGGTAAAGCTCTCTAGGCTAAGACTCAGTTTCTTTCCTAACCTCAATATGTTAATTCAGCAGAACAGGAAACATCTATATATGTATTTCTATAGTACTGTTATTTAGGAGAGGCATCGATGGTTTAATTCACAGAAGTCAGTCTATTAAACAATTATATACAAAGGTTTGATGAACACCTTGACATTGTTAGTGTGAACCTAAAAATGTCCTGAAACTGGTACATTCATCTTGAATGCCAGCTGTTAGGCTGTGGAACTCACAAGCACGTGTGTACCCACTGTTAAATAAACAGTTTCTAAATGTGACCACCGAGGAATTTCCTTCCCTGCCTTCATACTGAAGGAGAAATTTGCATCTTGTGATTTATTATTTGTTTTCTGGCAAACCAATACTTCTACAAATAGCCCACAGAAGAACCGGTATTTTCAGAGTGATGACCATTTGAACTTTTTGCCATTTGCTGAAGTAACTTGTGTTTTATGGTAAATTTTTCACATGTATTTACATGGAGCTGTCTGAGCTGCCTGCTGGGAAGTTGGGACTCTAACATGAGAATCTTGCCTTGCTGGGAAAAGAACATAAATTAACCCAGGGAGCTTTGAGCATGTGATCAAGGTTGGATGAATGCCACTTTTACCTAATTACATGAGACTTTGAATTGTGGAAAACAAAGCCCAGCTTACAAGAAGTCCAAATGAAATACTGATTTTCCTCACTCACAACTTTTCTGAGGGGAAGAAAAGACCCATCTTTCCCTCCAGCATGAAATTGTGAAAGACCATGAATTGCCACACTCAGAGCCAGCTAGGAATGCACATTCATCAGAGTGTCAGCAGCAACCATAAATTTTGCCCGCTAACTGGACTCAAGAGTAAATGAGTCATTTGTACCAGAGCAAAGCTCCCGTCGGAGGCACATCGTGCGCCTGTTGAGCAGCCAGCCAGGTAGAATTGGGAGTCCTGCTCGCAGCCATCACGGTTGGAAGCCTTCAAAACGAATAGATTTGCTACTGCTTCAGGAATGCCAGCAGTTCTGTTTTGCTTTGATTTATGTTTCTGTAGTTATAGAGAATGTACATCTGCCTCACATAACTTTATCTAGTCTTTTTGGTGTCACTTATGTCCTTGTTGCTTTTCCCCTGAAATCTTTCATTTGCATCCCACAGACCCCCTCATTCTTTTGTTGTGGTAATATATATATAAAACCATATATATATATAAAACCATATATATATATAAAATGAAATTTACCATGTTAACAATTTTTAAGTGTACAGTTTGTTGGCATTAAGTACGTTCACAATTATCACCACTATCCATTTCTAGAACTTTTTCATCTTCCCAAACAGAAACTCGGTGCTCATCAGACAATAACTCCCCATCCTTCTGCACTTCTGCCCCAGGCCCTGGCTTTATCTCTTCTACTTTCTGTCTCTATGCGTTTGCCTATTCTGGGTACCTAACGTAAGTGGAATCATATAATGTTTGTTCTTTTGGTGACTAGCTTCAGTTAGCATAGTGTCCTCCAGACTCATGCATGTTGTAGCGTGTGTCAGAAATTCGTTTCTTTGTAAGGCTGAATAATGCTCCATTGTGTGTGCATACCACATTTTGTGTGTCCATTCATCTGTCAATGAACATTTAGGTTGTCTCTGCCTTTTGGTTATTATGAATAATGCTACTCTGAAACTGGTGTACAAATATTTGTTCCCTCAATTCTTGTTAAATAAAATTTTAGAACTGCCTTTAAGAGGTAGAGGGGACTAAGTTTAGAACCAAGAGACAGAAACAAGAGATTTTGAATTAAGATTAAACATCTTGGGGCCGGGCATGGTGGCTCATACCTGTAATCCCAGCACTTCGGGAGGCCAAGGTGGGCAGATCACTTGAGGCCAGGAGTTCGAGACCAACTTGGACAATTTGGCAAAATCCCCTCTTTACTAAAAATACAAAAATTAGGCATGGTGGTGGGTGCTCCTAATCCCAGCTACCTGGGAGTCTGAGGCCTCAGAATCACCTGGACCTGGGAGGCGGAGGTTGCAGTGAGCCGAGATCGCCCCACTGCACTCCAGCCTGGATGACAGAGTGAGACTGTGTCTCAAAAACAACAACAACAACAACAAAACCTCTTGGAAGTAATGCCTATGTCCTGTAGTTATAGAGAATGTAGCTTCCAGAGTGACTGGCCATCTATGGAATTTGACAAATATTAAAGATGAATAATATAGTAAGAGTGGTTCTTTTTACATACTTTCCTTTCCTTTTGTTTTTAACTCTGGACCTTCAAAACTAGCGTTAAGCTACAAAAATCCTGTCCCTGATAGTTGACCTTAATTTTATGATTATTAATTTTTTTAGAGATGATGTAGTGCTCTGTTGCCCAGACTAGAGTGTAGTGGTGTGATCATAGCTCGCTGGAGCCTCAAACTCCTGGGCTCAAGCAATTTTCTCACCTTAACCTCGACCTTAACTTTAAAATGAGGATTTGCTTGGAGAATGAGGAAACTTCACTTCTGAAACACCCAAGATCCTCAATAAACAGTGGGAGAAGTTTTGTTGCTGTCTTAAGAATAAATCATAATATGTATAATTTCGCTTTTGAAGGGTTTTTTCTTTTTCATTTTTAGAGATAGGCTTTCTAGATACAGGTATGCTAAATCATCTTTGTCTTCCTTAAAGTAGCAACAACATTACACTTTTTATAAAATCAGCTATTTTAGGTAATAAACATTCAACCAGTTAATTTCTGATATGCGATAATAATGCAGCTGTGTTGAAATAGTATTTAAAGGTACAAAATTCCCCCCAGTAAATTCTCAATGACTTTCAAATTACTTCATCTGTAGGCATTTCATCTTCCCTCTCTGTACAGTGTGGTTTTGCACATATCACTTGAAGTTGTCATGGAGATAAACAGCTTACTCTGGGACATGTCTTGATCCTACTAGGACTGAATTAGGTGGAAATGTTGATAACTTAATTATTGAGTTATTGTGGTCTGAGAGAATTTATACACCTGTTGAATAACTTCTTTTTTAAGCATCTTATTCCCTCTTTTCAGGGAAAACAAAAATTGAGACCACTGCCTGGGAAGTATGTTAAAGTGCTTGTATGCAATAGATGTAACCCTAATCTGCCTTGTTCATAGTGTTATAGTTTTTCCATTCTGAAATATTTTACAAATAAAAAAGGCAAAATGTAATATATCCAATTCAGTATTACTAAGATCACACTATTATAAATTATAGGTTTATGGTGAAAGAATAAAAATGAAAGAATGAGAATGTTAATTGCATGATAATGTTTTACTTACATTCTGGTTCAAGAGTTTCTGAAATTGCATTTGCTGAATGATGACAGAGCTACGGTTCCAACTTTGGCATACTTAAAGGTGGGAATGGAAGTGTTTTTTTCCCAGGAATCCTGATATATTACTGCTTGTTTTGTCAACTCATTCTTGGTTAATCAAGAATATATTGCTAATAGATTTTTCACACCTTTTCAGCTATGCAGAAGGGAAAATAAAATGCCCAGTTTGATAATAAGTGGAAAACAGCTAGGGTCAGCACTCAAGATTCCAGGGAAATGAGCTTGGCAAGAGTAATTAAGATGGTGGTTCTCAACCCTGGCTGCATAAAAGAATCTCAGGCGTCAGCATTTTTAATCTCGCCAAGTGAATCCAAGTCAAGGTTGAGAGCCACTGATACAAGAGGAATTGGAAAGGGAAACTGAGTTAGGAGAGTATTTTGATAGTCTAATTTAGAAATAATCAAGACTTCAATTAGAAAATTAGCAGTGAGATATCTAGAACTAGAAACTACAGGACTTGTTTTCCATTCAAGGGAGAAAAATGAAGCAAAGATACCATCTTAGAAGTGATGTTTGTAACCTTGCAACTGGATGAGGTTGCCATTGAGGAGGACCAGGTAGAAATCTTGGAGAGTTATCCACATTTGTGGGTGGAAGAAGGTTTAAAAAACAACAATAATAATAAGGAGAATGAGTTGACTATGGTGTCAGAGGCTATGGACTGAGAATTTTCAGGTATTTTCATGAATATCTCAAGAGCAATTAAGAACAGTATGGTGATACAAAGTATGGAAAGCTTCATAAATGTTTTCAAACATACTACTTTTTTGGAAATATTTTCTTAAATATATACTTACTGGGTATCTTCAAAGTTGTACTTTGTAAAGGTACAACTCTACAAAGTTGTAGTCTTGGGATCGAAGAAAGGCAACCAGACTTAGGAAACAGGACACAAACTTATGAAACAGACTTATGAAACCAGACTTATGAAACAGGACACATACGTTGTGGCCCCAGCTCTCCCCCTTCTAGCCTGCTGACCTTGGGTATGCCACTAGCCCAGTTCTCATTTTCCTAATCTGATAAATGGGGATGACAGTGTGTGCTCTGCCTACTGCAAAGTTTGTTATTCCCTTTAACTTAGACAACAAATGTGAAAATGTGTTCTTAAATATATAGAGAATTATACCAATAATGCATTGTAGTGGTAACCTTTTTGCTGATGTTGATAAGCACTTTAGTACTGAGACACTTCGGACAGTTTGTATTCCCGGCGAAAAGGTAGCATAACACTAGTCTCAGGTAATCCTCTCTTGGGGGAGCTCACAATCCCACAGGGAGGATGAGATAAGGAAATAAATAGCTGTAAACATAAGGGCATACATCATATGAAGACAGGAATTGTATTGCTAATGTATTCCTAGTGCTTGAAACCTAGTAGGCCGTCCTAATATTGATGGTATAATATAATACAAGGTGAAAAGCCATATAAGTAAAATGCAATGGTAATTTTGAGACAGGAGAGATTCTAAACCTGGCACATTGCCTGGATCATAGTCATAGACAAATATATGATGAATTAACGCATAACAGTTGGGGAAGGGGTGCCTTACCCCAGAAGGCTACTTTGGTTAGTGTGCATCAAGAAGAAGTTGAAATCATATCAGATACAAAATTTAGAATTAGCAGCAAAGGAAAAAAATGGTTTTTAAATCTAGAAGACTCTAAACTACTCAAAGCCAAGTCCATGAAAGTCAGAGAAAACAGTGAGGGTCAGAGGAGAAGCCCTCTGGAATGGTGGTATACTCAAGCCGATCATTTATTCACTGTTTTGGTTACAATTGCATCTCACACAAGAGCAAGTTGTTGCTTGTATTCAGATGTGTACCGGTAATCCATGTACTGCAATGTTCTGTTTTAAATGTGGGGAGTGAAAGGACTCTCACCATGTCATCTTCCGTCTGTAGGAATAGATAATCTCTATGAGAGGGCGCTTCACATCCGCAAACTCCTCCTGACTTTGCCCAGGTCGGTCCTTATAGTGATGAGGTACCTCTTTGCCTTCCTCAATCAGTAAGTACCTGAATGCTCTGACAAAAGGCCCATCTGAATTCTGTCTTTGTTCTTGGATCCTGCAAAATGTACATTGGGTTCCATTTATCAGCAGCGTCAAAGAGAAAAATGATTGAATATAGACTGAAGGTACATTTTTCCTTAGCAGATCAACGTCATTGATAGATGAAAGCCCTACCCTGGATGTAGAAACTGTAGCCACAAATGCAAAGATATTTAAATATTACTTTAAAAAAAAAAAAAAAACCACTTTTCAGTGAAAAGTGTTTTTCCAACTTCCATCCAAAACTGTCATGAATGTTTTTGTCAAAATGATGGAAACTGGCTGTTCGTTGCGGAAAATTTCTGTGACTTTTTAATATTGTAGTCGGGGATGGAAGAAAATCATAGATGGGAGCTGTACACAGATCCAAAAAAGAATTTCTGCAAATTCACTGTAATGAGACCTTATCAAGAAGAAAATACCTCAAAATGTTCTCTTAAACAAAGTAACAAATCTTTTAAATTACTACATAATTTTCAAAGAACTTTATTCTTTTAATTTCGGCAGCTTGATTTTCAGCTATGCTACTTCCTGCTGTATGGGTTCCGTTATAAGAACAGCTTCCCCACGTCCTACTAAGAATCCCCTTGCTATTCAGCATTTCAGTTAAGCAGCTGGAAATAAAGAAATGCAGGGGCATCAACTTCTTGAATAAACTTGGGGAAATGCCTTCTCATGCTAGCATGGATTCTCCTTTCCTGAAATTCGGGTATTTTCTTTTCGGTATTTTATGGGACATTTGGAGTTCTCCAAAGCCACGGTGACTTATTACAATCCTGCTGACTAGTCCTGAAATCATAACCACTCAGCTTGACCCCAGGAGCCAAGTATCATACAATAGGGAAATGCTGGCAGAGAACCATACGAAAGAAACTCTACTGCTGACCTGTGGTGCCTAAAACATTCACAGATGACAGTAGCAACCCCTTTGTACATTAATCACCACCAGAAATAAGCAGTATCTAGAGAGATAGGTTTAAACTATGTTTAGGCTAGACGCTGTACATTTTTACCTTTAAGGAAACACAGTCACTCAGGCAGTTTTAAAAATCCAGAGGCTTGCCTGCCCCGCCCCGCCCCACCACCACCATACCCCAGGATGGAGTACCTTGCATTCCTGCTGGCCCCCTCCATACCATTCCTACCAAATCTTCCTGACATACCTGAACAAAATCCTCTGTGAACTAATAATCCATAATGGACTAGGAAAGCAGTCTGTTAATTAAGAAAGTTCTCAAAACCTGAACCTAACTCCTCATGCATCTCAGAAGAATGGCAAATGCACCATGGGTGTTGCTGGCATTGCTTCCAGTGGTGCTACCCAGAGGCCCTCTGGCTGGTTGCACCTGCCTTCATGCAGACACAAGGGCCCAGCCTCTAGGGCAGGATGCTTGGGATGGGGATTGTGAAAAGAGAGATAAGCTATCATTTTACTGCAGAATCAAAACTTGGAAATAACATTTTTACATCACGTTTTTTTTGGAAGCCAGCACTAAAGACCCAGAAAGATTAACTGTGACTGTCTCCACTGAGCTGAAGTATGTCTTTTGGAAATTAGGCTATTCTTATTCAGAATCTCCATTTTCAAGATGATCTGTAACATGATCATTTACTGTTATTGTGAATTTTTTTAAATGTTGTGTGTTTGAGAAATGGCAGAAGGGAAAAACATATGTTAGCTGTGGAAATTATGCTTTTGTATTTTCTACTTTCTAGACTATCTTATTTCCAAAAAAATGGGTAAAGTATGTCATGTGGTATCTCAGTTTCTTTGTGTCTGTCATCATCTCACAAAGGTAGTTGAGTCTCCTTTTTCTCCTTCCGTTTGTCATATGTTCACCTGGATTTTACATTTCCTTTCAAGAGTGACATTCTATACACTGAAAGATAACATATCTAAACTCTCCCTAGAACAGGGAGCATAGCAGTAAAGAGCTGGCTTATTTTGAATCACTGTGAAAATATTTCACAAATACCCATTGAATAGAATGTAGAAATTAGTACTAGACAACTGGAAATCTCCCCTACAGTTTGCAAGCCTTGCATAGAGTAAGAGAATTGAGGATTCTTTTCCCCTTTTCTTGTATTTATAATGGCTTCTGTGACACTGGTTGTCACCTAGCGTTGATTGTCTTACCCAAAAGCAGATGATAAAGCCTGGAGTTATTTGCTCCTTTCAGTAGTTACAAAGAAAAGGTTCTTTGTTTTCTTCTAGGCTTTCCCCAAGATTTATAGGAGAAAACTAAAAATCTGAGATATATTTGAATGGAGAGAAGACAATTTTAAAGACATCTATAAAGCTTTATGGAAATCCTTACTGTGTAGCCCAAATTTACTTGAGGAGCATTTAGAGCCTGACTGTCAAATTTGCAAATAAAACTCGTTTACGTGATCCTGGTCTCCACTGTAGTGAATATTATATTAAACCCCCTCCTGACTTTGAAAAATGCAACTTAATTAAGCAAATAGGACTTAGAATCCCCTGTCAGTTTCTACTTTGTTAAGGTCATATGTCATTTCACTTTCTTTGGAGTTTGCTGAGCCAACTTAAAGTTGAAGTATCTTATTAAAGTATTGAAGTGTCTTCTTATTAAACATGTATGCCCTTTTCTTCTCTTTGTTCTTTTATAACTCCTTTCTTGTTTCCTTTTGTAGTCTATCACAGTACAGCGATGAGAATATGATGGACCCTTATAACCTGGCCATTTGCTTTGGCCCAACATTGATGCCTGTCCCAGAAATACAGGATCAAGTGTCTTGCCAAGCACATGTGAATGAAATTATCAAAACCATCATCATCCACCATGAGACTATTTTCCCAGATGCTAAAGAGCTGGACGGCCCTGTTTATGAGAAATGTATGGCTGGAGATGACTATTGGTAAGTCTAAGAATTTTAGCCCTCCTCTCCCACCAATAATTATGGAACTACCCATTTGATTAGAAGAGATAATTTCCTATAAGCCACCAATGCTTCCAACTTAAAAGGAAGAAGCAGTAACACTTGAGATAAATTTTAGAATACTAAGACCCGTAGAAACTCGTATTTATCCCTCTCTTTTCTGCAAGGACTCTCATCTTTTAAATAAATCTACCCTATCATGGTTTTGATAGAGAAAAAGGGTTCTGATGTTATGTAGAGCTATATTAACTTTTATCATTACATTAAATCAAGAAAAGATAACAGATTGACATTTTATTTTTCAGTCTAAATCAGAGGTTTGGGTTTCATATAAAATGTTTTTAAATTCTCATTTTAAAGGAGACCTGTCAACCAAATGTGTTTTCATTCTTATTTTCATTTTCAATCTTACTAACGAATATAATTCTAACTATCATTATAGTTAGACCTTTAGGTCATTTTGAGTAAAATTTATTATATTCATGTATTTTTGAGATAAAATTTTTAGCATGGCAGTATTGCCTCCCATTCCATCCACGTTGCTGCAAATGAGAGGATCTCACTCTTTTTTATGGCTGAATAATATTCCATTGTGTAGATGTACCATAATTTCTTTAATCCGTTCATTCGTTGATAGACACTTAGGTTGTTTTCACATCTTGGCTATTGTGACTAATGCTACAATAAATATGGGAGTGCAGATATCTCTTCAATATACTGATTTCCTTTCTTTTGGATGTATGCCTAGCAGTGAAGGTCACTATGTTAAGTGACATAAGCCAGGCAGGAAAGACAAATATCACATGTTCTTACTCATACGTGGAGCTAAAAGAGTGGATCTCATAGAGTAGAGAGTAGAATGGTGGTTACCAAAGGCTAGGAAGGGAAGGGGAATAGAAAGGATGAAGAGAAGTTGGTTAAGGGCTATAAAAATACAGTTAGGTAGAAGGAATAAGACGGGTGCAGTGGCTTGTGCCTGTAGTCCCAGATACTTGAGAAGCTGATGCTGGAAGATCATTTGAGCCCAGGAGTTTAAGGCTGCAGTGAGCTCTGATCACACCACTGCATTCCAGCCTGAGCAACAAAACAAGACCCTGTCTCTAAAAAAGAAAAAACAAAGGCTGGGCGCAGTGGCTCATGCCTATAATCCCAGCACTTTGGGAGGCTGAGGCAGGCAGATCACTTGAGGTCAGGAGTTCGAGACTAGCCTGGCCAACATGGTGAAACCCCGTCTCTACTAAAAATACAAAAATTAGCCAGGCGTGATGGTACATGCCTATAGTCCCAGCTACTCCAGAGGCTAAGTCAGGGGAATCACTTGAACACGGGAGGCAGAGGTTGCAGTGAGCCAAGTTCGTGCCACTGCACTCCAGCGTAGGTGACAGAGCAAGACTCTGTCTCAAAAAACTAAAAAAATTTAGAAGGAATAAGCTTTAGTATTCAGTAGTACAGTAGGAAAATTATAGCTAACAATAATGTATTATATATTTCAAAACAGAAGAATTGTAAGGTTCCCCACATGAAGAAAAAATAAATGTTTGAGGTGATGGATATCCCAATTACCAAGATTTGATCGTTACACATTGTATATGGGTATCAAAATATCGCCTGTACCCCTAAAATATGTACAACTATTATATATCAATTTAAAAATAGCAAAGAAACTTAAATTTCCTGAACCCCTATTACATCTCAGCTGCTTGGTGCACATGATCTCTTTCATTTAGCATAACCACTCTACCAAGTAAGTTAAGAAAGGCCAAGGAGCCTTCCAATGATTACTAGTAAATCAAGGTGAGGTGTGTGAGCTTCCAAAGCACACGTGAGTCTCCTCACTCAGCAGCCTCCCTGCCCACCTCAGAAACTGCCCTGTGCAGCTGGGATTCAAGAGCAGCGGGAAATAGGTTTGTCTAAATCCCTCCTTCTGGACCCTGCTCACAACACTTTCTTTCCCATTTTCTTACCAAAGATTAAGTAGAAGTGGAATGAGTAGCTGATAATTAAATAACTGAAAGTACTTTTTTTTTTTACTTAGATCATAGTATGGTCATATGCTTTAAGAAAACTGAGTTGACTATTTCCAGAAGTACTGTTTTCTAAATTAAGAGCGAAACATACTAGATTCCAGTTCTGTAGCATATTCACCAACTTTACACATGAAGTTCAATTCAAAATATTTACTTGAGTACTTACTATGGGCAAGATACTGATTGAGCTTGGCTCTGGGAAGGTAAATGAATGCAACTCAACCCTGCTGAGATACATGATTTTATTTTCATCATTGTATTTGTTTTAAGGCCAGTACCAAAGGTATGGTTAGCATTTTTTTTTTGGAGACAGAGTTTCACTCTGCTGCCAGGCTAGAGCGCTGTGGCGCAATCTCAACTCACTGCAACCTCTGCCTCCCGGGTTCAAGCAGTTCTCCTGCCTCACCTCCCGAGTAGCTGGGATTACAAGCATCTGCCACCATGCCCAGCTAATTTTTGTATTTTTAGTGGAGACAGGGTTTCACCATGTTGGCCAGGCTGGTCTCAAACTCCTGACCTCAGGTGATCTGCCCACCTTGGCCTCCTGAAGTGCTGGGATTACAGGCATGAGCCACTGTGCCTAGCCTGGTTAGCATTTTTAAATATTAGGACTATGTCAGTAAGCTCTGCTGTCTTGTTCATTTTATAAAAGAGCAAGTTTGTAGATGTCTGGTCAATATTATTTGATGTATTATATTCTAGGACATTTTGTGATCACTACTTTTTCCAAACAGAGTAAAAGTCCTATGACAGTGTTGCAGCCAGTGTCCATCTTTTTAAACATAGTGTTTTCTATGGGTACTGCTCATTTTAAACAGGAAGTCAGCAGTGTAGTAGTTATACTTGTCCCCCAACATCAGAAATGTAGATGGGCTTTTACAGTAGTATTAGGTTTATATTTGTGGCCCATGCATTCCATTTATCAGCATGCATTTGAGGATTGCTGGTGACAGTGTTAAGGGATAAGTTTTAAAAGAGGATAAAATCATGATTCTCTTACAGATATACAATGGACATGTGTCAAGAAAGATGGCAAAGATGCCACAACCAGTTCAAAGGAGACATCAAAGAACCACCAATTTTTATGTAGTAAAGAAATAAATAGCGAAATGAATTTGTAAAAACTGGTCTATCCATAAGGCAATAATCATATTCTACCAGAATTCAACTAATTTGTATTTCTGTGGATAAGAATTACTTATAATGCTATCCATTTTCTATAAGTTAGCTTCTGTCTTTATAGAGTTGTAAAATAACCTAGTCAAAGATGAATGTGTGTATCTAATATATATTCCCATAGGACAGCATAATCAATGGAGGCACCAGGATTCCGTTGACAGACTATCCAGTTACTCTTTTGCCCTTACAGAGTCTTACAGTTTTTGTTACAGTAGCAATTACTCATTATTAAAATTATCTCAGGCTGGGCGTGGTGGCTCACGCCTGTAATCCTAGCTCTTTGGGAGGCCAAGGCAGGAGGATCGCTTAAGCCCAGGAGTTCGAGACCAGTCCAGACAAAATAATGAGACCCTCATCTTTACAAAATATTTAAAAATTAGCCAGGTGTGGTGGCATACACCTGTTGTCCCAGCTACTTGGGAGGCTGAGGTGGGAGGATCACTTGAGCCTGGGAGGCAGAGGTTTCAGTGAGCCAAGATCACACCACTGCACTCCAGCCTAGGCAGCAGTGCAAGACCCTGTCTCAAAAAATTTTTGTCTATTTTAATTTCATATGAATTTCCATTTGTATTCTACAGTGACAGCCCATACAGTGAGCACGGTACATTGGAGGAAGTGGACCAAGATGCTGGTACAGAGCCCCACACAAGTGAAGATGGTATGCTCTGCCCTTATGCTATTATAAAACCTATCTTTATATCCCTATTGTAAACATTGTTTCTATTAAAATTTTAGAGGCAAAGCACAGTGGCTCCCACCAATAATCCCAGCACTTTGGGAAGCCAAGGTTGGAGGATCACTTGAGCCCAGGAGTTCAACACCAGCCTGTGCAACATAGTGAGATCCCACCTCTATTAAAAAAAATACAAAAAATTAGCTGGGCGTGGTGATGTGCACCTGTAGTCCCAGCTACTCAAGAGGGTGAGGTGGGAGGATCGCATGAGCCCAGGAGTCCAAGACTGCAGTGAACTAGGATAGTGCCACTGCCCTCCAGCCTGGACAACAGAACAGACCCCATCTCAAAAACAAACAAAAAAAAACAAACAAAAACTAGTAGATAAAAAAATTCATAAAATATGTGTAAGGAATAAAAAATAACATTACAATGAAAACCAATGGAACAACCACCAAGCTTAAGAACAAAGAGATATTATTTCCTTTGCATTTCCCTGATCTGACTGCTTGACTTACCCCCTCAGGAGTAACCACTATGTTTGTGTTTTTAAATAGTTTCTTGTTTCCTTTTCTATTTTCTTAAATCTTCTATAAGTGGGATCATACTGCATATATTTTTCATGAGATTTTTCTATTCAGTATTATGTTCTTGATGTTCATCTGCGCAGTTTCTTTTAGTTTGACTGTTTATTTTCCCACTGTATAATATTCCATTGTATGTATCTATTCCGTTCTTGATTAAAATGTGAGGTATTTGCTACTTGTTGCTATTAAGAACAGTGCTACTATGCACTGTTATGAACATTTTGAACATGTCTCCTACTGAAAATGTACAGGAGTTTCTCTAGAATGTATGCCTAGGAGTAAACATGTCTTCAGCTTTACTCTATACTGTCAAACCATTTTTATGAAGACAGTTGCTACTTATAGTTCCCTAGAGAAGGGGGCATGCCATGCCATGGGAGGCTACCTAGGGAAGCACCAGGAGGCAGAGGGAGAGTGAAGACCTTGGTGTGCTTTCCACAGGAAGGAATGGGTGAAGCAGGGTAAGCAGCTTTAGGGTGGGCTAGTTGGAATAATTTCAGCAGGCTCTGGGGCATTGGGGGATGTCCCAGGTTGTCTGGTACCTGGCCCTGGGGTGCTGAGAATAGAGCAGCAGTGGCCTGGAGTGGGAGAGCCTGATCATCAAGGTGGTGGGGTGTTGGCTCCAATGGGCACGTTGGTGTTTGAAAAGTTTGCTTGTGGGTGAGTTGTTTACTAACCCTAGAGGGACTGTCCCTCCAAGGTCAGCAAGGCCCCAGGTGTCAGAAGATAAAAGACATGGTTGATAATGTGTTTATTTATCTTTTGTAAAATTCCTATCAAGTCTTTTGCACATTTTTCTACTGAGTTTTCTGGGCTCTTTTTGTTTGGTTTCGCTTGGTTTTGTATTTAGTTGTTTTTCTATTTGATATGTGAGAGTTCTTTGTGGGTCCACATCAGGTCCTTTTTTGGGTATATGCTTTGCAGATATCTGCAGCTGCTCTGTAGCTTTGCTTTTCAAATGCTGATTATGTCGTTTGCTAAACAGAAGATCTTAATTTTAAAGTAGTTAAATTTATCAATCTTTTCCTTCATGGTTATTTTACTTTGCATTTCCTTTAAGAAATCCTTCTGTGTCTTGAGGTAATAAATAATTCTCCCATATTCTCTTATTTTATTTTGGTAAGAACACTTAAATGTGCAGTACCTTAGTGTTGACCATAGGTACAGTGTTATATGGCAGATCTCTAGAGCTTGTTCACCTTGCTTGACTGAAACTTTATTCCCACTTATTAGTCACTTCCCATTTTCCCCTTCCCCCAGCCTCTGGCAACTACCATTCCACCCTTTGATTCTATGAATTGGATTCTTTTAGATACCTCATATAAGTGAACTTACCTAGTATTTGTCTTTCTGTGTCTGGCTTATTTCACTTAGCAAAATGTCCTCCAGGTTCATCCATGCTGTCACATATGTCAGGATTTCCTTCTTTTTACAGTTTGAATAGAATTCCATTGTATTGACCTATATCTTTATCCATTCATCTTCCCATGGACATTTAGGCCATTTCTACCTCTTGGCTATTGTGAATAGTGCTGAAATGAACATAGGATTGCTAATATCTCTTCAAGATCCTGATTTCAGTTTTTTTGGATAAATACCTGGAAGTAGGATTGTTGAGTCACATGGTAGTTCTATTTTTCAGTTTCTGAGGAATCTCTGTACTGTTTTCTAAAGCAACCGTGCCATTTTGTATTCCCATCAGCAGTGTACAGAGGTTTCAATTTCTCCACATCCTTGGCAATGCTTATCTTTTGTTTTTGTTTTTGTTTTTTGTTTTTGAGAGAGGGTCTCACTCTGTCACCCAGGCTGGAGTACAGTGGCATGATCTTGGCTCACTACAGCCTGGACTTCCCAGCTCCAGTGATCCTCCCACCTCAGCCTCCCAAGTGACTGGGACTAGAGGCACATTCTACCATGCCCGGCTAATTTTTTGTAGAGATGGGGTTTTGCCACGTTCTCTAGGCTGGTCTTGAACTCCTGAGCTCAAGCCGTTTACCCGCCTTGGCCTCCCAAAGTGCTGAGATTATAGGCATGAGCCATTGTGTCCAGCCAACACTTGTTATCTTTCGTTTGTTTTGTTTGTTTCCTAACACGGTGGGATAACCTCATTTGTGGTTTTGATTTGCATTCTCCTGATGATTAGTGATATTCAGCATTTTAAAATATATGTGTTGGCTGCTTATATGTCTTCTTTGGTGCCTTTTTTATTTATTTATTTATTTAGAGATGGAGTCTGTCATCCAGGCTGGAGTGCAGTGGCACGATCTCAGCTCACTGCAACCTCCACATCCTGTGTTCAAGTGATTCTCCTGCCTCAGCCTCACGAGTAGCTGGGACTACAGGCATGGCTAATTTTTGTATTTTTAGTAGAGACGGCATTTCACCATGTTGGTCAGGCTGGTCTCAAACTCCTGACCTCAAGTGATCCACGCACCTAAGCCTCCAAAAGTGATGGGATTACAGGCATGAGCCACTGCATCCGGCCCCATATTCTTTTAAATCCTTTAAGGTTTTGCTTTCACACGTACGTCTTTATTCCACCAGCAATTTATTTGGGGGCATGGGATGAAGTAGGGATCCATTCCCTTTTTCTTTATATGGATACATAATTGTTGCAATTATCTCAGCATTAATTGTCCTTTCTCCACAGCTCTACATCTTTGTCATAAAGAAAGTGTCTTCTTTGTGTGAATTTCCTCCTGGGCTCTATTCCTTTCTACTGGTCTGTGTGTCTATCCCTACATCACTGTCCTAATTTTGATACCTTTTAATAAATCTTAATAGTTCATAAAGCAACACCTCTGCTTTGTAATAATTCTTGGCTCTTTGCAATTCCACTTAAATTTTAGACTCAGTTTTTCAAGTTCTTCAGACAAATAAACAAACCCTCTAAAGCCCAACTGGAGTTTTGATTGCCTTTGTATTAATTCTACATATATTAATATGGAGAGAATTGATATCTTTACAATATTCAGTATTCCAGTCCAGGAACATATTTCCAGTTATTTAATGTCTCCCAAATAAACTTTTTATTCTTTCTCTGTACGTATGTTTTTCATTTTCTAACTTAAGTTTAAGGCTTAGCATTCACTTTCAACACTTTTTACTTTTTAATATAAACATTTAAAGCTGTCCGTTTTCTCTTAGTACTTCTTTAGCTATATGCACAAATTCTTTTTTTATCTCTTCAGCTGTAACTAATCTGCTTTAAGCATATCCATTGAATTTTTATTTTTAAATATTCTTTTTTTTTTTTTTTTTCCTGAGGCGGAGTTTTGCTTTTCTTGCCCAGGCTGGAGTGCAGTGGCACAATCTCGGCTCACTGCAAACTCCGCCTCCCAGGTTCAAGTGATTCTCCTGCCTCAGCCTCCCAAGTAGCTGAGATTACAGGCATGTGCCACCATGCCCAGCTAATTTTTGTATTTTAAAAGAGACGGGGTTTCACCATGTTGGGCAGGCTGGTCTCGGACACCTGACCTCAGGTGATCCCCCTGCCTCAGCCTCCCAAAGTGCTGGGATTACAGGCGTGAGCCACTGCGCCCAGCCTTTAAATATTATTTCTTTCTACAAGTTGTATTTGGTGTGCTTTTATGTCTGCTGCTTGATCATTTTTTATAGTCTCTTGCCGTTTATTCATCAGCGCTTCCTATCAGAATATGTGTCTGATAATTTTCATATGTCTTCCCAAATTTGTTTTGTTGGCTCTCACTCATTGAGTCTTATTTTCCACTGTGTTTATAAATTTTGTACAGATTTCTTGGAACTTCAGGCTCAGTGGAAGGTAGATTCTTCCAGAGAGGGTTTTCATATACTTCTGCCTGGGTTACAACCAGCCTGGGACAACACTGAATTTTTGGCTTGAAGTTTTTCAAACTACCCTGGTAGTGCAAATTTAAACTGCAAACCTACCTGAGAACTGGAATGTGGATGGAATTCTCAGATGATTTGTGTCAAGGGTTTAAGATAGAGTATTTCCTTAATGGGAGTGGAGGGTGGGGGAGATGGTTACTATCTATGGAGAGGTATTGAAAGCTACAAGGGGATAAGATTTCTAGAACTAGATGTTCTAGAACTAGAAGTATTGTAGAAAGTTCTACAACACTAGAGTGAAGTTTATTCTGAAACTGAGGGTGTAATTTTCTGAGGATGAGGAGGAGGGGAAGAGCTTAGATTCCTAACACTGAGCAAGCCCTGGACTTAATCTCCTATGAAAAAAAATTAAAAAGCTTAAGGTAACCAGGCTAGAACAATGCCCTCAAGGCAAAATCTGACTCATGTTGTAATGTTCTGCTCACCTCTCTGGGTTCCCATTTTCACTGCATTTTGGTCTTTAGTATTCTTTACTGTCTTGATAGCTTACTAATGCAATTACAAACATTGGTTGTTTGCTTTTAAATCCAGCATTTTTCATTGATTCTAGCAGGAGGTTAATTAAGTTGTCTAGTGTCCACTATCTGCTAAAAAAGAAAGTTTCTTTGTGTCTTTTTTTTTTTCTGTGAGATAGGGTTGCACCCTGTTGCCCAGGCTGGAGTACACAATCTTGTGTATTGTGTGTCAAGTGGCACAATCTTGGCTCACTGCAGCCTCAACCTCCTGGGGCCAAGTGATCCTCCCACCTCAGCCTCCTGAGTAACTGGGACCATAGGCATGCACCACCATGCCTGGCTAATTTTGTATTTTTTGTAGAGACAGGGTTTCCGTATGTTGCCCAGGCTGCTCTCAAACTCCTGGGCTCAAATGATCCTCCTGGGATCCAAAGTGCTGGGATTAGAGGCATGAGCCACCCATGCCCCGCCTTCTTTGTGTCTTTAAAAGTAAAATCAGTTGACATTTTCTGAACTTAATTTACAAGACATCCTTTAAAGTGAGAGCTTCTATTTCTGTGATGTTGCTCTTTTTTTTTTTCTTTTCCTTTAGAGACAGGGCCTTCCTGTGTTGCCCAGGGTAGTTTCAAACTCCTGGCCTCAAGCAGTCCTTCTGCCTCAGCCTCCCAAAATGCTGGGATTACAGGCGTGAGCCACCGTGCCCAGCCTGTGATGTTGCTTTTGAAAGTCTCCGAGTCCTGCTTCTGCTACCATCCTTTCTTTTGGGTTTCTTTGTTTCTCTGCATGGTTTATTTCTGTTTCACTGCTGTCTTCTCTTAGGTGTTTCCGCGCTTTCCCCAGAGGCCAGAAAAGCCAGGACAAAGCCAGCTGTCTCTCTTTCCAAACATGAATCTCACCATCATGCCATCTGCCTTTTACCTCTTGGCTATAAGAGAGCTTTACTGAGTGCTCTGTGTTTAGATAACATTTTGACCATGTTCACCTGATTTTTCTGGAAAGAAAAACATTGCTTACAAAGGACAGATACTGTCACCCGCAGCCAACCTCCAAAGTCCTGTAACTAAATTAATAAGACCATCAGTTATCCTTTGATTGCCAAGATATTGTATTTTTTTCTCTGTCATGGATCACTAGAGAGAGTAGCTTTTGTTTCTGAAAGACGGGCTGTCACAGAACAAAACCACAAGGACAGTGGGTAACAGATCTAGCAGGAAAAATGTCAGCAACAGCAAGGTCCCAAAGAGAAAGTGTGATCACATTTTATATAACATTACAAGAAATGGAAATATAAGACTTGACAGCACCGGGCAGTCAGGGAATCAACTGTGCTGAATTGTGTTCCCTTTTGCACAAAATTATATTACCCATGCAGGAAAACTAAGTGATCATGTTGCACTCTCACTATTATTGTTATTGATAGCAGCAGTAGCAGCATTCTATGAAGTCTCTGCAGGACCTTGAAGTACTGCGAGGCACTCTGTATGAAAGAGGCATAGTGTACCGTGCCCTGAGATTGATTTGCTCTGCAATGACCAGACTAAGATGTGTGTAAATAGCTTATTGATTGACACTTGACTGTGAAATGGCTCTCACGGGAGTAGAAAGAGTAAAAATAATGAAATTGCTGAGAATTACTAGTTGATGTACTAGGATTGCCAATAAAATGTTCTGCTGATTTATCTGGTCATCCTGTTATAACCTGACCACATTTGAATAAATAAGCAGAGTCTGATAATCCTGATGCTTGTTTCAAAAAAATGGCGCGGTGTCTCACGCCTGTAATCCCAGCACTTTGGGAGGCCGAGGCGGATGGATCACGAAGTCAAGAGATCAAGACCATCCTAGCCAACTTGGTGAAACCCCATCTCCACTAAAAATACAAAAATTATCAGGGCATGGTAGCACGTGCCTGCAGTCCCAGCTACTTGGGAGGCTGAGGCAGGAGAATCGCTTGAACCCGGGAGGTTAAGGTCACGATGAGCTAAGATCACACCACTGCACTCCAGCCTGGCGACAGAGCAAGACTCTGTCTTAAAATAAAATAAAATAAAATAAAATAAAATAAAATAAAAATAGTAAGAGGAGATGAAGAGGTCGTGATTGTGAAATTATAATAAAATTTGTATATATCTGTTGAATAGTCTTAACTATGTTGAATGGCCAGCATTGACAGTGTGTGATTGAATGTCATTAAAAAACATTAATGGCTCTGTCTTTATTTCTCTGTGACATAAGTATATGTAGACTGTATACTGTATCATGTGCTGTTATCTTTTAATTTTTTTAAGTAAAGCCAAATATAAATATGTGGGTGTGTTCACACAGGAATTTGCAAATTACATGTCCTGAAGTTCTTGTAAATAAATTAGCATGCCACGTCTGTAGTCCTAGCTACTTAGGAAGTTAGGGTGGGAGGATCGCTTGAGCCCAGGAGCTTGGGGTTACAGTGAGCAATGAGTGTGCTGCTATATCCGGCATGGGTGACAAAGTGAGACCTTGTCTCAAAAAAACCAAAAACTAGCATGTCTTCATTCTTCCATGGGATGTTTCTTTCTTTTTCATAGGAATAACTGGGGTACATATTTGGGTATCTGTCATCTCAAGTCAACCAGGATTTATTCTTCAAGTTTTGAACTATAATGAGATCATTCCCTTTAAATGTAAAGTTATAGTCCCTCCTCTATGAAGCAGACACGTAGATGTTTAATAAAGGTGCTATTTATATTGTGTTAGTAAAATATAATTTGGGGGAATACCAGAGTGTTAACATACAATCTAAAAGTTTTATTCAATTGCTAAAGGATTTATTTATTTATTTATTTATTTATTTTTATAGAAATGAGGTCTCACTCTGTTGCCCAGACTGGTCTCGAACTCCTGGGCAACCCAGTGATCCTCCTGCCTCGGCCTCCCAAAGTGCTGGGATTACGGGCAAGAGCCATGGCGCGCAGCCACTAAAAGATGTAAACTGTTGTTTTAAACATTATCCTTACAGCTACTTCATTGGGAAGTCTGCTGTGCAGATCACAGTGTTATGGTTCTGCGATACAAAATATTATTCGCCTCAAACATTATCCACTAGCAGGAGGATCACTGGGTTGATAATCCCAGCACTTTGGGAGGCCATGACTGGAAGATTACTGTGTTGCCCAGGAGTTTGAGATCAGCCTTGGCAATGTAGCAAGACCCTGTCACTATTTAAAAGAAAAAAAAAATAATCCAAAGCAAAAAGAAGGGGCATTTTTATCTTTATTTAAAATGTTTCGCTGAAATTTGGCCAGGGCCTTTATATAATAAGGTGAAGCCTAAGCTTTTCAATATTGTTGGTTTTTAATGCTTTTGCCTTCTATGTCCCAGAGAATTTTGAATTTATCAAATGAGAAACAAGCCCAGCTGTCTGTCCAAGAATTTCTCATGCAATTATTACAAGTACAACGGCTATTCCAGTAAACTTTTGGAAGAATGAACTCTTAAATGGGAAGGTTTGCTACCAAATGGAAATAGAAGACAACTTCCTGGGGAATTTTTGAGATAGGCAGGTTTTGATGTCTTCTGTGTACACATATTCTAGAGTATTTGGAAATGAAAACATGCTCAGTTTTTAGCAAATGATGTATTGTTCATTGCATAGGCATATTCCTATAAGCATATGACCCTTGCCTTGGCCCCTTTTCATCCTGTTTATTATTGAGGAGAAGTTTACTCACCTTTGTTGATTACAGGGCTAAGGATGAGGTATTTGTGGGAGACAGGAGCAAAAGACGGGGATCATAAGGCCTCGAATTGAGGAGCTTCTTGCTAAGATAAATCACAAAGAAACACCTCTTTGGTTACTGAGTTTGTCCTCCTGTTTGCCTTCAATATTTGTGGTCAGAATTAGATCAGAGCTGAATTCTAATTCTAAGCCTAGCAGTTGATATCTTTTTTTTTCTAACTTATTATTTTGAAATCATTGTAGAGTCACAAGCTGTTGTAACAAAAACAATACAGAGAGATCTCGTATACCTTCTGCCAGGTTCTGTCAATGATGATATCTTACAAAACTGTAATGTCATTTCACAAGCAGGAAATTGACAATGATACAAACCATTCACTATATAAATGCTTCACCAGTTTTACATGCACTCCTTTGTGTGTGTGTTTACTTAAATCTGTACAGTTTTATCACATGTATAGCTTTGTGTGACCACAACCGATAGTCACGATAACAAATGGCTCCATTACAAGGAACCCTCGTGCTACCCTTTATAGCCACGGCCACTTCCCTCCATCACCTTCCTATCCCCAACCTCTGGCAACTACTAATCTATTCTCCGTCTCTATAATTACGTCTTTTGAAGAATGCTGTATCAATGGAATTGTATGGTATGCAATCTTTTGAGATTGGCTTTTTTTCACTCACCGTCATTCCCTTGAATATCTTTTGATCTCAAGAAAAATAAAAATTTTGAATCTGTTTTTTTCATTTGGATAGAGGGCAGTTTAAGGTATATTTGTTTCATGGTTAAGATCCAAAATTTGTTACTGATACTAGAGAAAAAAAAAAATTGGGATTACCGTCAGTGTTAGTATGAAGATCTGGTAGTGCCAGAGAACACATGGGGAAATTGAATGTATTCACATGCTATTTATTGTGATTTTACTTGATTTTTTTCTTAAATAAGCCGGTAAAGCATAAACTTCCTAATGTTCTGAGATGGCGATTTTTTTTTCATGTTATAAATGGTATTAACATGTTACAAGGAAATTCCATCAGTGTCATCCATCAGTGTCAAAATCATATTGAAGCAATCGTGGAGGATATTACAACTCAAGGAGAGATTTTATTTATCTTATTGCAAAGTTTAAAGTATTTTTTATTTGACTGTCATTATATCTCTGGTAAGAGCTGTGGAAATGAAGATCCAATGTTCAGTTTTTCTTTGCCTGAAAAACCGATGACAGCAAGATAATGTTTTTCTGTATCTTTTTAAACAGGCTCTATTTTCTCCTGCCTTAATGATGTGTTGATGACTCTGTTCAGTCTAGATATTAAAATGGTCTTGATTATTTTCAAGCCTCGTGTAGCCCTCACAGATAGGATACCATGCCTTCCTAACAACCCTGTTTCTCACTGTTTTCTGGTGTGTTTGTTGTAGAATGTGAGCCAATAGAAGCAATAGCCAAGTTTGACTATGTTGGGCGGTCCGCCAGAGAACTATCCTTCAAGAAGGGTGCCTCCCTGCTGCTGTATCACCGCGCATCTGAGGACTGGTGGGAAGGCAGGCACAATGGGATTGACGGGCTGGTGCCTCACCAGTATATAGTGGTGCAAGATATGTGAGTAGTCTCAAGTTTGATTGCCTGAGTGCTCCCAATAGAGGACTCCAGCCATTGTTCTTAAACTGACCTTGGTCTTGTGAGAAAGGAGCAGAAGGGATTACAGAGATAAAACTTCAGAGCTAGGCACAGTTCCTCACCTTGCCAGTGGCTCTTTGCTAACAGTAAGTCAGGGCCCAGGAGGTTTGGAGCAAGAACTCGGGGGAGACATCTTCTGAAGCTTTCAGATTCTTAGAAAAATAACCTATGCAGAGAATGGCATTAAGAGCTGAAGTGACATTGGTAATTCCAAAAACAGCAGTGCTCTTCTCTTGATGTCTGTTTACCGTTTCAATTCCAGATTCCCCAGAGGAAGAACACTGACCTAAAGTCAGAGGGAATCATTGCTATGCTGTTTTTTGTTTTGTTTTGTTTTTTGCTGAGGAGAAAGCTCTAATTTCAAAAGTATTTAAAGACATGGGAAGATAGTCATAACATATTAAGTGAAAGAAACAGGTTGCAAAATAATGTGTAGTCCAAAAGTAGCTTTTTATGGAAAAAACAAATATAGGACACAAAAGGTATACAGTGACTGAATGATTCAGCCTGATTTCAGAAATGTTAAAATGTGTATCTCAGAAGCCAAGAAATGCGTGTATATACAGACACATAGTCATATATATCTGAAATATCTACATATAAATATATTCATATATAAAATAAATTTGCATAAATATCTGTACAGTCATGTACCACACAATGACATTTTGAGCATCAATGGACCACATATATGATGGTTGTCCCATAGGATTTAATATCCTATTTTTCCTGTACCTTTTCTATGTTTAGATATGTTTAGATACACAAGTACTTGGTTACACCATTGTGTTATAACTGCCTGTCACATTCAGTACAGTAACATGCTGTGCAGGTTTGTAGCCTAGGAGCAGTAGGCTCCACCATATTGCCTAGGTGTGCAATAGGCTGTACCATCTAGGTTTGTGTAAGTGCACTCTGTGATGTTCCCACAATGATGAGATTGCTTGACAACACATTTCTCAGAATGTATCCTCGCTGTTAAGCAACACGTGACTGTAGTATAAATGCCATACATATGTATGTGCACACTCACAGATCTGTATCCCAGGCGTAGAATAGAAGATGGAGGAGGATATTTCTTAAAATTCTCACAGTAGTTGTCTCTGGATGTTATATTATGGGTGATTATTTCACTCTTTTTTGTATAACTGAAATTGCTGTTTTACCTGTAATGAAATTATACTGCTTTCATAATGAAAAAAGTTATTTTAATAAAAGAAGGTCTTTCATACATAATGCTGTTTCATCCATAAATGCTATCACGTACATTTTTGTCTCCACTCATCTAGCAAATTTTGTAAAATTTGTAAATCTAGTAAATTTTGTCTCCACTCATCTTACTGTTTCAGGGATGATACGTTTTCAGACACTCTGAGCCAAAAAGCCGACAGTGAGGCCAGCAGTGGGCCAGTCACAGAAGACAAGTCCTCATCCAAGGACATGAACTCTCCGACAGACCGTCATCCTGACGGCTATTTAGCCAGGTAGGTAGAGCCTGGGAATCAGGCCCCTAAGCCTCCACTCCTCCCAGGGCCATAAGGAACCACTGCACCCTCAGCCTTGCAGTACTGCCCAGTGTGATAAGCTCTTCTGTTTTCTCCCTGTTTCTGTGAATGTCTAGGCAAAGAAAAAGAGGAGAGCCACCCCCTCCAGTAAGGCGTCCTGGCAGGACCAGTGATGGCCATTGCCCACTCCACCCTCCACATGCCCTTTCCAACTCCTCAGTTGACCTGGGGTCCCCAAGCCTCGCCAGTCACCCCCGGGGCCTGCTGCAGAACCGTGGCCTCAACAATGACAGTCCTGAGCGGAGGCGCAGGCCTGGCCATGGCAGCCTGACCAACATCAGCCGGCACGACTCCCTCAAGAAGATTGACAGCCCTCCCATTAGAAGGTCCACGTCATCAGGGCAATACACAGGCTTCAATGACCACAAGCCACTGGACCCAGAGACAATTGCTCAGGTACAATGCTTTTAATTACATATTGCATTTTAATTACTTAAGTGTGATGTAGGAGGTGTGAAGGATTTACTTTACGTAGCTATATCTCTGTATAGAATCAACTAAAGAAAACAGAAACAAAACCAGCTCATTCTTTAACTTAGGCCCTGACTGTGAGTCTTTTTTGAACAATTTGTTACTGGAGGGGCCCAAAGGTTCACAGTGATTTAAACAGAAACATGACAGAAACGTAGGACCTAGGACATTCAAACCTATCATTGTGAATAGCCAGAAAAACTTTGAAAAAGAAGAATGGGGAAGCAGTGGCCCTCCCAGATCCTAAATGCATTCTAAAGCTAGTAAAACAGACAGATGGATGAAACAGAATGGAGAGCCCAGAAACAGAAAAATCTTAAAACAGTAGTCCCTCCTTATCTGCAGGGCATATGTTTCAAGACCCCCAGTGGATGCCCGAAGCCACAGATAGTACAAACTCCTACTGTATATGATAAAGATGGCACTTTCAACTTACAAAAGATGAGCCCTAATAAATAATGTGATCAATAATAGATAGACATTTGAACAACAAGTCTGGATCTTATGTACCTCCTGAACACATCCAGGTCTTTGCTTCCCAACAGTGACTGCAGAGAAGGGCTCTGTAGTTTTCTTCTAATTATTAAAATTGACCAAGTAAAAGGGAAACAATACTAATGAATTTGCCCATCATTCTACCATTTTGCCCTCTGGTTCTGGCTCTTTTCACAGCATAGGCCATGAGAAAGTATGTTTGTAGGCCTGGTGGGTGGCTTACACCTGTAATCCCAACACTTTAGGAGGCTGAGGCAAGAAGATTGCTTGAGGTCAGGAGTTTGAGACAAGCCTGGTCAATATAGCACAACCCCATGTCTACAAAAAAACTTTTTTTAATTGGCTAGGTGTATTCGTCAGGGTTCTCTAGAGGGACAGAACTAATGGAATATATATACATATAAAGGGAAGTTTATTAAGTATTAACTCACACGATCACAGAGTCCCACAATAGACCGTCTGCAGGCTGAGGAGCAAGGAGAGCCAGTCCAAGTTCCAAAACTGAAGAACGTGGAGTCCGACATTCGAGGGCAGGAAGCATCCTGCATGGGAGGAAGATGTAGGCTGGGAGGCTAGGCTGGTCTAACCTTTCCATGTTTTTCTGCCTGCTTTATATTCACTGACAGCTGATTAGATGGTGCCCATCCAGATTAAGGGTGGATCTGCCTTTCCCAGCCCACTGACTCAAATGTTAATTTCCTCTGGCAACCCCCTCACAGACACACCAGGAGTAACACTTTACATCCTTCAATCCAATCAAGTTGACACTTTAATATTAACCATCCCAAGTCTACCCCTTGTCAACTTGAACCCATAAACATCTCCTGAGATCATACATAATCTTCAAATAAAAACAATAATAAGTTCATAATTACGCTTAACATAATACACTTGTCCTTTCCTATAACCGGAAATGCACCAATCCCCAACCCAAATGCTATTACATAAAGTTAACAATACTTAAATGCTGATAGGAAGTCAATATAATCTTATGTCACATGCTAAAGGAAAAAGGAAATAAAATGAAGATATTTTCCTAGTACAAGTGTATACATGCACAAACATGTTTTTAACGAAAGAAGGAGGAAATACACGTGACAATTACAGTCCCTGTTTCCACGTGGTCATAGCTGGTATTGATGACTACCTTCTACTACCCATTCTGTATTCCCTTTGCCTTCAGCAAGCACCTCAGCAGGTCGTGTTTTTGTTGTTGTTGTTGTTCTTCTGGCAGAGTGACCCAAACCTTCATTCCTGACGGGTCTGGACCATTTGTAGTCCTGTCTGGATTGGGTTGTTGTAGTTTCCCATTGACCTTAATCACAGAGCATGGTAATACTAAGAGACGCCCTAATGGAGCTCCTGTATTCCATGCACACTCTTTTTTACCTCCATTGTGGACTAGTAGACTGATTTCATCTTGATAGTCCAAGTCAGTCACCCGAGCCAACACTGTAACTCCTTTCTTAGTCTGTTGCCTTAAAGGTAGGAGGAGCCCAAAGTGTCCAGGTGGCAAACTTAACTTAATGGGATCGTCGCTGTGTCTCCTGGTGGCACTTTCCTCCCTCTGGAACTAAGACCTGTAAGCCAGCAGAACATAATGTCGTGGGAATAGGAAGTAAAAATGTTGCTACTGGGTCACTAGAGGTGATGATGCATGGTGCCACTTCCACTTCCACCCCTTGATTCCTGGACCCGTGAATCCTGGCTATGGAAGAAACAGCACCATATATTGGACACTGATTCAGAGCATACACAGCCTTCTGGGGAACTTTGCCCCAGCCCTGCAAAGTATAGTCACCTCATTGGCATTGTAATTGTGACTTCAAAAGGCCTTTCCACCACTCTATCAATCCAGCTGCTTCAGGATGATAGGGAACATGGTAAGACCCGTGAATTCCATAAGCATGAGCCCACTGCCACTCTTCTTTAGCCATAAAGTAAGTGCCTTGGTCAGAGGCAATGCTGTGTGGAATACCATGACAGTGGGTAAGGCATTCCGTGAGTCCACAGATGGTAGTCTTGGCAGAAGCATTGCATGCAGAATAGACAAACCCATATCTGGAGTAACTTTCTCTTCCAGTGAGGACAAACCCTTTTTCATGATGGAAGAGGTCCAGTATAATCAACCTGCCACCAGGTAGCTGGTTGATCACGCTGAGGAATGGTGCCATATCGAGGGCTGTGTTGGCTTCTGCTGCTGGCAAATTGGGCACTAAGCAGTAGCCATAGCCAGGTCAGCCTTGGTGAGTGGAAGTCCATGTTGCTGAGTCCATGCATAACCTCCATCCCTGCACTATGGCCACTTTGTTCATGGGCCCATTGAGTGATGACGGGGTGGCTGGGGAAAGAGGCTGAGTGGTGTCGATAGAATGGGTCATCCTGTCCTCTTGATTATCAAAATCCTCCTCTGCTGAGGTCACCCATTGGTGACCACTCACATGGGATACAAATATCTTCACAGTTTTTGACCACTCAGAAAGGTCCATCCACATACCTCTTCCACAAATTTCTTCATCACCAATTTTCCAATCATACTTCTTCTAAGTCCCTGACCATCCAACCAAACCATTGGCTACAGTCCATGAATCAGCATATAATCACACATCTGGCCATTCCTCTTTCCGTGCAGAGTGCACAGCCAGGTGCACTGCTTGAAATTCTGCCCACTGGGAAAGATTCCCTTCACCACTGTCCTTCAGGGATGTCCTAGAAAGGGGCTGTAGTACTGTCCACTTTTGGGTGGTGCCTGCGTATCATGCAGAATCACCTGTGAACCAGGCCCTAGTCTTCTCTTCCTCTGTCAGCTGATCAGAGGGAACTCCCCCTGAGGCCATCAGTACAGGCTGTGCGAAAGAGTAGAGACCCTGGGCATTTGAGCCACTTCCTCATGTAACTTATGCCTTCAGGAGCTGCTTGAGCCCAATCACATATATACCACTTCCATTTGATGATGGAATGCTGCTGTGCACGACCCGCTTTATGGCTCGATGTGTCAGAAAGCACCCAGTTCATGATAGGCAGTTCAGGTTGCATGGTGACTTGATGACCCATAGTCAAATGTTCAGTTTTCACCAAAGCCCAGTAACAGGCCAAGAGCTGTCTCTCAAAAGGAGAGTAGTTGGCCAGGCGCGGTGGTTCATGCCTGTAATCCCTGCACTTTGGGAAGCCAAGGCAGGTGGATCACGAGGTCAGGAGTTCAAGACCAACCCGACCAATATGGTGAAACCCCATCTCTACTAAAAATGCAAAAACTAGCCATGTGTGGTGGCATGCACCTATAGTCCCAGCTACTCGGGAGGTTGAGGCAGAAGAATCACTTGAACCAGGGAGGTGGAGGTTGCAGTGAGCTGAGATCATGCCACTGTACTCCAGCCTGGGTGACAGAGAGAGACTCCATCTCATAAAGAAAAGGAGAGTAATTCTCTGCAGAAGAAGGCAGGGCATTGCTCCAAAATCCTAGAGGCCTCTGCTGTGATTCACCTATGGGGGTCTGCCAAAGGCTCTAAACAGCATCCCTATCTGTCACTTGACACCTCAAGTACCATTGGATCTGCTGGGTCCTATGGCCCAAGGGACAGAGCAGCTTGCACAGTAGCCTGGACCTGTTGCAGAGCCTTTTCCTGTTCTGGACTCCACTCAAAACTGGCAGCCTTTTGAGTGACTCAATAAATGGGTCAGAGACTCAATAAATGGGCCAGAGTAACACACCCAAAAGAGGAACGTGTTGCCTCCAAAATCCAAATGGGCCCACTAGGCGTTGTGCCTCTTTCTTGGTTGCAGGAGGGGCCAAACGCAGCAACTTATCCTTCACCTTACAAGGAATATCTTGATAGGCCCCACACCACTGGACCCCTAGAAATTTTACTGAGGTAGAAGGTCCCTGAATTTTAGTCAAATTTTTTACCCATCCTCTAGCACACAGATGTCTCACCAATAAGTCCAATGTGTTTGCTGCTTCTTGCTCACTGGATCCAATCAGCATAATGTCTTCAATATAATGGACCAGCGTGATATCTTGCAGAAGCAAAAAGCAATCAAGGTCTCTCCAAGTAAGATTATGACACAAAGCCAGAGAGTTGATATGCCCCTGAGGTAGGACAGTAAAGGTATCCTGCTGGCCTTGCCAGCTGAAGGCAAATTGCTTCTGGTGGGCCTTATGGACAAGAATGGAGAAAAAGGCATTTTCCAAGTCAGTGGCACCATACCAGGTACCAGGAGATGTGTTTATTTGCTCAAGCAATGAAACTACATCTAGTTTAGCAACTGCACTTGGAGTCACCACTTGGTTAAGCTTACAGTAATCCACTGTCATTCTCCAAGATCCATCTGTCTTCTGCACAGGCCAAATGGGAGAGTTGAACGAGGATGTGGTGGGAATCACCACCCCTGCATCTTTCAAGTCCTTGATGGTGGCACTAATCTCCATGATCCCTCCAGGGATGCAATATTGTTTTTAATTTACTATTTTTCTAGATAAAGGCTGCTCTAATGGCTTCCATTTGGCCTTTCCCACATAGTAGCCCCCACCCTACCAGTCCAGGAGCCAATGTGGGGGTTCTGCCAGCTGCTAAGTATGTCTGTGCCAATTATGCATTCTGGCACTGGGGAAATGACCACAGGAGAAGTCTGGGGACCCACTAGACTCACTGTAAGTCAGACCTGAGCTAAAACTCCATTAATTACCTGACCTCCACAAGCCACTACTTTAACTGGAGCACCACAATGACGTTTTTGGTCCCCCGGAATCAATGTCAGCTCAGAGCCAGTGTCCATTAGTTCCCAAAATGTCTGATCATTTCCCTTTCCCCACTACACAGTTACCCTGGTAAAAGGCTGGAGGTCTCCTTGGGGAAGTATGGGATAAAGATTCACTGCATAAATTGTCAGTAATATAGTGGGGTCCTTCCTCAAGGGGACTTGGCCTCCCCTTCATTCAAGAGGTTCTGGGTCTGTAAACTGGGTCAAGTCTGGAAATTGATTGAGGGGCTGTGATTCTCTGTTTTTGTAATTCAAATTAGTCTTTTGTCCATCTGACCTAGAAGTTTTCTGCTTGTATAAATTAAGTAGGAATGCAGTAGGCTTCCTATCAATTTCACTTCTAGGAACACCATGATTAATTAGCCAATGCCAGAGCTCTGCATGAGTCAGACTATTCTGCTTGCTGCTTTGCCTCTGCTATCCATTACAGTAGCTACGCCCACCTTGTCTTTGACAGTTGAGTGTCACCACTTGGCTTCTGCCACCTCAGGATCCTATTATGTCCATTGTATTTAAATTTTGTAGTTGAGTGACTGCGGTTCCCACTGTTAGATCTCACATACAGAGAACAACAATTACAGGGCTCTTCAAAGATGCAAGTGCTGGCCAGGCACAGTGGTTCACGCCTGTAATCCCAGCACTTTGGGAGGCCGAGGCAGGCAGATCACAAGGGCAGGAGATCGAGATCATCCTGGCTAACATGGTGAAACCCCATCTCTACCAAAAATATAAAAAATTAGCCAGGCATGGTGATGGGTGCCTGTAATCCCAGCTACTCGGGAGACTGAGGCAGGAGAATGGCGTGAACCCAGGAGGCAGAGCTTGCAGTGAGCCGAGATCGCGCCACTGCACTCCAGCCTGGATGAAAGAACCAGACTCCATCTCAAAAAAAAAATGCAAGTGCTGCCCTCACAAATCTGTTTTGCAAGGCATTGGTCAAGGGCTCCCCCAGCTGGGATGAGTAGGTCTAAAGTGACTAATCCACTCCACCATCCCAATCTCCCTAAGCCCTTGGTTCCCTTCCTCTATATTAACCAAGGGAGATCAGGCATTTCCAGCTCACTCACAGTGGGCCATCTTTCAATCCACATTTCAGTTAACCAAGCAAATAAACTATTAGAACCTTTTTTAACTCCCCGAGCTGCAACATTAAATGCAGAGTTCCTACTTAGTGGGCCCAAATCAATAATTTCAGCCTGATCTGACTCTATGTTCCATCTACCATTATCCCACACCCTTAATATCCATTCCCATGCCTGTTCTCCAGATTTATATTTATATAAATTAGAAAACTCAAGGAGTTCTTTTCTAGCGTAGTGCACCTCTTCATGGGTCACACTCTCAACCTCACCTCCAAGGGCCCGCCAGGACATTAGTCTAGTTATAGGTCTAGAAGCAAACAGGTGTTAGGGATGGTTCCTGAGGAGAGTCAACATTATCTTGCCTGGCAACTGCCTCACGGGAGGCCATCACCATTGCCTCAGGCAGCGCAGGGTTTATCTTCTCAAACAAAGGTGGAAAGGCTGATGGCAGCATGGGTCAGGGAGGGGATGTTGCCACTACTGGGGATAGGGAAGCCATTTCTTCTGGCAAAAAAGGTTCATCAGAGTTTACAAGCTCAGTGTCCCCAGCTTCATCAGGGTCCTCTCACACATCCCCATTCCAAGTTATAGGGTCCCACTCTTTTCCAATCAATGCCCTCGCTTTAACAGTAGACACCTAGCAAGGCTGTGCATGCACTTTTAATTGCAGGTCAGCCACTCTAATGATAAGAGCTTGTGTCTGGTTTTCCACAATTTCAGCTCTTTCTCTGCAGGAGATAAGACTCTCACTCAGGGCAGTCTTAGCAGATTTGAGGCTCAGTATCTGCTTCTGAAGCCAGGAGATAGAATCCTTGAGTTCATCATTGTTTTTCATTACTTTGTCCACTGAACTTAGGAACAACCAACGAGCTTCTTTATGTTCCTTGGTTCTCTACACAGTACTCCATACAAATGTATTACGTATGGAGTTACTAAACTCCTTGCCTCTTATGAGCGATGAATCAGGAGTGTCAAATGCATGTATTTTGCATAACTCTCTAAACAATTCACACCAAGGACTATCAGTGTTCTTCATCCTATTAGAAGTAGAGTCCTTAGTATTCTGGGGTCTAATCATATAAAGCAGAAGCCCCAAAACCAATGAAAGAACTCCATCCTTAATATTCTGTTCCTCTAGAACCATTCCTGATACCAAAATCTATATTAGTCAGGGTTCTCTGGAGGTACAGAATTAATGGAATACATATACATATAAAGGTGAGTTTATTAAGTGTTAACTCACACAATCACAAAGTCCCACAATAAGCCGTCTGCAGGCTGAGGAGCAGGGAGAGTCAGTCCAAGTTCCAAAACTGAAGAACTTGGAGTCTGATGTTTGAGAGAAGGAAGCATCCAGCATGGGAGAAAGATGTAGGCTGAGAGGCTAGGCCAGTCTAACCTTTTCACGTTCTTCTGCCTGCTTTATATTCACTGGCAGCTGATTAGATGGTGCCCATCCAGATTAGGGGTAGGTCTGCCTTCCCCAACCCACTGACTCAAATGTTAATCTCCTTTGGCAACACCCTCACAGATACACTTTTGCATCCTTCAATCCAGTCAAGTTGACACTAGGTATTAACCATCACACTAAGAGTGGTGGTGCGTGTCTGCAGTCCCAGGTACTTTGGAAGCTGAGGCAAGAGGATTGCTTGAGCCCAGGAGTTGGAGGCTGCAATAAGTTATGATTGCCCTACTGCACTCCAGTCAGGGTGACAGACCAAGACCCTGTGTCCAAATATATGTATGTTTATAGTCAGCGAGAAAAGAGGTGAATAGATTCAGGGTTTACCATTCAAATAATCTAAAGCAGCTTCCAGCTATCACTGAAGTTTAAAAACTAAGTAGATTTCAAAAAAGAGTGAATGAGAAATGAATGAAACATGGAAAAGTATTAAAGGTGGGTTATTTTTAATAAAAAACACCCAAGGAATCCGGCCCCAATATGACAAATGTCCAAGCTATTTTCAGTGTTCTAACTAAAAAGAATTTGGGATAGCAAATTAGATTGTGAGAAGTTTAATGTGTTTTTTAAAAATTAAAGCAATTTTAAATGTATAGCAACTTCTCAGCAAAAACCAAAAAGGCTTTGACTGTTTTATTTTTTTCTGTTTAAAGTGCTATGCAAGGCCCTTTGAGGCATATTTACAACCAGCAATATTTTACTATAGCTGAATGTAATGATTTGAGACACTTATAATATCACTGCTTATAATAAGCAGGTGAAACATAATTTGGGTTAGAGAGACAGGGATTTAGGTGCTTGGAGGTAGGAAGGCATATAAGGTCTGTTTAACCCTTTGACTTCTAGAATCAGGAAATTTTTTTTAATTGTAAATTATAAAAACAGGCCAGGCACAGTGGCTCATGCCTGTAATCCCACCACTTTGGGAGGCTGAGGCGCATGGATCACTTGAGGTCAGGAGTTTGAGACCAGCCTGGCCAACATAGTGACACCCCGTCTCTACAAAAAATACAAAAAATTAGCTGGGTATGGTGGCAGGCACCTGTAATCCGAGTTACTCGGGTGGCTGAGACACAAGAATCGCTTGAACCCAGGAGGCGGAGGTTGCAGTGAGCTGAGATCGCAGTATTGCGTTCCAGCCTAGGTGACAGAGTGAGACTCCGTCTCAAACAAAAAAAAATGTAAATTGTAAAAACAAAAACTCAACAGATAACTAGGCTCCGCACATGTCTCTGAGGTAAATACTTGTAAAAAAAACAAATCCATATGTTTAGCCACAAACAGAAATTACATATGAAAATAATTACTTGAAAAGTGATGTCACCCTCATAAACTGGCTTCCAGATTTGCTTTTTATCTTTCCATCTTTAGCCTTCAGATTTTCCCATGGGGACAAGTAAGCATGCCATCATTGTGTTCATTAAAAAAATGCAAATTATTTTATTAAACAAATTAATGGAATGCCTAATGGAGATTTTTCAAAAGACTACCACATCCATACATAATCATCATATCTTGGTTTATTCATTATTGGAGACTGTGATTTAATATCAGTGTCTTAGATTATTCATTTAGCAAATCTTTATTGAGCATTTACTGTATGCCAGGTCTCCCACTAGGTTTTATGCAAACAAAGTTAAACAATAGCCGCAGCCTCTAACTGCTCACATTCAGTCTAGTTGAGGAGATGAATAGGGAAATGAGTTACCATTAAACGGTGCCATGAGGGGTATGCTCCAGATGAGTGGGAGAAGCCCTGGGAATATGTCGGGAAGAGATATTTCAGTCACCAGGGCAGTGGATCTCTACCATCTCACACAACACTCTGCCTTTTTCTTTCTTAATTGTGGTTAAAAAATAAAATAAAATAAAATTGACCATCTTAACCATTTTTAAATGTATAGTTCAGAAAAGTATATTCACAATGTTGTGAAACATCGCTCCAGAATGTGTTCGTCTCACAAAACCAAAACCCGGTACACATTACACACCTCCCATTTCACCTTCCTCCAGTCCCTGGCAACCACCATTCTACTTTTTGTTTCCATGAATTGGACTCCGTTAGATACCGCATATAAGTGGAATCATACAGTATTGGTATTTTTTGTGACTGGCTCATTTCATTTAGTGTAATGTCCTCAAGGTTTACACATGCTGTAGCACACGATAGGACTTACTTCCCTTTAAGGCTGAATGATACTCCGTTGTATGTATATACCACATTTTCTTTATCCATCCATTGATGGAGCACACTCCACCTTTTTGAAACAAATTTATTGTAACTTCCCCCTTTTACTATCTGAAATAAATTGACCTTTTTTTTTTTTTTTTTTTTTTTTTCTGAGATGGAGTCTCACTCTGTCACTCAGGCTGGAGTGAAGTTGTGCTATCTCGGCTCACTGCGACCTCCACCTCCTGGGTTCAAGCAATTCTCCTGCCTCAGCCTTGAGAGTAGCTGGGGGTGTGCCACCATGCCCAGCTATCTGAAATAAATTGATTGATATATCTCTTTTGAAAATATATATATAAAGCTCTAAATAGAATATAAAATTAAAGGGAAGTTGATATTAAAACAAATGTATTTCAGTTAATTATCAACTACACTAGAAGACAAATGAAGTAGTGATGCTTTCACCTACATGGTAGAATTTCCATAAATGCAATAATTAAAAATGCATGTCGATATGGGAGTATTCAGTTAATTGAGTTAATAAGTCAAATTCCATGAAAAGAGCTTCCATTAGTGATAATATTTCTCCAAAATGGTGAACAACCCTTGGTCATACTGTTACACTCAAAACAAAAAATAACTTCCCTAAAACAATAACATTCCTAAAAAATTTAACGCCACCCAAAAGATATTTTATGTTTATATATTAGAAAAAGAGGTTCTAGACTCACGTTCTTAAGAAGAGAATTTTTACCTATATAAATGTCTGGAGGACATTCAAAAGTTGAACAAGGTGCAGGAAAATTCACTGCATGTAAACGCACGAGGGCACTTGCAAGATACCTAATATGTCTGAGCCTGCCCATCAGCTGCCAATAATGCAACCTTGTTATTGTGACATTAAAATCCACACACACACAACATATTACAAAAATGCCCTCTATGAGACAGTACCACTTTCATTGAGATCCACTGGAAAATTGTATCAGGGGAAGACTTAAACTGAATTTCGAAGAACTTCTTGGAATTAGCCAAGTGTATAGTAAGTGCTCAAAAATTTGTAGAATGAATGAATGAAGCCAGATTTTTTTATTCCTATTATATTTATTTCTTGAGAAATTATTGCAGTATCTAAATTTAAACTTTTATCATAAAAGTTGAAAAGCTTGCCCAGTGCGGTGGCTCATGCCTGTAATCCCAGCACTTTGGGAGGCCGAGGCAGGCAGATCATGAGGTCAGGAGTTCGAGACCAGCCTGGCCAACATGGTGAAACCCCATCTCTACTAAAAATACAAAAATTAGCCAGGCATGGTGGTGTGGGCCTGTAATCCCAGCTACTTTGGAGTCTGAGGCAGGATAATTGTTTGAACCTGGGAGGCAGAGGTTGCAGTAAGCCAAGATCACGTCACTGCACTCCAGCCTGGGTGACAGAGCGAGACTCCGTCTTGGGGGGGAAAAAAAAGTTGAAAAACTGTTTTTCAAAAGTTTTCATAAACTTTTATCATAAGTTGAAATAGAATTCTATATTAATAAGTCAGCAGGCAGACGTGGTGGCCTACACCTCTAATCCCAGCACTTTAGGAGGCGGGAAGCAGGAGGATTACTTGAGCCCAGGAGTTCAAGACCAACCTGGGCAACTAGCAAGACCCCATCTCTACAAAAAATTTAAATATTAGCCAGGTGTGGTAGCACACACCTGTGGTCCCAGCTACTCGGGAGGCTACGCAGGAGGTAGCACACACCTGTGGTCCCAGCTACTCGGGAGGTGGGAGGATCATATGAGCCCAGGAGGTCGAGACCGTAGTGAGCTGATTCGCACCACTGCACTCTGCCTGGCAGAGTGAGACCCTGCCTCAAAAAAAAAAATTTTAAGTCAGCATGTAAGTCAGAGACCATTAGAAGGCTACATAGGGCCTTAGGAAGGCCAGTGTTTGATACATGGCTCTGTGAGCCATTGCATCTCAGTCTCCTGAATCAAGAATCAAAATGATTGTGTGAGATGGTATTATGTTTATATATTCTGCGGACTATGGAGTTAAAGATATTCATACTCTGCTGGGCCATTTACTTTGAAATTAAGTGTCTGGGTTTCTATACATTAGTATTCATTATCAGTCTGTGCTTTCTCTCTTTCTGATTATTCTTCAATAGGATATTGAAGAAACGATGAACACAGCTTTGAATGAACTCCGAGAACTGGAGAGACAGAGCACAGCAAAGCATGCCCCTGATGTGGTGCTGGATACCCTGGAGCAAGTGAAAAACTCTCCCACCCCTGCCACTTCCACGGAATCTCTCAGCCCTTTGCACAACGTTGCCCTCAGGAGCTCCGAGCCTCAGATTCGACGTAGCACTAGCTCCTCCAGTGACACAATGAGTACTTTCAAGCCTATGGTGGCACCCAGAATGGGTGTGCAGCTGAAGCCTCCAGCCCTTAGGCCAAAACCTGCTGTTCTTCCAAAAACAAATCCTACCATAGGACCTGCCCCGCCTCCCCAGGGTCCAACAGACAAGTCTTGCACGATGTAAAAACCAGCCAAGCAAGGCCATAAAGGGAGGTGACTTTAAAAAAAAAAAAAATGGATTAGTGACAAAATCACTGATCCATAACTTTCCTTAGTTTTGTGCTTATAACTGGAGATCTTTTGGCTTTTCTATGTTGTCGAATGTAATGTCTGAGACTAGCTAAATTAACACGGGCATTTGTATTTTGTAATTTTTTAAAATAACTGGACATATGTCATTTTAAGGACAATAGAAACACTTAGACTTACTTGAAAATCCAATGCTGCACCACTTGTAATGAAGACAACACCGCTCTCCACATCGTACAGAGCTTCAGGTTTAGTGTAGCCCAGGTGAGTCAGAAAGGTTGTGACCTGAAGGCAGAAGACCCCGAATTCCACACCTCACTGGAGTATAGCCAGTGTTGGTCTGTGGCACTTGGGCTGAAAAGTGATAATGGTGTTGCGTGGTAGCTGACAATGAGCACCTTCCATTCCATGTGGAGTGGGATTTAGCTCATGCAAAAGACTTGCAGTTGTCTCCATGGGGCGATCCCAGCGGGACTGTCAGTCCGCAGCTCGAGTGGGTTGGATGCTTGCCTCTTTCCTAACAGTTATTTCCCCGGGTCCAGCTTAAAGACTCAATGGAATTGGGTCGAACCTCTGCTGTTATTGCTTGAACTTAACCTGGGAAAGGAGAGGAAGACACCATCTCCAAAGCTATTAATGTCACTCCTTTTGTGAGCATGATTAGGCCTCGGAGATTTCCAAGTCCCTCCCCTACACTTACAAACGACTAGAAGGGTTTCATTTTAAAGACTTTCTGGTTACAGTACTCCACGAACTCCTCCAAAGATTCGTTGTTCAATAACTGCCTAGAAAATGTTTCTATCTCCCCAAATCCCTGTGTTCTCCTCTGTGGAAATGGAGGCAGCAAGAAGCACCTGAGGCCTTGGTTCATGCAGTGTTCTCTTTTGACTAAATCACCTAGGTTCCTTTAAACATGCTGCAAAGCCCAGGCATGGTGGTGCACACTGTAGTCCCAGCTACTCAGGTGGTTTACACAGGAGGATGGCTTTGGGCCTAGCAGTTCGAATCCAACCTGGGCAGCATAGTGTGAGACCCTGTCTCTTCAAAAAAAAAAAAAAAAAATGCTCCAAAGACCTGATGATCCTAAATTTGAAATCCCAACTGTCCTCTCCATTTGTCTTTGAGCCAACCCCAAACTGGCCCTGGTACCTGATACCAGGTACCAGGCAGGGCCATCAGCAGATGACCTTGTAGTTCTCACCCAATTGTGTACTTCACAACCACAACTTCTTTTTCTTTGTCCCTTTTCCCTTTTTTGCTTTCGTTTTTGTATGCGGTCTCTATATCACTCCCATAGTCAGCGGAACTCTCAATTGGAGACGCTCTTTCTCTGGCATCCTAGCACACAGACAATTTTTAAGCCTATATTTATGCTATATCTTCCCCCTATCTTAAGAAAATTTGCTTTGAATTCCATTCTCCTACCAGCAGCAGCTGATATCACCTGTAGACCTGTGAGCATTTTATCGACTCTATCATTGAAGTTACTGATATTTTTGTTGTTGTTGTTGTTGTTGAGAAAAATGGATTTCCCAGAACTAATCCCTCTGGCCCACCATTAATTTCCTTCTTGGTTTCATTTCAAACTGGCAGCCAATTGCACGCACACCTAAGAGCTACACAGTGTAGATTTTACTTCATCAGCCCATTGGTGAATGCATCATGCAGAAATGAATTGGGATCTATACTAAAATCAAGATCATAACTTTGATCTCTACCTCAGTTTGCCCGTCTAGTCATTCTATTGCAGGAAGAGATTAAATCGATGAGATATTCTTACCTTTCAAAGTCACACTGCTGATTGCTTGCCTGTGGCCTGATTTCACAAATGAATAGTGTTTTTTTTCCCCATGTATTTCTAGGTATGGTAAACTTTTAAACCTCCAAATTTGCAGAGCCATACTTTTTGCCCATTTTGAAAAAGCAGCCCAGGACAGTACCTTGTCCAGCCCCTCCCCGTTTCCTCTGAGCTTTTGGGGTCCTTCAGCACCCTTGGACACCATGGAGATCCAGCCGGGACTGAGCTTTGAATAGCACTAGCCCTTTTAAACAATCCTCACAAATTCCTTAGGAAGTTTAAACTTTCCTAAATAATCCCCCACTTTTTTTTTTTTTTTTTTTTTTTTTTTTTTTGAGTTGGAGTCTTGCTCTGTCGCCCGGGCCAGAATACAGTGGTGCAACCTCTGCTCACTGCAACCTCTGCTCACTGCAACCTCCATCTCCTGGGTTCAAGCAATACTCTTGAGTAGCTGGGATTATAGGTGCCGCCACCACGCCCAGCTAACTTTTGTATTTTTAGTAGAGACGGGGTTTCACCATGTTGGCCAGACTGGTCTCAAACTCCTGACCTCAGATGATCCGATGGCCTCAGCCTCCAAAAGTGCTGGGATTACAGATGTGAGCCACCATGCCCAGCCATTCCCCCACTTCTTTAAAATAGTAAGAATTCTTAAAAACCATATTCCTTGTTTGATGGAAGAGTAAGATGTTAACAGAGGGCATCAAAGGGCCAGAGATGTCTTTGAATTTATTTTTTTTCAGTGTCTTTTCTGAGCTTTTCAGATCTTCCTCCTGCCTGTTCATTTATTCAGCCTTCTATCTGGTCATCCTCCCCAGCAGCTCTTCTCTCTGGTGTGTCCACCTGTGGTGGAATGAGGATTGCCTTTCTGTGCTCCCCCTCAGGACTCTGCTGTCTTGGTGGGCAGGAGTCGTGCTGCTGCAGAGCCTCAGAGGCTGTGCCTTCTTTCAGGAAACAGCTCCTAATACTCTCCCATCACTCACTTTACCTGTCTCCATCTTATTTCCCTATACTCCTATTGTCACCTTGAGACTTTTTTTTTTCCAATTCCATATGAAGGGTATGACCTCAGTGAGTGAGGACTCAGTAAAGACTCACCTCTCCTTACTTGGTTTAGTAAATGTCTTCAGATACCAGAGGTAAGACAAGGTGGCCACTTCACAAAGAATCCAGAATCATGCTCAGTAAAGCTTATTAAGAGCCACTGCAGCTGAGAGGGTTCACAGCCTTTCTTTCTAGCGACAGAGGCAGCACGCAGGGGAGGTGGGAAGACACAGGGAAACGAGAGAGGAGAAGGAGAATGAGGCCTTGAGGTGTTCTGCCCCCAGTTTCAAGGAGCTTATCAGGTTTCATGGGCAGTTTGGGGAGGGGGGCATTTTGATGGTGGGTAAATGATGGCTCTACAAAGATTACCTGACTCCACTTACACAAGAATATGTATTCACAGCTGATAAAACTATGTGTTCACATCCCATCCATAGAACTCACTGAAGGAGATTCACCAAGTCAGCCTTTTGGACTGGGTTGGGGTTTGGGGAGTGGATTTGGGGATAGAGAGAAAGGTACTTAGTACACATTTTCTAATGGGTGTTATGTGAACTGTTTGAACCTGCTGAGTGGCGCTTTGTAGAGCTCCATGTTCACTCACATTCAGCGTCAGCACCATTCAACAGATTAGCACATCTTCGTACAACATCATCTGGCTTTGGTGTCCCTCAAGCCACCTGTAGAATAATTTATGGCAGGGTCCCACAATCTACTGCAATGATCATGAACAGCTATCAGTGGATGTACTGCTCCAAGAGTCAAATTGTATCAGTTAAGGGTTTTCCAACTTTTGCTATTCTTCCCCACCAAAAAGGGGGGGGCAGTTATAATTTAAAGAAAAGGAAAAGAGGGGTGGGTTGGTAGTTGTGACCTTAACATTTAGGAATGACATAGCCTCTGGAGTCTACAAACTGAAGAAACTTTCATCTGATCAGCCTTGGAAATCCAGTTAAAGAGCCTATGGGTCTCTTGAGGGGGAGTTAGAGGATTCAAATTTGGGATGATGCTCATTGATTCCTGACCATAGCAGTGAGAGGCCATTTTTTGTGCAGGAAATGTGCTTGGGACTCAGTCTTGTTTTCGATTTTCCACCACAGAAACCCTGAGACACAGAGCAGCTTAGAAGGCTCTACCCATGCGTAAACAGAGCTCCCTGCTCCAGACCACCTGCCACCCACCTCCCAAGCTGAGAACACAAGCTCCAGCTGGGCTGGAGAGTCAGGCTTGGTGCAGGGTGACTTTCGTGAAGTTTTGTCAGATCCACAAAGCAAACTGGAATTTGAGCTTTCACTTACCCCAGTATACTTTCTTTAAAAAGTGGGAAAAAAAAAAAAAAAAAAAAAAAAGTCTATGTGGTATAATCGAGATGGATACCTGTGTCTTTAAATTACGTAGGGAATTTTGTATGTTTAAATAATTGTACTGGGTTCCATAATGCTTATCTTAGAAACTGTAGTAAAAGAAAATATATGAACTGTGCATTTGTGAATGCCCCCCTTAGAGCATTCATCCAAGTTCAGTGTGTAGTGTGATGGTTATTATAGATATTTAAAGTATAGTAAGTGGCTGTGTAACAGGAGAGGCTACTGTTTACCTACGTACTGAAGGGTAACTGCTGCCTGCGTAATTAAATCAGTATTGTCCTTTCCTGTCGGTTTGATCAATTGCAGTACCGGTAGCTTCCTGCTTGTGACTGTTACCTAATTGTGTCAATGTACATCTGTAGTATGTACATGTGAAAGTGCCTTTCTATTTTAGAGGAGTCTTAGCCTTGCTCTTGTACCGTTGCCCCACTCTGTGCCCCACCTCCACCTCCTCCTTCCAATTCCTGCTGCCCACTCCAGTGTTTTGAAGCTTCCTCCCTCTCCCCCACCTTCTCCATCCCCTCCCTCCTGTGCCTCAGTGCTCAGTAGTGTCCCATCTTGCATCCCTGTCGGTCCTCAGACTGTCTTGTTTTCCTTGTAGACGTGATTGTGCCTTTCTCACCCCTGTGTCCTCCCATCCCACCGCATCCATACCCCGCTCATGTGCTGCTGACAGCATCGCGCTCGCCCGTGCTCTGTACTGCCTCTCATCATTTCATTCCCTCCTCTCTGAGGTGAAAATAAAGGGGGATACTTTTACAGTTCTGGAAAGAAAAAAATGTTTTGTTAATCTGTTGTGACAATGCACTTTTATGTATAGTACTGTACATTTTGGCATGTACCATTACAGGCTTCAGTATACAGTCAGGTTTGTTCTTCACGGTGTATCTTTATAATAAATAAGATAGTTCTGGCTGCCTTTGTCTGCTTCCAGTTTGATGTGCATCTCTGTGGTGTCTTCGTTCCTTTCCTTTCTCTCATCACTACTTTCTCCCTGACAGCTAGTTTGCATTAAATAATATGCAACTTTTACCTTTAAAATATTTTTTTATCTCACTTCCATTTCTTGTTCATTTGCAAATAGGGTGGCCTGCACAGGGCCCTGTCCATGAAGCTGTGGTTTTTCAGTCATGGTTTGGAGGCTCAATGTGTAGTCAGAGAAGAGTGTTGGGAGAGACTTAACTGAGAAGCTGAGAGTGTACAAGCCTCCTAAACATACACCAGATGGAAATCTTTATTTTGAGAAAGACTCTAGTTAACCATGGCAAGCCCATCTTTGGTTTCATTTCAATAAATTGAAAAATAATCCTTAGGTAATTTTTATGTGCTTAGAATTCCCTGTGTATTGGTATTTTTCTTTACCTTTTTTTTTTTTTTTTTTTTTTTTTTTTTTTGAGACGGAGTCTGTCTGTGTCACCCAGGCTGTAGTGCAGTGGTGCAATCTTAGCTCACTGCAACCTCCCCCTCCCAGATTCAAGCGATTCTCCTGCCTCAGCCTCCTAAGTAGCTGGAATTACGGGCATCCGCCACCACACCCAGCTAATTTTTGTATTTTTAGTGGAGACGTGGTTTTACCATGTTGGCCAGGCTGGTCTCAAACTCCTGAACTAAAGTGATCTACCCACCTCAGCCTCCCAAGTGCTGGGATTACAGGCGTGAGCCACTGCATCCAGCCAGGTATTTTTCTTTAAATATAAAAAATAAATAAATCAAGGTCTAGCAACTGTAGTAGATGGCTTTGTAAAAATAAGTTGTGCAAGATTGAATATTGATAAGAAATATAAAGTTTAAAAACTGACAGGCAAATCAAGGAAAAACACTTTTTAGTAAAGTGTAAGATACTAACAGAAAAGTGTGCAAATCATTAGTGTAACAGTTCTCACAAGCTGATACACTGATGTATCCACCACCCAGATTAAGAAATAGCACATTATCAGCATCCCAGAAGCCACTGTGCTCATGCCTCTGTGAATGTATCAGAATCCTGATTAATCACACCATAGTGTGGTTTTGCTTGTCATCTTAGCTTTCTGCAAATGGGTTCATACAGTACGTAGATTTTGTGTCTGGCTCCTTTTGTTGAAATTTATGTTTGTAAGAGTCGCCATTGTTAGTAAAACCATGGTTTTTCCATTTTTACTGCTATATAGAATTCCATTACATGAATATGCTCAATATTACATTTGTTTTAGTATTTCCTGATTAAACTTTGGGTAGTATATGCAGATATCTTTAAACATGGAGAAATGAATGGGGGGGTGGGGGACCCCCCTGTCAAAGGAATTGTTTTCCCGAACCATGATGGAATAATGTTGAACTAAGCCGTTGACTGGAAGGCCTACTCAAAGGCAAGGATACTTTTCTTTCTTTCCAAAAAAGCACTGTCCAATATAGAGGCTGGAAATATTCATAGATGACACTGAAACTAGTTGAAGCTTTACTTGATGCTTATCAAGTCATGTTCTCTTACCCGATGCTGGATGCTTTTTCTTCAATGCCTACTTTAGGACCAGAGAGTTGGATTCAGAGGTTATCCCACCAGGAACAAATGCCCAAATCAGTCTGTAGAGTTGTTCCAGGAAAGACTCCACCATCCTGCTACCCTCAAATCTAAGCTCCTCAGCCTGCCACGGCCATCTCCTGTTGAGAAAATTGCGCCTGCCTCCCCATCTCTCATTCCCGAGCCAGAGTCCCAACAGGGTGTGACTGGTCGTCAGTTCCCACAGTTCATATACCTGCATCCTGTAAGACTCTTAGGAAGGCAGGGCAAGAGAGTTTGCTGGCTTCTGCCTTGAGTAGTTGGGACTCCTAAAAAGGAAAATTCCCCAAGTTTGACCTAGAGTGTCAAAAAGGTCCTAAAAGCACAGAATGATGGTAAATTCTATCCACAGGCCATATAGCCCTGGAAAATATTGGGAAACTGAGGCATGGGTTGGTAATTTATTGAAGTTTAGTAAATGAATTTGAATTAGGACCAGATAATCAATTTTTGGCTGACTTATACTACAGTATAAGCAAATAAGTATTTAAACTTTTGTATAAGTATTTTTGCTCACTTCATAATCACGATGAAGTTCATCACTTCTTCAGTAGCCTTTTATCTGTTTCTACATAGTAAATAGAAACTTGCATTCTATAATAAAAAATAAAAACAAAATAGTTTTTCTATCAAGGTCAGTCTCAGCAAGAGAAATGGGACTGGGCTGGATATCAAAACGTGCTTGTGTGCATGTGCATGTGTGTGGGTGGGGAGGTGGGGAGGTGGGGAGGGGTTGGGAAGAGAGATTGCTCCTCCTGCAGTCCTGAAACAACATGCCTTGTTCAGTATTAACATCTTGAAGGCAGTTATGGCAGCATGATCCGGGAGATCGTCAGCTCTAGGATATTTGCAATCCAATTCTGGCGACTTATGGATGGATCCTTCACACCCAACAGCTCTCTATCAGGGGTGCTTCCGAGGGTCATTGGATTTCTTTTAGCTGCTTCGCTGTGCAGCTGAAGTTAGGACTTTCGATGAATTACCCTCTCAATGATGGTGTATTGTTCTAATCTTCTGTCTTTGACATACACAAGGAGCCCCTTGTGTAAAAATCATGTCCCTCTAAATGCAAGTGGATAATTGTGTCAATAAGCCAGGAGAGAAGGAAATATCTTCAGTGGTCCGGTGGCACATTCAAAATTGTACAATTAACTCAAAAATGAAGTTTGAGGTTCTGGGCCTTTGATGGACTGCATCCATTAAAAACAAAATGTGGTGTCTCATGCCTGTAATCCCAGCACTTTGAGAGGCCAAGGCAGGAGGATCAATTGAGGCCAGGAGTTCAAGACCAGCCTGGGCAATGAAAACACAAAAAATACAAATTTTTGTATTCTTTTTGTGAGATCCCATCTCTACCAAAAAAAAAAAAAAATTAGCCAGACATAGTAGTACATGCCTGTAGTCTTCGGTACTTGGGAGGCTGAGGCAGGAAGATTGCTTGAGCCCAGATATTTGAGGCTGCAGTGAGCTATGATTGCACCACTGCACTCCAACCTGGATGGAAGAGTGAGATGCTGTCTCAAAAATAAAAAGGCAACATGGTCAAGATTTGTAATAGAAATTGCCATTTGAATTTTGATCTGTGAGCCAAAGATTATTACTGTGTTAGTAACTAAATATTACCAGATGCATTAGGAAAAGAAGGAAAAGAAACTTTAAATAAGCCAAAAACCTATTATATAGTCATAAGTCAAACTCAGTTACTAGACTTCAACAAGTACCAACCCATGCCTCCATTTCCCAAACAGAAATAATAATATGAACGTCTTAGTATATTGTCTTCTAATCCTTATACTATGTTATCTTTTAACAGAGTCAAACTCATATTCTATATATAATTGTGTATCTTCATTGGATTTTTCTCCCTTACAGCAATTCACAGTAGGAGTCTCAGTCAACATGATTTTTAATGGCTGTATAATATTCTAGCATATGAACACATCATTATTTAACCATTTTCCTATCACTGAGTGAGCCTGTTTGAAGGTTTTATTTTTTTCAATTGAATGTTATGTTGTGGTGAGCAGCTCTATATATAATAATTGTCTGTGTTTGGATCATAAAGTTAGCATTGACTCCAAAAAGTGAAATCACTGGGTCAGAGGATACAAGTACCTGTAAGGCTCATGACAAATATCGCCGACCTGTTTTCCAGCAAAGTTGTACAAATGTACATCCCTGCCAGCAATGCATAAGAGTACACAGGTATAAAACATGGTCATTTATTCTTTACCAGTGTAATAGCTGAGTGGTAGGCTCAATGCAAATTCTCGGCTGTTTGTTAATGTGCACACCCACATTTCCATAGTACAAATCTCTATTTCACTCACCTCCGTGTCCTAAACTTCACATGCCTCTTTATTGTTTCAGCTAAACATCATCAAACAGAGATTTTCCTCAGGCACCTTAAGCTCAATAGACCCAATAATTAAACCCACTTTCTTTCATTCCAAAAAATATTCTGCAGCCCCTCTACATCCTCCAATCTGTTCCACCGCCTATCTCTGCTCTAACCTAATTTTCTGTGTGCCATTCCCCTTGCCACAACGATTGCCGTAGCTTCCAAGTTGGTGTGCCTGTGCCCACTGTCTCCTCCTTGAAATGATTATATCTACACTGCTGCCAATAAATCATCTTTCTTAAAAACAAAATGAGAAACCTAACAATCATTGAAAATGTTCCATGTACTGACATTGCTTCCCTCAACACGTTGCATGTTAATAGCCAACATATATTGAGTACCAGACTCCATGCTACAAACGTTAATCCTCACAAGAAAGGCAAGAGAGCCACTGTTATTATCATCATCTTTACCCATAAGAAAATTAAGCCGCAGGGGTACACTTGCTCTGGTCACATAGCTAGATCATGACACAGCAGGATTTGATTCCAAGCCATTTGGTGCTGGAGGCTATACTTGAAACCACTGCCGCATTCTGACCTCTTATAACATGCTCATGTCATTACCCTGCTCAGAAGCCATACGTGGCTCCCCATTGCTGCAGGATGGCATACTACTGTGTCTTATTCATCTTTGTATCTTCAAGCCTAACGCATCACTAACTAAATAGCAAATTGGCAGAACTGAAATGAATTCAATGTCTGCCGCTTTGACCTCAGCCTGCCATTTTAGCCTTCCTGCCCACCAGCTTCTCTTCAGAACCTTTAGTTTCAGTCATAGCAGGTCACCTTTCTTTGAAAATGCGATGCTGCGTGCTCCCTCCACATACTTCATGCCATTCCTTAGCCTAAAATGGCCCCTACTTCATCCTGATAACTGCCGGTTGAAATTGTATTCATCATTCCAAACCCAACAAAATGGTTACATCCTTCATGAAGGGTTCCCCAAACCTCCCAGCTGGCATTAATTGTTGTGTTACATTTTACTTCCATTGAATCAGGCTCCCTTCTGGGCATCTAGCTGTGAATGAGACACACAGGGCTTCTGGTCTCATGGAGTGTACTTCCTGGTATGATTTTTTTTAAAAAAAGCACTACATAAGCCAACAGCTAAATCGGCAAAATAATTTCAGGTGTTGATAACTGCTACAAAAAGCAAAAGTGAAACAAACAGGGTGATAGAATTTAGAGTGTCTGGGAGAAGGATTTTAGATGGGCTTGAATGCCACCTTGGATGTGGTAGCATTTGAGCTAAAACCTGAATAATGAGAAGGAACCGGCCATGTGAAAAGGAAAAGAAAGACCCAAGCAGAAGGAACTGCACATGGGAAAACAGGGCCACGCTCACGTGGTTAAAGAGTCAAACCTTTCACTGTGACCATACCACCATAAGCAAGAAGCCCTGGAGATGAAAATAAAGGCCAGAGTATGGACAGAGATAAGATTTTGGAGGCCAAAGTAAGGTACTTAAAATTAGCAGGGCTTGGTGGTGCACACCTGTAATCCCAGCTACTCGGGAGGCTGAAGCAGGGCAATTGCTTGAACCCGTGAGACGGAGGTTGCAGTGACCCAAGATTGTACCACTACACTACAGCCTGGGCAACACAGTGAGACTCCATCTCAAAAAAAAAAAGTAAGGTACTTACATGTCATTCTAAGTTCAAGGAAAGCCATTGGAAGGTTTCAAAAAGGAACGTGACAACATCTATATTTTTAAAAGATCACTCCTCAAAACCACAATGAGATATCACCTCACATCCATTAGGATGGCCACTCTCAAATGATCAAATAAACACATTCCAGAAAATAACAAGTCTCGGCCAGGGTGTAGAGAAATTGACACCCTTGTGCACTGCTGGTGGGAATGTAAAATGGTATAGCCACTAAGGAAAACAGTGTGGAAGTTCCTCAGAAAAACTAAAAATAAAATCCTCATATGATCCACCAAGCCCACTTCTGGGTACATATCCAAAAGAATTGAAAACAGAAGAGATATTTGCACACTCATGTTTATGCAGCTTTATTCACAATAGCCACAAGAGAGAAGCAACCCATTAATGGATGAATGGGTAAAGAAAATGCACTATACACATAAAATAGAATATTATGCAGCCTTAAAAAAGAAGGAATTCCTGTCATATGCCACAATATGGATGAACCTTAAGGATACTAAGCTAAGTGAAGTGAGCCAGTCAATAAAGGACAAACATTGCATGATTTTACTTCTATGAGATATCTAAAGTAGTCAAACTCTTATAAACAGAAAGCAGAATGTTGATTGCCAGGGATCAGGATGAGGAAGAAAACAAATTGTTGTTCAGTGGTTACAGGGTTTCAGTTTTGCAAGATAAAAAGTTCTAAAGATCCATGGTCCAACAATACGCATGCAAATAACATCACATTAAACATGGTTAAGATGATAAATTTTACACTACGTATTTTTTAATCACAATTTTAAACATCACTGTAGATGTTGAAGTCATGTTTGGGGTCCAGAGGTGGGGAGGAGCTTGGGAGGTAATGGCAAGAGGGAAGTAAGAGACTACAATTAAGGAGCAACAGCAGGAGATGAGGGTGACTTGGACTAGATAGCCAGGTAGAAGGAGAGGAAGGGATGAATCGGGGTTTCATTTTAGAGTTAAAGTCAAAATTTGCTAATAAATTAAATATGGGAATAAAGAAAGAAAAGAATCAAGAGTGGCTCCTAGTATTTGTTTGTTTGAGCAAATGGGTGGAATATATTGATATATACTTAGAAAAAAAGAGTGGGGAAAGAAAAAAGTTGGCCAGGATGTACAACCAAGTATTCAGGTTTGAACTTTTAATTTAAGACAGGTATTAGACTTCCAAATGGAGAAGTCTAGGAGACAGATGGACTTGAAGCTCGGGGGGGATTTCTGGCCAAAAGGTGTAAATTTGATATTTAAGGCTATGGGGCTGGAGGAGATCTCCGGGAAAGAGAAAGAGAAAGGAAGATACAGAGCACATAACCAAGCCCTGGAGAACCCAAGTTGGAGAGCTTGGGTGAAGTGAGGAGCTGGCAGAGGAGACAGAAGGAGCAGCCAGGGCGGAGGAGGAAAACCAAGAGGAGCATGTAATGTGATCAGTACCCAGAGAAAAGAAGTGATTCGCATTTCTAGTGTGCATTTGTTAACATAAATATGATGATATTAAAGATAGTTAACATTTGTTATATGTATTATATATATGATTTACATATATATATAATTTTTTTTTTTGAGACAGAGTCTCACTCTGTCACCCAGGCTGGAGTGCAGTGGCATGATCTCAGCTCACTGCAACCTCTGCCTCCCAGGCTCAAGTGATCCTCCCACCTCAGCCTCCCAAGTACCAGGGATTACAGGTACATGCAACCATGCCCGGCTAGTTTTTGTGTTTTTTGTAGAGACGGGGTTTCGCCATGTTGCTTGTTAAGGCCAGGCATGGTGGCTCACGCCTGTAATGCCAGCACTTTGGGAGGTCGAGGCGGGCGAATCACCTGAGGTCCGGGGTTTGAGACCAGCCTGGCCAACATGGCGAAACTCCATCTCTACTAAAAATACAAAAAAATTAGCCCGGGGTGGTGGCGCATGCCTGTAGTCCCAGCTGCTCCAGAGGCTGAGGCAGGAGAATAGCTTGAACCAGGGAGGTGGAGGTTGCAGTGAGCCGAGGTTGCGCCACTGCACTCTAGCTTGGGTGACAGAGTGGGACTCCATCTCAAACTAAATAAATAAATATAAAAAAAAAATAAACACAATCAGGCTTGTTAAATATTTTTTATGTTTGTTTGAGGCTCCTGCCTCAGCCTCCCTAGCAGCTGGGACTACAGGCGTGTGCCACCACACCTGGCTAATTTTTTTGTATTTTTAGTAGAGACGGGGTTTTGCCGTGTTGGCCAGGCTGGTCTCAAGCTCCTGACCTCAGGAGATCTGTCCACCTCGGCCTCCCAAACTGTTGGCATTACAGGCATGAGCCACTGCACCTGGCTGAGTTAAATATTTTCTATGTGCCAGGCACTGTGCTAACTGCTTTCATATTATCTGATTTTATCCTGTAAGACAGGAATCATTATTATCCCCATTTTTCAGATTAAAACAGACAAGCAAAAGCTGAGGTTTAAAGAAATTATCTCTTGTAAAATCACACAGCTAACAATTGAGCCAGTATCTGGACCTAGATCTATTGCCTACAGAGCCCCACGTTTAATTACTATTATCTGGCCTCTTTGTTGCCCCACACACTTGAAATATAAATTTTTAAAGACATTTTATTATTTTTTGTATTCATCAGAATTTATTGAATCCTGATTATTTTTTCCTTAATGTTGATTTTGTAGACTCGTTTGCAGGAAGAACAATGTCAGGTGGAGAGAAGGAACTGAATGAATATTTTTAACAAATCTGTAGATGTTAATATACTTTACTTATTTGCAATTTTCATAGCTATATGATATTCCATCCCATTTCCAGTGTTTTTGCTCTTTTAGTAGCAAATACTCTGAATCTCTGCATATGTTACTCATTTTCTATCATCCTATTCCTTGTGATGGATACCCACGGGTACTCATCTACAGGATTAAAGGGTATGAGCACGTTTCTAGGTGCCCTGACCCCAAGAGTAGGGGTTTTGTTAGAGGCAAAGCTAAAAGGAAATGATAAAATAAATGAACATTTATATAAGTTAAATCTATTAATCTAGCCTTAATACACCGAGAACAACAGGGATTAATAAGCCATCTATCTTAACGTGCATGGTTAGGACCTCGAGGAAAGTGGGCTCAAGCAATGAGTGTTAGTACACATGGAAAATCACATTTGCCATGTTTTCTATGGCTTTGGGCTGCCGCATCCCTGCAGTTTAATAGGAGAAATGCTGGTGAAAATGTTACCAGCTGCCGGGGGTCAATGGCGAAAGAACACACTTCTCTAGGAAAGATTACCTTCTCTGAAGAAGGGATGGGGGAATAAGGCATAAAACTCTCTGACCTGAGAGACCTTCACAGCCAGGCCTGCACTGCTCATGCTTTGGGACCGGAAAGTGGATGGTTTGATATGGTAGCTGCACCTCTGAGAAAAGGGCACTCTTGGCAGGAGAAAGGGTGTTACATGGAAAGATCAGTGATAGTACACATGCCTTTCCATAGACTGAGGTGGCTCTCCCACCCCTCAACACTCCTTCAGACCCCCACTGTAACAAAGGAATGTGTCCACCTCTAAATTCATCTTTTACTGAACAAATAACTTATGAGGGTTGCCATATGTCTGACACTGTAGGAAGAGCTGGAGCAGGGCCTAAAACATTATAGTGCAAATATCTATTTACACATCTGTATGAGAGTAACTGACACTAGCTGCTGTAACAAACAACCCCCCAAACTCAGTAACACAATCAAGCTGTATTTCTCCTTCACATCATAGCCTGGTGTGGGTCAGGTAGGTGACTTGGGGTTCTAGGCTCCTTTCATTTTTTTGCCACTGCCACACTGGAAATGGGATAGAATATCGTATAGCTATGAAAATTGCAAATAAGTAAATTATATTAACATCTACAAATTTATTAAAAATACTCATTCAATTCCTTCTCTCTGCCTGACATTGTTCTTCCTGCAAATGAGTCTACAAAATCAACATGAAGGAAAAAATAATCAGGATTCAATAAATTCTGATGGACACAAAAGAGAATAAAATGTCTTTAAAAATTTATATTTCAAGTGTATGGGGCAATGAAGAGGCCAGATAATAGCAGTTAAATGTGGGGCTCTATAGGCAATAGATCTAGGTCAGACACTGGCTCAATTGTTAGCTGTGTGATTTCACAAGAGATAATTGATGCTAGCTGCTGTAACAAACAACCCCCCAAACTCAGTAACACAATTAAGCTGTATTTCTCCTTCACATCACAGCTTGGTGTGGGTCAGGCAGGTGACTCAGGGTTCTGGGCTACTTCCATTTTTCTGTCGCTGCCACCTTAGTATGTGGCCACCATGACGAGGAAGAGAAAGCACTTGCAATGACATGAGGTTTTACATCTTGGTATGGAGGGGACACAAATCACTACTGTACATGTCCAAGTCACATGGCAAGCGAGGCCAGGAAATGTCATCTTCCTATAATGCTAGAAAAAGAACTCAGGGCTGGGCACGGTGGCTCACGCCTATAACCGCTGCACTTTGGGAGGCCGAGGCAAGAGGATTGCTTGAGCCCAGGTGAGGATTAAAGGAGAGCAATTAAACACTGCCTGGTGAATAGTCAGTGCTCAAGAATTGTGCTATAATCAATGTTACTAAATTGTCTAGGATTAGATGTTTCTAAATTAAAACTATTTCCTGCTTTGTATTTGTCCTTTATTCCAAAAACTTAAAAGTTTCTCCAGTCATTTCTGGTTTGTCAAGGATGAAATACTAAAGCAACTTCATGGATTGTGATTTCAAGTACATGAAAAGTTTAAGACCCAATTGCTTTTGAAGGAGATTTGTCTAGAAAAACCAGGGATTCAAACCCAACACATCTGATGCTAGAGTCTACCCTCTTAGTTGACACAGAATTACATTAAAATCACTATTGATTGGATTATGCTTTGATAAACATGCAACTTCATTTAAGTCTAGTAAATAATTAGTATTATGAGGTCAGGAGTTTGAGACAAGCCTGGCCAATATGGTGAAACCCCGTCTCTACTAATAATACAAAAATTAGCCAGGCATGGTGGCAGGCACCTGTAGTCCCAGCTACTTGGGAGGCTGAGGCAGAAGACTTGGAGATTTACTCTCTAGAGCAACAGTTTCCAACCTTTTTGGCAACAGGGACCGGTTTTGTGGAAGATATTTTTTCCACAGATGATAGTGGGAGTTGGGGGGATTAGACTGTGCATAGGGAGCACACAACCTAGATCCCTCAATTGTGTAGTTCACAGTAGGGTTCATGCTCCCATGAGAATCAGCCTTGGCTGATCTGACAGGAGACAGAGCTCAGGTGGTAATGGTCACTTACCCCCTGCTGTGCAGTCCGGTTTCTAATGGGGTGGGGGGAGGGTAATTAGCATTATTGAAATATAATTCATATATCATACAATTTAGTACTTTCTTGGGTACAATTCAGTGGTTTTTAGTATATTTACAGATGTGCAATTATCACACAATGAATTTTGGAGCTGGAGTCTCACTCTGTTGCCCAGGCTGGAGTACAGAATCTACAAAGAACTTAAACAAATTTGTAAGAAAAAAACAACTCCATTAAAAAGTGGGCAAAGGGTCAAGTGCAATGACTCATGCCTGTGATCCCAGCACTTTGGGAGGCCGAGGTGGGTGGATCACTTGAAGTCAAGAGTTGAAGACTAGCCTGGCCAACATGGTGAAACCCCGTCTCTACTAAAAATGCAAAATTAGCTGGGCGTAGTGGTGTGCTCCTGTAATCCCAGCTACTTGGGAAGCTGAAGCAGAAGAATCGCTGGAACCTGGGAGGCGGAGGTTGCAGTGAGCCAAGATCATGCCACTGCACGCCAGCCTGGGCAACACAGCGAGACTCCAGCTCAAAAATAAATAAATAGATAGATAGATAAATAGATAAATAAATAAATACATACATACATGGGCAAAGGACGTGAACAGACACTTCTCAAAGAAGACATTCATGCAGCCAACAAACATGAAAAAAAAGCTCAATATCACTGATCACTAGAGAAATGCAAATCAAAACCACAATGAGATACCATCTCACACCAGTCAGAATGGTGATTATTAAAAAGTCGAGAGACAACAGATGCTGGCAAGGTTGTGGAGAAATACGAACCCTTTTACACTGTTGGTGGGAATGTAAATTAGTTCAACCATTGTGGAAGATGGTGTGGCAATTTCTCAAAGATGTAGAACCAGAAATACCATTTGACCCAGCAATCCCATTACTGAGTATGTATCCAAAGGAACATAAATCATTCTCTTACAAAGGTACATGCATGCATATGCTCATTGCAGCACTATTCACATTAGCAAAGGCATGGAATCAACCCAAATGCCTATCAGTGATAGACTGGATAAAGGAAATGTGGTACACATACACCATGGAATACTATGCAGCCATAAAAAGGAATGAGATTATGTCCTTTGCAGGGACATGGATGGAGCTGGAAGCCATTATCCTCAGCAAACTAACACAGGAACAGAAAACCAAACACCACATGTTCTCACTTACAAGTGAGAGCTGAAAAATGAAAACACATGGACACAGGGAGGGAACCAACACACACTGGGGCCTGTCAGGGGGTGGGGTGAGGGGAGGGAGAGATTGAGGAAAAATGGCTAATGCATGCTGGGCATAATACCTTCGTGATGAGTTGATAGGTACAGCAAAGCACCATGGCACACGTTTACCTATATAACAAACCTGCACCTCCTGCATATGTGCCCCAGAACTTAAAATTTATAAAAAGAAAGAGAAGATGGCTTGGAAGGGACTCAGTCAGAACTTATCCTTGTTTTACTTGGTTTAATCACTTGAGCATTTAGAAGCAGAACAATGGGAGAAAGTGTTTTGTTTCATCTCAGAGGTATTCTAGTTTCTCTCTCTCTTTTTAAAGGAAAAAATAAAGGTGATCAGAAATGAGGAAAATTGGCCGGGCACAGTGGCTCACGCATGTAATCCCAGTACTTTGGGAAGCCGAGGTGGGCCAATTACCTGAGGTCAGGAGTTCAAGACCAGTCTAGCCAACATGGTGAAACGCTGTCTCTGCTAAAAATACAAAAAAATTAGTCGGGTATGGTGGCATTTGCCTGTAATTCCAGCTACTTGGGAAGCTGAGGCAGGGGAATTGCTTGAACCAGGGAGGTGGAGGTTGGTGGCTCACAGCTATAATCCCAACACTTTGGGAGGTCAAGGCAGGCTAATCACCTGAGGTCAGGAGTTCGAGACCAGCCTGACCAACATGGAGAAACCCTGTCTCTACCAAAAATACAAAATTAGCCACGCTTGGTGGCACATGCTTATAGTCCCAGCTACTCGGGAGGCTGAGGCTGGAGAATTGCTTGAACCCGGGAGGCGGAGGTTGTGGTAAGCCAAGATCATGCCATTGCACTCCAGCCTGGACAACAAGAGCAAAACTTCATCTCCAAAAAAAAAAAAAGAAAGAAAGAAAGAAAGAAATGAAAAGAAATGAGGAAAATTTGTTTAGCATGGTGTGAAACAAGATACATAATAATAAATATTCACTGAATAAAGAAAACACCTAACCAAATCAAACCAAAACAAATAAATAAAATGGTCATCCATAACAGCTCATAAATTTCCACTTGGAAAAAGAAAAGTTACAATATATCTTGTTTAGAATGGGAGTGTGTTGATGAAGAAAACATAGTAAGCCTCATTGCCGGAGAACCTTGCCGGAGAACCAAAGGCCTCCAGTGATGTAAGTAGGGAAGAAGGGGTTCCAATATATCTGCTTATGTACCCCTCAAAATAACATATGGAAACTGGGGATAATTTACATTAATTAGAGGAAATTTCTAAATAATCCATGGCCAGGCATGGTGGCTCATGCCTATAATCCCGACACTTTGGGAGGCCAGGGCAGGGAGATCACTTGAGGTCAAGAGTTCCAGACCAGCCTGGGCAACATGGAAAAACCCCATCTCTACCAAAAATACAAAAATTAGCTGGGCGTGGTGGTGCACACCTGTGGTCCCAGCTACTCAGGAGGCTGAGGTGGGAGGATCGCTTGACTTGGGCCTGGAAGGCAAAGGTAGCAGTAAGTCAAGATTGTGCCACTGCACTCCAGACTGGGCAACAGAGTAAGACCCTGTCTGAAATAAAAACAAGAAGAACTCATATTAGGTCAAATGCAGGTCATGGTTTTAAAAGTCTACTAGAATTGAGAAATAATCTTAGAATGAAGATAACTGAGTCTTGGTAATGCAAGATGAGCAGAAAAAATTCCGTAAAATAATTACCAGGAAGTTCTAGACCTGGAAATATATTGGTCACAGTGAAGACAGGAGATAGCAGTGGTGCAATCTCAGCTCACTGTAGCCTCTGCCCCTGGGTTCAAGCGATTCTCCTGCCTCAGCCTCCCGAGTAGCTGGGATTACAGGTGCTCACCACCATGCCTGGCTAATTTTTGTATTTTTAGTAGAGATGAGGTTTTGCCATACTGTCCAGGCTAGTCTCGAACTCCTGACCTCAGGTGATCCATCCGCCTTGGCCTCCCAAAGTGCTGGCATTACAGGCGTGAGCCACTGCGCCTGGTCACACCATCCTTATTACATTCTAGAATTACACTGCCTGAGCTCCAACCTCTAACTGCTAGTCACAGTAAAATTTCCAAAAGTCTATCTATTCCCTCTTAGGCTCTCATTCCTCCCATATTATGGGCCTTGAGGTTCCTTCTTGCTTCGAAGTGCCTCAGGGGACGCAGTAGTTGTCTCCTTGGTCCTGTACTGATACGCTGAATATGGCAAAGAAGCACCAACAGTTGAGTAGTTGCTGGCCTTTGGGAGCTGTGTCCAAAGCACAGTGCCGGACAATATGCCTGCCCGCAGGGTAAACACAATAGCAGTGTCCTCCGAAGCAGCCAATCTAAAATTGCCAACGCTGACACAAAGATTCAGAGGCACATGTTGGCACATGATTGAAATGCTCCAACAATTTCACCGAAGGAGTAAATAAGCATTTCAGTAAAAACAGATGCTACAGGCAACATATCCCATAACCACGCCTAGTAGGTGAAGGAAGTACTTTTCTCCTTAGCATATCTTTGGTGGTAATTATTTGTCAGTTTGCCCAACTGATAGGACAAACGAGATCATTTTCTCACTTACAGCTATTCTAGAAAAAGCAATAGAGAGAGTTGACTTAAAATGTAATGTTATTTTAAACTATGCAAGATATATTAACTTGTTAATACATGTAAATTTTCTACTTGTCCCTTTGTCATTATATCATGGATATAGGAAACAAAAGGAAGAATTATGTATGCTTAAGTCAGGATAAGCACTCCCACGAACTAGGAAGTCCCTGAGTAAAGAGTTAAGGAATTTGGTATCCTTCTTTCTGAGTTAAGGAATCTGGTATCCAGAGAATAAATGATAAAAATATCAGTGTTACATTTCTTCATGTAGCTGGAAGCAAGACAGGCTTCATAATGGTTCTAGACTTCCACTGTTTACGTGGGCCTCCTTTTCCTTTCCTCTTCTTTTTTTAAATGTACATGCTATGGATCTATATTGTGACTTAGCACTTAGCACCTCACAAAAGTCTGCTTGTTTTAGCCCCATGAGCATCTACAGCTTTCTCAGATCTTTGCCAGGGAGAGGCTTTTAGGGTGGATGTTTATACTACACTTAAGAAAGAATTCCTTCTACTCTGATGAGCAAGAAAGGCAGTTAAAGACAAAAAAAGTCAATAATCTTCTAAAAATGAAAACACATCTCACTTCTCCACTCAAACCCCCTATGACATTGAACCCTTAAATGCAGATAAGCCTAAAACTATATAAAACCCTGGACTTAGCAGTTTTATATACTAATGCATTTCCTTTTTAACTTAAGGTAGTTTGAGTTGTCACTAGCAACAGTTCAGATTAATACAGACACCAAATTATTAACAGTAATTATCTTCTAGTAGTGAGATTACAGGTGATTATTTTTCCTTTCCGTTTTGTTTGTTTTTTAGTTTGACAATAAATTTACTAATTTTTCAATAAAAGAAAAACTAACGCATTATTGTAATGTATGGAGGAAAAGAGATGGAACATCACTGGAGATGGAGAGCTGACGGACACCCAATCAACCTAAGGAAAGGATCTGGACCCTTCTTGGCTATCTCCACTCCCTACTCCACTTCCAGGGTTCTCTCAAACTCCACCCCCCACCAACCCCAACACTCACGTTTCTTGCATAATCGAGTTTTTTAAATCCAGGGATAGGGAAACAGCATTAATGATTTCTGAAAGTCTCTGCCAAGTCTGTGATTTTCAGAATGACCACTATTCCTGCTTGGCTCATAATTTAACTCTAATTAAATCTAAGGTTGGTGCTGTATTTTTCTGTGCAAGAGAAAAGCACGGAACATGAGAAATTCTTTTTTCTTTCCACTAAACCTTTCATACTTAAAGAAAAAGAGAACACTATTGATGGGACTTTGGACACAGACAGTTAGAAATTCTATTAAAGTTAGTTTGAACTTGTTGAGCATGTTCCATTTGCAAAGAATAAAAAAATGCGCTTAATTTGCTGCTGGGAAGAGTTGTTCACCTAGCTCCTCATTCAGGTTCCTCATTCAAGGAAGTGACACTATTACCATGAGGAGTCATGGAATGTATCTGCGGACTGACTCATCTGGGGCTCCCTAAGATAGGCTCTGGGTCTCTCTGGAAATTTGGGTAACAATTTGGGACCTGTGGCCATCTCAAGGTTCTTGTCTGTGACCAGTAAGTCTGGGCAGAGCACAAAGAGTATCAGCATTCATTTTGGCAAGCAAAATAAACTGACTCTGGATAATTTATGCAAAAGGTGAATTTATTTAAAGCTATTTTAATAGTTCAGAGAACCTGCAGGAAGACCAGAGAATGAGGCTTGAGGGTCCCTAGCTAGGAACTCACTCAGGGTTATACCACAGAAATGTTTAGAAGACATCACTGCCTCTGTCACTGTCCCTGGACCCAGACCCAGCAGCCAGTATCTACCATCCCCAACACTGCCAGAAGGAAGGAAGGAAGGAAGGAAGGAAGGAAGGAAGGAAGGAAGGAAGGAAGGAAGGAAGGAAGGAAGGAAGGAAGGAAGGAAGGAAGGAAGGGAGGGAGGGAGGGAGGGAGGGAGGGAGGGAGGGAGGGAGGGAGGGAGGAGAAAGGAGGGACAAAGGAAGAGAAAAGGGAGGAGGGAGGAAGGAAGGAAGTAAAAAAGGGAGGAAGAGAGGAGGGAAAGAACGAAGGGAGAAAGGAAAAAAGGAGGACTGAAGGAAGAAGGGAGGAGGGAGAGAGGAAAGGAGGGAGGGAAGAAAGAAAAAGATTGCCTAACTAGAACATCAAGCCACTTGGCGGTAGTACCTTCATGCCCTTTCTTCCCTGCAGGGCACATGGCTGGTGACACCTTTCTGATGGATTATTTCTTATAGGTTGATTGGGAGCTCTGAACACACTGAGTCTGCCCCAAGCAAGATGAGCAGTTCTCACCTCATGGCCACCTCATCACTTCCTACTAGGGCCTTCCAGCATGGCTCATAGAGTGATCACTGGCTTCACTTCCTTTGGCTGAAGCCCATCTGCCATATCTTCTTTGAAAGCAAAGAAGTTATTTTAATAAAGCCCAAGGAGGTTAGCAAGAAATTATTTCTGTTCTGGAATGTGGGCTCTATTGTCACATCATCTAAGAGAACCTAGAAATCTAGACTTTTGTGTAAATTTGAAAATTATTCCAGTCTGGCATCTCAACCTTTAGTTTGTAATCCTTAAGGGAACTCAAATCTTAGTCCAAGAAGAGGCCTTTAAAAAAAAATGTGCATTTCTGTTCCCCAACCCCATCCCATCTGCTCTCCTTGCCTCGTTTAGTAACACCTTACTTCTCACAAACCCCTTCTGATGTTGTCCATCTCACTAGGCCGAGGAAACCCAGCTATGCTTGCAGGAACATCAAGAGATTGCTTCCTTACCAGCCTCTGACCCCTTACCTACTCCTGTGCCCTAACACTGCAGAGAATGGTGAAGTCTTTCTGTCTGATTTCATGAAGCTTGCCACCATTTCTTTTAGATCCTAGCCAGGGAGTTGCTGGAAACAATCAACAATAAAAAGAATATGGTGTTGCAGTCTGCTATAGGCTGAAGTGTGTCCCCTTAAAACATATGTTGAAACCCTAACTCCCAGCACCTCAGGATGTGACTGTATTTGGAGACAGGGCCTTTGAAGAGGGGATTAGGTTAAAATGAGGCTGTTAAGGTGGGCCCTAATCCAATCTCACTAGTGTTCTTTTAAGAAGAGGAAATTTGGACAAACAGAAGAGACACCAGGGATGTGTGCACATAGAGGAAAGGGCACATGAGGACACAGAGAAAAGGTCACCATCTACAAGCCGAGGAGAGAGGCCCCAGGAGAAAACAGATCTGCTGACACTCCCATCTGGAACTCCAAGGCGCCAGAACTGAGATAAGATACATTTCGGCTGTCTAAGCCACCTGGCCTGTGGTAATTTGTTGTAGCCCCAGCAGGCCAATCCACAGGCACCGGAGGGAGGCAACAGGCAGTAAAAAGGGGGAGGATCTCAGACAAAAGCCCAGTTTTCTCCTTATGCAGGATTGGAACTCTCAGGTCACAGAGCCTGAGTTCGGATACAGGGGGTGTTCAGCCCAACAAGATCGACTGAGCCCCCCACAGGATCTCATGTAAAGTAGTGTATCTATAATAATGGGGAGTTACAGATTATAGGAAAGGTTCTCAGAGGTTCCTTCCAAATCCCCAAGGGATTTTCCTTCATCATAGAATGTGAGAATTACTGTCATAAATATCATGTAAAAGTTCTATAGCAGCAAATTCGCAGTATAAAAATATACCAAAAGGTCTTTTCCAGAGTTCATGTTAATACAGCAAAAATAATCTCAGAAAAATTTAGAGGTCCATGAATTCAGATTTAATTCAATACATTTTCTCTAAAATCTCTAACAATCCCCAGATTTAGCCAACCTGATAATATTACCACTTATGGCTGGGTGCAGTGGCTCACGCCTGTAATCCCAGCACTTTGGGAGGCCAAGGCGGGTGGATCATCCAAGGTCAGGAGTTCGACATCACCATGACCCACATGGTGAAACTCTGTCTCTACCAAAAATATAAAAATTAGCTGGGCGTGGTTATGGGCGCCTGTAATCCCAGCCACTCGGGAGGCTGAGGCAGGAGAATCGCTTGAACCTGAGAGGCAGAGGTTGCAGTGAGCCAAGATTGTGTCACTGCACTCCAGCCTGGGTGACAACAGCAAAACTCCATCTCAAAACAAACAAACAACAACAACAAATATATATATGTGTGTGTGTATGTATATATATAATCACTTATTCTTTTCTAGAATCTCAAAATAAGCAGCTAAATTAATTCCTTGGGGGCAGTCAAGAAAAAGTTCACTCAAGTCTGCGTAACATGTGAACAAGATCTATTTCCCATTGATGATCCCACAGAGTGGACTCTAAGCAAAGAGGAATAAAACCCCCATCGGTCCAGGAAGGGAAAAAGAGCCAGGTTTCTGGTGCTTCTTGAAAGGATCTGCCTCAAAGTCCAATTCTAATAAACACCTCAGTGAGGAACAGGTGATTGCATTGCATTGGTAGAAGTCTCATTTATCATTGAGTCCACTATAATTATTCTGACCTATTCTTTTTTTTTTTTTTTTTTTTTTTTTTTTTTTTTTTTTTTTTTTGAGACGGAGTCTGGCTCTGTCGCCCAGGCTGGAGTGCAGTGGCCGGATCTCAGCTCACTGCAAGCTCCGCCTCCCGGGTTCACGCCATTCTCCTGCCTCAGCCTCCGGAGTAGCTGGGACTACAGGCGCCCGCCACCTCGCCCGGCTAGTTTGTTGTATTTTTAGTAGAGACGGGGTTTCACCGTGTTCGCCAGGATGGTCTCGATCTCCTGACCTCGTGATCCGCCCGTCTCGGCCTCCCAAAGTGCTGGAATTACAGGCTTGAGCCACCGCGCCCGGCCTATTCTGACCTATTCTATCTCATACCAAAATAACTTTGGAGGAATCCAATGGAGTTTGGCAGGAACACCTTTGGGGGGATAAAAAGAAACGTAGCTTTTGCAGTGTCGTTCTTTAATATAAACCACAAAAGACTGTGTAGGGGTGGGGGTGTCTACTCAAATCACAGAGGTAAAATGACTTAAGACATGAGATCCAATAATAAGAAAAGATTACATAAATCCTAAAATGTTATAGAGTATAAAAATGTACACCCTTTAAAAGTATTGTACGACATGGTCAAGTTTTAAGGAAAGAAATAAAGAAAGGGCTTAATGAATCCACCTCTTCTAAAGAAATTGGTCCCCCAAATTTCCATTTCATTGCCATGACAACTAGTACTCCATCATTGCCATGGTAACCAGCTGAATAGCATTAGTCTAAAGACAAGCTCTCTGATTGGGTGACCAACGAAAGCCATTAGGTGCCCCACCACAATGCTGAAAGACTGTTTTGCAATCACTTTGACCTACTTCTAGCTTTTCAATGTGTTTTAATTCTCCAATGTGTTTCCCTAAAACCAAATGTTTTTGGAAGGAGACAATTTCAATAAGTATATAATAACTGTATTCCTGCATGTCCCTGCTAAGTTCAAGACCATTTGTTTTCTATCCCAGAAGTGTGGTAATGTATGACAGCCATACCCTTCACCATACCTTGCAGTTTAATTATGACATCCCCTCTGTTACAGCAACTAGGCACGCTAGCCACATCTAAAACCAGATGTTGGTTGCTGGTGACAACAAGCTGCCTTCTTTGTTTGATGAGGCCATTGACAAGCTGAACTGCAAGGAAACTTTGAGGGTGGGGAGTGACAATCTGGTAAAATAACAGAGGGGGGCCGGGTGCAGTTACTCATGCCCATAATCCCAGCACTTTGGGAGGCCGAGGCAGGCAGATCATCTGAGGTCAGGAGTTCGAGACCAGCCTGGCCAACATGGTGAAACCCTGTCTCTACTAAAAAAAAAAAAAAATTAGCCAGACATGGTGGTGGGCACCTGTAATCCCAGCTACTTAGGAGCCTGAGGCAGGAGAATCGCTTGAACCCAGGAGGCAGAAGTTGCAGTGAGCAGAGATTGTGCCATTGTACTCCAGCCTGGGTGACAGAGCAAGACTCCATCTCAAAAATAAATAAGTAAATAACGGGGGGAAGGGATACATGCATATGGACGTGCTCTTGTTTATATGTGCATGTAAACTAGTATTTACAATTTTAAAATGGCTTTTAAAAAATGCTCTCCTTTTAAAAAGGCTGTTGAGATGACGATGATGATTGATGATGATGGTGGTGATTACTATTCTTATTTTATAGATGGGGCCTCCCTATGCTGCCCAAGCTGTTCTTGAACTCCTGAGCTCAAGCAATCCTCCCACCTCAGCCTCCTGAGTAGCTGGGGCTACAAGTATGTGCCACTGTACTTGGCTCACTGTTAAGCTTTTTAAATAAAAACATATTTTCCAGCTGATAATCTTGCTGGCTACTTGCTCAACGCCAACTGCATATATATTCATGAATCACTCGCAGCACACTGGTGGAAGCAGAGATACCTTGGGAAACCTATTCCACCCCTAGCCCACCCCCTCTCTAGTTGGACCATACTTTTGTTAGGTGTATACTGTTGAGAAACTTACTTGAAAAATTCCAGCTCTGGACTTTCATAAAATATGTGTTGAGAACCTTCCAATAGGCAGTGCCAGAGTTGCTAAAGCAACGGACTTGAAAGTACAATCTAGTTAGACGGCAGGGAGTTAGGGAACGGAGGGAAGGCACCTGCCTTGAAACTGGGCTTGCAGAGCACATACAACTGAATATCACAGATCAATGAAAACCAAGATTTCTCAAGACACGTTTATCAATTCAACACATATTTCAGAGCAGCTGCTAGGTAGCACTCATCTAAATGCTCAAGATTCAGTGACAGGAAGCCCTGCCCTTGTGGAGTCAACATTCACATTTTACATGAGAGTGGGAAAATGGCAATAGTTCATATCCAAGAATAGAACTATTTTGTGTGGAATGACAGAAATGATGGGGTACTCCAACCCTGAGCATTCCTTGGCATGGCCACTGGTGCTTGTTATGCCCCAGCCACTGTGCAAAGGCTGGAAATGCAAAGGTCAGCAGAAATGGGCTTAGGCCTTGGCCTCAGGAAGTTTATAGAACAGAGAGGAAGGGAGTTGCTCAGAAGTAAATGGTCAACCACTTACAATGGTGATCAGGGCTCCGAAGGAAAGGAACCGAAGAGCCCTCTGCCAAAGGAGACTGAGCAGGGCTGGGCAGAAACAGGGCTGGAGTGCCCGAGGAAGTGATGACTGAGATGAGGCCTGAGGGATGCAGGAATAAAGGGTGACATAAGATAGAGGGTGAAGAAAAGCATGCAAGACACAGGGAACAGCAAGGGCTGCTCCTCAGATGCAAACAGAGCCAGGGAAGAACGCGTGTGACAAGCCTGGGGAAGGGACCGGGCTCCACACGCAAGTGGCGGTGTTTATTAAAAATAAATCCTTAGATCACGAAGCCATGTACTAAGTCAGAATGTGCTCCCTAATCAATTTAATATGAATCTGTACATGGAAAACAATGTTTTTGTTTGTGGTTGGAGATGATAATAAAGGGGATATGGTTTGGTTTGAGATTAGAATAAAGAGGATTTCAGCACAACAGTTTTTGAGCACCACTTACATGCCAACACTAAGTGTAAAAAGACAAAAGACCCAGTACCTGTTCCTTACAGCTTAGTCATACACGCAGAACTATATGCAAATCCATCTAGAATACCCAGAAAGTGACAAGGGAGAAAGGTACGTGCATGGGACAACCTTCACCTGAACATTTGCATCTAGACTAGCCCAGGAGAAACGGTAGCTACTATTGTTAGCCCACTGCCTTAGAGAAAAAGGCACTCAAAGTATCAGCTGAATTACCCCATAGGGTACCACTATGAAGATCAGAGTTTTATTTGAAGATCTGTTCTGAACTGCCAGAGAAAATCCCGTTTCTCCCTCCTAGGAAAGAATTCAGCAACAGTAGTTTCTTATCTAGCCACAGTACCAGGATAAATTCATTTTAAATGCATGCATGAGAATAGAAACATGCACAGCTAGCACCAAGAGAACAGATGTAACCCATGAGAAATGATTAAAAGTTTAGAATATGCCTCATAGGGGGAAAAAATTCAATAGCTACCAAAATGAGTCTTTCTACACAGCTAGAACAGAGTCCAAGGGAAACCCTCTGACCCAAGATAAGGAATCCCACAGGCAGAGTGACTAATACTAACAGATGGATTTGGTCTCTTCAAAGCCATTTAGAAATGAAAAGCACTGCATCCAAATGTTTATCATCACTGTTAATAATTGCTATTTTTGCCTCTATCTTCATTATCTAAACTTGACAGAGTAACTCAGATCACACAATTCATACAAGTACAGCAAGATAGAGACAGAAGACCTGAATGGAAATCTCAGAGCATGCTTCCACTTCACAAAGGCATAGTCTCTGTCAAATAAACAAGATTTAAAGTACAGGAAGCAACAATACCACAAATAAAATTGCTCCCTGGCAAGGGAGAACACCTTACTATGAATCTGTTTTATAGAGTCTCAGAATTTTCTATCTAGAAGGAAACCTACAAGCCCCTATAGACCAACCTTCAACATAATTGCTATCCTTGTCATTGGATTAAAAAAAGGAAAGGAAGGGAAAAAGGACAGAAAGGGGAAGAAAGGGAGAGAAGAAGAGAAGAAAAAAGGGAAGGGGAAGAAGGAAGAAAAATTCAAGTGAATGAAACAGTACAGGGATGAAATCATAATCCTGCAGCTCATTGCTTACTTAATTCTCTGTCTCCTCCCAGGTTGACTCCAAACGATTGATACTCACTAGTTAGGAGGTCTGATCAGGTATAGATAAGCTGTGCCATACAAAAGGCCCCGGGGGGCTTATCCTGCCTTTAAAAATAACTCCAGAGTACTACATCAAAGCCTTTGCAGAAAATCCATATGCACTCCCAGGGCTCTGACCCATAAAACATTCTTACCAGGGACCTGGATGAGGCCATACACTGTGCGATGACTATGAACCAATGGAAATCTTTTTGAAAACTTGCTGGAAGGTCCACTGTGTAACCTACTTCGTTATGTTTTTTAATCTGGATAAAGGACATTTCAGCCCGTAGCACCCAGGGAGGTTATTATGTGAATAAACGAGGTGTTCTCTTTCATGACTAATTTCTGTGCTTCTAGATAAATTTCCCTAATGAGGAGTTCTCTATTGAAGTTTTCCTTCTTCCCTTCCTTAGTCCCTCTTCTCTCCCACAAATTATAAGACATGTTTCATACCCTAGAAGAGCTCACAGTCTAATGAGTGAGAGAAGACATTTATTCCTTCATGGAGGTCTGAAATATCATAGCATTTCCAGTAGTACAAATAGTTTAGAAGGCTCAAGCCCAAGTCAAGAAGAGACACATCTTACTCCGGCGAACGAGGCAGAGAGTTAAATGCCATGAGAGTGGGATGAACAATTGGGATAGGGTCCTTGAAGGAGAAGAAATTTCTTCCAATAGGGAATATAGGGGAAAACTTAATACAAAAGGTGGCCTTTCCCTGGGTCTTTCAGGAGGCATAGGGTTTTGGCAGATAAAGATGGCAAGAGGTGATGATCTATCCTAGATTAGAGGTTTTCTTTTCTTTTCTTCTCTTTTCTTTTTTTTTTTTTTTTTTTTTGAGATGGAGTCTCGCTCTGCTGCCCAGGCTGGAGTGCAGTGGCGTGATCTTGGCTCACTGCAACCTCTGTCTCCAGGGTTCAAGTGATTCTCCTGCTTCAGCCTCCCGAGTACCTGGGATTACAGGCGCCTGCCACCACACCCAACTAATTTTTTGTATTTTTAGTAGTTGTATTTTAGTGGTTTCGCCATGTTGGGCAGGCTGGTCTCGAACTCTTGACCTCAGGAGCTCTGCCCACCTCAGCCTCCCAAAGTGCTGGGATTACAGGTGTGCGTCACTGCACCCAGCTGATCACAGGTTTTCAAACTGCAATCCCTGGGCCTGCAGCATCAGCAACACTTAGAAATGTAAAAGCTAGGGTCTTACTGTTGACTTGCTGAATCAGAAATGAGTCTGAGCATGCTTTGTTTAGCATCCCAGTGATTCTGATTCATACTTTAGTTGGAGAATCAATAATCTAGATTTAAGATCCCTAGCCTGGGGTCTGTGAACTTGGATAGGAAAAAAATACATCTTTATTTTCCCTAATGTCTAACCGAAATTTAGCATTTCCTTCCATTGCTGATGTAGGCCATAAATTGCCATGATAATTATTAGACCAATGCCATATCTTGTTATTAAATGTATTAATAAAGAACAATGCACACAACATAGTAGATTTTTAAATATTTTTATAACTGTATTTCAATTTAATTGGTTTACTTGTAATTCTGTGTATCATTTTATACATTAAAAATATTGTGAGAAAGTGTTTGTATGCTTTGCAGGCTGCCAATGAGATCTCATCTTTTATCATACCAAAAATGTGAAGCACCCCTAGTCTAGAAAGATTCCAGGCAAAAAAAAAAACTCGGAGCAAAGGCAAGAAAATACATGACCAGGCAAGAAAATACATGGCCGGCCAGGTATCCATTTTGTGTAAAACTGAGGTAAAGCAAGGAAACGGCGAAAGAGGAAAAAAAAAAAAAAAAAAAAAAGGCTGAACCTGAGGAAAAAAAAAAAAAAAAAAAAAAGGCTGAACCTGATTGTCAGAACTGGACTTCTTCCATCAGACTCTGGGGAGCTACTTAATCAAGACTTTTTAAAAAGAGGGAGTGGGGCTGGGTGCGGTGGCTCACACCTGCAATCCCAGCACTTTGGGAGGCTGAGGCGGGCGGATCACGAGGTCAGGAGATCAAGACCATCCTGGCTAACACGGTGAAACCCCATCTCTACTACAAATACAAAAAATTACCCAGGTGTAGTTGCAGGCGCCTGTAGTCCCAGCTACTTGGGAGGCTGAGGCAGGAGAATGGCGTGAACCCGGGCGGCAGAGCTTGCAGTGAGCCGAGATCGCGCCACTGCACTCCAGCCTGGGCAACAGAGCGAGACTCTGTCTCAAAAAAAAAAAAAAAAAAAGGGAGCAAGAGGCAGAGCCAAAGAGATACAACCAGCTCAAGGTTTTCAAATAATTCCCTAGCAAAGGTAAGAAGGCAGGCCTGGAATAGAAAGACACAGAAGGTGAAAGACCAAGCAGGAGATGACATTTCTAATCCAGGCTTGACTAATAGCCCAAAGTGAAGAAAGAACTGACCATGAAAATGGAACGAATATGAGAGTGCTGTGAAGATTCAGCAGTGACTAAAACAGAAGAATCAAACATGACTCCAAAGTCTGAAGAGAGGGCGACTGGGACAAGAGTCATACTAAGAAAGAATTAAGGATGCCAAGTGGAGCAAGTCTGGTGAAGGGAAAGTGCTGAGTTGCCTACAGGATATCCGGGTGAAAACATCCAGCAGTAATTTATCTGCCTGGGACAGTACTGACCTTTAAGACTTACTATATCTCCTGAATAGCCTATTTGGACTTCATCAAGAGCTTTTCCCAAACAGGGATTTTTATCTTGGGGGCCCATGGACTCATGGGGAGTCCCATGAACCTCCCAAATTATTAAAGCAAATTATATTTGTGTTCATGGACATCTGGGGAGAGGTATGTACTTTCATTACAAACTCAAGGAGCACTAAACTCCCTTTTCCCTCACAAAAATATTAATACTCTCCATTCATCCTTCTAAACACTCCAAGCAAGGTAAGCCCTCTTGTCTGAAAATTTGGGAAGGCAGCATGAGTCTCAGAACAAACAGAGAATGCCTCAGGAACAAAGCAGCAGCAGCAGTTACAGTCATGTATGGATGCTTCTGAGTCAGGAGACACTCACTGCACAGTCACCAGATGAGGAAGGCATTTGGAATGTCTTGGTTAAAATTCACTGGAAATGACAGAAGAGTTTCTGACTCACCTCTTGAGCCAATTCTTGCCTGAATACCTGTCTCTACAAGAGCAGTCATTAATGCCCCAACCTTAAACAGTAAAAATGGTCATTTTTATAAACCTCATACCGCTCAACTTGCCACTGTCCAAAGAAGCCGAGCTGCACGGGTTGTCCCAGGATGGAAACGAAGCCACAGCCAAGGAGCTGTGTCTTGCTTTAGTGTTGCCATCTACTGGCTGGTCTTCATGGACTCTCATTCCCAATCTTTTCACTGCCAAAGGAAAGATTTTGCAATTAGGCTGCTTTTCTGACACAAAGCCTCTCTAGAGAGTTCAGACCCCAAGAGGTTAAAAATAAAATAAAATAAAATAAAAAAATAAAATAAATAAAATAAAATAAAATAAAATAAAATCAAAACAGCAACCTACCAGCTCCAAAAACAAAGTAAGGCAATACCAAATGTCAACAATGTTACTAGGAAGCTTCAGCATTGACTAACAGAGTTTATGGTGAATGCTCCCTAAATGTTTGTTAGCCCCACATAATTAAGACAAAAAAGATGCTTTAAACGTGTTATATATGAAGTGATAATGAATAAGCAGAGGATTGTGCCCACAGAATGGAATAGGGAAATAATAGCATTGAAAATTGTTATTGTTATTGTTTCATTAAAGGTAATTCCCTTTGCTAGGCTGTGTGTAGAAAGTGGTTTTTGTGGTAAGCTTAATAAACATAGTGCCAGGGACTCTGGCTGAATAGCTGAGAGTTAGAATTGAATGGGTTCTCACATACCCCATGAAGACAGGAAGGAGGGACCAGGTTCCCCAAGTGAGGACTTTGTTGCTCTTATTGAACTACAGTCAAAGGGTCTTGTACACCTACTTCTTAAGCCCATGGCACTGACCAGAACAGCAAAGACTGTCTCTATTTCCGAATGCCATAGTAACTCTTTTCACTATTCTTTTGTGTGTGTGTGTGTGTGACAGTACTCACTCTGTCACTCAGGCTGGAGTGGCATGATCTTGGCTCATTGTAGCCTCCGTCTCCCAGGCTTGGGTGATCCTCCCACCTCAGCCTCCTGACTAGTTGGAACGTACAAGTGCAGGCCACCACATCCAGCAAAATTTTTTTCCTTGTATTTTTTGTAGAGATGGGGTCTCACCATGTTGTCCAGACTGGTCTCAAACTCCTGTGCTGAAGTGATCTGCCAGCCTCAGCCTTCCAAAGTGCTGGGATTACAGGTATGAGCCATGCCTGGCCTTTCTTCACTCTTCTTGTGTTCACTTCTTCCTTCTCTGATTTTTTGTTTTTATTACTTTTCTTCCTTTCCTCTTTATGAACTGTCTAACCCCACATCTACCTTCCATCTCATCATACTGGCACAAACTAAGAGCTAAAAGGAAAAGAGAGTTGCACTTTACTTCTCCTTCATATGCTTTTCCCTTCTTTTCTGTTTTGCTTTTTAATCCAGCAAAGCACCTTATTTTCGCTCACTTTCACATGAAAAGGTAGAAGGCTGATCGTGTTTGGCCTTTCTGTCCATTATCACCTTCCTATGTAATCAATACATATGGGTGATAAACATAAGTCACAACCACCATCTTATGCATCAGCAAGCCCTCAGCAGCTAATACAATTAAAGACTTTTTTGTTTATTAATGAAAGGAGAGGTTGCTAATCCTTTCCTCCTGTAACTTGAGGAACAGAAAGAGGAAGAAAGAATATAGTGCCCTTAGATGTCAATTGTCCCTTCTCCTTCTGTTTGGAGTCAGGCCCCTCAAAAAAACATTCACTCAAGGAGTTATTGAAAGTTTCAAAGAGGAGAGAGGAGAGGTTTACATTGTAACCTCACAACTGACACCCTGAGAGACCTCCCCCTATGCGTTTTCCCCCTGCTTTGCAGTAGTGTATCTAAGGGTCTATTTAATCCTGCTAGGCCAGGTTGAGCCTCTTGGCTCCTCTCCCTATCACATCCAGCAATCTCTTCCCTCTGAACCCCATTCTCTCTCCAGGGAAGGAAAAATGAAAGCCCTGCAGGTAATAAGGCCAATCCTACTCCAAGTATCTCCTCAAAGTATTTTCTCTGAACATTTAATACTTCCCCTAAGAATTTTCTTACCAGCTGTTAAGTAGTTGACATTTTTTCAATATTGTTACAATTCCCACCTGTAAAGTTTGACAAATCTATAAGATTTTTTTTTAAAGCTAGATATCTCTTCAGGTGCTGGTGGTCCCCCTTCCTTGGAAGTTAATTCCCTGAGGACAGAGACAAAAAATGTATCTTCCTCTCCTCAACATCATTCATCTATCCTTTTAAAAATCAAGCAAGACTATAGGGGCTCAACTTTAATAACATAAAACATTATTGCTCCTGGAGATCTGTGCTGTTTTCAAACTAAAAATAACATTTAATAAATACTAAAAGAAGCACTTTCTCAAGCTTTCCAAGGACAACTATACTTCCTAGACTAGATGTTACATTTCACAAAAACTGGCCTTGTTATTAAAAAACATAGTAGGAAACAATAGGCAAATAAGTCATTGTGCCTATATAAATGGTTTACTATGGAACTGAATGATTCCACATCAATTTAGCCGTATATAATTTGGTCAAAAACTTTAACTGGAATGTCCATATGTTGGCCAATGGGAGCGTAAAATGAGGTGGTCACATTTATTTGTTAATATCCATTAGGAAAATGTCAACTCCCCATTCTGCTTAATTGCAGGAATTCCAGGCTCTTGAAAAATTCCTCTCCTTACTATTTCTGGAAATCAGAACCCCAACCCAGTTGTCTGCTGCCTCTGCCACTCATCTGCCTCCTGACCACATTCCCTGTGCACAGGCTGACAGGGGCTCTGCGGCATACCACCTTTGGCAATTCCTGGACTCAACCTTCCTCCTGCTACTGCTGCCCTCCCCTAAAAGAAGGCAGAAACCCCTCTTTTAATTCTTTGATCACATTGCTCAGCCCATCCACAACTTTTAGCAAAGACTTCTTGGAAAGTTCAGGAAAATAGAAGGGGGCATTATGGCATCGATACCTCAAAGCTGTACTATATGTGGTGATTCCCAGAGAAGAGCAGTTCAGATGTACCTCATGTCCCTTAAAATAGTGAACTTCAAACTGGGATTCTACTGAGATATGGAAATATTTTTCAAAAGATATGAGAATAGAGATCATTTTAAGAAAATCAATTTTTAGGAAATCAATTTCAGATTCCTCAACTTCCATATGAACTCCCTCCTAAGAACCTGTGAAAGTACTTTTAGTAAACTAAGCTTTTTCTACCTCCTTTAATAACTGCCTTTCTCTCACCAAAAAATAAACTTACCTCTCACCCATCTGTTTACTATAGTGTATTACCAGACCATTTTCCATGGGTTTTTTTCATGTTCTGCAGGTCTTGAGAGTAAGGCATCAACTGCCCTTAGTTCTGCACTATCTCTAGAGGTTTCAGTGGGAAGATGGCTCTGCCATCACCACGTCAGACTTCTAGCCTGCAAAAGTGAGAGACAATACATTTCTGTTGTTTTAAACCATCCAATTTTTGGTATTTTGTTATGGGAGCTCTAGGAAACCAACACACTTACTGGCTAGAATAGGAATGTCTCCCTCTGCAGCAAAGGGAAGGCATGCTTACAAACCATTATAAAAGATTGGGGGCCGGGCGTGGCGGCTCACGCCTGTAATCCCAGCATGGTGGGAGGCCGAGGCGGGCGGATCACGAGGTCAGGAGATCAAGACCATCCTGGCTAACACGGTGAAACCCCATCTCTACTAAAAATACAAAAAATTAGCCAGGCATGGTGGCAGGCGCTTGTAGTCCTAGCTACTCAGGAGGCTGAGGCAGGAGAATGGCAGGAACCTGGGAGGCGGACCTTGCAGTGAGCTGAGAACACGCCACTGCACTCCAGCCTGGGCGACAGAGCGAGACTCCGTCTCAAAAAAAAAAAAAAAAAAAAAATTGGGGTTTCCAAAGATCAGAATTCTCACATGCATGTGAGCAGACATCCATCTGGGCCCATCCACATTGGTCCTGAGATAACCGAAGCTTAGGAAATCAAAAACGCAAAAACGATGTTATCTAGCTCCTGCTATTACTAGAATAACTGTCTTGTGTCTTCTGTCCGCATCTGTGAAACTATGTCAGGGCAAGTTGTTAGCTAGCAAATAGGGTAAAATCACAAACCCTTCCCAGTTTTTAACATGGGGTATTATCATAGAGTGTAAAAATATCTGTCCAACAAACAAAAGAACATTTAGACAATTTCTTTAACCAAATCACTGTAAATATTATACCTACTCATTTCATAGAAAATGTATTTCAAATTAAATATAACATTTTTTTTCTTTTGAGACAGAGTCTCACTCTGTCACCCAGGCTGGAGTGCAGTGGTGTGATCTCAGCTCACTGCAACCTCTGCCTCCCAGGTTCAAGTGATTCTCCTGCCTTAGCCTCTCGAGTAGCTGGGATTACAGGTGTCCGCCACCACGCCTGGCTAATTTTTTGTATTTTTAGTAGAGACCGGTTTCACCATGTTGACCAGGCTAGTCTTGAACTCCTGACCTCAAGTGATCCACCACCTTGGCCTCCCAAAGTGCTGGGATTACAGATGTGAGCCACTGTGCCCAGCCAAATGTAATTTTTTAAGTTTAATATTTATTAAAATGTCATTTGGTCATTAAACTCTTAGAGCCTACAGTAACACAAAGAAAACTTACATCTATTATATACTGAGTAGTATTTGATAAGGTAACCAATAAGACTTTTAAGCAAAAAATAAATTCATTTTAGGATTAAATTTTTTGGAAGAAGTAGAATGGAGTTCAGGGAGCAAAAGAAATCAAACAATATTTCCAACTGTTACAAAGCATGTTAAAGTATTTTTAAAGATGGAAAATGGTAGCTATCAAATCTCTATTGTACCAAGATTTCACTGGATACATTTAAAAGACCAAATAACATTTTTAAATGCCAATATTTACATACATATTAAAATGCTTCTTTTGAGGCTATTTAAACATAATGATTTTAGATATTCTTTTAAAAAATCGATCAGAGGGACGGGTGCGGTGGCTCACGCCTGTAATCCCAGCACTTTGGGAGGCCAAGGCGGGCGGATCATGAGGTCAGGAGATCGAGACCATTCTGGCTAAAACGGTGAAACCCCGTCTCTGCCAAAAATACAAAAAATTAGCTGGGCGTGGTGGCGGGCACCTGTAATCTCAGCTACTCGGGAGGCTGAGGCAAGAGAATTGCTTGAACCCGGGAGGCAGAGGTTGCAGTGAGCCAAGATCGCGCCACTGCACTCCAGCCTGGGTGACAATGCGAGACTGTATCTCAAAAAAAAAAAAAAAAAAATCAATCAATCAGAGTATCATGGTTTTCCCAAAATTTGTAGGTGCGCAAGTAAACAAGTTTGAAAACTATTCACTATTCACTGCCTACTGGTTACAGCCCTTTCAGCTCTGGGCCACCTGGTTGGTTGGGGCCAGATCACCTTATTCCAAGCATCAACCAAGCAGACACCATGTTGGTCTTGGTTAACTGCTATATCACGACCCTTAGCATAGTCAATGTTAAATTAATGAATGTTGAATATTAGAAATAATTCACATCTTCCCATCCACTTCTGCTTCAGGGACTGCTCTGACACTGGCCTAGCCTGAAATGACTGACACCAGAATGACCATGGGGGTAGAGGGTGTGTCCTACATTGTCATATCTTGTCACAACAAAAGTGAAATGAGTCTAGACCTAAGCTGGATCGACCGGCGGAGTCATTATAAATCTCAGATCAAATCAGGCATTAGATTTACAAATTTAACTGGATTGTAGAATTACTCTGCAGTGTTTAGGACCAGCAAAAGGAGAATTCACTCTCTCGGGACAAAGGTAGCAAAAGTCCCAATGACTATCTTCCTCTCCTAGATCAATGTCAAGCGCCATCCTCCGTTTTCCGGCCATCCTCGCCGCACGTCTAAGCAGTCGTCTTTCAGAATGCACTCCCATGTAGTTGCCTCATGTGACCCTCTCCTGAGTGATACCATCACTTAGAACCCTAATCCCAGATTCTGACATTAGGGAGGGACTACAGACGGGGGAACCCATTTGCGTCTCTCCATTTTCTAGTGGTGATATTTTACCCATACTGTATGGTTTTAAATTTGAAGTACCCTAGAAACAGACCTTGTAATCAAAAGGAGATTGAAAAAATAATGCAGACAAGGCATTAATGAAGCCTTATGGATTTACACCATATCAAGAGAAGTCTCCAAAGGCAGAAATGCACATCAAGCCTATTTCTTCTGACTCATTTCCTCTGGAGAAGCAGCTTAGGATAATTCAGGCAAAAGGCCACGAAATAATTGCATTGGTAACAGGAACCTGGTAGAAAAATAGAGGGAACTGCTAAATTAAACTCAAACAGGGCTTTCGTGGGGAGTCACATAGCATGTTTTTTGTTTCTCACTTAGGATAAAAAAAAAAATCTAGTTTTCTTACATTTTTACTTGAAAAAAATCAGAGGCTAATTTAATGCTTTTATACAACAATTAGTGCAAATACACTAAGAGTGATCTTTTACATAATAAATCACATAGTAAAAATACACTTGAAAAGATTTTAGAGTAACTTTTCCTGCCAAATAACCTGTCAAATACATACAGCAATGCTTGGCTGCATTGGCCAAAGGCCTTGTGTGTTCATGAAGTGGCTAGGATTAATTGTGGTCACCCTGTTAGTATCAACACTGACCTTTCCCCCTCTATGTATTCCTTCCTCATTGCCTGAAAAAAAGTAACTGGTTATAAAAACAATCAAAATGAATACTTTTAGATGCTCTTTCCCAAAACTGGGTCAGATGTATGTCCTGGATCTTAGAGGCATGGGAAGAAAGATGGCTAAAGCAGAATCTATGAGAAAGAAATCAGAAACTAAGGTAAGAGAGGATGGGGCTGGGCATAGTGTCACGCCTGTAATCCCAGCACTTGGGAGGCAGATCACCTGACATCAGGAATTCGAGACCAGCCTGGCCAACACGGTGAAACCCCATCTCTACTAAAAATACAAAACTTAGCCGGGCGTGGTGGTGCGTGCCTATAATCCCAGCTACTCAGGAGGCTGAGGTACGAGAATTGCTTGAACCCAGGAGGCAGAGGTTGCAGTGAGTGGAGATTGCGCCACTGCACTCCAGCCTGGGCAATGGAGAAATAACGGGTAAGAGAGGATGGGAGGGAGAGAAGGAAGGGAGAGAGGAAAAGAAGGAAAGAGGGAGGAAGAGAGACTGATAGAGGGAGAGTGAGAGGAAAAAATGTGGAGGAAAATAGTCAATAGTTAAGAGAGAAAATTAACCATGAGGAAGAAATAAGGGAAAGTCATAATATTTACCAAAAAAAAAACCCCTTGTGGTCAGGGAGAAAATGGCTGCTTTATTTCAAATTCAGGGTTAAACCTAAGAGGCAGAAATCTTTATACATTCATATACATTTCTTTTAAAACTCCCCAGTGTCTGGAAGATGCTAAGGAACTAACTCAATATGTTAAGAACTAGTAAAAATAAATAAAGGCCGGGCGCGGTGGATCACGCCTGTAATCCCAGCACTTTGGGAGGCTGAGGCGAGCAGATCATGAGGTCAAGAGATCGAGACCATCCTGGCCAACATAGTGAAACCCCAACTCTACCAAAAATACAAAAATTAGCTGGGTGTGGTGGCACGTTCCTGTAGTCCCAGCTACTCAGGAGGCTGAGGCAGGAGAATCACTTGAATCCTGGAAGCGGAGATTGTGGTGACCCGAGATCGTGCCATTGCACTCCAGCCTGGGCAACAAGAGCGAACAAAACTCCATCCCAATAAATAAATAAATAAATAAATAAATAAATAAATAAATTAAAGAAAAGCAAAAGAATCAAGGATTTATCCATCCATTCCATATGAACTGTACTTCAAGGTACTAAATAGTTGGAGGTGAATTTCTCTTTGTAGGTGTATTCTGGCTAATGAGAAAAGGAATAACAATTAGAATATTACCAGTTTATAACCTCTAATGATACAGTCTATCTAGGCAATGCCAGTTATTAGCTGCTTCCTAATAAAATATGCAACACCACTACACAAAGAAAAGCTGAATCTGATTAAACATCTTGCTCTAACTTCCAATATAAAAGGGGAAAAAGGATGAAAAACATGTTAAGTGACAGTTCAAGGATACCATCTTCAAAATCCTGACTGTAAAAACCTTACAGGAGAAATAAACTAAACATTCCCATCAAAAGGCAGAGATTGTTGCTCTTTTTAATCTGTCTTATCTCCTTAGTTCTGTCTGTAGATACTTCAAATACAAAGATATAAAAATAAGTAAGTTAAAAATGAGAATATGGAAAACACACACACACACACCACAAACAATAAGCATAAGAAAGTTGGAAGGGCGATAAAAACATGGGCAAAATGGACTTTGGAGTAAGCAGTAGCAGTGGAGATAAGCAGGAAACTTCTTAAAAATAAAATGGTGACTACAAGTGAAGGAAAAACTATAAATGTATATGGGCCTAATGACAGGACTCCAAAATACAGGATGGAAAAACTGACAGAAGTAAAGGAAGAAAATCACAAATCCACAAGCAGTGTTGGAGATTTTAAAACACCTCGCTTAGTAATTGATAGAGTAACCAAGAGAAAAAAAAGAAATCATAATATAGAAGAACTAAAATGCTATCAACCAACCATAAAAATTTGGAAACAAAAAACCACAAAGATTCTAAAATAGGAAGAGTGGGTAGGTTGGTTAGGCATTTATCTGCCTCCTCTTCTAAACCACTTCTCTTTCAAACATAATAACTAGGTACAGGTTTGCCACAGAATTGAAGAGAAAGAAAAGAACAGGAAAGGTGCCGAATTTAAGAAAAGAGTGGTCCATCTTTTATTTATATAGCCTTCAAATTCCAGAGTTTCCAAAGCCTTTTTTACACACATGATCTCGTTCCATCCTAACACTACCCTTTGAAAAGGCAGCCCACATTTCCATAGTTCCATTTTACAGACAAGGAAGTTGAGCTCAGAGGCTGATTTGCCAAATGAACAAAATCGCGAGTCTGCTTCTAGATCAAAAGGGTAGACGTATTTTAAAGATCACCTGGGGGAATTCCCTGAGAATGTAGTGAAGTATCAATTATTTTCTTTCTAGAAAGTACATTTTCTGCTGGACACAGTGGCTCACACCTGTATTCCCACTTGGCAGGCTAAAGAGGGAGGAACACTTGAGCCCAGTATTTCGAGACCACCCTGAGCAACAGAGTACGACCCCATCTCTAAAATATATTTTTTAAATTAGCCAGGCATGGTCCTAGCTACTTGGGAGGCTGAGGCAAGAGGATCATTGAGCCTAGGAGTTCAAAGCTGCAGAGAGCTATGATCATGCCACTGTACTCAAGCCTGGGCGACAGAAAAAAAAAGTATTTGGAAATATTTCCCCCAATATGTCCAAATATCCAAAGCAATTATATTAAGGGTATTGGCTTCTTGGTTAAGAATTGGGCTTTATTTTCACACACTCCCTGAAATGACACAGCCAGAGATCAGGTAGGACCCAGAGAGAACAAAGTTACAAACCCTGTGTCCAAACAGCATCCTAAAATGAAATACTCCTGGATGGAACCCCTTGGCAAACTCGGTGTTGACCAAACTCCCAGTTACCCATAAAAACTTATCAAGTTATGGTTTAGAAACAAATTCAAAGAAAGCAGTCTGCAGAAAATATGCAGATTTACTCTTTTAATTAGCAAAACACAGACTTTACAGATCTCATTACTGTATTTAGAGAATAAATCTTAGAGTAAAATGACTTTGTTTCTTGACTTGAACCAAATTATGTGGGTTTTTTTATAATTAGAAAACTTTATTGAAGAGCTTAAGAAATAATTTAAGTATCAATATTGAATCTTCAAAAACTGCTCCAGTAAGTCTATGACAGCTGCACAGTAATTCATAAATATATATAGTCTTAGATTTTCTTAATATTCACATCTGTCTTCTGTTCTTTGAAATTCTTTTTGTGTTTATGCTTAAAGATAGACATATAATTCAAGTATGTTCAGGTGAGGACTGGTTATTTAAATAGCATATATATGCTTTACATACACCTATCTCTGGGTTCCACTGAAGCATATATTCTTCCAGGTATTTGGGGGACTGTGTCATTAAGGCTAATGGTGGTTTAATCTAAGAGGAAAAAAATGAAAAAAATACACGCATACCAAGGAATATTTTTTAGTTTCTTGGCAAAACACAAAAGAGAGGAAAAGTGATTTGACTTTTTAGCTCCAATTGCTTTCAATTTCTTAGGTAAGATCAATGTTATAGAATCTGCTGAGATTTTTTTATAGAACCTGAGTGAATAAAATGCAGAGGTAAATCACTACTTTCTATTTAAAGCAAACTGGCTTTTTACAAAGCTTATGACCATTTTTAAAGAAAAAGAAAGGAGGCCAGGTGCAGTGGTGTATGCTTATAATCCCAGTGCTTTGGGAGGCCGAGGTGGGAACCTCGTGTGAGCCAAGGAGTTTGAGACCAGCCTGAGCAACATAGTGAGACCCAGGTGTGATGGCTCATGCTGTAATCCCAGCTACTTAGGAGGCTGATGTGGGAGGATCACTTGAGCCCAGGAGGGTGAGGCTGCAGTGAGCCATGATTGTGCCGCTGTACTCCAGCCTGGACAACAGAACAAGACCCTGTCTTGAAAAAAAAAGGAAAAACACATGTTCTTCCCAGAAAATAAAAAATAGGCCAGAGTTTCTTAGTTCCTCTTCTTTTTTTTTTTTGAGACAGGTCTCACTCCTTCACCTAGGCTGGAGTGCAGTTGCACAATCTCAGCTCACTGCATCCTCTGCCTCCCAGGTTCAAGCGATTCTCCTGCTTCAGCCCCCATAGTAACTGGGATTACAGTCGCCCGCCACCACACTCACGGCCAATTTTTGTATTTTTAGTAGAGAGGGGGTTTCACCATGTTGGCCAGGCTGATCTCGAACTCCTGACCTCATGTGATCTGCGCATCTCAGCCTCCCAAAGTACTGGGATTACAGGCATGCACCACCGTACCTGGCCGGTTCTTTATCCTGCCAGGCAGTCCACCCAAGGTGGGCAGGCTTCCTACATGGACTCCGAGGAGTTCTCTGGTCTCTGCTGATGTTGCCGGCAAACCTGCTGTGGACACCCAGTAAAACAGTGGCTCCATACAATCATGAGAAAAAAGATGAATGTGACCATTACATTTCACACAGGCTTTGAAGGAACCATCAAACCAGTAACAACTCAATTACTCTTTGTGGCTTCTTTTTATTTTGAATCAATAATCTAGAAGTGAAGGTCTCCACAGCCCATTATGCCTTCACTGATCCACCTACTTCCCATGAACACCTGCTGAAGGAAAGGGATAAGGCAGCACGTGCTAAGATGCAGTGCTGCTTCTAAACACAATTTGTGGGGGGCAGGCATGAAACCCAAGTTCAGAAGTACTTAAGTACTGAGGTTATTACTCAACTATGAAAAGGTCTTTCAGGCGCACAACTGATTTTTAGCAGGTGCAGGGTATGAAGACCTTCATTGTGATTTTATAAAAGTAGGCTATGTTGCATGAGTATCTAAAAGCAGCTGAAAAACCAACTGCATGCTTTTAAGCCTAAAAATAACCCAGGACTAGAGCCAAACATGTACATTTCAGCAGAAAAGTGATAAACAGAAAGCCAAGCGGGTAATATGCTGAAGAATGAAGAAAGCCCACATGATGGCTTATGCTGACTTTAAAACTGAGTGAAACATTCAAACATTAAAGAAGTCAAAACAAATGCAGTTAGGTGTATACATCACCCCAAAAGAACCTATGGCTATTAAAGCTGCCATGAGGATCTTCTGAACTGTTAAAATCTTACTTACGTTATGCTACCAATCTGATTCACCTTCAGTTTCAATAACTGATAGAAATTTCTTACCAAGACCCTCATTTTGGCATCATAAATGTTAATTTGTAGATCAGAATCATAAAACTACTAACTCCATATTCATCTGCTAATTTATGAGACAGAACACATACAGTCCTTAATTCTAAAAAGGCCATTTAGTATCTCACCCCTATTACTCTTCCAAGGAGGGAAACAGAGAGGGTGTCCGGAATTGCAGTAGAACACGTTTAGAACAACAGAAAAACATATGGGGGGAAAAAAGCCCAATAAATATTCAATCTACAAGAAATATAAGAAAATAGGGGGAAATACTGCAACTACTTTGCTGTACCATGGAGATACATGGTAGCCCATGACCACTTCCTAGATTATTCTTTGGATACTCAACTCAACTGGCCTTAATTGCTTATAAAGTGTGCAACACAGGAAGGATCTGTCTTTAATTTAGTTCTGAAAGAGGCATGAGTGGACATAAACTCTAATCACAGACCACTGTAGATCATTAGGGTAATTAAGAACAGTTTCTAGTCTTGAAACCCCTCCACACAAATCACCTGCTAACCTTTGGATCCAGGTTTCAGACTTGCAAACACTTTGGGGTTCTTAAGGGCAAGTGAGAGCTCATTGAGGAAGGAAATAAAGTGGGAGTCTCTCTCAGATTTCTTTGACTCAAAAATGACAACAATGGTAAAGTGAGGTTCCGGGCGGGTTAGGAAGTAGGTACTCTGAACTTTGTCGTCATAGAAGTGGACCACTTTCTCCAAGCTGTTCAGATCAGATGTGCGGTCCGTCATGATCATGATGACATTGGGCCAGTGCATGACTGGCCTGTCGCTGGGCAGAGACACTACAGCTGGATACTGGTCCACACCCTTGGGGGCCTCTCTGTAGGAATGGGGGTGGTGATAACCATGACCCTGAAAACTCTCAGAACCCCTGTTGTCAAAAATTAAGGACACATTGGCAGCATCATATTTCCTGATGAAGCTGGAAATCTTTCCAAAAAAGTCTGGGTTAGCTTTTGCTGTCAACGTTTTCATTTCTGAAGCAGTAGTTTGTCGGCTCAGAGCCTCATGAAAGTAAAAGCTAAACTTGGCAAGAAGCATGTTTTTGAGTTTCATCAGCCAAAGGAAAAGGTGTGGAGGCTGCACGGCCTTCTGAGACTGCCCTCCAAACAGATGTTTCTTGGTCTCCCGCTGTTTCTCAAAGATCTGGCCCCAGGTCTGCAGCTTGGTGTGCGCACTGTGTAAATTAACCAGAGATGGGAGGAACTTCCACTCTGAGACCTGGGCCTGGGCTTTCAGGAGATGACACAGGACGTCAACTTCCAGCTGGAAACTGCTTTCCAAAGGACTGAGGATTGGGTGGTGAAATCTAAAGGGAAGAGAGAAATTAATAGAGATACGTGGAAATGTTACTTCACTTGCCACACTGACATTTTTCTAACCACAAAGCAACAATATGGCCAAACAAATAATATTATGTTTCAGGACAGGGGAAGAAAAGATGGAAGAACTACATGTTGATTTATTTTAAAATTCTGATATAATTTCACCATTTCAAAATTATGTCAACATCATATTTTCCTGTGGAAATAGCCTGAGAATAGTGGCCACTTTCTTTTCAACAACAGAAATACCGAATTAGCTACAATTCATTTTTTTTTTTTTTAATTTATTTTAGACTGGGTCTTGCTCTGTCACCCAGGCTGGAGTGCAGTTGTGCAATCATGGCTCACTGCAGCTCAATTCCTGGGCTCAAGTGAGCCTCTCGCCTTAGCATCCCAAGCAGCTGAGACTATAGGCACGCACTCCATTTTCTGTGGAGACAAGGTCTCCCTGTGTTGCCCAGGCTGGTTTCAAACCCTAAGTGTTCTTTCCACCTTGGTCTCCCAAAGTGCTGGGATTACAGGTGTGGGCCACCATGCCTGGCCTAAATTAGCTATAATTCTTTCTGAGCGTATTTTATTTATTCTGGGAATTGTATGACTAAAACAATCATTGAAACAAGGCATGCTCTTTTCAGAGTGTGGTCCTAAAGAGGCGGAGGTAAAACAAAAAAAGTCACTAAAACATCTGTTGAATGTATAGATGACACATATAAACTCATTTAATGTTCACAGTAATGCCATGAGGTACTAAACCTGTCTTGCAGATGACAGTACATACTATAAGCTTATATGGAAAACACAGTAGATAAAATAAACGTTTATTAGAGAAATAGAGCATTTATTTATTAGACAGTCTTTATTCAATCCTGGTTCCCAAATTCCCTTCATCTTTAATTATAGTTAAAAACAAAATGGTGGCCAGCCTGGCCAACATGGTGAAACCCCATCCTTACTAAAAATACAAAAATTAGCCAGGCATGCTGGCGCGTGACTGTAATCCCAGTTCCTCAGAAGGCTGAGGCATGAGAATTGCTTGAACCTGGGGGGGTGAGGTTGCAGTGAGCTGAGATCGCGCCACTAAACTCCAGCCTGGGCGACAGAGCAAGACTCTGTCTCAAACAAATAAACAAACAAACAGTGACCCAATAAGAAATAGCTAACACTTCAATCACTTTCCATTTATCTTAGGATAAAACCCCAAATCCGTAAAAAGGCCTAGGAAGCACTGAATAATGTAGTCCCTTCCCAGTTTGAGCCACATTCTTCTTATTCTCACTTTCTCCAGATATTAATTAAATAACTGAAAATGTAACTATACTACAAGGAGTTCAAGACAGTAGTGCAATTTGACTTCCATTTGTCCTAGACAAAATGTGTAAAAGTTTCTGATGCTGGGCACAGTAGCTCATTCCTGTAAACCCAGCACTTTGGGAGGCAGAGGCGGGTGGACTGCTTGAGCCCAGAAGTTCATGAGACCAGCCTGGGCAACATGGAAAAACCCCATCTCTACAAAACATTCAAAAATTAGTCAAGTGTGGTGGTGTGCACCTGTGGCCCCAGCTACTCAACTCAGAAGGCTGAGGTGGGAAGATCACCTGAGCCCAGCAAGGCTGAAAGGCTGAGACTAGTGGGCTGTGATCGCACTACTGCGCTTGACAGAGGGAGACCCTGTCTCCAAAAACAGTTTTTGACTATGATCTATAGTAAAAAACACAGTTTATATTGTGACCAAGTACCTGCACACATAAATATTATTTTATTTCAATATTTTCTTACTATGTACAATGTACTGTGCTAAATTTCTGCTTGAGTCATAATGTTCTAGGGGCAAAGGAGCGAATAGAGGGGGCAGCTATTACTTCCGCTATTGATATTTTCTAATATACGTTAAATATATTTTATTTTCTACTTGATATTTTCTAATATATATTAAATATATATTTATTTTCTACTATATATATTAAGTCAGATTACTAACTCACTAAGTTAACTTTATAACCCATGGATTACTACCTGCTGTTTGTAAAACACTGTTCTACTTCACATGTAATAGTAATGTTTAGAGGGAAAAGAACATGATGTGGGACATCCTCTCTTCTAGGCACAGGGAAAAAAGGGCAAGTTCAGGGACCCTAGACAAGTGACAGCATGACCCATTTTCATCAATACTGTACTTCTTCCTTATATTTCAGGTCTCCTCATCAGTCACTTCTCTAGAAAAGCTTTCTCTGTCTACTTCCAGACGAGGTCAGGTTCCCCAGTTACATCTTCTCATTTCCTAATACCTCTGTCCCACTTCAGTAGTCTGACTATGTAATTTCTCAGGAAAACAGACATATGGCCACCCTAGTTTTAACTCCTCCTAAAGCGGAAGTAATAGCTGCCTCCTCTGTTCGCTCTTTTGTCTATCCAGAACATTATGACTCAAGCAGAAATTTAGTCAATGTGGTGACCAACTATGTAAAGATATGAATCCAAGTCTCTGCCTCATTAACTCTGCCTGCTGGTTATGGGCTGAACGAAGTTCTATAACAGTGGAATAGAATGGCAAAGAGAGTCCTTTCTGTACAGACCACACGGAGCTTTCTTGCTCAGTTTCTCTTCTGAGAAACGCCTAGTGGCTGCCAGGCCTGATACATGCTCTTCTCCAGAAGTCTACATCAAGCGCTTACACTCTTCCTAAAGATTCACAGCACCTGCAGAGGTTGCGGAATCACCTCAGCAAGTGATCCCACTGTAAAGGCAGGGGAAGTACTTGTATTTATTGAGCACATTATATGTTCCAGGCACTATGGTAGATGATCTACAGGCCTGAGTGCATTTGATGTCTTCATTGTTAATGAGATGGATGCTTCTCACACAGTTCGATTTTGGCTACTGGTGAAAAAGAACATGCTGGTTATCAACTAAACAATTAGAAAAAAAAAAAATCACAAGTATACCTAGGATTTTTGTTTAAATCTACTTAAATACTAATTAAAAGGATTACAGTTAAGAGAATCCATACTAGGTTGGACATTGTAAGAGATAAACCGATTATCATGTGAAATGTTGTTATTCATGTTATCTGCATTTTACATCAACATCCTTCCAGCTGAGGCAGTTAAAACATTGGTGAGATCAAGTCTAATAATATACACAATCCATGGAATACTATGCGGTCATAAAAAGGAACGAGATCATGTCCTTTGCAGGGATATGGATGAAGCTGTAAGCCATTATCCTTAGCAAACTAACATTAATAGGAACAGAAAACTAAACACTGCATGTTCTCACTTATAAGTAGGAGCTGAACAATGAGAACATGTGGACACAGGGAGGGGAACAACATACACTGGGGCCTACTTGGGGAGGGAGGTGCCGGGGAGAGCATAAGGGAAAAGAGTTAACACGTGCTGGGCTTAATATCTAGGTGATGGGTTAACAGGTACAGCAAACCACCACAGCACATGTTTACCTATGTAACAAACCTGCACATCCTGCACATGTACCCTAGAACTTAAAAAAATTAAAGTAAAAAAATAAATAAATACACAAAAAATCAGAAAGATAAACCAGATCTCAAATCTTCTAGCTTATGTGTTTAATTAATTTGGACTTTTCAAACATTATATATTTTAGAATGAACACTAAGAAAGTTCACTGAGAGCAGTTGCTCATATCTGTAATCTTAGCACTTTGGGAGGCCAAAGCAGGAGGATCATTAGGAGCCCAGGAGTTTGAAACCAGCCTGGGCAACATAGTGAGACCCCTGTCTCTACAAAAACTTAAAGTATAAAAAAATTAGCGAGGCCTGGTGGAGTGCGCCTGTAGGCCTAGATACTTGGGAGGCTGAAGTGGGAGGATTGCTTGAGCCTGGGAGGTTGAGGCTATAGTGAGCCATGATCACACCACTGCACTCCAGCATGGACAGCAGAGTGAAACCCTGTCTTTAAAAAAAAAAAAAAAAGCTCACTTCAGCAGCACATATACCGAAATTGGAATGATACAGAGAAGATTAGCATGTCCCCTATACAAGGATAACACTTTTTTTAAAAATCTACTTAAATACTATATATTTTTAAAAATGTTTTAAATGTACACATGCAAAACCCTATTATAGAGTAAGTCTCAAAATCTTTGAATTGTAAGAAAGCCACCTTAGCTTTTAGGCCCCTTGACACTTATAAGCATTAAATATCACAAACTTCTATAATCATGGCTATTAGGAAAATCTGCCCAGGAACTAGGAACATAGTAAGACTGTTAATCACAGGATTAACGACATGAAATTAGAGAAAATTCTAGTACAAATAACACTATTGTTATCTTTCTACTGCTTTTGGCTGGAAATCATCATTTATAGGCAATGCTCTCCTTAAGAGGACATAAATTCCCTGTCCAAACCTTCAGAAAGAATTCCGAACAAGCTCTTCCATAACATACACTAACAGTGCTTAAGTGCTCAACATTTATTAAAGATAAATGTGAATGTTGAAGCTATTTTTTGACCTCAAGAAGAGCTAAAAATTCATGTTAATGTTAGTCTGCCAAGACTTAGAGATTAGCATTATGATGTATCATTTCCCTGTTTCCACTGCCATGTGCCTCATAGCTATTCACAACTCGTATTATAGGAGGCTCTGTTAAGTGGCTGTAATCCAAAAATATCCACCTAAGCTACGGCAGCAAGCTTGAAAGAGTCTGAATAGTCTTAATACAGAATAAATTAACAACTATTTGCAGAGATCATCTGCTCTGAGGAAAGGAAGGAAGGAAAAAGGGAAGGAAGGAAGGAAAAAGGGAAGGAAGGAAGGAAGTCTCCATAGAATAGAGGAAAATATAAAATGAATAGATTTGTGTAATATTCTAATGAAACACTAAACTCCACTTTAGGAACACTGCCTTTCTGCTTTGCAAATCTGCACCATGGAGTTCTTTCCAAAAGGTGTACGTTCTTATTTGTTTATTTATTTATTTGTTTATTTACAGGCAAGGTCTCACTGCACAGCTCAATGCAGCATGAACCTTCCAGGTTCAAGGAATCCTTCCACCTCAGCTCCCTTAGTAGCTGGGACTACAGGCACACACCATCACACCCAGCTAATTTTTAAAGTTTTTGTAGAGACAGGGTCTTGCTGTTTCCCGGGGTGGTCTTGAACTCCTAGCCTCAAGCAATCCTCTTGCTTTAGCCTCCCAAAGTTCTGGGATGACAGGTGTGAGCCACCACGCCAGGCCAAAATGATAAATTTTTTTTTCACATGTGCAGAACGTACAGCTTTGTTACATAGGCATATGTGTACTACAGTGGTCTGCTGCACCCAGAATGATAAATTTTATGTTATGTACATTTTACCATGACAAAACAAAATCTGTAACATCTTTTCATTTAAACAACTTATTTACTAATTCTTAAATACCAATACATTGAAGATATAAAAAATTACCCAGAGATGTGCCCTACTGGACCTTCCATGGCAGAAGGAGGCATTTATAATGAATACAAAGTAGAAACTAATACATTTATTATGAATAAAATAACATTTCAGAGGAAGGAACAATTCCTTTTGGTCAAAAGATTGTGGAAGCCATAGAGGAGATGGCTTTGAATTGAGCCATGATGCTTAAAATAGCTAAGAGGTAGAAACAACTCCAATGCTCACTGACAAATGAATGGATAAAGAAAATATGGTACATACATACTACTCAGCCTTAAAAGAAGGAAATCCTGTCACATGCTACAACATGGGTGAACCTCACGGACATTACGGTAACTGAAATAAGTCAGTCACAAAAAGACAAATACTATATGATTCTACTTATATGTGATATCCAGAGTAGTCAAACTCACAGAAACAGAAAACAGAACAGTGGTTGCCCAGGGCTGGGAGGGGGGAAAATGTTGGTCAATGAGTATAGGGTTTCAGTGAGGTGAGATGAAAATATTCTGAAGATCTACTACAAAAGACTGTGAATATACTTAACACTACTGAACTGGATACATAAACAAAGTTAAAATGATGAATCTGCTGGGGGCGGTGGCCTATGCCTGTAATCCCAGCACTTCAGGAGGCTGAGATGCGCGGGTCCCTTGAACTCACGAGTTCAAGACCAGCCTGGGCAACATGGCAAAATCCCATCTCTACAAAAATACAAAAATTAGCTAGACGTGGTGATATGCGCCTATAGTCCCAGCTACTCGGGAGGCTGAGGCAGGAGAATCTCTTGAGCCCGGGAGGTGGAGGTTGCAGTGAGCTGAGATCAGGCCACTGCATTCCAGCCAAGGTGATACAGCCAAATCTTGTCTCAAAAAAAAAAAAAAAAAAAAAAAAGATGGTAAATTTGATATTATGCATTTTTTTAAACAAAATAGAAAAGCAGGGGGAAGAGTAGGCAGGATTTTGCCATATGAAGACAGGGGCTTGATTTTCCAGCCCCAATCTTCTCCCATTCATGATTCCTCACCCTTTGTTTTGTAATTTCGCAGCTCCTTTCCTACCGATGGAATATGGACTGGGCCACCTAACTTGCTTTGGCCAAAGAGATGCTAACAGATTGGATGCAAGCAAAGGCTTAAAATGAGCTTAGCTGGGTCATACTTTTGTGCTTTGGACATTGCTACTGGGTAGCTACTTCCCCTCCAACCTTACGCTCAGAATGAACACATGTGGAGCAGACCCAAGCCCAAAGCTCACAGTAAAAAGTCAAACCCAGTGAAACAAACAGTGTTAAGCAGAGCTACCCACTTGAACCTTGCTCAGGTCAGCCAACCCTAGTAGGCCTGCAAACCCACAAGTGTAAATTTGGAGGTCTGTTATGCAGACTTATTGTGGCAATAGCAAACTGATACATGATAGAACAATAAAAGGACATTCTGAGCATAAAAATAACAGGATCCTAAGCAGAGAGGTAGGAAATGGCAAATCCTTATGATGAACATATTGAGTATTAGACTATGGGGTGTTTTTGGACTTCTGCTTAAAATCCTCAATGATCTCTCTCTCTCTCTCTCTCTCTCTCTCTCTCTCTCTCTCTCTCACAATCTCACTCTGCTGCCTATGCTGGAGTGCACTGGCACAATTGCAGCTCAATGCAGCCTCCACCTCCCGGGTTCAGGTGATACTCCTGCCTCAGCATCCCAAGTACCTGGGATTACAGCACACACCACCACACCTGTCTGATTTTTGTATTTTTAGTAGAGATGGGGTTTCAGCATGTTGGCCAGGCTGGACTCAAACTCCTGACCTCAAGTGATCCGCCCACCTTGGCCTCCCAAAGTGCTAGGATTACATGCATTAGACACTGCACCTGGCTCTTTTTAAGTTTTTCTTTGTAGTAAGAATTTGGCTGCAATGTAAAGCACTTGATGGGAGGTAGCAGATGAATTTGAAAAGATAGGCTGGGACACTATCACGGAAGACTTTGAAGGTCTTCACTATTAAAATCTAAGCATGTCAAATGCCTAGGAGAGAGCGCATTCCACAGAAATTGCACTACTATTAGTTTTGCTTATTAAATTTTCATTGAGCAATAATTAACCTTGTTAACTATACACATGCAACTAACAAAATGTCTTATTAACAGCCTTATCATCAAAAATCTTTTTTTGACGAAAAGCGGGCATAAGGGCTAAATAAATTGTAGTTCTGCCTTTTGTGAGAAATTTGTGAATTAAAGCATTCAGATCAAGAAAGTGTACTTCCTAAAATGCAAACAAATATATGTAGATCAATTTTTTAATGTTCTTTAAATTCTAGCTATAAAATTATTTTTATACTTTATTAAATTTAAGAATTAAAATCGGCCGGGCGCAGTGGCTCAAGCCTGTAATCCCAGCACTTTGGGAGGCCGAGACGGGTGGATCACGAGGTCAGGAGATCGAGACCATCCTGGCTAACACGGTGAAACCCCGTCTCTACTAAAAAAATACAAAAAATTAGCCGGGCGAGGTGGCGGGCACCTGTAGTCCCAGCTACTCCGGAGGCTGAGGCAGCAGAATGGCGTAAACCCGGGAGGTGGAGCTTGCAGTGAGCTGAGATCCGGCCACTGCACTCCAGCCTGGGCGACAGAGCAAGACTCCGTCTCAAAAAAAAACAACAACAACAAAAAAAAGAATTAAAATCACGGAATGGTTTATTATTGCCATACCATAGAGATTTTTTTAATGTTCTAGAATGCATAAGTGATGGCTCTCTTCTTTCTTTAAAAGTATTATTTAATATTATAGTCTTGATTTAGGAAAGTAAATATTAATTTGCATTTACAATCTGTCTTGCAAATTTGTTTTAACCAAGGAAAATTAGCCAGAATTTTCTTTTATACCCACAAAACAATAACTAAATGTGTAAAAACTTCTGCAGAATCAGAAAATGTTCCATTGGTGCTTCTTTGGAAAACAAAAACAAAAACCGAAGTTCTACTGCTCCTCAAAAGTACTCCAGGAACAGCAGATACTGTGACCTTATACAAGCTAAGTTCATGTTTCTTCTGCCAAATGGCACACAATTAAACTTATATAATTATATTATTAATATAGTTCAATTTGTTAATAATTCAATTTGAAATGCAGAATCACAAATGACTGTGATTCCTAAACAAGAACTTATATATGCTTAATAACGTTATAAACTGGCCAGGTGCAGTGGCTCACACCTATAATCCTAGCACTTTGGGATGCTGAGCGGGGGTTGATCACCTGAGGTCAGGGGTTCGAGACCATCCTGGCCAACATGGTAAAACCCGGTCTCTACTAAAAATACAAAAATTAGCTGGGCATGGTGGCAGGCGCCTGTAATCCCAGGTACTTTGGAGGCTGAGGCAGGAGAATCACTTGAACCCAGGAGGTGGAGGTTGCAGGGAGCCGAGATTGCACCATTGCACTCCAGCCTGGGCAACAAAAGCAAAACTCCATCTCATTATAAATTTACCAAAGAAGGAAGCCTTTTTTAATACCATTCTACTGTGAACACAACTGGCTTTCAGAAGAAAAAAACCAAAACATACTTTCCATTCATCTGTGAAAGCAGACTAGACATTGCAATAACTCATATAGGATCTACATGTTAAATCAAGGCCAGAGGTTTAGATTCCATGCTATTCATCACACTCATTAATTTTTTAATACAAAGGCGTTTCAGCATTTGAAGCATAGTACTATTCACAAAATTTGTTATAAGAGTTCTGACATGGATCAGCTACACTGGGACATTCCCTGAAAGATAAATGGATCCTTTGGGAAGAGGTTTAACTTTTTCAATATAACAGAATACCAAAATATGAATTATTTCTTTAGAACACTGAAACCATAAAAGAGAAATGTTTGGTGTAGCACAGATGCCAGATCAAAAAGTCTACAGAAAAAAGCACGTTAACCTAGCAAAGGGCAAAATCATGTTAGTTGATACATAAAGGAATCCCACTTCCCAAAGAAAATCATTATACAGAAGTTCAACTTTTCAGAATTCCTTAAAGAATTTATGTTGTTCAAATTAACCCAAAGCCTCTAATTTAGATCATTTTCAGGCTAGGATGTGTCTGTAATCAGTCATTCCCTATTAATTAGAGAAAGGCCGCATGGGTGGAAGATGGAAATTGTAGATGAAAAAAGACATCTCTTGTCCATACTGTAATCCAGTTCCATCCAACTCCATCAATATCCACTCAGAGGATGAAGGTTACAACTAAGAACTGCCCTAAGAACTTTGAAAATTAAATCTGCAGGGAAAAGGAGAAACTCCTAAGGCTCTGGGAAGTGGGGTGTTTCAAAGAAGGTTTACAGATGATAGGGCCTTGGTACATGGCTTACACCTGTAATCCCAGCACTGTGGAAGGCCAAGGCAGGAGGATGACTTGAACGCAGGAGTTTAAGACCAGCCTGGGCAATATAGCAAGACCCTATCTCTCTGCAAAAAAAATAAAATAATTATCCAGGGGTGGTGGCATGCTCCTGTAGTCCTAGCCACTTGGCAGGCTGAGGTGCAAGGATAACTTCAGCCCAGGCAGTCGAGGCTGCAGTAAGCCAAGATAGCGCCAATGAACTCTAGCCTGGGTGACAGAACAAGACCTCATCTCAAAATAAATAATGATAGGGCACAAATTTAAAAAAATTAATACTAATCATTCCTACGAGACACACACATACACATGCACGCACACACATCAGTAAGGTTCAGTACCTGTTCTATCCTGGAGTTGGCATCTTTCTCTTAGTTACCCAATATTTTTGTGTGCAGAGACCATGTATCATTATCACAGGGAACTCTGAAAACAGAGGTTTCTGGGCACATAACCAGAACCACTAAATTTTACCCTGTTAGGAAAGAGGAGGAAGGGCTCAGGGATGGGTATTTTTCTTAAGCTTCCCAAAGAGCTCAGAAAACCACTTTTACATTAGCATTTGGGAATCACTACATGAGATCTCTTCCCCTTAGGAATCATATCCTTAACTGTACTTCAGTTTTGGGGCTTCAAAAAACCATTTTATTAAAAGAAAACATACTAATCAGATTGGAAGAAGAAATAATATTTCCAAAAATATAAAATTTTTAAATGGTTAAAAAAAGTAAGTGTATATACTTATATGCATAGCCTATTTCTCAGGAATGACAGCAAGAACTTGCTAACTTTAGGTTGGGTGCAGTGACTCACACCAATCCTAGCACTTTGGAAGGCTGAGGTGGGAGGATTATTTGAGGTCAGGAATTCAAGACCATCCTGACTAACATGGTAAAACCTCATTTCTACTAAAGATACAAAAAAAATTAGCCAAGCATGGTGGTGCATGCCTATAATTTCAGCTACTTGAGAGGCTGAGGCAGCAGAATCGCTTGAATCCCGGAGGTACAGGTTGCAGTGAGCCGAGATCGTGCCACTGCACTCCAGCCTGGGCAACACAGCAAGACTCCATCTTAAAAAAAAAAGAAAAAAAAAAATCCTGCTAACTTTAGTTGCGTCTTAAAGACAGGAACTAAGTGACTAAGGGGAAGGAAGAAGACTTTCCATTGTGTTATACTATATAAATGTTGACCCATGTGAACATATTACATATCAAACAATAAATAAAAAGAAAATTTAGAATATGTCACAAAAATCAAAGAGCTATGACAATAAAAAATAACAAGCAACTATAAAGAACATTTTGGAGACAACTGGGGAAATCTGAACATGGGCTATGTATTATACAAAGGCAGAAAATCAGTGTTAGATTTCCTGAATGTAAAAACTGTTTTTTTCATTCAAAATTGTGTTATGATTATGTATGGTTCTTAGAAGACAAAATCTGAGTATGTAGGAGGAAAGCATCATGAAGATTGCATTTTACTTCCAAATAACTCAGGGAAGTACAATCATATACAGTGATAAGGCAAATGTGGCAAAATGTTAACAACTTGTGAACAAAGGTGAAGGATAGTTATATGTTCATTGTAAAAAAAATTTTTTTTTAGTAACAGCTTTACTCTTAATTACTTCATGTACCATCCTTTTAAAGTGTCCAATTCAATGGTTTTAATATATTTGCAGAATTGCACAACTATCACCACGATCAATTTTAGAAAAGTCTCATGGTCCCCAAAAAAGCAATCCTGTGCCCATTAGCAATCACTCCTTCCCCTCCAACTCCTGGCAACCATTTTCTGTGACTATGAATTTGTAGTCTACTTTCTGTGTCTATGACTTTGCCTGTTCTGGATATTTCACATAATGGAAATTATGTGATTTCCATGTGGTCTTTTATGACTAGCTTCTTTCACTCAGCATAATGTTCTCAAGGTTAATCCATGTTGTTGCATGTGTCATTCCTTTTTATTGCTGAATAATATTCCATTGTATGGATATACCACATTTATTTATCCATTCATCCATTGGTCAATGGACATTTGGGTTGTTTCTGCCCTTTGGCTATTATAAATAATGCTGCTATGAACATTCATGTCAGTGTTTTTATGTGTGGACATATGTTTTCATTTTTCTTGAATCTATACCTAGGAGTAAAATTGCTGATCACATGGTAACTATGTTCATTATACTATACTTGCAACTTTTTATAGCATTAAAAATTTCAAAAGAAAAAATTAGAGGAAAACTTTTATAAAGAAAGAATAGGCTGGACATAGTAGCTCATTTCTGTAATCCCAGCACTTTGTGAGGCCGAGGTGGGTGGATTACTTCAGCTCAGGAGTTTGAGACCAGCCTGGGCAACATGGAGAAACCCTGTCTCTACCAAAAATACAAAAAAATTAGCCGGGCATGGTGGTGCACACCTGTGGTCACAGTGGCTTGGTGGGCTGGGGTGGGAAGGTCGCTGAGCCCCGGAGGCAGAGGTTGCAGTTTGCTGAGATCATGCCACTGCACTCCAGCCTGGGCAACAGAGTGAGACCATCTCAAAAAAAAAAAAAAAGAAAGACAGAAAGAATAGTAACATAATAGTGTATTAACCAAACTATCTTACACTCAGAAATAGTATGTATATACGTGGTTGTAGGTAGCACACAACTCATATTCCTAGCAAGAGAATGTAGTAAATGCTTCCTACATCTTCTGAAGAACTAATTTATTGACTTGCAAGATGATCAGCAAACAGCAATTATTTATCTGGACTAGATAAAAAAATCTCGATTTTTAATAACATGCAATGATGCATACAGAAAAGAATATGGGCTCTGAAGTCACACAGCTAAGCTATATGACTCTAAGCAAAGTGTTCAACTTCTCTGGAACTCTATAAAAGGTGTACTATTTTACACCTATACTTCAAATCAGGTAACAGAGAAGAAGGTCTTGCATAGTGTCTGGCACACAGTAGTTGCTCAACACATGCTAATTTCCTTCAGAATAGGTATATATAAATATTCCCCCCACCACCACCTTTTTCTACAAGGTGAAAAATCAATTATTGTTTTATTAAAGAACAATGACATTTTAGTTTTCAAACCATAAAACTGTATGAGTCTACTTCCAAGTTGTTTTATTTCTGGCCTTGCATCTGAGCTCTAGACCCCCATTTCCAACTGCCTGCTAAATCTTTACTTGAAAATCTGCTAGCAACTCACACTCAACTTGCCCCAATTTTAGCTTACTACTTTTCTTCTAAACCAGCTCCTCTTCAGTTCCTCTTGTCTTTTCAATTCTGTAAACAATATTATCACTGGAGGGGCAAAACCTAAGTATCATCTTTGACAGCAACCTCTCATTATTCCCACCATCCTGTTGACAAGACCTATAGCCTTCTTGTCAGCATCTCTTTTCCCACTGTCTTGCAACCAGGAGGCCCTCCTACCGCCTATTAGGCTACCCTCGTAGCCTGCTACACTAACCTTTTCTCCTGTAACCTCTCGCTTCACCATCCCATTACACACACAGTGCCACAGTAATTAGTCTAAGATGAGAACATGATACTCCCTGTTCAAAACTTTTCATGGTTCCCCACTACTTACCAAATTAAGTAAAAATTTTCAACCTGGAACACAACTATTCACTCATTTCTTCAATAAACATCTATTGAGCATCTATTATATGCTAGGCTCTGTTGCAGGTGCTAAAGGCACAGCAGCTGTGATGGAGCTCACATTCTAGTTTTTGAGAAAAGGAAAGAAAAAACACCCTAAACAAACAACAGTAACTTCAGATGGCAATAAATCAGGGGAATAAGATCGTGACTAAAAGCAGAATAGTTTTGGTAGGATAGTGAGAGAAGGTTTCTCTGAACCAAGACTTAAAGATGAGAAGACAACTACAGTAAGAACTTTCCAGGGAGAAAGACTTGCAAGTAACAAAACCCTGAGGCCTTTTTGTATTCTGAAATATCCTCCCATCTCAAAACACCTGCTATCTTCTTTCCTACAGTTGCTTTCGAAATCCTACCTGCCATTAAAAGCTCAACTTGGCTGGGCGTGGTGGCTCATACCTGTAATCCCAGCACTTTGGGAGGCCGAGGTGGGCGGATCACAAGGTCAGGAGTTCGAGACCAGCCTGACCAACATGGTGAAACCCCGTCTCTACTAAAAATACAAAAAAAATTAGCCTGGCCTGGTGGCGTGCATCTGTAATCTCAGCTACTCAGGAGACTGAGGCAGGAAAATCGCTTGAACCTAGGAGGTGGAGGTTGCAGTGAGCCAAGATTGTGCCACTGCCCTCTAGCCTGGGCGACAGAGTAAGACTCCATCTCAAAAAAAAAAAAAAAAAAAAAGGCTCAGATTCTACATTCTCCATGAAGTCTCCTTGAATCTTCCGACTTTGCTCCCTTCCCCCATTCCATTAATCAGGTGGGTATTTGCCTTCATCTGGGAATATGAATTAACATATTCACCTTTCTCTTTAAGCAAACATATCTGAACTCATATATCCAAAGGAGTGAAATACTTCAAACAAATCATTTTCCATTCAGTCCAATGTACAATTACTAAGTGCCTACTATGTGCAAGGCACTATTTCAGGCTGCAGGCTCTAGGGACACAAAAATAAAACTGAGTAATTCATTTCACTGACTTTCAGTCACTTTCAGGCACTCACAATGCTTCTGAAATTATTTTGGTATTGCTTTTTGTGCCAGGCAGTGGGTGGCACATCACAAACATTCTCATTTCTTTATCAGCAGCAATGTCCTTCCAATAAAAGCAATTTTCCAGTTGATCAACATTTTTTTTTAAATACCTAAATTTGGCTCCAAATAACTCTTTGGCCACTCAAAAATACTTAAGTATGTCCTTCTTAAAAGTAGATGCTTGCCTCCACTAAGAATACTTAAAATGAAATCTATACTCTATGGCACAAACTCTAAAAGCAATTACAAAGGAGTTTCCAACACATGTTAAATAATGGACTTGTTCAAAGGAACGAGCAGATAACTCACTGATTACTTTAAAAGGGACAACATCTGTTTGAATAATAATTTGTTAAAAATTCACATTATTTTCAGCCAGGTGCATTGGCTCACACCTGTAATCCCAGCACTTTGGGAGGCGAAGGTAGGTGGATCACTTGAGGTCAGGAGTTCAAGACCAGCCTGGCCAATATGGTGAGACCCCCGTCTCTATCAAAAAAAAAATACAAAAATCAGCTGGGCGTGGTGGCATGTACCTGTAATCCCACCTACTCAGGAGGCTGAGGCAGGAGAATTGCTTGAACCCAGGAGGTAGAGGTTGCAATGAGCTGAGATCATGCTACTGCACTCCAGCCTGGGCAACAGGGTGGGATTCCACCTCAAAAAAAAAAAAAAAATATATATATATATATACACACACACACATACACACACACACATACATATATATATAGAGAGAGATTCATATTATTTTACTAAGTTACAAATTGGTTTCCAGAAAAAAGAAATTCCTATTATTTTATATACAATTCTCTTGTTGTATGAACTCTTTCCTAAGCAGCAAAATCAGTTATAATACAAGTTTTATGATTACTTCATTCTCAGTCTTTTGCTATGGCTTAGCAGCCAGTATAGTGTTAATAACACCAATGAAGGTGCCTAATGTATACCTGTTGATTAATGAATATGCATAAAATGTAATCCAGTTATTTATTTCACAGTTATTTCATCACAGATTTTCATTAACAGTGTAGAGAAAAACTCTTGAGCTTCTGTGGGATTAATAGGACAGCCACGTTTTCTCCCTCCCTCTTCCCCACACTGACCTGGAGCTGTATTTTTTCAGGATGGCATCCAAAAGGCCAACGAGCTCTTCAGCATTGATGAACTTCTGTGTGCTGAGGGTGTACATCTTCTCATAGAAGTCTGCGATCTCCATCCGAGCCTGAACAAAGAAGCAGAGCTGCTCTGACAGGTGGGAAAGGAGTTCTTCTACGTGAGGAGCAGTCCCACCCAGGGCACCACGGCCAGTCACAACCTTCTTCAGCTCATTATGTAAGGAAGTATAGATGGTGCGGATGGAATCCTTCCTGCTGAAGAAAGACTGGCCCCCTGGTAGGCAAAAGACATAAGCACATGATAAGTAAGAAGGAGAAACCATAAGTACCAAACACCTACCAGCATCCAAAAGCAAAGAATCCAAACCCACTGAGCTCCTTAAGTTTTCATCTACCATATTCTCTATCTCCTATGATTGAGATATAAATAAATACTTTATGATTCATAATTTCCCTAAAGAATAAGCTAAACGAATACCTGATAGAATTCATTACTGTAGCAATGGACCTGTGTACGATTTGCTTACCCATGTACCAATTCTCCCCCAACTCAATTCAATGAGGATTCAGATTTACTTCAGAGCATAATTAACCTAGCAAATAACACCAACTGGAACTAAAAAGGCTACCTTTAACATAGATGTATTCAAAACAAAAGAACACACAAATTATGAAACACGATTGTTATTCCTGATATGTCACAATTTTTTGTTTCTGCTTTAGAGTTGTATTTTCCTTTGAATCTTATCTTTTAGATCATACCAGAAAATTGCATACATACATATATATTCCCTCTATGCAAGAAAACAGACTACTGGGATCCCAGGAGAATAAAGAAAATCTTAGCACTCTTGACAGACTGACACTATATGTTATAAATAATATGCACCACACTGTGAATTATTAAGACCAGGAACCAATTATAAATAACTGCTGCTTTAACTAGGGGGCTCCAAAGGAAATCATCAAAAAATAAAACCAAAAACATCTTTTCATAGCCAAAAAGGATCAAATAGCATAGATATCATTTACTCACTTCTGTAGTTATACATGACCAATTATGTTTCTAATTATAGAGCCAGTGTCATGGATGTTTCCTCAAGCAATTCTGCACCCACCAAAGGGCCAGAGGCAAGATATTAGGAAAATGAAAAGAAACAGGGCAGATTTAAAACAGTGATTTCTAGGAATATACAAAAAAATCTCAGAGATGGACAAGAGTTTACATTTTCTCTTCAATTAATTTACTATTATAAACATATACCTATAATTAGGAATAAAAATTATTTATCAAGGCATTTGTAAAACATCCTCTTAATAAATGAACCATTTCACAATATTGATTTTAATTCATTGCTCGGTTTATGTTTCAAGAAATGAACCTTCTTTCCCTTACTACTGGGGCAACCAACTTGTCCTAGTTTACCCAGGACTTTCCAGGTTTTAGCACTAGAAGTTTAGCTTCTCAGGAAATCTTTATAAGATTTTAAAATAAAGTCCCACATCCTAGAAATCCCTCAGCCCTGGGCAAATTTGAACAGTTGGTTACCCTACTTATTTCTGACACCCCAGACAAACTACTGATACTTTGAGAAGTGTTTTTCCAATATACTGTCTAAACCAGGGGTGTTCAATCTTTTGGCTTCCCTGGGCCACATTAGAAGAAGAATTGTCTTAGGGCACATATAAAATATGCTAACACTGACCACAGCTGATGAGCAAAAAAAAAAAAAAGCACAAAAAATCTCATACTGTTTTAAGAAAGTTTAGCCGGGCATGGTGGCTCACGCCTGTAATCCCAACACTTTGGGAGGCCAAGGCGGGTGGATCACCTGAGGTCAGGAGTTTGAGACCAGTGTGGCCAACATGGTGAAACCCCATCTCTACTAAAAATACAAAAAAATTAGCCGGGCGTGGTGGTGGGTGCCTGTAATCCTAGTTACTTGGGAGACTGAAGTAGGAGAATCACTTGAACCTGGGAGGCGAGGTAGCAGTGTGCCGAAATCGTGTCACTGCACTCCAGCCTGGGCAACAAAGCGAAACTCCATCTCAAAAAAAAAAAAAGAGAAAGTTTATGAATTTGTGTTGGGTTTCATTCAAAGCCATCCTGGACTGCATGTGGCTCGCTGGCCATAGGTTGGACAAGCTTGTTTCAAACAGATTGAGTAGCTGGCATATCATTTCTCCAACTAACACCATCAAAATCCATATGGGTACAGGTGGACCAGTTGTGACACCAATATCCCATATGGAACTGTTCTCTTCAGGGTTTGCCTTCCTCCCATACCAATATTCAGTTTAGTTATGCTGATTTTGTAGAGTGAAGGGTACAACATAAATAGGCCTCTGTGCCCACATCTAGGATAAAACCTCTCAGCTTAGGAGGGTAATAAGAGTGTCATACAAAACCCAAAAGCTGTGGAGGTCTGAAAGACTTGGTTTCAAACCCCAGCTCCCACAATTACAGGCTATGTTGATGTGCAAACTACTGAACCACTTTGAGCTTTAGTTGTCATTTTTAACATAAGACTGGTGATAGAGATAAAAACACAAAATGAAATAACATTTGTATGTATGTATGTAATGTGCCTGGAACAAAGCATATATTCTATAATACTAATCCGTTTCCCTTCTACTTATAACTGATACATCTTTTAAAACTCCTAATAATAATACATAAGAGCTTCTGAAACTGTGGTGAACTGGGAGCTTCAAGTACTACAAAAAGAATAGCTATCTAGTACTGTTAAACAGGGTGGCCTTGGTGAAAATTTTAACTTCGCATTGAAAAAGGGATATCATCTGTCTCTAGGACTTATGGGAGGAGAAAAAAAAAAGGATACCTAACTTCATCAGATTACCCTTATCTGGGGGAATGGAAACACTACATAAATACAAAGAATACCTTTAAAAGCTTATCGATAAATGCTAATCACCAGTATGTGAAACCAAGTAAAGTGAAACTACTACAAGGAAGAGATAGACCATCAACACATTTCTTTCAAACAGTTCTCTTTTCTCAAATCTCTCAGGAACCCAATCCTATCTGTTCACTATCTTGGTTTGGAATATCCAATGGGGTTTTGCACTGGAAAACAAGGAATCAGAAACATTCAACTTCTTTCTCTTTTCAATATTTTGAATTTATAAAATATGATTACCCTGAATGATTTCTAGAAGGCTCTAGTTATAAATGCTCATAATTTCTCAAGATTTCAACAGTTTATCTCATATCATGAAATTTTAAGTGTATCAAAGGAATGTGTAAAACATCTTGGGCATTTTATTCTCCAACTTCTTGCTAATAATAATTTTTAAACATCAGTTCTCAAGTTAAGTCATTTTCTACTATGCTAAATTTCAGCAACCCGAGGTTGAGGAAACTCTCCAGTAATGAAACAAAGAGAAGAAAAGTATGACCTTCTAAAATTCTCCACAGGCATTGAGTCAGCATATTTTAATCACTGATCCTTCCCCAAATAGGTATTATTCTCTCTTAAAGGAAAGAGAAAGAGAAGAGAAGAAGATAAGGGCCCTACTTGAAGTTTTTCAGTTAACAGGATCAAGACAGGAACAGAAAGCTCCCTGTCAAGGTCTATCCTTTGTCTAAAGGCCCTGCTTGCTTCTTTAATCAGGATTCACTGCTAAGGCCTCAAATAAATAGCATCCATAAAAGAGGTAAAAAAAAAAAACAACTCACTTTTTACTTGAAATTTGCTAGGAGAGTAGATATCTTAAATATTCTCACAATACACACATGAAGGAAGGAAGGAAGGAAGGAAGGAAGGAAGGAAGGAAGGAAGGAAGGAAGGAAACTATGTAAGGTAATGGGTATACTAGGTAGCTTGATTGTGGTGATCATTTCACAATTTATATATACATCAAAACATCAAGTTGTACATCTTAAATATATACAATTTTATTGTCAATTATATCTCAGTAAGGCTAAAAAAAACTTTTCAGAATTATGTTTTAAAATTTTTAAAAGCATGCATAAACTTTTTGTTTTGCTTTCTAAAGAAAACTATATAAATGTTCTAATGAGCAAAGTAGTTGGAGAACATGGGAATGTTTTAAATGGTAACACAAAAGTTTTCTCCTTAAGTTTTTAAGAAAACAAACAGTAAACCTGATAACTGTGAAGTCATATTGTAAGCACACTGATATCATATACACTCCAGTACCAAAAAAATATGTGCTATGATAAAATTTAAATTCTGGAACTTGTGTTTATGTGTTAATAAGTTATGAAGCATTAAATATACCATTTTCAGTATATTTACTCAGAAGTGAGGAGCCCACCTAGGAACCTAACAGTGCCTGGGCATGTTTCACAGAACCAAATGTTGTGTAGATCAGTTTCAAGGCATACCCCTCATGCTCACCCATGCCAGCTGGGGTTCAAGCAGAACTAATCAATTTACAAATTGAGGACCACTTTACGGAACCCAAGTTAGAGACAGTGAAGATCTTACATACACATTCTTACACACAGGCAGCCAGTTCTGTTTACATAAAAACCTGGCTCATTCAACTTAAAACTAGAGTAGCAGATTTTTTTTTAATGGAGTCAATAAATAGACTTTAGAAAATTCAGCTGAACCCACTCAGGTTATATGCAAAATTATATGTACATATATAATTTTCTGGAGAGTGAGTACACAGCTTTCATCAAATTCCCATGGATAAGTTAATTTAAAAAAAAGAAAAAGCAAAGAATTATGGCATTTGAATCAGTCACCATTCTTTGAGGTGGGGGAGTCTAAAAACAATTAAAACTGCCTAAATATAACCTGCCTTCAGTATTACAGCTAGAATCCACCCCATTTTCACATATATAAAAAACATATATATGTAGATATAAATAAATTATAATTTTCATACACATTTTTAATAAGTTATATAAACGTAAACTCAATCTGACAGTTCAAGGGCAGATATTTTGGTTTGGACTCTATCATCTACCCAACACAACTGCATATATAATTTGCTATTCTATAGAAAGGGGAATAATAACACCATAGCAGCAACTGCAAATTTGTGGGAAATGCCATTGTAAAAAGGGGAGAAAAAAATAAGGTGAAACTATCTGACGTTTTTGCTAATAAACTAGCATACTAAGTAAGTATGTATAAATCAACATACTTGCTACAGCAATTACAATCTTAGGAAGACCTGTCCCTTGAGTGTTTACTGAAAGCTCAGTAAGACGTACATGGTCACCTTCAGGCAATAAAAGGAAAGTAAGGGGCTGGTTAGGGAACGGGGGTGGTGATCAAAATGAAATCTACCCCAATTTTACATTTCTATTCTCTGTATTTTATATACGTGTCCTTCACTCACATCAGCCCTCATGCTTCTGAAAACTGAAGAGTCTAAAATAGGTCAAGTACTGACTCTAAAATCCCTAGGATTCAAATATATTTATTTGTCATAATTAAGCAATAATATTATTTTGTATGCATAATCCATGCCTTTTACATCTATTATTTCCTGCTCATCTACTTATACTTATTGCTTCTACTAGTAAAAATCAGTTGAATCAGCTCTTGAATCTTATTTTCGGAGGCAAGATGTACATGAGGTGCTAAGAGTGTTTACCATTTTCCCCTTAAGTCTCCTCTTACTAGTGTTAGGCATATTTCTTGCCTTTCCTGCCCATTATTCATTTGTTACTTTAGTCATTAAATATGTATTGGGGGACTATGAAGACGGGGTAGGACTCCAAATGTGACTCTCGGGCCTTAACCTTAAGAGGCCACACAACAGTGTTCCGTAATAAAACTAGGTTGTTTTGCAAAGTTTTGCTCTTCTGGCTGCAGCGTCACTAATTAAAACAATGAAGACAAAGTCTGATTAACTTCTCATTTATGGCATCAATCCATGCACGAGGCAAAGGGGCAAACCCTTCGGTTTGGGTCACAGCCCTGCAAAGAGCATCTACCCAGTTCGCCAATCTATCAGCAGCGCAGGCCGGTGGGCGGGGCTTTTGGAAGCCCAGGGAAGGAAAGGAACGGTGGGAGGAGACCTGGGAATGCCGAGTCGAGCCTGCGATTAGAAGTGACACAGAGACAGGAAACCCAAGCCACTGCCGACTGGAGAATATACCCCCTTTCCTTCCTCCTCAAGGGGCTCGGGGGGCGGGGCGGAGGTACCTAGTTTCTGCCCCAGGTAGGTGAGGCTGTGATAGACCTTCTCGGCCGCGGCCAGGTGCGCCAAGGCCGCCAGCAGCGACAGCCAGCTGCCCCCCGCGCTCTTGTTGGCCTCTCGTTCCTTCTCCACATTGTCTTTAGCCTTGTCGTAAGAGAAGATACCCAGGTGAGAGAAGAATGTCTCCAGCACCGCCTGTTCCACCGGTACCGGGGCGGCCAGCGGGATAGACTCCCCCATGCGAGCTGCGCCCCAGCTCGACCCACGTGGCTCTCCTCGGCCTCGCACTTCCGGGTTCTGAGGGAACGGGCTTGCGCACAAGCGTGCGTGCGCGTGACCGCCTCCACCGGCGGGCTCGTGAGCGCGCCGCCGCCGGGACCGCTCCTGGGCCTTAGAGAAGACGCGGATAAGGACCAAGGAAAGAGAGAGGTAGCGGTTCCTGAGCTCCCTCGGCGCTTCGGCTCCTACAGCTCTGACTATTCGGACCCTCAGGGTAGAACGGGAGGCGGCCAGTTCCCTGCTCTAAGGAGTTGCCTGCGCTCTGAGGTGAGCTGACAGGCCCCTCCCTGTGAGGTTCGTCAGCGCTGGTGACGTCATGCAAACGTGATGTCAACTCTGGCCGGAACATCTGGCCTGGGCTCGCCAGGCGCCTCGCTGGGCCGGCTGGGAGATGGGGAAGTGCCTGGAGTTGTGCTCACACTCACAGCAGGGACCCTAGTCAGCCCTGACAGCTTCTACACCAACTCAGGGAAGTGATTTGCTGAGGTTAGAAGACTGAAGGGTAAAGGTTAATCTCGTCACCATTGCCTAGTTTTCGTCACATCACACACCATCGGTTAACTCTCACCTGTGTCCCGTTCTAGTTCTCCCGGGTCTGTGTTAGCCCAGCAGCTAACAAGCAGAGCCCCTGGCCCAAACTACATTCACCTTCCTTAAAAAGTTACCTTTTTTTTTCTTTTTTTTTTTTTTTGAGATGGAGTCTCGCTCTGTCGCCCAGGCTGGAGTGCAGTGGTGAGATCTCGGCTCACTGCAGCCTCCACCTCCCGGGTTCAAACGATTTTCCTGCCTCAGCCTACCTAGTAGCTGGGATTACAGGCCAGTGCTACCACACCCGGCTAATTTTCGTATTTTTAATAGAGACGGAGTTTCACCGTATTGGCCACGCTGGTCTTGAACTGCTGACTTCAAATGATCTGCCTGCCTCAGACTGCCAAAGTGCTGGGATTGCAGGCGTGAGCCACCGCGCCCGGCCAAGGCAGATTTTTAAACATGACAAAGGTGAAAGAGAGTGAAGGGAGCAATTATACCGTTTTGGAATAATTAAGGAGGCTTCCTGGAGGAGGGTGTGATGGCTCTTGATGAATAAATAGAGATAATCAAAAAAAAGTGTGGTACTATCACCAAAACCAATAGACAATAAAAGAGATTATAAAACTCATAAACATACCCATGTAATATGAGAATTCCTTAGGTAATGAAGGTGACATCATAAATTCGTGGGGGAAGAAACCTATTCAATTAATAGTGAAGGAAACATGCTTAACCATGGGAAAAATAGACTGTCACCTTGTTTCCTGAAGGAAAAAAAAAAGTGTAAAACACAAAACCAGAAACCAGAAAAAATACAAGTGACTAATTGATCTAAAGATAGAGAAGAACCTTCTAAATATAAAAGAATTGGAAGAACTTAAAAAGAATGAGATTGATTTGACTGTGTAAAATACCTAATGTAGATGACGGGTTGATGGGTGCAGCAAACCACCATGGCACATGTATACCTATGTTAACAAACCTGTCTCACGTATCTTGAAACTTAAAGTATAATAATTTTTAAAAAGTGCCATCCTGGGGAAAAGATATCTATATGTCAGACAAAGGCTTAATGTACTTAACATATCAAGATCTCTTACTAACCAGTAAGAATAAAAGGACATGACTATATAAGTCCCCAAAGAAATATAAAACTCAAATAAGTCTTTTTAAATACTCAACCTTACTAGTAAAGAAATGCAAAATAAACTAAATTCTATTTTTCATCTACCAAACTAACAAAAGAAAGTGTTTAATTTTATCTCAATAGTTTTGGGGGTACAGATGGCTTCTGTTTATAGGAATAAGTTATTTAGTGCCGATTTCTGAGAGTTTTGGTGCACCTGTCACCTGAGCAGTGTACACTATACCGAATGTGTAGTCTGTTATCTCTCACCCCACTCCCAACCTTCCCTACGAGTCCCCAAAGTCAATTATATCATGTTTATGCCCTTGCATTCTCATAGGTTAGCTCCCAAAAGAAACATTTTAATTGCTGATAAATGTGCAATAAACATCTCCCCATTTTCCCCACCCCACAGACCCTGGCAATCACGATTCTACTCTCTGCTTCTATGAGTTCAACTTTTTTAGATTCCCCATATAAGTGAGGTCATACAGTATTAGTCTTTCTGTGTCTGGCTTATTTCACTTAATGTAAGTAACATCCTCCAGGTTTATCCATGTTGTCACAAATGTCAGTATTTCCTTCCTTCTTATGGGTAAGTATTCCATTGTCTGTGTTTACTACATTTTGTTTATCTCTTCATTTGTTGACAGACACATTGTTTTTGTATCTTGACTATTGTAAATAATCCTTTGGATATAAATGCAGAAGTGGAGTTGCTGGATCATATGATAGTTCTATTTTTAATTTTTTGAGGAACCTCCATACTATTTTTCCATAATCACTGTATCAATTTATATTCCCACCAGCAGTGTACAAGGGTTCCTGTTTCTCTACACCCTCGGCAACACTTGTTATTGCTTGTCTTTTTTTTTTTTTTTTAATAGAAATAGTCTTGTTGTGTTGCTCAGGCTGGTCTCAAACTTTTGGTCTCAAGCAGTCCTCCCACCTCAGCCTCCCAAAGTGCTGGAATTACAGGCATGAACCACCCCACCTGGCCATTTTTTGATAATAGCCATTCTAACACATGTGAGGTGATATCGTATGGTTTTGACTTGCATTTCCATGATGATTAGTTATGTTGAGTTTGTTTTAATATATCTGTTGGCTATTTTTATGTCTGCTTTGGAAAACTGTCTATTCGCATCCTTTGCCCAATTCTTAATTGGGCTATGTTTTCTTGCTGTTGAGTTGTATGAGTTCCTTACATATTTTGGATATTAACTCCTTACCAGATACATGGTTTGCAAATATTTTCTCCCATTGCATAGGTTACCCTTTCATTTTGTTGAGTGTTTCCTTTGCTATGCAGAAGCTTTTTAGCTTGATGTAGTCCAACTTGTTTATTTTTGCTTCTGTTGCCTGTACTTTGGGTGCATGTCTGAAAAATCATTGCCAAGACCGATGTCAAGTGACTTTCCCCCTATTTTTTTTCTAGGAGTTTTATAATTTCAGGTCTGATATTTAAGTCTTTAACCCATTTCAATTTAATTTTTGTGGAGGGTATAAAGTAAGGGTATAATTTTACCCTTTTGCAGGTAGATACCTTAGATACCTAGTTTTTCCAACACTATTTATTGAAGAGACCATCCTTTACCTATTGTATATTCTGGATGCCCATGTCAAAGATTAGTTGACTACATATGTGTGTGTTTATTTTTAAGCTCTGTATTCTTTTCCAGTGGTCTCTGTGTCTGTTTTTATGCCAGTACTATACTGTTTTGATTAGTATAGCTGTGTAATATAATTTGAAAACAGGGAGTGTGATATCTCTAGCTTTGTTGTTGTTTCTCAAGATTGCATTGATTATGTGAGGACTTTTGTGGTTCCATATGAATTTTGGGATTGTTTATTTCTATGAAAAATGCCATTGGAAGTTTGATAGGGATCACATTGAATCTAGATTGCTTTGGGGAGTATAGACATTTTAACAATACTAATACTTCAATCTGTGAACATATATTTGTGTCTTCATTTTCTTTCATCAGTGTCTTACAGTTTTTAGCGTACAGATTTTTCACCTCCTTGGTTAAATTTATTAATAACTATTGTATTGTTTTTGATGCTATTATAAATGAGATGTTTTCTTAATTCCTTTTTTAGGTAGTTTATTATTAGTGTATAGAAATGCAACCAATTTTCATTTGTTGATTTTGTATCCTGCAACTTTACTGAATTGGTTTATTAGTTCTAGTTTATTTATGTATTTCTCTCTCTCTCTCTCTCTCTCTCTTTCTTTTTTAGACAGGGTCTCACTCTGTCATCCAGGCTAGAGTGCAGTGGCATCATCACAGCTTACTGCAGCTTTGACCTCCTAAAAAGGTCAGGGCTCAGGCGATCCTCCTACCTCAGCCTCTGAAGTACCTGGGACTACAGGCCCACACCATCACACTCGGCTAATTTTTTTTATTTTTTGCAGAGTCAAGTGCTGCTATGTTGCCTAGGCTGATCTCAAACTCCTAAGCTCGAGCGATCCTCCTGCCTCGACTTCCCAAAGTGCTAGTACGGGCGTGAGCCACTGTGCCCAGGTGGGTTTTCTATGTATCAGATTATGCCATATGCAGAGATAATTTAATTTCTTTTCTGATTTGGATGACTTTTATTTCTTTTTGTTGCCTAATTACTCTGGTATATTCCTTCTTTAATTTGTTGAGAGTTTTTATCATGAAAGATGTTGAATATTATTAAATGCTTTTTCTTGCATCTACTGAATTGATCATATGATTTTCATACTTTGTTTAGTTAATGTGAAATATCACACTGGTTGATTTGCATATTTTGAACTATCTTTCATCTCAGGAATAAATCCTACTTGATCTTAGTATATGATACTTTTAATGTGGCATTGAATTTTGTTTGCTAATATTTTGTTGAGGATTTTTGCCTGTAGAGCCTGAAGTCAGGGATATTGGCCTATAATTTTGTTTTCTTGTAGTATCTTTATCTGGCTTTGATGCGAGGGTAATGCTGGCCTCATAAAATGAGTTTGGAAGTGTTCCTTTCTCTTCAGTTTTAAATGCTTGGTAGAATTCACCCATGAAGCTACCTGGTCTGGGCTTTTCTTTTTTCCCTTTCTTTTCTTTTCTGTTTTTTACTAGCCCTGCCAAAGGAAGACCTCAAAAAATTAGCTAAAAGCTCAGAGTCTTTCCTCTCCGCAGGAATCTTGAGTAAAAGGTGAAAATTATATGTGATCTGAAAAGCCAGAATATTGCTGGGTTTTTCTCTATTGGGAAGTTTTTGGTTACTGGATCAATCTCCTCACTCATAATTGATCTGTTCAGATTTTCTGTGTCTTTGTGATTCAGTCTTCGTAAGTTGTATGTTTCTAGAAATTAGAGTACCACCTTGAACTTAACAGATGTTCACTAAATACTTAATTGACTGATTCTTCTTGTCTCATAAGAATGATATAAGAAAATACATAGTGTTAATGACATGTCAAGCTGTTAAAACGTTAAAGTTATAAAGCGAGAAGTTACTTTGAATGGTTCAGCCCATAAGCAGGATATTTTGTATAGCAGCAATAACTATTTGTTTATTTTTATTTTTTTAGAGACAGGGTCTTGCTGTGTTGCCCAGGCTGGTCTCAAACTCCTGGACACAAGTGATCCTCCTGCCTTGGCCTTCCAAAGTGCTGGGATTACAATCATGGGATTACAAAGTGCTGGGATTACCACACCTAGCTTATTATTTGTTATTGGTAATATATATCTATTGTTGCATAATGAATAACCCCAGAACATAGTGGCTTAAAACAATAAAAATCCTTTATTATCTCTCACAATTTCTGTGAGTTGGGAATTCAAAAGTGGATCAGTTGGACAGTTCTATGTCAGTCTCTTATAAAGTTTCAGTCAGATGTTGGCAAGGGCTGTAGTCATCTAAAGTCTTGACTAGAGCTGGAGAATCCCTTTCTACAGTGGCTCTCTCACATTCTTGGCAGCTTGGCCTGAGCTATTGGCTACATGGGGCTCTCCACAGGACTGCTTGAGTGTCCTCACAGCATGGTAACTGGCTTATCCTGGAGCAAGTGATTAAGAGACCAAAGCAGGAGCTGCAATGCCTTTTATCACTTAGCCTCAGAATTCACACATCACCTCTGCCATATTCAGAGCCACCCTCAATTGAATTTGAGCAGGAGACTAGTGAAGGGCCTGAATGTGAGGAAGCAAGCATCACTGTAGGTTATCCTAGAGGCTGGCTTCCACAGATGATGATATTGTCAGCATAGATAATTATTTGTCTTCCTAAAAATATCTAAGGATGGGAGCCTTAACTGCTCCTTCAGTAATATTTTAATATTTTATTACTCAAGAAGCTGTTTCTTAATTTCAGGCAAAGTCTCTCTTAAGTCTAGAAAAACAACTCTGCTCAAGACCGTTGATTTGGTATTGCTCTTTATAGGTCTTTGAAAATAACCCTAGTGACAATGCCAGTGAAAAAACCATTTTAGTTGTAACAACCCATTTTGGGGACAAAAGGGCTTTAAGAACAAAGCAAGGCATTCATTCTTTCATGTATTCAATCAACAATGGACTACATTTAAAATATTTTTGGAGACAAGGTCTCGCTCTGTCACCCAAGCTGGAGTGCAGTGCTGTAATCATAGCTCACTGCAGCATCACTGCTGGGCTCAAGCACCCCTGATCCTGCTTCAGCCTCCTCTGTAGCTAGCACTACAGGCACATGTCATTGTGCCTGGCTCATTTTATTATTTTGTAGGCTGGGCGCAGTGGCTCGTGCCTGTAATCCCAGCACTCTGGGAGGCCGAGGTGGGTGGATCACAAGGTCAGGAGATCGAGACCATCCTGTGAATGGTGAAACCCCGTCTCTACTAAAAATACAAAAAATTAGCTGGGTGCGGTGGCGGGTGCCTATAGTCACAGCTACTTGGGAGGCTGAGGCAGGAGAATGGCGTGAACCCGGGAAGAGGGAGCTTGCAGTGAGCCGAGATCGCGCCACTGCACTCCAGCCTGGGCGACAGAGCGAGACTCTGTCTCAAAAAAAAAAATTTTATTTTATAGAACTGGGGTCTTGCTATGTTGCCCAGGCTTGTCTTGAACTCCTGACCTCAAGCAGTCCTCCCACCTCAGCCTTCCAAAGTTCTGGGATTACAGGCATGAGCCACTGTACTGGCTTGGATAAAATTTCATTTGTGGCCAATATATGCAAAGTAACATATTCCAAAAATGATTTTACAGTTTGTCATTGTGCCAATTAATTACTACCTAAAGTTGATATTGTTTGGGCTTACTTCCCTTTTCCTGATCAATTTTCTGTATGTGATACTAACAATAAAACTGTCATTAATATAGCACTTACTATGTGCCAAGTATTTTATACATCTTTTAGTATAGTATTTTTTTAGTCTTTGAGATGAGGTCTCACTATGATGCCCAGGCTGGTCTTGAACTCCTGAGCTCAAGCAATCCTCCTGCCTTGGTGTCCCAAAGTGTTAGAATTACAGGCATGAGCCACCACGCCTGGCCAGGTGCTTTATATATGACTGATCTTCCTGTAAGTCTTCAAGGTAGGAGTACTTTTAAACACTTGATTATGGAGAAATGGGGGCTCCAAAAACTTAAGTAACTTGTTCAAATACACAGAACTAGTAATTGATAAGGCTAAGATGCAAACCACGGTTTGTGTAGCTTTCCTTCATAAACCTGGCTGCTGTTAGTGATTGTCCATACACACACAGGCCTCCCACCTGAGTAGTAAGAGATTTCCACTTGTTATTCAGGCAATGTCAAATTGTTACGGCAGTTATCTTTCTTATCAACAGTGTGGTTGAAAGATGCTGTTTCAGGGAAAGTCTTTGGCTTACCAAGAGGAATCAAATATTTAACACAGAACAAACTTTTTCATTTTTTTTTTCAGATCATTTGCTAAAAGCACCACACAATTAGCAATATATTATTACATTATATAGCTCTTTAATATCTAACTTTTTTTTTTCTTCGAGATGGAGTTTCACTCTGCCGCCCAGGCTGGAGTGCAGTGGCGAGATCTCGGCTCACTGCAACCTCTGTCTCCTGGGTTCAAGCGATTCTCCTACTTCAGCCTCCCAAGTAGCTGGGATTATAGGCACGTGCTACCACACCCAGCTAATTTTTGTATTTTTAGTAGAGACGGGGTTTCACATTGTTGGCCAGGCTGGTTACAAACTCCTGACCTCAAGTGATCCACACGCTCAGACTCCCAAAGTGCTGGGATTACAGGCATGAGCCACCATGCCTGGCCAACATCTTACTTTCAACTAAATTACTTTTCCTTTCATATGACAACACTCACACATAAACACACTCTTATTTATACTTAATTAGCTCTTCCCATTTTGTTTTTCTATGTGTCTAATTATAATGAGATTTTAAAATCAAGGTTAGGGAATTATACAGAGCAATGAAATAAGAAACTAATCCAAGCTTCAAGAGAGAAATAATATTTTAAATCTGTTCTCTAAATAACCATTGCCCAGTGTTGGTCTAAAGCCATACTGTCAGATATGGTAGCCACTAGCAACATGCGGCTATTTACATTTTAAATGAATTTAAAATGAAATAAAATTTTAAAAATGTACTTCCTTAGTTGTGCTAGTCACATTTCAAATGTTCAGTAGCCTCCTGTGGCTAGTGACTGCCATATTGGACAGCACAGATATAGAAATTTTCATCATCACAAAACTTTCTATTGGACAATGCTAAAAAGAAACAATGTTATAAGAAAGACTTTCACAGATAAGATAAACCAAAATAAACCAAAATGAACAGCAAGATCCATGTGTTATTTTAAATCCTTTTTCACACTTTCATTCTTTTTGACAATGTATATATTTATGTTTTCTTTTTAAATTATATATGTATATACATCAAGTACTCAATAAATTTACCTATGGATATTTTGAATTTAGAAAGAAATGTGTGTGTACTTATATATACAAATTTCTTTCTAAATACAAAATAATCATTTATAAATATACTGAGTATTGTGTAAATTATAGGAGTTGTGCTAAGTGCTTTACATGAATTGACTCATTTAATCCTTAGTACAATGCTGTGTTCATTGTGAAAAATTTGGAAAACATAAAGCATATATAGAGAAATTTGGAAACATAAAGCTTATAAATAAAATAAAGCATATAGAAAAATAAAGCATATTAATCCCCAAACTAAGATAATCACTGTTGACATTTCTAGTGGATACTGTAGTATGCTGCCCAGATCCCAAGATACAGCTACCAGGAATGTTGGCTGTTGCTGGCTTATAATTTAATTCCTCTCTAAAATTGTCTTCAGTGATGGAAACTGCCTCACTCACCATTCCCCTCCTTGGGTCAACCCAAATCCAATGGTTGGTCAGTTGTGGAGGTACAAAGGCATCAAGTCAATTGGCACAATCTGGGACATCCCAGCTTTAGAGTGTCCCGTGAGACAAGTTAAAGTCTCTGTGGCGACTGCCCTGCAATTCACCTTCCCCCTCTGCCCAGTCCTGTCCCTGCTTCCCTTAACAGGTGCTGTTCCTGAGAGTTCTCACCTGTAAATCACCTACATACAAACCTCTACTTCAGAGTCTGTTTCCTGAAAAACTCAACTGAAGTCAACATTTTTGGAATATAAGTTCCATTTTTTTTCTTTTTGCATCCGTCCATTTAAAATTTTTAAATATTTATTTTGCTCTAAAAAATTTGAAATTTTCTTATTTTATATTAAATGTTTAGTTAATAATACTTTATAGATAATTTAGCATGTAACTATCTGCAACAGTATTTTTTTTTTTCTAGATGAGATCTTGCTCTGTCACCCAGGCTGGAGTACAGTGGCATGATCTCAGCTCACCACAACCTCTACCTCCCAGGTTCAAGTAATTCTCGTGCCTTGGCCACATGAGTATGTGAGTAGCTGGGATTACAGGTATGCACCACCATGCCCGGCTAATTTTTGTACTTTTAGTGGAGATGGGGTTTCACCATGTTGCCCGGGCTGGTCTCAAACTCCTGGCCTCATGTGACCTGCCCTCCTCAGGCTCCCAAAGTGCTGGGATTACAGGTGTGAGCTACTGCACCTGGCTCACAACACAATTTTTAACAGCCACCTGGGATTCATATGGCACGTGACACTCAGTCACTCTTGTATTGTTGGATATTTGGTATTCCCTGGTTTTCCTGTGGCCAACCCTAAAACTTAGCAGAGAAACACCCATTCCCAAATCCCTTCTCACTAACCTACCTCTATAATATCTAGGAATATTTAGTTTTGTAGCCTCACTTACAAGTTCCAGCCATTGAGAAATAAGCTCAAGTTTTGTGAGAGTTGAGGGGGAAGTTCCAGGAAACATTTTGCCTTCCGGATAAAATGAGACAGCCAAAGCTGGTATCATTTCTTACCTGTTTCTGCTTGGTAAGGAATGAGATGTTCAGAGCTATCGTACCCATTTTTCATCCGTGAGAGAAAAGAAATTAGATACTTGGCTTTGACAAAATCACTGAACATTTAAACCAATGCTTTCAATCGCCTATCTCTGGATTTCTTGATATGATGAGTAAACTAAGTATTTTTTTAATCTACTGTGTTTGGCAGCTTAAATGTCACTGTTCCTTACATTCATAATTTGAAGTATGCAGTGATAAACATCGTTGTATGTAAATACTTGAATTAACAACTTAACAAAAAAGTCAGGGAATTAGGACCCTACATTTTCAGCATTATTTTCTGCTTGACCTTGTGTGGCTCTGTCCCTAACCTTCTCTCCCATTTTATTTTTCTTGTGGGAACCAGAAAAATAATGCACACAAGGCTTTCTAAAATTTTCTGTTTCCATAAGCAATCATGGATAAATAATTTTATCATATGTGCTAAATCTCAATAGGAGTAAGAATTTTGACAGTGAGGCAATCAGTCATTTTCCATAATTTTTTTTTAGGTTTTTAAAAATCTCATCAATATTGACAAGCCAACCTATTCAGCTTCTCCAATTGTGTACTTCAAAAAGGCAGTAGTGGTTGGAAGAGGAAATAGACCTTTTGTAAGTCAGAAATTTATCTCTTCAAATAGGATGATATAGCAAATGCACCATTCCATAGTGTTCATATCCACTTGTACAGAATCAGCAAGGTTTTTTTGGAGCAAGTTTTGTGTGAACTGAGTTGCATTCTAGACCAAGCCTTGGATTAACTCTCCATGTACTTCCTGGGAATCATTCAGGCCTCCAGGATTGGGATGTTTTATTTCCTCAGCATAAACATGAAGCATCAAAGAAACTGAACTGACTGCCATTTGAGTAAAAAGGAACAATAGTGAATTGAAAAGTAGGTATTGAAATTGTTTGATTTCAGCATTCTGGTGACAGACACTTAATAACACAAATCTGAATCCGATGAGTCCACCTCCGTATCTCCCACTTACCCAGTCTTGAGGCTGCTTCTAATTCTTCAGCCCCACAAACCTTAAGTTGGCTGGTTCTGGCTCAAAGCAAAGGTATGGGAATGCTTTTGGATGTTGTAGAGGATCAGAATGTCGAGATCTGAAGTATCCAAGACAGATGTTTTGACTCATTACCACTAATGTCTTTAGGATAGAAGACGACTCCAGACCTGACCAGACTGCCAGCAGTTTTCTCCAGACTAGACTTTCATTCATGGGCAAAGATTAAAACTGGACTAGCACAATCAACAGAGTGAAAAGCAACCTACAGAAGGGGAGAAAATATTTGCAGATTCTGTATCTGATAAGAGCGCAATATCTAGAATATAAAAGGAGCTCTTGCAGCTCAACAAAAAGAGCACTAATTTTAAAATGAGCAGAGGACAAATGGCCAACAAGCATATAAGAACATAGATACTCAAGATTACTAATCATTAGGGAAATGCGAATCAAAACTACAATTAGGTACTGCCTCATGCCTATTAGGCTAGTCAGATTAAAAAAAAAAAAAAAAAAAAAACAAGTGTTGACATGAATGTGGAGAAATTGGAACTTTCATGCACTATTGGTAGGAATGTAAAATGGTGCAGCCATTGTAGAAAACAATATGGAGGTTCCTCAAAAAATTAAAAATAGAACTACCAGCAATTCTACTTCTGGGTAATTATCAAAAAGAATTGAAAGCAAGATCTTGAAGAGAGGTTCCTACACCCATGTTCATAACAGCATTATTCACAATAGCCAAGAGGTGGAAGCAGCCCAAATGTCCATCAAGGAATGAATGAATGAAGAAAAATGTTACATACATTCAGCCTTAAAAGGAAGGAAATCCTGTTATTTACCACATGTGTGAACCTTGAGGATATTATACTAAGTGAAATAAGCCGGTCACAAAAAGACAAATATTATGTCACTTATATGCAGTAACTAGAGTAGTCAAATTAATAGAAACAGAGTTGAATGATGGTTACCAGGGACTGGCTAGAAGGGGAAAATGGGGAGTTGTTTAATGGATGTAGAGTTTCAGTTTTACACAGCGAAAAGGTTCTGGAGATCTGCTGCACAACAATGTAAGTATGCATGACATTACTGAACTGTAGTGTTTTTTTGTTTCACCATAATAAAATTATTTCTTTAATGAACTGGGCACCAAAGTTCAGTAGGCAAGGAACAGTTTATTTACCTGAATTCTGTTGCCTCCTCTCATCAACTGTTGATCCCACCCCAGGATTCATTGTGTGTCTTAGTATGGTAACATCATTTAACATATCTTAAACATTTCTCTCTCTTTTTTTTTTTGAGACAAGGTCTTGCTCTGTCACCCAGGCTGGAGCGCAGTGGTGTGATCTCAGCTCAGTGCTACCTCCACCTCCCAGGTTCAAGTGATTCTCCTGCCTCAGACTCCCAAGTAGCTGGGACTACAGGTGCATGCCACCACGCCCGGCTAATTTTTGTATTTTTTAAAGTAGTGACAGGGTTTCACCATGTTGGCCAGGATGGTCTTGAACTCCTAACCTCAAGTTATCTGCCCACCTTGGCCTCCCAAAGTGCTGGGATTACAGGAGTGAGCCACTGCACCTGGCCTCATTAAACATACCTTGTTTTTAAAAATATGAGTTATCGGCCGGGAGTGATGGCTCACGCCTGTAGTCCCAGCACTTTGGGAGGCCGAGATGGGCGGATCACGAAGTCAGGAGATCGAGACCATCCTAGCTAACACAGTGAAACCCCGTCTCTACTAAAAATACAAAAAAATTAGCCAGGCATGGTGGCAGGCACCTGTAGTCCCAGCTACTTGGGAGGCTGAGGCAGGAGAATGGCATGAACCCGGGAGGCAGAGCTTGCAGTGAGCCAAGATTGCACCACTGCACTCCAACCTGGGCAACTGAGTGAGACTCTGTCTCAAAAAAAAAAAAAAAAAAATATATATATATATATATATATGAATTATCTTCCTTCAGTATTTTAATTCCTTGACATTTCGTCATGCTCTTTCGACATCTCATCAACACTCTATCAAGGGTCAGCAAACTATAGCTCATGGGCTAAATCTGGCTTGCAGGGTTTGAGAATGGTTTTTTATATTTTTAAAGGGTTATTTTAAAAGAAGAGGAAGAAGAGGAAGGAAGAAAAGGAGGAAGGAGGAGAAGAAATCATATGTGGCTCACAAAACTTAAAATATTTACACTCTTGGCTGTTTGCAGGAAAATTTTGCTAGTTTGCTGACCCCTGAAAACTATATAGCACGTTTCGCATTTTTTGTATTCTGCTGGTGTATTAGGTGCAAGAAATAGAACCAAACTATTTTCAGCAAAAATGGATTTAATGCAGGGTATCTGGAGCTTATAAAATCATTGGAAAGTCTAAAGGAATGGTCACTTAGCAGGCCTCCAGGAATGATTTCTAGAGCAAGTCTGCTGGATGGTCTACTGAGGAGCTGCCATCTCTGCAATAATCAGAAAGGCGCAGGCAGTCAGGGACCTCTAGCAGAGTGTTGAGTGTAAAGACATACTGCCGTACTTGTGATCCAAGGATCAAGAGGCCACTACTGCCCCTACAACTTCCTCTAAACAGGCACAGGGTGGGACCTAGACACTGAAATACTGCTACAGAAATGCCCAATGTATCTACAACTAGTTTTCCAGCAAAAACAAAACATAACTGTAGCCTAGGATCCACCTTCCAAGTGCATCTAATTGGCAGAAGCATAACCCTACCTGTGGGACACGAGGGAAATGTGTCTTTTCCTTCTTTAACCTCTGTATTCAAAGAAAGCACACTAGAAGATTGGAATGGCTAACAGCCAGAGCCAGTCCAGAGTACCCACCACAGCAGGTTTGTTGCTTTAGGCTCTATTCAACTCTTCTCATCTTTGGCCAACTCCTAATTCTTTCCTTTGAGGAACCTTCCCTACCTCCACTGTTAGTGGATTAGATGCCCTTTCATAACCTTCCATAGCTCTTAGCCCTAGCTCTGCAATGTGTTTATCACTCCATGTCATAATGGCCTGATTTCTTGCTGCTGCTTCCACTAGACTAGCTCTTTGCAGAAACTCAGTTTTATTCATCACTGTGTAGGTAATTGGTGTGTATTTGTTGTGAATGATAAATAGTTTATATATTATAACATCCCAAATAGCATTTCTTCTCTTATTTTCTTTGTTCCATATGACTGTGCACTGATACCTGTATACAGTGAAAACTCAGTAAATGTTGTTAACTGACTGGTTTCCTTTTTTGTCAGCGCAAAGAGAAGTTCTACCCATACTCTATATGTGTGTCTTTGTTTGACTCCCTGTGTACCTATATAGGTCAATAAATGCAATGGAACACTAATATTTGAACAGTTTCAACATACTAGGTAATACATGAAGCACTTTATACATACTATCTAATTAAATCCTCACAATTATCCTATGAAATTGATATTTTTATTCTCATTTTATAGATAAAGAAACTGGGACTTAAGTAGCTTGTCCACAGTTACACAATAAGTGACAGAACTGGGACTCACATGGAGGTCTGGCTAATACCAAAATTTGTAACCATGATGATGATGATGATTGTGATAATGATGACAGCTAATAGTTCCAGACTTGGTGCTAGGCATTTTGTGTGTATTATCTCAAGCTACATATTGCCTTGTCTGGAATTGATGCTTAATAGTTGTTACATGCGATAAGGTAAATAAAGCTCTTGATAACTGTGATGTATTTCTGACTCTGCCACTAATTTACTTTGTGACCTCAGGTGAACTACTAAGTCTCTGAGCTCCAGTTTTCTCCTCTGCAAAACAGAGAACAATCTTTATGATACTTTAGTTCAAAAAGTCCAGAACTCCATGAATAAATTCTGCTTAGTTTTTCATTCCATCATTATTACTTCTGTGTGGTAAGATCTTAACTTCTAAATTCTAAGCTCCTATAGGATCTCAATTTTGTTTTATAGTTTTCTTCTGTGGTACCTGGTCTGGTGCTCTGCACAGTACATAACAGGCTCATGGTAAGTATGTATAAAGATATATAGATCCAGATTGAAATTTGTCCAAGGGGAAATATCCATCTTCACAAGAATCTGTGCTTGTTGTCATACAGTATATTCCTTCAGGGGTGACATTCAAATGTAATTTAGGGCTACCACAGAGAAATCAGCACACAGAACCTTCAGAAACCTTTTCTCTTTCTGTAGTCACAGATAAGAGTCTTATCCTTAAAGCAGAGCTGTGATCACTGCCTAAGCAGCTACTCTTATGGCTGAATGCAGAAGATTTCTTTTGTGCTGAGTGCAGGTAAAAAGGTCTTGGCCTGTGGATAATGGCAGATATAGGAAGGAGTGTTCTAGAGGGAACCGACTCTCTATCTCTCTCTCTTTTTCCACCCCACCCCCCATCTCTTATAGGGGAATCAGAGAATCCCAAATCATTTCATAGCTTTGACAAATTACACATGAAGAGTTAATGCCTGATTCCTGAGCAGCAGGAAAATCCCCAAACTGTTGAGAGTCAGCATGGATAGATCCACAAGCTCTTGCTACAGTTTCTTTAAGGACTTGAATACAAAGAATCAACAGAGGTGATTGTATGAATCACCTCTGTATGGAAACTGATATTAAGAATCATTCATCTGACTGGGAAAACACTACATATTAAAAGAAAAAAAAAGAAAACAGAACTCTGTAACCTGTTCATATGTGCATCTGTGCATTTCTTAGTAATGGTCACCATGGTAGCAAAGCAGTTTGACAAGGGTGCCTTTTTAGCACAGTACATATAAAGGAGAAAGATGAACAGCCAATCATGTACTTACTATCTTATACCTTTCTTTGTTTCTTTATTTCCCTTTATTTAATTGTGTTGGTCGTAAATCCATAGCTATTAGCCTCTGACACTTACCTTCCTCAAGCATCAAGTACAGTGCTAGAAATATATTAGGCACTAAAACATGTATGGTATTCATTTATTTGATTGTGTTGATCCTAAATCTGTAGCTGTTAGCCTCTGACACTTACCTTCCTCAAGGATCAAGTACAGTGCTAGAAATATATTAGGCACTAAAACATGTATGGTTATTGACAGAATTAAATGAATGGTATTTCTGGCCAGGCACAGTGGCTCACGCTTGTAATCTCAGCATTTTGGGAGGCCAAGCCTGGCAGATCATTTGAGCACAGGAATTCAAGACCAGCTTGAGAAACATGGCAAAACCCTGTCTCTACAAAAAAAAAAAAAAAAAAGGTTAGCCAGGCATGGTGGTGTATGCCTGTGGTACCAACTACTCAGGAGGCTGAGCTGGGGGGATCACCTGAGCTCAGGGAAGTTGAGGCTGCAGTGACCCATGATTGCAACACTGCACTCCAGGCTGGGCAACACAGTGAGACCCTGTTTCAAAAAAAAAGGTATTTCTGCTGTGTCTTCCTTTCCAAGTGAGAGAGGGTCACTCAGAATTTGATTTTAAGAAATGGCCTCAGCAGGGCTTGGTGGCTTAAACACCTGTAATACCCTGCACTTTGGGAGGCCAAGGGAGGAGGATCACTTGAGACCAAGAGTTCCAGACCAACCTGGGCAACAGAGTGATACCCTGTCTCTACAAAAAAAAAAAAAAAAAAGATTGTTTTAATTAGCTTGACATGATGGCATATGCCCGTAGTCCTAGCTACTGGGAGGTTAAGGTAGGACGATTACGTGAGCCTGGGAGTTCAAGGCTGCAGTGAGCTATGATAATTGGTGCCACTGTGCTCCAGCAAGATCCTGTCTCAATAAAAAAGAAAATAAAAAAAAGAAAAAGAAAAAGGAAATGGCTTCTAAATGTGGAGGAATCAAAACGAGGCCATTTTCCTGATTGGGCTGGCCCAACCTGGATTTCAGATTGAGACGGTAACAGGATGGTGATTAGGTACTCTGAGACACTGTATTGCTAGAAGACTGATACCTAAGTGGTAAGTAGAATAGTAAGTAAATTCACATTCATCAGTGAGGACGTTCAAAGCCCAGAAGCTTTGTGTAAGGACTTACAGTGACAAGTTTGGCAGCAGTTCCTGAAGTGTTTACTGTCAGGCCTGAGTTAAAACTCTGAGGACAAGGAGTTGTACCACTTGGGCTTCAAACTGCGAAAGCTTTTTGAGCCCCTGTCTCCACCTTATATCCAATTAACACTCAGTCTGGGAAGTCTCCTTATTATAACTCCTTGAGTTAATGATAATCTTTTATTATGGTCTTTTCCCTAATGTATTCTTGCATTTCATTTTAATTGTCAGCTGTATAATTGCCCTGCATTTCAGTTACTTCCATTTCTATTTTTAATGTTTGTTATTTCAAGTTTCTTTTTAAAAGAGTTTAAACGTAGACACACCCTCTTATTTTAATAGCCAGCGTGCCCTTATTTGCCACTTTAAAATCTGGGTTCCTGTAGTTTCAACAGATCCTTAAGGTGTGCCACCTCCAGCTTATAGATTGATATTCTAGTCATGTTCAAGGCTGAAAACAGCTGCAAGAATTTGTCCTTGAAATTTTTTAGCAGTTGCTTCCAGTGGCTAAAGTCCTAATTTGTCCAGTCTGGAGGATCAGCCACTGGGACAGGATCATCACCATGTTATCACCCTCACTGGGACAAACTGAGCAGAGCCAGCCACTGGGCAGAACAAGTTATGGAAGGCACTGTTCCCAGAAAGAAACGGGTTAAATCCTTCCAAACCTGCTAAGGAATCTGACCTAGTTTCTTGAAACTAGAATGTAACTTGAAAGTATAATTGGTTGCAAATGTATTTCTTTCTTTCCTCAAAATTACTTCTGAACTCCTGTGAGACAGGGAGAAGGCATTTCTCTTCACATGTACTCAGACTACCACCACTGATAAGTTTGACTAACTCATCATGAAAGTTGGGGAGCAAGGCCAGGTGCAGTGGCTCACGCCTGTAATCCCAGCACTCTGGGAGGCCAAGGCGGGTGCATTGCTTGAACTTAGGAGTTCAAGACCAGCCTGGCCAACATGACGAAACCCTGCCTGTACTAAAAATAGAAAAACCTGTAGTTCCAGCTACTTGGGGGGCTGAGGTGGGAGGATCACTTGAACCTGGGAGGTTGAGGCTTCAGTGAGCCAAGATCGTGCCACTGCACACCAGCCTGGGTGACAAAGTGAGACCTTGTCTCAAAAAAAAAAAAAAAAAAAAAAGCTGGAGAGCAGACAAAAAAATATGACTTAATTTAAGAAAAGAATGTTTGGGTCTCTGGTTGAGAAAAGTCTATGAATGGGTAGTTGGTGTGGTTGTGGCATTCAAGACCTCTTTGGGGAGTGTGAGATGGGTTCTCACAGTGTTACCCAGGCTGGCCTGGCACTCGTGGGCTCAAGCTATATCCTCCCACCACAGCCACCAAAGTAGCTGGGCGTGCAGGTGTGTGCTGCCATGCCTGACACCTGTTTGTTTGTTTGTTTTGGCCGCTGAGTTTAGCACAATGCCAGGCACAAGGAATCAGTGAATATTTGTTGAATGAATGAATAAAAAGCTTTTCACAATCTGACTCATACCTAGCTTTCTAGTTGTAGTTCCTACTGCCCTTCTTCTCAAACATACACACACTCTACTCTGGCAAAATAACTATTGAGTCTCCTAAAAATCTCTCCTGCTTTCCCACTTCTGTACCTTTGCTGTTGCTGCACCCACTCGCTGAAAGCATCTTCCCTCATATCCCAGACTGTGAATATATTACTATTTTTAAAACCTCATCTCTAATGCTGCCTCCTTCATGAAAATGTTAGTGATTGTCTCAGTACGATTATGAGCCTTTTCTCCTTCTAACTCTCACAAAACTTCGAATCTCCTGGTCATTATCAGCTACCTTATAGTGATTTTTGTGGTTAACTTGTTCTCCTTGCTGTATTCTAAGCTGCTTAAAGCTGCTTAAAGCACTGGGTCTTATTAATCATTATACTGCTTAGCACCTACTTAATACTCCGAAATTTACTGTTGAAATAATCAGTTTTGCTAGTGCTATATGCCATGAGCATCATACAATACACTAATTTTTATCCTGCTTAAAATCTAAGAGTTTTCATACATAGACATTATTTAAACTCTAGAACTGGATGAGAAATATACCTTTGTCAACATTTTCTTTCCAGTTATTCCTGTAAATTGAGCGCTCATTAGGACTCTCCCTTTGTGCCTTGTGGACTTTTTTTTTTTTTTTTTTTTTTGTGACATAGGTGTCATTAATATTTATATCTTGTGCACCTCAGAGATGATCTTTAGAGCACTTTTTCTTAAGTGTGGATCTATCATTAAATTCTTAACTCCTCTGAACGTTCATTCCTGTCATTCTTGCCTACATACTAAAAGGTGGCATTTCCCTGCATTTCCTCATTTACATTTGAGGCAAAAGTCGGCACGGACCCTTGGGACTCTGCTTTCTGCATGTTATTAAACATTTCTTTCCATCAATGCCCTCTTTCTGACACTTAATGATAAAACCAAAGATTCTCTTCCAACTTTTTAAAAATTAGCTATCACCACCTGGGTGGCATAAAGTGAGGGCAGATGAAACACAGATTTTCCTAGAATTGAGCCTGGAAGTGAACGACTGAGAAACTTCCCTCTTGAAAGCAGAAAAACTGCTATGTGCTTTATTTCCTAAAACTTCTAGCCCTCCTGAGGAAGGTTTGTAATATCTCATTTGGGAGAATGTGAAGTTTTGAGACAAAAGACATAAAGAGGTGGACAAAATTGGTCATTACAAAATTTGGGGTAGTCTTTGACCAGTGTCTGGGTAGCAGTTCTGGGTTTTCATTGTCCAAGTCTCCTAAAAGTACAAATGCTCCTCCAGGCAAGCCATCACTAGTTTTTATTTTAAATAAAAAATTCTGTCTTTTTCCCCACCCTCCTCCTCTTGCAATATAGCTGTTATTCTGCCAATTTCCTCCTTGTCTTTGTCACTCACTCTCCACCTGCTTTCCTCCCTTTCTAATCATATCCCTCTTTTTCCATTATTTTAATTTGTATCATAATATTTAGCCATAAAATAATTTTTCACTTTTTAAGGTAATTTCATAGTTGTCTTGTTCTAATTGATCTTCTTTTTCAAAATATCTGTTGGTGATTGAAAACACCTTTTGAACATCTACTATGAGCCAGATCCTGGGCTAGGTGAGGAGATACAGTGGTAAACATATCATACATGACCCTGCTTCATGGAGCTTGTAGTCTAATGGAGGTAACATTAATTAAATAAGAACATAAATAACTATTGTAATAACTAAAAGCGTATGATATGGTAAGATCAGAAATAGCCTCAAGGAGAAAGCTGAGTTTTGTGGATGTAAGTGCCCATAAACCTGGTGAAGGTTTATGTGTTTCAGGCACGAGTTCACAGCATGAGGTCACAGCATGTGTAATGGAGGTGTGAAGAGGCTTCGCATTTCAAGATAAAGAGAGAAGACCAATGTGGTGGGAACATTGCAAGCCAAGGGCAGAGTGATTCCAGGTGAGGTAGGTAGGCACCAGTACATGCAGTGCCACCACAGGCCAGGTAAATATTTTGGACTTAATCCTAAGAAACCTAGAAAAGCTATTGAAAGGTTTAAATAAGGAAAGGATATGTTCAGATTTAATTATTTTAATAACAATGGGGAAATTGAAAATTCAGGGAGATGTGTACAAAAACTATTGCTGAGCCAGGGGTTGTGGAACACAGCTGTAATCCCAGCTACTCAGGAGGCTGAGGTAGGAGGATCACGAGCCCAGAAGTTCAAGTCCAGCCTGGGCAATATAGTGAGATCCCCATTTCTTAAAAAAGAAAAAGAAAGAAAAATGAGAAGTGGATGGGACGTTTTTTTAACTATGCTGTAGACAGAACTCACAGGACTTAACATTTCAGTCCAGGATGAGTTTGGCTGTATTCTGCCTAGAGGAAGTAGTGAAATGACCTTTCATGGAGCACAGGAATCTAATTCAAGACTAACTTAATGATAATAAAGTATAGTGTTTCATTATGGAAAGAAGCAAATGAAAGAAGGGTTAACTCCATCTTATTAAAATATAAACTCCAGCTGGGCTTGGTGGCTCACAGCTGTAATTCCAGCATTTTGGGAGGTCGAGGCAGGCAGATCACCTGAGATCAGGAGGTCAACACCAGCCTGGCCAACATGGGGAAACCCCGTCTCTACTAAAAAGATACAAATTAGCCAGGTGTGATGGTGCATGCTGTAATCTCAGTTATTTGGGAGGCTGAGGCAGGAGAATCGGTTGAACCCAGGAGTCAGCGGTTGCAGTGAGCTGAGATTGCACTGAGCTGAGATTGCACCACTGCACTACACTCCAGCCTGGGCAACAGAGCAAGACTCCATCTCAAAAAAATAAAAATAAAATATAAACTCCACAAAGGGAGGGATTTTTATTTCTTGTTCACTACTATTATCTCTTGCACCTGGAGTAATGCCCAATGCATAGGAGGCATAAAATATGTATTCGTGGAATGAATGTGTAAGATCCCAAGTGCAGTACAAAAAGCAAGCACTTGCCTTGGCCAGGACTCTGATTGTAAGAAGGAAATTTAAACTCTACCATTAGCCCCTCATATTAACTCTCCAAAAGGACAGTGAGATGAAGCTTTGTTTTTCAAATCTGAGAAGGTTAGGAATTGAAGCTGACTAGCCACTGTAGACTGAATGTTTATGTCTCCCCAAAATTCGTATGTTGAAACCTGACTCCCAATGTGCTTGTATTTGGATGTGTGGCCTTCAAGAGGTGATTCATGTGGGCACAGCCCTCACAAGTGGGATCAGTGCCCTTAAATGAGACTCCAGAGAGCTCCCTGGCCACTTCCACTATATGAAGACACAGTGAGAGGACAGCCATCTATGAACCAGGACGTAGGCCCTCACCAGACACCAAATCTGCCAGTGCCTTGATCTTGAACTTCCCTCGCAGCTCCTCAAAACTGTGAGAAATAAGTATTTGTTGTGGATAAGCCACCCAGTCTGTGGCATTTTGTGGATAGCAGTTTGAGTGGACTAAGACACTAACCAAATGATCTAGAAGAAGAGAGATGGACAAAATGATTGCTTGTCTGGGAAGTGTGGCTGAGACCAAGTGAAAGTCCTTGCAACCGAGTAGCTATGCAAGAACCCAATACTAGAAACTACAATGAGTCTGAATGTACCTGAGTTCCTGGGTCAAATTTGTGGCTGTAATTACAAACCAGCAGGTGGTGAGTTCATTATTGCTTATATCAAACATCTATAAGATAGATCCTTTCACCAGCAAGACCTGAGAACAAAGGACTTTCTGAATACAGTCAACTTCCAGCTTCCCTTAAGTGAGTCTTCCAAGCTTAAATAGCTGAATCCACTAACAGGCTTCTGAAAGGAAACAGTTCATCTGACATCCTGCATGAATATCTCTACAACAGAAGTTTCCAACCTACCTACCACCTGCAGGACCATTTGGCCCACAGCCCGCTGTTGTTTATTTTTCAACAGCTTGATTGAGATATAATTCACATACTATAAAATTCACCATTTTAAAGTATGCAGTTCAGTGGTTTTTAGTATATTCACTGAGTTGTGCAACCATGACTACAATTTTATAACGTTTTCATCAACTCCCTCCCAAAGAAACCCACACCCATCCAGCCCTAGGTAACTGCTAATCTACTTTCTGTCCTTATAGATTTGCCTATTCTGGCATTTCATTTAAATAGAATCATACACTATGTGGTCTTTTGTGACTGGCTTCTTTCACTTAGCATAATGTTTTCAAGACTCATCCATGTTCTAGCACATGAATGCTTCATTCCTTTTTGTTTTGTTTTGTGTTTCGGTTTTTTTATTTCAGTAAGTTTTTGGGGAACAGGTCATATTTGGTTACAGGGATAAGTTCTTCAGTGGTGATTTCGGAGATTTTAGTGCACTCATCACTCAGGCAGTGTACATAGTACCCAATATGCAGTCTTTCATTCCTCACCCCACCTCCCACGCTTCTCCCAGTGTCCCCATACTTCACTGTATTATTATTATCATTATTATTATTATTATTTTGAGACAGAATTTCACTCTTGTTACCCAGGCTGGAGTGCAGTGGCATGATCTCGGCTCACTGCAACCTCTGCCTCCCAGGTTCAAACGATTCTTCTGCCTCAGCCTCCTGAGTAGCTGGGATTATAGGCACCCACCACCACACCTGGCTAATTTTTTGTATTTTTAGTAGAGACGGGGTTTTGCCATGTTGGCCAGGCTGGTCTCGAACTCCTGACCTCAGGTGATTCACCTGCCTCACCCTCCCAAGGTGCAGGGATTACAGGCTTGAACCACCACACCCAGCCCATTGTATCATTCTTATGCCTTTGCATCCTCATAGTTTAGCTCCCACTTATAAGCAAGAACATATGATATTTGGTTTTCCATTCCTGAGTTACTTCAATTAAAATAATGGCCTCCAACTCCATCCAGGTTGTGAATGCCATTATTTCATCTTTTTTAATGTCTGAGTAGTATTCCATTATATATATATATATATATATATATATATATATATATATATATCACATTTTATCCACTTATTGATTGGTGGACATTTGGGCTGGTTCCATATTTTTGCAATTATGAATTGTGCTGCTATAAACATGCGTGTGCAAGTGGCTTTCATATAATGACTTCTTTTCCTCTGGGTAGGTACCCATTAGTGGGACTGTGGATCAAGTGGTAGTTCTTTCCTCTGGGTAGATACCCATTAGTGGGACTGTGGATCAACTTTTAGTTCTTTAGGGAATCTCCACTGTTTTTCACAGTAGTTGTACTCGTTTACATTCCCACCCAACAGTGTAAAAGTGTTTCCTTTTCACCACATCCACACCAACATCTATTTTTTTTTATTTTTAAATTATGGCCATTCTTATCTTTGTTTTACTTATCTTTGTTTTTGTTCCATTTGCTTTTGGGTTCTTGGTCATGAAGTCTTTGCCTAAGCCAATGTCTAGAAGGGTTTTTCTGATGTTATCTTCTAGGATTTTTATGGTTTAGGTCTTAGATTTAAGTCTTTGATCCATCTTGAGTGGATTTTGTATAAGGTGAGAGATGAGGATCCAGTTTCATTCTCCTATGTGTGGCTTGCCAATTATCCCAGCACCATTTACTGACTAGTGTGTTTTTCCCCCACTTTATGTTTTTGTTTGCTTTGTTGAAATCAGTTGACTGTAAGTATTTGGCTGTATTTCCGGGTTCTCTATGCTGTTTCATTGGTCTCTGTGCCTATCTTTATACCAGTATCATGCTGTTTTGGTGACTATAGCTTGATAGTGTAGTCTGGAGATGGGTAATGTGATGCCTCCAGATTTGTTCTTTTTGCTTAGTCTTGTTTTGGCTGTGTGGGCTTTTTTGGGGGGTTCATATGAATTTTAGGATTTTTTTTTCTAATTCTGTGAAGAATGATGATATTTTGATGGGAATTGCATTGAATTTGTAGATTGCTTTTGGCAGTATGGTCATTTTCACAATATTAATTCAACCCATCCATGAGGATGGGGTATGTTTCTATTTGTGTCATCTATAATTTCTTTCAGCACTGTTTTATAGTTTTCCTTGTAGAGGTCTTTCACCTCCTTGGTTAGGTATATTCCTCAGTATTTTATTTATTTTTATTTTTTTGCAGCTAGTGTAAAAGGGGTTACATTCCTGATTCTTAGCTCAGTCACTGTTGGTGTATAGCAGGGCTACTGATTTGTGTACATTGATTTTGTATCCTGAAACTTTACTGAATTCATTTATCAGATCTAGGAGCTTTTTGGAGGAGTCTTTGGTGTTTTCTAGGCATATGATTATATCATTGGCAAACAGCAACAGTTTGACTCCCTCTTTATTGATTTAGGTGCCCTTTATTTCTTTCTCTTGTCTAATTGCTCTCGCTAGGATGCTTCATTCCTTTTTATTGCCAAATAATATTCCATGATATGGCTAGGCCACATTTTGTTTATTCACCCATCAGTTGGTGGGCATGTGGTTGTTTCCACTTTTTGGCTATTGTGAATAATGTGCTATGAACATCCTATACAAGTTTTTGTGTTGGCGTGGTTTCATTTCTCTTGATACGTACCTAGAAGTGGAATTGCCTGAGCATATGGTAACTGTGTTTAACTGAGGAGCTACCAAACTTTTCCAAGGCAACTGTGGCATTTTTACATTCCCAGGAGTAATGTATGAAGGTTCTCATTCTCCATATTCTTGCTAAAACTTATCCATCTTTTTTATATCGCCATCGTAGGGAAAGAGAAGGTGTCTCTCACTGTGGTTTTGTTTTGCATTTCCATAGTCTTCAGCTTGTTTTTATATAGCTTGAAAACTAAGAATGCTTTTTACATGTTTTAATTGTTGAAAAAAATGAAAGAAACATATTTTATGACACATTAAAGTTATCTGAAATCTAACAGTGTCTATAAAGTTTTATTGGAATACAGCCATGCCCATTCGTTGTGTATTTTCTGTGCCTGCTTTTCTTGCTTCAGTGACAGAGTTGAGTACCTGCAACAGAGTCTGTATGGCCTGTAAAATCTAAAATATTTACTATCTGGCCCGTTACAGGAAAGGTTTACCAACCCTTTGTCTACAATATAGTTGGATGAGACTACCAAGAATCTGGAGTGAGAAGGAGAAATTGTGACTTCCCTGTGGAAATGTATGGTTCCAGGGGTCTTGTTCTGTTTTGTTTTAAATAAAAGCAGAATGCAAGCAAGCAGAACAAGGGAAGAAATCAGGATGTTAGGGGGTATAGGGAGATCATCATCTTCACCTGAATCATTATTAATAGGATCCTTTCAACTTCCTGTAAACTTCTCTTAGAGTTCTATTTATAACTTACTGCTCTGATCATATCCTCTTACTCATCAGAAATGTCCAGGGATTCCCCACCACCACAACCCTCTCAGTTAGTTAGGACCACTTAGGTCCTGCATGATCTGACTTTATCTTACCTTTCCAGCCTCATTTTCCGGCACTCACCTTCAATAGGACCAGACACCCAGCCCTGAATTTCAGGATTCTGTGACAAGGTCTGGCTTTGTTGCCTTGGCTGGAGTGCAGTAGTGCAATCTCGGCTCACTGCAATCTCTGCTTCCCAGGCTCAAACCATCCTCATACCTCAGCCTCCCGAGTAGCTGGGACCACAGTTATGTGCCACCATGCCTGGATAATTTCTGTATTTTTGTGGACATGGGGTCTCACTTTGATGCCCAGGCTGGTCTCCAACTCCTGAGCTCAAGCGATTCGCCCTCCTAGAACTCCCAAAGTACCGGGATTACAGGCGTGAGCCACCGTGCCTGGCACTCACACTTTCTCTTCTTTTTTTTTTTTCCTGAGACAGAGTCTCAGTCTGGATCACACCCTGGCTGGAATGCAGTAGTGCAATCTCGGCTCACTGCAACCTCTACCTCCCAGGTTCAAGCTCTTCTCCTGCCTCAGCCACCTGAGTAGCTGGGATTACAGGTGCATGCTACCATGCCCAGCTAATTTTTGTATTTTTAGTAGAAACGGGGTTTCATCCTGTTGGTCAGGCTGTTCTCGAACTCTTGACCTCATGATCCGCCCACCTTGGCCTCCCAGAGTGCTGGGATTACAGGCGTGAGCCACCGTGCTCGGCCTTCTCTTCTACTTAGAATGCTTTCCTCTTCTCCAAGTCCTAGAGATACTTTATTATTGCTATTGTGAAATATTTCAAGCATACGAAGGAGAAAAGCGACATCTGTGAACTCACCACCAAGCTTTGTCAAATCTTATCATTTTGTCATGTTCCTTTAGTTCTTTGAAATATTACAGGCTTAGATATGTTTTTAAACCTCCTCAAATGCCAACTCTTATAAATAGGCCTCCTTGATGTACTCAGTCAGGATTACCCACATTTACCTACAGGTAAAGCTACTCAGTCCCTTGTATGATGCCTTCTTTGAGCATTCTTATTATGGTCATTCCCATAGAGTACTACAAAGATGACTTAGGTAATCCAAGGAAGAGACATTTTTAAAAATTTTGTAGGCCAGGCGCAGTGGCTCACGCCTGTAATCCCAGCACTTTGGGAGGCCGAGGTGGGTGGATCATGAGGTCAGGAGATTGAGACCATCCTGGCTAACATGGTGAAACCCTGTCTCTACTAAAAATACAAAAAACTAGCCGGGCGAGGTGGTGGGCGCCTGTAGTCCCAGCTACTCGGGAGGCTGAGGCAGGAGAATGGCATGAACCAAGGAGGCAGAACTTGCAGTAAGCTGAGATCATGCCACTACACTCCAGCCTGGGTGACAGAGCAAGACTCTGTCTCAAAAAATAAAATAAAATAATTTTTTAAAAATATTGTATGTTTATTTTTTAAAGTACGTTACAAATATGCACATATGGCCGGGCGTGGTAGCTAACGCCTGTAATCCCAACACTTTTAGGAGGCTGAGGCAGGAGGATCGCTTGAGCCCAGGAGTTCAAGGCCAGCCTGGGCAATATAGTGATACTTTATCTCTACAAAAAAAAATTTTTTTTTAAATTAACCAAGCATAGTGGCATGTGCCTGTAGTCCCAGCTACTCAGGAGGTTAAGTAGGGAGGATTGCTGGAGCCCCAAAAATTGAGGCTGCGGTAAGCTGCGATTGTGCCACTGTACTCCAGCCTGGGCAACAGAATGAGATGCCGTCTAAAAAAAAAGAAAAGAAAAGAAAAGAAAAAGAAAAGAAAAATAAATGGGCCCGGCATGGTAGCTCACGCCTATAATCCCAGCACTTTGAGAAGCTGAGGCAGGCGGATCGCTTGAAGTCAGGAGTTTGAGACCAGCCTGGCCAACATGGTGAAACCCCATCTCTACTCAAAATACAAAAGTTAGCCAGGTGTGGTGGCACACGCCTGTAATCCCAGCTACTTGGGAGGCTGAGGCATGAGAATTGCTTGAACCCAGGAGGCAGAGGTTGCAGTGAGCTGAGATTGTGTCACTGTACTCCAGCCTGGGTGACAAAGCAAGACTCTGCCTCAAAAAAAAAAAAAAAAAAAAAAAAAAAAACCCACATACACAAGTAATTTAAAACTTTATACCTAGAACACCAAATCTGTGATTTCCCAGGTATTCTTTAGGACAAGGCTAAGGTAGGTACAAATATTGGGAAATTATTGAGTAATATTAGGAAAATATTGAGAAAAACACTGAATAAATCTGTATTGAATACTATACAGATGATATGGCAAAGATTTTGAAGGTTGTATTCAAATAATTTAGAAAACTTAACTTACTGGAACGTAAATTCTTGACAACAGAGACCCAGTTTTATTTATTTTTCTATATCCTAAGCGTCGAACAAAGTCAGAATAGATGCTTATTGAATCACTTTCTCTCTGGGGCAGAGAGATCTCTGAAAATCATATGAAACCTCCTAAACCTTCTGACAGATAACTTAAAATATCTTAAAAGACCTTTTCCCCACACCGAGTGCTCATGCCTGGGACAAATGATACATTTTCCTCTCTTCCTTCCCTGCCCATTATGACGAGTTGCCCCAGCTGGGGCTTCATAGATATTAAATAGTGCTAATAATAGTCATCCTCTGAAGGAATAAGGACTTGAGATTGCCAAGATGATCTTTTTTGCTCCAACAAACCAATCTCAGCATATTTCAGTTTGTATGCCACTTTCGTTCTTGGATATGGTCCAACACACACACACACACACACACACACACACACACACACACGAACATACACTTTCTCTCAAAACACTTTATTAGAGAAATATTTCTCAATCTCCTTTAAAATCATTATTTCATTCCATCTTTTCATCATTGTTAACACCAAACCATTTGAAGTCACATTGGCAACTGGATTTCATCTTGAGACTTGTCATTGAGGAATCATTTTGTTGTGGAGCAATCCCTATTCACAATGTCAGCCAAATTATGTCATGTGATTGCAAAACTGCTGTCCTGTCTTCCAGCTTTTCTGAGTAAATTTGACTCTTTGAGAAGCTTCGTTCTTCCTATCCTAAAATGACCTTATATGCTCTCGTATCTCAGGGGATCCTAATTGTGATGAAATCTTTCTCTTTGTTTCCTTTCTTATAGCCTGTGTTTTGAGGTGGTGTTTCAGGGGTGTGGGAATAGGGGAACTATTGAGGTCTGAGTCACAAAAGGAGATCTGAACAAGATATCTGAAGTTCAGTTGGGCCCTCAAAGCTTCACTCATATTGGACTAGATATGCTTCCTGAGAGAAGTCTCTGAAAGTTCTGTAAATGACATTGACCCCTTTATTTCCTAACTCCTACTGTTAAGGCACAGGTCTTTACTGATCTTAAAACCCTAGGCCAGGATGGCTGTAACCAGGGTGTATAACCTTATATTTTATTGTCCACATGAGGACACATTTTAAAATTTCAATAATTTGGGGGGCACAGGTGGTTTTTGGTTACATGGATGAGTTCCTTAGTGGTGAATTTTGAGATTTTAGTGCACCTGTCCCCCAGTGTACACTGTACTCAATATGTAGTCTTTTATCCATCCCCCCATCCAACTACCCCCCACCCCATCCTCAAAGTCCATTATATCACTCTGTATGTCTTTGTGTCCAAATGAGGACACTTTTGAAAGTGAAAGTGGGTGCTGGGGAAAAACGATGTAAGCCAGGGCCCACACAGGAAAACCATGCTGTCAGGTCAACATACCTACAACACTTCGAGCCCCTTATCCTCTATTAGCAGAGGTCAAATTGGGGTCTGTAGATTTTCTTTTTCTTTTTTGTTTTTTTTCCATTGTTGTTGTTGTTGAGATAAGGTCTTGTTCTGTTCACCCAGGCTGGAGTGCAGTGGCACAAACATGGCTCACTGCAGCCTCTACCTCCCAGGCTCAAGTGATCCTCCCTCCTCAGCCCCCAACCCAAGTAGCTGGGACTACAGACATACTCCACCATATCTGGCATTTTTGTTTTTTGTTTTCTTGGGTTTTGCCAAGTTGTCCAGGCTGGTCTCAAACTTCTGGCTCAAGTGATCCTCCCACCTCAGCCTCCCAAAGTGCTGGGATTACAAGTGTGAGCCACCATGCTTGGCCTAGATTTCAACTTGAAAGGCTGTGAGGTGGCTGGGAATGATGGCTCACACCTGTAATCCCAGCACTTTAGGAGGCTGAGGTGGGTGGATCGCATGAGCTCAGAAGTTCAACACCAGCCTGGGCAACATAGTGAGACCTCGTCTCTATTTATTTTTTAAATAAATAATAATTTTTAAAAAAGAGAAAGTCTGTGGGGTTTATTGGATAATTTAAAGTTTTATTTTCATTTCAATAAAATGCTTGTGATTTAAAGTGCCTGTGTTTGCATTATTTACATTGATCCAATGTTTGTCCCTAAATGGGAGAACTTTGTCCCTGGCCAAAGAGAGAACAGAGGTAGACTTTTCCATAGTGAAATGTTCAAGCCAAGTGAAAGACAAAAAGATGCATGGCCTGTAAATAAAGACTTGTAGTGTTTCAGAAAGAGAAAAGTGGAACATGATCACAGAAGGATGCTGAATTCGAGAGTATATTGTAGCATTTTACTATACTCACTTTGCAAAAAGAAACGTATTTTCAGGAAAACATCATGCCTCATAGTGATATTAATTTGCATTAATTTAATAAACTTTTAGATTATAAATTTGTTGATTTTATAAGAATACAAGTTTTCTTACATGTACATTTATGTTAGTATGTATTATAGAAGCAGGACAGCAAAAATGATTTAATTTTGAAGGTTTGCAGAAATTTTTATTTATTTATTTTTTGTTGTTGTATAGAAGTGGGGTCTCACTATGATGCACAGGCTGGTCTCAGACTCCTGGGCTCAAGTGATCCTGCCACCTCAGCCTCCCAAAGTGCTGGGATTGCAGGCATGAGCCACGACGCCCGGCCTGCAGGAATTTTTAAAGTATAAGAATCAGTGCTGATACAACACCGAAAGCATAAGTAATAAAAGGAAGAATAGACACATGAGACTACATCAAACTAAACAGCTTCCATGCAGCAAAAGAAATAACCAACAGAGTGAAAAGGCAACCTATGGAATGAGAGAAAATGTTTGCAAACCATATATATGATAAGGGATTAATATGCAAAATATATAAGAAACTCATTTAATTTAATAGCAAAAATACAAATAACCTGATTCGAAAATGGACAAAGACCCTGAATAGACATTCCTCCAAAGCAGACTTACAAATAGCCAACAGGTTTATAAAAAGATGCCCAGAGCCAGTCATGGTGGCTCATGCCTGTAATCCCAACACTTGGGAGGCTGAGGCAGGCAGATCGCTTGAGCCCAGAAGTTCAAGACCAGCCTGGGCAACATAGTGAGGGCTTGTCTCCACAAAACAAAAACTTTTTAAAAATTAGGTTGTGGTGGCACACACATGTAGTCCAGCTACTCGGGAGGCTGAGCTGGATTGCTTGAGCTCAGGAGATCAAGACTGCAGTGGGCCATACTCCAGCATGGGTGACAAAGCAAGACTCTGTCTCAAATACACACACACACACACACACACACACACACACGATGCCCAGTGTCACTAATCATCAGGGAAATGAAAGTCAAAACTACAGTGAGATATCACCTCACACTTGTTAGTATGGCCATTACCAAAACTACATAAGTGTTGAGGATATGGAGAAATTTGAACATGTGTATACTGTTGGTGGGAATGTAAAATGCTACAGCCATATGGAAAACAGTACAAAAGTTTCTCCAAAAAATTAAAAATTGAACTGTTGTATGATCTAGCAATACCACTTCCGGTGTTTATCCAAAATAATTGAAAACGGGATCTTGAAAAGATATTCGTACTCCCATATTCATTGCTGTGTTATTCACAATAGCCAAGAGGTAGAAAAAAACTGAATGTCCATCAGTGGATGAATGGATAAAGAAAATGTGATATATACACACAATGGAATATTATTCAGCAGAGCTGTTCTGCAATATCTGCCATTATTTATAACATTGTTTCTATGGGGAAATTATTCTGTCTTCCACATAACTGACCTACAAATGAAGGTCTTAAAAAGAGAAGGAAATCCTGTCACATGCTGCAAGAAGAGTTTGGAAGACATTATGCTAAGTGCAATAAGCCCATCTCAAAAACAACACTAACAACAACACTGCCTGATTCTTCTTTCATGAGGCATCTAAAGGAGTCAAACTCATACAAACTAGAATGGTGTTTTTGGAGAGGGGAAAATTAGTTGCAATTTGATGGGTATAGGATTTCAGTCATGCTAGATGAGACATTTCTAGAGATATGCTGTACAACAATGTGCCTATACGTAACAATCAGGTACACTTAAAATTTTGTTAAGAGGGTACATCTCAATACGCGTTTTTCACAATTAAAAAAAAAATCAATATTCCATAGGTTAGACCAGTTTTGCCTTTCTTTCTCTTCCTAATCCAACTATGCCCTCTGGTGGTGATAGTTGCTAACAGAAGTAAAATAACTACTCCTTTATATCCTTTCCGAATTCATTTTGTAGGTCAGCTATGTGGAAGACAGAATAATTTCTCGTAGAAACAAAGTTGTAAACAATGGCAGATGTTGCAGGACAACCCACCAAAACCCATATAAATCTTACTTGAAATAGTACTGAGAGTAGTCCTATGTCGCTTGATTTACACCCTCCTTCCTCCACCCCACCCTCCTTGTTGGCGAAACAAATGAAAAATCCCATATTCACAGTCACTGTCACTGCTACTCTGTCCCCATCACCATCAGAAATAGAAAGAGGAAAGAGAAGGGAGGAGGATTCGTGCTTCGGCCAAATCTAACATCTTTATATATAGGCATATACACAGTGACTTTATGTATAGGACCTTCTGTCCTGAAACCCCACACCCATCCTGGGGCCTTCAAAGGAGTGGACCACCTAGAAGGAAACTTAAAGGTCCTCTTTGCCTCTTTCAGAATCTTGGGGCAAATGTTAAGAAGATCTTGCATTCTTTTCTCTTGCTCAGCCCATAGTCCTTAGCTCTCCAGGGCTTCACCATGTTGCGCAGGCTGGTCTTGAGCTCCTGAATTCAAGCAACCCACCTGCCTCGGCTTCCCAAAGTGCTGGGATTACAAGTATGAGCCACTGTGCCCATCCAGTAAATCCAAAGTCAAAGTCACCAGAGTCTCCAGAGTCAAAATCCCCTTCTAATTAGATGGCAACAAAAAAGAAAAAGACCAGAAAAAATAAAATGGAAAAAAAAAAGAAAAAACTCTTCCACCCAAGGTCTACTCATGCCTGGAAATCTCTACGATGTATAACCAATGAACCTCCAAAGACCTTGTCTTTTCCCAGCTTTATAAAACTTTCCCCCCGTCCCTTCTAGGGGCTGGCTGGAAGAAGGAAGAGATGAGGGACGGAACAATCCCAGACGAGCTGGTGTACATCATATTCCATTAATGCTTGATTGTCTGTCTTTTTTTTTTTTTTTTTTTTTTTTTGAGATAGAGTCTCACTTTGTCACCCAGGCTGAAGTGCAGTGGCATGACCTTGGCTTACAGCAACCTCCACCTTCCGGATTCAAGTGATTCTCCTGTCTCAGCCTCCCGAGTAGCTCCGATTACAGGCACGCACTGCCATACCCACTAATTTTTTTATTTTAGTAGAGAGAGGGTTTCACCATATTGGCCAGGCTGGTCTCAAACTCCTGACCTCAAGTGATCTGCCCACCTCAACCTCCCAAAGTGCTGGGATTACAGGCATGAGCCACCGCACTTGGCCCAATGCTTGATTTTCTTATGTGCCCAACTATTGTTTGTGCTGTATGATTCCCAGGGCCTCTCCCCAGGAAGGGACAAGAATTACATGGACCCTGCTGTATGTAAATACATTTTTGTTGTTGCTGTTATTTGGTTGGTTGGTTAGACAGGGTATCAATCTGTCTCCCAGGATAGAGTGCAATGGCACCATCATAGCTCACTAAATCCCATTTCTAAGGAACTAGAAAACTGGAATATTATCAAATCCATTCAAAGTGACAAGAGGAAAAAATCTATATTCTGATTTTAGTGATATAGGAAAAAAGATCTGGAAGAGCATATAGACGAATAAAAACACTTGGATTGTTTAGAATGACCTGATGTTGGTGCATTATTTAATTCGGAATTACCAGCCAGGAGCAGCAGCTCACACTTGAAATCCCAGGACTTTGGGAAGCTGAGGTGGGCTGATCACTTGATTCCAGGAGTTCAAGACCAGCCTGGGCAACATGGTGAAACCCTGTCTCTACAAAAAAAAAAAATTTCAAAAATTACCTGGGCATGGTGACACATGCCTATAGTCCTAGCTACACAGGGGGCTGAGATGGGAGGATTGCTTGAGCCCAGAAAGTTAAGGCTGCAGTGAGCTGAGATTGTACCACTGCACTCCATGCACTCCAGCCTGCGTAAGAAAGCAAGACCCTGTCTCAAAAAAAAAAAAAAAAAAAAAAAAAAGTAACTTGGAATTACCCAAACATTGGTATAATGCATAATTTTGTTTAATAATAAATGAAAATATTATTGACTATTTTATATTGTCAAAATGCAAAACTACAAAACTTAAGAGGCTTAGTACAACCCTTTATTGTATCTCACAATTCTGTGGATGGGATGGGCAGTTCTTCCACAGGTCTCACTTGGGTTTCCCATGAGTTTGCTGGAAAAGGGCAGCTGGTGCTCTTCTGTGTGGTCTGTCCATGCCTATGATGTCATCCTCCAAGGCCTTTCTACATGGTGGCTTGGAAACAGAAGCTGCCAGACCCAGACCATCTTAAAGTCTGGGGCAGGAATCCTAGAACTTTACTTCCTCCACATTCTTCTGGTTAGAATATCACAGGCTCAGCCCAGATGAGAGCAGTCCAGATGAGAGCAGAAGGGACACAAACTTCACCTCTTTTTTTTTTTTTTTTTTTTTTTTTTTTGAGACAGGGTTTCATTCCTGTCGCCCCAGGCTGGAGTGTAGTGGCATGATCTTGGCTCAGTGCAACCTCCACTCCCAGGTTCAAGCGATTCTCTTGCTTCAGCCTCCTAAGTAGTTGGGACTACAGGCGTGTGCCACCACGCCTGGCTAATTTTTGTATTTTTAGTAGAGACAGGGTTTTGCCATGTTGCTCAGGTGATCTCTAACTCCTGATCTCAGGTAATCTGCCCATCTCAGCCTCCCAAAGTGCTAGGATTATAGGCGTGAGCCACTGCACCTGGACAAACTTCACCTCTTGATGGGAGGAGTAACATGCAAATATAGTGAGGGATGGTATTGTTTGGAACATGTTTGGAGAACAGCTATGACTTTGACTTTTTTTAAAACCATACTGATGCTGGGTGTGGTGGCTCACACCTGTAATCCCAGCACTTTGGGAGGCTGAGACAGGTAGATCACTTGAGGTCAGGAGTTCGAGACCAGCCTGGCCAACATGATGAAACCCTGTCTCTACTAAAAATACAAAAAGAATATTAGCCAGGCATGGTGGTGAGCACCTGTAATCTCAGCTACTCGGGAGACTGAGGCAGGAGAATTGCTTGAACCTGGGAGGCAGAGGTTTCAGTAAGCCGAGATCACACCACTGCACTCCAGCCTAGGCAACAGAGTGAGACTCCATCTCAAACAAACAAAACAGAAAAAACAAAACCATACTGAAATCTTAAGCCAGTAATTAATCCTCATCTAATTTGTGTTTTCTTAGTCCATTTATTGCTTCAACGTAGATGAAACACTTTGTGCCAGGCACCATTCCAGTTGCTGAGGATAAAGTATTGAACAAGACAAAGAAGGGTCAAACCCTCATGGAGCTTACATCCTGAAATTCTCACATTGCAAAGAATAAGCAAGTAAACAAAAAACGTTAAAAGGTAATGTAGGTGGGTGGGATGCTACTGTAGAGTGATCAAAGAAGCTCTTTGAAGTGACAGCTGAAGATCAGGGAAAAAACATTTACTAGTACAAATTTCCAGGGCCTGAAAGAGCTTGGGGTGTTTATTTGAAGGAATAGCACAAAGGTCAATGTGTTTGGGGAGTAGCAAATGAGGAGGAGAATGATTTGGATTAGGTCACAGAGATAATCATGGGTCAGGTTATTAAGGGCCTTGAAGGCCATGGTAAGGACGTGGGATTTACTCCTGGCTAATGGAAAGCAGTGCAAAGATTTAAATTCATTGGCCAGGTGCAGTGGCTCATGCCTGTAATCCCAGCACTTTGGGAGGTCAAGGAGGGCGGATTACCTGAGGTCAGGAGTTCGAGACCAGCCTGGCCAACATGGTGAAACCCCGTCTCTACTAAAAATACAAAAATTAGCTGGGCATGGTGGCAGGTGCCTGTAATCCTAGTTACTCGAGAGGCTGAGACAGGAGAATCGCTTGAACTCAGGAGGTGGAGGTTGCAGTGAGCTGAGATCGCACCATTGCACTCCAGCCTGGGCAACAAGAGTGAAACTCTGACTCTAAAAGAAAAAGAAAAAAAAAAAGATTTAAATTCATTACCTCAGAAGTTATATTGATTTCCATGTTCAAAAGACAACTATCCCTTTAGAAAATGGATTGTAGGAGTAAAAAGTGACTAAATAGGCTATTACAGTAGGTGCTGGAGATTCAAACTAGGGTAATAGCCATAATTGTGAGAAGTCAGTAGATCAGGAATATATCTTGAAGAAATTGCCAGTAAACACTGATGGGTTACATTTGCGGAATAAAGAGAAGGGAGGAAACAGATCTCTCAGGTTTCTCTTTTGAGTAGTAGAGTGAATGGAGTGCCATTCACTTAGATGGAGAGACTAGTGGAAGAACAGACTTTTACTGTCACATAAGGCAATCAAGAAAATTAATTCCATTCTGAACATGTTTAGGTATGTTATAACCACACAATAATTTGTAAGTGAACTCTATGACTTGATGTATGGTTTATGCAAATCTGTGCAAGAATAAGCCATGCTATAACAAAGTGTCAAACTACTTGGGAAATGAGAGTAAACTATATACTGTATATTTAAAGTACAAGGTCACTAAGCAAGTGAGTGTTTCTGTTAAGATAATAGCTACTGTTTATTGAGGGCTTGCTGTTTATTTGAATCATATGGAATTGCAGATCCCAACATTGTTGGACTTGAAAATGACAATGCTATATGGGTCATCCTAATATATAGTAACCATAAAATTAGATGTTTATGTACGAATTAATTAATATTCACAAAAACCCTTAAGGTAGGCTTCTTACTATCTTATAGTTTACAAAATAAAGGTGCTGGAAGATTTAAAATAACCCGCCAAAAGTCTGATGACAAGTAAGAACAAGGTCTGACATAGCATCTTATCCCAAAAGTAACACTACCCAGATTTCTAGCCAAGGAATCATGTTGCCTTCCCCAAAATGACAAAAGCTTCAGATTCACAAGGCACAGAAATACAGAGAAGTGCTTGGTCTGACTGCATGGAGAATGGCTGTCTCCCCACTATCGATACCCAAATTCAAGTTGACCTTACAAGCCTGTACTGCATTTATTTTATTTTATTTTTTATTTATTTTTTGAGATGAAGTCTCGCTCTGTTGCCTAGGCTGGAATGCAGTGGTGTAATCTCAGCTCACTGCAACCTCTGCCTCCTGGGTCAAGTGATTCTCCTGCCTCAGCCTCCCAAGTAGCCGGGATTACAGGTGCTGCCACCACACCCAGCTAATTTTTGTATTTTTAGTAGAGACAGGGCTTCACCATACTGGCCAGGCTGGGCTTGAACTCCTGACCTCTAGTGATCTGCCCACCTCGGCCTCCCAAAGTGTTGGAATTATAGGCGTGAGCCACCACGCCCAGCCTGTACTGCATTTTAGAAGCAAATCCAGTGAACAAAGAGCAATCAGACAGTAATTTAACACTATCAAGGGTTGTTCAAAAATTCCCACCATGAACCTGGCATGCTGGCATGTTCCTGTAGTCTCAGCTACTCGAGAGGCTGAGGCAGGAGGATTCCCTGAGCCCAGGAGTTTGAGGCTGTGGTGTGCTGTGATCTCACCTATGAGTAGCCGTTGCACTGCAGCCTGGCCAATATAGCGAGACCCCATCTCAAGAAAAAAAAACATCAAATTTATCTCATCAAGAATTTTCAGCTTCTCTTCCATATTTATCACTGAACCTCTCTAATTTGCAAATATGTTAAATATAAAACAAGTGGTTCTAGCCTCAGAAAAAATATAATGGCACGGATTGAAGCTTAGCAGCCAACAAGCTTTCAGTATGCTTATCAGCTGCCTTATAGCATATTTATTAATGTCCTCTCAAGCATTTCCATACAAAATTAAAAGTGTTACCACCAGTGAGTTAGATTCAATATGAAATGTAAAATACGCTATCAGTTATAGGAACTTCAGGCTTTTCCCTCTTTAAACAGTAGCTAGAATATCTAGATTTCAGTAAAAATCAAGAAAGTTGGCCAGGCGCGGTGTCTCATGCCTGTAATCCTAGCACTTTGGGAGGCCAAGGCGGGCAGATCACTTGATGTCAGGAGTTCGAGACCAGCCTGGCCGACATAGTGAGACCATCTACACTAAAAACACAAAAATTAGCTGGGCATGGTGGCACGTGCCTGTAATCCCAGCTACTTGGGAGGTTGAGGCAGGAGAATCACTTGAGCCCGGGAGGTGGAGGTTGCAGTGAGCCAAGATTGCACCATTGCACTCTAACCTGGGGGACAAGAGCGAAACTCAAAAAAAAAAAAAAAAAAGAAAAGAAATTCTTCATGTATCTTCTCTAACACTACCTGTGAATCCGTTTGGAACTCTGTAAGTAAAGAATGGCTATTTCAGTTTGGTCACTAAGTAATTACCTGTTCAAGTCAAAGGCTGAAAAAAGTTTGGGAACTAAAAAGCTTTCTGTCTACCCTTGGAAAGAGTATTTTCCATATAGATCTTCCATTGATGGCGCCAATTAGAGCCAACACTCTTTCCTGGTGGTAAGCAGTGAAAATAGTCACCTGTCAGGCCAGGCGCGGTGGCTCACACCTGTAATCCCAGCACTTTGGGAGGCTGAGGTCGGTGGATCACCTGAGGTCAGGAGTTCAAGACCAACCTGGCCAACATGGTGAAACCCCATCTCTACTAAAAATACAAAAAAATTGCCAGACATGGTGGTGGGCGCCTATAATCCCAGCTACTTGGGAGGATGAGGCAGCAGAATCTCTTGAACCTGGGAGGCGGAGTTTGCAGTGAGCCGAGGTTGTGCCATTGCACTCCAACCTGGGCAACAAGAGCGAAACTCAGTCTCAAAAAAAAAAAAAAATTAAATGAATCTGTTCTCCAATGCTCTATAGATCAGGGGTTCTATGAGTATAGTGGCTGGTCCTCAGATTGGTTAAAAAAAAATAAGGCAATACTCACCTAGCTTTGTTAAGTTTAACAATATATACCCCAAGTCCTTACTGCAAGTCAGACACCATGCTGTGTGCTAAAGCATTTATGTTTTCATTTAAATCTCCTAACACCCTATGCAATAGGTTATATTGTCTTTGCTTTAACTGCAGCTTGCAAATATTAGTAACTTCCTAAGGTCCAAAACTAGTGCAGAACTGGAATTTAAACCATTTTGGCCTCAAAACCAGTGTTCTTACCCCCTATTATATATAGATGAAATTTTAAAATTATAATTATATATAATTACATATAATCTCTATATATTATTTACATATATTTTTTAAATTATTTTGTATTTTTATTTTTTTTAATTCATTGTTTGAGATAGAGTCTCACTCTGTAGCCCAAGCTGGAGTGCAATGGCACTATCTTGGCTCATTGCAACCTCTGCCTCCTGGGTTCAAGTGAGTCTCGTGCCTCAGCCTACCCCGATTAGCTGGGACTACAGGTGTATGCCACCACACCTGGCTAATTTTTTATTTTAGTAGAGACAGGGTTTCACCATGTTTTCCATTGTGGTCTTGAACTCCATTGCTCAGGCTATCCACCTACCTTGGCCTCCCAAAGTGTTGGCATTGCAGGTGTGACCCACTGTGCCCAGCCTATTTACATATATATTTTATTTATTTATTTATTTTGAGGCGGAGTCTTGCTCTGTCACCCAGGCTGGAGTACAGTGGTGCGATCTTGGCTCACTGCAACCTCCGCCTCCCAGGTTCAAGTGATTCTTCAGCCTCAGCTTCCTGAGTAGCTGGGACTACAGGCACACGCTACCACACCCGGCTGATTTTTGTATTTTTAGTAGAGATGGGGTTTCACCATGCTGGCAAGGCTGGTCTCGAAATCCTGACCTTGTGATCCACTAACCTCAGCCTCCCAAAGTGCTAGGATTACAGGCATGAGCCACAGTGCCTGGCCTACCTATATTTTTAAGTGGTAGAGCTGATGACTGTGGGAGTAGATAGGGGTGGTAAATGGCAATGCTTGTATTATAAAGGTGGCCAAAGGGTTTAGAATCTCGACCCTGGCTTGAAAGCTGTCCATGTGTACTTGTCTTTTTGGCAAGCCTTTGAATTCTTAAAAAGTTATTTATGTGATCTTCATAGTCAAATTTGTCTACAATCAGATTTCTTGAAAAATAATTATTTTGTAGGTGAGGTCAATATTTAGTTAAAATGTTAAATGTATCTGAGCACTAATAGAGATGGATCATTCTGTGATTTTTCTTGCCTTTGACAACAATGCAAACAAAAAGCACACAACAGAAAAGAATAGTGGTTGGATAATCCTTCGAATTATTAGTTTCTGGTCCCAGACTGTGCAAATGAATAGACACGAGTTATACAGAGTAGACTAAAGAAAATCAGGGTGACAAATATTCAACTATTAGCTCTCAAAAAAAACCACTGACTTTAGCCCAACATGAAAAGATCCAGATATATTTTGACAGAGCTTTTGCTCCCAGAGATTAAATAAAGTAAGATCCCGGGGCAAAGAGACGAGTGGGAGAGGAGGCAGAAATCACATGGGAGAGACACCCCAAGCCCTCACCAGAGCCTGCACAGCTACTAGCCCAGATCCAGGGCACCGCTTAGAAGCTGAGGCAGAACTGAGTTGATCCTCTCGTTGTCATCCTGTGGGTTCACCAGTACATTCTTTGTCCCGTTTGAGGTGATTCTTGCCTGTGTTCCAAGAATCTTTTCATATTCCTTTGATTGACCATCTCTTAAAAATAATCCCCCATCTAACAGCCAGGACACTCAAAAACACCATTTTGCTCCTCTTTCTGCCCCCAAAATGGAGGGTAGAAAACTTGGACTCTTCATTTGTTAATGAAGGAAAAGGCCTGGACACTTTATGGGGTGATGGCTGGTGACAGCTGAAAGGGAAACTTTGGGTAAAACTAAGGAGGATTACTTGAAGTTACTGCGAAATCATCCACTGAGCTGAGATAGCAGAGAAACACACTACTCCATTTCAGAGTGTGAAATGTCTTGTCACAGGCAGAGAATGTTAGAGCTGGAAGGGAACTTGAGAACATCGGCCGCACCCTTCCACATAGCAGAGGAAGCCCAGGAAGAAACGGATGTGGCCTGGAAAGGGGGCCTGACTTGCTTGAAGTCAAATAGCTGGTCATTTGGCTTTGTCAGAACCAGGAATAAAATGTCCTAGTAATTATCTCCACTGCCCAACACAGGTGAATCTGGCTTAGGAACTCTTTCTTTGGAAGTAGATTTTTCTCTGATCCTGCCTCAAGTCATAATAAGTTGAATGGAGAGTCCAGTTTCTATGTTCTTAGAAGTCCAAATTCAACACCTCACAGTGATGCCAAAGTTAAGTATTTGTGGAATTAAATTAGTTTATGGCATAAAATATAGTAAAGACAAGTTTTTAAATAGTTGTGGGAGAGCCATAACTGCTCATGGAAAATTTGTCTTTCATAGAGACTCTATGGGACTACACAAATTAGCCTACACATGCCTGAAACAGAGTGGCACCACGCACTTAATTTTGTTGAAGTCCAAGCTTCTTTCCCTATGATAAAAGAGGAAGTGACATTCTATACAGCTATGCCTGTGTTCTGCTCATTCTTCCAGGAATACTTTTGTCACTAGAATTTGTACAGGTGGAGGAGGAGGGTGTCATCCTATTGCTCGGTATTTCTCATATAATCATTCTGTAGCTTATACTCCCCACAACAGTTTATCTCAGGATATTTCGTGGCTTCACGCCACCCACCATTATTACACCAGAGAAACTCACCAGATTGTATTTTCTGTATTCACTCTTCATAGGCTTCTGTTCCCTTGATAGATTTTTGTCTTAGAAACTTTTTTTCTTGAGAAACACTAATGTTTAGCACCACTTTATGTATGCAAGAGTGGACGTAGGTTTCTTTGTAGCAGATTTAAAAACTCTGGCATCCAGCCCTGGTGGTTTCTGGTGCAGAAACGGAGAGACCCTTTGGCGTTCTACCTGGAGGCGTGGCTGGCAGACGAGATCTTGGGTGAGTGACCCTAGGCCCAGACCAAGCTGTAATTCTAGAAATGGCGTGGATGCACCAAGCCCTGCTGGTGGTAGACATAGTGGGCTCCAAGAACCTAGTCGAAATCATGGTTTTTGGGTGGCTCTGTGTACAGAATCGGGTGAAGAGCATGTGCCTGTCTCTGGCATGGTTTCACTGAGAACACTGTGCCCGAGCTGAGAAGATAAAACACCTTGAGAAGAACTTGAATGCCCATGCCTCAGGCCCTCACACTCCCCAGCATCCTATTGCTTAAGGCAACAGAACTATTGTCAGGAGCATTTTGAGAACTTTCTTGCTTTTGCTGCTAAAGTTGAAGAGAAGCAAGTATAGCATTCCTAAATCCCTGCATTCCTTTTTCCTGTGTCTTGATGGATAGTGGTTTATTTTGTGGCAAGAGTGAGTTTGAAGAACCACTCTAATAGAGAAATAGCTCTTTTGCCCAATGGTATAACGATCTTTGCACACTTATAATAAAGCAAATTTATTTTTAAAAATTTTAAACTTCTCATAGAGAGGTATTGATGGAACATTCAATTAAAATCTTTGTTTATAGGACTCAGAGATAGCCAGATATTAAACAAATCAAAAAATGTTTCTCATTAATATCAAGTTGACTCTTGATTAACATTTTATACTCTTATTAACATTGTGTACATTGTTTCTATTCAACCAATTTCAGAACTTCATGAAAAAGTTGAGTGGTAGGTTGAGTAATGGGGTAACACAATGGGAGCCTTTTCTGCAAGGCTGGCATGTGAATAAAGTACCTGCAAATCATAAAAAGAAACAAAATAGAGAGGTTTAAAAACAAGAATTTTCACATTGGTCGCATGGGTACATTCACACTCACTGGCTAGGGTTATTGGGTGTGGGAGTCTAAGCCACAAGACTTGGGCAGCATTTTCAGCCCTCCAATGTCCCTCGTTTGTGATCTAGAAAATCTCTGACATGTGGACTGTCCTCACCACAGTATGAGCAGAGGCTCCTGCTTCTTGGTTTATCAGGCAATGCACAGTGAGGAGTTGAAATGAAAGGGTCGAGCTGTGGTGACTACTAGGGCCAAGTCAAGAAGGAAGAGTAGAGCTCATCCCCACGGCCTCAATAAAAGCCTAGGAATGGCCAGAGGAAGAGGCAAAAATGAGAAGGCCTTCAACCATCCCCTTGGATGACTTAAAAGAATGGGTCTCAACCCTGCGTGCACACTGGAATCACCTGGAGAGCTTTATCTTTAAAATCCCACAGCCCTGGTACCACCCCAGACAAATGGAAACAATTTCTACATGTGACACCTGGTTATCAGTATTTTTTTAAATAGGTTGAGTATCTCTTATCCAAAATGATTGCAATCAGATGTGTTTTGGATTTCAGATTTTTTCAAATTTTGGAGTATCTGCAGTATACTTAACGGTTGAGCATCCCTAATATGAACATGTAAAATCTGAAGTGCTACAATGAGCATTTACTTTGAGCATCATGTTGGTGTTCAAATGACTTCAGATTTTGGAACATTGCAAATTTTGGATTTTTGGTTTAGGGATGCTCAACCTGTAGTTACTCAGGTAATTCCAATGCAGTGTGAGTTGAAAACACTAGTTTGAAACAAGAATCCAAACCTAAATGACTACCAGTAAAGTAATTTAGGGGGTAAGAGTAAGCAAGAGAGAGAGGAGATGGTGGCAAACTAAACAGTACATGGTACACCTAAGGGGGTAGCTGCAGGAGTTCTGCCTTATTGTTGTCATCTACAAGTGTGACACCACTTTGCCAGCTGTCCTGATTTTCAAATGTTCGTATCTAAGTTTTTAAAAATTGAGTTGTATGCTACAATGTGGATGAGCCTTGAAAACATTAAGCTCAGTGAAAGAAGTCAGACACAAAAGACCACATATTATATGATCCATTTATATAGAATGTCCAGAATAGGCAAATCCATCACAACAGAAAGTAAATTAATGGTTTCCAGGGGTTGGGAGGAGGAGAAAATGTGGTAAGATTGCTTAATGGGTACTGAATTTCTTTTGACGTGATGAAAATGGTGTGCAATTAGATAGTTATGATGGTTGCAAAATATGGTAAATTATATTAAAAACTACTGAATTGTATATTTTAAAATGGTAAATTTCATATTATGTGAAATTTACACATATATATATATATATATATTTTTTTTTTTTTTTAAGTGAGGAGGTGCAGGAGGGAAGAGATGGGAATTGGATTGTTTGGACCAACTCAGAGCCAAACAAATCCCTTTTATGGGAGTCAGAATGGAACACCTCACAGAAGACAAAATGTCCATGGCTGAGTGTGGTGGCTCACATCTGTAATCCTAGCACTTTGGGAGGCCGAGGCAGGTGGATCACTTGAGGCCAGGAGTTCAAGACCAGCCTGGCCAACATGACGAAACTCCATCTCTACTAAAATACAGAAATTAGCTGGGCGTGGTGGTGAGTGCCTGTAGTCCCAACTACTTGGGAGGCTGAAGTGGGAGGGGGGATCGCTTGAGCCCAGGAGGTGGAGATTGTGATGAGCCAAGATCACAGCACTACACTCCAGCCTGAACGACAGAGTGAGACCCTGACTCCAAAAAAAAAAAAGTCTATAAATTGGACTGAAGTTTTTTTTAAAAAAGATAATCTAAGGCCTTAATTTATGTCTCCACATCCTTTTACATCTTCATCCAAACAAATGGCAAAGTTATGTCTGCTGCACTCTTTTCATTTTAAGTCAGAGACAACCTGGGTTTTCTCCTTAATAGGTGCTACGCGGGGCTGCACTGCTAAGTGCACTTGGCTTTGGCAGCCTATAAATAGAAATGGAACCCCTGAGGTGCAGGAGAACAGGCTGGCAGATGAAGCCAATGCTGGTTACTGCTCTTTCTTACTGTTCTGTTACTGAGAGGCATAAGTGAAACAAACAAAACTCCTGATAACCATGTTGATTAATTGTTACTCCTTTATCAATTGCTTCTGTCCAATAACTCAATTGTAAGTCACAATCCATAATTTATTATCCTTTTCAGTGAAGTTTATTACACTTTTTTTTTTTTTTTTTTTTTTTTTTTTTTGAGGCAGAGTCTCCCTCTGTTGCCCAGACTGGAGTGTGTTGGCATGATCTCAGCTCACTGCAACCTCCGCCTCCCGGGTTCAAGTGATTCTCCTGCCTCAGCCTCCCGAGTAGCTGGGATTACAGGCGTGTGCCATCATGCTCAGCTTATTTTTGTATTTTTAGTAGAGATGGGGTTTCACCATGTTGGTCAGCCCGGTCTCAAACTCCTGACCTCAAGTAATCCGCCCGCCTCCACCTCCCATAGTGCTAGGATTACAGGCCTGAGCCACCGCGCCCAACCAAGTTTATTTACTCTTTATTAGTCAAAGCAGGTTAAAATTATTACTACTTCTGTGAGATGCAACTACAATAAAGACAATGAGTGACAAACTGTTCTTCAAAGAGAGTTTGATGTTTCACTAGGTCTTTTCTGGCCTGGGAACATACTTCAAATGGCAGTGGTTCTTAGAGGTCCCCAAAATCCTACCATTTTCACAGATCAAAGTTAAATATTATTAAAAACAAAAATAGGCCAGGTGGCTCACGCCTGTAATCCCAGCACTTTGGGAGGCTGAGGCGGGCGGGTCATCAGGTCAGGAGTTTGAGACCAGCCTGACCAACATGGTGAAACCCTGTCTCTACTAAAAATACAAAAAAATTAGCCAGGTGTGGTGGCGGGTGCCTGTAATCCCAGCTACTCAGGAGGCTGAGGCAGGAGAATTGCTTGAACCTGGGAGGCAGAGGTTGCAGTGAGCCGAGATTGCGCCACTGTATTCCAGCCTGGGTGACAGAGCGAGACTCCATCTCAAAATAATAATGATAATAATAATCCCTCATAAATACCTAATCTTCTAAGTATTGGACCACATTGCAGGTTGGCATGAACTCAGAAATGAGTGAAATCTTACTGCAGATTAGATTCAGACTTTTTTCTTACCTGAATTCTTCTCTGTAGTTATTCTTAATATACTCAGCTAGAGTCCTACTGTGCCGCAGACAGCTCTTGAGGATGTAAAATTGCTGGTACAACAGAACTGCTTGGCAGGGAGTTAGCAGCTGAAATGAAGCTGAAAGCCCCCTCACCACTTGTTTCACAATACTGGCCACAAAAGTAATCTAGACAAGGAAAATACAGTTACATGTAGGCTGAGTGCCACCCACAAAAGCAACTATTTTAGCTGGAGCTTCAACTACAAATCTAGACTGAAGCCCTCACTACCCTAACACCGCTGTTGCAATGTTACTCATCGAAATGTTGTTCAGTGTCAAATAAAAAGTATAGGAGGAAGCTGGGCGTGGTGGCTCTCGCCTGTAATCCTAGCACTTTGGGAGACTGAGGTGGGTGGATCACGAGGTCAGGAGTTCGAGATCAGCCTGACCAACATGGTGAAACCCCATCTGTACTAAAAATACAAAAATTAGCCAGGTGTGGTGGTGCGTGCCTGTAATCCTAGCTACTTGGGAGCCTGAGGCAGGAGGAGGTAGAGGTTGCAGTGAGCCGAGATCTCGCCACTGCACTCCAGCCTGGGTGACAAAGCGGGACTCCATCTCCAATAAATAAACAAATAAATAAATAAATACCATGCAGGAAGGCTTACATGGGAAATAAAAGTAAAAAAATAAAACTAAATAAATAAATAAAAAGAAACTTCCCTGTTACATGGAGCCTCTAAAACCCAGATTTCCACACATCAGTTCATGTAATAGGGTCTGCAGCCACCACACAGAAAACAAAGGGGTCTTGCATCTTGCACATATGAGCTGCCATTGCTGTGAATGTCTGTAACTTTCAAACATTCTGTGAAGTGGTCTGAGATTGGTTGGGGCCTGTGTGCTACTGAGGAAGACAAGTTCATGGGCTCAACCTCCGTAGAAGGCAGCCGGCTGTTCTACTGACAGATGTACCCTCTGACCCCAGCCAGCTTTGTGTAAACATATGTCATAAGGATCTGACAAGAGAGTCTAGATCCCGTAGGACAGACCCAACATCACTCTAGAGAAATGGCAGGGGACCACTGACAGTCCAACAGATGCATGTCCATATATGGAAAGAGAACAGGCCGGGCGCAGTGGCTCATGCCTGTAATAGCAATTTGGGAGGCCAAGGTGGGTGATCACCTTAGGTCAGGAGTTCCAGACCAGCCTGGGCAACATGGTGAAACTCCGTCTGTACTAAAAAATACAAAACTTAGCCAGGCATGGTGGCAGGCGCCTGTAATCCCAGCTACTTGGGAGGCTGAGGCAGGAGAATTGCTTGAATCTGGGAGGTGGAGGTTGCAGTGAGCTGAGATCGCAGCACTACTGCACTCCAGCCTGGGCAACAGAGCGAGACTCTGTCTCAAAAAAAAAAAAGAGAACATATTGCCTCGTGCCCATTAGCAATGGAAATTTCGTTTAGATTACTCTTTTGAAGAGATTTCCAATTAAGTGTTTGTTGACTGAGTGCATAAGTTTGAGGAGGTAAGAAGAGATTAAGGGATAAAGCCTTTACTAGAATTAATTCAGCAGATATTTTACTGAACATTTATGGTGTGCCTAGCACAACAGACATAGCTTTTACCCTCACGGCACTGGCAGTCTGTTGGAAGAGAAAGAGAGTGTATCAGTCATGATGGACTAGATTATGCTGTGGTAACAAACCTCCCAAAAGACCAATGCTTTGCTTGAAACAGCACAGGTTGATGACTCAGTCCCAGAGGGGTCTGCAGGGCTCTGCTCACTGTAGTTACTCTTGGCCATCAGTGGGCAAAGCAGCCACCTTGTGGGTGCTATGCCAAAGGAAAAGAGAACGCCAGGTGGCACACACTGGCTCTTAAAGCGTCTGCCCAGAAGTGACAGAAGCCAGTTCTGCTCACATTTCATTAGCCAAAGCAGCAACAGAGACTGCACCCACCCCCCGATTTCACATGGAGAAGGAAGTGCAGTCCCACCATGTGCCCAGAAGGAGAGAGGGACAGAATATGAGTGGGCACTAATGGCTGTGACACGGCAGAAGCAAATAATAACACAAACAAATGTAAAATGCAACAGTGACGAGACCTATAAAGCAGAGGAAGAGGACACCATGCCATGCACTATTTGTGCCTCTAATGAGGGAATCTCCCCTGTCAAGGGGGACAGAGAAGCATCCTCCACTGCCCCACCCCAGGAAGGGGCCCTGAGGCCTGAGGGATGAGTAGAAGTTGACCAGGTGAAAAAGGGAGGGAAAAGCATTTCCAATGGAGAGACAGATGCAATGGTACAGGTCCTGTGATGCAGCTGGGGGGAGCCGGGCGGTGGTGGGGGGAGAGATGGTGAGCAAGAGACCCATACAGCAGGGAGGCTGAGGGACCAGAGGAGGCTGTCGGCCATAGCACGCAGGCCCTGTAGGCCATGTTAAGGAGTTTAGTCTTTATTCAGAAGGAAGAGTTATTGAGAGATTTGAAGCAAGGAACGACAATCAGATTTTTATTTCAAATGGATCCCTCAGCCTGTAATCTGGTGGGAAGACAGGGACAGACCATTGAGATGTGATTGTAGTATCAGGGAAAGAAATGGTGATAATAGGAACTAGGATGGTGTCTGTGGGACAGACCACACAAGTGATCCCAAGTGTTAGATTCACGCTCACTATTTAAGGTAAGTATTTACCTTTTTACCTAATTATACAGCTAATAATTTAATATTCTGTTTTCCACATATATCTTAGAGTTTTTCATGAAATAACGTTCCCATTTAAGATATAATTTCAATGCCTTAAACATTCAGGTCCCAAATGTAAGAACAATTTATCAATTAAATAATAAACTGTCAAAGTTACACTTTGCTTCTGGTTGATAAACTTGATTACATCACAGGGAAAAATGTGTGTTTTATTAATTAAGCACAAGAGTATCTGCTTAATTAGGCTTGAGGGGTGATTTCATTTTGACTTCTAGATACTTACGATGGGAGGACAGCTTTGTAGAAAGGACATCATCCAGCTAATAGCAAACTTTGTGGATCCCAATCCGAGATTTCCCTAAAAGACTCAAGGAAATAAACAAGTTATATTCATAAAGTTCAAGTTGTATACAAAAGGATACTCATTCTTAAATACGTTTTTATCCTGATTAATCGAATCTTTAAAATCAGTTTTGGAAAATAAACTAGATGAGCACTTAAGAGCAAAGGTCATATCATTGAAGTCAACCAGTTTTGGGGACCATCTCAAATACAAGCATTTTTGGTATATTATTAATCATATAACATAACTGCATAATATACATATATCACATAATAGTCACATAATTTATGGTTACATAAAATATTTTAAAATATAATTTTTAAAAATTGTACCTGCTGAAAGACAAGAAGTATCTCATATAAAAGTGCTGTAGCGGTATTTGTATACTCCAGAATAAGCTTCTGTAACTAGAATTTTCAAGAATAATCAATGCAATGTCATAAACCAAGTCAGAAAATGATAATTTCCCTTGGTTCCCTTTAGGTACTTATACAATTTTTTTTTTCTTTTTTTTGAGACAAGGTCTTATGCTATCACCCAGGTGGCAGTGCTGTGGTCATGGCTCTGTGCAGCCTCCAACTCCTGGGCACAAGCCATTCCTCTCACCTCTGCTTTCTGTGTAGCTGGGACTATAGGCACAAGCTACCATGCTGGCTAATTTTATGTTTTTAATTTTTTGTAGAGATGAGGTCTCACTAGATTGCCCAGGCTGGTCTCAAATTCCTGAGCTCAACCAATCCTTTCACCTCAGTCTCCCCAGTAGCTAGGACTACAGGTATGTGCCACCACACCCAGGTAATTTTTGATTTTTTATTTTTGTAGAGACAGGGTCTCGCTTGTTGCCCAGGCTGGTATGGAACTCTTGGCCTCAAGCGACTCTCCCACCTCTGCCTCCTGAGTAGCTGGGATTCAGAGGCAAGCCATTATCCCTGGTTGGCCCACAGAATACTACTACAAAAAATTGCATACTTGATTTGCAAAATCAAAATCAATCAAATTCCTTTAAGAATGTAGAAATACGCCCCCCAGAGTTGAGGTGAGAGACTCTCTGGGGAATTTAGGCTTATGCCCAAATTAAACTAAGATTCCGTGGGATGGATAAATAGAAGACTTAGAGATATTTCATTCCTCTCAAGAATTCCAAACTCCTCTTTACAAAACTATCCCTTTTCTTCTTTTCTTCATTTATTTATTCAACAAATATGCATCAGACACCGTGCTAGGTGTTGAGGATGCAAGGGAGAACAACACAGACATGAGACCTGCCCTCATGGAACATACAGTCTAGTTGGGGAACAAACATCAAACGATCAAATAAACAAATGCATAATTATAAACTGAGACAAGAGCTATGAAAGAAATGTACAGGAAGTTAAGGGAGCTCTATAAAGGAGGACTAGTCTCATTTGGGGATCAAGGAATGCTTCCCTCTGGCCCATATCATTCCTTACCTAGATTACGGCACTAGCTCCTTAATAGCCCTGCCTATCTGAGTCTTAGTTCCACCCCATTCTTTAATCCCTAATCCACCACTGAAAGTGATGTTGGAGACTCTCTATATGGAGTCTGTAATTACATATTCATGGATATATTTGAATAACATCTGTCTCTCCCAGCAGAGTAGAAACTAATGAAGGCAGGGGTCATGTCTGTTTTGCTTACTGTTTTGACCCTACTGCCTAGCACGTTGCTTGCTCGTAACAGATGCTCAGTAAATATTTACTGATTGTGGCCGAATGTGGTGGCTCATGCCTATAGCCTTTTGGGAGGCTGAGGCAGGCAGATCGCTTGAGCCTAGGGATTTGAAACCAACCTGGGTAACATGGCAAGACCCTGTCTCTACAAAAAATACAAAAATTAGCCAGGCGTGGTGGCTCGTGCCTGTAGTCCTAGGTACTCGGGAGTCTGAGGTGAGAGCATCACTTGAGCCTGGGAGGTCAAGTCTGCAGTGAGCCGAGATTGTGCCACTGCACTCCAGCCTGGGCAACAGAGTGAAACCTTTTCTCAAAAAAAAAAAAAAAAAAAAAAAAATTACTGAATGACTAAATGAGTTTTTTAAAACATAATTCTGAGCATATATTTAAGAACTATCAAATCATGTTCCATCTTTTTTTTAAAAATCTGTTACCTTGGCTCAAAATAAACTAATAATAAGTTGGTTTATTCTCTCAGAAGGTGTGCCTTCTAGGCAGTTTGACATTTCTAATGTTTTGGTACAACCTTAGAAAAATAAGTAACTCTTTCTGAGAATTTATACTGTTCATATAGATGGGAAAATGGTAAAGTATGAGAGTTAACCTTAAAATCTCTAAGACAGTGATTTTTCACCTATTAGACCCCTGCTATGGAATTACATATACATCATATTTTGTACAGAGACAGATATAAATAGATTTATCAAATTTATAAGGAATGCTGATTACTTTCCTTAATATACATACCTTAAGACATATAAAATGGATATATTAATATTGACTGAATAGTTATTTTTTCCTTTTCTTGACCCTCTAAATCTCTAAATCTACTTTAGACGGAATAGTTTTCTAAGTTTTGAGGTTAATGACAAAAGATCTACTCTTTGGTTTAATTATATTTCTGTTTCTACGGTGTCATGGTCCACATTAAAAGAAGCCAGGGCCCCAATATATAATAGTTTACCCCAAAAATTCTCATCTCACCTCAGCATCAAAAGACATTCTGACTAAAGCTGAATCAGCCACCAACTGGATATCAAACACAGGACAAGATTTTGGAATCTGAGGCTCACTAATTAAAATTACCAAGAGATTAAATAGCGTTCCCCTGGAAAAAAAATAAATAAAAGGTAATTAATGAGCAAAGTGTTGAGAAGAAAAATGGTGACGCCAAGTTTACAAACACTGAATATAATTATGTTTAAAAGAATGAAGCATTGCAGACCATCTTTGACTGAAGTTTTGGACCCTTGGACATGCAAATGAATGTCTAGAGATAAAAAATTTTAATGAAAACATAATTTCTTGGTCTTCTGGCTCAGAGCGAGTATAGTTCTAGAAGTTCACATAACTTAGAAAGACTAGAAAATCTGGATTTAAGGGAGATTTGGGTAATTTCAATTATAGCATTATTTTCCAAAGGACTTTTTATGGATTGCTAATTCCAGACAGTATTATAGTTAAAATAGATTTTGTGGTCAAAGGAGATATAGGGTACTTGGTTAAACCAAGTTCATCAGATGTGTTTACTACAGAACTTCTCAGAGGCTTTATATGCTAATATGCACTGTGTATCTCTGGGACAAAGCAACAGTATGCAGCTCTTCTTTTTTCTTTTTTTAAGTTTGTTTGCTTGGGTTATTTTTGGCACAGGATCTCATGATGTTGCCCGGGCTGGTCTTGAACTCCTGGAATCAAGTGATCCCCTGCCTCAGCCAAGTAGCTGAGATTACAGGCTTGAGCGACCACTTTCAGTTTTTACTTTTTTTTTTTTTTTTTTTTTTTGAGACGGAGTCTGGCTCTGTCGTCCAGGCTGGAGTGAAGTGGCCAGATCTCAGCTCACTGCAAGCTCCGCCTCCCGGGTTTATGCCATTCTCCTGCCTCAGCCTCCCAAGTAGCTGGGACTACAGGCGCCCGCCAATTGTATATGTTTATGGTATACAACATGATGTTTTAAAATATGTATATACTATAGAATGTGTACATATTTTATAAATCAAGTGAATTGACATATGCATTACCTCACATGCTTATTTTTATATAGTGAGAACACAAAATCTATTGTCAGCAATTTTCAGGTATACAGGACATTATTATTAACTATAGTCACCATATTTGTATGATTGATCTCTTGAACTTATTCCTCCTGTCTAACTGAAGTTTTGTACCCTTTGACCAATATCTCCCAATTCCACCCCGCCCCTAAGCCTCTGACAACCACCATTCTACACTCTCTGTTTTTATGAGTTTGGCTTTTTTAGATTTCATATATATGTGAGATCATGCATGATCTCAAAAGTCAAACTCATTTTTGTCTTTCCGTGCCTGGCTTATTTCACTTAGCATAATATCCTCCAGTTTCATCCATGTTGTCACAAATAACAAGACTTCATTTTTATAGCTGAATAATATTCCATTGTGTATATATACTACATTTTCTTTATCCATTCACCCATTGCTGGACACTAAGTTTGCTTCCTTTTCTTGGTTTTTGTTAATAATGTACAGCATTCCTTTTTTTTAATATAAAATTTTTTTAACATAAAGATGGGGTCTTACTTTTTTCCCAGGCTGAACTTGAACCCCTGGCCTAAAGCAATCTGCCCACCTCAGCCTCTCAAAGTGCTTGAATGACAGGCATGAGCCTCCGCACCCAACTCCACCGTTTCTTAAAATGCTTATTTGATCTCAAAAAACCTCAGATCTTTTTCTTTCCAATGTGGGGTACTGTCCATTGATAACTCACTTAAATGTTACATGCGCATCCTGATGAGCTGAGTTAATAACATTATCTCCTCCTATTGAGTAGTACAACCCCAGTATGGTTGAAAAGGAGCTGAAGGCAGACTACTAAAAACTCAGTTGTCTAATTGAAGGCAATGTCAGAGTGGATTTGAGGGGTAGGAGTAGTAAAATGATTCAAAGATAGGACTATACAAAAGTTCCCCATAACCATAAGCATTCCTTTCATAATGGAATAAAGGAGAGTGAGTATAAATATCCTTATTTAGTAGGATCTGAGGCTTTCTAATCTTTTTACGATCATTTAAATCATCACCATGATTAGAAGCTCATGATTAACCTACACTCTAGTAAAAATACAATGCCCTTCCTTTCTCCAAGTCAAAAAGCAAGTCTAGTTCTTATATTTGGAAAGAAGAATCATGTCAGTTAGTACATTTCTCACAAAAGCAGGATATACCCTATAGTGTATTTAATAATGTTTTCTTCAGGCTACTTAAAATGGCCAATCTTACTTTTAGAAGACCCTTTTAAAATCAACAGAACACTTCCTTTAAAAGTGTTTCTTGATATTGTTTGCATTGGCATTCCATTCACTGTTGTATTTAATTATAGTCCTTTATTTTCAGTAACAGCTTATTTTCAAAGTATCATACATCCAAGGCAAAGAAAAAGAACTCCCGAACTATGGGTCACTTGCTATGATAACATATGAATTCAACCCTAACAATACTAGGATATGAAAAAATATGGCACATTTCAAGAAAGTTACAGCAAAGTATGTGGAACGAATAAAATCTCCACTCATGAAAATAATAAAGAGGAAAATGCTGAAATGATTAACTGCTTTTTTATTTACCCAAATGGAATTTAATTTGAAATCCACCTCTTCTGCCAATTCAATTTAAAATCCATTAGGGCAATAATAGATAGAATAAATTTTAATCAAAGTAGTAGTTTCATCCTGAAAATATAGATGACTTACAGGATTGACATCACAGCCTTAAAAAGAGTCCCAGCAGTTTAATACTTTATTGTTTAGGTTGTTACTATTTCCAATGTATGGATTTGGAATGTACTACAATATCTTAAAAAATACAGACTTTGAAGGCCACATTCACAGTCTTCTAAGTCAGTCTATGTTACTGTGGTGGGCAGAAATCTAACGTGGCTTCCAAAATTCCCAGCCTGCTGGTACAAACCCTATCAAATTCCTCCCCCTTAAGTATGGGCAATACCTCTGAATATGTTTGTCTGTCACTCTTGTGATTATGTTATATGAAATGGAAAAGGTGAAAGGATTCTGAGAATATAATAAAGGCCCCTAATTGACTGACTTTTGAGTTAGTCAAAAGGAGATTGTCCAGAGTAGGCTTGCTCTAATCTGGTGAGCCCTGAAAAAGAGATACTCCCCTGCCAAGAAAAAAGCCACCTGAGTCCCACAGCTGTAATGAAATTTAGTCTGCCAACAACCACCCAAATGAGCTAGGAAGAGTGTCCCAAGCCTCAGATGAGACTATGGCCTGGCCAACACCTCAACTGAAACCTTGTGAGACCCTGGGCAAAGGATCCAGTTAAGCTGTGTCCAGATTTCTGATCCATGGACACTGTGAGATAAGAAATGCATGTTGTTTTAAGCCACTAAGTTTGTGATAATTTGTTATGTGGCAATAGAAAACTAATACAGTTTTGGCTGGGCACGGTGGCTCATACCTGTAATCCCAGCACTTTGGGAGGCCAAGGTGGGGGGATCACCTGAGGTCAGGAGTTCAAGACCAGCCTCACCAACAGGGTGAAACCCCCATCTCTACTAAAAATACAAAATTAGCAGGGCGTGGTGGTGGTGCGAGCCTGTAATCCCAGCTATTCAGGAGGTTGAAGCACAAAAATCGCTTGAACCCAGGGGTCGCACCACTGCACTCCAGCCTGGGCGACAGAGCAAAACTCCGTCTCAAAAAAAGAAAAAAGAGCCCGGGTGTGGTGGCTCATGCCTGTAATCCCAGCAGTTTGGGAGGGTGAGGCGGGTGGACTGCCTGAGGTCAGGAGTTCAAGACCAGTCTGGCCAACATGGTGAAACCCCGCCTTTACTAAAAACACACAAAAAATCAGCTGAGTATGGTGGCACACACCTGTAATCCCAGCTACTTGAGAGGCTGAGGCAGGGGAATTGCTTGAACCAGGGAGGTGGAGGTTGCAATGATCTGAGATCACGCCACTGCACTCCAGCCTGGGCAACAGAGCAAGACTGCATCTCAAAAATAATAAATAAAAAAAAAGAAAACGAATACAGTTTTATTAGATATTTACTGGGCTACATAATACTATGGGTCACATGATTTGACCCTAGGGATATAAAAACTGGCTAAGAAAAGTTAATATTACAACCAGACTCTACTATAGCAATGTAATATATGTATTAAATGACATGAAAAGAATTGGTAATATCAGGAAAGAACCTTGATAGGAGGGCTGATGTGATCAAACCAAGTTAAAACAAAACAATTGAAGGCAATGCTTTTAAAGAAAAAGAACAACAATAAATAAATAAATAAATAAATAAATAAATAAATAAATAACTTTATGACAGAGGTAAGGATGATTTTTTTCAACTTGGAAATAGAAAGGTAGGGACCAAAAGGTGGAGAAAAAGGATAACCAGATTTAGTGATAATTTTAATATGGGAGAAGACAGAAATATCAAAAATAATGTTGAATCTCCATCTTGGAGATTAGGGAAATGGCAATACTACCATTCGCATAAAGAAGTATTCAAGCTGCATGCGGTGGCTCATGCCAGTAATCTCAGCACTTTGGGAGGCCAAGGTGGGAAGATCCCTTGAGCCCAGGAGTTTGAGACCAGCCTGGACAACAAAGTGAGACCTTGTCTCTACAAAAAAATAAGAACTAGTTTGACATGGTGTATTTTCTTGTTTGCTGTAAAGTAGGACTCAGCAAACTATGGCCTGTAGGCCAAATCCAGCCTACAGCCTGTTTCTGTGAATAAAGTTTATCGGAACACAACTGTGTCCATTCATTCATGCACTGTTTATGGCTGCTTTTGTGCTACAATGGCAGAACTGAGTAGATGCAGCACAGATTGTATGGCGTGATAAGCCAAAACTATTTTCTATATGATCTTTTACAGAAATGTTTGCCCATTCCTGCTACACAACATAGTATGCCGGCTCGGCACAGTGGCTCACGCCTGTAATCCTAGCACTTTGGGGGTCAGAGTGGGGGCAGATCACTTGGCCCAGGAGTTTGAGACCAGCCTGGGCAACATGGCAAAACCCCATCTCTATGAAAAATACAAAAAAAAAAAAAAAATTGGCAGGGCATGGTGGCACGTACCTGTGGTCCCAGCTACTGGGGAGGTGAAGATCACCTGAGCCGCAGGGAGGTTGAGGCTGCAGTGAGCCAAGATTGTGCCACTGCACTCAAGCCTGGATGACAGAGTGAGAGCCTATCTAAAAAAAAAAAAAAAAAAGGAAGAAAAGAAAAAAAAGCATAGTATGCCCATAGTCCCTGGCACATAGCAAGTGTGCTTAAGAAATATTAATTAATGAGGCTGGGCATGGTGGCTCATGCCTGTAATCCCAGCACTCTGGAAGGCCAAGGTGGGCGGGTCACCTGAGGTCGAGAGTTTGAGACCAGCCTGACGAACATGGTGAAACCCCATCTCTACTAAAAATACAAAATTAGCCGGGGATGGTGGTGCATGCCTGTAATCCCAGTTACTCGGGAGGCTGAGGCAGGAGAGTCACTTGAACCTGGGAGGCAGAGGTTGCCATGAGCTGAGATCGTGCCATTGCACTCCAGCCTGGGCAACAAGAGTGAAACTCCATCTCAAAAAAAAAAAAGAAAGAAAAGAAAAACAAATATTAATTAATGAAATTAGGGCCAGGTGTGGTGGGTCATGCCTGTACTCCCAGCTGCTTGGGAGGCTGAGGCATGAGAATGATGTGAACCCGCAAGGTGGAGGTTGCAGTGAGCTGAGGTCGCACCACTGCATTCCAGCCTGGGCGACACAGCAAGACTCTGTCTCAGAAAAAAAAAAAAAAAAAAAGGAAAGAAAGAAAGAAAGAAATATTAATGAAATTAGCCGAGTGTAGTGGCACATGCCTGTCATCCTAGTCACTTGAGAGGCTGAGGTGGGAGGACTGGAAAAATATTACCAAGAGTTCTTATTCTTTCCCCTGGTTTAAGTGTTTTTGTCTGTTTTTCTTTTTTTCAGAGACAGGGTCTCATTCTGTCACCTAGTGTATCACAGTAATAGCTCACTGCAGCCTTGAACTTCTGGCTCAACTGATCTTCCTGCCTCATCCTCCTGAGTAGCTGAGACCACAGGCATGTGCCACCATGCCCAACATTTTTTTTCCTAGAGATGGGGTCTCACTTTGTTGCCCAGCCAGGCTGGTCTCAAACTCCTGGCTTCAATTGATCCTCCCACCCTGGTCTCCCAAAGTGCTGGGATGACATGTTTTGACTATTTTGGAGTCCATGGCTCTCATCATTTGCTCCACCCCTTTTTTTTTTTGTTTGTTTTTAAAGAGACAAGGTCTCACTGTTGCCCAGGCTAAGTGCGGTAGTGTGATCATAGCTTACTGCTGCCTGGCTCAAGTGATCTCTCCCTTCGGCCTCCTGAGTGCTGGAATTACAGGTGTGCACCACCGTGTCTGGCTCATTTCTCCACCTTTTAATACAGTAGACTTAAATAAACAATTGATGAAAGTGGAAAAAAAATTTAGCCACAACATTGCCCAAGAATATAATTTAGAGTTTATAAATACATATTAAAAAATCAAGTGGCTGGGCATGGTGGCTCACACCTGTAATCCCAGCATTTTGGGAAGCCAAGGTGTGTGGATCTCCTGAGGTCAGGAGTTCAAGACCAGCCTGATCAACATGGTGAAACCTCGTCTCTACTAAAAATACAAAAATTAGCTGGGCATGGTGGTGGGCACCTGTAATCCCAGCTACTTGGGAGGCTGAGTCAGGAGAATCACTTGAACCCAGAAAGCAGAGGTTGCAGTGAGCTGATCGCACCATTGCACCCTAGCCTGGGTGACAAGAGCAAAACTGTCTCAAAAAATCAAAATAAAAAATCAAGCAGACAGTATGCAAAACTGCAGAATCAAAGTTTCTGTGACAAAGAATGCTACTGTCCCCCACTATATATTCTTCCATTCTTCCTTTTAATAACAGATGTCCTCATTACCATCCAAAACTAAGTTAGGCACATAGATGTCCAACTACAGAAACATTTCCAGCCTTTCCTGCAGCTAGTTGTGGCCATGTGCCTAAAGTTCTCACCAGGAGAATGTGAGCAGAAGTGTTACATGCCTTGCTTAAAAAGGAAGCTTGTTTGCCCTCTACTTCTCTCTCTCTCTCTCTCTTTTTTTTTTTTTCTTTTTTAACTGGAATGCCCTCTATTTCTCTTTCTCTTCCCACAGGGTATAATGAAGTCATCAAGGTCAGCCAGCTTCCACTATAAGGATAAAGACAACATGATAGAAGACAACAGAGTAACAAAGGGAAAAAACCTAGGTCCCTGGCTCACCTTGTGTATGAAAGCCTGAATATTTACTCTGAACTGTTATATGAGAAAGATTTCAATTAAGATCTTCTTTGGGCCACATATTGTAGAGTATCCTTTTTTTTTTTTTTTTTTTTTGGAGACAGGGTTGCCCAGGCTAGAGTGCAATGGTGTGATCTCAGCTCACTGCAACCTCTGCCTCCTAGGCTCAAGCCATTCTTGTGCCTCAGCCTCCCGAGTAGCTGGGATTACAAATGCGCACCACCACACCTGGCTAATTTTTGCATTTTTAGTAGAGACAGGGTTTCACCATGTTGGTCAGGCTGGTCACAAACTCCTGACCTCAGGTAATCCACCCGCCTTTGCCTCCCAAAGTGCTGAGATTACAGGCATGAGCCACCGTGCCTGGCCTAGAGTATCTTTATTATAGCAGCTCACCCTACATATTAATAAACTCTCCAAAGTCATTTACTCTAAGGTCACACAATTATATTGTAAATGAGGCTACTATAACTCCTGATTTTGCAATTTTTCTGTTGTGTGGATATAAGGATACTCTGGGAAATTCTAGTGGAGATCCCCTGGCTTTTAATGTATGATGGGTCATTTGTCTTTTTCAAGTTCACCAGACTAGGACAAAAAATAATTATGCTAAGAAAATCCTTGTACACTTAATAATCCAGAGAGACAGAGAGAACTTGGCCTGTGCCAATTAACCTGTTCATCACAGAAGGAAGGAGAAAAACAAAAGAGTGAAATATACTTGGAAGGGTGTTGAACAGGGAAGTTGGAGAATTACGTGCTTTGGAAGACACTCAACAAGAAGAGTTAATGGGTTGCAACCACAAGGTCCCGATATCTTCTAAAAGACCTTACTTCTTAGCTGCCAATGTGTTCAGGCGTGATGACTCAGTTTCTGTTTCTCTGAACATCAATACTAGCGTCTGTATAATTTCAATGCATGCCCTAGAAAATAAAACGATAAAAGGCAAAGAAATGGCATGATTTCATTAGAAGCTCAGAATTCCATGAAAGTAGTAATCTTTGCTAAAACTGCTTCCAGATACCCATACAGAAAAAAGTACAGGAAATAAATTCTGTACATCAAATTACTAACATTGGTTAAGTGCCTGCTCTGACTGCTACACAGTAAACACCCAAAAACATTTGCTGGTCGGGCAGGGTAGCTCACACACTACTCATGCTGTAATCCCAGCACTTTGGGAGGGCAAATGGCCTGAGCCCAAGAGTTTGAGACCAGCCTGGGCAACATGGCGAAACCCGCCTTTACAAAAAATAGCTGAGTGTGGAGCTCAGGAGGTCAAGGGTGCAGTGAGCCATGATCATACCACTGCACTCCAGCCTAGGGGACAGAGTGAGAACTTTTCTAAAACAACAAGAAAAAAAATTGTTGAATGAATGAATAGCTGGATGTCAGTACTAAGTCATTTTTATATGTATCTCTTTTCCAAAGTTTTTAGGATAATCACACACTGTTTTAAAATTATTGTTTAATTTTTAATATTTTCAGAAAGGTAATATTTGGCTCAAAATGTCAATGGCAAAAAAGAGAATACAGTGAAAGCTGTCTCTCCTCCAGATACCCACTTTTCCCACTTTGGGACAACAAATATTACTAGTTTCTTGTGCATCCTTCCATTAAAATTAGAACAAAATGAGTTCTATTTTTTAAAATCCACAGGAAGAGGCCAGGCACGGTGGCTCATGTCTGTAATCCCAGCAGTTTGGGAGGCTGAGGCGGATGGATATCCTGAGGTCAGGAGTTTGAGACCAGCCTGGCCAATGTGGTGAAATCCCGTTTCTACTAAAAATACAAAAATTAGCCAGGCGTGGTGGCATATGCCTGTAATCCCAGTTGCTTGGGAAGCTGAAGCACAAGAATTGCTTGAACCCACGAGGCAGAAGTTGAAGTGAGCAAAGATTGTGCCACTGCATTCCAGCCTGGGCAACAGAGTGAGATTCTGTCTCAAGAAAAAAATAAATAAATAAATAAATAGAAATAAAATCCACAGGAAGAAAAACTTGCAGTGCCATTTATCATTAACATAGCATATATGTTTTCCAATGTCTTCCATTTATCTTTAACACCCTAGCAAAAAAAAAAAAAAAAAAAAAAATCGATAATTATCTAGTTAGTACTTACACCAGCTCATCAATCCTTTGGCTTTGATTTTGAAGTGCATTCTTATCCCTAGACTCTGGCAAGTACTCATGAAGTTTGTTTACTAAGAAATAGAAAAGGTCACTGGTCTGTAAAAGCAAGTGGGAAAAAAAGACAGTAATTAAGGTATCTGTTGTTAAAATTCTCTACTCTCATGTACTAAAAATATGAAGAAATAATTTGTTCTTTGATTAGAGAAATGAATTACAATATCTCCCATTAATACTAGCATAACCCAAATTGGAAACATACTTCTTACTTACAACCAAGAGACCACTGTCCTGGTGACCAGAGCAAGGGCTACAGAGCAATGCTGGGAGATGCAACTTAGGCCTAGCTTGACCATTAACCTTGAAAATCATCCAGAAGCAGGTGTGTCATCTCAGGCAACTCATTCAGTCACCTTGAAAAATGGGGCTCCTATAATTTCTGCCTTTCCAAAGTAATTTGGCCTTTGTGAGGATATAAAGAATAAGCAAGCTCTCGTTTTAAAATGTTTACTAACACAAAAACAAATGTACAGCACTACGCTACGTTATGGAAATGGTGCAGAACAATACTGATTATTCTGGTAATACAGTGGAAATGTAGATTGCCATTTCTGTCCAAACAAACACTGACTTAGAGCTGGGGAACCTATTTTTTGTGTGTTTCTGTCCAGTCTCATGAGAAATCGAGCATGAAAATAAGCGCTGGCCCATGAAATCAGGCAAGTCGGCATTAATGAGAAATGTAATGTAATTGCTTTTCTTTTCTATCCCTCTATTGTTCATTTTTTCCCCGGGATTTTGGTTTACTAGTGACAATTTAGGCTTTTTGTTTAGAAAGTGTGCATGTCCCCTTATTCAGGTAATATGGCATGAGAAGATGCTGGGAATGGCTTGGAGAAAGGAAAAAGAGGAAGAGAAGCAGGATGTATACCAGATGCTCTTAGAAGTGCTTGGGCTTTGAAAGAAGGAAGGACTTGGCTGGACGTGGTGGCTCACGCCTGTCAGCCCAGCACTTTGGGAAGCCGAGGCGGGCAGATAACTTGAGGTCAGGAGTTCGAGATCAGCCTGGACAACATGGCAAAACTCTATCTCTACTAAAAATACAAAACTTAGCTGGGTTTGGTAGCATGCGCCTGTAATCCCTAATCCTAGCTACTTGGGAGACTGAGGCAGGAAAATCACTTGAACCTGGGATGCAGAGGTTGCAGTAAGCTGGGATTGCGCCACTGCACTCCAGACTAGGCAAGAGTGAGTGAGACTCCGTCAAAAAAAAAAAAAAGAAGAAGAAGTGCTTGGGCTTACCCAGTGCCTGATAAATTAGCATAGTGTGGCAGTTTTACAGACTGACCCTGGAGCTATATTCTTTGAGCTCAAATCCCAGCTCTGCCACTTGGCAGTTGTGTGACATTTGGCAAATTACTTATACTCCCTGTCACTCAGTTTCTTCATCTTTCAAATGGCGTTAATAATATCACCTCAAGGAGTTGATATTACATTTAAATAAGATAGTATGTATTTGTAAAGTTTCAACAGTGCTTAGCACATAACAAGTGTTCAATAAGTATCACTTGTTATTATGACCTCCCACCTGCTCACTGATTCAAGAATTTTCATTTATAAAATATCATACCTGAAACAACATGGAAAAATCTCAAAAATATTATGCCAAAAGAAGCCAAATGCAAAAGAGTACTTAGTGTAGAATTCCATGTAAGTGCAATGCTAAGAGAGGCAAAATGAATCTCCAGTGACAGAAAGCACATTGATAGTTGCACGAGGCCAGGAGTGTGAGAGAACTGGCGGCCAAAGGGCACAAGGTGACATTCTGGAGTGACAGAGACACTGTAAATCTTGATTGAAGTAGTGTTAATAGTTACATGAATAGAGACATTTGTCAAGACTCTTCAAACTGCATCTTTAAATATGGGTGCATTTTATTTCATATAAATTATACCACAATAATTTCTTCAAAGAAGATAGTTGAATGGCCAATAAGCACATAAAAGATGCTCAGCATCGCTAATCACTAGGGAAATGCCACTCAAAACTACAATGAGATATTATCTCACACCCATTAGGATAGCTACTATTTTAAAAACAACACAAAATAACAAGTGTTGGCAAGGATGTGGAGGAATCAGAACCCTTATATACTGTTGGTGGGAGTAGAAAATAGCACAGACACTGGAAACCAGTATGGTGGTTCCTCAAAAATTTAAATATAGAATTACCATCCAATCTAGCAATTCCATTTCTGGGTAAATACCCAAAAGAATTGAAAGCACCATCTTAAAGAGGTATATTGCATACCAATGTTCATAGCTGCATTACTTACAACATCTAAAACATGGAGGCAACCCACGTGTCCATTGACAGATGAATGGATAAGGAAAATGTAGTATATACATACAATGGAATATTATCCAGCCTTAAAAAAAAAATAAGGAAATTCGGATACATTCTACAACATGGATTAAACTTGAGAACATTGCACTACGTGAAATCTCAGTCACAAAAATACAAATACTATATCATTTCAACTATATGAGGTACGTAGAATAGTCAAAATCACAAAGACAGAAAATAGAATGGTGGTTTCCAGGGGCTGTGGGTTGCGGGGGTGGGATGGGGAAAGAAATGGAAAGTTGTTGCTTAATGGGTAGAGAGTTTCAGTTTTGTAAGATGAAAAGTGTTCTGGAGATGATCGTGTTGATGGCTGCACAATATTGTGAATAAACTTGATACCACTGAAATGTATGCTCAAAAATGATTAAGGAAGTAAATTTTGTGTTATGTATATTTTGACAGAATTTTTAAAAATGGAAAAAAAATCATATGAAGAAAAAAAATTTTTTTTTTTTGAGATGGAGTCTTGCTCTGACGCCCAGGCTGGAGTGCAGTGGCATAGTCTTGGCTCACTGCAACCTCCACCTCCAGGGTTCAAGCAATTCTCCTGCCTCAGCCTCCCAAGTAGCTGGGATGACAGGTGCATGCCACCACGCCTGGCTAATTTTTGTATTTTTAGTAGAGACTGGGTTTCACCATGCTGACCAGGCTGGTCTTGAACTCCTGACCTTAGTTAGGTGATCCACTTGCCTCGGCCTCCCAGTGTGCTGGGATTACAGGCATGAGCCACCGTGCCCAGTGGAAAAAATTTAAACTAGAAAAAGAACATATTTTATCTACTCATTTATTCATTCACTGAATGCATAATTACTGATTGCCAGCTATGTGGCAGGTATGCTAGATAATGAGATAACATCTTGAGCAAAACAGACAGACGTGTCTGTTCTTCTAAAACTTGGGAGTTTAGTCAAAAAGTGTTCTCGGCCTGTAATTTCACGCCTGTAATTCCAGCACTTTGGGAGGTCAAGGCAGGCAGATCACTTGAGTCCAAAAGTTCAAGACCAGCCTGGGCAACATGGTGAAATCTCTACAAAAAATACAAAAATTAGCCCAGCATGGTGGCATGTGCCTGTAGTCTCAGCTACTTGGGAAGTACTCAGCTACTTGAGCCCAGGAGGCGGAGGTTGCAGTGAGCCGAGATGGTGCCACTGCACTTCAGCCTACGTGACAGAGTGAGATCTCATCTCAAAAAAAAAAAAAATGAAAACGTATTCTCATAAATTGTACCTTCAATAAAATTTAAAAATAAAGACCACTTAAAAGAAAAAAGTATACCTCAATAAAGTTCATTTTTAAAGGGAGGGAAAAAACTATATAATATATATTTTTATATCTATAATATATCACTCTATATTACAGCATATCTATAATTTTATATCCATAATATGTATATTATATATGTGTATAATTTTCCATCCTATTACAGGAACCAAAAATTAGAGATGCCTGTGACAGTTAATTTTAGGTGTAAACTTGGCTAAATTAGGAGTACCTAGAAAACTGGAAAAGCATTATTTCTGTTATGTCTGTGAAGGTATTTCCAGAGGAGACTGGCATGTGAATTGGAGAATTGAGGGGTTCTGTCTCTCTGGAGAATCCTAATACAGATTTTGGTACCAGAAGTGGAATTGTTGCTCTAAGGAATACTTAAAAATGTGGAAGTGGCTTTGGAATTGATTAATGGATAGAGGCTCGAAGAATTTGGAGGAGCAACCTAGAAAAAGCCTAGACTGCAGTAATTGGAGCATTAAAAGTGATGCTGGTGGGGGTTCAGAGAAAGAGGACAGCTGTAGGGAAAGTCTGAAACTTCTTAGACATTTCTTAAGCAAAAGAGTGAAAGATTATTCTCCAGCTTTAAGACAATATTATTTTCCCTGTTGGGTTTTGGACTTACTTGCCCCTTTCCTCTTGGTTATAGCTTCCTTTGGAATGGGAATGTGTATCCTCCATGCATCCTAACACTGTATTTTGTAAGTAGATAACTTGTCTTGATTTACAGGCTGACAACTGGAGAGGAATTTGCCTTAGGATGAATCCTGCCTTGAGTCTCAACCATACTTGATTTAGATGACAATTGGTAATTTGGACTTATGAGTTGATGCTGGAATGAATTAAGATTTTTGGAGCTATTGGGATGGAATAAATGTATTTTGTATGTAAAAAAGACATGAATGTTTGGGGACAAGAGCAAAACGCTGTGGTTTGAATGTGGTCCCCAAAGTTCATGTTTTAGAAACTCATCCCCAATGCAACAGTGTTGAGAGGTGAGACCTTTAAGAGGTTGATTAGGTCATAAGGCTTCTGCCCTCACAAATAGATTAATGTCATTATTGTGGGAGTGGGTTTCTGATGAAAAGATGAGTTTGGCCCCCTGCTACCCTTTTTTTTGCATGCTCTTTTGCCCTTCTGCCTTATGGGATGACACAACAAGAAGGCACTTACAAGATGCCAGCACCTTGATATTGGACTTCCCTGCCTCCAGAACTGTCAGAAATACGTTCATTTTCTTTATAAATTATCAAGTTTGTGATATTCTGTTATAGCAACACAAAACAGACTAAGACAATGGCCCTAATCTCTCCACCCCAGTATGGGTTTCTAAGGGAGCTTCACAGAACATATGTTTTCCAAGAAATATAGCATAAAGTTGAAAAACGACTGCTTTACCTTAAGGCTATGATAACAATTTAAATTAAAAAATCTTAAAGGATGTTGACTTTTATTAGTCATATATGCTAATTTTGTGAAAACAAATCTGAGGATAGATTTTGGTTGTGGATTAGACAGAAGAACATAAGGCTAGTGGGTTTGATGGCGTGGTTGGGGATAGGGCCAAGGGGGACTCCACTAAAGTGTAGAAAGATCCCAAATAGAGAGACTACCCATTTACTTTTTTTTTTTCATACTTTAAGTTCTGGGGTACATGTGCAGAATGTGCAGTTTTGTTATACATGTGCCATGGTGGTTTGCTGCACCCATCAAGCCGTCAGCTACCTTAGGTATCTCTCTTAATGATATCCCTCCCCTAGCCCCCAACCCCCTGACAGGCCCCAGTGTGTGATGTTCTCCTCCCTGTGTCCGTGTGTTCTCATTGTTCAACTCCCACTTATGAGTGAGAACACGCAGAACGTGTTTGGTTTTCTGTTCTTGTGTTAGTTTGCTGAGAATGATGGTTTCCAGCTTCATCCATGACCCTGTAAAAGACATGAACTCATCCTTTTTTATGGCTGCATAGTATTCCATGGTGTATATGTGCCACATTTTCTTTATCCAGTCTATCAATGATGGACATTTGGGTTGGTTCCAAGTCTTTGCTATTGTGAATAGTGCCGCAATAAACATATGTGTGCATGTGTCTTTATAGTAGAATGATTTATAATCCTTTGGGTATATGCTTAGTAATGTGATCACTGGGTCAAATAGTATTTCTAGTTCTAGATTCTTGAGGAATCACCACACTGCCTTCCACAATGGTTGAACTAATTTAAACTCCCGCCAACAGTGTAAAAACGTTCCTATTTTCTCCACATCCTCTCCATCATCTGTTGTTTCCTGACTTTTTAATAATCACCATTCTAACTGGTGTGAGATGGTATCTCATTGTGGTTTTGATTTGCATTTCTCTGATGACCAGTGATGATGAGCTTTTTTTCGTATGTTTGTTAGCTGCATAAATGTCTTCTTTTGAAAAGTGTCTGTTCATATCATTTGTCCACTTTTTGATGGGGTTGTTTTTTCCTTGTAAATTTGTTGACATTCTTTGTAGATTCTGGATATTAGCCCTTTGTCAGATGGGTAGATTGCAAAAATTTTCTCCCATTCTGTAGGTTGTCTGTTCACTCTGATGATAGTTTCTTTGCTGTGCAGAAACTCTTTAGTTTAAGTGATCCCATTTGTCAATTTTGGCTTTTGTTGACATTGCTTTTGGTGTTTTAGATATGAAGTCTTTGCCCATGCCTATGTCCTAAATGGTATTGCCTAGGTTTGCTTCTAGGATTTTTATGGTTTTAGGTCCACCTTGAATTCATTTTTGTATAAGGTGTAAGGAAGGGGTTCAGTTTCAGTTTTCTGCATATGGCTAGCCAGTTTTCCCAACACCATTTATTAAACAGGGAATCCTTTCCCCATTGCTTGTTTGTATCAGGTTTGTCAAAGATCAGATGCTTGTAGATGTGTGCTGTTATTTCTGAGGCCTCTGTTCTGTTCCATTGGTCTATATATTTGTTTTGGTATCAGTACCATGCTGTTTGGGTTACTGTACGCTTGTATAGTTTGAAGTCAGGTAGCATGATGCCTCCAGCTTTGTTCTTTATGCTTAGTTTTGTCTTGGCTATGCAGGCTCTTTTTGGTTCCATATGAAGTTTAAAGTAGTTTTTTCCAATTCTGTGGAGAAAGTCAATGGGTAGCTTGATGGGGATAGCACTGAATCTATAAATTACTTTGGGCAGTATGGTCATTTTCATAATATTGATTCTTCCCATCCATGAGCATGGAATGTTTTTCCATTTGTTTGTGTCCTCTCTTATTTCCTTGAGCAGTGGTTTATAGTTCTCCTTGAAGAGGTCCTTCACATCCCTTGTAAGTTGTATTCCTAGGTATTTTATTCTCTTAGTAGCAGTTGTGAATAGGAGTTCACTCATAATTTGACTCTGTCTGTTATTGGTGTATAGGAATGCTTGTGATTTTTGCACATAGATTTTGTATCCTGAGACTTTGCTGAAGTTGCTTATCAGCTTAAGGAGATTTTGGGCTGAGATGGTGAGGTTTTATAAATATACAATCATGTCATCTGCAAACAGAGACAATTTGACTTCCTCTTTTCCTATTTGAATTATTTCCTTCTCCATTCACTTTGGCCTTTCATTTTTGACAACCGAATTAGAAGATCTGTTTTAGCCCAGGTAAGAACATTGTATTAAATAATGGCTGCAGTGTTTTCAAGTATAAAACAGATCATGAAAGCTTCATTTTTAGACATCAGATTAGGTTACTATTTCACAGGAGAACAGATTTGCAATTCAATATGAATAGCTTACAGCACCTGGAATATGCATGCATTGTGTTTGGCCTGAGGGAGAATACAAAAGTAAGTAAGATATATACTTGTCCTACAGAAGGTTATTATGATAAATAAGAAAAATGTACCAATAACTATAGTAAAAGGGAGGATATCTGTGCTAATTCTTGATGGTAGGAACTGTATCATAATCATGCTGTATTTCTAATACCTGTCACCAACCCTCACACCGATTAGGCATGAAACCTGTCTGATAATTGTTAAAGAGGAAGTGCTATGAAAGATGTCATAGAACTACATTGTTCAACTCGGTAGCTACTGGCCACAAGTGGCTATTTAAATTAATTTAAATTTAATAAAATTAACATTTTACTTTTTTAGTCATTAGCCACATTCAAGTGCTTAAAAGGCACATGTGGCTAGTGTCTGCTGTATTGAACAATGCAGATTATAAAACATCAAAGAGGCCGGGCGCGGTAGCTCAAGCCTGTAATCCCAGCACTTTGGGAGGCTGAGACGGGTGGATCACGAGGTCAGGAGATCGAGACCATCCTGGCTAACACGGTGAAACCCCATCTCTACTAAAAAATACAAAAAACTAGCCGGGCGAGGTGGTGGGTGCCTGTAGTCCCAGCTACTCGGGAGGCTGAGGCAGGAGAATGGCGTGAACCTGGGAGGTGGAGCTTGCAGTGAGCTGAGATCCAGCCACTGCACTCCAGCCTGGGCGACAGAGCGAGACTCCGTCTCAAAAAAAAAAAAAAAAAAAAAAAAAAAAATCAAAGAAAGTTCTATGGCACAGAATTGACAGAGAAGATCAAAAGGAGGAAGGTACTAAAGTTCCCCGTTCGGCATGACAAGAAAGGTAGAAAATGGCATTTGGGCTTAGCCTTGATGAATGGGTATGATTTTTAACAAGAGAAATTAGAAGAACAGTATTCTAGAGAAATCAAACAGCAGGGAGAAAAGAGAGCTAAGGAGAACAGGTATCCAAGTTATCCCACATAGCTCGATCTTGTAGAGGACAGAGGTGAGAGAGAAGATGAAGTGGTGGGTCGGGTCTGTTAGTCCTAACCTTATTCTCTTTCTCTCCATTCATTTTTTGCTCCACAGTCTAGGCCACAGGTACCAGCCCTGTTTTTACATTGGAGATGCTTAAATGACCTCTAGACTAACACTGGTGCTGATCCCATTAGGAGTACACATCAACATCCTTCTTAATCTAACCCTTAAGTGGTACTTCAGTTCTCCTACCTAAACATGCACTTTAAATCCAGTCCCTGATTGTGTCCAGTGTATCTGGGTGGACTTCCCCTTTGGGCACTGTCCTAAGTCCTTACCCAGTCCTCTCCCAGCTGCTCGCTTTACTCTTGACAATCTTTATGTCTTCATATTCCATAAAAGCTCTGTCCCCACAACCTAAACAAGCAGATCTTCCTGGTGCCAAATGTTTGTGCAGACATCCAGGTGTAATTCACCCACATGCTAAAATATCCTGATATTTCATTTAGCTCACTCTTATGGCTCTCACTCTTAGGCACTGTGCCTTTTCCAGGAGCATCTACATCTGGATTCGTTTTCCCAGTGCCCACCTTATCCAGATGGTAGCCTGATATGGTCCGGTTCTGTGTTCCCACCCAAATCCCATCTTGAATTGTAATCCCCACTGCCGAGGGAGGGTCCTGGTGGGAGGTGATTGGATCATGCATGCTGTTTTCATGATAGTGAGGGAGTCCTCATGAGATCTGATGGTTTAAAAGTGGCAGTTTCTCTGCACATTCTCTCTCTCTCCTGTTGCCATGTAAGACATGCCTTGCTTCCCCTTCGCCTTCTGCCATGATTGTAAGTTTCCTGAGGCCTCCCAGCCATGTGGAACTCTTTAAGTCTGTGGCAGGCCAGGTCTTCATAACAGCTGAACAGACAGGCCTCCATAACAACTGTTCCTGTGCTGACTGAGTGGTTATGTTAAATATTAAAAGCTGATAGAGCCAGTGTCCTTACACAAAGGCTGGGATGTAACAAAAGCCCACCAAGAGTTTTGCCCAGGCCTTTCCTGGGCCTTGAAGCATGACAAGATAATGAAGGAATTCTTAACAGGACCTGTTTAGAATTAAACGAGTTTTACTGGGGGTCTGAAAAAACTCCCCAGGCCTCCACAAACAAGTTTATTGGTGGTCTGAAGGAACTCCCCAAACCTCCATGGTTTAGCAGGAGGCAAGATAAAGGTAATCACCCCAGGACCTGGACCCATTTAGATTAAGTAAATTTACTGAGGCCCCAGAGGAAGGTCTTAAGGACCTTCCTTAGGTCCTGATCTAATCTTAGGCATAGATTAAAAGAAGTTAATCACTTATGGCTTTAGATGAATGCACTTACATGTTGACATATAGCTTAGAAGATATATCAGCTCTGGAAAACCTTGTAATTTTGAGTTGGTCTGGCGATAATTTCGAGGCCTTTTCCCTGTTACTGGTTACAGAAATAAACTCCCTTCTTTCCCAGTTCATCTGTGTCTCATTATTGGGCCATGAGAATAAGCAGCCTGACCCTTGGTTTGGTCCAGGAACAAGTGAACTAAACCTTCTTTCTTTATAAATCACCCAGTCTCATGTAGTATTTTTATAGCAGTGTGAGAATGGACTAATACACAGCCCCTTCCTGATAACCCCAGCCTACTAAAATAAAGGCCATACCTGTCCAAATTTGAAATCTGTGATTGGGGAGAGCCTTAAATGCCGAAGCCAAAGTCTGTACTTAATTTAGAAAGGAAAGTCGCAAGAAACTGTTGAACAAGCAATCCCATACAATCAGGGTTGTAGATTAAATTGATACTGTGTGTGGGATGGACTGGAGAGGTTTATTTGGGAAGAAGATAATCCTAATTTATTTACCCTTTCCACATGAATTCCATTCCATCTTCATAATCAAGATGGATTGGTCTTACTTGGTTGGTCATATTTTCCACAATCTTCTGAAGTTCTAGAGTCAAAACTTGGATGGTGTATTCCTCACAGGATGTATCCAGCACCAACCATTTTAGACTGTGCAGTACTATGTCATCCTTACCTGAGTCTCAGTGTCTCAGTGTGGTGGGACATTTGGCATATTACTCTCTACAGCTTATCTGCCTTCACCGTACTGATTTGCTTGGAACTGTTCTAGCTTTCCAATATTGCAGGAATTTCCTTAGTCCCAGGCAAACTGGAATAGTTGGTCACCCTAATCTGGGCAAACCAAAATGGTTGGTCACCCCACATAGGAAGGACCTAGAAGCTAATAAATGGCCAGGACTGCCTTGTACGGTTGGGAGTGCACATGCTTTACCATTGCTCAGTAAAATGATGGCAGCTACTTATGTGATCAATGGCCAGAATTAGGAAAAAATATGTGGCAATCAACATGAACACAGCCCTAGGCAGGGCTCACCCTCTCACCTAGGCCTCATTAGTGCCACACCAGGTTACTCACCTGGGCTTCTTAACTCTTTCACCTGAACCTGAAAATGAGGCATCTGTAATTTACTGAGTGAGAATGAGGTTGCATTGCCTCCCTAGGAGTCACATTTTTAAAAATACCAGTCCTATACTCAAAAATAATTTTTTAATTATATTTTTACAGTAGAGGAAACTGCACAATAAAACATCTTGAAATCAGCCAGGTACAGTGGCTCACGCCTGAAGTTGCAGCACTTTAGGAAGCCAAGGCAAGAGGATCACTTGAGCCCAGGAGTTTGAGACCAGACTGGGCAACAGAGTGAGACCCTGTCTCTGTTTAAAAAATAAACAGGCAGGGTGTGGTGGCTTATGCCCATAACCCCAGCATTTTGGGAGGCCAAGACAGGTGGATCACCTGAGGACAGAAGTTCAAGACCAACCTGGCCACCACGGTGAAACCTTGTCTCTACTGAAAACACAAAAAATTAGCCGGGCATGGTGGTGGACGCCTATAATCCCAGCTACTTGGGAGGCTGAGGCAAGAGAATGGCTTGTACCTGGGAGGCAGAGGTTGCAGTTAGCTGAGATCATGCCATTGCACTCCAGCTTGGGTGACAAAAGCAAGACTCTGTCTCAAAAAAATAAAAAATAAACAAACAAAAACTTCTTAAAATCTACTTTCCCATCTCACTGTCTATATATCTTGCATGCCAAAAATGTTCCTCCTAATATCTCTCCGTTGGCTCTGCCAACCCAATGCATGGGAGCTACTTTTTGCTACCACTCCCTTCTCTTCCCATCTCCCCTCGACACACACATATACATTACTGATTACGTCACAAAGTATCCAGCATTAAGACATGACTACATTAAATTTTATCGACATTTAAAAATACAGCATCAGAATACAAGACAACACTTATTTATATTTTAATTTATGCTTATATTTCGTAAACAGGAGACACAAGCTTTAAAGATTAAAAATAAAACAAAACCCTTACCTTCCAGAAAAGCCTTTTCAGAATGAAGTTTTTCTGGGCTGCTACTTTAAGCTCCATAATTAAAGGAAGTATCCTCCTCAAAGAATTGTCTTTAAGAAAAAGTTCAGATTTAAGTTGACTGAAGTGCTTAATTTTCTCCTCAGATCTACAGAAACAGAAGAAAATTTTCCACTTAAAAAATGGTAAGAAATAGCAGTTTAGGAATATCGATGATTACTGACAGGTTTGTTAAACTTTGTTACTAATGGGCTTTTCATATAGTTTTATTCTTCTAGCCTTAGTACTCATCAGTAGTGAAACTTGCTCCCCGCAAATTGAACTGTTTGTTACTCTCCAAACATACTTTTTTGCCCATGCCCCTTAACTCAAGCTGTTCCTATACCAGGAATACTCTCACTGTCCCTGGTAAATTTCTGTCCCTCTTTCATTTACCATAATCCATGAACCTTTATGTAATATTTTTCTTTCAATCAACTAGCTTTAAAAAAAAAAAAAAAAAGTTTATAAAGAAAATGTTGTGTCACTTTCCAGGGAAAACCAGTATCACTTTGTGTAAATGGCATGAAAGCACCATAAATTCTAAGTCAATGCTCCATGGTCTGAGCCTGAAGCTGGCTTCTCTGTGAGGAAAGGGCAGATGAGCATGTGTTCCAGAACTGTCACTAGTGGCCCCAAGCTGAGAGGTTCTCCCTGATGAGATCAGCCTAGCTGGAAAAAGGAATCACATATTTCCACCATGGAATTCAAAGTTGTTTCATGCCATATCAGAGTACCACCGGGAATCATCTCCCCTTACTGAACCATGTGCATTCCACACTTAAGGAAAAGCTGGCTTAGCAGAAAAACCTTCTCCTCAGATCTTTCCCTAATTCCACCAACAAATGCAGCCCTTCTCCCACTGCAGTTTTTTCACACTCCTAGTATCACATTAATCCCGTTTCACTCATTGTAGTTAGTTACTCGTGTACCTATCCTAGCCCCTCAGCTGACTTTTAGCAACTTGGAAAAAATGTCTCCGGGTTAAATATTGTTTCCACCTCCCACTGTGCTCAGTAATAACAACTTGACTAGGTGGCTGGCTCTGGCCTGAGTGCTTTCCGTAGACTCGTTCTTGCACTGAGCTGACTCCACTGTGGGGACCGAGCTGGAAATTACTATCGCATTTTACAGGAAGTTGTAGGGAGGTTTAAGTAAGCTGTCTACGCTCACACAAATTCAGAGAGCCAGGGTGCAAGGTAACAGTAGGAAAGATAGTTCATGTTCTGTGTAGATTGATGGAATCTTAAAATTTCTGACTTGAAGTAAAAACATTTTTTACTGCTTACTCCAGAAACCTGTACCAGCCGTTTATCCCAATACTAGCTACTGCATGGAATGTTGGTACTTGCCTACTACCTCCCGCTTTATTTAAAAAACATCTAAGATGTTCTCCTTTGTCCAATCAATAAATCGCTCTTATTAACCTGAAAATTAAGACTTTTTTTGAAAAAATGGTCTCTTTTCTAGTGGAGGTGCTGGAGGGAAACTGATCATTATGAATTCAATAATAGCAAGCAGAGAGGCAGAGGAGCATAATGATTATGAGCATGAAGACTGAGGTCAGAATCCTAGATCTGCCCCGACTCAGTTAGGTCATTACCACGGTCAAGTTACATAGCTTCTCTGCGCCTCAACTTCCTCATGTGTAAAATAGGAATAATGATAGTACCTATCCAAATGTGCTGGGTTTTTTGTTTGTTTTGAGACGGTACCTCACTCTGTCACCCAGGCTGGGGTGCCGTGGCATGATCTTGGCTCATCGCAACCTCTGCCTCCTGAGTTCAAGCAATTCTCCTGCCTCAGCCTCCTGCGTAGCTGGGATTACAGGCGAGCACCACCATGCCCAGCTCATTTTTTGTATTTTTAGTAGAGATGAGGTTTCACCATGTTGGTCAGGCTGATCTCAAACTCCTGACCTCAGATGATCCACCCACCTCCGCCTCCCAAAGTGCTGGAATTACAGGTGTGAGCCACTACGCCTGGCCAAATGTGCTATTTTGATATTTTAGTTAATGCATGTCTTCATACACACTAAGTGTTTGATAAATGGTCTCTAAATAAAGCAGGAATAAGTTTGAGATCCTGCTTCGCTATCCACTTCTAATTAGCACCATATTTCATTTAAAAAATAACTATGAAATCCCTCTACTCTTTTAGAACTCCAACAACAGAAATGTAGATTTTACAAACAAAAGAGCTTAGAAAAGCAAAAACTCAAATAAGATACAGTATCAGCAGAATTATTTTGAAATTGATTTTCCTGTTTTTTCATTTGGAGTCAGCAATTTGCTAAGATCCGCAATAAAAATAAACTGTTTTTAATCCTTTGCCAACTAGGATAATAGATTGTAATGCCAAACTAATTTTTTTTAATGGCCAAAAAAATTTTCACAGAAAACAGCATATTAATCTCTTCAGACTAAAAATCAATTCATACATAAATGGAGGTCTCATACACATCATACATTTAAGTTGGAGTACACATTCTATATTACTGCAGATATGCTATGAATAATAATTTCTTTGGGGATTCAGAAAATATTAGCTTATACATAGATGACAAACTTCATTTGACTGAAGAGATAAGAAAAAGTTGAATGCCAGAAGACTCCATTATTCAATTTAGGAATAAGAGGAAAATCTATACTAATGTTAACAGATACTCTATTTTCATCAGGTGGAAAACATAAATTCACCAAAATAATGTTGCAGGAAGGTGTTTCTTTTTTTTTTTGGGGGGGGGGGTGTTTAGACAGAGTCTTGCTCTGTCACTCAGGCTGGGTTCAAGTGATTCTTGTGCCTCCTGAGAGTAGCTGGGACTACAAGTGCATACTACCACACCTCGTTAATTTTTGTACTTTTAGTAGAGACAAGGTTTTGCCATGTTGGTCAGGCTGGTCTCAAACTCCTGGCCTCAAGTAATCTGCCCACCTCAGCCTCTGAAAGTGCTGGGATTACAGGCATGAGCCACTACACCCAGCCTCAGGAAGGATTCTTAATCCAATAATAAGCTCTATTTTTCTTGTATTTTTTCATCTTTCTAGACCTTTACTATAAATAATACCTCACATTTGTAAAGCACTGGAAAGGCTCTTCCTATATTATCTCAGAAGCACTGTGTATGATTTTCACAGTGGTCGGGTTGCAGAACCGTCCCATCTGTGACACAGTTCTGAATTGAAAACCTAAAGGATGTTTATTCCTTTAAACTGAAGATGTCTTGCAGTTAGAGGCTTTTTCTTGGGTATCACTGCATCCTTCACAGTGCATTTGAAATCACTGCATTTTAAGTATGTTGCTTTCAGGAAATAGTAAGAAATACGCTTTTCCTGAGCCAAGAGAGTGGTAGAACTCATCCTTCTTGCCTTCAGGAATAAATTTCAAGCCACACACACACAGAATTTGAGTCTTTTTTATTATACAATTAGCTTTAAAATCACTTTAAATAAAACACCAAAATGAAAACTGATGCTTTTTTTAGAGTAAACATCTGAACACCTACAGAAATTTTAAGCCATCCGTATAACATTTTAAAAAAGAAATCCCAAATATTATGTCACTTAACTCTTACATACCTCAGAATGCATCTCTAAATAAAATCAATACTTTCTTACAAAATGATTATCACCTCCTACAAAATTATCAAAAATTCTTTGTTATTGCTAATACTCAGTCTTTTTTTTTTTTTTTTTTTGAGATGGAATCTCGCTCTGTCACCCAGGCTGGAGTGCCGTGGCACAATCTTGGCTCACTGCAACTTCCACCTCCCAGGTTCAAGCGATTCTCCTGCCTCAGCCTCCCGAGTAGCTGGGACATACCACCATGCCTGTCTAATTTTTGTATTTTTGTAGAGACAGGGTTTCACTATGCTGGCCAGGCTGGTCTTGAACTCTTGACCTCAAATGATCTGCCTGCCTCAGCCTCCCAAAGTGCTGGGATTACAGGTGTGAGCCACCGTGCCCGGCAGGACTCAGTCCATTTTCAAATTGTTCTATTGACTTAAAAATGTGTTTTTATGGCTGGGTGTGGTGGCCCAGGGGTATAAATCCCAGCACTTTGGGAGGCCAAGGTGAGAGGATTGCTTAAACCTAGGAGTTCCAGACCAGCCTGGGCAATATAATGAGACTCCATCTCTATAAAAAAAAAAAAAAACATAGAAAAAATTAGCCAGCCATGGTAGTGTGTGCCTGTAGTCCCAGCTACTCGGGAGGCTGAGGTGGAAGGATTGCTTGAGCCCAGGAGGTCAAGGCTACAGTGAGCCGTGATCAAGCCACTTCACTCCAGCCCTGGTGACAGAGTAAGACCCTCTCTCAAAAGTAAATAAAATATAAACCAGTGGGCACAGTGTCTCATGCCTATAATCCTAGTACTTTGAGAGGCCTAGGCAGGTGGATTGCCTGAGCTTAGGAGTTCGAGACCAGGCTGGGCAACATGGCAAAACCCAGTCTCTACTAAAAAACTACATGAAATTAACCAGGCATGCTGGCGCATGCCCGTAGTCTCAGCTACTCAGGAGGCTGAGGCATGAGAATTGCTTGAGCCTGGGAGGCGGAGATTGCAGTAAGCCAAGATCGTGCTACTGCACTACAGCCTGAGTGAGGGCGGAAGACCCTGTCTCAATACATACATACATACATACATACATACATACATACATAAAATATGAAAATGTTTTCTTACATTTGGTTTGTTAAAATCAAGACCTAAATAAGATGCTTCTTATATTTGCTTGTTATGTTTCTTAAGTCTTTCAAAAAAATTTTTTTCTATATCACATCATCAAGCAATAAAATTTTTTATTATGGAAATTTTCAAACATACATCAAAATGGAGAAAATTTTATAAGAAATCCCATGCACCCGGCTGGGTGGTGGCTCATGCCTGTAATCCTAGCACTGTGGGAGGCTGAGGCGGGCAGATCACCTAAGGTCAGGTGTTCAAGACCAGCCTGGCCAACATGGTGAAACCCCTCCTCTATTAAAAATACAAAAATTAGTAGGGCATGGTGGTGCATGCCTGTAATCCTAGCTACTCAGGAGGCTGCGGCAGGATAATTGCTTGAACCTGGGAAGTGGAGGTTGCAGTGATCTGAGAGCGTGCCATTACACTCCAGCTTGGGCACAGAGCAAAACTCCATCAGGAAAGGAGAGGAGAGGAGAGGAGAGGAGAGGAGAGGAGAGGGAAGGGAGAAAGGAAGGGAGAAAGGGAGGGAGGGAGGGAGGGAGGGAGGGAGGGAGGGAGGAAGGAAGGAAGGAAGGAAGGAAGGAAGGAAGGAAGGAAGGAAGGAAGGAAGGAAGGAAGGAAGGAATCCCATGTACCTATCATCTTGCTCTAATAATTTTCAATATTTTGCCAATCTGGTTTTATCTATTCTTTTACATACACATACAAACACACGTATATACTTTTTAAAAATTTGAACTAAAATATATATAACAAAGTTTCCCATCATGTCCATTTTTAGGTGTACAATTTGGTGGCATTGAGTGCATTCACAATGTTCTACAAGTATCACCACTATCCATTTCCAGAACTTTTTCATCTTTCCAAACAGAAATTCTATACCCATTAAACAATAACTCTCCCTTCACCACTCTCCCCAGCCCCTGGAGATCTCTATTCCATTTTCTGTCTCTACAAATTTGCCTATTTTAAGTACCTCACATAAGTGAAATCATATATTTGCCCTTTTGTATCTGGCTTATTTCTAGCCTGATGTCTTCAAGGTTCATCCATGTGGTAGTAGTAGAATTTCCTTCCTTTTTAAGACTAGCATACTCACACTGTTTGTTTGTTTGTTTGCTTGTTTTTGAGATGGAGTCTCACTCTGTTGCCCAGGCTGTAGTGCAGTGGCGCCATCTCAGCTCACTGCAGCCGCTGCCTCCCGGGTTTAAGGGATTCTCATACCTCAGCCTCCCGAGTAGCTGGGATTACAGGCATGTGCCACCAAACCTGGCTAATTTTTGTATCTTTAGTAGGGACAGGGTTTTGCCATATTAGCCAGGCTTATCTCAAACTCCTGGCCTCAAGTGATCCTCCCTCCTTGGCCTCCGAAAGTGCTGGGATTATAGGTGTGAGCCACTGCACCTGGCTTATCATACTCACACTTTTAAGTCAGATTCAGGTTTAATTGTTTTAACAAAAATACTTCATAGGTGGTGCTGTGTATTTTATATCACATCAAATAATGAGGCACACAAAGTCTGGCTGTCTCACTGAAGTGATACTAAGACAATGGCTTTAGTTATTTACAACATGATCCCTCCATTTTGAAGTTTCCTTTCACCCTTTTTTTTGTCGTTTTTTTAATCTCTTTTTCTGTTAGAGACAGTCTCTCTCTGTCACTCAGGCTGGAGTGCAGCGGTGCAATCACAGCTTATTACAGCCTCCATCTCCTGGGCTCAAGTGGTCCTCCTACCTCAGCCTCCCAAGTAGCTGGGACCACAGGCACACCCAGCATTTTTAAATTTTTTTGTTGCTTAGGCTGGTCTCAAACTCCTGAGCTCAAGCAATCCTCCCATTTTGGTCTCCCAAAGTGCTGGGATTATAGGCATGAGCCACCGTACCTGGCCCCATTTCACCTTTCTGTCTAATGGTTTCATCCACTGAAGATAGTTAAATGAATCTGTCATTTCATTACAGGCTAAAAAATTGTAATTTTCTAATTCTGTTAAGCCTTCTGCATTTATTAGCTGGAATTCTGTAAAATGAAATTTGCACTCATCACCTAGGGCTACTTGGTTATCCTGAACTGGATATGGTTCATGGAGGAAAGGAAGAGTATATTATATTTTTTCCATTTGTTTGATGATTTGCAGAGTAATGAATTGGTGCCCTATTTTTTTCTAATGTTCCATGTGTTTTATTTCCTTGGAGGTAGGGAGGGAGGGCCCTCTCTCTATCATGCATCGTTATACACTTCTGAATTTTTATATATTCATTATGTTTCAATCATCTCATTTCTTATTTTTTTCTTCTTCTTCTTATATTTTGCTCTTTCACCCAGGCTAGAGTGAAGTGGCGTGATCTCGGCTCACTGCAACCTCCACCCCCCAGGTTCAGGTGATTCTCCTGCCTCAGCCTCCCAAGTAGCTGAGATTACAGGCGCCCGCCATCACGCCCAGCTAATTGTATTTTTAGTAGAGATGGAGTTTTGCCATGTTGGCCAGGCTGGTCTCGAACTCCTGACCTCAGGTGATCTACCCACTTCGGCCTCCCAAAGTGCGAGGATTACAGGTGTGAACTATTGTACCCGGCCTCATTTCTTATTTTTTTCTGATGCTCAAGTTGTCCCATCTTTGGTTACTGGGAGCTCCTTCATGTGGGTTCCTGTGCCCTTTACTTAGGGCCCTGTCCTTGCTTTCTGGAATAAACTGTTTCAGATTCATTTTGCGTATGTCCTGCCCCAGACCTAGAATCAGCCATGCCTCTAAGGAACGTTGGTCCCTTTGAGTGGGGAATGAATATGCATCTTTTAAAATTAACTTAGCTCATTTACATGACTCTCCAATATCAGCTCAATATCATGACTTACATGATATCAAAATTGCTAACACTGTCAATTCACTGAGTGCTTACTGTGTGCAAAGCACTGTTTTAAGTAAGAAAAAGACCAAGAGTAATAAGGCATAGTCTTTGCCTTCTAGGGGTTCACAATCTAATGGAAGAGAGAGTCACATCACTAGTAACTACTACCATATACAGCCAACCTGTGATAAGAATATAGTAGAACTCTGAAGTCTGGATACAATTCAAACTCCTTAGCCTTGCATATAGGGCCTTTTATGCTCTGTTCTCATAAGTACTAGAGACTACTTACGATCAGTAGTCTCTATCTTATCTTATTTATCCATTCATTCCAGGGTCCCTGCCCTTAAGGAATGTATTGCATAACAGGGCAGCAAATAATGAAACAGGCCATCATAATGCAGACTGGTAAGTACTACAAGATGTGTGAGCAAGCCAGGCGTGGTGGCTCAACTCTGTAATCCCAGCACTTTGGGAGCTGAAGAGAGAGGATCATGAGGTCAGGAGTTTGAGACCAGCCTGGCCAACATGGTGAAACCCAGTCTCTACTAAAAATAAAAAAATTAGCTAGGCATGGTGGTGGGTGCCTGTAATCCCAGCTACTCGGGAGGCTGATGCAGAATTGCTTGAACCCGGGAGGCGGAGCTTACAGTGAGCCGAGATTGCGCCACTGCACTCCAGCCTGGGAAACAGAGCAAGACTTTGTCTCCAAAAAAAAAAAAAAAAAAAAAAAAAAAACAGAAAGAAAAAAATGTGTGAACATAGGGCATTATGTTCTGGAGTGTCAAGAAAGATTTTCAGAGAAAATGATCAATAAGCTGAGACTCGATGAGCTGAAGTTATTCAGGAAGAGGAAGAAGAGTACAGTGGTGTTCCAGAAGAGGTGCCATCATGATAGGCTCCAGAGGGAAGAGAACAGGGAGCTTCCTGAAAATTGTGAGAAGTTCATTTGGAGCAGGAGCTTAGGGCAAGAGTGAGGATGGTTACAACAGTTGAGGACAGAAACATAAAAAGAGATGTCATACATATTTTTTGTACACTGTTTAGACTTTCACTTAAGGGCAATGGGAAGCCATTCAAAGGCTTCCTGGGAGGAGTTACATGATCAGATTTGTGCTTCAGAAAGATTCCTCTGTTGTAATGGAGAATGGGCTGAAGAGGAGCAAGAGTGAAGGCAGACAGACCAGCTAGGAAAACAACGTAGGAGCCCAGAACTGAGATAACTGGGCCTGAGCGAGTGGCCATGGAAAGAAGTGGACGTTATCCAGAGATAGTAAAGGAGCAATAAATAAGGCATGCGGTGAGTGGCTGGATTCCAGAAAAGGTGAAGGGGAGAGAGGAGGCAAGGGTGACTTCAAGGACTCTGGCTTAGGTGATCTGGGGATAATGACATCATTCCCTGTGTTAGGAAACACAAGAGGAAAGTCAGGTTCCAGAGGGAAGATGCTGAGTTCTCTTTTGAATATATTGACTTTAAGGTTCTTATGAGACATACAGAAGATGTCCAGTGTATACTTGTGTTTGCGGACTTAACTGTCAGGGCAGGCAGATGAGGTAGAGATATAATTGTGATAGCCGCACATACAACACAGAGTTAGGGGTGGCAAAGAGGGTCGGGCGCGGTGGCTCACACATGTAATCCCAGCACTTTGGGAAGACAAGGCAGGAGGACCACCTGAGATCAGACCAATCTAACCGACCTGGCCAACATGGCAAAACTCCTGTCTCCACTAAAAAATACAAAAATTAGCCGGGTTTGGTGGCGGGCACCTGGAGTCCTAGCTACTCAGGAGACTGAGGCAGGAGAATCTCTTGAGCCCAGGAAGTGGAGGTTACAGTGAGCCAAGATTACGCCACTGCACTCCAGCCTGGGAAACAGCGAGACTCAGTCTCAAAAAAAGGAGGGGCAAAGAGGAGAGAAAAATCCCCCATGGAACTTTATCATACATCATCACTTCTTACCTATATGGCTTTTGACTTCCAATAGCGGGACTGAACTTACTAGCATAGAAGGGATCTTGTAAAAGGGTAGCTTTCTGAAAAAGGAAAAAGTAGAAATTGTTAGAATTTTTATTTACTGAAGATCGATTCCCCCTACCTTTAGTCAATATTATATATCTATTCTTTAAGCCCTCCTATAGTACACGATTTGTTTATAGAGGTCATTCAAGTGTTTCACAATACCACAGGGAATTTTTTCTTATCTAATTTTTTAAAAGTTTTAAATATAACACTTGCTTATTATAAAATGAAATCATTTATCAAAATCACACAGTTTAGATAAAGTAAAGGATAAACGTTCTCTGTTTTTCCCTACCCCTTCCATCCCACTATGCAACGTGTCTGATCATGGAGCCAGGTGCCATGGCTCGCACCTGTAATCTCAGCTACTTTGGAGGCTGAAGCAGGTGGATCGCATGAGTCCAGGAGCTGGAAGCTGCAGTGAGTTATGATTGTGCCACTACACTCCAGCCTGGGCAACAGAGCAAGACTTTGTGTCTAACATTTTTTAAAGTATCTATCATCTGTTTGGTTTAGGTCCTTCCAGGCATATAAAGACATATGAATTATAAACACATAAATTTATAGTATTTATATATTTTTAATCTATATTTAATCCTAAATTATATCACAGATATTAATCTGGAACTTGATTTAACTTAATATATGGTGGATGGTTTTTCATGTCTGTGTATATAGATTTACCAATTTATGGCCTGGCGCAGTGGCTCACGCTTGTAATCCCAGCACTTTGGGAGGCCGAGGTGGGTGGATCATGAGGTCAGGAATTCGAGACCAGCATGGCCAACATGGTGAAACCCTGTCTCTACTAATAATACAAAAATTAGCTGGGAATGGTGGCGCATGCCTGTAATCCCAGCTACTCAGGAGGCTGAGGCAGGAGAATTGCTTGAACCTGGGAGGCAGAGGTTGCGGTGAGCCGAGATCACACTATTGCACTCCAGCCTGGGCAACAAGAGCGAAACTCCATCTCAAAAAAAAAAAAAAAAAAAAAAAGATTTACCGATTTACTTCAATTTTTTTTTTTTTTTAAGGAGACAAGGTCTCACTCTGTCACCCAGGTTGCAGTAGAGTGGCATGATCATACCTCACTGCAGCCTCAAACTCCTGAGCTCAAGCAGTCCTCCTGCCTCAGCCTCCTGAAGAGCTAGGACTACAGACATGTTCTACCACGCCAGGCCAATTTTTTACTTTTTATTTTTTAGTTGGGATGGGGTCTTGCTATGTTGACCAGGCTGGTCTTGAACTCCTAGCTTCAAGCGATCCTCCCTTCTGAGCCTCCCAAAGTGCTAGGATTACAGGCATGAGCCACTGCATCCAACCAATATCAATCCTTTTAATGATTATTTAGTATTCCATAGCATAGATATACAACACTTTTGTTAACTATTTCCTTATGAATGGAGTTATTCTTCCTTAAATCTTTAGTGTTGCCATTTCTCATTTATTCTGGGTCCTCAAAATAGACATACAGTGTTCAGCAATTTCTCTAAATAATCTTTTATTTATGTTGAAGTTTAAGACATGTCAGAGGAATTTCTGAAATGTTGCTGATTTGACATTGCAGACAAGCTTTTTTTTTTTTTTGAGATGGAGTTTCGCTCTTGTTGCCCAGGCTGGAGTGCAATGGCACGATCTTGGCTAACTGCAACCTCCACCTCCCAGGTTCAAGCAATTCTCCTGCCTCAGTTTCCTGAGTAACTGGGATTACTGGCGCCCACCACCACGGTCAGCTAATTTTTGTATTATTAGTAGAGACAGGGTTTCACCATGTCGGCCAGGCTGGTCTCAAAATCCTGACCTCAGGTGATCCGCCCACCTCAGCCACCCAACCTGTCTTGTGCTTAATATCAGAGTGGTGTATTGGGTGGATGGTGGCAGGGGAGATATGTGCTTTTTCTTACTACTTTTGTCATTGTTCTACTTTTTTTTTCTTCTTTTTTTTTTTTTTTTTTAAAGCAGCCTTTCTTCCCTCTCCAAATATTTATGTTTTCTTTAAATCCAGAATTTTAATTTGGGGTATCCCATATTTAGCTTTGTAGCAGCTATCTTCACAATGTATACAAGGCAAATTACCACATTTCATCTTTACAAAATTTAAGGCGCTTAACAACCCAGGTGTAACTATTTTTGGTGAATGTTACAGATAAAATGGATTATGGAAGGAGGCTCAGCTCTTTGGAAATCTTTAAAATCAGGATGAGTGCTGGTAATTTCTAATTAGATGGTTTGGGTTAATTTTATGTAAAAGTACAGGGAAAGTTAAAATGTCTAATGTGGCTGGGCACAGTGGCTCACCCCTGTAATCCTAGCACTTTAGGAGGCCGAGGCAGGCAGATCACCTGAGGTCAGGAGTTCAGGACCAGCCTGGTCAACATGGCGAAACCCTGTCTCTACTAAAATACAAAAATTAGCCGGGCATGGTGGTGCGTGCCTGTAATCCCAGCTACTCGGGAGGCTGAGGCAGGAGAATCACTTGAACCCAGGAGGCAGAGGTTGCAGTGAGCCAAGATCATGCCACTGCACTCCAGCCTGGGCAACAACAGCGAAACTCCATCTCAAAAAAAAAAAAGAAAAAAAGTGTTTATATTGAACTAGAAGCTTATTGTTAGTAGAATGAGTTCTAACTTGATTTCTCACTTACATGTGAAATATTTGGTTATTCATTTTCCATCTTTCAAGGAAGAAGTAGAACATTATTGTAATTTTTTAACTTATTTTATTTTTTTACATTTTATTTTATATATATTTTTTCAGACAGTCTCACTCTGTTACACAGGCGGGAGTGCAAGTGGCACAATCTTGGCTCACTACAACGTCCACCTCCCAGGCTCAAGTAATCCTCCTCTCAGCCTCCCAAGTACATGCACACCACATGCCTGGCTAATTTTTAGTATTTTTTGTAGAGATGGGATTTCACCATGTTGTCCAGGCTGGTCTCGAATTCCTGAGCTCAGGCAATCCACCTGCTTCAGCCTCCCAAAGTGCTGGGATTATACGCATAAGGCACCACGCCTGGCCTTACTTTTTATTTTAAAGATGGGGTCTTGCTTATTGCCCAGGCTGGTGTGCAGTACTGTGCAGCAGAGCTTCTAACTCCTGGGCTCAAACGATCCTCCTGTCTCAGCCTCTGGAGTAACTAGTACTGTAGGTGCATGCCACCACACCTGGCTAAGAGAACGTTATTTTCAATGAGAGTATCTATCAACTCATAAAGATAGTCTTCCTCCACCCACATTTATTTCAATGGTCATAGAAAAAAAAAATCGGACTACCTAGATTCAAATCCCAGCTCTACACTAGCTATGTGGCTTTGCATATATCATTTAATTTCTCTGTGCTTCAACTTCCTCATCTATAAATTGAGAATAACAGTCCTACCTCATAGGGTTGTTGTAAAAATTAAACAAGTTAATATCCATGAAGCATCAGGCTCCATTCTATTGTTATTATGGAGTAGGAAATTAACAATAGATATTAGTTATTGTTACTGCATTTATTATTGCAAAGACTATTTATAGCTTAGAAGGTGATGAGTTCGCCAGCCTGAGTGCTCCAACCATGTGTCTGCTACGTAATTTAAAAGTAGTGCTAAAACCTGAAGCTGGGCAATTCAGGGAAGCATAAACAGTTATTTTGAAGTATTCACATAGATCTTTTAAAGTCAGTTAAGTTTTCATTTTTCCATTAGAATATATGAGATCTTTTTTTAATAGACCAGAGTTTTCCTCTATTTGTAATTTGTTTACATTTTTAATTTGAAGAAAGCAGCCTAAAAATTTAGAAAGGAATTTTAAATATTTGAAGCCTTCCAAACAGTGGTATAAGAAAAAAATTAAGGATTGTCTTGTAATCTTTCATAATTTTAGCCATTTATAAAACCCTGGCTTCCTAGTTTCTTCTGACTGAAACAGCCCTTTATTATTATTATTATTATATTGAAGGATTAATAATAAAAAGTATATACTACTGAAGATAAAGGGATTCTATTACTCTTTTAATAATTACTTATTTTTTAAATCGATTCTAATAAAAAGGTCCCTAAATGGGAGTTCTGACTCTGTCCCTAAAGTTATATAATCTTGACTAAATTACTTTAAAATGTTGTGTTTCGGCCAGGCGTGGTAGCTCACGCCTGTAATCACAGCACTTTGGGAAGCCAAGGCAGGTGGATCACCTGAGGTCAGGAGTTCGAGACCAGCCTGACCAACATGGCAAAATCCCTTCTCTACCAAAAATACAAAAATTAGGCTTGGTGGTGGGCACCTATCATCCCAGCTACTCAGGAGGCTGAGGCAGGAGAATCAGTTGAACCTGGGAGGTAGAAGCTGCAGTGAGCCGAGATCACACCACTGTACTCCAGCCTGGGCAACAAGACCAAAACTCTATCTCAAAAAAAAAAGAAAAAAAAAAAAGTTTGTGTTTCAGTTACCTCGTTTATAAAATAAGGACTCAGCCTAGTGATCTCTAGATAAATTTATCTGATCCTATAACAAGGTCTCCCCCATCAACCCACTTTCAATAGCACAGCTAAGCAATACTGACAACGTTGAAACTTACCTGAGGTCTTTGTCACCCAGCAACTGCAAAAGACCACCTGCTCACACATATTCCAAGATAAGACCTGTCTCCCTCCTTCTTCATGACTTCCTTGACTCACCTTACTTACTTGCCTCTACAAAACCCCAGGTGTTTTTTTGTTTGTTTGTTTTGTTTTGTTTTGTTTTTTAAGACAGAGTCTCCGTCTGTTGCCCTGGAGTGCAGTCTCAGCTCACTGCAACCTTCGCCTCTCGAGTTCAAGTGATTCTCAACCTCCCAAATAGCTGGGATTACAGACGCGCGCCAGCACATTCAGTTTATTTTTGTATTTTTTACTAGAGACAGGGTTTCACCATCTTGGCCAGGCTGGTCTCAAACTTCTGACGTCAAGTGATCCGTCCACCTCGGCCTCCCAAAGTGCTGGTATTACAGGCATGAGCCACCATGCCCGTCCAGAAACTGCTCATTAATGAGCATTTTTCCCTATTGCAATCACCTAAATAAAATCATCTCCTTAATTGTTCAGTACATTTTGTTTTTCAAAATATTATTAAATTCCAAGGCTAAATTTCCAAAACGGGAGGTAAAGGAGGGAGGAGGGCTTGTTTACTCTAAAAAATAAAATAAATAAAACTTCAGGTCAAGGTTTACTTAGGGGTACACTTACTATATTATAATTGTTCCATGAACTTTTTAAGTGCAGGAATATTGATGAGGTTGTGGAAATAACATACAAATGAAGTTCTGACTCCTTTTTCTCTAAATTTGAGTCGCTCTGCGAAGGGGAATCTAGGAGGGAATTTCCTAAGTAAAACTCATTTCCGTTCCCACTGCACTTGAAAGGAATTTCACTTATGGAGTTGTTGTGATCTGGAAGTCCCTGAGGTTCTTTTGTGTTTGTTGTGCAAGATGGCTTGCTGACAGCCTTGCCAGTTGCTGGTGCAGACTGAGAGCTCCTCCTGGAGGGGGAAGGTAGGGGTCGAAAGGCACCTTGGCCATGAAGGGACAGTTTTTGGACGCCTGGACGAGGACAGAGAGTTGAGTTCTTGGACGGTGTACTGCTCTCCTGCTGGTCCCTGTCAGGTAGAATTTAGTGTTAAACATGACATGCAAAATTTCACAGTAAGCAACAAAGAGAACTGGTAGTTTAAGACTCTGAACACAAATGTTTTCTCACAGAAGGAATGCTTGTTAAAACAAGGAAGTCATTACACCTCGCTGGTAATCACCCATTGACTAGAGGAGATATGATACTGCAATCTTTTGGTATACTTTTCTGTATTCAGAAATAAACTGTATTTCTGAAATACATGTTATTTCATATAACGAAGCACTTTGTATATTGAAAGCATTGTGCCTGTCTTTCATGGAGCCCTGATATTTCCACTGAAAGGACTTTTCATGCTAGTTTTGAAACCTAATTGTCCTTTAATTGTACATTGCTAATGGATCCTACAAACAAAAATCTATTCAAATAGGGATACGAAGAGAGGGGTTTTGTTTGTTTATTTGTTTGTTTGAGACAGGGTCTCACTCTATCACGCAGGCTGGAGTACTGTGGTACGACCTGGGCTCACTGTAACTGCCACCTCCCAGGCTCATGTGATCCTCCCACCTCAGCCTCCTGAGTAGCTGGGACTACAGGTTCGTGCCACTGTGGCCAGCTAATTTTTGTATTCTTTTGCAGTGATGGGGTGTCACTATGTTGCCCAGGTTGGTCTCAAACTCCTGGGCTCAAGTGATCTGCCCACCTCCAGCTCCATCTCCCAAAGCGCTGGGATTACAGGCCTGCACCACTGTGCCTGGCCTGAGATTTTTTTAATGGTGTTTTCTTTAATTCCCCTCCTGCTAATACTCTTCTGATTTTCCCAATAGCATCAGCACTTTTTTCAGAATCAATGCTGTGTCCTTTACCTTCCCTATTCTCTCCAGCAGACCATGACCTTTCTTTACTTTGCTGCACGAGGAAACACATTAAGGAAGCTTAGAAGTTGCAGAGTTTGGTGAGACCTAAATTCCAATCCTGGCTCTGCCACTTAATGGTTATGTGACCTTTGTTAAACAAAGTTTATGAGAGGCCATTGTTTTCAACTAGCCTCCTGCGTGAGGCCCCAGCAGAACAGACCAAAACAGAAGGGAGTCCCTTGTGCTTAGTACCAGTAATCAAACTGAACTTGGAAACTGACCAGCTTTCCAGAAAAACAGATTCCAGTCAACCTAAGTCAATAATGAAGTAGTGTCCTCTGTTTTAACCCTCTAAGAACAGTAGCTTTGAAACAAGTAATCCAATTTTTGTCTCCTTTCAGCTTGCTTCAGCCTTTCTCTGCCTATAAAGTCAACCTCCTCTGCTCAGCTTTTCAGACCATTTCTCCCAATTCTAGAATCACAAATAAAACCAAATCTATGCTTATTTTGTCTTTGACATCTTAGTGGACCTAGGACTTCATTTCCTAATTTTAAAATAGAAACAATAATAGCACCCATCTCATAAGGTTTCTGTGAGGATACATGCAATGAGTTTGCAAAACTGGAAACAATATGTGCAAGCTATTACTATTACCCTATATTGCCTTGAGTTGATGGTTTATCTTTTTTTTTATTTCAATCATTTTGGGGGAAAGTTTATCCTTTTACATTAAGTTATCTTCTCTCTCCCATGAGATTAGAACCGCTACAATTGTAGAAAACTACTTTGTTTTGTAGAGATGAGGGTCTCACTACGTTGCCCAGGCTGGACTTAAACTCCTGTCCTCAAGTGATCCTCCTGCCTCAGTCTCCCAAATTGCTGGGGTTGCAGGCATGAGCCTCTGTTCCCAGCTTGAAATCTCTCTTTCATTTTTATAAACTTAAAACTTTTTTGTAGAGATGGGTCTCACTATGTTGCCAGGGCTGGTCTCAAACTCCTGGGTTCAAGCAATCCCCTTGTCTCAGCCTCCCAAAGTGCTGGGATTACAGCTGTGAGCCACTGTACCCTGCCCCAGCCTACGGTTTCTTAAGTGGAATATTTAACTCATTTATTTTTTAGCCTCTCTTATTTCTTGGTGAATACAGTAAAATTTATAAACATAGCTTTAGAGCAGATCTCTAAAGTCTGCTTTAGCTCAATTGCATGTACTTTGATATGTATTGTCATTAAGTTCTAAGTATCTTTTAATTTCCTTTTTTTCAGCAGTTTGATCATGATGTGTTTGGGTGTGGAATTTTTTTGAGTTTATCTTTTTTGGGGTTCACTGAGTTTCTTGAACCTATAAGTGTATGTCTTTTGCCAAATTTGGAGAATTTTCTGTCATTATTCCTCCAAATACTTTTTCTTTTCATTAATTTTTTTACATTTAATTAATTAATTAATTACTTTTTTTTAGAGACAGAGTCTCACTATGTTACCCACGCTGGTTTTGAACTCCTGGGCTCAAGCAATCCTCCTGCCTAGGCCTCCCAAAGTGCTAGGATTACAGGCATGAGCCATTGTGCCTGGCTATTTTTCTGCACTATTTCTCCTCTGCTTCCGAGACTCTGAAGCCATGAATACTAGATCTTTCATACTGTCACACAGTCCCCTGAGATTCTGTTTGTCTTTTCCTTCAATCTTTATTCTCTTTTGTTCGGGCTAGATAATTTCTATTCATCTATCTTCAAATTCAATGACTTTCCTCTATCATCTTCATTCCAGCTATTGAGCCATTCAGTGAATTTTTAAAATTTCAGTTATTGCAGTATGTTTTTCATTCTAAACTTTCCATTTGGTCCCTTTTTTATGTCTTCTATTTCTCTGCTGAGACTTTCTGTCTTTCCATTTGCTTCAAAGGGGTTCATAATTATTTCTTGGAGCATGGTTATAATAGTTGCCTTAAAGTCTTTGGTTGGGCCAGGTATGGTGGCTTATTTCTGTAATCCCAGCACTTTGGGAGGCTGAGGTGGGAGGATCACTTGAGGCCCAGGAGTTCAAGACCAACCTGGCCAACACAGCAAGGCCCCATTTCTATTAATAAAGAAAAAAAAAAAATCTTTTGTACTTCAAACATCTGTGTCATCTTGGGATTATTATCTGTTGTCCTTCATAAAATGTTGAAATTTCCCTAGCTCTCCAAATGTCAAGCAATTTTTATTGCATCTGGGACATTTTGAGTATTATGTGATTCTGGGTCTTACTTAAATTCTATGGAGAAGATTGATTTTTGCAATCAATTGTTGTATGTATTCCATTCAGGATTTTTACTTGCATTCAGTGGCAAAAGTGGAGGAAAGTGTGCTTACTCCAACTTCATCTGAATCAAACCTTCTTGATTAATTTTATTAGTATCAAAATTAAAATGATATTCAATAAAGACACCACATAGATAAAGCTAACAGGTAGCTAACAAAATGGGAGGTGATATTCGGAATGTCTAAAAACAACAAGCAGATTATTATATAGAATGTACCAAACAATTCTGCTCCTATATATGCAGTGAAAATTTTCAAACAGGTATATAAACGGAAGGCAGGGAGGGGCAAAAAGGAAAAGAAGATAGGAATAAAAGGATGGAGGAGAGTAAAGAGGAGAGGAAGAAAGTATATTGATTCTATCTCAATGCTCAATAATTTTTTTAATATTTTTATAAATATTTGTTAACAGTAATAAACTGAGAAAATGATATTAATATGTAAGAGAATATATCACTGGGCATGGTGACTCATGCCTGTAATCCTGGCACTTTGGGAGGCTGAGGTGGGCGGATTGTTTGAGACCAGGAGTTCAAGACCAGCCTGACCAACATGGCAAAACCCTGTCTCTACTAAAAATACAAAACTTAGCTGGGTGTGGTGCCACATGCCTATAATCCCAGCTACTTGGGAGGCTGACGCATGAGAGTCGACTGAACCTGGGAGGTGGAGGTTACAATGAGATCGCACCACTGCACTCCAGCCTGGGTAACAGGGCGAGACTCTGCCTCAAAAAGAAAACACAAAAAATTAGCCGGGCATCGTGGCGTGCGCCTGTAGTCCCAGCTACTTGGGGGACTGCAGTGGGAGGATCACTTGAGCCCAGGAGGTTGAGCCTGCAGTGAGCTGAAATCTTGCCACTGCACTCCAGCCTGGGTGACAAAGTGAGACCCTATCTGGAAAAAAAAAGAGAGAGAGAATATATCTATCTAATATTTTCAGTTTATTTTGAGAAATATCAAGAAATAAAGATTTAGAACAAATATTGAAGTCTTTGAATCTTTTCTCTTGAGTTTCTGAACACCCTGGATTCATACATTTACACACATAGTATATTTACATAAACACAGGACTTGGTCCTATAATAGAACTAGAACAATCTATTGTATAAGAAATTCTTAGAAATTAAGAATGGTACCTCATGGCATATTACTGCACAACAGCATTTTTATTTTTTAAATAATACAGTATTACTAGTGAGAGTAGAAAAAGAAGAAAGCCCCCCACAGGCTTGATCAAAGATTCTGAGGATGCTGAATAGTGATTATTCTGTGATTGACTTACTGATCATCAGCAGTAACAAAAGAGCTACGTTTGATAATAATACAGACTCACTATGTGCCACACAGAGTTTAAGTACCTTATATGTACATGCTTTAGCCCTTACATGTCATGCGTGTGGGATAGGTACTATTGTGAGCCCTTCCACCTATGAGAAGAGTCAAGCCCGGAAAGATTAAATAGCTAGCTTAAGGCAGAGTCAGGATTTGAAGTCAGCCAGTATAGCTCCAGAGCCTGTATGTTTATCTACCATGAGAGAGGAATATGCGAGAGGTGTTTAAAGGCCCGTTGTTTACTATTACCCTGAAAAGTAATCATACACACCTTATGTAAGTCTGATGTTCCAAGGTAAAAACATCCGTCTTGTGACCTGCAGCTTCTCATCATTAGGCCTAAAACACGGCACCTAGGAGGTGCTTCAAATCTCTGTACATGATAACGTCCTTTAGTCCTCTACTTAGTGTTTTCTATCCCACCCTACCTTTTGTTTAGGCTTCTGACTCAAACGTTTAATTATGGAGATGACAGTGCTAGAAAACTGTGGGACAGTAGACCCAGCTCCCTCTTCACCCTCTTTGTTTGGAAACTACTTCTCTACACACAGAGCACACAGAAGCTGCCATGTTTTTAAAGATCCTGATCTGTCGGCTGTGGTGAATATTTTTCAGCAGTGTGTCATTTACTCAAGCTGGGCAATCAGAGACTTTCTTCAGGATTTAAAAATTCACTATAAGAAAGTGGGTGAGTTAGCCTTTGTCTGGTGGGTGGAAGCTGTAAAATGTGAATTTAAGACAGTCAGTGACTCGTTTGCTGCCCCATGGAGGATGTGGTGTTCAGGGAGAGAAGATGCAATTGACAAACAAACATCAGAGAAGGAGACAGGGACCGAGTCCTGGGACACTCAAGCCCCCAGTTCCAGCTGTGTCTAAATTCCGTTCTTACCATTTCTACGTTCCCAGGATTCCATTTCTAAATTTTACTGAGTATTAATACCTTTAAAATAGAATGCAGAGCCCAGCAATTCGAATATGCCAGATTAGACTGACAGATAGATCTATGTCTATGTCTATATCTTTATATATTTCCATTTCTAAATATATCTGTTGAATGAATACTGAATTTCATGAGTTGACCCAGTAATTCCTATAAATTCCCTTTTTAAACCTAAAATGCATTTCTGTCACTTTAAACAGAGTTTTAACCTCCACAGTAACCTAAAACAACTACTGCAAACATTTACTTTTTTTTTTTTTCTTGCCAAGACAGAATCTTACTCTGTCACCCAGGCTGGAATGCAGTGGTGTGAGTAGCTTGGACTAGAGGGACATGCCACCAGCCCAGCTAATTGTTGCTTTTTTTTTTTTTTTTTTTTAAGAGATGGGGTTTTTCCATGTTGCTCAGGCCGGTCTTGAACTCCTGCGCTCAAACAGTGTACCCACCTTGGCCTCCCAAAGTGCTGGTATTAAAGGCGTGAGCCATCATGCTCAGCTGCAAACATGAACTAAAAACCTCTTTTATTTTTCTAATTTGGAGGAAAACAATGGAACTCTCAAAGTATCCTAGAAATGTGGGGAATTACATGCTGAAATGAAGACTTCAGTCTGGGAGCATGTGGCTGCCTATTCCTAGAACTGCCCCTCCCTCAATCCTTCCAATTACAGAGACCATGTTGAGAATTTCACTCAGTGCCCTGCTACAAGGCAGAGCCCTCCCCCGAGAAGCTCATAAGTCACATTCTTCAGGGCAATATTGGAAATACATCAACTCTGCCCAAACATGGTTTATTATTACATGGATTTAGAGCAAATCACACTCCTGCAAGCCAATATTATGCAAGCCAGGCTAGGTTGTAAAGAATATGATTATTCATTCAACAAATATTAAGCACCTAGTATGTACCAAGCACTGGGCCAACACTAGGAATATATCAGTGCACAAGAATATCTAGGTCCCAGCTCTCATGGAGCTTGCATTCTAGTGGGAAGACAGACAATAAGCAATGCACATGTAGTTATAACTTATGAAAGTGCAATGAAATCAACAAAGCAGTTTGATAAAGAAAACCTGTGTGTGTTGACGGGTGGCATACTTCAAACTAGGTGATCAAGCAAGACCTCTCTGGGATGCAGACATTTAAGCTAAGATCTGAAGGATGAGAAAGAGTGAGCCATGTGAAAAGCAATGTTAAGAGGGGTAAGAAATTCAAAGGTCTGAGCTGGAAAGAGTTTGCAGTGCTCTATTGAGATGAGTGAGAGAAGAGATCAAGCTGGAGTGGTAGGCAATGGCCAGGTCTTGCAGGGATGTCTAGACGTGGTAAAAGGTTTATTTGCTGTGCCATGGAATACCACTGAAAGGTTTTAAGCAAGAAAGGGACATTTGGAAAAGATCATTTTGGCTTTAAGGTGGATAATGGATTCAGGCAGAGGCAGGTAGCTGCTGAGAATGGAGGTGGAGGGTGTAGTTACAGATGTTGCAGAAGAGATGAGAGATGATAGTGGGGTTTTAGCTGTGGAGATAGAAGTTGATGGGTGAGTTAGATACATATTATGAACTCAGGAGTTCCAATACTCCAGGGGAAGATTGATGTCGTTGTAGATTATTTAGGCCAGCAATTCTCAAACCTTGGTAGCTAGCTAACAGAATCATCTAGGTAGCTACCAAAAACAGATAACTGAACCCTGTCCCTAAAGCTGAGGATTCAACAGCCTGGAGTAGAGTCTAGGAGTCTGTACTCTCCATGAGCCCTTGGGAGATTCTTATACATGGCCAAAATAGAAATAAACATGGACTTTTCCCATTATTCCAAGTCAGCTTTATTTCCACACCCCAGAAGATCTAGGCTAAGTCCTCACATCGCCTAGTCAGCATATATTAAGAGTGTAGACTAATCTCAAAGCAGTGACACCACATTAAGCAGCAGCAGTGGAGCTGGGCATAGTGGCGCATGCCTGTAATCCCAGCTACCTAGGAGGTCGAGGCTTTAGTGAGCCATAATCTCACCGCTGTACTCCAGCCTAGGCAGTCAGAACCTGTCTCAAAAAAGAAATAAAAGAAGAAGAAGAAGAAAAGAAGCAGCAGCAATGAGTATCCTAGATTCTAACTTTCTGGTAAGCAAATTCAAGCCCCTACAGTCTATTTAAACTTTACACAGAAGGACTGCTGGGGGCAAATGAGATCTCATATTCAATTGACTTCTCTAACTAACCTTGTATGGGATATTTAACTTTGTTAAGAAAGTTTTCTAAAAGTGTGTGGTTTTGTCTTTGTAGAAAAGGCAGAATAGTACGCATACATGAATCTTTGATAATCGAGGTCCTTCTGAACTTCGGGATTATCTTCATTAATATAATCTGGAAATGAAATTGACGAGTTGGCCTGAAACAGCAGGCTCCCAAAGGCAAAAGCCAAAAGAAGGGGAGACTTTAGTGCCCCCACTCCCTAGGATCTCCAATAGTCTCCCCCTGAGTGAGCCGGTACAAATAAATATCTATGCCACATAAAAGCAATGTATCTGTGCTTGCTAAGGAAAAAAGAGTTTCAATCTGCCCCACATAGACATACAGTCTAGGTAAATGAATTCCCTAACCTCCCCTATTGCTGCCCCAAAGATCTTTTTCATAGAAATTCCAGAACCATCACTGACTCCCAGAAGGATCTAACACCAGTCCAAATCCTCTTCTTTATATATGGGTATAAACCTAAAATTTTACTAGTTTTTTTCTGCCTCCAGCCAAGATGGGACCCTATATACCCTCCCACCTGAAACAACCAAAAATTGGATAAAATATATGCAAAAATAGACTTCAGGACACTAGACACCAGGCAATGAAACACAATGAGCCCTGGTAGATGGGAAATAATCAAGGTGAGACCTAACGATTGCCCCAGTTTACTGCCTTGAAAAAAGTCTCCAGGGCACAGTGTAGAGACGAGGGGGGTGATACATACTGATTGTGGTAATGGTTTCATGGGGAGATAGATATGATAAAACATATATGCACAGTTTATTGTGTGTCAATCATACCTCAGTAAAACTGTTACAACAAAATTCTCCAAATAGAACTTTTTTCCTGGAGCTGCTGGCTTTCATGCCTGCTAAAATGGAAATCCCACCAAAGGAATAACCATTTTAAATCTGTATTATTAAATTATCACAATGTGCCGGGCACGGTGACTCACGCTGGTAATCCCAGCACTTGGGACCACCGCCAGCCGAGGCAGGTGGATTACAAGACCGGGAGTTCGAGACCAGCCTGACAAACAGGTGAAACCCCGTCTCTACCAAAAATACAAAAAAATTAGCCGGGTGTGGTGGCGGGTGCCTGCAATCCCAGCTAGTCAGGAGGCTGAGGCAGGAGAATCACTTGAACCCGTGAGGCAGAGGTTGTGGTGAGCCGAGATCGAGCCACTGCACTCCAGCCTAGGTGACAAAGCTAGACTCCGCCAAAGAAAGAACGAAAGAAAAGAAAGAGAGAGAGGAAGGAAGGAAGGAAGGAAGGAAGGAAGGAAGGAAGGAAGGAAGGAAGGAAGGGAGGGAGGGAGGGAGGGAGGGAAGGAGGGAGGGAAGAATTATCACAATGTGTTATCAGTAAAAACCCAAACATAAAATTTACAGGAAGAGCAAGGATGCTTGCTAGGTGGTGTGGTTTGAATATTTGTCTCCTCCAAAACTTACATCGAAGTTTAATCCCCAGTATGGCAGTATTGAGAGGTGGGGCCTTTAAGAGGTGACTGGGTAGTGAGGGTTCTGCCCTCATAAATGGATGAATCAATTCATGGATAAGTGGGTTAATGTGTTATCATGGGGATGGAACTGGCTTTATAAGAAGAAGTAGACAGACAACTTGAGCTTGCATGCCCAGTCCTCTCGCCATGTGATGTCCTGCACAGCCTAGGAACTCTGCTGAGTGTCCCCACCAGCAAGAAGGCTCTCAGCAGATCCAACTCCTTGACCTTGGCCTTCTCACTGTCCATAACTGTTAGAAATACATTCTTTTCCTTATAAATTAACCAGTTTCAGGTATTCTGTTATATACAACAGAAAACAGACTGAGATACTAGGGAAGGCTAGAGAGAGGACAGCACAGAGAAGGGAGGAAGAGCACAGAATGGGAGAAATGGAAACAAATCTTGACCATTTGACAAGTGTGTTGAGAGCTGGAAGTAGCCAGGTAGTTCCATGAAAATGCATGGTGACCATGGCACATATTTACCTATGTAACAAATCTGCACATCCTGCACATGTATCTCAGAACTTAACATAAATAAAGTAACATTTTTTAAAAAGAAAATATGTAGTGGTGTTTTTTAGTTGCCACAATAAATGGGGAGCATTACTGGCACTTAGTGGACAAAAGCCAGGGAAGCTGAAGTTTCACCATGTGTGGCCCCATTCTGCACAAGTACAAATGGTACCACACAAATGCCAGCAGCACCCCTTGAGAAATCTGGTGAAAGGAATTCAGCTACACAGGCTGTTGGTTCCTTCTCCAATGCCAGCATTTTAAAGGGGTCTCCATGCGCATTTTAAGCTATGGTTTGCAATGCTAAATAGAACACATTAGACAACTCTGTCTTGGTAAATTTTTTGATGTTTAGCTTCAAATATAATCAGACCCTCCAAAGCCCTGAGAACTCTGACAGGAACACTATAGCTAACTCCTTAACCTTGAACTTAAGCATCTTTAAGAAAATTAGTTACTGTGGCCACTGTCCAACAATTTTCTTATCCAGAATAATTGGCCCTAAGGTTAAAATTCTACAAAGCAAATTTGCAATGTATTTAGGAAAAAGAAACTTCCTTAGCTTTTTTTTTTTTGTAAGAAAGGAAGTTATAATAATAATGAAATTTAGGTTTGGAAGAGAACTCATAGGTCCTCTTGTTCAAACTGGGAGACAGGGTGAGAATGACAGAAAGGGCAGTGAGAAAAGGTCCCTCCCCAGCGAGCTAAGAAACACAGCATGGCCCACCACGGGTTTGTGAATATCCCCAGGTAGGAGTTCGCTTTTTCTGAACAGCATTTTTCAATGCTTTTCTAATCTGGATATTTCCCCTTGCTATGACCTGTCTTTCTAGGATCCAATTCATATTAATTTCCCCTATGCCTCTATATCCTTTGACTGGCAGCTCCCAGAATCCTACAATCCCTTCTAATATCTAAATAGAGAAAGTGTGTAATAGTATCACACTTTGGTCAGGCACGGTGGCTCACGCCTGTAATCCAAGCGCTTTGGGAGGTCAAGGCGGACGAATCATGAGGTCAGGAGTTCAAGGTCTGCCTGGCCAACGTGGTGAAGCCCCATCTGTACTTAAAATACAAAAAGCAGCTGGGCATGGTGGTGGGCACCTGTAATCCCAGCTACTCGCGAGGCTGAGGCAGGAGAATCAGTTGAACCCGGGAGGCGGAGGTTGCAGTGAGCCGAAATTGAGCCACTGCACTCCAGCCTGGGCGTCAGTGCAAGACTCCATCTCAAAAAAAAAAAAAAAAAGAAAAGAAAAGAAAGAAAAGAAAAAAAGCAGTATCACACTTTAACTTATGCAACTTTATGCAACTTAAGAAACTCCTTTTTCTTTTTTTTTTTTTTTTTTTTTTGTCCAGGTGCGGTGGCTCACTCTGTAATCCCAGCACTGGGAGGCTAAGGTGAGCAGATCACTTGAGGTCAAGAGTTCAGTATCAGCCCTGTCAACATGGCAAAACCCCATCTCTACTAAAAATACAAAAAATTAGACAGGCATGGTGGTGGACGCCTGTGATCCCAGATACTCAGGAAGCTGAAGCAGGAAAATTGCCTGAACCTGGGAGGCAGAGGTTGCAGTGAGCAGAGATCACACCACTGCACTCCAGCCTGGGTGACAGAGCAAGACTCAGTCTCAAAAAAACAAAAACAAACAAAAAAAACCCCACGATTCCTTTTCCTCCTTTTTAAATTTACCCAGACTTCTTTCCCACCTTCCAGACTGAAATTTCAACTGCCAGATGAACTTCTCCGCCAGATAAGCCCAGTAGGACCTCAAGCTTAACCTATTTAAACCAGTACTTGAGTGTAATCCCTTCTGACATCCTTATTTCTTTGAAGGGCATCATTATTCAGTCACCCCAGCTGGAAACCACAGTAGTTTCTCTTTCCATCTCTCCTGTTTCAGCCAAATGTTAGTACTGTGGATTCTGCCTATGAAATGTCTCTTCCATCCATCCCATTTTCTTTATTCTTGCTACCACGACCCCAGTTCACATTCTAATAACTTTCCACCAATCTCTGGTCTTTCCCCACTTCAATCCATTTTAAGCACAATTGTCGGATTATTTTTCTGTAGTAATGGTTTTTATATCATTCTCATGGTCAAAACTTTCAATAGTTTTTTCATATCCTGTGAAATGAAATGTAAAGTCTTCATCTGGACTTTTAAGATCCTCCAAAGTATGGGCCCCATTTCATTTTCAGGTCCTATTTTCAATCCCACGGGGCTAACACATGTTGCATATCTTTCCTGCCTGGATCTCCTCTTCCACTATTCCTCCAACTGCAGTGTTCCCATCTCCAGGCGCCCTATTCCTTTACCAACTGTCACCAGGCATCTTGACGTCTCCCCACAACTGAATATCATCTGTCTCCTCTTTAAATCTCTTTGCAAATTGCTCAGACTCATTCAGGACACTGAGCATGTGGACTATGCATTTTCTTTATTTGTGCAAATGCTGTATATCTTGGTTAGAATCGGCTTCTCAAGGATAGGATCTATGACTTACTCATCTTTGTATCCATCATAGGGCCTAACATAGTGTCCCACACAGAACTAGACTTCAACAGATGTTTTAGAATTTAATTTTAATGAATTATTTATATTGTGACATCTATATGTTCAGTAATATATAGAAAATTAGGAAAACTATACTATTTAACTGGTTAATCAGTTAAATATTAATCAGTTAAAACTATACTATTAACTGATTTGAATTGAGGAAAAGTTCTCTCAAAAATATTTCCTTCCTTATTGCATACATAAGATTAACAGAACTCAGTCCAAAGCCATTAGTAGAGAAAAAAAAATTAAGAAAAACAAGTTGCAATGTAAAAACGTTTTGATTAGCAAGTTAAACACATACTCCAAACAACAATCTCACCTGAGAGGAGATTCATTCAGGCTTCTGGGCTCTTTGATTCTCCAAAAGGCAAGGCCATTCTTTTCTTCCTTGACTTAAAAAAAATAGTTATTTGGTCATTAATTAAATAATTTGATTGAGATTATGAAGAAGACCTAGTCTGCACTCCAGCCTGGGTGACAGAGCAAGACTCAAGCAAGACTTGAATGACTGTTCATAAATCCTCACAAAAATTATAAGTCCAAAATTGTAAGCTAGGTAGCATGATGGAGCAAAAAGAACTTTGGCTTGACATGAACATGTCCTCAGACAAGCACAGTGGCTCACACCTGTAATACCAACATTTTAGGAGGCTGAAGTGGGAGGATCACTTGAGCTCATGAGTTCAAGACCAGCCAGGGCAACATACTGAGATGTCATCTCTACAAAAAATAGAAATATTAACTGAGTGTGGTAGTGTGCACCCGTAGTCCCAGCTCCTTGGGAGGCTGAGGATGGAGGATCGCTTGAGCCTAGGTGGTTGAGGATGCAGTGAGCTATGATCACACCACTGCACCCTAGCCTGGGTAACAGAGCAAGACCCTGTCTCAAAAATAAAAAATAAAAACAAAATGTAAAAGGTAGGGCCTTTTTGGAAGTGATTAAGTCACTAGGTCTCTGCCCTCATAAACAGGATTAGTGCCCTTATACAAGGTTGACGGGAGTGCCCTAGTCCCACTGCCCCTCCCATCATGTGAGGACAAAGGATTTCTTCCTTCTGCCATGTGAGGATGCAGCAAGAAGTTTCCATCTCTGAAGCAGAGGGCAGCCCTCACCAGACACTGAGTCTGCTGGTGACTAGATCTTGGACTTCCAGCCTCCAGAACTGTGAGAAATAAATTTCTGTTGTTTATAAATTGCCTAGTCTAAGGTATTTTGTTATAGCAGCAGGTGCAGGATAAGACAGTGGTCTGCTGTTATTCTGTCTTTCCAACCTCTCCCTTTTTTGAGGAATTGCTCTCTTCCTATAGTTACCATGAGGGTCCTCATCCTTAAATTAAAAAAATAAAAAGACTTTGCTCCTTCCGTGAAACAAATGATGCTTAAGTTTCAGTGCCCCTGGCCGGGTGCAGTGGCTCACACTTGTAATTACAGCATTTTGGGAGGCTGAGGCAGATGGATCACTGGAGTTTAAGACCAGCCTGGCCAACATGGTGAAACCCAGTTTCTACTAAAAACACAAAAATAGCCAGGCGTGGTAGTGTGCACCTGTAGTCCCAGCTACTCGGGAGGCTGAGACAGGAGAATCGCTGGAACCTGGGAGGCGGGGGTTGCAGTGACCCAAGATTGCACCACTGCACTTCAGCCTGGACAAAAGAGTGAGACTCTATCTCAAAAAAAAAAAAAAAAGTTTCAGTGCCCCTCAGTGCATGAGTTCCTTCCAAAGTCTTAGGAGAGACCCTAAAACTGTGTTAACATGGCCACATGTTTTTGTAAGAATTGCAAAGAGAATAATCCACCTCTTCAACCACAACAATTTAAGACCACAGGCTCTTCTTCCCACTTTGATTTTTCTTCCATCTCACTTCCTCTCTTGAGAGTGGCTGTAGTCGCTTTGTATTTGTAATTTCTTCTGTCCTGATTTCTTTGGAGTGCTGTGGGCATTGTATTTGTACAATGTAAAACAGACTTCTTAGTTATTTCAAGGGGGGCGCTCTCCAAATTGTTGAGTTTTAGTCCCCATAAAACCTAGATCCACTCCTGCCCTAGCCATAGCTGATGGGTCTAGAGGTGGACTGCTGACCCAGTCTAGGCCAATCAATGTCTTGCCCTGGCTTTGTGACATTTGTTCTTGAGAGACAGGTCTAGAAGTCTTTGGAGCTGGCTGGATCCTAGGAGGAGGTCCTGGCCAGGCTGCTCAGGCCCTGGAACAGGCACCTGGGTTCCTGGTCTTCCACTATTTGGCTCTTTTGTTTCCCTTTTGATTCCCTAGGAGACTCCAAAATCTCCCAACAAATTCCCCTTGACATCAAGATAGACAGAATCAGTTTTTTCTATTTGGAATTTAAGAAACTTTAAGACCCCAATCAACACAATCACTTGTAAAAGTAGGCATTTCACAAATAATGGTACTAAATGTGATGCAAATAATGCCTTTGTACATTGCTGGAATTAAGTGGAAGCACTTATGACTCATCAATCAGACAGGTTTGAGCCCATCTCCTGCTTCAGATCACAAATTACAGAATGTCTAGGAGGTAAACCATTTGGTCCTGGTGATACAGCAATACCAACCCAGGGAGCAAGCAGCTTGGAGGAGAGCAGGAAATCTAGAGCACATCACTGCTGGCATGCTGGAAAGGAGGACGAGATCACCGAGGCTTATCTGTTAGGATGTTAGTGTTACCCGCACAATCATCCTGTAACAGTCTTAAGTTGTCTCTTAAACCTCATTCCATCCAATTCACTAACCAAACTTGAATTCTCTCTTTTTTGTGCAAGGTCATTAAAAAATTGAGAAAAAACAACTTTAGTCTTCACGTCCCTGCCTCTTTCTATGTTGGCTTTATTTTAATTATTTATTTATTTTTATTTGTTTGTTTGTTTGTTTATTGAGACAGAGTCTTACTCTGTCGCCCAGGCTGGAGTGCAGTGACACAATCTCGGTTCACTGCGGCCTCTGCCTCCCGGGCTCAAGCAATCCTCCCACCTCAGCCTCCTGAGTAGCTGGGATTACAGACGCCCACCACCATGCCCGGCTAATTTTTGTATTTTTAGTAGAGACAGGGTTTCACCACTTTGGCCAGACTGGTCTCAAACTCCTGACCTCAAGTGATCCGCCCGGCTTGGCCTCCTAACGTGCTGGGATTCCAGGTGTCAGTCATCGTGCCCGGCCTGTGTTAGCTTTAAATTTCACTTTGTAACAATGGTCTGGAGAATTAGGATCATCTGTGCTCTCCACTCAGAAATAAAGTATAGTTCAATCTGTTTCTGTACTTGGTGGAAAGTCTGGTCTCCCGGACACCAAGGACCAGAGTCTGGCAGGTGTAAGGCAATAATGACAAGAGAGGCTGAGTGCAGAGTCATCTGCTGCTGTATTGTCTAGTGTGCATGTAGCAGTTGACACCCTTCTTCAGTGGCTTGGTTATGAATTCCTTCAGTCATTTAGCATGATGCATATCTTATGGAATGCTTGGTAGTATGGGCCAGCTGAGGATCATTTTTTAAAAGGGACATTACAAGAATAAGACATCTGCTTTCTCTATTGCAAGAGGTTCAATTACATTCATAAAGTCCCATTCCTGTGGAGAAGATTGTCAAGCTTTCATATGTAAAAACTATCCATGAAACCTGAGAGACTCATCAGTTTCTTGTGCTTTTACTTTTGCCCCACATCACTGGTTTTAGAAAATCTCTAGGTTTTACATTTATTTTTAAAAATTACACACACATACATACAGTTGTCCCTCAGTATCCATGGAAAATTGGTTCTAGGATCTCCCCTGGAAACCAAAATCTGAGTATGCTCAAGTGCCTGATGGAAAATGGTATAGTATTTTCATACAACCTATGCATACCCTTATACTTTCAATAATCTCTAGATTATTTATAATACTAACTACAACAAAAAATGTCATGTACATAGTTCTACTGTATTGTTTAGGGAATAATGACAAGAAAAAGGTCTGTACGTGTACAGCACAGATTCAATTCTTTTTTAGTATGATTTCTGTCTTCTGTTGGCTGAATCTATGAACGTGGAACTCACGAATATGGAGAGCCAATATTCACCGCAGCTCTAGAATAATAGAAAAGACATTTTATAAAGGCTTTTATGGTATTACTAAACTTTGGTTCAGTTTAGATTTTGTTAAACTATGTTTCAATCTGTTTGGGGATTTGTCTATTTAATTTTATGCCAATATTTCAAAACGTACCACTAAAGCCTATAAGGTCTTTTCTGTTTTTCTAGAGCTGCAGTGAATATTTGAAAACACTAGTTACCTGTGTCTATTTAAATGTAAACTTAAATTCAGTTATTCAGCAGCACTAGCCACATTTGAAAAGCCCAGTGGCCACAGGTGGCCACTAGCTACTGTATTAGACATGATTAGACAAGATATGGAACATCTCCATCATTGCCAAAAGGTAATGCTGTTTTAGAATGTACCTGAAACTGAAACTAAGTGGTTAATAAACCAATCCATTCAAGAGCTTTTGTGGCCAGGCGTAGTGGCTCATGCCTATAATCCCAGCACTTTGGGAGGCCAAGGCGTTCGAGATCAGCCTGGCCAAATAGAGAAACCCCGTCTCTATTAAAACTACAAAAATTAGCCAGGTATGGTGGCAGGTGTCGGTAATCCCAGCTACTCGGGAGGCTGAGGCAGGAAGAACTGCTCGAACCTGGGAGGCAGAGGTTGCAGTGAGACGAGATCACGCCACTGCACTCCAGCCTGGTAACAGAGTGAGACTTCATCTCAAAAAAAAAAAAGAGCTTTTGCTACTAATACAGTTCAATCCTGTCACTCTGTTCCCATCTGCATTGTTCATTTAGAGTTTAATAACCATCCTCTTTCATCTAAATGTAAAAAGTACAATTTAGTTATGGCATGTTGGCTCACACCTGTAATCCAAGCACTTCACGAGGCTGAGGCAGGAGGATTGCTTGAGGCCAGAAGTTTGAGATCAGCTTTGGCAATTCAAAGTGCTAATTGTGGCCCATATAAGAACATATGTATACTAAAAAGAAAAGCATCTTTTCCTCTATATATTCAGAAAAGTGGGGTCTAATTAGGAATCCTGTTACAAATGTGATAATTTAAACTAAGTGTTTTTACTAGAAGTGGTTTCCAATGTTGAGTTTGCTTTGTTCGGATGACCGAGTTGATTGGACCATGGGCACCTGTATCACATGACAAAAATATCCCCTAGGCTTTTTTACCCAAGAGGTTTGGAGTTAGTCCTAATAATTACCTTTATTTAAGTGCTCAGTAGTTATTGGGTGCCGCTGCTCTAGGCATGACATCATCATTAGTAACATATTAAAGATTCTAGCAATGACTATTGTCAAATAGATGGTCGGGTAGGTTTGGGCCTGTCTCTTGCTTTAGGACACATATTGCAGAATGTCTCTGAGGTGAACCACTGGGGCCCTAAATACATAGCAATACCTGACTCAGGGAACAAGCAGCTGGAAGGACAGAAAACATACAGCATCACTGTTGACATAATGGAAAAGGGGAGTGTTTTCTATCTTGTAATGTAGCTGGGGCTCCTTGTGACAGTGGTAGTTTTGTGTTGTCAAAAGCCCCCACACCCAAGTGTCAGATGGTACTTTTGGGAATGAAAGTAGAGAACAGGTGGGGGCAAGTGTTATTCTATGAATAGCCCTGCACATCAGCACAGGACAAATTCTTCACTAATTTTAACATCACTTGCAAATTTTCTAGGAATTTATTATTTATTTATTTATTTTTTCTTTTTTGAGATGGAGTCTCGCTCTGTCGCCCAGGCTGGAGTGCAGTGGCGCGATCTCCACTCACTGCAAGCTCCGCCTACCGGGTTCACACCATTCTCCTGCCTCAGCCTCTCGTGTAGCTGGGACTACAGGTGCCTGCCACCGCGCCTGGGCTAATTTTTGTATTTTTAGTAGAGATGGGGTTTCACCGTGTTAGCCAGGATGGTCTCGATCTTCTGACCTCGTGATCCACCCGTCTCAGACTCCCAAAGTGCTGGGATTACAGGCGTAAGCCACCACGCCCAGTGTTTCTAGGAATTTAAATGTCATCAAACTTCAATCTGTTTTACTACATTATTTTTCTATGTGTTTTTATTTTCCTATACATGTTGAAGAAAAAAAAAAGCCAAGAATAATTATGCTTGTGGACAAGGATAAATATGCATTTAAGGCAACCAACACCAGTTAGATGCCCTAATTAGTGTGACAGGAGACCTGACGAACAACCAGGGATTTGATAAACCTGCTAATAACAAATTCTACAGTTTCCATGCCACAATGTGTCAGCATGGAAAGGTGCTCATCCATGAAAGTGTAAAAAAACCACACAGTGGCCGGGCGCGGTGGCTCAAGCCTGTAATCCCAGCACTTTGGGAGGCCGAGACGGGCGGATCACGAGGTCAGGAGATCGAGACCATCCTGGCTAACACGGTGAAACCCCGTCTCTACTAAAAAATACAAAAAACTAGCCGGGCGTGGTGGCGGCGCCTGTAGTCCCAGCTACTCGGGAGGCTGAGGCAGGAGAATGGCGTAAACCCGGGAGGCGGAGCTTGCAGTGAGCTGAGATCCGGCCACTGCACTCCAGCCTGGGCGACAGAGCCAGACTCCGTCTCAAAAAAAAAAAAAAAAAAAGCCACACAGTTTTCTCACACATCGTAGCTCTGAGTCTGACTTAGAATAAAGTCTAGTGGACAATGAATGGGCTGAATGGGCTGGCCTAGCTACACAAGCTGGATGCCAGAAGTAGAAGGGCCTATCCAGCTCCTCGGACCTTCATCCTTCCCTTCTTCTTCTATGCTAAAGATTCAATCTTAAGGGCTGACTTCATTAAGTCAGCGCCACCCCCTCCCAGCTGTGTAGCCTGCCCTGCCCACCTTATTTCATGTAATACAACAACTCTGTGAAGCTAGTAATGGAGATGACGAATCTGAGACTCACAAAGTTTAAGTGACCTGCTGAAGGTCACACATCCAGGAAATGTGAGAAACAGAATTCAAACCTGGGCTTAGCGAAATGCAAAGTCCATGTTCTTCTTCTATGCTTTTCATCAACTCCCAATTACAGGGACGGATACCTTAAAAAGGCTAATATATCAATATATCTATATAGATGTAGATATACAGATATATCTGAGCTGTTTTTACTCACTTCGGACACCAAGTGTGCGATTTTTTTTTTCTTTCACCCAAAGCCAATTCTCTAATTCTCTACATACCAATGGGGAGTACTACAATTCAACTCCATTCTGCCATTCACTACTTGGCAGTAGCACAGACCCCACAGGTTAAGGGCTCAGTCCCACAAGACTGCCCTAACTTCAGATGCCAATTGCAACTCCCAGGTTTCCACCTGTATTTCTGACCAACCAGCTATAAATCAGGGGCTCCCCATGAAGTGAACCAGAACATGCCACCCAAAATATGCCACTTTGGCATATTGGTTATTTCGACCTGAAGATGCTTGAGAGACAGCAGATGTAGGAAGGGCTCTCTGATCTACACCTTTCTACCTTAAAACAGGACATAGACCAGGCACAGTGGCTCACGCCTGTAATCCCAGCACTTTGGAAGACTGAGGCAGGTGGATGATTTGAGGCCAGCAGTTTGAGGCCAGCCTGGCCAACATGGCAAAAACCCAACTCTACTAAAAATACAAAAATTAGCCATGTGTGGTAGTGCATGTCTGTAATCCCAGCTGCTCAGGAGGCTGAGGCACAAGAATCACTTGAACCTGAGGAGTGGAGGTTGCAGTGAGCTGAGATCACACCACTGTGCTCCAGCCTGGGTGACAGAGCAAAATTCTGTAAAAAAAGAAAAAAAAAAAAAAAAAAAACAACACCAGGACATAAATTTCCCATGAGAAATGCAACCTCTTTATACCAGGAAGAGGAGAACATTCTTTTTTTTTTTTTTTTTTTTTTTAACTTTCGGATGAACTGGAGGTGAGTCCTGATCATATTACATGAAGCTTTCCACCATTGTGAACAATTAGGCAAGGCATTGGTGACAGAGGGGCATCACTGATAAATACAGAGCAATACTGGGGCAGTAAAGGGGAAGCTACAGAGACATTTGTGTTTCTTCAAATATCAGAAGCTTCCACATCACAGCAGGAGAGCTGAGGACGAGCTCCACCTCCCAAAGGCCTAGTCCAAAAACTTCCCATTGGCATTGACCCTAAACAAGCCACCCCGACTTCTGGCATCATCTGCTGGACTATGAGATCCAGCCGGCTTTCCAGGGTATTGGAAACCTTTATTTTACGATCCCCATTATATATGTCAACTGCACCAGCTATGTCCTCCAGCAGGCAGGACTCCTGGTCAATTTGGACATCAACATCTTTTTTGGTGGCAACTTTGTACATAGGGATTACCTTTTGCATTGTAGCCTTTACCAGAGGGAAATCTTGTTTCCTGCAACAATGAATCATTCAGGGCTCCAGCAACTGATACAAACCTGTGATAGGGTCATCTCGCTCTGAGGACTTTGAGTCTTGCTTGATTCATCAAATTGGACATCTGAATTTTCTTCTTCTGCTCAATCTGTTTCTCTTTCTTCTCATAATATTCCATAATCTTTAGTCTTTGGGCTTGCACAAGTCAATCTTTGTCTATGTTGAACTCTTCTTCTACCTTTGCATCTACTTCTTCTGCCTTCTCATTGGCTTCTTGTTCAACGAAAGCCATCATATGCTTTATCTGCTTTTGCACATCAGCACCGCTGAGAGCCATGGCGAGAGCAATGCTAGGTTGGTGAGCAATAGGCTCGAGTTTAGGTTTGAAGGGTGAGGTGGGAGGAATGGGCAGAGGAAACCCCTGCACAGATCTTGGTTTTGTTTACTTTTTGAGAACATTCTTATCAACAGAAGTGAGGCATGGACACTGAGATGAATCTGTACAAACACTAAAATAAGTCTTATCTTCCATTAATTTTCACCATATATTTCCTAGTCATTTTCCCACAGTTCACTGTGCATAGTCCAAGACCCTTTGCCTTGTCTTGTCACAGCTCTACAATTTATCATTCTTTATTAACATGGTATGTAAGCACTCAGGCCTGTCGGCTTCTTTGGGTCTTCATTTCTCTTCTATGAAGGTTCCCCTGCCATGTAAAATTGTTAATGTCAAATAAAATGTGTATCCTTATCTCCTGTTAACCTGCCTTGTCTCAGTTTAATCCTTAGGCACAGCCACAAAACCTAAGAAGGTAGAGGAAAAGTCTTTCCTCCCTTTACCACAAGCACCTCCTTGGGTTTAATAATTTGCAAGAACAGCTCACAGAACTCAGGAAAGTGCTTCATTTACCATTACCAGTTTATTATAAAGGATTATCTTCAGGAATAACCAAATGGAAGAGATGCATTGAGCAGGGCATCAGGGGAGGGCTGCAAAGCCTCCACGCCCTCTCCTGGTGTACCACTGTCCCAAGAACTTAATGTGGTCACCAACTTGGGAGCTCTCCAAACTCCGTCAGTTAAGGATTTTTTTAGTTTTTGTTTGTTCGTTTGTTTGTTTGTTTGTTTGTTTTTCAGACAGGGTCTTCCTCTGTTACCCAGGCTGGAGTGCAGTGGTGCAATCATGGCTCAGCATAGCCTCAACCTCCCAGGCTCAAGTGATTCTCCCACCTCAGCCTCCTGAGTAGCTGGGACTACAGGTGTGCACCACCACACCCAGCTAATTTTTGTATTTTTTGAAGAGACAGGGTTTGGCCATGTTTCCCAGGCTGGTCTCAAACTCCTGCCTTAAGTGATTGTCCCCACTTAGCCTCTCAAAGTGCTGGAATTACAAGTGTGAGCCACCACGCTTGTATTAGTCAGTGTTCTCTAGAGGGACAGAATTAATGGAATAAATATAGAGAGCCCAATGTGTCCAGGCGGATATGAAAACTTCCAGTTCTACATATATGATAACTTCCATATATATATGGGAGTTTATTAAGTATTAACTCACACGGTCACGCGGTCCCACAATAGGCTGTCTACCGGCTGAAGAGCAAGGAGAGCCAGTCCGAGTTCCAAAACTGAAGAACTTGGAGTCTAATGTTTGAGAGCAGGAAGCGTCCAGCACGGGAGAAAGATGTAGGCTGGGAGGCTAGGCCAGTCTCTGTTTTCGCATTTTTCTGCCTGCTTCTATTCTAGCTACGCTGGCAGAGGATTAGATTGTGCCCACCCGGAATAAGGCGGGTCTGCCTTTCCCAGCCCACTGACTCAAATGTTAATTTCCTCAGGCAACACCCTCACAGAGACACCCAGGATCAATACTTTCTATCCTTCAATCCAATGAAGTTGACACTCAGTATTAACCATCACAAGTCCACCCCTTGTCAACCTGAACCCATACACATCTCCTGAGATCATACAAATCTTCAAATAAGGACAATAATAAGGTCATAATTATGCCTAGCATAATACAACTATCCTTTGCACAAACGGAAATGCAACAATCCCCAACCCAAATACTATTTCATAAAGTTAACAATACCTAAATGCTAATGAGAAATAAATCTTATGTCACATGCTAAAGGAAAAAGGAAATAAAACGAAGATATTTTCTTAGTACAAGTATATACATGCACAAATATGTTTTTAATGAAAGAAGGAGGAAATACTCATGACAACTACAGTCCTCGTTTCTGCAGCTGGTCATGTTGTCATAGCTGGTATTGATGACTACCTTATTCTACTACCCATTCTGTATTATTTTTGTCTTCAGCAAGCACCTCAGCAGGTCATGGTTTTTTTTCCTGGTGGAGTGACCCAAACCTTCATTCATGAAGGGTCTGGGTCATTTGTAGTCCTGCCTGAATTGGGCTGTGGATCTCCTGTATTCCATGCATACTCTTCCTTAACTCCATTGTGGAGTAGTAAACTGATTTCAGTAGTAGACCTAGACTTGATAGTCTAGGTCAATCACCCCAGCCAACACTGTAACTGCCTTCTTGGCCTGTTGACTTAAAGGTAGGAGGAGCCTATGGACAGGAATGGAGAAAAATGCATTTGCCAAATCAATGGCTGCATACCAGGTACCAGGAGGTGTGTTAATTTGCTCAAGCAATGAAAACATATCTGGTACAGCAGCTGCACTTGGAGTCACCACTTGGTTAGGCTTACGATAATCCACTGTCATTCTGCAGGATCCATCCGTCTTCTGCACAGGCCAAATGGGAGACAGCTGAACAAGGATGTGGTGAGAATCACCACCATTTGGCCTTTCCCACCATAATAGCCCTCATTCTACCAGCCAACGTGGGGGTTCTGCCAGCCGCTCAGTATGTCTATGCCAATTATGCATTCTGGCACTGGGGAAGTGACCACAGGATGAGTCCGGGGACCCACTGGACCCACTGTAACTTGAACCTGAGCTAAAACTCCATTAATTACCTGACCTCCATAAGCCCCTACTTTAACTGGAGGACCACAATGATGTTTTGGGTCCCCTGGAATCAATGTCAGCTCAGCCAGTGTCCAGTAGTCCCCTAAATGTCTGATCATTTCCCATTCCCAAATGCACAGTTACCCTGCTAAAAGGCTACACAGTTACCCTGCTAAAAGGTCTCCTGGGGGAATGATGGGAGAAAGATTCACTGCATAAATTGTTCGTAATGTAGTGAGGTCCTTCCTTAAGGGGACATGGCCTCCCCGTCATTCAAGGGGTTCTGGGTCTGTAAACTGACTCAAATCTGGAAATCGATTGAGGGGCCGTGATTCTCTGTTTTCATCATTCAAATTAGTCTTTTTTCCATTTGACCTAGAAGTTTTCTGCTTATATAAATTAAGTAAGAATGCAGTAGGCTTCCTATCAATTCATTTTCTAAGAACACTGTGATTAATTAGCCAATACCACAGCTCTATGTGAGTCAGACTATTCTGATTGCTGCTTTGCCTCTGCTGTCCATTACGGTAGCTATGTCTACCTTCCCTTTGACAGTTGAGTGCTGCCACTTGGCCACTGCCACCTCGGAATCCAATTATTCCCATTGTATTTAAATTTTGTAGTTGAGTGACTGCGGTTCCCACCATTAGATCTGACATACAGAGAAGAGCAATTACAGGGCTCTTCAAAGATGCGGGCGCTGCCCTCACAAATCTATTTTGCAAGGCATTAGTCAAGGATATATCTTCTGGACCCTCCCAGCTGGGATGAGTAGGTCTAAAATGACTAATCCACTCCACCATCCCAATCTCCCTAAGCCTATGGATCCCTTCTCCTACATTAAATCAAGGGAGATCAGGCATTTCCAGCTCACTCACAGTGGGTCATCTTTTAAACCATATTTCAGCAAACCAAGCAAATAAACTATTAGAACCTTTTTTAACTCCCCAAGCTGCAACATTAAATGCAGAGTCCCTACTTAGTGGGCCCAAATCAATAAACTCAGCCTGATCCAATTCTATGTTCCTTCCACCATTACCCCACACCCTTAATATCCATTCCCATGTCTGTTGTCCAGATTTTTGTTTAAATAAATTAGAAAATTCATGAGGCTCTTTTCGAATGTAGCACACCTCCTCATGGGTCATACTCTCAACCTCATCTCATTAGCATGTGTTCTATTGTTGAAAGGAGCTTGTTATGAATAACAAACAATGTTCTTATCACTCAGGAAATTCTAAATTCTAAATGTTTCAGAAGCTCTGTGTGAGGAACTAGGCACAAGGACCAAATACATATTCTTTATTGTTTCACCATATATATATATACGTAAAATAAAGACCTGGCATGGTGGCTCATACTTGTAATCTCAGCACTTTGGGTGGCCAAGATGGGAGAAATGCTTGAGCATAGGAGTTTGAGACCAGCCTGGGCAACAAAGCAAGACATTGTCTCTACAAAAAATAAAAGTAAAAAAAATCAGCCAGCTGTGATGGCCTATGCTCGCAGTCCTAGCTATTCAGGAGGCTGAGGTGGGAGAATCACTTGAGATAGGGGAAGTCAAGTCTTCAGTGAGCTGTAATTGTGCCACTGCACTCCAGGCTAGATGACAGAGTGAGATCCTGTCTCTAAAAATATAAAGCTCGGCTCAGTAGCTCATGCCTATAAGTAATCCCCAGCACTCTGGGAGGCAGAGGCGGGTGGATTGCTTGAGCCCAGGAGTCTGAGACCAGTTGGGAAACATGGTGAAACCTTGTCTCTACAAAAAAAAACTAGCCAGGTATGGTGGCACACACCTGTAGTCCCAGCTACTTGGGGGACTGGGGCACGAGGACTGCTTGAGCCCAGGAGGTTGAGGCTGCAGTGAGCTGAGATCGCACCACTGCACGCCAACCGGGGTGACAGAGCAAGACCATGTCTCAAAACAAACAAACAAACAAAAATAAAATAGACCATGAAAATAAACAATGTATTACTGAGCTATACATAATATTCTACTTTTATTCATTTGTCCTTGGATTTGTAAAAGTCTTCACACAAAAAGCTTAGAAAGAGCCCAAAATGTGAAACATGAAGGCGGGGCAGTACCAGCAGAGCCAGGTGAGTACCAGCATCCCTGAATCCTCATCCTCCCATTCTCTTCTAGATCTCCTTGGGCACAGTAGAGAAATAACTTACATCAGATGCTGAGCTCTCTATGAAGATGATCTAAAGGTGACTGTTCATCTTTTCATCTAGGTGTGTATCCCAGGTCTTGGGTGGTGAAAAAGATTATCTCCTTAACCAAACTCTGCTCAGACTCCCCTGAATTTCTCAAGTAGTCCTTGAGTTTTGGACTTCCATGTTCTTCTCTGTATTGTCCAATTTCAGCAAGAATCCTGATAAGTTGGTTTAGCCAGAATCCCCCATCCTTCATGTATCATCATTCTTTACATCTGATCAGCTTCCTCATCCTCCACCATACCCCAGGTGATGCCTAATTACCCTGGCCTGTCTTCAGCAAGAATCCTGTTAGGTCCATTTAGCCAGAATTCCATGTCACTCTTGATGTTTCCTTTTAGTAATTTTCTACCCACTGACCCCACCCTTTGGCTATAAAATTCCTTTTTTTTTTTTTTTTTAAGCATCTACATGTAAGCCAAAAATAAAATTATTTAGCCCCAGCCATCTGAATGGACCCCTACTGTTGGCCAAGGGCATTCCAGAGTTAACCTGAAATACTAGGTCACTCCATGCTAGGAAGTGGGGGTCAGACATGACTTATTATACTTCTTTCACTTTTGGAATTCAGGAAAAGCCAATAAGCATTAGCATCAATGTAGACCTTAAGTCTGGTAAGAAACATTTACAGTCTATTCTCTCTGAAGCCTGCTACTTGAAAGCTTCATCTGCATGATAAAACCTTGGTCTATAAAACCCCTTATTATAATCCAGACATACGTTCCTTTCTATGGATAGTAACTCTTTCAGTGAATTGCCAATCAGAAAATGTTTAAATCAACCTACTACCAGGAAGCCTACTTCACCCCACCTTCGAGTTTTCCCACCCTTCCAGATTGAACCACTGGAAATATTGCATGTATTGACTGCTGTATTAGATCTTCCTAAACTGTATAAAATCAACCTGCACCCTGATCACCCTGGGCACATGTCATCAGGTCCTTCTGAAGCTGTGTCATGGGCACATTCTTAACCTTGGCAAAATAAACTTTCGTTTAAATCTGTGGATGTTAATAATATTATTAAAATTAAATAAGAACTGACCAAATGGGGTCCAGATTCTAACATTCTTTTTTGTTTTCAATAGGAAGATGGCTGTCATCTCTTTATTAACGTGTTAGCAAAACTTGGTTAATAGGCACTTTCCTCCCAGGTCATAAATGTAAGTATTTGCTTAAGAGCACAAACCATGAATCTTCCCAGAATGTGGACAAGTATTTTGCAGTCATGAGCTATGATATTCTTTTAGATTTCTCACCCATTTCTCCTAAGCTGCTGCAGGCTACAGTCTGCCTTTTTTTTCATATATATATATCTGAGTCTGGTGGTGGCTCACGTCTATAATCCCAGGACTTTGGGAGGCCAAGGCAGAAGGATTGCTTGAGGTCAGGAGTTTGAGACCAGCCCAGGCAACATAGTGAGTCCCCGTCTCTACAAAAAATTTAAAACTTAGGCAGATGTGGTGGTGCACACCTGTAGTCTCAGCTGCTTGCGGGGACTGAGGTGGGAGGATCACCTGAGTCTGGGAGGACCAGGCTGCATGAGGTAAGATCGTACCACTGCACTCCAGCCTGGGCAACAAATTAAGACGCTGTCTGAAAAAAAAAAAATCTATATCTATACCTATATCTATATCTATCTATCTAGTTATGTTTTTTTGTTTTTTTTTTTTGTTGTTGTTTTTTGAGATGGAGTCTCACTCTGTCTTGCCCAGGCTGGAGTGCAGTAGCACAATCTCAGTTCACTGCAGCCTCCACCCACTGGGTTCAAGCAATTCTCCTGCCTCAGCCTCCTAAGGAGCTGGAACTACAGGTGTGTGCCACCACACCCAACTAATTTTTTTGTATTTTTAGTAGAGATGGGGTTTTACCATATTGGCGAGGCTGGTCTTGAACTCCTAACCTCAAGTGGTCTGCCCACCTCAGCCTCCCAAAGTGCTGGGATTACAGGCGTGAGCCACCATGTCCAGCCTAGTAACTTTTTTTTTTGAGACAGAGTCTTGCTCTGTTGCCCAGGCTGGAGCGCAGTGGCATGATCTCGGCTCACTGCAACCTACACCTCCTGAGTTCAAGCAATTCTCCTGCCTCAGTCTCCTGAGTAGCTGGGATTACAGGTGAATGCCACCACACCTGGCTAATTTTTATATTTTTAGTAGAGATGAGGTTTCACCATATTGGTCAGGCTGGTCTCGAACTCCTAACTTCATGATCCACCCTCCTTAGCTTCCCAAAGTTCTGGGACTACAGGCCTGAGCCACTGTATCCGGCCTGACTTCCCTGTTTTTTTAAAGACAGGGTCTCACTCTGTCCCCCAGACTGGATCTTCTTCTACCTGTCTGTCTAGTTATACATGTGTGGTGTGTGTGATGTCTATAAAAAGAGATCTAATTAATTGACTTAAGGAAGGATAAGCACTTGGATCAAATACATTTTAAAGGGAAGACGAAAGCTGTGGTACCTTTTAGTTCACATAACTTTAATTTTTGAGAAATAAAAACAGTCTTAAAGATTATTGGTAAAATGCAGAAGTCATCAAAATGTAAATTTTTGCCTAGGATTAAAGGATTATTTTGAATCAGATAAGATAAACCTAAAGGTTTAAACGAGTTGTGGAATGATTGTAAGAATTAATCTTGCAAAAGAAATTCTGTGTGTGAACAGACTGACTAAATTCGAGAGGGTATTACATGGACTGGGCATGGTGGCTCATGCCTGTAATCCCAGTACTTTGGGAGGCCAAGGCAAGCAGATCACCTGAGGACAGGAGTTCTAGATCAGCCTGGTCAACATGGCAAAATCCCATCTCTACTAAAAATAAAATATGAGCCAGGTGTGGTGGTACATGCCCATAATCCAAGCTACTCAGGAGTCTGAAGCAGGAGAATTGCTTGAACCCGGGAGGCGGAAGTTGCAGTGAGCTGAGATCGTGCTGTTGCACTCCAACCTAGGCAACAGAGCAAGACTCCATATCCAAAAAAAAAGGGAGGGGGGTGTTATATGGTTTTTCTGCAAATTGAGAATTAAAATAAAAGCACAACAAGGTACTCTTAAGGCACTAATCTGCTCTTCAGCAAAATTCGTAAAGGGTTATAAAAGGTTTTTGCTTTTTTAAAAATTTCCAAGTCATCATTTTGGCAAAACAAATAAGGTAATCTGGTATTCTCTTTCATAACATCAAGTGCTTGAAGCCTCTAATATATTTAACAGTCTTCTCCAAATCAAACTTCAGTTTCAAAATTGTCCTTCTTGATGGCTAGTTTTTGGATGCTACAGACGGCCCCTGGGGCATACAGAAGAGAGGTAAACAGGATTACCTGATATGTTTAGGTACATGGGATTGCCAAAATTATGTTTAATCTTCCTCAGGTTATATTTTAGGGAATAATATTAATATATGTTCCAAAATTTATGGGATTTCTAAAATTCTAAGGTCTGACTATAGGCTAGCAATCACAATTAAGGTTGTTATGTTAAGTTTTTTGTCTTGTCTTGATCTTCTTCAAAGGATGGTTTATAATCAGCTATAGAACTTTGACAGGTGCTTTCAAATGCAGGTTTCTGATAACTTTTGAGATTATGACATTGGAATAAAAGAAAAACGTAAGGACTCATGAAGAGCTGAATTGTTCACAAATATCAAGCAAAACAAGAATTAACTGAATGGACTGAACTAATAGAAAACTGAAGTAAGTTTTTTTTCTTTTTTGAGACAGAGCCTTGCTCTGCTGCCCAGGCTGGAGTGCAATGGTGTGATCTCAGCTCACTGCAACCTCTGCCTCCCAGGTTCAAACGATTCTCCTGCCATCACAATCTATACATCTGACAAAGGACTAATATCCAGACTCTATTACAAACTCAAATGAATTAGCAAGAAAAAAAAAATCCTATCAAAGAGTGGGCTAAGGACATGAATAAACAATTCTCAAAAGAAGACATACAAATGGCCAACAAACATATGAAAAAAAGCTCAACATCACTAATGATCAGGGGAATGCAAAGCAAAACCACAATGCAATACCACTTTACTTCTGCAAGAATGACTATAATCAAAAAATCAAAAAACAATAGATGCTGGTGTGGATGCGGTGATCAGGGAACACTTCCACACTGCTGGTGGAAATGTAAACTAGTACAGCCGCTATGGAAAAGAGCGTGGAGATTCCTTAAAGAACTAAAAATAGAACTACCATTTGATCCAGCAATCCCACTATTAGGTATCTACCCAGTGTAATAAAAGTCTTTATACAAAAAAGATACTTGCACATGCATGTTTATAGTGGTACAATTCACAATTGCAAAATTGTGGAACCAACCCAAATGCCCATCAATCAATGAGTGAATAAAGAAACTGTGGCATATGTGTGTGTGTGTGTGTGTGTGTGTGTGTGTATATATATATATATATGATGGAATACTACTCAGCCATAAAAAGGAGTGAATTAACGGCATTCACAGTGACCTGGATGAGACTGGAGACTATTATTCTAAGTGAAGTAACCCAGGAATGGAAAAGCAAACATTGTGCATTCTCACTGATTTGTGGTAGCTAACCTATGAGGACACAAAAGCATAAGAATGATACAATAGGCTGGGAACGGTTGCTCACGCCTGTAATCCTGACACTTTGGGAGGCCAAGGCAGGCATATCACAAGGTCAGGAATTCGAGACCAGCCTGACCAACATGGTGAAACCCTGTCTCTACTAAAAATACAAAAATTACCCAGGCATGGTGGTGGGTGCCTGTAATTTCAGCTACTCAGGAGGCTGAGGCAGGATAATTGCTTGAACCCAGGAGGTGGAGGTTGCAGTGAGCCAAGATCATGCCATTGCACTCCAACCTGGGTAACAGAGCAGGACTCCATCTCAAAAAAAAAAAAAAAAAAAAGAATGGTATAATGGACTTTCCGAACTTGGGGGGGAAGGGTAGGAGGGAGGTGAGGAATAAAAGACTACAAATAGGATGCAATGTATACTGCTTGGGTGATGGGTGCACCAAAATCTCACAAATTACCACTGAAGAACTTCCTTATGTAACCAAATATGACCAATAAAGAACTTACTCGTGTAACCAAATATGATCTATACCCCAATAACCTATGGAAAAAATAAAGAAAAATGAAATTCAAGTTTGAGTACATCATTGCATTAGTTTGATCGGGTAACAACGTACCACAGAGTGGCTAAAAAAAAAAAAAAAATCCATTTTCTTTGCAATAGGATGCAACTGGAGAAACTGGTTGTTTTACCAAGGCTTGTCAAAGGGTATGCCTTGTCAAAGGGTATGCTTGGAAGGGTATGCTTCCCTTTAAGGAGTCAAGCTTGACTTGCAGAACTGATAAAAGCCTGTTGGGAAAACTGGCCTGATACGTTGTCTATACAGTCCCCACACCAGGTTGCTAATTTGTGGTGAGTAAAGAATGTCACTTTCTAACAGATCCAGGAACCCCATGCTCTTGGGACCTCAAGAGGAGAGGCATTTACCCAACTTTCAGGTATTTGAGGGTACTAGCCCCTGGCAGGGCTCAGCTTTAGAAAGTCTTATCTGAGATTCCTTGTGGAACAGAGTTTCATCAAAGCCAGTCTAAAAGGCCTATGTAAAAATAATTATCTTTGCTGCACTTTATGCAAATAATCAGGTCAAATATAAGACTAAAGTCTATTTTGCAAACAACTCAGTCCTATCATGATTTGTTTTTAGCAAAAATGAGGACTGGGGAGAAAGAAATTATATTTCAAAACTTAAATATTTGTCATTAAATTCTAGACTTTTTAGATTAGCTGTTTTTAAGTTTTTGCCCACATTTTAGACTAACCCTGTTTATTCCTGTGAACCAATCAGCAATCTCTGGCTGTAGCTCATAAGGAACAAAAGGGGATGGGTAATGTAAAAATCTGGATCACTATTCAGGTTCTGAGAAACTATCCTACACATCCTGCCATTTGGGAAAATAAGACCAAGGGAGTTAACCAAAGCCAAGCCCCATGCACCCAAATCTTAGCAAGAATAAATATAGCCACCACTTATCTGGGCATGTCACAGACATCCTTTTCTCTCCCTTGTTAGAGGAGGACTCAATTCCACCTTAGCATTTGGCTTATCATAAGGAGTCTATGCAACCCCCTCCCCCGCAGACACATTTTTGTCCCAAACTCAATTCCAAGCTTTGGGTCAAAGCCCCAGGAAAGAAAGCTGGATCTGAAGGATCCAGGTGCAGGCAATAACAGAAGTTAAAAGGCACAGCACAGGTAAGCATGACTGATTCCTGCCAATTAAGCCAAGCTTCCCAATTCATGAAAAAAGGTCGTGCTGATATCCATGGCATAAATGAAGTCTAAGGAACTCAATGGCTACTGACAGCAGGGGAGACAAGGTGTACATGAGTAAGAGTATATATTCCCAGCCCCTAGGCTCCCCGGTTAACATTAGTGAAAGCCGCTTTGATACCCATGGATGGCACCCTGATGTGGTCCCTGAGACTCAGGGATATAAGGATGGAAGAAAGAAAGAGGGATGCTTCACTTCTCATGTATACTGGGTATTCGCTAGGAAGAGATGGGAATGTGGGATGCCTCACTCCCCTCTTTCTATTAATAGAGGAGTAGCCATTCATCTTCAAGCTGTATCCCTTTCGAATGCATCCTGAACCCCCTGGGGAAAAAAAGTCATTTTCTTTCCTCTTTCTTCCTCTGTCCTCTCTTCACAGATAGGTAATTGTATGTCGGTACTACAGGATACTCCCTTTGGATACATCCTCCAAACTGGAAAAAGTTACTTTCCCAAACCTTAAACTGGTTGACTTAAGATTGGGCTCGAGGGAAGGGAACCCAGAAGCCCAACATGCCAGCAAAAGAGTAAACGGTTTTTTTTTTTTTTTTTTTTTTTTTTACCACTCAGGCTTTTGGCTCCCCTCTCCCTGTGCAAACTAGTAAAAGGTCTCAGGGTCTTTGAGCTGTCCTTACCCACCACCCTTATTTCCTTTTGATACAAGTTTTCTAATAAGCCAGTTTATCTCTTCTCACTTTCAGGCCGTTAAACTCCAAATAGTCATGCAACCAGAGCACCAGAGAGGCCTATCTCAGGGTTCCTTGCAGAAGGAACCCTGAGATAGGCCTCTGAGGGAGATCTGACTGCCATTTTCCCAAAACAGCGCCCCCGTCAGCTGGAAGCAGTTAAGATCATTCCTCGTTCTTATCCTTATTCTAATGGCAGCTAGATGTACTTCCTTTTTTTTTTTTTTTTTTTTTTTTTTGAGACGGAGTCTCGCTCTGTGGCCCAGGCTGGAGTGCAGTGGCCGGATCTCAGCTCACTGCAAGCTCCGCCTCTCGGGTTCACGCCATTCTCCTGCCTCAGCCTCCCGAGTAGCTGGGACTACAGGTGCCACCACCACGCCCAGCTAATTTTTTGCATTTTTAGTAGAGACGGGGTTTCACCGTGTTAGCCAGGATGGTCTGGATGTCCTGACCTCATGATCCGCCCGTCTGGGCCTCCCAAAGTGCTGGGATTACAGGTTTGAGCCACCGCTCCCGGCCTTAGATGTACTTCTTTCGACTGGAGAATGATAGATGCAGGAGGAAGATAAGGAAACCTTCCCAGGGCCTTGTCTGGGCGGGTCCACATGTGCGCTGGGAGAGTAGGGTTGGAACCACCAGGAATTTGAGCCTTGTGCGGGTGGATGAGCCCGGTGTCTTCAGCTCTTGTGTGTGGCGGACTGATACTCAATCTGTGAGGTGAGAGCCAGTTGGCCAGACTCCTTTTTTCCACTGAGAGCTTTCTTTTAATAAATCCCACTCTCTTTCATCTTTCAATGTGTCCCCATGCCTAATTTTCCTGGCTGTGTGATAAGAACCTGGATTTTACCTGAACTAAGGAGCAAAATATCCTGCATCAATTTTAAGAAATATATTACATACTTTTTTTTTGCCTTAGATCCAGAGAAAAACTGGAAGTACCTACCTTTCCCGTTGTTAGCTTTAGTATGATGAAATGGAAATAGGAATTTCCTGACACCGTTTGACTTTTTACACTCTTTTTTCAAAACAGTTGAAGAATAGATGATACGAATGTGTTGGCTGATTTCTCCATCTGGCGAGCTCAAAAATTCTGGGTAATCATCAATCTGGAAAAAAAAAATAATTCACCTAATTGAAGACAAATACAATTGCTTACCTATGTTGGTATAATAAATCCCCTAAAACCAAGGGCAAGTTTTTTTGTTTCTACGTGTGTGTGTGTGTGTGTGTGTGTCTGTATATATATACTTTTTTATTTTTCAAAACGGGAGTCTCACCCTGACACCCAGGCTGGAGTGTAGTGGTGCGATCTCAACTCATTACAACCTCCACCTCCTGGGTTCAAGTGATTCTCCTGCCTCAGCCTCCTGAGTAGCTGGGATTACAGACATGAGCCACCACACCTGGCTAATTTTTGTATTTTTAGTAGAGACAGCGTTTCACCATGTTGGCCAGGCTGGTCTCGAACTCCTGACCACAAGTGATCGCCCACCTCGGCCTCTCAAAGTGCTGAGATTACAGGCATGAGCCATGGCACCCGGCCCAAAGGCAAGTTTTTTTTTTTTTTTTTTTTTTTTGAGAGGGAGTCTCGCGCTGTCGCCCAGACTGGAGTGCAGTGGCCGGATCTCAGCTCACTGCAAGCTCCGCCTCCCGGGTTTGCGCCATTCTCCCGCCTCAGCCTCCCGAGTAGCTGGGACTACAGGCGCCGCCACCTCGCCCGGCTAGTATTTTGTATTTTTTAGTAGAGACGGGGTTTCACTGTGTTAGCCAGGATGGTCTCGATCTCCTGACCTCGTGATCCGCCCGTCTCGGCCTCCCAAAGTGCTGGGATTACAGGCTTGAGCCACCGCGCCCGGCCCAAAGGCAAGTTTAAACTGACTTCTTTTTTTTCCCCCCTCCCCCCTCATTTTCTCCACTGGGACATCTTCCTTTTCTTCTTCTTAGGTTTCCCAATTATTTTTCTATTTTTTTTAGTTCTTACTAAAAATGTGCTCAGCAACAGAACCCAAGAAACTATTTACACTATAGATTGCTACATAAACGCTAACAGTGTTTTGTTACAGTATTTGTTAAAATACATCCCTCTCCACTTCCATTTTATTGTAGTTTTTGTTGTTGAGACAGAGTCTCTCTCTGTCACCCAGGCTGGAGTGCAATGGCACAATCTCCGCTCACTACAACCTCCAACTCCTGGGTTCAAGCAATTCTCGTGCCTCAGTCTCCTGAGTAACTAGGATTACAGGCACCTGCAATCACACCCAGCTAATTTTTGTATTTTTGTAGAGATGGGGTTTCACCATGTGGGACAGGCTGGTCTTGAACTCCTGACCTAAGGTGATCCGCCTGCCTCGGCCTCCCAAAGTGCTGGGATTACAGGCACGAGCCTCCGTGCCTGGTCCACTTCCATTTTAAAAATAATTTTTTCATAAAGGTCTCAAAAATGTAAAATTAATTGATTTTACACTAAGATTTTTCTATGCAGGAGACAATGTCCATTTATAGGTAATAGTCCACAGAGTCTGTGAAGCAAACATCTAGGTTTGAACTACTGGAAATGTGCTTCTCTCCAACGTGCTCTGTTCTCTATTCTGGATAAAAATGGGAAAAGTTCTCAATAAATAGATAGGACATTTAGATCTTCTCTGTAACAGCCTACTTCGCTTTCTATGACAAGCAGCAATAGCATTTGATTGAAAAGCTAAGAGTGAGACAGGCACAATGGTGCCCACCTGTGGTCTCAGCTCCTCTGGAGGCTGAGGCAGGGGAATCACTGGAGCTCAGGAGTTGAGGCTGTAGTGTGCTTGTGATCTGTGCTGTGCACTTGTCTATGACCACGGTAACCCTCTCTGGGCAACATAGAAAGATCCCATCTCTTTTTCTTTTTTTATTTTGAGATGAAGTCTTGCTCTTGTCGCCCATGCTGGAGTACAATCACACAATCTCGGCTCACTGCAACCTTCACCTCCCAGGTACAAGCAATTCTCCTGCCTCCGCCTCCAAAGTATCTGGGATTACAAGCACGTGCCACCACACCTGGCTAATTTTTTGTATTTTTCGTAGAGACAGGGTTTTACCATGTTGGCCAAGCTGGTCTTGAACTCCTGACCTCAGGTGATCCATCTGCCTTGGCCTCCCAAAGTGCTGTAATCCCACAGCCTTGGGAGGCCAAGGCTGGTGTATCCCCTGAAGTTAGGAGTTCTAGACCAGCCTGACCAACATGGTGAAACCCTGTCTCTACTAAAATACAAAAATTAGCCAAGTGTGGTGGTACATGCCTGTAGTCACAGCTACTCGGGAGGCTGAGGCGGGAGAATCGCTTGAACCCTGGAGGTGGAGGTTGCAGTGAGCTGAGATTGCACCACTGCACTCCAGCCTGGGCAACAGAGTGAGACTCCATCTCAAAAAGATAAAAAGGTGGGGCTCAGGCAGAATTCTTGTGTAGGCTTTTTGTGAGTACCTAGAATTTAGATAAAAATGTTTACTGTCATCATGCAGTTTCATTTTTCTTTTCACAAATCTAAGAAAGAAATATCAAGTAATACAATTTATAAAATCTAAATCAAAGTAATTGAAGATAGGAAGATGAATTAATAAAAAGCTATTAGTATCTACTCGAATTCAATTTTTAAAAATTATTTTCAAATATGTAGAGTAATTCAAACCAGTTAATGAATCTGTACATGAAATCACCACTCAACTTTCTCTGAAATAGGCTAAACAATTTTAATTCCATTAGTCTTATTTATTTTTATGATTTGAACAGTAGTTTAATTTTAATTTTATTTGAGACAGGATCTCAAAAAATTAGAAAAAAATGTAAATTTGTGCTCAATATAATGAAATCATTATTCTGATAGGTTTTTACTTCAACTTTATGTTTTATAATATCTCAGATTGAAGATAATTTCCAAGATCCTTAGGTAACTTAAAGCCTTGGGCAGATATTAAATTGAGTTAATAGATAATCATCAGACACCAAAATAATTCGTTAGTAAGAAAGAATACTGAAACATTGGCTACTTGAGCATTATTTTAAGTGCATATACATGTGGTTTTGTTTTTTCTTCTTCTCATGTCAGATGGGTAATGTGCCCACATCATAACAAGCTTTGCGGGTGGTACATCTCACACATGAGTGTGAAAACCCAATCACCATGCTTATGAACTTCAAAAGGATAAAAAATACATACACTTGCCTTGACATGGTGGCTCACACCTGCAATCCCAGCACTTTGGGTAGCCGAGCTGGGTGGATCACAAGGTCAGGAGTTTGAGACCAGCCTGGCCAACATGGTGAAACCCCATCTCCACTAAAGATACAAAAAATTAGCCGGGTGTGGTAGCGTGCACCTGTAATCCCAGCTACTCAGGAGGCTGAGGCAGGAGAATCGCTTGAACCCGGGAGGTGGAGGTTGCAGTGAGCCGAGATCATGCCATTGCACTCTAGCTTGGGCAACAGGGCAAGATTCCATCTCAAAAAAAAAAAAAAAAAAAAAATTAAAAAAATAATACATTTAAGCTTATTTTTATATTTTACAGAGAGGTTATATATTTTGGTCATGTTTAATCAATGTGCTCATTTACAAAGTTTCCATGCTTGTGAAAGAGGTTCTTCTTAGAAACAAATGCTTGTTCCTCAGTGCTGAAAAGAACGAGTGCTCAGATAAAGAATTTTCTCAGCTAGGCAATTGTTACTTCCATAGAAGGGTGCAACTGGCGGATGGAGCAATGGCAAAAGCATACCTGAACAAAGGAGGGGAAGGGGTTCTTATTCCTGACGCAGGTAGATCCTACTCCTGTGTCATTCCCCTGTTGGCTAGGGTTGGACTGCACAGTCTAAGCTAATTCCGATTGGCTATTTTAAAGACAGCAGGGGTACGAGTCAGAGTGGTGGGGTGAGTAGTTTGGCACGAAGGATGGTTACAGAACAGGTAACTCAGGATGTGTCAGGACAGAGCAGGTGACGAGGGGAACAGATGTGAACTACTGATTAGAATTAGTGGGAAAGTTGTTTACTGAAACTAGAGGGAAGAGGGCGAAGATAACCAAGAAGTTAAATTTAAAATGGAGAACAGAGAATAAGAGAGCTGAACATACTGACATACTGATTCTTTGAAGAGAAGCTTGGAGTTTACGATATCTAACATTCTTTTCAAGCATGTTGCTTTCTATGCCTATTATTAAATATTTTATTGTCACTTTGACTAACTAGGTAACCAGGCGTTGTTTCTCAGGCACCCATGATGCTCTCTTAACCAAAAGTCAAAATCCCCTTTAATAAACACTTGATTTTTGCCTTCCCCAAATAAGATTCTAATTATAAGAAAGAAATATATTAAAATCTCAGGATATATTTTACACCTAAAACATCTTTGAGATTTATCAGCGGGCTCCTAAAAAAAGCACACAAAATGTGGTCTTTCAACTTATGAGAAGAGGAGGCTGGAAATAATTTGGTCTACTTACTACTGTTTCATGGGAAGAATTGTCAAGTCCGAAGAGATGCTCAGAGTTCCTTAGCTTAAATTTGTGTAGTTAAGTTCTTAAGTAAGTTGTAATAACATAAATATTTCAGAAATTTTTTTATGGGAGATTTGTTGATGCTTTTATTGCCTATGTATCAGTCTTAGGGATGCTTTGCCTTATTATGTTAGACAACTGAAATATGTGTTATCAATCAAAATTTTTTTTTCTTTTTTCTTTTTTTTTTTTTCTTTTGAGACAGGGTTGAGCTCTGTAGCTGAGGTTGGAGTGCAGTCATACAATCTCAGGTCACTGCAACCTCTGCCTCCCAGGCTCAAGTGATCCTCCCACCTCAGCTTCCTGAGTAGCTGAGACTACAGGCACATGCCACCAGGCTGGGCTAAATTATTTTACTTTTTTTGTAGAGATGAGATCTCGGGCCAGGCGAGGTGGCTCGTGCCTGTAATCCCAATAGTTTCAGGGTCGAGGCAGGTGGATCATTTGAGATCAGGAGTTCGAGACCACCCTGGCCAACATAGTGAGACCCCCCCCATCTCTACTAAAAATGCAAAAATTAGCCAGGCTTAGTGGCACGCACCTCTGATCCCAGCTACTCAGAAGGCTGAGGCAGGAGAATTGCTTGAACCTGGAGACAGAGACTGCAGTGAGCTGAGATTATGCCACTGCACTCCAGCCTGGGTGACAGAGGGAGACTCCATCTCTAAAAATAAAAAGAAAAAAGAAAAGCCACTTCTATATATCCTACAAGGCCTCCATCACTATAAGGTGATATGTGATTACACTGATAGTTGTCACACAAACAAGTGGACATATTTGTGTATGTAAAAGGAGGGATGATGACAGATGTGATAAAAACAAACTATGAATAGTGGTAGTACCAAAAGATTATGTACCAAAAGTACTGTGATTTCTCATTTCCCCCTTTCTCTCTTATTGATTGATTTAGAAATCATAATCTCGGCTGGGTGCAGTGGCTCACGCCTGTAATTCCAACACTTTGGGAGGCTGAGGCAGGCAGATCACTAGGTCAGGAGTTCGAGACCAGTCTGGCCAACATGGTGAAACCCCATGTACACTAAAAATACAAAAATTAGCTAGGTGTGGTGGCATGCACATGTAATCCCAGCTACTCAGGAGACTGAGGCAGGAGAATTGCTGGAACCCGGGAGGCGGAGATTGCAGTGAGCTGAGATCGTGCCACTGCAATCCAGCATGGGCGACACAGTGAGACTCTGTCTCAAAAGTAAGAATAATAATCTCAGCCAGGCATGGTCGCGCAAGCCTGTAATTGTAGCACTTTGGGAGGCTGAGGCTGGCGGATCACCTGAGGTCAGGAGTTCAAGACCAGCCTGGCCAATGTGGTGAAACTCCATCTCTACTAAAAATACAAAAATTAGCCAGGTGTAGTGGTGCACGCCTATAATCCCAGCTACTTGGGAGGCTGAGGCAGGAAAATTGCTTGAACCCAGGACAGGGAGGATGCAGTGAGCCAAGATCACACCATTGCCTGGGCAACACAGTGAGACTCTGTTTCCAAATAATAATAATAATCTCAGTTGCAAAACTTATGGTCACAAAATCGTAAGACAGAACAAAACTCTAACAGAAACATTTAATTCAACTTGGACTTGAGGAAAGAGGGCAAAGTGTTAGAGAAAGGAGGGTGGTTTCTTCTTTTCCTTATTTGCTTATGATGGAGTTCAGGACATACTACCCCAAAACAGGGCACTTCGCCAGATTGATTATTTTAAGCTGAAGGAACTTGAGGAATGACATGTACAGGAAGCACTTTTTGACCTTGATCTGAAGCAGGTCATAAAATCTAGGAATAATTTTCTAACTTTCTTTTGATGCAGGTCATGGAGCCCTCATGCGAAAGGTGCCCTCCCTGTATCCAGAGGAAAGGATAAAGTATCTGAACAAATAGGCCTAACATTCTCCAATTTGTTACACTGAGATCATACTTTTTCTTTGTCCTATTATATTTCTCCATGACTTTCCTCTCTTCATCAAACCAAGCATAAAAACATTCAGGTTTAACCACTTCTTCAGATCTTCATTTCCTTAGGAAGGCTCCCATGTCACATAAAACTGAAATAAATGTGTATGTTTTTCTCTTGTTAATCTATCCTTTGTTACAAGGGCCCCAAGCCAATGAACCTAAGATGGGTAGAAGGAAAAGATTTATTTCCTCCTTTATACTTTTAAAAATTTAAAAAAAAAAATTTCAAAAATAAAAATCTCTGTTTTAAAAATGTCTCTTTGTAAAGACCACAGCATGTTTGTGAAGCCAGAGAGGACCACTCAGGAGCAAGCAAGTCTAATTGACACATCTACTGGGGGGTAAAGAGTTTTCTGAAAGCTTTTCCACTGTGAGCACTGAACAGGGCAGGAAAGCTTAATCCAAAGAACATGCTCTCAGAGCCTGAAGAAAGAAAAGAAGCTCTTTTTTTTTTTTTTTTTTTTTTTTTTTTTTAAGACGGAGTTTCGCCCTGTCAGTCAGGCTAGAGTACAATGGCGTGATCTTTGCTCACTGCAACCTCCTCTTCCCGGGTTCAAGCAATTCTCCCTGCCTCAGCCTCCTGAGTAGCTGGGATTACAGGCACCCATCAATATGTCTGGCTAATTTTTGTAGTTTTAGTAGAGACAGAGTTTCACCATGTTGGCCAGGCTTGTCTCGGACTCCTGACCTTAAGTGATCCACCCGCCTCGCCCTCCCAAAGTGCCAGGGTTACAGGAGTGAGCCACTGCGCCCAGCGAAAAGAAGCTCTTAAGAGGGACAAAGCTGAATTCAATCCCTTGCTAGCAATTTAGTTTAGACATGGTATAATTTTAAAGAAATATTTTTTTGCTTTTACATCAGAGACATTTTTACAAAATTCAAAAACTGGCCGGGCGCAGTGGCTCATGCCTGTAATCCCGGCACTTTGGGAGGCTGAGGCCAGCGACTGCATGAGGCCAGGAGTTCAAGACCAGCCTGGCCAAATGGCGAAACCCCGTCTCCACTAAAAATACAAAAATTAGCTGGGCGTGGTGGCAGGCGCCTGTAATTCCAGCTACTTGGCAGGCTGAGGCAGGAGAATTGCTTGAACCCGGGAGGCAGAGGTTTCAGTGAGCCGAGATCACGCCATTGCACTCCAGCCTGGGTGACAGAGCAAGATTCCATCTTAAAAAAGAAAAAAGAAAATTCAAAAACCAAACCTTCCATTTAACCCCAAAATGTGAAAAAATACAGATAATAGGTAGGTAGGTAGATAGACAGATGATTGATAGACAGACAGACAGACAGAGATAGGAAAGATATTGTAAAGATCCTATAAAATAATTTTAAAATTTTCTAACTGTCCTAAAATAAGCTCTAAGTATGGTGAGTAAAGTTCTATTTTGAATGGCTATTTAGCTTATTTAGGTTGAAAATAAGTTAAGATTTTTTATGTTTCATATAACATCAAATTTGTTTTTAGGACTGTTTATGAAAGTTGGAAGAACTGCCTTTATCCAGACCCTTTTTAGCACAGGCAATAATATCTAAGTAATATATACCTGAAAATAATTTTAAAAGTCCAAATCAGGACACATACTTTTTTTTTTCCCCCCGTAAGAATTGTCAACAAAAAACCTTTGGTATAACAATGAAATCACATTATTTATATGCATTTGATAAATCAACTCTTTTAAGTATAATTGCATAAATTATTATTGGGCCAGGTGTGGTGTCACACCTGTAATCCCAGCACTTAGGGAGGCCGAGGTGAGCAGATCACTTGAAGTCGGGAGTTTGAGACCAGGCTGGCCAATGTGGTGAAACTGGTCTCTACTAAAAACACAAAAATGAGCTGGGTGTGGTGGTGCGCACCTGTAATTCCATCTATTCAGAAGGCTGAGGCAGGAGAATTGCTTGAACCAGGGAGGCAGAGGTTGCAGTGAGCTGAGATTCACACCACTGCACTCTAGCCTGGGAGACAAAGTAAGAATCCATCTCAGAAAAAGAAAAAAAAAAATTATTATTGGCCCAGCACTGTACTTGTATGCCACACCAATATAAACGGTAATGTTAGAGATAATTGAGTCAGAGCAACTCCATCTTGAATAGGGGCTGCGTAAAATGAGGCCGAGACCTGCTGGGCTGCATTCCCAGGAGGTTAAGGCATTCTATAATAAGTCACAAGATGAGATAGGAGCGCAGCACAAGATACAGGTCATAAAGACCTTCCTGATAAAACAGGTAGCAGTAAAGAAGTCAGCTAAAACCCACCAAAACCAAGATGGTGATGAGAGTGGCCTCTGGTCGTCCTCACTGCTATGCTCCCACCAGTGCCATGACAGTTTACAAATGCCATGCCAACCTCAGGAACTTACCCTATACAGTCTTAAAAAGGGGGGCATGAAAAATTCACCTTTTGTTTAGCATATAATCAAGAAATAACCATAAGAATGGGCAACCAGCAGCCTTTGGGGCTGCTCTGCCTATGGAGTAGCCATTCTCTTCTTCCTTTACTTGTTTTTTTTTTTTTTTTTTTTTTTTTGTGTGTGTGTGTGTGAGATTGAGTTTCGCTCTTGCTGCCCAGGCTGGAGTGCAATTGCAATCTCAGCTCACTACAACCTCCTCCTCCCAGGTTCAAGCAATTCTCCTGCCTCAGCCTCCCGAGTATCTGGGATTACAGGCATGTGCCACCATGCCCAGCTAATTTTGTATTTTTAGTAGAGATGGGGTGTCTCCATGTTGGTCAGGCTGGTCTCAAACCCTCGACCCCAGGTCATCGGCCCACCTCAGCCTCCCAAAATGCTGGGATTACAGGCATGAGTCACCTTGCCCAGCCTATTCCTCTATTTTCTTAATAAACTTGCTTTCACTTTACGGACTCACTTCGAATTCTTTCTTGCATGACACCCAAGAACCGTCTCTTGGGGTCTAGATCGGGACCCCTTTCCAGTAACAGCAACTAGCTATCTTTTCTCCTTAGAAACTGGGGCTGGGGAAGTTGGAGTTAGTTGCAAATGGTCTCCTAAGTTCTCACTCCCTGTCATAAATTATAACATTTTGTAATATTTGGCCTAAAACTTGCTTTGGAAGGTGCTGTTACCAGAAAGGGGTCTTGATACAGAACCCAAGAGAGGGTTCATGGATCAGGCACAAGAAAGAATTCAGGGTGAGTCCACACTGCAAAGTGAAAGCAACTTTGCACTCCAGCCTGGGCAACAGAGCGAGACTCCGTCTCAAAAAAAAAAAAAAAGAAAGAAAGAAAAAGAAAGTAAAGCAATAAGAATGGCTACTCCACACGCTACTCCATTAAAAAATAGCCAATTTTTATGGTTATTGATTGATTATATGCTAAACAGAGGGTGGATTATCCATGAGTTTTCTGGAAAAGGGTGGGAAATTCCTGGAACTGATGGTTTCTCCCCTTTTCAGACTATGTAGGATAGCTTCCTGAGGTTGCCACAGCATTTGTAAACTGTCATGGCACTGGTAGAGCGTAGCAGTGAGGAAGACCAGAGGTCACCTCATGGCCATCTTGGTTTTGGTGGGTTTAGGCTGACTTCTTTACTGCAACCTGTTTTATCAGCAAGGTCTTTATGACCTGTGTCTTGTGCCTACCTTCTGTCTCATCCTGTGACTTAGAATGCCTTAACCTCCTGGGAATGTGGCCCATATTACGCAGTCCCTATTCAAGATGGAATTGTTCTGGCTTAAACACCTCTGACAGTGCTGAATGTATAACCCTCAAGTGGTTTGGAACCAAGTGACACACCAATTACTATTCTCAAAGTAAAATCTGGGCACTGAGAAAACTCTAAAACAACCATGTTACCTGCTGAAGGAAAACGAACATGCTGGCCCCCTACGAGGTGCACCTGCTCTCAATCTGTGAGGCTAAAAGGACAGGTAAGTGTGCAGGAAAGGGTTAACTCAGCAGGGCTGAGTTGTTTAAACACCGTATGTTCCAAAGAAAGGCTTGAATCAGGACTGGTCTTTGACCCACGGCAGGGAGATCACCTCGAAACCTTGGAATATTCTGCTCCATAAAAGTGTTTTGGGGCGCACGCTAGGGGCCCCTTCGAGAGGAGGAGGAAGAGGGGAAATGGTTGCCAGAGGAGAGTTTCTTGAAGTGTGTTCTTTGGAACCAGCACCTACTATGTTCTCAATGCCGTTCCACCTAGAGATGATCATGGGAATAGCCAAAGTAGTCATGTACAAATCTTTTTGCGGAAAAAGGTGCTTGAATGTATGCCTAAATGTTCGAGTTTAGCACAAGGCCACCGTTGGAACACTGATGAGAAATCAGTCATCCTTTTGGATCTTTTTAATAATGTATGACCCTTCACCTTTAATCCCCTGACCTGCATTACCTTGGTCCCGTTTCATTCTTTAATTTCATTTTTCACTTTTGGTGTAAAAGCTGTAACATATCATCTATCAAAGTGTAACACGATGATTTCCTCAAATAGATAATTCCTTTGAGTGATAAATTTGCAAAATGCTGTCTTCATTTGCTATGTTAAAATTTATTTCCATTTTGTTTTGCTTGTTTGTTTGTTTGTTTGTTTTAAAGAGTATTGGGCCGGGCGTGGTGGCTCACGCCTGTAATCACAAAACGCTGGGAGGCCGATGTGGGCAGATCACTTGAACCCAGGAGTTCCAGACCAGCCTGGGCAACATAGGGAAACCCTGTGTCTACTAAAAATACAAAAATTAGCCGGGTGCGATGGCGTGTGCCTATAGTCCCGGTTACTTGCAGGAGGTCGAGGTTGCAGGGAGCTGAGATTGAGCTACTGCACTCCCTCCTGGGCAATGAGAGGGAGACTCTGCCTCAAAAAGACAAAACAAACAAAAATTTCTTTAATTAAAAAAAAAATTTTAAAAGTGTTTTTGCATGTCTGAAACCTTGGACTATACTGTACCAGTTGGACCAGATAAGTTTATCCTGACAATGTGATTTATTGTAAACACCTGTTTTTGCTCAAGGGTAGGGAGCAGTGAAGAGGCATTGGGGGTGCTGGCGTCTGAGTAACTGAAGTCACTCACTCATGTAGGCCTTGCATGCCTATGGGACTAATGGAACACCAAGGCTGAGGTGAGCTTCCCTGGTTGGCAACACTTTGTACATGTTGTCGCACGTTGCTGGGAGAAGTAAGCAGGTCTATGCTGCTCCACTGAAAAAGAGCACTGGCAATTTGTATGCAGTTCCTCTTAGATTTCGTCCCATGCACCTTTTCCCTTTACTAACTTTAATATGTATCCTTTCGCTGTAATAAATGTAGCTGTGAATATAAAAGCGTTTCTGAATCCTGTGAGTCCTTTCAGTGAATCATCAAGCAGGATGGCAGACTTGGGAGCCCCCTACACAGTGGGATAACCATACCCAGGCATGAGCCATTGGCTGCCTAGACCACTCTCACTCTGCCTCCTTTGGGCACTGCATGGCTTTGTCCTACCCCAGGCTAGAAGTCAGAGAGAGGTCAGCCCACTGCCCCATCCTTCCTTTTCAAAGGATTCATAAAAATTCTCATCCTTGTGGCCAGATTCTCTCCAGCATGAAGATGGGGAAAGGGAAAAAAAAAATGAAATATTGAAACAATGTCACATAGAATATAAGAACTAACATTCATTGAACACTCATTACATGATCCTTTAAGTGCTTTATAGGTATATCATTTAATCTGCAGAAAACTTCATCAGCTGTTAAAACTATTCCTTTTTTTTTTTTTTTTTTTTTTTTTCCAGACAGAGTTTCGCTCTTGTTGCCCCAGCGGGAGTGCAGTGGCGGGATCTCGGCTCACTGCAACCTCTGCCTTCCGGTTTCAAGCGATTCTCCTGCTTCAGCCTCCCAAGTAACTGGGACTACAGGTGCCCGCCACCAAGCTCGGCTAATTTTTTTGTATTAGTAGAGACGGAGTTTCACTATGTTGGCCAGGCTGCTCTCGAACTCCTGACCTCGTGATCTGCCCTCCTCAGCCTCCCAAAGTACTGGGATTACAGGCATGAACCACCGCACCCAGCCACTATGCCCGTCTTATAAGGGAAGACAAGGAACCTAAGGCTCAGAGAACTAAGTTACTTACCCAAATTGTCACTGCTAATGAGTGGCAGACCAGAGATTCAAAATGAAGCCTATGCTCTCAACTTACACAAACTGACACACAAAATATAAAACAGCAGGGCATGTGGCTCACGACTGTAATATCAGCACTTTGGGAGGCTCAGGTATACATAATATATTCTATTATATATTATAATATATATACAGATCTAAAGAAACTAAAATACTATGGGTCTAAAAATAAAATTGCTTCCATTATGAGATAGGACAATGTTACAATAAAGTAAATTTTTGTATTCTCACTATGAGACAATGGTTTTTGTTGTTTTTTTTTTTTTTGAGACGGAGTCTCGCTCTGTCGCCTAGGCTGGAGTGCAGTGGCCGGATCTCAGCTCACTGCAAGCTCCGCCTCCCGGGTTCACACCATTCTCCTGCCTCAGCCTCCTGAGTAGCTGGGACTACAGGCGCCCGCACCTCCCCCGGCTATTTTTTTGTATTTTTTAGTAGAGACGGGGTTTCACCATGTTGGCCACGCTGGTCTCAAACTCCTGACTTCAGTTGATCCACCTGCCTCAGCCTCCCAAAGTGCTGGGATTAGAGGTGTGAGCCACCGCGCCCGGCCTTGTTTTTCTGAGACCAGGTCTTGCTCTTTTGTTCAGGCTGGGGTGCGGTAGCATAGTCATGGCCACTGCAGCGTCAACCTGCTCCACTCAAGTGATGCTCCCACCTCAGCATCCCAGAGTGCTGGGATTACAGGTGTGAGTCACCATGCCCAGCCTAAGGAGAGATACTGTACAACATAAACATGATTACTGTAACAAATGTCACAAAACCCTCACAAATTCCAGATTTCCTAATTACTGAATTGACCCATTTTGCTTGTGTGGTGGCAAATGTCTTCATTTCTCATGCATTCTCAGGAATCGTCCACCTATGGAGTATCTTATCAAAGGCCTGACATCAAAGAGAGATTGAAACATGAAAGAGAACCTCAGACTATGAAAGCCTAAAAAATGAATTTAACACAAAATAATGTACATGGGTCAGGATTAAAATCACTTAGAAATCAGAATTCTGAGTGAACCATATTAAAGTGTCTGAAGGAAAGCCATCAGGCAGACAGCAATCTCATGACCAGAAATACATTATTCTAATTAAATTCTTATGGGCCAATTCATTCTTTTGTGCCCTATTGTTAAGTACATCATCACCAAACTGGGTCATCACAGTTGACATCTTGACAAAAATTTGGAATGGTGGGGAAAACTATAAACTAGCAGTCAGGAAATCTGATTTATAGTGTGGCTTCCACTACTAACTAGCAGTGTGACTTCAGTCAAGTCACTTAACCTCTTTTGAGATTGATTTCCTCATGTGTAAAACGAAAAATATGGAATAGGTTTGAGGTCTCTTCTACTTTGTGAAAGATACTGGCACTAGCAAACCTACAAGAAATACTAACTAAACAGAGTCCTTCAGGCTGAAATAAAAGAACTTAGGGAGTAACTTGAATGCAAATTAAGAAATCTCTTAAAGATAACTACATAGAGTTCAGCATCATGGTTCATGCCTGTGATCCCAGCACTTTGGGAAGCTAAGGAAGGAGGATCGCTTGAGGCCAAGAAGTCAAAACCAACCTAGGCACCATAGTGAAATCTCATCTCTCTACAAAAAAACAAAACTACATAGGTTAAAAAAAAAAAAATGACTACATAGTTAAAAATAAAAGACAGTTAAACGACTTTTTTTTTTTCTTTAGACGGAATTTTGTTCTGTTGCCCAGGCTGGAGTGCAGTGGTGCAATCTCGGCTCACTGCAACCTCTGCCTCCTGGGTTCAAGTGATTCTCCTGCCTCAGCCTCCCAAATAGCTGGGATTACAGGCATGTGCCACCACGCCCGGCTAATTTTTGTGTTTTTAGTACAGACAGGGTTTCACCATATTGGCCGAGCTGGTCTTGATCTCATCACTACAAGCGATCTGCCAGCCCCAGCCTCCCAAAGAGCTAGGATTACAGGTGTGAGCCACAGTGCCTGACCTTGAAATGAATTTTTTTGTTTGTAACTCTTTTTATCTCCTATCTAATTAAAAGACCACTGCCTAAAGCAGTATTTATACATCTGTGTTGATGGGAACACAATGTATAATATGTAATCTGTATGACAGTAATAGCACAAAGGAGGGGGAGAGAACAGAGCTATATGGAAGCAAAATTTTTATACACTATTAAAATCAAGCTGATAGGCCAGATGTGGTGGCTCACACCTGTAATCCCAGCACTTTGGGAGGCCAAGGCAGGTGGATCACTGGAGGTCAGGAGTTCGACACCAGCCTGGCCAACATGGTGAAACCCCATCTCTACTAAAAACACAAAAAAATCAGCTGTGCATGGTGATGCATGCCTGTAATCCCAGCTACTCGGGAGGCTGAGGCAGGGGAACTGCTTGAACCCAGGAGGTGGAGGTTGCAGTGAGCTGAGATCATGCCATTGCACCTCAGCCTGGGAGGCAGGGCAAGACTCTGTCTCAAAAAAAAAAAAAAAAAAAAAAAAAAAATCAACCTGATAATAATCCAAACTAGATTGTTACAAAATAAGATGCTGGCCAGGCATGGTGTTACAGGTGTAATTTCAGCTCTTTGGGAGGCAGAGGCAAGTGGATCACCTGAGGTCAGGAGTTCGAGACCAGCCTGGCCAACACAGCAAAACCCTCTCTCCACAAAAAATACAAAAATTAGTCAGGTGTGGTGGCGGGCGCCTGTAATCCCAGCTCCTTGGGAGGCTGAGGCTGGATAATTGCTTGAACCCAGGAGGCAGAAGTTGAAATGAGCCGAGATTGTGCTACTGTACTTCAGCCTGGGTGACAGAGTGAGACTCTGCCCCTACCAAAAAAAAAAAAAAAAGATAGGCCAGGTGCAGTGACTCATGCCTATAATCCCAGCACTTTCAGAGGCTGAGGCAGGAGGATCATTTGAGGTCAGGAGTTCGAGACCAGTCTGACCAACAGAGCAAAACCACATATCTACCAAAAATACAAATATTAGCTGGGTGTGGTGGCATGCGCCTGTAGTCCCAGCTACTTGGGAGGCTGAGGCATGAGAATCGCTTGAGCCCAGGAGGCAGAGGTTGCAGTAAGCTGAAATTGTGCTACTGCATTCCAGCCTGGGCAACAGACCATGTCTCCAAAAAATAAAAAATAAAAAGATGCTAATTGCACCAATTTTAAAATTGGAACTAGAGAAAGAAGACCTTGAATAACTGAAACAATCTTGAGAAAGAAGAACAATGCTGAAGGCATCACATTTCCTGATTTCAAAATATATTATAAAGCTCTAGTAATTAAAACTGTAAGGTACTAATGTGAAAACACACATAGAGACCATTGGAAGAGAATAGAGAGCCCAGGGCCAGGCATGGCAGCTCACACCTGTAATTCCAACTACTTGGGAAGATTGCTTGAGCCCAGAAGTTCAAGGCTGCAGTGAGCTACCATTGTACCACTACACTCCACAATGGGCCACAGAGTGCGACCCCATCTCTGAAAAACAAAAACAAAAGAATAGAGAGCCCAGAAAGAAATCCACACATATATGGTCAACTGATCTTCCACATGAATGCCAAAAATACACAACAAGGATATGTTGGAAAAACTGGATATCAGCCAGACATGGTGACTCACACCTGTAATCCCAGCATTTTGGAAGACCAAGGTGGGGAGATCACTTGAGGTCAGGAGTTCAAGACCAGCCTGGCTAACACAGCAAAACCGTCTCTACCAAAAAAATTACAAAAAAAACATTACCCGGGAGTGGTGGCACGCACATGTAATCCCAGCTACTGAGGTGTGACAATCACTTGAACCCAAGAGGCAGAGATTGCAGTGAGCCGAGATGGCACTGCTGTATGCCAGCCTGGGTGACAGAGTGAGACCCTGTCTCAAAAAAACAAAACCAAAAACACTGGATGTCCACAAGCAAAAGAATGAAATCAGAATATCTTATACTATTAAAAAATCAACTCAAAATGGATTAGACTTAAATGTTAAGAATTGAAATTGTAAAACTCCTATAATCCAGGGGGTGGCAAGGCATGGTGGTTCACACCTGTAATCCCAGCACTTTGGGAGGCCAAGGCAGGTGGATCATCTGAGGTCAGGAATTTGAGACCAGCCTGGCTAACATGGTGAAACTTGGCTCTAAGAAAAATACAAAAATTAGCTGGGCATGGTGGTGCATGCCTGTAGTCCCAGCTACTTGTGAGGCTGAGGCAGGAGAATTGCTTGAACCCAGGAGGTAGAGGTTGCAGTGAGCCAAAATCATGCCACTGCACTGCAGCCTGGGTGACAGAGTGAGACTCTGTCTCAAATAAAAATAAGAAGAAGAAGAAAATACAGGGGGAAAGTGTCATGATATTGGTGTTGGCAATGATTTCTGTTTTGTTTTTGTTTTTGTTTTTGTTTTTGCTTGCACCACCACACCCGGCTAATTTTTGTATTTTAGTAGAGACAGGGCTTCACTGTGGTGGCCAGGCTGGTCTTGAACTACTGACCTCAAGTGATCCTCCCGCCTCAGTCTCCATAAGTCCTAGGATTACAGGCGTCAGCCACTGCGCCTGGCCTCTTACATAGTACTTCCTATGTTCAAACTCTGTTCTAAGCATTTTTTGTACATTTACTCATTTGGTCTTCATACCTACCCTAGAAGATAGGGATTATATGTTATAGTTGAGGAAACTGAGGCATGGAGGAAGTTAAGGGATTTGCCCAAGGGTTCATAAAACGCAAGGGTTCATTTGTAAGCAAGTATTGAGAACATGCTATTAAACGATGTTTTTTACCTTTGTTCAAAAAAAAAAAAAAAAAACCCTAAGAGTTTAATCGTATAAATTGATTTGCAGTTTAGCAAAACAATTCATTTTTTGATCATTTAAATTTGAAAGTATTCCATGGCAATATTTTATTGCGAACTATGTCTGACTACCTTTTATTTTAACCTAAATCTTAAGCTGTAGGAAATGGTTTGAATTTAATGATCTTGAGGCTTTTAGTAATTTTTTTAGGTTTTGCTTTTCTTTCCCTTGAGACAGAGTCTTGCTCTGTTGTCCAGGCTGGAGTGCAATGGTACGATCTTGGCTCACTGCAACCACTGCCTCCAGGTTCAAGCTATTCTCCTACCTCAGCTTCCTGAGTAGCTGGGATTACAGGCATGTGCCACTATGTCCAACTAATTTTTGTATTTTTAGTAAGACGGAGTTTCACCATGTTGGCCAGGCTGGTCTCAAACTCCTGACCTCAGGTGATTCGCCCACCTCGGCCTCCCAAAGTGCTGGGATTACAGGCATGAGCCACCATGCCCGGCCTGGCTCTACTAAATCCCTATTTGAGTTTAGATATGTTGTAGAAACCTGATCAAGCACATGCTTTTCCCTCCTTTTGGAACACACTAGCCATTTTTCTCTGCCTAGAAACTTCTAATCATTCTCTAAGACTAAGCTTTTTACTTCCTTGATGACACTTTACCTGTGTCATGCCCTCGACAGAACATGTCACTCTGTCTTCTGGTTTCCTACAATATTCTGCTTATTATACCGTTTTCACATTTCATTATCATTATCTGCTTATAACTATTTTCCTTCTTCCTCATTTGCTTGCCTCCTTCCCTAAGTTATGAGTTACTCAAAAACAGGACCATTTTTTATTCACTTTTATGTTTTTGGTCCCTGGTAATTCAAAACATTGGTGGAATACTCCATATGAAATCTAATATTGAGGCGAGCAGACTGCTCGAGCCCAGGAGTTTGAGACCAGCCTGGGCAATATGGTGAAACCCTGTCTCTACAAAAAATATGAAAAATTAGCTGGGCGTGGTGGCATGTACTTGTAGTCCTTGCTCAGGCTGAGGTGGGAGGATCGTTTGAGCCCAGGAGGCAGAGGTTGCAGTGAACTGAGATTGTACCACTGCACTCTAGCGTGGGCAACAGAGCAAGACCCTGTCTTAAAAAAAAAAATGAAGAAAACAAAATCAAATATCTATGTAATGGAAGTGCACAATGTAGAGAAAAGTTTGGAGATCAACTGGGCCACAGTTTTGAAATCAGTGTAAACAAGACTCAGCAAGTGCTAAATTGTGAGACATCTTTCAGCTTCCATGGTCCTTTCAGGACCCAACTTCTCTGCACAGCAAACTCTAACTCTCCAGTCTCCATTAAAGGAAGGAAAGCAAGTAATAAATTATTTACTGTAATTTAACGAGTTACCTGTTCTGAGAGCATTTCAAAGAACCTAAAAGAGGACCAATGGTAAACCCAAAGGATTGAATCTACTGATAAATTTTTTTAGGGGGCTAAAATTTATTTTTTTTTAATCTTCTTGTTCATGTTCTCTCACGAAAATCTACTAACACAGTGGCCAATATATGGAAACATTCTGAGTAGCTTTTCCCCACATCAAACCGTATTAGCAATTACCTTCACATTGTACATCAGCTTAGTCCTAAGTAAAAACTACTTTTCCATTTGGAACTTGGCAAAGCCTCTCATTGTCATAATTAAAAACCTCATTGCCATCTCCACCAGGTGGTCTTTTTTTCCATTATATTCTACCTGGGCTTTAGTGTACCAATCCCTAAGGAAGTCTGGGTAGATGGGCTATTTTTAGAATTTATGAATATTGCTGGCATGAATGATCAATCCACAAATTCCCAAAAGAATGACCAGTTTTGAGAAGTAGGCAGTGCCTCATCATAATATTGAAAAGTATTTCAGTGTTAGGCTTGAAAAATCATTGCCTCAGGGGCTAGATACACAGCCAAGAAAGACTAAAAGTGAAAAAAAAAAAAATCTTTCAAATCCTGGCCCTAGGAAAAGGATGCTACATCCCACCTGGGTCTTTTCAGCTACACTGGTCCTTGAACCTCATCAACAACAACAATGACACCAGTCTGGGCTTTGAAGGATGACAATCTTGAATGGAGAGTTGTCGGGTCTCTAAGAATAATATATCACTCACAAATGTATCTACATCATTTTTCACCATATTTATATTTGCAACTGATATTAATTTCTCTTACTTTTATCAAAACATTACTTTTTAAAAAAAATTTCCATAGGCTGGGCACGGTGGCTCACGCCTGTAATCCCAGCACTTTGGGGGGCTGAGGCGGGCGGATCATGAGGTCAGGAGATCAAGACCATCCTGGCTAACACGGTGAAACCCCGTCTCTACTAAAAAATACAAAAAATTAGCCAGGCATGGTGCGGGCACCTGTAGTCCCAGCTACTCGGGAGGCTGAGGCAGGAGAATGGCGTGAACCCGGGAGGCAGAGGTTACAGTGAGCCGAGATTGCGCCACTGCACTCCAGCCTGGGCAACAGAGCAAGACTCCGTCTCAAAAAAAAAAAAAAATTCTAACATTTTTTTTCTTTTTTTTCCAAATGGAGTCTCGCTGCCACCCAGGCTGGAGTGCAGTGGCGCGATCTCGGCTCACTGCAAACTCCGCCTCCCAGGTTCCAGTGATTCTCCTGCCTCAGCATCCTGAGTAACTGGGATTACAGGTGCCCGCCACCATGCCTGGCTAACTTTTTTATTTTTATTAGAGACAGGATTTTACCATGTTGGCCAGACTAGTCTCAAACTCCTGACCTCAGGCAATCTGCCCAACCTGGCCTCCCAAAGTGCTGGTGTGAGCCACCATCCCCAGTCTTTATTTTCAACTTTTAAGTTCAGGGATACATGTGCAGAACGTGCAAGTTTGCTATTAGGTTGGTGCAAACATAATTGTGGTTTTTGCATTGTTGAAATTTGCTGTTCGATATTGGAATACATCCTTAAATAAATGTGGTTATGTTATACATCATTTTAATGCATGTTTCTCACTTTTTTTTTTTTTTGCTAATGACTTATTACTTGCTGTTTATTTTATATTTTATTTATTTATGTATTTATTTATTTTTTTTATTTTTATTTTTTATTTTTTATTTTGAGAGGGAGTCTCACTCTGGAGTACAGTGGCATGACCATGGCTCACTGCAACCTTCACCTCCCAGGTTCAAGCAATTCTCCTACCTCAGCCTCCCAAGTAGCTGGGAGTACAGGCCCATGCCACCATGCCCAGCTAATTTTGTATTTTTAGTAGAGACAGGGTTTCACCATGTTGGCCAGGCTGGTCTTAAATTCCTGGCCTCAAGTGATTCACCTGATTCAGCCTCCCAAAGTGCTGGGATTACAGGCATGAGCCACCGTGCCAACCCCATATTTTATATTTATTTTAGACTATAGAAATGAGGTTAGAGGAAAAGGAAATTATTTTTGTCTTTTGAGCAATTTTCTTATTCAAGTTCAAAATGGATCATAAAGCAGTGGAGACAACGCGCAACATCAACAATGCATTTGGCCCAGGAACCGCTAACAAGTGTACAGTGCAGTAGTGGTTCAAGAAGTTCTGCAAAGGAACTTGAAGATGAGGAGCATGAAGGCTGGCCATTGGAAGCTGACAATAACAAATTGAGAGCAATCGTCGAGGCTGATCCTCTTACAACTACACAAGAAGTTTCGGAAGAACTCAACGTCAACCATTCTATGGTCATTCAGCATCTGAAGCAAATTGGACATGTGAAAAAGCTTGATAAATGCGTGTCTCATGAGCCAAGCGAAAAATTTAAAAATCATCGTTTTGAAGTATTGTCTTCTCTTATTTTACGCAACAACGACGAACAATTTTTTCAATTGGATTGTGATGTGTGATGAAAAGTGGATTTTATACTACAATCAGTGACAACAAGCTCAGTGGTAGGACTGAGAAGAAGCTCCAAATCACTTCCCAAAGCCAACCTGCACTGAAAAAAAGGTCATGGTCACCTTGTGTGGTGATCTGCTGCCGGTCTGATCTACCACAGCTTTCTGAATCCCAGGAAACCCATTACATCTGAGAAGTATGCTCAGCAAATAGATGAGATGCACCAAAAACTGCAACGCCTGCAGCCGGCATTGGTCAATAGGAAAGGCCCAATTTTTTTCCACAACAATATCTGACTGCACATCACACAACCAACGCTTCAGAAGTTGAAAGAATTGGGCTACGGGCCGGGCGCGGTGGCTCAAGCCTGTAATCCCAGCACTTTGGGAGGCCGAGACGGGCGGATCACGAGGTCAGGAGATAGAGACCATCCTGGCTAACACGGTGAAACCCCGTCTCTACTAAAAATACAAAAAACTAGCCGGGCGAGGTGGCGGGCGCCTGTAGTCCCGGCTACTCGGGAGGCTGAGGCAGGGGAATGGCGTAAACCTGGGAGGCGGAGCTTGCAGTGAGCTGAGATCCGGCCACTGTATTCCAGCCTGGGCGGCAGAGCAAGACTCCATCTCAAAAAAAAAAAAAAAAAAAAAAAAAAAGGAATTGGGCTACGAAGTTCTGCCTCATCCGTCATATTCACCTGACCTCTCACCAACTGACTACCCCTTCTTCAAGCATGTTCACAACTTCTGGCAGGGAAAATGCTTCCACAACCAGCAGGATGCAGAAAATGCTTTCCAAGAGTTCGTTGAGCCCCAAAGCACGGATTTTTAAGCTAAAGGAATTAACAAACTTATTTCTTGTTGGCAAAAATGTGTTGATTGTAATGGTTACTATCTTAATGAATAAAGATGTGTTTGAGCCTAGTTATAATGATTTAAAATCCACGGTCCGAAACAGCAATTACTTTTGCACCAACTAATACATAGATATATCTGTGCCATGGTGATTTGCTGCACAGATCATTCCATCACCCAGGTATTAAGCCCAGCATCCACTAGCTATTCTTCCCGATCCTCTCCCTTCTCCCTTCTCCCACCCCCTGCCCTCTGACAGGCCCCAGTGTATGTCATTCCCCACCATGTGTCCATGTGTTCTCATCATTTAGCTCCCACTTATAAGTGAGAACATGTGGTGTTTAGTTTTCTGTTCCTGCATTAATTTGCTGAGGATAAAGGCTTCCGACTCCATCCATGTCTCTGCAAAGGACATGATCTCATTCCTTTTGATGCTTGCATAGTATTCCATGGTGTATATGTACCACATTTTCTTTCTTTCTTTTTTTTTTTCTTGAGACAGAGTCTTGCTCTGTTGCCCTGGCTAGAGTGCAGCGGCCAGGTATTTCTGCCTCTAGGTCTTTGAGGAATCGTCACACTGTCTTCCACAATGATTGAACTAATTTACACTCCCACCAGCATTGTAAAAGCTTCCTTTTTCTCCACAATCTCACCAGCATCTGTTGTTTTTGACTTTTTAATAATCACCATTCTGACTGGTGTGAGATAGTATCTCACTGTGGTTTGGATTTGCATTCTCTAATGATTGGTGATGTTGAACTTTTTTTCACATATTTGTTAGCCACATGTATATCTTCTTTTGAGAAGTATCTGTTTATGTCCTTTCCCCACTCTTTTTTTTTTTTTTTTTTGGAAGAGTCTTGCTATGTCGCCCAGGCTGGAATGCAGTGGTGCAATCTCAGCTCACTGCAACCTCCACTTCCTGAATTCAAACGATTCTCAGCCTTAGCCCCCTGAGTAGCTGGGATTACATGCATGTGCACCATGCCCAGCTAATTTTTTTATTTTAGTAGAGATGGGGTTTCATCATATTGGCCAGGCTGGTCTTGAACGCCTGACCTCAAGTGATCTGCCCGCCTCAGCCTCCCAAAGTGCTAGGATTACAGCCGTGAGCCACTGCACCCAGCCTCTTGGCCCACTTTTTAATAGAGATGTTTGTGATTTCTTTGTAAATTTTAAAATATTACTTTCAAAATTCAAAGGAGTACCTCTTATTTCTTGGTTTCCCATATTTTGTGAATAAATCCATATTTACCTTATCCGTTATACTTGCTCTCATAGCCTTGATTCATATTTCTTTTATCAGTTTTTAATTTGAGAGGAAAAAAGACCCCTAAGCTTTCAGCAGTTGATTATCTAGTGTCTGATTTGTTCAGTTCAATTCACCATAAGTATTTTTAAGCTCCTACTACAAAGGCCAAAACTGAAACATACAAAATATAAGATGGGTTTCTGTTTTCAAAGGGCTTAAAGTCTTGTGGGAATTCAGGCAACCAAAAAAAATTTTTTTTTTTTTATGATCTACTGGGTACTGAAGGAGCTGTAGGCTAGAGATTAAAGCACTGACTCTGGAGCCAGATGATCTAAATTCAAATTCTGATTTTGCCACTTCATGGACAACCTTGGGCAAATTGCTTAAACTCTCTGTAATTTAGGTCTCTTGTCTGTAAAACTGAGCTAAGAATATTATCTGGGTTGTTATGAGGATGAAGTTCCAAGCTAAGCACTTAGAACAGCATCTAAGTGGCATATAGTAAGCACTCAATAAATGTCAACAGCTTGAGATAATCATTAAGTACTGCTCACAAATATTACTGTTTTCCTCTCTTCCAGACATGTGGAATGCACACATGGTTGAATCACATTTTCCCGTCCCCTTTTAAGTTAGTCATGGCAATGTGCCTGACTCTGGCTAATAAAATGTGAAAAGTGGCATGTATCAGTTCTAGGTAAAAGCTTAAAAACCAGTACATACATTTACTAAGTTAATTTCTCCTTGTCATGGTGAATAAGCAAACATGTGCTGAGATGGATGAGATGAAGCCTCTGATACTAAGATGTGTGACTAAGTATCCCATATCTTGGGACTTTTTTTTGAGACAGAGTCCTACTGTCTCCCAAGCTGGAGTGCAGTGGCACGATCTCAGCTCACTGCAACCTCTGCCTCCCAAGTTCAAGAGATTCTCATGCCTCAGCCTCCCAAGTAACTGGGACTACAGGCATGTACCAAGACACCCAGCTAATTTTTGTATCTTTTAGTAGAGATGGGGTTTCACCATGTTGGCCAGGCTGGTCTCGAACTCCTGGCCTCAAATGATCTGCCCACCTTGGCCTCCCAAAGTGCTCTGATTACAGGCGTGAGCCACCACACCCAGCCCATATCTTGGGGCTTTTAAAAATGAACAGAACCTGGCCGAGTGCGGTGTTTACCACTTCCTACTGTCTCCCATAATGAGAGCCTTAAAATGCTATAAAGGAGTCAAAATAAAGCAAAAACCTGGAAAAGAAAAGAAGCATCTATAATATGGCCTCAGCATACATAACTCTTAATACCTGTCAAAACACACGATACAGCTAAACAACACAGGGATCATCTCACAATATGCACAAAGAAGTGTGAAGAGAACTAAACATGAGCATCATGAGACCTATAAGATTTTATCCAGGCTCTGCCACCCACTGCCTGAGTAACCCTGGCCAGCGTGATAAGCGGTCAGTTTCTGGGATCCCTCAACACTTGGATATAAGGAAATATGAACTCCTTATCTAAGAGATAAGCTATATGATAGATCTGAGCATTTATTAATTAATTCATTATTCTAATCAACGAATAGTTATTGATCATCTACTAAGTGTCAGGGAATGTAATGCACAGTGACACAGGGATGAACAAGAAAGGCAAGTTCCTACTCCCATGTAGCTTACATTTACCATGGGAGATAGAGAACAGCAAATTGTTAAACAAGTTAATCTTATAAAATGCAAATAGTGATAACTGCTTTGAAACAAACAGATGTGGTAAGTGTGATGGGGGAATGGTACTTTTAGTTTGAGTGGTCAGAGAGGCATCCTTGTGGAAGCGATGCCAAGTTTGGGCTGAAATATGATTTACACAAAAGAACCAACCCCCTGAGGATCTCGAGTGTTCTAGGTAGAAAGGCAAGTGCAAAGGCCCTGAGGTATAGAAGGGCATAAAGAGCTTGGGGAAGAGTGGTAGGAGATGAGTCAGAGAGACAGCAGGGTTAAATCATGCAGGCTTTTGTAAGCAATAAGGAGTTTGGAGGCTCATGGAGATTTTGAATCAGAAGCATGTTATAATTTAATTTATGATTTATGTTTCAAAGATAATCACAATGTAACCATCCAACAGGTTCACCTTGCCTGCTGTCTAGACAGGGCAAATTTATCAAGACAGGGGAATTGCAATAGAGAATGCGTAATTCGTGCAGAGCCAGCTGTATGGGAGACTAGAGTTTTAATATTACTCAAAACAGTCTCCCTGAGAATTCGGGGATTAGAGTTTTTAAGGATAATTTTGGGGTGGGGGCAGTGAGTCAGGAGTGTTGACTGGCTGGGTCGGAGACGAAATCATAGGGAGCCAAATCTGTTCTTTTACCCTGAGTCAGTTCCTGGGTGGGGGCCATAAGATCAGACAACTCAGTTTATCCTATCTGGGTGGTGCCAGCCGATCCATCAAGTACAGAGTCTGTAAAATATCTCAAACACTGACCTTAAGTTTTACAATAGTGATGTTATCCCCTGGAGCAATTTGAGGAGAGTAGCCTCCGGATGCATGTCTCCTAAACCATAATTTCTAATCTTGTGGCAATTTGTTAGTCCTACAATGGCAGTCTAGTTCTTACCCAAGAAGGGTGTTTGTTTTGGGAAAGGGCTATTATTATCTTTGTTTTAAACTATAAACTAAGTTCCTCCAAAAGTTAGTTCAGCCTATGCCCAGGAATGAACAAGGATAACTTGGAGGTTAGAAGTAAAATGGAGTTGGTTAGGTCAGATCTCTTTCACTGTCTCAGTCACAATTTTGCAATGGTAGTTCCACCAACTGCTATATGGGAAGGAATGAGTTTGGAGGCAATTTCAAAAGTCTAGTTAAGAAACTGTACAGGTGGCAACAGAAAATAGGGTCAGAAAGTTCATGAATATACTTTGGAAAACAAGTCAAAAGAACCAACTGACGAGTTGGATGTGGCAAGTTAAAGACTGAATCAAGGGTAATGGAAGATGATGTCATTTGGTAAAATAGGGAAAACCAAGGAGGAACAGATTTGGGGATGGAAATGAGCAATTGTGTTTTTGAACACATTGAATTGATATACCTACCAGGCAGAATTTTTAGGAAGAATAAATTCAGTAGGGTGCGGTGGCTCACGCCTGTAATCCCAGCACTTTGGGAGGTTGAGGCGGGTGGATCACCTGAGGTCAGGAGTTCAAGACCAGCCTGGCCAACATGGTGAAACCCCATCTTTACTAAAAAATACAAAAATTAGCCAGGCATGGTGGTGTACCCCTGTAACCTCAGTTACTTGGGAGGCTAAGGCACAAGAATCGCTTGAACCGGGAGGTGGAGGTTGTGGTGAGCCGAGATTGCACCACTACCCTCCAGCCTGGGCCACAGAAAGAGACTCTGTCTCAAAAAAAAAAAAAAAAAAAAAAAAGAATAAATGAGATAACATTTTAAATGTTTAAATTTTTGTTTAATTGCAATTTAATTTGTAAATTCTTTGTTTAATTGCATTTTCCTAATACATAATCAGTACTCAAAAAACAATTATTTTCTTTCCAAATTTGCTAAATTTCTTAAAGCCAGGTGCCCTAATTTGAAAAAGGGACCATATCAATCTTACAGATTCATAGTGTGACTTAATTGACTTAATATATGTAAATAAAGGTTATTAATAATAACTAATGTATATATAGGTCTTACCATGTTCTAAGCACTCTTTTAAGTGTATTTAATTAACCAATTGAAGCCAACAACTCTATAAGTATAACTGCCATTATAAAATTATAACTGAAACAGTGAAAGAGATCCTACCTAACCAACTCCATCTGGCTTCTAACTTCCAAGCTATTCTTGTTCATTCCTGGGCATCCATGAAACCAATTTTGGGAGGAGCCTAGTTTATAGTTTAACTTTGAAACTTTGATCTCTGGCCGGGTGCAGTGGCTCACATCTGTAATCCCAGCACTTTGGGAGGCTGAGGCGGGCAGATCACTTGAGTCCAGGAGTTTGAGACCAGCCTGGGAAACATAGCAAAACTCTGTCTCTACAAAAATTACAAAAAATAGCCGAGCATGGTGGAGTGTGCCTGTAATCCCAGCTACTCAGGAGGCTGAGGTGGGAGGATCACTTGAGCCTGGGAGGCCTAGGTTGCAGTGAGCAGAGATGTCACCAGTGCAATCCAGCCTGGGGGACAAAGTCTCAAAAAAAAAAAAAAAAGAAAAGAAAAATCAAATAGTACCTCTTTTGTTTAATTGCATTTTCCTGATTACAAATGACAGAACCAAATTTATTTATTTATTTATTTATTTTTGAGACAGAGTTTTGCTTTGTTGCCCAGGCTGGAGTACAGTGGTGCAATCTCGGCTCACTGCAACCTCCGCCTCCCAGGTTCAAGCAATTCTCCTGCCTCAGCCTCCAGGTAGCTGGGATTACAGACACATGCCACCATGCCCAGCCAATTTTTGTATTTTTTGTAGAAACGGGGTTTCACCATGTTGGCCAGGCTGGTCTTGAACTCCTGACCTCATGATCCGCCTACCTCAGCCTTCCAAAGTGCTGGGATTATAGGCATGAGCCACTGCGCCCGGCCCAACACTTCCATTCCCCCCTTCATAATATAGGTAAATGTGCTGATAAAATGTTTTAAAAAAATTGATTAAAAATAGAAGTCCACAACTGTAAATTAACGAAATATGAGCTTTGTCCTTTGTTATATGTTTACCCATTCAACTACTACACATTGAACTGATATTTGCCAGGCCTGGTTTACAAAGATGACTAAGATATTGTGTGGAGACAAAAATGAATCCAGCTAATTATAAGGCAGTGAGCTGACTGCTATAATAGACAGGTTCACAATGCATGCTTGGAAAAACAGCATTCATCCTTCAAGAGTCCTTCATATTTCTGCAAAGTAATAACAACTAGCATTGATTACTTGTTCCGACCTATTCACTGTGCTAAATGTATCACATGAATGATCTCAACTGATCTTCACAACAACCTTAAGAGGTAGTTCTTATTATTTTCTCCATTTCATAGATGAAGGAACTGAGGCAGAGAGAAGAAGTTAAGTAGTTTTTTTAGGGTTGTGGCAGGACTGGGATTTGAAGACAAGCAATCTGATTTCAGAGCCTGTGATCTTAGGTACTTATGCAATTCCACCTCCTGAATCTATTCTGTTTACCTCCCCTTCCTCTTTCCATGCAAAAGCAGAAGACAGTATTTTGTGGTATCATAGCATCCTAGGAATACCTCTATTGGAGATTCTCCTGTTTTGGAAGGCAGCTATGCTCACTACTATACCACCAACACTATTCTACTGTTTTGAACTATTATGTTCCAGTGACTGTCTCCTTTAGAAAAGGATTGCATTATTCTTTTTTAGACTGCATAGCAAGTAGCAGGTGTTCAATAATGTCACCAAGGATAAAATAAGTGATTAAAAATGTGATTATTTCAACCACCTTGAAGGAGGACAAACTGTTCATGGCAAGCAAGCAGGCCAGGCTGTAAAAGATGCATTTGTTCTTGTTCAAGAGGCCTCCTGGAGCCTGGGATACCTAGAAAGCAGATATCAACGGAAGGGTTGGAGGGGAGAGGTGAAAGGACTAGCAGAAAGAGAGGCAAGGACTGCTGGAGTTGACAGATTTTCTTTCCTGTATGCGATGGGATGGATTTGAAGGACAGTTATCTGTAGGAAATTCATAGACTGCTCTACATTGTTCTCACACTTAAAAATGTAACTAGCTGGGCGCGGTGGCTCATGCCTATAATTCCCAGCACTTTGGGAGGTCGAGGCGGGTGGATCACCTCAGGTTAGGATTTCAAGATCGGCCTGGCCAATGTGGTGAAACCCCATCTCTACTAAAAATACAAAAATTAACCAGGTTTAGTGGTGCGAGCCTGTAATCCCAGCTACTCGGGAGGCTGAGGCAAGAGAATCGCTTGAACTCAGGAGGTGGAAGTTGCAGTGAGCCCAGGTCTTGCCACCGCACTCCAGCCTGGGCAACAGAGCGAGACTCCTGCTCAAACAAACAAACAAAAAAAGAAGTGTCTAACCTTAGTATGGCTTAAGTACATCAAAAATAGTTTTTTGATGCACCCAGGAGCAGAACTCTAGAGAATTTTTTCAAAAGTAACTTTTAAAGAAAATGTCAGCCCTTTATAAAATATCTGCCCAGGTAACTTGGAAACCCTTTCTTTGAGAAAATGAACCACATCCAACATGTACTGAGATCATCAAGTGCACTTTAAGCTCATTTTTGCTGGAAGGGAAATCTCACTTGTACCCTTCTTCAAAACAAACATGTGTACACTCTGGTCTAACTTTTTGCTGCTGTTACCATTAATTTTTTTTTTCCTTTGTGAAGGGAATAGAATTTTATCTGTATTATTTGTAAGGGCTTTTTTTCCCCTGAGATAAATGTGACCTATGTCAGGAACTAGAGTTAATCTGGCCTAACATGGAACAACGAGGGCTGGGGCTCAGAGGCATAAGGGACTTTATTTGTTCCTAAGATCAGTGCTTGAGATATTTTGCAGATGCTGAACCTGATGAATCACCTGGCACCACCCAGATCGATTAACTGGCTCATCTGATCTTGTAGCCCCCACCCAGGAACTGACTCAGTACCAGAGGACAGCTTCCATTCCCTATGATTTCATCTCCTGCCTAACCAATCACCACTCCTGACTCCCTGGCTTCCCCCAACCAACAAGTTGTCCTTAAAAACTCTGATCCCCAAATGCTCAGGGAGCCTACTTTGAGTAATAATAAAACTCCAGTCTCCTGCACAGCCTGCTCTGCATAAATTACTCTTTCTCTATTGTGATTCCCCTGTCTTGATAAACTGGCTCTGTCTAGACATCAGGCAAGATGAATCCACTGGGCAGTTACAACTTTAGAATCCTCCCAAGGTGGGAGGATCATTTGAGGACAGGAGTTCGAGACCAGCCTGGGAAACATGGCAAGACCCCATCTCTACTAAATAAATTAATGTGTTGGCAGGACCTTCTGGAAGCTTTAGAGAAAAATCAATTTCCTTGCCTTTCTAGCTTCTACAGGCCGCCTACATTCCTTGGCTAAGGCCTTCTTCCACCTTCAAAACTAGCAATGGCTAGTCAAGTCTTTCTTGTGCTGCATCAGTTGGCCACCGACTCTTCTTCTGCCTCTCTCCTCCACTTTTTTTGTAATTTTTAATTTTGATTTTTTTTTGAAACAGAGTCTCACTCTGTTGCCCAGGCTGGAGTGCAATGGCGCAATCTTGGCTCGCTGCAACTTCCACCTCCAAGGTTCAAGTGATTCTCCCACCTCAGCCTCCCAAGTAGCTGGGCTTACAGGTGTGTGCTACCACACCTGGCTAATTTATATATATATATACACACACACACACACACACACACATATACACACACACATACACACACACACACACATATATATATATATTTTTTTTCTTTTTGAGACCAAGTTTCACTCTTGTTGCACAGGCTGGAGTGCAATGGTGCAATCTCGGCTCACCGCAACCTTCACCTCCTGGGTTCAATCTATTCTCCTGCCTCAGCCTCCCGAGTAGGTGGGATTACAGGCATGCGCCACCACACTTGGCTAATTTCATATTTTTAGTAGAGACGGGGTTTCTCCATGTTGGTCAGGGTGGTCTCAAACTCCCAACCTCAGGTGATCCACCCATCTCGGCTTCCCAAAGTGCTGGGATTACAGGAGTGAGCCACCGCACCCGGACAATTTTTATATTTTTAGTAGAGATGGGTCTTCACCATGTTGGCCAGGCTGATCTCAAATTCCTGACCTCAGGTGATCTGCCTGCCTGGGCCTCCAAAAGTGCTGGGATTACAGGCGTGATCCACCACACCCAGCCATAAACACATCTTTAAAAGTGCAAGAGGTCGGACGGTCAGGAGTTTGAGACCAGCCTGGCCAACATGGCGACACCCTGTCTCTACTAAAACTACAAAAATTAGCCAGGCATGGTGGTGCGCGCCTATAGTCCCAGCTACTTAGGAGGAGGCTGAGGTGGGAGAATTGCTTGAATCTGGGAGGCAGAGGTTCAGTAAGCTGAGATTGCACCACTGCACTCCAGCCTGGGCGACAGAGCGAGACTCTATCTCAAAAAAAAAAAATGTGTTCACATTGAGCCCACCCAGATAATTCAAATTAATTTCCCTCTTTTAAGGACAAATGATTAGCAACTTTAATTCTATCTGCAACCTTAATTCTCCTTTTCCATGTAATATAACATATTCACAGGTTCCGGGGATTCAGCATGTGCTTATCTTTGGTGCGTAATTATTCTGCCTATCACAACTTCCAAAGTTGAACTATATTGTGCAAGATGGACATTCAAGCTACCAACAATGTTGAAAGCTTAGATTTGTTCAGGACATTTATAGTCATTACACATTCTTTATGCCTGAAAGGTAAACCTTGTACAGAAAGCATGAATAAATAAATTGGTATACTTTTTGTAGGATTCTTGGCTCAGGGCCAAAGGAGCTTTACCGTACTTCTTAGATTCTCACACATAAAAAACAAAAACAAACAAACAAAAAACCAAGCCAGGCACAGTGGCTCATGCTTGTAATGTAATGCCAACACTTTGGGAGGCCAAGGTGGGTGGATCGTTTAAGCCCAGCAGCCTGGGCAACATGGCAAAACTCTGTCTCTACAAAAAATACAAAAACTAGCTAGGCATGGTGGCACGTGCCTAGATTCTTAGATTCTCAAGAGAATCTCGAACTCCTTACCTCAGGTGATCCACCTGCCTTGGCCTCCCAAAGAGCTGGGATTACAGGTGTGAGCCACCATGCCTGGGCCCTTTTAAAGTTTTTTGTTTGTTTAGAGACAGTCTAGTTCTGTCACCCAGGTTGAAGTGCAGTGGTGAGATCATGGCTTAATGCAGCCTCCAACTCCTTAACTCAAAGTATCCTCCCACGTCAGCCTATGAAGTAGCTTGTACAACTGGCATGCACCACCATACACAGCTATTTATTTCTATTTTTGTAGAGGCAAGGTCTCGCTAGGCTGCCCAAGTCTCCAACTCCTAGGCTCATGTGATTCCCCCACCTTGGCCTCCCAAAATGCTAGGATTATAGGCATGAGCCACCTTGCCCAGTCTAAAGTTTAAAAAAACATTTAGTAAAGGAAATTTAAATTAAAAAAAAAAATTAGTTCAAGGCCAGGTGCGGTGGCTTACGTCTGTAGTGGATCACTTGAGCCCAGGAGTTTGAGAATAGCTTGGGCAACACTGCAAGATCCTGTCTCTACAAAAATTTTTTTAAAAATTAGCCGGCTGTGATGGCATGAGCCTGTAGTCCCAGCTACTTGGGAGGCTGAAGTGGGAGGATGGCTTGAGCCCTGGAGGTTGAGGTGGCAGTGAGCCGTGATGGTGCCACTGCACTCCAGCCTGGATGACAGAGTGAGACTGTCTCCAAAAGAACTGTTTTAGTTCAAGAGAATGGAAACAATGGTAGTGAGGAAAAGCAATGTTGTACCCCGAACTTTTCCTCAATAAAGAAGAAAACAAATTGGCACAGTTATATTAGTTCACAAAGGTATTCCGAGTAGAAAAAAAAATCTTTTTTTTTTTTCATTTAATTTTATTCTTTTCTAACAGACTCGTTCAAAAGAAGCCATGACTCTCTCAGCAAAACAGCTCCATCAAGCGTCTCGCCAACCTCTCCCTTGAGGCCCAGTCAAGGGAATGAAAAAAGGAGGCTAGACACCTGCCCCCAACGGAAAAACCAAGAACACACCTGGAGAGCAGCTCAGACAAAGGGAGCCGGGCGGGGAAAACAGTAATTGGAGAGGAGACCGTGCTTCCAGTCTGTTGCTGGTTTACAAGGTAAATCTATTCCTGGAGGAAAGGGGTACAGGGGCAGGACGCGAAAACCCGGGACAGGCTGTGGCAGGCCCGACGTCTTTCAGGCCCAGCTCCTAGCGTCCACGCCCCTCCTTCCAAGACATTTCCCAGCAGGCCCTGCGCCCAGTTTGGATCAAGTGAGCCGCCTGAGATTGCCAAGCGTCCGGTGCGCATCTCATTAACGCATCTGCTTATTCATCTATTTATTCTTTGTGGGGGGAGGGGATGGAAGGAACGGCGTCTCACTCATTCTGTGTCGCTCAGGCTGGAGTGCGGGTGGCTAGATCTCAGCTCGCTGCAACCTCCGCCTCCCAGGTTCAAGTGATTCTTGTGCCTCAGCCTCCCAAGTAGTTGGGATTACAGGTGCACGCCACCACGCCCGGGTAATTTTTGTATTTTTGGTAGAGACGGCGTTTCACCATGTTGGTCAGGCTGGTCTTGAACCCCTGACCCCCAATGATCCATCCACCTTGGCCTCCCAAAGTGTAAGGATTACAGGCGTGAGCCACGGCGCCTGGCCTTATGCATTTATTCTTATTGAGCACCTAACATGCTGTAAGCATCAGGGGCAAAAAAGTAAATGAGACATAACAGCACTTAACACACAGCATTTATTTGCATGGGTGTTGGCTTTCTAGCCCTCCAGCAACTGCTTCTAGGTAGGGGCCCTCTTTCGTTTTTGCATCCTCCGAGTCTAGCACAGTGCCTGGCACTGACTGGGTGATTTGTTAACAAAGGAACAACTTTAAAACGTGTTTTTGATAGGGAGCTCGGTTCTCAAACCTGTAGCCCTACGTGGGGGTAGGGGAGGCGGGAGAATGGGGTGGACAGGCAGACACAAGGAGAATGGGAAACGTGTTTGTATTAGGAGTGCTCACAGCAATCCACAGCTTCCCTGTGTTCCTCGTTCTCAAATGATAATAGGGGAGTGGAGGGCGGGGTGGGGCAGCCCTCCCCGCGCGCAGGAGGGCTGGGTTTGGGAGCCTCAGCCGGGAGTTCTCACTGCGCTCCGGAGCCCGCCTGCCCACCCGCGCCGCTCACCAGGTCAATGGCCACGACGTCCCGCAGAGCCACTACCCGCCGGATGGACTTGGGTGGGTTCTCGGTTAGGTAGATGAGCCGGTCGCTCAGCACCACGTACTTGAGGGTGTGGTTCTCCGAGTTGGACACCACGATGCATGGCTCATAGGCGCGGACCGCGTCGTAGACCTCGGGCGGCAGATGCCGCCGCAGGAACACATCCAGGCGGCTGTTCGTGCGAGCGGGGAAGCCGGACTGCAAGGGGCAGGCCATGCGCGGCGCCCGCAGCGGGGCGGAGTGCTGGGACTCGAGGCCCTCAGCTCGCCCTCTGTCCCCTCCCCCGCGCTGGAACCCGCGCGCCACAAAGCCGCCGGCCCCGCGTCGCCTCCTCTCCCAGGCGTGGGGACCCAGGCCGCAACTGTAGGAATCGACGCCAGGTCGGCTTCCCTGGAGCGCCCTCCCCAGCCCTGTCCAGCCTCCCGATCTTTGTCCTAACCTCAGACGGCGATGGGCGGGGCAAGACGCTGGTCCTTTAGGCCTGGGTTGATGGGCACCTCTGGCTAAACACCATGAAGTCCCCTGCCACCGAAGGGCGGTGGATTTTTAGGGTCTCTCCCGCCCGCCCCTCATGCCAGCCCCCACCACTGCCTACTCTGTTGCGGATCACACCATCCCATACAAACTTTATTGGTAATGGAAGCCAGTTTCAATCTGGTTTCCTGTTAGAAACTTGAAAGAGTTGAATTTACCGATTTATTTTTAACCCTAGAAACCTATTATTACCAATCACACAGATCTAGCTTTTGGTTATGACATGGCCTGGCACAGCTTTCTGATGCTGTTGGAGTGTAAACATAGGTCTTCTTTCTCCAACCAGTGAGAAAGGTGTTTTTGTTTTGTTTTGTTTTTGTTTTTGACGGAGTTTTGCTCTGTTGCCCAGGCTGGAGTGCAATGGCGCGATCTTGGCTCACCACAACCTCCGCCTCCCGGGTTCAAGCGATTCTCCTACCTCAGCCTCCCGAGTAGCTGAAATTACAGGCATGCGCCACCATGCCCAGCTAATTTTATATATTTTAGTAGAGACGGGGTTTCTCCATGTTGGTCAGGCTGGTCTCCAACACTTGACCTCAGGTAATCCACCCGCCTCGGCCTCCCAAAGTGCTGGGATTACAGGCCTAAGAGACCTTGCCCAGTCTTTGAGAAAGGGATTCTTAACATGAATTGATGTGAGCATACCCAAACCTACCTAAGGAATATGGTTTTGTTTCCAATGCCCAGGGCAATCTATACAGAAGAATGAGTGGGTGAAGCTGGCATCTTGAAAAGTTGAAGCTGATAGACTGAAGAATGCTGATTACATAGCCCTGAGGCTGCAGAAAAGTAAGTATTCCTTAGTTTTTACAGGCCAAGAGTAATTTATTAATTAGGTTAGAGAGATGAGAAGGGCACAACAGAAATGCTCTAGGTCAGAAGTTCCATTTTTTATTTCGAATCCTAGAAAAGTTATTCTCTTCCCCTCCCCATTGACCCAAAAACCTGATAATGAAACCATATCATTCACTGCTGTAGCTGCCAGCAACCCTGAATCAAATTTGATATTCTTTATATTCTCCCTTTCTACATATTTTACTATTGTACACTGTATGTTATAAGCAACTTCAAATCCCTTGTGGAAAGAAGGTATAAATATATTACAATCTGGCTGGGTGCGATGGCTCACACCTATCCCAGCACTTTGGGAGGCCGAGGTGGGCGGATCACAAGGTCAGGAGATCGAGACCATCCTGGCTAACACGGTGAAATGCCGTCTCTACTAAAAATACAAAAAATTAGCCGGGCATGGTGGTGGGCGCCTGTAGTCTCAGCTACTCGGGAGGCTGAGGCAGGAGAATGGCGTGAACCAGGGAGGCAGAGCTTGTAGTGAGCCGAGATCATGCCACTGCACTCCAGCCTGGGTGACAGAGCGAGACTCCGTCTCAAAAAAAAAAAAAAAAATATATATATATATATATATATATAAAACAATCGATAAACAGATATTGTAGACTACACTGGTACAAAGGGAAAGATAAATGTTTGGGTCTGGCTAAACTGTTTTTTTTTTTTTTTTTTAGACAGAGTCTTGTTCTGTCACCCAGGCTGGAGTGCAGTGGCATGATATCGGCTCACTGCAGCCTCTGCCTCCTGGGTTCAAGTCATTCTCCTGCCACAGCCTCCCAAGTAGCTTGAACTACAGGTGTGCACCACCATGCCCAGCTGATTTTTTTTCTGTGTGTATTTTTAGTACAGACGGGATTTCACCATGTTGGCCATGGCTTGTCTCCTGACCTCAAGTGATCTGCCTGCCTCGAACTCCCAAAGTGCTGAGAATACAGGAATGAGCCACCACCATGTCAGCGTCTGGCTAGACTTAAGTCTAAGATCACATTAAGGGACTCAAGTGAGTAAAGAGAAGTGCCACTTGCTGGCAAAATTTTAAATGACCTACTAGTTAAAGTTTGCTTAGGATCTCATTACATATCTGAGCCTTCCTAACTTCATAACTGGATGAAAAATGAATGAACTACACCATCCGTAGCAACCTTTATTGACAAAAGATGCCGCATGGTTATTTCCTCCAAAATAAAGACTACTCATTATCTAAACCACTCTAAATAGAGTTTGTTGCTTCAAACCAACAGAAAGGCAAAGGTCCTTCACCTCTGCTGAATAGCCACACCTCACAAAAGCAGTTGAAAGGCGAATGACTACAACATCAGAGGTGGAAAGTGAGGCCATGTAAGGGAAAGGCCTTACCTTAGTCTGCTATTTTGTGTCTCTCAGGCTTCCTAGTTCATACCCACTTCCCAAGACTAAAACAGAATGACTGGACCAGGACCAAAAAAGACAGCATACTTGATCTATCTGCCAAGAAGCCCATCTTGAATAAGCTTTTGGTGACAAGTGCACTAAGCTTAGCAAATGTTAAAATGAAGCACAGGCTGGCTGTATTGGCTCATGCCTCTAATCCCAGCACTTTGGGAGGCCGAGGCGGGTGAATCAGTTGAGGTCAAGAGTATGAGACCAACCTGGCCAACATGGTGAAACCCTGTCTCTACTAAAATTACAAAAAATTAGTTGGGTGTGGTGACACACACCTGTAATCCTGGCTACTCGGGAGGCTGAGGCAGGAGAATTGCTTGAACCCAGGAGGTGGAGGTTGCAGTGAGCTGAGATTGCCCTACTGCACTCTGGCCTGGGCGACACAGCAAGACTCTGTATCAAAAATTTAAATAAATAAATAAATAAATAAATAAATAAATAAAATGAAGCACAGAAAGAAGGGAATTTGACTGGGAGATTGGTGGTTAAGCTGACTTCAGTTAAACTTTTAACTTTGTGGCACACAGAGAAGGCAATACAATGGTTTCCAGGCACCGTATCGCAGGGTTGCCAAGGTAACAGCAAAATTTCTATTGCAGGAAAAGGATTTAAATATATAGGAAAGATCACTAGATTTGGAGTCAGGAGAACTAGATTAGGGCACTAACTCTGTTATCTATCAGACTTTTGGAAAGTCAGTCACAACCTTTCCAAGCCTCAGTTTCCTGATCTGTAAAATGTGAGGATCTATGTGATGAATTATGAACTCTATGAGCACTATAGACATATGAAGCATTCACATTCCCTTATCTTTTGGTAAGCTTTACATCAATCCACGGCCCATAGCCCACATGCAGCCCAGGAAGGCTTTAAATGTGGCCCAACACAAATTCAAAAACGTCTTAAAACATGATGAGTTTTTTTGCGATTTTTTTTTTTTTTTTAGCTCATCAGCTACCATTAGTGTTAGTATATTTATATGTGGCCCAAGACAATTCTTCTTCCAGTGTGGCCCAGGGAAGCCAAAAGCCAAAAGCCTGGATACCCCTGTTTTACATGGTTAACCCAAATTCACCAAAGATAGGTACTCACTCCTTATCTTGTAAGTTCATCCAAACTCAAGAAACATTTGGCAACAGAGTGACTCTGTCTTAAAAAAGAAAGAAAGAAAGAAAGAAAGAATAAGTTCAACAAGTATGTGATTTCCTGTCACATATATGGTCATTCTGTTCCTTATCTACAAGGTAATATTAAATTATTCTTATTGGATACAAGTCTAACTTTCTGAGATTGACCCAAGGCAAATTTTACCTTTTTGGGGTCACGTTTTTAGTGGAGAAGTGACCAGTAGGTTAAGCCATGAGAACCATGTAAGGATTCCACACTAGAAGTACCCTTCAGTGGTTCTAGGGACCCCAGGTGTTCCCATTCCCCCAACTTGAAACTAAAGACAGTACACACAGTAAGATATTTAGAATATGTGGCATATAAATAGAACCTGACCTTTTTCCTTTTTTTTTTCTTGAGAAGGAGTTTTCGCTCTATCACCCTGGCTGAAGTGCAGTGGCACAATCTCGGCTCACTGCAACCTCCACCTCCCAGGTTCAAGCAATTCTCCTGCCTCAGCCTCCTCAGTAGCTGGGATTACAGGCACCCACCACCACACCCGGCGAACTTTTGTATTTTTAGTAGAGATGGGGTGTCACAATGTTGGCCATGCAGGTCTTGAACTCCTGACCTCGTGATCTGCCTACCTCGGCCTCCCAAAGTGCTGGGATTACAGGCATGAGCCACCACGCCCGGCCTAGAACCTGACTTTTTAAAGGTGTCTCATTTAGGAATCTCTTAGTGCTTCAACTTAGTTTTTTTTTTTTTTCCGAGACAGAATTTCACTCTTGTTGCCCAGGCTGGAGTGCAATGGCACGATCTTGGCTCACTGCAACCTCTGGCTCACTGCAACCTCCGCCTCCCCAGTTGAAGCGATTCTCCTGCCTCAGCCGCACAAGTAGCTGGGATTACAAGCATGCACCACCACACCTGGCTAATTTTTGTATTTTTAGTAGAGATGGGGCTTCTCCATGTTGGCCAGGCTGTTCTCGAACTCCCCACCTCAGGTGATCCACCTGCTTTGGCTTCCCAGAGTGCTGGGATTACAGGCGTGAGCCACCGCGCCCAGCCCTGTACTTATTATTAGTGGATACTGATAATTTAAATATCTACTATTAGTAATCAGATGACATACAAAGGAAAGACATCATTGTTATAAAAACCAGACAAATGATCTGGATTCATGTTTTCTTTCACTGAATAATACTCCAATGCTCTATTCTGCCTCTCAGGCTTCCTGCTGCACATGTACTTCCTGTAAGAGGAATTAATGGTTGGAGTAGGACCAATAAAGCAGCATTCCTGACCTGTTTTCCAACTTCTTTCTCTGCCAAGAAGCCCATTATGCATAAGCTCTTGGTGACAATGGCGTTCAGTTTAAAGAACATTGAGATGAAACACACAAAGAGAATTTGACACAGAACTCAGTGGCTATCAGCTCATAATTATGTTCTTTTTGGTTCAACTCAATACATTTCACAGATATTTACTGAGAAATATTTATTACCCATAAACAGAATCAAGATAACACTTACTTTCAATCTTTAAAAATTGTCTAGTTTTGGCCGGGAGTGGTGGCTCATGCCTGTAATCTTAATACCTTGGGAGGCCAAGGCAGGTGGATCACGAGGTCAAGAGATCGAGACCATCCTGGCCAACATGGTGAAACTCCGTCTCTACTAAAAATACAAAAATTAGCTGGGCGTGGTGGTGCGCAACTGTAGTCCCTGCTACTCAGGAGGCCCAGGCAGGAGATCTGCTTGAACCGGAAGGCAGAGGTTGCAGTGAGCCAAGATCGCACCACTACCACTGTACTCCGGCCTGGTGACAGAGCAAAACTCTACCTCAAAATAATAATAATAATAATAATAATAATTGTCTAGTTTTTTCTCAGGCAGCCAAGAAGATGGTGGACATTGAGACTGAGCATGCCTATCACAAGCAGCTGACCATTGTTCAAAGCAAGAAGAGGATCCTGCTAAAGGAAACTGGCAAGCTAGGCTTCAGGATGTCCAAAGAGACTATTGAGGGCATCTACACTGACAAGGAATGCCTGTTCACTGGTAACATCTCCACTGAGGGCAGATCCTGTCTGGCATGGTGACCAAGATGAAGATGCAGAGGACCACTGTCATCCACAGAGACTATCTCTACTACATCCGCAAGTACAATTGCTTCGAGAAGTACCACAAGAACATGTCCATGCACCTGTTCCCCTGCTTCGGGATGTCCAGATCAGCGACATTGTCATGCTGGATAAGTGCCGGTCCCTGAGCAAGACAGTGAACTTCAACGTGCTCAAGGTCACCAAGGCTGCAGACATCAAGAAACAATTCCATAAGTTCTGAGGCTGAATGTCTTCCCACTCCCTGAAATGAAATAAAGTTATTTTCTCATTCATACATACAAAATATGACTAATAGGTAAGATAACCACACAAACTTAATACACAACAAAAACATATTAAAACATATTAATGCAATTAGAGATTTAAAAAAAAAAAAAAAAAAAAAAAGCAAGCTGTGTCAAAGATATGATCAAGCACAAGCCTGGCTGAGGAAATCTGGAAAGACCTCATGAGGGAGGTAACATTCAATAAATGGTCAAAGAGTGAATGAAACAATTTCTTTTTTTCCTTTTATTATAGGCAGTTTTTAAATTTTTTGGCCAGTTGTAGTGGCTAACACCTGTAATCCCAACAATTTGGGAGGCCGAGGCAGGTGGCTAGCTTGAGCTCACGAATTCAAGACCAGCCTGGGCAACACAGTGAGACCCCATCTTTACTAAAAATACAAAAAAGTTAGCTGGGCATGGTGGTGCCCACCTGTAGTCCCAGCTATTCCAGAGGCTGAGGAGGGAGGATTGCTTGAACCCAGGAGGCAGACGTTGCAATGAGCAGAGATTGAACCACTGCACTCCACCCTGGGTGACAAAGCAAGACCCTGTCTCAAAAAAAAAAAAAAAAAAGTTTTTTTTTTTTTTTAATTTTCTGATTATCAAAGTAGTATATGATCACTGTACAGAACTTTTTCCTTTTTTTTTTTTGGAGACAGAGTCTCCCTCTATCACTCAGACTGGAGTGCAGTGGCGTGATCTCGGCTCTCTGCAACCTCTGCCTCTTGGGTTCCAGCAATTCTCTGTCTCAGCCTCCCGAGTTAGCTAGGATTACAGGCACCTGCCACCATGTGCAGCTAATTTTTGTATTTTTAGTAGTGATGGGGTTTCACCATCTTGGCCAGGCTGGTCTTTAACTCCTGACCTCGTGATCCACCTGCCTCAACCTCCCAAAGTGCTGGGATTACAGGCATGAGCCACCACGCCCAGCTGAGAATTTTTTTAAATCCAAAAACTTATAGAAAAGAAATGTCTGGAAGCCCACGATCAAGGTGCTGGCAGATCCAGTGTCTTGTGAGGGCCTAATTTCTGGTTTGAAGATGGCTGGCTGTCTTCTCCTTGTATCCTCACATGGTGGAGAGTGAGCTCTCTAGCTCCTCTTACAAGGGGACTAACCCTATTCATGAGGGCTCCACTCTCATGACCTGATTACTTCTCAAAGGCCTCCCCTCCAGATACCATACAGGGAGTTAGGGTTTCAACGTATAAATTTTGGGGAGACACAAACATTTAATCCATTAGGCATGTTAGAGTTGAGGTGCTGGTGAGACACATGGGTATCTGCGAATGCAAGTTGGCAGTACAGAATAATAGGACCAGAAGTACAGAACTGGAGATCATCTTCATGGAATTGAGTGTTGAAACTGCAGAAATAGATAATTGCTAGGGGAGCAAGTGCAGGCAAAAGAAAACCGGATGGCTAAGAACAAAGGCCTGGGAAAGAAAACATGCTAAGGGAGCAAAAGGATATGGTGAGGAAGACAAAGAGGAATGGTCAAAAAAGTAATAGGAGTTTAAGAATAATATAGAGTCAGAAGTCAAAAGAGAAGAGAATTCTGAAGAGGAAGGAAATAGTCAACAGAGAAATTGAAAGAAAAGAATAAATGAATAAAAATAGTCCCACAACTGGAAAATTTGTAGGAGTTTTAGTTGAGTGACTTCGGAGTGAAAAACCAGATTACAATAAGTGAAGGAAAGGAAGAGTACGTACAGGAAACAAATGTGGTGTACTGGAGGCAAGAAATCTTGAATCAAGAGTCCAAGGTTCTAGTCTACCATTTACCAGTTATGTAACTTGGGATACATTCCTTAAAATAGATCTACCTTAGTTTCCTCATCTGTAAATTTAAAATGGTGATGATGATACCTGCTCCATCCCTACAATGTGAGACGAACAAATTAGAAGATACATGGAGGCACGGTGAAAACCATACTGGAACAACACATACAAATATTATCTATCGTCATTCTTTCAAGTACTTCAGCAATTGAAAGAAAAGGGAGACATGGGAGAGGTACAAATAAGGTTTTGTCATTGGAAGAAAGGGCCTTCTGAGCATATTTATAGGAAGAACAGACTTAGTACTATAGTTCTACACTGTCATCAATCCTAATGGACCTTCATCTGAGAGACAGGTTAGTGGCACACACTCTAGAGTCAGACTATGTATGTTTCAATCCCAGCTCTTTTTTTTTAGTTTTTTTCTTTGTATTTCAATGACTACAAATGAATCCCATTCAGCTTCTTAACTTCTATGCAATCCAGTTTCCTTGTCTATAAAATGGGGATAATAATAGTATGCCTCCATAGAGTTGTTGTGAGGATTAATGTATAAACACTTAAAACTGTGTTTTACGACTAGGTGCGGTGGCTCATGCCTGTAATCCCAGCACTTTAGGAGGCCAAGGCTGGAGGATCACTTGAGGTCAGGAGTTCGAGATCAGCCTGACCAACATAGAGAAACCCCGTCTTTACTAAAAATACAAAATTGGCCAGGCGTGGTGGCACATCCCTGTAGTCCCAGCTACTCGGGAGGTTGAGGCAGGAGAATTGCTGGAACCTGGGAGGCAGAAGTTGCAATGAGCCGAGATCGTGCCATTGCACTCCAGCCTGGGCAACAAGAGCAAAACTCTGAAACAAACAAACAAACAAAAACTGGGTTTGGTACACATGCTCAAAAATGTTGGCAATTAATACATAAAAGTATTGTCATATGCAAGCATACATGCTTTATGTTAAAATTGAAACTACCATTCCAAAATTATAACCAAGACAGTGAAAGAGATCTGATCTAACCAACTCCATTTTGCTTCTAAACTCCAAGCTGTCCTTGTTCATTCCTGGGCATAGGCTGAACTAACTTTGGGAGGAACTTAGAGTTTAAAACAAAGACAATAACAGCCTCTTCCCAAAACACCCTTCTTACCTGAGGACTAGACTACCTTTGTAGGACTAACAAATTAGCCATAAGATTAGAAATTATTGTTTAGGAGTCATGGGGCTGGAGGCTACAAGATTCTGATCCTCCCCAAATTGTTCCTGGGGATAACATCGCTATTGTAAAACCTAGGATCAGTGCTTGAGATATTTTGCAGACCCTGTACTTGATAGATCAGCTGGCACCACCCAGATCAATAAACTGGGTCATCTGATCTTGTGGCTGCCACCCAGGAACTGACTCTGTGCAGGAGGACAGCTTCTACTCAAAGTTCAAATAATATGATTTCATCTCTGATCTAACCAATCAGCACTCTTGATTTACTGACCTTCCCTCACCCATCAAATCATCCTTAAACACTCTGATCCCTGGATGCTCAGGGAGACTGATTTGAATAATAATAAAACTCAGTCTCCCATATGGGGAGCTCTATGTGAATTACTCTTTCTCTATTGAGATTCCCCTGTCTTGATAAATTGGCTCTGTCTAGGCAGCAGGAAACCTGTTGGGCGGTTACAAAAGGAGACTTTTGGGCAGTTACAAAATGATAGTGTTATTTGTCAACACGTTGATGAGTAGCATTTTCATCTGAGATGAGAAACTGCCCATCCCTTCATGGATGGAGGAGGCAGAATATGGAATGGTCAAATGTAATACCTCTCTCAGGTCCTCTTCGGTTGGATTCCACCAAGTGCTTCTTCATTTGTTCTTTTTGTTGTTGTTGTTGTTGTTGAGCTAAAGTCTCACTCTGTTGCCTAAGCTGGAGTACAGTGGTGCGATCTCAGCCCACTGCAACCTCCACCTCCTGGTTCAAGCAATTCTCCTGCCTCAGCCTCCCGAGTAGCTGGGACTACAGGCATGTGCCACCATGCCCAGCTAATTTTTGTATTTTTAGTAGAGGCAAGGTTTCACTATGTTGGCCAAGCTGGTCTTGAACTCCTGACCTCCTGAACTGCCCATTTCAGCCTCCCAAAGTGCCGGGATTACAGGTGTGCATCACAGCATCCAGCTTTTTTTTTTTTTTTGAGACAGAGTCTCACTCTGTTGCTCAAGTTGGAGTGCAGTGGCGCGATCTCAGCTCACTGCAACCTCCCAGGTTCAAGCAATTATCCTGCCTCAGCTTCCCAAGTAACTGGGACTATAGGCATGCGCCACCATGCCACCATGCCCGGCTAATTTTTTTTGTATTTTTAGTAGAGACATGGTTTTACTATGTTGGCCAGGCTGGTCTCGATCTCTTGACCTTGTGATTCACCTGCCTCAGCCTCTCAAAGTGCCGGGATTACAGGCATGAGCCACCGCGCCCGGTCTCTTTATTTGTTCTGAAATAATATGTGTTTACAAAATTGAAAGAGATTTCTACAGTTCCAGGTATTTCAACTACCATATATGGAAGAGCTAATGTTAGTAGATAAACGGTAGATAAACTGAAGATAGGCTTTGTATGACATTCAACATAAGAAGTAACCACAAAATGAATTCCAAACAAAACAGCAAGTAAAGACAGCTATAATACAATAGATTGAATTGGCATATTCTTTAGGATGAGACCTGGAATATGCTGAACATACAGACTGCAGAGGCACTCAGCCCAAGATTAGTATTGAGCCTTCATACTTGATAGTTGACCATCACAGCTAATATAAGAATTCATGCAATGATTCAGTTATTGAGTTGTAACTAGCAGGCTGGCACTGTCCTAGACTCGGAAGATACACTGAAATAGGTAGGGCAGAAATCCTAGCCTGAGAATTTTTTTCTTAGAAAGGAACATTTAATAGCAACTTGTGAATAGAAGCCATGTCTGTGTCTCTAGCAACAGTGAAACAAGACGGTAGATCCCCTCGCCATTAACCCCCATATGGAAAGGGTATATGTAATTCAGAAGGGATGTGTATTAGTCTGTTGTCACACTGCTATAAAGGACTGCCTGGGACTGGGTAATTTATAAATGAAAGAGATTTAATTGACTCACAGTACCTCAGGGCTGAGGATGCCTCAGGAAACTTACAATCATAGCAGAAGGGGAAGCAAACATGTCCTTCTTCACATGGCGGCAGGAGAGAGAAGAATGAGTGCCCAGCAAAGGGGGAAGTCCCCTATAAAACCATCAGATCTCATGAAAACTCACTATCACGAGAACAGGATGGGGGAAACAACCCCCATGATTCAATTCTCTCCACCTGATCCCTCCCACAACCTGAGGGGATTATGGGAATTACAATTCAAGATGAGATTTGGGTGGAGACACAGCCAAACCACATCAGGATGTGTAGACAACAGAAGCACAATAACATCAAGGTTGTTTTGACCTAAAGGCAGGATTTACAGTATGTGCTCTCACACAACTTGAAATCTTAAGAGGACTTCCGGGAACAGGGGTTAATCAGAAGCCAACATGGCAGATTAGTACCAAAGATGGAGTTACTTTAGCCTCCAGATTCCATCCATCAATCCAGCTCTTACAGTCGCACTCGCCCTCCTATTTGGAGATGGTCCCTGAGCTTTTAGGGAGGGTGGTTTCATATGATATAGCTTTAGCAGCAGCAACCTAGTAGTGGAAAACAGATTGGACCCAGAGAGATTCCAAATGAAGGAGATTCACAGGCTTTGTTGAATTATCTCTCGTCTTGAGAATACCATGACTTTGGTTTTCTCAGAAGTAGAACAAGAGATACCTAGCATTAATAATTTGAATAGTAGAAACATAGTGCATGCAAGGATTACAATCAAAAGAAAATTTGTATGACAGAACAACAACAAAGAACCTATTTCATTAGGAAGCCAACTGAAAGCCGTGTGAAAAAAATTAAGGCCTGACACAGGGACTCACACCCGTAATTCCAACACTTTGGGAGGCTGAGGTGGGAGGTTCATTTGACCCTCGGAGTTAGAGATCAGCCTGGGCAACACAGCAAGTCCCCATCTCTACGAAAACAAAACTAGCCAGGTATGGTGGCGTGCACCTGTAGTCCCAGCTCCTTGGGCAGCTGAGGCAGGAGGATTGCTTGAGACTGGGAGGTCAAGGCTGCAGTGAGCTATGACCACTGTATTCCAGACTGGGTAACAGAGCGAGACCCTTTCTTAAAAAAAAAAAAAAAAAAATCAAAACCCAGTTCTCCTTTAGCTACATCTTGTAGCCACTAGCCTGACATTTTAAACACATAAATTAGAAACATGATGCAAGAGTGATTCAAGGTATTTTATATAGGAAATGCCTGGTATAGTGTCTTGTCCAGCTATATAAATGTAGCCGTGAAACTGTTACATTAGTTTTATTCTATGCTCTTACCATCCCTCCCTCTCCAAATTTTGTTTGTAGTCTGGAGCAGCAACCTAGTCTGTATTTCGTACATATTGAATAATCAACAATGAAATGTAAATATTGAGCACATTGTGTGTCAAACACATGTATTAACTCAAACCTCACAGAAACCCTTTGAGGGCGGTACTATTACAATCCCCATTTTACATACTAGTAAACTGAAGCATGGATAGATAAAGTAAAGTGCTTGTGGTCAACTAGTAAGGAGGCGGCCTGGCAGTCAAGTCGAGGCAGCCTAAGCCTACGCTGCCTCTATATTGCATTAATACATTAATAAATCTGTGACCAAATAAATGAAGTGACATTTAGTGGCATCGAAAGAACCCGTGAGTAGGACTTCCTAAGAATGCTCTCCTTCTTTTGATGGACAAAATTTTAGTCTGTTTAAGATAAATTTTGGGCCGGACACGGTGGCTCACGCCTGTAATCCCAGTACGTTGGGAGGCCAAGGCAGGCGATCACTTGATGTCAGGAGTTCGAGACCAGCGTGACCAACATGGTGAAACCCCGTCTCTAAGAAAAATACAAAAATTAGCCGGGCGTGGTGGAGCGCACCTGTCATCCCAGCTACTCAGGAGGCTGATGCAGGAGAACTGCTTGAACCCCGGAGGCGGAGGTTGCAGTGAGCCAAGATCTCGCCATTGCACCCCAACCTGGGCGACAGAGCGAGAATCCGTCTCAAAGAATAACTAAATAAATAAATACATAAATTTTGAAAAACTGTCAGCACTCACCAGCAGATCTTTACACTGCTGGAATCGGGACACTTGGGGCCGTAGACAAGCAATTAAACTGACTCACACGTGGTTAGAACCACGTCATCTTGATTCGTGAATCCGTACTCTTAACTACTAGAAGCCTTTGTGGAACGCACGGGGCGAACCTGACGCTTGAGCTCTGACACCAGACAGACACAGTCGGGGATTCAAGAGCTGGGTAGGGACTCCCGTGCCGGACGCCTCATCCCGGCATGCACCTCAAGCCCCGACGACCACGCCTTCCGGCGAGCGCCAGGGAGCGCGTGTGCACCTCGCCGCCCGGAAGCGCCGCCCGCTCGCTGCATGCTGGGAGTTGTAGGCCTCCAGCCCCAGCCCGCGGGCTGCCGCCCGCACTCTCCATGAGACTGCTGGCGCCGGCGCCCGCCCGCGCGGCACCGACGCGAGGAGCGCGCTTCGCGCTGACTCAGCGGCGGCGGCGGCGGCGTTAGCCGGCCCTCGCGCTCTTTCCCTTCTTGGGGCGCCGACCCCGCCCGCTTGCTTGCTTGCTTGCCTGCCTGCCTGCCTGCCCGCCCGGCGCCACGCAAGAGAAGGTGCCAGGGGACGCGGAGCGACTAGAGGCGCGCGGTCCCGGCCACCTCCGTCTCTGGCGTTGGCGCTGCGGCCGTGGCGGAGGACTACGGCGACGAGGACGAGGGCCGCTCTTCGAGCTCTCTGCGTGCCGCGCCGCTCCGCTCCGCTGGCTGACCATCTGGAGTGCAGGCTGGGAGGCGGGATGGAGTGATAGGGAAGGTGACTCGGGGATCGGGGGCGGCGGGACCCGGCCGGATTTGGTCCGCGTGAGGCTTCGAGGAAGTTGGCCGGGGCGGACCGGCCCGGGGGAGTCCCGACGCCCGGGAGGGTGCAGGCTTGGGACCCTCCATGGCGGTGCACCTCCAGGCTGGGCGGACCGGGTGGGGGTGGGTACGATCCGGGGCCGCCGCCGAGGAGCGCGTCCCGAGTGCGTGGCCGCCAGTTGCCTGATGTTTCATCACCCGAATTGCCACGAGGCTTCCTTTAGGGGAGGGATCGGGGGAGGGATGGGAGCAAGGCTAGCCGAGGAGGGTCGGCATCGCCTGTGGTTCCCAAGCCCGTTAGTCATCGTTGTAGCCTTATCAACTGTGGAGACCTCAAACTTGATTCTTTCCCCACTCCTGGACAAAAAGGAGGAAAAGTGTTATTTCTGTGCAGTAATTGGCCAGCACGGACGCTCCATTTCTTCTCAAATCTTCCTCACTATCCTGCAGGACTAGAGAAGCATGAGGTTTTCCTGTAACCAGAAAAACGAGTACTTTTTGAAAGTGCTGATTAGTTGTGGCGGGCGGGGGTTGGGGGAGAGTTAAGTTTTATTAAACCGACTTGTCAGCGTGGTGTTAAAAGGCTAGAAAGATTCAGTCGTAGTCTTTGAAACAGTCTTCAGTAGGTGTAGAGGAATTTTCCAAATTGTTTGATTCTTAATGGCTGTCCAGGAAAAGTTAAGGCTTAATATTTCAAGTATGTTGCTCGCCTTCCCCCAGAACTTTTGCACGATGCATAATTGTTTACCGTATTGAAACAAATTTTTGGGGTTTTTTTTTTTTTTTTTTTTTTTTTTTTTTTTGAGACGGAGTCTCGTTCTGTCGCCCAGGCTGCAGTGCAGTGATGCCATCTCGGCCGACTGCAACCTGTGCCTTCCAGGTTCAAGTGATTCTACTGCCTCAGCCTCCCGAGTAGCTCTGTTACAGGCGCGCGCTGCCACACCTGGCTACTTTTTGTATTTTTCGTGGAGGCGGTGTTTCACCGTGTTAGCCAGGATGGTCTCGATCTGCTGACCTCGTGATCCACCCGCCTGGGCTTCCCAAAAGTGCCGGGATTACAGGCGTGAACCACCGTGCCCGGCCTTCCACTGCATATTGGTCGTCCAAGTGCCTTCTCTGTGGAGGATTCTTTTTGTAGTGACAACTGTAACTAGTTTGTTTCCTTGGGTTTATTGGCTGTTTTCCTTAGGGCCGCTTGATTTTTCTCCCGATAGCTTCAGAGTGACTTGACCAAGCCTAAGCCTTTTTTTTTTTTTTTTTTGACACGGTGTCTCACTCTCTCCCAGGCTGGAGTGCAATGGCACTATCTCCGCTCACTGCAACTCTGCCTACCAGGTTCAAGCGATTCTCCTGCCTCAGCCTCCCGAATAGCTGGGCTTACAGTCATGTGCCACCACACCCGGCTAATTTTTGTATTTTTAGTAGAGTCGGGGTTTCTCCATATTGGTCAGGCTGGTCTGGAACTCCGTACACCTCAGGTGATCCCTCCCCCGCTCGGCCTTCCTAAGTGCTGGGATTACAGGCATGAGCCACCCTGCCCGGCCAGCATTTTTTTAAAAAAGCCCCAGCAAATTCAAGGAAGCTTTTATTGGACTTCTCAATTTGGGATTCTTAGAAACTCCGAAATTGTTTTTTCCCTCTGTGTGCATTTTTCAGGGGAATAGACATCAGATTTTCTTAACATTTAGGGAGAGCGAAGGGAACCAGTGCCTTTCTTTGTGTTTTTCTATCTTTTAAAAATGCTGATCTACTAGTAAAAGAATGCCCCAAGTAGTTTCCATCCCCCATGTTCCTGCCTCTAATTATAAACAACCTATTGAGGGCTCACTATGTGCCAGCCATGCTCTGCATACCTTATCTCTTTGAAGCCTTTACAACTTTATGAGGCAGATGGTCTTTTTCCCATGTCATAGAAAGGGTTCTCTTAGGTTTTGTAAGTTGTCCAAGTGGCCCCAATTTAAAAATGACAAGATGGGGATATAAACCCAGGTCTTTGAAATCCAAAACCTATGCTCTACTATGTCCTAGGGACATAGTGATGGATAGTGAAGACAGTCCTTGTCCTTTAAGATTATGAGAGATGGCCGAGTGGCTCACACCTGTAATCCCAGCACTTTGGGAGGCTGAGGCAGGCAGATCACCTGAGGTTAGGGGTTTGAGACCAGCCTGGGCAACATGGCGAAACCCCATCTCTACTAAAAGCTACAAAAATTAGCCAGGTGTGGTGGCTCACCCCTGTAATCCCAGCTATTCGGGAGGCTGAGGCAGAAGAATCACTTGAACCCGGGAGCCAGAGGCTGCAGTGAGTGGAGATTGTGCCACTACACTCCACCCTGGGCGACAGAGTGAGACTGTCTCAAAAAAAAAAAAAAAAAAAGATTAGTGAGAGAAAACTAGTAAGCTGGCAGTGACAACATAGCAGTGCTTAGGATGGGGCATGTAATCCAATTTGGGAGAGTTGGACAATAGGGGTCAAATAAGTGTTCCTGAAAGAGATGGCTTCTATGTTGAATTTCAAAGAACAGCAGGGGTTAACCTACTAACAAGAAGAAAGAGCAGTGTGCAAAGACGAAATGTAGAATACCATTGGAGAACTGCCATGTGGTTCACTAGCACTGGCCTTGCTGACATGGGGTGCAGAATAGTGAGTCATTCAGAAGTGTTTGGATCATAATCTGAAGGCAGCAGGGAGTTACACTGCCTTGAAGTCTGCAAGTATGATATGAACCATAAGAGAAAGGGCTGAGCTGTCTTCAAAGCTCTCAGTCCATATCCTGAGTTACTTGATTCAGGCAGGCTCAGAGGAAAATAGAAAAGCATGTTGTAGGTATCCTGTAACCTGGATCTGAGCCTGGCTTTGCTATTCCCTTAAAAGGCTTTTCTCCCCTACCCCCAACCCAATTAGTCTTTTGGCGTCTTTGGTTATTATAATTGAAATGAAATACCCCACAGCCTTTTTTTGTTTTCTTTGAGACAGTCCCTCTGTCGCCCAGGCTGGAGTGCAGTGGCATGATCTCAGCTCACTGCAACCGCCACCTCCTGGGTTCAAGCCATTCTCCTGCCTCAGCCTCCCAAGTAGCTGGGATTACAGGTGTGTGCCACCATGCTCCGCTAATTTTTTTGTATTTTTAGTAGAGAGGGGATTTTACCATGTTGGCCAGGCTGGTCTTGAACTCCTGACCTCAAGTGATCCACCTGCCTCGGCCTCCCAAAGTGCTGGGATTACAGGTATGAGTCACCATGTCCGGCCCCCCACAGCCTTTAATGGAAGTAGTAAGACTCGGTCTCCCTACCTTACAGGTCTTGAGACAATAAATAACATTTTCACATCATTTAGAGTTTGTTCATGTTTGCTCAAATGAATATACATTCTATCAAAATCTAGGATGCCTTTTGCGGCTTATTATTTGAGAATGTTAGAACCTATATTGTGAAGAAGTAGATTACTTCTCAGAGATTAAAAAAAAATCTTAAGAGTAGTCAGTGTTAAGTCATTTGTGGACTTTTTTTTTTTTTTTTTGAGATGGAATCTCACTCTGTTCTCCAGGCTGGAGTGCAGTGGTGCAGGGTTGGCTCACTACAACCTCTGCCTCCTGGGTTCAAGCGATTCTTGTGCCTCAGACACTCGAGGAGCTGGAATTACAGGTGTGTGCCACCACGCCTGGCTGATTTTTGGAGACGGGGTGTCACCATGTTGGTCAGGCTAGCTTGAACTCCTGACCTTAAGTGATCTGCCCACCTCGGCCTCCCAAAGTTTGGGATTACAGGTGTGAGCCACTGTGCCTGGCTGGTTTGTGGGTTTTTGTATCTACTATTGAAAATTTTTTTTTGAAATTTCTAGAATTGGCTGGCAAAAGCAGAGATCTATAAAATGCAAAACTAAGTCCATTGCTAAAAAGCTGAATGACTGGTTTTTCATTATCCTGTTCCTTTCGTTAGACTTCTGTTGTGGTATTTAGTAAACACTCCAAAGGATATTGAACTCTGAGGTCAGCCATTCTAATGTTTTAAAGAAGGTTTGTGATATTGGTATCTGTAAGTAGACAAATTATTATAATTACTGTAATAAAATAGGTTTTGTCATTTTTATACTTAACTGCACTTGCACAATTGCATTTTTAAGTACCAGAGATAAGTAAAATACTGCATAAATTAGGTGCATCTACTATTTAAAGTAGAAAATGATTACTTTCTATACCTTACTAAGAAGATCTTGAAGACTAAGAAAGCTTGAGGACCTTAATGGCATACTTTAAGATTTTTAGAAATTACACATTAATGGAGTAGTTAGCAGAGCCCATTTTTCTGAGAATTAGGCTCTAACTTTTCATTGTAATTTAGATAAGTTCCAAAAGAAGTTCTTTAAACATTTAAGCTTCTTTGCATGATTTTATCCATTTACGTTATTCGGGATAAGCATCTATTTGTTTATCAAGTAATGTTTTCTTGCAACTTTGTTTTTTGTGGCAGATGTTTATAAATTCTTCTGTGGGATCAGAGGGCACGCCTATTGTAACCAGAAAACTCCAAGTATAGCAGCAAGGATGGATGAACAGGCTCTATTAGGGCTAAATCCAAATGCTGATTCAGACTTTAGACAAAGGGTAAGTTACTCTGCTGAATCATTTTTTAAACCATGTCACCACAGATTGGCATTAGGGGACTTGAATAAAAATGCACCTGGCAAAGGTCTACTTTGGGTAGAAATGAACAGAAACAAAAAAATTTGAGATATTTGAATATATTTTGAATATAGAAACAGTGAGTATTGTGATTTATTTTCTGTTTACCTGGCCAAACAAAAGTATTAAAATCTCATATGATTCAAGGCGGATCTTTATGCCACATCAGTCATTATTTTTAATTATTTAAAAGTTGTAATGCAAAGGATTCGTTTGAGAGACTTTCCATAGAAGCAGACATGTGTATTTTATTTTCTCATTGCTTGGCTTGATCTATACAAGCTGTTTTAACACTTAATGATTTTTTTTTATTTTTTATTTTTATTTTTTTGTAGAGATAGGGTTTCACCATCTTGCCCAGGCTGGTCTCGAACTCCTGAGCTCAAGCGATCTGCCCGCCTCAGCTTCCTAAAATGCTGGGATTATAGGCATGAGCCACCCTGCCCGGCCACATTAGTGATATTTAACATTCTTGTTATATGGTCTAGGCAGACATAAATAAGCAGTTATGATAGGTTATGTCTTAAGTAAAATGATTACATGACAAGAATCCATTATAAAGTGCTGGGATAGTTGGATAAATGTAAACAATTTAATGTAGCCTACAACTATAATCATGACTATAGCTGAATGATAGGAGAATATAAAGAATGAGCCTATAATTAATTTTTTTAAAGACATGTGGGCATTCTGAAGTATAGGGTAAGTGGAAAGGAAAGAAGCATTTTCTTTTTACTTTTCATAGCAAAGAATACTTTCTATAAATGAGCTAAATGAGGTTAACAATCTCACTAAATATTATCGCATTTTTTATTCTTACTTTAAGAAAAAAATCTTTTAAAGCAGTAAAAAAAAACCCCAACTAGTTTCTAATATAGTACCATGTGCATGTCTCTGCTACTAAATAAGTAGCCCTTCAGATACAGGAAAATAATAGGAATTGAGATTTAAGTATCTGGCTAATTACAAGAAAACTATCAAACAAGTTAGGACATCAAAAGATATTTAAAATCCATGTCTTCTCTGTGTAAACAAATCTTTCTTGCCATAGGGTTTTATGTTACCTACTTTCAAACATAGTTGAAGCATCATAGATCTTTACCTTTAGTCTAGCTTGCTATTGCATGCTTATAATTAAAAGCCTTTGACTGTATGTTTAGTTATTAAATGGCTTTTACTGTTATTTTTATGTGCCTCTTGAAATCTTTCATTTCTTAAGTTCCAGCATCCAGTTTTTAAAAATGTACCATGATTTCTTTTTCAGAAAATTAAAACCAATGCATTATTAGTGGTTTTAATACAGAAGTTCTGCTTTTTGTCAATAAAAATGGGTTCTGTCACAGACGCGTTTTAAGCATCCAGTTCCAGGCATAATTCGGTATCCATTTAGCCAATCTGAATAACAATTTATTTGGATGAAAGGGAAGAAATCTTAAGGAAAGTGAATTCTGACAGCCCTTTTGTTGCAGTTCGGGAGTAGTGGAAACAATTCAGTTTGGTGGTGAGAAGAATGACTGTCTGCCAACCCCAGTTGCTCACTTGTCTATCTGTAATTCTCTGTTTTTCACATGGGCAATAAAAGTTGAACTGACTCTTGTCACATAGAGTCAACCATTAGAAAAAAGGTATGGGGTAGAACTAGGTGGTGAAAGCTAGGACTTGTTTGTCAGTGTCGTAGAATTTTGTTTTTTTAATTGTTAGTAATGCATAGATTCAGAATACAGAGGCTTTGTTTAAAAACTAAAAACTTCCAGGTTATCTCTCCTCTCCTTCCACTGCCCTTTTTTTTTTTTTTTTGAGACAGAATTTCGCTCTGTTGCCCAGCCTGGAGTGGAATGGCACCATCTCAGCTCACAGCAACCTCCAACTCCCAGGTTCAAGAGATTCTTCTGCCTCAGCTGGGATTAGAGTAGCTAGGATTAGAAGCGCACACCACCACGCCCGGCTAATTTCTGTATTTTTAGTAGAGACAGGGTTTCACCATGTTGGTCAGGCTGGTCTCAAACTCCTGAACTCGTGATCTCCCCGCCTCAGCCTCCCAAAGTGCTGGGATTACAGGCGTGACCCACCGTGCCCAGCCTCCCACTTTTAAAAAAATAAAACACTCGTCTTTGGCTTAAAACCTGTTACTATTTAAAGAAAATGGTATGTCATGACATTGCTAGCAGCTGAAACCACCTCTCCCCTCTTTTGTAAGTGAAATATTAGGTGATAGTGCAACATACATGATTAACTTCTACCTTGTCCCCTGGCCTCTGAGATATTCCTAAAGGAAACCCTGTGTTTCATGGACTGCTGTTAGAAACAACTAAGCTAGTAGTATCTTTTATCGCTGCCTGTGCTCTTATAGTCTTAACTTCTAAAGAGAGACATTATTTACTCTGGGCTGTTTTCCAGTACCAACAACCAGCTCTCTGATTCTGTGGACACCAACTGGTTGTCCTACAAATCAATTCAATTCTGACACTAGCAGGATTAGCATCACATCCCACAAGTTATGGGCTCAGTCTTACAAACCGCCCCCACTTAAGACACCAGTCGAGTCCAGAACCTCTCATATTTCTGATGATGGAGTAGCCCACAGAACTTAGAAAAACAGTTGACTTACTTGTACTGATTTATTATGAAGGATACACCTCATGAGCAGCCACATGGAAGTGATGCATAGGGCAAAGTATAGGGGAAGGGGCACAGAGCTTTTGTGTCCTCTCTAGGAACACCACCCTCTCAGCATCTCGATGTGTTTGCCAACCTGGAAGTTCAAAAGTTTTTATAGAGTTGAATCGTCAGTCCCCTCTCCCCTTCCCAGAGATTGGTAGTTAGGGCTTAAATTTCCAACACTTTAATCAATTGATCTTTCTGGTAACCAGCCCTATCCTGAGGCTGTCTAGGTTTCCCACAGCAAGTTACCTCATTAACATAAGCTCTGTTGACCTCGAAGTCTCTAGCGATCCTTCCACCTCAGCCTCCCAAGTAGTTGGGACTGTAGGTGCATGTCACCACTCCTGGCTAATTTTTAAATTTTTTGTAGAGACAGGGCCCACTATGTTGCCCAGGCTGGTCTTGAACTGCTGGCCTCAAGTCATCCTCCCACTTTGGCCAGAGTGTTGAGGTTATAGGTGTGAACTGCTGTGCCTGGCCCAAAGGGGCTCATTATAAATTACAAAAGACAGTCCTGTTGCTCGGGAAATCCCAAGAGTTTTAAGAGCTCTGAGCCAGCAACTGGCTGCAAAGCCCAAATGTATTTTTTTGTTATACCACATATTTAATACTATGTTTGGTGATCTTCACCTGATCACTTTCATTTACCTGGTCTTCTGTCAGTGGGAGCAGCCATTGAGACCATGTATGAAAACCCATTCCCTCATTCATACAGTTACATAGTATAGGAAACTATCACCTAAGTATAAATACAGTGGCTTTGATCTGTAACCCAAAGAAAAAAATAACTTTACATCTTGATGACCCAGTGTGTGTGTATATATTTATATGTACATATACACGTAAATAACTAAAGTTACAGAAAGTAATATTCTTGCTAGGGTACAGTCAGAATATCTAATATTCTCTATTTCATTTTTAAAAATTGTTCAGTACCCATAAACTGATTTCATAACTAGTGGGAGACACCACCGTTTTAAAAATATTTACCAGTTGAAAGTAGGTTTCTCTAAGGCTTATGTTTCTTTTACCTCATGTCAGGTTTTGTATCAGTACATAATTGGTGTCAAATCATCTAGCAGTGTTTCCAGTTGCTGTGCAATTTTCTTGTCTGTTGGAGATACTTTTCACAAGACGTTCACTACTATTTGTCCATTGCCATATGTGAAACCTGCATCTGGTGCAACATGCTGATGGGAAGAGTGCCTGAAGTAACTCCCATTTTCCCAACAGTTTGGTAGAGAGCATATGGACTTTGTGCTGCATCCATTCTAGAGTACTCTTACTCCTTGTTGGCACTGTTACTTGCAATTACAAGGCCCTGAATTCATAAACTTAGAGATAAGAAACTTCCTCAAGCTTTGACCTTTTCAGTTACTTAATATTTTTCAAAATTTATATCATGCATTTGTACTCTAATTTTAATCTCTTTAGGAAACTTACATGGTATAATTAAAGACTTGAAATACTCTCCTTTTCTGTAACAGTAGATCAGATAAGGTACACAGTATGTTTTATCTTTTATAATCACCGCTTTAATAGCAGATGTGCTATTAAATAGGAAAAGTGCCCTTTATATGCCATTTTATAATTGCATATTATAAAATGATCACACCCTTAACTCATCCTCTGCAATTTCTCAGTAGTATGGCAGTTGACAAAGCACTTGCTCTCATTCTTCATAATAACCCAGTGAAGTCTGTGGGGCATTTTTGTGTTGTTGCTGCTGTAAAAAAAACAGGTTTGATTATCTAACTGATGGAATTTATATTTATTTAACCTATTTTTAGGAATGACCCCTAAGTTGCATATGTTCGGAAGCCTGTATTTAATGTTTTAGCTGTTTTTCTATTAAGTTTACTGACTTGTTATAGGTTTGCAACTCTCAGAATATTTTGTTTAGTATTAGCAGGGCATTGAGATTGTTTTTTCTAAATGCATTTTTTTGTTTTGCAATCTTACAGGCCCTGGCCTATTTTGAGCAGTTAAAGATTTCCCCAGATGCCTGGCAGGTGTGTGCAGAAGCTCTAGCCCAGAGGACATATAGGTAATTAAAACAAAATTTGCACGACAGTTTAAATTTCTATGGGCATGACAGGACTGTTAAATTTACCTGTATTTGGAAAGTGTTTTCATAAAAACATTTTATGACTTTTTTTTTTTTTTTTTTTGCAAAGTCATTAACATATAGTCATTCCATGTAGAAATGAGAAAAGCAGTAAACCAACAGTTTGGCCATTTCAGAATTAACTTTTCAGTAAAACCATCCTTTGCCATATATTGTGTACTTGTCACCAGATCCCAGCTGGAATAAAGTGCCGAAAATCTTCCTTATCTTATGATTGAGAGTGATAACTGCTTTTCTAAAACATTGGTAAAGAAAGTTATTGTAAATGACATATATCTTAATTTTATTTTATTTTTTTTTCTTGAGATGGAGTCTCGCTCTGTTGCCCAGGCTAGAGTGCAGTGGCGCAATCTAGGCTCACTGCAAGCTCCGCCTCCTGGGTTCACGCCATTCTCCTGCCTCAGCCTCCTGAGTAGCTGGGACTACAGGCGCCCACCACCATGCCCGGCTAAGTTTTTTGTATTTTTTTTTTTTAGTAGAGATGGGGTTTCACCGTGTTAGCCAGGATGGTCTCGATCTCCTGACCTCGTGATCCGCCTGTCTTGGCCTCCCAAAGTGCTGGGATTACAGGCGTGAGCCACCGCGCCTGGCCTATATCTTTTTAATTTTAACTTAAGGTATATAATCATTCAGTGACCAATCTTTTGATATTGGACCACAGTCTTTATCTTTGTATACTGACTAGCATTCACTTTATTTGTAGGTTGGTCACACCTATAACCCATCCTCTACAATTTCAAGCACGGGTCTCTGTACAATGAGTGATGATCCATAGATTTTTAAGATATTTGTCCCCGCCTCTCGAGTTTTCTGGTTATGTAGGCCATGTCAAATATATACAAGATGTTTTCCTTCTGCAGTGTGGCTTTCTATGAAATCTTTCTAAAGCATTCAACTAACTTTTTACAGAAATAGGAACTCTTTTATACTCACTTCATTGGCAGATTGTTGGTCTCTAAAGGATCTTTGTCAGTGTTTATAGCTGGCTTACTGCAACTCCGTCACTCCCCTAGAAAGACAATTGGAAGTGGGTAATTAGTGTGTTTACTTTTACCCCCATCTTATAAGCCAGGGTACCATGTTTGTAATTTAGTTTCCTATATGAAACTTTGAAGCTGGACTGACAGTCCATGTGACCTTGCTTGCTTTGGATTTGGCATCAATAGAACTACTGGGGTTTAATTTTAAGCAGGACTTGGATGACCATCTCTACTTTCACTCAGACTCTGGCTGTTCTGCCATTTGTCATTTTACACCTAACCTGTTATTGTAAAATGAAGGGGTTGTTCCAGGAATCTTAATATCTGGAATTTAGGGGGATGGTTTGCTGTTTACAAAGCACTGTATTCAAGGTGCATCTTAATATTTTGGTAATTTTTTGCTTGTCAGAGTTAACGGAAATTTTAAATATTGCATAATATTTAAAGTTCTCATAGCTTTTTAAGTAAATGGATTTTAACGTCATAAAATGAGACCAGTAAGTATGAAACAAGCCGAAGGTCTAGTTTGAGAAACTTTTCTGCTGTGTTACTCATTACTATTTTGCCTTCGATTTCTTTTCCTCAGTTCATATTCTGCTTATCTCATTTTCTTTTTTTCTTTTTCAGTGATGATCATGTAAAGTTTTTCTGCTTTCAAGTACTGGAACATCAAGTTAAATACAAGTAAGGCTTTTCTCACTGTTTTGACTCTGAGATTTGCGGGGAGAGGTCATTTTTTTAATTTAATGTTTTTCTTCCTTAAGGAAACCATAATACAGGTTATAAATTGACAGTGTATATGTTATATCCAGGTTATAGATATGTTTTGATATATCCCAGAGTGTTTTCAAAGTGCTGAGTTGGCCAGGCACGGTGGCTGTCACCTGTAATCCCAGCACTTTGGGAGGCTGAGGCCGGTGGATCACTTGAGGTCAGGAGTTTGAGCCTAACCAGCCTGGCCAACATGGTGAAACTCCATCTCTACGAAAAATACAAAAATTAGCCAGATGTGGTGGCATGCACCTGTAATCCCAGCTACTCAAGAGACTGAGGCACGAGAATTGCTTGAACCCGGGAGGCGGAGGTTGCAGTGAGCCCGGATCACACCACTGCACTCCAGACTAGGTGACAGCAAGCCTCCGTCTCAAAAATTTAAAAAGTGCTGAGTTTGTTGGTTACATATAAAAATCCAAGGCTGGGCACAGTGGCTCACGCCTATGATCTCAGCACTTTGGGAGGCCAAGGCAAGAGGATCATTTGAACTTCAGGAGTTTGAGACCAGCCTGGGCAACATAGTGAGACCTCATCTCTACAAAAATTTTTTTCAAAAATTAGCCAGGCGTGGCTGCCTGCTTCTGTATTCCCAGCTACTGGGGAAGCTGAGGCCAAGAGGTTGAGACTCCAGTGAGCCGTGATAGTGCCACTGCACTTCAGCCTGGGCAACACAGCAAGACCTTGTCTCAAAAAAAAAAATTAAAATCCAGACATTTCACAGAAAAATCTAGATTTCCAGCTTTTCTGGAAAAGTCAGAATATCTGGTAACACCAGGCCTGTTTTTCTACACGACAGCTCTCTCTTAGAGTTAAGTGACTGCATGGGCACTTGTGTTCAGAATCTCTGACTTACTAATTAATCCAAATAACAAATCAGTACTGAGAGGATTCCTAGTTCACCTATTGGTTTATTCTGTAGATCACAAACCACAAAACATACTTTCTTTCAAAAAATTGTGTAGCTGTCATTCGTTTCAACATGAATAGAATCACAAATTAAAGATTGATATTGATATCCTACCTGCCACTCTCGTCCTTATCTGTAAAGCAGTGATGAGTGGCATAATCAGTTTATGTTAGGAAACTTTAGATAATTGAGAGCTATACAAATTTTCCCTTTTAAATATTTAAGGCTGTTATTTTTCACAACTATAGATACTAAATATAGCCATTATTCTTTTTCTTCTCTATTTTGAACAGATACTCAGAACTAACCACTGTTCAACAACAACTAATTAGGGAGACGCTCATATCATGGCTGCAAGCTCAGGTAAAATCGTAATTTCATTCAGTACCTCAAATTACTAGATATTTAAACTTGTTTTTGCAAGAGTTTGGAACTTTACCTCAAAGATTTTGATCAGTGTTCCTCCATTTGATTTTATAGCTTTTTAAAAAGATGCTGGTTTTAAAGATCATGGAAGTGGGAGTTTAGCAATAATTTAATATTATATCAATGACTGAAATGATCATAGCTTCCATGACACATTGTGGAAACTTTGGTTTTAAAATGTAGTTGTTTTTAACTACTTGACAAACTCTGCTTTCTGTTTGGCTCTTAAAGGTGAGCCCTCCTGGACAGGCTCTCCACAAGAGCCCTTTATAGAGGGCCAGTTGAGTTCTTTTCAGTTAATTTTAGCTAATCTTAACACGGAAAGCAGTTGTGTAGCTAGAGTTTTTATTTTCCTTAAAGAGCAAGTAGACAGAAGAAAAACAATTTTTTTTCTTAGAAGAAATGATAGGAACTATTAAAACTCTGCACATGAAACTTTTCTGTCAAAGTGTAAGAATGAGGAATAACCATTACAGCCTTTAATGGTTCATTTAATTGTTCTTCACCTGTCCAGTCACTTAAATACTTTTGATAATTTTGATAATCATAATTATCAAAATAATTTTGAAGAATATTTGTTGCATAGTTTATCTGAGCCATGTTGACATTTGATGAAGCTTTGCCTTTTAATAAGACAATATGTTTCTGGGTCTTTTCAATTTACATTTAATTTTATGGACTGTTTCTCTGTCAGATGCTGAATCCCCAACCAGAGAAGACCTTTATACGAAATAAAGCTGCCCAAGTCTTCGCCTTGCTTTTTGTTACAGAGTATCTCACTAAGTGGCCCAAGTTTTTTTTTGACATTCTCTCAGTAGTGGACCTAAATCCAAGGGGAGTAGATCTGTACCTGCGAATCCTCATGGCTATTGATTCAGAGTTGGTGGATCGTGATGTGGTGCATACATCAGAGGCAAGTAACCATGGATTTTTTATATTTAATGTTAAGTTTTGTAGGAGATAATGGGCACATACTAAAAGCAGAAAGCTTTCTTGAGGTAAACTTTCTTAAGTTATATAATTATAAATTTACTTAATGTTTTGGATTGTATTTTATGAAGGAACTCAAACTTGGTTACTTTTTTTCCAGAGGTATATTGAAATTAAAGTATTACGTTAATTTTTTTTTTTTTTTTTTTTTGAGACGGAGTCTTGCTCTGTTGCCCAGGCTGGAGTGCAGTGGCACAGTCTTGGCTAACTGCAACCTCCGCCTCCCGGGTTCAAGCAATTCTCCCACCTCAGCCTCCCAAGTAGCTGGGATTATAGGCACATGCCACCACACCTGGCTAATTTTTGTATTTTTTGTAGAGATGGGGTTTCGCCGGGCTGGGCTTGAACTCCTAACCTCAGGTGATCCGCCCGCCTTGCCCTCCCAAAGTGCTGGGATTACAGGCATGAGCCACTGCGCCCAGCCTAAATTTTTTTTAACTAGGCAAATACCATAGCGACATACGCAAGTTGATTTTCTTTTATGAATCTGTTGAGAAAGGTAGTCTCTATTTAATACTGCTATATAGTCCCTGAGCAAGGAAGAAGCATTGTTTAGGAGTTGTCAATGTTGTTGCTTCTGTATTCTTCATCACATAGTATAAGTACTTTGTTACTGTATTGAGAAATACCTTAAAATATGCTTAAGATTTCTAAGCAATGCTTATTTATAGTTTGTATTTACTAAGAAATTGACACTGAGGAGTAGAACAGAAAGAGGAAATACAAAGAATCACAGGATATGAGCTTAGAGCTTGTAAATAGGAAATACTGGTAGAGAATGTGTTAACAAGCCTGAAAGTTTACTCTGTGCAAGTATATTCAGCTATCAAACATTATTTTGTAAGGTAATGTGTGCATTTGGCATTTTGTATTTTAGGAGGCTCGTAGGAATACTCTCATAAAAGATACCATGAGGGAACAGTGCATTCCAAATCTGGTGGAATCATGGTACCAAATATTACAAAATTATCAGTATACTAATTCTGAAGTGACATGTCAGTGCCTTGAAGTAGTTGGGGCTTATGTCTCTTGGATAGACTTATCCCTTATAGCCAATGATAGGTAAGTATGCCTATTATTTTTATAGCATAAACTTGTAAAATACAGTATCTAAAACTCATGACTTTGAAAATGTTACAACAATTTTATTTTCCCATTCCAGGTTTATAAATATGCTGCTAGGTCATATGTCAATAGAAGTTCTACGGGAAGAAGCATGTGACTGTTTATTTGAAGTTGTAAATAAAGGAATGGACCCTGTTGATAAAATGAAACTAGTAGAATCTTTGTGTCAAGTATTACAGTCTGCTGGGTTTTTCAGCATTGACCAGGTTGGTAAATTTATATAAAAACCTGTATATAAAGTTGTTAGAACAAACTGGGATAGATACTGAGTTAAATATAATGTTAGCTTTTTTTTTCTTCTAAATGTTATAAACTCTCCTTGAGATTATAATATAAACCACTGCATCTAGCCAAAATGTTCTCAGTAGCATTCTCCTTAGAAAATAGGTTATACCAGTTCTTAAACTTAAAAGCCTGGAATTGCAAATTTCTCACAAACTGTCAGGAGATGCTCACACAACTTGTTCATAGTGGAATTGAGATTTTTTGGGTTTTTTTGTTGTTTGAGATGGAGTCTCGCTCTGTTGCCCAGGCTGGAGTGCAGTGGCAGTCTCGGCTTACTGCAACTTCCACCTCCCGGGTTCAAGTGATTCTCCTGTCTCACCCTCCCGAGTAGCTGGGATTACAGGCACACGCCACTACACCCGGCTAATTTTTTACTTTTTGGTAGAGACGAGGTTTCACCATGTTGGCCAGGCTTGTCTCGAACTCTTGACCTCAGGTGATCCACCCACCTTGGCCTTCCAGAGTACTGGGATTATAGGCATAAGCCACGATGCCCAGCCTGGAATTGTTAAATATATAATATAACTTTAAAATTGAATCCTGTAATTAGCACTTGATTCATACTAAAGTTGAGTTTTTCCTCTTAGCTTGGGCACACAGTTTTTTTTTTTTTTTTTGCATGGCAATCCAAATTTATTGAACTACTGATGCTAAGTTATACAAAATTGCACCACTTTAATTAAGGCTTTTAGTTTACATTTGGCCACCTCAAAGTAGTTGTAACATTAGGTTGGTCAATTTAAATACTGTGGCTCCCTGTTGGATAGACACACAATCTTTACATCCAAACATTAATGCATACAAAGCAACAAGGCATTGTTAAATAAAACAGCAATAGTTACTGCAAATTAGGCCTTGTGACCAATTACATATGATTAAAATTACTTCCCACATTCACATCCACAGTACTCGTCCACCATTTAACATCTCAACCAAAACGTTACACATGTGAAACGATCACTAACAGGCAAAAATACTAAACCTGTATATTTGGTATTGCAAATACACTTATGCATGAGCAAGCAAGGGATTCACAGTGAGAATCTACAGCTGCAGAAGCCTGAAAATGATTTACAAAAATTGTTAAATCATTAAAAAATTGTTTGAAAATATACACTTCTTGTTGTAGACCCCCACTGTACACACGACTATAAACATTGTTCCCTATGTAAACAAAAAAAGGAAACATATAATAAGAGATTTGAAAAGTCTGGACATTTCCTTCCCAACAGATATTAAAGGCAACGTCTTTAATCTAAGACATTATACTGAAAGGACTATCATATTTTAAAGACAAGATCACTGTCTCCACAGGTTTTTTAAAAATTAAAAAAACTATATAGCTGTGTTAATCAAAGCGCTTATTTTGTACAATAATAATGACCTTGAATTTCTTAAAAAAAATTACAATAAGCTACAAGTATCAAAGAAGCGAAGTTATCTGGAGTAGTCTATATAGGAGCTCTTTGGACTTTCTTTTATTATGCTAAAATAGTGGGGGCACACAGTTTTAAACAGAAATGTGTCTTCATTGCTTATAGGAAGAAGATGTTGACTTCCTGGCCAGATTTTCTAAGCTGGTAAACGGAATGGGACAGTCATTAATAGTTAGTTGGAGTAAATTAATTAAGAATGGGGATATTAAGAATGCTCAAGAGGCACTACAAGCTATTGAAACAAAAGTGGCACTGATGTTGCAGCTACTAATTCATGAGGATGACGATATTTCTTCTAATATTATTGGATTTTGTTATGATTATCTTCATATTTTGAAACAGGTAAGTTTTTGTTTTATTCTTTTTGCTCAGTACATAATAATACAAAGGAGCCATGGAGAAGTGGAAAATATGGAAAAATTAAAAATGAGAAAATACACATAATTCTACTACCTAAAAGATATTTACTGTTAAATACTAATGTATTTCCATCTTAAAAAAAAAAAAGAATTGGCCAGGAAATAGTTTCATGTTCTAAATTCAGTAGACTAACCAGCTTCAGAGGTAGTTATAGGTTTAGGTTATATTTTTATTTTGAACCTGTCTTTGTGAATACTGTTGAAATTTTCATAAGCATGGTTTATTGTTTTAATTTACATGTACATCATTCATTTCTCATAAACTATTCATTTATTTATTTATTTTTGAGACAGAGTTTTACTGTTGTTGCCCAGGCTGGAGTGCAATGGCGTGATCTCAGCTCACCACAACCTCCACCTCCCAGGTTCAAGTGATTTTCCTGCCTCAACTCCCGAGTACCTGGGATTATAGGCATGCACCACCATGCCTAGCTAATTTTGTACTTTTGGTAGAGACAGGGTTTCTCCATGTTGGTCAGGCTGGTCTCAAACTCCCTACCTCAGGTGATCGCCCACCTCAGCCTCCCAAAGTGCTGTGATTACAGGTGTGAACCACCAAGCCCGGCAACAATTTTTTATGATTATAAAGTGTCCCCCACTTCCAGAAAGAACTTGTAGGTGGTGTTAGTCTCCATATTATAGATGGAGAAATGGAAAAAGCCATTTCTGTATATTTACGTTGAATTAATTGAATCAAGTCAAGCTTAAAATACCTTCCCAAATGAGTTTAGTTTCTGTTTTGTTGTAGTAAACATAACATGTATCTTTATGTATACGTTAAGACATTTTATGCAGCAGTGTGGAAACGTATGACCACTACTGGTAATCCCATTGTACAACTCCTAATGGTTTTGTAGGCTTGTTTGGCTTTGTTTAAAAACCTTTTTTGCAGAATATGTTGTAGGTGTCTTTGTCTACATGTCAAGTTACTTACTAGAAGTGGCATTACTTGATCTTAGGTTAGGTACATTTTACATATAGGCAGCTACTGCTAAACTGCCCTCCAAAAAAGTTGTGTGCAGTTGTTTTCAAAGATCTTAATTGATTAGAGGCCGGGCATAATGGCTGCCACCTGTAATCCCAGCACTTGGTAAGGCTGAGGCGGGAGGATCGTTTGAGGCCAGGAGTTTGAGACCAGCCTGGACAACATAGAGAGACTCCATCTCTATAAATAATGAAAAGAAAACCAGCCAAGCATGGTGGCACGCGCCTGTGGTCCCACCCTCCTGTGGGAGGGTGAGGTGGGAGGATCTCTTGAGCCAGGGAGTTGGAGGTTGCAGTGAGTCATGACTGTGCCACTGCACTCCAGCCTGGGCAACAGAGCAAGACCTTGTCTCAAAAAAAAAAAAAGAAAGAAAGGTCTTAATTGGTTAGAAAAATGTTCTGATATGCAGGTACAACTTTAGAAAACCTAATAAGTTATTGCTTACTTTTTAACAGCTTACAGTGCTCTCGGATCAGCAAAAAGCTAATGTAGAGGTAACTGACTTTATGCTTCTTTTAAACCAATGATAGATTCTTAGTCTGTAATTTGCCTTGAAATGTAGCTTAATTTCAAATTATATCAAATTAGAAGGAGACTGACAAAAACTCTTTTATTCTCAATTTTATTCTTAGGCAATCATGTTGGCCGTTATGAAAAAATTGACTTACGATGAAGAATATAACTTTGAAAATGAGGTAAGAAATTTTTTTGTTGAGGAGAAAGGAGTTTTAATTTTATTATTATATCAAATTAATATTTCAAGTTTTTATTGTTTCGGGGCCCTTTAAAACTTGAAGTTCTTGAAAAATTAGTCTGTTTTTATTGACACCAACCTTGGGTGAAATTAATAGAAGCCTCTTAATCCTTCATTTTTGATATTTTATCCATTAACAAACCCCCCCGCTTTTTTTTCTTTGAGACAGAGTCTCTCTCTGTCACCCAGGCTGGAGTGCAGTGGTGCCATCTTGGCTCACTGCAACCTTTGCCTCCTGGGTTCAAGTGATTGTTGTGCCTCAGCCACCTGAGTAGCTGGGATTATAGGCACGTGCGACCATGCCCAGCTAATTCTTATATTTTTAGTAGAGACGGAGTTTCACCATGTTGGCCAAGTTGGCCTCAAACTCCTGGCCTCAAGTAATCTGCCTGCCTCAGCCTCCCAAAGTGTTGAGATTACAGGTGTGAGCCACTACACCTGTCCCATTAACAGCCCTTTTACAAATACTCTGTAGCACTGAACATAGTAAAATATTGATAATATTATTGGTGATCATATTTCATTTTATATTTTGTAAGAATGAGGAACTCCAGTCACAAGACTGTATTGGTAGAGTGGAAATGAGGCGCTTTAGACTTGTTCCAGTTAAAAGTCTTTTTCAAGATTGTGAGTGGGTCAGCTTCCCATCAGACAAGGGCCATTGGTGCTTTCTAGGTATTCAGTCATGGTGTTCGCTGCCAAGCTTTGTTCTAAAGTGTTTTATTCCCCCACTTCAGGCATTGAAAAACTTAAGAGTTGTAAAAGGATAATGGTGGTGATGACCAACACACTGTGCACTTGGGATGTGCCAGCCTCCTAACATTTAATATCTCCAGTTATACCACAGTATTACCACTTTTTACAGTGGATATTGACTTACAAGAATAAATAAGGTGCAAAGATTTCAAAGCCCATTCTAGTGCTAGACTATTGTCTTTAACCTTCTTAGACTATTTCTGGCTCTAGGCTTTTGAGGCCTATGGCTATGTGCAGAAATACTTATTTGTGAGCTAGAGGGGAGAAGTTATTAAGCATAGTAAGTTTTTCTATATAAATAGTGACAAAAAATAAAAGTACAAAATGTGTAAATGCAGAAAAATACAGAACTGGATATTTACATGAATTTTAAGGTCTTTTAAGTTTTTTATTTATTTTTATTATTATACTTTAAGTTTTGGGGTACATGTGCAGAATGTGCAGGTTTGTTACATTGGTATACATTTACCATGGAGTTTGCTGCACCCATCAACCCTAAGTTTTTTAAATGAGGATTTTAACCTGTATCATAGGGTGAAGATGAAGCCATGTTTGTAGAATATAGAAAACAACTGAAGTTACTGTTGGACAGGCTTGCTCAAGTTTCACCAGAGTTACTGCTGGCCTCTGTTCGCAGAGTTTTTAGTTCTACACTGCAGTAAGTTTGTCATTACTTTTGTAACAAGCCTACTTCTTTCTTTTGCTCTTTTATATGGGTCAAAAGAAATGATTCATATGACTTACTAATCCATGTTACTTATTGAGATCTTATGTGTATCTCTGGAAACAATGAAGTGTCTTCTTGATTTCTCTTGATCCTTTCTACCTTTGTGATATATATTATATTGCCTGGGAAAGTTAACAATTGCTATGACTTTTTAATAATTAAAAAGACTTTTGTTGGTGTCTTACCCTGTGCATAATTCACTGTATGAAAAATTTATCTTTAAATCTCACTGACATATTATACCTTGGTAGGAACTGGCAGACTACACGGTTTATGGAAGTTGAAGTAGCAATAAGATTGCTGTATATGTTGGCAGAAGCTCTTCCAGTATCTCATGGTGCTCACTTCTCAGGTGATGTTTCAAAAGCTAGTGCTTTGCAGGATATGATGCGAACTGTAAGTATACTGAAGATAATTTTGACCATAAATTTCTGTTTTCAGTATAAGCTAATGGGAGTTCCTTGTTAGAACTTAGTATATGTTAATACTGGGGCATTTTGATGTTCCAATAAATAAGAAGAGGTTTCTTAACTTTTTCCTGCTCTAGTTGGTAACATCAGGAGTCAGTTCCTATCAGCATACATCTGTGACGTTGGAGTTCTTCGAAACTGTTGTTAGATATGAAAAGTTTTTCACAGTTGAACCTCAGCACATTCCATGTGTACTAGTAAGTACTCTGGATTTTTTGTTACTTTACATGGATTTCAGCTAATGACTTGATAGCATTGTATTTTTCTGTCTATAACTTTTCTCAGAATCAGAACCTCTCAGAAATGCTTGGCACACTCTGAAAGTAACCCCTCCTCCATTTCTTTTAAATGGATAGTTTGTGCCCAATTAGTCAATCAACTAAAACAAGTTCTCAGAGGACTGTTGGTGTGTAGTTTAGAATTACTTGTGTATTCCTGGTTCCTGCGTTTTAGGAGCTAAGATGTAAAATTTGGTGTGAACAAAAATGTAGCATGACAATAGCAACAAAACCCCTGAAAAAGTGCAAAAATAGTAAAAGTGTCTCCTTCTTTAGATGGCTTTCTTAGATCATAGAGGTCTGCGGCATTCCAGTGCAAAAGTTCGGAGCAGAACGGCTTACCTGTTTTCTAGATTTGTCAAATCTCTCAAGTAAGTATAAAATTGCAGCTAATATGTTGTTTTTTAAATTACTGAATTGATGTAAAACAATAGTAAAGACATGGAATCAACCTAGGTGCCCATCAGTGGTGGATTAGATAAAGAAAACATAGGCCAGGTGTGGTGGCTCACGCCTATAATCCCAACACTGGGAGGCCGATCACGAGGTCAGGAGTTCAAGACCAGCCTGGCCAACATGGTGAAACCCCATCTCTACTAAAGATACAAAAAATTAGCCAGGTGTGGTGGTGGGTGCCTGTAATCCCTGCTACTCAGGAGGCTGAGGCAGGAGAATCGCTTGAACCTGGGAGGTGGAGGTTGCAGTGAGCCAAGATCGTGCCATTTTACTCCAGCGTGGGTGACAGGGTGAGACTCAGTCTCAAAAAAAAAGAAAGAAAAAATGCAGTACACATACACCATGAGATACTAAACAGCCATAACAAAGAACAAAATCATGTCCTTTGCAGCAACATGGATGCAACTGGAGGTCTTTAATCTAAGCAAATTAATGCAGAAACAAAAAAATGCCACATGTTCTCACTTATAAGTGGGAGCTAAATTTTGGGTACACACAGACATAAACCTGGGAGCAAAAGACATTTGGGACTCCAAAATGAGGGAGGGAGTGGGGCAAGTGCTGAAAAACTTCCTATTGGGCACTGTGTTCAATATCTGGGTGATGGGATTGGATCAATAGAAGCACAAACCTCAGCATCCCATGATATGCCCGTGTAACAAACCCCCTGAATTTAAAATGAAGATGGAGGGCTGGCGCAGTGGCCCACTCCTGTAATCCCAGCACTTTGGGAGGCTGAGGCGGGTGGATCATCTGAGATCAGGAGTCCGAGACTAGCCTGGCCAACATGATGAAACCCGGTCTCTACTAAAAATACAGAAAATTAGCCAGGCGTGGTGGTGGGTGCCTGTAGTCCCAGCTAATGGGAGGCTGAGGCAGCTTTGGGAGGAGGCTGAGGCAGGAGAATCGCTTGAACCCAGTAGGCAGAGTTTGCAGTGAGCAGAGATCGTACCATTGCACTCCAGCCTGGGTGACAAGAGTGAAACTCTGTCTCAAAAAAATAAAATAAAATGAAGATGGAAATGAAAAAAAGGTAGACATAAATTATTTTCCAAGTGCCTATGGTAGATTTGGTTCTTCCTGTTCAAGTCAAGTCATGCTTTGTCAGGTAGATGTCCCCCCCGACCTTTTTTTTTTGAGACGGAATTTCACTCTTGTTGCCTAGGCTGGAGTACAATGGCGCGATCTTGACTCACTGCAACCTCTGCCTCCCGGGTTGAAGCGATTTTCCACCTCAGCCTACCGAGTAGCCAGGATTACAGGTGCCCATCACCACACCTGTCTAATTTTTTGCATTTTTAGTAGAGATGGGGCTTCACCATGTTGGTCAGGCTGGTCTTGAACTCCTGACCTGAGATGATCCACCCTCTTCAGCCTCCCAAAGTGCTGGGATTACAGGCATGAGCCACTGCACCCAGCCCCCATTTTATGTTGCCGCTTCCTTTCCTGTTCATCAGGCAGGTACTTAGTTCAGTACTAAAAGTTTTTATTATTTGTTGTTGTTGTTATTTTTTTGAGACAGGGTCTCACGCTGTCGCCTAAGCTGGAGTGTAGTGGCTTGATCCCAGTTCACTGCATCCTCAACCTCCTCAGGCTCAGGTGATCTTCCCACCTCAGCCCCCGGAGCACCTGGGACTACAGGCGTGTGACAGTGGCCGGCTAATTTTTGTATTTTTTGTAGAATCGGTCTCACCGCATTGCCCAGGCTGGTCTCAAATTCTTCAGCTCAGTCTTCCCACCGCGGCCTCCCACAGTGTTGGGATTACAGAAATCAGCCACTGCACTTGGCCTGTATTATTCTTTACTAGTACCATTTTCGGGGAATGAAAACTACTCCTTATTAGGCTTAGAAGATTGTAAGTCATTTTGACAATCTTATCACTACAGAGCAGATAAAGGTAATTTTTAAAAATTAACCATAGCTAATCTTAATCAGAAGTGACTAGCCTACAACTGAACTTTTTTTTAGTTCTGTCTTAAAGGGGGAATTGTTATTTTACCACTGTTTTGAGCACTGTTATTAATTGTGATTTTCCTTTTTGCTGTTTTTCAGTAAGCAAATGAATCCTTTCATTGAGGATATTTTGAATAGAATACAAGATTTATTAGAGCTTTCTCCACCTGTAAGTATCTGTCTCTTTAAGATATTTTATCCAAAAATCATTTAAGCCACACATGCCATTAGGTTTACCTTTGTGGGCATTTAAAAAAAAACGGGTGGTGGAGGGAGGTGTATGTGCAAAGATTAGTTCTATTTACCAAAATTCTGTTGACATAGTAAATAAAATATAGTAATAGGAATCAAGAGTTGACAGATCAATTTGGCAGCATGGGGTAGATATATTGTTAAAATGTTGAAGCATTTTATGAAGAAGAAAAAAAGATGAGCTTGCTGTTAAGTTAAAATGAAAAGTATATTAAAAATTTTAAAAACGAAAAGAAAATAAAAATTGAGAAAAAAAATTCAACTTCTAAATTATTCTGTTTAGTCCTATGATTGTATTAGCCATTCTTAGCAGCTGCTACTGCTAGATCAAAGGTTTTCCCTGTCATTTCAGGCTTAGGGTAAAAAAAAAATTAAGCGCTTGTCAATCTGAGTATTTTGGCATTGGGATTGGGCCATAATCCCAAGCGTTAAAATCCTGAAATCCTAAAAACCACAATTCCGAAAGATCAAAATCTTAAAAATATACTCCTGGAAAAAGTAATTTTAAAAAATTATTTGAAAGACATTGCTTTACATTTTTAAAAGGGAATGTATTTGAGAAACATGTAAAAACATGACAGCACTTCATAGTCCACTTTACACAATAAAATAGGCAATAATAACATATGCTTTTGCAAGTATAAGCACTCAGTTATAAAAATGACAGTTACATGGGTAAAACAGGAGCAGACAAACTGTATTCATAAAGAAATAGATCAGAAAGCAAAATGTGTAAGTACATTATCACTATGGTTAGTAATTGTGTGCCACTCAGTTTTATAACTGCGCTTATCTGAAATAACCATGACAGACAACCTAAGTCTTGAGGAAATTGATAAAAAATGGCAATGGGTCACTACAACATATGCAGTCACCCAAAGAACTGAGATCACAAGAAATTTTATGTTTCACAGATGCAGATATACAGAAAGGACCTTTCTTGTGTACATGCACAGTGTTTACACACACAGTTAATGCTGTGTGTAATGCACTTTTGCAGAGTCAAATCTCTGATGTTCAAGGCAGCAGAAGAAAAGTCTGTCCAGCTTTCAGAGAGAGCCCAATTCGCCTTATGTATTTGTTCTCTCAGTGCCCCTGGTCAATTGGATGGTGCCCGCCAACACTGAGGGCAGGTCTTCCCCACCTAGTCTACTTGGACCAACTAATCTTTTCTGGAATGACCCTCACAGACACATGCAAAATAATGCTTTACTATGTATTTATTAATTATTTAAAAGAAGTGTAGGTAGCCCTCTAGTACTTTTTTTTTTTTTTTTTGAGACAGAGTCTTGGCTCTGTCGCCCAGGCTGGAGTGCAGTGGCATGGTCTTGGCTCATTACAACCTCCATCTCAGGTTCAAGCAATTCTCCTGCCTCAGCCTCCCAAGTAGCTGGGACCACAGGTGTGCCACCACACCCAGCTAATTTTTTGTATTTTTAGTAGGGACAGGGTTTCACCATGTTGGCCAGGCTGGTCATGAACTCCTGACCTCAAGTGATCTGCCTGCCTCGGCCTCTCAAAGTGCTAGGATTACAGGCATGAGCCACCACATGCAGCCTAGCCTCATAACAGTCTTATAAATAAGATCTTTACAAAAGAAAACAAGTTAGAAAGCTAACTTTAATAAATCATGATCATTTGTAGAGTCTTGTCAGGGCTGGAATTAGAACCATGATCTGTTGACCTCCAATTTAGTTTTCTTTTCATTCTATGGTCCTGGGAGAAAATTTGTCTTTATAAGTATTTGATACATGAGTTGGTGTGACAGATTACATTTCCTGTTCCTAATGCACGTTTTCTCATTAAATGAGAGGAACTCAAAAAATAAAAACTTTTAGTAAGACTAAATTTCATTCTAGGAGAATGGCCACCAGTCCTTACTGAGCAGCGATGATCAACTTTTTATTTATGAGACAGCTGGAGTGTTGATTGTTAATAGTGAATACCCGGCAGAAAGGAAACAAGCCTTAATGAGGAATCTGTTGACTCCACTAATGGAGAAGTTTAAAATTCTGTTAGAAAAGTTGATGCTGGCACAAGATGAAGAAAGGCAAGCCTCTCTAGCAGACTGTCTCAACCATGCTGTTGGATTTGCAAGGTAAGTGTGATCACAGTTAAAACTGTGAAGTGCATGTATCTACACAGACAGAACCACTTGTTTGGTGGGCACACACATTTGTGTTTCCACAGTTGGATAGTCCAGAGAATTGTCTAAATCTTTGTCCTCCAAATCCAGTCAGTTAGATTCAGTTGAAGAAGGGGATAGATTACATACCATTTGCATTTTTGCCTTGATAGCTGTAAATCTTTAACCCCTCTGACTTCTTTGGTATAAATGGGTTGTGTGTTTAAGGGGATCAGCTAAAGAGTTAATATACTAAAGATATATTGGGATGGGATGTCTTTGGTTAGTCTTGGTTACTTGAAGAGAAGAACCTGAGGTTTCTCTTTAGTTGTATTGTGTCCTGAAGACCATCCAAGCAGCTGTTTTTTCCCCCTCTACCCATACTTTTTGTTGACAAACAATAAACAGTGGCATGAAAGTTGTAAAGAGTGCTAATTAGAAGTTAAATTGTTCTATAATATACTTAAGAACAAGAGCTAGATATTAAAAAGTTGTATAAATAATTTTGAAGATAGTTTTCTAAATTTAAATGAGTAGTTTGCAGATTACCTAGTACAGCCTAGTCATAACAAGTGGATTTGTTTTCTCTTTTCTGTCTACTTTGTCAATAGGATTTTTCTCTTTCTTTTTCTTTTTTTTTTTGGGGGGGGAGACAGTCTCGCTTTGTCACTCAGGCTGGAGTGCAGTGTTGTGATCTCAGCTCACTGCAACCTCCACCTCCCAGGCTCAAGTGATTCTTGTTCTTCAGCTTCCAAGTAGCTGGGATTATAGGCATGTGCCACCACACCCAGCTAATTTTTCTATTTTTAGTAAAGACGGGTTTTCACCATGTTGTCTAGACTGGTCTTGAACTCCTGGCCTCAAGTGATTTGCCTGCCTCAGCCTCCCAAAGTGCTGGGATTAGAAGCATGAGCCACAATAGCCAGCCCAGTCAATAGGATTTTAATAAAACATTTAGGTAGACTCACATTAGAAGGATTATATTAACTCCATGTCATTCATTTAAATTAATTTGAGCTCTTTTGTTCTGGAAAGATAATTGGAAGCAGTAGTTTACAAATAGCCATATTAGCTAAAGATGGAAGTAATTGTGATGTGGAAAATAAAGGTCTGGTTATTTAGTTTTGTTAATTTTGTAATTTGTTGTGCATTGCTTTTGAATACTCCATAACGCTTTCAAAGAATAAAGTTACATCTGATTTTTACTTATATAGTCGAACCAGTAAAGCTTTCAGCAACAAGCAGACTGTGAAACAATGTGGCTGTTCCGAAGTTTATCTGGACTGTTTACAGACATTCTTGCCAGCCCTCAGTTGTCCCTTACAAAAGGATATTCTCAGAAGTGGAGTCCGTACTTTCCTTCATCGAATGATTATTTGCCTGGAGGAAGAAGTCCTTCCGTTCATCCCATCTGCTTCAGAACATATGCTCAAAGATTGTGAAGCAAAAGATCTCCAGGAGTTCATTCCTCTTATCAATCAGATTACGGCCAAATTCAAGGTACCGCAAACCTTCAGAGCTCTGAAAATCTCTTGAAGATCAGATGTACTTATCTTCAGACATGTTTTGGATTTGCCCTTGGGTTTCTTTTTTTTTTTTTTTTTAAATGAATTACTTGAGAGCATGATGGATCATATGTATTTTTATCATCTGTGGTGTTTGGCACACTGCCTGATACATAGGTCATGCTTAATAGATGTTTGAATGTAAACAGACCCTGTATGCTTTGTGTAGCAAAAGAAAACAACTAGTTGGCTGTTTTAGAAGAGCATATAAAAACAGTACACTGAGTACTAAATGTCTAAAGAAATAAGAAGCACCATAATTTGGGTACCCAAGCAAGGGTTAAAAGTAATTCAATGTATTAAAGTCAGTTTTCTGTAGGACATTTAAACTGGCTAATAAAAGTGGTTAATACTTACATAGTACTTCTTTTTTTCTTTTTTCTTTTTATGGAGATAATCTCGCTTTGCCGCATAGGCTGGAGTGCAGTGGCGCAGTCACAACTCACTGCAACCTCTACCTCCCAGGTTCAAGTGATTCTTGTGCCTCAGCCTCCTGAGTAGCTGGAACTATAGGTGTATGCACCACACCAGGCTAATATTTTGTACTTTTAGTAGAGACAGTGTTTCCCCATGTTGGCCAGGCTAATCTCGAACTCCTGACCTCAAGTGATCCTCCTGCCTCGGCCTCCATAAGTGCTAGGATTACAGGCATAAGCCACCACGCCTGGCCACTTACATAGTACTTTCTGTGTTCAAAATCTGTTCTAAGCACTTTTTGTACATTTACTTATTTGATTTTCATACCTACCCTAGAAGATAGGGATTATATGTTATAGTTGAGGAAACTGAGGCATGGAGAAGTTAATGGATTTGCCCAAGAGTTCATAAAACTCGAGTTCATTTGTAAGCAAGCATTGAGAACGTTATTAAACGATGTTTTTTACCTTTGTTCCAAAAAAAAAAAAAACCCCTAAGAGTTGAATCATATAAACTGATTTATAGTTTAGCAAAACAATTCATTTTTTGAGAATTTAATTTTGAAAATATTCCATGGCAATATTTTATTGTGAAATATGTCTATAATTTTAACCTAAATCTGAATGTGTAGGAAAGGGTTTAAATTGAATGATCTTGGGTCTTTTAGTAATATTTTTTAAGGTTTTTCTCCCCCACCTTGAAATGGAGTCTTGCGCTGTTACCTAGGCTGGAGTGCAGTGGTGCGATGTTGACTCACTGCAACCTCCACCTCTCAGGTTCAAGCAATAACCCTATGTCAGCCTCCTGAGTAGCTGGGACTGGGATTACAGGCACTCGCCACTACACCCAGCTAATTTTTGTATTTTTAGTACAGATAGGGTTTCACCACGTTGGGCAGAGTGGCCTCGAACTCCTGACCTTAGGTGATTCACACGCCTTAGTCTCTCAAAGTGCTGCGATTACAGCTGTGAGCCACTGCGTCTGGCCTAGTAATGTTTATGTTATATAGATTTTATCTTAAAATTGATATTTGCTAACTGAATTATTTACATATGCATTCTAAATAGAAAAGAAAGGCTTTATGTAAAATAGGTTTTTTAAGTTGTATATTAGTATTGTTACTAATTGCTGAAGTAATGATTGTTTATCTTCAGATACAGGTATCCCCATTTTTACAACAGATGTTCATGCCCCTGCTTCATGCAATTTTTGAAGTGCTGCTCCGGCCAGCAGAAGAAAATGACCAGTCTGCTGCTTTAGAGAAGCAGATGTTGCGGAGGAGTTATTTTGCTTTCCTGCAAACAGTCACAGGCAGTGGGATGAGCGAAGTTATAGCAAATCAAGGTGGGGACGCATGCCATGTCCAATTAGTCTGCTTAAGTCTGTGTCACTGTTGTACACCTGTATGACCAAAAGCAAACTGAAGTAAATACAGAAATTTTGAAGTTTGTTGTCCCATGGGAAGACAGTTTATTGTTTTCAGGGTGGGAATCGATCACTTTTATGTAAAGCACCTAAAATTAATTTGTATTCTGTTCCCTTTTTCTTTATGCAATATTTTTTAATTTGGTTCTTTAGCAATATAAATAACATGACTACTTACAGAATTGACCTGACAATTGAGTCTTTATGGCAAATTTGCCATTTTGAAATATAAAATAAATGGAGCTGTATAGATTTGTGTGGAGAATTCTGTATAGGAAATTCAGGGAACAAGATACCAAGGGCAAACTGTTTTTCGGTGTTCCTTTTTTTTTTTTAATTTAATTTTATTTTATTTGTGAGATAGGGTCTCACTCTATTGCCCAGGCTGGAGTGCAGTGGTATGATCACGACTCATTGCAACCTCCACCTCCTGGGCTATCCTCCCATTTCTACCTCCTGGGCTATCCTCCCATTTGTACCTCCTGCGTAGCCAGGACCATTGGCACTTGCCACAATGCTGGGCTTATTTTTTGTAGAGATGGGATCTCACCATGTTGCCCAGGCTGGTGTCAAACTCCTGGGCTCAAGCAATCTTCCTCAGCCTCGCAAAATGCTGGAATTATAGACAGGAGCCACCACGCCCAGCTGATTTTTCAGTGTTTAATGTTTAAACTTTAGGTGCCCAGTTAATAAAAATCAAGGGATTTTGGCAACTCTATAAATGCTTTTTTCCCCCCTTCATTTTTCCCATTCCACCTGTAAATGATTTTTCATATACATTAGTATATGAAAAGAGAACTTCAGGTTGCTTTCCTAGTTAATTTTGGAAATTACTTAAACTAAAGTTTTTCTCCTCAGGTGCAGAGAATGTGGAAAGAGTGTTGGTTACTGTTATTCAAGGAGCAGTTGAATATCCAGATCCAATTGCACAGAAAACATGTTTTATCATCCTCTCAAAGTTGGTAGAACTCTGGGGTAAGATGATTTTATTTCTTAACCTTCATTTCCCAAACTCTTTCATAAAACTCTTAGAGATGAAATGGAACGTAGCCCTAACAGAGAGAGAAACTGGGAGTTGGTTTTCCCTGGTGATGAATTAATTGACTTACTTTTATATATAAGATGAAAATTTGAATTCTCTTGACAGGAGGTAAAGATGGACCAGTGGGATTTGCTGATTTTGTTTATAAGCACATTGTCCCCGCATGTTTCCTAGCACCTTTAAAACAAACCTTTGACCTGGCAGATGCACAAACAGTATTGGTAAGCACCTAGGAATCTTTGTTTACCTTGTGTAGCTCTCATATATTCCCAATTTCTTCTTTAATGCCAGGTTGATTATATTATGTTTCATTGAATTTTTTTTTTTAATTTAGTGATTTCAGATCAGGGTTCTTTTTTTTAGATTTATGATACCTTCTGGAGTTTTTATGAATTCTTTTTGAATCCCAATGCTACTGCTGAATTTTACAAATTCTGCTCCTTCAACTTTAATACCTGACTTTTTCTAGGACCATGAAAGGACATATGACACAAACATTCTTTCAAGTTTCAGTATTAGTTTCCTACTACTATTTTAATTCTAAAACTTGCACCTAGTGGTTTTCCCTAATCATTAAGAGCATGAAATGGCAACTTGATCCTCCTTGTATGATAGTTTCCCCAAATCTCATCTTCACAATATTTAATGTCAATTTCCACTTTCTCACTTTCCCACAACCTGGTAAAAGCTAGATTTCATAATTGTAATGTACTATGTTAAAACAAGTTTGTATTTTTTTGGTTTTTTTCCTTTTTTTACTTCAACCCACTTAGTCCACCTGCCTGTTACCTTTCCTTCCTCTGTCCCTTCTCTGGAGTTAAATATTTCTCTGGAAATATTTATTTGAATTTCCCTGGCAGTGGCCAGGATAGTAAAGAGAAGAGCTGGATCACTAAAACAAGAATTGAGTATATAGAAATTCTTAAACTTGTTTTTCACAGGCTTTATCTGAGTGTGCAGTGACACTGAAAACAATTCATCTCAAACGGGTGAGCCTTGTAGTCCATGCCCCTTCATTTTCATCTCGTGTGGTGTTATTATCTTGTTCTTGAAAGATGTATCTTGTGTAAAATTTAACTTTTGTTTTCACTTTTTTGGATGTGGGGAAAGGGGATGAATGAAAGTAGCACTATCCATTTATTGTCCTTCATGTCTTGGGTAACATGTTTTGGTTTGACTAAGGATGTGAAAAATCTTAGCCAGAATTTCAAGATTCAGTTTTCGCGATCTTGTAGGCTTCCTCACTACCAGATTTTTTACTTTATTTTTGTTTGTATTTGTTTTTTGGAGATTGAGTGCAAGCTGGAGTGCAGTGGCATGATCTCGGCTCACTGTGACCTCTGCCTCCCAGATTCAAGCAATTCTCCTGCCTCAGCCTCCCGAGTAGCTAGGATTACAGGCACCTGCCACCATGCCCAGCTAATTTTTATATTGTTAGTAAAAACAGGGTTTCACCATGTCGGCCAGAGTGGTCTCGAACTCCTGACCTCAAGGGATCCGCCTGCCTTGGCCTCCCAAAGTGCTGGGATTACAGGCATGAGCCACTGCGCCCGGCCTATTTTTTATTTATTTATTTTTTGAGACAGGCTCTCCTCTGTCACTCAGGTTGGAATGCAATGTGCAATCTGGGGTCACTGCAACCTCCACCTCCTGGAGGCTCAACTGATCCTCCCAGCTCAGTCTCCAGAGTAGCTGGGACCACACAGGTGCATGCCACCACACCCAGCTAATTTTTATATTTTTTGTAGAGATGGGGTTTCACCATGTTGGCCAGGCTGGTATTGAACTCCTGATCTCAAGTTGATCTGCCCACCATGGCATCCCAAAGTGCTGAGATTACAGGCGTGAGCCACTGTGCCCAGCCTTGCTTATTTCTTTAATATATATTTTACTTTATTTTTTGTGATAGGTTCTCCCTGTGTTACCCAGGCTAGAGTACAGTGGCATGATCTCAGCTCACTGCAGACCCAGCCTCCCAGGCTCAAGTACTGTTCCTACCTCAGCCTCCTGAATAGCTGGGAGTACAGGTGCACGCCACCACACCTGGCTAATTTTTGCGGTTTTTGTAGAGACCAGGTCTCACCATTGTGCCTAGGCTGGTCTTAAACTCCTGGACTCAAACATTCCTCCTGCCTTGGCTTCCCAAAGTGCTGCATTACACCATGCCCAGCTGATTCTGGGTATTTGTAAATAGCTGGAATTGGTTGCCAACATTTAAAAATCTCAATATTTTTTTTTAACCAAAAATTCCTTCCTCCAGCCTCTCTCAAAGCCATAGAATGCCAGCACAGGACTGGTATTGCCACATAGCTACAGCCAGCTAAAAAGCAGTAGTTGCCCACACTCCCTAAAAAGAACATGAGCTTTTGCTCAGTGGTCTCCATTCAGCTGTGCACTCATTTGAACTTGATTTTTTGATTCTGATAGAGACTTGAAGTGTTTTCAGTTCAGCCGCATTTCCTCTATACTTGCTACCTGCAAGTAGGTGTGCAAGTGGGTGGGGTAGCTGTGTGTTTAGGGACAGCAGGGGAACTGTATAAAGATAAAGCATCTCCTGATGTTCTCCCTCAGAATCAAGGGAGACCAACACATAAAAAACTCTAGTGGTTTACGTAGTACTTTAGTAGAGATATATAAAATATTGTGGAACTAAAGCTGAACAGGCAAATTTTCCTGAGGGGGCAATCTAAGCAAGCTATAGGAAAGAGGTGATATTTTTGATGGCCCTTAAATGTAGATTGATGGAACTAATAGGGAGCTGGCATTCTGGGCAAAGTTAAGTAGGTGTACAAAGACAGATTAGATGTCACATGGTGGATTTGGTGGGAAGTTATAGACTTAATTCTGTTTAGCTAAAGTATGGAGGCAGAAGTGATAGCTAAAAAATAAGATGAGACTAGATAGACAAAAGCCTTGTGTTACATGTGTAAAGTTGGGAAGTCAGTAGGCAGTCGGTTTGTAATTTAGGAGGGAAAGTGTTCAGAACATTGGGTCTGAAGCAGTTAGAATTAAATACTGATTTTGGAGTCCTCAGTGTAAGTCAGTCAAAGTAAAGCCATAGGAATGATTGAGACTTTCTAAGACCAGAACAGAAAGAACTTTGGCTCAAGCAAGAGTCAACAAAAAAGTAGAACCAGATAGCCAGGTGTGGTGGTGCAACGCCTGTAATCCCAACTACTTGGCAGGCTGAAGCACAAGAATTGCTTGAACCCAGGAGGTGAGGTTGCAGTGAGCTGAGATCATGGCACTGCACTCCAGCCTGGGCAACAGAGTGAGACTGTCTCAAAAAACAAAAACAAAACAAAATGAAAAAGCAGAACCAGAGGTAGGAGCATTATGAAAGTCAAGGGAAGACAGTCTCAAGAGAGGAGATTGGATGGCATTGTTTGGATGCTAGACAGTCAAAGTGGATGTGGATGAGGGATGAAAGGAAACAGTAAGGATGGTATTTCTAGTTCAGAAGTATTTGTTTTATCGATAGAAGTGTTAATTTAAACATACAGAATTGAGTCAAACAATATTATATTTAAAGTATTTTGCTTCAAAATCAAAAAGAAAAAAATGTTTTGCTTCATTGTTCTATTTTCTCATTCTTTTGACTGACTTGAGGTATAAGTTTACTTTCCCTGATTCAAAACAAGCAAAACTACACTTTTAAAAAGTGGTAACAGTGAGGTTACAAAGTGATGAACATTGTATAGGAAGCAATGGTACACAGACAGGGTAGACGTAAGAAAAAGATGAGAAGGAAAGTAGGAGGGATCTGGGAAACAGTGCAGGGTTACTGCCTCTCAGTTAAAGACAGGTTTCCTGTGATGGGTCATTAAACTGTGACCTAGATCCAAGGTGAAGGAGGAAACATAAATCCTTTGATTCAGGAGCACTAATATTAAACAGGAATTCCAGGTGTTAGTGCAAGGAAGAGTCCATCAAGGAGAGATATATTGATTTTTTTTTTTTTTTTTTTTTTGAGACAGTGTCGCTCAGTTGCCCAGGCTGGAGTACAGTGGCATAATCTCAGCTCACTGCAGCCTGTGCCTGCTGGGTTTAAGTGATTCTCCTGTCTCAGTCTCCTGAGTAGCTGGGATTACAGGCATGTGCCATGATGCCTGGCTAATTTTTTTCTATCTTTGGTAGAAACAGGGTTTCACCATGTTGGCCACACTGGTCTGGAACTCCTGACCTCAAGTGATCCACCCACGTCGTCCTCCCAAAGTGCTGGGATTACAGGTGTGAGCCACTGCACCTGGCCAGGAACCTTATTTTTCAGATGGAGAAAGGCTTAGAGAGGTTAAGTAACTTGTCCAAGTGCAGCAAACCACCAGGGCACATGTATACCTATGTAACAAAACTGCACGTTCTGCACATGTACCGCAGAACTTAAAGTATAATAAAAAAAAAAAAGAAGAAAAAGAAAAAGTTGCCAGAGCCAGGCTTCAAACCAAGGCAGTCTGGTTCTGGAGTCTGTGTTCTTAAGCACAATATTATGTTGCCTTTAAAGTGTACATGTATTGTTCCAATTCTTTTTAAGCTTATTAATGTCAAGCAAGAAAACAGTTGTAAGTATCTTTTAATCTTCAGGGCCCAGAATGTGTTCAGTATCTTCAACAAGAATACCTGCCCTCCTTGCAAGTAGCTCCAGAAATAATTCAGGTAAGAGCTGTTTCTTACCATTGTGTAGGCGAGCAATCACAGTAGTAGCAGTATTGCCTGTGACATTGTCGCCAGCAGAAATCACAAATATTTTCATATTACATAAGTTGTTGCCAGTATCTGAAAATACTGTTTATGCTTATCACCATTTTGAAATTGAGTTACTAAGTAATATCACTACGCCTTGTTATCTAACAAGTTAATAAGTCCTTACTGTTCTACCATACTTTAGTTTGATAACCATTGTTCAGTATAACTGGCTTGTCATAATCCCATGTATTATGTTTTATGCATTTTTTAAAAAAAACATTCTAAAGGAGCCTAATAGGCTTTTCCAGGCTGCTGAAGGGGACCACAGCAGAGTTCTGAAGCTTTGTGCCAGGTAGTTCATTGTGTGTACACCAAGTTTATCAAGGCTTAATCTGTAAATCTGAAACTGTATTTTAAGAAAAGTGTCTGGAAAGTGACCTTATACTTTTAAGAAGTCATTTGTATAATATTGTTTCTTGGCATATAATTTTCCAGATTTCTTGTCCAGTAGTACATGGAGTTAATGAAGTATCAAACTTTTTATTAAAACTAGAATTACAATCTCTTATGTAGATTGCAAAATTTGTTTCTTCATCAATAGTGTTTTTATTGTAAGAACACTTATATGAGAAACATACCATCTTAACAATTTTTACATGCACAACACAGTATTGTTAATTATAGGGACAGTGATGTACCTGTAAAATATAGGTGGATCTCTAGAACATATTCATCTTGTATAACAAGACTTTATACCCGTTGATTAGCAATTCCCATTACCCACAGCCCCCATCTCCTGGCAACTACCATTCTACTCTCTGATTCTGTGAATTTCACTACTTTAGATACCGAATATAAGTGGAATCATACAGTTATTTCTCTTTTTGTGACTGGCTGTTTCACACAATGTGTTCTAGGTTCATCCATGTTGTTACATACGTCAGGATTTCCCCATTTTTTAAGGCTGAATAACATGCCATTGTATGTACATATCACATTTTCTTTATGCATTAATCCACTGATAGATTCATTTGGGATTATTTTCACATCTTGGCTATCGTAAGTGCTATAGTTAACATGGGAGTGCAGATATGTCTTTGAGATGCTGATTCCAATTCTTGTAGATAAATACCCAGAAGTGGGATTGCTGGATTATATGGTAGTTCCACTTTTAATTTTTTGAAGAAACCTCTTACTATTTTCTATAGAGTTCGTATACCATTTTGCATTTCCGTCAGTTGTGTAGCAGGGTTCCAATTTTTCCACATCCTCACCAATGCTTGTTGTCTTTTGTTTTTTTATAATAGCCATTCTAATAGGTGTGAGGTGATACTGTGGTTTTGATTTGCATTTCCCTGATGATTAGTGATGTTTGAACATCTTTTCATATACCTGTTAGCCATTTGTATTTGGAGAAGTCTATTCAAGTCTTTAGCCCATTTTCTAATCAAGTTATTAAGTTTTTTGCTATTGAATTAGAGGAGTTTTTTGTATTTTAGAAATTAACCCCTTATCAGATAAATGGTTTGCAAATATTTTCTCCCTTTCTTGAGCTATTCCAGAGGTTGCCTTTCTGCTGTGTTGATTGCTTACTTTATGGTGCAGAAGCTTCTTAGTTTGATGTAGCCCCACTAATGTAGCTTTTCATGATATCAATGAAATTATTTCCAAGACCAGCATCTTGAAGCTCTTCTATGTTTTCTTTTAGTTTTGCAGTTTGGAGACTTTATATAAAGACTTTAATACATTTTGATACACCATACATTTTGTATGGTGTTAGATAAGGGTCTCGTTTTCTTTTGCACATAGATATCCAGCTTTACCAGCGCCATTTGTGGAAGAGATTATTGTTTCCCCATTGTGTATTCTTAGTACCCTTGTTGAAGATCAGTTGACTATATGCAGGGTTGATTTTCAAATTCTATTTTGTTCCATTGGTTTATATGTCTGTCTTAAAAGAGACAGGGTCTCACTCTGTTGTCCAGACTCCAATGTGGTGGCACCATCATAGCTCACAGCAATGACAAACTCCTGGACTCAAAGAATCCTTCTGCGTCTGCCTCTGCCTCCCAAGTAGCTAGGATATATGTCTGTCTTTTGCTGTTACCATACTGTTTTCATACTGTAATATTAAAATATATTGTGAAATCTGGAAGTGTAGTACATCCAGCTTTGCTCTTTCTTTGGATTGTTTTGACTATTCAGGGCCTTTTGTGATTTTATGTAAATTCTAGTTTTGTTTTTTCTATTTCTATAAAATATGCTCTTGGAACTTTTATACGGATTGCCTTGAATCTATACGTTGCTTTGTTTTTTGTTTTTGGAATGATTAAGAAGCTTTTTAAAATTTTTTAAATTTATTTTTATTTTTTTGAGATGGAATCTTGCTTTAGTGCCCAGGCTGGAGTGCAGTGGCATGATCTTGGCTCATTGCGTGCAACCTCCGCTTCCCAGGTTCAAGTGATTCTCGTGGCTCAACTTCCTGAGTAGCTGGGATTACAGGCAGGCACCACCATGCCAGGCTAATTTTTGTTTTTACTTTTTTTTTTTAGTAGAGACCAGGCTGGTCTCGAACTCCTGACCTCAGTGATCTTCCCACCTTGGCCTTCTAAAGTCTCAGGATTACAGGTGTGAGCCACCTTGCCTGGCCATTAAGAAGCATTTTGTTGACCTGATGGAATAGCGATATTCATTTAGCAGCTCAGTTTTATATACTCTTTCCCCTGTGTCGTTTTACATAACGTGTAAAGGTGGGGAGGAGGGCCCTTTTATTGCAAAGACATTAGCAGAGTCGTCATCTTTTTCTTTCTCTTTTTTGAGACAGTCTTGCTGTGTCACTGAGACTGGAGTGCAATGGCATTATCTCTGCTCACTGTAACTTCTGCCTCCCAGGTTCAAGCAATTCTCCGGCCTCAGCCTCCCAAGTAGTTAGGATTACAGGCGCCCACCACCATGCCTAATTTTTATATTTTTAGTAGAGACTGGGGGTCACCATGTTGGCTAAGCTGGTCTTGAACTCCTGACCTCAAGTGATCCGCTGGCCTCAGCCTCCCAAAGTGCTGGGATTACAGGTATGAGCCATCGCACCTATCCAGAACCAGGGGCTTTTCTGTGACCAAGGTAACCCCTTATCAATTACCCTAGCCCGTAGTGGCCTTGGGTCTTACTGCTAGGCACTGGCTTTCAGTGTTGCTTTGTACTTCCCTGTCTTCTCCTTGGGTAATGCCACTAGGCCCGGGTAGGGCGCCTGCCCTTTCACTTCATGGGTAGATTCCCATAAGAACTACTTTGAAGGCCAAAATGAGATGGGTGAGAGAGCTGCTTTTTCTCCTGCTCTCCTTTCTTGTGTCCTCATTCTTGCCCATGATTTTTTTGATGTGTTCCATGATCTCCTTATTCATCTTGATCTCTATATCCACCAGGACCTGCTCTTCATAATATAAATAGAATTGTAGGAAGGGTGATGGTATTGTGTTCTCAAACATCGTGATCTGCATCCAAGGGTTTTTTGTTTGTTTGTTTGTTTGTTTGAGATGGGGTCTTGCTGTAGTCTTGCTCTGTCGCCCAGGCTACAGTGGAGTAGCACGATCTCGGCTCACTGCAGCCTCCGCCTCCCGGGTTCAAGTGAATCTCCTGCCTCAACCTCCCGAGTAGCTGGGATTACAGGCACCCGCCACCGCACCCAGCTAATTTTTGTATTTTTAGTAGAGACAGGGTTTCACCATGTTGGCCAGGCTGGTCTCGAATTCCTGACCTCGTGATCTACCCACCTTGGCTTCCCAAAGTGCTGGGATTATAGGCGTGAGCCACTGTGCCCCATCCAAGGGTTTTGTTTTTTTTTTCCGATCTGAGGTATATTGAAAAATACAAATTTCCTGGTACCCTCACCCAGCTGCCCAGGTGTGTTATAATTCACTGTTATGACCTTCACCAACTCCCTGAACACTACTACATCACCCTGGTCTGGGTGCTGCAGAAGGGGAAGGGCCCCTTCGCAGGTGGTGGCAGTCAGACACCAAAGAGGGGTAAGAGAACAGCAGACACCACTTCCGCTCAGCAGATTGCTTTGGGTAGTGAGGAAATTTTAACAATATTAAGTCTTCAGTCCATGACACAGCTGTCTTTCAATGGTATTTTTTTGTTTTTATTTTGAGACAGGGTCCTCACTGTTGCCCAGGTTGGTGTGCAGTGGTGCGATCTCAGCTCACCGCAACCTCTGCCTCTCAGGTTCAAGCAGTTCTCCCACCTAAACCTCCCAAGTAGCTGAGACTACAGGTGTGTGGCACCACACCTGGCCAATTTTTGTATTTTTGGCAGAGATGGGGTTCCACCATGTTGGCCAGGCTGGTCTTGAACTCCAGACCTCAAGTGATCCAGCCACTTCAGCCTCCCAAAGTGATGGGATTACAGGCATGAACCATTGCGCCCAGCCTCAATGGTGTTTTTTTGAGGCTTTTATAATGCTGTTTTTTTCAAAAATAAAGTAGATCTCACGTGAGTTTAAAAAATGAATTTAACTCATTTTTAATGAATTTGTGATCTCTTACTTAACAATATACCACCTTTAACTTTAGAGATATTAATGACTTTCTTGGTTATCATTTGTTACATAAGTAAACTAGTATTTTAATGAAAATAATTATTAATTATTCTTGTGATCTTAGTGCTCACCAAAAGTAGAACTAGACCATTCAGTTTACAGCTAATCTTCTTCCAGATTGCTAAATGAAGCAAAATTATTTTTCTATTTAGTAATTCATTATGAAAGATAAGGAACCTCAGTTTTCCAATTTTAATATGCCTTATGTCTGACAACACATTTTGCAGAATATTCCCTATTAGAATTCTCTTTTTCTTTTGGTCTAGCTCTGTTTGGTTGTCCCTCTTACTAGATGTGAGCAGCCATAGCAATGTAGTTTTTGTCCCACTATTATCAGGCATGAGTCCACCTTGTCTAGGAGAGCTATGTTCTCAAAAGTGAAATCAGCCTGTTTGACAAGTACTAACATTTGAAAATGCTATAAACCTCTTGTGGTGAGATACTGTTTGAATTGATCTTGATAAATTAAATACTATGAATTTGAAGCAACCTTAAATTCCTTTGACAGAAAAATAAACAAAATATGGTGTATATATATATACACAATAGAATATTAAGCCTGATTTATAAAATAATCCTGTCATATGCTATAATGTGGATGAACCTAAAGGACATTATGCTAAATGAAATAAGGCAGTTATTAAAAGACAATGCTATATGATTCCATTTGTTTGAGATATCTAAAGTACACTCACCAAAGCAGAAAGTGGTGGTTGCCAGGGGCTGGAGCAGGGGAAAATGGGGAGTTCTTCAGTTAAGAGGCAGAAAGCAAGCTTGTTTTGCAAGATGTAAAAGTTCTAGAAACCTGTTGTACAATAGTGTGCATGTAGTTAATGCTACTGTACTGTACATGTAAAAGTGGTTAACGTGATAAGTTTTAAGTGTTTTTAACTACAGCTTTTTTAAAAAAAGAGCCAGGCACAGTGACTTATACCTGTAATTCCAGCTTCTTGGGAGGCTGAGGTGGGAGTGTCCTTTGAGCCTAGGAGTTGGAGGCTGCAGTGAGCTATGATCACACCGCTGTACTCCAGCCTAGATGACAGAGCAAGACCATCTCTTAAAAAAAATTAAAAAAAAAAAAATGTGGATATGAATCACAATGGATTTAATACAAATACATTTGTTCTTTCTCCCTCTTTTCCCCACCCCCCAGGAGTTTTGTCAAGCGCTTCAGCAGCCTGATGCTAAAGTTTTTAAAAATTACTTAAAGGTAGGTATTTGCGAAGCTCACATATCTTCATACAATTAGGTAATGTTTGAGAGCCAAGAGAGAATATGTATCTGCAATTATAGATGTTTATGTGAAGTCCCTTTTAACTAAGCTGTTGCAGAAGATCGTAAGTTAGGTAAGCACACTGAATGTGTACACCTTTGATTATATTGGTGAGAAAATGCCAGTTTTATTTTATAGTTTCGTGATGTAATTAAATAGAAACTAGAGGGATTAGGAGAATAAGAAATGTTCAGGAACAGTTGTCTACATTAAGTTGAAAAGAAGGGGCTAAAAATATAAAAACAGAAGAAGGAGATACTTGCTTATATCCTATTTTGAAACATTTGAACTGTAAAACATACAAAAATGAGAATACTCAGATTTGGGCCATCAAGCCTCCTTTTACATTTACGAAATTACTGATTTTTTTTTTTTTAACTCTGTAAATCAGCAAAAAGTGTCACATGTTTATTTGGTATTCATAATTATAATTAAGTTCATGAGATGAAACTGTCTTGGTCTTACCTTAGGTAGTCATTCATTTCATACATCATGACTGCTTTTTATGTACCAAGTACTACAGTAATGGCTGCAAATACAACTATGAGTAATTTTCCCTCCCCATAAGGAGCTCATGATCTAGAAATAAAGTTAGTGTGACAAGATGAATTGTTTATTTTTTATTATCTTCACTCAGATAATTTGAAGACAAAGCACTATATTAAATTCAGTAGCAGGTAACTTAGTGTAGCACCTGGTTCTTTTGGTGAAGACATTCAGTGGAATTTGTAAATCAAAGGGCTCTGCACAGAAGTGTGTCATCCTTTGACTGTGTTTCTAACATCTTCCCTTGTCAGTTTTTTCTTAGTTGTAGTTCGTCAGCTTAAACATCTCAGAGAGTTTGTGTGGAAGAATATTGAGGGCTTTTTTTTACCCTCCCCTTCGCTATCCTCCCATAAAAAAAGCAAAGTGTCTACGCGAGTAACCCCTGTTGAATAACCGATCAGTCAAACTGAATTTAAGGACTCAATCCTCACTATTAGAGGTGTCTGTAACAGTAGATCTAGGTACCCTGTAGAAGGCTTGTTCTCCAGATGGGGTTATTCATCGGCATAGCATTTGTAAAAAGTCTTCCTTCTGGGCCCAACTTCTCTTCAGTGATGACATTATCTTAGTGATCATAACTATCTCAGTATTAGCATTATTATTCTAGTTGGAAAAAATGAATTTCATTCTTTTGTGCTCATTCCTCCCTTCACATCTGATTGATCCTCATATCTTGCAGATTCTTTTCTCATCCTCTCTTCTGTCTCTGCTGCTCTGGTGTAGGCTGATGTTATCTTACTCTGATCTCTCTTCTCTTGTTCTAGCCAGGCTGATGTGTTTGACTCTTCAAATAGTCCTTTGATATTTATTCACCTTCCTCATAATCTTCCTAAACAAATTCATGTTTCTCAGTTTGGCACTTAATTTTTTTTTCGAATTCTGACCTGAGACTACCTTTCTGTTTTTTCTTGCAGAAATGGTCTTTACTGTTCTTGTATCAAAAATCCTGCCTTAATAGCAGCCCAACTTCTGTGTGAACTGTACCCATTTTTCTGTTTGCCTTAAGCACGGTCTCCTTGTAAGGTTTTCTTTTGCCTATATAGTGATCATTCTTTTCCCTGCACGTAGTCAGTAGATTATCTGTTAAATGAATCTCCTGGGTACTGGGGCACTATCAATACTGTTCTTGTCTGTATTAGTCCATTTTCACGCTGCTGATAAAGACATACCCAAGACTGGGCAATTTACAAAATAGGTTTATTGGACTCACAATTCCACATGGCAGGGGAGGCCTCACCATCATGTTGGAAGGCAAGGAGGAGCGAGTCACATCTACGTGGATGGCAGCAGGCAAAAAGAGAGCTTGTGCAGGGAGACTCCCATTTTTAAAACCATCAGATCTCGTGAGACCCATTTACTATCAGGAAAACAACATGGGAAAGACCTGCCCCCATGATTCAATCATCTCCCACCCGGTCCTTCCCACAACACATGGGAATTATGGGAGCTACAAGATGAGATCTGGGTGGGGACACAGTCAAACCATATCATTGTCCTTACTGAGAACAGTGAATTATGTCTGATGCTCATCTGACCTGCTATGGATGGCAAGTATGTAGTACTAGGCCATGCCTAGCACAGCCTCTAGCCAACTCCTTTGTAGTCTCAAATTTTGACTTGGAAGTACTTTTGAATCATCAAATAAATAGTAAATTCCTTATGGGGTTAGAACTGCTGTGTTTAGCTTTGACTTGTTTCCTCCTCAAATTTTATTTATTTATTTATTTTTGAGACGGAGTTTCGCTATTGTTGCCCAGGCTGGAGTGCAATGGCATGATCTCCCCTCACCACAACCTCCACCTCCTGGGTTCAAGTGATTCTCCTACCTCAGCCTCCCGAGTAGCTGGGATTACAGGCATGCGCCACCGTACCAGGCTAATTTTTTCTATTTTGAGTAGAGATGGGGTTTCTCCGTGTTAGTCAGGCTGATCTCAAACTCCTGACCTCAGGTGATCCGCCGGCCTCAGCCTCCCAAAGTGCTGGGATTACAGGCGTGAGCCACCGCGCCTAGCCTCAATATTTAATTTACCAGTGTTAATTTTGAAATAGTACCAATCAGTAAAAAGGTGTCAAGAGCATGTTTTCTTCTGACCACTTGATTTCCATAGCATAAAGATAATACCATATTTTCACTACTTCCCCAGTTGGGTGATGTCAGCCTAAGTTATATCTAGACTTACCAAATTCTCCAGAACAGAAAGTTCTTACCTTGGATTACATATGGATATATAAGGCATGCGAAATGTTCTAAATGTCTGTCATATGTTACAAAAGAATACTGCTAGCACTCAGAAACTTGGAGCCATTCTTCAGGTGAAAGTGATATCTTCTGACATTAGCATTGATTGTATTAATACTTTATTTACAGGTGTTCTTCCAGAGAGCAAAGCCCTAAGGACTGGATTTCCCTGTGCCTACTTCATGATCAGGAATTCCAGTTAGTGTATAAAGAAGCGATTTTTGTGTGCCATTCACACTGGTCTTTTTCACACTGTTTTGAGCTTACTGCAGTATATGTTTTGGGATTTTTCTGTAAAATGGGTGTAATTTTCCTGACACAGGTATGTAACAACAAAAGAAGTTGCCTGCATGCCGGTCCAAATTGTTCTGTATAAAGATGCTCTTCAAAGACACAGTTATCCTAGAACCGTAATTCTTTTTTATTTGAAATTTTAAGTCAAGTCCTTTATAAAGACCATAGCAGTGGAAAACAGTGTACTTTTTAAAAAATTGCTGAATATAAAATGTTCGAAAATTTTCTTTATGTGTGAAGACACATAAAGTATGGGGGGAATACAACAATCAAAACTAACTTTTTGTAGATAGTCATTTCATTTCTTTAAACTGTTTCAATGCCAATATGTATTCTACAAAAGAGAATGGTTTTAGGCTCCAGTGTTATACTTTTTTTTATATATATATATATAAAAATAAATTTTACGTAGTGAAATCTACCAAGTCTTTTCTGGAATTATTGTAAATACTTTAGTTTTATTTTCATCTTAATCTCTCCCTAATTTCCCATTTAAAGGTTTACAAATATGAGTGTGTGGATGCTTTAATTCATTTAACCTCACTCCTCAAAGGTAACACACAACTTAGTTCTGTTATATGAGAGTCTTTTTTTTTTAATGTACTAGAAAAAGCCTATGTGAATCTGTTGATAGAATTTAAAATTCCAGGCCAGGCGTGGTGGCTCACGACTGTAATCCCAGCACTTTGGGAAGCCAAGGCGGGTGGATCATTTGAGGTCAGGAGTTTGAGACTAGCCTGGCCAACATGGTGAAACCCCATCTCTACTAAAAATACAACAGTTAGCCAAGTGTGATGGTGCACGCTTGTAATCCCAACTACTCAGGAGGCTGAGGCAGGAGAATCGCTTGAACCCAGAAGGCAGAGGTTGCAGTGAGCTGAGATTGTGCCACTGCATGCCAGCCTGGGCGAGAAAGTGAGACTCTGTCTCAGAAAAAAAAAGAATTTAAAATCCCAATTTATTTTCTAACTCTTTTATTGGATGTATTTAGAACACAGTATACCTATAGTATACCTATGTGTTTATTATGTTTGTAAATGGTAGCTAACATTTAATTACTAGAAGTACTTACCCCTGCCTTCCTACATTTTTATTCATAGCTACTTGAGAAAGCAAAAGGAAATAGTTATCAGTAGTATCACTGGAAAATTAAGAAGAGAGGAGGGACAAAACTGAGCAGCAGAATTCATATAGACATTTAAGTTTAAATTCTAAAAGCTCAACTGAGATTTTCAGGGAGGGTGTGTTTTGCCCTTTGGCCTCATGAATGGGTTTCATGAATGGGCTTCAGTGGCCTATAAACTCTGTAAAATTCTATTCTAAATTTTGCACATTTATTTTGTTCTGGTTAATTCCAGAAGACATTTCAAACATTTTTCTTACATCATATAATAAAAGTACTTAACTAAATTGACAATTATAAAAATAAATCAGCCGGGCACGGTGGCTCACGCCTGTAATCCCAGCACTTTGGGAGGCTGAGGTGGGTGGATCACAAGGTCAGGAGTTCAAGATCAGCCTGGCCAACATGGTGAAACCCCGTCTCTACTAAAAATACAAAAATTAGCCAGGCGTGGTGGCGGGCACCTGTAATCCCAGCTACTTGGAGGCGGAGGCTTGAACCCAGGAGGTGGAGGTTGCAGTGAGCCGAGATCGTGCCATTGCACTCTAGCCTGGGCAACAAAGAGAGACTCTGTCTCAAAAAATAAAATAAAATAAAATAAATAAATAAATGAATCAGTGAAATGCACCTTATACTTTAATAAAAAATGTTTTCAGAAATAGATAAAGCTGAGTGTTTGATAGGGTCCCCTGTACTATACGAGTGATAATTACAGCTATTGTAATAGTAGTAATTGTTAAACAGATACTAATGAATAGCATAGCATAGTGGGTAAGAGTTTATATAGCACAGGCTCTAGAATCAGATTAAGTAGGTTCAAATACCAGTTCTGCCAGTAACTGGTTTAGAACCTTGGGCAAGTTAAATAATGTCTCCCAGCCTCAGTTTTCCTATTTGTAAAATGGGGGAAATAATGGTAGCTACCTCAAAACTCATTATGAATTCAATGAGTTAAACGTGAAAAGACTTATTGCAGTAGCTGGCACATAAAGACTTGATAGTAGTTTATATGGATGCTCTCTCATATTAGCATATATGGAATTAATAGTGTATCACTATACTTTTTTTTTTTAAATAGAGACCAGTCTGTCACCCAGGCTGGAGTGCAGTGGTGACATCATAGCTCACTGTAACTTCTAGCCCCATACTCTACTAATCCTCCTCCCTCAGCATCTGGATTAGCTGTGATCGCAGGTGTGCACCACCACATCTGGCTACTTTTTTTCTTTTTTTTTGGTAGAGACAGGGTCTCGCTATGTTACTCAGTCTGGTCTCAAACTCCTGGCCTCAGTCCTCCCACTGGCCTCACAATGTTGGGATTATAGGCATAAACCACTGCGCGTGTATGCTATCAATTCCATATATGTACTATGTATCAATTCCATATTATGGGAATATGTACTATGCTATCAATTCCATATATGGGAAGGTGTTTTCCCGTTCGGAGCTCTTTAAAGCTCTGCAGTAGATTTACATGTGTTTATCGAGCTAAGAGAAATCAGGGCATGGAAATTGAGTGTGTAATAAAAATTAAACTCTTCATGTTATATAATCATGCATAATTTCTATCTTCTTCTCTGAAGTTGCCTAGAGCACCATCACAGTTAGGAAACTTCCATCGTGAATTTCCTTATTACCAAAAGCAAGTACCCAAATAATTGTCTCAGGAGAGGAAGGACAAACTGTTAACAAGCTGAAATATTTGGGGATTTGTGTGACTTGACTAGGGAACCACAGGGTTTTGTAATGCCTGATTTAGCCCTGTGCCTAACAGTTTATTTAAATCTTAATGCTAATGTTAATTGGTTCCCAGGTGGTTGACCTTATAAGAAAACACTGTGTGGTATTTTAATGTGGTAAACATGTGAATGAAGGCCTTTGGCTCAGTTAATCACTCCCACAACTTTGAGCTGTGGTTTTACTGGTGGAAGGAACTTTAACAGGTCTTCGCTCTTGTCATTAGATATCAGAGAACTGAAATTGGTTGGAATTGTAAGCAGTGAATAGATGTGTTAGAATGATTCCATCACTTATACATTGTTTAAAATGCTAATAAAGTAACTTGCTTTGTAAGAACACATTAGAGTGGACTTTTGTTATCTCCATTGTGCATTTGATAAAACTGAGGCTTAGAGAGGTAAGAAACTTGCTTTTAAGTTAGTAATTGGAGGCCAAGACAGCAACCCTAGGTCTGTTCCATTCAAAAGCCTCTGAGCCACTCCTCATGACTTCCAAAAGCCTCTGAGCCACTCCTCATGACTTCCCGTTTATTCGTGTTTGCTGTAGTACTACTCTGGGACACACCATCTTCCTCTTCCCCTTCACTCAGAAATTTAGTCCTAGATGAGCAGCGGTCTGTCTGCCCCCTCCTTACGTTGAGAAAGGCCTGTTTTGCTGTCCGTGGGCAGAAGGGACCCCTTCAGAAAGCTATTCCTTATTGGGAATAGCTGCTTGAGATTTTGACTGCACGAATATTGCAGGACCTAATTTTAGTATTTAGGTTTCAGTTCTTAAATTCTTAAGTTTAGAGTTAGATACTTCAAAACGGCCATTTTCCAAAATACCGAGAGGGAGTTAAATGAACATATTTACATTAAGAATTTAACGTCTTTCTGGGTGATAGGAAAATGAAAAAAAGAATGTAAAGTCTGAATTACTGTGAGACGATAATCTGGTTCCACTGCAGCCAAAGTGGGCCCTTAAAACATAGAATCCATCCCTCCCGGCTCTGCCGGCCGTCTCTGCCTGCACCCACCACGTGCCCCACGTTCTGCACACCTGTAAATCGGGATGTAATCCCTTGTTCAGAGTCGGTCCGCCCCACTGTCGGCCGGCGCTCGGGGTAGGGGCGGGATTTGCAGTTGCGGGAATCCCAGTTACTGTGTTCGCTGCTCAGGGCTCCTCACTTCGCCTTTAGAGTAAAGGGGAGCTAGGGGAACCGTGGACGGGGTGTGTCTCCAGACATTCCCCTCATTACCGTGGCCTGGGAAGCCGACTCAGCAGTCGCCGCCGCAGCTGCGGTGGCTACCGGACGGGCCATAGGCGTGCGCACGCGCACCCGCACCGGCGCGCCGGCCGTCGGTCACGTGGCCCCCGGCCAGGACTTGCGAAGCCGGAAGTGTCCTGGGGCTCGAGGCCGCGGGAGCCCGCTGGCGGTGGCGCGGCGGAGACCCGGCTGGGTAAGTGAGACGGCCGCGGGCGGAGGGGCCAAGGCGGCGCGAGGCGCGGTCGGTCAGGCCTGCGCCGCCCGGCGGGGAGCGCTCCCGCCCCCTGTGGGAGGCTGGGATGCTGAGTCAGAGCGGGGGCGGGGGCGGGCGCACCGAGAAGCCCAGCACGACCCGAGGCCAAGCCATCCAGGACCCAGGCTGCGCGGATACTGCCTCTGGGGTGTGTGTCAGGGGCGGCCGTAGCCGGTGGAATGGTCGCGCGGGCCCTGTTCCCTGCATCCCCGCTCCTCGCCGCGCGGCCGGTCCTCGACCTGCATCCCGTCCGGCGGCTTTGGGCACAAAGAGGACGACTCCGTTACCGGGCCTGGGCCCTGGCTGCCCCGGGAGGCAGGGGCACCTCTTTCGCTTGAAGTTAGGCTGTTTTCTACCCTCTTTCCGAGAGTCGACACAACTGGCAGTTTTTAAATGCATTGATTTTTCAGAGGATTAAAAAGAGACATTTCCTTAGAGTTTAGTGATGTTCTGTCCGCAGAGGTTTACTCACACCGGAAACTAGAAGCCTAAGATGTTTTAAATATATGCCTATGAAATACGAATTCCCAGACGTTCCTTGCTCCTCGTCTACCTGACTTATGGGTTTAATTTGTAGTCTCTATCCCAGGTATTTTTAGTAGGTGGCCTTAAAACAACTCCCAAGTAATTGCCAAATGTATAACCAAAGACAGGTCTTTTCCACTCTGGAAGCCCCAGTGTATGAATCACATAGGGGTAGAGTTTGGAAATCCTGGAACTTTGTCCATAGGCCATGTCGTCAAACCTGTTTTCATCCCTCAGCAAATAGTAACTTTCGTTTTGGACGGTATAAGGAAGTAGACTGAACACGGCATCATCAGCAACATACTTGTGGAGTGCCTGCCTATATGCTTGTCAAAAATTTGGGACGATTTATATGGCAAGCACGTTGTGGGTGTGCTGAGTCATGTTTTAGCATGTTATTGTGGAGTTACTGGAAGATAGTTTCAAAAGATATTTCCCCTGACCACTATTGTGATTACTCTTAAACAGAAACCATAGTTTTGTATCTGCATAGAGAACAGATACCTTAGCTGATAAATATTTTTCTTATTATTCTGAAGGTACATACATATAGGTACCTAATGGTGCTATTTGCCATTTATAGTTACATTGATTAGGGAAGGTTTTTCATTAGATAGTTGAGACGTTTATTATTGTATCGTGAATGAAATGTAATAACTGACAAATGTGTATTCCTTATTTGTGAAAAGGAAATCTTATTTTTATTGCTTATTTGCAGTAGTCGTATATAAAATTTATCTAAATTAGATGGGTAGTAAAATTATATAAAACTATCCTGCTGTATCTGTGATTGGTAAAATTGAGACCTCTGACCATTCTGCATATTCCTAACTCAACTTGGGCATATTGGTGGTCATTAATTCATCACAGAATACCTACTCTAGCATACTACTTTTTGCTTTAACTTACTGTGGAGGGATATTAAAATCCATGTTTTGATGACAGTACAGCAGGTTTAAGGGGGCATGGTAGGACTAGTGTTTATGCTATCTTAGCATACACCAATTTTAGTCCAATGTGGAGCTTGGATATTTTGTATACCTTGATAGATCCATAGCTTTTCAGTATTAAAGACTTGATAATACAGGCTACTTGATACGTTTATATATTTATACTTGGAGGTTGGAGAAATATCCTTAATTTCAGAAGAGTTCGTAACTTTTCAGGAATAATAATTTTTGCACCTTTCCTTTATACTTGTCAAGTTCTGTGTAGATTGTGTAGATGAAATTTTAGCTTATGGAAATATGCAATGGCAACGTTTGTTTTCATTAGTGTTTCCCTGCTCTGAAGGAAACAAAGTAATTTTTTCTATATTTATTATATTTTACATTATTACTTTTCTTTATTTTAAAACACCTTAAATTATGTCTTAAATTAGTCTTTCAAAACATTTGAAGGAGGTAAGTAACAATATCACTCTCACTGACAAAGACAAAATTAGAAGAGAAATAGGTGTTGGGTTTTTTTGTTTTTGTTTTTGTTTTTTTTTTTGAGATGGAGTCTCGCTCTTTCACCCAGGCTGAAGTGCAGTGGCGCCATCTCAGCTCACTGCAACCTCTGCCTGCCGGGTTCAAGCAATTCTCCTGCCTCAGCCTCCTGAGTAGCTGGGATTACAGGTATGCACCACCACACCTGGCTAATTTTTTTGTATTTTTAGTAGAGGAGGGGTTTCTCCATATTGGCCAGGCTGGTCTCGAACTCCTGACCTTGTGATCTGCCCGCCTCGGACTCCCAAAGTGCTGGGATTACAGGCATGAGCCACTGCACCCGACTGAGAAATAGATGTTTCTTTCAGCCCTGTGGTAAGTTAATTAAATTGAATGTATGTCATTGGTTAATTTTTTTTTTTTTTAAAGCTCGCACAACATTTTAGCCTTGAATATTGCTAGAAACTTAGATTTTTTTTTTTTTTCTTTTGAGATGAAGTCTTGCTGTGTCACCCAGGCTGGAATGAGGTGGCACGATCTGGGCTCACTGCAGCCTCTGCTTCCAGGTTCAAGTGATTCTCCTGTCTCAGCCTCCCGAGTAGCTGGGATACAGGCGCCTGCCACTATACCTATCTAATTTTTGTATTTTTTCTGGAGACAGGGCTTTTCTATGTTAGCCAAGGTCTCAAACTCCTGGCCTCAGGTGATCTGCCCGCCTTGGCCTTCCAAAGTGCTGGGATTATAGGCATGAGCCACTGCTGTCAGCTGAAACTCAAATTTTTTTTTGGTCATATTATTGTATTTTATTATAGTATGTGTAGTGTATACTAACTTAAAGAGAAACAATGTAATCAAAATGATGATCATGGGGAAAATGGCATCTTGCTTTAATCTTCAACTTAAAGTTACTCTTAATAATCCATTTATACCATTATGTCAAATTTTAGTCATCCCTGCAGAATTTTAGACAAATGAAAACAGACAAGGTGACACCAAAGAGTTAAGCACAGAAAGTGATATTGATTAAAAAGTTGAAAGTAAAAATCTACCTTGGCTAGAACTGAACATTCAGATCCATCTCTCCAGAGGAAAATCTAACTTGAATCATAATGGTTCATATTTTGACTAGTTTATACCATATCAATTAGCAACTTATGACTTGAAAATACTTTGAAACTTAGATATTTATATTGAACTGTTTATACACTTCAATTCAGCAACAGATAATGGGTGATCTTACTTGAGACTAAAAACAGCTAACATTTGTTTCTTAACTGTGTTACTCCCTGAAAACATATTTGCAAATTTTTTTTTTTCTCTTAGTATAACAAGAGGATTGCCTGATCCAGCCAAGATGCAGAGCACTTCTAATCATCTGTGGCTTTTATCTGATATTTTAGGCCAAGGAGCTACTGCAAATGTCTTTCGTGGAAGACATAAGGTTGGTACAGAGAAATCTTTGAAGACCTTTTATCACTGTATGTGTTTTGTTCTAAGATGCATGCTTATGCTAAAATGTGTGACTTGGTGATTTTGATCCCTTTGTCTGAAGAAATTGTTTTAATGATTTTTGTGGTTATTTAAGGCATAGCTGTGTCAGGCAGTGAACTATCTACCCAGTGGTGGCAGAGGTTAAGTGTTAGTGAGTGGAGGGAAACAGATTGGTTGAAAATGGACTGGGAAAGATTACTGCAGCTCCCCTATGGTAGAGAGTGATTTCACTGACAGAAGTTCAGTGTAATGAGTTGAGGTAGCATTTGATATGGCATTTTGGATGGTAGGGAGGCAGATGTGTAGTTGGAGGGGAACTCACAGGTGTTTCTGATAGGCTCTGGTAAGGGTAAGTACCCCCACTAAAACAGCATCCTACAAAGCAGGTGGGAGTAAAATGAGATTCTCAACAAGGAGCCCAGGTTGAAAAGACCATATTTTCGTATAAGGTAATCAGAACCTGGTAGTGGAGGTGGGAATAAAATAAGATTATTCCCAGAGGCACTTCAAGAACCAAAAAGGATTTTGTGTCAGATTCAATGTGGAGGATGAAATTAAAAATAGTTAAAATAATTTAAAATGAAGAAATCGAAGATAATTAAACTTCCTATTCTGGGAAAGACGCTGGAAAAATAGAGTCTATTCTGGGAAAGAAGCTGGAAAAATGGAGTACACAGTTCGTTCATAATACAAATAATAACTAATTTTGCAGTGCTATGAATTTGTTTTGGAGCTAAATGATGTTTGGAGCTTCCTAAATCCTTATTTTCAGAAATAGGGCCCTAAAGTTTTAGTAGAGAGGAATTGCTTCCTCTTTTCCTGTATTCTTGAGACTACCAGTCAGTTCTGTCAGTGATGATGAGATAAGCGTACATCGGGGAGCGGCTGTTTCCTCTGGGGAGAGTATATTGACTATAAACACCCTTTATGGCTCATAGAGAATGAATCAGAAGTACCATACGGACAACTTTTAGCTTTCCTCCCCCTGTATCTAGAATTATCCACAAGCTCTGGATTCTTACTTAGATTACTTGTGATCAATCCTGGGTACCCCATCCTAGAAATTGCTTTTGTTTTATGCCAAGGAGAAAATGACTAGTGACTCAGAATTTAGCATTGAGAACACATCTGATCATCTTATCTTCCTGTAGTCCAAATTAACAAACTTTTAATTATCACTTGGTATGTGTCAGGCACTGTGGCAGACCTAGTGAATATAACTATAGCTAATGTGCAGTCTCTGGACACAGTTTCGAGTTTAGTAGCAGGATGGATTAGAAAGGAAGTAAATTGGAAGCTGATGGGATGAGAGATAGTCAATAGTGATAGAGACTGGATGAGACATATTGAAAGGGCCTGGCACTAGAAGATATGTCACATATCCTGCTCCTCTTTCCTTAACTTAAATACTCTATGCTTCATGTAAATGACTACACATAGTATGCACTCTATAAATTATACACTCTATAAATGTTTGCTGCATGAAAAAATAAGTGAATGAATGAGGACTGATTAGACTACCCCAAGACAACCTGAAGCTCTCCAAAGGAAACAAATATGTACCCATTATAGTGTGGAAATCTAAAATGAAGATTTGAGAAATATAAGAATTAATTAAAAGATTGCTACATCGGACATAGTGGCTCACGCCTATAATCCCAGCACTTTGGGAGGCCAAGATAGGTGGATTGCTGTGTCTAGGAGTTTTGAGACCAGCCTGGGCAACATGGCAAAACCCTGTCTCTACTAGAAACACACACACACACACAAACACGCGCGCGAAAAAGATGGCCAAGGCCCAGTCTAATATTTAGTCCCCAACAGTTTTCCTAGGAAGGTGCTTTGAGAAACCAAGTTTGTTCTTAATGACAGTAATTTCAAGTGTTTAGGACTATATCCTCCAAAAAATCCTGCTTCCCTTTAACTATTTGAGGATTTTTACCATGATATTAACCCTTTTATATTATTTCTTAGAATGACCAAATTCTTACATTTATTACTTGTCATTCAAAGTATATTACCTACTTAATCTCTTTTTCATTAAATTGCTTTTAGTTACTAATGTATGAGTGTGGATGTGTATATTCATGGTGAAGTTGAAGGGAAGAGAGTTGAAGGATGTGTTGATCTGCACATATGGATATATATACACACACACACATATATATATATGGAATATATATATGGATCTCTATTATTTGTATACACTTTGACTTAGTGAATAATAGATGACTGTGTAGGTGAATAAAGGGAAAATGGTACGTTTCCACCTATATCCCGATAATCTCACAGGCATGATGTAGTCTACACAAGTTTGGAAAATAATGACCGTGAAGTCAGTGGGTATATTGCAAAATTGTATTATTTTCCCTGCTTGCTCCTCTGTTAGGTTTCTCCTAGTTTTAGACTGAGTTTGAGGTCTGTCTCAGCTTAAGAAAAATCACTCTGTTGGGTGATACATAGATTTGGCAGTGTCTTTACCCTTGCTGAACTAAGGGAAAAACAGTGGAACTGAACTATAGTTAAATTCTTCTCTTTTCATATGTCTGAAAATGGTCATTGGCTCTTTCATCTTTCATTTTCCTCTGGAAAGAATATGTATCAATTTGTGCATTTTGCATGACCAGGGTGAGGGGAATCACATAGGATTATGAAGCAGTTAAATGGCCTTAAGAAAAGGATCATGCGATTCTGGAGTGAGAGAGAAGGATGATAGCTCCAAGTGGTGAATCTGTGGAAAGTATAAAGAAGACTCCAAAGCAGGAACAGTACAGAGGTCCTGATAGAGATGAAATGTCTTTAGCCATGAAATGTGCTTGAAACCCAGGCTCAAAGAGAAAAGGATTTTCCTGCTTGCTCTAGGGAAGTTCAACCTTGGATGAATGGGGGGAAATGTAAGGCTAAACTCAAGATGTGGACTGGCCACGAGGGAGAGACTTGCTCATTAGAGTGATTGGAAGGAGTGAGAGGGTCTGAAAGATAATCTTAAAGGAAGGTTAATAAGAAGAATATACGAATATGATGTTTACCTGAAATGTAAGCGTATGTTTAGAACTTCTAAGATTCCCTACCAACTACAGCTGTGCTTTGTAATTTTGTGTGTGATCTACTTCAGTAGGTCATGAAAGAGTGAGAGTGGGATGCTGCAATACATCAGTAGAGAAGAAGAAATAAATGCCTTTAATCCTCTAGAGAGGGTCTGTGAAGGAACAGCCTGCCCTGGTCATCTAGGTAGAGTTGCAGAAAGTAACCCAGGGCAGCAGTGGTAGAATCCAACCAGGAAGTCTGCTTTAGCCTTGCTCTGCAACTCCTGCTTTCCCCACTCTCCTCCCCAACATTGTCCTAGCTACAAAATAATTCTGAAAAGTTAATTGCATTACTTTGATATTCTTAATAAAAATCTCATAGGTGGAATATAGTGTTCAGTCTCTCTGTCCTGCTTTGATTTGTTTAAAATTATTAGGCCTTGGAGAAGCCCTTGTGAGTTTCACTTTCTATTTCCTCTCTAAAAGATGATTTTGCTTTTGATATTATTATAGCTTTTATCTTTGGGTGTGCGACTATTTTTGCCCCACTGTATCCTCATGAAAGCTTTATGATATGAAAGAAAATATCCATTTCTAAATTCCAAAAGGTGTAATTTGAAAGAAATATTGAGCAGTTAATTGATTCATTTTAACTTTTTAGAAAAGTCAAGAGTCCTAGTACAGATTCTCTGTGCCTAAAAGATGCACAATGTTCTATCAGAAAATAAGTTGCCATAACTAGTTTTAATGCTACCTTTTAATCTCTTTTACAATATTATGAATAAGTAAAACATTTCTCTCTTTTTTTTAAAGAAAACTGGTGATTTATTTGCTATCAAAGTATTTAATAACATAAGCTTCCTGCGTCCAGTGGATGTTCAAATGAGAGAATTTGAAGTGTTGAAAAAACTCAATCACAAAAATATCGTCAAATTATTTGCTATTGAAGAAGAGGTAAGTAGTAAAACTTTAGTTAATCTTACATTTATTGTAGTTATGAGTCAAGAGATAGAACCTAGTATTAAAAAATGGATTTTTTTTTAAAAACTGTTGAAAATTGGGGTTTGTACAACCAAATACTCTATCCTAAAGGATTCTTGAATACATAGAACAATAGAAATAAAATATCATAAAAATGGAATCAGAAACAGTAGTATAAGAAATAAAAGGGGGTGGCCAGGTGCGGCTGGGTGTGGTGGCTCATGCCTGTAATCCTAGCACTTTGGGAGGCCGAGGCAGGCAGATCACGAGATCAAGAGATTGAGACCAGCCTGGCAATATGGTGAAACCCCATCTCTACTAAAAATACAAAAATTAGTTGGGCGTGGTGGTGCGCACCTGTAGTGCCAGCTACTTGGGAGGCTGAGGCAGGAGAATTGCTTAAACCTGGGAGGCAGAGGTCACAGTGAGCTGAGATCGTGCTGCTGCACTCCAGCCTGGCAACAGAGCAAGACTCCATCTCAGAAAAAAAAAGAAAGAAAGAAAGAAAGGATCACTTGAGCTCAGGAATTCAAGAACAGCCTGGGCAACATGGCAAAACCCTGTCTCTGTAAAAAATACAAAAATTTGCTGTGCGTGGAGGTGTGCACCTGTAGTTCCAGCTACTCAGGAGGCTGAGGTGGGAGGATCACCTGAGCCTAAGAGATCAAGGCTACAGTGAACCATATTGTGCCACTGTACTCTAGCCTGGGTGATGGAGTGAGACCCTGTCTCAAAAAAATAAAGAAATAAAGAAATGAAAGGGTATTGAATATGGTTACCAGTATTATTACTAGAAAAAGGTAACAAGTTAAATCAAATAATTATAAAAAGAAAAAATAATTATAAAAAGAAAAAAATCAAACTTTTAAAAAAATAAAAATTTTTTATTTTGCGAAAGAATAAAAATTTCAAGAGTCCTAGAGTTTAAGATATGAAGTCCAATTATAAAAGAATTGATTTTTTTAAGGGGAAATGGTGGAAGTAAGAATGTCATTAGGAAACGTAATCTAGAAATAATGGAAATAGAAATGATTTTAATCCCTTTAAACATGAGCAATCAATAAAGTCTTTGGGGAAAAAATGTAGTTTATACTCTAGTGATTTTATTTTTAGTGATTATTTCTTAGGAAGTAAACAAATATAATTTTATGCATAAAAATTTTAATTGGCATGCTGTTTATAATAAAGAGTGGGTAAATAAGTTAAATAAATTAGAATGTGTGGCAGATAGTTACCTGGAATTAGCCAAACTCAAGGTTAAGAGCCTTCCAGACTGCCAAGTCTGCTTAAGACTTCTGATACCAATTGCGAAGGAGTTTGGCAAACTGCACAGAGAGAACAGTTCCCACAAGACTACCTTCACATCATACCAGCTGGATGCAAATATGGGGGTTGCCCATGACACTCAGATTTGGTAATTTGCTGGAAAGTAGAATGACTCACAAAACTGAGGAGAGTGCTATACTTACAATTACTATTTTATTGTAGCAAAAAGATGGAAATTAGAACCAGCCAGAGGAAGAGACACAAAGCGTGGAATGTGGGAGGGTTCCAAACTTGAAGCTTCTTTGTCCTGAGGGACACATTACTGTCTCAGCATTGATGTATGACAGTATGCATGGAGTATTGCCAGTCAGGGAAGCTCACCGAAGCCTTTGGTGTCCAGGGTTTTTACTGAGGCTGGATCACTTATTGCCTGTATTGCTAACCTTTAGTCCCCAGCCCCTTCCAGAGTTTTGGGGTAATTCCTTTAGTCTTCATTTCCTCTGGAGGGCGGAACTCATACGGTGTGTTCTAAAGCCCCCATCATAAATCATGCTGTTAGAATCTCCAGTGGCCGAAGCCCCCAGAGGAACAAAGACAGAATTCTTGTTCTTTCAGATAGGGCATTTCAGGGGCCAGAGATCACTTTCCAGTAGCCAGGGGCAAAGGCTGACTTCTCTTTAGGTAAAGTTAATTTTACCACACAATAGTTAAGTGGTAATGAAAAGAGATATTTACCAAAATTTTAATCTTCTCAAAACACCTTATATATGATGTTATGTTAGAAGAATCAGGATTAAAAATATATATGTAGTATGATCTTAATCTCTACAGTGTAATATGCAAACAGCATTATGTATCTATGACATTATTTGATTCATAGAAAAAAGACTGAAAAAAAATACACCAAAATATTAATTCATTATCTCCAGGTAATGGAATTATGTATACCTCCCAGATTTTCAACAATCAACATATATCATCATTTAAAAGCAACAGGTTTTTTTTTCTTTTTTTTCTTTTTTTTTTTTTTTTTTTGAGACGGAGTCTCGCTCTGTCACCCAGGCTGGAGTGCAGTGGGGCGATCTCGGCTCACTGCAAGCTCCGCCCTTCCGGTTCACGCCATTCTCCTGCCTCAGCCTCCTGAGTAGCTGGGACTACAGGCGCGCACCACCAAGCCTGGCTAATTTTTTGTATTTTTAGTAGAGATAGGGTTTCACCATGTTAGCCAGGATGGTCTCGATCTCCTGACCTCGTGATCCGCCCGTCTCGGCCTCCCAAAGTGCTAGGATTACAGGCATGAGCCACCACGCCCGGCAGTTTTTTTTTTCTATTACAATTATTTCTCTCTCTCTCTTTTGAAATGACTGCCAGAAAATAATTTAAAATATTTTATAAAAGTGTTTTGGAGATATGTAGAAAAAAAATTATAAAAGAAAGAAAGGATAAAAAGTTGGAGATGAATAGTAGATTTTAAGACTCATTCACATTTTCAGGTTCTGAAATTGGTGTGCATCTTATAATAATTGGGTATATGTAATTTGATGGTGTTTCTTTTTCCCTGTAAAGCTGTTATTAAATTGATGAAGCATTATAATCAATGGTATGTTAAAATTAAGGTTTAAAACAAATGAGCAGCTCAGATGCAGATGAGCAGACTGGAGCTTTGCTGCGAGAGGGACCACTCAGCTCTTCTGCTCCCCATTTATTTTTAAGGATAGGACTCCATTCCTTGAAGTAACAGTAGTCATCATACGAAAAATTTCGTTTTAAGAGGTTAGAAGAGCTGTTGCCCTAAATGTGCTGTTATACATAAGAAATTCAACACTGGCGCAATGTCTCACGCCTGTAATCCCAGCACTTTGGGAGGCCGAGGCGGGCGGATCACGAGGTCAGGAGATTGAGACCATCCTGGCTAACATGGTGAAACCCCGTCTCTACTAAAAATACAAAAAAATTAGCTGGGTGTGGTGGCACGTGCCTGTAGTCCCAGCTACCTGGGAGGCTGAGGCAGGAGAATGGAGAATGCTGTGAACCCGGGAGGCAGAGAGTCGAGATCGTGTCACTGTACTCCAGCCTGGGCAACAGAGCAAGACTCCGTCTCAAAAAAAAAAAAGAAATAAAGAATTTCAAGTGACTGGGTGTGGTAGCTCAAGCTTGCAATCCCAGCACTTTGGGAGGTTGAGGCAGGCAGATTGCTTGAGCCCAGAAGTTCGAGACTAGCCTGGGCAACATAGTGAGACCCCATCTCTACAAAATAATAGAAAAATCAGCCAAGCATGGTGGAGCATGCCCATACTCCCAGCTACTTGGGAGCTGAGGCAGGAGAATCACTTGAACCTTGGAGGTGGAGGTTGCTCTGAGTCAGAGCAAGACTCTGTCTCAAACAAAAAAAGAAAAGAAATTTAAGATAATTTTAACAAAACCATCATAACATTGTACCAATGATTTTGTAGTTCAGATTTAGCTACTTTTTACTGTGGTTTGTCTTTAAAAACAAATCCAACTTCTTAATAGGAATTTGGAAAATGTTAATTCTTTTTCTTTTTCTTTTTTTTAATTTTTTTTTTTTTTTTGAGATGGAGTCTCGCTTTGTCACCAGGCTGGACTGCAGTGGCGCAATCTCGGCTCACTGCAACCTCCGCCTCCTGGGTTCAAGTGCTTCTCCTGCCTCAGCCTCCCGAGTAGCTGGGACTAGAGGCGTGTGCCACCACACTCAGCTAATTTTTGTATTTTTAGTAGAGATGGGGTTTCAGCATGTTGGCCAGGATGGTCTCAATCTCTTGACCTTGTGATCCGCCCACCTCAGCCTCCCAAAGTGCTAGGATTACAGGCGTTAGCCACCGCGCCTGGCTAGAAGATGTTAATTCTTATATGTGTATGGTCAACAGATACTGAATCTCAGGTGAACCTAAGTGCTTTCATCATTGTAACAAATCCTACATTTAAATGAAATCAGATAAGTACTGACATATAATCAAAATTTATTTTTTATGTTGATTCGCAATCAATGATTTTTTTTTTCAGACAACAACAAGACATAAAGTACTTATTATGGAATTTTGCCCATGTGGGAGTTTATACACTGTTTTAGAAGAGCCTTCTAATGCCTATGGACTACCAGAATCTGAATTCTTAATTGTTTTACGAGATGTGGGTATGTTTATTTATGTGATTTCTTTTATATATAAAATTTAATAACAGAATTTTTTAACAACATCTTACATTCAAAACTAAAGACCTTTATGCAATGCTTCCTTAGATATGACACCAAAAACACAAATACCAAAAATAAATACATAAATTGGACTTCATCAACATTAAACATTTTTGTGCCTCAAAGGACATCAGGTAAGTGAAAAGACAGCCCATAGAATGAGAAAAAAAATGTTTGTAAATGATACACCTGACAAGGAATTTTTATCCAGACAAGTCAACAATAAAAAGCCAGATAACCCAGTTTAAAAATGGGCAAAGGATTCGCATAGACATTTCTCCAAAGAAGATACACAAGTGGCTAACAAGTACATAAAAAAGGTTCAACGTTAATTAATCAATTAATAACCAACATCATTGGTTATTAGGGAAATGCTCATCAAAACCACAATGAAATACCACTTTATACCAATGAAAATGACTAATATCAAAAAGACAAACAGGGCCAACCATGGTGGCTCACGCCTGTAATCCCAGCACTTTGGGAGGCGGAGGCAGGCAGATTGCTTGAGTCCAGGAGTTCAAGATCAGCCTGAGCAACATAGTGAGCCCCCATCTCTACAAAAAATAAAATAAAAAATAGCCAGGCATGGTGGCATGCACCTGTAGTCCCAACTACTCGGGAGGCTGTGGTGGGAGGATAACTTGAGTCCAGGAGATTAAGGCTGCTGTGAGCCATGATTGTACCACTGCACTTCAGCCTGGGCAACAAAGCAAGACTCTATCTCAAAAAAAAAAAAAAATTGAACAACAAGAAGTGTTGGCAAGAATATGGAGAAATTGGAATCCTCATACATTGCTGGTAGGATTGTAAAATGATACAGCCATTCTGGAAAACAGTCTAGAAGTTCCTCAAAAAGTTCAATATAGAATTATTTAACTTTTGACCAAATGACCCAGCAATTCCACTGCTACGTATATACCCCAAAGAATTCACATATCCTCCAGTGTACTTAGCAGCATTATTCATAATAGCAAAAAATAAAAAATGAAAACAGCCCAAATGTCCCTCAACTGATGAATAGATAAGCAAAAATGTGGTATGTCCATACAATGGAATATTATTTGTTTACAAAAAGATATGAAGTAGTTATATATGCTACAACATGGATGAACCTGAAAACATTATGTTAAGTGAAAGAAGTCAGATGCAATATTATATGATTCCATTTATATGAAATGTCAAGAATAGGCAAATCCATGGAGACAGAAAGCAGATTAGTGGTTGCTGGGGGATCAGGAGAAGACAGAGTTGGGTATGAGGTGTCTTTTTGGTGTGACAAAAGTATTCTGAAATTAGTGGTGATGGTTGTACAACTCTGTGACCATACTAAAATTGACTGAATTGTACACTTTAAAAAGGTGAATGTTGTGTGTGAATTATATCTCAGTGAACCTATTTTTTTTAAAAAATACTGCAGTCAAAGGAAATAACATCTTAAAATAAATGAATCAAATATTCGAGGTATGGGGAAAAGTCAAGTGATAAAGAAGGTAAAAGATTGGTGGGAATTCTTGAACTTGACACTGGAAGCAGAGCGATTAGTTAGATGAGGATACAATGAGAGAGAAACAATATTACTAGTATGCTACAGCCTGTTTAATCAAATAGAAATTATGGATATGATATCTTCCTAAGTATACTGGTAGTCCTGAGTTTTAATAATTATACATTGATACCCCTAAACCTTTTACATATTTTGAATTTGAACATTCATCTATCAGCCGTCAAGCAAATGTATAAAGTTATCACTAAGTGACAGTGCCTGTCAGTTAGACAAAATAGCTTAATTTCAGCAAAGTAGACAACTTTGCCCTTAAGAAGTTCTTAAGAGAAAAGAAAATGGGCTTTTTGGAATAGTGTCAAGCATATGAGAATACATGTTTATGGAAACAAGTTTGACACTTTGCTGTTTTTCTGTTTCTTTTTTGCTGTTTTACATATTGAGTCCAGTTTACTTTTTAGGGAATTTTTCTTGCAAGATAAAGAAATATAAAACTCTGGTGAAAGATTGATATCTTTTTTGGGAATCTTTATTATTTTTATGTTTAAACAGTCACCCACATATATATAACCAAAGTAATTCAAGAAATCATATGCTTAAGACTGTTTTGTTACATTTTCCTGGTAGTACTTAAGAGACACTGGATTCTTCCTTAGACCACATTAATTTTTATCATTCTAAAACTTATTATAACTAAAGCATAAGATATTATATATGTTTATTTATTATCTATTCTTTGAGAAAATTACTTTGAACCAAATTATGGAAAAATTTATATTAAGTTTGGGTGACTATATCAATGAATTTGAGACATGCACACATACACCTAAATACATTATGACTTCTTTTGTTTTATATTGTTGAAGTGGGTGGAATGAATCATCTTCGAGAGAATGGCATAGTGCACCGTGATATCAAGCCAGGAAATATCATGCGTGTTATAGGGGAAGATGGACAGTCTGTGTACAAACTCACAGATTTTGGTGCAGCTAGAGAATTAGAAGATGATGAGCAATTTGTTTCTCTGTATGGCACAGAAGAATATTTGGTAAGTCATGCATCGCTAATATTTTCATTTAAAGAAGCTTGATATATTGTAATTATAATTGGGTAATTGATCAGCCAATTCGCTATAAAGTACCGTTTTTATGACAAAAATTAAATTTTCTATTCTAATGAATATGTGTAACATGGGAAATTAGGTACTCGTTTCCAAGGGTGCAGTTATTTTTCTGTTAAAAATTCTTGGAAGTTTTATAGCACTCTTAAATTCTTGAGTTTTACTGATGCTATGGATCTGTATCAGAAGGATCCCTTTTTTTGATGAGGAGTCAATATATTACAAGCTTGTTATAATACTGTTTTTTATATATTCGTTATGTTTATGAAACAGATAATTTTATTTGGGGGAGTTTGGTTATTGAATGACTAAAAGGACCATTGTTAGAAACACACACGCACAAAATTCCCCTGAGAAGATCTAACTTGAGATTTTAGAAAGCTAGAAAAGCTCTGTGGTTGAAAAAATTTATGTAGGTGTGTTTTTGTAAAGTCAGTAAATATTTGAAACACTTAAGAAAATATACTTAAAAGTAAATAGTTTTAACATGTAATCAGGAAGTTTAATATATATAGCTCACTAATTGTTCATGGCTCTGGGTTTTGTCTTAAAAGTCATAGAATCTATGACTTTTTTGCATTTGGATTGTGCAGTTGTAGTTTTATAAGATGCAAGATATCTACCACCCCCTGTAGCTTTATTCAAAGTATTCTAAGTGGCATGAACTAAGTGTCTTAAATTGTTATCCTAACTATTGGTAACCCCAAAATGATCTGTAGATATATGTGATGATCTTTTAGATAAGAGTACCTAAGAATGGGTCAGACGCAGTGGCTTATGCCTATAATTCCAACACTTTGGGATGCCGATGATTGCTTCCTCGGCAGGCAAAGGATTGCTTGAGCCCGGGAGTTCAAGACCAGTCTGGGCACAATGACAAGACCCCATCTCTGCAAAAAATTACAAAATTAGCCAGGCATGGTGGTACACATCTGTACTCCCAGCTACTCATGAGGCTGAGGCAGAAGGATCCCTTGAGCCCAGAAATTTGAGGCAGCAGTAAGCTGTGATTGCACCACTGCAATCTGGCCTGGGCTACAAAGCGAGACCCTGTCTCTTAATTTTTTTTAAAAAAAAGTACCTGACCCAGGCACGGTGACTCATGCCTGTAATCCCAGCACTTTGGGAGGCCAAGGTGAGCAGATCACAAGGTTGGGAGTTTGAGACCAGCCTGGGTAACATGGTGAAACCCCATCTCTACTCAAAATACGAAAATTAGCTGGGTGTGGTGACGTGTGCCTGTAATCCCAGCTACTTTGGGAGGTTGAGGCAGAATTGTTTGAACCTGGGAGGTGGAGGTTTCAATGAGCTGAGATCATGCCACTGCATTCCAGCCTGGGTGACAGAGGGAGACTCTGTCTCGGGGGGAAAAAAAAAAGGTACCTAAAAATGGATTTTATTCATTCATTGCACAAATATTTATGAAGTGCCTACTATATACCGGATACTGTTGTAGGTGCTCAGACTCTAGATACATGATATTCCTGCTCTTATGGAGCCCACATTCTGGTAGGGAAAAAAGATGATTAACAAGTAAAGTAAATTCAGATCATTAAAGTTTAGCAAAGACAATAAATTAAGGTAGTAAGATAAAGAGTGACTAGCAGGAGAAAGATAGCCTGGGAAAGCCTCCTTTAAGGACTAAATGAACTGACACTGAAATGATAAAAAGAAGCAAGCCAGGCACACTGTTCTGACTGCTGTGCTGTGGCCATTCCCTGGCCCTGTGGAAGCTACCTCACCCTGCAGTAAAGAAACTCAACCACCAGTCCTCATACTCCTCGGCAGTTCCCTCCATCTCTACTTGCTGTGTACTACTGAACCCTACTGCATCAGTCTAGCCTCCTCTCCCCTACGTAGACGTGTGTTGTTGAGGGCCCAAGATGCCTGTGGGGTCCTCTGGCTGTCTGAGTTGTGACGTGTGAGCTGCTTTGTGATACAGTGGACTCCCTGTCATTGTGGATCTGGAGAATGTCATAGAACATAGCAGAGGGAAGTACAGTTGTAATGAATTCACCTTCAGGCTTCCTGAGACTCTTGGCTGGAACAGAGACAGGACTCAGATGTTTCTGGCAAATGGAATCAGGCTTCATATCCTGAATTCTCCATGAGAATGTAAGCGCCATAAAAGCAGGGACTTTCATCTTAGGCTGCCGAGAACACCAAGCAGAGTTAGACAAGCGGAAATCACCTCTTTCCTGCTCCTTTTTCTGTCCTACGTGACATTTGTGCTTTTGCTATTATCCTTTTGTCTCTTCCTGGGCCTCAACATGTGACTGAGTCAACACACATCTTCATTCTCATTTCTCTGTTGGTGGTCTTCTCAGTTATATTTGGCTAGACCATGCTTTCTGCTTCTAGAAGCAACACTGCTGAATTCACACCAGAGCTTTGGTACAAGGCAGCTTCCTGATTCGTTCACTTCCCCAGCTCAGACATTCCCCTTCTCTTTTCTCTTAGAGCAGTGAGCCTCCACTAAATAGCTCAAGGCCATGTTCTCCCAGACTGCCTCCTTTCCAGTAGCAAGCTCGAGCCAGTGTCCTTCAAATTCAATTATTAGATAAAATAACTTCTTCAAAAATTCAATTTCTCTCTCTCTTTCTCTTTCTCTCACCCAGTACTTTTTTTTCCCCAACCCCACTTTCTGTAAGAACAGCCTATTTCTAAAAGCTAGTTCACCAGCCCCAGCTCCTTGTCTCTGGAGCCCACACCTGTCATGGCCAAAGCCACAGTAGATGAGTGCTCAGGACACTGCCATTCCCAGGAGGGCACTGCTTGCCAAGGTTTACTGCTCTAAGAATGTTCTTGTGCTTCAGTCTGGTTCCATCAGGCCCAGAGAAAACAGGAGCTGTAAAGGCCTGGAGACAAGAATGACCTCAGGAGTTGGAGAAACAGAAAAGATGGCAATTTTGCTGGAATTTAGGGAGTAAAGAGGCAAGTGGAAGGAGTTAGAATTGAAGACGTAATCAAGGGGCTAGCCAGATCAGATAGGCTAGTAGTTTAAACCCTGTCAGACCAATACCCCCTTTTTATAATAAATATTTTGCAGTGTTCCCTTCAGTATCTTGAAATGAAATTCCTAGATAATATTATAAACCTGCACACTTAATTAAAATAGCATATCTTAATAATGTAAAGGAAAATATTTTATAATAAAATAATAGATATTTAATATGTAAAAATTTAGAAACAGCTTCATGAGCAAACAAATTAAGTAGTCATACATGCTTGTGCCTATATGTAATACCACTTTGAATACAAGTGCAGTGATAACTCATGTTATATGAGTGAATCACATCACAAATGGTAATATTGTTATTGACATGATTTTCCAAAGTAGTAAACAATTTTTGGTAAAGTTTCTAACTAAACAAAGTGGATTTAAATATAGTTACATTCTTGGAAAAACTGTGCAAAAATGCTTTGTTATATATAAAATGGAGTTCGAAATAGATTTCTCACCTGTACAGGTATCTGACAGAATATTCCAAAGTCATTCAGACTATATATAGGAGGATCATTTTTCAGAACTGTCACATATACTGCAGTATGTCCTTCAGTGTCTGGTCTCTGCCTTTTCCAGTCATGATAATTACCATAACAAGCAAAGAGCAGTCCTGTACCAGCCTTCATGAGGTTGCTTCCCCAATACCAACTATTAATCTTTCATGTAACCTCCTGGGAACACAGTTTAGCTTTTGCCTCTAAGACTTTTAAATCAAGAAAAGCAAAACATTAAATAAATTAACTCCAAGTCTGTGCTGTACCCTAGGCTGAAATTTAACTCCAATCTATTTATTTCCTATTTCAGAATGGGTTCAGTGCGCACCAGAAGTTATAAAATGAGATAAATAATAGTCTAAGACTCAGCAGCCTGGCTGTATTCTACGTTTAACTGAAAACCTCCCTTGTTTTGAAGCTCCCAGGAACTACAACCCAGATGTTAAATCCTCTCTCTTTTGTATGTTAAAGTCCAAAGAAAACATTCTTCTACTGTTTTTTGTTGTTGTTGTTGTTGTTATTGTGACAGAGTCTCAATCTGTCACCCAGGCTGGAGTGCAGTGGCACAATCTCAGCTCACTGCAAGCTGTGCCTCCCAGGTTCAGGTGATTCTTATGTGCCAGGCTCCCAGATAGCTGGGGTTACAGGTGCACACCACAACACCTGGCTAATATTTTTGTATATATATATGTGTATTTTTGAGACAGAGTCTCTCTGTTGCCCAGGCTGGAGTGTAGTGGTGCCATCTCAGCTCACTGCAACCTCCACCTTCTGGATTCAAGCAATTCTCCTGCCTCAGCTTCCCAAGTAGCTGGGATTACAGGCGTGTGCCACTACCCAGCAAATTTTTGTATTTTTAGTAGAGATGAGGTTTCACCATGTTGGCCAGGCTGGTCTCAAACTCCTGACCTCAAGTGATCCACCCACCTTGACCTCCCAAAGTGCTGGGATTACAGGATGTGAGCCACCACACACTGTCTCTTCTACTGTTTTTAATATAATGGATATTATCTCAGTAATATAATTCTGAAAACCTTGGAGTAGCTTTATCCTTATGCTTTTCTTCCAGATGCAGTAGCCCAGGCCAAGTAACACCGAGCCGGTAGCACATCAGGAGAGAGCTAGTGGGCACAAATGTATCAGACCAGCATGTGTCAAGCCACCCCAAGTTAGTCACTCCCAGGGAATAGCTTCCTGCTATACCAGTTAGGCTGTATATTATTGCACCTTGTGAGGAGGTCCATCTTTGTCTCCTTCTAGAATCATTGTGTCTCCTCTTCCCAGGAGGCTTTATATTCCGGAAGGCATCAGACCTATCCAGGTACTCTTGGCCTCTTCACGACACCATTTACACACTAAGTACCAGCTACTAGGTCAAAGGTTTGGTAGTCGCTTCTTTGGACAAAAATCACTTTATGTGCTGTGCTACAGAACCAGCAGAGCCACTGAGATCCCATATATCTAGTAGGCATATGTTTGGACACTCACTTCAATGCCCAGGTCTTATACTTGTCTGCATTCTGATTTCTCTTTAAAATGTGTTTCTCGAAAGAGTCTTTTTCCCACCCTCATCTCCGGTCCCCCCACCCCCGACCCCCAGAAATCAGAGATTGATCCTTTGGGAGTGAGATTCACAGACTGCATCATTTAGAAGCCCGTCCCAGCAGCATTCCCTACACTGGTTCCCAGTTCCCTGGGCTGTAGCTTAATCCCACAATGTCATAAGGAATTGTTTTGGTTTGGGATCATTTAGGTGGTAACTACTTTGGTCCATAAGTATACTTTTTAGGATTTATCTTCCAAAAATCTTCAAGTTGCCAGTGTATAACTTTCATGAAGGCAGATGGGAGGAGGCCATGCTGTGTGTGACCACTGCTTATTCTCTGCAGAACAAAATGTCCATCAGAATATCTGTTAGGTTCTGTAAGCTCCTAAACAATTTTTTAGAAGCTCCATCTGTTCTTAGTGACTGTGGTATATAGTGCAGAGTGTCCAATATTTTGGCTTCCCTGGGCCACATTGGAAGAATTGTCTTGGGCCACACATAAAATATGATAGATTTTCTTGGGCCACACATAAAATAATGATAGCTGATGAGCTATAAAAAAAAAAAATCGCAAAAGACCTCAATGTTTTAAGAAAGTTTATGAATTTGTGTTGGGCCGCATTCAAGGCTGTCCTGGGCTACATGTGGCCCACAGGCTGCGGGTTGGACAAACTTGGTGTAGTGTCTCCTGTGTGTAAGGACGTGTGTTGAATATCAGTAGATCCTCAGTGAACCCAGTCAAGTTAGTCCTCTGAATTGATTCTAGAGAATTTAATTTCATTAAATTAAATACACTTACCCTGACAGATTGCATTTGAGGCATAAGGCAAAGAAATTAAGGCTGCCTGATAGGTTTCAGGTGTGAGCAGCTAGATACATGGTGGTACTATTTACTTAAAGATTTAGGAGGAAACAAGTTTAAGTGGGAAGACCAAGAGTCAATTTTGGATATGTTAAGTTTGAGCTGCCTTGTAGACATCAAGAGAACAGTAGGATATATGAATCTGAGGCTCGGGGCCCAAGATAGTTTGGGACGTTAAAGCATACATATGATATTTAATGGTCTGAATGGGAAATGAGGGAGTAAGGCAGTTATAATAAGCATGGACAGCTGTACTGAGAAATTTTGCTGTGGTGGGAAGCAGAGAATTGGGTAATTGTTGAAAGGAGTTTTGTGGTCAATTTAGAGATCTTTTAAAATGGGAGATATCAAAGCATGTTTGTAAGCAGAAAGTAATGAATCAGAACAGAGGGAAACATTGATGCATTAAATAAGTAGGATAATTACAAGAATTGATTTCTGGAATTGGTGAGATGATATGATGGGCTCTTCAGTACAGATGGAAAAGTTGGCCATGTATAGGCACAGTTCCATTGTGACTGGAAAGGAGGCCTGGAAAACGGACACAGATTGGCCAGGTGCAGTGGCTCACGCCTGTAATCCCAGCACTTTGGAAGGCCAAGGCTCTCAAGGTCCTCAAGGATCACCAGAGGTCAGAAGTTCGAGACCAGCCTGGCCAATATGGCGAAACCCCATCTCTACAAAAAATACAAAAATTAGCTAGGTATCATGGCAGGCACTTGTAGTCCCAGCTTCTCAGGAGGCTGAGGCAGGAGCATCGCTTGAACCCAGGAAGCAGAGCTTACAGTGAGCTGAGATCAAGCCACTGCACTCCACCCCATCTCAAAAAAAAAGAGAAAAAAAGAAAACGGACACAGATTCAGGTAGGCTGTATTTGGTAAAGGGCATAAGGGAGTGCTGGTCTGATTCCTTCCATTTCCACATTAAATTATGAAGCAGGGTCATCACAATTGAGGATCAAAGAAGGTAGTGGTGGAGGTTTGAGGAGGGAGGGGAAGATGTGAAATAGTCTTTTCAGATTGGGAAAGTGAAGTTATTAGGAAAACAAAATAGAATTTCTAAGCTTTATTGAGTATCCATTTGTTTGTATAATGAAATTGGTCACAAGTTCATAGATTTTTCATCTTTTTTTAATCTTAGCACCCTGATATGTATGAGAGAGCAGTGCTAAGAAAAGATCATCAGAAGAAATACGGAGCAACAGTTGATCTTTGGAGCATTGGGGTAACATTTTACCATGCAGCTACTGGATCACTGCCATTTAGACCCTTTGAAGGGCCTCGTAGGAATAAAGAAGTGATGTAAGTGGTTTCCCGATCTAAAATCAGAGAAGCATTTAAAAAATGATTTCTATCTAGGTTCATCTTATTGTTAGTGGTTTATGCTAATGAAAATTGGTTTAACAATCATTTCTGATATTTTAAGCTACCTGAGTTTTTAAAAAGAATGCAGCCTTATAAAAGTATGCATAATTTTCCATGTTATGTTTAAATATCTTATATACACAGTATAAATGGTATTCAGTCTTTGGCCCATCATTAAAAATGTACTGCTTTCTAGACTTATTTCAGCTCACTGTTTATTTCACTCTGCGTACTCATCAGCACTTTTCTCCCATACAACTGAAAAAAATAATACAGTTCTGTGGAATATTAGAATCATTACCATATCTAAAACATCAGTCTTACCCTAAAGTGAACTGATTTCTTTTACCATTTAAAAAATAACATTTTGGGCCAGGCATGGTGGCTCACGCCTGTAATCTCAGCACTTTGGGAGGCTGAGGGAGGAGGATCGCTTGAGCCCAGGAGTTCAAGACTAGCCTGAGCAACATGAGGGTTTTGTAGAGACCCTGTCTCTACAAAAAAAATACAAAAATTAGCCAGGGGTGGTGGTATGCTCCTGTAGTCCCAGCTACTCAGGAGGCTGAGGTGGGAGGATCACCTGAGCCCAGGAGATTGAGGCTGCAGTGAACTGTGATTGCACCACTGCACTCCAGCCTGGGCGACAGAGTGAGACCCTGTCTCTAAATAAATAAATGAAAGAAACTTAAAAATAACATTTTGGCAATAATGTAACATTAAACTTTTTTTTTCCAGTGTTGCAGATTTGGGCCAGACACTTACATATTTTACTAGTATAATGTATATTAATTTATGTATTGTCACAATTTTTTTTTTAATTTCCATTTTTATTTTAGACTCAGAGGGTATGTATGAAGGTTTGGTTAAAAGGGTATATTGTGTGGTGCTGAGGTTTGGGCTTTTACTGATCCTATCACCCAGATAATGAACATAGTACCGAATAAGAAGTGTTTGGCCCTTGTCTCCCTCCTTACTTTTGGAGTCCCCATTGTCTATTGTTTCCATCCTTATGTCCATCTTTGATGCATTAAATAAGTGGGATAATTACAAGAATTGATTTCTGGAATTGGCGAGACAATATGATGGGCTCCATGGCACAGATGGAAAAGTTGTGAACCCAAGATTTAGCTCTCACTTTAAGTGAGAACATAACAGTATTTGGTTTTTTATTTCTGCATTAGTTCACTTAGGCTAAAGGTCTCCAGCTGCATCCATGTTGCTGCAAAGGATATGATTTCGTTCTTTTTTATGGCTGCATAGTATTCTATGGTGTATATGTGCCACATTTTTGTTATCCAATCTGCCATTGATGGGAACCTAGATTTATTCTATGTGTTTGCTATTGTGAATACTGCTGGGATAAACATACAAGCGCATGTGTCTTTTCAGGTAGAACAATTTATTTTTCTTTGGTTATATACCCAGCAATGGGATTGTTGGGTCAAATGATAGTTCTCTTTTTAGTTATTTGAAAACTCCAAGCTGCTTTTCATAGGGGCTGAACTAATTTGCATTCTCACCAATAGTGTGTAATTATTCTCTTTTCTCCACAACCTCACCAGCATCTGTTATTTTTTTGCTTTTTTATAGCCATTCTGACTGGCGTGAGATGGTATCTCATTGCGGTTTTGATTTGCATCTCTTTCATGATTCGTGGTTTTTTCATGTTTGTTGGCAGCAGCTTGCATAGTCTTCTTTTGAGGAGAGTGTGTTCATGTCCTTTGCTCACTTTTTAATGAGATTTTTTTTTCTTGTTAATTCGTTTAAGTTCCTTGTAGATTCTGGATGTTAGTCCTTTGTCAAATGCATAGTTTACAAATAATTTCTCCCATTCTGTAGGTTATCTGTTTATTCTGTTGAGAGTTCTTTTTGCTGTGCCAAAGCTCTTTAGTTTACTTCTCATTTGTCTATTTTTTATTTTGTTGCATTTGATTTTGGGGTCTTCGTCATGAATTATTTGCCTAAGACAGTGTATAGAAGAGTATGTCCTATATTTTCTTCTAGAATTTTTGTAGTTTGAGGTCTTACAGTTAAGTCTTTAATTCATCTTGAGTTAATTTTTGTATATGGTAAGAGGTAGGGGTCTAGTTTTATTCTTCTGCATATGGTTAGCCAGTTTTCCCAGCACCATTTATCAAATAGGGTATCCTTTCCCCATTATTTATTTTTGTCAACTTTGTCAAAGATATGTTGGTTGTAGATGTGTGGCTTTATTTTAGGAGTCTCTATTCTATTCCATCAGTCTGTGTATCTTTTTGTACCAATACCATGCTGTTTTGGTTACAGTAGCCCTGCAGTATAGTTTGAAGTCAGCTAATGTGATGCCTTCAGCTTTGTTCTTTTTGCTTAAGACTGCCGTGGCTATTCAGGCTCTGTTTTTGTTCCATATGAATTTAGAATAGTTTTTTCTAATTCTGTGAAAAATAACATTAATAATTTGATAGGAATAGCATTGATTCTGTAGATTGCTCTGGGCAGCATGGATATTTTAATGATACTGATTCTTCCAACCCATGAGCATGGAATGCTTTTCCATTTGTTGTGTCATTTATGATTTCTTTCAGCGGTATTAGGTCTTGTAGTGATCTTTCAACTCCTCAGTTAAGTGTATTCCTAGGTATTTTTGTGTCTGTGTGTGGCTTTGGTAAACGGGATTGCGTTCTTGATTTGGTTCTCAGCTTTATCTGTGTATAGAAATGTTACTGATTGTTGTACATTTATTTTGTGTCCTGAGATTTGGCTGAAATTATTTATCAGGTCTAGGAGTCTTTTGGCGAAATCTTTAGGGTTTTCTAGGTTTAGAATCATATTGTCAGTGAAGAGGGATAATTTGACTACCTCTTTTCCTATTTGAATGCCTTTTATTTTTCTCTTGCCTGATTGCTCTGGCTGGGATTTCTAGTACTATGTTGAGTAGGAGTGGTGAGAGTGGGCATCCTTGTCTTGTCTCAGTTCTTAAGGGGAATTGCCCATTCAGAATGATGTTGGCTATTGATTTGTCATAGATGGCTCTTATTATTTTGAGATATGTTCCTTCTGTGCCTACTTTGTTGAGGTGTATTGCCATAATTATTATGAAATAGTTACTGTGTATAAAGTCATTTTTTGTAAGCCAAGGAAAAGAGAGATGGATTTCTAGATGTGAAATTAATTGTACAAATAATCTATAATTGACCATACTTCTTTTTATTTTAAAAGACATTAGTGAATAATCTTGTTTCATGAGAAAGCCAAACCGCATACACATAAAACTATGATGTGAAGAATATTGAGTTTAGTGAATGGACAACAACTACTGACAGCCTAACCTATCCAACCATTCTTTTAGGTCTTAACATATTTCTCAGACCTTTATATATTTGGCCCCACCTTATGTTTTGTTTTGTTTTTTTGAGACAGAGTCTCACTCTGTTGCCCATGCAGGAGTGCAGTGGCCCGTTCTCACTTCACTGCAACCCCCACCTCCCAGGTTCAAGCAATTCTCCTGCCTCAGCCTCCCAAATAGCTGGGATTACACCATGCCCAGCTATTTTGTACTTTTAGTAGAGATGGGTTTCACCATGTTGCCCAGGCTGGTCTCGAATGCCTGGCCTCAAGTGATCTGCCCCCCACTCCTTGGTCTCCCAAAGTGCTGGCATTATAGTTGTGAGCCACCGTGCCCAGCCTGGCTCTATCTTTTATGAAGCAAACATGACTTTAAGTAATAATCACAACTGTAAAAATATAATTATTTAATCTCTTCTCAAAAAATGGAGGGAGAAGCATGTTTTTCCTTTTGTTGGTTGGAGGAAGTAAAACCAATTCAGATGGTACAATGACTTTTTCTATAATTTGGGTATTTAAATGTTTTCCAGCAAGGACAGTGTACTTATTTATGGGAAGAATAACCTATTCAACTGTACTGATGATTTTGGCATAGCATCCTATTGAGCCTTTTTTATGTCATTGCCATTTTAATGAAATCTCTTCATTAACAAAAACTGATAATTTGTGTTTTTCTCATTACACATAAATTGTGCCTAACAGTTAATCCTACTTTTCTCATCATAGATAGTATCAGCATTTAAAGCAATGTCAGCATTTCTTGCTGCCCTAAAAATGGTTTACATAAAAGTGTGTGCTGCTCCCTAATAAAGGAAACATGTGACTCATAAGCAGCTAGGAATACCTGATGATTTTATGTGACACCCTTGTGGGCAGATATACCATTAGAAGAATTCTACTTTATTAGAAACTCAACTTTTTATGAATATTGATGCTAAAGAATGTTCAGAGGTGATTGAAGTACTCAGTAATAATAATTGTTTTACTTCACTAATGAAGGATGTATTCATCCAACATTATAGTAGTGCTGATTTCTCAGCATCTCATTTGCATGTTATGAATGTACTTACATGTGGATCTTATCAAAATTAAACTTTTTTAAAACTTGTAAGCATTCCCTTAAGACTTTTGCTATTTATTCTGTTCATTTCTCTTTTGCATTAATCTCACATATGTGCCCTTACTCCTTAGATAGTTCTCACATGAACACACCTTATTTTCCATATTAATTTCCTCTTTGAAAAAATCTCTTAAGGCAAAAATCCTGACTGCCACTGCTGAGGAAGCAGCAAATGGTCTAAATCAGTTGTAGTGGTTTGTTCTATTTTTTAAAAAAATATTGATATGCTCAGAGCATATTTAACGTTAAACAAATACGCTTTTTCAAAAATGTGCAAGTGGGTGTTTACCAATGTACAAAGAATCTGATACTGTGCTCTGTATACTATAATCTTTTTTGTTTTAAAGAATGCTATTCATTCTGCAGAAACTTTAGTTGTGCCTTTTAATAATATGGGTAAGAGGGATTAGATGCTTTTTTTTCATGGTCTAGAGACATTCTGTGACATAACTTATTTTGTGTTTGCTCGGTTTTTTCAGATGGAAAAATTAATATTTTTGTTGTGAACATCAAGATGCTGTTATAAAGCACTGTGAGATCGCAAATGAAAATTAACTATGGCATATATAAATAACTGTACAACCACTATTGTACTTCAGTCAGTCAGATTCAAAGTATTTTGATTGTTTTATGGATCCTGTGAGCATCAATCACAAAGTTTCATCTAGTAGATAATTGTAGGTGCAATTGAGGAAATACTTTTGCATAGCCCATTAATAAGTCATGCAAAAATGAACTGCTTATTTTATTCTGCTTTTGTTCCTCGCAAGGTATAAAATAATTACAGGAAAGCCTTCTGGTGCAATATCTGGAGTACAGAAGGCAGAAAATGGACCAATTGACTGGAGTGGAGACATGCCTGTTTCTTGCAGTCTTTCTCGGTAAGTGTAGTGTACCTGATTCTCATCTTTTGCACTTGGGTGTTAGAAATCTTTGTTGCCTAAAATACTATTCAAATACTGAAGTGTAGTTTGATTTTATTTTAATTGCTTTGATAAATGATTTTTGTCTTTGCTGCTATACGAATAATTTCCCCAGATCTGCATTAGGACACAGGGCATACATTTTTGAGATTGGTAATCACTGGTCTTGGAATTCTTCCCAGTATGGGGATCCTGCTCAGGACCTTGGTATCTTTTATAATGACCTCCATATTGATGGATAACAAATAGTGGATTGGATATGCGTAAATTTCTCAACTGGAGTTGTAAAAAGCAAACAATGGAGAGATTTAGTATTATCTTCATTTTTAAAAATTCAGATTATTCAAAGGGTGAGAAATAATAGTTTTTTGTACTCTTTAGAATTTCAAATGTTCGTATGGGTCTTTAATGTCTCAGACAGAAATCAAAACAATTATATTGTCATTTAAGAATCCTGTTACCCCAAAGAAAGAATTAAGGTAAAAGAAATTAAAAGTAGAAAGTAAATTATTTTCACTCTGGAAATAAAGCCAAGACATGCATCAGTATTTAGTATTTGTGATTACTGAATTAACTTCCATTTTTCCTGACTGAGTATGGTAGTTATATAATACTTAATTGGACACAGGTTATGAGTTACTGGTTTAACACCTATTTTTAGTTGTGGGTGCTTTTTGTATGACTTTAAAGAAATAAATATATAAAACAAGCTAATAAAATATCACTTATCATTTTATATGTTGGGTTCTGTGAAAATTCATTTAAACCAAGAGTTCCAATGCTGAAATCATTTTCAAAAACCACTGTTGTTAACAGTTTTGTGTGTGTGTTATTTTAAAAAGTTTCCAAAATGAAATTGTCATGCAACTAGATTACTAAGAGGAATTCATTGTGTTGGAGAGCAGAAATTTAATATTATAATTGTGATTTGTGTTAAATTTTGATTTAGGAAATACTTATTTTGGGGATCTCAGGCAAACCTGATAAAATGTAAAGGGCTCAGGAAATGAACACTTGCTGATAAGTAATTAAATTGCCAAAACTCAGAATCAAAAACATCTGATGATCTGAACTGTAGCATATTTCTGGAGGGTGACAGGCTTTATCTATTGAATCAGTCTTTAGCATACCAAGTTATAAATTATTTGAGAAAAATTGCTTAGATGCCAGAAAGTATATTATATAATTTTTTTTGTTTTAAATAGTAAGAACTTTAAGTACTACAAATTAGCAGTGAAAACAACTACCAGAAATGTAATGGGGCTTGGCACGGTGGCATACACCTATAATCCCAGCTACTCAGGAAGCTGAGGCAGGATACTTGAGCCCCAGAGTTTGAGACTGCAGTGCATAAAGCATCTGTGAATAGCTGCTGTACTTCAGCCTGGGCAATATAACAAGACCCCATTTCTAGAAGAGAAAAAGCTATGATCCCTTATTCATTGATGAGTGATATTAAATGAAGGTTATCTAGCTTTCTGAAAAGTTGACAGATTTTGAATTTTTAAAATTAGTCTAATATAGTAATAGTGACAGTTCCTTCAATTTGCTGGTATTATGATTTGTAACCTAGACAGAATATGACATAGTCACTCTTCAAGTAACTTTTCAATACTGTTTTAGGGGTCTTCAGGTTCTACTTACCCCTGTTCTTGCAAACATCCTTGAAGCAGATCAAGAAAAGTGTTGGGGTTTTGACCAGTTTTTTGCAGAAACTAGTGATATACTTCACCGAATGATAATTCATGTTTTTTCACTACAACAAATGACAGCTCATAAGATTTATGTTCATAGCTATAATACGTAAGTATCTCTTTCTGTTTTCTTCTTAAATCAACATATTCTGTTATATAATATTTTCCTAAGTTAGGAAAAGAAATAGAAAAGATGCCTCAGCTTCACCAAAAGCACCCACTTCCCACATAGAAAATTATATTTAAGTGCTTAGTAAATTCCTTTTCACTTATTTTTGGAATAAAAGGATTGATATTCTAAAATGTATAGTTAAATTAGCTTGTTTCTTTAACTGTAAGTTTTACAAAACTACTTTCATTGCTGTGCCTTCTTTCAAGTTACATAATCACATAACCACAAATGGCATCTACCAATAAACGAGCCAGGTTTTACTAAGTGTACTATCCTGCCATGTTTAAAATATCAAAGCCTAAGTCTTCATAGTTTGCATGGTTATTTGCCTGTGATAACCATATGCAGATAATATGGTTATTATTAACCATAATAATGGTTAAAGCACCTTGTGCTGGAGAAATAATCAGTGTTTGTTTTATGTAAACAAAAACACATTACACCCATGTGATTAAAAAAACTGCCCATGTGATAAAACTGCATATAACATTTTGGTCAATGATGGACCACATATATGACAGTGGTTCTGTAAGATTGTAATATCATATTTTTACCGTACCTTTTCTATGTTTAGATATGTTCACATATACAAATACCGTTTCTAATTGTGTTACAGCTGCCTGCAGTATTCAGTACAGTAACATGCTGTACAAGTTTGTAGCCTAGGAGCAGTAGGCTAGATACCATATAGCCTAGGTGTGTAGAAGGCTATACCATGTAGTTTTCTGTAAATATACTCTATGATGTTCACACAGTGATGCATTTTTTAGAACTGTTCCCATCATAAGCAATGCATGACTGTACACGTACATACACTTGCATGTAAAAATGAGTGTACTGGCGTTAATAGCTGGTTGTGATGCTTTGCTGTATGTAGGATGTCACCACTGGGGGAACCTGGGGGAAGAATATATGGTGTCTCTCTTCATCATTTCTTAGAACTGCATGTGAATCTCCAATGATGTCAAAATGTTTTGTGAAAAGCTCACCCAGTGTGACTATAGTTAATAATAACTTAACTGTACATTTTAAAATAGCTTAAAAAGTACAATTTGATTGTCTGTAGCACAAAAGATAAATGCTTGACTGGATGGATATCTCATTCTCCATGGTGTGATTATTACGTATTGCATGTCTGTAACAAAACATCTCAGGTACCTCATAAATATATACATTTCCTGTGTACACACAAAAATTAAAAATGGAATTTTTTTAAAAGGTCACCCAGTGGAGGCTTGTAGAGCCAAATTACAATATTGTTGCTGAAACATTTCTTTCGATGTCATTGATCTATTCATGGGGAAGCTATCTTTTCCCCTAAAGCATCATTTTGAAAATACCTAGTTTTATTAATTTATTTAACAAACATATAGTCACATAACAAATGCTATTCTTGATTCTTTACGTATTTAAGCCATTTAATCCTCACAACAATTCTGTGAAGTGGGTACTGTTATTATTTCCATTTTACTGATGAGGAAACAGTGCAGAGGAGTTAAGTCACTTACGGTTATATACGAGGTTAGTGGAAGAGCTGCGATTTGAACCCAAGTATCTGATTCAAGTCAGTGCTCTAAACCTCTCTGCTATGTTGATTCTCTATTTGAAAATATTAAGAATCTTGGCCAGGCGTGGTGGCTCACACCTGTAATCCCAGTACTTTGGGAGGCCAAGGCGGGTGCATCACTGGAGGCCAGGAGTTCGAAGCCAGCCTGGCCAGCATGGTGTAACCCTGTCTCTACTAAAAATACAAAAATCAGCTGCGCATGGTGGTGCACGCCTGTAATCCCAGCTACTTAGGAGGCTGAGACACAAGAATCGCTTGAACCCAGGAGGCGGAGGCTGCAGTGAGCCAAGATCGCGCCACTGCACTCTAGCCTGGGCAACAGAGCGAAACTCTGTCACACACACACTCAGAGAGAGAGAGAGAAAATATTAAGAATCCTGTATATTACACAGGTATCCAAACATAAAAATACTTTAGAATTGCTTACTATATGGACAGGTTACATGGAATGGAGTTTGTAGTATCCACATTAACAAAGCAAGTTTATATGGACTGGTTATGATCTTAGGAATATGAATTAGAAATGGATGTTGCACTCATTAAAAAAATTACACTTTATCCCCAGTTATAGTGTCCTTTTGAATTTTTCTCACACAGTGCTACTATATTTCATGAACTGGTATATAAACAAACCAAAATTCTTTCTTCAAATCAAGAACTTATCTATGAAGGGCGACGCTTAGTCTTAGAACCTGGAAGACTGGCACAGCATTTCCCTAAAACTACTGAGGAAAACCCCATATTTGTAGTAAGCCGGGAACCTCTGAATACCATAGGATTAATATATGAAAAAAGTAAGTTGGGATTTTTCTTGTCGTCGTTACTAGCCATTAGAAAAATACAACCAGCCTGGGCAACATAGTGAGACCTTGTCTCTGCAAAAAATAAAACAAAAATTAGCAGGGCATGGTGGCTTGCACCTGTAGTCCCAGCTACATGGGAGGCTGAAGTAGGAGCATCGCTTGAGCCCAGGAGGCAGAGGTTTCAGTAAGCCGAGATTGCACCACTGCACTCCAGCTTGGGAGACAGTTTGCGACCCTGTCTCAGAAACAAAAAAATAAATCCACAAAATCTGTCATTGTAGAAATGATTGTCATCTTTATAAAGCTGATGATCACATTAGTGTAAAATTTTCATAAACATTAAAATTTTCTAAATTACTGTAGTTGAGAGTAATCGTAAAATTGGAAAAGGCTTGTAGACATCATTTGACTTCAAATATTTTGTTTCATAAAATGATAAAGTCATTTGTCATACGTTTCACTGTAACTCTCTTTTAAAAGTGTTTTGCTAACACTCAAAATTACCTTTTATATCATAAATTTCAGCAAATGTTTTTTGTTTCCAGTATGTATAGAATATTGTGCCAAGCTTTAGAGTCTAAGAAAAATTAGATCTGCATTTTGAGAATCTTTTAAATTATTCATTCTACTGATAGAAACAAAATGAATGCCCCAAAATTTTACGGTTCTATTTGAAGGTTGGGATTTGATGTAGATTTAAAGAGAAGCATTGAACTCATTGTGTTGGAGTATTTTTAAGGAAAAAAATAAAACTCCTTAGAAATATTGGAAGTAATTTGTTAGAGAATGAACATTATTGTTTGAAGTAATTTTTTTATCACAAAAAGTACATTAAAGATTTTTCCACTAATGTTTAATTTAGACATTCTGTTTGCTCTATAAAGGATAAAGTGATTTTTTCAAAAAGTTTTCTTTCTCATTTCATTTTACTTCATATTTCAGTTTCCCTCCCTAAAGTACATCCACGTTATGATTTAGATGGAGATGCTAGTATGGCTAAGGTTAGTATTTAATTGAATTACTATGTAAACATCTGAATTTAATGTATCTTATCAATAGTGGAAGCAATAACATGTATTGTGTCTTCATGTATGCCTATATGACTTAGGAAATTATTCACTTAAATTGATACCCTTTCCACGTTATTTTATGGGCTTTCTTTTTTACTTTTTATTCTTTCTTGAATTCATTATGTAAGAAAATTCTCTCCATTGAGATAGTGCATGGTTAGATAATGTTAAGGATAACATATTTATTATATTTATATCTATTTTTAACTCTTAGAAATTGGTTTGTTGTGTTTTTAATTAACCTGATAAAAATGTATAAGCTTGAATAATTTTGTGTAAAAGTTTTTCTTACCCTGTACCACAATTAGCACCAAATATTGACATTTTATTTCTTTATTAGGCAATAACAGGGGTTGTGTGTTATGCCTGCAGAATTGCCAGTACCTTACTGCTTTATCAGGAATTAATGCGAAAGGGGATACGATGGCTGATGTAAGTAATAGATTGAAATTTTGAAATTGATTTTCTTGTAGATGTTGCCCCATCATTGATATTTTCTCTCTTCAAACTAGTTAGGTTAGGTACTTGATTTTTATTATAATACATTTGTTTCACATTTCATTTATAAAACATTTAGCAGCTCTTTTTTCATGAGTCCTACAATGACCTTGTGAAACAGAACAAATAGTATCTGAATTTTAAAACTTACACCACGCTATAGGATGTGACGGCAAATGCATTTCTTTTCCTAGGACCTTGACTCGGTTGTCATTTCACTATGTTAGAAGTCTTTGGCTTGTTAGAATCCAGTACAATCTGTACTTTCTAGCGTTTAAGTCCTCAGAGTCTTCCTTAATTTCCTACCATTTTCCCAAATGAAGTACACAGTCCTTTTTTATCACACCATATTTTTTTTTTCTTTTTGAGACAGTGTCTCGGTGTCACCCAGGCTAGAGTGCAGTGGCACAATCACAGATCACTGCAACCTGAAACTCCTGGCCTCAAGTGATGCTACCACCTCAGCTTCCCAAGTACCTGGGACTACAGGCATGCCCCACCATGCCCAGCTAATTTTTTTTTTTTTTTTTTTTTTTTTTTTTTAAAGAGATGAGGGTCTAGTTATGTTGCCCAGGCTGGTCTCAAACTCTTGGGCTCAAGCAATCAGCCCGCCTCAGCTGGGATTATAGGCATGAGCCACCACACCCAGCCTTCACAACATTGAGATATAATTCATATACTATTAATTCATGCATTTAAGCATACAGTTTAGTGGTTTTTACTGTGTTCAGAGTTGTGCAGCCATCATCACTAATTTTAGAACATTTTCATCACCCCAGAAAGGATCTCTGCACCCATTAGTATTCACTCTCCATTTCCGCCTAAACAGCCCTGCCTCAGGCAACCACTAATATACTATTTGCCTGTTCCAGACATTTCATATAAATGAAATTATGCAATATGAATATATAATCTAACAAGCAATTTAAAAGCTAATTTTTAAAAACTAGACCGCTTAATATAGTTATTCTAGATGAGAATAACTAATCATCTAGTTTAAATAGTTTCTTCCTGAAAGTGACTCTAAGAAATGTAAGATGGATATAATTTTTTCCTGTTTTATACTTTTCATGATTTATAAATGTCATCTTTCCATCTGAAAAAAATGGAAAATACGTGATCTCTTTTGGGAATTATGTTTATTTCTATACGTCATTGAAAGCTTTTGAATTTTGCATACACATCATGATGGCCTTGTGGCCAACAGATGCTAAGAACTTTGTTTTCTGCGCTCATGTCGCTATGTATGTGCCCTTGGACTGTAATGCTTTTGACAGTTTATGTATGCCTACCTCATACCCACCCCTTCTTGCAAAAATATATATGAAGCATTTCATCACTCTTTTTAGGCTCCTTCTTTTTTTCTGTTAGCATTATATGAAACCCATAAATTTGTGTTTATATTTTTCACTGTGTTCACATATCTAAGTTCCTAAGCTTGTGCTTTTTTGTTCCACTAAGAATCTTCCTTGTTTTTACTGGTTTCTGGAAAAATCTCTATGTACTAACAATTTTCATTTTCTCTCTTATCTACCGTCAGTCGCTGATCCATGAAGCTTTTATTCCTTTTGCTTACTAGTTTATAGTCCAATAAGTCATGAGAAAATAGTTTTAATGTAAACCACTGTTGGCAAACATTTTCTGTGAAGACTCAGTCTAATATTTTAGACTTTGTGGACTGCGTATGGTCTCTTCTTTGTTTTTACAATCTTTAAAAGTGTAATGTTAGCTAATGGGCCATATAAAAGCAGGCCTCAAGTCTTAGTTTGTTGACCCCTGATGTAGATCAAAAGCCCTTCAATTATATATTACTGTGTCATCCTTCTTCAGAGATCACATCATAAGTTGAGCATCCCTAATTTTAAAAATTCCCTAATAAAAAAGTCACAACTTTTTGCTCAAAGTTTATGCTCAAAGGAAATACTCATTGGAACATTTTGGATTCTTAGATTAGGGATGCTTAACCAGTATGTATATATGCAAATATTCCAAAATCCAAAATCTGAAATACTTCTGGTCCCAAGAATTTCAGATAAGAGATATTCAACCTGTAATTGTTTTGAAGTATGAATCAGACAGTAGTCTACTATGAGTAGTAAAAATTAATTCTGGTGGTGTAAACTGTAATGCTCTACAAACTATTTGTGTAATTGTAGATTAGTTTTTACTTCTTAATGTAATATTAATACCTTAGGTTTCTAAACTGTTAACCTAAGTAGTAATGGTTTATGAAAATATGAGTTCCCTAGATATATATAAGGGTTACAGAAATGCTTTTAATAATAGTGTCTCAAAAACTGTGAACTGACTAATATCAAGAATATTGTTATAAAATGTTTTTGAACAGTAGTACTGCAGTATAATTAGTGAAAGATAAGAAAAAGTAACTCCTTACATAAAAAAATAATTTTCTTTTTTTAGTGAATTAATTAAAGATGATTACAATGAAACTGTTCACAAAAAGACAGAAGTTGTGATCACATTGGATTTCTGTATCAGAAACATTGAAAAAACTGTGAAAGTGTGAGTAGACTACTTCCTTACTAGTAGGGGTTAACTTATTAAATGTTCCATTTCTGTTTAATTGATTTAGTTATCCTTGGCACAATATGGCATGCTGTGCTAGGGTTTATATTAAAGATCAGCGGCTGGGCACGGTAGCTCATGCCTGTAATCCGAGCACTTTGGGAGGCCAAGGTGGGTGGATCACGACCATCCTGGCCAACACGGTGAAACCCAGTCTCTACTAAAAATACAAAAATTAGCTGGGCGTGGTGGTACACGCCTGTAGTCCCAGCTACTCGGGAGGCTGAGGCAGGAGAATCACTTGAACCCAGAAGGCGGAGGTTGCAGTGAGCTGAGATCGTGCCACTGCACTCCAGCCTGGTGACAGAGCAAGACTCCATCTCAAAGAATAAAATAAAGATCAGCCTTAGATTAGTGATTACTTCATCATCACAAAGGCAGAAATGCCAGTTTTCTTGGTAAGAAATGAACACCATCTCTTAGTGGCATTTCCTCCCAGCCATTGGGTAGGAAAAGGTAGTGGGAAAAACATCTCATTTCTATCTTGTAAAACAGAAACTGTGAATAAGAAAATAAGAAACCTGTAATCAACAAAGGAAATAGGAGGAGGTATTCTAGAACAGCCTTTTAGTAGTATTTTTAGAAGTATAGGAATTACTTTTAGTTTATTCTTACTTGTGAATCTTATTCTTGAGAACGTGTTTTGAAAGAATGATATTTTTAACTGCCCTCTTTCTAGAATATACTATTTGTGCTGCAGAGGAAATACAATAAGTGAAATCAATAATCACTATTGACCTTCATTAATTCTGAAATGTATTTTTACTATTATCCTGACATATGATTACTTGAAATTAATTGGTCTTTTCTGTTTTATCCATCCCTTGATCTGCAAATTTGAAATAGAAGCAGATAAAATTCCTTCTTCAGGCAGGCATCATGGTTTTGTTGTTGCTGTTGTTGTTGCTTTTTTTTGAGACGGAGTCTCACTCTGTCATGTAGGCTGGAGTGCAGTGGCACAATCTCTGCTCACTGCAACCTCCGTCTCCCGGGTTCAAGTGATTCTCGGGCCTCAGCCTCCCAAGTAGCTGGGACTACAGGCGCATGCCACCATGCCCGGCTAATTTTTTGTGTATATTTTTAGTAGAGATGGGGTTTTACCACGTTAGCCAGGATGGTTTCCATCTCCTGACCTCGTGATCTTCCCACCTTGGCCTCCCAAGGTGCTGGGTTTACAGGCGTGAGCTACCACACCTGGCCAGCATCAGGTTTTTTTTTTTAACAATCTGCTGGCTTATAGACTTTGAATCAGTTTTTTACTTTTAAATGGTTATGATGAAAGCTCAAATTATTATTTATAAAGCATCTTTTTAAAACTGTGTATTGATTATACTCATTTAATTTTCTCTTTTGACTTTTCATATAGATATGAAAAGTTAATGAAGATCAACCTAGAAGCGGCAGAGTTAGGTGAAATTTCAGACATACACACCAAATTGTTGAGAGTAAGTATTTACAAAATTATGAAAATTGTAAGCTCATAACCTATTCCTTTGCTGGCACTATTAGATTTAAACGTTCTTAGGTGCTAGGCATGGTAGTACACATCTAGCTACTCAGGAGGCCGAGGCAGGAGGATCACTTGAACTGAGGCATTAAAGGCTGCCCCGAGTTATGATGGTGCCACTGCACCCTAGCCTGGGCAACAGCACGAAATCTTGTCTGTAAAATAAATAATTTAAATAAATAAACTTATAGATATGATGTTTCTCACTGCAGAGAAATAATATTTTCCCATCTTTAGAAACTTCTTTACAATATTAAATACTCTTACTGCCTTATATCATTATTAAATGATTGTTACTCTACAAACATATGGTTGTTATTTTTACTTTTTGTATAACATTATAGTGTAGGCATTTTCCAGGTTCTTTTGGTAACACCATTTTCTTAATGATACCATGTTGCAGCCAGTGGATTTATTACAGTCTTACTTATTATTCCTCTACTGTTGGTACTTTAGTTTGCTTTTCACTCTTCTATGTAATGCTGTAAGAAATGATTTTTTCCATAAACTGTTTTCGATATATTGGATGTATAAGTTAACACATTCTAAACATTAATGTTAAAAAAGACATAAAGCATAAAAACCAAGATATATATTTGATCATATAAAAATTTAAGCCAGGCACAGTGGCTCATACCTATAATCCCAGCACTTTGGGAGGCCAAGGTGGGGGTAGACTGGTTGAGCTCAGGAGTTAAGGCCAGTCTAGGCAACACGGTGAAACCCCATCTCTACCAAAAATAAAAACAAAACAAAAATTCTCAAGGCGTGATGGCATGCACTTGTAGTCCCATCTATTCGGGAGGCTTAAGTTGAGAGGATGACTTGAACTCAGAAGGCAGAGGTTGCAGGGAGCTGAGATTACGCCACTGCACTCCAGCCTGGGTGGCAGAATGAGACTCTGTTTCAAAAATAAAATAAAAATTTAAGATCTCTATATGTTTAAAAAATGTTAGAACGCAAATAAGTTGGGAAACTGTGATAAGGGGTTTTTTATAAAAATAACTCATACAAATTGATAAGGAAAATAGTCTGCAAAAAATAGATGAGCAAAGAACATTTAGAGACAATTTATAAATGAAGAAAATATATCTGGTGAAAACACTCTTGAAAAAAAATGCTCAAATCCCATAGCAAGAAAAAATTGCTTGTTATAACAGTAAGATACTATTTTTGTCTTTCAGATTTTCAAGGCTTAAAAAATTATAATGCCAGTGCTGACAAGAGTGTGGTTTAAAGAGCACTCTTGTTTTTTGCTAGTGGCAATGTCAGCTGCTACTGACAACATTATTTGAAAGGCAATAGTGTGTATCAGGACCTTTAAAATATTTGGACTTATTTATCCTTTAAGCCTAACCTTCATCCTTTCTTCATAAATTTTAGAAATACTGTATGCATTTCTGAGGTAGGTAAGTGATAAATTTCCTAAGCTTAAAATGAACAGAATCTTAGATGAGGTTTCTTTTCATTTTCTGTTTTTAAGAGGAGTTGCTTTGGTTTGGCCTCTTAAACAAGAGCACAAATCTTGCTACCTACACAGTTTGTGAGATGGAGAATTAACCACTTTTTACAGATAAGGAAACAAGATTAGAAATATTTTACATGTGGTTTTAGAAGGGTATTGAATGAAATGTTTTATAAGATGTACTAGTGCTGGTCTCATGTTTTATTATCATACTGTACCCTGGTGGAAATCAATGTAAGGAACTCTTTTGTATTTAAAAATGGAAATAATTACTGTGCCTTTGAATTGAAGTAATCTACAAAAGAAATGTGGTCCAGACTTTAGACTTTGTTGGTACTGTGATAATCATTTCTGGCTTTTGGCAACCTGGATCTGAACCTTTGGTTTTATTTAGCTTTCCAGTTCTCAGGGAACAATAGAAACCAGTCTTCAGGATATTGACAGCAGATTATCTCCAGGTGGATCGCTGGCAGATGCATGGGCACATCAAGAAGGCACTCATCCAAAAGATAGAAAGTAAGTTATAGCTTTATGCGTAGTTTCTGCTCTTATTAATGTCCTTTTTCACATTGACTCAGTTAATTTATTTGAGTTTTTCTTCCTTAAATAGTGTAGAAAAACTACAAGTCCTGTTAAATTGCATGACAGAGATTTACTATCAGTTCAAAAAAGACAAAGCAGAACGTAGTAAGTAAAATTTGCTGTTTGTTAATTTAATAAATCCTTCTTAGTAATTAGTTATAATTCAGTTAAAATAATTTGGCATATCTGTAAGGGTGGCTTCTTAAGCTGTTTGTTTCAGAGATATGATTCTATCAGGAAAAAGGTTGATTGTGCTAAAAAAAAAAAAAACCTATCCTTAAAATCAACCTTTTGGATACTTTAAATCAGGGTCATGAACTCCAGAACCTCTAAAGGCCAGGCAGGTAACAAAGGAATGAGATTGGCCAGTGGGGACTCATCTACAGGGGAGAGCCACTACTCAGATTCACCAAAGGTATTGCCCAGTCTTCCCATTTCTCAAAAAAAGCTAGAAATACAGAATTTGTTAGAAATATCTTGATTTTTAAATGTTAACAGTTAATTGTTTTTTACATTGTTATTTACAGACCAAATAAAAGCATCTGTGGGCCATAAGAAGCCCATGAACCACAAATCTATGACATCTGCTTCAAACTCTTAGCCTTTTTGAAGCAGTAATCTCGAAAGAAAATATATTGTATATAATGTTACGATTCTACATTAACAACAGTAATATATTTTCTTATTTCTAGGACTAGCTTATAATGAAGAACAAATCCACAAATTTGATAAGTAAGTATCCAGATTATGTTTAATAATTAGTTATTTTTGGTGCTATTTTGTTTATCTTTATTATGATTCTTCTTAAAGTTGAAATTAATTACAATTAAAAATACATTTTAATCTTGATTTTACAGGATTGTTACAATATGTACACATTTTTGAGGTTCACACATCTGTTCCCTAATTGGGAAGTTACCATGATGGGAGAAGGAGGCGGGAGAAAGATTACTGTTCCAGTCAGTCACCTTCTGCCTCATGTGCTCTGATTACAGAAGGACAGATAATAGAGCACAGGCGAGGGCAGACTTAACCACCATCTTAACTTTAACCTCATTCAATAGGCGTTTTTTTTACATCCATTTTGAACCTTCTCTTTATCTTCTTGCTGCTATAATGTCTTAGAAACGTTTACTTTCTACTGTAAATACTCTAAAGCCACAACAATCATTATAAGGAAAAGATACATTTCATATATTTGAAAATTTATAAATATCGAAAGTAGAAACAGTGACATTGGTTTAAGCGTCTTGGATTATTTCTAAATTACAGGCAAAAACTGTATTACCATGCAACCAAAGCTATGACGCACTTTACAGATGAATGTGTTAAAAAGTACGAGGCATTTTTGAGTAAGTCCGAAGAATGGTTGAGGTGAGTAAACTTTTGGAATGATTAGTGGTTGACTGCACAATATAAATGTACATTTGAAGTAAGAATGTTTCACTAGACTGCATATCAGTTGATTCTTCTTGGTTTTCAGAAAGATGCTTCATCTTAGGAAACAGTTATTATCTCTGACTAATCAGTGTTTTGATATTGAAGAAGAAGTATCAAAATATCAAGACTATACTAATGAGGTAGGTACAGCTATCAAAAGAAAAAAAGCTTTTTTCTCATTAGGAAAAATTAAAATTCTTCTGTTTATAACTGATAGTGATTGACAGGGGAGAAATGGGATATAATGCGCCTACATTCAGTTCTACTCACCAATTTTTAATATGTATTTTGAGCCAAGTTTTAAGAATGTAGATGTTTTACAACTAAAAACAGCTGATAAACCATTCTTTTATCAACTAAGAAAAGTTTCTTTCTTAAAAGGGTGTTGATTTAAGTATTGTATCATTGATAGTTTTGAAATCAAAATTTAAAGTTTTTATAAAGGACTTATTAAAAGCTGTAACACTTGATGTCAGATCTGTAGTAAGTACTTTTGTTCTGTGATTAATGTGGGGATTTTTTCTTTTTTTTTTTTCCGGATGTTTTAGTTACAAGAAACTCTGCCTCAGAAAATGTTTGCCGCTTCCAGTGGAATCAAACATACCATGACCCCAATTTATCCAAGTTCTAACACATTAGTAGAAATGACTCTTGGGTAAGAAACTATCATTTGGAAACTGTAGTGTTTCCATTTGCTTTCATTGCAGTTTGTGCTCTTGCTCTTACATTTTGAAATTTTTTATGTTTGTTGTAATACAATGTTTAGTAAAGTTATTTACTGACCAGTTAAATTTAGAAAACTAAAACGTAAACATCCTTCTAAAACATTTGCATACTTTTTTTGAGCAAAAGTGCTTGTTTATTTTATATAGTATGAAGAAATTAAAGGAAGAGATGGAAGGGGTGGTTAAAGAACTTGCTGAAAATAACCACATTTTAGAAAGGTGAGTAATACAAAAATAATTATTATGATTTTCTTTGCAATTGAGTTCATACACATCTGTACTTATAGCTTCCCTGTGTCAATAGGTAAAGGGTCGTAAAGTCAGAACTCAGGTTTTTCTATGATTGCGTATTTGTGATGCCTTTTAATGGGTGATTAGTTCCGTTTTATAGAAGCACTGGTTAATCAAATTACTTGCTTATTTGAATCAGTTTGTAAAGATCAAACTCTATTTACATTATTTTTATAACTTAATTCATTGGAATCATAATTTTCAATTTGGTGAGTCAGAGTTGCCTGTTAAGATTCCAGCACTCTGGTGCTGAGTAGCTCACAGAGTCCTCTGCACACCTCCTTGCAGGTGAAAGCCATAGGTAAATGCAGTACTTTGAGGAGCTAGGTGTCTGCTTATTATCTGCAAAATCCTAATAGATAAGGCCAAAAGAGATTTGAAAACCTGAAGAGGCAATAAAGCAATTTTTGGATGGCTGTTTTCCTTATCCTGATTCCTCAGAGAAATTAAGTCATATTTGGCTCTTTAATAGAACCCTTTCTTTTTTAAGCCCTTAGGTGCTCCTCTGTGGGTTCTCAAACCCTTGTAATGCTAATAAAAATATTTCACATTTGGCCGGGCATGGTGGCTCACACCTGTAGTCCTAGCACTTTGGGAAGCTGAGGCAGGCAGATTGCCTGAGCTCAGGGGTTCAAGACCAGCCTAGGCAACATGGCAAAATGCTGTCTCTACCAAAAATACAAAAATTAGCCGGGCATGGTGGTGCACACCTGTAATCCCAGCTACTGGGGAGGCTGAGGCACGAGGAATCACCTGAATCTGGGAGGTGGAGGTTGCAGTGAGCCAAGGTCATGCCACTGCACTCCAGCCTGGGTGACAGAGCGAGACTCTGTCTCAAAAAAAAAAAAAAAAGGATATGGAATTTTTGGGTCAGAGAGTATGCCAATTTAAATTGTGTTGGGTTTTACTAATATGGTGGTTTTTTTTTTTTTCCTGAGACGGAGTTTCTCCGTTGCCCAGCCTGGAGTCCAATGGCACAATCTCAGCTCACTGTAACCTCCACCTCACGAGTTCAAGTGATTCTTCCTGCCTCAGCCTCCTAAGTAGCTGGGATTACAGGCGCCCACCACCACACCCAGCTAGTTTTTTGTATTTTTAGTGGAGATGGGGTTTCACCATGTTGGCCATGCTGGTCTTGAACTCCTGACCTCAGGTGATCCACCCACCTCAGTCTACCAAAGTGCTGGGATTACAGGCATGAGCCACTGCACCCGGTCAATTTTGTTCTTTAAAAGGGTGTTTGTTACAGTCCTAAACAGACAAAACCTATGCGTTTGGCAACATTGAATGTATAATGTCTTTTAAACGTTTGCCAATTTGTTTAGTAAAAACTGAGATCTTATTTTAATTTATATTTCTGTGGTTTATAGTGCTGTCAAACATCGTTTAATATGTTTGTTCAATTTCCATTTTTGGGGGGAATTACTCGTTAATTTTTAAAAATATTTTTCTTGTTTATAGTAATTAACTTTTTTATAGTATATAGTGTACAGTTTCTTCACAGCTTTAGCTAAATCCTTTCAGGCTTAAAGATCACCAAGTAGAAGAGACTATAAAGATGTGCTTTTTTTTTTTTTTTTTTTTGAGACAGAGTCTCACTGTGTCGCCAGGCTGGAGTACAGTGGTACGATCTTGACTCACTGTAACCTCTGCCTCCCGGGTTCAAGCGATTCTCCTGCCTCAACCTCCCAAGTAGCTGGGACTACAGGCGCACGCCATCATGCCCAGCTAATTTTTGTATTTTTAGTAGAGACAGGGTTTCACCATGTTGGCCGGGATGGTCTCGATCTCTTGACCTCGTGATCCACCTGCCTCGGCCTCCCTAAGTGCTGGGACTATGGGTGTGAGTCACCGTGCCCGGCCAAAGATGTGCTTGTAACAGACTTTTATATTTAACCACTTACTCCTTGAGGAATAAAATCCCAACTTCCTAAACCACATTTAGTAAGTCAATTCCTCCTATGTTTTATTTGCAGATTTCTTGACAATATATGGGTGATATAACATGGTATAATCTTAAATGTTAAGTGACAAAACTAGTAATGGAAGCCAGATTTTGTTCAGCGTATTACACTATTCTGTCTCCATGTGGATAACCCACTATCACTTCAGATTTTTTTTTTGAATCTAAAATCATCTGTCCTAACTCAATTTTCCCTCTAATCTCCTTAATCCTGTTTGAAGGTACCACCTTTCTCCTATTCCCTTAAACATAAATTATTTTAGACACTTAATCTTCTTTATTCCCTCTCAACAAGTTTGGCTCCCATATTTCCCCTCGTCACCCTCATTCAGATTTCCTTTCCCTTTCATATGTGATGTATGGTAATAACCAACCTATTTTTTTCTTAACCCCAAGCTCTTCCCATCTGTCTTGGGTATTACAGCCAAAATCATCTTTCAGAATACTGATGTAATCATATGACTTGTTTGGCTCAAAAGTTTCTAAACTCCTGTTACCTAAAAAGTCAAGTCTAAATTTATACTTCCATTCAAAGAGTATAATAGTCTGGTTCCAGCCTGTTCACCCAACTTTACTTCCCACTGCTCCCCAAAATAGCATTGTGTTCTCTAGCAAGGTATCATTTCTCAACTTCTGTTGGGTATGTCACACTCCCAACTCGGTATCTTTTTTTTTTTTGAGACAAAGTCTCACTCTGTTACCCGGGCTAGAGTGTGGTGGCATGATCCCGGCTCACTGCAACCTCTGCCTCCTGGGTTCAAGCAATTCTGCCTCAGCCTCCTGAGTAACTGGGACTATAGGCACGTGCCACCACACCCAGCTAATTTTTGTATTTTTAGTAGAGAAGGAGTTTTGCCATATAGGCCAGGCTGGTCTCAAACTCGTGACCTCAAGTGATCCTCCTGCCTCGGCCTCCCAAAGTGCTGGGATTGCAGGCATGAGCCACCTCGCCCTGCCCCAACTCTATCTTAGTTTATAAATCCCACCCCACCAGAAAGAAATTATCCAGTTCTTACTAACAGTTTCTTAATTACATCATTACGTCGGTTTTTCATGTATTTATGATAATACCATGCTGTTCCAGTAAGAAATAGAACAAATGGTAGTTGCTTAAACTCTTTAAAAATAAATAGCTATTTATTCCTCTGAAAAGTATTTTAAGGTTGGGGGCCTTTATACATAAATTCAACTTTTGAGATTACCTTTTTTCTTTTTGTGTGTGTTTTAGGTTTGGCTCTTTAACCATGGATGGTGGCCTTCGCAACGTTGACTGTCTTTAGCTTTCTAATAGAAGTTTGAGAAAAGTTTCTGTTTGCACAAGAAAATAACGCTTGGGCATTAAATGAATGCCTTTATAGATAGTCACTTGTTTCTACAATTCAGTATTTGATGTGGTCATGTAAATATGTACAATATTGTAAATACATAAAAAATATATAAATTTTTGGCTGCTGTGAAGATGTAATTTTATCTTTTAACATTTATAATTATATGAGGAAATTTGACCTCAGTGAGCACGAGAAGAAAGCCATGACCGACCAATGTGTTGACATACTGATCCTCTACTCTGAGTGGGGCTAAATAAGGCATTTTCTCTGACTGCCTACTGGAAATATTTTTAAGTGGAACCAAAATAGGCATCCTTACAAATCAGGAAGACTGAGTTGACACGTTTGTAAATGGTAGCACAGTGGCTACTGTGAGTGGGGAACAGAACCGCACCACTGTTATACTGGGATAACCATTTTTTTGAGAAGGATAAAGTGGCATTATTTTATTTTACAAGGTGCCCAGATCCCAGTTATCCTTGTATCCATGTAATTTCAGATGAATTATTAAGCAGACATTTTAAAGTGAATTCATTATTAAAAACTACTCGTTTTTTTTCCTTTGGCCATAAATGTATAATTGTCATTAAAATTCTAAGGTCATTTCAACTGTTTTAAGCTGTATATTTCTTTAATTCTGCTTACTATTTCATGGAAAAAAAATAAATTTCTCAATTTTACTGTAAAGAGTTCATGTGTTTCTATGTATTCAGTTTGTGAAGCAAAAGTTGTCTTTGGAAAGTAACAATATAGATGGTAATCATAAACTACTCTCGGAATATTGGATGTAGGGACAATTTTGTGTCTCTTCTAAACCCACTAATTCTAAATTTAGTATAGAAGTTCTTTCATATACTTAGGGTATACAAATTGAAAAGAAACATTTTCTTTTCTTTTTTTTTTTTTTTTTTTTTGAGACAAGTCTCGCTCTGTAGCTCAGGCTGGAGTACAGTGGTGTGATCTCTGCTCACTGCAACCTCGGCCTCCGAGGTTCAAGCAGTTCTCCTGCCTCAGCCTCCCAAGTAGCTGGGATTACAGGCGTGCACCACCACGCCTGGCTAAATTTTGTATTTTTAGTAGAGATGAGGTATCACCATGTTGGTCAGGCTGGTCTCAAATTCCTGGCCTCAAGTGATCTGCCTGCCTCAGCCTCCTAAAGTGCTGGGATTAGAGGTGTGAGTCACCACGCCCAGCCAAAAAGGAATGTTTTCTCTGAAAAATCTACCCAGAGTTCTAGACCAAGGGATTGTGCTTAGCAAGAAATTATTTCATCATTTTATCCAACAGGACTTTTCTTTCTTTTGGTTTTGGTTTCTGGCTTTTCAGACTGGTGAAGTGTGATTACATACAATCTGCATATCATAAAAAGAACATATCCTAAAGAAAAATAAATTTGTGTACCAAGAACATCAGTAACCATCAGTTTTAAGAGATGAGAAGATTAGAATTTTATGTGAGATTATGATGCATTATTGTAGTGGAGAATTTTAGGCATCATATGTACATATAACAAATAAATGCAAGGATGAATGCCTTTATTTAAATAATACAGTTATCCACTGTCAGTTACCCGTTTAGTTTGAGAGTGTGTGGGGCAAGAAAGTATTTAATCCCTCTTCAATTTTCCATTTGACCATCTAATATGGGTATCTTGTATAGTTTAAAAGCTTACATCACTGAATATTAGATAAAATTTTACTCAAATTATGTGATTATTTGATATATTTGCCAATTTAGTTTTTATTTCAGCACCTCTAGCAAAGAACACCAATAAATAGAAACTTTATGTGGAGATTGTATTTTTATTAATAGTATTGATAGGAATATATCTATTCCACAGTAGTATTTTTTAAGTTTGACTCTTTTATTCACCCATTACAGTGACATGGAAGAGAAGCATTCTTGCTTTCAGTTATTTTACCCTCAAAAATGCATCCTCATTCAAAATATTTATTTTTTGAAAACATTTTAAATAAATAAATGCATGGTCATACCAGTCTGCTAATTTTCAGTGACTATTTAAATGAAATTAGCTTTAAAATAAGTTGTATCTTCACTTTAGTAGCCTTTTTTAAATACTATATTTTGAAAAGATAGCAATTAATGGTATAAAAATAGTATATATAACAAATAGACGGGTGTGATGGCTCATGCCTGTAATCTCAGCACTTTGGGAGGCTGAGGCAGGGATATCACTTGAGATCAGGAATTCTATACCAGCCTGGGCAACATAGCGAGAGCCTTGTCTCTACAAAAAAACAAATGTTAATTAGCCAGGCATGCTGGCATGTGCCATAGTCCCAGCTACTCAAGGCTGAGCTGTGAAGACTGCTTGAGTCGAGCAGTTCAAGGTTACAGCAAGCTATGATTGCCAGCCTGGGTGGCAGAGAGAGACCCTGTCTCAAAAAATTAAAATAGAAGAGTTAGTAGATAGAACTCTTAGCATAAAACAAGTTAAAGTACGGACAGCGGAAAAAATAAAAGTGAAATAAGTGAATATAAAGTATATGAAAAGAAGGGATAGCTTTGGCCAGGTGCAGTGGCTCACACCTGTAATCCCAGCAATTTGGGAGGCCAAGGCAGGCAGATTGTCTGAGGTCAGGAGTTCGAGACCAGGCTGGCCAACATGGTGAAACCCTGTTTCTACTAAAAATACAAAAATTAGCCAGGCATGGTGGCAGATGTCTGTAATCCCAGCTATTCGGGAGGCTGAGGCAAGAGAAACGCTTGGACCTAGGAGGCAGAGGTTGCAGTGAGTCAAGATTGCGCCACTGCACTCCAACCTGGGCAACAAGAGTGAGACTTCATCTCAAAAAAAAAAAAAAAAAAAAAAAGGGATAGCTTCAAGTAAATAAACAGGAATGTAAGGTTAGGAAAGAAATGGGAAAAATAATCCCATTAAGTCTCCTAAAATTTGAGCTGCCGGCTGGGTGCAGTGGCTCATGCCTGTAATCTCAGCACTTTGGGAGGCTGAGGCAGGCCAATCACCTGAGGTCAGGAGTTCGAGACCAGCCTGGCCAACATGGTGAAACCCCGTCTCTACTAAAAATAAAAAATTAGGCTGAGCATGGTGGCTCACACCTGTAATCCCAGCACTTTGGGAGGCTGAGGTGGGTGGATCACGAGGTCAACAGATCAAGACCATCCTGGCCAACATGGTGAAACCCCGTCTCTACTAAAAATACAAAAAATAGCCAGGCGTGGTGGCATGCACCTGTAGTCCCAGCTACTTGGGAGGCTGAGGCAGGAGAATCACTTGAACCGGGGAGGTGGAGGTTGCAGTGAGCTGAGATCGCACCACTACACTCCAGTCTGGGCAACAGAGTGAGACACCATCTCAAAAAAAAAAAAAAAAAAAAAAAAAAAAAAAAAAAAAAAAAAAAAATTCCAGCTGCCATTATTTTAGAGGTTACCAAATTTTTGGCTTATAGACCTGATTATACCATGTCAAAAAGAAATGCTTCTTAGATATTAAAAAATCAACATTTCTTTACAAATGGTAGTGTCTTTATCAATAAATTATCCAGAAAAAAATTACAATAATCCTGAACTTTTTATGGTTGTTTTGGTTTAGATTGTTTTTATTTCTTTGGTTTTTGTTTTTGCAGTAGTGTTTACCTTTTGTGGTGATCTGTGTTAAAAGTAAGAGATAGATTGTTTAGAATTAAGAAAGGAACTATCAGTAGGAATAAGCACTCTCAACTGAAATGTCAACAATTTATTCCCTTTTCAGAATTACAGCCACCACCAGGGCTAGTCTTTTTTTTTTTTTTTTTTTTTTTTTTTGAGATGGAGTTTCACTCTTGTTGCCCAGGCTGGAGTGCAATGGCGCAGTCTCGGTTCACTGCCACCTCCGCCTCCCGGGTTCAAGTGATTCTCCTGCCTCAGCCTCCCAAGTAACTGAGATTACAGGTGCCCACCACCATGCCTGGCCAATTTTTGTATTTTTTTTTTTTTTTTTTTTGAGACGGAGTCTTGCTCTGTAGCCTGGACTGGAGTGCAGTGGCCGGATCTCAGCTCACTGCAAACTCCGCCTCCCGGGTTCAAGCCATTCTCCTGCCTCAGCCTCCGCAGTAGCTGGGACTACAGGCGCCCGCCACCTCGCCCGGCTAGTTTTTTGTATTTTTTTTTTAGTAGAGACGGGGTTTCACCGTGTTAGCCAGGATGGTCTCGATCTCCTGACCTCGTGATCCACCCGTCTCGGCCTCCCTAAGTGCTGGGATTACAGGCTTGAGCCACCGCGCCCGGCCAATTTTTGTATTTTTATTAGAGATGGGGTTTCACCATGTTGGTCAGGCTTGTCTCAAACTCCTGACCTCAGGTTATCCACCTGCCTCAGCCTCCCAAAGTGCTGGGATTACAGGTGTGAGCCACCACACCTGGCCAAGAGCTAGTCTTTTGTTTCTAATTTCACCTTACTCAGATGTGTTTTATACATTGTGCTTTGTCTTTGAGGAAGTGCTGCAGAAAATTTACAATTACTCAAACAAATTTTTGAAACTGGTCAGTGCTGGGGCAGACACAGTTGAAGGGAAAAACATTTAAAGAAATCTTACCAGTACTGTTTTAGCTGGATTCTCCACCCCACATCCCACTTTTAAGAAGACCTGAAAAACTCTTACACTGTTGTTTTAGTTGGACTTGCTCCCCACTTGTCACTTATAAGAAGAATCAAAGTCCAAATTCTTAAGAAATACTGAAAGTGGAATAGAAAACAAAAACATCTGATCTGGAAATAAAAACTGGCAATATAATAATATCCCTTGTTTCTCTTTAGAGAGTAAATCAGCTCCAAAAATTTGTTGTGGCATATAAAAAGCAAGCATCAGGCTGTTCAAGCGACTTAACTCCTAAATGAATATATGAATAAGTTTATTTCTTTTGACATAAACAGAAGGCACAAGGACCAACTGTTAGACATAGTCTCAGGAGTGATGATGGGAACCTCAGTGCGAGCTGCGTGGTAGACAACTAGGCACTGATGTCTGCTGAAATGCTGAAAGGGATTCAGTAATGTTAGAAGTTCTAGAGAATTGTTCAATAAATGGTTAAAGATCAAAATAGGACCCTGGGGGAAAATGTTCTTTTGCACCTTTTTTTTTTTTTTAAATATGGTCTCGCTCTGTCACCCAGGCTGGAGTGCAGTAGTGCAATCATAGCTCACTGCAGCTTCATCTGGATTCTAGCAGTCCTCCCACCTCAGCCTCCTGAGTAGCTGGGACTATAGGTACATGCTACCACGCCCAGCTTTTTTGTTTTGCTTGTTTGTTTGTTTGTTTTTGTAGAGACAGCACTTTGTTGCCTAGGCTGGTCTTGAGCTCCTGGGCTCAAGCAGTTCTCCCATCTCAGCCTCCCAAAGTGCTGGGATTACAGGTGTGAGCCCCTGTGCCTGGCACTTTTACACATTTTTTGACTCATAAGAACTAATTTTTTTTTCTGGGATAAATTCCTGCCAAAGTTTAAAATAGGTTTCATTTTTCCAGTAAAAATGCATAAAACAAATGGGATCAAGGCTACGGCTTTGGGAGATTGCTTGCCCATCACCACTAAGTCCTGCAACTTACCACTGATAATTCTGTTGGAAATTGAGTTAGTTGATACTGTTTTTGTTTTTGTTTTTTTTTCACTCCTCTATGAAAATAATTGTGTTTTTATGAACGAGGTCAGGAGGTCCATGCTTAAAAATTACCAAGTGTTGCATTAGGTTAGAGCTTCTTTTAAGAAAGCTTAAAACTCTTTCTTTAGAAAGAACATCTATTAATACAGTTTCTAGTTATGAGGGCCAAGGCCTAAAGGACAAGCCAAAAGAATGACAGAGGAAGGGGATTTAGGGCTAACAGGTGGTCCCCAGACATACTGACTGAAAGGCAGTTCACAGCTAAAGTGTCATATGTGGGTGTTACTATGCTCCTCATCCATGCTCTCTGTAGCGAGTCGTTCTGGAACTCTCCTGGTTCTCACTATGGCCATAAGAAGTGACTTTCATGAGACCTTCAGAAGAATAGCGCGGCTCTTTTACTGGTTCCCCAAATCACTGACCTGCTCAAAGAATCGGAAATCCAAGCTGCTCTGGAGCCAAGGTGGGGGTAAGTCACCTCAGGCTAATGCCTTATTTCAAACCCATTTTTTTCTGTTACGTTTTTAAATGGAGCCTCCCTCGAGTGGGCAGGGAGGAGTGGGAAAGAAAAGTCTTGAAGCCTTTAAAAGGTATTTTCCCACTTGGTCATCTGGAGGGAAAATTGAGAGAAAATAAAGTTAAGCATTTTGAGGTTGAAGTATTAGAAGCCATGAACACTGTTACAATCCAATTGTATGCTTTTTAGGCATTTCGATTCCGAAAAGTTGACTAGAGAGAGATGGAGAATGTTTAGTATTTAAAAACAACAAAAACAGCTCTTATTCTCAGGGACTCTTAACTTGTCCTAGTACTAAAACATCTTAGAATAAACAGAACACAAAAAGTAAGTCACAATGAGTTCCCCTCCTTTCCATAGGAAACTAAAAAGTCAGTGGGCCTTACATCTCTTTTATTTGCGTCAGTTTATGCATCATATTTTAGTCAGGTATTTATTGATGTGAGAATTTAAAGCACCTTATGTTTGCTACCACATAAAGCTCTGCCTTTTCTGTCCAGTCCTGCCTGACTGGAATATGCAAGGGTAAGAGGAGAGGGCGTTAAAGGGAGTAGATGACCCCTCCAAGTCTGGTATCTGCAGTTCCCGCAGGAGCCCAGCTTTCGCCTTCCTACTCTGCAGCACTGGTTGTACTACTTAACTACTTAAGCCAGTTCTCTCACTTCATAATGTTTCATCTTGCAACTGAATCAAAATTCTATGTTTCTTTCACACCCATGTAGCTCAGCATTTTATGTAAGTGCTTAACAATGACATCAGTTGTATTATGTGTTTGATACATTATCACACATAATCTGATGGTGTGCCAGATTATCCAGTGCCAGATCCTCCTTTAAAAACAGAAGTGAAGACTAGGCCCCGTGGCTCACGCCTGTAATCTCAGCACTTTGGGAGGCCAAGGCGGGTATATTACCTGAGGTGAGGAGTTCAAGACCAACCTGGCTAACATGGTGAAAACCAGTCTGTACTAAAAACACAAAAAAATTAGCTGGGCATGGTGGCTGGTGCCTGTAATCCCAGCTACTCAGGAGACCGAGGCAGGAGAATCGCTTGAACTTGGGAGGCGGAGGTTGCAGTGAGCCAAGATCATGCCATTGTACTCCAGCCTGCGCAACAAGAGCTAAACTTCGTCTCAAAAAAAAAAAAAAAAAAAAAACCCAACAAACAAACAGAAGTGATTATGATCTATAATCACCAAGTCATGATTAAGAAATTTATTTTAAAGCATGCAGGCCAGGCACAGTGGCTCACGCCTGTAATCCCAGCACTTTGGGAGGCCAAGGCAGGCAGATCACCAGAGGTCAGGAGTTCCAGACAAGCCTGACCAACATGGAGAAACCCCATCTCTACTAAAAATACAAAATTAGCTGGGTGTGGTGGTGCATGCCTGTAATCCCAGCTACTTGGGAGGCTGAGGCAGGAGAATTGCTTGAAAACCCAGGAGGCGGAGATTGCGGTGAGCCGAGATTGCGCCACTGCACTCCAGCCTAGGCAACAAGAGTGAAACTCCGTCTCAAAAAAAACAAAAACAAAAACAAAAAACATACAATTCATTTAAAAAAGAAATAAGAAATTTATAAAATATAACGCCTAGGACATTTCAGTCATCCATTTTTTCTTTAATTTTTTTTTTTTTCATTCTTTCTCACTGTCAAAATAGGGATAATTTAACTTAATAGCTTAAGTCTCTGTTTATATGTACCATTCTTCAGATATGGATTAGCACAATTTGGGATGTTAGAACCCCAAGAGAACTTAAGAAAAATCATCTTCACCAATTGCTTCATTTTAAAGATAAGCAAAAAGGCTGGGGGCGGTGGCTTAGGCCTGTAATCCCAGCACTTTGGGAGGCCGAGGTGGGTGGATCATTTGAGGTCAGGAGTTTGAGACCAGCCTGGCCAACATGGTGAAACCCCATCTCTACTAAAAATACAAAAATTAGCTGGGTGTGGTGGTGGGTGCCTATAATCCCAGCTACTTGGGAGGCTGAGCCAGAAGAATCGCTTGAGCCCAGGAGGTGAAGGTTGCAGTGAGCTGAGATGGTGCCACTGCACCCCAGCCTGGGCAACAGAGCAAGACTCGGTCTCAAAAAATAAAAATAAGATGAGCAAACTGCCTCCAGAAGGTTAGATACCTTAACCTCCCAAAACTATTACATAGGCACAACCAGAGCTTTATCCCAGATTATCTAATTCTTGGTCTGCTGCTCTTTTTATCACACCACAGAGCAATGGTGAGTAAGTAACAGAATGTGAACATACGAGTCCTCACTGAATATTTTACTGATAGCTTTCATCAGTAGATAATCTATACCTAGAAAGTTTGATTATCTATTTTTCCAAAGTAAAGCTTGTTAGTTTTCTTATTACTGTGGAGATTGATAGCCTGATTCCAACAATCTTTTCACTTATACACAATATTATGAAAGAAAGTTTTTTTGTTGAGGCCAAGCGCAGTGGTTCATGCCTGTGATCCTAGAACTTTGTGAGGCCGAGGCAGGCAGATCACTTGAGGTCAGGAGATCGAGACCATCCTGGCTAACAGGGTGAAACCCTATCTCTACTAAAAATACAAAAATTAGCCAGGCATGGTGGCAGCCGCCTGTAATCCCAGCTACTCGGGAGACTGAGGCAGAAGAATTGCTTGAACCTGGGAGGCGGAGGTTGCAGTGAGCTGAGATGGCACCACTAGACTGCATGCAGCCTGGGCGACAGAGTGAAACTCCGTCTCAAAAAAAAAAAATTCTGTTGAAATATTACTCTATCATAATGGGATTATTTAAATATATGCTTTATAGGATTATATCCCCTTAAGAGCAAGAATTATCTTTTCTTCTGTCTCCAGTGTTTAACATAGTGTTTTGTATGTGCGCAGTCAATAACTATTTGCTTTACTCAATTGACTTATGAAGACAGCCCTATGGAATTTTGAGTTAAAAAAGAATGAATTTGGCCGGACGCGGTGGCTCAAGCCTGTAATCCCAGCACTTTGGGAGGCCGAGACGGGCGGATCACAAGGTCAGGAGATCGAGACCATCCTGGCTAACATGGTGAAACCCTGTCTCCACTAAAAAATACAAAAAACTAGCCGGGCGAGGTGGCGAGCGCCTGTAGTCCCAGCTACTCGGGAGGCTGAGGCAGGAGAATGGCGTAAACCCGGGAGGCGGAGCTTGCAGTGAGCCAAGATCTGGCCACTGCACTCCAGTCTGGGCGACAGAGCGAGACTCCGTCTCAAAAAAAAAAAAAAAAGAATGAATTTATTCTTAGAAATCTGCTAATCCCTGGGGATCCTTGCTCCACCCTACTGTGTAGATTAATGGATTGTGGCAACCATCAACATCAGATTGTCTCTCTAGGATTAAACTCTCTGTTACTCATCAATATCCTAGAGTTATCTAAAGGTTGACAGAAATATGTCAAAGTTTCTCTAAGTACCTTCATCTCTATCAACCCCGCTTGAAAACGTAAATGGTCTCAGGGCAAAACCAGTGCATGATATTTTAATACTAATTAAGTGAAGGCTCCCAAATGGCTTTACTCCCTGTAACAGCACAATGCAGCTGACCCTCCCTGCAGCGCTCCTCTGTCTACCCCTAGAAGACAGTAAGTTACACCAAGGCATGATTTAGGAAGGAAAGTCGTAAATCTGAATTCGGTACATATTTTACACACCGTGGTAATCTATGGTCTTGAAGGAGGAGAATGGGGAGGGGTGTATGAGAAAAGCCCACATTCCATGGCCTGGAGCCATTTCTAATCTAGTTGAGGAACCCAAACTATATATAAAAAACAGAGTTCACGAGCATTGTAGGCTGCTGGGAAGATCAAGGGACTTCAGAGTCAGACCTGGCTACTGAGAGCTGTGCTACTTTGAGAGCTTGTGGGACTTCAGAGTCAGACCTGGTGTGCTACTGAGAGCTGTGTGACTTTGAGCAAGTCACTTAGATCTCTCTGATGTGGGCTTTCTTGTCTGTAAAATGTGCAGATTGGACTTGATCTTAAAGGTTCCTTCCAGTTTCATAAATGCTGTGAAACTAAGACACAGTAATACAAAGCAGCAGCAGAGTTGCTGAAGAGCAGCATGGAGGAAAGTTTCTTGATGTCAGATAGTATACCACCATGTCATTCATCTGCAGAAACAGGACTGGCATTGCTCACTGTCATAATATCTGAGACCTTATGTTAAACCCTGCTTAAGGAGTTTACATACCAAATGCATACATGCTCTTTTTAAAAAACCAATATGAGATCTGGTGAAACCCTGTCTCTACTAAAAATATAAAAATTAGCCAGACGTGGTGGCATGCACCTGTAATCCCAGCTACCCCGGAGGCTGAGGCAGGAGAATCGCTGGAACCCAGGAGGTGGAGGCTGCAGTGAGTCGAGACCGCACCACTGTACTCCAGATTCTGTCTCAAAAACAAAACAAAACAAATTTGAGATGTAGACTCTCCATATATAGGATGAGCCCTAAATTTTAGGCTCCTGCTTATGGAAACTGGCCTCCTTTTCTGTGTAACCTGCTCCAGGGCACTTTGGGGTTCCCAGCAGTCATCCTGGTCATTTAATTTCTGTGGCAAGGACATCACTTTCACAGCCTAGATCTTCATTTCTTTTCCAAATCATTACTAATGCCCAATCAAACATTGTTTCCAGGACACCCCCTTGAAGACAAAAGCCTATCCTATCAATTTATTTTTTAAGATATTTTTTCAGCTCCTTTTCGTCATGACTTATAAGGCAAACAAACTCTCAGGATGGTCAGAAAATCAGAGCTAGAAGACCTAGCTGTTTTCAGACAGTCTCTTTACACTAACCATCTTCTCTGGTTCTCCTTTTCATCCCTTCCTACCCCATGTTTTAGCAGTTACTGAGATTGCATGACCGAATAGATGTCTACTGCTTCTTGTAAGGAGGCAGATGTAAGCACATCTGGACAACACGGAAACCCACCTCTCACCACAGGGAAGAAGAGAATGGAGGGGGCTGCTTATGAGACAGCACCCCATTTGTCTCTAGCATTGTATGGCTTTCTCAAGGACACTTATGTAGATCAGAAGCCCTGAGAGAGAGAACTGCCATGGAAGAACTGGCAGAGGAACACTCTAGCATGGATACTCTGGTGTCTGTCTGTTGGAGGGTAGGATGTAACCTCCTAGTAGAATGTATTCTCTGTGCATCAGTGGGGCAATAGAAAGGCTAATGGACAAGATGACATCACAAAATCTGTTCTATATTTAGTGGCCTGTAAAAGCAAATGATCAGCCTGGCACAGTGGTGCATGCCTTTAGTCCTCACTACCCAGGAGGCAGAAGGGTCACTTGAGGCCAGAAGTTCAAGTCCAGCCTGAGCAACATGGTGAGGGCCCCATCTCTGAAAAAAAAAAGGCAAATTGTCTCTAAGTGAGAGGGAGCCAGCTTGAAAGAAATATGGAACTATCACTATAAAAGGCTATTTATTTTTCCTCTGCAAGGAGAGAGGAAAAAGTTTAGATGCAGAAAAAAATATTTTCACGCACAGAGTTCTTACCAATGGTTTAACGATAACTCAGACCCTTGACAATATTATCAAGCCATTATAATACCAAAAAAAAAAAAAAAATCAATAGTTATTAGTTCCTGAAATACAAAAGCAAAGAATGGAGAGGGGTCTCCTACATTAAATAAAATTCCCTCTGCTTAAGGCAATCGAGCCCCTTTTATTCGGAGGCACCTCTCTAATGAGCAATCTTACTCATACCAATGTTCCTCAAACTACAGTCACTACAACTTTAAATCGTCCTCAATAAAGTTATATCAGGAGGTAGCATAAGTTTGTTGGAAGACAATAACAATCCCATGAGAAACTGGCTGATGGTTGGTCAAAAATAAAGACATTGCTCCTGAGGGTTTCTGCCCTCATCCAAAAAGTGAAGCTGTCCTGACTGCTGACCCAAGAACCAGCAGTCTCCCAGAAGGTGAAATGTACAAACAGAAGCCCTCCCGAAGCAAATCGTTCAAGCATAGACGGGGCTGAGAAATGTTCTCAGAGACAAACAACATATTACACATTGCACAAGCAGCTAAAAGACAGGAGAGATGTTAAAAACCAGATTTCAGGCTGGGTGCAGTGGCTCATGCCTGTAATCTCAGCACTTTGGGAGACTGAGGCTGGCAAATCACCTGAGGTCAGGAGTTTGAGACCAGCCTGGCCAACATGGCGAAACCCCGTCTCTACTAAAAATACAAAAAAAATTAGCCGGGCGTAGTGGCAGGCGTCTGTAGTCCCAGCTACTCGGGAGGCTGAGGCAGGAGAATGGTGTGAACCGGGAAGGCAGAGCTTGCAGTGAGCCAAGATCGTGCCACTGCCCTCCAGCCTGGGTGACAGAGCGAGACTCTGTCTCAAAAAAAGAAAAAAAAAAAAAAAAAATACACACACAAAAATTAGCCAGTCGTGGTGGTGGGCTGACACAGAAGAATTGCTTGAACCCAGGGGGCGGAGGTTGCAGTGAGCTGAGATCACGCCACTGCAGTCCAGCATGGGCAATAAGAACAGAACTCCATCTCAAAAAAAAAAAAAAAAAAGAGCCAGATTTCACCAGAAGATAGCAAAGTCTGATTAGAACTCCCAGATCTCAGGAGATATGTAATACCCTAACAGTGAAGGGCCAAAGGAGATTGTGATCATGTCCAGATTCAGTACAAATCCTATGCAGCTGGAGACAGATACACCTCGGGCAGGTGAGACTTAAGGGGTCTCAGATACGCACATTATTACTGAGGCAAGGCTCCCCTCCCAGTTGCAGCAGCAAGGCTCAAATCTCAAGAACCTCCAAATTGTTCTGGTCCAATCAGCCTAAGCCCCCTGGAGACAAACCTGTAGACCATGCAACCATGGAGAGACCTCAAACCAGAGGAACCGTGCGGTATCTCATCAAAGGAAATTAGAGCTATTCTAGGATTTAGAAGAAGGGTGGAATTTACGGTTGGTTGGTTGGTTGGTTGGTTTTGAGAGGGAGTCTCACTCTGTTACCCAGGCTGGAGTGCAATGGCAGGATCTCGGCTCACCACAACCTCCGCCTCCCGGGTTTAAGCAATTCTCCTGCCTCTCCCTCCTGAGTAGCTGGGATTTCAGGAGCATGCCACCACACCCAGCTAATTTTTGTTTTTTGGGGTTTTCTTTGTTTTTTTGTTTTTTTTTTGAGACGGAGTCTCGCTCTGTCGCCCAGGCTGGAGTGCAGTGGCCGAATCTCAGCTCACTGCAAGCTCCGCCTCCCGGGTTCACGCCATTCTCCTGCCTCAGCCTCCCGAGTAGCTGGGACTACAGGCGCCCACCACCTTGCCCGGCTAGTTTTTTGTATTTTTTAGTAGAGACGGGGTTTCACCGTGTTAGCCAGGATGGTTTCGATCTGCTGACCTCGTGATCCGCCCATCTCGGCCTCCCAAAGTGCTGGGATTACAGGCTTGAACCACCGCGCCCGGCCTGTATTTTTTTTTTTTTTTTTTTTTGGTAGAGAGGGGGTTTCACCATGTTGGTCAGGCTGGTCTCGAACTCCTGACCTCATGATCCGCCTGCCTCAGCCTCCCAAAGTGTTGGGATTACAGGCGTGAGCCACAGCCCCCAGCCTCTATTTCTTTTTTTTTTTTTTTTTTTGAGACGGAATCTTGCTGTGTAGCCCAGGCTGGAGTGCAGTGGCATGATCTCGGCTCACTCCGCCTCCCAGGTTCAAGCAATTCTCCTGCCTTAGCCTCCGGAGTAGCTGGAACTACAGGCCGGAATAGCTGGAACTACAGGCACGTGCCACTACGCCCGGCTAATTTTTGTATTTTTAGTAGAGACGGGGTTTCACCATGTTGGCCAGGATGTTCCTGATCTCTTGACCTCGTAATCTGCCCACCTTGGCCTCCCAAAGTGCTGGGATTACAGGTGTGAGCCACCGTGCCCGGCCAGAATTTAGGTTAAATTTAAATGAAGTAGTGTTTCGATAGGTGCAAAGCAGGGCTGTGTGGGAAGGGGTCAACATCAGGTCTGGACTGCAGAGGGGGATCCAGGCTCCTGTTTCCTTAGAAATCACACAAAATGCGTATCTGAAGTTCTGCACCTGGCTTGGAAATCGAGGCTGCCTTTTTTGTGTCAGTGTGACTTAGATCCTCGAGGCAAGAGTGGGATGTTTCACTACTGCTGATGTTTATTTCAATTAGCGCAGTTTCTCATAGTGCGTGGCTTTAGGGATTTCTTAGGGGATCATTATGACACTTTATAGCTGCCGTGTGTCCCTGAGAGAAAGAAACATTAGCATTTTCTATCTCTATCTTCGCGATCTGATGAACAGTAGGAAAAAGTTGAACTTTCTCTGTCCAAACTAATTTGTACTACCTTGTTAGTTATTGTTGTATTTTTTACAATTTTTGTTTTATCTCTAATTCTTTCCATGTTTGCCAATAGCTTCCCAATATAATTTTTCATATAATAAAACATTTTATTTATTTATTTATTTATTTTTAATTTTTTCTTTGAGACGAAGTCTTTCTGTGTTACCCACGACAGAATGCAATGCTGCAATCTCGGCTCACTGCAACCTCCACCTCCCGGATTCAAGCAATTCTCCTGCCTCAGCCTCCCGAGTAGCTGAGATTATAGGCGTCCATCACCACACTTGGCTAATTTTGGTATTTTTAGTAGAGTCAGGGTTTCACCATGTTGGCCAGGCTGATCTCGAACTCCTGACCTCAGGTATCAACCTGCCTCCGCCTCCCAAAGTGCTGGGATTACAGGCGTGAGCCACCATGCCTGGCCTAATTAAACATTTTAGATAGTTGAGCACTTCTACACCCCCACCTCCACCCCAGATCCCTCTTTTTTCCTTGATTCCCTCCTTTCTCTTGTTCCAGTGTGGACAGTTTGTTTTCCAGGCCTGGTTGGGCCTTTATCCTGGGAATTTCCTTTACCTCTTTCTTGAGTTGGATCATTTACTTCTCGAGTCCTACTTCTTCTTCATTCTTTGTTTAATCCTTCACTGTAGTGGGGAACATCTAGTAGCTTTCTGTAAAATGGGTATGTGAAAGGCATTTCATGTCTAATATTCAGAAATTTCCCTATAAAGTGCTTTGGAGTGAGCTTTTAAATTTGTTTGTTTGTTTGTTTGTTTAAGGATGGGGGACTCATTATGTTGCCCAGGCAGGTCATGAACTCCTGGGCTTAAGCAATCCTCCCACTTTAGCCCCCTGAGTAGCTGGGATTACAAGCATGAGCCACCGCACCTAGCTTAAAAAGTATTTATTTAACCAGACACTCATTAGGCCCTTTTAAGCTAGAAACACGTCTTTCAGTTATGGTAAATTTTCTTGCATTATTAATTATCTTCAATGTCCATTTCAGTAGTGCATGTATGGTTCAGTATTAGGAAGCTATTAATGTAATTCACCATATCAATGGATTTAAAAGATGGAAAAAGCCTATGATATTTTCAATATATGTTGTAAAGGTGTATAATAAAATTCACCATGCATTTCTGAGTTTTTAAAATCTTAGTAAAATAGAAATGGATGGAAATAGATTTTCTTGACATGATTTTTATACATCCCACAAACTAAAACCCAACATCAATGTCTGATATATTGCCATTAAAGTGAGGAATAAGCAAGAATTTCCACTATTACCACTAATACGTAATATTGTTCTAAACATACCATAAAATGCAAAAACCCAATGGGATAGAATGTGACTGAAAATTTTTGGAAAGGAAAAGATACCACTGGCATTATTTACTCCCAACATGATTATATATCAGGAAAATTCAAAAAAAAAATAATTAACTGAAAATAAGGAATCCTGGCCGGGTGCGGTGGCTCACGCCTGTAATCCTAACACTTTGGGAGGTCAAGGCGGTTGGATCACCTGAGGTCAGGAGTTCGAGACCAGCCTGACCAACATGGTGAAACCCCGTCTCCACTTAAAAGACAAAATTAGCAGGGCATGGTGGTGCATGCCTGTAATCCCAGCTACTCAGGAGGCTGAGGCAGGAGAATTGCTTGAACCCAGGAGGCGGAGGTTGCAATGAGTTGAGATCGTACCATTGCACTCCAGCCTGGGTGAGAGAGCGAAAATCCATCTCAAAAAAAAGAAAGAAAAGAAGGAATCCTATAAGGTATCTATGTGTGAAACTAGTATACCAAAACTAATAGTTTTTCTTTATAAAAATAGTAACCAAGAATAACAAAAAAAGCAAATTTGTAATATCAGTGAAGTAACAAAATACCTAAAAAATAAACCTAACAAGACGTGTATAAGGCCTATCAGAGAAATACTTAAAAAGTCGTCTTAGGAACATAAAATATGATATACATGGAAAGGTATCCTTTGTTCTTAATGAAAGGATTCAATATTGTATTGATATTAATTCCACCCCCCCCCCCATTAAGCTATAATCTTGATGTGGTCACAATTAAAATTCAAAAAATATTGTGGGGGAAACAAAATAAAATGTTCTAAATTTCATCTGGTAGAATAAACATGGAAGAATATGAAAGAAGATACTATCCCTACCAGATATCAAAATATATTACAAAGCTACTAAAAAGAATGAAATAGACCTGGACTTACTAATGTATTGCTATGGAAGGATAAGAGAGAGAACAGGTTGCAGGGCAAGATGTAAGTATGATGCCACTTGCACACAGAAAAGTAAGTATACTGTACATACATACAGACACATACACTTTTTTTTTTTTGACACACGGTCTTGCTCTGTCACCTGGGCTGGGGTACAGTAGCACAATCATGGCCCACTGCAGCTTCAACCTCCTGGGCTCAAGCGATCCTCCCACCTCAGCCTCCCTAGTAGCTAGGACTACAGGCACACACCACCATACCCAGCTAATTTTTATACTTTTTGTAGAGATGGAGTCTCACTATGTTGCCCAGGCTGGTCTTGAACTCCTGGGCTCAAGTGATCCTCCTGCTTTGGCCCCCAAAGTGCTGGGATTACAGGCATGAACCACTGCGTCCAGCTGTACACTCACTTTAAATAGTTATAAAGTTCACATTAGACTTCTAGACATTGTTTGGGAAGTAGGGTTGAAGTTGGGACAGGGAAAAATGGGGAAACTCCCTTTTACTCTCTATTATTTTTATGACTTTACTTAAAAGACTAGGCAAACATAACTCAATAAAGTGTTTTTAAAATAAAAAATAATTAAAAAGATAAAATAAAAAAATCATAGTTAATGAGAACAAAAAACAAAGAAGGAAGCAAAATCTTTTGCAGGATGAATTTCAATTCATCACATTCTATGGTTGGCAGAACACTCACTGTTCTTTCATATACTCCATCTGTTAGTCCATTTTTTGCATTGCTATAAAGAAAATACCTGAGGCTGGATGACTTTTAAAGAAAAAAGGGCTCTATGGGCCCATGGTTCTGCAGACTGTATAGGAAGCATGGTGCTGACATCTGCTCCTGGTGAAGGCCAGGAAGCTTCCAGTCATGGTGGAAGGCAAAGAAGAAGCCAGCGTATCACACGGCAAGAGGGAGCAAGAGAGAAGGAAGTTCCAAGCTCTTTTAAACAACCAGGTCTCACATGAAGAGTGAGAACTCATTACTGCAAGGATGCCACCAAGCCAGCATGTGGAATCCATCCCCACATTGGGGATTACATTTCAACGTGAGATTTGAAGGCAACAAACATGCAACCCATATTACCATCATAAAGGATCTTGCGGCCAGATGAGTCTGAGAAGCAATGTGTACTTGATTTCCTCCTCCTCGGAGACACCCAACATAAATTAGCACATGTATGTTGTTATGCAGTTAAAAAAAAAAAAAAGTTTAACTTTGTTGAACCATTGTTTCCAGACTTATTCGAATGTAATTTTGGCCTCAGCATATCTACCTGCTCTTGTTGTCTCTGTCTCATTTGTATACCTCCTAAACACCAAGGACATATTCAAAGAGAGATGTGGTCCGAAGGGAGAGGACCCTGAAAGATGACGGACACAACAGTGTGATGGGGGTACCTTTATGACCAAACATATAATCAAGGGGGAACACATTTTGGGAAATACTGGCAGGTTCATTACTTTTATTCTATGACTAGAAGCTCAAAACTCCAAGAAGTCACATGATTGATTGTGCATGGGTATATGATCTGAAGTCCTTTCTCCCACCTCCCTCATATTATTTTCAAAAATAGATTAGCTCTGGGCTGGTGTGGTGGCTCATACCTCTAATCCCAGCACTTTGGGAGGCTGAGGGGGGAGGATAGCTTGAGTCCAGGAGTTCAAGACCAGCCTGGGTTACATGGAGAGACCCCATCTCTACTAAAAATAGAAAAGTTAGCTGGGCATGGTGGTGCACACCTGTGATCCCAGCTACTTGGGAGACTGAGGCACAAGAATCGCATGAGCACGGTGAGTGGTGGTTGCAGTGAACCAAGATCATGCCCCTGCACTCCAGCCTGGGTGACAGAGCAAGACCTGTCTCATATATATATATATGTGTGTGTGTGTGTGTGTGTGTATATGTGTGTGTGTGTGTGTATATATGTATATATATGTGTGCGTATATATGTGTGTATATATGTCTGTGTGTATATATGTGTGTGCATATATATGTGTGTGTGTATGTGTGTGTATATATGTATATATATGTGTGCGTATATATGTGTGTATATGTGTGTGTGTATATGTGTGTGTGCATATATATGTGTGTGTATGTATATATGTGTGTGTGTATATATATACACTCTTAGGATGATAGAAATCAGATCAGAGGTTGCCTGGACAGAGGAGAGGACAGACTGGGAAGGGCCATCAGGAGGGTCGATATGTTATTACTTTACATTTTATTGGGATGTGATTTACCTGTGCATCAAAATTGACCCAACTGGAAATTGTACGTAAACTCTACCTCAAGGAAATGAATCTAAGTGAATATATACACACACACACACACACACACACACACACACACACTCACTTGTCCCAACCTGAAGTTGGGACAGGGAAAAATGGGGAAACTTCCTTTTACTCCCTATTCTTTTTATGACTATACTTAAAATATTAATTATCTAGGTAATCATATCTCAGTAAAATGTTTATATATATAAACACATGCATATGTGTTTATAAGCACATATATATGTGTGTGTGTATGTGTATATATTTTTATATGTAAGCTCTGAAGAGATTTAAGACGCAGATTAGCATTGTGGCTAAAAGCATAGGCTCTGGAACAAAACTCCCTAGGTCGGTAATCCCACTCCCTGCCCCCACCTTCTGTGTACCTGACTTTGATCAAGTTCCTCACCCTCTCTGTCAAATGGGGATAATAACGGTACTAGTGTTGCAGGCTTCCTTCATGAAGGTTAAGTGGGTTGATAGAGATCATGCATTTAGATTAAAACTTGGCACACAATAACTACTCAATAGATGTTAGCCTCTAAATCTAGCCATAATGGTGCATTAAAGACAGTTGCTCATTTCTGACTTCTTTTTTTTTTTTTTTTTTTGAGATGGAGTCTTGCTCTGTTGCCCAGGCTGGAGTGCAGTGACGTGATCTCAGCTCACCACAACCTCCGCCTCCTGGGTTCAAGCAATTCTCCTGCCTCCCAAGTAGCTGGGACTGCAGGCGCCCGGCACCATGCCCGGCTAATTTTTGTATTTTTAGTAGAAATGGGGTTTCATTATGTTGGCCAGGCTGGTCTCAAACTCCTGACCTCATGATCTGCCCACCTCAGCCTCCCAAAGTGCTGGGATTACAGGTGTGAGCCACTGCGCCCAGCTAATTTCTGATTTTTTAAAGCAAATATATATATATGTGCGTGTGTGTGTAAGTGTGTGCATATGTGTGTGTAATACACACACATAGATATACACGCACGCGCATATATATATATGCACATATATATTGTAGGTTCCCAGACCGGAAACCTAGAAATATGTGTTAAATATGAATTTGGTGTTTCAGTTCTTTGGATTTCTGTTACTATTCCTGCTAGCTAAAAAAAAGTATTGAGGTCGTAATGGAAAGAAGGACATTGGAAAAAAAAGAGAAGGACCAAAGAACCAAGATGACTGATTGAAATTAGAGGTATTGCTACAGCCCCTGGGGAGTCTACATTAAAGTCTTAAAATAGATGACTTTGAACATCTATGAGCCCAAAGGAGCTAGAGATGACCTTTCTTTAGAATATGTGAAAGTGGTGCCCAGTGGCTGAACAGCATCCCGAAGGGCTCCAGATGTAGCCTTCTGATGAAAGAGATCTACAGACAGAGAAGGTGATTGGACTAAGCCAGTTTATGGCACTGAGCTGGAAACAGTTGCGGGGTCATCTGTAGAAGGGTGTGGGGACTGGGGCACCTCAACCAGTGCACAAGCTCCCTATTATGGTCTGAAAGGGTGCAGAGACTTGTGACCCCACCTCACCCAGACCTGGGCCCAGTGCCACTCCCCCAGCTGACCCACCCAAGCAATGCCTCTGATGTACCCCCTGAGCCCTTCCCTGTAGTGATGCTCGATTGTGCCCCTGTAGCAGGTGTGTTCCTAAAGTGGACAGGTAAGTGATATTCTTTAAATCCATCCCCACTCCTTGGGCAGTGGCAGGAGAAAGAGGCCTAAAGTCCCTCCTGTGAGGCTGAGATTAGGATCCCAATGTTAGAGTTTCTGTTCTTTCATCCTCTCCTGCTCTGGACCACATCCCTTCATGAATATGTCCTTGGTGTCAGGAACACCAAGAAGACATCAACTCTAAAAGTAGGTAAATCTCCCTGGGCCAAAACTAAAGTCAGAGAAGTCTGTCTTTTAATTTTGAAAGTCCTCACTGGATAACCTGACGCTGAAAATGACACGTGGGCTGTATCACCTACGCACCAGGAAAAGAACCATTTCCACAGGCATCAGGATTGTGGGTAATGTTTTCCTTCTTCCATGCCTCTATGTCGCTGTTTTCCAAAGCTCCATCGTGCCTGTCACTGCCGTTTATTGGATGGCTGCTCTGTGTCTGTATTCTACACTGAAACATTGTATTAGTATTCCCCAACCCTCTTTATTTTGACCAAAGGAGAGATTTCAGGAGCTCAAAGAGGGTAAATAATTTGCCCAGGTCACACAGCTTTAAAGAGGCATAGTCAGAAGAAGTCAATTTTAGTTTCAGCAATGGCTGAGTCTGAGCTCTCCTCCCACCTTCAGAACCCTCTGGGGTCTCTTCTCCCAAATGCTGGGAACACAGCCCTTCTGCTGGCTTGGTTGATTCATCTCAATTGGAGAAGGGAGTCTGTGAAATTATACAACACTCAACTTGTGAAGCTTCAGATTTTCAGTTTCACACTTGAAGTTCTTTAGGCACGGTAAACTTTTTTGGAACACCATGAGGCATGAAAGCAGATGCCTTTGGAAACGAACTGTTTTCTATGACATGGTTTTCCAGACAGATCTGGGAAGCTCAGTCAAAGCAGAATGAACATCTTTGAAAATACCAAAAAGTCTGTGTTACAGGGTAGATCTTCTCCGGGCTCAAAACTATTCATTTCTTTCTTTTTTTGAGGGTATATAAAATAAAAAACAGAAATTGCAACCGAACTTCTGTTCTCCAGATGTCAAATCTATTATTTTCCTCCCAGCTCCTGCTGGGGGGATGTGGGGAGAAATCGGCAGGGACCCCTTTTCACTGTCCTTTAGCATGCTAGGGCATGCCCAGTGTTGATGATGAAATATGTGCTTAAAAAACGTTTAACCCTTTGTCCCGTCCTCTCTCCTCCTCCCACTCAGCCCAGCACCTGCACAAAAGAGCACAAATGCTACCCACACATAAACACGAGCACCTACCCAGTCTCTTGTCAAAGGCCATTTTAGGATTGCAGCTATCAGATTGTTTGAATGATGTGCCTTCTTAGATTTTTTTTACTGAGATGATTGAGAGTTGATTCATAATAAGGACTGTGAAACTTGTGTGCCAGGAGTCTCAATGCAAGAAATTTAAAAACTGAAAGTCTCACCCACCTAAATTATCCTTTTGGCTATTGTCATAGCCATTCAGCCACTTGGTTTCAGCTAGAGAGGCTGGAAGGACAGAAATTTATCTGTCCCCGTAGGGGGTTAAGATGCAACAAAACATATATAGAACTAATACTTACATCAGGCTCCCGGGGGAAAGGTGGGGAAAAGTGTATCCTCATTTCCAGTCCTCTCCCACTCCTCCAGGCTGCTGGGACCCTTTGGAAATCCAGAAAAAGAGTGTTGCTTCTCGACCAACTACATCCCCCAAGCCCAAATCATCAGGCACAGGGCCGGAGGGGTAGGGAAGAGTGCTGACTTGTGTCAGGGCCAAAGAAGATGCCTATATATATATTTTTTTAAACTGCTGCCCTGTTCTTTTTCTGGAATGCTTTCTCTGTTGATTTGCTTGAAAAAATAAGCTTCTGGCCAGGCACAGTGGCTTACGCCTGTAATCCTAGCACTTTGGGAGAGGGAGGCAAGCAGATCACCTGAGGTCAGGAGTTCAAGACCAGCCTGGCCAACATGACGAAACCCTGTCTCTACGAAAAATACAAAATTTAGCCAGGCATGGTGGTAGGTACCTGTAATCCCATCTACTTGGGAGGCTGATACAGGAGAATCTCTTGAACCCGGGAGGCAGAGGTTGCAGTGAGCCGTGATCATGCCACTGCACTCCAGCCTGGGCCACAGAGCAAGTAAAATAAAAGAAAAAAAAAATAAGCTTCTTTGTATAGGCATTGCTTTGCAGATAAAGATGTCACCTGAGGTTCCAAAAAGCTCTCTCCTTACCCGCCAAGGTCCAGCAGCCTTCAGTGGGAGCTCTCTATGAAGACCAGCTCCTGAATTTGCACGTGATCCAGAGTCGTTTACAGGCTAAGACCCAGGACCCTTTAAACCCTTTGTCCTACCCTCCCTCCTCCTGTAACTGGAGGAAAGGGGCAAAAAATGCAAGAGGAACAAATGTTTTCAATTTTTTTTCTTTGAGACAGAGTCTTGCTATGCTGCCCAGGCTGGGGTGCAGAGGCTATTCACAGGGGTGATCACAGTGCCCTGCGGCCTCAAAGTTCTGGGCTCAAGCAATCCTCCCACCTCAGCTTCCCAAGTAGCTGGGATTACAAGAACACGCGACTGCACCCACTAAGGGACAAATGTTTTCAATAAGGAGGGTTTCATCACCTCTATTTGATCTCCTGCCCCACAGCCCAGTTCCTGAGCTCATCAGGGTGACTAATTCAGGGAGGAATGGGAAAGCTGCTGTTAGAGAGAAGGCTCCCAAATCCCACCCAGATTGCTATCACCACTTGCTAGCCATACTTGCTCTTTTTTTTTTTTTTTTTGAGACAGAATCTTGCTCTATTGCCCAGGCTGGAGTGCAGTGGCACAATCTCGGCTCACTGCAGCCTCTTCCGCCTGGGTTCAAGTGATTCTTCTGCCTCAGCCTCCCAAGTAGCTGGGACTACAGGGGTGTGCCACCACGCTCAGCAAATTTTTTTTTTTTTTTTTTTTTTGTAGAATCAGTGTTTCACCACGTTGGCCAGGCTGATCTCGAACTCCTGATCTCAAGGGATCCACCCGTTTTGGCCTCCCAAAATGCTAGGATTACAGGCATGAACCACCACGCCCAGCCTGTACTTGCTCTTAATCATCCCTCTTCCCTCTGTCCTCCAAGCTTCTCCAGAGTGGTGTTTCTAAAGTTCAAGTGTGCTCACATCATTCCCAAGTCACATTGTTTTGTGGCTCCCTACTGCCTACAGCTTTGGCTCTCAGCTGTTACTCTACCTCCACAACATTCTCACGTACAACACACCCCCAGAAGAAGACCTCTTATACTCAGTGATGTCAAGGTGCCCGGGTCTAAAAAGGGGCCCACCTTCCAGTTGAGAACCACTGACTTTTAATGTGCAAACTCCTTTGCATAGATTCAAGGTCCATGTCAGTCCGGCCCACATGGCCAGTTTCATCACATCCTCGGCAGCAACTGCATGAGCATCCGTATCATGCTTGGAACCAAAGACTGCAAACTCTTACGCTTGTAGGAATCCCAGCATAACTTAAATGAATGAAAGGAGTTGAGTAAAAGAAAAATCCGAAATAGAACTATGGCAAGCTGAAGAGTTCATGTTCCAGCTTTATTCTGTTTATCCAATTGTTAGGCATCAGGTCTTACTCAAACTTGTGAAAATATTTTCTTTCATTTGCTCATCAAACTTGCTCTACACCTCTTTGAATATATTTGTAGTGGCCGGACACAGTGGCTCATGCCTGTACTCCCAGCACTTTGGGAGGCCGAGGCGGGTGGATCACTTGAGCTCAGGAGTTTGAGACCAGCGTGGCCAACATGGCGAAACCCTGTCTCTACTATAAATACAAAAATTAGCCAGGCGTGGGGGCATGTGCCTGTCATCCCAGCTACTTGGGAAGCTGAGGCAGGAGAATCACTTGAACCTGGGAAGCTGCGGTTGCAGTGAGCCAAGATTGCACCATTGCACTCCAGCCTGGGTGATGGAGTGAGTCTCCGTGTCAAGAAAAAAAAAAAAAAGAAAGAAAATATTTGAACTACTTTTGTGATGTTCATTGCCATTTTCCACTCTGAATTGCAGATATTTGTGTATGTTTTAAAATCTGTTTTCAAGATTGTGGGTCTGAGGAGGGCTATAACTAGAAGACTGCTTCCTTTTTTTTAGATGCTGTGAAAGCATCCTCACTCATTTTTCCTTTTGTTTCCGCCCCCCCGCCCCCCATCTCCTTTTAGCAGGCCTGACTGGCAAAGCCATGCCTGGGTCAGGCAGCTCTTCTCCTCATTGTCTCATATGAACAGTCATACACATCCTCCCACTGCATTTTCAGCCTTTTTCAGTTCCATCTCCTTGGCCTACTTAAGATCATAATGAGCCTTGGCTGCGGAATGGGAAAATGGGCTGGCAGGTGGCAGTGGTGAGCGTGGGCGAAATTCCTGCAGACCCAGAATTTGTTTGCTTCTACATTTCATTTTCAAAGTCTACTTTTTTTCTTGCTCTCTGCTTTGGAGTTTCTTTTATTATTGTTCATATTACTGTAGTGTGATCAGAAGCATATAGATCTACTGCCAGAACAGACTTGAGAATAAAGGCCATTTATTCCTCACCGCTACTGTGATGTGTGATGTATTGAAAGAGGCACACCATCAGCACATGACCTCCATCCCAAAGACTGCAGAGAGCCTCAAGTGGGCGTGACAAGCCAGGTGAACAGGGAGAGATGTCTGTAGTGAGCTCATCTCCCAAATAGAGCTCATTATTCTAACGATTCCTAGAATTGCCTTCATTTCTCACCATGAGACTGCAGGTCCATGCACTTCAGAACTATCTGGGGCGATTATTCATACTGCTTTTCCATACCCGGGCAATGTAAGGGCCAGGATTTCTGGAGAAGGGACTATGCATCTACATTTTTATTTACTTCTTATTTTTAATTGACAGATAAAAATTATATATACATATATATATTTATGGTATACAACATGATGTTTTGAAATATGTATTTATTATGGAATGGCTAAATCAACCTCATTAATATATGCATTATCTTACATACCTATTTTTTTGTGGTGAGAACACTTAAAATCTATTCACTTGGCAATTTTCAAGTACAGGATACGTTGTTACTAACTATAGTCGTTATGTTGTACAATAGATCTCTCACACTTATTCCTTCTATCTAGGTGAAATTTTATGTACTTTGATCAATATCTCCCCTAACCCCTCCCAACCCCCAGCCTTTGGTAACTACTATTCTATTTTCTGCCTCTGTGAGTTCAAAACTTTTTTTAAAATGTGGTTTGTTTGTTTGTTTTTTAATTTTTTAGAGACAGGGTCTTGCTTTGTCACCCCAGCTGTAGTGTAGTGGTGCAATCACAGCTCACTGCAGCTTCAAACTCCTGGGCTCAAGCAATCCTCCCACCTCAGCCGCTGAGTAACTGGGACTATAGGCACATGCCACGTTGCTTGGATAACTTTTTAAAACTGTTTGTACAGACAGGGTCTCGCTATGTTGCACAGGCTTGTCTTGAACTCCTGGCCTCAAGTGATTCTCTTGCATTAGCCTCCCAAAGTGCTAGGATTACAGGCATGAGCCACTGTGCCTGGCCCTGAGTTCAACTTTGTTAAATTCCACAAAGAAGTGAGAACACGTGGTAATTGTCTTTCTATGCCTGGCTTATTGCACTGAACGTTCTCCATATTTATCTACACGATCACAAATGGCAGAATCCTTCTTTTTTTAAGGCTGAATAGTATTCCACCATGTACGTATACCACATGTTCTTGATTAATTCATCTGTCCGTGGACAGCGAAGTTGATTTTCTATCTTGGCTACTGTGAATTGTGGTGCAATGAATGTGGGAATTCAGTGAATCTGCATTTTAACAAGTTACCCGGCTGAAACTCATGCTGTCCTCCTCTGAGAACTGCTGAACTGCAGAATCATATCACTGAATCCCAGTGAGTCCTTCGCAGTCCATCAAGGTCGCCAGCAGAGAACTGGACTAAGAACAAGGCTTGAGGTCAGAACCTGGTCCTGCCATGTGTTGGCAGATGACTGTAAGAAAACAGCTTAACCCTTTAGTACCCCAGTGTCCTCTTCTGGGTAGGACAATACCCAGAAGATAACGACAGTACCTATTCCTTGGGGATGTTTTAAGAATTAAATACATTAATGCATATAAAGTGCACTAATATGATACACAGTAAGTGCACAATAAATGATAGCTCTCATTTCCTGCCCAATCCAGTGTTTCCCAAATGTCATTCACAGGCTATCTTCACAATTTTTGCCATACTTGCATAACTCTCTACTAGTATTTACTTATTTTTTACTAAGTACCTTACCCCTTTTTTTTAGCATCATCCTAAAAAGTGATACCTAGGGAATTATTTGATATACGATTATATTTTTAAAACGTTAAAATTGATACCAGCAACGGGGTACGGTGGCTAAAGCCTGTAATCCCATCATTTTGGGAGGCCAAGGTGGGCAGATCACTTGAAGCCAGGAGTTCAAGACCAGCCTGGCCAACGTGGCGAAATCCCATCTATGCTAAAAATACAAATATTAGCTGAGCATGGTGGCACACGGCTGTAATCCCAGCTACCTGGGAGGCTGAGGCACAAGTATTGCTTGAACCTGGGAGACAGAGGTTACAGCGAGCTGAGATCAAGCCACTGCACCCCAGCCTGGGTGACAAAGCGAGACTCTGTCTCAAAAAATAAATAAGGCCGGGCGCGGTGGCTCAAGCCTGTAATCCCAGCACTTTGGGAGGCCGAGATGGGTGGATCACGAGGTCAGGAGATCGAGACCATCCTGGTTAACACGGTGAAACCCCATCTCTACTAAAAATACAAAAAAATTAGCCGGGCGTGGTGGCAGGCGCCTGTAGTCCCAGCTACTCGGGAGGCTGAGGCAGGAGAATGGTGTGAACCCAGGAGGCGGAGCTTGCAGTGAGCCGAGATAGTGCCACTGCACTCCAGCCTGGGCGACAGAGCAAGACTCCGCCTCAAAAAAAAAAAATAAAAATAAAAAATAAAAATAAAAATAAATTTAAATTTTAAAAAAATTGATACAGGCCAGGTGCAGTGGCTCATGCCTGTAATCCCAGCAATTTGGGAGACCAAGGCAGGAGAATTGCTCACACCGGGAGTTTGAGACCAGCCTAGGCAGCATAGTGAGATCTTGTCTCTCCACACACACACACACACACACACACAATGTTAAAAAATTAGTGGGGCATGGTGGTGCACACCTGTAGTCCCAGCTACTTGGGAAGCTGAGGTGAGAGGATCACTTGAGCCCAGGAGGTGGAGACCGCAGTAAGCAGTGATCTCACAACTGCATACCAGCCTGGGAGACAGAACACAAGATCCTGTCTCAAAAAAGACTTTTAAAAAGAAAGAAAAGAAATTGATACATAACTACTGAAATTTCAAAATGTTGATTTTAGGTGCCACCATGGTATGTCAACCACTGTCAGGAAACACTGATCCCATCCAACTTCAGTTCCGGCAACTGAGACTCAGAGTGGTTAAGTGGATTTCAAAGGTCATGCAGGGAGTTGCTGGAAAAGCCAGAAATACAGGAATTCAGATTTCTTTCTAACTAGGTCAGGGCTCTTTATTCCACATCAACCTGCTGGTTTTACAGCGGTCTTCAAAGGCACATTAGAACGTACTGAAAAGGGAACATCCTTTTGTTAGCCTGACATTAGGAAACTAAAAGAAACCTTATGTATTAAATAGGCTACAAAGGAAACCTCCCTTTAGCATTAAGCAGAAGAGGACATTGAAAGCATAGGTTCACCTCATTTCACCCCTTCCAACCCCAGGGTGGGTGCTGGATAACGGTGTACAGGGCAGGTGAGGCTGAAGAGGCCCAGCCCTAGCGGTGCCACGTGCCAGGCCCCTCACAGCTGTGACTCGTGGTGACTGATGATGCTGGAGACAGGAGTCTGCTGAGGATGACAGCAGCTGGGAGCACAAGCTTTAGCGTCACATGGGCCTGGGTTCTAACCCTCTTCACCACTTGCAAGCTTGACCTTGGGCAGGTTACTCAGCCTTTCAGAACCTCAGTTCCCTCTTCTGTAACACCCTCACATGTTGCTGAAAAAATTAACTACTAACTACAGAAAATGCCTAATACAGCAGAGGTAGCTTTTTTTTTTTTTTTTTAACTTCATGGTGCATTTCCCTAGATTCAATAATCATATACCATGAAATACAAGTAGCTTTTAACCACAGCTTCAATGTATTAGGAGATAGGAAACTTGATAAACTGAGTAGTTAGACCTTAAATGTCCTTTGTAATCATGTGAGTCCACAATTCTAAGTATCTTTAATACAAATGCAATTACTTTCCAAAAGTCAAGTCTTCAGGAAATAAAAAGCACCACATTAAGCTTGTTATTAGTGTTTTTTAAGGGGTTAATATTGAAGATGTAGTAGATATCTGATTTGCCTTGGAGAGACATTTATGCCTTACTTGCAGTTGATCCATGGGTGGACACCTACCCAAGCCTGACCAATCAGCATTTTCTAACATCTAGACATAGACGTTTGCTGTAAGTCCATTCAATCAGAGCCAATCCTGGACTCTTAGGAAAATAAACACTCTGTCTTCTAGCTGTGGGCTTAGAGCTGCTGAGAGCCATCCTGCCACCATGAGAGGACTTTCCTGGCAATGGCACCGTCAAGAGGAAAGAAGAGCAGAAAGATGTAAATAGATCAAGAATCGAAGACTTTGTTTGGGTTCCTGGACCCAGCCACACCTGAATGTAGTGTATTACTATACTTATCAGTATATGAGCCAATAAATTCCCTTATTGGCTTATCTACTGAGATAGATTGCTTATTATTTATAATCAAAATACTCTCAACAATAAAATAAGCAATATAGTTTGGAAAATATTTTTGGAAAAATACAGAGAAACTTAACCAACATGTTGTTCACCCAAAGTATTACTATGACAAACAAAGAAAAGAGAGAGGTTTCAGAGGACTCAGCCACCATATTTTGTGGCAATTCAGCTTGGTGAGAGATTTTCTTGCTAGTACTATGCTTTTATTCTGCTGAGACCCTGCAAACTTTTCTACCAACCTACTCCCATCTCAGAAGAGCTTGACTTTGTAACCCTGCAAGTCACCATATTAAGATAATGAACATATCCATCACTACAAAAGTGTCCGCATGTTCCCTTTGTAATCCTTCTTGTTCACTCCTCCATCCCTCTCACCGCTAAGTAACCTCTGATCTGCTTTCTGTCATTATAGATTAGTTTGCATCTTTTAGGGCATTATACAAATGGAATGATACAATATACATTCTTTTTTGTCTAGTTTCTCTCACTCAGTATAATTATCCATATTTTATCTGCATCAATAATTCATTTTTAATTGCTGAATAGTATTCCATTGCACAATTTTTTTTTTTCATAGAGACATGGTTTCACCATGCTGCCTAGGCTGGTCTTGAACTCCTGGGCTCAAGCAATCCACCCGTCTCAGCCTCCCAAAGTGCTGGGATTACAAATATGAGCCACCACGCCCGGCCCATTGCACAACAATTTATCTATTTTCCTGTCGATGGACATTTGAGTTGTTTCCACTTTTAGGTTATTGAAAATAAAGCTACTATAAATATTTGTGTACAAGTCTTTGTATGGGCATATGCTTTCCATTCTCTTGGTTAAATATGTAGGAGTAGAATGGCTGTGTCATATGGTAGATGTATATTTAACTTTTTAACAAACTGTTTTACCAAAGTAGTTGTACCACTTTACATTCTCACTCGCAGCCTATAAGAAAAAGTTCCAGTTGCTCCACATCCTTACCAAAATGTGGTATTTTCACATCTTCATTTCAGCCATTCCAATAGGTGTGTGGTAGCATCTCATTGTGGTTTGATTTTGCATTTCTCTAGTGACTAATAATATTAAGCATCTTTTCATGTACTTATTTGCCATTTCTATGTCTTTTTTTGCGAATTCTGTTTATGTATTTTGCCCATTTGTTAACTGGGTTGCTTGGTTTCTAGTTAAGTTTTTAGATTCTTTATATATTCCTATATCAGACATGTGATTTGCAAATATTTACTTTCAGTCTCTCATCTTTTCATTCTCTCAATTGTATCTTTTGAAGAGTAGTTCCTAATTTTGATGAAGTCTAGCTCATCAATTTTTTCTTCTACAAATTGCGCTTTTGTCATCTCACCTGGAAAATCTTTGCCTAACCCAAAGTCACAATGATTTCCTCCTATGTTTTCTTCTAGAAATTGTATAACTTTAGGTTTTACATTTAGCCTTATGATCTACTTTGAATTAATTCTTATATATGGTGCAAGGTATGGATCAAAGTTGATTAAAGAATATGCAAAAAAGAATATGAATATCTAATTGTCCCAGCACCATTTTTAAGGGAATTATCCTTTTTCCACTGAAGTACCTTTTTACTTTTGCTGCAAATCAGTTGACCGAGTTTGTGTGAGTTTATTTCTGGACTCTCTAGTCTACTTGAACATTGCTTTTTAATTTTTTTTTTATTGTGGTAAAAAATAGATATAACATAAAATTTGCCATGTTAGCCACTCTTAATTTTACAATTCAGTGGCATTAATGTTAATCACAGTGTTGTGCAACCATCACCACTATTTTTTCCAAAATGAACATTTTTTTAACCTCACTTTAAAAATCTTGGAAACTTTGAATTGTATTTCATAAAAACTCCCAGTTTTGTTTTAATATAAAAAATAATGTTACCTTTCTAGAAAGATGAGCTATGTTTAGCCTGTAGCTTTGTGTGATTCTACGGTCTCCGTCCTTCCCTAGGGTGTGCAAACACCCATTTCAGAACCTCAAAAGAAAGCAGAGAATTTACAAGGACCTTAGAGGTCTTCCAGGAACACCCCTTTGTTTTATAGATGTGAAAAGTGAGAAGCCGGATCACAGGGCTGGTAAGTGACAGAGCCAGCTGAGAAATAAGAAATGCTATTTTTGTGCTGCTGAAGAGTTTGCACCCAATCCTGATGGCCTCCCTTCTACGTGATCTGGCTTTGGTGAAATCAACTCTCCTCTGCCTCAGGACACCAGAAAAGTAAAGCAATGCAATCTTCCTCAGAGGGTTTCACCAAGGGGCAAAAATGTCTCATAGTCAACAAAAGTGGGAGATCAGGGAGAGAAAAGGACAGCTACTCATGGGTTTCTAACCATTAAAAAGGCAGCCATTTGGGAGAGAACGCTTCAAAAGAGCTTGAGCACAAGGCAACGGCAACACTGAGCAGCTCTGCGCCCTCTCGGGATGGATTGCCGACTGCGGGTTCAGATAGAAAACAGCCCTATTTACAGGGCTGGTTGAAGAATGCTGCTGAGCAGCCTCTCCTCTCCTCTTCATTCTTGGCTATTATTATAGTGGGTCTTTCCCTCCAAACACTGGGAATTGTAATCTAACCTATCATGTGAAGTGGGGTTTCCTAGTATTCTCAGAAATATTTAGAAAGCAGTACCCCAATCAATCAGCAGCCCTGCTCATAAATGCAAATTTTCTGAACAAGAAACATCCAGAGTTTCTTTCAATGGCTCACCCTTTCAGAGCACTTACTATGGTACTGAATAACATTCTAAGCACTTTTCATACTTATCACAACTCAGAGAGGGCTAGACATGGTGGCTTATCTCTGTAATTCCAGCATTACGGGAGGCCGAGGTGGAAGGATTGCTTAAGTCCAGGGGTTCAAGACCAGCCTGGGCAACATAGAGAGATCCCATCTCTACCAAAAAAAAAAAAAAAAAATGTTTTTTTAATTAGGCAGGTGTGGTGGCTGTTGCCTATGTTCCCAGCTACTCAGGAGGCTGAGGCAGGAGGATTGCTCCAGCTAGAAGATCAAGATTGCAGTGAGCTGAGTCATGCCACTGCACTCTAGTAGCCTGGGCAACAGAGGGAGACCCTATCTCAAAAAACAACAGCAACAGCAAACTCAGTGAGATGGGAACTATTATTTTCCTCATCTTATAGAAGAAATGGAGGCACAGAGAGGTTAAATACATTGCCAAAGGTCACAGAGCTCACCTAAAGTGTCTGGGTCCAGAGGCCTTAACCACCTCCACAGGCACCTCCAATCAACACTGTGGTCTCAGAGACGCCCCTCAGCCTCTTCTAACTTGACTTACAGACACAGGTGTGAACATTTGACGGTCCCTGTGAGCGGAGTTGCTGAGCATGCTGGTGACCACTTGGAAAAATACATGAAGCCAGGGAATGAAGATAGGCCGAGGGCCTGCTCCCTGGTGGGCTCTGAGTCACGCAGGTCAGCCAGGCCTGGCCGGCTCAGCCTGTCACCATCAGCTGTCTCTCTGTGCTCTGCTGCATAACAGGGCCAGGCTTGAAGATGGGAACTGCGATTTATAAGCTCTCGGGCAAAATCAACTTTCAGGTGAAGAAAACCCACATACCTGGTAGGTTACCTTGCTTCGGATGGTCTGAGGGCACCAGGGCTGCTGGACAGAATACATCCCCATGTTGGTTCAATTGTTTGTGCCTTTGATGTTACACAAAGACCCAGCTGGCTTTCAGGGCTAGGGATGAATGCTTCAGCCAGGCCCGCTGTTTTGGTTTCTTGTCATCTGAGTTCGTTTATAAGCCATTTCACAAGTAAGTTTTATGTCTTGTAGGCAAATGTGCTTTAAATGTTGCATGAGTTAAACAAAAGATGAAAACAACAGGGCTCTGCAGCTTCTTTCTATGACCGGACAGCTCAGGAGGTTTCATTTTCCGTAACAGATGTAACATTAACTCCAGCATTATTTTGACCAGTTACAAATATAAAGGACATGTGTTTTGCAGTTCAGATTCTTCCTAAAAAGACTCAAGAACCTTCAGGCTAAAGCCATGGCTCCCAGGTCTTTCTCAGGAAGCAACAGAAAATGCATACGGGCTTGCAGTCCTGGAAGGAGAATTGTGGGAGGTGCCCAGGTAACAGCGGTGCACCTAGAAAATGCTTGGTAGAACCTGGGGCTTCCTGCGGCTTCGGGAAATGGGTAGATCTTTATTATTAACAAAATCTAAATAAAGCTTTAGCAGAAATTAAATATCAAGGCAGGGCAAGGTGGCTCATGCCTGTAATCCTAGCACTTTGGGAGGCAGAGGTAGGAGGATTGCTTGAGCCCAGGAGTTTGAGACCAGCCTGGGGAATATAGCAAGACCCTATCTTTAAAAAAATGTTGTTGTAATTAGCTGGGTGTGGTGGTAGGCACCTGTAGTCTCAGCCACTTGGAAGACTGAGGCAGGAAGATTGCTTGAGCCTAGGAGTTCAAGACTGTGGTGAGCTATCATTGCACCACTGCACAACCAGCCTGGGCAACAGGCAAAACTCTGTCTCTAAAAAAAATAAAATAATAAGACAACCTGGGCAACATAGGGAGACCCCATTTCTACAACAACAGGAGCAACAACAACAACAAAAAAACCTAGCCAGGCGTGGTGGTGTGTGCTTAAGATCCCAGCTACTCGGGAGGCTGAGGTGAGAAGATCGCTTGAGCCCAGGAATTTGAGGCTTCAGTGAGCTATGATCGTGCCACGGCTCTCTAACCTGGGTGACAGAGTGAGATCCTGTCTCAAAAATAAAATAGAATAATAAAATAAATTAAATATTAAGTAAAAGAGGGAATTTCCCACTTTACTCTCACCCGTGGCTGATAAATGACAACCCCAAGGCTAGTACGGACCTCTGCAAGGCTGGTAGTAGGAAGGAGGGAGCTCACAAGGAGTGGGTGTATGTGTGTGTGTGAGAGAGAAAGAGAGAATAGAGAGACAGAGAGACAGAGAGAGACAATGTGTGTTTTTAGGGTGGGAAGGGATGGAATGGACTTGGAGAGGAATTCTACCTGATCTTAAGCCATGACCTGCTTGTTTGTGGGTAGCGAGATGCCTGCCTTCATGCTAAGTTATGGAAAATGTTGCCAGGCTGTGTGTTTGCCACGTGACCATCTTACTACCATTATCTAGAGGCTCTTACAACATCAGTAAGTAGTTGTATTTCTAGAATAGCTTGCCTGGTAGTAAGGCACAGCATTACCCTATTTCCTCATCTCTAAGGCACCATCGGTTGTGACATACACTGTCACTTATGTACCACTAAGAAAGGAAAATGCTGTCAATTTCAGCATGCTGTGCCATTGATGATAAAATGTATGCCCATTTCAGAGATGTTTACACGAAAAAAAAAAGAAGAATACCTTTTAATATAGATGAAATTCAGTAGATGACAGTCCAAAGTTCCTTTGAGTCTTTTATGTCAGTGCTAATCCTGTAAATCAGTGGTCCACATAAGAGCATCCCATTCTATTAAAACTACATTTATGGCCAAGCATTGTGGCTCACGCCAGGAGTTCAGGGCTGCAATCATGCCATTATACTCCAGCTTAATTGATGGAGTGAGACTCTGTCTCGAAAACAAACAAACAAACAAACAAATAAACAACATTTACAATAAGGGATAAATAGCTCCCCTATTCTTGTTTGGAGACACAGTCTTGCTATGCTGCCCAGGCTGGAGTGGAGTGGTCCAATCATGGCACACTGTAGTCTCAACTTCCCAGGCTCAAGTGATCCTCCCACCTCAGCCTCCTGAGTAGCTGAAACTACAGGCACACGCCCCTACAAGAGCTAATTTTTTGTATTTTTTTGTAAAGACGGTCCCTCCATGGTGCCCAGGCTGGTCTCGAACTCCTGGGCTGAAGCAATCCTCTCACCTTGACCTCCCAAAGTGCTGGGATACAGGCATGAGCCACTGTGTCTAGACATGCATGGGTTTTGTTTTCACTTTTTTTTTTTTTTAGACGGAGTTTTGCTCTCAGTGCCCAGGCTGGAGTGCAATGGCGCGATCTTGGCTCACTGCAACCTCTGCATCTCAGGTTTAAGCAATTCTCCCGCCTCAGCCTCCAGAGTAGCTGGGATTACAGGCATGTCCCACCATACCCAGCTAATTTTGTATTTTTAGTAGAGACAGGGTTTCTCCATGTTGGTCAGGCTGGTCTCAAACTCCCGGCTTCAGGTGATCTGTCCACCCAGGCCTCCCAAAGTGCTGGGATTACAGGCATGAACCACCGCACCCAGTCTGTTTTCACTTTTTTAAAGTAAGATTTTAATGGAAGAAAATAGCGGGCCTGCTGTAGACTTGACATGGTAGAGATAAAAGTTAAAAATAATTATGATGGAGAAACAAAAATGCATCAAAAGAATAAATGTTTCCTGTATTGTTAGTGAATTCCCTCTTAGAATACTGTTGACCAGCACACAGCTCTCTAATTCAATTTGTCTGTGTTGGTTTTATTACCACATAGACATACATAAATAATAACATAATAACTTTATTTCCCAAATAAGAAAGGAGAGCCTTGGGACTTAAAAAAAAAATGGTACATAGTATTAAAAGGAGAAGCACATGGAATAAGGAATTGAAATGAATCATATATCCCATTCTATTTTGAATTTAAATAAGGAATTATATAGGATTTCAGTTCTAGTCCCATTTTGGGGTAGAAAACAGAAGATGAGCAGCCAGGTGAGGGATTCAGTGCCTTTTTCCCTTCAATATCATGTCTATGTTTTATTGAATAATAAAATACATAGCCTGTGGTCACATCTCTGTTCTTTGCAGACAAGATCCAGTCCTATTAGCCGCCCCCACCCCCACTGCCTGGCAGAACACAGTTAAACTTCTTGAAGAAGTGGCCTATGCCTACAAACCCACTCCCTTACCTCTCATTTACTTCAAGGCGAGGTCTCTTTCCCCCTAGACGTCCTGATGGCCAGGTCTCCTGTGCTCGGTTCCATGCTCATCTTCTTGATTTCTCTACGGCACATCACATTGCTGATCAATTGTTTTCTTGAAGCCGTCTTGGATCTTGACTTCCTTGCCCCACACTCTTACCTATTTCTCCCCCTATCTCTCTGACTCTGCCTTCTCAGTCCCCCTCAGTGCTCACCTTCCTCTGAGCACCTCTTCAGGAGCAGTGTTCTCTCCTTGCCCTAGTTCTTACTAAAATAGAAATAGCTGCCACTTTGTGTGAACTCCAACTCTAGAACATGTTAGAACTTAACATGGTACATCATTTAAGGCTTACAAGACCCTGTAAGACCCAGCTATTCCCTCTGTCTCACAAACAGTAAGTTGAGGTTCTGAGTAGGGTAGTAATGGGTACAAAGTCTCACAGCTAAAAAGAGGTAGAGACAAAATTCAAAGCCAGTCTGTCTGACACACAATCTGTGCTCTTTCCAAAAATAGGTCACCCTCTCTCAGACTGCTCTCAGTCACACCCTTGACTTTCCATACAACTTAATAAGCTAAACGACTCCCAATCTCCCAACCCCATCTCAGCTCTCCCTCCTGAAGACTCACAAGTCCAACTTCTTACTCAACATCTCTGCTCAGTTCCACTGGCATCTGAAGCTCAAACTGCCTAGAACTCAATCTTTATCTTTCCTATCAGTGTCTACCTTGAGAAAGGCAACCTGGAAGTAATCTTAAAGTCCTCCCTTCCCATATCAAAATCCTGACAATACTAGCTGTCTTCGTTTTCTAGGGATGCCATAACAAAATACCACAGACTGGGTGGTTTAGACAACAGAAAGTCATCTTCTTCTAGTTCTGGAGGCTGAAAATCCAAGATCAACATGTCTGCTGGTTTGGTGTCTTCTGAGACCTCTCCTCTTGGCTTACAGATGGTCACCTTCTTGCTGTGTCCTCACATGGCCTCCTCTTGGTCTTGGCCTGTGTGTTGTCTATGTCCTACTCTCCTCCTCTTTTTTTTTTTTTTTTTTTTTTTGAGACAAGGTCGCTCCATCACCCAGGCTGGAGTACAGTAGTACAGTGGCATGATCACAGCTCACAGCAGCCTCAATCTCCCAGGCTCAAGCAATCCTCCCACCTCAGCCTCCCAAGTAGCTGGGACTACAAGTGCATGACCTCATGCTCCGCTAACATTTTTTCTATTTTTTGTAGAGATGGGCTCTTTTCCTGTGTTGCCCAGGCTTGTCTCAAACTCTTGGCCTCAAGAGATTCTCCCATGTCAGCTTCCCAAAGGGTTGGGATTGCAGGCATGAGCCACTGTGCCCGGCCTTAGTTTCCTCTTCTTGTAAGAGCACTAGTCATATTGGATTAGGGCCCATCCACATGATCTCATTACATCTTAACTACCTCTTTAAATGTCCTGTCTCCAAATACAGTCACATGTTGATGTACTAGTGGTTAGGACTTCAACATCTGAAATTTGGAGGCACACAACTCAGCCCATAACACTAGTTTTTAGGCATCTTTCAAATTTGACTTTCCATTTTCAGCTCTAATTGCCACCCTTTTAGTTGAGGACTATGCCATTTCTCACAATTATAATATTCTCACCATCATGACTATTATGCTTTATAAATAATATTGTTATAATTATAAAATAATTACATGAGCTCTGTGGAAAACACACACCAAAAAAAAAACCACAAATAAAACATAAAATCTCTGTAATATCAACAACCAAACATAATTATAATTGATCATTGGCATATATCCTTATCTTTTTTCTATGTATATATTCTTAAAAACTGGGGCTGGGCGCCATGGCTCATGCCTGTAATCCCAGCACTTTGGGAGACTGAGACAGGTGGATCACTTGAAGTCAGGAGTTTGAGACCAGCCTGGGCCAACATGGTGAAACTCTGTCTCTACTAAAAAATACCAAAAAATTAGCCAGGCGTGGTGGTGCATGCCTGTAATCCCTGCTACTCAAGAGGCTGAGTCAGGAGAACCACTTCAACCTGAGAGGTGGAGGTTGCAGTGAGCTGAGATCGTGCCACTGCACTCCAGCCTGGGTGACAGAACGAGACTCCATCTCAATAAAAATAAAAATAAAAATTGGAATTTTCTTAGTATGTTTTGCATTACTGTAACAGAACACCACAGAATGGGTAATTTATAAACAAAAGGAATTTATTTCTTACAGTTCTTCAAGCTGGTAAGTTCTAGGTCAAGGGGCACCTGGTGAAGTCCTTCTTGCTGCATCATAACATGGCAGAGGGCATCACATGGCAAGGGGGCAGGAGCATGTGTGTGAGCTCAGGTGTCTCTTACTCTTCTTATAAAGCCACCAGTCTCATCATGGGGGCCCTATCCTGATGGCCTCATCTAATCCTAATTATTTCCCAAAGGCCCTACCCTCAAGTACCATCAACACATGAATTTGGGAATTAAGTTTCCAACACATGAAATTCGGGGGACACATTCAATCCATAGCAGAATCATAACATATCTTCTCTTTTGTAATTTGATTGCTTCCATTAACAATGTCTTGCCTGGGTGCAGTGGCTTATACCTATAGTCCCAACACCTTGGGAGGCCAAGCGGGTGGATCACTCAAGCCCAGGAGTTCAAGACCAGCCTAGGCAACATGGTGAAACTCCATCTCTACAAAAAATACAAAAATTAGGCAAGCATGGTAGCACAGGCCTGTAGTCATAGCTAGTTGGGAGGCTGAGGTGGGAGGACTGCTTAAGCCCGGGTGGTTGAGGCTGCAGTGAGCAGTGATCACCCACTGCACTCCACCCTGGGCAATAGAGTCACACCCTGTCTCAAAAAAAAAAAAAAATTATCATACCATTAAATATTATTATTCTCCAACATTATGTATCGATCACTTCACAATAGTCCATCATATAGATAGACCAATAATAAACTTATTATTAAATCGGTTCATATAGTCTATCTGTATGATGGAATATTGTGAACATGTGGGTTTCAGGCAGGCCGATCACTCATAGCCCATAGAATGGTCTTTTTATCTCCATGGCTTACGTATGTATCTTCAGAGAACTGAGCTCAGATTCATTCACTGCCATTGCTTCTCTCTTTACTGCCTGTTTTATCTGAAGCTTAACCCTGGGTTATAATTTTAGAAACAATGAGATAGTTGGCAGACTGATGGCTTCATTTTAAGTAGTATCTTATGTGAAGTTTACAAATGAAGCCAATTGGCGTTCTTTCCTAAGAAAGCTCCTTAAGAATTTCATTATGTTAGACCTGTCCTCAGTGGGTTCCATTACTAGACTCTTGATGAGAGAAATCTATTTGCTGATGAATACAATTGTGGCAGCTCTTAGTTATGTGTCATCATGTGGCTAAGAGAAATGTTTTTAAAATGCTTACTTTGGAAACAGTTTGGTAGTTCCTCAAAAAGTTAAACTTAGAATTACCATATGACCCAGCAATCCCACTCCAAGGTATATACCCAAGAAAATGGAAAACATTATGTTCACACAAAAACTTGTCCATGAATGTTTGGCTATTATTTATAATAGCCAAAAAGGGGAAACAGCCTAAATGGCCATCGACAGATAAGCGAATAATCAAAATGTGTTACATTCATATAATGGAATATTATTCAGCTGTAAAAAGAAATGAAGAACTGATACATGCTACAACATGTATGAATTTTGAATATTTGACAGGTGAAGCTGTGCTGGTGGCTTATGCCTATAATCTCAACACTTTGGAAGGCCAAGTCAGGAGGATCGCTTGAGCCTAGGAGGTCGAGGCTGCAGTAAGCTATGATTGTACCACTGTGTTTGGTGACAGGGTCGCACTCTGTTGCCCAAGCTGGAGTGCAGTGGTTGAACACAGCTCACTGCAGCCTCAACCTCCTGGGCTCAAATGATCCTACCAACTCAGCCTCCCAAGTAGCTGGGACTACAGGTGTGTGCCACCACACCTGGCTAATTTTTTTTATTTTTTTATTTTTTTGTAGAGACAGGGTCTTGCCATGTTGCCCAGGCTGGATTTTTTTTTTTTTTTTCTAAGTAAGGCCAGTGTGGTGGCTCATGCCTGTAATCCTAGCACTTTGGGATTATACTTGGGAACCTCCATCTCCCAGATTCAAGCGATTCTCCTGCCTTAGCCTCCCAAGTAGCTGGGACTAGAGGCACCCACCACTAACTACATCTGGCTGATTTTTGTATTTTTAACAGAGATGGGGTTTCGCCATGTTGCCCAGGCTAGTCTTGAACTCCTGGGCTCAATTGATCCACCTGCCTTGCCCTCCCAAAGTGCTGCAATTACAGCCATGAGCCACTGCACCCAGCCAATGTTATCTTAATTTAAACCTTGCAAAAAGAAGAAAAAAATGTATCGTAGCCTAATCTGTCTTTGTGAAAGATATTCAGTCATAGTATGATTGAATTTCAGAGGAGGCCAAGATAGTCTAGGTTTAAATGGATCTGCCTTGTGAACAGATGGGCCCCACACAAACTCATTTTTATTATTCCAGGTTGGATGCTGGCTTTTTGAGTAGGGGAGGGTGTTCAATTTCCCTCAGCCTGTTGGAGGAATAGAGAACGACATAGATCTAACAGGGAACCTAATGTGCTTTCTCTTTCAGAGGGTAAATATATATGTCATGCTCACTGCCGAGACCTGGTACATCTGGATTATCCACAAAATGGGAAAGTATCAAGCTGCATGCCGACTTCTGAAGTAAGATATTCAAGCAAAAAGAACAGTCAGGTAGGCACTATTGGTGTTTGTGGACATGATGTGTTTCGGTCACTCCCATCACTCATACCCCATGGTATGGTCTTTTTATCTCCATGGCTTATGCATGTATCTTCAGAGGATCGAGCTCAGGTTCATTCATTGTCATTGCTTCTCTCCTCCCTGCCTGTTGCATCTGAAGCTTAACGGTGGGTTATCATTTTAGAAACAAGAAGATAGAGTATATCAGTAGTTTTATCCAACAGATTTGTCATAAGATAAGAGACTTTCATCTGCTTGATGACTTGTCACATTCAGGATGCAATCTTATTGACAGACATACTTCCTGCTGAGGAAAATAGGACATGAAATGTAAATGTGTGTGTTCATTGTTTTTTTAATCCGATAAGGAACCTGAGCATGTAGGAGTTTGAGACCAACCTGGGCAACATGGTGAGACCTGCATCTCTACAAAAAATAAAAATAAAAATAAATTAGCTGGGTGTGGTGGTGTGTGCCTATGGTCCCAGCTACTCACCCAGCTATTCAGGAGGCTGAGGCAGGAGGATCACGTAAAACCTAGAGGTGCAGGTTGCAGTAAGCTGAAATTCCGCCACTGTACTCTAGCCTGAGTGGCACAGTAAGATCCCATCTCAAAAAAAAAAAAAAAAAAAAAAAAAGAGCATGAACACTGTGCTAGAGAAATCCATCAGTTTTTACTGGTTAAAGCAAAGATCTTCAACTAGTGGAACTAGTAGATCCTCAACCTGGTTTCAGACAGCACCTCCATCCTCACTCTGTTCTCCTGATTTGCTTTGCTGAGAGACCAGAAGGGAAGGGGTACAGCTGGCAGTGATGTCTGCTCCTCTGCAGACTCAACTATAGCATTCCCTCTCCTGATACATCAAGGTTCTTCTTCTTTTTTTTTTTTTTTTTTTTGTAGCTGGGACTAAAGGTGTCCGCCACCACGCCTGGCTAATTTTTGTATATTTTAGTAGAGACGGGGTTTCACCATGTTAGCCAGGTTGGTCTCAATCTCCTGACCTCATGATCTGCCTGCCTCAGCCTCCCAAAGTGCTGAGATTACAGGCGTGAGCCACCACACCCGGCCACATCAAGGTTCTTCTTAAAAGGTAGACCATTTTTTCGGCCGAGCACAGTGACTAATGCCTGTAATCCCAACACTTCGGGAGGCTGAGGTGGGTGGATTACTTAAGGCCAGGAGTTTGAGACCAGCCTGGGCAACATGGCAAAACCTCGTCTCTACAAAAACTACAAAAATTAGTGGGGCGTGGTGGTGCGCACCTGTGATTCCAACTACTTGGGAGGCTGAGGTGGGAGGATCACTTGAGCTGGCAAGGTTAAGGCTGCAGTGAGCTGTGATCATACCACTGCACTTCAGCCAGAGCAACAGAGTGAGACCCTGTCTCAAAAAAAAAAAAAAAAAAAATGTAGGCTATTTTTTCAAAGGCTTGGGGGCACTTGCATTAAATTATCTGAGTGTCTTGTCAGTTTCTGGGAGCTTACTGGCATGTCTGGATAGAATTACTGAAACCAGGCAGTAATATTTATCCTTCCTGCATATGGGAATGAAACTATTTTTCAGTTTGGGCAAAGAGGCTGATTCTCCATTGTCCCCTGACCAATGCTGAGTACAAAAGACCAAATACATGGGTTTGCCACTTGATTTTCCCTAACAAAGTTAACTCTTGATCAGAACAGTAATAGCTGTTTTGAACAGTGTGTTCAGCGTGTGTGGTTTACATATGCTAAATTCCCATTCAACTCAATTACACTTGGCAGGGACACAGAAAGCTAATGGGGAATCTGTAAAGGGCATGAATAATAGCTTTTCTGGCAGACTGATGGCTTCGTTTTATGTAGTATCTGATGTGAAGTTTACAACTGGAGCCAACTGGAGTTTCTGCAAAGTTGTATCAGCCTTAAAATTAACTTCAGAAAATGCCTTCCTATCAGGAAGAAAACCTTGGATTGGGGATGCAGCTTGTAATTTAATAGGATGACTTTGGAGAGAGCAGCAAGGATAATAGAGGTATTATGAGAAGCTCTAGGGAGAACAAATATATGCTTGTTCAGCTTGGGAAAAAAAATGTAGAGTTCAAGTGTAAGGTTTAAACAAATGCTTTGCAAAGTTTCTCAAAAGGTACCTGAACTACTGATACTTTAGTAACTCGCATTATTTTCTTATATTGATTTTGAAACAGTAATACTGAGCTCTCTGATGTGGCTCTAAACATTTTAGAAAATGATAAAGTATTTTGATATTTAATTTATTTTAGTTCAATTCTTATAAAATTGCAGAATTTAAGATTCAGAAGTTGATGTCTTAGGCAGCCCTAGATTTGGTTTGATAGACAACTTTATAAAGATCACGTAAAAGAAGGCTTCCCAACAAGTTGAGCATAAAATTATTCTAGATCAGGGTAAGAATCCCCTCATTTAAGAATGCTCCTCTTGGCGGCCGCAATAGCTCATGCCTGTAATCCCAGCACTTTGGGAGGCCAAACCGGGAAGATGACTGGAGCCCAGGAGTTCGAGACCAGCCTCGGCAATATAGTGAGACCTCATCTGTACAAAAAATTTTAAAATGAGGCAGGAAGATTGCTTGAGCCCTGAAGGTTGAGGCTGCAGTGAGCCATGATCACACTACTACACTCCAGCCTGGGTGACAGAGTGAGACCCTGCCTCAAAAAAAAAAAGGAAGAAAAAAAAAAGAGAGAGAGAGAGAGACAGACCATCCTGGCTAACACGGTGAAACTCTGTCTCTACTAAAAATACAAAAAAATTAGCCGGGCGTGGTGGCGGGCACCTGTCGTCCCACCTATTCTGGAGGCTGAAGCAGGAGAATGGCGTGAACCGGGGAGGCAGAGCTTGCAGTGAGCCGAGATCGCACCACTGCACTCCAGCCTGGGCGACAGAGCGAGATTCCGTCTCTGGGGAAAAAAAAAAAAAAAAAAAAAGAATGCCACTCTAGCACATAATTTTCTGTATATACACGTAGGTCATAATGATATGTACTTCATAAGGGATCATAGGTATTAGATTATTTCCTGACTATTTTTACACACCCAAAGTGTGGTGTTATAATACATTGTTTTATTTATTCATTTATTTATTTATTTATTTATTTATTTAGAGACAGAGTCTCGCTCTCTCGCCCAGGCTGGAGTGCAGTGGCGCGATCTCGGCTCACTGCAAGCTCCGCCTCCCAGGTTCCCGTCTTTCTCCTGCCTCAGCCTCCCCAGTAGCTGGGACTACAGGCGCCCGCCACCACGCCCGGCTAATTTTTTGTAGTTTTAGTAGAGAGGTGGTTTCACCATGTTAGCCAGGATGCTCTCAAGCTCCTGACCTCGTGACCCACCCACCTCGGCCTCCCAAAGTGCTGGGATAACAGGTGGGAGTCACCGCGCCCAGCCAATACATTGTTTTAATAGTCTATCAAATCAATCTGCTCTTGTGAATTAATTTAATACTGTACTTAACTTTTTTTTTTCCTATTGGCTTTAAAGGTGCCGAATGATAAATGCAATAGTTCTCAAGTCATTAACAAAATTCTAAATCTTGTCAATATCTCAAGACCCAGGATTTTAGCCTTTTGGATATGTATGTCAGCTGATTATGTTAGATCTCTCAACCCAATTATAATCTCCAGTGTTGTTGGCTTCAAGCACTGATAGAGTGATAAACTTCAGAAAGGTTTCAATTTGGTCCTTGAAAAGAACTGTTCAAGCAGAAACTCCTAGAAGCTACAGAATTTGGCCAAGAACTGCAAAAACCATTCCCTCATTCTTATTTTGCTCCCACTTTTCCATATGGAGAGGACATTGAAAGATTGTTGGGATCAGGCATGGTGTCTCACACCTGTAATCCCAGCACTTTGGGAAGCTGAGGCATGTGGATCGCTTGAGCCCAGGAATTCAAGACCAGCCTGGCCAACATGGTGTACCCCATCTCTACTAAAAATAAAAAAATGAGCAGAGCGTGGTGGCAAACACCTGTAATCCCTGCTACTTGGGAGGCTAAGCCATGAGAATTGCTTGAACCCAGGAGGTGGAAGTTGCAGTGAGCTGAGATCATGCCAGTGTATGCCAGACTGGGTGACAAAGGGAGACTTGGTCTAAAAAAAAAAAGCCGGGCACAGTGGCTCATACCTGTAATCCCAGCACTTTGGGAGGCTGAGGCGGCTGGATTACAAGATCAGGAGATGGAGACCATCCTGGCTAACACAGTGAAAACCCATCTCTACTAAAAATACAAAAAAAAAAATTAGCTGGGCGTGGTGGCGGGCGAGTGTAGTCTCAGCTACTCCAGAGGCTGAGGCAGGAGAATGGCGTAAACCTGGGAGAGGGAGCTTGCAGCAAGCCGAGATCGCACCACTGCACTCCAGCCTCGGCAACTTAGCAAGATGAGCAAGACTCCGTCTCAAAAAAAAGAAAGAAAGAAAGAAAGCACTTTTAAACTATAAAATATTTTAAAACATATTTAGTTATTTATCACCTTTAGAGTTTGATGAAACCTAGTATTCAGTTTCTAAATTCAATACCATGAAGAAGATGAAACTCACATTTGACAGATTTTTCAAATCAAACTGCTTCGCCCCTCCCTCCCCCCGCCAACAACCTTGATTTAGGATCAAATTCCTGTTGTATTGTATATTTTTTTATTATAAAAATAATGCATGATTATTATAGAAACTATGGAAAATGTAAAAAGGTTAAGAAAAACATTGAAATTGCCTATAATCCCACCACCCAGAGATAATTGCCCTTAATATTTTAGTGTCCTTCATTCCTCTCTTTTTTCAATGTCCACTGTCTATATGAATTTCTTCGTAAAACTGAAAATCAGTTTTTGGATAGACACAGACATAAGTATGTCTTCACCCTTCCTTACAATGTGACCATGTTTCCTGTCACTCTATATTCTCTGAAAACATGAGCTCTAAGGTGTAATATATGTGAATCTTTCATACTTGATTTAACAATTCTACTTCTTATCTTTTAAATTTTTTAATTGTATTTTATTTATTTATTTATTTTGAGACAGGGTCTCACTCTGTCACCTAAGCTGGAGTGCAGTGGCGCAATCACAGCTCACTGCAGTCTTGACCTCCTGGGCTCAAGGGGATCCTCAGCCTCCCAAGTAGCTGGGACCATGGGCAGGCACCATCATGCCCAGCTAGTTTTTTAAATTTTTATTTATTTATTTATTTATTGTACAGATGAGGTCTCATCGTCTTGGTCAGGCTGGTCTCGAACTCCTGGGCTCAAGCTATCCTCCTGCCTTGGCCTCCCAAAGTGCCAGGGTTATAGGCATGAGCCACAGCACCTGGCCAACAATTTTCCTTCTTTTGGTGCTGTTTCTTACTGTTGAAAATGAAGCTGCAACAACATATTTGTATGAAAATCTTTTCCTACATTTCTTCTTGTTCCCTTACTACAGATTCTGAAGGAGGATTTATCAGTGAAGAGCTTTAATAGCCCTCGATACGTACTGCCAAATTCTTTAATAGGAACTAGGAACTGCATACCCTTTTACACCCTTTCCAGCAGTTCACCAACAAGCTTACCTCACTAGAAATTCACCCATAGTCTCCTGAGTAATGTATTCTGCCTAAAATCTTTACATTTTAAATCCATTTTAAAATTCCATTTTAAAGGGCTTAGTACCTTAAGATTTGGTGGGCAGGGTGAGAGAATGATTGAGTGGTTTGATCTGTTCCAATTTTCAAATTGTAATTCATGAAGTTAAGACTCAGAGGTTAGTAATTTTTGTGAGCCCTTGATCTGGTCTTTCTCAGAGGGTGTGGACTTCAGGATCAATTGTCTTCAAGGCCCTGAGAGTGGGTCCTTTCCCAAGTGGGAAAGAAAAGGGAAGGTCAGAGTAAACTCCCAGAAAAGTGGGGCACGATAGCCCAACAACACTTGAATTTCTAACTGGGGTAAGGTGGGGACATAAGGGTGAAGGTGTTAGAAGAGATACTGGAAATAAGGAAAACAGCCCTAGTTATTAAAATCCCTGAGGGGTTTGACTAAATGTGGAGACACAGACCATTCTTCTGCCAGTTCCAGATCCTACAGAAGACCGGGTGCAGTGGTTCCTGCCTGTAATCCCAACACTTGGAGGGGATCACTTGAGCCCAGAAATTCGAGAACTGCCTGGACAACATAGTGAGACCCTATCTCCAAAAAGAATTTTTAAATGTTGAAAGCTAATAAAAAAGTCCCAGAGGCCACAAAGTCATTCTTAAAGTCATTGTGCACTTTGCTTCCTTTGTTGTATGTTTGTTTCCTTTGTAACTGATTTACCACTTTACACAGTCAGATTTTTAATTATAGCAGCAATTACTAGATTCAATGACATAAGGTTGCCATTTCTGTCAGTAAAGATTCAATACCAGCTAATTTCATACAGTTCAATTTCATACCTGGGGAATTAATTATTCTTAATCATTAGAGGTCAATGGTAAAACTTTCTGATGAAAGCGCCTGTAGCAAGGCCTCCACCGAGCTCCCCTCCTGTGGGGGTTGTCCACACGTTGGCCAGCAGCCGGCACAGCCTCTCTCCCCTGAGCCCCATAAGCAGAGGTAGGGATACAGTAGTTGGTGTGTTTGTGACAGCAAAGCCACCAGAGGGAGCTCTAGCATTGACTCCTATATGTTTGTGTGTGAGCCACGGATTCAAAGAAAAACAAATATCTAATGACTGCTTGTGTTTTTGAGCACTCCCTGCACAGTCCTAAGGTTTAGACATCATCATATCAATATAATTTCATTGTTAACATGAATTAAGCTTCTTTGTGTCTGTCAGATATTCTTTCATTTTGTGCTTACCACAAATCTATCAAGATATTATTATTCCCACTTTTACTGATGAGGGAAGAGATTAAGGTTTACAGAAGTTAAGTTATTTTACAAAAGAAGAAATAACACAGGGATTTTATCTACTGTCTCAGCGCCTCCCACCCCCTTCCCACCTCCATCAAAGTTCTCCTTCCTGTCCTCTCTCTTTTTTCTCTTTTCCTACTGGGAATCTAAAGGAGATAAATCCTTACTTTGAAACTAAGGAAAGAAAGAAAGAAGAATGCATTTTATTTTGTGTAAATTATTCTTCAATATATTTAACATGTAAGGGGAAAACAAAAAAGAAAGGGAAAGGAAATGAGAGGAGAGGGGAAGAGAAAGGGAGAAGAGAAGAGAGAAAAGGCAAGAAGAGGGGAGGGGAGAGGAGAGGAGGAGAGGAGAGGAGAAAGAGAAGAGAAGAGAAGAGATAGAAAAGAAAAGAAAAAAGAAATAGCTTGGCACAGTGGCTCACACCTGTAATCCTAGCACTTTGGGAGGCCAAGGTGGGTGGATTACCTGAGGTCAAGAGTTCAAGACCAACCTGGCCAAGATGACGAAACCCCATCTCTACTAAAAATACAAAATTAGCCAGGTGTGGTGTTGCACACCTGTAATCCCAGAAGCTGAGGCAGAAGATTCTTTTGAACCCGAGAGGCGAGGTTGCAGTGAGCCAAGATTGCGGCACTGCACTCCAATCTAGGTGACCGAGCAAGACTCCGTGTCCAAAAAACAGAATAGAAAAAGGAGACCGGGCGTGGTGGCGGGTGCCTGTAATTCCAGCTACTTGGGAGGCTGAAGTGGGAGAATTGCAACCAGGAGGAGGTTGCAGTGAGCCAGGATCTCGCCACTGCAACCCCGCCTGGGAGAGGAAGAGAGACTCCATCTCAATAAAAAAAAAAAAAAGAAAAAGAGCTGACGCTCATGTCCATAAAGTCCAAAAATGTTCCAATCTTGCCAGCTCATTGCTAAGGGAATACTTCATCCTGCAGCACCCCACCTCCTGCCACACATTCCTTAGGCTACTGTTTCTATGACTCCTTTTCCCTCCTCAAGCTTACCCAAGATGGCTATTTGATCTTGGTTTCACCCTTATTCAAATTCAGAAGCAGGGACAGAGACCAGAGGAAGATGTTAGGAATATCCATAACCCCCAAAGATGGTCACTAGACTTACTTCTTCTTCTTCTTTTTTTTTTCAACCCAGATTGGAGTACGGTGGTGCGATCTCGGCTCACTGCAACCTCCACCTCCCAGGTTCAAGCAATTCTCCTGCCTCAGCCTCCCCAGTAGCTGGGACTACAGATGCATGCCATCATGCCCAGCTAATTTTTTTTAGTAGAGACGGGGTTTGGGGTTTCACTGTGTTAGCCAGGATGATCTCGATCTCCTGACCTCTTGATCTGCCCGCCTCGGCCTCCCAAAGTGCTGGGATTACAGGCATGAGCCACCGCACCCGGCCTAGACTTACTTCTACAGCACTTTACAGTACTAGACTAAACTGTGCTCTTAGTATGCACAGATTAAGAGCAAGGAGGGTCAAGGGATACAGCCGCATATTTGCTGGGTGGACTTGGTTAAGTCACTTAACCTCTTCCATAAACTGTGTGTAATAGGCGGGCACTATAACATACAAAATGTATGTAATAGGCTCACTCCTGTAATCCCAGCACTTTGGGAGGCCGAGGCAAGTGGATGGATCACTTGAGCCCAGGAGTTTGAGACAAGGCTGGGCAACATGGCGAAACCCTGGCTCTACAAAAAATGCCAGAAATTAGCCGGGCGTGGTGGTGCATGCCTGTAGTCCCAGCTACTTAGGAGGCTGAGGTGGGAGGATCACTTGAACCTGGGAGGTCAAGGCCTCAATGAGCCATGATCATGCCACTGCACTCCAATCTGGGAGCCAGAGTAAGACCCTGTCTCAAAAACAATATGCATGTAGTAAATGTAATCATGTCTACTTAGCATAGCTGTGGAGATTTAAATAGACGATGCATAGAAAAGTACTTAGCCTGGTGTTTGTTAGGAAACTTCAATCAATGTTAACTAATATTATTGTTTTCTTTAATACTCACAATATTTGTCCATTTAGCATAGACCTTGGCATAGACACATGATTTGTAAGCGTGTTTGTGGTTAACAGCAGGCTTCAATTAAAGAGAGGCTAACCAACTTGCCAAAGGTCCACAGCCAGTTTTACAACTACGAAATGTTTTCCAAAATATTTTCAGTTTTTCTGTGAGACTGAGAGATATTATCTTCAAATAGATTATGAGATGTGCACAGCAATGTCCACCCGCCTTCCACAAGAGCGAACGGCCTTCCAACAGCCATCAGAAAACCCCTAGGGTTGGTGGGTCCAAGAACAAAAACAATGCAGTCACACCTGGACCCTAAATTTAGGTGGGGCCTTAGAGTTGGTTTTATTTAAATATTGTAATGTGACTCTGACCTAGCAACATTTTCTTTATGCTTTGATTTTTAAAGGATATGGGAAAATTTACTTTGGGGAGCCAGGGCGCTTGGCTAGAAGGGGAAGGAAAAAAGAGAGAAAGGAAAGGGTAGAGGGAAAGCTGAGACCTGAGACCCAGGAGACCTCGGGCAAGTGATTTGAACCCTGGGTTCCACTGTCCTTATTTTCTTTTTTTATTATTTAAATTTAATTTTTATTTTTAGTTCTGGGATACACGTGCAGGATGTGCAGATTTGTTACATAGGTGAATGTGTGCCATGGTGGTCTGCTGCACAGATCAACCCATCACCTAGGTATTAAGCCCAGCTTCCACTAGCTTTTTTTCCTAAGGCTCTCCCTCCCCCAACCCCACCTCCCTACACACCGGCCCCAGTGTGTGTTGTTCCTCTCCTTGGGTCCATGTGTTCCCATTGCTCCGCTCCCACTTACAGGTGAGAACATGCGGTGTTTGGTTTTCTGTTCCCAAGTTAGTTTGCTGAGAAAAATTACTTCCAGCTCCATCCATGTCCCTGCAAAGGACATGATCGCGTTCCTTTATATGGCTGCATGGTATTCCATAGTGTATATGTACCACATTTCCTTTATCCAGTCTATCATTGATGGGCATTTGGGTTGATTCCATCCTTATTTTCTTTTTCTTTCTTTCTTTTTTTTGTTTTTTTCAAGATGGAGTTTTGCTCTTGTCACCCAGGCTGGAGTGCAGTGGCACAATCTCTCCTTACTGCAACCTCCACCTACCGGATTCAAGTGATACTCTTGCCTCAGCCTCCCAAGTAGCTGGGATTATAGGCATCGCCAACATGTCCAGCTAATTTTTGTATTTTTAGTAGAGAAGGGGTTTCACCATGTTGGCCAGGTTGGTCTCAAACTCCTGACCTCAGGTGATCCACCCACTTCAGCCTGTCAAAGCACTGGGATTATAGGCGTGAGCCACCATGCCCAGCCAATTCCATCCTTATTTTCTTTTTCTTTTCGTTTCTTTTTTTTTTTTTTTGAGGTGGAGTCTCACTCTGCTGCTCAGGCTGGACTGCCATGGCATGATCTCAGCTCACTGCAACCTCCACTTCCTGTGTTCAAGTGATTCTCCTGCCTCAGTCTTCTGAGCAGCTGGGATTACAGGCATGCGCCACCAAGCCCAGCTAATTTTTGTATTTTTAGTAGAGATGGGGTTTCACCATGTTGGTCAGGCTGGTCTTGAACTGCTGACCTTGTGATCTACCCGCCTTGGTCTCCCAAAGTGCTGGGATTACAGACGTGAGTCACCATGCCAGCCCTTTTTTTTTTTTTTTGAGATGGAGTCTCACTCTGTCACCCAGGCTGGAGTGCAGTGGCACAATCTCGGCTCACTGCAAGCTCCACCTCCCAGGTTCATGCCATTCTCCTGCCTCAGCCTCCCAAGTACCTGGGACTACAGGCACCCAGCACCAAGCCCGGCTAATTTTTTTTTTTTTTTTCCGAGATGGAATCTCACCCTGTCGTCCAGGCTGAAGTGCAATGGCGCGATCTTGGCTCACTGGGGTCTCTGCCTCTCAGGTTCAAATGATTCTCCTGCCTCAGCCTCCCGAGTAGCTGGGATTACAGGTGCCTGCCACCACACCCTGCTAATTTTTGTATTTTTAGTAGAGATGGGGTTTCACCATGTTGGTCAGGCTGGTCTCAAACTCCTGACCTCATGATCTGCCCACCTCAGCCCCCCAAAGTGCTGGGATTACAGGCATGAGCCACCGTGCCCAGCCCATGCCTGGCTAATTTTTTTGTATTTTTAGTAGAGATGGGGTTTCACCGTGTTGGTCAGGATGGTCTCGATCTCCTGACCTCGTGATCCGCCCACCTTGGCCTCCCAAAGTGCTGGGCTTACAGGTGTGAGCCACGCCTGGCCTCCATCCTTATTTTCAAAAGTAGCCACTTGGAGCTGGGCGCGGAGGCTCACACCTGTAATCCCAGTACATTGGAAGGCCAAGGTGGGTGGATCACTTGAGGTCAGGAGTTCAAGACCGTCCTGGCCAACATGGCAAAACCCCATCTCCACTAAAAATACAAAAATTAGCTGGGTGTGGTGGCACACGCCAAAGGCCTGTGAGTCTATAAACATTTTCTGTCTGCCCTCATCCTGCAGCACTTTCCACACAATCTCTTTTCAGTATCACATGATATTTTATATGCTCAGTACCAACTTTAGAGGTCTGTAAGTTGTAAGCTTTTTATTTTCGGTAACTTTGTTAATATCATTATTGGAAGTCCAGTTCAATAATTACACTAGGTTCAGTTTAAATAAGAAGCAAGCAGCAATATGTCTAAGTGCAGAACTACTGACCAGTGAGGGTGGACAAGGGGGGTTAAATATTCCTGACACTGGGCCAGGGAGAGTTGAAAGTTGCCAATTGTGGCACTGGTAAACTACTGCAAAGAAATTTGGAAGTGTTATCAAGAATTACAATAAGATAGATGCTTCAGGATAATATATCCTTTGCAAAGAGAAGTATGCCATTTGGGGTCAAAAAAACATTTGATGCACTGTCCAGGTCGCAGAAATCACCAAATCTCAGAAGGAGATGAGACCTTGGATGTCAGACGATCTGACTTCCTTTCCGATCGGGCTTACAGTCCAACAGGTGACCATCGAGCCTCTATGTAAGCATTTCTCCAGAATGGAAGCTTCTTAATTGAAGAAGTTGTCTGGACTGAGTGCAGTGGCTCACACCTGTAATCCCAGCACGTTGGGAGGTGGAGGTGGGTGAACCACTTGAGCCTGGGAGTTCAAGACCAACCTGGCCAACATGGCAAAAACTTGTCTCTACAAGAAATACAAAAATTAGCCAGGCATGGTGGCATGTACCTGTAATCTTAGCAACTCGAGAGGCTGAGGTGGGAGGATTCCCTGAGCCCAGGAGGTCAAGGCTGAAGTGAGCTGTGATTATGCTACTGCATTCCAGCCTGGGTGACAGAGTGAGATCCTGTCTCAAACAAAACAAAACCAAAAAAAGGTGTCTAGGGCATGTTTAGGACTATGCACTTTTGGATTAAGAATACATTTGTTTCCCTGTAGTTTTAGCCCATTGACCCAGTTTCTGATTTGAAGAACAAAACAACACATTCTTCTCTTTTCAGATCCATGACTATCTTGCTCTTCTCTGGGTCACTGTCCCTCATAAAACGTGATGAAAGCAAAGGTTCAGGGTCAATGCTGTCAAAATTGAGATGAGCATTGGCCTTAGCAAATGGAGAGATCAATCCTGACAAGAGCAAAGTCAGTAGATTGAAATGTGGTTTTTTGTGGGATTTTTTTTTTTTTTAGATTGAGTTTCGCTCATGTTGCCTAGGCTGGAGTGCAGTGGCGCAATCTCGGCTCACTGCAACCTTTGCCTCCTGGGTTCAAGCAATTCTGCTTCAGCCCCCTGAGTAGCTGAGATTATAGGCACGCACCACCACGCCCAGCTAATTTTTGTATTTTTAGTAGAGATGGGGTTTTGCCATGTTGGCCAGGCTGGTCTCAAACTCCTGACCTCAGGTGATCCACCCACTTTGGCCTCCTAAACTGCTGGGATTACAGGCATGAGCCACCGTGGCTGGCCCAAAATGTGTTTTAAATAGAAAGGGGAGAAGAATCAGAGACTGAGAGTACAGACAACTCTTTCAAGGAATTTTTCTCCCAAGGAGAGCTAGAAATGGGATGACAGTGATCCCAACTCCCATGACAGTTACAACATGTTTGAAATGACTTTTGTGTGTTTTTTACTTGTTTATTGTCTATCTTCTCCCACTAGGATATAAGCTCTGACAGCAGGACTTTGCCTCCTTCACCATTGTATTCTCAGTCCGTGGCACATGGTGGAGGCTCAATTAGTATTTGTTGGATAAATGAATAATGCATTTTGATATAATACCTGCTGTAATTGAAAACTGGAAAATTCTGGCTCTTACAATTTTTTTGTTTAAAAAAACATTGTTTTAGGCCAGTTATGGTGGCTCATTCCTGTAATACCAACACTTTGGGAGGCCAAGGCAGGCGGATCACCTGAGGTCAGGAGTCCAAGACCAGCCTGGCCAACATGGGGAAACCCCGTATTTACTAAAAATACAAAAATCAGCCAGGTGTGGTGGTGCACACCTGTAATCCCAGCTACTCGGGAGGCTGCAATGGGGGAATCGCTTGAACCTGGGAGACGGAGGTTGCAATGAGCCGAGATCACACCACTGCACTTCAGTGGGTGACGGAGTCAGACTCTGTCAAAAAATATATATATATTTTATTCTAGAAATGGAGTCTTGCTATGTTGTCCAGGCTGGACTTGAACTCCCGGGCTTAAGGGATCCTCTCACCCCAGCCTTCTGAATAGTTACGACTACAGGTGTACACCACTGTGCCCAGCTAGAATCTTAATGTCTTAAACAAGAAACGTATACCTCTTAAGAAACTCTGATGGAACAATATGTTTGTTTTACCATAGAAAGCCTCTACCTTGGTCAGGTGTAGTGGTTCATGCCTGTAATCCCAGAACTTTGGGAGGCCAACGTAGGAGGATCACTTGAAGCACGAGTTTGAGACCAGCCTGGGCAACATAGAGAGATCTATTAGAGAAAAAAGTCTCCCCCTTAAAATAGATTACTGAGTCTTCAGGACACACCTCTGCATAGTGTGGGTCGTCAAAGAAGCAGAAGCCAAGATGGGATTGGACATGAGAGAGAGTTACTGTGGGAATGTCTGTGAAGGATAAAGGGGAGGGAGCCAGAGAAAGAGAAAAACCTTCCCACAGCCACAGAGAGCTGACACCTGTGAAGAGAGAGGGGAAGGTGAGAGATGGGGTGGGAAGAGTCTGAGGGTGCAGCACAGTTCTAAAAACTCCTTGAGTAGGGAGTTCTCTGGCTAGGGGAGTGGAAAGGATCTCACTCTGTCACCCAGGCTGGAGTGCAGTGGCCGTGATCATGGCTCACTACAGCCTCAGCCTCCAGTGCTCAGGTCCCACCTCAGCGTCTTCAGTACCTGGGACTGCAGGCATGCACACCACGCCCAGCTAATTTTTTTGTATTTTTTTGTGGAGATGAGGTCTCACCATGTTGCCCAGGTTGGTCTCAAATTCCTTGGGCTCAAGAGATCCTCCCACCTCAGCCTCTCAAAGTGCTGGGATTACAGGAGTGTAATCCTGCATCTGGCTGAGTGGGGAGTTCTATAAAAGAGCCTGCCCCTGCCCATTAAAGGAGTCCTGCCTTTTGCAGGAATGGGCCTCCATGAATACCCTCTCCTTGCTCAGTCAGGCTGGTTGCAGCCTGTAAGAAGTGTGGGCTTCAAGAAAGTGGGCCCAGGGATCTGCAGCCAGGGCCATCAGTCAGTTATGCTTCCCACAGCAGAAGAGTTGAGCAGTGGGGACTCACAGCTGCCACAGTTGACCTCTGTGTCACAGGTCTACTTTTCCATGCAGATTGGGGAGCAGCTCCTCTTCTCTTCCTGACAGGAAAGTCCTATTGATGCAGTTGGTCTCAGGGGCACAGTTAGTATTCATTTTCTCCTTCCATCCCTGCCCCCGGCCCCCCTTTTTTTTTCACTTTATTTGTTTATTTATTTATTTATTTATTTTTGAGACAAGTCTTACTCTGTCGCCCAGGCTGGAGTGCAGTGGCTCCACCTCAGCTCACTGCAACCTCTGCCTCCCGGGTTCAAGCCATTCTTCTGCCTCAGCCTCCCAAGTAGCTGGGAGTACAGGCGCCCGCCACCATGCCTGGCTGATTTTTGTATTTTTAGTACAGACGGGGTTTTGCCATGTTGGCCAGGCTGATCTTGACCTCCTGACCTCAGGTGATCCACCTACCTCGGCCTCCCAAAGTGCCGGGATTACAAGTGTGAACCACAAAAGTGCCCAGCTTTCCCTGCCCATCTTAAATTCCCTTCACCTTAAAATCTCACCTTGGCAGTTCTCAGTGCTTATCTTGTTATGTGACCCAAACTGTCACTCCTGAGAGCCTGAGTTCCTGGCAATCACGCTGTTTTGAGACTGGGGGTTGCTATGAATGTCCATATGCAGTTACAGTGGGGCAAGGAAGTACCGGGAGGTGCCCAACTGGGTCACATGGGTTCCACATAAATTCTTCCCTGACGCCATGTGTAAGCACAGCCCTACATCTTCCTGCTAGTAATTGACCAGAGTCAATTACTCCTGCCACAATGGTGACTCTTCTCACCTGCTGGTCTCACAGGAGTTCATAGCACCCTGGCAATAACTACAGCTTGCAATTCCGTGTTCCCTGGCAAAAGTGTACCCCCTTTGGACCTCCAATTCTGCAGAGCCTAGAGTTGTAGGGATGGGAAGCACAGAATCCCCCAGTGAGTCACTGGGAGTGATGGTAGGTAAGGCCGCTCTTGCTTCTATCCCTTGGTTCCCAGATCCATTTATTCTTTCTATGGGGAACACAGCACCACAGAGACATCTCTGATTTAATGCATGTTCCTCATCCTGAAGATGGAACACTGTATTTGCATAGTGTTGCCTCTGAGCTGGTACTTTAGTTATCTTTAGAAGCCATGCTATTGCATCCAGCTGCTTCTGGATGGTGTGATGCGTGATATGACCAGCGGATCCCATGGTCACGGGTCCATTCCTGCACTGCCTTTATTATAATTGGGTCCCCTGGTCAGATGCTACGTCATAAGTGATTTCATACCTATGGATCAGGCATTGTATAAGACCCCAGACAGTCATGCTGGCTGAGGCATTTTGGGCAGAAAGTCAAACACATACTCAGAATATATATCTATCCCTTTAAGGATCAACCACTGGCCCTCTGGGATGGAGGGTGCCCAATGTAGTAGGCTTGTCAAAAAGCAACCAGTTCTCTTGCTCAAGGAATAGTGCCATATTGAGGGCCTGTTGTTAGTCTGTTTTGCTGACAGTTGGACATTCAAAGTCAGCAGTAGCTAAATCGGCCTTGATACATGAGAGTTCATACATTGGGATGATGTCTGGGCTCCATTTACGCCACCATGGCTGCTCCATTCATGTGCCCATGATGCCTGTTGTGGAGTGGCTGATGATGAAGATTGGCTAATGTCACCTGGCTAAGTCATTCTGCCTACTTGGTTGATCGGTACCTTTTCCATGGGAGATGCTTTCTGGTGGTTGTTAACATGTGACACAAAAATTTTCATACTCAATGGTCATTCAAATATGTCCAGCCGCATGCCTCTATTCCTACTTTATGACTTGGTGGATCTGACAGAAGCCAGTTCATAGTAGGCAGTTCTGGGGGTGTGGTTACTTATAACCATAGTTAAGTATTCTCTCTGTCAGAGCCCAGTAAAATGTGAGAAAAGGGCTGGCGTAACTCAAGGAATCAAGTCAATTTAGACCCTACGTCCGGTAATCCTTGAAATGACTGAGTATTCCCCTTTCTCTATTTTGTAATCACCTGAGTAAATGGCCGGAGGTCTCTCTGAGGAATGGCTGCAAGGATTATTACAGTAGATATTTGCTGCATTATGGCAGGCTCCTTCTCCCTAGGGACCTGGCCACCCCTTCAGTCAATGGGTTACAGATCTGAAAACTGACTCGAGTGTGGGAACATTGAAGGGATGTGGCTTCTGACTGGAGTGATCTCCCTCAGCCTCCTTCCCCTCCTTTCCTGACGTTTTCTAGTGTCAGTATAATGCTGCACCCTCTTGGCTCCCTTTTACTCCTAGGGACAGCATGCTCTACTGTCTCACAGCTCCCTTCAGGTCCAGCCCTCTGGCTGCAGCCTGACCTTGCTAGTCATTCTGGTGATTGTGGCTGCCTGGCTCCTGACTCTTAAGTGCCACCACCTGGCCTCTATTACTCTGGGGTCTCATATTCCCACAGATATTAATAAGTCCAGCTCTGCCACTGCCACTTCTGCCATCGGCGCTAACCTGCAGAGGAGGGCCCCCACTGCTTAGTGATACTGGTGCCTCTCTCAAGTCCTGAAGGCGTTGGTGAACAGCATGTCCTCTGGGTCCTTGTGTGTCCGTTTTCCTCAGCTTCTTCATTCTTTTCTCTGCCATCTGCCAGGGCAACTCAAGCATTTCCACTTTGCTCAGCATGGCCTAACATTGCAGTAGGCTTCTAAGAGCCACTTTAGCAGTGAATTTCACTCATCCTCTGGGGTCCTTTTCAGGGGCCTGTGTCCCCCCCAGAATTGTCCCCTAGTCAAGGAAGTCTTGCTTTTCTAGTCTTATTTTCTGGCCTCCTTGACCAAGTACTCTCAAATCTGATTCCAAAGTTTGCCACTGGTTCCTGCTAGCTAATTCTTATAGGTCCTTTGATATATAATCTCTTTTCTCCCTATTAGGCCCATCCCATCCCTGTCTTGATTTTACTGGGTGTGCTTATTGGCTTGGGAGACAGTAGAGGAATTGGAGGCAGCTCCTGAGAGGGCAACTTATTGCCTTGCTAGAGAGGGACGCATTTTCATGGCCACAGCCTCCCATCAGGTCCCCTGAAGCCGGCCTGTGAAAGTGGTAGTTCTTACTATGAAATGATGGGCCAGCCTGGCAGACCTGGAGGGTTCAGAGGGCTCTGCCAAGTCAACATCCTGATGGGCATGCATTCGGATGCCCCCATCCTGTGTTTCAGAGTCCCAGATTCCTTCAAACAGGGCCCTGACCTTAGCATAACTGACTTGCTTTAGCTGAGCATTTAGGCATCTCTAGAGCTCTAGGACTACCAGATCCTCAGTCTGTTGCTCAGTTGTGGCAGTTCTTTCACTGCAGGAGAGGAGGGCCCTTTTTTAAGCTACCAAACAGGTTCTCTAGCTCTCACAGTCTCTATTGCTTGTTATCACTTGGTAGGATGTCAGTACAACTTAGCAGTAATCAGTCAACTCTGCTTTCCCTGTAGCTATCATTCCCCCACCACCATAGCTCTCCGATGCCTAGATCTCTGCACCTGCACTGCATTCTCCTCCACCAGGACATCTTCCCGAACCACCACTGATGAAATCTTTAGCAGTTGTGCCACCACCTTGTGCGAGGGACTATCCACACCCCACATGTCATTCAGGGTAGCATCCTCTTAGCCTGCTGAGCAATGAGGGAGCCAGTCTCCAAACCCCATCTTATTCTTGTTTTCTCAGACCACTGCTGACATTACTTGGGTTGGTTTGAGTTATTTGAGAAGCAGAAGCTAAGATGGGATTGGATATGCAGGAAACTCCTTGGGGAATACTTGTGCAGGAAAAAGGAGAGGGAACCGAAATAGGCAAGAATAGCATTCAGATGCAATGCAGGTCTGACCTCTGTGAGGGACATGGGGAAGGAAGGAGGATCTGATAGGAGACTCTCGGGCTGCAGTCACAAGAACTGCTCAGCCTGGTTGATGGGACATCCTTGAGCCAAAGTCTGCCATTTAAAGAGTCTGTATTAGTAAAGAATGAGTCTGTACTAGCACAGAATGAATCTGTATTAGTTGTGCCCTGCTTGCTCAGTCATTGGCTAGCAGCAGCTTGTAGCAAGAGCATTCTGTAAATAAGACGGGGGTGGGTCCAGAGGTCTGCAGCTGCAGCCATCAGTCAATTATGCTCCCCGCAGCAGGAGAGCTGAGGGATGCATTTTCATGGCCACAACCTCCCACCAGGTCCCCTGAAGCCTATTATATCACTATTGTTTGTGTATCTTGTGAGTCATAGAATAAGGAAGCTGGATCTAACCTCAGAGATGATTTCATGTGATGTCTTCATTTTAATGATGAAGGAAGAGAGAATTGGAAATTTAAAACAAACTTTCCCAAGGCACATGCATTTCGGATTGGACCTTTTTACTAAGTGTGAAGATATTCCATGCACTGCTGCACATTTGGCATTTCTGGCCCCAGGGACTAGATGCCATAGTCCCCCCGATCTCCTGCATCATGAAAATAAAATTGCTCCCCAACCACCTCATTTCTAAAAGCTCCCTGGAGGCAATACAGTCCCAAGTAGTACCACTGAACAGGTCATTGATCGCAAAGTCAGAATTAATATCCAGACAAGACCCCTGTATAATGCACTTCCATAACTTCAGGAGAGCCACTAAAACAAAAAATGCCTCAGCCTCAGGGAGTCACAACCATTCCTACTTCAGAGAGTACTCTGCACCTCTTTAGCATTTATCTTTTTTTTTTTTTTGAGATGGAGTCTCACTACGTCACCCAGGCTGGAGTGCAGTTGCATGATCTCAGCTCACTGAAACCTCCACCTCGTGGGTTCAAACGATTCTTGTGTCTCAACCTCCCAAGTAGCTGGGATTACGGCGAGCACCACCACGCCTGGCTAATTTTTGTATTTGTATACAAATATAATGTTGGCCAGGTTGGTCTCAAAGTCTTGACCTCAAGTGATCCACCCACCTTAGCCTCCCAAATTGCTGGGATTATAGGCCTGAGCCACCGTGCATGACCCATAGTATTTTTATTTATTCATTTATTTATTTATTTATTTATTTATTTATTTATTTATTTATTTAGAGACAGAGTCTTGCTCTGTTGCCCAGGCTGGAATGCAGTGGTGCAATCTTGGCTCACTGCACCCTCCGCCTCCCAGGTTCAAGAGATTCTTCTGCCTCAGCCTCCTGGATAGCTGGGACTATAGGCGCGCACCACCACACCCGGCTAATTTTAGTATTTTTGGTAGAGACAGGGTTTTGCCATGTTGGCCAGCCAGGTCTCAAACTCCTGACCTCGAGTTATCTGCCCACTTTGGCCTCCCAAAGTGCTGGGATTACAGGCGTGAGCCACTGTGCCTGAGTACCCATAGCATTTATCTTACATATATAAGCTCCTTTGACATCCTGGTTAGGAGACCCACTGTAGGCAATTTGGTCATAGTTCAAATTGCCTTCCTAGTATCTTCATATGAGTGAATGAAATGCACTCCAGCACCAAACCATTGCTTTTCCATACTTTCCGAAACTGCTTTCATGTTTCTACCCCCATCTTTCCCTTGTAAATAAATGATACTCCTCTGGAGCTAGTTGTTCAAGCTAAAAACTGGGGAAACCTCCTCTATTCTTCTGGGTGTTTAAATTTTATTTATCTATTTATTTATTTTATTTTTGAGGCAGGGTCTCTCTCTGTTGCTCAGGATGGAGTGCAATGGCATGATCACGGCTCACTGCAGCCTCGACCTCCTGGGCTCAAGTCATCCTCCCACATCAGCCTCCCAAGGAGCTAGGACTACAAGGTGTATGCCACCACACCTGGCTAATGTTTTTTAAAAATATATTTTGTAGAGACAGGGTTTCACTTTGTTCCCCATGCTAGTCTTGAACTCCTGGGCTCAAGTGATCCTCCTACCTTGGCCTCACAAAGTGTTGGGATTACAGGCATGAGCCACTGTGACCAGCCCAATTCTTCTCTTTTTCTTACACCCGAAATCCAATCCATGAGCAAATTCAATTGTCTTTGTCTCCAAAATCTAACCAATGTCCATCTACTTCTCTCTATGCCCACAGCTACTGCATGTCCAAGCCACCATCATCTCACTCATACCAATATAACAGCCTCCTGTCTATGTTTCTATGTTCTCTGCTTCCTTTACAATATAGCAGCCAGATAATTTTTTTTTTTTTTTTTTTTTTTTTGAGATGGAGCTTCGTTCTTGTTGCCCAGGCTGGAGTGCAATGGTGTGATCTCAGCTCACTGCAACCTCCGCCTCCCAGGTTCCAGTGATTATCCTGCCTCAGCCTCCCAAGTAGCTGGGATTACAGGCACCTGCCACCATGCCCAGCTACACTTTTTTGTATTTTTAGTAGAGACAGGGTTTCACCATGTTGGCCAGGTTGGTCTCGACCACCTGACCTCAGGTGATCCACCCGCCTCGGCCTCCCAAATTGCTGGGATTACAGGCATGAGCCACCACACCCGGCCAGAACATTTTCTTAAATGTAAATCAGATTACATCTGATGTTAAAATCCCTACTTCCCTAAAATAAAATCCATGTGCTTTACCAAGCCTTAGAAGGCCCTCATGATCTAGCCCCTACCTACCTTGCTGATGTTGGCTCATGCCCCTGACCTGCTCAATCACTATATACCGCCAGCTCTGCTGACTCTTGCTCTGTCCCTTAAATACAACAAGCTCAGTCCTGAGATCCATTGCTGTTCATTCTGCCTGGAATATCCTCCCACATCCTCTCTAAACTGTCTCCTTGATTCAGGTCTCAGTTCAAATGTCATCTCTCAGTGAGGACTTCCTTGACCATTCAAACTAAAGCAGCCTTCACACTACCACATCCTCTAACATATTACATACTCTGTTTAGTTTCTTCTTACCACTTACCACTATGCAACATCATTTTATTTATTTCTTTTCTCCCCCATCTAGAATGTAAGTTCCATCAGCGAAGGGGCTATGTCTGTTTTGCTCATGGCTGCATCCCTAGCACCCACCCCAGCTGGGCATAGAGTGGGTTCTCAACAATGTGTGTGTTACATGAATGAATAGTACCTTTGATGTACATGGTCCCCTTATAGCTAATGTCATTGCAGATTTTGATCACTGACATCAATCTTTTGGCTTTCAATATACAGTATCCCAAATGTTGGGATTTGTTGTTCTATACACTGTCAGTTGTAAGTATTGACTTCAACTGTCAACTGATAGACAATATTTGCTGGTCGACAATGGGGTCTGCATAATTTCTAAAGAGAATCTTTATAAACAAGAAGCCAAGGGGCCCTTGCCCTCTGAAAACTACTATACTAACTTTATTGGATTGGGGACTGATTCTTCTTTGTTAGCCCCCTAAATTCAGTAAAGTCCTCCTCTCCCTGACACATTTCTTTTCCTTCTTTCTTTTTTTATTTTATTTATTTATTTATTTATTTATTTTTGAGATGGAGTTTCACTCTTGTTGCCCAGGCTGGAGTGCAATGGCACGATCTCAGCTCACCACAACCTCTACCTCCCGGGTTCAAGCTATTCTCCTGCCTCAGCCTCCCGAGTAGCTAGGATTACAGGCATGCGCTACCACACCTGGCTAATTTTGTATTTTTAGTAGCAATGGGGTTTCTCCATGTTGGTCAGGCTGGTCTCAAACTTCCAACCTCAGGTGATCTGCCCGCCTTGGCCTCCCAAAGCGCTGGGATTACAGGCATGAGCCACCATGCCCAGCCCTCCCTAACACATTTCTACAAGCTGCCATCGCCAACAGAGAAATGCGTTATTGAAGAAAACAATGTGGTTATATCTCAACACTTTTTAGGTGTTTTTTGTTTGTTTGTTTTGTCTTTTTTTTTTTTTTTTTGAAAGGGAATCTCGCTCTGTTGCCCAGGTTGGAGTGCAATGGTGCAATCTCGGCTCACTGCAACCTCCACTCCTGGGTTCAAGTGATTCTCCTGCCTCAGCCTCCCAAGTAGCTGGGACAACAGGCATGCATTACCATGCCCAGCTAATTTTTGTATTTTTACTAGAGACAGGGTTTTACCATGTTGGCCAGGATCGTCTTGAACTCCTGACCTCAAATGATGCACCTGCCTCAGCCTCCCAAATGCTAAGATTACAGATGTGAGCCACCACACCTGGCCTACTTTTTGGGTATATTTTTAACAACCTCAAACTAAACTGGCATACATAAGTAGTAGAAGGTAAACTACAAATATCTTGAGAACCAGAAAAAAAAAAAAAAAAAAAAAAAAGCCTGGTCCACGAATAGAGAAAAATTTCTGTCTTCAACTTGGAGACTGTGTTAGGAAGGCACTGAGGGGAGGATGTCTTTTTGCACCAATTACTGATACCTAAAGAATAGAAGAGCTGGCCGGGTGTGGTGGCTCATACCTGTAATCCTAGCACTTTGGCAGGCTGAGGCGGATGGATCACCTGAGGTCAGGAGTTCAAGACCAGCCTTGCCAACAGGTCAAAACCTCGTCTCTACTAAAAATACAAAAATTAGGCCAGGTACGATGGCTCACACCTGTAATCCCAGCACTTTGGGAGACCGAGGGAGGTGTATCACCTGAGGTCAGAAATTTGAGACCAGCCTGGCCAACATGGTGAAACCCCGTCTCTACTAAAAATAAAAAAATTAGATAGCTAATTTTTTTTTTTTTTTTTTTTTTTTGAGATGGAGTCTTGCTCTGTCGCCCAGGCTGGAGTGCCGTGGCCGGATCTCGGCTCACTGCAAGCTCCGCCTCCCGGGTTCACGCCATTCTCCTGCCTCAGCCTCCCGAGTAGCCTGGACCACAGGCACCCGCCACCTTGCCCGGCTAGTTTTTTGTATTTTTTAGTAGAGACGGGGTTTCACCGTGTTCGCCGGGATGGTCTCGATCTCCTGACTTCGTGATCCGCCCGTCTCGGCCTCCCAAAGTGCTGGGATTACAGGCTTGAGCCACCACGCCCGGCCGATAGCTAATTTTTTTATTAGCCTGTAATAAAAAAGTGGCGTGCACCTGTAATCCCAGCTACTAGGGGGTTCTGAGGCAGGAGAATTGCTTGAACCTGGGAGTTAGAGGTTGCAGTGAACTGAGATCATGCCATTGCACTCCAGCCTGGGGGACAAGAGCAAGACTCCATCTCAAAACAAACAAACAATTAGCTGGATGTGGTGGCATGAGCCTGTAATCCCAGCTACTAGGGGGTGCTGAGGCAGGAGAATTGCTTGAACCTGGAGGCAGAGGTTGCAGTGAAGCGAGATCACGCCACTGCACTCCAGCCTGGGCAACAGAGCGAGACTTCATCTCAAAAAAAAAAAAAAAAGGAGAGAAGACTCTTGCAGCTGGGCGTGGTGGCCCATGCCTATAATCACAGCACTTTGGGAGGCTGAGGTGGGCGGATCACCTGAGGTCAGGAGTTCAAAACCAGCCTGGCCAACATGCTGAAACACCATCTCTACTAAAAATATAAAAATGAGCTGGGCATTGTGGCGGGCGCCTGTAGTCCCAGCTACTCGGGAGGCTGAGGCAGGAGAATTGCTTGAGGTTACAGTGAGCGGAGATTGTACCACTGCACTCCAGCCTGGGAGACAGAGTGAGACTCTGTCTCAGAGCAAGACTCTGTTTCAAAAAAAAGAGTCTTGCTGACAGACTCTTTAGAATAAGATAGGAGAGAAGCTTTTCTAAGAATGCTTGCCATCCTAGACATTTCTGCTTTTATTCCCCAAGGAATGCAAACCATCTTGTTTTACATTTTTTAATTTTACCATTGAATCCATTTGCATGGCACTGTTACAAAGCATTTGAAAAACACATTCCAAAGCAGAACTCATTGGAAGCAAGGCCACTGGCCTCAAAATTTAGTGTCCAGCCGGGCCTTGCACCTGGTGGGAACTCAGTAAGTATGTTAAACAGACCTGGGTGCCTGAAAAGGTCCCGAAAGGAGAGACAGAGCCTCAGTTCTGCTCAGGCATGAGGCTCATTGTCAAAATTACCAAGAGTAGAGGTGAAAAGGTAGAGGACGGAGACAGTAATGAATAAATCCTAAAATGGCAACACTGAGAAGTCTAAAATGAATATGAATTGAGGGTTCCACACAGAGATGCTCAGGAATTTTCACAGGTAGAGAGTAAGCAACCACACGCTATCACGGTGAGAAGCCCACAGTGAGACTCAGCCTTAAAGATGGTGAGCCTTGGCCGGGCGCGGTGGCTCACGCCTGTAATCTCAGCACTTTGGGAGACCGAGGTGGGTGGATCACCTGAGGTTGGGAGTTCAAGACCAGCCTGACCAACATGGAGAAACCCCATCTCTACTAAAAGTACAAAAAATTAGCCAGGCGTGGTGGTGCATGCCTGTAATCCCAGCTACTAGGGAGGCTGAGGCAAGAGAATCACTTGAACCCCGGAGGCAGAGGTTGCAATGGAGCCAAGATTGCGCCACTGCACTCCAACCTGGGCAACAAGAGAGAGACTCCGTCTCAAAAAAAAAAAAAAGATAGTGAGCATTTACTTTCCTCACCACTCTACACAAATGGAAGTTATTATGCATGCCTGTCCGTGTCTCCCCTGAGGGGCAGGGTTCCTAGATTCCTAAAACTCTGAGGTGGTGTTTTTGTTGTTGCCAGGTGGGGACCAAGGGCAAAAAACAATTGTTGAAGCGATTAGGTCCAGATTAAGTATAGCTTTATGGGCAAGGCTGAGACCTTGAATCCTATCCTCTGGCAGATCAGCAAACGCCGAGGTTCACTGAGGCCAGGGATAATTGATTCTCTTGCTACTGGTGGAGGAAGTAAAGGAGCAGCTGGGGGTTGCAACTGTTGGGGCAGATCAATTTCAAAAGACGCCTGGTCAGAGGAAACCTGTTGCAGGAGCCAGGCTGGGAGACAAAGGCGTGGGTGACCACAGCAATGCCCCAAGGGAGGACCTGGGTGACATTTTGCCTGAACGTAAGAGGGTGATAGTTACACCCTGGTTCCTGGCCCTGCCTTTATCAGTCACAGTTACAGCAGCAACTCTCTTGCCTGAACAAGTACAGATACAAAGAAATGGAAGGAATCTCCTACCTGGGGGTCACAAACAAACACCATACCCATCTTCTCCTCTGCTTCCTGGGCACACAGCTACATTCTCTTCCCCAGCCTCCCTTCCGTTAAGTGTGGCCAGTGACTGTGTTCCAACCAATGAAATGTGAGTGGAAATGCTGCTGGCCAGTCTCAGCCCTGGCCCCTCAAACCTCTCGTGCACAATCGTTATTCTCTCTCCTTTCCACCTGCTGAACAGAGACATCTTTGGGAAGCTAACAGTGTCATAGCCATGGGTTGGAAGGAGCCTGGCCCTGAGTGACGGCTCAGCCACAGCGGGCTACAGCACGAAGGCTAGGATTTTGGGATTCCCTACAACAGTTGACATGCCCTGAATAATAAACTCTGGAACTGCAGCTGCTAATGTCCCGCTCCCTGATAGAGTCTCACAAGTCCCACTGTCAGAGTTACTGGCCTGGGAGATGTGACTCCACACACCAGAGCTGCCTCTGCAGAGCATGCACTGCTGGGCTGTGGGGTGTCCACATCTGTCCCTGCTGCCCAGGCAGGAGTAATGGGAGACACAGCCTCTCCACTGGGCAGGGTGAAGCTACTGCTCTTGCTCTATCTCGAGTTGGAGGCTGGATAGGAGAGAGTGTTTGTGTAGATACCCATGCCTTTCTCCTCACATCCTGAGGCATGCATGTGTCCATGGTGTCTGTTTTCTTGTTTAGTTTTTATTTGTTTGGTTTTTGTTTTTTTGAGATGGAGTCTCACTCTGTTGCCCAGGCTGGAGTGCAACAGTGCGATCTTGGCTCACTGCCACCTCTGCCTCCTGGGTTCAAGTGATTTTCCTGCCTCAGCCTCCCGAGAAGCTGGGATCACAGGCATGGACCACCACACCCAGCTAATTTTCGTATTTTTAGTAGAGACAGGGGTTTCACCATGTTGGCCAGGCTGGTCTCGAACTCCTGACCTCAGGTGATACAGCTGCCTTGGCCTCCCAAAGAGCTGGGATTACAGGCGTGAGCCACCATACCTGGCCGCTTATTTGGTTTTTTAAACTTGTGTGTGTGTGTATGTATGTAGTAAAACATACGTATATCAGAAAATTGTCTATTTGAACCATTTGCTTGCTTTTCCTCTATTACAACAGAGTCCTTGGTAAGGATCATTCATCTTCATTCAAGTTGGGTGGGGCCACTTCCTGCAGCTCCCTTTCCTCACGTCCCCAGCACACCATGTGGTGGCAATTCCTTCTTCCCCTTCCTCTGTCTCTGGAACAGTCGCTGGACTCCACCCCAGCAGGAGCTGCAGTCAGGCACTCCCCAGTCTGTTTGGTGGGGTTCTGGTCTACTGAAAATTTCCAGAGGTGCCTTTTTCTCATTCAACCATCAACCCCAGCCCTAAGGTATAATGAGCCTTTTCTGAGTTCACTTTTTTTTTTTTTTCCAGAGTCTCACTCAGTCATGCAGGCTGGAGTGCAGTGGTGCGATCTCGGCTCACTGCAAGCTCCGCCTCCCGGGTTCAAGCAATTCTTCTGCCTCAGCCTCCTGAGTAGCTGGGACTACAGGCGCCTGCCACCACACCTGGCTAATTTTATTTTGTATTTTTAGTAGAGAGGAGTTTCACTGTGTTAGCTAGGATGGTCTCGATCTCCTGACCTCGTGATCTGCCTGCCTCAGCCTCCCAAAATGCTGGGATTACAGGCGTGAGCCACCGCGCCTGGCCAATTTTTGTATTGTTTTAGTACAGACAGGGTTTCACCATGTTAGCCAGGCTGGTCTTGAACTCCTGACCTTGTGATCTACCTGCCTCGGCCTCCCAAAGTGTTGGGATTACAGGCGTAAGCCACCATGCCTGGCCATGAGTTCAGTTTTAATTGCCATCCTCTCACTGAAGTAGCCAGGTCAACTAGGGAGTCTCAAAGTAGTATGAGAAAATTTGGAGAGGACTAAGCTTGGCTGCAAGAAGAGGTTTTGGTTGGGCCAAGTGTAAACCCACTCAAGTGCTCAGTGACCCAGACATACAAATGTGTGTGTAAATGGCAGCTTCTCTCTTGCCTCTCCCCGACTGATACTCTCTTATAGAAAAGCCATCCTTTGCTGTAACTATTGGAACCTCTAGAGCTTATACGGGCCAGAGTTCTTTGCACAAGTTAGAAAAAAGCCGCCGCTCTGTCTGACACAGCCCTGTCCTGCAGCCTTAGCTTGGCTGGTAGAGGGCAGGCTGGATTTCAGCCTCTTCTTGGCCTCCAGCCAGCTGCTTTGTGCAATGCACCAACTCCACACCTGTGGTGTTGGCCCCTTCCCACTTGGCTGCTAAAATCTCTCCCGAACGTTGCCATGAGTTACAACCAGTTCTTCCCAGCTCCATCTCATCACTGTCACCCCTGGGGATCTTAGGGTGACCAGAGGTAATTTTTAGTTACACCGTCCCAAATGGAATTCTGTGGGCTGATCCAAGAATACAAGTATCTTAACATCATTATTCTTATGAGGAAATGTATTCCTAGGTCTTTTCAAGTAAGCAACTTAAAAATATATCTTTAGGCTGGGTGCAGTGGCTCATGCCTGTAATCCTGGCACCTTGGGAGGCCAGGGCGGGCAGATCACTTGAGGTTGGGAGTTCAAGACCAGCCTGACCAACATGGAGAAACCCTGTTTCTACTAAAAATATAAAATTAGCCGGCCGTAGTGGCACATACCTGTAATCCCAGCTACTCGGGAGGCTGAGGCAGAAGAGTCGCTTAAACCAGGGAGGCAGAGGTTGCAGTGAGCCAAAACTGCGCCACTGCTCTCCAGCCTGGGTAGCAAGAGTGAAACTCTGTCTCAAACAACAACAACAACAATAACAAAACATCTTTAGGGGACAAACTGCCCACTAAAAATACCAGATCTGCCTGTAATGTATTTGCCTTTCTTCTCCTCACCCCTTAAGCTTGTGAACAACTGTGGCTCACTCTACCTTCCGCCTTGGCTGGTTCAGATTTGACCTTGGCTGTCTCAGACTTCGGCCTATAAAGTGCACAAACTTTAGAGAATAGATTTCTGGATGTACTATTTTCTTTGAGACCTGAACCTCAAGCAAAGGGTGTGTCTTTGTAAATGAATGATTTAATTAAAAAGTGGGCCAATGCTGATTATACAGATTTCTTCTCTTTGAATGCTTATTCTGGTGCTGTCCTAAAACTGATGTTTCGCAGCTGATGGATCAGGAGGACGGATGTTTTCGCTTGGCCTTCTCTCCTTTATATTTCTCATCTGGGCATAATAATAATAATATCAAGGGACAAACAGAGTTGAACTCAACACCAACACTTGACCCCGTTTCTGATTTATGAATTCTCCCTGTGACCATGCAGCGTGAGGAGAAGGCTGCCTCTGAAATGTGTTTTGCATTTTAATATTTTTTCATACTGGCCTCCTTCTTTGTCAAGCCACTGTGTGTGCAGCTGGCTTAACTTGCTGACTAGAAAATTGAAATATGCTTCTATCCAGCAGCCAAAAACAAAGGGAAAAATTGTCTTTCTAGGAGCTATGTAGCTGCCTGCGTTTCCCCCACCCCATCCCTCCTATCGTATATGAACAATCCCCACAAGAATCTAAGCTGCTTTTGGATTAATGTCAGCTGCAGCATTTCTCACGAGGTTCTTGGGTAGCACTGAAAACGTGAGGGTTCTGTCATCTCAGCGTGGCTCTGTGAAATGTCCTACCCTGCTCCAGAGGACGAACTGCAGACCCTTCTTAACCTTGGGGGACTCAAGTCATCTGGCAAGCCAGATTTTGGGTTAAAAAATGTCTAGAGGCCGGGCACGCTGGCTCATGCCTGTAATTCCAGCACTTTGGGAGGCCGAGATGGGCAGAACACCTGAGGTCAGGAGTTCGAGACCAGCCTGGCCAACATGGTGAAACTCCATCTCTACTAAAAATACAAAAATTAGCCAAGCGTGGTTGCGGGTGCCTGTAATCCCAGCTACTTGGAAGGTTGAGGCAGGAGAATCGCTTGAACCCAGGAGGTGGAGGTTGCAGTGAGCCGAGATCACGCCATTGCACTCCAACCTGGGCAACAAGAGCAAAACTCCATCTCAAAAAAATAAAAATAAAAACAAAAATAAAAGAATGACAGTTTGTCTTCAAGCTTGTCCAGGTTGGTGCATTATAAATGACATACTGCAGATGCTAGGCCCTTAGATAAAGAAGAGGTGCTGTTGCTTTCTCAGGACATGGGCTTCAGAGAATCGTGAGGCTACCTGGCCACAGGAAACGAGAACATGATCCTCAAACCCACACCAGTGAGCACAATTGGAAGCCTTGTTATGACCTGGCAGCAAAGGAGAAAGTGGGTTCAGTGAGATCTGTCTGGAGATGCACTGGGCTGGGCTGAGGCTTCAGCACACATGAGCTTCCTGATCATTCGGCATTCTCCTTTGTATTTTTTTTTTCCTTAAGACACCTGTGTTTTTTGGCTGCCATGGGGGTGGGAGGAAGCCAAGCTTGGCAGCCTCTTCTGATCTGGTGTTAACAGCACCATACAGAAATTTCCAGCAATTATCTCCCTATCGTAAAAGTTCTGTGGAGAGATTTGTAACACTTTTTTTGTGTGCTGTTCCAATGTATACATTTAAATGGGGAACAAATTCTGTCCATATGGTGTCTCCTCTCTCTTCCCAGGTTCCCCAGTGCTTGGCCATGCCCAGCTATGAGTGGCTGCATACACAAAGTAAGGCTTGCTGGTGGTATAGACAGTGGGGGCAAGCAGTGATTTTGGGATTCTGCTGGTGCCAGAATCACTTACTTTATTCTCTTCTTTCTGATAGCTGGAGGACAAAGGGCCTTCCACCAAGCCTAGAATTCATAGGTTATGACATTCATAAGCTACTGCTTACCTGAGATTAGGCCCAGTTACCTGGTTAATTCTTCCCGTGGCTCCATGAACCTTGCCTTCATGGCACCGATCACAGTTTGTAATTGTAGATTTGTGTGTGTGTGATTATTTATGTCTTCTTATTAGACTATGCTATGGGCTGAATCGTGTCCCCTCAAAATTTATATGTTGAAACCCTAACACCCAATGTAGATAATTTGGGAGATTAATCTCCAGGAGATAATTTGATTTAGATGAGGCCATGAGACTGGGGACCTTCATGATAGGATTAGTGCCCTTGTAAGATGAGATACCAGAGAGCTTGCTGTCACCGGCATGCTCTGTCTCCCTCTTTGTCTTGCCATGTAAAGACACAGTGAGAAGGTGGCCTTCTGCCAGCCAGGAGGGAAGCCCTTACGAGAACTTGACCATGCTGGTACCCTGATCTTGGACTTTCAGCCTCCAGAGCTGGGAGACAATAACTTTCTGTTATTTAAGCCACCCAGTGTATGGTATTTTGTTATGGCAACCTGAGCAGATGAATGCAGACAGTAAACTTTATGAGAACACAAGCCACATCTGTTCTACATATCACTGAACCCCAGCACCAAGCACAGAGCTTGGCATATGGTTGGGGCCCAATAAATATTTACTAAATGAATGAAAGAGTGAATGAATGTACGAACGAAGCTTGAAGAAATCACAGAAAGTAAGTTTACTGCCTTCACTTAATAGATGAAGAAACAGAGGTTACATTTCCAACTTGTCCAAGTCTATGAAGCTTGTTTTTTTGTTTCACATATATAAAGACAGATTGAATGTGTCAATTCCAAACCATTAATTGGACATCTATTTTTGTTATGTTAGAGAATTCAAAGATCAATAAAATGCAATTTCTTTTAAAATTTTTTTTAAGGGACAGTGCTTCCCTCTGTCACCTAGACTGGTCTCAAACTCCTGACCTCAAGTGATCCTCTTGCCTCGGTCTCCCAAAGCACTGGGATTATAAGCATGAGCCACTGTACCCAGCCCAAAATGCAATTCCTATTTTTTTTTTTTTTTTTTTTTTTTTTTTTTGTTGAGATGGAGTCTCGCTCTGTCGCCCAGGCTGGAGTGTAGTGGCGCAATCTCGGCTCACTGCAAGCTCCGCCTCCCGGGTTCACGCCATTCTCCTACCTCAGCCTCCCGAGTAGCTGGGACTACAGGCGCCCGCCACTGCGCCCGGCTAATTTTTTTTTTCTATTTTTTAGTAGAGACGGGGTTTCACCATGGTCTCGATCTCCTGACCTTGTGATCCGCCCGCCTCGGCCTCCCAAAGTGCTGGGATTACAGGCGTGAGCCACCGCGCCCGGCCTGCAATTCCTATTTTTAAAAAGCTTTCATCTTGCCAGGTATGGTGGCTCATGCCTGTAATTTCACCACTTTGGAAGGATGAGGTGGGAGGATCACTTGAGACCAGTTTGAGCAACTTAGTGAGACCCAGTTAGCTGGGCATGGTGTTGTGCCTCTGTAGTCCTAGCTGAGGCTGAGGTGGGAGGATGACTTGAGCCTGGGAGGTCAAGGCTGCAGTGAGCTGTTATCATGCCACTGCACTCCAGCCTGGGTGACAGAGCGAGACCCTGTCTTAAAAACAAACAAACAAACACACCTTTCATCTAAACAGCAGTTTAGCCAGTTAAGATAAACAATAATGACTATTCATTAAGTGCTTACTAATACATTATTTTATTTCATGTTTACAGCAATCCTATGGAATAGATCATATTATCCCCATTTAACAGATATGAAAAGACAAACTCAGAGGTAGTGTTGCTAAATTGTATTAAGCTTTTACCAGGTGCCAAAATTGTTCTACATGTTTTACCTCCATTTATAAATTCACTGAATGCCCCAGGCTCGACTAGGGAAGGATCTACTTCCAAGCTCGGTCATGTTTATCTATTGGACTCAGGTCCTCATTGGCTGTTGGACAGAGACAGTTCCTTGCTATTTGGGCCTCTCCAAAGCAGCCTTCACAACATGGCAGGTTGCTTTCCCTGGAGGAAGGACAGAGAAAGATTGAAGTTTAAGTCTTTGTAACCTAATCTCGGCAATGACTTTTCATATCACTATGGCCATTTTCCATTCATTAGAAGCAAGTCACTAGCTCCAGCCCCCACTCAAAAGTAGGGATTCGGGTGTCAACAACCAGGAGTCAGGGATCACAGGTCACCTCACAGGCTGCCCACCACAGCAAGGTTACTTTAATAATTCAAAATCAATCTGTGTAATTTGTCATATTAATAGTACAAAGGAGAAAAATATGATCACCTCAATAGATTAAAAAAATATTTGGGCCAGGCACGGTGGCTTACTCCTGTAATCCTAGCACTTTGGGAGGCCAAGGTGGGCGGATCACTTGAGGTCAGGAGTTCAAGACTAACCTGGCCAACAGGGTGAAACCCTGCCTCTACTAAAAAAAATACAAATATTAGCCGGGCCTGGTGGCTGGCACCTGTAATCCTAGCTACTCGGGAACCTGAGGCAGGAGAATGACTTGAACCTGGGAGATGGAGGTTGCAGTGAGCCAAGATCATGCTGTTGTACTCCAGCCTGGGCGATAGAGCGAGACTCCATCTCAAAAAAAAAAAAAGAAAAAAAGAAAAAAAAGTTTGATAACATTTAATATCCACTGATGATAAAAATCCTTAGCAAACTAGAAATGGGAGGAATTGTTCTTATTCTGATAAAGACATACAGTAGATTGCACTTCTTCACCCTTCCTGTTTCACACCTTTTGCTATACACTTTTGCAATGCCCTCAATCATGGGCAAAGTTACCCTTGACTCTGGACTCAGGCATATGACTTGCTTTGGCCAATGGGATATTGGCAGATATGATGCAAGTAAAACTTTGAAAAGAGCTTGCCTACTGGGGTTTGCTCTTTTGTTCTTCTACTTTTTTTTTTTTTTTTTTTTGAGACGGAGTCTTGCTCTGTCCCCAGGCTGGAGTGCAGTGGCCGGATCTCAGCTCACTGCAAGCTCCACCTCCTGGGTTTATGCCATTCTCCTGCCTCAGCCTCCCGAGTAGCTGGGACTACAGGTGCCCGCCACCTCACCCGGCTAGTTTTTTTGTATTTTTTAGTACAGATGGGGTTTCACTGTGTTAGCCAGGATGGTCTCGACCTCCTGACCTCGTGATCCACCCGTCTCGGCCTCCCAAAGTGCTGGGTGTTCTTCTACTCTTTACTATGAAAAGAACCTGCCTAAGCTGCTCCTTCTGGTCCCAGGAAGAAGATATGAAACACGTAGAACACAGGTTCTCCAGCTAAGGTACTCAGTCAAGCCCAGTTGAGAACAGAGCTCCTCGCTGAGCTGCAGATGCTGGTCTCAAACTCCCGAGCTCACGTGATCCGCCTGCCTCAGCCTCCCAAAGTGCTGGGATTACAGGCGTGAGTGAGCCACTGCGCCCGGCCCCCAACAGATCTTTTTGTGAAATTTTACAAATTGATTCCAAAATATATTTGGAAACACAAAGGGCCAAGAATAGTTAAAGCAATCTTGGAGAAGACAAAAATGGGAGGATTTTTTTCACAGAAAAATTAAACCAATATAATTAAGGCTGTGATTTTGGCTCAAAAATAAACAAATAAACCACAGGAACAGAACTGAGAGCGTAGAAACAGACTGACATATTTATGGATGCTTAATTTATGACAAACGTGGTGCCCTTGAATGGTCTTTTTAATAAATGCTTCTGGAACGGTTGAATATCTATGGAAGGAAGGAAGAATCTTGACCCTTATCTTACTGTGTACATAAAAAATCAACTCCAATTGAATTATATGTAAATCTAAATGTGAAAACCAAAACAATAAAGATTCTAGAGGATATCACAAGAGAATATCTCTAAGATCTTAAGGGTAGGAAAAGATGTATTAAACAGGACACAAAAACCACTAATTACAAAGGAAATAACTGATACATAGACCAGGGATTGGCAAACTACAGCCCTCAGGTCAAATCTGGCCACCTGTTTTTGTTATCCCAGCACTTTGGCACTTTGGGCAGCCGAGGTGGGCAGGTCAGTTGAGCCCAGGAGTTTGAGACCAGCCTGGGCAATGTGGAGAAACCTTGCCCTACAAAACATACAAAAATTAGAAGGGTATGGTGGCACATGCCTGTAGTCCCAGCTACCCAGGAGGCTGAGGTGGGAGCCTGAGCCTGGGAGGTTGAGGCTATAGTGAGGCATGACTGGGCCACTGCCCTCCAGCCTGGGCAATGGAGTGAGACCCTGTCTCAAAAAAAAAAAAAAATTGATGATGAAGTATAAGAACATGGAAGAGTATGATATTATACAAAGTAAGGGAAGCAGGAGGCACAGTGGCATGCACACTATAATAACAACGATGGAAAATATGAGTGCATCAGGCCAATGACGAAAGGGTGTCTTGAAAAAAATAAAAAATAGTTGTCTAAGGTAGCAAGTTTTCTCAAAATGATTCCTAAAATTGTTGCATAGTCTTTCTATGAATGATAAACTAAAAAAGAAGGGAATGACTTTCTTTTCTTTTCTTTGAGAAATCTCATTATTCCAAAAAATGTATTATAGGTTGTTAAACGTGACTCTTCTGAGGTTCTTAAAAGGAGACTAGCCTGCCCCATAAGGGTTGTGATGGCAGGCATTCTGGCTTCTATTTCTAGCCCTGTTGACAGACTGATGATGAAACTCATGCATACCCTTTAAGCTTTTCCCATCTTTGAAGCTGGGAGCAATTCCACTTGCTGCTGCCATTTAGTGCTACAATGTTTTAAAAATTAATGAGGGGCATTTACTGCCCACGATGTTCAGGAGAATGACTTTCCTTGAGAAATTGGTGTTGTCTGTGAGGAAGATAAAACAGTAGGAGTGGCCGCGTGTGGTGGCTCAGGCCTATAATCCCAGCACTTTGGTAGGCCGAGGCAGGTGGATCACCTGGGGTCAGGAGTTCGAGACCAGCCTGGCCAACATGGGGGAATCCCTGTCTCTACTAGAAATACAAAAATTAGCTGGGCGTAGTGGTGAGCTCCTGTAGTCCCAACTACTGAGGAGGCTGAGGCACAAGAATCTCTTGAACCCAGGAGGCAGGGGTGGCAGTGAGCCAAGATCATGCCACTGTACTTCAGCCTGGGTGGCAGAGCAAGACTCTGTCTCAAAACAAAATCAAAAACAAAAACAAAAACAAAACAGTAGGAGTGCTGTTATGTTGTCAGACATTGAATTCCTGCAACCAACATTTGTTATTGGGCACCTGTTGTGGACAAGAGACTGTGTTCAGAGTTATGATTATGTGAAGATGTCTAAATCATGGTTTCTGCCTTCAAGGAACTTACAGTAGGGTAATGATAAAAATACCTAAAATTGCCAGGTACGATGACTCATGCCTGTAATCCCAGCACTTTGGGAGGCCGAGGTGGGCAGATCACTTGAGGTGATCTGGAACAGGAGTTCGAGACTAGCCTGGCCAACATGGTGAAATCCCGTGTCTACTAAAAATACCAAAATTAGCTGGGCATGGTGATGGATGCATGTAATCCCAGCTACTCGGGAGGCTGAGGCAGGAGAATCCCTTGAACCCAGGAGGCGAAGGTTGCAGTGAGCCAAGATCACGCCACTGCACTCTAGCTTGGGCTACAGAGTGACACTCTGTCACAAAGAAAAAAAAAACCTAAAATTTACTGAGGGTTTACAATGTGACAGGAACTGTACTAAATGGTTTATGTACATTAATTTATTTAATTCCAACAACACCCCAGGGAGGCAGAGGTTATTGTTATCATTTTAAGAGACAATTAGGCCAGGTGTGGTGGCTCCTGCCTGTAATCCTAGTGCTTTGGAAGGCCAAGGTGGGAGGACTGCTTGAGGCCAGGAGTTCAAGACCAGCCTAGGCAATATAGCAAGACCCTGTCTCTACAAAAAATGAAAAAATTAATTTAGTCAGGCGTGATAGGGCATGCCTGGAGCCCCTGTTCCTCTAGACACTGAGGTAGGAGGATTGCTTGAGGCCAAGAGTTTGAGACCAGCCCAGGGAACATAGTGAGATCCCTGTCTTTACAAAAAAGAAAAAAAAGAGAGCAATAGATATTTAAATTGATGGCAAGAGAGGCTAAATAAATACCCAAGGTCGTGAAACTAAACCCACCTGACCCTGATGGACTGTCTGGCAGGAAAGTCAACGCTCTTGACTACTTGCCTACACTGCTGCCCAGGCACCAGCCACACTGGGAAGCAACTGCTTCCCTCAGACAGCTTATAATTTATACACTCTATAAAATCATGCCTTTTTGGCTGGACATGGCGGCTCACGCCTGTAATCCCAACACTTTAGGAAGCCGAAGTGGGTGGATCACCTGAGGTCAGGAGTTCCAGCCTGGCTTGACCAACATGGTGAAACCCGGTCTCTACTAAATACAAAAAATTAGCTGGGTGTGATGGTGCATGCCTGTAATCCCAGCTACTTGGGAGGCTGAGGCAGGAGAATTGCTTGAACCTAGGAGGCAGAGGTTGCAGTGAGCTGAGATTGAGCCATTGCACTCCAGCCTGGGCAACAAGAGCAAAACTCCGTCTCAAAAAAAAAAAGAAAAAAAAAGCCTTTTTGATGGGGTACCAGTTGAACCTACTAATCACACAACCATGTTAGAAATTCTGCACCTTTGTTCAGCTTCAAAAGAGTTTCCAATAGAGTGGGAATTGTCAAGTAATCAAGCCATGGAAATCATCGCATTTAAGTTATAATTAAATGTTTTAATATCTATTATTTGGGGGAAGGGAATTATTAGCAATAGGCAAACTCTTTTTTTTTTTTTTTTTTTTTTTTTGAGATGGAGTCTCAATCTGCTGCCCACGCTGGAGTGCAGTGGCACGATCTCGGCCCACTGCCACCTCTGCCTCCTGGTTCAAGCAATTCTCCTGCCTCAGCTTCCCGAGTAGCTGGGACTACAGGCGCCTGCCACCGCGCCCGGCTGATTTTTTGTATTTTTAGTAGAGATAGGGTTTCACCATGTTAGCCAGGATGGTCTCGATCTCCTGACCTTGTGATCTGCCCGCCTCGGCCCCCCAGAGTGCTGAGATTACAGGCATGAGCCACCACGCCCGGCCAGCAATAGCCAAATTCTTTAATAAACAACTTTTTATTAATGCTATTGCTTTGTGTTATCTAATATTAAAATATTTCTGTCTTTTTTCAGAAACTATAAGAGATTATAAAGTGAAGATTGACTATGCTGAGTAGGCTACAAAACTAGGTGTTTTTTTGTGTTCTTTTTTTTTTTTTTAAGACAGAGTATTGCTCTATTGCCCAGCTGGAGTGGAGTGCAGTGGCGCTATCTTGGCTCACTGCAACCTCTACCTCCTGGATTCAAGAGATTCTCCTGCCTCAGCCTCCCAAGTAGCTGGGATTGCAGGCATGCCCCGCCATGCCTGGTTAATATTTGTTTGTTGTTTTTTTTTTTTTGGTAGAGATAGGATTTCACCATGTTGGCCAGGCTGGTCTTGAACTCCTGACTTCAAGTGATCCGCCCCCCTAGGCCTCCTGAAGTGCTGGGATTATAGGCATGAGGCACTGCACACAGCCTTTTTTTGTGTTTTGATTCTTCTGATTCTGCCCCACTTAGGTCCCATAGAATCACAAACTCTCAAGTTTGGAAAGAACCTTCAAGGGTATTTCTGGTATATTATTCACACTTTGGATTACAACCCATTAGATTATGAAACCAGTGAACTGAGTTATGACAAGCTTAAAAAAAGAATAAAATAAAATTGCACATGGTAAAGGTAAAGGTAGCAGTTAGCAAAACTTTCGTTTTAATTATTATATTCATTTTCTAGAACTGCCATAACAAAGTTCCACAAACTCGGTGGCTTAAAACAACAGAGCTGGCACAGTCACTCACACCTGTAGTTCTAGCTTCCCGGGAGGCTGGGGTGGGAAGATGCCTTGAGTCCAAGAGGTCGAGGCTGCAGTGAGCTATGATCATGACACTGCACTCCATCCTGGGGGATAGAGTGAGACCTTGTCTCTTTTTTAGGAAAACACACACGCGCACGCACACATACACACACACACACACACACACATCCACACAGATAAATTTATTCTGTCTTGATTCTGGAGTCTAGAAGCCCAAATCAAGGTGTCAGTAAGGCCGTGCAACTCTGGGTAGAATCCTTCCTTGACTCTCCACCTGCCATCTTTGGCATCCCTGGCTTGCAGCTGTATCACTCCAATCTCTGCCTTTGTCACATTTTATTCTCTTGTCTGTGTGTGTCTTGTGTCCAAACTTCCCTCTTCCTATAAGGATATCAGTTGTACTAGATTGGGGCCCATCCTACTGAGTTCATCTTAACTTGTTTATATCTGCAAAGATCCTATTTCCAAATAAGTCACAACCACAGATACCAGGGATTAGGACTTCAACATATCTTTTGGGGATGAGGATTCAACTCATTCAACCTGTTTATATATATATATATATATATATATATATATATATATATAGTACATATATATATTACATATATATATTTACATGTATCTACTTACACATTTATACATCATATATTTACATATATATGTAAAACCTATGTATTGAATCACAATGCAAAAATGTGTTTAATATTACTTGTGGTAAAAAAAAAAAAAGAGAGAGAGAGACAGCTTATAAACATTGATTTAATCTAAGCACTCATCCAGTTCTTGAATTCTTTTGGTAAAAACTTGACAATAATAGTTGTGCCTATACTGAGCCCACTGACAGGTGACTATCTCTGTAGATTGCCCAAGGTTTGGACAATTCTGACTGTTGGCAGGGCTATCAGAGAAGAATTCATTAGAACTGTACAGGTAGCTTATAAGGGACTTAGCTGAGCACCTTAAAACATCAGGTTAGTTTTTAGCAGCAGTGGTTACAAGTAAAGTGCTCTTTTGAAACAAAATATAATACAACTTGCAAGTAGTTGCTTTTCAAGCCTGTAAGCCCGGCCCTTTGGGAGGCCAAGGCGAGCAGCTGACTTGAGCCCAGGAGTTTGAGACTAGACTGGGCAACACGGTGAAACCCCATCTCTACCAAAAAAAAAAAAAAAAAAAAATTAGCCAGGTGTGGTGGTGTATGCCTGTGGTTCCAGCTACTAGGGGGGATGAGGTAGGAGGATTACTTGAGTCTAGGGAAAAAGCAGTGATGAGAATGAGAATGTTTTTAAAGTTATAGGCAAATTTGAAGGGTTACGTATAATGAAGACCTCATTGCCAAAGCCCAAAAAAGGATGTTTCTTCTTTTTAAATCTGAAAACCTTTCAAAAGAGATTATGACCTGTTTTTTGTTTGTTTTTGTTTTTTGAGACAAGGTCTCACTCTGGTGTTCAGGCTGGAGTGCAGTGGCACGATCTTGGCTCCCTTCAGCCTTGACTTTCCAGGTTCAAGCAGATGCTTCCACCTCAGTCTCCTGAGTAGCTGGGACTACAGGCATGGCCCACCATGTTCGGCCAATTTTTGTATTTTTTGTAGAGATGTGGTTGCCCAGGCTGGTCTCAAACTCCTGGGCACAAGTGATCCTCTTGCCTCAGCCTCCCAAAGTGCTGGGAGAGAGCCACTGCGCCCAGCTGACCATGACATTGTTGTAGGAGACAGAAAAATGAACTAGGTCAAAGATCCCCTAACCAAAAGATTTGGGTCTATTGCAAAATCATGAAGGCTTGCCCTTGTAGGTCTTTCAGCACAGTGCCACCACCCTGCCCAGCTCTCTGAAATGTGCCAGGTTTTCCTTGTCTACTCGAAACTTTGCTGACAGCACCAGCCTGCTTAGCTAGTGAAAATGCCTCGTGCCAAAAAGATTAACTACACTCATCTTTCTTTAGGTAATTTCATAAATCACTGTGCCTATTTTACTTTGAAAAGCTTTACTATTTTCGTCCTAGAAGATAATTTAGAGCCTGAAGAACACTTTAGGTAACTGAATCTTTTTCTATCTTCAAGACACTCAGATTGGAAACAAAGTCTCAGCAGTTACAACCCATTTTGGCACAGAGACTCCCGGATATGAGACTTTGAGGGGTAGGTGAGGGGTGCATCTCAGAATGGAGGAAAGAAGGTGTGGAGTTAGAAAAAGATTCACTGTGAAGCAATCTCCCTTTCAACAACCACCCTTGAGCTGGCTTAGGAACAAGTACCCTGCAGTGTGCTTCTTAGAGGGGAGAATCAGACCTGGAGTCTTTCATAGCTTCTAGCTGTTTGGGGCTTTCTACTTCAAGGAAAACACTGAAGGTTGAGCCAGCGTTCTGATTTGGCACTACTATTGATTTTCCCACACTTTTGGCCAGCGTGTATGTCCATTTATTTTCTCATTTCTCACATGAGCAGGCTGGAAGTGTAGAAAGATCTTCAAGACACTACTTACTCATTTTGAAGTGCTTGATCAATCTTTGTGCATAGCAGCATAGACCCTGGGCCTGGAAGTGCATATTTCAAAGAGAGCCCTGTACCTTTTGTTCTCTTGCAAGACAAGCAGTTCTCTCCCCCAGAGAGACCTTCTCTACCCCACCTCCTTCCCACTTTCTACTCAAGGCAATGGGAGGTACCTGAGGACCCTTCGCATGGCACAAAGTATTGAGTCTGTGTTCCAGGGTAGGAACAAAATGATCTCCACCCTCTGATGCAGTTAATGCAGTTGCTTTGTTTAGGCTCTTTCTGAAATTATAAAGAATCTCCCTTTTTACTCACGGTTAATGGGGTGAAAAGCTCAAGTGTTCCATGTCACGCAGGGGAAATCAGAGTTGTGTTTCATACAAAACGAAAGTTTCAAGCTCAGCACAGTGGCTCACGCCTGTAATCCCAGCACTTTGGGAGGCCAATGGGGGTGGATCACCTGAGATCAGGAGTTGGAGACCAGCCTGGCCAACATGGTAAAACTCCATCTCTACTAAGAATACAAAAATTAGCCAGGCATGGTAGCACGCGCCTGTAGTTCCAGCTACTTGGGAGGCTAAGGCAGGAGAATTGCTTGGACCCGGGAGGCGGAGGTTGTAGTGAGCCAAGATTGTGCCATTGCACTCCAGCCTGGATGACAGAGTGAGACTCCATCTCAAAAACAGAACAAAACAAAACACCAATGTTTCAGTCATCCACAAGATTTTTGCTGGCACCAGGCACACGTTGCAAACTCTCTGCCTCGGTTTCCATGCAACTCCTCCACCCTAACAATCCTTACTGTATTCAGCTGAAAGAAACCAAGGATCTTGGTGGTGGAATTTGCTTGACTTATTGTCCTCCAATCATGTCCACTTCCTGTTTTCTTTTAAAGTTCACTGACAAGATCTTATTTTATGTGACAAATATGGTCGGTTTATCTGTGCTATCAATTTCTGATAAACTTACATTTTAATCTGTCAGCCAGTGTTCCAGGCACCAATGCTGCTTAAATGTAACTGCACAGCTCTTACCCAGAAATGGTGCCGTCCAGCTAAAATCATACATTCCGGCAGCTGATTACAGACACTGACCTTGAGCTCCATTCCTGTGCGGTAATCCAAACCATCTGCACTCAACAACAATTAAAACCTTCAGATCTCTCAGGCGTTTCCTTCCTCTGATTATAACTTATGAGCTGCAGCAAAATTCAGAAAGAAACAGAACTAAAAAGACCAGGCTTTGATGCCAGCTTGATTTCTGCAGGGCAGTTCTAAACAGAGAAATCTCCACTTTATGGAACAGCTCCTTCCTCAGCTGAAATGCAGGCACCTAACATCTAACAAACCTTGAACATTTAATTATGCTGATTCTCTCTTTTGCCCAGAGGGGAAAAGGGACCTTTCACTGATGAAGCCAGAGTCAGGCAAAACAATGAGGTGGTTTGTCCTGGAGATCTCCCGTCACCCCTGTTTTCCATACCTCCCTCTTTGTCTCTCTCACCCACTTTTCATACCCTCAAAGGTCTTGCTGCCTTCTACAAAAGAGGTCCAGGCTAAGAAGAAAAAAATAAAATCTAAAGAAAGTTAATGCTCTATTTCTGATCTCCTTTCTCTCCCTTCAGATATCCTACATCTTCATGACTGTGACCTTTCCTATGAATTCCAAAGGAAATGCACGCAAACAAATACATTCAGCCAAAGTGTCTGAATGTAGGGTGTAAGAAAGACGTAACTGTCACCCTTGGGAGGTAGAGGTGAGGCGTGGTTAGGGAGAGGCCTCACAGAGAATAGATTTCTGATGGGAAGCATCCAACCCTTAGCAAATTTCTGGGGAGAGGGAGGTTTGGTTGGCTGAAGCACAGCAACTCACATTACACCTGTTGCAATGTTATTCTCAGGATCACCCTGGAAAAGCACAAAAGGATTCTTTTTTTTTTTTTTTTTGACAAAGTTTTGCTCTGTCACCAGGCTGGAGTGCAATGGCATGATCTCGGCTCACTGCAACCTCCACCTCCCGGGTTCAAGCGATTCTCCTGCCTCAGCCTCTCGAGTAGCTGGGACTACAGGCACGTGCCACCACGCCCAGCTAATTTTTGTATTTTTAGTAGAGATGGGGTTTCATCATGTTGGCCAGGATGGTCTCAATCTCTTGACCTCGTGATCTGCCCAGCTTGGCCTGCGAGAGTGCTGGGATTATAGGCGTGAGCCACCATGCCTGACCCAGAAGGATTCTTTGAACTCAGACTCTCCAGCAGGAGGGAGGCTGACGACCTAGGGACACCAGTGGGGATTTCTTGGGCAATCACTGAAAAATCCAAGACCATAAAGATTTCTCTCTCTGGGCACCAGTCTAGGGAGAGAACTTTGGGAATACAGTGTATTGTTTTCAGCACTATGATTTGACACAACAGCTCCTAACTCAGATGCCAATGAGTGAAGAGGGGGAAAAATGAGAAGTTTCTTTCCTCACTGGTTCATCTACATACTCTTACTGCATTTTGCTAGACAAGTCCTTTTTTTTTTTTTTTTTTTTCGAGACAGGGCCTTGTTCTGTCATCCAGGCTGCAGTGCAGTGGCATAATCACGGCTCATTACAGCCTTGATTTCCCAGGCTCACGCAATCCTCCTACCTCAGCTTTCCAAGTTGCTGGGACTATAGGCATGTGCCAGTAAGCCTGGTTAATTGCTTAATTTTTTTGTAGAGACAAGGTCTCACCATGTCGTCCAGGCTGGTGTCAAACTCCTGGGCTCAAGCGATCCTCACGCATCAGCCTCCCAAAGTACTGGGATTTATAGGCATGAGCCGGCGCAACTGGCCAAGTATTTAACAATTGTTGTAGTAGAGAGTCTCTACAAAAACATCTACATTCATAGTGTCACTTGGTTCTCTTTAGAATCTCCTGAACTAACCATTTTCGTTCTCTTAAAAAACTAGAAAGGAGACCATGCGTGGTGGGCCATGCATGGTAGCTCATGCCCCTTCCCTACTAAAAATACAAAAATTAGCCAGATGTGGTGGCATGTTCCTGTAATCCCAGCTACTCGGGAGTCTGAGGCAGGAGAATTGCTTGAACCCGGGAGGTAGAGATTGCAGTGAGCGGAGATTGTGGCACTGCGCTCCAGCGTGGGCGACAGAGAAAAACTCTATTTCAAAAAAAAGAAAAAAGAAAAGTAAAATAATTTACCCCAAACCACTCAGCCGATAAGTCAAATGCTCTGTCTCCAAGTTGATATGTTCTTTAAAATCTATTTTCCATATTCCTCTCCTCATTTTTTTTTTGAGACTGCGTTTTGCTGTTGTCGCCCAGGTTGAAGTGCAATGGTGCAATCTTGGCTCACTGCAACCTCCGCCTCCTGGGTTCAAGTGATTCTTCTGCCTCAGCCTCCCAAGTAGCTGGGATTACAGGCATGCACCACCATGCCTGGCTAATTTTTGTATTTTTTAAAATAGAGACAGGGTTTCTCCATGTTGGTCAGGCTGGTCTTGAACTCCCAACCTCAGGCAATCCAGCTACCTCAGCCTCCCAAAGTGCTGGGATTACAGGCATCAGCCACTGTGACCGGCCTCCTCTCTTCACTTTTTAATTTGTGAAGTAGTAGTAGTTGCATGTGTATGTAGTTCTTAAATTTTTCTTTTTCCTAAGAAAAAAAATGACTAAGAGTTTGAGAACAACCTAGTTTGGCTGTTTCACCTTCAAGACTGTTACGCTGCCTGGCCAGAGTATTTCCAAGTGGAATGTAAAATACCTCATTTAATTTAAAAGACCTTGGTTTTAAGAGTGGATCACCATTCACAGGATTAATGTGTCTGAAGCCTGGAGGTGTCGCAGTCTTCCTCTCCTTTTCACTTCTGAGGTCGGGGACATATGTGTCCAATGCGGTTGGTGGTGTTTTGTAGGCATTTGCCCAGCTGTTGAGCTTCCACAGTTGTGGCTTCTATACTAGGATGCAAGGTCCTGGTGGTTTTTTATGATTCCCACCACTTCCAGCAAGTAACTGAAGAAAATAGAAACTGTAGGACTTCTATTTTTGACCTAGTTTAAAATACTGCAACATAGACAATGATATCTCAACCCACGATTTTTTCCAAGATTATACTATTTGGTAGTTTCATGGTATTAACTAAATGAACACCACCCTCTAGCTGCATCTTTAGATTTCTATATTTATCAAAGTACATTTATGTACTAAATTAGTTTATCAGGAAAGAGCAAGGTATTCCAAGTTTTGCTCAAATGGTTACTGAGAATAAGAAGGAATAATATCATAGGGAATCATTCTTTACATCCCCACCCCCCCCTCTTTTTTTTGAGACAGGGTCTCAGTCTGTCACCCAGGCTGGAGTGCAGTGGCACCATCTCAGCTCACTGCCACCTCCACCTACTCCGCTCAAGTAATCCTCCCACCTCAGCCTCCTGAGTAATACATTTTGCCTTTTGCTGTGGTGATGAATGAAAGATTAGAAAAGTGAATTCTTGAATTGTCTAGTCAACTGTACATTTTGTAGGCCATTTCTGCATGATACAGAATTGTTGAGAGCTATAAAAAACACTATTAATAATATTAATTATTATAGATTAAAAACTGGCATAGAAGCCTTTAAATACCTTTTTTTTTCTGCCGGGCACAGTGGCTCACACCTGTAATCCCAGCACTTACGGAGGCATAGATGGGAGGATAGCTTAAGCCAGACCCACCTGGGCAATATAGCAAGACTCTGTTCTACACAAAAAGGGAAAAAAAAAATATCTTTTTTCTTATGATAAATGTATATAATAAATAAAATATACCTATTATGAAAAATTCGTTAAATGTAGGAAAGCATTTTTAAAATGTTTAAACAACACATACTTCCACTAGGCTAAAATTATATTCATAAACAATATGGTATATTTCCATCTGGCTTTTTTTCTATGCATTAGTTATCGTTAAATACAATTGGAATCACACTGGATATTTAGTTTTATATTCTATTTTTGACTTAATACTAAATAATGAACATTTCTCCATGGTATTAAATGGTTTTAGATAAGATGACTTTTTCTATCTACTTGAGTGGAATTTTTTTTAAATATTACTTTAATGTCTATATAATATAAACATATAAAGACCTTCTTTATGTAACTTTTAATGTGATTGAATCTTTTTAATGGAGTCAAAATGAATATCTTCTAATTCCTATAATTTTTCACATGACTTCTTTTTGTTTCTAATTTGCAAAAGCTGTCGTGACCCAAATTATAAGAAAACCTGAAGGAAACACTGCCTTTTGAAAAATAAAACCAAATATTCAAATAACACCAAATATGCTACATAAATCAAAGAACTAAGAGCCACCTGGGAATTTAAGGTGGAAGCCAACTCTCTTTTTCACATTGAAAATGTCAGCATAAGAAAAAAAAAGTCAGCATAGGCCAGGAGCAGTAGCTCACGCCTATAATCCCAGCACTTTGGGAGGCTGAGGCGGGTAGATCATTTGAGGTCAGGAGTTCGAGACCAGACTGGCCAACATGGTGAAACCCAGTCTCTACTAAAAATACGAAAATTAGCCGGGTGTGGTGGCACATGCCTGTAATCCCAGCTACTGGGGAGGCTGAGGCAGGAGAATTGCTTGAAATTCAGAGGCAGAGGCTGCAGTGAGCCAAGATTGTGCCGCTATACTCTAGCCTGGGCAACAGAGTGAGACCCTGTCTCAAAAAATAAAATAAAATAAAATAAAATAAAATAAAATAAAATAAAATAAAATAAAAATGTCAGCATAATCAAATAGTTAAAGACGGCACTCTACAATTAAAAATTAAGATAGCCTTCCACATGCCAGTATTGCTTCCCCAAGCTTGAGAATAATTTTAAAACACTTAGCTGTGCTGTTCAAATCAACAACCTTTTTTTTTTTTTTTTTTTCTCCCATAAAGAAAAGGTGTTTGGCCAAGTGCAATGGCTCACGCCTGTAATCCCAGTACTTTTGAGGCCAAGGCAGGAGGACAACTTCAGCTTGAGTTTGAGACATGGCTGGGTGTGATAGCTCATGCCTGTAATCCTAGCACTTTGGGAGGCCAAGACGAGTGGATCACTTGAGGTCAGGAGTTTGAGACCAGCCTGGCAAACATGGTGAAAAGCCCATCTCTACTAAAATACTAAAATTAGCTGGGCATGGTGGCATGTGCCTGTAACCCCAGCTACTGGGGATGCTGAGGCAGGAGAATTGCGTGAACCCCGAAGATAGAGGTTGCAGTGAGCCAAGATCATGCCACTGCACTCCAGCCTGGGCAACAGAGCAAGACTCTGTCTCAGAAAAAAAAAAAAAAAAGGAGTCTGAGACCAGCATGAGCAACATGGCAAAACTCTTATCTAAAAAAAAAAGAAAAAAAGAAAAGAATTAGCCAGGTATGGTGGTGTGCACCTGTAGTCCCAGCTATTCTGGAGGTTCAGATGGGAGGATCACTTGAGGGTGGGAGGTCAAGGCTGTAATGAGCTGAGATGGAGCCACTGCACTCCAGCCCGGGTGACAAATGACCCTGTCAAAAAAAAAAGAAAAAGGTGTTCAAGACTTAGGCTTGCCCTGTAACAATGTGTTCTGTAACTATTAAATGAACATTAACTTATAAGCTCAATCCTCTATAGGAAGGAATGAGGCCAAGACAGTAAACAGTAAAAACATTCAACAACCATTGTGTTCTACCATGATTACTTTGTAGACATGAGCCCATGAACCTGACTTTCAAATAAAGGGGAAGAGACACCCCTCATTTTATTGTAGTGCTGACAAGGGAGAGAGATGAACACATACACACACAACACACATATGTGAACGCAAACATTTTTAAGTAGTTTTAGACTACTTATTATATGTGAAATTTTGGGTTTAAAGGTGAGCTTTCTAATATGTATACTATTTAACCAGAGTGCTGGTATAAAAGCTAAAATACGAATTCGAATCTCCTCTCTTGATGTTAACTTCCTTTGTGGTCTGTATATGATAGTTGCTAGCTGACTACCAACTCTCCACTAGTACCTAATGGCCAGTTGGCTGATAGGAAACCGGGTCTTAGTAGCAGGTCAGCTGTGAGCATGGACCCATCACTTACCTTCGCCAAGACTCGGTTTCTCCTCTGTGAAGTGGCAGTAATTACAGACCCTTTAGGTGACGGTGAGATAACTAGGTGAGAAAGTGCTGTGAGCATTTAAAAGAGCATCAACCAAACACAGCAAGCTATTATTATTGTACTCTAGTTATCTAATTTCTCCATGTAGAAATACAGCTATTAACTGAAATACCTCTCAATGACACAGTGACACCTTATCTTTAGGAATTTTTGAAGAGCTTTGAAGATGAAAGGATGCTAAGAGGTTTCTTCACATTAATTCTGGTCCCACCTGATTTTGTGTTAAACAACATGAGGGGTGGTGATTGTGTTCTGGTGGAGTTAATAAAAGTGGGCAGTTGCTTCTTTTAAAACCTCTTATTATAGAAGTCAACCTGGCCGGGCACGGTGGTTCACGCCTGTAATCTCAGCACTTCAGGAGGCCAAGGCTGGCAGACCATGAGGTCAGGAGTTCGAGACCAGTCTGGCCAACATAGTGAAACCCCATCTATACTAAAAACACAAAAAATTAGCCGGGAGTGGTGGTGTGCACCAGTAATCCCAGCTACTCAGGAGGCTGAGTCAGGAGAATCGCTTGAACCCGGGAGGCGGAGGTTGCAGTGAGCCGAGATCCCGCCACTGCACTCCAGGCCTGGGCGACAGTATGAGACTCCATCTAAAACAAAAAAAGGCAACCTGAGAGAGAATGATGTAACAAACCCCCACAAACCAATCATGTACATTTAGCAGTTGTCAAGATTTTGCCACACTTGTTTTGTCCATTCTTTTTTTCCTTCCTTTAACTCAAGCAAACACCAGACATCATGTCATTTCATCAATACATATTTCAAGATATATTTCCTTTTTTATTTTTGAGCATTTTTTTGTGTGTGCCTCTAAATATTCAGTAGGTTCATTTATTTTGTTTTCAATTTAGGAGTTGCTTTTCCCCACTTTTGGTTAAACTTAGATTTTTAGTTATGTAAACATTCATAGAGTTTCAAAATCAAAACTATAAACCTAGACATAGTCACATCAGTTGTGCTTCCATTATGTGTTCTCATCTGTTTCGCTCTATCTCCCTACAAATAATTAATTTTTATTATTCCTTCGGTTGCTTTTTTTTTTTTTTTTTTTTTTGAGACTGTGTCCCCTAGGCTAGAGTACAGTGGCACCATCTTGGCTCACTGCAACCTCTGCTTCCCAGAGCCAAGTGATCCTCCCTCCCACCTCAGCCTCCTGAGTAGCTGGGACTACAGGCGTATGCCACATGCCTGGCTAATTTTTGTAATTTTTGTAAAGAGGAGGTTTCACCATGTTGCCCAGGCTGGTCTTGAACTTCTGGTCTCAAGTGATCTGCCCACCTCAGTTTCCCAAAGTGCTGAGATCACAGGCATGAGCCACCACATCAGCTATTCTGTTGCTTCTTTTAAAAAAATTTTTTTCTAAATAGCCAGCATACTATGAACACTGTTCTGCACTATTCTTTTTAAATGATGTATTCTGGAGGTTATTCCATATCAGCGTACTGAGAGGGTCCTGATTTCTTTTTAATGGCTGCATAATATTCCATTAGCCAATTTGCCTAATTGATAGATATTAAGGTTGTTTCCTTTTTTTGTTACTATAAATAATGGTACAGTCTTAACTTTGACCATGAAGCATTTATATTTTTTTCAGTGTGTCTTTAATACTATTTCCTACAAGAGAAAATGCATATGTAATTTTGCTGGATACTACAGGATTAGCCTGTCTTGGAATTGTACCATTCTGCATTCCAAACAACCGTATGTGAGAATGCCTGTTTTTCTGCAACCTCAGTAAGAAAGTTGTCTAACTTTCGTATTTTTAACAAGTTTTTTCTGTATTGAGATAGGGTCTTGCTCTGTTGCCCAGGCTGAAGTGCAGTGCTACAATCATAGCCCACTGCAGCCTTGAATTCCTGGGCTCAGGGGATTCTCCTGCCTTTGCCTTTCAAATAACTAGGACTACAGGTACATGCCAAGATGCCTGACTAATTTTAATTTTATTTTATTTATTTATTTTTTTTTGTAGAGACAAGGTCTTGCTGGTCTTGAATGCCTGGCTTCAAGTGAGCCTCCTTCCTCCTTCTCCCAAAGTAGTGAGATTACAGGCGTGAGCCACTACGCACAGCTGGTGTTTGCTCTTCTTGATGTTTGGGAATGTTCTGCAGATTATAGATATTTGCTCTTTATGAAAATATGTGCAAGTACCTTTTCCTCATTTATTAATTACAATTACCTCATTAAAAAATTTAAAGTAGAAGTATAATTTACAAACACATCACATTCACCCTTTTTAGAACACAGTGCAAGAAGTTTTGACAAATGTATATAATTGTGTAACCCACCATGACCACAATCAAGATTAGTTCCTGTCATTTGCCTTTGGACTGTGCTTATTGCATTCTATTTTGCCATGAAGTTGTGTTTTGTTTTGGAGACAGAGTTCATACTCTGTTACCCAGATTGGAGTGCAGTGGAGCTATCTCAGCTCACCGCAACCTCCACCTCTGGGGTTCAAGCAATTCTCCTGCCTCAGCCTCCCAAGCAGCGGGGACTATAGATGCATAACACCATGCCTGGCTAATTTTTGTATTTTTAGTAGAGACAGGGTTTTGTCATGTTGTCCGGCTGGTCTTGAACTCCTGACCTCAAATTATCTGCTCATCTCAGCCTCCCAAAGTGCTGGGATTACAGGCATGAGCCACGCCTGACTGAAGTTGTGTTTTTTTAGTTGTTACATCCATGACTTAATGTAAACAGGTTCTTTCAACAAATATCTCATAATTCTCTTTCTGTGTTTTAAACAAATAGATTATATAGGCCTATTGTATATTCTAGCTGGGGAGATGAGGACACGTTATTATAACTAGTATAAATTAACTTCTTTCTGTTAAAGGAAGCTCTAAGATAAAATTTTGAAATCCTGTAGCAAAGCTGAATGGGATTGCTCCTTTTTATTTGAGGGTTCATGGGGCAAGCAGTAGGTTACGGAAGCAAAAAATAATGTGGTAGCCTCAAAAGACTTTTGGTACGCTTGCTATTTCTGACATGCTGCTATAAGAGAATCAAAATACACCATTCAAAAAAAAGCCACTTCGGTATAGCAATTATTTTGCGCTGAAGGCAATTGAGAAACAGCAGATTCAGGGAAAACTCTAGAAACACAGCATACCCTTTCCTTTTGCAAAGAAAATTTACATTTGTAAAGGAAATTTCTTTCTTTTTTTGAGCTGGAGGTGGTAGGGTGATGGGTTTTGCTTTGTTACCCAAGCTGGCCTTCTGGTCTTGAACTCCTGGGCCCAAATGATCGTCCCACTTTAGCCTCCCAATTAGCTGATACTATAGGCAGGTACGACTGTGTTTGGCAGAAATTTCTTTGTGAAGGTGTCCTCTTCTATACCAGGAAGAGGAGAATGACTCCAAAGACACAGACACACACACACACACACGCACACACACATGCACACTACATACACACAAACACAACTCTTACCATCTGACCATCTGAAATGACTTTTCATAAGAAACCTTTTTTTTTTTTTTTTTTTTTTTGAGACAGAGTCTCACTGTCACCCAGGCTGGGGTGCAGTGGTGCAATCTTGGCTCACAGCAACCTCTGCCTCCCCAGTTCAAACAATTCTCCTGCTTCAGCCTCCTGAGTAGCTGGGACTACAGTTGTGTGCCACTGTACCTGGCTAATTTTTGTGTTTTTAGTAGAGAAGGGGTTTCAGCATGTTGGCCAGGCTGGTCTTGAAGTCCTGACCTCAAGTGATCAGCTTGCCTCAGCCTCCCAAAGTGCTGGGATTACAGGCCTGAGTCACTGCACTTAGCTTCTTCATAACAATCTTACAAATCAACCCTTATGTACCATATATTTCCTAGTCATCTTCCCAAAACCTACTGCCCCCTGCACCTGGAAGTCCAAAACCACCTCCTCCAGGACTTATTACATGATGTATAAACCCTGGGGAATATTTGCATCTTTGTGCTTTCATTCCTTTTCTGTGAGGTTCCCACATGCGTATGTAATGTATCTTTTTTCTCCTGTTAATCTGTCTTTTGTCAGTCTAATTTGTAGGCCTCCATGTACAGAACCTAAGAGAATGCAGGGCAAAGTTTCTTCTTCCCCTACACTACTCACATCACATGAACCTCTCAAGCTTAGTGGAAGACTGAATTTTGTTTGATTGTTTTTAAACTACTAGGGCTCATAAAACGATACCCCAAAATGAGGGTTTCAGAAGCAGCCTAAGAAGCAAAAGTTTTTCTCTGACCTTTTCCTGTCCTCCTTTCTCTCAATCCCATTCTCCCTCAAGGCTAGCCATAGAAACTAGAATCTGTCCTCCCCAAGGCAGGTCATAGAAACCAGAACCCCTTTTCTCCAAAGCCAGCCATAAAACCTCAAAATATTACTCAGACTTTTCCTTTCCCTTTCTTTGTAAAAGCTGTCCATAAAGAAATCACCTGACCTACCTTGTTTGACTGTAGGTCAGCAAGGGTCCTGCTCCAAACCCAGAAGGAAGAAATGTATGCTCAGAGAGGCCAGGAAGAATCTAGGCAGACAGGCCTTGCTGGGTTTCCCCACTCAGTCTATTAGCATTTGATCAGACCCTTTTTGTCCAATTATATTTTTATGCGGCTCTCTGTGCTTTGTTGAACCCAAACATAAAATGGACATTTTCCTCTGTACCTTTGAGTCTTCATTCTGAAGGCTCTCGTGTATACACGTTAAATAAATTTGTTTGTCTTTTCTTCAGTTAATCTACCTTATGCTAGTTGATTTTTCAGCAAACCTTCAGAGGGACAAGGGGAAAGCTCTCCCTTGGCTCCTGTGTTAGTCTGTTTTGTGTTGCTACAAGGGAAACCCGAGATTGCAAAATTTGTAAAGAAAAGAGGTTTATTTGGCTCACAGTTCTGCAGGCTGTACAAGCATGGCACCAGTGATGTTCAAGGATTTGGAGTTAAATTTCCCAGTGCCCAACAAGTGCTCATCCTGTGCACTGCATGTGTCCCTTGCTAAATGACAGGAAGTTTCACTAACTGTGGTCAGAGATTGTTTGTCTGATCCTTCCCAAGTTGGTGTTACAACACAGCCCTCCACCCTCACCCCATGCCGCAACACTCTTTTCTTCATGTCATGCCATGACTCCGCTGGTTCTCAAATTCCCTGCAGATAAAGTCTTAACTCTTCAGTGTACTTTTTTTTTTTTTTTTTTGAGACGGAGTTTAGTTCTTGTTGCCCAGGCTGGAGTGCAATGGTGCAATCTCGGCTCACCGCAAACTCTGCCTCCCAGGCTCAAGTGATTCTCCTACCTCAGCCTCCCAAGTAGCTGGGATTACAGGCATGTGCCACCACACCCGACTAATTTTGTATTTTTAGTAGAGATGGGGTTTCTCCATGTTGGTCAGGCTGATCTCAAACTCCTGACCTCAGGTGATCCGCCCACCTCGGCCTCCTACAGTGCTAGGATTACAAGCATGAGCCACCGCGCCTGGCCTCAGTGTACTTTTTTTTTTTTTTTTTATAGCATGTTGGCCTTCACATATCTGGTCAATTTTTCTCCATTTTATTTTATTTTTTAATTTTTTTCCCAAGACAGAGCCTCGGTCTGTTGCCCAGACTGGAGGGCAGTGGTGCGATCTTCGCTCTCTGCAACCTCCACCTCCTGGGTTTAAGCAATTCTCCTTCCTCAGCCCCCCAAGTAGCTGGGATTGCAGGCATGCGCCACCATACCCAGCTAATTTTTGTATTTTTAGTAGAGACAGGGTTTCATCATGTTGGCCAGGTGCTCTCGATTTCCTGACCTTGTGATCCACCCGCCTCGGCCTCCCAAAGTGTTGGGATTATAGGCATGAGCCTGGCACCTGGCCTATTTTATTTTTTAATTTTACTTATTTATTTTATTTTTATTTTTATTTTTATTTTGAGACAGAGTCTCGCTCTATTGCCTAGGCTGGAGTGCAGTGGCACAATCTCAGCTCACTGCAACCTTCCCCTCCCAGGCTCAAGCGATTCTCCTCCCTCAGCCTTCCTAGTAGCTGGGATTTACAGGTGTGCACCACCACGCCTGGCTAATTTTTGTATTCTTTGTAGAGATGGGGTTTCGCTATGTGGCCCAGGCTGGTCTCGAACTCCTGACCTCAGGTGATCCACCCACCTCAGCCTCCCAAAGTGCTGGGATTACAGGCATGTGCCAACCACGCCTAGCCTATTTAAGTGTTTGATTCAGCAGACAAATAGATTGTGCTTAAGTTTTTGCCAGTGACCTGTCTTCTCCCTGAACTTTCTATTCTCTTCCTCTCACCTATCTTTCTCCTTTAAGAATCAAACTAAATCCCACCTCCTTTGAAGGCTTCCTGACCAAATCCTTTATTTATTTTGTTTTGAGACAGTCTCATTCTGTCACCCAGGCTGCAGTGCAGTGGTGCAATCTCAGTTTACTGCAACCTCCGCCTCCCGGGTTCAAGCGACTCTCATTCCATAGCCTCCTGAGTATCTGGGATTACAGGCACAAGCCACCACATCCAGCTAATTTTTTTGTATTTTTAATAGAGATGGGGTTTCACCATGTTAGCCAAGCTGACCTAGAACTCCTGACCTCAAGTGACCTGCCCACTTTGGCCTCTCAAAGTGCTGGGATTACAGGCTTGAGCCACCTCGCCCAGCCCTTGACCAAATCTTATCACATTCTTCTGACCTTTGTCTTATATTTTGACACATTCTTCACAGGTTTATTGATTGGCTAATCACAGTCTGTTATCATTACATAATTGTTCTGTGTGGAATATTTCTTTCATTAACTAGTTTATAAGGTTTCGAAGGGCAGAAACCTATCTAACTCTTCTTTTGTGTCTTACCCAGTTTCCATGGTGCTATGCATATAATAAGATCTCAGTACTCAAGGTAGTGAAAGAGCGGATGTAGCTATAGCTATGGCATGGATATAGCACAGCAGAGAACAAGGGAGAACAATTGCTGAACTATCTCCATCAGCAATTCTCCTTTGATATGGACAATTTATGCAGCCCAGCTTAGGCTACCACTAAGGCCTCCATAGAAATTCTGAGGGCACTGTTAGGTCTCTTATTTGTATTTATTAAGAAGGTTCAATTTCTCCCTGGAATGCCTTTCTTGAACAAAAAAGCATTTCTATTTTCCTAAAGCTGTCATCATGAGACACAGATTTCAAAGTCAGATATGGTCACCAGATCTCTGCCTTGTGTTTGTGATAAATGGTCCCTATTTAGCCACATTTTATTTATTTCTGTTCCCCTCTCTATCTCTTGACGCGCTGAGGTTAGTTCAGTCTCAAGCAAAAATGTCAGAAATGTCTGTTTATTCTTCCCAGTATACAAAATGCACATAGCTGCAGAGATGACATGACTTGACAAGTAGTGGTGACTCTTCACTTTGAGGACAGCATTAATCTCCCAGCCTCAGCTCTGCTTCTGGAAGCCCCTATAAGACATAATGTCACTGTGGATGGATCATAATCATGGTGAATGCCTCATGGCAAAAAAAGTTCAGGTTCTCCCTACCTGTATTCAAACTAAGGGATAGATAGTTAAAAGACCTTAGCAGAAGCATGGGGGTAGGGAACACGAATTAATTGCAAGGACTGATCAAAATCAGTGTTGGAAAGTTCAATGTCCCAGCCAATTGAATAATAATAATATTTTCTCTCATTTAAAAACCTCAAATACAATCTCTGTCACACAAAGACACTCTTTAATAACACATTTCAAATCAATTCACTGCAAATCATTTGTGACTGGAAACCCTTGTGGTTTCCTCTGAAGCCACCTGACACTCCTCTCATCCTAGGTTAGTTGAGCCTGAAGGCTGTGTAGTGCAGTAGTGATCAGGAGAGTGAACGTGGGAGCTCAGGCTGCCTTGCCAGTTGCCGTTGTAAAGTCTATACCACGCTTCCAGGGGAAGATGAGAAGTGTTAGGAGGGTTAAATGAGTTTAGTAGCGCTCAGAATAGTGCCTGATACGCTGGGTACGGTGGCTCATGCCTGTAATCCCGGCACTTTAGGAGGCCGAGGCGGGCAGATCACGAGGTCAGGAAATCGAGACCATCCTGGCTAACACAGTGAAACCCCCTCTCTACTAAAAATACAAAAAATTAGCCAGGCATGGTGGCGGGCGCCTGTAGTCCCAGCTACTCCGGAGGCTGAGGCAGGAGAATAGCGTGAGCCCGGGAGGCGGAGCTTGCAGTGAGCCGAAATCGCACCACTGCACTCCAGCCTGGGCGACAGAGCGAGACTCCGTCTCAAGAAAAAAAAAAAGTGCCTAATACATAGTAAGAGCTCAATAAATGTTCAATGAGTTAATCTTTTTTCCTTATCTGAGGAGTCTTTTCCAGAAAAAATATCTCAGAAGTAAAAACAAAAACAAAAACAAAAACAAAAACAAAAAAACTAGCCAGGCACAGTGGCATGCATCTATAATCCCAGCACCTTTGAAGGTAGAGGCAGGATCGCTTAAGTCCAGGAGTTCCAGATCAGACTGGCCAGTATGGGAAACCCATCTCAAAACACACACACACACTCACACACATCACTACCAACTGCTCTTCAGGTTTTTTCCCCCCTATAGGCTTTCTTTCACTGGACATGAATAAACTAGTACTTTAATGAGCAAACTCATTAAACATAACGGAGCAAACAGTATGTGTGTTTACTCGGTAAATTTCCCAACTATTTGAGGAACAACCTGCCTAATTAATTTTCAGTTTCAAATGCCCTTTGGGAGTCCTATATCTTTGCCAAAAAGATCCAAATGTCCAAGTTTGGATTTTGTTTTTGTTCTTTCTCATTTGAGGGAAGCTAGAATTCTCCACTGCTTCCATTCACCATATATGCATCATCTTTGTAGCGTGACTGAAATAACTAACAATGAATTTTTAACTGTGACCTATATGTAAGTAATAATAGTAAGTGGAAATTACCAACGAACATCTTAGACCCCAGTGGTTTTGTGTGGTTTTAGAATTTTTTTTATTTATGAAGCTATAACTTAAAGTTTTAAAACATTGTTACTATATTTGGTTTCTCCAGCTTAAATTGATTTCTGTCTTTTTCTGTTTCGATTACTATGGGAAATCAATTTTTAGATGTAGAGGTGCTATATTGCTTTCTCCTTTCTTCGATCTTCTCTTAATGCCATTGTAACCTTCCATAGTGCCCAAAACAGGGTCATATTCTATTTTTATACACCCAGGCCTTATTTAAACTATTTTAGGCTAGGTGCAGTGGCTCATGTCTGTACTCCCAACACCTTGGGAGGCCACAGTAGGAGGACTGCTTGAGCTCAAGAGCTTGAGAGCAGCCTGGGCAACAAAGGGAGACCATGTCTCAATAAATAAATAAATAAATAAATAAATCAGGTAGGCATGGCGGCACACGCCTGTAGTCCCAGCTACTCGGGAGGCTGAGGCAGAAGGATCAATTGAACCCAGGAGGTTGAAGCTGTAGCGAGCAGTGATTCCGCCACTGCACTCAGGCTAGGTGACAGAGTGAGACTTTGTCTTAAAAAATATGTAATAAAAAAACTTTAAAAATGTGAACTATTGTAGTAGTTGTTGCTATTTCAAAACAAAATATTTTCCACAAAATTGTTGGTGAGAGTCTGCTTTACTGCCATGACTTAAGTTTTCAGAAGCTTTAGGTCTGAGGCCCTGCTCTAATGCCATCATTTATGGATGAAGATTGTCACAGTATTAAAATGTAGTTGTTTAAAAAATTTCAATTACCATCTGCCTTTCAGTTTATTTTACCATAAAATTAAGAATATGACCGGGCATGGCCTGTAACCCCAGCATTATGGGAGGCTGAGGTGGGTGGATTGCTAGAGCCCAGGAGTTCGAGACGGAGGCGGAGGTTGCAGTGAGCTGAGATCACGCCACTGCACTCCAGCCTGGCGACAGAGGGAGACTACATCTCAAACAAAAGCAAAAACAAAAACAAAAATAAACAAACAAACAAATATAACAAGGCCGGGCGCTGTGGCTCACGCCTGTAATCCCAGCACTTTGGGAGGCCGAGGTGGATGGATCATGAGGTCAGGAGTTTGAGACCAGCCTGATCAATATGGTGACACCCCATCTCTTCTAAAAATACAAAAATTAGCCAGGTGTGATGGTGCATGCCTGTAATCCCTGCTGCTCAGGAGGTGGAGGTAGGAGAATTGCTTGAACCCGGGAGGTAGAGGTTGCAGTGAGCTGAGATTATGCCACTGCACTCTAGCCCAGGCAACAGAGCGAGACTCAGTCTCAAAAAAAAAAAATTATAACCAAAGAAAGAAATAGTTCACACATACAAAAAATACATATGAAACTATTTTAAAAATCTGTATTTTCAATACTCAGATAAAATACACATTAACATTTTGCCATATTTGCTTGCCTGCCTGCCTGCCTTCCTTCCTTCCTTCCTTCCCTCCCTCCCTCCCTCCTTTCTTTCTCTTTCTCTTTCCCCTTTCCTTCCCTTCCCTTCCCTTCTTCCCTTCCCTTCCCTTCCCTCCCCTCCCCTTCCCTCCTTCTTTCTTTCTCTCTCTCTTTCTTTCTTTCTTTCTTTCTTTCTTTCTTTCTTTCTTTCTTTCTTTCTTTCTTTCTTTCTCTCTCTCTCTTTCTTTCCCTCCCTTCCTTCCTTCCTTCCTTCCTTCCTTCCTTCCTTCCTTCCTTCCTTCCTTCCTTCCTTCCTCTCTCTCTCTCTCTTTCTTTCTTTCTTTCGATGGAGTTTTGCTCTTGTTGCCCAGGATGCTGGAGTATAATGGTGCAACTTCAGCTCACTGCAACCTCTGCCTCCCAGGTTCAAGCAATTCTCCTGCCTCAGCCCCTCAAGTAGCTGGGATTACAGGCGCCACCACCACACCTGGCTAATTTTGAATTTTTAGTAGAGATGATGTTTTGCCATCTTGGTCAGGCTGGTCTCGAACTCCTGACCTCAAGTGATCCACCGCTTTGGCCTCCCAAAGTGCTGGGATTACAGGCAGGCGTGAGTCACCATGCCTGGCCTATTTCTCATTTTTTTCTTTTTCTTTTTTCTTTTTCTTTCTTTGCAGTTTTTTTTTTTTTTTTTTTAGACTAGTGAAGTGAAGCAGTGGGAGTAGAGTGGGAGTAGAGGAGAAACCCTTTATTTATTTATTTATTTATTTATTTATTTATTTATTTATTTTGAGACGGAGTTTTGCTCTTGTTGCCCAAGCTGGAGAGCAATGGCCCGATCTCGGCTCACTGCAACCTCCACCTCCCAGGTTCAAGCGATTCTCCTGTCTCAGTCTCCGGAGTAGCTGGGATTATAGGCACGCACTACCATGCCCAGCTAATGTTTGTATTTTCAGTAGAGGTGGGGTTTCTCCATGTTGGTCAGGCTCTGAGCTCCTCAGCCTCCCGAGTAGCTGGGACTACAGGCACATGCTGCCACACCTGGCTAATTTTTTTTTTTTTTTTGTATTTTAATAGAGATTAAATAGAGTATTTATGTGTTTAATAGAGATGGGTTTCACCATGTTGCCCAGGCTGGTCTCGAACTCCTGACCTCAGGTGATATACCTGTCTCGGCCTCCCAAAGTGCTAGGATTACAGGAATGAGTCACTGCGCCTGGCCAAGAAACCCTTTTCTTTTTAAAGAAATAAAATGTCAGCTAGAGCCAGGTGCAGTGGCTCACACCTGTAATCCTAACACTCTGGGAAGTGGAGGTGGGTGGATTGCCTGAACTCAGGAGTTCGAGACCAGCCTGGGCAACATGGTGAAACCCCGTCTCTACTAAATTATGAAAAAAAAAAAAAAAATTAGCCATGTGTGGCAGCATGCGCCTGTCGTCCCAGCTACTCGGGAGGCTGAGGAGCTTGGAGCAGTGGCACACACGACCTGTGGTCCCAGTTATACACCACTCTGAGCCCAGGAGTTTGAGGCCAGCCTGGGCAACACAGTGAGATCCAATCTCTAAAAATGAAAAGAAAGAAAGAAAGAGAGAGAGGGAGGGAAGGAGGGAGGGAGGGAAGGAAGGAAGGAAGGAAGGAAGGAAGGAAGGAAGGAAGGAAGGAAGGAAGGAAGGAAAGAGAGAGAGAGAGAGAGAGAGAGAGAGAGAACAGAAAGCCTCACAACTAAAGAAGGATTTCTCCCTATACTCTACTCTCCCAAATTTGGAGTATAGGCCGGGCACAGTGGCTCACGCCTGTAATCCCAGCACTTGGGACGCCAAGGCGGGCGGATCACAAGGTCAGGAGTTTGAGACCAGCCTGGCCAACATGGTGAAACCACATCTCTACTAAAAATACAAAAATTAGCTGGGCATGGGGGCGGGCACCTGTAATCCCAGCTAGTCGGGAGGCTGAGGCAGGATAATCGCTTGAACCTGGGAGGCAGATGTTGCAGTGGACTGAGATCATGCCACTGCACTCCAGTCTGGGTGACAGAGCAAGACTCTGTCTCAAAAAAAAAAAAAAAAAAAAAAAAAAAATTGGGGGTGTAGGTCTTCCATTTATCTGTTTGGTTTCTTTATCTTTTGTTTTGTTGTTTGTTTATCTTTTAAAGGAGACAGGTAATTATGACTTGGTCAGAGTAAACATTAATGTCATGGACTTTGAGGGTCTGAGATACAAGGTAACATGATTATGATGATCAAGGATTTTTTCATCAGATACGTGCTTTCCCTTGGCCAGTTCTTTTCACAGTAATGAGGAAATGCAGAAGCCTATGATGAAATTCACTTGGACACAGATATCAAACTATGGGCTTTATCTTGCAGTCCTCGTACCAGGTAGTGCCCTTTGCCCAAAATATTTCAGCTCATTCCATTAGGTCCTAGATATGTTGGATGGACAAATCTAGTGATGGAAAAGCCATTTGCTTTTCTTCCACCTTGTCCTATAAACTGGGGTTACCTCCAGGCCCACAGGTAACACATCCTTTCTTTGATTAAGGATGTGCCCAAACATGGAAATACTATCCTTATATGTAATCATATTAGCTAACATCATGACCTTTTATTATGTGCCAGGCACAATGTTTTGCATGTCTTAGTTTACTTAATCCCTTTAAGAATCCTACAAGGTAAGTGCATACTATTACCCTCCCTTTCCAGATGTAGAACTGTGGTTTAACCAGGTTAGATAATGTGCAGTGAGTCACACCATCTGAGCCCACATTTGAACACAGACAGTCTGATTTCTTTTTTTTTTTTTTTTTTTTTTGAGACAGAGTCTTGCTCTGTCGCTAGGCTGGAGTGCAGTTGCACGATCTTGGCTCACTGCAATGTCCACCTCCTGGGTTCAAGCGATTCTCCTGCCTCAGCCTCCCAAGTAGCTGGGACTACAGGCGTGTGCCACCATGCCCAGCTAATTTTTGTATTTTTAGTAGAGATGGGATTTCACCATGTTGGCCAGGATGGTCTTGATTTTCTAACCTCATGATCCTCCCACCTCAGCCTCCCAAAGTGCTGGGACTACGGGTTTTCTTTTTTCTTAGACAGGGTTTCATTCCGTTGCCCAGACTGGAATGCAATGGCCTGATCATGGCTCACTGTAGCCTTGACCTCCCAGGCTCAAGCAATCCTCTCATCTCAGCCTCTTGAGTAGCTGGGACTACAGGCACGCACCACCATGCACGGCTAATTTTTGTATCTTTTGTGGAGACAGGATTTCATCATGTTGTCCAGGCTGGTCTCCAACTCCTGGGTTCAACCTATCTGCCTGCCTCAGCCTCTCCAAATGCTAGGATTACAGGTGTGAGCCACCTGTGCCGAACCCAGGCTGATTTCTCACCCTGCATACTTAACAACCAAACACATTGCCTTTCAGTTATTATACCATTTATTCTTGTCATTGCCATGAACAAAATGGAAGCAACCAGGGTGATAGTTGTAGCCAATAGGCACTGACCAAAGAGAAGAGCCGCTGATCACTGATTGTATCGGTTCAGCTACTACAGAGCCTGTCCTCCAGCTACCAGTCTGATGTAACCAACTCTTATCATCTTTGAGTTTGTCATAGAATTTTGTTTGTTTGTTTGTTTAGACAGAGTCTTGCTCTGTTGCCCAGGCTGGAGTACAGTGGTGCCATCTCGGCTCACTGCAACCTCCACCTCCCTGTTCAAGTGATTCTTTTGCCTCAGCCTCCCGAGTAGCTGGGATCACAGGCACCCACCATACCCAGCTAATTTTTTTTTTTTTTTTTTAGTAGAGATGGGGTTTCACCATGTTGGCCGGGTTGGTCTTGAACTCCTGACCTCAGGTGATCTGCCTGCCTCAGCCTCCCAAAGTGCTGGGATCACAGGTATGAGCCACCACACCCAACCTGTCAGAATTTTTCAGAGAAATTTTAGAACATATTTTTTTCCTTTTTAAAGTCAATTTAAATACCTCTGTTATGGGTTTTTTTTTTTTTTTTTTTTTTTTTTTTTTTTTTAATGTGAGAGAATGAACTTTTTAAATTATTTTCAGGGGAATAACTTAGTAATCATTTAAAAACTCTTACTTCTTTTTCTATCTGTCTCTACTGATTCTACCAACGTCAATGCAGGAGAACAGAACTTGGCAGAAATATTATGAGAGATATGACTATTCCAGCAGGAACAAAACAATGGGACTATAGGATGATAACAGGTCAACTCAACTGGCTTAAATAAGACAATATCTGGGCCGGGCGCAGTGGCTCACACCTATAATCCCAGCACTTTGGGAGACCGAGGTGGGTAGATCACATGAGGTCGGGAGTTCAAGACCAGCCCGACCAACATGGAGAAACCCCATCTCTACTAAAAATATAAAATTAGTCAGGGTGGTAGCGCATGCCTGTAATCCCAGCTACTTGGGAGACTGAGGCAGGAGAATCGCTCGAACCCAGGAGGCGAGGTTGTGGTGAGCCGAGATAGCACCATTGCACTCCAGCCTGGGCAAAAAGAGCGAAACTTCGTCTCAAAAAAAAAAGCAACGAGACAATATCTTATGTCACATAACAAGAAGTCTTAATTAGGGCGGTGTCAAAACAAACCTGGTTAATCAAAGAGCTATGAAGTCTTTGTATCGTTCTGCTTTGCCATGTCTTCATGGTGTCTGTTTTGTCCACAGCATGGCTACAGAATTCCTCGGTACCATATGCAAGCATGCAAGGTCCAGAGGAAGAAAAGATAGCCTTTTTTGTAGGTTTCTTTTAAAAGTGAGAAATATCTTCCCAAAAGGCACCAAGCTGACTTTCCCTCTGGTTCCAGTGGTCACGTCTGTGAGACCTGTCCATGCCTAAAGCTATCCTTGGCAAGGGGAATGGGACCACCACGACTGACTCTGCACATCAGGCCTCACCCTGAACTGAGATTAGACTTCTTTTCCTGAGGGGATTCTTGAATTAAAGTCCTTGTTTAGTTAACAAGAAAGAAGTGAGTGATGAATGTTAAGTATGCCATAAGGTCTAATATTTGGGGCAAGAGAGATGAATATTTGCTTGACCCTATTCTATGCCAAGGACTTTGCCTGGATTCTTTCACTTAATCCTTACAGTAAACCAAAGAAAATAATATGAGGACACTGTCATCCCCATTTTGCTGCTGATGAACCTGAGGCATAGAGAAGTTAATTAAATTGTTAAAGGTCACATAAGAGTCAGTGATAGAGTTATCATTCAAATTTGGGTCTGCTCGACCTCCAAGGACATGCTTTTTCCATATCACACAGGTATCAAGGTAATACTTGTCTGTCAGTATGTGTGTGAACCTTTTATAAATCCTTGGATGAAGCATCTTAGTTCCCAGCACATTGTAAGAGTATTACCTATGATTATAATTACACACATATAAATCTTATTATGTATGCAGTTTCGTGACCTGCTTTAAAAAATATTTGCCAACCTCATGAGTGAAAAAAAATAGACTTTGTTTTCATTTGCTTTGGTTTTCATAAGCTTCAGCAGTCTATTCCCCACCCAGCAAACAAAGGAGTCCATTAAGAAGGTAAGTCAAACATTGCCATTCCTCTGCTCAAAATCTCTGGTGGTTTCTCATCTCAGAGTAAAAACCAAAACTGAAGTCCATACCATTGCTTTCCAGGTATTACAGTAACACAGAAACAGTAACCCCTCTGTCTCTGTCATCTTTTCTTCTCTTCTTTTCTTTTTCTTTCTTTCTTTTTCTTTTTTTTTTTTTTTTGAGATAGCGTCTCACTCTGCCACCCAGGCTGGAGTGCAGAGGCACGATCTTGACTCACTGCATCAGTTACTTTTCCATCAAAATTCTTCCTACTACTCTGCTCTCCACTTGCCCACTTAGAAACACTGGCTTCTTGGCTTTTATTTAAACATGCCAAGCATACTTCTGCCTCAGGGCCTTTGCACATGCTGTTCTCCCACCTGGAAATGTTTTTCCCACAGATATCTGTATGGCCAGCTCTCTTACCTCCTATACATCTTTGCTCAAATGTGACTTCATTGAGACCTTCAGTAACCAGTCCATGTACAACATTCTTTATCTTTCTTCCACAATTTTTGTGAAAGTACTTATTACCTTCTAACATACTAGCTCCATTAGAATAAGCATTTGTGTTTGTTTTGTCCAGTGATGTATCCTTTGTGCTAAGATCAGTGTCTAGCAGATAGTATATGCTCAACAAATATTTGTTGGCTGAGTGAATGTTTTAACATATAAATGACTGATAAATTATTCATATTTCTTCTTTTATGAACTGCTTGTTCTGTCTTTTACTTATTTTTCTATTGGGTGTTCAACATTTTTATTGATTTGCATGAGCTCCCTATATTTTAAGTATATCAGTCCTGTGTCGTTTATATTGCAAACATTCCCCCAATTTTTTCCTTGTCTTTTAATATTGTATGTATGTGTGTGAATGTGTGTGTGTGTGTTTGAAATATTTAAATTTTTACATAATCAAATCCAGAAAACTTTTCCTCTGTAATACCATGTTATCTTTATTAGGACAAATTAGCAAAAGAAATATTTTACTTCTAAATATATTTAGTCAAAGGGTGAGTTGTGTTTGAAATTTTTTCTGCACTTATTACATCTGTGTTTCTATTATTTGTGGCAGTGGGTACTTAGCCGGAATATGATTTAAACTTTTTGATTGATAATCACATTTATATAGAATTGTTATTTTCATGATGATTTATCTGTTGAGCAAGAAAGGTTAAAACTGTAACTAAAGTCTCCCCTTTTTTTTTTTTTTTGAGACGGAGTCTCGCTCTGTCGCCCAGGCTGGAGTGCAGTGGCCGGATCTCAGCTCACTACAAGCTCCGCCTCCCGGGTTTGCGCCATTCTCCTGCCTCAGCCTCCCAAGTAGCTGGGACTACAGGTGCCCGCCACCTCGCCCGGCTAGATTTTTGTATTTTTAGTAGAGACGGGGTTTCACCGTGTTAGCCAGGATGGTCTCGATCTCCTGACCTCGTGATCCACCCGCCTCGGCCTCCCAAAGTGCTGGGATTACAGGCTTGAGCCACCGCGCCCGGCCAAGTCTCCCCTTTTATATTAAGGGAAATGATTTGATATACAGGATTATTAAAATTATAAAACATTTGTGTGTTTATAATACTTCACATCTTTTTTTTTTTTAATTATAGTTTAAGTTCTAGGGTACATGTGCACAACGTGCAGGTTTGTTACATATGTATACATGTGCCATGTTGGTGTGCTGCACCCATTAACTCGTCATTTACATTAGGTATATCTCCTAATGCTATCCCTTCCCCCACCCCCCACAATAGGACCCGGTGTGTGATGTTCCCCTTCCTGTGTCCAAGTGATCTCAATGTTCAGTTCTCACCTATGAGTGAGAACATGAGGTATTTGGTTTTCTGTTCTTGCGATAGTTTGCTGAGAATGATGGTTTCCAGCTGCATCTATGTCCCTACAAAGGACACGAACTTTGACATGGAGTCTTGCTCTGTTGCCCAGGCTGGAGTGCAGTGGTGTGATCTCGGCTCACTGCAAGCTCTGCCTCCCAGGTTCATGCCATTCTCCTGCCTCAGCCTCTGGAGTAGCTGGGACTACAGGCACCTGCTACCATGCCCGGCTAATTTTTTCTGGTTTTTTTTTGTATTTTTAGTAGAGACGGGGTTTCACTGTGTTAGCCGGGATGGTCTCGATCTCCTGACCTCGTGATCCGCCTGCCTCGGCCTCCCAAAGTGCTGGGATTACAGGCGTGAGCCACTGCGCCCTGCCCAAATAAAGTTTTAAATCGATTCCTCATTTAACGTAGAAACAAAAGCGTATTAGGCTATAAATGTAATCATTAGGATCTTATATCACTGAAATAGTAATGATGATACAGTCTACATACAAATTCAATTGTGTGTTTGATGATAAGTCCTTTCAAAACTGAACTTGGGCTGTGCATGGTGGCTCACACCTATAATCCCAGCACTTTAGGAAGCCAAGGCAGGCGGATTACCTGAGGTCAGGAGTTTGAGACCAGCCTGGCCAACATGGTGAAACCCTGTCTCTACCAAAAATACAAAACTTGGCTGGGTGTGGCGGTGCGCGCCTGTAATCCTAGCTACTCAGGAGGCTGAGGTGGGAGAATCGCTTGAACCCAGGAGGCAGAGGTTGCAGTGAGCTGAGATCATAGCACTGCACTCCAGCCTGGGCGACAGAGTGAGACTGCATCTCAAAAAAACAAAACGAAACTTGAACTTCGTTGCATACATTTAATTTTATTTATTCTACCCCCTTCCCTGAATTTGAAATGTTAAAAATGTCTGGTTGTTTAACATGACATTTTGAATTTTTACAGATACAATTTTCATGAACTAAATTTTAAATTCACAGTATTTTAATTTAAAATGCTACCAAGCTAGGCACGGTGGCTCACACCTGTAATCCCAGCCCTTTTGGAGGCCAAGGTGAGAGGATCACTTGAGCCCAGGAGTTCATCAAGACCAGCCTGGGCAACATAGTGAGATCTTGTCTCTACAAAAAAAACATATATATGTATATAAAAATTAGCCAGGCCTGGTGGCATATGCCTGTAGTCCCAGCTACTGGGGAGGCCGAGGTGGGAGAACTGCTTGAGCTTGGGAGGTCCAGGCTGCAGTGAGCCAACATGGCACCACTGTACTCCAGCAACGAAGTGAGACCCTGTCTCAAAAAAAAAAAAAAAAAGGTTACCAGAAAAATATACAAATATCATTACGCTGCTTTTAGGAAACAAAATCACAATTCTTTGTTCCTTCCTTCCTTTATTTATTTATTTATTGTGTTTTTTTTTTGAGGCAGAGTCTCCCTCTGTCACCTAGGATGGAGTGCAGTGGCATGATCTCGGCTCACTGCAACCTCTGCCTCCAGGGTTCAAGTGACTCTCCTACCTCAGCCTCCCGAATAGCTGGGACTACAGACATGTGCCACCATGCACGGCTAATTTTTTTATATTTTTAGTAGAGATGGGGTTTTACCATGTTGGTCAGGCTGGTCTTGAACTCCTGACCTCAAGTGATCCGCCGGCCTCGGCCTCCCAAAATGCTGGGGTTACAGTTGTGAGCCACCTCACTTGGCCCTTTCCTTTATTTATGTTTGTTTGTTTGTTTTTTGTTGCTTAAAAGCAGTGCTTCCATTTCATTATTTGATCATCGCTTTTTAAATTATTTTATTTATTTATTTTTTTAAGAGACAGACTCTTACTCTAGTACCCAGGCTAGAGTGCAGTGATAAGATCATAGTTCATTACAGCCTCAAACTTCTGGGCTCAAGTGATCCTCCCACCTAGCCTCCTGAGTAGCTGGGACCACTGGCATGTGACACCACATTGTCTAATTGTTTTTTGTTTTTTGTTTTTGTTTTTGTAGAGACAGGGTCTCATTTTGTTGCCCAGGTTGGTCTTGAACTCCTGGCTTCAAGCAATCCTCCCACCTCGGCCTTCCAAATTGCTGGGATTACAGGTGTAAACCACCGTGCCTGGCCTAATCATGCCTTTATTAAAAAATCATTTTTTTTAGAGAACAGGTCTCACTATGTTGGTCAGGCTGGACAGGAACTCCTGAGTTCAAGTGATCCTTATCCTCAGCTTCCCCCTGTACCCCACTCAATCATGTCTTTTTATTATAACTGATTCTGATGGTATGCTGACAGATATATAAATTAATCCAGTCCTTTGGAACTTAAAAATAATACAATGAAAAAAATCATTTTTGTGGTGTGGTGCATCATAAAGCTATTTATTTATTTATTTATTGAGATGAAGTTTTGCTCTTGTCGCCCAGGCTGGAGTGCAATGACGCCATCTCGGCTCATTGCAACCTACGCCCCTCCCGGTTCAAGCGATTCTCCAGCCTCAGCCTCCCGAGTAGGTGGGATTACAGGCGCGTGCTACCACGCCCAACTAATTTTTGTAGTTTTAGTAGAGGCGGGGTTTCACCACGTTGGCCAGGCTGGTTTCCAGCTGCTGACCTCAGGTGATCCACCCGCCTCGGCCTCCTACAGGCGTGAGTCACAGCCCCCGCCCAATGAAGCATTTTAATGCATTTTTCCTCAAAGTATTGATAAACTTCAACTTGTTTTGGGTAAAATTATTTTCCCCTTTCTACCCACAATAAAATGAGTAATTTAAGTCCTTAACCTACACATTATTCTTACATTGGTATATTTAATAAGAGCTGCGCTAATATTATATCTGAATAATGAAATAAGAGAAACCAAAAAAGAAAAATTTGTCATAAAGCCCTATTCTCCTACATTAGATTATGTGCATGGCACACACAGGGATCAGCTTAAACTGGGTGAAACTTACATGGAGTTAGAATTCCTGGCTTCCTATCATTCAGTGGCTGTGTCGCTAAGAAGACTTTAATGTTGTAGGACCTTTAAAATGGGCTGTAACTCAAAGGCCCTTCTTCTGGAGTTGTTGTGAACCACGTAGGGTAATATACTATTTTACAAGATGGATGTGTAAGCCCTGAAGGTGGAGCAGATTTGCAAGCCTTCTTTCAGCCTGGGGACAGTAGGATGACTCATGAGCCAATTCTTCTCTCCTTCCCGTCATTTCGGGTCCAACTCTTCCTCCTGTAGTCCACAAAAGAGCACGGCTGACCGGCTGACCGAGACCAAGCAGAGAACCCAGTAGGGGTTGTGACCACGTTCAGATCAGCAGAACGCAGAGCAGAACGGTCCGAGTACTGCCACCTACAGCCACTTTCCTCTCTTTAAGCCTCAGCTGCTGCTCTAGGTGTAAAACCGGCATAAAATAGTACTACATACCTTACAGAGTTGCTCGGAGGATTGAAGGAGATAATGTAAGAGAGTTTGGCTAGTTTGGCTATGCTGGACATTTTCTCTTTTCTAACGTCTCTCTTCCCCTCCTAATGAAACCTCCTCTTAAGCTCGCTAACCATAGCAGGGCTTGCAGCTTCAAAAGAACCTTTCAGTCAAGATCTTGAAATTAGTATGATTTGGGGCCGGGCGCGGTGGCTCAAGCCTGTAATCCCAGCACTTTGGGAGGCCGAGACGGGTGGATCACGAGGTCAGGAGATCGAGACCATCCTGGCTAACACGGTGAAACCCCGTCTCTACTAAGAAATACAAAAAACTAGCCGGGCGAGGTGGCGGGCGCCTATAGTCCCAGCTACTGGGGAGGCTGAGGCAGGAGAATGAATGGCGTGAACCCGGGAGGCGGAGCTTGCAGTGAGCTGAGATCCAGCCACTGCACTCCAGCCTGGGCGACAGAGCGAGACTCCGTCTCAAAAAAGAAAGAAAGAAAGAAAGAAAGAAAGAAAGAAAAAAAGAAAGAAATTAGTATGATTTAAATCAGTGCAGTAACACCAAGGTGTAAAAGACTGTTACCCACAGGTGGCTTTAAAAGAGGATTAGCTGACTGGAAGAATTTTAGAAAACATGAAAACTTTTTTTTTGTACGTGGATGAATAGAATTCCCTGATCTCCTTATCCCCACCACTTAAACCATGCCTGTGGGTGACCGTGGAAGGCTGATTGTGGCGGGGACATTTACGAAGCACATTTAATTAATAAGCACTCGATTGTTCTGTAACTATAGAACTAGTTCACCCTTCAGTTGCACTGAGTGCGCCTAAGATAACGATCTTATTTGGAAGTGAGCCCTCGCTAGAAAGAAGGGGAAAAGGATAAGACCGAAGCTCAAATGAATGACCAGAAAGGATGTTTTCATTCGAATAAACTCAACCCAGTTGTTGACCTCCGCACCCATCTCTGCCAACTTGAAATCCTCCAGGCGGGGCGAGCTGCTGGGGTTCAGGACGGCTGCAGGAAGCCGTGGGACGTGGGGGGCCTTCCCACAGGGCCGGGCAACCCCCACCCACCCCCACCCATCCCCACAGGACCCTGGGAAGGGGACTAGCAGGGTGTGGACAGCAGAGAAAGTTCCCCGCTCTTCCCCCGCCCTCTCCGAAACTCGAGCCAGCGAGGCTGGGGGCGGGCGGACGGCTCGCAGAGGAATTTGCAGTTTCCGGGAGGTTGAGGAAGCGACCCGAGCACAGCTCCACCAGATGCAGCCCTAGCGCCCGGCTTTCCGGGTTCCGCGACGCTGCCGGGAGAAACCCGCACTCCTGGAAGGGGCGGGCCGGGCCGGGCTCCCCCCACCTGCGGGCGGGCGAGGAGGGTCGGGCCCGCGCGGGGTGGGGCTCGGCCGGTCGCCCGTCCGGGGCGGAGCCCAGGGAGGCGGGGTCCAGGGCGCACCGGGGCCGAGCCGCGCCTGGAGCCGGGCGGGGAGGCGACGGGAGGGGCCGGGACGCCTGATTGAGCGGCGGCCGCAGCTGCAGCAGGACGGCCCGGGGCCGCGCGCCGGGAACCTCGCGGGGCTGGCGGGCGCCGCACCCCCTCCCTGGCCGCCTGCGCCCCGGGGAGGCCGCCCGGGCGCTACGGGACCGGCAGCATGAGCAGCGGCTACAGCAGCCTGGAGGAGGACGCCGAGGACTTCTTCTTCACCGCCAGGACCTCCTTCTTCAGGAGAGCGCCTCAGGGCAAGCCCCGCTCCGGCCAGCAAGTGAGTGGCGAGCGGCGGGCGCTGCAGTCTGCGTCCCGGAGCTCCAGGGAACCCGCCAGCCCGCACCCCCTGACTCCACGTGTCTCTGCGGGGCGCTCGGGGGATGCTCGCCGGGAAGGAGGAACGGGCCAAGAAGTGGCTTCTGCCTTTTCGGGTCCCGGGAACGTGCCTGGAGCTTGTGCATGTGGGCGAGAGAAGGCGGAGGAAGGGCGGGGAGGCTGAGGGCCGGCTTTTGCCTTCCGCGCCAGATGGCCTCTGCAGCTCCATCTCGGGCCGCCGCCTGCGGGGAGCAGTCCCGGAGCCAGCAAGCGTCCCCGGGCCTCTCCCCCATGTTTCCCCTTAGCGTCCCCGCTGGGTAGACGGTCGGGTTCGCGCGCCTGTCCTTCCTGTTAGTCTGCTCACTCATCTGTGGCCCCCGGAGTGGCTTGGGGTCAACGTGTAATAGCTAGGGGTGGCCAGGTGACCTGGCCTCCCCTCTTCCTGGCCCGGGCGCCGCGGTGGGGTGGGGGTCCAGGGGCACCGCGGGCCTCGCCACCGTAGGCGCTAACTAAATCTCGGTTGCGGGACTCAGGGTTGTGCGTTTCCTGTAACGCTAGGTTTTTTGGTGCCCAGATGTTTTGCAAACAAGCTCCGATGCTAAATACTAGCCAGCGACAGCTAACCTTTTGGCCGGTTTCTTCCTTTTTTGGACGCAGCACGCCGTGGGAAGCACGACTTGGGAAAAGATGGGAAGGGAACTTGTGCCAGTTTCTCCAGCCGTAGCCGTGTTTCTTAGGGAGGCCTTCCCGAAACGGGGCACGTCGGCTGGACTGAGGACCCCGGTGCTAGAACCCGCGGCCTCCTGGCACTGGGAGCCGCACCAGGGAGCCGGACCAACCCGCTCACATCAGATTACAGAAGATCGTAATGGAACAAATTTGTTGCTTTTAGAAAATAGGCGTTTGCCAGACATTTCTATTAATACCAGACTGAGACCTAGAGACTAGAAGCAAGAAGAATCGTTCAGGGGCCGGATGATAATTTTTTCTGGTGGGTGTGGGAGGGTGCAATCTGTCAGGGTGGTCTTGCCAGACCTCTTAAGTTTAGCCACTTTCTGAAGTAAAATTCTTTCTAAAATTCGGAAGTTCTAGTCTTTTCAGGCTCTTAAGTCTCAAACCAGGAGGAGGAGAGGAGACGGTGAAGGGTAAGCTGAAGTCAAGTGCCCTTATTCAGTAACCGCAGTTAATCTCCAGTCAAGTCCCAGTGCCATAGTTGTCCGTCTTGTATTGTTTCTAAGACTTCAGGCCCCACTATTTACGAGTCACTTTGAGTGGGATCTCTTTTCCGCAGAGTGTGTTCTAAAAGCATGAGATTTTGCTGTGAAGTTTGGAAGTTGGAAATGCCCTCCCCTCCCTACGCCTATCCTCCCTGGGTTATAGAAAAATTGCATTTGCTTATGCTTTTTCCATTTTGCTTTTCTCTTTCTTGGCTCTCTCTTCCCCTTGTCCATTTTGCATTTTCTCCTTTCGTTTATGTTGCTTTCATCACTTGACATGAAAAGGAACTCATACTAGTTTGAAGTTTATTCCAGAGGTGTCTGCTAATCTGAAAACTAGCTGGTTCTTGGATTCTCCAGGGGTGAGATGCCACAAGGGCCAAAGTATTCAGATTGGAATTGTATGACAGTCCTTTAGTGCTTTAAAGAGTAAAGACATCAGATTTCTTTTCCAGGTTTATATGCACTTAGCATTTTTTTTTTTTTTTTTTTTTTTTTGAGGTGGAGTCTCACTGTGTTACCCAGGCTGGAGTGCAGTCGTGTGATCTCAGCTCACTGCAACCTCTGCTTCCCTGGTGCAAGCGATTTCCTTGCCTCAGCCTCCCAAGTAGCTGAGATTACAGGCATGCACCACCACATCTGGCTAATTTTTGTATTTTTAGTAGAGATGGGATTTCACCATGTTGGCCAGGCTGGTCTCCAACTCCTGGCCTCAGGTAATCTGCTGGCCTTGGCCTCCCAAAGTGCAGGGATTACAGGTGTGAGCCACCACCCCGGCGCATTTATTGTTTCTATGTTGTATGCATTAATTTATGTAATATTCATCTAGCATATATACTCAGGGTAGTAGTATTTAGCATTTAGAATTAGTCTAACGTTAATATGTATTTTGAAATAATGTGTTGGAAATCAGGACAGGAAAACATAGTTCCGTGCTTGAAGAGCTTCATATGTGTATCTGAAGTTTTATTGCCTGCATATTTTTCCCTTCTAACATCAGACATGTAAGGTGCTGAGTTGTAGGAGTTATTTGCCAGGCGAAGTGTTCTAAACTGAATTTTAGTGGGTGTTGTGGTTTATTTAAAGAGGTGATACGAATGTTTTAAAATTCCTGGTAAGATTGGTGAATTAGGGAAGTAAAACATCATAAATTTAAAGCAAAGCACTCTTAATGTAGAACGTTTCTTTTCTCTCAGGTTAGATAAGCTTTTTTCTTCATTTTCATGCTGATGATTATAAGAATAAGATAAGCACTTCTGACATACAGCATAGTAGGGAAATTTATCCTTTCTCTAGAGAGATGGAAAGAGAAGTGTTGCTAGAAGGATCTATTAGAGATACAGTGATTTTTTTTGGATGTTGTACCACCTGGTGGAAAAGTGAGAAAAATTAGGTTTCTAGAATTCTTGAAAATATGCAGAGAAAACAAGATGTTTGTGGTAAATGCAGAGTGGGGAGAAAGGGGTGAGGGAGCAGGTGGACTAGAAATTTCTTTCTTCTCTTGCCAGGCAAGGGAACATAGCCTAATTTCTTTCTATCCCCAACAGTAACAAAACCTTATAGATATAAAGAAAATATTATCATTTTTTTCCCTTATTTTAAACCCCATTCTTAACAACAACAACAACAACAACAACAAAATGGAAAAGGGTTAAAAACCTGTCTAGGCCAGGTGTGATAGCTCATACCTGTAATCCCAGCACTTTGGGAGGCTGAGATGGGAGGATTGCTTGAGCCCAGGAGTTCGAGAACAGCCTGGACAACATGGCAAAACCCCGTCTCTACAAAAAAAGGCAAAAATTAGCCAGGCATGGTGGCACCCGCCTGTAGTCCCAGCTGCTTGGCAGACTGAGGTGGGAGTATTGCTTAAGGCCGGGAGGCAGAGGTTGCAGTGAGCTGTGATTGCATCACTGCACTCCAGCCTGGGCAACAGAGCGAGACCCTGTCTCAAAAACAAAACTGTCTAAAAGATATAAAGGGAATGAACATAAAACTTTTTGTGGCAGTTTGAATGTCATGTTTATTTTATCCCCAGGGTCTGGATCAGTACCTGATATACAGTAGTTGCTCAGTGAATGCAAGCTGAATGAATGAATGTTTTTCTGATTTGATAATAACTGGATTTTTTTTATTTTTTGAGACGGAGTTTTGCTCTTGTTGCCCAGGCTGGAGGGCAATGACGCGGTCTCGGCTTACTGCAACCTCTGCCTCCCAGGTGCAAACGATTCTCCTGCCTCAGCCTCCCAAGTAGCTGGGATTACAGGCGCCTGCCACCATGCCCAGCTGAATTTTGTAGTAGAGACGGGGTCTCACCGTGTTGGCCAGGCTGGTCTTGAACTCCTGACCGCAGGTGATCCACCCACCTCGGCCTCCCCAAGTGCTGGGATTACAGGTGTGAGCCACTGCGCCTGGCCCCTGATCTTTACCATTTTCAAATGTACTCTATCTTATGGTTCTCCCCAAAACTGTATGAAACATTAACTTAATGAAAGGGGGAGGTATTATTTAGTGATTGTGTAAGGCCCACACCTAGATAGCAAGAAGGCTGGAACTCAGGTTTTCTGACTCAAATTACACTCTCCATTTTGTTGCTTTTTAGCTATAAAAATAATTTTATGGCCCCATATTCCCTTTGCAAATAAGGACACCTAAAATTTAAGAGTTTCTTAAAAATTTTTTTTTTTTTTTTTTTTTTTTTGAGATAGATTCTCACTATGTCACCCAGACTGGAGTGCAGTGGCGGGATCTTGGCTCACTGCAGCCTCTGCCTCCCAGGATCAGATGATTCTCATACCTCAGCCTCCTGAGTAGCTGGGATTACAGGCATCTGCTGCCAGGCCTGGCTTTTTTTTTTTTTTGTATTTTAGTCGAGACAGGGTTTTGCCATGTTGGCCAGGCTGGTCTTGAACTTCTGACCTTAAGTGATCTGTCCTCCTTGGCCTCCCAAAGTGCTGGGATTACAGGCATGAGCCACCGTGCCTGGCCGTTTCTTAAAATTTCAACTCCCTGACGTGCACATATTGTCATGACAGTGTTTATAATTTGTATTTGTGGATTCCTTGTGTTTCAAAGGATCCACCTAATCATTGTTTTCAGCAGAATCAAAAATGTGGACAGTTCTGTAATTTATTATTTGCCTTCTTGATTTCCTACCAAAATCAAACTGCCTGTAAATAGAGGACACATTCAAATTTCCAAAGAGTAGAAATGGTCTAAGATTATAATCTGTTGGAGTGTGTCTTACCTCTTAGCTAAGCTCCCTCTCCTGAGCCTTTGGTAGTTCATGGGAATAAGGAAATGAGACAGTTTGCTTTAGAAGTAGGATAGTCAAGAAGTCTTGAGAAACGTGAAATTGTCTTCTGAACAACCCACACTTAAAAAACATTGTGCTAAAGAATTTTTCAGTAAGTAAGCCTATGAGACTCCACATAGCAGGCCTCATCTTCACCCTTTTGGTTTTCTCTTTTTTATTCAAATACTTTTGTGCCTCAGTTATTTGGTTGTGTCTTACTGCTAGAATCAATAGTAATGAGCTGCACTCTTTTATTAGTGTTTCCATTAGAAGTTTCAGAGCTAGATCACTGGGGTAAAAGGATAGTGGTTTATGACATTATAGGTATTTTGACTATACTAGCCGTTTTTTTGTTGTTGTTTTTTTTTGAGATGGAGCTTTGCTCTTGTCGTCCAGGCTGGAGTGCAGTGGTGTAATCTCGGCTCTCTGCACCCTGTGCCTCCTGGGTTCAAGTGATTCTCCTGCCTCAGCCTCCCGAGTAGCTGGGATTACAGGTGCCCATCACAATGCCTAGCTAATTTTTTGTATTTTTAGTAGAGACAGGCTTTTGCCATGTTGGGCAAGCTGGTCTTGAACTCCCGACCTCAGGTGATCCACCCACCTCGGCCTCCCAAAGTGCTAGGATTACAGACGTGAGCCACTGCTCCTGTCCTATACTAGCTTTTTAAATGCTAATTTTTAATTCCTGTATTATGGGGCATAAACATTTTCACTAGACATTTTGCCTAGCGCAAGGTGATTTACACATCTTGTCTGCATGTCTGATGTGTTCTGTTCTTACACGATATTAATCCATTGGAATTTTGTGTTTGTGTGAGCAAGATTCACAAAGCCATATTCCTTTAAATGAATTTCAAAAGAAAATTAGTTTCCAGTCTTATAAAGCCTCATATTTGAGCAATATACTCCTTATCCCATTTCTTCTTCTGGCTAACTCACAAGATTTGGAATTATTTGGAAAGCAGTGACACAAAACATTTTTGAAAAGAAAGGCTAAAAATATCCAATAATGTGGTTTTTCTTTTTAGACTTCCTTTGGCAGTCAGTGCCTGTCATACTGTTAACATTCTTTTTCTGGGAGAAAAAAAAGACTGAGGCTGACCAAATGCTTTCTAGTGTGGCCTGATTACCAGCTCTTAGCCCTGGGCATTAGCCCTTGCATTTTCCACCCCAAGTCTCCAAGCAGAAGTAGCTGTCTTTAAATAAAGGCCCCACTTTGAAACATGCATTTCACTCCTAATTTGGCCAAAAGCCATTGGCTAGCAGTCCCTCTTCAGAGGGGATGGTGAAAAGACAGTAGGATATATGATACATGCATGCAAAGGAGCTTCTTCTCTTCTATATGACAAGTCTTGGCTAACTTAGCCTCTTTATATCTTCCTCTCTTTGAAGAGCTACACACATTTGCCTTGTAGGAAGTTTTTATTCTCATGGCAAGCAGGCATTACCTCTATTACAAGGCCCCCGCTTATTGTTCACCCTGTGATGTAATAACTTTTAGGACTCTAACCATATTAGCCTTCTCTTTAATTCCTTTCAGGCCCCATCCCCATCTTGGAACCATGGCCAGGAGTTGCCGCCCTCCATTCTCCTTAACATGTCTACTCAAAAAAGTCTTAAAGCCCTCTGTTCTTTCCCTTCATAGCAAAAATTACAATTTGTCATTATATTTTGTTTAATGAGGACTGAGATTAGCATTTTTTACCTACTACATAAAATAAATGCTTAGCAGTTAAGGTGCTTGAACAAATGAAAGCCTGCTCATTTTGGATGGATGTCCCAGTATTTGGTACTGTTAGTTTTCCTTTATACACGAATGTACACAGTGTCTCCCCCTTTCCAAACTAGACCATAAGCCTTCACAGTATCTTAGTGGTAGTAGTGATTTAAAATGGTATGGTGTTGGTGATATCTGTGATTACTGGTTAGGCATAATTCACTTTATATACTTTCCCCTTGTTTTAAGAAAACTCATCATGTATTTGTTAATCTATTTAGTTGACAATGTATTGAGTGCCTTCTATGTGCCAGATACAGTTCTAGGCTCCGGGGTTAGGGCGGTGAACAATACACAGTCCCTAGCCTCTTTTGGCAATGTTTTTAAAAAGCTTACCCAATAGGCAAATGAAAGTATCTCTCTAATTTTTCCCTAAAGAGCTTGCTCCTTTAGTGTATTTGAGGAAACTTTGAAATGTAGTTTTTCAGGAACACACCTATTTTGTAGTGCGGTAAAGCTATACATTGATTGGTTGATTGATTGATTGAGACGGAGTCTTGCTCTGCCGCTCAGGCTGGAGTGCGATGGTGCGATCTCTACTGACCGCAACCTCTGCCTCCTGGGTTCAAGTGATTCCCCTGCCTCAGCCTCCCCAGTAGCTGAGATTACAGGCGCGCGCCACCACGTGCAGCTAATTTTTTGTATTTTTAGTAGAGATGGGGTTTCACCATGTTGGCCAGGCTGGTCTTGAACTCCTGACCTTGTGATCCACCCGCCTTGGCCTCCCAAAGTGTTGGGATTACAGGAAAGAGCTACTGCGCCCGGCCCTATACATCTATTTAGATGGGAATGTTGACGTGGAAGTGTATCCCTTCCTGTTTTACATCCCTGTGTAAAACAATCGCATTTCCTTTTTGATGACTGTCTTCCAACAGAAACATAATCATCTTCAAGGTTAGAAAATGTTTTTTTTAAGTAACTTCAACCAGAGTTAACCGAACTGGTTAATTCACCAAAATGTTAACCAAAATTAACCAAAGAAATCAACCAAATTTGGTTTATTTTCCAGCTCTTTTTTTTTTACTTTTCTTTTTTCGTTTTTAAAGAGATGGGATCATTCTATGTTGCCCAAGCTAAACTGCAGTTGTTATTCACAGGCATGGTAATAGTGCCCTATAGCCTCGAACTCCTGGGCCCACATGATCCTCCTGCCTCAGCCTCCTGAGTATCCCTGGTTTTTCTTTTTCTTTTTCTTTTTCTTTTTTTTTGAGACGGAGTCTCGCTCTGTCGCCCAGGATGGAGTGCAGTGGCCGGATCTCGGCTCACTGCAAGCTCCGCCTCCCGGGTTCACGCCATTCTCCTGCCTCAGCCTCCCGAGTAGCTGGGACTACAGGCGCCCGCCACCTCGCCTGTCTAGTTTTTTGTATTTTTTAGTGGAGATGGGGTTTCACCGTGTTAGCCAGGATGGTCTCGATCTCCTGACCTCGTGATCCACCCGTCTTGGCCTCCCAAAGTGCTGGGATTACAGGCTTGAGCCACCGCTCCCGGCCCCTGGTTTTTCTTAATAGTTTAAACAGATAGTTCTGGTTTGGTTATCAGTAGTGTTGTTAAATAACTTTTGTTTGCTTAATGTTTTTGTTTTTTTTTTTGAGATGAGTCTCGCTCTGTCGCCCAGGCTGGAGTGCAGTGGCCGGATCTCGGCTCACTGCAACCTCCGCCTCCTGGGTTCAAGCAATTCTCCTGCCTCAGCTAGGATTACAGGGGCATGCCACCATCCCCAGCTAATTTTTGTATTTTTTAAGTAGGGACAGGGTTTTACCACGTTGGCCAGACTGGTCTCAAACTCCTGACCTCATGATTCTCCCGCCTCGGCCTCCCAAAGTGCTGGGATTACAGGTGTCAGCCACCGTGCCTGGCCCTTTTTTTTTTTTTTTTTTTTTAAATGGAGAGGGCCAGATAATGCTCTAGGAAGGATGTCAGAACCCATAAAAAATGATGAGTGTTTGAAATATATGTAAAAACCTATGTAACAAATCAGAAAATATATTCTGAGATAGAAGTGACCATTCTAAAACTGTGCTGTACAATACAGTAGTCACTAGCCACATGTAGTTTTTGAGCACTCAAGAGGTGGCTAGTCTGAATTGAGATTGCTGTGAAACATACACTGGATTTTGAAGACTAGAAAGAAGTAATGTAAAATATATTATCATAATTGAAAAATTGCAATTACATGTTGAAATGATAATATTTGATAATATTTGAGTTAAGTAAGTTCAATGTTACTTATTTTTTGCATGGCTACTGGAAAACTGAAAATGATGCATGTGGCTCGCATTATATTTTTGTTGAACAATGCTGTTTGCTAAAGCAGAGCTGGCAGCCCTTGCCGGAGGTTTGAATCTCCATTGTTTTGGTGGCTGCAGATGGATAGATGTGGGGGTACCAGCCTGGTGTGCTGGAAAGGTTTTTCTTTGTGAAGGGGAACTTGCCCTTTACTGTTGGGGATAGTTTCTTCTCAGCCTATCCAGGGACACACATACCAGCATTTTGGGGTTGTGAAACTTTTGTGTGGGGAACTTCCCCCTTTTTTTTCCACATGAGCTAATAAGATAAAACTGACCTAATGACATTCTCAGTACAACTCTGCCTTCAGTTTACAGAGAGAAGAGGGCTTATGTTTCATAGAGTATTAAAGCAGCAAGCTTAATATTTTGCATTTTATGAACTGTAATTGCTAACTGCTGCTACATGATTCAGTCAGCTAAGAATAATTTACTAATTATATATTGCAGCACTCAGTTCTTTTTCCAGATGCTAAACAAAGTGAGATAATTAGAGGAGGAAAAAGGGTGAGTTTGGGAATTAGAGACCAGAAGGATAGATTTGGAAGATCTTGGAGTTAACAGACTTAGAATATAATCAGCAAAGGGTTCACTTAAAATTAGTGCAGGTTGACAGGGGTGGTGGCTCACGCTTGTAATCCTAGCACATTGGGAGGCCAAGGTGAGTGGATCACGAGGTCAGGAGTTCAAGACCAGCCTGGCCAATATAGTGAAACCCCATTTCTACTAAAAATACAAAAATTAGGCGGGCATGGTGGCGCATGCCTGTACTCCCAGCTACTCAGGAGGCTGACGCAGGAGAATCGCTTGAACCTGGGAGGTAGAGGTTGTGGTGAGCCCAGATTGCGCCACTGCACTCCAGCTTCGGCCACAGAGTGAGACTTCATATCAAAAAACAAACAAACAAAAAAAAGAAATTAGTGTAGGTTGACCGTGTGTGTGTGTGTGTGTGTGTGTGTAGTTTTCTAAATTCATTTTCCAAGTATTGAATATTCACAGTGATGCTAGACTTAAGTGCTAGAGATTCGGTGGTGAACAAAACAGATTGAAACCTGCCTTTATGGGGGGCCTATATAGGTTCGTCTGAATTTGACTAGTCTAGATACGTCTTATAAGTGAATTTGTACAGTAATTGTCTTTTTGTGACTGACTTAGTTTACTTAGCTTGATGTCCTCAAGATTTATTCATGTTGGAGTATGTGTCAGAATTTCCTTCCTTTTAAAGGCCGAATAATATATCCATTGTATGTATGTATCACTTTTTGTTGATCCATTCATCCTTCCATAGACATTTGGATTGCTTCCACCTTTTGGCTTTTGTGAATAATGCTGCTATGAACATGAGTGTACAAATATCTCTTAAAGACCCTTAAAACTTTTTGCGATATATACCCATAAGTAACAATTGCTCTAGAATCATATGGTAATTCTGTTTTTAATTTTTTGAGGGATACTATACTGACAAATTTGAGTCCTTATTTAAACCCAGGATTATGGAATACTGCTGCTTAATTTCAACTGTCATTTGGTTGTCTACATTGTATTTTATTGAATTGGCATTATTCCCCAAATATTGGAAAATGTGGAGGTTTCTAATTTTTGCTACTGTAAATAGCACTAATAAATACCTTGAACATGAAACCTTTTCCGTTACGGATTAATTTTATAGGATAGTTGTACAAAAATGGAATTTTACTGATTATGAGGGTGTGACTTTTTTTTTTTTTTTTTTTTTTTTGAGACGGAGTTTCGCTCTGCCGCTCAGGCTGGAGTGCAGTGGCCGGATCTCAGCTCACTGCAAGCTCCGCCTCCCGGGTTCACGCCATTCTCCTGCCTCAGCCTCCCGAGTAGCTGGGACTACAAGCGCCCGCCACCTCGCCTGGCTAGTTTTTTGTATTTTTTAGTAGAGACAGGGTTTCACTGTGTCAGCCAGGATGGTCTCGATCTCCTGACCTCGTGATCCACCCGTCTCGGCCTCCCAAAGTGCTGGGATTACAGGCTTGAGCCACCGCGCCCGGCCTTTGGGTGTGACTTTTTATGACTAGTTATATATCGCCAATTTTTGTCTATTTTTAAGTTTCATTACATCCTTACCTCCATTGGATATAGTCATTAAAACAGAGAGAGAAAACTTCAATAACTAAAGGCACCTTATTGCTATTTAATTTGCCATCCTTTATTATTTTTTAAATTATTTATTATTATTTTTTGAGATGGAGTTTTGCTCGCCACCCAGGCTGGAATGTATGGCACGATCTTGGCTCACTACAACCTCTGCCTCCGCCTCACTGCAACAGGAGAACCAAGCGATTCTCCTGCCTCAGCCTCCCGAGTAGCTGGGATTACAAGTGCCCGCCACTATGCCCTGCTAATTTTTGTATTTTTAATAGAGATGGTATTTCACCATGTTGGCCAGGCTGGTCTCAAACTCCTGACCTCAGGTGATCCACCCTCCTCGGCCTCCCGAAGGGCTGAGATTACAGGCATGAGGCACTGCACCCGGTGCATTCCTTTAATTAACTGTGAATTTAATACTTTTTTAATATTTCTGAGTAAATCTCCCCTGTGTGAGAATTGTCCATGCATGACCTTTGCCCATTTGTCTATTAGGTAGGCAAAATCTTGAGAGAGCACTGCTCGAGTCTGTGCATTTTTAGCTGGGTAGTTGGTTCTCCTTTTTTGAGGTCAGCTGAACTTCAGGGTTTTTTTTTACTTACACTGTTTGTACCAAAGGGATATTACATATTTAGGCTTTTTTTTTTTTTTTTTTTAAAGACGGAGTTTTGCTCATGTTGCCCAGGCTAGAGTGCAGTGGCGTGATCTTGGCTCACTGCAACCTCCGCCTCCCAGTTCAAGTGATTCTCCTGCCTCATCTTCCCAAGTAGCTGGGATTACGGGCATGCGCCACTATGCCCGGCTAATTTTTGTATTTTTAGTAGAGATGGGATTGATCAGACTGGATGGTCTTGAACTCCTGATCTCAGATGGTCCACCCTCCTGGGCCTCCCAAAGTGCTGGGATTACAGGTGTGAGCCCCCACGCCCAGCCCAGGCATTTTGAAATACTTCAGAATGTGTTTCAGGCTGATATCACTGAAACTCAGAAAAATACTGTAGTTACAACATGGGGAAGGCATTGCTAAGAAAGCATCACCATAAATAAACCCGTGGGATTCAAAAGGTGGGGAGTTGGGTGATGTGTTTTCTACTAACCCATGTTTTTTTAGAAAAAGGGTGACTAGGAAGTTCCTGTTTATCTTTGAATTTCAATAAATTTCGTGCTTGTTTTCCAACCACTCTGGTAGAATTTAGAAGAACCTAAGTTATTTTTTATTTTTATGTTTTTGACAGTCTCGCTCTGTCACCAGGCTGCAGTGCAGTGGCGCGATCTCCTCTCACTGCAACCTCCGCCTCCCAGGTTCAAGCTATTGTCCTGCCTCAGCCTCCTGAGTAGCTGGGACTACAGGCATTCACCACCATGCCCAGCTAATTTTTTTTTTTGCATTTTTAGTAGAGTCGGAGTTTCACCATGTTGGTCAGGCTGGTCTCAAACTCCTGACCTTGTTATCCGCCCTCCTCAGCCTCCCAAAGTGTTGGAATTACAGGTGTGAGCCACCGTGCCTGGCCAAGCCTAATTTATTTTGTAAATATACTAGGTATTGAAAAAAGAATGGTAGGACAAACTGCTGGAAACCTTACCCACCAAAGATAATTTATACTGTTTACTTATAGGCTTATTGTCTTTTGTTGAAAAATTGTGATGAGAAAGGAATCGGCATTGGCGTCTATTAGGTTGGTGCAAAACTAATTGCGGTTTTTGCCATTACTTTCAGTAGCAAAAATCTCAATTACTTTTGCACCAACTTAATACTTTTAGCCTTGTTGAGGCCTTTGTAGAAAATTGTTGCTTAATCTCTTTTATTTCGATTAACTCCTACTTTACATTTTTTCTTCTTTCAGAATCGTTTTATCAAATGAATCTTTTAAAAACATGTGAAGAGTTATTTCTGACTTTATGATTGATAGTTTATGAGCCCTCCTTAATTCCCAATTTCTTAACTCAAACAAGCTTACTGTGAAATTTTTATTTTTTCTTTCTTTCTTTCTTTTTTTTTTTTGAGATGGAGTCTTGCTCTGTTGCCCAGGCTGGAGTACAGTGGCATGATCTTGGTTCACTGCAACCTCCACCTCCTGGGTTCAAGTGATTCTTCTGTCTCAGCCTCCCCAGTAGCTGGGAATGCAGGCACATACCACCACGCCCAGCTAATTTTTGTATTTTTAGTAGAGATGGGGTTTCGCCATGTTGGCCAGGCTGGTCTTGAACTCCTGACCTCAGGTCATCTGCCTGCCATGGCCTCCCAAAGTGTCGGGATTACAGGCATGAGCCACTGCGTCTGCCTACTGTGAAAATTTTCTACAAATGCTTGTTTCGAGGAATCTTTTTTGATATTTTGCCAGCAAAGTCATAGGAACAAAATTTTTAAAAATTAGAAAACAACAAAGTTAAATGTATTATGTAGGAGGAAAAGTACCAGTACTAAAATTAACTTTAGCATTCCTTAGTGTTTTACAGTTAATAGAGCATTCCAGGGGAATTAAAATTCAGTTGATTTTATTGAACTTTAATTTCAGAGGAACTCTGAGATGAGAAATTTAACTAGCACATTTATCCGTTTAGGCCTTAAGCAGATGCAGGTTTCATGACATGCCAGAGGTAAATTGAGGGGTACTTGACTGTAGTGAGTAATTTCTCAGCTATGGGAAAATGTAAATATTATGTAGATGGTATAAAGAAACAATATTACGTTTGTCCATTTAAGGTCTGTTTCTGTTTGTTCAGACAGGCTTGTGGATTGCTTTTCTTGCCAGTGTTCCTTTAGGAGGAAGGTACAGCCCTTTCAGATATTTCGGAATTTTCTTTTCTTTTTTGAGATGGAGTCTCGCTCTGTCACCAGGACTGGAGTGCAGTGGCACGATCTCGGCTCACTACAGCTTTCGATCTCAGATCACTGCAGCTTCCACTTCCCAGGTTCAAGAGATTCTCGTGCCTCAGCTTCCTAAGTAGCTGGGATTGCCAGCACCCACCACCACGCCTGGCTAATTTTCGTATTTTTTTAAGTAGAGACAGGGTTTCACCATGTTGGCCAAGCTGGTCTCGAACTCCGGGCCTCAAGTGATCTGCCTGCCTCTGCCTCCCAAAGTGCTGGGATTACAGGCATGAGCCACCTTGCCCGGCCATGTTTCTGTTTTAAAATTGCTTTCTTGCCTTTCCTCTGCCTAGATTTGGTCACGTGAAACTGTCAGTTAGCATGAATGAGGTGCTGCTGCCATGCAGGGGTTTGATCCTTGGCTGTCATATTGGTGGTCTCTGTATCCAAATAAAATGAAATTTGGGGGAAGAGAATGTGGGCTTATTGTATAGCAGAAGGAGTACTTTTCATAAAGGCAAACCTAGTGCCGATATCAGCAAATCCACTTACAAAATCCATTCCTAAAGGAGGAAGTTCTGTTACAGTTTTAAAATTAGCATTACAATGGATCTTGCTTGTTTGAGGTGAGGGCTTAAAACTCAGTAATGAAAAAGAGGGAGAACTGTAGGCTAAAAGGGTGTGTGTTCTTAATTGATTAATTGCAGGCAGGTATGTAGGGCACCCTGTGTTTAAATCACTAGCTCTATTATCTTGGGCAAGTCATTGTACTTCTTTGTTTTTTACATTTATTTTTATATTTTTCTTTTTTATGAGACAGGATCTCATTGTTGCTCAGGTTGGTCTTGAACTCCTGGGCTCAAGTGATCCTCCTGCCTTGGCTTCCCAAAGTGCTGGGATTACAGGCATGGGCCACCACACCTGGCAAATCGTTGTACCTCTTTGAGTCTTAGTTTCCTCATTTGTAAACTAGTAGGATGCCTGGAAGTTCATAAGCATTAATGAATGTTAGCAATAGTTATTACTATTATTTTTTGAGACGGAGTCGTGCTCTGTTGCCCAGGCTGGAGTACAGTGGCGCGATCTCAGCTCACTGCAAGCTCTGCCTCTTGGGGTTCACACCATTCTCCTGCCTCAGCATCCCCAGTAGCTGGAACTACAGGTGCTTGCCACCATGCCCAGCTAATTTTTTTTTTTTTTTTTTAGTAGAGACGGGCTTTGACCGTGTTAACCAGGATGGTCTCGGGTCTCGATCTCCTGACCTTGTGATCTGCCCGCCTTGGCCTCCCAAAGTGCTGGGATTACAGGCGTGAGCCACCGCGCCCGGCCAGCAACAGTTATTTTTAAAAGATCCTCCTACATACGATTATATACCCCTTTTCATTTGAGGGTAGTAGACCATATGGAGAACTGACAGTGGTTGAAAGATTTGAAGTAAACTAATAGATAGTCTAGCCAAAGAGTGAAAAATGGCAGGAAATTAGGCCTGTCTCATTGGTTTTATTAACCAAAATGAATTGGGAATCTCAGTGTAACTGATCAGGAAGGAGTTCCAGTCATTCCTAGAGGATTAATTTTATTTTTCTACTTTTTATTTTTAACTGCATGCCATATCACTGTGGTGCCTTTGTTTTTGGAAAGGAGCTGTGGCCTGCTGACCAAGCCTGGGGGCACCTAATCACAAGTCTTTACCAACCTCTTTTTCCTTTAAAGCAAGCCACTCCCGTTGAAAGAGAATGATTGGACATATGAAAGTGTGTGTTTTTTTGCCCAAGAGTTTATGTACAGTTAACACATTGTACACATTTTTTTTTTTTTAACTTCCTCTTTCTCTGTTATCTGCCTCTGATCACGGGATCCTGGCTAGTTTTGCTCAGGGCAGCTCGCTTGACCTGGTGACGAATTCCGCTGCTTCCTGGGGCTTTCCTTTTTCCTCCAGAAGGTCTTGTGCTCATGGTTTAGGAACTTAGTCACTGTCGTCTTTCTGGTTTTCATGAGATCAAATCAAATAAGGTAATACATGCAAACTGTATAACGTACTGCAAAGGCAGGCCCTGCTGCTGTCCTTAGAGTTCAGTTCCCTGGCCGTGGCTGGGTTCCCAGCCCTCTGTTCTCTCTCCACAGTGTGACTGTCTCAGCTTTGAGGGTTTCAGCGATGCTAGATGCTTCCACAGTTAGGAAACAGGCCTGCTTATGCTCCAGTACAGGCATTAAAACTCAATGAGTCATGTGATCTGCTTGGCCAACTCTTCCAGAGTTCGTTTTTACTCTGTAAAATTGGTATGAGTCTTGGAACCCGGTGGGAAACCTCTTCCTAGTCCTAGAGGCCGGATGCGACTTCTGGGTTTTCATATTCTCTCTCCATTCCCAACCTCCCCTTCCTTTGGTCGTATGTTTCTCACAATGAATTGGTTGTTGGAAACTGGCTTTGCAGTAATTCCAAATGCCATTGTGAAGATTTTTAATAGCCTTTAAATTTTTTAATTGGCTGAGCTGTAATGTTATTGATGTATTTTTGTATATATGTTATTAACAAGTTAATTCATATAAAAGGCTTGGAACGATACCTGGCATATAAGTACATGTTTAATAAAGATTAACCTATTACTTCTGCCGGGTGTGGTGGCTCACGCCTGCAATCCTAACACTTTGGGAGGCCGAGGTGGGCAGATCACTTGAGGTCAGGAGTTCGAGACCAACCTGGGCCAACATGGTGAAACCCTGTCTTTACTAAAAATACAAAAATTAGCCTGATGCGCTTGCTTGAACTTAGGAGGCAGAGGTTGCAGTGAGCCGAGATTGTGCCATTGCACTCCAGCCTGGGCAACAGAGCAAGACTCTTGTCTCAAAAAAAGCAAAAAGAAAAAGATTAACTTATTATTTCTAATGGTATTAGAATTGTTTTATTTTATCTTATTTTTTATTTTTGAGACAGGGTCTTGCTGTGTCACCCATGCTGGAGTACAGTGGTGTGATCATGCCTCACTGTAGCTAGCTTTGAACTCCTGGGCTCAAGTGATCCTCCTACCTCAGCCTCCTGAGTGGCTGGGACTACAGGTGCATTCTACCATGCCTGACGAATTTTTAAAAATGTTTTTGCAGAAATGGGGTCTTGCTGTGTTGCCCAGGCTGGTCTTGAACTCCTGGGCTCAAGTGATCCTCCTGCCTTAGCCTCCTACAGTGTTAGGATTACAGGTGTATGCCACCATGCTCATCCAGCATTCTTAATTAAAATAATTTGGTGGGAGATTTTATGAAGGCAGTGTGGTTCAGTAGAAAGGTCTGGGGATCTAGAATTGGGAGACTATTTTAATTTTGGATCTGTTATTTACTAGCTCTGGGAGCTTGAGCAGGTTCCTTAGTTAACTTCCTTGAGCAACAGTTTCTTGATCTTTAGAACATATTATAGAGGGGTTAAATCAGATAATGTATGTGGAAAGTATTCCTAGATTATAGATTATTACGTAATTGTAAGTGTGGTAGCAATCACAGGTATGTTTAGAGACTACTAAAAAATGATTTTCTCCTAATTTTAATCTTGTCTCATGTAAATTGATGATACATTCTCAGCTGACTGTACTGTTGACACTTGATAAACAGTTTTTGAAAATGAATTTATTCCCCATCTCTTCTATGTCTGTTTTTATCTGCAAAATGGTGATTTGTGTTTGGGAACCTGAACAATTGATAGCTAAACATCAAATTTAAATTACTTTATGAATTGATGATTATGTTTATGAAGCACTGGTGATTTGGGGGAAGATGACATTTTAGCTTATTGTTGGATGCATCAGGGGACTTGAGTTAATTTAGTTTTAAGCCTTCCAGATTATCCTGCCTATGAGCTTCACAAGGGCAGACCACATCTCTAGTTCACCATGATATTTGCAGTGCTATTTTGGTGCCTGGCACAGAAGGCAGAGGGAGTCCCAGTGATATTTGTTAATTGACCACCTCCTTTTCATCTGATCAGACTTGTGTCAGAATTATAATCAAGGAAAAGTTGGGCAAAGGCACTAAAATGTGTTTCTTTTGGTTTCAGAGGGAGTAATAATAAAACAACAGTAATAGCTTATGTATTCATGTGGAGGTAGGACATTTGGGTGAAAAGTATGTTGGGCCAAGGGTATGGATACCTAGCTCCTAGGACTGGTCCTTCATTAAATAGCAGAGATAACTTTGGGAGAGTTACTTAACCATTTTGGGCTTCAGTTTCTTCCTCAAAGGCCCTGTCCAGCTGTGTGGCAAATGGTTAGTTTATTCTGGAACAGAATTACTGATTGGAGGGAAAGTAACAGCAATAGGACCTGAGAGGGCTTCACAAATGTATTGAGATTCCAGATTAATTAGTTTAGAAACAGCTATATTAGGTCATATCTACTTGGATGGGGAAAACCCAAGTGAGCTGATTAGTCATGGGTGTTTGAGAAATAAATAGAATATATAGAATTATTTCTTTTCCAAAAGAGGGAATGTCTTGGGAAAGAAATCAAGGGGGACCTGGGTGATATCTTTGATTCATCCCCTATCTGGTGCCAACAAGAACAGGTTTCTTTCTTTCTTTTTCTTTTTTTAAGAATGGATTTCATGTAAGCCAAAAGAAGACTTAATTGTTTTGAACTTCTATATATTGCAGGAGTTATAAATACAGTATCAAGAACTATTTAGTAAGAGCCCGCTAGCAGTTCCACGTTCCTCAAAACCAGGACAGGATGAACGTATGAGAATCATCTTCTTACTGAGAATGGTAGGACAGAAGGGATTGTTTAGCCACTATACTTCCTGGAAGAGTCAGTACTTGAGGGTTGATGTAGCTTTTTGGGATTGAGGGAGTGTGTTCATTTCTTTTGGAAGATTAATTTTTTTCTTTTTTTTTTTTGAGACAGAGTCTTGCTCAGTCGCCCAGGCTGGAGTACAGTGGCACGATCTTGGCTCACTGCAACCTCTGCCTCCCAGGTTCAAGCAATTCTTTCTCCCTCAGCCTCCCGAGTAGCTGGGATTACAGGCATGCACCACCACGCCCGCCTAATTTTTGTATTATTAGTAAAGATGAGGTGTCGCCATGTTGGCCAGGCTGGTCTTGAACTCGTGACCTCAGGTGATCTGCCTGCCTTGGCCTCTCAAAGTGCTGGGATTACAGGTGTGAGCCACTGTGCCCGGCCTGATTAATTTCTTTCACTTGCTTCAAGTGTCTCCTTTATTCCAGCCTACACATATAGGTAAATATTTCTAGAAAACTTTCAGCAAGTTAAATCCTATTATAAAATGCCAGAGTCAGTTGTCAAATTTTTATTTTATTTTATTATTATTTTTTTGAGACAGGGTCTTGCTTTGTCACCCAGGCTGGAGTGCAGTGGCATGAACACAACTCACCACAGCCTTCACGTCCCAGGCTCAAGTGATCCTTCCAGTTCAACCTCCTTAGTAGCTGGGACCACAGGTGCAGACTACCACACCCGGCTAATTTTCATTTTTTGTTTTTTTAAGATAAGGTCTCACTCTGTCGTCCAGGCTGGAGTACAGTGGCGCAATCTTGGCTCACTGCAACCTCTGCCTGTGGGTTCAAGCAATCCTCCCACCTCAGCCTCCCGAGTAGCTGGGACTACAGGTACTTGCCACCACACCAAGCTAATTTTTCGTATTTTTTTTTTTTTTTTGTAGAGATGGGGTTTCACAGTGTTGCCCAGGCTGGTCTCAAATTCCTGGGCTCAAGCCATCTGCCTGCCTTGGCCTCCCAAAGTGCTGGGATTACAGGCATGAGCCACTGTGCCCATCCCCCTGCTATTCTTCTAGCTAGAAGGACTATATTTAAATGCATAGTTACACAAACTTGTGATTTTAGTTATGAAAATCATAAAAAATTATTTTTCTAGCAACTCCTGCCCTTTTCGTTAAACAGATCTTAGTATTCCTGAAATTCTGTGGTAGATTTTGTATGTTTAATGTGATAATATGAAGAAATAGCTGATTTAGGTAGCTGCTCACATGTTATGTTTGTTTTAATTGGAAAAGTTGGCCTATGAAAATGAGTATTATATAAAAATAGTTTGTGTCAGCTGGGCGCAGTGGCTCATGCCTGTAATCCCAGCACTTTGGGAGGCCGAGGTGGGTGGATCACCTGAGGTCAGGAGTTTGAGACCAGCCTGACCAACATGATGAAACCCTATCTCTACTAAAAATACAAAAATTAGCTGGGCGTGGTGTGTGGACCTGTAATCCCAGCTACTCGGGAGACTGAGGCAGGAGAATCACTTGAACCTGGGAGGCGGAGGTTGCAGTGAGCTGAGATTGTGCCACTGTACTCCAGCCTGGGTGATGAGCAAGACTCCGTCTCAAAAAAAAAAAAAAAAAAAAAAAAAGGAAAAGAAAGAAAAATGGTTATGTGAACTAACAGGTTGTTTGCATTTTGTGGCAAATAAAAGCACCAAATTCCCAGATTCTAAATATTTCAGTTATGAAATATTTGAAGTACCTCTGAATTTACACGTAGGCATTCCACTCATGTAGCCACTCATCGATTTTAAGGTGTTTCATTCATCAAAAGGGAAAATGTGGGCTGCCATATGTATAATTTTTGTCATCCAAAAAAGAGATACAAAGTTAAAAATTAGGCCATGGTGGGTCATGCCTGTAATCCCAGCACTTTGGGAGGCTGAGGCAGGAGGATTGCTTAAGCCCAGGAGTTTGGGACCAGCCTGGGCAACAGACCGAGACATTGTCTTTACTGAAAAAAGAGAAATTATCCAAATGTGGTGGTTTGTGCCTGTAGTCCCAGCTATTTGGGAGGCTGAGGCAGGAGGATTGCTTGAGCCCAGCAGTTTCAGGCTGCAGTGAGCTGTGGTCACACCACTGCACTGTAGCCTGAGTGACAGAGGGAGACCCTATCTCAAAAACGAAACGAAACAAACAAACAAACAAACAAAAGGGTGCTTAGAAATCCTGAACTGTTCTTTTTACTCTCAGGACATGTGATCATATGTCTACACAGGAGTAAGTTGTACCCAGTTCTCAGTAGATGTTCAAGTTGTTAAAATTGAATGAAGGCATGAATGTGGGGATGAAGTGGAGGAGGGGCTGAGTTGGAGATACTGGTTAATTTGGAGGTGTTAGTAACACTGAATGTGGGCATACAGGTGGTGAGAAAGAGGAGTCGAGGATGAGTTGTAGGTTTCTGGTTTGGGTGCTTTGGAAGATGGTGCTAGCAAGCTGCCACTCACCAAGAAATCAAGAAGAAAGATCAGGTTTAGGAGGGAGGACACATTCAGGCAATGAATGTATGGCATACACTAGGCAGTCAATAAATTTTGAGTGAGTAAATCTGGACATGTGTGTTTTGAGATGTCTGTGGGCTATCAAAGTTTCTTGGGTTTCTTATCAAGAAGGTAGACATGGTCTGCAGAGAGAGCTTTGGAATTTGTTGAAGTCATGGGCTTAGATGCAGTCACCTGAACTGTGTGTGTAAAGCAAAAAAGGTCTTCAGACAGAAGCATGGAGGATATCACAGAAGCATGGAGGATATCACAGAAGCATGGGGGCACCAGAAGGTAAGAAGTGGGCAGAGAAGGGCATGTCCATGGAGGAACCAAGGAGTGGTCAGAGAGGCTGGAGAAAAAGAAGAGGGTGGTTGTCCTGGGATCTGAGGTCGGGACCACCTCAAGAACAAGGGCTTGGTCATGGGACAAGTGCTGCAGAAAAGCCAAGAAGGCCTGGGGTGGAACCGTGAGGCAGTCTCTGGAGACCTTGAGGAGAGCCACTTCAGTGAACTGGAGGCGCACAGTCACACTGCAGTGGGTGGCGAGTGAGTAGTGCAGAGGAAGCGGGAGAGTGAGTGGAGGTGCTCTTCCATGAGGCTTGTCTGGCAAGGAGAGGATGATGTAGTAAAATGAACCCACAAGGGCAAAGGAAGTGGTAAGGGTGTTGTCATCGTATGTAATGTATGTATGTATGTATGAATGAATGGATGTATTTATATATGTATGTATGTATATATTTTGAGACATATCTTGCTCTGTCGCCCAGACTGGAGTGCAGTGGTGCAATCTCGGCTCACTGCAACCTCTGTCTCCTGGGTTCAAGATTCTCCTGCCTCAGCCTCCCAAGTAGCTGGGATTACAGGCGCCAGCCACCACACCTGGCTCATTTTTGTATTTTTAGTAGAGATGGAGTTTCGCCTTGTTGGCCAGGCTGATCTCAACCTCCTGACCTCAGGTTATCTGCCCACCTCGGCCTCCCAAAGTTCTGGGATTCCAGGGGTGAGCCACCGTACCCGGCCTGTTTTTTATTTTTAGATTAGAGGACTTGAATGGAAAGTAAGGCTGAGTGTCAGGGGAGTGAGGATCATTGAAGGAGATGCCTGCCTTCTCACTGGAAAGGATTGTATTTGGACTCTCCCATGGTTGAGTGGAGGAGGAGTTCAATCTGGAAATGTGTTTAGAATACAAGAGAGGGTGACTAGGCCTTTCAGTTGGTGGCAGGTGGATATTGATGGAGGAGGTGGGTATGCACATGTGGGAGTGGTGCATGAAGAGAAGCCCACACAGGCAGGCACCGGGCCAGAAGAGGGGAGTGCTGGGGTATTTGGGACCAACTGGTGGTATGGCTGCAGCAAAGGTTGCCACCCCAAGGGTTGGTGAGAAACTAGGTTGGAAAGGAGGGAGGGTTGGCAGGCTCTGAACGGTTGTGCTTACCAGCCTGAAGATTGAATATTTTGTGAGTAAGGAGGAGCCACTTAGGGAGAAATAAAGTGGTCAGACCTATGATTTTAAAACTGACAACAGTTTATGGCAGAGTTTAGAGGGCAAGAGAGGTAGGGATATTGTTTGGAAGGCGATTGCAGTAAGCTGGGTGAAGGTAATTAGGGCTAGAAATAGGGCAGTTGCAGTGGGAGAGAGAAGGACTCCAGAAGTTGAGGTGTCATGTTGGCACCTGATCGACCAGGGTGAGGGGAGGCAAGGAAGGAGACCAGAGAAAAGAAGGAGGTATGGAAGGTGGCTGGGTGGGAGGATGGCCATGCCACTGTGGAATGGGGAGTACACTGGGAGGAAAGGGAACAGGTTTAGTGAGGTAGGGGAACAGCTCGGTTTTAGGGCCTATACACAACATTTGTGTAGCATCCAGCTGGCAGCCAGAATTAGGGGTCTGCAGCTCAGAACAGACCTCAGATCTCATGCTCAGATCTCATGGAAGCATGAGATCATCATCCTTGAATTGGAAGTGGTTAAGATTTATTTGAAATAACAAGAGAAAAATAAATCTTGATGTGGATATGGACTGGAAGAGTAAACTTCACAGACCATTTGAGTATATTTTTAACTTTCTTAGAAAAAAAGTCTGTGATGACCAGAATGTGGTGGTGCTCCACAAATAGCTCAAAATTAGCACATCTAGAATAAGCTAGAAAATAAATCTAAGAAGTTTCAATAGAAATGCTGTTATCTTGATCTGGCTCTATTTGTTTTTTTCCTATCAGGTTAAAATCTGTTTCTTAAATCATTTTGTTTATTCCTTTTGATAAGAGACTTCAGAGGACTGACAGGGACTAGCTGGTTATGTTTTTGAAAAGTCTTTGAAGATGAAACATATGTTTTGAGTGTGGTGCCATTGCATTAATTATGCCCTGGTTTTGACACCAGTGGATACTGATGTGGTTTGGATGTGTGTTGCCTCCAAGTCTCATGTTGAAACGTGATCCACAATGTTGGAGTTGGGGCTTAGTGGGAGGTATTGGATTATGGGGATGGATGCCTCATGAATGGCCTAGTACCACCTCCTTGGTGATAAGTGAGTTCTTACTCTGTTCATGTGGGAGCTGATTGTTTAAAAAGAGCCTGGCACCTCCTCCTCTCTTGTTCCCTCTCTTGCCATGTGACACACCTGCTTCGCCTTTTCCTTTCACCATGATTGGAAGCCTCCTGAGGTCCTCACCAGGAGCAGATCCTGGTGCCATGTTTCCTTTGCAGCCGACAGAACTGTGAGCCAAAATGAACCTCTTTTCTTTATAAATTACCTAGTCTCAGATATTCCTTTATAGCAATGAAGAAAAGACTAACACAGAAAATTGGTACCAGGAGAGGGGCATCGCAATAAAGATACCTGAAAATGTGGAACTGGCTTTGGAACTGGGTAATAGGCAGAGATTGGAAGAGTTTGGAGGGGTCAGAAGAAGACAGGAAGATGAGGGAAAGTTTTGGAACTTCTTAGAGACTGATTAAATTTGACCAAAATGCTGATAGAAATATGGACCAAGTGGGGTGGCTCACGCCTGTAATCAGCACTTTGGGAGGCTGAGGTGGGCAGATTGCTTGAGCTCAGGAATTTGAGACCACCCTGGACAATGTGGCAAAACTGTATCTCTACAAAAAATACAAAAATTAGCCAGGCATGGTGACATGCGCCTGTAGTCCCAGCTACTGGGGATGCTGAGGTGGAAAGATGGCTTGAGCCTGGGAGGCAGAGTTTGCAGTGAGCCAATACTGAGTCACTGCACTCCAGCCTGGGTGACAGCCAGACCCTGTATCAAACAGACAAGCAAGAATTGTGTAAGCTGAACTAGTTAAGATGTCTGTGGTGTTGGCTGTTGTTTCTGCTGTTAATCATTAGTCCTCTTAAACTAGGACATGAACAAGGTTAACTTTTTTCTTGCAAATTGACACAGAGGGCCTGCTGCTGTGAGCTTTATCTTCAACGTCATCTTTTTTTTTTCCCTACTTTGAAAAAAAAATTCATGTTTTCACAGAAATGAGTTCTTACTATGTTGTCCAGCCTGGTCTTGAACTCCTGAGCTCAAGTGACCCTCCTCAGCCTCCCAACTGGGATTACACGTGTGAGCCACTGCGCCTGACAATTCTTGAAGGGTTAAGAATTGTTTATCCACTTAAACTGATTTTTGGGGGGCATTGTCCCCATAAACTTTTCAAAAAGCAACAGTGATTTCACCATTCTGCCCAAGCTTCACCATACATTTGATGTTTATTTTTGCTTAAATTTTAGCAGAATTCTAGCCCTGCGTGGTGACAGACACCTGTAATCTCAGCTACTCCGGAGACTGAAGCATGAGAATCGCTTGAATTTGGCAGACGAAGGTTGCAGTGAGCCGAGATGGCACCACTGCACTCCAGCCTGGGCGACAGAGCGAGACTCCGCCTCATAAAAAAAAAAAATTTGCAGAATTATTTATGTTGCTCAGATAGGGGCTCTTTTCAAACTGATGTTTGTCCTTCTTAGTGCCTCAAACTAGGTTTTGCTCAGACACGTTATGACAAGTTAGTACAAGTTTATTTTGGTGCAAAAAGTTTTTCAAATCCATGCAAGTTTCTTCTTTTTCTTTCTTTTTTTTTTTTTTTTTGAGACAAGGTCTATCTCTGTCGTCTAGGTTGGAATACAGTGGTGCGGTCTTGGCTCACTGCAACCTCTGTCACCCTTTTCCCTCCTCAGCCTCCTGAGTAGCTAGGACTACAGGTACATGCCACCACATCTGGCTAATTTTTGCATTTTTTGGAGAGACAGGGTTTGATATGTTTCCAAGGCTGGTCTCGAGCTCCTGAGTTCAAGTGATCCATCTGCTTCAGCCTCCCCAAATGCTTGGATTACAGGCATGAGCCACCGTGCCTGGCCATAGTTTTTTCATAATACTCATTTTCCTTGAAATTTTTGATGACTGCTTGTATCTGTATTCCTGTTTTATAGTATCACACATTTATTACTTCCCTGCCTAATACCCATTGCTGTGGTTTTCTCTGGGAATTCAAAGAGGAGTAAGCTAGTGGAGCACATGGGCTAGTGGAAAGTCATAAAGTCATAAAGAGCCATTTAATGACCACTGTCAATGTCCGTGTAAGGGCAGTGAAGAGCACGCTGCTGTTGATAAGGATGGCTCACACTTGTGGTGCACTTACAATACCTTTCACACATATTGATTCATCCCATTCTCACACCACCTCTGTGATGTGGTACAGTTATTAGAAGAGCCACAGAGAGGTTGAATAGTAGCTGGTAATTAAATTAACCAACATTAGAAACTGGGTGGTCTGGTGTGAGAGCACATACTTTTCAAAAGTGGTAAGAAGGGTTGGGGGAGAGGGGAGGGATAGGATTAGGAGATTTACCTAATATAAATGATGAGTTAATGGGTGCAGCACACCAACATGGCACATGTATACATATGTAACAAACCTGCACGTTGTGCACATGTACCCTAGAACTTAAAGTATAATAAATAAATAAATACCGAAAAGAAAAAAGCGGTAAGAAGAAGGGAAGCTGCAGCCTAGTTAGGGTGACTGTTGTATTATTGAAGATAAGGGGATGAGGACTTTGTGCATGTGTGTGGAGCCTGGACTCTGGGGGTCAAGGGACAATGGGAAGGGACATTAAAAGGTTATGGTTAAATTAAGCCTAGATGGACTAGTTTGAAGTCAGATAGTAGAAGGTGAGGATAGAGACGGGGATGGGAACCAGATTCTGAAAATAGGCAGTATCTCCTTTTTATGTCAAAGGTTACCCTGAAATTCCTAAACTGTATTTCTTATGAACATACTGATTACATTCATTGTTATTTAAAAATATGCATGTACAATATGGGTGGAAATGATAATGATTGTAATAAGAGTCGCTCACAATTCCAAAGAACTTGGGGGTTTCTCTGTGGTTTATTATAACTTATGATTGTTTGTTTTTTCTGAGATGGAGTCTTGCTGTGTTGCCCAGGTTGGAGTGCAGTGGCGCAATCTTGACTCACTTCAACCCCCGCCTCCCAGGTTCAAGCGATCCTCCCTCCTGCCTCAGCCTCCCAAGGCTCCCATTACAAGCATGCACCACCACGCCTGGCTAATTTTTATATTTCTATTAGAGACAGAGTTTTGCCATGTTGCCAGGCTGGTCTTGGATTCCTTACCTCAGGCTATCTGCCCACCTTGGCCTCCCAAAGTGCTGGGATTACAGGCATGAGCCACTGCACCTGGCCGGTTTATTGTAATTTAAAAAACAATCTGTTATTGGTAGGCTTCGGAAATTTGTTTCAGGGAGTGGTAAGGAAGGAGTTCTAGAAAGTGGGTGTATATTGCTGCATGCTTGTTTTCCTCTCAGATCAGAAAAAATGTAAAGGACCTGGGTGAGTTCCAAAAATTAAAGTAGCTGGGCGCGGTGGCTCACACCTGTAATCCCGGCATTCTGGGAGGCCGAGGCGAGTGGATCACGTGAGGTCAGGGGTTCAAAACCATCCTGGCCAACATGGCGAAACCTCGTCTCTACTAAAAATACAAAATTAGCCAGGCATGGTGGCGCATGCCTGTAATCCCAGCCACTTGGGAGGCTGAGGCAGGAGAATCGTTTGAACCTGGGAGGCGGAAGTTACAGTGAGCGAGATCGCGCCATTGCACTCCAGCCTGGGCAACAAGAGCAAAACTCCATCTCAAAAAAAAAAAAAAAAAATTAAGTCACACACACCCTTACTGGCATACTGGGATTCCTTAAATGTTTACAGTATTATTGAGCATGGACAATGCATAGATCTTTGTACTAGATACAATTAGGTTATTCCATGAGAGACTTGCTTCCTCCCTACGTATATTCCCAAGTTTATATGGGGAGACCAATATAATATGATGCAATTTGCAAACAGTAACAGCTGTGTAAATGAGTATAGAGCAATCCAGAAGAGGTTAAAATAAATACATTTAAGGAGGCCCACAGTGATAGCCTGATTTATTCTTTTGTGCAACTGTTGTTGAGCAGCGGGTGCCTTGGGGGCTGCATAGAAAAGGGCATACCTCCTGAAGGTGGGAGAAGCTTAGATTTGGGTTTTGGAAGGATAGAAGTTCAAACTGACTGAGTGGGTGTCTTTTATTTTTCTGTAGAAAAAGCATTGGTGTGTATTTGAAAAGTTTAGATTGTCTCAAAAGCATAATGAGTTTTATAGACTTCTAGGGATTGTCTCCAGAGATAGGTGGGTAGTATGAGTAGTTTCTTTCTTTCTTTTCTTTTCTTTTTTTTTTTGGAGACAGATTCTTGCTCTGTTGCCCAGGCCCAGGCTGGAGTGCAGTGGCGTGATCTCGGCTCACTGCAACCTTTGACTGCCGGGTTCCAGCAATTCTCATGCCTCAGCCTCCCGAGTAGCTGGGACAGCCGGCATGCACCACCATGCCTGCCTAATTTTTGTATTTTTAGTAGATACGGGGTTTCACCATGTTGGCCAGGCTGGTCTTGAGCTGCTGGCCTCAAGCGATCCACCCACCTCAGCCTCCCAAACTGCTGGGATTACAGACATGGGCCACCATGCCCAGCCCCTCGAGTAGTTCCTTTCTAGAAACACTCCAAAGTGTGTATTTGTGACTGGGCTAGTTCTAAAATTAGGATGTTCCTTTGTGCCCTTTTCCTGTAGTTATCAGATTTTCCTTTTTTTTTTTTTTTTTTTTTTTTTTTAAAGACGGAGTCTCCCTCTGTCACCAGGCTGGAGTGCAGTGGCGCAATCTCGGCTGACTGCAACCTCTGCCTCCTGGGTTCAAGTGATTCTCCTGCCTCAGCCTCCCGAGTAGCTGGGATTACAGGCGTGTGCCATCACGCCAAGCTAATTTTTGTATTTTTAGTAGAGATGGGGTTTCACCATGTTGGCCAGGATGGTCTTGATCTTTTGACCTCGTGATCCGCCCACCTTGGCCTCCCAAAGTGTTGGGATTACAGCCATGAGCCTCCACGCCTGTCCTAGTTATCATATATTTCTACTGAAGAATGCAAGATTATAATAGGAATTATTTTTGAACTATTATAAATGTTAATTTATTGAAGTAGGTCAATTGCTAGGAAAGGATTATTTTTACTATTAAAGTAATTCAGGCATAATTACTACTTTTATAGTAATTCTATAAAAGTAGTATGGGCTGGGGATGGTGGCTCACGCCTGTAATCGCAGCACTTTGGGAGGCCGATGCAGGCGGATCACAAGGTCAGGAGATCGAGACCATCCTGGCTAATACGGTGAAACCCCGTCTCTACTAAAAAATACAAAAAATTAGCCGGGTGTGGTGGTGGGCGCCTGTAGTCCCAGCTACTGGGGAGACTGAGGCAGGAGAATGATGTGAACCTAGGAGGCGGAGCTTGCAGTGAGCTGAGATCCGGCCACTGCACTCCAGCCTGGGCTACAGAGCGAGACTCCATCTCAAAAAAAAAGGTCGTATGAATACCTTTTAGTCACCATTCAGTTTAAAAGAAAACATTGCATCATAGTTGAAGCCCTTGGGTCTTAATTTCTGGCCCCATTTGTTCTTAACCTATCGTTTCCCCCAGTTCATTTTGATCATTGCCATCCATCTGCTTTATACTTTTCTTATGGATACGTGGTGTCATATTGTGTGTTTCTCCTATAGGTTGTTTCTGTTGTTGAACCTTGATTTTGAGATTGACCTTTGTTCTAGTTCCTTCTGAGCTGCTGAACACGCCATAGTGTGCCCATTTTACTGTTGATGGACATTTAATTATTATTTCCTCCCATTTTTCTCTATTGCAAATGGTACTACAATAAACATCTTTATGGATCTCCTTTTGCAGGTGTGAGAGACATTGTGTAGTTATAATCCAAGGCCTGGAACTGCTTAGTCATAGGGAAGGGGCTGTGTCTTCATGTTCATAGGCTACTGCCATAGGCGGATTCTTCAGTTTTCTCTTTGAAATGGGAAGCTCTGAGGATTAAGAAATTATTTTTTTAAACCTGTATGCTGATTTATTTTGAAGCTGTAATGGAGCTTTGCATACTTGTGGTTTAGGAGGTAAATGGAATATACACAATAGGAAATATTTGTTGTGTTAATGGTTCATAACTTGTGACTTATGTAAAGTTCCATCTAATTTAAATAATAAACAGTAATACTGGCTGCATAATAATGCCTAGGACCACAGTGAGAGACTCTGTAAAAAAGAAATTCCTAAACATATTTTTGTTTTGTGTATCTGTGCCCACCTGTAATTTGACTTACAGTGAATGTGGCTTAGTTGGGCAGGGGAGACTTTTGAAAAGGTGATAACATTTTTGTGTGGCCTTTACCATTTCTATAATTTATTTGAAACTCTTTTTAAACCATCACGTCTCAAAGTGATCAAGTAGAAATGATCAGGTGCCTTAATTATGAAGAATGGCCTAAATCATGACAAGGTCTTTTTGAAGTCACCTGGAATGCTCCCTTTGGGTGAAAGAGGGTTCTGTTTTCTTATCGTATTCTTCCTGCTCAAGTTGCCCAGGTGTAGTTTGTGGTTTCCAAGATACCTGTTGGACTGGCTTTAGGCTGATAATATCGGTTCCTTCATATTTTTTTCACATTGTTTTTATAAATTTTATGTAACTGCATTCTTCAATAAGGTTCTAAAACAGTTTTCCTATTATGGTATAGTTGCTTCTCCTAACACTTACCACCTACTGGGAGGAATCAATAAGAGAGCCACTTCTGGTGGATCTTGGCCACAAGGTCTGTGATGTGTCATTATGTTGCGTAGATCTTTTGAGGAAATGCAACATGAAAGATCTCCTTGCCATTCTATGATGAAGAAATGAAAGGTAAACTGCATTTATGCAGATTTAATGTAGGTAGATAACTGACCTGTTTAATTCATGTGAGGCCTCAGAGGGTATTTTATATTCTCTACTTTCCAGCTAGTTTGACCTAAGTCAAACCTTTTCTCCCCAGTGGACCACGTTACTTTTATTTTAATCAATTGATTTTTTTTATGGTTTTATTGAGTATAATTGCTATACCAAAAACCTGTACATATTTAATGTATACAATTTGATGAGTTTGGACATATGTACACACCACTGATATCACCACACTCAAGGTCATAAACATCTATTGCCTCCAAATTTTTCTGTGTCACTTTTTTTTGTGGTAAGAACACTTGACATGAGTTTGACCCTCTCAACACAAAAGTGTACAGTATCATATCATTAACTATAGGCATTATGTTGCACACAGATCTTGAGGGCTTATACATCTTATATAACTATAACTTTATTCCCATTGAACAACTTCTCATTTCCCTCTCTACCTATCCCCTGGCAACTACTTTTCTATTTTCAGCTTTTATAAGTTGGATTATTTTAGATAAACCACATATAAGTGGAATTATGCAGTATTTGTCCTTCTGTGACTGATTTTATTTCACTTAGAATATTGTCCTCAAGGTTCATTCATGTTGTTGCAAATGGTAGGATTTCCTTTTCATTTTACTTTATTTTTTGAGACAGGGTCTCAATCTGTTACCCAGGCTGGAGTGCAGTGGTGTCATGGCTCACTGCAACCTCAACCTCCTGGACCCAAGCGATCCTCCCACCTCAGCCTCCTGAGTAGCTGGGACTAGAGGCACATGCCACTATTCCCAGCTAATTATTATTATTATTATTTGCAGAGACAGGGTCTCACTATGTTGCTCAGGCTGGTCTCGAACTCCTGGGTTCAAGCAATCCTACTGCCTCAGCCTCCCAAAGTGCTGGGATTACAGGCATGAGCCACCTCACCCAGCCTAGGATTTTCTTTTTAAAGGTGAAATAATATTCTAATGTATATATACATTGCATTTTTATTAATCTTATTTCATGACATTAAATAAGATATACTTACTTAACGTCAATCATCATTTGGGTTGTTTCCATGTGACTTAGAGCTTTAAAACAGGTGATGTTAAAGTTGAAAATAAAGGCCTGTAATCCCAGCACTTTGGGAGGCTGAGGGAGGCAGATCCCTTGAGCTCAGGAGTTTGAGACCAGCCAGGGCAATATGGTGAGACCCCCCATCTCTCTCTCTCTTTTTTTTTTTTAAGTTACTGACTCCAAGGGGGCGTTTAAGCAGTTGAATACCAGCATTTCTTTAGCTATTTACACCTCCCTTGTGACTTTAAAGTACCTAGTGATTCTTTTCTTTTTTTGTGTGTGTGATTCTTTTTTTTTTTGATGGAGTTTCACCCTTGTTGCTCAGTCTGGCGTGCAATGGTGTGATCTTGGCTTTCCGCAACTTCCACCTCCCCGGTTCAAGCGATTCTTCTGTCTCAGCCTCCCAAGTGGCTGGGATTACAGGCATGTGCCACCAAGCCCGGCTAATTTTGTATTTTTAGTAGAGACGAGGCTTCTCCTTGTTGGTCAGGCTGGTCTCGAACTCCTGACCTCATCTTGGCCTCCCAAAGTGCTGGGATTACAGGCATGAGCCACCGTGCTCGGCCTGTGATTCTTATTTCTATATGTGGAGCCATCTAATTATAATTATTTGTTGCAAATTATCTTTTCTACTACATTAAGTTTCCTTATGAGCTGATTAAAATGTGTTCTGGTTGACAGCTCACCTGGTTATTTAAATTATTTGCTTTATCTTCTGGCTTAGCAATCGTACTTCTAAAAATTTATCTTAAGGAAAAAAATCAAGGATGTATGAAAAGATTTCTTATAACAAGGTTCATCAAGGGCTGGGCTCGGTGGCTCACGCCTGTAATCCCAGCACTTTGGGAGACTGAGGCAGGCGGATCACCTCAGGTCAGGAGTTCAAAACAAGCCTGGCCAACATGGTGAAACCCTGTCTCTACTAAAAATACAAAAATTTGCTGGGCATGGTGGCGGGTACCTGTAGTCTCAGCTACTCGGGAGGCTGAGGCAGGAGAATTGCTTGAATCCTGGAGGTGGAGGTTGCAGTAAGCCGAGATCGTACCACTGCACTACAGCAAGACTCCATCTCAAAAAAAAGAAAGTTCATCAAAACTTTGTAATAGTGAGAAGTTTGGAAACAGTAGATACTCAATTATTTAAAATTATTTGTAGAGTGCAGTGGTTTAAAAGTATAGCTTCTGGATTCAGACTAAGTGGATTCTGATAGTTGTGCTGCCACTTAGAACTTGGTGACTTTGGGCAAGTTTCTTTTCTTTCTTTTCTTTTCTTTTTTTTCTTTTTCCTCCTTTTCCTGTCCTGTCCTCTCCTCTCCTTTCTCCTTTCTCCTTTCTCCTTTCTCCTTTCTCTTTTCTCCTTTCTCCTTTCTCCTTTCCTTGTCTCACTCTGGGGTTTAAGCAATTCTCGTGCCTTAGCTGGGACTACGGGCATGTGGCACCACACCTGGCTAATGTTTTTTAGTAGAGACAGGGCTTCACCATGTTGCTCAGGGTGGTCTCGAACTCCTGAGCTCAGGTGATCCCCTTCCTCGCCCTCCCAAAGTGCTGGGATTGCAGGTGTGAGCCACCACGCCTGGCCTGGGCAAGTTTCTTAATGCAATTGTTAACTGTAGCTTAACAGCTGTCCTTGGATTATTTTGAATATCAAAAAAGTTATTAATACCTTGTAAAATGCTTAGAACATGTCTGGTCCATAGTAAATGCTCCATAAAGATTTAGCTATTGTTACTGTTAAAAGTGTTAGATGCACAGATATTCACAACATTTTTCAAATGGAAAAGAATCTTAAAACAGCATGTGTAGAGCCCAGTGAGGTGGCAAGCACCTGTAGTCCCAGCTGCATGGGAGACTAAGGCAAAATGACTGCTTGAGCTGGGGAAGGAGTTCAGGGCTGTAGTATGGGGTGATTGTGCTTGTGAATAGCCACTGCATTTCAGCCTGGGCAACATAGTGAGACCCCATCTCTTAAAAAAAAATAAAACCCCAAAACAGAAATAAACCAAAAACCCCAACAAAACAGCATGTATAATGTTTCATTAAATATAAAAATAGGAAAAGAAAAAAGATCTACTCCGGATGATAGGACAATCTCTTTTGGCTTCTGTGTTTTTTCTCTCCTGCAACTTTTCTGTTTTATAACCGAAAAAAATGTTTTGCATGTGAATTTTAGACTGGAGTCTTTGGGTAAAAGCACCCAGAGATTACTGGCAAGTGAATTCTAAAAAGGGCAATTTGTTTTTTCACTTTATCTCAGAGTTTCATTTGTTTCCCAGTGATTGACTAATTATTTTAACAAAGTAAAGCTTCATTGTTGTATGTATGCAGTTGAATCGAAAATATACTTCTCATACAAAGACAACTTCCTTAAAGGTAACTATAAAATTGTGTGTAGTTTGTTAATCTTATTGTGGTATTCTGTTTTTCTTAAACAGTTTCCTGTTCTTTTGCTTTTGCATGTCAAGATTGCTGAAAATAAATATTTTGCTCTGCAGGGCTAGTAAGCCAGATGGAGTGGTATTTATAATTTGAGGAAATAGCTTAAACTTTGTCATCGGTTTAAATTGCATTAAAAAGCCTGAAGCACATTGATTAGAGTTGTTTAAGGTAGAGAGCCAGAAATATTCTAAATATCCTATGCCTAACCTGTCAAAACTGTTGCTGAAATACAGAGAGAGGGAAAGAGTACCTGAGGGGCTCAGGAAGAGGGATGGCCTAGAGCATAGCTTGAATTGAGCAGCAGAGGTTTCTCTGGAGTGTCTTGTGTTATCTTAGCCAAATTTGTAATCTTCTTAATAATATCTGTTTACATATGAGTATGTTTTCTGGCCAGGCGAGGTGGCTCATGCCTATAATTCCAGAACTTTAGGAGGCCAAGGCGGGCAGATCACTTACGCCCAGGAGTTGGAGACCAGCCTGGGCAACATGGAGAAACCCCATCTCTACAAAAAAATACAAAAAATTAGCTGGGCGTGGTTACACATGCCTGTAGTTCCAGCTACCCGGGAGGCTAAGGTGGGAAGATCACCTGATCCTAGGAGGTTGAGGCTGCAGTGAGCTGGGATTGCATCACTACCCTCCAGCCTGGGCAGCAGAGACCCTGTCTCCAACCAAAAACAAACAAAAATATATATAATAAGTATGTATACATGTGGTGTTCCTGTAAATTTTTAAGTAGGATGTCCTCAGATACATATGCCGTGTTTATCCTGTTACCTCCAGGATACCTGGGAATACCCAGAGGTTTGTGTCTATGTTAGTGTGAGAAGCCTAACACATTTTTGTGTAGAGATGGCAAAACCTGTCTCTACAAAAAAATAAAAAAATTAGCTGAGCATAGTGGTGTGCGCCAGTAGACAGCTACTCTGGAGAATCACTTGAGCCTGGGAGGTTGAGGCTGCAGTGAGTCATGATCACGCCACTGCACTCCAGCTTTGGTGACAGCCTGAGGACTTTCTTATGGATTAAGGTGGGAATTACTTACAGTTTGCATGCTGAGAGAGATTTTCTGAATTTTTTCAATTCAGGTTGTGAATTTTTGTGGAATGGATCAAAAGGGCTGAAGGAAATGAGCTAATAATTTTGGCAAACCATTATTAAGTAATGAATATGTATTGTATTCATTAATTAATGTATTAAGTAATGAGTATGTATTGAATATGTGTATCATCACCGTAACTCTCTGAGGAGGGTTCTTTTATCACCCTCATTTATAGGATAAAGTACATGAGAGATTAACCTTTCTTAAGAAATATTTTCACTTTGGTGAGGCATGGCAGCTCGTATTTTCACTTTGGCGAGGCATGGTGCTTTGGGAGGCTGAGGTGGGAGGACAGTTTGAGGCCATGAGTTTGAGACCAGCCTGGGCAACATAGTGAGACCCCGTCTCTATCTTTTTAAATTACAAAATTTTTAAAATAATTTTTTTTATTTTGAGAAGTTTGTGTGCTTTAGGTGTATATTCTGTTTCATTAAGCCAAACTTTGTATTACTAGCCTTCTATCCTGCCTTCCCATCCTTACCAAAAAAAGAGAAAAAGAAAAATAGTTTTACTCCCGAGATTGAGAATGGGGCATGTTGTATCTTCACAGAATGTTTATTTGTGTAGATATTTATTTGAATTTTTGAAAATTGGGGTATCACTTATACACAATAAAATGCACAAATCTTAATTGTACAATCTAATGAGTCTCTCTGTTTAACTACTGCCCAGATGTAGAAATGTGGTTCATTTCTCTTACCCAGGAAAGTTCCTATGTGACTGTTCACAATCAGTAATCTCCCCAGCCCTCGGCTAGAACCACTAGTCTGACTTTTATCACGCTAAGTTAATGTTGCCACATCTGGAACTTCATATCCGTGCAGTGTGCGCTGTTTTGCAGCTGACATCTTTTGCCCAAGTCAGTGCCACACCTTGAGATTCATCCATGTTATTGCATGTATCAGCAATTCTTCATTGTGGTACAATATTACATTGTTCGAATATATCATTATCCGTTCTGTTGATGAACATTTAGATTGTCAATCAGCTGCTTTGAACATTCTTATAGGACGTGTCTTTTGGTGGACATAACCCTTCATTTTTCTTGGATATATATACCTAAGAGTGGAATTACTGCATTGTAGAGTAGGTGTATCCTTGACTTTAGTAGATATTACCGGTTTTCTAACTGTGTTAGACTGACGTACATGCCCACTAACAATGGATGAGAGTTCTCTTTCCTCCACATCCTTGCTAACAGTCTCTTCAGTTGTTCCATTTTTAATTGTGCCTTCAAGTAGGAACCACCCTCACTTACAGGAGAAAGGAACTGTCAAGGGAGTTTCTGATTAGTGCAAGTTGGGTGGGATGAAGATGAATAACCAACGCATAGCCTAAAACTTTGCTCAGCATCTTATTCAGATGTAGCATTTATTTCAATGAAAACCAAAAAGAATTTCTGATTAGACCCTCCCTACCCATCTACTGTAAGTCAACATTGTCAAAATTCTAGTCTAATTATGCTTATGTTCTTCTTCTCCCCTCTTATATTCATGCTGAAATATTTAAAAAACCACTGCATATTCCTATGGGAAACCTCATACTTCAAAAGGGATCAGTGTTTGGTTTCTCTACTCTCCATTTTTTTTTTTTCCTGTTGAAATAGAGTGAAAGAGCCAGGAAGAATATGCCTGTGTGTACATTTTGCAGATCCAGTAACAATAACAACCGTAGCATTTACTGAGGGCCTCCTCTGGGTCAGGCTCTGTGCGAAGTGATTTGTATTCCTTAGTTCGTTTACTTTCTATCACAACCCAATGAAGTATATGTATGTTTGCCATCCCCATTTTATAGATGAAGAAGCTAAAGCTTTGAGAGGTTAAATAATTTGCCCAAATTTATCTAGCTAGTAAATGCAGAAGCTGAAATTTTAATCTAGGTCTGTCTAACTACAAAGGATGGAATTAGGCCCCTTTCTTATGATTATTAATAAAAATGATCTCTATGTAGTTAGGATTTACTAACCCAATTCCTTTTATCTTTTAAGCTGAGAACTCCCCCCACCCCCGGTACCCCAATTCTGGTAAAACATAAATGAAACCCACAGTTGTTTTATTCAGCAAGGTTTTTTTTGTTTTTGTTTTTTTGTTCTTTGTTTTATTTTTTTTCTTTAAGACAGAGTCTCACTCTGTCACCAAGACTGGAGTGCTGTGGCATGATCATGGCTCACTGCAGGCTCAACCTCCCAGACTCAAGTGATCTTCCCAAGCAGCTGGCACTGCAGGCACACACCACCATGCTCGGCTAATTTTTTTTTTTTTTTTTTTGAGATGGGGTCTTGCGCTGTTGCCCAGGCTGGAGTGCAATGGCATGATCGTGGCTCACTGCAACCTCCGCCTCCCGGGTTCAAGCAATTCTCCTGTCTCAGCCTCCCGAGTAGCTGGGATTACAGGCGCCTGCCACTACACCCAGCTATTTTTTTGTATTTTTTAGTAGAGACGGGGTTTTACTATGTTGGCCAGGCTGATCTCAATCTCCTGACCTCATGAGCCGCCCACCTTGGCCTCCCAAAGTGCTGGGATTACAGGTGTGAGCCACCGTGCCCGGCCTTGTTTTTTTTGTTTGTTTGTTTGTTTTGTTTTTTGTGTTTTTTTTTTGTTTTGTTTTGTTTTGTTTTTTGAGACAAGAGTTTCGCTCTTGTTGCCCAGGCTGGAGTGCAATGGTGCGATCTCGGCTCACTGCAACCTCCGCCTCCTGGGTTCAAGTGATTCTCCTGTCTCAGCCTCCTGAGTAGCTGGGATTACAGGTGCCTGCTGCTACGCCCAGCGAACTTTTTGTATTTTTTGTAGAGATGGGGTTTCACCATGTTGACCAGGCTGGTCGAACTCCTGACCTCATGATTTGCCCACCTCGGCCTCCCAAAGTGCTGGGATTACAGGTGTGAGCCACCGCGCCTGGCCCTGGCCTTGTATTTTTTTAATAGAGACATGGTTTTGCCCTGTTGCCCAGGATGATCTCCAACTCCTGGGCTCAAGCACTCCTCCCAAAGTGCTGGGGTTACAGGCATGAGCCACTGTCCCCAGCCTCCCAAGGTTGTTTTTAGGCCCTTTAGGAGTATAAAACAGAACAAATGAGAAATAGGTCCAACCTTCAAGGGCACTGCGTATAGCACCCAATATTAGAAATGCATATGTTCAGCCATGACGTCTATAGAAAGTACAGAGGACAGGTCCCGAGGAAGTGCTGGGGCTGTCGGTGGTACCAGGCTTTGTGTAGGAGAAGGTATTTGAACTGTGCTTTGAAAAGTGGCTGGATCATAGACATGTGAACACTAGGAGTTGGGCCAGCAGGTGGAGATAAAATTTGTGCCTCAAATTGCAGATACTTCTGTTTGGTGGGTGCATGTGTGACAGGCATAAACTGAGTGAGTAGGTGGCCCCAGATTTGGACCAGGTCAGGGAGACTCTTGAATGTCAGGCCTTGTGGCCTTTTGAAGCATTTCCCGCTGGACGATTCATTGGGCAGTGGTATGGCAGCACGTGGAGGTGGAGAGGCTGGTGGAGAGCTTGCAGTAGGATGTCCATCATGTGGGACTGAAGGCTAGTTGGGAGGTAGATCTGGGCTGGAGAAAATGGACGTGGGAGTTACAAAACTGGTTGTAGGAGCCACGGGAGTAGATAGAGGCTCCCGGCTAGAGCTCTAGGGCATAGTGGGTTAGCCAATGGTGGGTGTGGTGTCAGAATCACTCATAAAGCTTTTTTTTTTTGAGATGGAGTCTTGCTGTCACCAGGCTGTAGTGCAGAGGCGTGATCCTGGCTCACTGCAACCTCCACCTCCCGGGTTCAAGCGATTCTCCTGCCTAAGCCTCATGAGTAGCTGGGACTACAGGCGCCCGCCACCACGCCCTGCTAATTTTTTGTATTTTTAGTAGAGATGGGGTTTCACCGTGTTAGCCAGCATGGTCGCGATCTCCTGACCTCATAATCCTCTCGCCTTAACTTCCCAGAGTGCTGGGATTACAGGCGTGAACCACCACGCCCGGCCAGCCATCTGGATTTTTAAAAGCACTTTGACTTCTAGTGCGTATTCTCTGCCCACTCTGCAGGTGAGAAGCAGTGAGGAAAATGGTCCTACGGTACCCAGTTAGGACATAGTCATATCTCTGAGTTCTCAGGGAACACAGGAAAAATCCTGCCATCTTGATAGCCAAGTTGTCAGTGTTAAATGTCCCGAAAAGATCTTGTTTCCAAAGTGGTCATGCTTAACGCTTCTAGAACAAAGAGTTTGCCAACTTCCAGGGCAGCCATTTTTGGGCAATTTTGAGGATCAGAAAAGCTCTTTGGTGAAATAAGCTAAACGGTCTCCCTGAATAGCTTTCACAGTATGGGCCTTGCAGGGAGCACAAGGCCAGCCCACCCTGTACATGATTCTTTAGATTATAAAGACACTTTTTACTGTTTCTTCCAGTTTTCCTTTTCCCCACACTAACATCCCCAGTAGGCTCTTGTGTAGTTTTCAGAACCTTTGTTATGATTCCTTCTGAACTGCTGCTCTTTGCTAGTACTGATTTTCAAATAAGACACCCCCAAATTTATGCACCAGCACAGTTTAGTGGGATCATTTATTTCTCTCTTGTTATGTAGATGATATATGCATGCATTTGCAGGGGTAGGGACAGGGGATTCCCAGTGTAAACCTTAAGTGTACCTTTAATTCTATCTTGGATTCACCCTGTTTGAGCCTGTGATCTGGCTTACCCCCCCAGATGTCACTGGCAATTTGATAAACAAATTTGATCATCTCCATGCCAAAGAGGAAGCAGTGCCTCAAAGCAAGCCTGAAGCAGCACTGCCATGACAGGACCTTGATAGGTCCTTGATAGGACCTTGACAGGACCTCTGTGCTATGCTCAGTGATGACCTTAGTGATAGTTGTCCTCAGCTAGGAGGTGTTTATTTCTTTTTTTTCCTTTTTTTTTTTTTTTTGAGACAGAGTCTTGCACTGTTACCTGGGCTGGAGAACAGTGGTGCAAATCTGGGGTCACTGCAACCTCTGCCTCCCAGGTTCACGGGATTCTCCTGCCTCAGCCTCCTGAGTAGCTGGGATTACAGGCACGCTCCACCACACCCAGCTAATTTTTTGTATTTTTAGTAGAGATGGGGTTTCACTGTGTTGGCCAGACTGGTCTCGAACTCCTGACCTCGTGATCTACCCGCCTCAGCCCTTCCAAAGTGCTGGGATTACAGGCGTGAGCCACCGTGCCTTGCTGAGGTGTTTATTTCTAAAGGATTTTTAGGAGTCTTAAAAAGTCTTTTCCTATACTTTAAAGAATGGTTTCACTAAAGGGAATTGCTGTCTTAGATGTTTCATATTGATTCTTACACATTTTTGCCTAAAGTATATCATCCTCATTGGAAAACCCCTGCACTATTTACTTTTAGTCATACTTTCCTGTAAACTTTATGACTTGTGCATGCGCAATTGTATGGCTGGCTCTTTGCCTTTTGCCTCTATTGTGACTAACACTGATTTCTTACAGGCTTGTAAAGTGGTTTCCAAGATGTGTTTGCTGTGTGTGCTTTGCTGCATTTGTTATAAATAGATTTGAGATTAGTGTTTGAAAGTGCCATATGACCATATACAGAGCGAACTTATTAAGGAAATGTTACTGCATTTCATACACATCTAGTAATAGAAAAATCAGTGTCTTAATGGGCTGTGCCTCTCTTATGTCCCCTCTTTAAAAGAAAAAAAAAAACAAAAAAACTTAGTTGCAACTAAATGTCAGGAAATTTTGTAGCTTACCTAGTTTAAGGTCCAACATATGTGGAGAGACAATAAAAATGATAATGACCATGGTGCCTGGAGATGCATATATTAACATATATTAAGAAGTTATTTTTAAGGTTGCCCACTTAATGTTTTTGTTTTTGTTTTTGAGACGAAGTCTCACTCTGTCACCCAGGCTGGAGTGCAGTGGCCTGATCTTGGCTCACTGCAACCTCCAACCTCCCGGGTTCAAGCGATTCTCTTGCCTCAGCTTCCCCTTAGCTGGGATTACAGGTGCCTGCCACCACGCCTGGCTAAGTTTTGTATTTTTAGTAGAGACAGGGTTTTGCTGTGTTGGCCGGGCTGTCTTGAACTCCTGACCTCAAGTGATTCACCCTCCTCGGCCTCCCAAAGTGCTGGGATTACAGGCGTGAGCCACCATGCCCAGCTGGTTGTTGTTGTTTTTGTTTTTTGAGACAGGGTCTCACTGTCACCCAGGATGGAGTGCAGGGGTACAGTCACAGCTCACTGCAACCTCGACTTCCCGGGCTCAGGTGCTCCTTCACCCTCAACCTCCTGAGTAACTGGGACCACAGGTGGACGCAACCGTGCCTGGCTAATTCTTGCATTTTTTTGTAGACATGGGGTTTCACCCTGTTGCCCAGGCTGTTCTCAAACTGGGCTCAAGCAGTCCTCCTGCTTTGGCCTTCTAAAGTGCTGGGGTAACAGACATGAACCACCTCGCCCAGCCCCATTTAATATTTAATTGTAGGCTTGGTGTCTCTTATGTATTAATTACTGGATATTCTTATTTGGAATTATTAGACATGCTAAGGCAATAATTTTGAAATTTACAACAGACTAGTTGGTGTTAAGGTATTATAATAGATGACCATATTTTGCAATATATTGGTTATTTCCTTGTTGAATAGAAATGAGGAAGGATGGTATTTTGGCTATAAATTAGAGGCCTGAGGTTCTAATGACAAAATTAACATTGTAGTTTTATATTACTTGAATAATGTAATCTTCTTAGTAGATATTATACTTGATTTTGCTTTAAAGACAATGTTCATTTATAAACTTTCGTATCTTTCAGTGTGTTCTGTAGCACAGTGCTTTCTTCATGGCCATCGCAGGTACTTGGGCTTTTTTTTTTTTTTTTTTAAACACATCTGAGGACTGCAAAGTGGTTTTTTTTTTTTTTCCCTCTCCCTCCCCCTCCCCTCTCCTCTTTCTTACTTAGAATATTGTTGTCCAGGCTGACCTCAAACTCCTGGCTCCAGAGAGCCTCATGCCTCAGCCTCCTGAGTAGCTTGGACCAGGCCTGGCTCAAGGACTGTGATTTTATAGACATTGTTTCCATCTTGTAGAGGAAGCATATGGGTTAATTTATTTGTTCAGCCTGTGCTTGAGCCCACTCTGAGCACATTCAATCCAGAGATGAATGAGGATTCTTGCTCTTAATTCAGTGTTATTTTTTGCTTCATCTTGCTTCTAAGATGAATATATGATGGAATTATTTAGTGGTTACTGCAATAATCACACTCTTACTATTTTCTAATTATGTGGAACTTGGGAAATGTTGATTTTGTTTCAGTATGTAATTTGCAGTATAATGTATTTACATGCAAAGTCTTGTGTGTATTAGTTTGCCTTGGCTGCCTTGACAAAGCGCCACAAACAAGGTGGCTTGAACAACAGAAATGTATTGTCTCATGACTCTGGAGGCTAGAGGCCCTGGATTCAGGTGTTGGCAGGGTGGCTTTCTTCTGAGGGCTAGGAGGGAAGGATCTGTCCCAGACCTCTCTCACTGGTTTATATGTGATTGTCTTCACCCAGTGTCTTCACGTCATCTTTCTGTACATGTCTGTGTCCAAATTTCCCCTTCTCTTTTGAGATAGGGTCTCACTGTGTCACCCAGGTTGGAGTACAGTGGTGTGATCATGAATCATTGCAGCCTTGATCTCCCAGGCTCAACTGATCTTCCTGCCTCAGCCTTCTGAGGTAGATGGAACTATAGGCATGTGCCACCAAGCCTTGCTAATTTTTTTATTTTTTAGAATTTTTATAGAGACGGTGATCTCACTGTATTGCCCAGGCTGGTCTCAAATTCCTGACCTCAAGTGATCCTCTCACTTCAGCCTCCCAAAATGCTGGGATTACAGGCTTGACCCATCACGCCCAGCCTAATTTCCCCTTTTCACAGGGACATCAGTTATATTATTGCATTAGGGACCACCCTGAACCTTGATAGCCTTAACATTTTAACTTGATTACCTCTGTAAAGACCCTGTCTCCAGAGAAGGTCACATTCTGTTATTGGGAGTTAGGACTTCAACATACAATTTTTTTTTTTTTTTTTTTTTTGGAGACTGAATTTCGCTCTTGTTGCCCAGGCTGGAGTACAATGGCACGATCTCAGCTCACAGCAACTTCTGCCTCTTGGGTTCAAGTGATTCTCCTGCCTCAGCCTCCCGAGTAGCTGGGATGACAGGCATGCACCACCACGCCCGGCTAATTTTGTATTTTTAGTAGAGACTGGGTTTCTCCATGTTGGTCGGGCTGGTCTTGAACTCCCAACCTCAGGTGATCCGCCCGCCTCAGCCTCCCAAAGTGCTGGGATTGCAGGCATGAGCCACCATGCCTGGCTCAACATATGATTTTTGGGAGGACACAAATCAATCTTCAGCAGTATCTTTTTTTTTTTTTTTTGAGACCGAGTCTTGCCTTGTTACCCAGGCTGGAGTGCATCGGTGCAAACATGGCTCACTGCAGCAGCCTCGACCTCCTGGACCCAAGTGATCCTCCTGCCTCAGCTTCCCTAGTAGCTGGCATTCCCATATTAATTCAAATTTTTTGTAGAGATGGAATCTTACCATGTTGCATAGGCTGGTCTTGAATTGTTGGGCTTCAGCAATTCTCCTGCCTTGGCCTTGCAAAGTGCTGGGATTCCAGGCATGGGCCACTGCGCTCAGCCCTTAACAGTGTCTTTAATAACTCCCCAGTAGTGTATCTAGAGAACACTGTCTGCGGGATGGTGGCCATGGGTCCCAGCTTAGAGGCTGGCCCTCAGGGATCACTGGTTGGTGGTGGGCTGTTGGTGGATCCCCTTCTCCATGGGGCACAGACGAGTCTGGTTTGGAAAAGGATGATGCTGCTCCAGTGTCAGTTTGCCAGTTTTCCCTCTGTTCTCCCCACTCTGATTCTCACTGGAATTAATTTGGTAGCACTGAGAAGAGTCATTTCTACTTTGGCACAGTAATCTTGCCCATGATCTGACTAATTTTTATTTTTATTTTTTTGAGACAGAGTCTTGCTCTGTCACCCAGGCTAGAGTGCAGTGGTGTGACCTTAGCTCACTGCAACCTCTGTCTCCTAGGTTCAAGTTGATTGTTCTGCCTCAGCTTCCTGAGTAGCTGGGATTACAGGCATGCACCACCATGCCCAGCTAATTTTTTTTTTTTTTTTTTTTGGTAATTTTAGTAGAGACAGGGTTTCGCCATGTTGGCCAGGCTGGTTTCTAACTCCTGGCCTCAAGTGATCCGCCCGCCTTGGCCTCCCAGAGTGCTGGGATTACAGGCGTGAGCCACTGCCCTGGCCCCATAATCTGACAAATTTTTAGTTAAAACTCTGTATTCCACTTAGAACTAATTCACTGTGGCTGGGCACGGTGGCTTCTGCCTATAATCCCAGCATTTTGGGAGGCTGAGGTGGGTGGATCGCTTGAGCCCAGGGGTTTGAGATCAGCTTGGGCAACATAGTGAGACCCTATCTCTTTGGGGAAAAAAAAAAGCCAGCCTGTCCAACATGGTGAAACCTCATCTCTACTAAAAATACAAAAAGTAGCCACGTGTGGTGGCACACACCTGTAATCTCAGCTACTCAGGAGGCCTTGGCATGAGGATCCCTTGAATCCGGGAGGCAGAAGTTGCAGTGAGCCGAGATCACGCCACTGCACTCCATCCTGGGTTGACAGAATGAGACTCTTATCAAAATAAAATAAAATAAAATAAATTAAATAGTAAAATAAAATAAAATAGAATGAATTCACTGATAAGATTGCCTTCTCTCATCTTCAAGTAAATGATTTTATTTTCTCCTTTGTTCCTTGCATGTATGCTGTGATTTACTGACTGTTAAAAACTCATTACACCAGTGTGTACCCCGAGACAAATCAGCTCCAAAGTGGAGTGAGTGCAAGGGGAAAACTTTAATTCAAAACTGCTTTATGGAGGAAGTACAGGTTTTCCTCTAAGCTGCACTGTTACAGATCTGTAGAGTTTTCAAATCCATGTAATGCTCATCAGTTTTTAGTTTAGTATTTAGCTGTCTGTGATGATAAGTAAATAATTTACCTTTTTGAAGGCTTGTGATATCCTATTCATTGCTTCATTTAAGAGGATGCAACATCAGGATTTTCAAAAATACACATAACGAAGTGTTGTGTAATCGTCTGTACATGGTTTCTTTGATAAGAGAGAGGCAGGAATCTGCATAGAGTAGGTGTACAGATATAGTTTGCCCATGAGACAGCAAGGAGAGCCCTGATGAACTGAAGGAGAGCCCTCTCCTGAAATGCATATATTATATATATTTTTTTCTTTCTTTTGTTTCAAAAAATAGAGACGGTCTCAGTATGTTGCCCAGGATGTCTCAAACTCCTGGTCTTAAGTGATCCTCTTGCCTCGGCCTCCCAAATTATTGGGATTATGGGTGTGAACCACCATGCCTGGTCTTGAAATGCATATCTTAGTCACTGTTACTTCTTTTAAATTGTTTTAATTGTATAAACCAAAACAAACAAAAAAATGCTACCTTTTTTTTTTTTTTTTTTGAGACATAGTTTCACTCTGTCGCCCAGGCTGGAGTGCAGTGGTGCGATCTAGGCTCACTGCAAGCTCCGCCTCCTGGGTTCATGCCATTCTCCTGCCTCAGCCTCCTGAGTAGCTGGGACTACAGGCGCCTGCCACTGTGCCCAGCTAATTTTTTGTATTTTTAGTAGAGACGGGGTTTTCACCATGTTAGCCAGGATGGTCTCGATCTCCTGACCTCGTGAGCCACCATGCCTGGCCAAAATGCTACCATTTTAGGAACATACATCTAGTCTTAAAAATATCAGAAATCTGGGCTGGGTGCAGTAGCTCATACCTGTAATCCCAGCACTTTGGGAAGTCAAAGCTGGCGGATCACCTGAGGTCAGGAGTTCAAGACGAGTCTGGCTAACATGGTGAAACCCTGTCTCTACTAAAAATATGAAAATTAGCCAGGTGTGGTGGTGGGTGCCTATAATCCCAGCTACTCGGGAGGCTGAGGCAGGAGAATTGCTTGAACCTGGGAGACAGAGGTTCCAGTGAGCCGACACAGTACCACTGTACTCCAGCTTGGGCGACAGAGTGAGACTTCGTCTCGGGGAAAAAAAAAAAGAACAAAAATCATAAATCCTTTGTTTTTACCCCCTAACTTGGATCTCAGGTTAATTGGGAATGTGTCTAATAACAAAATTTCTGAACATAAGGTTTACTAGAAAGGATTACTTTTTAGGTTATTTGTGATGTATGTATATATGCATTTGATAGTAATAGATGTGTTTATTGGACTCTTAAGTACTTGCTGTGTACTGTGGGACATGTAGGAGTATAAGAATATTTGTCAGCTAGATTATAAAGCTTAAAATCGTATTAATGGGCAGGAGTGGGATATGGGGCTGTGACTAGTAATGGGTCTGGGGTTTCTTTGTGGGTTGATGAAAATAGAGATGGTTGTGCAACTTTGTGAATATAGTAAAACCATTTAATAGTATACGTATGGGTGAATTTTATGTTATGTGAGTTACATCTCCGTGATGCTTAAAAAATACTGTTAATGAATTTGCAGTGCTGAAAAGATTCCGAAGTTGCGATTCTCTACCTTTTTCCATTATCCCAGTCCCCCAATGCAGTTGCAGTGAAAGATAAAGAACATCAAACACTCTTCTCTTCTGGTGGTGGGGAAATGCTGAGTGGCCCTGACTTTGTGCAGTGAAAGTTGTTTACACAAGCCTGAGTCTATAAACTCAGAGATTAAAAAAATCACACCACGCCGAAGGCCCACTCAGGCAAAAACCTACCAGAGAAATGGGCCTGCCCGACTGATGGAATATCTGGGATTTCCTGATGTTGGTCCCTTAATTTGTGGACCATTTTAGGCTGTCAGTAAAGTAGTAGTCTAAGAGAAAAATTCTGACATGTAACAATGTGGATGAATCTTGAGGACATTACATGAAATAAGCCAGTCACTAAAAGGACAAATACTATATGATTACAATTGCATGAAGTGCCTAGAGTAGCCACATTCACAGAGACAAAGTAGAATGGTAGTCACAGGGAAATAGGGAGTCAGTGTTTAATAGCATAGTTTCTTTTTTTTTTTTTTTTTTTTTTTTTTCAGATGGAGTTTTGGTCTGTTGCCCAGGCTGGAGTGCAGTGGTGCTATCTCGGCTCACTACAGCCTCCGTCTCCCAGGTTTAAGCACTTTTCTCCTGCCTCAACCTCCCTTGTAGCTGGGACTACAGGTGCACACCACCACATCTGGCTAATTTTTGTATTTTTAGTAGAGATGGGGTTTTGCCATGTGGGCCAGGATGGTCTCGAATTCCTGACCTCAGGTGATCTGCCTGCCCTCAAAGTGCTGGGATTACAAGTGTGAGCCACCGCGCTGGGTGATAGAGTTTCAGCTGGGGAAGGTGAAAAAGTTCTAGAGATGGATGGTAGTGGTGGTTCCACAATATTGTGAATGAACTCAGTGCCAAAGAACTATATACTTAAAAATGATTCAAATGGTAAATTTTATGTTGTGTTTAACCACAACAAAGTAAATTTTTTAAAAGTAAGAGTAGTAAAATCACTTTGATGAAAAGAGAGGGTGGGACTAGGGTATTTGGATTGTCTACCAGGCCAGGCACCCTTTTCAGTGGTCTTCTTGCCTCTGTGCCTGCCTTCTGAGGATGCCCAGGGCAGGTCTCTGCCTGCTCCCTTCATTCTGGTCCTTCCACCAGTCACCCATGGAGCATCTCCTGTGTTTCAGAAACGCCAGTGCCTTGGCACAGAAGCAGGATAAAACTGTGCCCCCAAGGCACTTTTAATCCAGAGGGAGGTTGGCAAAGATACATTTGCTGGAAAAATATTGTCAGGGCCGGGTGTGGTGGTTCACACGTGTAATTCCAGCACGTCCCAGTGCTTTGGGAGGCTGAGACAGGAGGATCACTTGTGCTCAAGGAGTTCAAGACCAGCCTGGGTGAGACCTCATTTCTACAAAACTTCAAAAAAAATTAGCCAGACATGGTGGTGCAGGCTGAGGTGGGAGGATCACTTTAGCCCGGGAAGTCAAGGCTGCTGTGAGCGTTGATTGTGCCACTGCACTCCAGCCTGGGTGACAGAGCGAGACTCTGTCTCCAAAAGATAAATAGTCAGGTTGCATTGTACTCCCCTGTGGTAGAAGTGTGGGTGGTGTTATTTAGGTAGTACTTGGAGAGTGCCCGTCAGATGTCTGGAAACCTAATTTAAAGTAGTAAAATCAACATGTGGGTGAGACTTGATACCCGCAGACATACTTTTTTTTTTTTTTTTTTAAGCCAGAATGTCTCTAAAAGAACAAGACTTGTTTATAGCCTAAAAATTCTTCATGGAACAAAGATCCTCGTGGTGCCAAAGGAACTGTGTGCTTTTGGTGAGGAACCCATCAGCATGAGGTTTTCCACTGACTGCAGTTTCCCAAGGCAACATAAGAGACATAGCCAGGGCCTTAAGGAATTGATGGGCCAGCCATGGAGGAGACTCAAATACAAACACAAAACGAAGCATGCTTACGGAGCACTGTCTAAACTAGTGAAAGTAAATGTAATAAGAAGGAATTTCGGCAGGCACAGTGGCTCATGCCTGTAACCCCAGCACTTTGGAAGGCTGAGGTGGGCGGATTGCTTGAGGCTGAGTTCGAGACCAGCCTGGACAACATAGTGAAACCCTGTCTCTACTAAACATACAAAATTATCCAGGTGTGGTGGCGTACACCTGTAGCCCTAGCCACTTGGGAAGCTGAAGCATGAGAATCGCTTGAACCTGGGAGGTGGAGGTTGCAGTGAGCTGAGAGGGAAACTCTGTCTCAAAAAAAAGAATGAATTATGCTGGGCATGATGGCTCACACCTGTAATCCCAACACTTTGAGAGGCTGAGGCAGGAGGATCACTTGAGCTCAAGGAGTTTAAGACCAGGCTGGGCAATATAGCGAGACCCCTGTCTCTATAGAAAATAAAAAATTAGCCAGGCATGGTGATGCACACCTGTAGTCCCAGCTGCCCAGGAAGCAGAGGCAGGAGGATGTCTTGGGCCCAAGAGTTTAAGGCTGCAGTGAACCATGATTGTGCCACTGCACTCCAGCCTGAGCGACAGAAAAAAGAACAAACTGTGGAAGAGACATTAAGTCCTGTGGGTCAGTGACCAAGAGCCCAGAGACTGTAGTTTCAAACACATTCCATGGTCCTGCCTGTGTTTTTAGACAGATCATTCTCAGAGGCAGCCTTCATCTGTTAAATAAATTCTTTACTTGGTGGGAGGAGGTGAGAGAGAGGTGGAGTCCGAGGTGAAGTGTGGGGATAAGGATGTGATATTTTTAGCACAGTGTGAGATATAAAGTAATTTCCTGATAAGATTATTCTCCTAAATGGAACCTATACTGCCCTCATTCTCTTACTAATGACAAGGTCAGAGCAAACCGACAAACATGGAAGAACAGGGATCCTAGCCCGGTGGTGAATTCCAAGCCGGAATTTTGGAGCATACTCCAAAAAGTTGGCTTTAGGATACAGAGGGATCCATTTTTGTGGACTGCTTTATTTTGGTTCAAGGTTGTCTGTGAATTTTACAATAAATCAGAGTCTTTGTTTTCCTGTTGCTGAGGGAGGGGAGGGAGAGGTTTGCAACAGTCTATTAATAGAATATAGCATAATTTGAAAGGAAATGTAGAAAAATCAAATGCTAATAATAATAATGATATTGCTGGGCATGGTAGCTCATGCCTGTAATCCCAGCACTTTAGGAGGCCAAGGCGGGCAGATCTCTTGAGACCATCCTGGCCAACATGGCGAAACCCCATCTCTCCTAATAATACAAAAATTAGCTGGATGTGGTGGTGCATGCCTGTAATCTTAGCTGCTTAGGAGGCTGAGGCAGGAGAATCACTTGAACCTGGGAAGCAGAGGTTGCAGTGAGCTGAGATTGTGCCACTGCACTCCAGCCTGGGTGACAGAGCAAGACTTCATCTAAAAAAAAAAAAAAGAAAAAAAAATGCATACATATGTGTATATGGCACGCACCATGTTGCCCAGGCTGGTCTCAGACTCATGGGCTCAAGTGATCCGCCTGCCTCTGCCTCAAAAAGTGTTAGGATTATAAGTGTGAACCACTGTGCCCATCCTGAAATGCCAGTAATTATTAACCTAATGTGCTGGAAACAAATTATTTGTTTTTTCAAGAAGATAAAAAGTAGACAATAATGGTACCGAAAGTGGTATTTCTTTTTACTTTCTTACAAGTCCATCATCATTAACCATTTACGTTCTGGAGCCGCTATACTAGGTGAGTCTAAAGGCATCTTTTTTTTTTTTTTTTTTTTTTTGAGACGGAGTCTCGCTCTGTCGCCCAGGCTGGAGTGCAGTGGCGCAATCTCAGCTCACAGCAAGCTCCGCCTCCCGGGTTCACGCCATTCTCCTGCCTCAGCCTCCCAAGTAGCTGGGACTACAGGCGCCCGCCATCTCGCCCGGCTAATTTTTTTTCTGTTTTTAGTAGAGACGGGGTTTCACCATGGTCTCGATCTCCTGACCTTGTGATCCGCCCGCCTCGGCCTCCCAAAGTGCTGGGATTACAGGCGTGAGCCACCGCGCCCGGCCGTCTAAAGGCATCTTGAAAGAGCTGTCTCATTGTATGTAAGGGTGTGTACACTCAGAAGTCTGTATTGCCCAGTATTATGAGAAAGCTGCTGCTTGTACCTGGCTTGGTGCTATGAGGGACAAATACAGCTTTGTGTTTCGTAAGGAAGATTAATACTTTGACATAATTCTAATTTCTTGGCCTTTAAGGAGAAGGCCACAAAATCTTTTTTTTTTTTTTTTTTTTTTTAAAGGTAGTGACTATCATTTGCTTTTTCCCTGTAAAAGCAGGGACATTTCTTTTTAACATATTTTTTCCCAATGGCTAAAATAATGTATACTTAATGCAGAAGACTTGGAAATTGGAAAAAATGGAGGAGCTTTTGAAAAAACATTTCTTTCAGGATGACTATTGGTTTTGCTTTGAGTCAGAAGCAAGCTTTGTTCTGCTGACTTTTGTCTCACGCTTAGTAGTCCTTTCCTGCCTCCTCTTGTGATCCCTTGAATTTGGAGGATTTGGTGGGGAGTCACATGGCCCTCTCTCCCCATCAACTTCCCATCTTCCCACTGGAGCACACGTGCTTTCCTCTGAGTCTGTGAGACTTGAGCTCAGTGGTTCCCATTAGTATAATAGAACACCCCTTTCTTGTGAATGTGTGCTCTCAGGGTGTGTTTCCAAACTGAGGCTTGACACGTCAGAAGGTGTTTTGTGGAAGGAAAGAGCCCTAGTGCCGGAGGCATTGGGTTCAGATCCTGGCCTCAGTCGAATGGTAGCCATAGCCATGAGTAAGTTAAACTTGGCTTGCTTGTATGTAAGTGGTAATAACAATGCTTAGATACAATGATCTGATGTACCTGGTACATAGCAGGTTCTTGGCCTAGGCATGGTGGCTGATGCCTGTAATCCTAGCACTTTGGGAGGCTAAGGCAGGAGGATCACTTGAGCCCAAAAGTTTGAGACCAGGCTGTGTCTACAAAAAATTAAAAAACTAGCTGGGCACAGTGTGGCCTGTAGTCCTAGCTGTTTAGGAGGCCGAGATGGGAGGATCGCTTGAGCCTAGGAATTTGAGGTGGCTGTAAGCTTTGATTGCCACTGCACTCCAGCTTGGGCAACAAAGTGAGGCCCTGTCTCTAAAAAAAAGGGGTGCAGGGGATTCTTTCTATGGATGTGATGCCCACACAACCCTGTTTGTTCCTTTCATTCAAAAATGTGTATTGAAGTCCTAGCTAGCTGCCTGGGAGGCTGGGATGGAAGGATCATTTGAACCCAGGTGTTTGAGTACAACCTGGGTAATATAACAAGACCCCATCTCTCTTTTTCTTTTTCTTGTTTTTTTTTTTTTTTTTTTTTTGAGACAGGGTCTTACGTGTAGCTCAGGCTGGAGTGCAGTGGCTTGATCTCGGCCTACTGCAACCTCCATCTCCTGGGTTCAAGCAATTTTCCTGCCTCAGCCCTGCTGAGTAGCTGGGATTACAGGTGCCCACACCATGCCTGGCTAATTTTTATGTTTTTAGTAGAGATGGGGCTTCACCCTGTTGGCCAGGCTGGTCTCACACTCTTGACCTCAAGTGATCTGCCCACCTCGGCCTCCCAAAGTGCTGAAATTACAGGCATGAGCCACTGTGCCCAGTCTCCGTTGTCTTCTTTTTAAAACAAGTGTATTAAGCACCAGCTGTGTGCCAAGCTTTGCTGCAGATACTGGAGACAAAAATGGAGAGAGAGAGAAAAAAAATCCCTGCCTTTGTGGTGCTCAGATTCTTGTGGGGAAAGTAGGTAATAAGATAAATGCTAGGTGTGGTGGCTCACACTTGTAATCCTGGCACTTTGGGAGGCGGAGGCAGGTGGATTTCTTGAGTCTAGGAATTGGAGATCAGCCTGGGCAACATAGTGAAACCCCATGTCTGCCAACAAAAAAAATAATAATAATACAAAAATTAGCCAGGCATGGTGGCGCTTGCCTGTAGTCCCAGCTACTCATGAGGCTGAGGTGGGAGGATCATTTGAGCCTGGGAAGTTGAGGCTGCTGTGAGCTGTGATTGCACCATTGCACTCCAGCCTGGGTGACAGAGTGAGACCCTGTCTCAAATAAAGAAACAAAAACAAGATAGATACCTAGATATATGTTAGATTAGTGGTCAATGCCAAGAAGCAAATAAAGCTTCCATTGTCTGTGTGTGTGTGTTTGTTGAGAAGGAATATTGGGAATAATGAGTGATTGCAGCTGCATCTTGTTTCTGTGTGAAATGTGTCTTTAAGCTGCTGCTGGGGGCCAGACCCCATCCCGTGCTGAAATGGGACTCCCTGGTTGTTTCTGGGGTACGGTGTCTGTGGAAGAAGGTAGATTCTTGATCTTACCTGGCTGGGAGTGAGGGCTCTAGCAACAAGGCTTCAGGTTTGATGGGGAAAGAGTGTGTGTGTGTAAGGGGAGTTGGGGGAAGATGTCTTCGGATATACTTGAAGAGTGCTTAGAATAATGCTAAGCATTCAATAAATTTTAGCTATTAACACATATAATGTATTGTGCCTTTTGTTATGAAACTCAGAGCTTTAAATAGAAACTAGAAGGGCCACGTTCTTGGAAAAAGTGCTCAGTGTCAGAAGCAGTAATTATGTATTAATAATTATGTAAGTGCCAAATTTAGAGCACACACATAATGTTGATTTCTCTCTCCCCCTCATCCTTTCATTCCCTTAGGCCATTTTGGAGGAATAGATTTTTAAGGCAGGAACCTCAGATGCATACCTAACAAAGGCCTTCTTGTGTTACTATCTAGTGGATCAATAGGCTAAAGGGATAATTCTCATTCTCAAAGCATGGTCAGATTCCTTAAAATGTACTTGGATAAGGGGGAAAAGGGTGAGAAATCTAGTAAAGGTGTGGTACATGCTGATTGATGGGGAAAACAAAAAAAGAAGAATATAATGATTTCCCAAACTCTGACCATATCTAGGTTAGTGACTAAATTTGAGTTTGGGAAAATATACATATCAGGGATGCAAGCTTATTCTATGTGGTTTACACCTGCAATTGTTATTATTATTATTTTTGAGATGGAGTCTCGCTCTGTAGCTTTTTTTTTTTTTCTTCAACAGAGAATTCTTTATTATGTCCAAAAGAACACAACAAAAGCATCCTCAACAATACATAAACCTATATATAAAATATAAACTATCTCCAGATTTTTACTTTATATGGCAGCATGCCAGTATATGCGAGAGATCATTGATGGGGCAAAGGGAAACCTAATTTGGGCAATGACTTAATTAGTCAGACATTAACATTCAGAGACCTGATAAACAGCAATTTTAGTCAGAAAAGCAATATGAGATGAGTTCCTGTGAAGCTGGGATTTACATACTTAATTCTTTGTTCTTGGTCATTTCATCCACAACTTGACTGTTGTCAATCATGGTTCTCTGCCTTTGGAGTGGTACTATCAAGGTACAGAGAATGCCCATCTCAGTACCAAAATTTCACCATGAAAAATCGTAATAGAAATAACAAAGCTTTAAAAAAAATGCTGCATTTCAGAAGTAGTTACCCTAATAATTTTGAAGAAAGCTTACCATAAATACTTCCAAAAACAATAGCCTTTACAAAATATTATACAATGTCCTGTGTACAGCAGTATCTACTCAGGCCATTTGTCGAACTGTTCAGTAATTAGTTTCTCGTGTACTCTTTCATCTCAAGAAGGTCAGTAATCATCCGATTTCCTCTCTAATGATCTGTTGTTAGCCTACTTTTAACAATGGAAGAAGAAACTGGTATATGGTTTTTTTTGTTTTTTTGTTTTTTGTTTTTTTTTTGAGACTCTTGTTGCCTAGGCTGGAGTGCAGTGGCACGATCTTGTCTCACTGCAACCTCTGCTTCCTGGGTTCAAGCGATTCTCCTGCCTCAGCCTCCCAAGTAGCTGGGATTACAGGCATGCGCCACCATGCCCGGCTAATTTTGTATTTTTAGTAGAGATGGGGTTTCTCCATGTTGGTCAGGCTGGTCTCAAACTCCCGACCTCAGGTGATCCGCCCATCTCGACCTCCCAAAGTGCTAGGATTACAGGCATGAGCCACCATGCCTGGCCCTGGTATATGTTTTAAGTCAACCAGTTCTCCTTAAGTCTCATAGTTTCTGTTTCAACATCATGTTATTGTGTACTTACAGAAGCAATCTCTCAGTTACGAAAAATAAAATCAGTTTCAGGGCTCAGAAAGTAAAAAGGGAAATTCTTTCCCAGTCTCAACCCTTCCCCCACTGCCTGGCTTTTGTTGTTTAAAAAATTAAATTAAATTTAAATGTGTAAGTCCAAGCACAGGCACTTTCCAAAAAACAAAAATGAAGTCAAATCACAAATTACTCCGTAGTTACAGAAGACAGCTCTGATTTTGGGGGGTCATCTCTGGTTGCCTCAGCACAAGCATTATTGGTCTGTGGCTGTTAGCCTTGCTCTTTAGTTTAAGGAATGTGGATCCTATTATTGGTATTAAAAATTATACTTATAAAACTATTGAAGGCTATTACTAATTATTTCAGTTCTCTATATAGTATTTGTACTTCAGTTTAACAGTGCTTAGTAAGTCATTTAAATAGTAGGTCTCTGTTGAAAAATATTAGAATCGTACCCCTCCACCTCTAAAAAGTCAGAGGTCCAGGATGAAAAGGTATGATGTTCTCTGTTGGTCATAGTATTTTGTGGGCTAAATCATTGTCTAAAATCAGAAAGACAAGGTAGTGGAAGGTTCTAGGAGTTGCGTGGATCTGGGTTAGAATCTCAGTGCCTCTTGCAACCAGTTGTTTAAAATGTGGGCACATTAGTCTCTCCATTTCCATTTTCTCTTTTGTGAAATAATTGTTATTGTTTTGCAAGGTTCATGTGACAAAATGGATTAGTATGTGTGTCTAGCATAATGTAGATGCTAAACTTAAATGATTCATTTGGCACCAGTCAGGTTTATTCACTTTTAATATTGATTTTGAAAGTCTCCAGTCAGATTGCTTAATTGATACACATTAATTTTTACTGTTAGATTTTTAACTTATTATTAAACACCAAGTTTGATAATAAATACTATTAGTGAGGTAGGAGGTGGAACTTGACTCCAGACCAGATTAAAGACTGGCTGAAACAGGGAAGAGGTGAAAGCACCTCTCCATGTCATGCCCACCAGTGCCATATCGGTTTACTATTGCCATGGCAACACCTGGAAATTACCACCCCTTTCTATGGCAACAACCTGGAAGTTACCACCTTTTTTCTAGAAGTTTCTTATTAACCTGCCCCTTAATTTGCATGTAATTAAAAGTGGGCATAAATATGACTGCAGAACTGCCCTTGAGCTGCTGTTCTGGAGCAGTCACAGAGCTGTGACACTGCCGCGTCAGTAAAGCAGTTTCCTTCTACCGCAGGCTCACTCTTCAACTCTTTCCGCAGTGCAGTCAAGAATCTTTGTGGGTGAAGCCCCAATTTGGGAGTTTGCCTGCCCTTCATCGATAGTAGTAGTAATAGTAATGATGATGGTAACCAGCCAGATACAGTGAAGTGTTCTATGTGTGTTATCTCGGTTACTCTGAACAAGGGCCCTCAAAGGGCAGGTATTTTTATGTTCATTTTGCTGACAAGAAACTGAGGCTTAGTGAGACTGAGATTTAGAAAGTAACGAAAAGAAAAAGTTATGTTAAATGATCACTTTTTTATGGAGCCATGCTTTTTTGTGCTTAATTTATTGCCTATTGCTCATATGTGCTTTACATTGTTCAGTGTTTTCTCAAGATAAGCAATGAGAAGTAACAGCTGTAGTCAACTTTCTTCCCCAAGTACTAAGTAAATAAGGTGGTTAGGCATAGAATGGAATTAGCTATGGAATGCTGATTGTTTATTTTCTGTTGTAGGATGAAAGAAATTAGGCATGAAGAAGGAAGATAATTTTTTACTTGCTATAGATTTGAAATAGTTTTCTTTCTTTTGCTTGCTTTTTTTTTTTTTGAATTGAGGAGTTCAGAGTGGTTAACTGAAACAGACTCTAAAAATACCCTTTAGTACCATGCTCACTGAAGTATTTTCTGTTTGTCTAAAATTAGCAGATTTGAGCTGTATACTCTGGTTTTCCAAAGACTTCCATTAGGTGACTTCTTATTCTGGTGTAACTTTGTTATCTTTCTGGATAACACCTTTGATGGGTGTTAAAAGGTAAAGCTAAGAATGGCTTTACTTTCTAACAGAATACTTTACAAAGCAGTTTCCAGCTTAGATACTTCCTCCTACAGGGAACCTTCCCAAGGTGTTCCTTGCAGTGCTCCCTTCTTTATCCCGCCACTGTCCGTGTCCCACCTAGGCTCTGAAGGACAGAACCTGTGCTCTGAAGGAGAGAACACTGTTGTATTCCAGTGCCTCACACAACTATTTGCACAGTATTTAGGTGCTGAACAAATATTTATTGAATGCCAAAATTGGTTCATTTACTAAGCAGAAAGAAAGAAGAATATTTTTTGTTGGCGGTGTCTGCAAAGAGATTTGTCATTTCACATGAAAATCGAGAAGTGGGGACAAAAAAGCAAGAAAGTGGAAGCAAAAGTAATTGAGATCCATAGTGGCTCAGGAGTGTTGACCGGTGCAGGGTGTGGTAGAAGCTGATTACTGGGTAGGGGAGTCAGATACGGAGGCTCAGCTGGGCTGGGGGCAAGTCTTTGGGAAATGGGGGGGTGTGGAGAAGGTTACCAGCCGTTAGCAGAGTTTTTCTCTGCGTTAGGAATTTCTAAGGTGTGTTTTTGTTTTAAAAACAATATCTGTACTTTCAAAAATATGGTTTCTCTGCTGCAAGGGAAACACATTTATTTTGTGAAAGTAGGTGTACCTAGTTAACAGTTTCCATTTATTAATTTTCTGAAATTGTGTTTTGGTTACTTGGAATGTGTGTGTGTGTTTTCTTTTTTCTTTTTTTTTTTTTTGTGACAGAGACTCGCCCTGTCGCCGAGGCTGGAGTGCAGTGGTGCCATCTTGGCTCACTGCAGCCTCCCCTTCCCGGGTTCAAGCGATTCTCCCGCCTCAGCCTCCCAAAGTACTAGGATTACAGGTGTGAGCCACTGCGCCTGACCTATTTTCTATTACAAGTCCCTTGTGGGAAGGAGGGTCGTCACTCCTATTCTAAATGAATAGAAGTTCTGTCTTAGAAATTTTCCCATTTTACAGGTATTCAAAGAGGACCAAATTTCATCTTCGTTCCCTGCCTGTGTCCTGGAATCAGTTAAGAAGAAAGACAGGAGTAAGGTGGTCTTCAATTCAGCCAGTCTTCAATTGTTGGAGACCAAGATTTACCTTTATGCTGATCAGGGTCAGAGCTGCTGTGCAGAACATGGCTTATCTCTGTGGGCAAGTGGCCTTCCTGAGGCTCATCTCCAGGGCTGTGCAGCATAATGTTGCCCTCAAGAGAGGACAGAGGGTGGGACTGGCTATGCATGCATGCTCACTCCCTCCTTCCAGATTCACTGAGCCTGTTTTCCTTCCGTATTAAGAGGTAAGAAAGTGACACCTGGAAAGATGTACTTTCCCAAGGTCACACAGATAGCTGGCAACAGGTTTTTCTCCTGGGCTCTAGAGGCCTTTGGTCTGAGTACAAAGAGCATGGTTATGGGCTTGGCCAGGCCTTGTGTTCACCACATTCTGCTTCTGTGCTCTTAGCTTTGGTTTCTGCATCTATACCATGGGGTTAAAATTTCTACCCTTGGGATTCCTGGGAGGGTTACATAAGGTGTAACTGTTGAATGACCGGAACCAGTACTTGGCACTCAGAATCAGCAATGTAAATATTACTCAGCCAGCCTGGGGCACTTTCCTCTATCAAACCTTACCAATCCTTTTTTTTTTTTTTTTTTTTTAAACTGAGGCAGGGTCTCACTGTCTTGCCCAGGCTGGGGTGGAGTGTGGCACAATCTCCATTCACTGTAGCCTCCACTTCACAGGCTCAATCGATTCTCCCGCCTCAGCCTCCGAGTAGCTGGGACTATAGGCACGTGCCATCACATCTGGCTAGTTTTTGTATTTTTCGTAGAGACAGGTTTTCACCAGTTGCCTAGGCTGGTCTCACACCTCCTGAGCTCAAAGCCATCTGCCTGCCTTGGGCTTCGAAAATGCTGGGATTACAGGTGTGAGCCACCATGTCCAGCCTTGTTCGTTCTTTTTAATCACCCTGCGTTGGCGCCTCAGAAAACATGGTGATTAGCTCTCAGCAGGGTGGGACTTGGATGTTGACTGTTTAACTTTGATTTTTTAGAAGGAAAAAAAATTGTTCCTAAGGAAGTCAAGTTCTAAATTGAAAGACTTTTATATATTACACACACCCTAGAAAAAGTTGGGTTACACTTGGGATTGATTTTGAAGTAGAGCATTGAACTATGTGTCCTGTTTAACCTCGAGGAGCAAATGGCTTTCCATTCTAAACATTCTCATTTCTTCTCTGGGACATTCTTTAGGTGCTTAAGTGTTCTGTTTTGTTATGCATGTTAGAGGACTCTATATAAACAAGTTCCTAGAGGAAGAAATTGGTGACTTAGATGAAAGGGTGAAAAAGGCGAAACCTTCACATTATTGTGTAAGAGATTGGCCCAGAATGTGTGAAATTTGATGTAGTCCTTGTCTTCGTTTTTCCCTTAGATGTTCTGGATGAAACAGTTCCCCCTGCCACACATGGAGATAAGGATGTGGCTCTAGGCAGGGCATATCCTGTGTTTAAGACTGTGTTGACTCTTCTCTTACGGTGTCTGCCACTGGTTTCCTGCCTAAATCTTTAGTTTTGAGTGAAGTACAGCTGTGAAGTCCTAGACTTGTAATGCTAATGCGTTCATTATGTTAAATTCAGTTTCTCTTTTTTCTTTTCTCTGCTTCACTTCAGCCTTTAGCAGGTTTCCAGTCCAGCTTTGGTAGCTGGACTGCTGCTCTCCTTGACCCGTCCCTTTGCAAGCAGCAGACCACGGCCGGGGTTGGGAGGCGGCTGGGCCACTGACCCCAGTGCTGAGGAAAGGTGGAGCTGGAGGCCCCTTCCTCCTGGCCTCCGGCTTCCTGTGCACGCCACCAAGGAGGAAAAGGAGCTGGAGCACGTGTGAACCCTCAGGTTATACAAGCAACACTTCTGTGCAACAAAGAAAATGTAAATTGCTGTAAATTTAAAAAAAAAAAAAAAAAAATTGCTGGCAATCTGCTTTCCAGAGCAGATGGAGGGTAGCTTTTATTTATACATCGGTCAGCTTGTTTTTGTTTTTAATGGATAGAGAAGCTTTTTTATTTCACAGATTACAACTGCATATCTTTACCTGAGGGAGCTCAGGTTCGCTCTATCTAGCAGCTTCCACATGTCATCTCTGTATGTGCAGTTGGTGTCTGCATTAAGGAGGTCGGACAGCCTTGTGGTGTTGGTGCCTTTGTTCTGTGTCTAAAGCTATTTATTTGGGGGTGACCGCCCCATGAGCGGCACATCAAAGTGGTGTTCAGTTATGCTGGCCAAGGGCTGAATTGCATTGTTTTTATTTTTATTTCCGAGGTTATTTTATTTTTTACACATGAAAGCCTTTCCCCCTCCTAGATTTTACTCTTTTTTTTCTGATTAACATAGATGTACAGTCTGAGGAGAAGTTTTTGAAAATTTTGTAAAGATGTTGAAATTTTTGTATGGAAAGAGAAACAAAGTGGGGGGGCCCATTCTAAATCTCACCAGTCAGGCAGAAACTATTTCTCATACTGGATGCGGTTTCTCTCTCTCTCTTTTCATTAAAGAGAGGGGGTCTTTTCATTAAAAAACTCCTCTGTAGGCTTCACGTTAGCAGCACTTGTATGGTCCTTAGGAGATGAAGGTGTTTCGTCATTTCTGGAGTGCTGCACATGTAGTTTTCTTTTTAAATTGTCAGTGGCCCTGGCCACATTACCGATTCCTTACTAAGTTGCCAGTTGTGCTATAACCCCGCCCTCCGAAATCCATATTGACCTTCTGTATCAAAATGGCTAAGTCGTCCGAAACCTGCAGTGGGCCAGCGTTAGGGTCTCAGCATGCTTTGGGTGTCTTCTCCACAGGGCTTTCCTCCTTTCTTTCACTTGCAGGCCTTCATTGGCTTTGAATCAGACAGACCTGGGTAGGAACCTCACCTAGCCCCTGCATTAACTTTGTGTCCTCAGGCAAAATAAATCTCCCTAAGCCTCTATTTCCTATTTGCAAAATAGGGATGATAGTATTACCCAATTCCAGGGTTATTGTAAGAATTCAGAGGCAAGTTGTGAAGGGTGTGGCATGGTGTCTGGAATGGGTGATGATACAATTCCCTAAGGGGAGCTGCTGCCACCTCTTTGCTGGGGATTCTGCCTCTGCCCCATCCCAAGAATTTGGGTTGGCTAATCCTGCCCTGTCTGGTTTCGGATGAGGGACCAGGAAAGAAAGGGAGGCAGGAAAGGGGAGGTGTCGCTGAGAAAAACCTTTTTCCCTCTTCAAGTATTTGTTTCATGCAGCACCTGAACCCTCAAAGACTGATGGGGGCTGGTCCTGGGTCACCCCAGCAGGATTCAGTGAAGTGGGCCAGGGACACCAGACCCTCGGCTTTCTCCCTGCAGGAGGATCTGCTTCTCTGGCCTCACCTCTTGTGGTCTTCTGTGCGTGTTCACTCCTTACTCACTCTGAGCCTTCTGACTCTGACCAACCTGTGTTCCTGGCATTCTTTTGATGATGTAAGTGTTTCACACCCTATCTGCAACCAAGCAGGAGGACGGAGAGGATTTCTGCAGCAAAGAGTACCTCTGGAAATTGCTCTTGTGAGGTTCTTTGAGGTGCTAATCACCTAACTTTTATTTGAATTGCTCTGACTTATCATTTAATAACTCCAGAGGACTTTTTACTTCCTTGGCAAGAGGAGGAAGGTGATTCCTCAGATAAAACCAAAACTTAGAGCTGCGCTTCTGAAGGAAATTGCTGCTCAGGTAGAGCTGGATGTGTAGGTGTTCTCCATGGGCCCATACTGTGCCTCTACCAATGTCCTGAATTGATGGCAGCAGGGGGTAATCTTTCTTCGCTCTTCATCATGTATTGCCTGAGGCAGAACAAATACTTGTATACTTGGGATTTCAGCCATGCCTTTTAAGGACTGTGAACAGACTTATCAAAGAGCCATCTTAAGAGGCCTGTAGGGCGGAAGGAGAATACAGGACAAGAGAGTGGATGGAATTAATGGGAACAAGAGTGATGTAAAACAGTTTAACCCCCTGTGGCCCTCTTCAGACTTTTACATTTGTCTACTTTTATTTATTTAAAAATTTTTAACTTTTGTGGGTACATAGGTGTATATAGTTATGGGGTACATAAGATTTTTTGATACAGGCATATAATGTGTAATAATCATATCAGAGTAAATGGGGTATTCATCACCTCAAGCATTCATCATTTGTATTACAAACAATCCATATATGTTCTTTTAGTTATTTTATTTTGTTATTTTATTTATTTATTTATTTTGAGACGGAGTCTCGCTCTGTCGCCCGGGCTGAAGTGCAGTGGCACGATCTCAGCTCACTGCAACCCCCACCTCCTGGGGTGATCCTGCTGCCTCAGCCTTCTGTGTAGCTGGGATTACAGGCCCGTGCTACCTTGCCCAGCTATTTATTGTATTTTTAGTAGAGATGGGGTTTCACCATGTTGGCCAGGCTGGTCTTTGAACTCCTGATCTCAGATGATCCACCCACCTCGGCCTCCCAAAGTGCTGGGATTACAGGCGTGAGCTATCGAACCCGGCCTATTATTTATTTTTGAGAGATAGGATCTTGCTCTGTTGCCCAGGCTGAGTCATGCTCACTGTATCCTCTACCTTCTGGGCTCAGGCAGTCCTCCCACCTCAGCTTCCCAAGTAGCTGGAACCACAGGTGCACAACCACCACTCCTGACTAATATTTTTATGTTTTGTTCAGACGGTGGGGAGGCTCTTGCTATGTTGCCCAGGCTGATCTCAAACTCCTGGGCTCAAGCAATCCTCCTGCCTCCGCCTTCCAAAGTGCTGGGATTACAGGTATGAGCCACTGTGGCTAGCCTGGTCTACAGAAATGTCTAATTTTCTTCAGACTTTCTTCTCCCTTCAAATTAGGTTTCATCTGGCAGAGTGGCTACTCCATTTGTTTGCAAGCCTCTGCCCTTGATGTTCAGATTCCTGCTGCTGGTGGAGCCGGCTGAGTTTCCCAGATGGGCTCCACCTGCCTCCTCCTCGGTTGCTGCAGCATTCATTGCTTCGTGCTTCCTGTCTGGCTCGCCTCCAAATGAGTCTGTTCATTTCCTTTCTCCGGAAACTGTCCTTATCACTGAGGTTCGAAAGTTCCATAAAGGATATGGCAGTTTTGAGACTTGACCTCCAAACTTTGACCTTAATAAAAGCTGGTTTTTTAAACCCAGTTAACCTGAATGAGTGGACTATGGCTTTTAATTGCTGTTAGCTGAAGGAGATGTATGGCTGCTGGGTGACACCTTGAACAGTGAGGTGTTATATGTAATCTTGAATTTGGGTGGTGCTTGTGTTACCACTCGGAATTACCTTGTCAGTCTCACTTCCCTCCTGGCTTCTTGGCGATCCTCTTCTATTAATGTTTTCAGTTAATTTTCTTACTATCCAGTGAACTTACTTTGTATTTATTGTTTGGGATAGTGTTGTAGATGGTATTAATATTTGAAAACTTACTGTTGAAAAGGACTGTAGTCCAGTGGCCTCTTTTAATAACCAGGGAAAACTGAGTCCCATGAGGACACGCCTGTCTTTGAAAACCTAAGAATCCACTGCTTTTTCCATTGAGACGGAGCCCACAGAGATCTCCGAGAGGACGGCTGCAGCAGGAGTGCTGACTCCCGTGCAGCCACATTCCTTTTCTAATTGTCAAAGCTGATTAGTGGATTTGGATGTGCGTGGCTCAGAGGCCTCTAATAATCTTTCCTTTCTTACATAGCTCACCTAGAGTTTGAAGAAAATTAAACCAGTTGTGAAATATATCACCTTTCAGAAATGAACAGCATCTTAATTGATTCTCTTTGAAAACACGTCAAATTGGGATTTCTGAGTGTAATCTGGTATGCCTTGAGATTGGGACCTCATGCTGGGGCACTCAGAGGAGACTGGTCCACCTCCAAGTTTGTTTTCTGGCTCCAAACAAATGAGTGGCTGTTTGACTGTTGGCACACTACCCGGTTTTAAAAGTACAACCATATAGGGTATGGAGGGCTGGTAACCAGGGGGTTTAAAAAGTGAGGTCATGGAAGGCCCAGATGAAGCTCTTTTAATGTGTATCACAACTGCAATTAATCTTATTAACATGCTGGGCCTGTTCCTGCTTTTGCTGCCCCCGGGTGTGCGAGAGTATTTAGGGGGCATGCTTTGAAGGATTCTTGTTCTTTGATGATGCACATGGATAACAGAAGTACATCAAACTTTGTATCTGGCATTATAAAGGCCTTTTGTATGCCTCTATAGATTCATTCAGTTTTGAGAAGAGAGCAAAAAGCTTCATGCCAATTGATAAGATGTACGAAAGAGAGCGGCTTGCAAATGCAGTCTTGCAATAGTGAGCTCTATGACCAGATTAGAATCAGCTGAACAGGAATGGAGCCCTCTTCTATATCCAGCACTGAGGTAGTTCCAGTATAGTATTCTGGGAGTGAAAGATGAAAAAAAAAAAAAAAAAAAAACAGCCAGGCACAGTGGCTTATGCCTGTAATCCCAAAACTTTGGGAGGCCAAGGTAGGAGGATTGCTTGAGCCTGGGAGGCAGAGGTTGCAGTGAGCTGATGTGGCCCCACCGCACTTCAGCCTGGGCAACAGAGTAAGACCCTGTCTCAAGCAAACGAAAGTGTAAAAGCATTGTTGTGTATTTGGGAAACAAAAGTATGCACAGGAAGCAACAAGGTGTAGAAGGTGTTGTGGATCCTAAACCTGAACTGATGAGGGTAGCATGGGGGTTCTGAGGACAGGGAGGTAACTGAGGGCTGTTGTGGTTAGGATGGCTTCCTGGGTGGGGTGGGCCTTGAACGCAGAGGATCACCAGGTGAGGAGCAGGGTGCGGTGCAAGTGGTGCTCTTAGCTTGCACTGACTGGTAGGGCAGGATGTAGTGAGAAGTAAAGTTGGAGTATAGCAGCAGCGGATGGTATGCTTTGGTTTTCTGTGTGCACTCTTGCTCTCTTGTTTTTCTTCCATACAAGTGTAATTAAGGAAGGCTAGTATAGTACTCCAGCCTTATAAGGTTGCTGCTTCATTTTATTTTTGTAGACCATGTGTTAGAAGTTGTCTAAAATACCCACCTAGACTCCCCCCACCCCCCCCACCCCCTGCCCCCCCCCCCACCCCCCCCGGCTTCTTGCTTAACAAGTAACCTTAAGGACCAAGAAAGAGGTTGTTTAAAATTTCAAGTTCAACAGATGGGGATTGTGTGTGCTGATAATCCTCTAATGAATAGAATCTGCTCACTTCAATGAATAATAAGAAAAAAGAAATATTTGTTCCTTTATAATGTACTCATTTGCTCATAGTTAAGGAATGTCACATTCATAACATTAAAAGTTTCTTAAGGTTTTCTTGTTGTGTCCTTTAACTGGTTTATTTTTTAATTTTTTAAATTTTAAATAGAGATGGGGGTTTTGCAATGTTGCCCAGGTTGGTGTCGAACTCCTGGGCTCAAGCGATCCTCCCATCTCGGCCTCCCAAAGTGCTAGGATTACAGGCATGAGCCACGGTGCCCGGCCTGGTTTCTTAACTGCAGGATTTCTTAGAGCCTTGAACATTCTAAGGAACACTAGGAATCTCTAAGAGGAGTGAAGGAGGAGGAAGAACAGGAGGGCCTTTTCTGTCCACAGCACATTTTGGAGGATTGGTGTTCCATGGAACACTCTTTGGGGAGCATGGCCCCCTGCTGTTCTGCAGTGTTGTGTGCACTGCCCTTGTTCATTCCAGTTGCCCTCTGTTTTTTCACTTTTTTTTTCCTGCCCTGAGATGACAGTGATGCATCTAGTGCTACAAGGAGGATTGGGGGATGGGGAGAGGCTGTTAAGTCCCTCTCTAACCTTTTCCTTGCTGTTGGAAACATGAACAAAGTGAACATCTTATGTAGCTGCACTAAAAAAGTTGCCTGCTTACAAGCTGAATTCAGGCAAGATGAACTCCTGAATCCTCACATAAGTGGAAATAGAGCCCCACCCTGTATCCTGCCATTAAAAAAAAAAAAAAAAAAAAAAATCCTGTCATCTGGCAGGGGGAAAAAAATCCCAGCCCTAGAGTGGCCAGGATGAATCAGCATGCCAGGGCCATACACCAAGATAAGCATTGAGTCTCTCGATGTGGCACCATGGCAGATTATCAACACTGGTGCCGTGAGAACACTGCAGCAAGCAGCACACTGTACTTTTAAGGACAAGAACAGCAGCGCCAAACACCCCAGAAACAGCTGTTCTGATTCTTTCCTTCAGGGGTAGAATTTTTTTTTTTTTTTTTTTTTTTGAGGCAGAGTTTCACTCTTGTTGCCCAGGCTGGAGTGCAGTGGCTTAACCTCCGCCTCCAGAGTTCAGGTGATTCTCCTGCCTCAGCCTCCCGAGTAGCTGGGATTACAGGCACGCGCCACCACACCCAGCTAATTTTTTGTATTTTTAGTAGAGACAGGGTTTCTTCATGTTGGTCAGGCTGGTCTTGAACTCTCGACCTCAGGTGATCCACCTGCCTCGGCCTCCCAAAGTACTGGGATTACAGGTGTGAGCCACTGTGCCTGGCTCTTTTTTTTTTTTTTTAAAAGACGGAGTCTTGCTCTTGCCCAGGCTTGAGTGCAGTGGCACGATTTTGGCTCATTGCAACCTCTGCCTCCTGGGTTCAAGTGATCCTCCTGCCTCAGCCTCCCGAGTAGCTGAGACTACAGGTGCACACTACCACACCCAGCTAATTTTTCTAATTTTAGCAGAGACGAGGTCTCCCCGTGTTGCGCAGGCTGGTATTGAACTCCTGGGCTCCAAGGATCCACCTGCCTTGACCTCCCAAAGTGCTGGGATTACAGGAATGAGCCACTGTGCCTGGTCTGCAGTATTGCTCTAGAACATCTTGTTTTACACTGTTTTATTGTGGATCTTTTCCTTCGTCGTTCTTCATTTACATCTCTGTCTATTATAGTCTGTATTTGATATGTTTACTACAGTAATTAGATGAAGCTTAAAATTCAGTTTTCATTTCCAGGGCTCAGAAGCCACATGTTGCTCATGGCTGCTCTGATGGACAGCACAGTTACAGGACATTTCCTCCACTGCAGAAAACACTGCTGGATAGCCCTGATAGCCCTGATTATATCAACAATGCTGATCATTATTTGAGAAAACTTTCTGGGCTCCCTCAACACCTCTGCTTACTTTATTATTTTAAACAAGTTTTTGTAGGTGCATACCACCATGCCCAGCTATTTCTTTGTTTGTTTTTTTTAGAGACAGGGTGTGCTATGTTGTCCAGGCTGGCCTTGAACTCCTGGGCTCAGGTGACCCTCCCGCCTCAGTTTCCCAAAGTGCTGGGATTATAGGCGTGAGACACCATGCTTGATAACTCTGCCTACTTTAATATCTTAGAGGTTTTGGTGCCGAAAGTAAAGAACACTGGACAAACATCAAATGTAAATGCAAAACTGTCCCAGGTGGCTCTTCTCATACGTTTCACTAGGGTTGAGCAAGACATGCTCCCCACCTGGAAGACCCTCCTAGGGCTTTGTAGCTCTCTGTGACAATTCTCTTTGTATTCATCACATGGCCTCCACTTTGTATACCTAAAAGACTTCTGAGAACAGTATTTTTCCCTATTAATCATACTTTAAAATCTAGTTTAGGAGCACCTAACTTCACATGCTGAAATTTTCTTTTGAAATTTCCTTTGAAACCCCCACAGTGCTCTCTGGAAATCACTTGTTTACTTCATACCATGCTTCAGTGCGAACCTGCTTTGGTTTGCTTATAAGTCCCTCCATGAATTCAGTGGAAATGTCTCTCCCAGAGAATGTTTTTCTCTTTCGGTCTGGTCCATGGTACTTTATTTGATGTCCTTATTAGAAGACATCTAGAGGAGTCAAGACCTAGGTTCAGTTCAGTTTGAGCTAGCCTTGAATTCCACTTGCAACACGGGATAAATGTGCTGTTTTCCGTGTGAAAGGTGCTTGATGTTTTGCTCTGTGCAATTCCTAGGCTAGAACTTGTTCTGTCTGTTATTACACTGGGTATCCCAGTCTGTTGGTCATCAGCAGGTGACTGCCTATTGCCAAAAGAGATGAGATGAAAAGTAGGAATTCATGATTTTGGAATCTAGCCTTACTTGGAGAAAGTCCCTGTTGGCCTGGGAAGTTCACTCTTCTCTGCAGACCCAGGCTGGACTCCAAACCTGACCAGGTGTCAGAGCACCTGTGAGAGCTGTGGGACCTCCCAGTGGCAGGGTGTACCACTTAACTGAGTGTCATGCCGCTGGCATCAGGCACTGTGCGTATATTGTCCCCCACTCAATCAGAGCATCTGTGCTATTAATGTTTGCTCTTTTTTGTTTGTTTTTGGTAAAAGATCTTTATTTTTTTAAAGAGATCTGTAATACTAAAAAAAAATAAAAAAATAAAAAAACACCCAAAAACCTCTTGTGGGGCTGGGGTGGGGAGTGAGGTAAACTTTCCTAGGCTGTCAGGCACGCAAAGGCAGAAAGGCGGGGTCCACAACTGTCTCTCACAGCTTTGAGTGCTTGGCATGGAGCTTGGCACCAATGGGCAATCAATAAATAGTTGTTGAATAATGGCTTGTATTATATCTTCATAACAGTTGTATAAAGTAGGTATTCTTTTGCACATTTTACAGTGATGAGAAAACTGAGGCCCAGAGAGGTTAAGTAACTTGCCTGTGGTCACACAGCTAGAATGTGGCAGAGCTGTGTGATTTTAGACCTAAGTATGTCTAAATCATAGTCCACAGGCTGTCACTAAGCTAAAATAGAGGAAATGATAGGGCCACATTCACCTTTTCACTCTCTTTTGGACAGTCACTATTTTTTTGAGGGAGGAGTGGGGACAGAGTCTTGCTATGTTGTCCAGGCTGGAGTGCAATGGCACAGTCTCAGCTCACTGCAACATCTGCCTCCCAGGTTCAAGTGATTCTCCTGCCACAGCCTGCTGAGTAGCTAGGATTACAGGTGCGCCACCACACCCAGCTAATTTTTGTATTTTTGTAGATGGGGTTTCACCATGTTGGCCAGGCTGGTCTCGAACTCCTGACCTTATGATCCACCCACCTTGGCCTCCCAAAGTGTTGGGATTACAGGTATGAGTCACCGCGCCCGGCCCGAATAGTCACTCTTAATTGCACTATGTTTATTGGGCATTTTATTATGTTTTTAATTTTGATATAATTTCACAGTTATAGAAAAATTAACCAAAAGAGTATAAACAATTTTCAGACCCTTTACCCAGATTTGTTGGGGCATATTCTTCGAAAGTCTGAGTTGTGAGCCTGCGGGATTGGGCTGCATTTCTTGAGTAGAGCCTGGGCCATGCTATGCAAGAACTCCTGGGTGCCTGTGAGGTTGGGTGTGTTCCATCTGAGAAAGTTCGCTGCTGAAAAACAGTGACGTAATCCCACCCAGGAACTGAAGCGAGCCTAAGATCAGCTCTCCAGGGCTTGCTGGCTGGAAACAATGAGGGAAGAAGAGTCTAGGATTTATGAAATATTTTTTTGTGGAAGAACTCTTCCTCTGAGAAACTGCTGGAGGGTTTGGGGAATACAAAACAAAACTGACTTATGAAAAGATGACTTGTAACTCACCAAGCAGACACTCTCAGGCGTGGCATGATGCCCTCACTGCCTGCCAAGAACAATAACTGACACATTATCCACAGATGACTGCGACCCCCATGCCGTTTCCTCTCCTGCCATCACAATGAAAGGCCAGGGTTGACACGTGGTGTTGTATCTATCCCAGTCCACTGCACCGTTCTCTTTTAACCCTTCTTGCTCCCATCCCTTGTGAGAGCTACTGTGCCCCTCCTGGGTTTCATTTTCTTCTCTTCGTTTTTCCTGGGCATACAGCTGCATTCCTAGAGATTGTGGTTCTGATTCATAATCAGTGTATGCAGAGGAAGGGGGAGGATTCTGCTCTGTGAGCAGACAGGAGCGTCTGTTTTAAAGGGGTAAACAATTGGGAAGTTTGTAGAGTTAAGGGTCTTCCTCTGATGCTAAATGAAACCACCGTCCTCTGTTCCAAGGCCTAAGCTTATGACTTCTTTGCTACCAGACCCAGAGAAACAGTGTTTGGTGACCACTTTGGAAGCAGTTTGTCCTTTGACCTTCCCCACTCCACTTGTGCAGACACCAAGCCCTGTGAGGACGGGCGTGGTGTCTGCTGCTGAGCCTGACTGCCCCACACTTAGGCAGGTGCCTGGCAGATGGCAGAAGCTCAGCAAATATTTGCCGAATGATGAGGCTTGGGTGTATGATTGCTACATTTTTGGCTTTAAAAGTACAGCATCAGGGCCCTTTGGGTTTTACCTACTTTTCTGGGATATACTTTCCTTTCCAGTTGATCCTTTTTTTTTTTTTTTTTTTTTTTTTTAAAGATGGAGTTTAGCTCTGTCTTCCAGGCTGGAGTGCAATGGCATGATCTCTGCTTACTGCAACCTCTGCCTCCCGGGTTCAAGCGATTCTCTTACCTCAGCCTCCCAAGTAGCTGGGACTACAGGTGCTTGCCACCACGCCTGGCTAATTTTTGTATTTTTAGTGGAGACAGGGTTTTACCACATTGGCCAGGCTGGTCTCCAACCCCTGACCTCAGGTTATCCATCTACCTCGGCCTCCCAAAGTGCTGGGATTACAGGTGTGAGCCACCACGCCCAGCCAGTTTCGTTAGTTTTTAATCTCTGAGAAGAAAAGATAATTGTTACATAAGGATGTCTCAGTTATCTATGTGTGGATGATCCAGGGAAAATACCTCTTTCCAGACTGGCTTACTCTTTGGATTTTCCTCAAGCTTCTGGGTCTGCCTGTGCGAAGGGGCCTAAGGCTGGGTGTTAAGTCCCATAGCATCAGCAAAACCTGTAATTTAGGGTTAACCAGCTTTACTTAACCCTGTTCTTTGCTCTTAATCACTCCCATTACCCCTTTTCCTTCTCCTCGTTCTTAGAATTCTCATGTGAGTGGTGGTAAGCCCCTAGGATGTATGTATGCTGCTGTGTATGTGCTTTGCCATTTCCTGTGTTTTTAATGGTGAGCCTTTGGTGATTCCTCACATGGAATTCTTTTGCCCGTGGTCATACCTGTGAAAGCAGCACCAGATCTTTTCAATCAGATTATTCTAGGCCTGGTCACACCTGTGAAAGCGCCTCCACATCTTTGCAATCAGGTCAGCCTAGGCCAGGAAGCACCTTAGAGGAGGTGATTGACTCTAGTTCCTTGTTTGGTAGAAAATGAGGGAACAGGCTCAGAGAAGTGAAGCCCAAGTCACAGAGTTAGCTGGTGACAGACTCAGGACTGGAGCCCAAGTCTTGCAGGTGTGGTGCACTTTCTGCAACACCCCTTTGCCCTGACAACTTCCCATCCCACATCCATGAGATTTTAGGTCCTTTATTGTACACTTTTTAGTATATGCTTTGAAGAGTCTTTGGACAGTTAAAACAATGTACAATCCAAGACTACTTCATTTTCTTCTTCAGCTATGACCGGTGCCCAGCTAATTGTGGATTGGTAAGAGCAAGACAGAGATGTGATACATGTTTAAAACTTCCTTGGGACTCAGTGCAGTGACTCATACCTATAATCCCAGCACTTTAGGAGACTAAGGTGGGAGGATTGCTTGAACCCAGGAGTTCAAAAGCAGCCTGGGCAACATAGCCAGACCTCATCTGTACAAAAAATTAGCTAGGTGCAGTAGTGCTTGCCTGTAGTCCCAGCTATTCAGGAGACTGAGTTGGGAGGATCGCTTGAACTGAGGAGGTCAAGGCTGCAGTGAGCTGTGATTATGCCCCTGCACAGCAGCCTGGGTGATAAAGTGAGACCTGTCTCAAACAAAACAAAACACTTTCTTGGAAGTAGTCACTGGAGCTTTTGAAAGCATATTTTAATCCACAGCTTTTCCCCTACCAGACACTAATACCAAAAATAAGATTACTTTGGGGTTTTACATTGGCAAATAGGATGCTCCCAAGGGACTTTGAAGCCTACCCCTGAAGCTAGGGAGTGAACACATTATCTTGTGCTGGTATTTATCCAGTATTACCCAGTGTACTGACCCATTAGACTTCCCCAGGTTGGTGCTGACATTGAAAAGTCACCGAGATAATCTGTAGTCAGCACACTCCTCTTAGGGTCTCAAGTCAAAGATCTTGAGGTTTGAATGGATCAAGAGCCTTTTCTTACTCAACGTGATATTGATGCAAGTTCTGTAGTAGCCCCTCCTGGTGTATTTACGACACTAGCTTCGAGTGGGCAGATGGAAACCAGTGCCTGCCTGGAGACTATCCAGCTGTGAGAATGGTGTGATGTGTCTGGCAGAAAGAGGCGTGTTTACAAAGGCTTTATTTTGCAGGTGTAAATCATTAGATTTTAACTGTTCTTCCTCTCCTTGTGTTGAATCTGATTATGCAGCCTTTCTGTAAGTTTTTAAATGTTTACCCGCACCAGACCCTTGGGGACACCGATTGGATTTAGTGGGAACACCCTAGAAGACCTGAATTAAAGTAGAACTTTGGTCTCTCAACTAGTTGGGTTGTCCTTGGACAAACTGCTTGGCCTCTGTAAATCTTCTCTCCTTATCTGTAGCATAGGGGTGCTAATTAGCATTAGCTCATTGTAATGCCTCCTTGATTAGGTCGTTGGGAGAAGTAAAGGCAGTACAAGTTAGGTGCCTGGTATACTTCGTCAGGGTGACAAAACGCTGTAATTTGGTCATTTGTGATCATGTCTGCTGCTGCATAATGTCATGCACTGGTGGGACTCTTTAGACAGCTAATTATTGATAAATTCTTCACAGTGAGAAGAGGATTTAACTGATATTTCTCCCTCTAGAGTGTGGGGAGGTAGAGAAGTGGGTGAGACTGGAAGGGTGGGAAGAAGTCTGGCTACTTGTATCTTGGCCTGGGGATTTGTTTGGAAGATGAATTACCCTCTGGTAGTTGTGTACAGTTTACAGGTCAGGGATACTTCTAGCTGCTGACAAATTAGTTTTTAAAAAAAATATATCCCCTAGGAAGACTGTAGTCTGAAAGAATGAGAACCGTAATTGGTGGATGAGCCTGGAGAGTTTGAAAGTAAGAGACAAAGGGAAGCATCGAGGGAGTTGGGGCGGGGAGGGAGAGAGTGTGTGTGTGTGTGTGTTTCAAGGTGATGTGCAAGAACAACACGGTTCTTGTATGGGTTGTAATTTTTTTTTTTGAGACAGAGTCGCACTCTGTCACCCAGGCTAGAGCACAGTGGCACAATTATGGCTCACTACAGCCTCGACCTCTGGGCTGAGGTGATCCTCCCACCTCAGCCTCCTAAGTAGGTGGGACTACAGGTGCGTACCACTGCGCCCAGCTAATTTTTATGTTTTTTGTAGAGATAAGAGTTTCCTCATGTTGCCCAGCCTGGTCACAATCTCCAGGGCTCAAGCTCTGCCTTCCTTGGCCTCTCAAAGTCCTGGGATTGCAGGCTTGTGCCACCATGCCCAGCCCTTGTGTGGAATTTTTTAAAAATCCTGACTTATCCCCTTTTATTTTTGAGACAGAGGTTTGCTCTTGTTGCCCAGGCTGAAGTGCAATGACGTGATCTCAGCTCACCGCAACCTCTGCCTCTCAATCAAAGTGATTCTCCTGCCTCAGCCTCCTGAGTAGCTGGGTTTACAGGCATGCGCCACCATGCCCAGCTAATTTCATATTTTTAGTAGAGACAGGGTTTCTCCATTTTGGTCAGGGTGGTCTCAGACTCCCAACCTCAGGTGATCCGCCCACCTCAGCGTCCCAAAGTGCTGAGATTACAGGCGTGAGCCGCCGCACCCGGCCTATCCGCAGTTTTTTCTATGATTGCTCACATGTGACATGGCTTGTTTTTCTTCTAGGATGTTGAGAAAGAGAAGGAAACCCACAGTTACCTCAGCAAAGAGGAGATCAAAGAGAAAGTTCATAAATACAACTTAGCAGTCACAGACAAGTTGAAGATGACCTTGGTAAGTACCCACAATACTATTTGGGTTGACACCTGTCAAAAAACAAATATAAATTGATAGTACAATCTATAGTTCTAAATATCTGAATAACATTTGTAGAAGGGTAGTAGTCACGGTATACAGAACAGGAAAATGCAATATTTCTGTGGCTTTCAATTTAAATCTGTATTGTGAAGTAACTTTGTCTCAAAAATCGGTTGCTGGGTTAACCTTAAAAAAGGGAAACACTTATAATTTTATTTTAAAGGATTTTGTGACCCACCCCTCCTTCCTCAAAGGATTTTTAGCGTCATTGCCTAACATACAGGAATAGTGACTCAGATTCTAAGAAGACCTCAGGTAAGGGTTTTTTTTTTTTTGAAACAAGGTTTTGCTCTGTCACCTGGGCTGGAGTGCAGTGGCACGATCACTGCTTACTGCAGCCTCGACCTCCGGGCTCAAGTAATCCTCCCACCTCAGCCTCCAGAGTAGGTGGGACCACAGGCGCTTGCCACGATGCCCAGCTAATTTTTGTAGTTTTTTGTAGAGACGGGGTTTTGCCATGTCACCCAGGCTTATCTCAAATTCCTTGGCTCAAGGGATCTGCCCACCTTGGCCTCCCAAAGTGCTGGGATTGCAGGTATCAGAAGCCCCTAAGTTTTTGTCTTGTACAAAATAAGTATAGAAGTGTCAGGGAGAGGATTTTGAGCCCATGGATTGGAATATAGAGGTTTATAATAGGATAGTTTTCTCTGCCGGTCATTAGTGTAAGACGAGGTACTTAATACTCAGTGTCTTCCACGTCGCCGTCACAGGCTTCTACAGCATTGCACCACACTGCTTGAAGCATGCAGAGTCGGTGTACAGGAGGGAGAAAGCTCAGGGCCTGGTGACAGGGAAACAAGAGCTGACAGCAGAACTAGAGTATTCATGTTCCTTTAAACTTAGCTGGCATCTAGGTCTTGCCTACCCATTGGGTGGCCCGCCTTCTTCACGGCACTTGTCAGCCCTTGGTACCAGTTTCCAGGGCACTTGGACCCCTGTCTTTCAGTCTGTTTACTGTGAACTGAGAGTTTGGTAAAGGACAGGGTGATTGGTTTAAAACAGGCCCTACCGAATCCGGTGATTCTTGGGGAGGAGCTTTCAATAGAAACCCTTGTGGTAAAGAACCCCTCCCTGGTAGAACTCCTCCAAAAAGAGGGGAGAGGAACAGAGAATCCCAAGGTAACTCTTCATCGTTCCAGCAGCAAGATTTCTTTTTCAAACACATTTTTTCATCAAAGGAGAATTCCACTTGCTTTTTTTTTTTTTTTCTTTCCCCATAGAGACTAAAACAGATACAAATTATCCATATCATTTTAAAGATAAAAATTTTAGGCTGGGCACAGTGGCTCACACCTGTAATCCCAGCATTTTGGGAGGCCAAGGTGGGTGGATCACTTGAAGTCAAGAGTTCGATGGTGGCTCACACCTGTAATCCCAGCACTTTGGGAGGCCGAGGCGGGCAGATCACGAGGTCAGGAGATGGAGACCATCCTGGCTAATACAGTGAAACCCGGTCTCTACTAAAAATACAAAAATTAGCTGGGCGTGGTGGCAGGCGCCTGTAGTCCCAGCTACTCAAGAGGCTGAGGCAGGAGAATGGCGTGAACCTGGGAGGCGGAGCTTGCGGTGAGCCGAGATTGCACCACTGCACTCCAGCCTGAGCGACAGAGCAAGACTCCGTCTCAAAAAAAAAAAAAAAAAGTTCGAGACCAGCCTAGTCAACATGGCAAAACCCCATCTCTACTAAAAATAGAAAAATTAGCCAGGCATAGTGGCGGGCGCCTGCAGCCCCCACTACTCAGGAGGATCACTTGAACTCAGGAAGTTGAGGCTGCAGTGAGCTGTGTTCGTGCCACTGCACTCCAGCCTGGGTGAGAGAGTGAGACCCTATCTCAAAAACAGGAAAAAAAAAAAAAAAAAAAATTTCAAAATTTTCAATTGGGATTTCAATCAGTTGGGATTGGAAATTGATCTTGCAGGAAGGAAGAAAAATAACACACCATAAAGGTAGTTTTAAATGTTCTACTTTAACTGTGGCATTTATATGTAACACTTGACAGTTTGTTTTAATAAAACATTACAGTAAATCTTTTCTAAATATACTGTTTTTGTTTGTTTGTTTTTGAGATGGAGTCTCACTCTGTCACCCAGACTGAAGTGTAATGGTATAATCTCGGCTCACTGCAACCTCTGCCTCTGGGTTCAAGAGATTCTCCTGCCTCAGCCTTTTGAGTAGCTAGGATTACAGGCGCCCGCCACCACACTCAGCTAATTTTTTATGTGTATTTTTAGTAGAGATAGGATTTCACCCTGTTGGCCAGGCTGGTCTCAAACTCCTGACTTCCAGTGATCTGCTTGCCTCGGCCTCCCAAAGTGCTGGGATTATAGACATGAGCCACTGCGCCTGGCCCCAAATATACTGAATAGAAAAATAAAAATAAAAAGCGAAGACCAAACTGTTATTACTGTTTTTGTCAACTAAGAAATAGTAATTCTGCCATCAGCGAAGATAGTTGTTTTTAAGATCTGTACTGTGAAGTATAGTGGCTTGAATTTGTTTTTTTGTTTTTTTTTTTTTTGAGACAGAGTCTTGCTCTGTTGCCCAGGCTGGAGTGCAATGGCGTGATCTTGGCTTGCTGCAACCTCAAGCGATTGAATTTGTTTTTAAAATGCTGCTTAAGAGACCTGAAATGCATCCTATGCTGTATGGCATATATGCTGTGTTAAAAAGTTTAAGCAAAGTTGGTAATTCAGTGCATATGAATATAGCCACTAGGAATGAAAATAGCCTATTTTCTTACTGTCTCCTCATTATTGACTTTGGTATTTCAGAGCCCTAATTGTGACCTTCCTTTTGCATATAATAGTCACCAGTTGAGGATGTTGTTTCCTTTGAGCCTGTAGCCTAGACATATCCCCCAAGCTTTAATAAGTTTTGTGGTTTGGCTAGCATCTGCTTCATTGGATTGTAACCTCGCAAATGGGCCCTGACCTTTTGCCAGTAGCTTCAGAGGCATGAGTCTGGGGCCAGCAGTCAGCCACAGCATCAGGAGGCTTCTTCAGTTGCCACATCTGCCCTGCAGACCTTGCCTCTGGAAGCACTTTGCCTGATGTGTTAACCGCCCTCTGAGGTCATTCCCTTGGGGGCAATCTTTAGTGAAGTTTTGCCACAAACCTCCAAGAGAAGAGAACAAAGAAGTGTTTCACCTTCCCATTTTGTTTTGATATGCTCCTTCCCTAAAGTGCCACCATCTACCCAGCTAAGTGTGTGCTTCTCTCCCTGCTTCAGAATTCAAATGGGATTTACACTGGCTTCATTAAAGTACAGATGGAACTCTGCAGACCTCCACAGACTTCTCCAAATTCTGGAAAACTCTCTCCCAGTAGCAATGGCTGTATGAATACACTTCATATCAGCAGCACAAACACTGTCGGGGAAGTGATCGAGGCCCTGCTCAAAAAGTTTCTCGTGACTGAGAGCCCTGCCAAGTTTGCACTTTATAAGCGTTGTCACAGGGAAGACCAAGGTACGCTGCCAGCTTAAAAGGAAAATGGTCTGTGCTTCTACTTACATCTGCTGTTCTCATTAGCAGAGGGAAGACTGGTGGGTCTCATCTATGTCAATTGTGTCAGAGCCTGGAGTCCGATGCTGGAAGCCATGGTGATCTTAGCATGCACTTAGTGCTTCCTGGCTGTCCACATTTTTGAGTTGGACAGTTGTGGGTCTGAGGAGCTTGGAAGAAGCATCCATATGCGATGGGCAGTTATGGAGTATTTTGTGTTGTTGTTGGGGGGATGGGGCGGGGGCTGTTTTTTGTTATTGTTAGGAGTGGCTTTGATTTTAATTTTCTTTAGGACACAAAAGAGTGCCTCTGTGTTTAAAGTTTTCAATAGCACATTCCACATTTGTTGTGCATCGGTACATGGAGTGGTTTGGTGGACCTGTGCTGAGACCTTGCGACTGGGGAGGCACATGTGCATCACAGCACATTTCAGCGTACTGATGGAAATGGCCCAGCCCTGGGCTCTCCTGATTCCTTAGCTTGTCTCACTTGGTGTTACACTGGGACATTTTGGTACTCTGCCCCCCAGAGGCTCATAAAATGAGTGAATAACATTTTGATCTAGGGTCTGACTAAACTGCATACCCACATTCATGGGATAGAGAATATTAAATATTAAATTACTATATGAAACGGAATGAGATATTCCAGGTCAGGCAGTGACCAGAAATTGATACCAGTGGTGAACAGTAGTGATTCAGTGATTCACTACATGTGATTTGAAATTGGGGTGTGTGTGTGTGTGTGTGTGTGTGTGTGTGTACAATAAACTATTGAAGCTTTCTTTAGTTTTTCTAGGTAAAGCCTCATGTAGCTATAGAAGAAAATATATTAACCTTGACATGATAGTAATGTTCTTCAGTTACACAGGATGAAACCCAGCTCATTGCTGAGTATGCATACATCTTTTTAAAAACATACCATGGGGCTAGACCCTGTGGAATACAAAGATGAACAGACCAGGGTTCCTACCTCCAGAGGTCACAAGCTTAGTATTGTGGGAGAAGTTTATATCTACAGGGAAATTGGCAAGGCAGTGCATCTGGAAGTGCCACAATAATGTAGAGAAGCTCGATGGCATTTTTATCTGCCAGTTTCTTTGCCTGCTCACCTGGACTTCAGCTGTACAATCTGAAAGTAATAGTGACTTGTTGAAATACTACCCCCATGGCTGGCAAATCCTTTAACATGATTGGCAATGTCACTGTATGTGTATGTCTAGCATGAGACATAGCTGTGCTTGAAGCTACCAGAGCTTATATTCTGATTGCTCGGGTTGTAGCTGCTAATTCTTAATTAATCTGTAGAGAGATTTGCTTCTAGAACTCTTGTTTTTATGTTCTTTGGATGGTATATACATTTTTTAAAATTTGTCTTTTGTTTGTTTGAGGCAGTCTTGCTCTGTTGCCCAGGCTAGAGTGCAGTGGCACAATCTCGGCTCACTGCAATCTCCGCCTCCCGGGTTCCAGTGATTCTCCTGCCTCAGCCTCCCAAGTAGCTGCAATTACAAGTGCCCACCACCATGCCCAGCTAACTTTTGTATTTTTAGTAGAGACGGGGTTTCACCATGTTGGTGGCCAGACTGGTCTCAAACTCCTGACTTCAGGCAATCCGCCTGTCTCGGCCTCCCAAAGTGCTGGGATTACAGGCGCAAGCCCCTGGCCTTGGTTTTTAAGACAGCGTCTTACTCTGTCGCCTAGGCTGGAGTACCGTGGCACGATCATAGCTCATTGTAACCTTGAACTCCTGGGCTCAAGTGATCCTCAGTCTCCTGAGTAGCTAGGACTGTAGGTGGGCACCATTATGCCTGGCTAATTAGAAAAAAAAAATTTTTTTTTTTTTTTTGAGACCAGGGCTTTGCTATGTTGCCCTGGCTGGTCTTGAACTCCTGGCCTCAAGTGATCCTCCTGCCTCAGCCTTTCAAAGTGTTGGGATTACAGGTGCGAGCCAGCATGACTGGCCTATTTTTATTGCTTTTAAAGGAGTTGTAGACCCGTTTTTAGGTTGATTGTTTTCTTTTTTTTTTTTTTCCATTTAAAAAAAAAAATTACTTATTTTTTGAGACAGAGTTTCACTCTTGTTGCCCAGGCAGGAGCGCAATGGCACGATCTCAGCTTGCTGCAACCTCCACCTCCCAGGTTTGAGTGATTCTCCTGCCTCAGCCTCCCAAGTAGCTGGAATTACAGGTGCCCGCCACCACGCCCAGCTAATTTTTTGCATTTTTGGTAGACAGGGTTTCGCCATGTTGGCCAGGCTAGTCTCAAACTCCTGGCCTCAAACTCCTGGCCTCAGGTGATCTGCCCACCTCGGCCTCCCAAAGTATTGGGATTACAGGCGTGAGCCACCATGTCCGGCTCTTATCTTTGTTTTCTAAAAGGAAGAGCAGAGTTAACTATAAGCATATTTTGGGACTAATACCTATTAAAATTTATTCTTGAAAATAATTTCCTCCTTAAGGCACAGTTTATATTTGAACAGAAACAGAATAGATTTTATTCCACTGTGGGCTACTGGTATTAAATAATAAGATGAGCCAGTTGGCGACTTGGAGACTGGGGTAACTTGAATGGTTACCTTGATCTGGAGGAGGGGATCACAATGGGGAAGTGGTCTCAGGAATGGCTGAATACTCTGTAACATGCTGCTTGTTTCCTTACCCAGTCTACGCCTGCAAGCTCTCAGACCGGGAACATCCACTCTACCTGCGTTTGGTAGCAGGGCCCAGAACAGACACGCTTAGCTTTGTTCTTCGTGAACATGAAATTGGAGAGGTAAGTTATTGTTCACTATTGCTTTACACTGTACAGAACAGCTGGCACTATTTAATTGCAGTAGCCTAGTGACTTGGCTATTGATGGGGGATGGGAAGAGAGGAGAGTTGGAGGGCAGGGAGAGGGAGAGAGATTTTGAATTGTCAGAAATGAACCCAAAGTTAGCCTACAATGTTGTTCTCTTATAACCTTATGTTATTAGTCTGTCAGAGATGGGAGAAAATAAAATTTTTTTACTTGATCTCCATCCAGAGAGTCATTTTCACCCCTTCCCACCTCCAAAATACTCCAGTCCAACTGAACTTTGAAAGTTGACACTCACCATGTGTTTGCTGCTAACAAAAGTCTCCAGGCTAATTCCCTTCTAAAGGGAAATAAAAGGAAATTTGATCTCTTTACCATGGAAGACATTTAGCTTTCTAGAATCTTTTTTTTTCCCCTTTGCCCAATCAACTGATTAAGAAATTATGTTTCCATGTGCATCATTTGCCATGTTGTCTCCAGAGAGGATTGTATTTAGCCAGTTCAGTAGAAGAAAAAAAGCACTTGAGCCTGCCCTCTAGATCAAGTGTCAGCTTTAAATGACACTTGAGCAAATCCCAAGCTCCTGTCCCAGTCTTCTGTCTGGAAACAGGAAATGGTATGAAATGTCCTACATGGTGCAGTTGAGAATAGGGTTTCTAGGTTAAAAGTTGGGAAACACTCTGTTTCCGACTGTTGGTTAGATTAGTAGCATGACCTCGGGTAAATCTTCTCATCTTTTAGCCTTCAGTTTTAAAATCTGTTAAGTGGGACTAAACATTTTACAAGGTGGCTTTGAGTCACAATTAGAAATGTATACATGGAAGTGAAGGGAGTTTTAGGAAGACAGTGGTTTTAGATGTTTTTGAAGTTTGTTTTGATTCTGGTGTTTTGAAGCTTTTCAAGACATTCAGACTCATTTTGGGGAGAAGGCAGGGTGCAGAGTCTGACTTGGCTTTGCAATTGGGCAGCATTCCTTCTGCCAGCTTAAGCCAGACACATGAGCATAGTCTAGTCAGTGTTTTATTTTTCTTGTACTTAGTGTTTTAAGTAGCAACTAGAACTACACTGGGCAAGAATTTTATTAACTTAGATTTTAATTCTAGTTAGAGATGGGGTCTCGCTACATTGCCCAAGCTGGTCTCAAACTCCTGAGCTCAAGCGATCCTCCCACCTCAGCCTCCCAAAGTGCTGAGATTACAGGTGTGAGCCACTGCACCTGGCCTTAACTGAGGTTTGAAATTGACTTGACATTGGATTTTATTGTTCCGGACTGCTATACTGGACTTCTGTATGGTGTTCTTGTTTCTCAGTTATCTGAGGAAAACTGAACTGAAGGACGAAATTTCCATAGCTGTTAGGGGGTAGGAGGGATATTTATATGATGTCTTTATTTTGGAGACTTCAACATAGGTGAAAGATAATCTGTTGAAATTTTTAAAATTAATAGAATATTCTAACGTGGAATTTTGCTCTCCTCCTCCATGTTGCTCTTCTTTTTTTTTTTTTTTTTTTTTGAATAACCAGCCTAAACTTATCTCCAGGAATTCTTCTACCACTGAGCCCACTTGGTGGATTTACTTATTTTTCTCTATTTGTTTGTATTTGGTTATTTTGAACCTTTTCTCTACCCCATCAGATAGCAATTCTCCACCAGGATCCAGGGCCCCCTTTGGGAGAGGAGGATGTGTTTGGAAAAAACCTCCTAGATGATGCTAGATACCCTCCTTGACATTCACTGCTTCTATTTTTTAAAATTAGTTTTAATTGTTTTTTTTTCTTTTTAAAGAGACTGGGTCTTGCAGTGTCACCCAGGCTGGAGTGCAGTGGCGCAATCATGGCTCACTGCAGCCTCAAACTCCTGGGCTCAAGCAGTCGTCCCACCTCAGCCTCCCGAGTAGCTGAGACTATAGGAATGTACCGCCACAACCAGATAATTTTTAAATTTTTTGTAGAGACAGGGTGTCACTATATTGCCCAGGCTGGTCTAAAACTTCTGGTCTTGAACTTCTGGGCTCAAGTGATCTCCCGCCTCAGCATTCCAAAGTGCTGGGATTATAGGCATGAGCCACCATGCCTAGCCTAAAAACTTATTTTGTGCCTGCTACATAAGTACTAGGAGCTGTTAGGGAAACAAGGCTCAGAGCCTCAAGGCAAGAGATAAACTCCAAATAGGAGAAGTACGGCAGCTGTGGTGTAGGTAAGGTGCAAGTGAGATAGATACTAAGCAAATAATTGTAATTTTAAAATCTTGGTTGTGATGAGGGCTCTGTGAAGGCTTTTGATACACTTAGTCCCAGGTGGGAAGAGAGGGGAGGAAGATGTGGAAAGCTGCTTAGAGAAAGTAGCATTTAAGCTGAGATGGGGAGGATGAGTAGTTCATAGCCAGGCAAAGTGGAGGAGGGGAGAATGCGTGCCACTTGGGTAGAGAGTGAAGCTCAGTGAGAGAGAGATGGGGCAGGAGAGTTTAGAGTCTTTCAGACTTAGCCTCAGCAACTAAGGGAAGTCATCAGATGGTTCTAAGCAGGAGAGAGTCTTGGCCAGATGTGCATTTTACAAAGGATGTTCTGTTTGGGGAACAGATCGGGGAGCATAAGAGCCAAGTGAGGAGGCCACGTAGGAAGCTGTCCCAGCGATGGAGGGATAGATGATGGTAGCTAGCACCAAGGGGCTGTACCGAGGGAGAAAAGGCTGAGTGGAGAACTGTTTGGGAGTGATAAGATTGATTATGCGAGGTAAGAAAGAAGTCAGTTACAATGAGGACTCGAGGTTAAGATGGAAGGAGTGTCGAGTTGTTTTTAATGCTGCTGGGGGTCAAATCAGGTAAGGACTGAAAGTGTGTAATAGACTTAGGGATACGGAGGTCCCTGGCTTTTAGGGAGATAGTCTTGAACAACAGTGGGAGGAGAGGGTAGGAAGGTGATTGGTGTGAGCTGAGGTGGGAGTGGGAGTAGAGGGAGTCCTTAGGCTGGCAACACCCCAGCTCTTGCAGACCACACCTTCTGCGGCCTGGGGCTGGGAGGGGAGGGCAGCCGCGCCTCCGGGAGCTCCCGGTCGGCATTCCTAAGTCTGACTGAGCATGAAACACCTGGCGTTTTTCTTTCTTTGTTTCCTGACAGTGGGAAGCCTTCAGCCTTCCAGAACTACAGAATTTTTTGCGTATCTTGGACAAGGAAGAAGATGAGCAGCTGCAGAACCTGAGGAGGCGCTACGTAGCCTACAGACACAAGCTGGAAGAAGCCCTCCGCGAGGTCTGGAAGCCTGATTAAAGGGGGCTCCCTGCCCGCCAGGCCCGGTGCGGGGACCGATGTACAAAACAACAGCAAGTGCCTCTCTTCTCAGAGGGCTGTTGTCTTGCCCCTCTATGCTAGGGTCTTCCCCTTTCTATCTGTAGATTTTGTTCCCCAAACCTGGTCACACAGCATCCTGCACCTTAGCGTCCCATGTAAGGGGCGCTGCAAGCTTGTTGTTCAGCACCGCAGTGTTACCTCTTGGCAAGCTGTGAACCTGTAGCGTCGTCAGGAGCATTCGAGGGTGCTTGGAAGCATGAACTCTGGGGGTGTTTTTTTTTTTTTTTTCTTGGTTGTTTTAATTATGTGATGATGCTGTTAAGCTTACGGATATGCTGTTGATGTTTTAAAAAGCTTAACTAGGAATCTTTCTGAATACTTGTCCTATTTTGAAACTACCTGTCTGGTTTTTTGTTTTCTTTTTTTAATGTCAGAGGAATCTATCCATGTGAATCGAAAGGCACAGGAATCTAGGAACTCTGAGGAATTTACTGTGAAGGATTTTGTTAGGGGTTGACACAGAAAGGAAAGTGTAAGTTTGGAAGAAGGCATGTGGGGTGGTGGCGAGCACTGCGAGCTGTGAAAGGTGACTTGGCTTTTCAGTTAGGGGTAGTGGAGAAAGGGGTAGTTGCTTGTAAATGAAGCATTCAGTGTGGAGATGTTAAACTCATTTTAGGATCGCTTGGTTTCCTGGTGGGTAAAATGTGGGAACAGAGCCAGAGGCAGGAGCTAAACCAAAAAGAGGGCCCCATGAACTCTGCAGCCAACCGACCAGAAAATCAGGCAGGTGGAGCCTGCCGACCTGGGCAGAGGTAGGCCTCACACTGGACCTGACCCTCTTCATTCTGCCCGTTTGGAGTGGAAGGTCTAATTGGTGTAACTGCTGTGCATAGGCAGGACAGTGACCATTCACTAACTCTTGTTAAGTTACATACAGTATATAATTTTCCTCCCCCAGGTGGTTTTCGAAGTTGAGATGGAATTCGGGTAGGGGCAGCTGTTTTTCCCTTGATTGGTAGCTAGGATATTTATCAAGTAAACTTTTGTGACAATCACCGCCTTCCCTTTTATTCCTCCTTTCCTTTTCCTTTCTTCCCTTTTTTCTTTCCTTCCCTTCTCTTTCCCACCCTACCTTGTTCCTTCCCTCCTCCTCTCCCCCCCCACTTTCTTTTCTACATTGAAATTTGTTCTTACATAATATAGAACAGGGCAATTGAATGAGGACCCAATCCTACCAGATCTTTAGTTCTAAAGGGCAACTTGACTGTGAGTAGGAGGCCCCCAAGAAAGGGAGGAAAGTCCACACCCAGCTAACCACACAACAGGGCTTCATTATGGAAATATTTTAACAAAAGTACATGTTATTACCAACCAAAGAAATGCATGTGCAATAGAAGCCTTCCTTAAAACAGGCTCAATAACCTCATTTTATGCAGCAGTTTAATCTGAGAACAGAGGGAAAGGTGTGCAGTGGTTCCAGAGGGGCCTTATATTCTATTTTTAGTCTAGATATGTTTCGTTTATAAATTCCCAAGGAATTGTTAACACTTTGGTGACACCTAATGGATTCTTTTTGAAATTCCAAGGTGCTTCAGTTCTTTGCCTAAGTGAACTGTGCCTTTTATTGCATTTCTGTTCCTCTCTTGGTGGCTCTTCTGACTTTTCGGAGAACACCCATCTTGTTGGAGGCAGACCTAAGTTGTTAACGCTGTGCCACACAATCTACTGAGACAATCAGATCTTCCTAAGCATTTAAGGAAAGTTGAAAAAAATAGAATTAGCAGCTATCAAATGTGTATGGCACATCTTGTTTAATTTTGCATGTAACTTCTCTTTAGTACATTGATGAGGTTTTAGTGACATTATCATCCAACACTTTACCTTTATTGTTCAGGGAATGCCTTCGTGATTTTTTTTTACTGGTTTTACTATTCAGACTATGGCCTGGGTTTGAGTATATTGTTATCACCACCTGGTTTTTTAATTATTCATCCCAGTTAACTTATATTTTGTGAAGCATTTGTTTCTCAGATTAAGACACTGTTAGAACCTAAAGTAGTAGCTTATGGGTATCTGTGAATTTTTTTTTTTTTTTTTTTTTTTTTTTACTTGAAGTAGATTGTCTGAATAGGCATCCTCATCTGTATTTATCCAGAACCTCGCTCACTGTCATGTGCACTACAGATTGCAATTTGGAAACTTACTGTATTGAAATTCTGTCAGTTCATGGTTCTTGAAGACTGATGTCCTTTCCCAAACACTGGTTACTGCAGCAGCATTTTTAATGTGTAAGTGAAGAAAAAAGGCCACTAAGGCCAAAGATTTTTTAAGAACCATTGTGCAAATCGTTATGTTAAACTATCTAAGCTTTGCTGTAATACTGTTTTCTCTTCAATATGTGATGGTACAGGAAAGATGTTAAATGAAGGGGGGTAGTATTGCAGGAGAGCATTTTAAATGGCAGAAGTAAAAAGTTATAATATTTATAATTTTGATGGGTTTAAGCTTATTTTTGTAGGGAAGATTTTTCCTCCCTAGAATTGTTTCTAGAATGGCAAAATTGTTTCCATTATTAAAAATTGAAGTTATTAGTTGATGTTTGTGTGTGTTTATTTATGATAATGTGCTAGATTTAAAAAGGTCACAGGAGTGGGCTGAGCTTTTGCAGATACACAGGGACACATGCTGGAATGCAACAACTTTACTAAGTTCGGGTGGGTCATATTTGTTCTCCCAGATGTCATTTTCTCTTTGCCTTATCCTCTGAGGAAAAATAACCTTAAGCTCACACCGCATATTCCTATTTTATTTAAAACAATTGTTTTAATTTTTGAAATATACACATTTAAAAGTATATAAAGTATGCATAAGAGGGAGGCCGAAAGTGAAAAAATAAAAATAAAAAAGCATGCAAACAGTTTACAGGATTATTATATAAAATGGACACCCCATGGCCATTACCAAAATAGAACCTTGTCAGTTCTTTAGAAATCTCCCTCCACCCCTGTTGTTGCCCTGAGGTCTCCTACCCCTGAAACACACCATTTCAACATAAAGGGAGTATTTGTATTTTTTGGGTCACCGTGACTGCCTTACACAGATGGGATGGAGAGTGTCTGGGGAACCCGCAGGGATGATGGGGTTCCGCCCTGTGCGCACCTGCACCTCGTCTTTGTCCCATGGTGTTCAGCTTCCATGCCTGCTGTTGGGAGTGTTTTTACTACTACACTGCCCCCTGGAGGGGCTGATGAAATAGGAGCAAGGCTGGCACCAGGTGGTAGAGGCCTTTCACGTGCCATAGCTGCTCTCTAAATAAAAATACTGTGATAGAAAATTATGGCTTTGTATAATTCTGCTTACTACTGAAACATTCAGAGGAATCAGGTTTGGGGGGTTCTACTTGGGTTACTACCCAAGGTGCGTGGGGAATGTTTGGGAATTTTTATATTTTTATCCCCCCCTTTTTTTTTTTGGAGATGGAGTCTCACTCTGTCGCCCAGGCTGGAGTGCAGTGGCATGATCTTGGCTTACTGTAACCTCCACTTCCCAGGTTCAAGCAATTCTCCTGCCTCAGCCTCCCTAGTAGCTGGGATTACAGGTGCCTGCCACCACACCCGACTGTTTTTTTTTTGTATTTTTTAGTAGTGATGGGGTTTCTCCATGTTGGCTAGGCTGGTCTCAAACTCCTGACCTCAAGTGACCCACCCACCTTGGCTTCCCAAAGTGCTGGGATTACAGGTAGGACTTTTTTTTTTTTTTTTAAAGTCAATTTTTATTACTAAAAAACCTTTTTTTTTTCTTTAAGATAGAGTTTCACTCTTGTCTCCCAGGCTGGAGTGCAGTGGCATGCTGTGGGCTCACTACAATCTCTACCTCCTAGGTTCAAGCGATTGTCCTGCCTCAGCCCCCCTGAGTAACTGGGATTACAGGCATGAGCCACCATGCCTGGCTCACATGAATATTTATTGAAGCAACAGTTATCAATTGGTGACAAATTCAGAGACACTGTCAGATAACCCTAATTAGGTGTTTTGTTTTATTGGAAGAAGGGGGCCGGGCACGGTGGCTCATGCCTATAATCCCAGCACTTTCGGAGGCTGAGGTGGGCAGATCATGAGGTCAGGAGTTTGAGACCAGCCTGACCAAACATGGTGAAACCCTGTCTCTACTAAAAATACAAAAATTAGCCGGGCGTGGTGGCGTGTGCCTGTAATCCCAGCCACTCAGGAGGTTGAGGCGGGAGAATTGCTTGAACCAGGGAGGTTGAGGTTGCAGTGAGCCGAGATGGCCCCATTGCACTCCAGCCTCGGTGACAAAGCAAAACTCTGTCTCAAAAAACGAAAGAAGGGGGGCAAGGCGTTGTGGCTCATGCCTGTAATTCCAGCACTTTGGGAGGCCAAGGTGGGCTGATCACTTGAGGCCAGGAGTTCAAGACCAGCTTGGCCAACATGGCAAAACCCCTTCTCTGCTAAAAATATAAAAATCAGCCAGGCGTGGTGGCACATGACTGCAGTCTCAGCTGCTCAAGAGGCTGAGGCAGGAAAATCGCTTGAACCCAGGAGGCCGGGGCTACATTGAGCCGTGATTGTGCCACTGTACTCCAACCTGGTCAAGCAAGGTTGACTCCAACAAAGCAAGACTCTATCCAAAAAAAAAAAAAAAAAAAAAAAAAAAAGAGGGTGGTGGTGAAGGTCTACACTACAATAGCCAATGCTGACAAAGTGCTTACTATGTGCTAGGCATGCTTCTGAAACGCTTAGTATGTATTAACTCATTGACTCCCCCATGACGTTACCACACTATTTCTTCATATCCCTTTTTTTAAAAATGTGGAAACGGACATGTTGAGGTTTAGCAGTTTGCTCAAGGCCACTGTGTGAGTGAGTGGCAGAGCCGGGCACTGCCCCGTTTCTCTACCATCTTTTCCTGTAAGTGCTCTCTAGTTTCTCAGTTACATCGCCTATTGAGTAAAGGAGCAAAAGTCTGTTAAATTGCCGTAATGGACAGTTCACCCAGAACTGTTTTGGTGCCGTTGAGGTTTGTTGATGTCAGTGTGTTCTCATCCATTTTGGTTCATTTATCATTTCATTTAGGTGATTATAATAAGTCACATAGAATGAAATGCTGACCTGTGTTTTCTTTTTGTTCTTTTTGTTTTTTTGGGATGGGGTCTCACCTTGTCACCCAGGCTGTAGTGTAGTGGCGTGATTATGGCTCACTGCAGCCTTAACCTTCTGGGCTTGAGAGATCCTCCCATCTCAGCCTCTCAAGTAGCTGGGACTACAGGTGCCTGCCACCACATCCAGCTAATTTTTTTTTTTTTTCGTTTTTGTAAAGATGGAGTCAGGCTATGTTACCTACGCTGGTCTCAAACTCCTGGGCTGAAGTGATCCTCCTGCTTTGGCCTCCTAAAGTGCTGGGATTACAGGCACCATGTCCAGCCCAGACCTGTGTTTTCATTTAGAGGTTCTGTTGCATGGGGGGAAATGACAAGGCAGGTAACCAAACTTAGTGGTCTCACTGCAATTGGTAAGACATTTCTCCTGGAGCCACCAGAAGAACAGCTTCAGTACTACAGAGTGCTATAGGAGCCACGAAACTTGTGCAAAGGTTTGACTCATGGAACCATCCCCCCAAAGAAGGCTCATCCTCTGCAAAGAGACACTGGGAGGTAAGTATTCAAAGTTTAAAGCATTTGCTTGTGTGGTGTGAATCACTACTTGCTTAATTGAATGTACAAGAAAGAAGTTTTCTATAAGGATAAAGGTCGGCGGGCAGGTGTGGTGAAGGCTGGAACAGGAGGGAGTGGGGACTAGTTGGGTTATATACCAACAACTCTGAAGCTAAATCATTTATTCCATCTGCAGGCTTGGATCTGGGTTTGGGTTTTTGTTTTTTGTCTTTTGGGTTTTTTTTTTTTTTTTGCCTGTTGGTTTTGGTTTCGGTTTCATTTTGTTTTGTTTTTTGACAAATCTTTCCCTATTCTAGGAGATGAGAATAGCAGGGTACAGGATAGACCCTTTGATCTTAAATAGTAGTTTCCAAAGGATGATTGTGGTTCTCACGTGTTTGGCTGAGGCTGCATTTGGCAGCAAGTGAACCCCGAAAGCTCTCTTCTTCCTGTTTCTGAGAAATGTGAGCACCTTTCAGTATTATTTACATACAAACAACAAAACATCAGTGCTCTTTGTAAACTTCAAAAGAAACTGGGATTTGACTTTGTTTTGGGGAAGGAGTTATTTCAATCAGGAGAGTTCATTTTTTTTTCTCTTTCTAAATGAGGAGTTCTGATTACAATGCGCCTGGGTCATGAAGGGCATCTATCTGGTTTGTGTTTGCTGGCATATGTACTGCTGGCTGTTGAGCCACGCTTTGTGGGCACGTGGGATTCATTAAGCTCTCTGTGGTTCCTGTCTCTGAAGTGGCTTTCTAGGGAGGCTCTGCTCTAGAGCGTTTTTCCATTTACAGGTGCAATAAAATTTGTTTCAATTCTGAAAATTCTGAAGCTGCAAACTTTAGTGCCTTGCCAAAACTTGGAATTCTTGAATTACTGCTGTTGCAGGCAGGGAGGCAACAGCTTAAACTCAAACCTTTTACTCAGGACTATAAATGGTGTCTTCAGATTCTTTTAAAGATGGTCAACATTTCAAATATTTTTCTTGCATATGTGCTCTTTGCATATATGTGTGTGTATGTATATATATATGCACACACCTCTATTATCTACTGGCTAGCTTCGAAGAAGCTTGCCAAAAGACAAGTGCTGATATTGCTGCTGCTACCAACTTCATGGGTCTTTCAAGGAATTTACCGTTTACAAGTGTCTGCAGCATGAAGCTTTAATGCATGTGATCTATAATATTCTGACCTAACATTTAAGCTTCCACATTATTGGAAACACAGTTGGGTCTACATGTGGTCTCCTCTTTCCCTCCCTCCTTTCCATCTTATTTAGTGTCCTTGTATCCTGTGATATCTATATTCTGTTTTGTTTTGTTTTGTTTGTTTGTTTTGAGACGTGTTCTCGCTCTGTCACCCAGGCTGGAGTGCAGTGACACACTCTCAGCTCACTGCAAGCTCCACCTCCCAGGTTTATGCCATTCTTCTGCCTCAGCCTCCTGAGTAGCTGAGACTACAGGTACCCGCCACCACACCTGGCTAAGTTTTTTTGTATTTTTTTTAGTAGAGACGGGGTTTTACCATGTTAGCCAGGATGGTCTCGATCTCCTGACCTTGTGATCTGCCCGCCTCAGCCTCCCAAAGTGCTGGGATTACAGGTGTGAGCCACTGCGCCCGACCTATTTATTTTTTAATTGAGATGGAGTTTCACTCTTGTTGCCCAGGCTGGAGTGCAATGGCACAATCTCGGCTCACCGCAACCTCCGCATCCTGGGTTCAAGCGATTCTCCTGCTTCAGCCTCCCGAGTAGCTGGGATTACAGGCATACGTCACCACACCCAGCTAATTTTGTATTTTTGGTAGAGACGGGGGTTTCTCCATGTTGGTCAGGCTGATCTCGAACTCCTGACCTCAGGTGATCTGCCCGCTTCAGCCTCCCAAAGTACTGGGATTACAGGCATGGGTCATCGCACCTGGCCTGTTTTTTTTTTCAAATCCGTACTGCCTGGTCCCATGACCCACCCCCAGGAACTGAGTAGATTATGATGAGTGAGAACATCATGAACTCTGTTTATGAAAATCAGTCCAAGTGTAGTGTAAATTGTTAAGTGTCCTAGAGATAAAATTCAGTGTACTATGAGTGTATAATTTAGGAGGACAGAGAAGGCATCCTTGAGAAAGTGGTTTAGAGCTGAGATCTGAAGGAGGAGGAGGAGTTACCTGGAAGAATTAATAACTTACATGAACGTGTTCTGCATGGTGGGGACTGGTGTCTGAGGTCTTTCTTTTTGACAGTGTGTTTTATCAGGATTACTCTTGCTGGTTTTTCGCCCCCCATGGCAAAAACCTCAATTACTTTTATACCAACCTATAATATTATAAGCAAAGAACTTTAGGCCTAAATAATTCTCCTCATGTTAAGAGTTCATCTTTGGCAAGGGTGGAGTTAAAAATAACAATCCTAGGCTGGGTGCAGTGGCTTCCACCTGTAAACCCAGCATTTTGGGAGGCTGAGGCAGGAGGATCACCTGAGGTCAGGAGTTCTAGACCAGCCTGGCCAACATGGCGAAACTGCTTCTCTACTAAAAATACAAAAATTAAGCGGGCACAGTGGCACCCAGCTCTCAGCTACTTGGGAGACTGAGGCAGGAGAATTGCTTGAATCAGGGAGGTGGAGGTTGCAGTGAGCCGAGATCGCATCGTTGCACTCCAGCCTGCATGACAGAGCAAGACTCTGTCCCCCCAGAAAAAAAAAAAAATTTACAATGGCAATTGCTCTGGATCAAACCTATTTTTTCCCCTTGTAAAATGGAGAGGACATCACTTGTTTGCCTACCTCACAAGGCTGCTGTGAGGACCAAATAAGATCGGGAATGTGCGAGTTTCTTGTGCACTGTAATTCCTGGTATAGCGTGAGATGGTATTATTTTCCAACTATTTGTTCCTACAATAATGTGGCTGCTTCACTACTGGGCCAATGGTAGATGCTTATCTATCATTCTAGAGGCATCCTAGGTGCCAGTTTCCAAGATGGACATTTTTCCAAGCAGAAAGGGTTTGGTTTTGTTTTCTTTTCTTTTAAAAATTCATGGCCGGAGGCCGGGCGCGGCGGCTCAAGCCTGTAATCCCAGAATTTTGGGAGGCCGAGACGGGCGGATCATGAGGTCAGGAGATCAAGACCATCCTGGCTAACACGGTGAAACTCCGTCTCTACTAAAAAATACAAAAAAACTAGCCAGACGCGGTGGCGGGCACCTATAGTCCCAGCTACTCGGGAGGCTGAGGCAGGAGAATGGCGTGAACCCAGGAGGCGGAGCTTGCAGTGAGCCGAGATTGCGCCATTGCACTCCAGCCTGGGTGACAGAGCGAGACTCCGTCTCAAAAAAAAAACCAAAAAATTCATGGCCGGGCATGGTGGCTCACGCCTGTAATCCCAGCACTTTGGGAGGCTGAGGCGGATGGATTGCCTGAGGTCAGGAGTTCAAGATCAGCCTGGCCAACATAGTGAAACCCCGTCTCTACTAAAAAAACACAAAAAATCAGCTGGGCATGGTGGCGAGCACCTGTAATCCCAGCTACTCAGGAAACTGAGGCAGGAGAATCGCTTGAACCTGGGAGGTGGAGGTTGCAGTGAGCCGAGATTGTGCCATTGGACTCCAGCCTGGACAACAAGAGCAAAACTCTGTCTCAAAAAAAAATAAATAAATAAAAAATAAAATAGAATAAAAAATTCATGCTAGGGGAAGGAAATGGAGTTAAAAGCAAAACATTAAAGATTCTTAGGGTGATTGGTAGGCCAGATCATTTAGTACCTTGCCTTGTGCTCCCTATAAATACAGTCACAAAGCATTCTTTCTTCCTTGACGAGATAGAGTGGGCTCTAGCTTGCTCAGAGCAGCTGGGACTGGGGATGCCCAGGTTTTCATATCAATGTAAGGCACCGAGTGATGTTGCATGATCCAAACCAGATGGCTGTGTGTCAGTGCAGTAGGGGGCCTTGACCTTTGTTTCTAGGCCATGATTTTATGCATGTAAATTCTCCCCTAGACAGTAGTCTCCTTGGAGACTGGGCCATATCTTCAGCTCACTTTGCATCTCTCCTAGCCGCAGGGCACAGCATTTGTGAGACTAAACATTTCATAGACATGTCTGGAAACAGCCAGTTGGGCAGCTTTGAGACAGGAAGGTGCCCCTCTACAGAGAGACCCGGAGCTGCAGCTTCCTGCCGCTCCTCATCCAGCCAGTGTTCACCTGTGGCTGAACTCTTAAACAAGACCTTCGATGGCATTACAGGAAGAAGAGAGGAGCCAGGATGATTGCAGACCAGAGTGTTGTTATCCCCTGCTGTGCAGAGGACCAGACATGGCATCATGGGCTTCATCCTCTGTGGGAGCATTGCTGGGCATTGAGCTTTAGGCTGAAGCCTGCCCTAATAGATGACAAAGTGAGTACTCACTTGCTCCAGACTGCTGGAAAGAACCCGAGTTGTCGTGTTGATCTCAGGCCTAATTAGTGTGCGGCTCACCTAATCTGGGAGATGCTGGGTAAAAGGGACTGGGAGGAAAAGTACACAAAGCAGCCCTTTTCTTAGGGATGTAAGTGGGAACAGAATCAATTTTGCATCTGAGCTACTTTCCCAGCATCGAGAGGAGAAAGGGAGAAGTCACTGATGATCTTGATTTGGACAACAGGTGCCTCGGAAACCCAGCTAGAATCTTAGCGTGCTGCAGCTGCTGAGGGGCCGCTCTCCCAAGCTGTGACTCTCCCTCGCACCAGCTTTTCAGAGTTGCGAAGACCCACTAGAGAGAAAACTTGGGACTCGTGACTGGAGCTTGCCAGCCAAGAGTCCATTAAAATATTTTCCAACATGTGCTGAGAACATTTTAGCAACCATTCCAACGAAGAAGCTTCCACTTGGTTTTAGTAACAATAGCTGGGAACCAGTGCTTATTTCTATCATTTTAGTACATAATGTACATATTTTCCCCCACTTTGGAGACAATCTGAGCCTCTACCACTAGACAGCTCTGCCCTGCCCTGTAGTAAAAAGGGCTCCCTGCTAGATGCGCCAGAAGCCGATACCATGACACTGGGTTTTTTGTTGTTTTTGAGAAAAACTTTATATTATATATAAGTTGACTCACAAGGGGATAGGAGTGTCAAGCTCAAATATTTCTCCCTGTGCCGTCTTTAAGGCAGGCAGGAATTTTATTAGAAAAGATTAGACAGGCATGCTGGTGCATGCCTGTAGCATGTCTGTAGTCCCAGCTGCTTGGGAGGCTGAGACAGGAGGATCGTTTGAGCACAGGTGCCATTACACTCCAGCCTAGGTGACAGACTGAGACCCTGTCTCCAAAAAAAAAAAGATTTAGGCCAGGCACCATGGCTCATGCCTCTAATCCCAGCACTTTGGGAGACAGGTGGGAGGATCACTTGAGGCCAGGGGTTCAAGAACAGCACGGGAAACATAGTGAGACCCCACTCCATCTCTACAAAAAATTACAAAAAATTAGCTGGGTGTGGTGCCATGTGCCTGTAGTCCCAGCTACTCGGGAGGCTAAGGCAGGAGGATTGCTTGAGGCTGGGTGGTTGAGGCTGCAGTGAGCCATGATCACAACACTGTACTCCAGTTTAGGCAACATAGCAAGCCCGTGTCTCAAACCACCCCTGCACAACCCCCAAAACATAGAGCCCCATCTCTACAAAAAAACAAAAAGGAGTTTGGGGGTAGATTAGCAGGTGCTTGGTGGAAGGAAAATTGAGGTCTGGAAAGTCCTTGTGTGCATGTAGTTATTTCTTTATGCAAGCTCATGGGTGACAAGTGCAAATTTGGGGCGTTCATATGAAACATGCAGTGGAAATTCAGGCTGTGATGTCAGCAGACTCATTCTATGCAAAATCTAGTTAGCTAGTTTTCATTTAAAATATGCTATCTTGTAAATTAAAGAGTGTTACTGTTTTTTAATCCTTTGGGGGCACAGTTTTAATTTTAGCTTTTAATTTTTATTTATTTTTTTGAGATGGACTTTCACTCTTGTTGCCCAGGCTGGAGTACAGTGGTGCAATCGGGTTCAAGCAATTCTCCTGCTTCAGCCTCCTAAGTAGGGATTATAGGCACCCGCCACCATGCCCGGCTAATTTTTGTATTTTTAGTAGAGAAGGGGTTTCACCATGTTGCCCAGGCTGGTCTCGAACTCTTGACCTCAGGTGATCCACCTGCCACACCACGTGGACCTCACCAAAGATCTACTTTGTTGTCATTGACATGGCAGTAGTTTTCTCCCAGAGTTATCCAAGAGAGAGCAAGGCAGAAGTGGCCATGTCTTTTAGGACCTAGTTGTGGAAGTCACACAGCATCACAGGTGCCCTATTCTACTGGTCACATGGACCAACCCTGATGCATTGTGGGAGGAAACTGCACAAGGATAATTAGGCGCCATCTTGGAGGCTGGCTACCACAGCCATGCTGGAAGCAGTTAAATGAGGCATACAGAGAGGAGCCCTCTTTTTAATTGTTTTCTGCCAGCCAGGCTGTAGCACAGGACAAGAAGACACTTGAATGGCAGTGGTACATTCTCATCTTAGTCTGAAACCATAGTTTCCCTGTAAGTACAGGTATGAGAGATGAGTTGTCTTTTCAATCTACATAATAATATCCTGGAGGAATGGAATAATTCCCTTTCTTTTTTTTTTTTTTGAGACGGAGTCTCACTCTGTAGCCCAGGCTGGAGTGCAGTGGCGCGATCTCCGTTCACTGCAAGCTCCGCCTCCCGGGTTCACGCCTTTCTCCTGCCTCAGCATCCTGAGTAGCTGGGACTACAGGCGCCCGCCACCACGCTCGGCTAATTTTTTTTTTTTTTTGTATTTTTAGTAGAGACGGGGTTTCACCATGTTAGCCAGGATGGTCTCGATCTCATGACCTCGCGATCCGCCCGCTTCGGCCTCCCAAAGTGCCGGGATTACAGGAGTGAACCACCACGCCCGGCCAGAATAATTCCCTTTCATAGCTAAGCTCACCACCAGTTAGAGTAGGCACTCGCACATATGATGAGGTGGGGACACAGCCTCACAGATCATGGTGACAACAGAGTTAATGGAAAGATGGCTTTGAAACCACATCTTTGAAATTCTGACTCTTCTTTGACAATTAGCTTTGTGAGTTTGGATAAATTAAGCTGAGGGAAATAAATCTATCTTATGGAGCTGTTTTTATCCCCCTAAAACGATAATTACAAGCATCCTTGTATCTCTCTATCCTTTGAGAACCTATTGTCATCAGTTCGAGGTGCGGGTTACGATGACATATACGGGTATCAGTCTCACCAGCAGGTGATCATGAAATCTTCCTCTCGAAGACTAAGATTTAGAACTGTCAAGGCCGGGCACGGTGGCTCACGCCTGTAATCCCAGCACTTTGGGAGGCCGAGGCAGGTGGATCACGAGGTCAGGAGTTGGAGACCAGCCTGGCCAACGTGATGAAGCCCCATCTCTACTAAAAATACAAAAATTAGCCTGGCATGGTGGCGGGCGCCTGTAATCTCAGCTACTCAGGAGGCTGAGGCAGGAAAATCGCTTGAACCCAGGAGGTGGAGGTTGCAGTGAGCTGAGATTGCGCCACTGCACTCCAGTCTGCGCGACAGAGCAAGGCTCTATCTCAAAAAAAAAAAAAAAAAGATTTAGAAATGTCATCTACTCTACCGTACTCCAGGAGCTAGCTCCCGTGTCCCACATCTAAATCTTGTCTTATTCAGTGATTCTAGGCCATCAGTAGAGATCTCAGCACGATGCTTTCAGCTTGTATCCTTTGGGCTCTCTGGTTGTCAGCTCTCGCCTCAACAGACTTTCGTGTACACATATGACCAGCCCTTTATATCCACTGGTGGTGGCTGGGTACAGTGGTTCGTGCCCATTATCCCAGCACTTTCAGAGGCCAAGGCAGGTGGATCTCTTGAGCCCAGGAGTTCAAGACTAGCCTGTGCAACATGGCAAAACCCCGTCTCTATAAGAAATACAAAAATTAGCTGGGCATGGTGATGTGTACCTATAGTCTCAGGTACTTGGGAGGCTGAGATGGGAGGATCAGTTGAGCCTGGGAGATAGAGGTTGTGGTAAGCCAAGATAGGGCCACTGCATCCAGCCTGGGCGACAGAGCGAGACCCTGTCTCAAAAAATAAAAATAAATTAAATCCACTGGTGGTAGAGAAAGATGAAACAAACGCCACTTCTGTAGGGAATTTTGTTCTACAGGGCTGGGTCGTTTCAGTGGGAATAGCTGGGATAAGCTAAAAAAAATGGATCTAATGGAGTCTGTATCTTCACTCTGAGTCTATGCAAGTGAAGATTCTCTTCCTCCTTGTTGATGGCTTGACTGTGATGTAATCAAATTTCCAATGTTTAGGATGGTAATTTAGTGACTTTATGGGTGCTCTGTACCATCTTGCGTTTCTATTTGGTCAGTGATCACAGGGACTCTCCTTTCTCTTCCGCCTTTCTCGGTATTTAGACAAAGACCAGACGAGGTAGCTCTCAAAACTAAATCTGACCCGATGCTTAACCTTGTTATCCTTTCCCTTTTCATCACTTTAAGGTCTTGATGTCTTGTCTTGAAATCTGAAAGGCCAGCAGCACCCATTTTTCTTTCCCATGTTTCTTGGCCTTAGGTCCCAGGTTTGAAAAAAAAAAAAAACAAAACAAAACAAAACAAAAAAAACTCACTTAGGCATTTAGGTCTACAATTGCTATTTTTGGCCTGATCTAGCATTCTAGCCCTTCTGGAGGGGGAAGAAACATCTGGCCAGGTGATCCTCTGCTACTCAACAGCTGACAGCTGTTGGGAGAGGCAATCCACTATGAACCCCAAGGAGCCTTGCACCTCCTTGCTGGATATGCCAAGAATGCAAGGTCCTGGCCGTTTTTTTGGGAGTTCCACTCTCGTCACCCAGGCTGGAGTGCAGTGGTGCAATCTTGGCTCACTGCAACCTCCGCCTCCCAGGTTCAAGCAGTTCTCCTGCCTCAGCCTCCCAAGTAGCTGGGATTACAGGCACGCATCACTGCGCCCAGCTAATTTTTGTATTTTTAGTAGGGACGAGGTTTCACCATGTTGGCCAGGCTGACCACTTTTTATGCTGGACATTCCTCAGCGTTGTCTGTAGTGAGCAGGTAAGTTAATGTCTTTTTCTGGAACAAAGAGCAGCCTCACTGAGTGCTTGCTATAGAACAACAGGCTCAGCCGGGTGCGGTGGCGCACACCTGTAATCCCAGCACTTTGGGAGGCCGAGGCGGGTGGATCACCTGAGGTCAGGAGTTTGAGACCAGCCTGGCCAACATGGCAAAACCCCATCTTTACTGAAAATACAAAAATTAGCCAGGCGTGGTGGTGTGTGCCTGTAATCCCAGCTACTCGGGAGGCTGAGGCACAAGAATCGCTTGAACCCGGGAGGCAGAGGTTGCAGTGAGCCACGATTGCACAACTGCACTCCAGCCTGGACGAAAGCTCCCCAGGCCTAATGTTCTTTTCCTGTAACAAAACCCACTGCATGTGCAGGCATCCCTCTGGGCCCTTTGCATTGTACCTGTAGGACTTGGGTGTAAGTGTGAACTGACAGGCTCTTACTGCCTGCTGTGCTGTACTAAAGTCCTTTGTCTTTATTCCAGGAGTCTCATGAAATAACAGACCTACTTAATTAGCTTGCAAGAAGAGTACAAATCCCAGAACCTAATAAATGACCTTAAAATTGTGATATACCCAAATCACCTATTTTTCATTTTTACAATTTAAATGTTTTTTATAGCGACAGTCTTGCTACGTTGCCCAGGCTGGTCTTCCAACTCCAGAGAGCTCAAGTGATCCTCCTGCCTCGGCCTCTCAAAGTGCTGAGATTAAAGGCGTGAACCATTGCCCCTGGCCCAAATCACCTGTTTTTCTGATAGTAATCTGGCAATTTTATGAGTGTCTAACATTGTTTTCTATGCGGTCTTCAGAATTGCTAAGATATGAGGCAACCTATAAGCTCTGGGGTTGGCAAATTATGACCTACTTGTTTTTGAAAATAAAATTGTATTGGAACACAGTCACACACTTAGTCTATGGCTACTTTTGTGTTACAGCAGCAAAGGTAAGTAGCTGTGATAGTGACCACATAGCCTGGCAGCCTAAAATACTGGCCGTCTATTCCTTTAAGAAGTTTGCTGACCCCGTAAGAAGTCATTCCTCATCTAGAGCAATGGATCACATGGTAAACCACCTTTGAAGGCGAGCTTAGTCTGTTTCAAAGCCAGGCAAAATAAGACTTTTTCTCCAAAGCTGTAAATACACAAAGATTTATCAGGAAATATTTTCTACATGGTACTTCATTCAGGGGTTATCAATCAGTAGGGGCCATGTATGTAAGAGCTATACAGATAGAGACTATAGGATCTGACTAGAAAGCCCATTTCCAGTACTAGGTGAGTGATTAAAACCAACTGCATCAGAAGAAAGCATCTTATCAAAATTACTATTTGTGAACTAAGACAAAGGACACATTCCCACTAGAACAGAAATAAATTTTAATTCATTGAAAAGTGCAGCAGTGAACAGGGTCCTTTTGAAGGGCACTTTCTAAGTCAAATGACTGAAATGACACAGAGCAAGGGCAGAATAGGAACAGAGGATGCAAACACAGGAAGTTACAAAATTCAGTGGGAACTAAGTGGTGATAAAACTCAAGAACCTAACTCTACCCATCTAATTCCACTGGTGGATCAGTTGAAATAACTTTTGCTTTCTTTAGTATGAATCCTGGGACAACTTTCCTTTAAAAAAGCACTAAACCTTAGTTTAGACACTTAAGTTTAAGAACACTTCTCACAGAATAAGGTAAAACTTCCATGGCCATCATGACTATTTTGTACAAGAGCCCTACTGTTGTCAATTACAATGTGTTTGCGGGCCGGGCACAGTGGCTCACACCTGTAGTCCCAGCACTTGGGAGGTCGAGGCGGGTGAATCGCCTGAGGTCAGGAGTTCAATCAGCCTGGCCAACATGGTGAAACCCCGTCTCTACTAAAGTTACAAAAATCAGCCAGGCATGGTGGCAGGCACCTGTAATCTCAGCTACTTGGGAGGCTGAGGCAGGAGAATTGCTGGAACCCAGGAGGTGGAAATTGCAGTGAGGCGAGATCATGCCATTGCACTCCAGCCCAGGTGACAACAGCGAGACTTCATCTCCAAAAAAAAGAAGAGTGTTTGCAACAGCACCGTTTGTCAAATCCAAAGATGCTCAAAAGGTGTTCCCTACTTTGCATGAGAGGGAGAGCTTTGTAACAGGAAATCGTATAAGGCAAACTCTCTATTCATTCCTAAGGCCTCTGTTCATTCCTAATGTTTATATGGTTCTCTATTCTGAAGGGCACCAACATGGACCTCACCTTCTTAACATGGAAAATCAAAATCTAAATGAATACAATTAAAAGGAGGAGGCAAGCTTCTTGCAGTGGGTCCCTAAAACATTATGAAAACATCAGTGCATTGTGTAGTCTGTTACGCTATCAACTGAGGTCTCTTTACGAAAGATTTTAGCACAGATTCAGAATGGAGCCAGTCCAAGAAAAAAAGCAGAATTGAAAGCTACTTGAAGGTTAGACAGGAAATATACCAAAAATAGAAGAGCGTAGAGACAGGGCCGCACCACACCCCACCAGGCAAGCTCACCCACTGAACTGAGCGTAAGAGTGGCGTGGCAGAGGTGCTGTCAGCAGCTGACTATGTCACTCGTATGAGTTCTGCTCTTAGAAACCAGCATAAAACTGAATAATCTGCAAATAACCAGCAAAAAACTGAATGATATCACAGTCCAAGACCTGGTAAGAGTTGGTTTCTTTTTATTTGGAAATAACTATGGTCAACTTTCATTAACGTGGAAGTTGACTGATAAAGAATCAAAGTGAAAAAGAAAGCCGATACCCATATTCAACAATGTAGTTTGCTTTTAGTTACAACATTTTTTGAATTTCCTCTTCTAAAACATTCACAGCAGAGGTGTCCATTTCACTTGCCTATTTTACCTCTAGATACCACCTCAGTTGCTGGGATCAGGTGAGGTAAAGGAATAAATCCAATGGCTATTAGCCCAATATGACTATCTGCAATTCTGATAGAAAAGCTACTTTCAGCCATGTCTTACAAAGTGCTTAAAGCTGGACAGAAGACTTTAAATATAGCTAAAATCGCTTATTGCCTGAGTTGAACAAGTTGTAAACCACAGCTCTTCCTCCTCCCCTGCTGTCTCACCACCAATTAGCCTTCTTGTGAAGAAAACATTAGAAATGGAACTGGTTTTTGAGTCAAGAAACATAAAAATTTAGGTGTTCTCGGCAAAGCGTGGTGGCTCACGCCTATAATCCCAGCACTCTGGGAGGCCAAGGTGGGTGGATCACAAGGTCAGGAGTTCAAGACCAGCCTGGCCAACATGGTGAAATTCCGTCTCTACTAAAAATACAAAAAATTAGCCAGGCATAGTGGTGCGTGCCTATAATCCCAGCTACTCAGGAGGCTGAGACAGAATCGCTTGAACCCAGGAGGCAAAGGTTGCAGTGAGCTGAGATCATGCCATTGCACTCCAGCCTGGGTGACATAGCGAGACTCTGTCACCCCCCGCCAAAAATAAAAAAATTTACATATTCTCAACAGTGAAGAAACCTGAATAGATTTGATTTTGCCAGGGGGAATACTGATAATTAACAATACTCCAAAACTCAGGAAGAACCCATCTAAAAGGGGAGAAGGTAGGGTAAAGTAGTTGATACTCTGCACCAACTATAAGAAAATTTTCCATCTTGAAACAAATGAAGAGAAAGGCAGAAAAATGCAGATTAGAGCCAACGACTTCATGCATGGAAATGAAATTCAAGCTCCCTGCTGGACAGGCACTTCCTTCCTTTATCCCCGGTACAGCCCTTCCACCTGTCTGTTCAAGAGCCCTGTCTTCAGAACACCCTATAAGAGACAACCCTCACCAACTCTTGACAGTTCTTCCCTGCTGATGTTTCTAAGCCACTTTATTTTCAGATCTCAGAGGGGAGTCTCAAGAGAAGAGACCTTGCTCAATCCTTCCAGGGTTAACCGGCACTCCCTGTGGTTGGCAGCCACTGGAAAGTAGATGGCTATCACCTTCAAGAGCTATCTGGAATTGGCCTTTATCACAAGCTTACTGCTCTATTTCAGTGCAGCACCAGCCTAGAATTCCCAAAAACATGAACAGAGCTTGGGTGACATGTTTTGAATTTGCAACCTTACCACACTGTGATGAACATCATAAAAAAATGTATCTCTACTTCTCTATCACAATGGTACTTGTTCTTACTCGGATGATTCAGCTCTGATGGTTACTCTTCAAGCCATGTGATGTTAGTATTTTTGATAGTGAAGTGCTCAATCTGAAATGCTACACAGGTCCTTTGATTTTAGGTCAAGCTTATATATCAAAAGGTGTATCTGTGTGTGTGTGTGTGTGTGTGTGTGTGTGTGTGTGTCCCCTAAAGTACTGCCATTTATCTGAATGGATTTACAAATTCAGACTTTAACCACATGAGGAATAATCAAGAACTGTGGCCCCAGGACAAAAAGAATATGGTGAGAGCAAAGACCTCAGGAGTGTCCTTATCAGCTGAAGGAAGAGACCAGAGACAGCCACTCCTGACACATGGGCAGAGTTCACAGTTTAACACATTGCACGACGAAGTCAGCCGACTGCGCTGCTTTTTCAAACGGGACTTAAAGCCAGTCCAGAAACTCTTCCAGGTGTGGTCTTGAAGACTAGCTACAGACACCTACTACAATCACTTCATCAGAAAGAGGCGTGCAGGGATCCATCTGCAGAGGCTGTGTGAGGTCGCTACAGAAGATGTTTGGAAAATCTTCGAGTCCTGACACTGCCGCGATTGCTGAACATGAGGCGGGGGTCAAACCTGTATCTGGGGAGGAAAAACCAAATGTAACATTAGCTCTCGCTAGTTTCTCACTCAGAATATTATTCAGTGGAAAGGATAGCACGAATTGGTGTAAAAGAAGCAAATCACCAGAAGGGACTCTAGTGAGAAAGTCTATGGTACAAAACATGAGCCCTTGACAGTTCCGAACATTTTCATCACCAGTCAGCACACACAAAGTCACACAGTGCAAGTCAAGAGGAGAAAAACAAGTAGGTTAATCCTGAAAGGTGTCAGAAGGCAGCAAGATTTGAGATTTTTTTTCTTTTGAGGGAGTAGGGGTGGATCAATTGTTGCATTATTATAGTGCTTGTGTTCAAGTCACCCTTATTTTCTTTAATAATGGTTCCAAACCACAAGAGTAGTGGTGCTGCCAATTCAGAAATGCCAAAGAGAAGCCATAAAGTGATTCCCTTAAGTGAAAAAGTGAATGCTCTTGACTTAATAAGGAAAGAAAAAATCGTACAGTGAGACTGCTAAGACCTACAGCAGACTCACCATAAGCATGAGTCATTTTTGGTGGGAGGGCTGTCAGGGGGACAGAGTCACAGTCTGTCGCCCAGGCTGGAGTGCAGTGGCACAGTCTCAGCTCACTGCAACCTCCACCTCTCAGGCTCAAGTGATTCTCCTGCCTTAGCCTCCAGAATAGCTAGGAACATAGGCAACATAGGAACACCTGGCTAATTTTTGGTTTTTTTTTTTCTGTAGAGACAGTTTCACCATATTGCCCAGGCTGGTCTAGAACTCCTGGGCTCATGTGATCTGCATGCCTTGGTCTCCTAAAGTGCTGGGATTACAAATGTGAGCCACTGCGCCCAGCCAAGAATGAATCTTCTATCTGTGAAATCATGAAGAAGGAAAAAAGAATTCTAGTTTGGCTGCCACAGCTTAAACTGCAAAAGTTAGGGCCACAGTGCATGACAAAAGCTTAGTTAAGATGGAAAAGGCATAAAATTTGATGGTAGAAGACACGAATGGAAACATCTTCTGACTGATGGCAACTGGGCCTGGCACTATCCTTGGGGCTTCATGTATCCACTGTGGGTTCTGGAATAGATCCTCTGTGGATAAGCGGGGGACTACTGCATTTTAGAACAGCAATTGACCAACATCTTTTGTAAAGGGCCAGATAATAAATATTTTAGGGTATGGGAGCCATGCAGTCTCTGTCCCAACCATTCTCCTTTGCTGCTGAAGCACACAAGCAGCCAAAACCAGGTAAAAGAATGTGTGAGGCTGTGTTCCAGCAGGTGGGGCTAGATTGGCTCACAATATCTGATGACCCCATCTTGGAGGACTCAACAGGCCCAAATGTTTGATAGGAAAGGAATAATCAGGGCTAAGGTATTTAAAACAGAAAATCAGGTTAAGTTTAAGTCGTCCAGGCTAACATCAGCAAAGCAAGCATCTAGAACTTTAGTTATAAAGTTCTAAAATGTGAGGAAGACAATTTGTTGCAGTTCAAAACCAAACAAAACTTGCTTAGGAAATAATGTATTCACTTCCTTATAGGGTGACCCTTGGGCAAATCACAACTGCAAGCTCAATTTCCTCATTTGAAATTTACTTTTTGGGCTCTAAGGGCTGTATGAAAATTCTATGAATTCTAACACTTAGAGCCAGATGTTCAGAAGAAACAGACAGCTGGCTGCATCCACCTTGCACTGGCCAACCAGCCAGGCAGGTCCATGTCCTAGCAGTGGCATGGTCAGGGACTGTTTGGCCACACATCATAATCCAAGAGGTCCAGTTCCTTGACCCTCCATTTAAGATTTAGTCAGATGCTGGCTTTAAGTTCACAGAGTCAGCCAGAGAGTAAATGGTTAAAAAGCATTAACTGCTATTGACATCTAACTTAATTTGGTTTAAAAGGACACTCTGAGCTAAGTAATTGTTGGAAATTGCAAAGTCAACACATGTAAACTGGAAGTCTTGTACTTTTATTTTCGGGACTGGACTTCCTATTTCAGGTAACTTGTACCAAGCTAGGACCTATTTCACTAATTTAGAGGAAAGACCAAAGCGGGTGGTCAAAATCCACGACCATTCTTATTGTATTAATGGGATTATCCATATAAAAACAGTTATTTTGTTTAAGTGATATAAAATAATGATAAGTATTATCTCCTTATATTGTTATCTGGTTTTAGTTTACTGGTGTCCCTGCCACTTTGGCATTATATACATTATTTAAAAGCAAACAATGAATAGTCTATCATCGAGTTTTTCTACTCATTCACATTCATTTGTCTCTAATTTGGACTAAAGATAAAATTTAAAGATGGCTAAAAAAATTAAGTGATAAGTTTCCATCAACTTAGGACATCATTCTTCCCTCTCCTACATTCTGAAGGTAAGAACTAAAATATTCCTTTCCCAGGGAAAGTTTGATTTTTAAACTTCATGATCTTCAAGCAAAAGATAAATAACAAGCTTCCTGCCACCAGCAGCTCCATGCATGGTGTACTGACACCCAGTGTTACTGCTGAAAACTTACTAAGAGGGACAGTGTGGGGAACAAATCTGACTTAACAGGTGATAGCTAAATGTCCTTTATACCTCCATATCGTGCAGTGGGCTTATATATTTCAACACCTGAGTTTATACCTTCTATTTTCATTGTGTGTTTAATATCTTAAATTCACCAGCAAACATTCAAGTTTCTGTAGTAGGGGTTTCTGAGAAATGAAATGAAGACATATACTCTCGGAAGTTCTAGGGAACAGGGCAGCAGTGGGTCGCAGCTTACTTAAAGAAGCCCCAAGTGTCACCAGTGCAATCAAGTAGTACCATGACAATAATCACAGCAGGAAAAGAAGAGCCCCATGTTTGGTGGGGAGCAGGGCTGTACCTCTGGCTAAAGCACCAACTGGCAGTGGAGAACAAAAGTTTCAAAAGCTTATTTTCCCAGCACAACAGGCTGGTGCACTAAGAACACAGTATTCCCTCCAAAGCAGAATAATCATCATCTCACAGCAAAAAGGGCTCCCTTTGCCTTCAAGAACAGCATGACTACTACAAAAAACTTGGCCAAGCAAATGAAGAGAAAGGAAACTTACCTGGGGTCAAAAACCCCTGGAGTGCGACAGGTCGGCCCAGAACAGGACTGTAACATCATTAACCGATAGTTCATCTTTCCTAAAAGCTCTGGGTCTATGCTTTTAGCAATGTTAGTGATTTGGTCTGGGTCTGCAGTCAGATTATAGACTTCTACAAACACCTAGAGGACACGAAAGAATGGAGGAAAGAAAAGAGCAAGGTTAGCTGTGAAGAAATACTCTTAATGTGATTTATTTCTAAGTGGGAAGGGAGGAGGTAGATAAAAAAAATCAAGGCCCTGGAGACTCTCAATCTGGTCTCGAGATCCTCAAAGAGCTCACTGCTTCCTTGAGATGAGGGAGCATCTGTTCTGGGGGTTCAGTTGCTTCAGGTCTCCAGCCACACAGCCTGTGTGCCTTCAGGCAGAGGCAAGAAGGGGTATGGGGAAGAAATGCATTATCTTCTGTAATTAGAACAGAAGGCAGGAGCTTCCAATGGCAAGGTCTCAGAAACAAGACTTGGCAATAAAGTTACTAAAGCAAGAGCGAACATTTAAAGGTGATTTTTGCCCTAGAATTGTGAAGTTCAAATGAGAATGGATATGAAAGTACTCTTGCCTGTGTTATACAAATGTTAAGTTTTCCTATTTTAAAAAGTAGTTGTGGATATACTGGGGAAGGACACAGTACTAATTATTATTTCTAAAATAAGACAGGTCTAACGCAGTACTTTTCCCTCTATAATCTGTATGCTGTTCTCCAAATTGGAGTCAAATGTTAGGCTAGAAAGATGGTAGGTAATTTTGCCTATAATGGCTTCAGGTAGCTGCTCTCACACTATCACTTATAAAGTAGTTATCGAACTGATAAACATCATGGGGGAGCAGGGAACAGGAACTGAGTTTGAGGGAAGCTCTCTTGCTTGTCCAAAGTGCTTATCAGCTGCAAATGGAGTGGAGAATGAGTCCATTTCTGAGAAACACAGATGGGCATCTGTTCCAGATGGTCAGATGACGGTTGCCAGATGGGGCAGGTAAGCATATGCTGATAAACAGTAAGAAACCACAAGGGACTAGAGTCCATGGGATCCTTCAGATAAATCCACACCAAACTGTGTTGGCCAAAAACCACCTTCTTCCATGAATGGACTCCTGGGCCTCTGACCCCTACTCCAATCTACTGGAGCAGCAGTGGATTATGCTGTGGTGGGAACAGGAGTTTCTGAATACACGAGGTGCTGGTAAGCTTTCTAGGAAATGCTCCAACTCAAGTGGAGTTGACTTCACTTAAAAGTGAAAGTTCTTTCACTCCAAACTACCAGGGAAGCTAACAGACAAAGTATTTATCATTCTGAAAACATGAACTGTGCATTTAAAGTATGCATTTGGGTGGTGGTAGGAATGGAGAGAACTCCAGAAAGATTAGAGAAGTGAGACATGGCCTTACAACGGAAGGAAACCTAAAGTGAAGCACAGATAAGAAACACAACCTCTTCCCGAGGGAGCAGCCTTGGAATTGCTATCTTATGCCACCAAGTCCAGCCAACAAAGCACCGGCAAGAAAGCAGTGGGGGAAGTGCAGGCAGAAGTCCCTCTTACCTCCTGGTCATCAAACTCGCAATACTGCAAATTCCACAACGCTGACATTGTCCTCACACAGGCATAGGTATTGTTATAAGCATCTTCACATACACAGTCTGGGAAACATTGCTGTAGGGATATTTCAGAATTTAAATGAAGACAGTTGTTCCATAGTAACAAATACCTAGTTGCCTAGAAGGGCAATCAGCTTGGCTCGTGCCAGACATGCAATTTGACAGCAATTAGAAAACCTTCCATGGAGAAGCCAGTAACTCAAAAATAGATGTGAGGCTTTGTTCCTTTGGCTAACTTGATCAAGGTATGTGGGTTGTTCCATTTGTAGACTGTTGCCATCCTTGTCTGCTAAACTCTTGACAAGAACTACTTATAATGGGCACCTGTAAAATGTATGGGTTGGCAAGAAGTTGAGGAGAAGAAATCAACTCAAATGACTCTTTTTTTTTCTGAGATAGAGTCTCACTCCCATCATGCAGGCTGAAGTGCAATGGTGCGATCTCGGCTCACTGCAACCTCCACCTCCTGGGTTCAAGCGATTCTCTTGCCTCAGCCTCCTGAGTAGCATAGGCATGCACCACCACACCCGGCTAATTTTTGTATTTGTAGTAGAGATGGGGTTTTGGCATGTTGGCCAGGCTGGTCTTGAACTCCTGACCTCAGGTGATCCACCCGCCTTGGCCTCCCAAACTGCTAGGATTACCAGGCGTGATCCACAGCACCCGGCCCAAATGACTCATTTCTAAGAGCTACTAGGAACTATCACCCTAAAAAGTTGGAGGAGAAGGCTAAAATGAGTTTTGCGTAATCATTTGCAGGTAAGTTATTTATGAGTGTTTTTATCACCAAGTACAACTTAAATCTAACTTCTGTCTACCATATGATCTGTTATTGTACTTTTGGTTGGTTCATTACACTGTAACACTTTGGTGTTAGAAGAATCAATCAACTCCAAATGGAAGCCGATTTTCCCTTCTCCAGAGTGAGGCCAACATGGCTGTTCCCCTCTTTGTGACCTGGCTGGCTGCCGCCAATGTGAGGCACTCATTATGGCATGGTTACAGGCAGGAACCACATCTCTCTACTTCATGCCTCAGTAATATCCCTAATTAAAAAAAACTGGTACTGTTATTGGGAGGGGTAGAAAAACAGGGAAGAGGAATTGATAAGAACATGGGTGGATACATGCACTTGCTACATAAATTGGAAGAATTAACAGTGCACATCCTGATGACAGGTCGGCAGCATCATTTCCAAGATCACTGGATTTACCTTTGTCCATCTACTAACCACTCACAGTCAGTGACAAATGAAGAGGACTCAGATGAAAGGTTTCAATACTTGACACATGGAAACCAGCACCTTGCCACGTTGTCAGTGAGAAATCTGTCTAAGTCAATTCAAGCTATTACTCACAGATACGCCAGGACTCAGGGAAGGGCATGTTGGGTCAGTGACGTTACGGCCTTCTCCTTGGTATTCCACCAGGACATCTGATCGCCAGGTCAAGTTACTGGCACCTCTCTAGATAGAAGAGCAAGTGGAGTTTCTGTGAGGCACATAGACTATGATAAAGATCACAAAGTAATTGACTGCTAAAGGGGACTTGGGAGTCAAAAGTAATTGGACTGTTCATTCAGTAACTGAAGGGAATGACTAAAACAGGTGCACATGAAAGCTACTGAGCAGCATGTTTGGTACTTAAGGGCCTTTACAAGTGATGGTCAAATGCTTTGAAAATTTAATAGTTCCTTTCCAAGGCTACTTCCATGAATCAGGTCAGCAATGGAACCTGACAAGGTAGCTAAGCAAGAATCAAAGTTACAGTGCAAGTTGCTGAAAGTCCAGCCTAAAATAAATAATACTGTCATATGCTCTATGTAAGAACTGTTTTAAGCTCAGACTAAGGAACTTATAACCTAATAGAAACAAGGACAATAAAGACATATTCCACAGACTTGTGTGCAAAGGACTGTAACAGGTTCAAAGCACCTCTTGATGGTCAGAATGAAGGTATAGTACATTAACTCACTCACTCTTCAATGCACCTTCATGGTGTGGAAGGAAAGAAGTGGCAGCATTTGAAAGGAGCAAGTTTAAGACACAAATGGTGAAAGGAGAAAGAATCTAGGAATAGGAACAAGTTTTAGATTCAAAGAGCATGAATATAGGTTGAACGCAGACCACTTAGATGTGTGGCTTCCTGAAACCCAGGTTTCAGACAAGGAAGCAGTGCACAGTGAGGGTGGAGAGGCAGGCTGGTACCACACAGGATAAGGCCCTGAACATCATGCTGCCCAGGCTTGTCCTAGAAACAATAGGAGGTTTTTGAGCAGGGAGGTAACACAATAAAGGCAGTGATTTAGAAAAGTAAGCTTAGTGGCAGAATCTAGAGACAGAATGGAGATATGCAAAGACAGGAAGACCAGGTTAGAAGCTGCTCTTAAAATGGTCAAAGTCTGGTTGGCAGCTTGGTGAAACGCAGAATCTCAGGTCCTACTCTAGCTCTAACAAGCCAAAGCCTACATTTTAGTAAGACCTCTTGGTGACTTCCATGCATAGTAAAAAACTGAGAAGCACTGCTCTAAAAAAGTGGTCCTTAAAGTGTGGTTCCCAGGACAAGTAGCATCACCTGGAAACTTGTTACAAATGAAAATTCTTAGTTCCTAACATAGGTAGACAGCAACCTGGGTTTCAGCAAGTCCCACCGGCAATTCTAGGGAATGCCTGCTTGAGAATCACTGCTCTAAAGAATGCTAAACATGGGTGAGTACAGTGGGGAATGGGTAACAGCTTGTGCAAGGCCTTGAATGCCACAGCCACCTGAAAAGGGGGAGTTAGAGATAGCAATTATTTCCTTACTGTTCTACAATGAAACTTGAACAACCCTGTGCGGCTCAGGATCTCAGAAATCATGACTCGCTGGAGACTTAAAAAGCTCACGCTGGCTGGGCGCGGTGGCTCACGCCTGTAGTCCCAGCACTTTGTGAGGCCGAGGTGGGCAGATCACCTGAGGTCAGGAGTTCGAGACTAACCTGGCCAACATGGTGAAACACCGTCTCTACTAAAAAATACCAAAAAACTAGCTGGGCATGGTGGCGTACACCTGTGGTCCCAGCTACTTGGGAGGCTGAGGCAGGATAATTGCTTGAACCCAGGCGGCAGAGGTTGTGGTGAGCCGAGATGGCACCACTGCATCCCAGCCTAGGCAACAGAGCGAGACTATCTTGGAAAACGAGAGGGAAAAAAAAAAAAAAAAAAAAAAAGCTCATGCTGCCAAACCTGAGCCATGGAAGCTGGAAGGTGGAATTGAGTGAACTGTCAGAATTGAGTGAACTTCAAAATCCCACCCTTGAATGTCAAAGTGTCCAGGGGAGAAAAAAGCATCTGAGAAGCCTAGATCAGTGGTTCCTGAACTTTGCTGCATATTAAAAATCACCAGGGAAACTTGAAAAATCCCAAGGGATTCTATCTCATGCCAATTAAATCAGAATCTCTAAGGGTGAGGCCTAGCCATTAGTATTTTAGTTTCCGAGTGATTCTGATGTCTGACCATGTCTGAGACTCACGGTCTGTAGGGGTTGTTGAACTTTTTTTGTAAAAGGCCACAGAGTAAATATTTAGGGTCCTGGCTATACAGTTCCCTGCTACTCAGGTAGCAGGAAAGCAGCCATCAACAATACATAAATGAATGAGCGTGGCTGTGTTCTGATATAACTTTATTTACAGAAACCGGGGTGGGCTAGATTTGGCCCACAGGTTGTAGTCTGCCAACTGCTAGTCCAGCAGAACTTGCTGGCTGACACGTTCTCAATTTCTGCTGTTCAATATGATAGCTACTGAGCACATGATGTGTGGCTAGTGCAACCAAAGAACTGAATTTCATTTTTAATTTAAATAAGTAGCCACACATGGCTAATTAACTGTTCTAATACATCAGTATTTCATCGGAATAACCTCCAAAAACAAAACATGAACAAGGAAAAGAACCAAGTCTTAAGTGGCACTTTGAGAACTGTGCAGAGAAACTATACACAGCATAATGATTTTTACCCCTAGAGTGAATCAGTTTTTTTTTCTAATTAGAAATAAACTTAATAAGGTATAAAGTATAAGACTTGTATGAAAAGTTAAAAGATGTAAAATTTCCTCTAACTGATCTATAGCTTAAATGCAATTCCAACCAAAAGCCAACGTTTTTCAGGTAATCTGAAAAGCCGATTCTAAAGTTTATGTGGAAGACAGGGGCTAGGATCCCCATGAGAACAATAAGCAGAGAGGTATGCCTATGCAAATCGAGATTTAGTTGCACAGCTTTATAAGACAAAATGATATTGGCACAGGGATAGATAGATCCATGGAGCAAAAAAGACAACTGAGTATCTAAAGAGCAAAAAAAAAAAAAAAAAAAAAAAGAGTGAAACTGAATCCCCGACTCATACCTTACAAGAAAAGAAATTTTAGATACATCAAGGACTTGGATGTAAGAGGCAGAGCTACAAAAGTTTCAGAGGAAAATATAGGAGAATAGCTTTCTGGCTTCAAAGTTTAGAAGCATCTTTATAAATATACAAAGGACACTAAACATTAAAAGAAACAATATATACATTCAATTCCTGGAGTGCAGTGGTACGATCTCTGCTCACTACAACCTCCACCTCCTTGGCTCAAACAATCCTGCTACCTCAGCCTTCTGAGTAGTTGGGACTACAGATGCACACCATCATGCCTGGCTAATTTTCTGCATTTTTTGTAGAGACTGGGTCTTGCCATGTTGCCCAGGCTGGTCTTGAACTCCTGGACTCAAGAGATCAGCCTGCCTTGGCCTCCCAAATTGTTGGGATTACAGGCGTGAGCCACTGCACCTGGCTCCCATATCTTAATATATGGAAAAGACAAGTCATAAAAGGAGACTATGATACACAAAAATGCAGAGGCATTTCTCAAGGGAAGAAACACAAAAAGGCACAAATGAAAAGTGATTCCCTGATCAGTAACACAATTGAGAAAAAAAAAAAAAAATGGACAAAGGATCCAAATATGAACACATCTCCAAAGAAGATATACAAATGGCTGACAAACACATGATGAAATGCTAACCATCAATAGTCAGCAGGGAAATAAAATCAAAACCACAATGAGATACCACTTCACACCTACTACAATAATCACAAAGACAGATAATAGCAAGTGTTGGCTCACACCCATAATCCCAACACTTTTGGAGGCTGAAGGGGGAGGATTTTTTTTTTTCCCCTTAAAATCTTCTTGGAAAACATGTGAGGATCTCTTGAGCCCAGGAGTTCGAGACCAGCCTGAGCAATGTAGGAAGACCTCATTTCTGCTAAAAATTAAAAAAAAAAAAAAAAAAAAAAAAAAAAAAAAAATTAGCCAGATGTGGTAGCCAGCCACTGTAGTCCCAGCTACTTGGGGGGGATGTGGTGGGAGGATTCTCTGAGCCTGGGAGACTGAGGCTGCAGTGAGCTGTGATCAGCAACACTTCCCTCCAGCTTCGGTGATAGCGCAAGACTATCTCAAAAACAAACAAAAACATCACAACTGCATTGTCATAATAGCCAAAGAGTGGAAACAGCCCAAATTATCTGATGAATGGATAAGCAAAATGTGATACATTCACACACAGAAGGTTATTTGGCACTAAAACAGAACAAGGTACTGACACACGTTACAATGATATGATCCTTGAAAACACCATGCTCACTGAAAAAAACAGTTACAAGAGGCCACATGTTATGTAATTTCATTTATATGAAAAGTTCAGAACAGACAATTCTATACAGACATAAAGTAGATTCGTGGTGGGAATGGAAGCAACAGATCTAATCAATTCCCTGCACCACAGTTTAATCAATTCTCTACTAGATATGTGGATTTCCAGTTTTCTCCTATTAGAGTGACTACTGTGTCTGGGGGTTTAGGGTGATGAAAATGCTCTTAGATGATGATGATGGTTGTGACTATACCAACAACTATTGAATTGGACACCTAAAAAATGATTTTAATTTTGAGATGGAGTTTCACTCTTGTTGCCCAGGCTGGAGTGCAATGGCGTGATTTCCGCTCACTGCAACCTCCACCTCCTGGATTCAAGTGATTCTCCTGCCTCAGCCTCCCGAGTAGCTGGGATTACAGGTGCCTGCAAACATGCCCAGCTTTTTTGTATTTTTAGTAGAGACAGGGGTTCACCATTTTGGCCAGGATGGTCTTGAACTCCTGACCCCAGGTGATCCACCCACCTTTGGCCTCCCAAAGTGTTGGGATTACAGGCGTGAGCCACCGCGCCCAGCCAACACTTTAAATGAGTGAATTGTATGGTATGGGAATTAAGCTGTTAAAAAATAATTCACCTCATTATTAAACAAACAGATGCACAGTAAGACCAAATGCCATATTTCACTCACCAGACAGGCAGAAGTTAACTTGTCTGTTTTTGACGTGTGTACTCTGAAGTGGTATGTCTTATTAAACTAACCTTCTGACAGGTTATACTGATTACACTTGTATGAAAAGTATACAAAGTACTTTCCAAATTCTCAGACTTCTAAAATCTTGGGTGTTTTAAAAATCTTTGCCAGTTCACAGATAGAGGTCTCCTTCAGTTAAGCATTTCCGTGATTAGCACTGAAGTAATCTTTTTGCATTTGTTTTGCCATTTTTAATTCTTCTACAAGTTGATTAGCCACTTTTTTTTTGCCCATTTTCCCACTGGGATATTAATCTTTGTTAAGAAATCATGTATTTGGACTAATAACTCTTTTTACATATGCTGCCAATGTGTTCCCAACCTGTCACCTCTCTTTATTTATGGTGGGTATTCTTGGAGGAGAGCAAAAGAGGGGAGGAAACAGAACTCTCAATTTCACATGTGGTCTAATTTTTTATTTTAGAAAACTCCTTCCCGCCACAAGATTTTTCTGCCCCCCAAATATAACAGTATTATTTAATGTTTAAATTTTTAAGTCTTTACACAACCCAGAATTTATTGTGGTCTTGGCTCAGGCCTGATTGAGGGCTCTATACTTACCAAAATGGGCAAAAAGGACATCCCATCCATCTGTGTCTTATTTAGGTCATAGCCAGCAATGTCCAAAATAGTAGGACCCAAGTCAATGTTGGCAACCAGCATCTATGCGAAAGAGGGAAAAACAATCTAAAACACAGCTGGTCTCATTTTCCTTTTCTATCTATACTAAAGTTCTCTTCCCCCCACCCCACCCATGAGACAACAACACTTACTACTACCTTTTATACAGCCCATGCTTTGGTCTGTTTCATGCATTCAAATATAACTATAATAAATTACAACAAAATATAAAGTCTTATAAAGCTTGTATAATAGTATATCCCCCGGGGAAGTGACATATTTATTCTACCCATTCTGTTATTGATCAAAATGTTTTTTGAAAACTCCTTTGGAACTGCTTTGAGTTTGCTGTGAATCATGAGAAAAATGTTGGTCTAATTATTTTATACGAAGTGTCTTACAACTTGATTATTCAGATTAACTAAATTTGACTTCAAATGAACTCCAGACATTTTGGAAGACCTCAAAAATGGAATGTTTGCCACCAATGAGAATTATTAGCTCTTTTTATAGCTTCTCAAAGGGACAACACTGCCAAAATATGTTTGCAACAGGCTGTGAAGGCTGCAGAAAATTTATTCCAAAAATATAGCAATACAAGATTTTTTAAGAGCAAAAAACTTAGATGTTTTTAAACATTCTAGAAACTAAAGACATAGTCCTGTATTTATGCTTTGACTTATTTCCTTGGTTATCAGACTATTTTCCTTCTGTAGACAACACCTCTACAGGGCCTAATCCAGAGTAGCCTAACAGAAATATAAAAGGGACCCTACATGCAATTAAAAATTGTCCAATAACCACATTAAAATAAAAACAGGTAAAACTGTATACATTTCATTTAACTTCCTATAAAAATATCTGAATATTAATATTTCAACATGTAAACAATATTTTTTTAAAAGTCGATGAGATTTAACTTTTTGTGAACTAAGTCTTTGAAATCTGGTATTTCACAATAATAACACATCTCCATTTGGACTATCCACATTTCAAGTGCTCAACAGCCACAAGTGGACAGTGCAGGCCTAGACAGAACGTAAGCATAGAAGTCACTTGGTCACAGGCTAGAAAAATCTTCAAGCGCTGAAACACTCCATCAGGGGAAACAAAGAGGAAATGAGAAAAACTGGGAACTACAGTTTACTGTGCCAGGTATTTGACGTTTATTCTCATTTATTCCTCATCACAGTCCGTGGACACAGTGTTTATAGGTGAAGAAATGAAACACAAGAGTGACTGGAGCAAAGTTACCAGCTTATAACTGGAAAAGCCATCACTTACTGACAGGAAATAACATTCTTCAAAACTGCTGAGAACACTTAGATCATCTTAGGAGAGGCCCAACAGGGAAATAAAACAAAACAAAAACACCCCAGCCCTGTAACTATTAATTTAAAAACAAAACCAGGCCGGGCGCAGTGGCTCAAGCCTGTAATCCCAGCACTTTGGGAGGCTGAGACGGGCGGATCACGAGGTCAGGAGATCGAGACCATCCTGGCTAACATGGTGAAACCCCGTCTCTACTAAAAATACAAAACACTAGCCGGGCGAGGTGGCGGGCGCCTGTAGTCCCAGCTACTCGGGAGGCTGAGGCAGGAGAATGGCGTGAACCCGGGTGGCGGAGCTTGCAGTGAGCTGAGATCTGGCCACTGCACTCCAGCCTGGGTGACAGAGCGAGACTCCGTCTCAAAAAAAAATAAAATAAAAGAAAATAAAATAAAAACAAAACCAAAAGTACAGATAGGAAAGGCAAAAAAAAAAAAAAAAAAAAAAAAAAAAAAAAGTTCAGAATATTATCAGGGGCCAGGTTTCCTGATGGCTAGGACAGCTCTTAGAGGGCAGAGTGATAAATATCCTGGCTCTGAATCAATTAGTCTAACTCTGCAGCTGTTAGGAATTACCGCCCAGAGGCAGACACTTTAGGAGAAAGGCAATCCATGTGTTACTCAGTGGGGGAAAAACCTCACACACAAAAAACGATGTCTCTAGGGATGATACAAGACCCACTGCTACAGATAACTTTCCTGGTTCCAAATCCCCCAGGCAAACTGAGCAGCTTGGAAAACAGTCATCAAGTGTGAGTGTCAATATGGAAGAGGTCACAGGAGGAAAGGAGGGTCAAAGAGAGACACCATCTCCAGAATGAAATCAAGACAACAAGCCATCTACAGACCCTGAAGTGTGACTAGCAGATCTTCAGTGATGCCTGTAACATGAATGAGGTGAAGCCAATTCCTCAGATACTATAATGTTCAAGGCAGTTTTAAAAGAAAAGAGGAAACATCAAAAAACCCACAGAGATATAAAATGGTGACTGTCATCTCACCAAAAATTGCAAGAGCCAACACCTGTATAATGGGAGGCTTGCTCCTTTTTTTGTGAGGTGGGGGGAAGCTCTTTCTTTTTGTTTTGTTGTTTGAGACAGGGTCTCATTCTGTCACCCAACCTGGAGTGCAGTGGCACAATCACAGCTCACTGTGTCCCTGACCTCCCAGATTCAACTGATCCTCCTGCCTCAGCATCCAGAGCAACTGGGACTACAGGTGCACACCATGATGCCCAGCTAATTTTTGTATTATTAATTTTTAGTAGAGATGGGGTTTCTGCCACGCTGCCCGGGCGGGTCTCAAATTTCTGAATTCAAGTGATCCGCCTGCCTTGGCCTCCCCAAGTGCTGGGATTACAGGTGTGAGCCACTGCACCCAGCCGAGGCTCTTTCTAATGGCATTTTGCTCTCTGGAGAGAAAGGGGTAAGATCCAGTAAAAATCCAAAGTCACTAAGATTCAGCACAAGTACCGTAAGCACAAGTCATTCCAGGACTCTTTCTCCCTAGAAATCTATAATTATCACACTCCCCTAAATATAATGGATAAACTGCCTCCTCTTCTAGAATGTTATCTGAATAAGCAGACAGTCTCAAAATCAGCATACTATATCAGGAGATGGGAGACTTCTAGCGAACAGCAAGTATGAATGAAGAGTTAAAAAGAATTACACCTACCTCTGGTTTTTATATAACAAAGAATTTGGATGGATTCACCCATCAATGTGATGACTTTGATAAACATTAGTTTCAGGGTATTGCTTTTGTCTAGTAAAAATTTAAAAATTCATTTATGGGCTGAGCACAGTGGCTCTCGCTGGTAATCCCAGCACTTTGGGAGGCCAAGGCAGGAGGATCACTTGAGCTCAGTAGGCCAAGGCTGCAGTGAGCCATGTTTGAGCCACCACATTCCAACCTGGGTGAGATAGTGCCTATCTCAAATAAACAAAAAATTCATTTACGGATTGGAACAGAAAAAGCTTTGACAAGACCAAAAATATATTTTTTGAGACAGATTTTTTGCTCTGTTGCCCAGGATGGAGTGCAATGGTGAGATCTCGGCTCACTGCAACCTCCGCCTCTTGGGTCCAAGTGATACTCTTGCTTCAACCTCCCAAGTAGTTGGGATTACAGGCAGCCGCCATCGCACCTGACTTATGTTTTTGTTTTTTGTTTTGTTGTTTTTTTTTTTTGAGACAGAGTCTCGCTCTGTCGCCCAGGCTGGAGTGCAGTGGCACGATCTCAACTCACCACAAGCTCCACATCCTGGGTTCATGCCGTTCTCCTGCCTCAGCCTCCCGAGTAGCTGAGACTACAGGTGCCCGTCACCAAGCCTGGCTAAATTTTTTGTATTTTTAGTGGAGATGAGGTTTCACCATGTTAGTCAGGATGGTCTCGATCTCCTGACCTCATGATCCACCCGCCTTGGCCTCCCAAAGTGCTGGGATTATAGGCGTCAGCCACCGTGTCCAGCCTAATTTTTGTATTTTTAGTCGAGACGAGGTTTCACCATGTTGGCCAGACTGGTCTCGAATTCTTGACCTCAGGTGATCCACCTGTTTTGTCCTCCCAAAGTGCTAGGATTACAGGCATGAGCCATTGTGCCCAGCCAAAAAAATAAATTATTTGATAAATCACACTCTCTCAGGTTGAGAATGTTCTTAGCAATCAAGTATATAAATATCCTAATCAAATGAAAGTCCCTAGAAAACCCTGAGGTAGACTGGCTGTGGTGGCTCATGCCTGTAATGAGGGGAGGAGGGCTGATCGCTTGAGCCCAGTGTTCCAGAACAGCCTGGGCAACGTAATGAAACTCCAGCTCTACAAAAAACAAAAAAAACCCAAAAAAACACAAAGAAACAAAAATTAGCTGGGCATGGTGGTGTGTGCCTATAGTCCCAGCTACTCAGAAGGCTGAGGTAGGATGATCACCTGAGCCTGGGAGGCAGAGGATGCAGTGAGCCAAGATTATGCCACCGCGCTCCAGCCTAAGTTACAGAGCAAGACTCTGTCTCAAAACAAACAAACAAATAAACAAACACTCCTGGGGCTTAAATCAAGGGGTATCATGCATTGAATCTGCTTATTCTTGCTCTGAAAGAATGACACTGTTGCATAATTACTGAAAAGAACAAGATGGCAATGGGCTCTCAGAACACATCAGGTTTCCAAACAGACACCCAAACCCTGATGTTGAATTTCTGTAGAGTTATCAAAGAAAAGGCTCCAAGCACACTAGGAAGCACCCCAAATTCACTTAGTGAAAAGCACTGTAACTGCATGAGAAAGTGCAGAATCCCATTATCTTGGTTGCTTCGGCTGGACTTGCCCCTCAGTTCGTTTTCCTGACAAGGAGGAAGGTGGGTTCCACTTAATAATGGAGGCTTAACAGCCTCTTACTTTCACAAAACTAGGGGAACCAAGGCTGATTTTGTCCAAAGCCAATAGGTGGTCTTCCTGACTCCCAGTTCACTTCTATTTCCCTGGGACCATGCTGTATCATTCTAGTTTTCCTACTAACCTTTTCCTTTCTAGAATTCCTTTTGCAGAACTTCTACCACCAAAGCTAAACTAGTCAGAGGAGAAAACGTCAACAGCCAATCTTTGACATCTACACATACGACCTTGTCCCAGTTCTCCCGCATAGCCAACACACAGCTAAGTCCACCAGTCAGTTAAATGTGCACTGATCTGGCTGTCGAGGCTGCTGACAGCTCAGCTCATTATGCCCAACTCACAAGCCAGTGCCACTCACACAGAACGGCTGGTACTGAGTCAACTGTGCTGCCAACACATGATACATCACCCATCATCTCTGACATTCCCTGTGCCAGGGGAAAGCTGGGGCATTTCATGCTTCTCAAATTACACCTGTCAATGCAGCAATGTACAAACACATGGGTTCTGAGAATGCACAGACTTAACTTTCAGTCCCTGATCTGCCACTTACTTTGCAACCTTGGCAAAAATCCATTCAACTAATGTGGATGTTCCCCAGTATATGTTAGGGGCTGGATATTTTAAGTTTAGATAGGTCCTCTTTTCTAGGACATTCTAGACTAAAAAAGACAAACTCAATAAGGTGTGACAAGTGTGAGGCCAGCTGGGAACATATAGGAAGGGCATCTACCCCATGTGGGAGCAGAAGTATGAAGCGACTTCCCAGAGGGAGCCCTAAACCAAAGCCCTAAAGGACAATTAACTTGGCCAGCTGAAGGGGGTGCGAGATGGGCATTGCAGAAAGAAGGAGCAGTCACTTGTACAAAGGCCAGGAGGTGAGAGAGAAGGTCCACTTAGGAAGCACAAGGAGTTCAGTACAACTGCTACCTTCTGTCTCTTGAACAAGCCTAACTTATCCTTACATCTGAGCCTTTGCATTTACCGTACTGCTCAGGACACTATTCCCACAGATCTCTGCATGGCTAAATCCTTCTCAACATCCACGTCTGCTCAAATGCCTCAGAGGCTTTCACTGACCACTGTAGCTTAAATATCTTGTGCTCCCTGACACAGGGATTTAAGAACTGATCTTGTGGCCAGGCGCGGTGGCTCATGTCTGCAATCCCAGCACTTTGGGAGGAGAAGGTGGGCAGATCACAAGGTCAGGAGATTGAGACCCCATCTCTACTTAAAAAAAAAACATTAGCCAAGCATGGTGGTGGGCACCTATAGTCCCAGCTAGTAGGGAGGCTGAGGCAGGAGAATGGCGTGAACCCAGGAGGCGGAGCTTGCAGTGAGCAGAGATCGCGCCACTGCACTCCAGCCTGGGCAACAGAGCGAGACTCCATCTCAAAAAAAAAAAAAAAAAAAAAAAAAAAACCCAACGACAACAAAACTGATTTTGTTTGATTGCTCCTTGCCATGTGCAAGGCTCCTTGGTGTACTGTACTGGCAAAGAAGATAATAAATACTTGTTGACTGAGCTATAAAGTAATGGTTAAGTATACAGACTTTGGAGCCAGACTGCCCCAGTTCAAATGCAGGGCTCTGCTGCTTTTTAGCTATGTGATCTTTGGCAAACAACTTCTCTGCTTCCGTTTTCCTTATCTGCAAAATAGGGTTAACAGTACCTCCATCTCATCAACTGTGAGGACTGAGTGAGTTGAATCAGGTAATACACTTAGAATAGCACCTGTCCCATACTAAACAATACATGTTAGCTACATTGTTGAAATGGCTTCTCAGGAACCAGATTTCATTTAGATTGCTTAGAGAAGGTGAAGTTTCTGATTTTTAACACTTAGATGGCAATGTTAACTTAAAGAAAAAAAGGAACAATTTTTTCCACAGGCAGCTGGCCGACACATTTCACTATGATCTCACTCAGCCTCCTTCCCATGTGGGCTGAGGTAGCTCTGCTCCTAAAAACAGAACATGGCTGCTGACATGGTCTCCTCAATCAGTTCCAAACAACAACCTCGAGAAAATACTTTTAAGATTTAATGGTCTTCCAAACTTGCTTATCTCCTTTGAAAGAGGGAGCCTGTTTAGAAGGCACTGAAATTTGTAGGGAAAAGTGACTAGCTTTAGGAACATGGGTCTTAAGAGAAAAACACAAAAGGTAATTATGAAGGTCATTTTACTCTTCAAGAGAATTTTAACAGAACTCCATCAAGAGTGTTGTAAAAGGAAATAAGTGAAAAATAGACATTTTAAACAAGTAAACATCAAGCTCCAAAATTAAAGTACCCAATATACCCAGAAAGTCTGGCCCATTTAAAAACCCACTTAGCAATTTCAGCTTAAAGTGTGTATTTGTTCATCTTCTTTGGTCTCTCAGAACTGGGACTGACATTGAAACTGGGATATCAGAAAGGAGAGAAGACATAGCTGGTGGAGCCTGTCAATTCTTTTCTCCCGAGTGTTGGAGGACAGTATTTTAGATGAGGATGAAGGTCCTCATGACTGCTAGGAACAAAGTGCCTCAGCATTACGTACCATGTTTGGAAAAAGACACTGAAACCGAATGGGAATGACAACAGAACAATGTGGCATATTATGGCAGTTCTAGGGAGAGAACCAAGAAAGCAACAAAGCATTCATAAGGAAGAGCCCGGCACAGGGAAAGACTAATTCCTAGAAGACATGTTTTTGATAGCCTTATACTCAAAGTGAGGTCAGGCCAGCAGCAGACATCACCCGGGAGCTGGTCAGAAATGGAGAAGCAGAATCTGCATTTTAACCAGATCCCCAGGGGATTCAGAGAAAACCCAGAGGAGCTCTGCTCTACAAGGCAGTGGGCCCCAAACCAGGCTGCCTCTCAGAATCACCTGTAAACTTCGAAAAGAAAAAAGGCAAATGCTGGGTCCCTATTCCAGACCAAGTGAGTCAATCACACTCTTTCTGGATATTGCCCAAGCACGCAGCATTTTTCTTCTTCAGTTTTGGAGGGCAATCTTGATGCACACCCTCTTTTGAGAGTCACTGCTCCAGAACAAAGATCCAGTCTCAAAAGACAAAGGAAAGCTACGCATCCTAATGGGACATGTACATGTGGGGTGAAAATACAGATATAGAGAGCGGTGGGAAGTTAAGGGAAAAAAAAAAAGGAATCACTATTTCCACTTAAAAGCTCTTCTGCCGCTCAGCCCTAGTGGGAAGAGGAACCGAACTCAATCTTCTCTCAGGAGGAAACAACTTATTTTCTCAGGCCAAATGGCTACCTGTCCACAGCACCAGCTTGCCAGGCACCTACCTTGCTTGTCTGATTTGGTTTGATCCCAGGCCCTCGAACCAACAGTGGAACTTTGATATCAAACTCATACAGCTGTCTCTTGTCTATTGGCAAGGAAAACTGTCCTGAAAACAAAACACACAAGGTAAAGATGGAGCCAAGACACAGGCCTTGCTCATGTTATGTTTCCCTCATTTAATCCACAGCCAAAACTAAAACAACTTTGTTCTACTGATTCTGGTGTTTTAATAGAAAGCTGAAATTTGCCTGGAGACATCTCTTGTTACTACAAGGCAGGAAAACAACGAATTTATCTTCTCTAAATAAATGACTAGAAGGGACTCCTCAGCTTATGATAGGACAAAATGAGCAAAAATAATGACAGGAAAGTATTGAAACACAAATACATAAAAAATTATGCATGCTACTCAGCCTCATCAAAACTGAATGAAGTTTACTCCAAAAACTGTCAAACAAACAAAAACACCTATCCTGTGTTTCCTGAATAAACTGCATCTCAAAATAACCAAATAATTGATAAGGGGAAGTAGTTCTCTGAGGAATTCCAGCTAATAAATACAAAAGAAAGGACAGGATTACAAAATCAACATTTTGCAGTTTCTGAGGGAATAATGAATTTAGGCAACAATCATCAATGGAATAAAAGAAAAGCTCAAAGGAAGAGCTCAGGCTGAAACCACCTGACCCATCAATCACCAGCACCCCAAAAACAGTGCAGCCAGATGCCTGGGGCCTCATGACATGATGCAATAGGAAGAACACACCAGCAGGCAAGGATGCACCATCACCTGAAAATGCAAATTTATATCAAGTTCTGAATCTAACTACCAATCTATAGGAAATGCTGACTAGAGATGAACAAGTGAAGGCACTATAAGACAGCAGTTAGCCAAATTCAGAATGTGAGACATTCTGATGGACAAAAGACCCACTTCTCCCTGTAAATTCATGGCAAATGACAAGAGTTAGGAGACACAGTAACTAGAGGTAGTATGTGGACCTTGTCTGCATCTTTTTTTTTTTTTTTGAGATGGAATCTCGCTCTGTTACCCACGCTGGAGTGCAGTGGCATGATCTCAGCTCACTGCAACCTCAACCTCCTGGATTCAAGCGATTCTCCTGCCTCAGCCTCCTGAGTAGCTGGGACTACAGGCATGTGCCATCACGCCTGACTAATTTTTGTATTTTTAGTAGAGAAGGAGTTTTGGCACGTTGGCCAGGCTGATCTAGAACTCCTGGCCTCAGGTGATCCACCTGCCTTGGCCTCCCAAAGTGCTGGGATTATAGGTGTGAGCCACTGTGGCTGGCGGTCTGCATCTTGATACATAATAACCAGAGTCAGATGCATAATCTGGTGTTGAATCCTGGAGTCATGTGTATGGGAGTTGCTTCAAAACCTTCTAGCAACAAAAGAAAAACACACGGAGAGTAGGAAGAATTCAAAAGACTGGCCTCATGCAGCTGAAAATCTAAGCCGGATAATGGGGGCTATTTTACTATTCTCTACTTTGTGTTTAAAAATATTCACAGGCCGGGCATGTGGCTCACATCTGTACTCCTAGCACTTAGGGAGGCCGAGGTAGGCAGATTACCTGAGGTCAGGAGTTCAAGACCAGTCTGGCCAACATGGTAAAAACTCATCTCTACTAAAACACAAAAATTGGTCAGGCGTGGTGGCATGTGCCTGTAGTCTCCGGCACTCGAGAGGTTGAGGCAGGAGAATCGCTTGAATCTGGGAGACGGAGGTTGCTGTGAGCCTAAATCACAGCGCTACTACACCCCAGCCTGGGTGAGAGAGTGAGATTCTGTCCCCCCACTCCCCCTCATCAAAAAAATAATCACAATAATGCATTAATGCCTAAGCAATCTCCTCCTATGCAAGCAAGTCTCAAGTGAATTACATTCAAGTGGACATTTATATATGTGGAAAGAAGAAAATGTTTGCTTTTAACAACAGAAGGTCCAAGTAGAAAGCATGAAAGTCAAGGACACAGAGCTGACTCATCCTGCAGCTTTTGAAAAAAAACAAAAACACTCAAAAAACAAATTCCATGAATGGCAAGAAAGTTTTCCCCACAAGACAACCTTCTTTTGGCCTTCCTGTCTCAAATGCCTTCCATACGGTCTGCCTCCAACCCATCAAGCTCATGCTCTGCCCCCACTCTAGAACACCATGTCATCTTGCGTGTGAAACAGCAAATAATAAAACCTGGTTTCTCCATGTGTGAATGATGTGGTGCTCCAACTGGAGGAGTCCTGAGGGCAAGATCCTCCCTCTGGCATGTCCAGTTATAACAAGACTAGAACTCTCTGCCAGGGCTCATTGGGTGAAAAAGGAAAGACATATTCTCAAAGATCACAGCAGTATCTAACCCTGCCTCTGACCTGTGTGATAGCCATTGTCTGAGGTATAGAAGATGTAAGTGTTGTTGAGCTCCCCGGTGAACTCCAATCTCTTGACCAGTTTCTCCACAAGGTCATCAACTGAGAGGAGAGTTTGCCACCTGGATGTGAACAGAAGGTAGAAATGGGACTTCAGGGGCAATGGCTGAGGTATCACTATCTTGCCAAAACAAACAAACAAACAAAAACAACCATAAACAAAGACACCCCTGTTTAAAAAAAGAAAAAACCCAAAACACTCTCCCCCAAAACTCAAATCCCCAATCTCCATTCCCCAGACCTTCCCATTGTAAAAAATAGATTAGAAAATTCCAGAACATAATTCATTCCAAAGTTAATTGTTTCCAAAGAAATAAACTCATTTTTAAATAACCCGTTAGCTTTACTTTTTATTGGCAATAGTGATGAGAGTAGAGACAAACAGAAGAAAGAGTTGTCCATTGTCAGTACTGTGTACTACAGATTAATTCAGATAGGACTGTGCTACAAAAAAGCTTAAGATGTTTGAACTAGGAGCTGGCAAACTATGACTCATGGGCCAAAGCTTGCCCACTGTCTGTTTTTATAAAGTTTTATTGGACTACAACCATGCTCATTCATTTACATATTACCCAGGGCTGCTTTTGTGCTACAATAGCAGAGCTGAGTAGTTGTGACAGAATGTATGACCTGCAAGTCTATTAATATTTACTATCTGCCCCTTTACAGAAAAAGTTTGCTTATCCCTGGTCTACACTAAACACTTCCTAAGAGAAAGTAATGGATTTTTAAAAATTGAATTAAGATAATTTCTTGAAAATTCCAAACAGCAAGGGCAAATATTTTGATCTTGTCTAAGCTGTTGGGTCATTTGTCACAGATGACAATGGGCTCTCTTAACCAAGTAACCTTTTCTTTAAAGCAGGAGAAAAAAATTCTACCACATGGTTCAAGTTTGCAATACTTTTGCCAAGTCCTAAAAATGGGCAGTCTAATTAGTACTGGGGTCCAAAGGCCACCTCATTGAGTGTAAAGGAATGTCTCTGCTTCTGGTGCCCCATTGAAGCCTCTCTCCCACTGACCTGCTTCCCTCTATTTTTGTTTCAGAAACAACAATGTGGTGGTCCCCTCTTCATGAGCTGATCTGTAGAGTCCTTAAAACAACTCAGATTGTTATGTAGCAGCAGCTCTTACCTTTTCCTAAATGCATTATCTAAAAACTGTATTGAAGAATTAGTCATTGGAGTCTTGGCTTGCCTAATTAACCAGTGCTTGTTCTAAAATTTAGAAGAAAAATAATGTTAACACCAAGTCACCACAGTCAAACAAAATACTGGATTACTAAAGTAGATAATAAATAGAATCATTTCACTCATACTTCAGGAAGAAGGAACTAATTGGAACCTGTTTAAGCAACTTCAGACCTTCTCTCCCTTCCTGCATTCTTAAAATAGAAATTTCTGCAGATTAACTCAATCTCTCATTCTTCAGCTTCCCAGCACCTCCCAAACCACAAAAGGTCTTGGCTCCTCTGTTAGCAGCATTAAGAAATTTTAGAGGATGTCACTGGGAAACTACTGGCTAAAATGAGATTACATTTACAACTCTGATTTTATGCCTTTGGTCTACTACAATTACAAAATGGGCAAGTAACTTTACCTTTCTCTAAGTTGCTTTTTTTGAGACAGAGGTGGAGGTTGCATTGAGCCAAGATCGCACCACTGCACTCCAGCCCAAGGCCAAGCTGGAGTGCAGGGGTGCCCATCTCGGCTCACTGCAACCTGTGCCTCCCAGATTCATGTGATTTTCACGCCTCCACCACCCGAGTAGCTGGGATTACAGGCGTGCACTACACCTGTCTAATTTTTGTATTTTCAGTAGAGATGGGGTTTCGTCATGTTCGCCAGGCTGGTCTTGAACTCCTGGCCTCAAGTGATCCTCTTGCCTTGGCCTCCCAAAGTGCTGGGATTACAAGCATAAGCCACTGCACCTGGTCTGCCTTCCTCTAAGTTTTGCCTAGCCAAGACATCGGTCACCCTAGATCCTAAGGAAAAATCTTATTACAGCAATTTCCTAAAACTTCAAGTCTAAATCTGGAGGGCCCTCCCATTTAAACAAAAACATCCCCATATACTATTCTCTCTTCTCTATTTGTAAAACCCTAAGCCACCATATCTCGAACTACCTTCCTCAAAGTGTTATTAAGTTTGGGAAATGCTATACAGCATATCCTCCTGCTAGAAATTCACATTCGATCATGAATAACTCTGAGAAGTCCTGCAGCGGAGTGACTTATTTAACTCAAACTTTCCAAACTTACTTGACCATGGGAACTTTTTATTAACTTCTTTTGGAACACAGATTGCGAATGGTCCTCTAATTTAAAACCCAGTTTACTCAGCTTTGAAATTGTATTTAACAAGCACTTGCCCATAATGTGCCAGGCAATATGCTAATTGTTTCTATGTACTTGAATTCATACAGTAGTTCATAAGGGATCAACAGCTCCCACTTCACATGAAAAAATGCAGTTAAGCATCGTGCTCATGGTCAGAACTGAGCTAGAAAGTGGTAGTTCTGAGTCTGACTTTATGATTCCTTCTTTCTATAACCTTACAAGCAATTACAATTTCTGGATAACAGACCTGAGGCAATGGAGGCCTTCCGTCTTTGAACCAGGGAACTGTCTATACACCAAGCCAAGGGAACTATAAGTAATTGGCACATGAGGCAAACATATGGGTTGTCGTGGCTTTTAATCATGTCACCTGGTTCATTTTTCCATTCAACTTCCCTTTCCATCCATATTGCTCTGTGCCACCCCTTCTTCCCATGCCTCAAAGGCTAGTGAGGGCCACCAGGAGGCTGGTGCAGTCCCGGCTATGCCAGGAGGGAGGAGAGCCTGCACAGAGGTTACCAGGAGAGCCTAAGTGATATGACTGTAAATTGGGAAAGATGGCATTCTTTACCATTCCCTGTCAACTATCCAGCTGCTCAATGGATGTGTAGCAGGAACTTTATCGGTACTTGCAATGCAAGTATACTATCGGTTGTACTAGGGACAGATGCAATTACCTCTAAAACATTGTGAAGAAAAACCCACTACATGGCTCAAAGGCTTCCTGACAAGTATATCATATAGTTAATTTTACTGAGTACGGCTGAATACAAGGGATGCGGGAAGCTACCGTTCCATGGATGTTGAAGTTCTTGTTTCTTGGTGCAAAGACATTCTGGAAGGCCTTCTGGTACTGAGGTGCAGCTGTCCAAGGCGAATGAGGCGCTGGAGTGGCGATCATCATGAAGAAGGGCTCAAAGTTGGACTTGTAGTCCAGAAAGTCCAAGGAGACATTAGCCTGACACATAAAAAGATACGTCATCTCCCACCTTACCCAACAGATGAGTATTTAATAGATAAATGTCTTCTGGTGAGCAGACAGCACAGGGTCTTACTAGCTTTTAAGCAATCTTAGCACATGATCTCATGTCATAGCCATTTGCAAGCATATGTTGGAACAAATATATTTGGTTTTTAGGCAATACTTTAAAGACTGAGAAGCATACCAACATAAGAAGGCAATGAAGATCTTGATAATTTTATATGACCTAGAAATCATGTCTCCCACAAAGAAGGAAACAGTAACTTGGCCATTTTAGTATTAACTTACACTAACGGAGATTATGGTATCTACATGTGATGCCTTAAAGAATGTAAAAAGAGAGTCAACTTAAAACAGTGGGAAAGGTAGATTAAGTTACCTTAACCTTATGAAAATATGTAGAAAGTAGATGTCATAAATTATGCACTGAAGTAGCTAAGTGAATAACATTAGATTCAAATACATCCCACTAGAGTTTTAATACATGGACTTACATTTTTCCTTTGCTTATCAGAAGATACTTTATGAAAATGAAAGCATGCTACATATATATTGTTTTTTATTGTTCTGAAGTAATTTCATTTATTCCCAACAATAACTCAAAAGATACTGACTGTATCTATCTCCTATAACCCTTCCATCTACCTTTCACTCCAGTCCCATCAGCTTCCTTGTGGTTTCTCAAATATGCCAGGTACACTCCTGCCTCAGGGCCCTCCCACTTACTGTTCCCTGACTCTGTAGCACTATTCCCCGGATCTGCACAGCTCATTTTCACCTACTTCGAGTTTCTGCTTAAATGTTATCTAAGTAACCTCATACCCTAACTTATTTCTCTAACTGCTCACCAGCTAATGACACAACACATAAGACTGTGTGTGTGTAAGTAAAATTACCTTCCACAGAATCAGGGACTTTGCTTCATTTACTGCTGAATACTGGCTACACTAGGTGCTGAACTGTTGAGTGAATGAATATATAATACTATGGAAGACTGTCGTTAGAAATGCCTCAGAATAGGAAAGTTCCAATTTAACCTGCTTTCAGTAATTTTTATATATAAATACCCAATGCCCAAATAAATCCAGTATCCTTATCACTCCATCCTCATAATGGGGCCTGTGAAGCTGCCATCTTGTAGCTTGTGAGTAAAACTGGGGTCAAGAGTAGGTACCCTTACAAAGTAAAACCTCTACAAAGTAATCTCTATAGTCGACGAGATTAACCTTTGGAAAAGGGATTTGTTGCTGGAATTTCAAGAGCATTAGAGTTGAGCCTGGCTTATACACAAAGAAAACACCCTCAGGAGTTTGTAATCAGCTGGAAATACTCTTGGGCAGTTAGACTAAGTTACTGTGCATTTATATTACCCAACACAAACAAATAAGATTATAGGTTTTCTAGGCAGAGTCTTCAATCAAATGTGAGCCAACCCTGTAAGGACAGAGCTACAGGGCTTCTGCAACTCACCAAAACATCTGTCAGGTAGTCCACGCTATAGTTTTCACCATGCTTCCGTGCCTTCCCATTGATAGACAGGGTGTAATTATAATACTTAGAATTCTTTTCCTATTAAAAAGAGGAAAGTCAAATTTGTTACGAGGTCAGTGCACAAAGTAGAAGTCTGAATCCATGCTGGGCTAAACTATACTCTGGGCAGTGATAAGACATTAAAAAGATAATTACTCAAGTCAATACTGAATTGGAGTTTTTGACTAGGGTTTTATTAAAGACAAGCATAGTTTCAATTGTACATTCTAGTTAAAAAGCCAGAAGTAGATCAGGTAGAAAGCAAACTACTTTGCTAAACCATGTACAATGCAGGAAAAACATCCCAGAAAGGACTGACTCACAAGTCAATAGACCTTTTTTTTTTTTTTTTAAAAATACGAGACTGGGTCTCTCTGATGCCCAGACTGGAATGCAGTGGCACAATCATAGCTCACTGCAGCCTCAAATTCCTGGGCTCAAGTGATCATCTTGCCTCAGCTTCCCGAGCAGCTAGGACTACAGGCACATGCCACCACACCCAGCTAATTTTAAAATTTTTCGTTGAGATGGGGTCTCGCCATTTTGCCCAGGCTGGTCTCGAACTCCTGAACTCAAGAGATCCTCCTGTCTCTGCCTCCCAAAGTGTTGGGATTCTAGGCATGAGCCACTACACCTGGCCATAAGTCAATAAATTTTAAGGTTTTAAAATGACTAATTGTAATAGCAAATAAAGTTATGTCAATATCAGAGCTAAATTAAACATATTCTGCATCTGTAGGGCTGCATATAATTGTCACTGACTTCAATAATCACTCACCAAGGCATACCAGTAACTCCAACCCAGAGGAACGTGTTCTAATCCACCTGCATCTGGGGCTCCGTACTGAAAAGCAAAACAAGTAGGGACAGTTACAAGTCCTTAGATATGACCAGACCAGAAAGAAACAGGAAATTTTAGAATCTTTTTAGACCAGTGCCTAAAACAGACACTAGTCAAAAATAAACTCTAATAATCCCAGGAACTTCTAAAGCCGGAGTTGGCAAACTACAGCCAGTGAGCCAAATCTGGCCTGATGACTTCTGTATGAACAGCAAGCTAAGAATTTGTTTTAACAATTTTCAAATATAAAAGTTAATCAAAATAAGAATATTCTGTGAAATGTGACAATTATATAAATTCAAATTTTAATAATGATAAAGAGTTTTATTGGAAGACAGCCACATTCCTGTACATAGTGTAGTGTCTGTGGCTGCTTTCACGCTACAGTGGCAGAGCTGAATAGTAGCGACAGAGACGTATGGCCTGCAAGGCCTGAAATGTTTACTATCTGACCCACTACAGAAAAAGTCCACACAGCCTACCCCACGCAGCCTATTCATGGGGTGAATGCTGACCTGCTGATACCATAGACTGAATAGTCCAATTGACCCTAAAGTAGTTCAAATAATCAGACTATGAGCTATCGACTTATTATACATTGAACATCCCAAATCTGAAAATCTAAAACTTTTTGAGTGTCAACACGACACTCAAAGGAAATGTTCACTGGAGCACTTCACATTTTCAGATTTGGACTGTTTCAGATTTGGACTGTTCAATATCATGCAAATATTTCGAAATCCAAAAAATCTGAAACACAAAATACTTCTGATCCCAAGCATTTTGGATAAGGGATAATCTGTATTTCAGTTGCCCTGCAGATGAAACCCACTTTTCGAGCTTGATTTATCTGATGAGATGAATAAAATAAAGAAACCACAGAATTATCCCCCTTTATCCTTACAAGGTTTAATGCCATCCACTTAAGGCAGAATTTAATCCCTGAAAACAAAATCTTTCTACTTTAACGGGCTCTTAATTTTATATACACATCAGATGTCCTTCAACATGCAAAGCAGTGTAAGCTGTCTTTATGACCCATAGCCCCAACCAAATGACCCAGTATCCACAGTTCCTAGTTCTCATGATCCTTTTCAAACTGACTCATCTTCCTGCAGACTCATAAGGTTGCAGATTCCCCCAATTATTGGGGGGAGGGGAGAATTAACAGAAAATCTGGATCAGATATTAAGATCTCTAGCAACTACAGATAAAGAGTATAAGTACATTTTCTCTTTGTCTTGAATCCCCAGTTTAACTGTAAGAGCTAACCCCAAACATTCTCAAACTATTTCCTTTAAGCTTGGACTCTGGGTAACAGCTAAGGCCAATGTGTGAATGTGGGCACATGGAATCTAGCCTTGACAGGTCACCGGGGGTATCCCTCCATCTAGGTCTACAAGGCTGGTGTACCAGCTGCTGGCCATATACTTTAATGACCTGCAGAACCCTGACTCTGGGTACTTCATCACTAATCTCTCCACATTTTGTTGCCACTTTTCACATTAGAAAATGAGTTAAGCATTAAGTTGTTGTAATTCAGAAAAGATTATAAAAATCTGAGGAAAGATTCTAAGATGAAAAATGTCTTCAGTTAGATACTGGTAACAGGAAATGGAAACAAAGATACCATGACAGCCACATGACAAACAGAATTCCTGAGGAAAAAGGGAAGACGCATCAGACAGCAGCACTCTTAGAACAATTTTTAAATACATGCTCCTGGGACTACTGAAAGGAAGAACAAGTACCCACATCATATAAATACACTGTACTTACCCAAATCATGTAAATATGTACATGTGTACTTATATGAACATATTTACATGATGTGGGTACTTGTTCTTGCTTAACAGGCAGATTCACAGAAAACAGCGTACACCAAGAAATCCTTTAACATTAATTGATACTAATAATAAAATTAACATGAATTATATTCATATTTTAAAAGTCATTATAAAAAAAGAAAGATCATTCAACACACCTCATTTAAGTATTTCCCTGCAAAAAAGGTCTGATAACCACACATTGATCTGAGAATTGCTGGGAAAGTATTTGGTTCTTGGATCTTCTGCCAGGACTTGCTACTGCAGTTCCCCTCTAGAGTGTTGTTCACAACATGATGATTATGTGGGTACTTTCCTGTCAGGATACTGGCTCTGCTGGGGCAGCAGAGAGCACTTGGCACATACTACAAAGGAAAGGAAGCAAAAAGGACAAAGTCACACAAGAAAGATGAACTTCTCATCATTGCTAAAGAGGGTAAAGAAAAGCTCCTTAATACTCTAACTTCAAATACGTCGTTTCTCATGGAATATATGTATTTTTTTCTACACATGACATACTTTAGGGCTGCTTGAAGTCACATAGTGGAGACATCAAAGCAGATAAAACAAACTGAGAATACAGATTTCTTTTTCAAGTGGCTTCTTTCTGCAGGATAACAGTAATTCTATTCTCATCTGCCATAGAGGTTTTTTTTTTGTTTTGTTTTGTTTTGTTTTTTTTTGAGGCAAGGTCTCACTCTGTCACCCAGGCTGGAGTGCAGTGGCACAAGCACAGCTCACTGCAGCCTCGACTTCCTGGCGCAAGTGATCCTCCCAAAGAGCCTGGAGTACAGGCGCTTGCCACCACTCCTGGCTTTTTTTTTCATTTTTTTATTTGTAGAGATAACGTTCTTCCTATGTTGTCCAGGCTCATCTAAAACTCCTGGATTCAAGTGATCCCTCCACCCTGGCCTCCCAAAGTGCTGGGATTACAGGTGTGAGCCACTGCACCCAGCCAGAAATAATATTTATACACGAGGAGCACAGCATGGTGAGAGACGGGTCTTAACCAAAGATAGAATACTACTAGGATCTAATTGAGACACAGTGGTTCATTTGCAGGCTGATCTGCAGCTTTACACATTTCCTATATCACTTTATACACTAGACACAGACTTTTTTCCCTACTGTAATTATATTTCCATTAGCTACTGTCAGCAACAGACTTTCCCCATTCTACCCAATCATATTGGTACACATCACCCAGCCACTTCACAGAAAGGTAATACTAGCTTACACTTGGACCAGCAGAGAAGGAATGGGCATTTGAGCACAGACTCATGCCAAAATTGGGTATTATCCTTTTAATACTAGCAAGCCTTTTTGCCTTTCAAATTCGATTTGGCATTTTAAAATAACAGTGAGGATGAACATTCTCCACAGGTACCGACAGACTGCTTATGTGTTCATACACTTTGCTCATTTTTTTCCTCCAGGGCTGTTGGCCTCTTGTTACATAAGATTTAAGTTAAGGAAGAATTCAGTCATGATACAAATACTTCCCATTTTTACTTTTGCCTTTTAATTTTATTAGATGTTTGACTTCTTAAGTTTAAATTGGCAACTCTTAACTCTTTCCCTTTTTGCTTTCTGATCAATTTTATAGCCAGTACACAGTTTATCTTAATATTACATTTTGGCATCTGGTAGAGTAATTTCTTTTTTTTGAGACAGTCTTACTCTGTCACTCAGGATGGAGTACAGTGGTGCGATCTCAGCTCACTGCAACCTCCGCCACCTCAGGGTTAAGCAATCCTCCCACTCCAACTTACCAAAGTAGATGGGACCACAGACAGGCACCACCATGCCTGTATTTTGTTGTTGTTGTTGTTTTGAGACGGAGTCTCACTCTGTTGCCCAGGCTGGAGTGCAGTGGCACAATCTCGGCTCACTGCAACCTCCACCTCCCGGGTTCAAGCAATTCTCCTGCCTCAGCCTCCCAAGTAGCTGGGCTTATAGGTGCCCGCCACCATGCCTGGCTAATTTTTTGTATTTGTAGTAGAGATGGGGTTTCACCATGTTGGGCAGGCTGGTCTTGAACTCCTGACCTCAGGTGATCCGCCCGCCTAGGCCTCCCAAAGTGCTGAAATTACAGGTTTGAGCCACCGTGCCCAGCCCAATGCCCAGGTATTTTTAAGTATTTTTAGTAGATATAGGATCTTGCCATGTTGCCCAGGCTGGTCTCAAACTCCTGAGCTCAAACAATCCACCTGCCTCAGCCTCCTAACGTGCTAGGATTATACAGCCACTGTAATTTTTTTTTAAATTACTTTGATTATTCTCATCTATTTATTATTCCAGATAACTTTTGGAACCATTTGAGTCTAAAACAATCTTGTTAAGATTACAACTAGAATAAACATTTTATTATATAATATTGTGTCTTAGTTGAGCACAGTGGCTCACACCTGTAATCCCAGCTATTTGGGAAGCTGAAGCAGAGGATTACTTGAGGCCAGGAGTTTGAGATCAGCCTGAGCAATAGAGCAAGACCCTATCTCCAAAAAAAAGTGGAAAAAAATTAGGCGAGTGTGGTGATGCATGCCTGTAGTCCCAGTTACTTGGGAAGCTGAGGCGGGAGGATTGTCTGAACCCAGGAGTTTGAGTTCAGGTCTTCAGTGAGCTATGCCACTGCACTCCAACATGGGCGACAGAGTGAGACCCTGTCTCAAAAAAAAAAAAGGAAAAGAAATGTATATAAAATGATGTGCATATCTATGTATCAAATATTTTTTATCTTACCACTCTCATCATTTTGTAACTTACACAGGTCATAGCCATTTCTGGCCCCAACCAGTTACTCTTAGAGAGTTTATAAATTATAAATGAGGTCGGGCATGGTGGTTCACACCTGTAATCCCAGCACTTTGGGAGGCCGAGATGGGAGGATCACTTGAGCTCAGGGGTTCCAGACCAGACTGGGCTACATAGTGAGTGAGACCTTTTCTCTACCTTTATATAAAATAAAAATAAACAATTATGAATATTTTCTTTGTCTCCCACCTTCTATTTTTCTAACTGATTACATGGAAGAAAAAAAAATTCATTTTTTCATTTTTATCTTGAATTCTAGTGATTTTAAACGGTTTTCAATAATTCTCCTGTGTTCCTAGATAGAAAATCCAAACAATCAGAAATAATTTTTCCAATATTTTTACCTCTTATTTCCATAAGACTTATGACAATGACTAGATAGTCGGGACAACATTAAATGGAGCACTTGTTTCATCCCTAACCGCAATGCCCTAAGTCTTTTACCTTATGTATTTGAAATAGTCATCATAGTCAGGATGTATTCTTATAATAGCTTAATACATTACCAGGAAAGAATGCTAAAATTTCAGAGTATTTTCTAGTATCTATTGGGAAGAACATTAAATTTTCCTTCTTTCAGTTACTTGTATCATGTTGGTAGACATATAATAAGCAACACCATGTAGTATATACTATAAGAAGTCAGGCATTGGCCGGGCGCAATGGCCCATGCCTGTAATCCCAGCACTCTGGGAGGCCACGAGGTCAGGAGATCAAGATCACCCTGGCTAACACAGTGAAACCCCATCTCTACTAAAAAAAATACAAAAAGTTGGCCGGGTGTGGTGGCAGGCGCCTGTAGTCCCAGCTACTTGGGAGGCTGAGGCAGGAGAGTGGCATGAACCTGGGAGGCGGAGCTTGCAGTGAGCTGAGATCGTGCCATTGCACTCCAGCCTGGGTGACAGGGTGAGACTCTGCTTCAAAAAAAAAAAAAAAAAAAGAACTCAAGCATTGGCTAGGGCAAGGTAGCTCATGCCTGTAATCCCAGCACTTTGGGAGGCCAAGGAGGGCAGATCACTTGAGGTCAGGAGTTCAAGACCAGCCTGGCTAACATGGTGAAACCCCATCTCTACTAAAAATACAAAAAATTAGCAGGGCATGGTGGTGGGTGCCTGTAATCTCAGCTACCCAGAGGGCTGAGGCAGGAGAATTGCTTGACCCCGGGAGGTGGAGGTTGCAGTGAGTCGAGATCACGCCACTGCACTCCAGCCTGGGCGACAAAGCGAGACTCCATCTCAAAAAAAAAAAAAAGAAAAAGAAAAAAAGAAGTCAGGCACTGACAGAAGTGCTCTACACCTATTAACTCAACCTCACAACAACTCTGAAGATGATTTTGGTACTCCCTTTTATAAATGGGGAGGAAACGGGCCAGAGAGGTTAGTTTGTCCAAGGTCACACTGCTAGAAAAGAGGCAGAGAGGGTATTCCAGACTAGGCGGTCTGGCTCCAGAGTCTGAGCACTTAAACTTAACACTGTGCTACTATTCAAGGGATTTCCTGATAGTAAGCTACCCTTACATTCCTAGACTACCATTCACTTGGTTATGTACATGGTTCTTGAAAATGAATTGATACTTTATTTTGAATTTCTGCATCTATATTTTTGGGGGGTGTGTGTTGCTATTTGTCAGTTTTGGCTATCAGGGTTAATTGGGTTTTTACCCTGGAAAAGTTTACACAGCATACATATATCTTGATTTTTTTATAATCCATTTTCAAACCTCAAATGGTAAGGTTTAAAATAAAATTCTCTAGTTCTGAGACTGGCTTAGAAATATCTGCAATTCATCTTCAATTGACAAGAGGTAATATTTCAATGAAAAGAGTTTATATCACATTAAATAAATCCTTCAAATCAGGCATTTAACAAGGAAAAAACCACATAGATCATACCAGATTCTCGAGAAGAGTGTTTCTTCTTAGAATACAAACAGTTAAATTAACAAAATTGAATTAGCTTTCAAACTTACAGCACTGGAAAAAGTCATCCCCATCTCTCCGATGAGAGCTTTGGTTTTCTTCAGTGGTGTCTGTAAAAGTAAGTAATTATCCATTAAACAATTTCTTCCAATAAATTGAGACACACAGGCCAGAATTCCTGTTTGGTTACATCTTACTCAATCTTTTATTCTCAAATGGTCAGCTCTAAGCAACAGCCAAAGACAGTCCTGTATGATTCTAGAGACAGGTTTGGTTCCAGCCAGCTCTATCCTGTGTAAAAGTGCAGGAGGTCAAAATGCTTGCAGGAAGGGAAAGTTCAGTCAATGGCAGTAATATCTTTGTGCCCTTATTAGTCATCTGCCCCCATATAAGGCAGATAGGGCAGACCTATTTCCATGAATTAATCTTTAGAAGTAGGCCGGCCACTGCACTCCAGCCTGGGCGGCAGAGTGAGACTCTGTCTCAAAAAGAAAAAAAAAAAAAGAAGTAGGATGTGGGAAATGATATACAAAGGGAACCTTCCGCCCTATAGAACAGAAGTAAGACAACAGTTGGATTCTGAAAGCCAGACAAGGCCTCAGGGCTCAGAGACTGATTCAAACCTCACACACTCAGTGGTGGAGGTCAGATGCACACTGTTCAACTACCAGCTACTGTTGTCTGCATAGACCCACCAGCACCTCAGGATAAGAACTTGAACCAGGTGGTAAGCAGGTGTACACAGAACACTGTCAGGCAAAAGGCTACTCAGAAACTACTTTATGTCCTGCTTTTCATCTTTTGTTCAAAATCTAAGATCCTTACAAGTACAGAGACAATTAAGTTCCCCCTAGAGTGAGGACAAACATAAGAAGACAGTCATTTAAATACAAATAAAAGGAATACTAATATTCTTCAGATTCCAGACAACAAAAAGCACCATTGTAAGAGGTCATTTTAGTTGTAATATGAGTCAGTTCACGATGATTCTGAGATACCTTTGAAACCTAAGACCATACTGAATGCAGTTTTAAGTATATTTTGTTGTGAAACAATTCCTTAAAGATTTCTAATCTAAATATATAAGTAGGTTAACAGGAGCCTCATTTTTAATAATGTATAAATGACTTTTCCCCATTGTTTTATATAAATACAAAACCTATGGAATCCATAAACTCAAAAGGATGAGGATTCTAACTTATCCAAAAAAAGCTCTGATAATTTCATGAGTAGATTCAGAAGAGGCTGCCAAGAGACGCCAGAGATGCAGAAGATCTTCGCCAACCTTCCGAAGCAAAGTCATCAACCATACTCTCCTCAAAGCCATCACTGGGTACCACCCTCAGGAAAAGAATACTGGGCTTAATGAGACACTGGCTTGATTAAAAAAAAAAACCTGAGTTACTATGAGGACATTCGAAGATGAAATGAAGATTCAAGGAGTAAGTGGAGAAAAGGACCAGAGTTGACCGTATAGGACTTAATTGTCAAACTGATAAATATGTAAAACTTTGAAAGAATATCTGATTTACGGTAATATTGTGTAATAACATTTATTAAACACAATGTGTGTCAGGCATTAATCTAGGCAGTGGTGGACAGAGGATAGTCCTTGCCCTCATGATCCCTGCACTCTTGGGGACTTAAAACAACTAACAGGTAAACAATCAGTCATTTCAGGTGGTGATAAGTGCTGTGAAGAGAATAAACCAGGATGATGTGATTGCAGCTGGTGGGAGGAAACGGGAACTACTTTAGATGGGTGGTCAGGAAAGGCCTCTCTTTCAGGAGGTAACTTGTACGGAGAGCCATGCGATGAGGAGTCAGTCACGCAAAGATTCAGAAGATGTTTCAGGCTGGGTATATAGCAATACAAGGGCTGCCAGAGGAAGGAGAGAGGCACCTGGGAGGAAACAGAGAAGCCAGTGTGGTGATGGAAGCAGCTTACTGAGGAGAAGGGAGAGTGAGGTAAGATGAGGTCAGAGAGGTAGGCAGGAGTCAGTGATGCAGGGCCGTATAGGAATTTAGACTTTAGGCCCCATGCAGTGGCTCACGCCTGTTATCCCAGCCAGCACTTTGGAAGGCAGAGGCAGGAGGACTGCTTGAGGCCAGGAGTTTGAGACCAGCCTGGGCAACATAGCAAGACCCTGGCTCTATGAAAAATACAAAAATTAGCTGGGCATGGTAGTGCGTGCCCATAGTCCCAGTTACTTGGGAGGCTGAGGTGGGAGGATTGCTTGTGCCCGGAAGTTCGAGGCTATAGTGAGCTATGACTGCACCACTGCAATCTAGCCTAGGCAAGAAGAGTGAGACCTTGTCTCAAAAAAAAGTTATTAACTGTCATCTTTATACTGCTAACAATAGTACAAAAGATAATAATCATCTGTGCTTAATTGAAAAAGTCCCAAACAAGAAACCATACTATACCCAAAATGTGTATGTCTCTCTATGCAAACTAGAAAGAAAAATGAATCCTTAAGATCTAGGCAAAGACAGAGGCTGATCAAGTTAAGGTCACGCAAGAGTCTTTAAGCAGTAGCCAATTTCATGTCCTCATGTGGGCAAACATGTTTCTCTGCTCACCCCAAGCAGAATCCTTTTCATTAAAACCTTAAAGAATCATTTACTTTTCTGGTTCCATGTATAGTTGTTCTGAAACGATAATTCTGATAATTCTGTGGCTAAAAATGGAAATTGTTTTGCTTTCAATGAAGCAATGACATATTTATTCTTCCCCGGCCCGGCACAGTGGCTCACACCTGTAATCCCACCACTTTGGGAGGCTTAAGTTGGCAGATCACTTGAGGTCAGGAGTTTGAGACCAGCCTGGCCAATGGTAAAACCCCATCTCTACCAGAAATACAAAAATTAGCCGGGCATGGTGGTGGGTGCCTGTAAACCCAGCTACTTCGGAGGCTGAGACAGGGGAATCACTTGAACGTGGGAGACGGAGGTTGCAGTGGGCTGAGATGGCGCCACTGCACTCCAACCTGGGTGACAGAGCAAGACTCCATCTCAAAAAAAAACAAAAAAAAAATTTCTTCCCCTACCTTTTATTATAGTTTCTTCCAACACTTGCCTGGCCAAATGTCACTTTTCTTTTTTTTTTTTTTTTTTTTTTTTTTTTGAGACAGAGTCTCGCTCTGTTGCCCAGGCTGGAGTGCAGTGGCGCGATCTCGGCTCATCATAAGCTCCGCCTCCCGGGTTCACGCCATTCTCCTGCCTCAGCCTCCCGAGTAGCTGGGACTACAGGCACCCGCCACCACGCCTGGCTAATTTTTTTGTATTTTTAGTAGAGACGGGGTTTCACCGTGTTCGCCAGGATGGTCTCGATCTCCTGACCTCGTGATCTGCCCACCTCCGCCTCCCAAAGTGCTAGGATTACAGGTGTGAGTCACCGCGCCAGACCAATGTCACTTTTCTTAAATGATTTTTTTTTTTCCCCCGAGACGGAGTCTTGCTCTGTCACCCAGGCGGGAGTGCAGTGGCACAATCTTGGCCCACTGCAACCTCCACCTCCTGGGTTCAAGTGATTCTCCCGCCTCAGCCTCCCGAGTAGCTGGGACTACAGGCACATGCCACCATGCCTGGCTAATTTTTGTATTTTTAGTAGAGACGGGGTTTCACCATGCTGGCCAGGCTGGTCTTGAACTCCTGACCTCGTGATCTGCCCACCTTGGCCTCCCAAAGTGCTAGGATTATAGGGGTGAGCCACCACGCCCAGCCGTGAATGATTTTTAAAAGAGCAACTTATGCTTCTGTGAAGAACAGTGTGTCCACCACACTATAATGATGTTTAAGTAAAATCAAGAAAGTGGCAAGAACAGTGTCCTGGCAAAATAAAAAATAAAAACAGAGTCCCACAGATACCTGGAACAAATACAATGAAATGTTAAAGATGATGCTACTATATAAAAGAACATTTCAAAGATGCCTGAAAAATTCCACTATAAATCTAAATCATGTTGTAAGCACTATCTACAATCCTTTGACCTGAGTTAGTCTGGTAGGGGTTGACCACTGTTTATTTTGCCAACTATGGCAGCAATCCGCAATCTTTTTTAGGTTAGAGCTCTCGTTCCCCAAAAATGAAGATATTATATACAAAGTTTTACATGTAAATTAAGGAGTTCCATGATGTCACTGGCATCTCCGAATGTCACCTGCAGACTCACTGACCTATGGTGTGATTATGCTGGTGTGGGTATGTGGGATGAAATCTGATTATCATCACAGTATTCTAGAATCGGAGAAAAAGCATGGTACTCTGAGATCATAAGATACCCAGGCTTTGTCCAGTATTAGCTATGTGAACCTTAGTCATGTCACTTAACCACCTTCCAGTTTTAGTTTCCTTTTAAGGTAAGGATACTATGTACAGTAGAGGACTCCCGTGATGACTGAAGCACAAGTATAAAAATCCTCATGCTCTGCTCAGCTCCAAGTAAGTTCTCAAATGCTCTTGTCTTAGCTCTTCCCCTTGGAGTCCTGTTTGACAATTAGTGGTAGAATATTCTGAAAAAGGCTAGAAGAGAATCCAGAATTATTGAGTTGGGAACATTAAATTTGACTTATCTCCTCCACTCAATTTTGGTACCTCTCTCCAGTAGAAACACTTATTTAAAAAAAAGAATCTCGGCCGAGACAATGGCTCATGCCTGTAATCCCAGCACTTTGGGAGGTTGAGGTGGGGGGATTACTTGAGTCCAGGAGTTCAAGACCGGCTTGGGCAACCTGGAGAAATCCTGTCTCTACAAAATATTTAAAAATTAGCTGGACGTGGTGACGTGTGCCTGTAGTTCCAGCCACTAGGGAGACTGAGGCAGGAAGACTGCTTGAGACTAGGAGTTCAAGGCTGCAATGAGCCTTGATTATACCACTGCACTCCAGCCTGGATAACAGAGCAAGACCCTGACTCAAAAAATCTGCTGCTGGCTTAACGAAGCAAATTGGATTAACATACTAAAAGGAAGAGACCTCAAATACACACAGACTACAGCCGTGGTTTATAAGAATTGAAGAAACTGAGCTCTGAATACCTCATATTTAAGTAAAGAATTTTGTTTTCAACACCTAAAAAAGCCTGACCTTTTAACTGAGTACTGTAGTCACTGCTAGAGAAGGCTTGCTTTTTCTGGACAAAACACTCTTCAGGACACAATTTTTTTTTGTTGTTTAAATAAAAAAGGAATGCTGTGAGCAGACAAGTAAGTGCAGTAGTTGGAAGAGTAGTGAAACTAAAGTGTAAGAGGAAAATTAAATCAAGACTGATGTCAACATGGCTTGGTAGAAACTGACAGACAATGAAGCATATATGGCAGGAAGAAGTGTGTAATCAAAATGCGAGCATCTGAAACATCAGCTATAAAAGACTCAAGCTCTTGAGCACAACCTAAGAAATGTATTTTACAACTCGGGAAGAAAGATAATGATTACCTTTATCAAGTGTAACACACACACTCACACACACAGACGTTTTCTATTCTACTCTATTCCAGAGGAAATAAAAAACGTTGGTAGTCACTAAACTGATTTCACAACTCACTCACGGGTTGGGACCACGGGTTTGAAGGACACTGAGCGAGGGTGTGTAACTATACAAGAAAAGTTAGGAACGTCTTGCCTGGAGTATTTCATAGTCTCAGCATTCAGCTGAAAGCAAAAAGAGAACTGAAACGAATAAAGCAATAAAATATTTGGTTTTAAAGCGAAGAGAGGAATGCTGAACCCAGGGTTAGAGGACTCTGCCTCAACTACTCATGTCTTGGGCAAGCTGCTTTCTGGACCTCCATGGGGCAGGGGTTGGAGTGGATGTTTCCAAAGGTCACAGATTCCAGAATTCTGCAATACACAAGCAAAATTAACTCTGGGGGAAAAAAAAAAAAAAAAAGAAGTCTTGTGACAACACCCATTAGATAGAAAATGAAACACTGACAGTCTCTAATGCAACAGTCAGGTGTTCAATCAAACTAATTGAATTTTCTTGATTCTTGTGAGGCAAAACACACCCTCAATAGGTCGACGGTCGGCCTACCAGATTAGTTCACTTCAGGTTTTTTTTTTTTTTTTTAAGACGGAGTCTCGCTCTGTCGCCAGGTTGGAGTGCAGTGGCCCAATCTCGGCTCACTGCAACTTCCGCCTCCCGGGTTCAAGCGATTCTCCTTCCTCAGCCACCCAAGTAGCTGGGACTACAGGTGCGCGCCACCACGCCCAGCTAATTTTTGTATTTCTAGTAGGGACGGGGTTTCACCATGTTAGCCAAGATGGTCTAGATCTCTTGACCTTGTGATCCGCCAGCCTGGGCCTCCCAAAGAGCTGGGATTACATGAGTGAGCCACCGCGCCCGGCCCAGTCTTATTTTTATAGACATCAGATACAGACATTGTATACAGGCACAAATGTGGAGGTGGTCTAGGTCCCTCATAAAGGGGACTGGACTTGTCTTTGATCCTCTAATCCAAAAGAAAAACAATCGGGGCTTGAGTGCTTTTAGCCAGCACCTGATCCTCATTGGTTCAACCCATCCTCCACTGGTCTCTACATGTTTATCTTGACATATTAACGTAAACTCCACAGCAGTACGGTCCAGACTAGAAGCTGTGTGTGCTGTACGCAAGTGCCTCAATCCAGAAGGGAAGAGTGTTGCAGTCCCTAACACTGGCATAAAGGGCCTCAGGTAGGAAAACCAAACCTACCCAGGGATAAGCCAGCCAGCTCGGGGAGGGGGGATGGGGACCGGGAAACAGCAAGAAACCGGGGAGTCAGCCCCAGAGATAGAGGGGCGGGGCAGAAACAGAAGAGTTACCATGCCGCCGAGCACTTCGTCCTGGTCGTCCGTGAGGAGCAGCACCACGTTGGGCCTCCGGGTTCCCGCCGCCACCCCGAAGACCCCCAGGCAGCTGCCCAGCACCAGTAGCAGCAGCGCTGGGCTGCAGGAGGGCAGGTGGCGGGGGCTGCCCTGCCGGAGCCGACCTGGGGCTAGAGGCAGAAGCTGCATGGCGGACAGACTCCGGGGTGACCCCGGGACGGGACGGAGGGACGCACAGGTAGCTGAAGGGCGAGAGGCCAACCAGCCGAAGGAAGAAAAAGCCGTGCCTTGAAGGCCGGTGGCTGGGGTCAGGCGTTTTCTCCCTAGGCGCGATCACGTGAGCCGGGGACAGGGGGCGGAGCACGCAGAACGGTCACGTGACGGTCGGCGTGGGCGGGGCCGCGGACAGGCGCAGCCGGGAGGGAGGCACCAGGCAGTGGCAGAAAAGGGGCGGAGAACCGGAAAAAAGGGCGGAGAACCGGAAAAAGGGCGGAGAACGGGGAAAAGGTCGAGACCCGTGCACACCTCAAGCGCACGCTCGGGTTGCGTTCTGGTAGGACCTGTTTCTGAGCGCTTGGTGGAAAGATTTAAATTGGGGGAAGAGAAGATGAAAAGCAGGAAAGAGTAGGCAAATACTAAGCAACCGATTAAGGAAGGGAAAAGAGGACTGTACTTAACAGATACTATTATCAGCTGGTGAGGAAAGTGGACTCTACCATATTTAATCTCCAAGTCGACGGGCACTTCTCAAGGCCCGGATGTTTAATCGTTTTTTATTTTCTCTACAACTTGTGAAATAAGTCTTAACATTCTCATTTGGCTCAGCCATTAAATTTGGAACTGGATTCCAGTTCAGCTCTCTTAGCTCGAAAGCCTGCTCTCTTAACTCCAAAGCCTGATTATGTTCTGCTTTCCTCAGCTGACATCGTAGTTTCAAACAATTTAGGGATGTCCTGATCCTAATGGTCCTTGCTGACTTTTTAAACACCCTCTTGGAACATTTTGGAGGTTGTGCAGATCGAACAAAAATCTTGAAACATGGTCATCCAACTGCATTATTAAGTAATCTTTAGCGGGGAATAGCCCTTGAAACTAGTTCCAGATATTTCTGTGGCCGCTCTGGAACAATTTTACTTTGCCCCTCTCCTGACGTCTATAAAAACAGATCTGATCGGGCGCGGTGACTGACGCCTGTAATCCCAGCACTTTGGGAGGCTGAGGTGTGTGTATGACCTGAGGTCAGGAGTTTGAGACCAGCCTGGCCAACATGGCGAAACCCCGTCTCTACTAAAATACGAAAATTAGCCGGTCATGGTGGCACGCACCTGTAATCCCAGCTACTCGGGAGGCTGAGGCACGAGAATGGCTTGAATCCGGGAGGCGGAGCTTGCAGTGAGCCTCTGCACTCAGGCCTCAGGAACAGAGCGAGACTCTGTCTCAAAGCAAACAAACAAAAAATCACAGAGATCTTCCTGGCAAGGTGAACTGTCAAGTTATGTCCCCAGACCAATATAACAGGGTATAACCTCCTTGCTGGTAAAAGTATTTTCTCTGAGTTGATCTGTTTGCCAAGAAGAACCTCTTAAAACTCGTGAAAACTATCCCAGAACTTAAAATATAATAAAAAATAAAAATACAGAAACTCATGAAAACACTATACTATAAGGTAAAAATAATGATGGAAACACTTTGAAACCTCATGTGTACAAGGATAAGGCTTATGCAAAAAAAAAAAAAAAAAAAGAATTACCTTTATTACTTTATTTTTTTCACCGCAGAGGGGTAATGTGCTGAGTCCTAACAAGGTTTGAGGTACGGGTTGAGGTAGGGGTCGTTAACTCACACAATAGCGTGAAAACCCAATCATCAGGCTTATGAACCACAAAAGGATCTTAATACTGTTTTTTGTTTGTTTGTTTGTTTGTTTGTTTTTAAGCCTACAGAAGGCAAAAGAAGCTTTAAAAAAATTGAGTAGTTTTTCTGCAAGAAACAATTATGCCGGAAATATGGCCACAGCAGTTCCTAGACAACCAGAATACTTGGTTACAACCTTGGCCTAGGCCAATTTTTCAAGCTAGTTAGAATAACTAATCCTTAGGTAGTCAGGTTTCAAGACTTCCAGGAAGACTTTCTTACACAAAAAAAGAATCTATTTCATCTGTATTGATGTCCCAAATTGTAAAATTGTTTCTTTTCTTTTTTTTTTTTCAAGGTTAGATTATAAACTGTTTGAGGCCAGAAACTGTCTAATTAGTTGACCACTTTGTTCAGGATGCTGGCTGTCAGAGGCGATTGAACCAAAGCAATTCCATCTTGAATAGGGGCTGGGTAAAATAAGGTTGAGGCCTGCTGTGCTGCATTCCCAGATGGTTATGCATTCTAAGTCACAGGATGAGATAGGAGGTCATAAAGATACAAGATACAGGATGCAGGTCATAAAGATCTTACTGATGAAACAGGTAGCAGTAAAAAAGCGGGCTAAAACCCACCAAAACCAAGAGGGTGATGAAAGTGACCTCTGGCCGTCCTCACTGCTAAACTCCCACCAGCACCATAATAGTTTACAAATGCCATGGGAATGTCAGGATGGTACCCTCTATGGTCTAAAAAGGGGAGGCATGAATAATCCATCCCTTGTTTAGCATATCATCAAGAAATAACCATAAAAATGGGCAACCAGGAGCCTCGGGCTGCTCTGCCTATGGAGTAGGCATTATTTTATTCCTCTACTTTCTTAATAAACTTGCTTTCACTTTACTCTATGGTCTTGTCCTGAATTCTTCCTTGCCTGAGATCCAAGAACCCTTTCTTGGTATCTGGATCAGGATCCCTTTCCGGTAACACTGCTACACTAGTGCCGAAGAGACGTTGTCCCTCGTTCATGGAATTTGCAGTCTAATGGCAGAGAGATTGACAATCTAATCTTGTATCTTGTATATGATTACAAATAGACATGCTATGAAGGAAAAGTAAAGGGTGCAGTGAGCATTTAAGGTGGTGGGAGGCTCACTTAGTCTAAGGTGCCCTGAGGAAGTGATCTTTGAGTGAAATCTGAAGTTTGAGTAGGAGATAATTTGTTAATGGAGTATTGGGTGAAATGTCTCCTAGGCACAGAGTACAGCATATGCAAAGGTCCTGAGCTGGTGCCTTGCAATAACTAGAAGAAGCCAGTGTGGTTAGAGCAGAGGGAGAGAGGTGGTGAAGACCCAGATCCTATTTTAAGGACTTGGGTTTTTATAGTAAGGCTAATTGGAAATTACTGAAAGAATGTAAGAGAAATATAATCATACATGAACTTTTAGAAGATCCTTTAGACTGTGTCATGAAGAACAGATTGGAAGAGGACAAGTATGGGTAAGGGTAGACCAATTAGGTGGAGAGAAAAGTAGCTAACAGGGGCAGATTCAAATTTTGTGGGACCTGAAGTTTATGTGCATTTGGCGAGTGGGGGTTCTTTAAGAAAAAGAATAATAATTTTAGATACAAAAGTAGGTACACAACTGAATATGTATTTAGACTAAAACAAAATACAACGTTATACATTTTTAAAAGTTGAAAAATATAGGCCGGGTGTGGTGGCTGAAGCCTGTAATCCCAGCATTTTCGGAGGCCGAGACGGGCGGATCACGAGGTCAGAAGATCGAGACCATCCTGGCTAACATGGTGAAACCCCGTCTCTACTAAAAAATACAAAAAACTAGCCGGGCAAGGTGGCGGCGCCCATAGTCCCAGCTACTCGGGAGGCTGAGGCAGGAGAATGGCATGAACCTGGCAGGCGGAGCTTGCAGTGAGCCGAGATTGCTGCCACTGCACTCCAGCCTGTGCGACAGAGCGAGACTCTGTCTCAAAAAAAAAAAAAAAAAGAAAGAAAAATATTACAAATAATGCAAAAATTTAAAGTAACATTTTTGTTAAGTAACCGCCAGGCATACTTCTTCATACTTTTTTCCCCTTACATTATATGGCTATATACTGTTTAATCATCTGTTCATATGATGATAGTTTATCATATTTTCTAAAGAGAATAGAAAGATAATTTAGTTTTTTAGCTAGTGTGTTTGATCAGTATTTGCTTTTTATTAGTGATAATTCAGAAAAGTTATTTTTCACCTGCACAGTTCATTATTGGTTATATATATATATATGTTTAGTATTTTTGTCAAATTTCAGAAAACTCTATCAAATATCCTCTTAACATAGGCATTTCGTGACATTCTGCATTTTATTTTATTTTATTTTTTGAGATGGAGTCTTGCTCTGTCTGCACTCTTGGCTCACTGCAACCTCCACCTCCCAGGTTCAAGTGATTCTCCTGCCTCAGCCTCCTGAATAGCTGAGATTACAGGCATGCGTCACTATGCCCATCTAATTTCTGTATTTTTAATAGAGATGGGGTTTCGCCATGTTGGCCAGGCCAGTCTCGAACTCCTGACTTCAGGTGATCCATCAGCCTCGGCCTCCCAAAGTGCTGGGATTATAGGCGTGAGTCACCACACCTGGCCTTTTCTTACACAGTTATTAATCTTATGTAGTTTTTGAATTGAAGTCACTCATTTGTCATTAATGTACTCATTGTAATCATGTATGGTGAGTTTTATGTCATCTTCCTCAATGCTAGTGTGAGATCAAATCAGAAAGAAATTTGAATATTTTTCAATGAGTTTATATAATTCACAAATTATCAGTTTAATAGCCTATTTATTACTTTAATTTGCAATTTATCTCTTCCTCTTTCCAGCTTTATTGAGATATAATTGACAAAATTATGTATATTTAAGGTGTACATGTTTTCATATATGTATACAGTGTGAAATGATTATTCTCTTCCTCTTAATGAATTACTGTTCTTATGATTGAAACTTTTTTTGTTACTCTTTACTTCTCAATATCAGGATAATTTCTCTTTCTCATTCATCTTTATCACTTTGGTTTCATGTCCTATTAATTTCTTTTTTCTTTTTTGAGACAGAGTCTTCCTCTGTCACCAGGCTAGAGTGCAGTAGCACGATCTCAGCTCACTACAATCTCCACCTCCCAGGTTCAAGCGATTCTCCTGCCTCAGCCTCCCAAGTAGCTGGGGTTACAGGTGTGCACCACCACACCCAGCTAATTTTTGTATTTTTAGTAGAGACAGGGTTTTGCCATATTGGTCTGGTCTCAAACTCCTGACCTCAGGTGATCCACCCACCTTGGCCTCCCAAAGTGCTGGGATTATAGGCATGAGCCACCATGCCCAGCCTAGCCAAGTTGCTTTTTAAAGACCATGCAGCCCTTTTTCCTAATCATTATAATAGCTGTGTTAACAGATGACTGATTGTAAATGCTGTTTAACCACAGGTTAAAATAACAATCTTGTTTTACTTTGTTGAATAATGTCTCAGATGTTTTCAGTTGGCTAAAAATGTTTAAAAATTGCCCATAGGGTTTCCTATTAGAAAGTAGTGCCTAATAATTGCCAACTAATCAGTGGTTGTCATATCCAGAATAGAATATATAATATTATTTGGTGGCTGGTTATGTGTTTGACTTAGCACCTTTTTTTTTTTTTTTTTTTTTGAGACGGAGTTTCACTGTTGTTGCCCAGGCTGGAGTGCAATGGTGCGATCTCAGCTCACTGCAACCTCGCCTCCTAGGTTCAGGCAATTCTCCTGCCTCAGCCTCCTAAGTAGCTGGAATTACCGCACGCGCCACCACGCCCAGCTAATTTTGTAGTTTTAGTAGAGACGGGGTTTCTCCATGTCGGTCAGGCTGGTCTCGAACTCCTGACCTCAGGTGATCTGCCTGCGTCGGCCTCCCAAAGTGCTGGGATTACAGGTGTGAGCTACTGTGCCCGACCATTGACTTACCACTTTTTAAACATATTTTTTCATTATTTCAATTTTTTTCCACAAATCTTTGTAGTAAAATAAGCCATTTTTTCATTTTGACATATTCTTCCAAGAGCTTAAGCAAAAATGGATCCAATTCAGCTATTAGTTGGAAAATTCCTGTGGAATTTTCATTATAGGAACAATAGTACTTTTCATCATGACCTCTGAAGTATAACTTTCACTTAACATTTAATAACCTCAAAACTTCTATCTCTGGCCATGATGAAGTAACAGTGCCAGACTAATTCTCTTGCTAAAAGCAACTAGAAAACAGGGCAATATAGATGCTTTTATACAAGGGACAATAGTGAAGGACTGTGATCCACGTGTAAAGAGAAGCAAACAATTGCTCCAACTTTTTGCCTGATGGAGGGACATTCTGAACCAGAGAGCAGGAAAGAGTATCTCATGCCTGACAAAGTTGACTTGCTAACTTTGGGTGGAGAGAGATCAAGGTTGAGGGAGATCGAGGCAGCTGGAAGTTTGCAGGAAAGAATTCCAAAGAGAAGGATGCTGTATAGATTTAAAAGCTCCATAAGTTTACACAGATGTCTTCCTGAAACTTTGCTGAACACTGAGATGTGCATTCACAGGGTGCAACACCACCAGAAGGCAAAGCAAAGAATGACCAAGGTAATGTAAAATAAATAACTCTCAGAGAGGTTGGAATGTTTGAGATCCAACCAGCCATAGGGGAAAGTCCTCCTTGATCATCAGGAGCATTCCTTAAGAACCTGGAAAGGTCATGCCCTAATAGTGGAGCTAAACTATCATGAGTAAAATGTACTCTGCACCCACAGAAAAAAAGTTTGGGTACAGTCCTCAAAAGATCAGACTAATCTGCAAGGAAAGTAACTTGCCTTCCAGAATAAGGCTCAACGCTCTTTAAGGGAAGACTATGAAACCTAGATATTCAACAGTATGAAATTCACAATGTCCTGCGTCCAATAAGAAAATTACTACACAGGGCTCAGGCACGGTGGCTCACGCCTGTAATCCCAGCACTTTGGGGGCTGAGGTGGGCAGATGATAAGGTCAGGAGATCCAGACCATCCTGGCTAATGACATGAAACCCCATCTCTACTAAAAATACAAAAAATTAGCCGGGCCTGGTGGCGGGCACCTGTAGTCCTAGCTACTCGGGAGGCTGAGGCAGGAGAATGGCGTGAACCCGGGAGGCGGAGCTTACAGTGAGCCGAGATGGTGCCACTGTACTCCAGCCTGGGCGACAGAGCAAGACTCCGTCTCAAAAAAAAAAAAAAAAATTACTATACAGGGTCCCAAATAGGAAAATGTGACCCCATACAGGTTCCCAAATAGGAAAATGTAACCCCATGACCAGAAAAAAAAAATTGTCAATAGAAACAGATAATAAATGATAGGGATGAAGAAGTTAACATAGATTAGTGTGTTAAAACTCCTATTATAACTTGTTCAAGTATCTAAAGAAAATCATGAGCCAATTGAGAAAAGAGGTAGAAGATATATAACTGGGCCAGGCTCAGTGGCACACACTTGTAATCCCAGCACTTTGGGAGGCCTAGGTGGCCAGATGGCTTGAGCCCAGGAGTTTGAGACCAGCCTGGGCAACTTGACAAAACCCCACCTCTACAAAACAAACAAACAAACAAAATACACAAAATTAGCTGGGCTTGGTGGTATGCTTCTGTAGTCCCAGCTAGTCAGGAGGCTGAGATGGGAGGATCACTTGAGCCTGGGAGGTCCAGGCTGCAGTGAGCCATGATCATGCCACTGCACTCCAACCTTGGTGACAGAGGGAGACCCTGTCTCAAAAATAAATAAATACAAATAAAATCTATAACTGTATAGTCCTATATCTGAAAATTCACTACATGGATTAACAGATGATTAAACAATATGCAGGGGGGAGATAAGTCAACTTGAAGATACAGCAAGAGAAAAATATCCAAAATAAAGCAAAGAGGGAAAAAAGTGAAAACAAAAATGAGCAGGGCGCCTGTGACCTGTGAAACAAAATCATGGGGTCTACTATTCACATAATTGGAATTCTAGAAGGAAGAAATAATTTTTTTAAGAAATAATAGTTGCTGTCTACATATAGAGAAAACTCTGATATCAGACTCAAGAAATTCAATGAACCCCATACAGAAAAAACAAAGAAAATCATACTGGGAAACATCACAATCAAAATTCTGGAAACTAGTAATAAAGAAAAGTAGACTTTATGACAAAAATATGAATAGAGGTAAAACAGGGCATTTTGTAATGATGAAAGGTTTAATCCATCAGGAAGATACAACAATTATATATGAACCTAAGAAACAAAGTGCCAAAATTCTTGAAGCAAAAACTGATAGAAATAAAGGAAAAAATGGACAACCCAATAATAGTTGGAAACTTCAACACCCCACTTTCAATAATAGATAGAGTAGCTAGGCAGAAGATGAACAAGGAAATAGAAGACATGAATAACATTATAAAATAGGTAGACCTAACAGAGATCTACAGAACTCTCCACCCAACAAGAGCAGAGTACATACTCTTCTCAAGTGCCTGTGGAATGTTCTCCAGGATAGACCATGTACTAGGCCATAAAACAAACCTCGATAAATCCAAAAGGATAAAAATAATACAAGTATATTCTCTCACCACAATGAAATAAAATGAGAACATGATAAGAGTTCCAGAGAAATTTGGGTAGCTCACAAATATTTGGAAATGAAACAACATACTCCTAAATAATAAGTGGATTAAAACAAAAATCAAAAGGGAAATTAGAAAATACTTTGAGATGAATGAATATGAATACACAACATACTAAAACTTGGGATACAGCTAAGATAGAGCTTGAAGAGTAACTGGCAACTGTAAATGCCTATATTTAAAAAAGAAGAATGATATCATTAATTTAACCTTCTACCTTAAGACACTAAAGAAAGCAAAATAAACCTAAACCAAGCAGAAGGAAGGAAATAATAAAAATTAGAGCAGAAATTAATGAAACAGAGGATAAAAAAAAAAACAGAGAAAAATCAATAGAAGCAAAAGCTGATCCTTTGGAAAGATTAACAAAATTGCCAAATCTTGGTGGTCCCTATCATATCTCCATTTAAGTAACCAGTCTGGCCCCTGCAGAGAGGATCATGGGAAGTGATCATGGCCTACCACAAGCTCAACCAAGTATTAGTCCTGATGCTGTGGCCACGCTGGATTTGATACCTTTCCTAGACAAGATCAATACGACCACAGGTAAATTGTAAGCAGCCACCAATTTGGTGAATGCGTTCTTTTCTGTCCCAATCAGAAAAGAGGCTCAGAAGAACTTCACATTCATATAGAATGAACAAAAGACAGCTACAGTTTTGCCCCAAGGTTATGTTAACTCATCTCTGTGTCACAATATGTACTATGTGACTATGTGTTATAATACAGCCCTGACAAATTCAGAGACTGCCCGGGCATCCTGCAGAACATCTTATTCATCCAATACATTGATGACATCATGCTGATCAGGCATGATGAAAAAGAGGTGACTAGCATCTGGACACCTTGATAAGATACGTGTGCTCCAGGGGGTGGGAGACAGGATCTGTGAAAATTTAGAAACTTGGTACTTCAGTAAAGATTTTTAGGGGTCCTGAGGTGTGTCATGGCATTGCCTCCAAAGTAAAAACAAACTGCTGCATTTTGCATTTCTTACTAGTGAGAAAGAAGCACAGTGCCTGGTAGAACTCTTTGGATTCTGGGTGCAATACATTGTATGCTTAGGAACATTGACCCAGCCCATATATGAAAGGCTGCCAGCTTTGATGGGGACTAGAGCATAAAAGTGCTCCGTAACAGGCAAGGCTGACTACATAATCTCTGGGGTCCAGTGTGAAACAAAAATATGGGGTCCTTTGTTCAAAAAGCAGAAAAAATGTGCCACTTCAGTTACTAAAATATAAAACTTTTTCTTTAAAAGTATCTTATTACTTACAAAATATATAGGGGTTATAATATATAAGTAACAACATAATCTTAAATTTATATGATATAAATAATGAGACTTTATTGTGTGATATCTTGATTGCAGGTTTCTTCTGACTTGCTTTTCTGCAAATTCAATGGTTTTTTCTTTTAAACAGGGTCCCACTCTGTCACCCAGGCTGGAGTGCAGTGGTGTAATCATAGCTGACTACAGCTTCAACCTCCTGGGCTCAAGCAATCCTCCTGCCTCAGCCTCCTGAGTAGCTGGGACTACTGGTGCATGCTACCGCACCCAGCTAATTTTTACATATTTTTGTAGAGATGAGCTCTCCCTACCTTGCCTAAGCTAATCTCAAACTCCTGGCCTCGAGTGATTCTCCCATTTTGGCCTCCACAAAGTGGGTTATAGGTGTGAGCCACCATGCCTGGCCTGCAAATTCATTTCCTAGGCCATCATATGTTTTCAGCAAATTCATTTTCAATGGATATAATTGAAAGCAGTATCAGTGACTCTTGCAAATGCAAGACTGCAAATATTTTTTTTTTTTTTTTTTTTTTTTTTGAGACAGAATCTCACTCTGTTGTCCAGGCTGGAGTGCAGTGGCACAATCTCGGCTCACTGCAAGCTCCGCCTCCCAGTAGCTGGAGGAGAATTCACGCCATTCTCCTGCCTCAGCCTCCCCAGTAGCTGGGACTACAAGCACCCGCCACCACGCCCAGCTAATTTTTTGTATTTTTAGTAGAGACGGGGTTTCACCGTGTTAGCCAGAATGGTCTTGAGCTCCTGACCTCGTGATCTGCTTGCCTCAGCCTCCCAAACTGCTGAGATTACAGGCGTGAGCCACTGTGCCGGGCCTGCAAATATATTTTGATAACATTAATTTTGAGAAGGATCTTTCTTCCGATATAACTGTCACTATTGCTGTTAAGACTATTTTATAGGCTGTATAGCAAAGGAATAAATTTCTGACAACTTATTTCAAAATAGAAATTTTAGCACATGGGCCAGTTGTGGTGGCTCATGACTGTAATCCCAGCACTTGGGTAGGCTGAGGTAGGCGGATTGCCTGAGCTCAGGAGTTTGAGACCAGTCTGGGCAACGTGGCAAAACCCCATCACTACAATAAAATACGAAAATTCGTTGGGCATGGTTGTGTGAACCTGTAGTCCCAGCTACTCAGGAGGCTGAGATGAGAGGGTTGCTTGTGCCCAGGAGGTTGAGGCTTCAGTGAGCAGTAATTGTACCACTGCACTCCATCCTGGGTGACAAAGCTGGACCCTGTCTCAAAAAACATTAGAAAGAAGGAAATTTCAGTACATGTAGAACTCATAATTCCTGTAGATTTTTTTTTTTTTTTTTTTTTTTTTTGAGACAGAGTCTCACTCTGTTGCCCAGGCTGGAGTGCAGTAGTGTGATCTCGGCTCACTGCAACCTCTACCTCCCAGATTCAAGCAATTCTCTGCCTTTGCCTCCTAAGTAGCTGGGATTACAGGCGTGTGCCACCACGCCAGGCTATTTTTTTTTTTGTATTTTTAGTAGAGACAGGGTTTCACCATCTGGCCAGGCTGATCTTGAACTCCTGCCCTCGTGATCCGCCTGCCTCAGTCTCCCAAAGTGCTGGGATTACAGGCATGAGCCACTATGCCACCACGCCTGGCCTACTTTTTGTATTTTTAGTAGAGATGGGGTTTTACCATGTTGGCCAGGCTGGTCTCGAACTCCTGACCTTGTGATCCACCTGCCTTGGCCTCCCAAAGTGCTGGGATTACAGGTGTGAGTCACTGGACTTGGCTTAAAAATTGTTTTGAAAAGTATTTAACTCTTCCTATGGATCAGTTTCAAGTTGAATTTAATTTTTAATGTAAAGTATAAATTATTATAATTTTGCAATTGTAAAATTGTAACTGGCGTAACAATTACATTGTAACATTTCCTTTGACATTTCCAGTAACTTTTGAAGGTCATTTGAAAAACTCCATGGCTTCAAACTTTTATACAATTCAAAGTGCTTATTTATACATTCTATCACCGTATCTCTAATTACAAGGAAAAAGTAATTTTAATTAATAATTGGCTTATCCGAAACTTCCTATGAAAATAGTGTTCTTTTTTGTCAAACACAAACATCTTTAAATTTATATTTCTAAAACTGGGGATATTTGATTTGCCACGTTGCAGAAGTTTTCGAAAGTAGAGACTCTAAACTCTGAAGAATTGTAATAGTTCCCTGATATGGCTTATTACAATGTCTGAGTATGCTTTTTTTTTTTTTTGGTAATAATTTAATGACAGTGTGTACTACCTGAACTGGCAATTTCTGTCCTGTCTCTCAAGCCTGAAAATTAAGATTTGTGCAGATGCCACAGAGATGGGATTTGGGAAGTAGCCAAGCAAGCTAGGCTTCCACAGCAGGTCCCAGGGCTGGCTTTATGCAGAATCCCTTTACTTTCCTACTGCTTCCACCACTGCTGCTGCTTCTCAGCTATTGCTGCTGTCAGCCGGCACTGGTCCCTACCTAGCTACTTTGGGGCCCTTAAGTGCCCATGACTGCCCTCAGGTGTGCATGTGTGACAATCGCATGGTGCCCGGTGCTGCCTGCTGGACCTCCTAGCTTGGCATAACTCCACTTCTCATGCACGTGACCATTGTCCCATATGACTGCACTTATAAAACACCAATTTCTTCTTCTTCTTCTTTTTTTTTTTTTTTTGAGACGGAGTCTTGCTTTGTCACCAGGCTGGAGTGCAGTGGTGCGATCTCGGCTCACTGCAACCTCGCCTCCCAGGTTCAAGCGACTCCTCTGCCTCAGCCTCCCATGTAGCTGGGACTACAGGCGAATGCCACCATGGCCAGCTAATTTTGTGTGTGTGTGTGTGTTTTAGTGGAGATGGGGTTTCACCACGTTGGCCAAGATGGTCTCAATCTCCTGACCTCGTGATCTGCCCACCTTGGCAGATCCCAAAGTGCTGGGTTTACAGCTGTGAGCCACCGTGCCCAGCCAAAACACCAAATTTAAAAACAAAATTATTCACCATTTCAAGATGGTGATAATACAGCACTAAACCAGGAGTAAAGACCTTCTGAGAGTGGGGTTCTGTACAACATATCCATGAAGCCCATCCTGGTAGCAGGTCCTAGCTGTGGTTTACGTAGCCCTTCTGCTTGGACCATATACTCCAGCAGAGCCTAAGGTATTCCGTGTGTAAGATGCAATGTGGTGCAAACCCCAGTAGGAAAATCACAAGGCAGGCCCACAGGGTTTTGGGGCAAGGTCATGACATCTCTAGCAGGAATTATACACCATTTGAAAAATGGCTCCTAGTGTACTGAGCCCAGATAGAGATGGAACTCTTAACCACGAGGCATCAAATGACCATGCTTTCTGAGTTGGGTTCTCCTGATCTACCAAGTCATTAAGTTGGTCAGGACCAGCATTAATCCTTTGTAAGCTAAAACACTACATTTGGGAACAAGCACAAACAGGACCAGAGGGCAACAAACAAGTGCATGAATAGGTAGCGCAGACTCCCATATCACTTGTCATAGTTACACCACTGCTCCTCTCTCAGCTCATGCCCAAGGGCCTGTATGACCTGAAGGAGGAGAAAAAAGCCCCAACTTTGTTTATAGACAAAGCAGTGTGGTGTATAGGTGCAAGGTAGAAATGGATGATAGCTGCAATCACTCAGCATTGGCCTTGAATCATAGTAGTTAACAACAACAACAACACAGTAACAGGAGGAGCTTTGGGTGGTGCACCTGACCATTCAGTTTGTGTGGAAGGAAAAGTGGTCTGAGGTTAGAATATATATGGACTCATTGGCAGTGGTGAATGGTGTCGGCTGGCTGGTCATGAGCCTGGAAGGAAAATCAGAAGACTGGAGAAAGGGAGGTCTGGAGTTGTGGCATGTGGATGAACATATAGGAATAGGCACAAAATGGCCAGGTGCGGTGGCTCATGCCTGTAATCCCAGCATTTTGGGAGGCTCAGGCGGGCAGATCACCTGAGGTCTAGAGTTCTAGACCAGCCTGACCAACATGGAGAAACCCTGTCTCTACTGAAAATACAAAAATTAGCTGGGGGTGGTGGCACATGCCTGAGGCTGAGGCAGGAGAATCACTTGAACCTGGGAGGCGGAGGTTGCAGTGAGTTGAGATTGTGCCATTGCATTGCAGCCTGGGCAACAAGAGTGAAACTCCACCTCAGAAGAAAAAAAAAAAAGGAATAGGCACAAAGTGTGAAGATCTTTGTATCACATGCTTATGCCCAGCAGAAAGCATTCATAATGGAAGAGGCACTAGACAACCAATTAGACAAAATGGCTTAGCCAATTGATATTAACCAGACTTTGCTGGTGGCCACTGAAGTGCTGGTACAATAGGCACATCATTTCCTTTATTTATGCTTTTTGAGACAGAGTCTCACTCTGTTGCCCAGGCTGGAGTACAGTGGCGCAACCTTGGCTCACTGCAACCTCTGCCTCCCAGGTTCAAGCAATTCTCCTGCTTTAGCCTCCCGAGTAGCTGGGATTACAGGCGCCTGCCACCATGCCTAGCTCATTTTTGTATTTTTAGTAGAGATGGGGTTTCACCATGTTGGCCAGACTGGTCTTGAACTCCTGACTTCATGATCCACCCACCTTGGCCTCCCAAAGTGCTGGGATTACAGGCATGAGGCACTGTGCCCAGCCTACATCACTTCTTTTAAAACAATGTCACTTTCCCAGGAGTTTTAGATCAGCCTGGGCAACAGGGCAAGACTCTGTCTCTAGAAAAAGAAAATCACTTTAATACAGATGAGAGACAGAGGCTTAATTTTTAGCTGATATGTATTGAGGTTTCTTTCTACTACTGCAAAGGAAAGGTTATATTCTGTCACTCTGAAATCTTGTGTAATAATAATTAAGTAGGAAATTAGATACCCAAAATTCCTGTAAGCCTCATGACTTCAATATCATTCTGCATTAATAGCTCTTATTTACTCATGGTATACTATGTATTAATATGCATTTCCTAAATTCTGTCTAAGGTTTGATGGCTTTAAAAAATACTAAAATTGGGGAAGCATCTTTGCTGTTTGCAAAACTCAGCCATTCCACCCTGTGGGCTTTCGAGAGTCCAAACCAACTGAGGGTGGAAAGGATCCCCTAGCACAGCACAGCTGCTCTACCAAAACATGGTCAGACTGCTTCTTTAAGTGAGTTGCTGAACTGTTCCTCCTCACTGGGCAGGACCTTCCAACTGGGGCCTCCAGCCACCCTGTCAGTGTTCTCTGGCTAACAGAGATTTGAAAACTTCCTAAGACAAAGCTCCTAAAGGGAGGGGTGAGTTACTATCTTCGCTATTTGGGAGACCTAACCATTCCAACCTCTAGGCGTTGAAGAGCCCAAGCCAACTGGGAGTGGAAGTATATCCCAGCACAGCATGGCTGCTCTACAAAAGCATGGCCAGACTGCTTCTTTAAGTGGGTCCCTGATCCCCTTCCTTCTTACTGGGTGAGATCTACCCAACCGGGGTCTTCATCCACCTTCTACAGGTGTGTTTGAGCCAGCAACAGGTATGCACCTCCCTGGGATGGAGTTCTCAGAGGAAGGGACAGGCTGCCCTCTTTGCTGTTTCACAGCCTTCACTGGTGATACTTCCAGGTACTGCGAAACCCAAGGTGACTAGGACCAGGCTGCCAGCAAACCACAGCAGCCCTACAGAAAAGTTGTCAGGTTGTTAAAAGAAGAACAAAAATAAAAACAAAAACCATCCAAAGGTCAGCAACCTCAAAGATTGAAAATAGATAATCCCACAAGGATGAGAAAGAATCAGCACAAGAATGCTGAAAACTCAAAAAGCCAAAATGCCCTCTTTCCTCCAAATGACCACATCACCTCTCCAGCAAGGGTTTGGAACCAGGCCAAGGCTGTGATGACTGAAATGACAGAAGTAGAATTCAGAATATGGATGGGAACAAACTTCACTGAATTAAAGGAGGATGTTGTAACCCAATGGAAGGAAGCTAAAAATCATGATAAAACATCACAGGAGCTGACAGACAAAATAGCCAGAATAGAGAAGAGTGTAACCAACCTGATAGAGCTGAAAAGCACACTACAAGAATTTCATAATGCAATCACAAGTATTAATAGTATAATAGACCAAGTAGAGAAAAGAATCTCAGAGCCTGAAGACTCTCTTTCTGAAATAAGACAGGCAGTCAAGAAAAGAAAGAATGAAAATGAATGAACAAAACCTCTGAGAACTATGAGATTACGTAAAGAGACTGAATCTTTGATTGGTAAAGAGATGGGGAGAATGGAACTAATTTGGAAAACACATTTCAGGATATCATCCATGAGAACTTCCCCAACCTAGCTAGACAGGCTAACATTTAAATTCAGGAAATGCAGAGAACCCCAGGAAGATACTCCAGGGGAAGATCATCCCCAAGACACATAATTATCACATTCCCCAAGGTCAAAATGAAAGAAAAAATGTTAAAGGGACCTAGAGAGAAAAGCCAGGTCACTTACAAAGGGAAGCCCATCAGACTAACAATAGACCTCTCAAAGGAAAACCTATAAGCCAGAAGAGATTGGGGACCAATACTTAACATTCTTAAAGAAAATAATTTTCAACCCAGAATTTCATATCTGGCCAACTAAGCTTCATAAGCAAAGGAGAAATAAGATCCTTTTCAGACAAGCAAATGCTGAGGGAATTCGTTACTACCAGACCTGACTTACAAGAGCTCCTGAAGGCAGCACTAAATACGGAAAGAAGGCTGCGCGTGGTGGCTCACGTCTGTAATCCCAGCACTTTGGGAGGCCAAGGTGGGCATATTACTTGAGACCAGGAGTTTGTAACCAGTCTGGGCACATGGTGAAACCTCGTCTCTACTGAAAATACAAAAATTAGCTGGGTGTTATGTTGCACACCTGTAATCCCAACTACCTCAGAGGCTGAGGCATGAGAATTGGTTGAACCCAGGAGGCAGAGGTTGCAGTGAGCTGAGACTGCACCACTGCACTCCAGCCTGGGTGACAGAGTGAGACTCTGTCTCAAAAAAAAAAATTATATATATATATATGGAAGGAGAAGACCGTTACTAGCTACTGCAAAACACACTGCAGTACACAAAGCAGTGACACTATAAAACAACCACATAAGCCGGGCGCGGTGGCTCACGCCTGTAATCCCAGCACTTTGGGAGGCCGAGGCGGGCGGATCACAAGGTCAGGAGATTGAGACCACAGCGAAACCCCGTCTCTACTAAAAATACAAAAAATTAGCCGGGCGCGGTGGTGGGCGCCTGTAGTCCCAGCTACTCAGGAGGCTGAGGCAGGAGAATGGCGTGAACCCGGGAGGCAGAGCTTGCAGTGAGCCGAGATCGCGCCACTGCACTCCAGCCTGGGCGACAGAGCGAGACTCCGTCTCAAAAAAAAAAAAACAACCACATAAACAAGCCTGCAAAATAACCAGTTAACAACATCATCATGACAGGATCAAATTTATACATATCAATAATAACCTTAAATGTAAATGGGCTAAATGACCAATTAAAAGACACAGAATGGCAAGCTGGATAAAGAACCATAACCTATTGGTATGCTGTCTTCAAGAGACCCATCTCACATGCAATGACGCACATAGGCTCAAAATAAAGGGATGGAGGAAAATTTACCAAGCAAATGGAAAACAGAAAAAAGCAGAGGTTGTAATCCTAGTTTCTAATAAAACAAACTTTAAGCCAACAAAGATAAAAAAAAGACAAAGGGGGCATTATATAATGGTAAAGGGTTCAATTCAGCAAGAAGACCTAACTATTCTAAATGTATATGCACCCAACACAGGAACACACAGATTCATAAAGCACATTCTTAGAGACCTTCAAAGAGACTTAGAGTTTCACACAATAGTGAGAGACTTTAACACCCTGCTGACAATATTAGACAGATCATCAAGAAAGAAAAATAACAAAGATATTCATGACCTGAACTCAGCACTGGATCAAATGGGTGTGATTGATAGCTACAGAACTCTCCACACAAAAACAACAGAAAATACATTCTTCTCATTGCCACATGGCACTTACTATAAAATCAATGACATAATCAGAAGTAAAATGCTTCTCAGCAAATACAAAAGAACTGAAATCATAACAATCTTTCAGACCACAGTGCAATCACATTAGAACTCAAGACTAGGAAATTCATTCAAAACCGTACAATTACATGGAAATTGAATAACCTGCTCCTGAATGACTTTTGAGTAAATAAATGAAATTAAGGCAGAACTCAAGAAGCTCTTTGAAATTAAAGAGAACAAAGATACAACATACCAGAATCTCTGGGACACAGCTAAACACCCTCATCAGAAAGTTAGAAAGATCTCAAGTTAACAACCTAACATCACAGTTAAAAGAAATAGAGAAGCAAGAGAAAACAAATCCAAAACCTAGCAGAAGACAACAAATAACCAAAATCAGAGGTGAACGAAGGAGATAGAGACACAAAAAATCATTCAAAAGATAAGCGAATCCAGGAGGTAGGTTTTTTTTTTGAAAAAATTAATAAAATAGACCGTTAGACTAAGAAACAAGAAAAGAGAGAAGATTCAAATAAACACAATGAGAAATGATAAGGGGAATACTACCACTGAACCCACAGAAATACAAGCAACCATCATAGAACAGTATGAATACATCTACACACATAAACTGGAAAATCTAGAAGAAATGGATAAATTTATGGACACATACACCCTTTTAAGACTGAGCCAGGAAGAAATTCAGTCCCTGAACAGACCAATAATGAGTTCTGAAATTGAGGCAGTAATAAATAGCCTAACAACCAAAAAAAGCCCAGAACCAGATGGATTCACAGCTGAATTCTAGCAGATGTACACAGAAGAGCTGATATCATTCCCACTGAAACTATTTCAAAAGATTGAAAAGAAGGGACTCCTTCCTAGCTCATTCTATGAGGCCAGCATCATCCTGAAACCAAAACCTGGCAGAGATACAACAACTACAAAAAAACTTCAGGCCAATATCCTTGATGAAAATTGATGCAAAAATCCTCAACAAAATACTGGCAAACTGTATCCAGCAGTATATCAAAAAACTCATTCACCACGATCAAGCAGGCTTTGTCCCTGGGATGCAAGGTTAATTCAACAGACACAAATCAATAAATGTGATTCATCACATAAACAGAACTAAAGGCAAAAACCACATGATTATCTCAACAGATGCAGAAAAAGCTTTTGATAAAATTCAACATCCATGCATGTTAAAAACTCTCAATAAACTAGGTATTGAAGTAACATACCTCAAAAAAGTAAGAGCCATATATAACAAACCCACCACTAACATCATACTGAAAGGGCAAAAGTTGGAAGCATTCCCCTTGAAAGCAGGCACAATACAAGGATGCCCTCTCCCACTGCTTCTATTCAACGTAGTATTGGAAGTTCTGGCCAGGGCAGTCAGGCAAGAGAAAGAAATAAAGGGCATTCAAATAGGAGGAGAGGAAGTCAAACAATCCATGTTTGCAGATGACATGGATCCTATAGCTAGAAAACCCCATCATCTCAGCCCAAAAGCTTCTTAAGCTGATAAACAACGTCAGCAAAGTCTCGAGATATAAAATCAGTGTGCAGAAATCACTAGCATTCCTAAACACCAACAACAGTCATGCCAAGGGCCAAATCAGGAATGAGCTCCCATTCACAATTGCTACAAAAAGAAAAAAATACCCAGTAATACAGCTAACTAGGGAGGTAAAACATCTCTACAAGGAAAATTACAAACCACTGCTCAAAGAAATCAGAGATGACACAAACAAATGGAAAAACATTCCAGGCTCATAGAAGAACCAATATCATTAAATTGGCTATACTGCCCAAAGCAATTTATAAATTCAGTGCTATTCCCATTTAACTATCATTGATATTCTCCACATAACTAGAAAAAACTATTTTAAAATTCATGTGGTACCAGAAAAGAGTCTTGCTCTGTTGCCCAGGCTGGAGTGCAGTGGTGCAATCTCAGCTCCCTGCAACCTGTGCCTTCCAGGTTCAAGTGATTCTCATGCCTCATCCTTTCAAGTTGCTGGGATTACAGGTGTGTGCCACCACACCCGGCTAATTTTTGTATTTTTAAAGTAGAGATGGGGTTTCGTCATGTTGGCCAGGCTGTTCTGAAACTCCTGGTCTTGAGAGATCTGCCTGCTTTGGCCTCCCGAAGTACTGGTATTACATATGTGAGCCACTGCACCCAGCCATCAGTGGTTCTCTCTTATATCCAGAGCTTCAGGGAACTTGCATGGGGCCTGCCAGTCTCCTGGTGGCCATAATGTAGGGTGAAAAAGCAGCTGTCCTTTGCCAATACCACTTCTAGGATTATATTTACTAAAGTTAACTTTTCTTAGGAAAGTAGGTAATTGGTTGTTTTTTTCTCTGGTTTTCATGGTATTCATTCAATTAGTTAATTAAACAAATATTTATTGAGCAGTTACAATGTGCCAGGGATTGTTCTACGTCATGGGCATATATCAATGAACAAAATAGACAAAATTCCTACGCTCAGAAGCTTACATTTTAGTGGCAAAAGACAGATAATAGAATAAATCAGTAGATTATATACTGTAGTATGTTGGAAGAGGGTATTATGGAAAAAAAGAACAAAGAAGAGAACTAAGGAAAAGCTGGGGGTTGGGGAGCTGCAATGTCAAATAGGGTGGTCATGGAGGGATTCACAGAGAAGACTTTTTTTTTTTTTTTTTTTTTTTTTTAGACAGAGTCTTGCTCTGTCACCCAGGCTGGAGTGCAGTGGTGTGATCTCAGCTCACTGCAACCTCCGCCTCCTGGGTTCAAGTGATTCTCAGGTGCGGGCCATCACGTCCAGCTAATTTTTGTATTTTTAGTAGAGTCAAGATTCCACCATGTTGGCCAGGATGGTCTCGATCTCTTGACCTCGTGATCTGCCCACCTCAGCCTCCCAAAGTGCTGGGATTACAGGCATGAGCCCCCATGCCTGGATCACAGAGAAAACATTTAAGCAGAGACGAGACTCTGGTGAGAGGAAAGTCGTGCCAATATCTAGGGGAAGATCATTCCAATAAGTACAATGATCTTAACTGTGCTTTCCTTGTTAGTTTTTAGTTTGCCATTTTCCTCTCTTTAGATTTGGTAATGATGGGGAATGGGAAACAATTTTGAAGTACTTATTAATTTAGAAATGTTGAATGTCAATAACCTATTGTTTTCTTGGTCTTTTTTTTCCCTTCAGCTCACTTTGAGTTTCTTTATCTGTAATTCCTGATAGAGATTCCCTAAATGAGAATAGTGCTGAAGACTAATAGTTAATCACATCTCTTCTTAGGGGGCAGAGATAAAAAGGGCTGGGAAGCCAACTGAAAAAAAGAGATCCAATTTCAGTGTTTACTCCTCTGAAACTCCTGCTTGTTGCAAAGTTTGGCATATGAAGGAGGACTCAGAATTCATTGAATGCCGGGGACAATAGGGAAAAAGACCTCAAAAAACAAAACAACAGCAACATAATAATAAATTCTACTCTCATTTCATACATTTAAACATTAAATGGTAACAGTAGTCATTAATATAGTTATAACATCATAAAATAATATTTCCAGTATAATTTAAAATTCTGAATACCTAAGTGAAAAGTACAACTTCTGCTTATCTCATATTAACTCCAGTTTAAAAAAGGGCCCTTTTATTGCTGTGCTGGTGTCAAGGTACACCAGATTTCTACCTGTAGGGTCAGGCTCTATTATGAAAGTGCCCTGGAAAACAAAACTGTGCTAAACAAACACGAAACACCGCTGTTGTTCACCAGGTGTGGTCTTACTCCTTTTGGAAGTGTGGTCAAGTATTTAATAGCGTTTCACTAATATATATTCATCCATCATGAAAGCCAGACACTTTATGAAAAGTTCACTTTATTCTTTGTGAATGGACACGTTATTTAGCCTCTCCGTGCCTAAGCTCCCTCAGCTGAAAAGTGAGAATAAAACCATACTTATCTGCTTTATTGGGTTAAAGTGAGGATTAAGTGGGATAATTCATGCAAATCTCTAAGAACAGTGCCTGACATACAAAAAGCGCTAAAACATGTTGCCAATTATTAACTTCACAAAAGTATCTACAGTGGAGCGGCAGCTCCAAGTTCTATTGAGGTCTGGTGTAAGATACATCTCTCACGGTCTCTTGTAAATTTTTGATTCTACCATCATCAAAACTAGCTCAATTAACGTATTAGTTCGGTCATCTCAAGAACATTTATTAAACACTCACTCTGGTTACATCTTGTATCAGGGAATTCGTTGATTTTAATCCAGTGCTTTGTTTTTCACTGGAGGAAATAAGTTCACAGCGTTATTAAGTCCTAAATATTTGCCAGGTGTTGAGAGTTTTAGAAAGCTTATTGTCAGAGACTAAACTAAGAAGGCTTTTGAAGGCGCTCAGATCAGGTGGGAAAGTGAGAAGGGCTGGTATTGTGTTCCAAGCATGTCAAGAAGGAGAGCCTGGGCCTATTGATGGGCGTTTAGAACCCTCCCGGGCATTATTTCTAGCTGGCGGCTGAATAAGAGGCAAGAGTCACGCTCTTTTTGAGTTAAATCACGTGCTTAATTAAAAGTGAAGGTGGCAGGGGCCGCAGCGCCCTCCCCCTTCGGGCTGCTGGTTTCTTCTCGACGGTGTTCTGGCCAAGTCCTGCGCCTTCTCGCGCACCGGAGAGCGCTCTGGGTAGAGGCCGGGCCCCGGCAGCAGGTGGCTCCAGGTAGCGCAGTGGCGTGGTCGTCTCCTCGCCCAGTCCGGAGCGGAGAGGAGGGGTTCAGGTGCGGGCTCTGGGGACGCCCGGGCACCTCGGGGATCCAGAGCCCGCTGGCGCCGCGCCCGGGAGGGCACCCCTGGCGAGGACGAGGCCGCGCCTCCTCCCGGAACTGGCCGGCGCCGCGAGGCGGGAGGAGCAGCGGGAGCCGGGTGGCCGCGCCTCGGGGACCATGGACGTCCTTCCCACCGGCGGGGGCCGCCCGGGGCTCCGGACGGAGCTGGAATTCCACGGCGGCGGTGGCGAGGCGAGGCTGGAGAGCCAGGAGGAAGAAGCGATTCCTGCAGCGCCCCCAGCCCCGCCCCTCCGTGGAGCGGCGGAGCGGCAGCGGGGCTCCCGGGACTCGTGGGACGGCGACGAGGACACGGAGCCCCGCAAGGCGCGCGGCGTCCGTACTAGCCGCACGGCGTCCCTGGTGAGCGGGCTGCTCAACGAGCTGTACAGCTGCACAGAGGAGGAGGAGGCGGCGGGCGGGGGCCGCGGGGCTGAGGGCCGTCGGCGGCGCCGCGACAGTCTCGACAGCTCCACCGAGGCCTCGGGCTCCGACGTGGTGCTGGGCGGCCGCAGCGGTGCCGGCGACTCCCGCGTGCTACAGGAGCTGCAGGAGCGGCCTAGCCAGCGGCATCAGATGCTGTACCTGCGGCAGAAAGGTGAGGGCCGGGCGCAGCGGGGTCCGGGGGGCTTCCTGGAGCCAGACTGTCCTCGCCCTCTCTGCCCGCGCTCCAGCGCGCACCTGGGTTGCTCGGCCGAGCGCTCAGATACTGTCTCTTTGGATCTGACGCTGGTACCCACCGTGGCACAGATTTATGTCCACATTTAGTTCTTAAGTTCTCCGGAGTAATTGAATCAAGCATCAGTTGATGGAGTGGGCAGTTTCCCCGCTTTTCCCTCCTCCCATCTCCCCTCTCCCCGTGTGTTCGCGGAGGCCCCAGGGGAGAGGCAGCCCAGATTCTAATTTCACCTGAACAGCTGTTAGGACAGGGTTGGAGGTTCTGATACGTATACCCGACCTACCTAGAGGGCGCTGCCAGAATCGAGCCGAGACCTGGGGGTGTTCTTTCCTTTTTTTTTTTTTTTTTTTTTAAGTCCGCCTTCCCTGGTTACACCACTTAGATAGTGTTTAACTAGTGAGGCAGAATAATTCGATAATGCGGTTTCGAAGCAGAGCGTGTGAATTCTATTTCTGCCAGAACGTACGGTTCCAGGCAGCTCACTAGGATTTTTGTTTGTTTGTTTTCTTTTTTTCCTTCTCGGTGGCAGGTTAGTGGAGGGCCCTAGAGTGTTGAGGTTTATTACAGATTTTAACTGCTGGTAACCTTCAGTTGGCATGGAGAGGTTGGCCTGAGAAAATGGCCTTGGCTTTCAGGGAGAGAGGCTAATTTGGTGTTTCTTTTGTTATGAGACTCTGATGCTCGTGCCTTCGTGTCGAGTCACACTTTTTTTTTTTCATCTGGTCATAATAGCTTGCCTTTCAGGCAGCAACACAGTTATTACAGGTGTGTTTTTTTGTATAGAAATATCAACACCTCCATTTACAAAATGAGGTGTGGTGTGGAAAACAGATGTCGAGCCACCATAACATTTCTTGACAGTAACGTCCTTGTGCTAAGTTACCAGGGGAGGAAGACAAGACAGTCTCCCAGCTCCCACTGTAAAATTTGAAAAAAAAAAAAAAACAAAAAAAAACTAGGGAAAGAATAAATCTGTCTGCTTTCTCAGACCTACGTAAACAGCTTTTAGCTTCCTCTTTTGACTTCCTAGTGAAGATTTTTTTTTTTTTTTCCCCAGCTGATTGTTACAAATGGCTTCCAGGTTCCTCCCCCTGCCTGGGACTTTAGCTGTAGCTGTGCCATTTCATTTTATAGAATTATTTGGTTGTTCTCAGAGTGTCTGTGTATGCCACAAGTCCCACAGGGCAATAGTTCTTTCAGACTCCAACAGAATCAGTTTTGAAGAATTATGATTTATCTTTTTACAAGATTTTACATTTTTCATCACCGAGGGAATTCTGGGAATTAGTAATTTCCTTTTTGAAGAGGAAAATTGGCAAGCTAAAGTTTAAAGAAGTAGTAACGGTACAGTTAACTATGCAAGTGGATTTCGTATGAATGGCCACACAACTAATCATCCACAAGCCCTATAATAGTTCATTTTGCCTGTTTCAGTCTTATTGCATGGCTAGTTGCCTGTTAAACCTTTTTTCCCTTGTAGTCAACCCTATTAAGATAAACAAAATGCCGTATCATAATAGTCCTGTATACACATACGCGTGCTTACGTGTGCACACATACACACACACACTCCCTCTCCCCTTTATTGATAACATCATTCATGTGCTAAGATTAAAGTATCAGGTGATGATACAGCTGTCTGCGTAAACAATGCTGCTTTTTAGGTTATTTGATCTTTTTCTCAGGTTCAAAAAATATTCCCCTCAATATAACTACTCTGCATTCAGTAAGAATCTCATACAATAGTGATAGCCTGTGTATTGTCTCCTGTCACTGCTAGGGATTTTGCTGTAGCACTTATTTAGCTATATATTTAACATGTGTAGGTCCTTTAGGTGAGGCACCAGAATGGTTTCTCAGGACATCTGGACTCTCTTCAGTATTTCCATGCTTAAGGGGATGAATTTTGGAGTCAGACTCCTGGGTTGATATCCGGCCACAGTTCCTTACCAGCTGTGTGACCTTGGACAAGCTATTTAACCTCTCTGTGTCTCATTTTTCTTATAAATAGGGATAATAATAATACCTCAGAGGGCTGTGGTGAGAATTACATAAGTTAGAGTGTGTGACGTGCTCAACAGATGTTAGATACAACTTTTTATCATATACCCTGGAATTCCTTAGGACACTGAGCACAGGCTGTGAGTTGACAATGTCTTTATTTTTCCTGTTATTTAACACCGTGTAAGAGGCTGTGGCTGATGCCATGGAGCATTCGAAGATGAAAGAGACCTGTTTTCATCCCCAGGAGGCTTCTATATCAGTAGATATTGCTATAAAATACATTTTCACCCTCATCTCTGGAAAAATTTTCCCATATTGAACAATAAATGTAATTCAGAGAATTGGAGTTGTAGGCACCTTAGGGATCACTGGAAATGAAATAATGTAAGAACCCTTTTTTAGAGGAAAAGTATAATTTAAATGTTTTGTGATTATATTCCTACCACTTTTATTTCTAGAAGGAAAATATTGATTTGGTTCTTTGTTTTTTTTTTTGTTTTGTTTTTGTTTTGACAGAGTTTTGCTCTTGTTGTCCAGGCTGGAGTGCAATGGCAAGATCTTGGCTCACTGCAACTTTCTCCTGGTTTCAAGTGATGCTCATGCCTCAGCCTCCTAAGTACCTGGGATTACAGGCATGTGCCACCATGCCTGGCTAATTTTGTATTTTTAGTAGAGACGGGGTTTCACTATGTTGGTGAGGCTGGTCTCAAACTCCTGACCTCAGGGGATCTGCCTGCCTTGGCCCTCCGAAGTGCTGGGATTACAGGCGTGAGCCACTGTGCCTGGCCCAAAATATTGAAATATTCAAAGAAAAATATTTCTTCTATCTGAAGGCATCTAGGAATGAAGAGCCTCTGGTCGCCTCTTGTAGGCTTTTTCTCATATTTAGTCATATTTTCATTTAACTTAAATGTTCTCTTTTCATTATTTCCTACTATGTTTAAAATTAGGGGGAGAGGAAGAACTAACCTTTGCCTTCTTCTTCATGGTCATTCCTTATTCTTACTTAAAGCATTATTTATATTAGTGTTTATAAAGACCATTCACATTTGTTTCTCAGCATAATCTTTATGCTAGGCATAATTTGAGACTTGGAGCACACTTCCTTGCCTAAAATCACTCAGAGTTGGCTGATCCAAAAGCAATCCTTTTTAACTCAAGGCCAAATGCATTTTCCATGGTGAGGTCAGGTTTGAGAGCCCTGCATTTCTTTGTTACAGACCCCAAAAGCTGACTTTGACTTCTAGAGTACATTTCTACTTTTGAGCATTTCTTTTCTTCCCTTCTGATTCTCTTTAGTTTCTCCAAATCCCTTTAAAAACGAGTAGATCCAAACCCCACAGAGAACCTCTACTGAGGGGCTAGCTAAGGTTAAGTTGAGTGGAAGGCTTTACCTGCCTATCAGATCTTGCTCTAGTGACTAATGATATCAAATGTGACCAAAAGAAACCTCCTCCCACATTGTAATGATCATTTATATAAAGACAGTAGACAATTCTGGTTCCCAAATTTGTTTTTACCTGTAGAAAAACTGCTGTTAAGGGGAGGGAGAGCATTAGGACAAACACCTAATGCATGCGGGGCTTAAAACCTAGATGATGGGTTGATGGGTGCAGCAAACCACCATGGCACGTGTATACCTATGTAACAAACCTGCACACTCTGCACATGTATCCTGGAACTTAAAGTAAAATAAAGTAAAAAAACCCTGCTGTTGGGAATATTAATTTTATGAATGTAGAATTATTATAATTTATCTGTTTAAAGGAAATTTATTTTCTACCGTATCTGAAAAATTGCTGAGGCTCTAAGATGAAATATTGTACCTCTAAGACGAAATGTTTTTAGGCTATTGGAAGACTGGATATTTAAAACAAAACCAGTATTGCCACATTCATCTACTTTACAAAATGTGGTAAAATTATTTACTTTTAGCTCATCATTTATAAACATAGATGAGTACTTTAAAGACTTTTTTGAGATGGAGTTTCACTCTTGTTGCCGAGGCTGGAGTGCAATGGCGTGATCTCGGCTCACTGCAACCTCCTCCTCCTGGGTTCAAGCAATTCTGCCTCAGCCTCCTGAGTAGCTGGTGTCATACGCGTCCATGTGAAGCGACCACCATACAGGCTTTGTGTGAGCGACATAGCTGTTTATTTCACCTGGGTGCAGGCGGGCTGAGTCCGAAAAGAGAGTCAGCGAAGGGAGGTAAAGGTGGGGCCGTTTTATAGGATTTGGGTAGGTAAAGGAAAATTACAGTCAAACGGGGGTTGTTCTCTGGCGGGCAGGAGTAGGGGTCACAAGGTGCTCAGTGGGGGAGCTTTTTGAGCCAGGATGAGCCAGGAAAAGGAATTTCACAAGATAATGTCATCGCTTAAGGCAAGGACCGGCCATTTTCACTTCTTTTGTGGTGGAATGTCATCGTTAAGGCGAGGCAGGGCATTTGCACTTGTTTTGTGATTCTTCAGTTACTTCAGGCCATCTGGGCGTATATGTGGGAGTCACAGGGGATGCGATGGCTTGACTAGGGCTCAGAGGCCTGACATTCCTGCCTTCTTACATTAATAAAAAAAATAAAACAAAATAGTGTGAAGTGTTGGGGCGGCGAAAATTTTTGGGGGGTGGTATGGAGAGAGAATAGGCGATGTTTCTCAGGGCTGCTTCAAGCGGGATTAGGGGCGGCGTGGGAACCTAGAGTGGGAGAGATTAAGCTGAAGGAAGATTTTGTGGTAAGGGGTGATATTGTGGGGTTGTTAGAAGAAGCATTTGTTGTATAGAACGATTGGTGATGGTCTAGATGCGGTTTCGTAAGAATTGAAAAACTAAATGGAAGACGCAAGGTCTGAATAAGAGGAGGAGAGAAAACAGGTATTAAAGGACTAAGAATTGGGAGGACCTAGGACATCTAATTAGAGAGTGCTTAAGGAGGCTCAGCATAGCCTTGCTAGCAAAGATTATTTATTTAAGAGGGAATTTAGAGTGGTGGTTTGGGATAGCACTAGGAGATATCAGCTGTGATGGCTTGGAGAAACCGTGTAAACTAGCAGTGTAAACACGGCAGGGCATTTATGAGTAGTTGAGAACGGTGAATAGGAGTATGACTAGACAGAAGACAGTAGGGATGACAAGTTTTTTGGGGTGCAGTCCAAGTTGGTCTGGTGTCTGGAATGAGACTGGGACTTAATAAAAAGGAGTGTCCACACAGGAACTCAAATGGGCTGGAACCTGTAGCATTCTGAGGACAGGCTTGAATTCTGAGAAGGGAAAGTGGTAAAAGTATTGTCTAGTCCTTTTGAAGTTGGTGATTGAGCTTGGTGAGGTGTGTTTTTAAAAGACCGTTAGTCCATTCTACCTTTCCTGAAGATTGAGGACGGTGAAGGATATAAAGGTTTCACTGAATACCAAGAGCCTGAGAAACTTCTTGGGTGATTTGACTAGTAACGGCTGGTCTGTTACTAGACTGTATAGAGTTAGGAAAGCCAAACCGAGGAATTATGTCTGACAGAAGGGAAGAAATGGCTTCCCTTTCTTCCCTTGCGGTGGCCTTCTCAGACCCTGTGGGAAAGGCCTCTACTCATCCAGTGAAAGTATCTACCCAGACAAAGAGATATTTTAGTTTTCTGACTCGGGGCATGTGAGTAAAGTCAATTTGCCAGTCCTGGGCAGGGGCAAATCCCCGAGCTTGATGTGTAGGAAAGGGAGGGGGCCTGAACAATCCCTGAGGGGCGGTGGAATAGCAGATGGAACACTGAGAAGTGATCTCCTTGAGGATAGATTTCCATGATGGAAAGGAAATGAGAGGTTCTAAGAGACGGGCTAGCGGCTTGTAACCTACATGAAGAGGTTATGAAATGATGATAGAATAGAACGGGCCTGTGAGGCTGGAAGGAGATATTTTCCTTGGTCTAAGAACCATTTGCCTTGTGTGGGAAGAGATTGATAGGTGGAAGTTTCAGTGGGGGAGTAGGTGGGAGTAGAAGTTGGAAGCTAGCCGCTTTTTTAGCTAACTTACCAGCATAAGCATTGTCCTGAGTGATGGGATCTGATGCCTTTTAATGGCTGTTTTTTTAGCTACCTTATCAGCATAAGCGTTGTCTTGAGCAAAGGTTGGGGGAAGAAAATAGATTTTGGAAGTTATGAGAACTGTAGAGAGTTGAGCATAGTTTGTGATTTTTAGGGCCTCTAACAGTATTAAAGTGGTGGCAGCCGCTGTGCACAGACATGAGGGCTAGGCCAAAACAGTAAGGTCGTTTGGACAGAAAGCCTACAGGACGCGGTCCTGGCTCTTGTGTAAGAATTCTGTCTGCACTAACCATGCCTATGAAGGAAAGGAGTTGTTGTTTTGTAGAAGGGATTGGGGTTTGGGAGATTAGCCAGACACGATCAGCAGGGAGAGTAAGTGTGTATTTATGAGAATTATGCGGAGATAGGTAACAGATGGGGAAGAAATTTGGGCTTGACTGAAGTAATGGGGGCTGTCCATGAGGCCTTGCAGCAGTAGAGCCTAGGTAATTTGCTGAGCCTGATGGATGTCAGGGTCAGTCCAAGTGAAAGCAAAGAGAGGCTGGGATGAAGGGTGTAAAGGAATAGTAAAGAAAGTATGTTTGAGATCCAGAACAGAATACTGGGTTGTGGAGGGAGGTATTGAGGATAGGAGAGGATATGGGTTTGGCACCACGGGTGGATAGGCAGGACAATTTGGTTGATAAGGCGCAGATCCTGAACTAACCTGTAAGCCTTGTCTGGTTTTAGGATAGGTAAAATGGGGGAATTGTAAGGGGAGTTTACAGACTTTAAAAGGCCATGCTATAACAGGCGAGTGATAACAGGCTGTAATCCTTTTAAAGCATGCTGTGGGATGGGATATTGGTGTTGAGTGGGGTCAGGGTGATTAGGTTTTAATGAGATGGCAAGGGATGCATGATCAGTCACCAAGGAGGGAGTAGAGATATCCTATACTTGTGGGTTAAGGTGGGCAGGATACAAGGGGAGGATGTGAAGGAGGCTTTGAACTGGGGGAAAAGGCAGCAATGAGGTGTGACTAGTAGCCTAGGAATAGTCAGGGAAGCAGATAATTTAGTTAAAATGTCTTGACCTAATAAGGGAGCTGGGCAGGTGGAGATAACTTAAAAGGAATGCATAAAAGAATGTTGTCCAAATTGGCACCAGAGTTGGGGAGTTTTAAGAGGTTTAGAAGCCTGGCCGTCAATACCCACAACAGTTATGGAGGCAACGGAAACAGGCCCTTGAAAAGAAGGTAATGTGGAGTGAGTAACCTCTATATTGATTAAGAAGGGGACGGACTTACCCTCCACTGTAAGAGTTACCCAAAGCGTCTGTGGTGGTCCAGGAGGCTTCCGAGGCGATGGGGCAGTGTCAGTCTTCAGCCACTAAGCCGAGAAGATCTGGGAAGGAGTCAGAGAGCCTTGGGCCAGAGCTCCAGGGGGCTCTGGGAGTGGCTGCCGGGCGAGTTGAACAGTCCGATTTCCAGTGGGGTCCCGCACAGATGGGACATGGCTTAGGAGGAATCCCGGGCTGCGGGTATTCCTTGGCCCAGTGGCCAGATTTCCAGCACTTGTAGCAAGCTCCTGGGGGAGGAGGTTCTGGAGGAACCCCTGGCAGCTGCGGTGCAGGTGTTTGGAGTTGTGTGCTGGAGATATGGCGGGGGTTTGTCTCACAGTGGAGGCAAGGAATTGCAACTCAGAAATAAGTTGCTACTTGGCTGCCTTTATTCTATTACTGTACACCTTGAAGGCGACATTCATTAAGTCCTGTTGTGGGGTTTGAGGGCCGGAATTTAATTTTTGGAGCTTTATTTAATGTCGGGAGCAGATTGGGTAATAAAATGAAATGCATATTAAGAATAAGACAGCCTTGTGACCTTTCAGGGTCTGGGGCTGAAAAGCATCTCAGGGTTGCTGCTAAACAGGCCATGAACTGGGCTAAGTTTTTCATATTTGATGAAAAAGAGCCTAAATGCTAACTGATTTGGGAGAGGTCGGATACAGAAAAAGGAACATTAACCTTGACTATGCCTTTAGCTCTAGTCACTTTTTTAAGAGGAAATTGCTGGGCAGGTGGTGGAGGGCTAGTCGAGGAACGAAACTGTAAGCCGGACCAACTGTGAGGAGGGGAGGTGATAAAAGGATTATAGGGTGGGGGAGCAGAGACTAAGGAAAAGTTGGGACCTAGCTAGGCCTGGCAACAAGCGGAGAGGTCAGGCATGTGCTACCACGCCCAGCTAATTTTGTATTTTTAGTAGCGATGAGGTTTCTCCATGTTGGTCAGGCTGGTCTCTAACTCCTGACCTCAAGTAATTTGCCCACCTTGGCCTCCCAAAGTGCTGGGATTACAGGTGTGAGCCACTGTGCCTAGCCTTTAAAGACATTAAAAACAAAATCAGCTGTTAGGTTTATTATTAATGTTACAGACTAAAGAAGATTCTTTTCTAACAAGCTTACCATCTGAACACTTCAGTGGTACAAAATATACATGCCAGTTTTCAGGCAATGAAAGGTAAGTTTGCAGCCAGAGTGAGATATGGTAAAAGCAGGAGTCTTTGCTTACATGTTACAGATAGGCTTAAGGATAAATTTACCTTACTGTATCTGTTTCATGGACAGGGAAGATAAATGAGTGACTTATTTGATCAGAATGCCCTAGCTGAATACATACATGTAATCTTGAGTGGAAACCTAGAATTAGTTGGTTTAAATGGATGTTCTATTTATCTTTGGACTAATATCACATTGGAATTTGTATTCCTCTCAAGGTATTAATCGTTATTCTTATTTTTCTTTACTTATAGACACTAATGAACTGAAGATGATCCTTCGAGAGCTAAAGTACAGAATTGGCATCCAGTCGGCCAAGTTACTTCGGCATCTGAAGCAGAAAGATAGGCTTCTGCATAAAGTGCAGAGGAACTGTGATATTGTGACTGCCTGCTTGCAGGCTGTGTCACAGAAGAGAAGTAAGTATTGGAATAGGGATACTTCTTTTGCCACATGCGACTAGAATGTTAGGAAAGCTGAGCCAACAGTCTGTGTTTTTGAATATATTGAAAACTTTTAAATGCAAGCTCATACCCTCAGAACTAAGAACAAGGAACAACTCAGACAGCTTCCTATTTTTCAGTTAAAATGTATACTTCATGTCTAATGTTACAACCTTAGATTGATTATTCTAGATTTGAGGTAGTACTTTACTTTGACAATATTTTTACCTCATGCTGAATAAAGATTAAAATTTTATTTTATTTATTTATTTTTTGAGACAGAGTCCTGCTCCGTCGCCCAGGCTGGAGTGTAGTGGCGCGATCTTGGCTCACTGCAAACTCTGCCTCCCGGGTTCAAGCAATTCTCCTGTCTAAGCTTCCCGAGTAGCTGGAACTACAGGTGCCCACCACTAGGCCTGGCTAATTTCTGTATTTTTAGTAGAGATGGTGTTTCACCTTGTTGGTCAGGCTGGTCAGGCTGGTCTCAAACTCCTGACCTCAGGTGATTCACCCTTGGCCTCCCAAAGTGCTAGGATTACAAGCGTGAGCCCCTGTGCCCAGACAAATTTTTATTTTTAAAACAGCATCACTGGCTGGGTGCGGTGGCTCACGCCTATAATCCCAGCACTTTGGGAGGCTGAGGCTGGTGGATCACCTGAGATCAGGTGTTTGAGACCAGCCTGGCTAACATGGTGAAACCCCATCTCTACTAAAAATTAGCTGGGCATGGTGGCTGGCACCTGTAGTCCCAGCTACTCAGGAGATTGAGGCAGGAGAATCGCTTGAACCCGGGAAGCAGAGGTTGCAGTGAACCGAGATCACACCATTGCACTCCAGCCTGGCGACAACAGTGAAACTCCATCTCAAAATAAAAATAAAAATAAATAAATAAAACAGCATCACACAGACATAGCCTAAAAGGCATGTCCTTGTTCTCTTATTCTGTGTGTTGCTACAGTAAGTGAATTAAATAATTGATTTAAATAAATAGATTCTTGTAACAGGACCTTAACAACTTGCTCTGAAATCTGAAGATGGCAAAATATTTTAGCAAATGTAACCTATTTCTTGCATAATCATAACTAAGAACTGTGTGGGAGCTGTGTGGTTTGTTAATCAATTAAAAATAAATTGCTAAATTGCTGATCCATATTAAATACTAGGTATAAAACCTCGTGAATTAATTTAAAAATTCTCCATGCAATAGCCTTATGTTTTATTCTGCTAATATTTACCTATTTTTGTTTTGCATTCTTTATTAACATGCAGCATGGCAGAACAGTATGCTAAGGTATGGTAAATATAGGCACAATGATGTTTTTGATAAAATGCCTGACAGCTTTTCAGGCGATTGTGGAAGTTGCCTTTTGTTGCTCTTTTACTCTGTCACATTTTATATGTAAATTGACACGTGCTAGAGTGCTTTTTTTTCAGAATTGCAAATTAAGATGTGTTTGTTTTCATGAAAAAATTTTTGGGGTTTGATTAGTTTCTGGTAATGAAATTAATTGCTTAAATTTCATTCTTATGTTTATTATTAAAAATCCTGTATTTTCTTGCTTCTGTTATACTTCTGTTTGTTATCCCTAAAGTATTATTTATGCTGTTTATTAAAGAAGGTTTTACCTAATGGATATTAACAGATTGCTGCAGGCCAGGCGTGGTGGCTCACGCCTATAATCCCAGCACTTTGGGAGGCCGAGGTGGGCGGATAACCTGAGGTTAGGAGTTCGAGACCAGCCTCGCCAACATGGTGAAATCCCATCTCTACTAAAAATATAAAAATTAGCTGGGTGTGGTGACACATCTGTAATCCTAGCTACTCAGGACCCTGAGGCAGGAGAATCACTTGAACCCCGGAGGCGGGGGTTGCAGCGAGCCAAGATTGCGCCACTGTACTCCAGCCTGGGCAACAGAGTGAGGCTCTGTCTCAAAAAAAAAAAGAGTGCTGCTTGATTATCGTAATATCACTATAGTTCATACCAAACAAGAATGCGATTGAGTAGATTGACTTTGAATGGGCTTTTCTCCAGAGTCAGGCACTTGTCTGACATAGCTAGAGATGGAAGAAGGGTGTGTGTGTGTGTGTGATTTGTGTGTAGCTATTGAAAGTTGGCATGTATTATAGGTATTTGATAGTTTTCCATTAATTCTGATTGATTTACACGTCAAGTTAAAAAATGTTTTCCCCTTCTATTATGAGATACCTTGGTTTTGATTTTTCTCCTTTCAACTATGTTTATATCCTACTCATTGTTATTGTTTGTAGCAGCAGCTAAAAGCACAGAATGGTAAATGCATGGGTTTTTGATGTGTAGGAAAGTATAAGGGAGGGTGGAGCAAGTTCAGGAGACAGAGAGGAATGTCAGGCTAGTGCAGGGCCACAGATTGGTGGATTCTATTGGTAGTTACTAGAGACTGATCATCATTTGGAATTTAAATTTACTTGATTTATAGAAGGGCTGGCATTTATGTTGTTTTAGAAAAATGTGCCCACAAGCTCTCAGCGTAATTCTTGAATTTGTCAATGCATCCTTCCTATGTATTTTAGAGTTTGTCTCTTTAATTCCAGCCAGGGTTTTGCATTTCAGAGAATACAGGGCTGTCTGGCACCTTTCCCTGAGAGTTCAATTCTCTCTTTGCTAATAAGACCCTAATAAATGGAACAGAATGTTTTTTGGTAAGAAATGACCGCATTAGAATTATTACTGTCATCATAGGATACTGTATTTTGATATAGACACTGTCAAAAATTTGACTACATGGTTATCTACCCATCTTAAAACACCAGAGGTTAGATGTTTCATGACTAAATCCCTGATTCCAGTAGTCGCATATTTTGCCTCTTTCCTCAAAGTCAACTAATTCTAAAGAATTGAGATTTTAAAAAAATCGAGATTTCACTATCACACTGAATAGCATATTGACTTTCTTGTATTTAGTATGCAGAAGTTAAGATAATCCCCATTTTGGCCTCCACATAGATTTGATGTTTATGATTCTTTGCATAAGAATCATAAGAATCATAAGTCATAAGAATCATTTGACTTTTCCCCTTCTTTTTCTTCTTTTTTTTTTTGGAGACAGTCTCATTCTGTCGCCCAGGCCCAGGAGTGCAGTGCTGCAGTCTTGGCTCACTGCAACCTCTGCTTCCCGGGTTCAAGTGGTCCTCTTACCTCATCCTCCTGAGTAGCTGGGACTTAGGTGGGTGCCACCATCCCCGGCTAATATTTTACTTTTTGTAGAGACACAGTTTCACCATGTTACCCAGGCTGGTCTTGAACTCCTGGGCTCAAGCAATCTGCCCTCCATGGCCTCCCAAAATGCTGGGATTACAGGTTTGAGCCACCTCACCTGACAGGTTTTTCTCCTTCTATAACATGCTATAGAATAAAAACTATTTTATTGTTTTATTAAATTGAGTTATTTCTTGTTAATACACAAAAGGGAATATAGTAATTTTGAAGTAAGTGTCAAAAGTAAATATAAATTATGAACCAAAATGGCTAGATCATTTTTATTTCTAACACAAATGATATAGCTACTTACATTTTATGGTTTCCTACACCAAGACTTACAGTAGTATCTCCTTGTTTTAAAACTGGACGGGGAATAAGAAAAACAAGATCAATATTGTGTTATAGAAGAGCATACTTTCTTTTCCCCCTATTGTCATGCACGTCCATGTGAAGAGACCACCAAACAGGCTTTGTGTGAGCAACATGGCTGTTTATTTCACCTGGGTGCAAGCGGGCTGAGTCCAAAAAGAGAGTCAGCCAAGGGAGATGGGGCCGTTTTATAGGATTAGGGTAGGCAAAGGAAAATTACAGTCAAAGGGGGGTTGTTCTCTGGCGGGCAGGAGTGGGGGTCACAAGGTGCTCAGTGAGGGAGTTTTTGAGCCAGGATGAGGCAGGAAAAGGAATTTCACAACATAATATCATCACTTAAGGCAAGGACCGGCCATTTTCACTTCTTTTGTGGTGGAATGTCATCAGTTAAGGCAGGGCAGGGCATTTGCACTTCTTTTGTGATTCTTCAGTTACTTCAGGCCATCTGGGCGTATACCTGCAAGTCACAGGGGATGCGATGGCTTGACTAGGGCTCAGAAGCCTGACATTCCTGCTTTCTTTATTAATAAGAAAAATAAAACAAAATAGTGTTGAAATGTTGGGGTGGCGAAAACTTTTGGGGGGCGGTATGGAGAGAGAATAGGCGATGTTTCTCAGGGCTGCTTCAAGCGGGATCAGGGGCGGCGTGGGAACCTAGAGTGGGAGAGATGAAGCTGAAGGAAGATTTCGTGGTAGGGGGTGATACTGTGGGGTCGTTAGAAGCAACATTTGTCGTATAGAACGATTGGCGATGGCCTGGATACGGTTTCGTAAGAATTGAAAAACTAAATGGAAGACACAAGGTCTGTGTAAGAGGAGGAGAAAAAACAGGTATTAAAGGACTAGGAATTGGGAGGACCTAGGATATCAAATTAGAGCCTAAGGGGGTTCAGCATAATTACTTGGTTGGTGAGTTTTTAGGCTCTAAGTTTTTGGGGTGCAGTTTAAGTTGGTCTGGTGTCTGGAATGAGACTGGGACTTAATAAAAAGGAGTGTCCACACAGGAGCTCAAATGGGCTGTAACCTGTAGCATTCTGAGGACAGGCCTGGATTCTGAGAAAGGAAAGTGGTAAAAGTATTGTCTAGTCCTTTTTAAGTTGGTGACTGAGCTTGGTGAGGTGTGTTTTTAAAAGACTATTAGTCTGTTCTACTTTTCCTGAAGATTGAGGACGGTAAAGGATATAAAGGTTTCACTGAATACCAAGAGCCTGAGAAACTGCTTGGGTGATTTGACTAGTAACGGCTGGTCTGATATCAGACTGTATAGTGGTGGGAAGGCCAAACCGAGGAATTATGTCTGACAGAAGGGAAGAAATGACCGCAGTGGCCTTCTCAGACCCCGTGGGAAAGGCCTCTTTTTATCCAGTGAAAGGGTCTACCTAGACCAAGAGATATTTTAGTTTCCTGACTGGAGGCATGTGAGTAAAGTGAATTTGCCCGTCCTGGGTGGGGGCAAAACCTCCAGTTTGATGTGTAGGGATGGGAGGGGGCCTGAACAATCCCTGAGGGGCGGTAGAATAGCAGATGGAACACTGAGAAGTGATCTCCTTGAGGATAGATTTCCATGATGGAAAGGAAATGAGAGGTTCTAAGAGACGGGCTAGCGGCTTGTAACCTACATGGAAGAGGTTATGAAATGACGACAGAATAGAACGGGCCTGTGAGGCTGGAAGGAGATAATTTCCTTGGTCTAAGAACCATTTGCCTTGTATGGGAAGAGATCGATAGGTGGAAGTTTCAGTGGGGGAGTGGGTGGGAGTGGCCGATATGAAGGAGGAAAACTGCCGTGAGGGATATAAGTTGGAACCTAGCTGCTTTTTTAGCTAACTTATTAGCATAAGCATTGTCCTGAGTGATGCTTGGGGGAAGAAAATAGATTTTGGAAGTTATGAGAACTGTAGAGAGTTGAGCATAGTTTGTGATTTTTAGGGCCTCTAACAGTATTAAAGCAGTGGCAGGTGCTGTGCACAGACATGAGGGCTAGGCTAAAACAGTAAGGTCAAGTTGTTTGGACAGAAAGGCTACAGGACGCGGTCCTGGCTCTTGTGTAAGAATTCTGTCTGCACTAACCATGCCTAGGAAGGAAAGGAGTTGTTTTGTAGAAGGGATTGGGGTTCGGGAGATTAACCCGACACGACCAGCAGGGAGAGCATGTGTGTTTTTATACGAGAATTATGCGGAGATAGGTAACAGATGAGGAAGAAATTTGGGCTTGACTGAAGTAATGGAGGCTGTCTGTGAAGGCTTGCAGCAGTAGAGCCTAGGTAGTTTGCTGAGCCTGGTGGGTGTCAGGGAGTCTAAGTGAAAGCAAAGAGAGGCTGGGACGAGGGGTGCAAAGGAATAGTAAAGAAAGTATGTTTGAGATCCAGAACAGAATACTGGGTTGTGGAGGGAGGTATTGAGGATAGGAGAGGATATGGGTTTGGCACGACGGGGTGGATAGGCAGGACAGTTTGGTTGATAAGGTACAGATCCTGAACTAACCTGTAAGCCTTGTCTGGTTTTAGGACAGGTAAAATGGGGGAATTGTAAGGGGGAGTTTACAGGCTTTGAAAGGCCATGCCATAACAGGCGAGTGATAACAGGCTGTAATCCTTTTAAAGCATGCTGTGGGATGGGATATTGGTGTTGAGCGGGGTAAGGGTGATTAGGTTTTAATGAGATGGTAAGGGGTGCATGATCAGTCACCAAGGAGGGAGTAGAGGTATCCTATACTTGTGGGTTAAGGTCGGGGGATACGGGGGAGGATGTGAAGGAGGCTTTGAACTGGGGGAAAAGGCAGCAATGAGGTGTGGCTGTAGCCTAGGAATAGTCAGGGAAGCAGATAATTTAATTAAAATGTCTTGACCTAATAAGGAAGCTGGGCAGGTGGAGATAACTTAAAAGGAATGCATAAAAGAATGTTGTCCAAATTGGCACTACAGTTGGGGAGTTTTAAGAGGTTTAGAAGCCTGGCCGTCAATACCTACAACAGTTATAGAGGCAAGGGAAACAGGCCCTTGAAAAGAAGGTAATGTGGAGTAGTGGTAGCCTCCGTATTGATTAAGAAGGGGACGGACTTACCCTCCACTGTAAGAGTTACCCAAAGCGTCTTTGATGGTCCAGGAGGCTTCCGAGGCAATGGGGCAGCGTCGATCTTCAGCCGCTACACTGAGAAGGTCTGGAAAGGAGACAGAGAGCCTTGGGCCAGAGCTCCAGGGGCTCTGGGAGTGGCTGCCAGGTGAGTTGGACAGTCCGATTTCCAGTGGGGTCCCGCACAGATGGGACATGGCTTAGGAGGAATCCCGGGCTGCGGGTATTCCTTGGCCCAGTGGCCAGATTTCCGGCACTTGTAGCAAGCTCCTGGGGGAGGAGGTTCTGGAGGAACCCCTGGCAGCTGCGGTTCAGGCATTTGGAGTTGTGTGCTGGAGATATGGCGGGGGTTTATCATAGTGAAGGCAAGGAATTGCAACTCAGAAATAAGTTGCTACTTGGCTGCCTTTATTCTATTATTGTACACCTTGAAGGCGACATTCATTAAGTCCTGTTGTGGGGTTTGAGGGCTGGAATTTAATTTTTGGAGCTTTATTTATTTAATGTTGGGAGCAGATTAAGAATAAGACAGCCTTGTGACCTTTCAGGGTCTAGGGCTGAAAAGCGTCTCAGGATTGCTGCTAAACAGGCCATGAACTGGGCTAAATTTTTCATATTTGATGAAAAAGAGCCTAAATGCTAACTGATTTGGGAGAGGTCAGATAAAGAAAAAGGAAAGGCCGGGCGCGGTGGCTCACGCCTGTAATCCCAGCACTTTGGGAGGCTGAGACGGGCAGATCACGAAGTCAGGAGATCGAGACCATCCTGGCTAACACGGTGAAACCCCGTCTCTACTAAAAAATACAAAAAACTAGTCAGGCGAGTTGGCGCGCACCTATAGTCCCAGCTACTCGGGAGGCTGAGGCAGGAGAATGGCGTGAACCCAGGAGGTGGAGCTTGCAGTGAGCTGAGATCCGGCCACTGCACTCTAGCCTGGGTGACAGAACGAGACTCCGTCTCAAAAAAAAAAAAAAAAAAAAAGAAAAAGGAAAGTTAACCTTGACTATGCCTTTAGCTCTAGCCACTTTTTTAAGAGGAAATTGTTGGGCAGGTGGGGGAGGGCTAGTCAAGGAATGAGTAAGCCGGACCGGGCGTGAGGAGGGGAGGTGATAAAAGGATCATAGGGTGGGGGAGCAGAGACTGAGGAAAAATTGGGACCTAGCTCGGCCTGGCAAGGAGGGGAGAGGTCAGATGGATCTGTAGAAAGGAAGATTAGAAAGACTCAGTGACGCTTGGGGTTGGGACTGAGGGGACAGGTGGGAGGGAAGGAAGGAAGATTTGGGACGAGTTGCATTGGGAACAGAGACTAGGGAGGGACCGATGTGTAAAAGAATGCCGGGTTGTCAGGCCCCTCAGACCATTTGCCCATTTTACGACACGAATTATTTAGATCTTGTAGGATAGAAAAATCTAAAGTGCCGTTTTCTGGCTATTTAGAGCCATTGTCAAGTTTGTATTGGGGTCAAGCAAACTTGACAAGTTTGTATTGGGGTTAGGTTTTAGGTCAGGTGTGAGTTGAAGAGGTTTTAAGTTCTTGAGAACACAGGCTAAGGGAGAAGAAGGAGGAATGGAGGGTGGAAGGTTGCCCATAGTGAAGGAGGCAAGCGCAGATAAAAGAGAGAGTAGAGACACAGAGAGGAGTTCTGGGGTTCTTGCCCTCCAGAAAAGCGGGAAAGGGGTCGGGGCGGGGAACTAAGCTATTGGAGCGCCAAAATAAGAGATGGGGCTCAAAAATAAGAAGTCAGGGTTCTTGCCCCTCCCCCAGTAGAGCAGAGAAGGGGTAGAAACAGGGAGAGAAGGGGTCGGGGTGCTTGCCCCTCCCCCAGAAAACCAGAGAAAGAGTAGAGACAGGGAGGGTAGGGGTTGGAGTGCTTGCCCCTCCCCAGAAAAGCGGGACTTGCCGCTTAGGGTGAAGGACCAAGGCAGGCGTAGCTGCAGCGTGGTCAGACACCTCTGAAACATGGGTAAGTAATCAGAGAGGCATCCCTGCAATGATTAAACACAAAGGGAAGGCTGCCTTCCCCAGTCTGTGACCGGTGCCAACGTTTAAAACACATTTCCTTTGTCTCTAGCAGAAAATGAAACGAATTGAAATTAAGAGAAGGGAGAGATTGAAAGGTGGTGCCAAGATTGAAAGGAGAAAGAGGTCGAGGGATAGTGAGAGAGGTTGGAGAAGACAGTAAAAACAGGCCGCTTACCCGATTTAAAATTGATGAGATGTTCCTTGGGCTGGTTGGTCTGAGTACCAGAGGTCATAGGTGGATCTTTCTCACGGAGCAAAGAGCAGGAGGACAGGGGACTGATCTCCCAAGGGAGGTCCCCTGATCCGAGTCACGGCACCAAAATGTCATGCGTGTCCATGTGAAGAGATCACCAAACAGGCTTTGTGTGAGCAACATGGCTGTTTATTTCACCTGGGTGCAGGCGGGCTGAGTCCGCCTTGCACTTCTTGCATTTGCACTTCTTTTGTGATTCTTCAGTTACTTCAGGCCATCTGGGCGTATACGTGCAAGTCACAGGGGATGCGATGGCTTGGCTTGGGCTCAGAGGCATGACACCTATATTTAACCGTTTATCTGAGGATAATCATGATATAAACAATTTAATACTAAAAATTGATAATAAGAGTAGCATTAGCTGTTACCATTCATTGAGTACATGCTTTTTGCCAAACTTGATTTTATTTCTCATAGCAACTCCAAAATGGTATGTAGCTCTAGGCATATTTTATTAGGAAACTGATTCAGAAAGGTTAAGTAATTTGGCAAACATCACACAGCTGGTAAGTATTTGAGATGCGATCTGAAGATAGGTATCTCAAAAGTCCACACTTTCTGTTATAAACTGACATAAGAGGGTTCTACTTTTTCTTAGCAATTAGATAACTGTAATGTTATTGGAATACAACTGAGCAAGAAAAAATTTATAACATGAGTTATAAATACAGAGTTTCTGGTTTATTAGAATGTGCGGCTTTAGCATAGTTTGCATATGAAATCAGTACTTTATCTTTCCTGAGCCAAATGGATTATTGAACAAATGTAGCTTGGTGTGCAGGAAAATACACCTAAAAGCTTCAAGGCACAATTAGAAGAATAAAAAGAGTATTTGGTCAGGATTTCTACCCAAGAGAATTGAAGACATATGTCCCCACGAAAACTTGTTGATTCTGATGTTAGGATTTTTAAGTGGTTTGCTTAACCTGTTTCTCATGAAAGCAGAAGGAAGGTCATATTAATTATTAGCATTGTATAGTTTTGCTATTTCCTGCATTGGTACAGTAAACGTTTAAGTTATGCTGGTTGAATTTGTGAAATGGTTTTACAGATCAAGTGATAAATTCTAGCTGTCACTTGAAAACTGAAAAAAAAAACATGAACAAAATGTGAATATATGCAGAAATATTATCTTTATTTTAGCTTTGTTGATAAATATAAAAATTTTAGACAGCTTACAGTCTAATTTTGTTAATGTGTCCACTCTCACATCCTGATAATAATGTGATTAAATGTTACTATGATAAATGCCTAAAATGCCTGGTAGAGACTGATGATTTGTGAAATAGGTGAGTAATCTTTTTCTTTTCATAATGAGTGTCTTCTCTTCATTAATACCTTGTCCTCTGTGGCAGGAAAAGAATTTATGTGGTCCCGAGTTTGGTGGCACTGAAACTCTACATTTTCCACTAAAAAACAATTCTCTTTGTAAAATTATAAAAATAATCTACCCAACCGGAATTTTGAGTCCTAGATTTCTACGCCAGAGAATTGAAGACATACGTCCCCACAAAAACTTGTACAAAAATGTTCATAGCAGCATTGTTCATTATAGCCAAAAAGTAGAAACAATTCAAATGTCTATCAATGGATGAATGGGTATATCAAATGTGATTATTATTCATATAATTGAATATTATTCAGCCATAAAAGAATGAAGTACTGACTCATGATACATCATAAACCTTGAAAACATTATTCTAAGTGAAAGAAGCCAGACACAAAAATTACCATATTGAATGATTCCATTTGGCAAATGTGTAGAGACAAAAAGTAGATTAGTGGTTGCTAGAGGCTGGGGGTGGGGGAATGGGCAATGACTACTAATGGAATGGGTTTCTTATTGGTGTGGTGAAAATGTTCTGGAATTAGATAGTGGTGATGGTTGTACAATTTTATGACATGTGAATTATATAAAATATGATAAAGTGTTAAAAATGTAATACACCCATGGAAACTTTGGAAAATACAGAAATGTAAAAGGAAGAGAAAAAATTATTTTTTAAAGACAGTCCCTTAGAATATTCAAGTGGTGGTTTTTTTTGTTGTTGTTGTTTTAGTTTTTTTGAGACAGGGTCTTGCTGTGTCACCCAGGCTGGGATGCAATGGTGTGATCACAGTTCATTGCAACCTCTGCCTCCTGGGCTCAAGTGATCCTCCCATAGCCTCCTGAGTAGTTGGGACTACAGGTGTGTACCACTACATCTGGCTAATTTGTGTGTGTGTGTGTGTGTGTGTATATTATATATATATTTTTTTTTATTTTTTATTTTTTATAGATATGGTGGCATGGAGGGGGTGATGGGGGAAGGTCTCGCGATGCTGCTCAGGCTGGTCTCAGATTCCTGGGCTCAAGGAATCCTCCTGCCTTGGCCTCCCAAAGTGCTGGGATTACAAGGTGTAAGCTAACATACTTGGCCTGTAGGAAGGTTTTAAATTATCGATCCAGCTTTTAAAATAACTACAGGATTATTTGTATCTTCTGTTTCTTCTTGCGTCATCCCTGGTGTATTATATATAATTTGCCATAACTTTTCATATTTGCAGGCATAAGATTATTAAGAATATTTTGGGTGATCCTTTAGTTTTTCAAGATGTTAAAACAATTTCACTGATTTTAAACAGGAATTCACTTACTACTTAAAATATCTTTTATTATAGAATGTATCATAAACAAGAGAATGTAATACATATATGTATTTTTTAAAGAATAAGTGAACAAAGGTGTATACGTGTGGATATTCACCTGTCAAGGTTGAGTAACAAGTATCACTGGCATGTTGAAAGCTCCCTGTGTGCTCCTTCCTGGTTGAAATCTCCTCTCTCCCCCACATGTGTGTTAACCATTACCTTGCTTTTCTTTATACTTTCTCCACTTCCTGTATAGGTTCCTAAGCAATATATGGTTCTGAAAAACAGAGTAGCAAGCCCAAGCCTTGTTGTGTGGGGAAAGGGTAATGTTGCTGTCTTAGATAAAACCTTTCAGAAGATAAACTGTGCTGTCTCTGGGTCCCAACCTGGTTTTAGGTTCCCTTCTGGGGAGGTCAAAGGGCAAGGTTATAAATGAGCCATGTGACTTCTGCCAGGCTATGCTTTAGGCTAGTATTTATTTATTTATTTATTTATGAGATGGAATCTTGCTCTGTTGCCCAGGCTGGAGTGCAGTGGTGCGATCTTGGTTCACTGCAACCTCTGTCTCCCAGGTTCAAGCAATTCTTCTGCTTCAGCCTCCCCAAGTAGCAGGGATTACAGGTGTGCGCCACCATGCCCAGCTAATTTTTTTTGTATTTTTAGTAGAGATGGGGTTTCACCATGTTGACCAGGCTGGTCTTGAACGCCTGACCTCAAATGATGCGCCTGCCTTGGCCTCCCAAAGTGCTGGAATTACAGATATGAGGTACTGTGCCCAGCCTCGGCTAGTTATTGAATAATCAACTAGGTTGGGGGAGAGGCTTGCTTTTTATTTTTTATTCAAAGCTCACCATGGCCTTTCCATGCTCTCTTCTCCGTGCCCACAGAAGTATTGTGCTTTGGCCTACTTCTAGGAGCAGGAGCAAGGCCATGGTGAGCTTTAAATAAAAAATAAAGAGCAAGCTTGCTGGGTGTGGGGTCTCACACCTGTAATCCTATTACTTTGGGAGGCTGAAGCAGGTGGAAGACCAGCCTAGGCAACATAGTAAGATCTCATCACTACAAAAAATAAACAGAAATGCGCTGGGTGTTGTGCATGCATCTGTAGTCCCAGCTACTTGGGAGGCTGAGGCATGATAATACAAAAAAAAAAAAAAAATAGCTGGGAGTGGTGGCACGCACCTGTAATCCCAGCTACTCTGGAGGCTGAGGCAGAATTGCTTAAAATCTGGGAGGCAGAGGTTGCAGTAAGCCAAGATTGCACCACTGCACTCCAGCCTGGGCGACAGAGCAAGACTCCATCTCTAAAAAACAAAAACACAAACAAACAAAAACCACAAGTACAGATGAAAATATGGGCGAGTTCTCCTGGGCATTCTGTCCTTAAGTTAGAAAGATGGTCCAGCAGCAGGAAGCCTCTTGTGTTGACTTCCCTCACAGGACTGTTGATACTGTTGATTGAGCCACGCGGCTCCACTCCCGACTGGCTGGCTCCATCTGCCTGCATTGCCATCCTGGGATCCTCATTGTGGAGGCTTTCTTTGCCTGTCTCCTGTGTTGGATCTCTTGTATCCTGGATCTTATATTTCTTTCTTGATTATTCTTTTTATTTGGTTTCCCATATCCCCTTGAGAGAGAGGGCTTGTGAAGTAAATTTTTGGTAACTGTGCATGAGTGAAAATGTCAAATGTCTTGATTCTGTATATAGGCGCTTTGATCGACTATTCCATACTTGCATTATTGCCTTCTCACTTGTCTTGTTGCTCTTGAGAAGGCTGAAGCTTTTCTGATGCCTGATCCTTTATCCAAGACTGTTTATTTTTTTTCCCTTTGGCTTGTGGAATATTCTCCTTGTTCTTGGTGTTCCTGAAATACAGTGATCGTGTTGCTTGGAGTGGGTCTGTTTTCACTCAGGTCATTGTCACTGGGCCTAGACAGGCTCTTTCAATCAGGCAGCTTTTGTCATTCAGTTCTGGACATTTTCTCGGAATTATTTCTTTGTTGTTTTTTCTCCCTTCTTTTTCTTTTTTCTTTTTCCTTTTTCTGGGGTTCTATTGTTTGGCTGTTGGAACTTATAGACTAGTTCTGTAATGTATGTTCTTTCTTTCTTTCTTTCTTTCTTTCTTTCTTTCTTTCTTTCTTTCTTTCTTTCTTTCTTTCTTTCTCTTTCTTTCTTTCTTTCTTTCTTTCTTTCTCTTTCTTGACAGGGTCTCATCTGTTGCCCATGTTGGAGTGCAGTGGCACAATCATGGCTCACTGCAGCCTTGACCTCCTGGGGCTCAGGTGATCCTCCCACGTCAGCCTCCTGAGTAGCTGGGACCACAGATGCACACTACCACACCTGGCTACTTTTTGATTTTTTGTAGAGATGGGATTTCAACCATGTTGCCCAGGCTGGTCTCAAACTCCTTGTCTCAATCAAGTGATCCCCCTATCTTGGCCTCCCAAAGTGCCAGGATTACAGGTGTGAGCCACTGCACCTGGCTGTAACGTTTTCTCTCTTTCTCGCTTCCCAACTCCTTGTTCTTTTTGATTTATTTTCTTGGAGATTACCTCAACTTTATTTTCCAGTCCTGTTATTGAGAAATCTTTTTGGGTTGCTGTTTGAATGTTTCTTTTATATGGTATCCTGTTCTTGTTTTATAGATGCAATATACTTTCTTATTGCTCTAAGGATATTATGATAGAGACTAAAACAGACAAACAAAAAACAATTTGGAAGAGATAAGATTACACAGGGAGGAAAGAAACTTTCAAAACTATATTATATTTAGAAGCTTTCCTTAGATGTCTGGTATTCCTTGGCTGTCTGCTCATAATTAGGTGTGGGAGTGTAAACGCTGACTTGAACTCTGGGCTCCCTGGCAGGGCTTATTGATTTTGAGTTTCATTGAAGTGCCATCTGGATGGTCCCTTTGCTGTGGAACCCCTCAGGTCAGTATCTTCAAGTCTTTCTTCTGGGCTGGTCAGATTCTTCAAGGAAGAGTCTTCTGATCTCCTGCTTGAAGAGGGAAGGTCTGGCTGCTGGTATTTTGGGAGCCAAGTTGGACGAAGAGAGCTGGCAGTCTCTGCATTCAGTATGCATATGGCCATTGAGTCCCTGTTTTAGGTAAGGTACTCACCCTCCAAGGACTCTGTTATCACTGTCTTCAAAAATAAGACTCAAACTTTTGCAGGGGTGGGAAAGGGGTAGTTGCCAACCTTATGAAGAGAGGAACGAGGGATCCAACCATTTCTCAACAACCTTCTCCCCATATTCCTTGTTAAGCCTCCTGGGGAACTGGTTGTCAATTGCCAAGTCTCTTGTGGACTATGTGGTATAACATAAGTTGGATTTCAGCTTTCCTGTTAGTTTGGGATTTGGCTTTCTAGGATCCTCTGTCAATTTATGTTTGTTTGCTTTTCCAGCTTCAAAAATTCATTGCTATTCTCCATGCTCCTTTTTTTCCCCCTCACTCTGGTCCTTGTGGGTTATGATTTAAAAATTATCTTTACAACCGGGCGCGGTGGCTCACGCCTGTAATCCCAGCACTTCGGGAGGCCGAGGCGGGTGGATCACGAGGTCAGGAGATCGAGACCATCCTGGCTAACACGGTGAAACCCCGTCTCTACTAAAAATACAAAAAATTAGCCGGGCATGTTGGCGGGCGCCTGTAGTCCCAGCTTCTCAGGAGGCTGAGGCAGGAGAATGGCATGAACCTGGGAGGCGGAGCTTGCAGTGAGCTGAGATCGCGCCACTGCACTCCAGCCTGAGCGACAGAGCAAGACTCAGTCTCAAAAAAGAAAAAAAAAAATTATCTTTACAATATTTTTAGTGTGGTTTTGGTGGGAACCAAAATTAGATGCATTTTTTTTTCAATCTTCTGTCTTACCCGAGATGTGCTTTTTCCTTTTTCATAAGCTCATTTCTTTTGAGAGACGAAAAGAAGTTATTCAGATTAGGGTAGATTTGCCTTAAATTTGGAATTTGCCTGCAAAATTGTGAATTTAATTACAAATTTGTTAATATTGCTAACCGTGTTAGGTATGTTTTTGATATATAATTAGCAGCCTGGTCTACCCTGAAATAACTTAGAATATGACTAGATGAAAGAAACTGATTGAGCTTGCATACAGCATATTTTAGCAACAGTTTCCCCTGATTTTCTTTAAGCTCTTTAGCATCTTAAAGTTAAGAGTTGTTTTTTTTTTTCATTTTGTCATAATTTACTTGTGTTTCTTATGACCTCATTGTAAAGGGGTTGATTTGTAGGAAAAAAATCTGAATCTTAGTCATGGTAATTGAGAGCTACTAGAAATTTTTAAAAAATGGTCTCCATTTACCCACAGGTTTTGGTTGAGCAAAGGGGAACTTGGAAAAGGTGAACTGTGCTGAAACTCACTCAGCTGGTTAGTGACTCAGGAGTTTTTTGTTTGTTTTCTCTTGTCAGTTATAGCAAGAGAAAACTATATATACAGCCAGCAGGGGGAGCTCTTTCTCTTAGGCTTTCGTGAGAGAAATATTATACTATGTATGTTCTCTGTATTGCTACAAGGATAAGACAGCCTATAAGACTAAAACTGATACAACATAAGATAGACACCATATGAAAGAAATACAGGGAAATTTTGTTGGAACTACTATATATATGTATCGTGACCACTTTTGTATTTAGTTATGAGAGAATACTTCTAAAAGTGGGGATATTTTGTCATTTATAGTTTAAAAAGGGGCATTTACATGAAACCATTTTTTATAGGCTATATCTTTCAAGAGTATTATTCATTTAACAGATATTCTGTGTTTACTATTTTCCACACACGATTGTAGGTGCTGGGAATACAGTAACAAGTAACATATCAAGATTAAGACCTCACAATTTGAAGTTCTTTTATATGAAGTGTAAATACAAGCCTAAAAGAAATACTTTTCCCCCGAAAGAATTGATTCTTTAATTTGGTAGGACAATCAACTGCATTTTTCCTATGTCAGATCTTTAATCAACAGCAAAATATAAGATGATGATATAATTTATACTGAAAGCTTACTTTTAGGAATTTCACACAAATCTTCAAATACCATTGTCTTCTGCAAAAAAAATAGACTATTCCAGTGTTCTTAAGCTCTTCTGCATATTGGAATCACTTGAAAAATTTAAAAAGGCTATGAATGCATGGCTCCCCAGCCCAGACATTCTGATTTAACTGGTATGGAGTGTGGTCGGAACATTGTGATTTTTAAGCTCCCTGGGCTATTCTAATGTACAGAAAAGTTTGGGAACTGTTGGACTGTTTCCTAATAGTGACAGCTTCCTGAAGACAAGCTCCTTTGAATCCCTGTTCTTCATGTTCTGTCACCTTGCACAGCATATTTGACCTAGCAGTGATCAATAAACATCCAGTGCTTGGTTTCCTACTAACTCTGCTTCGAGTTTATGGTCATCAGCATAATGACTCACTTGTGTACTTATTTAACTTATTTATTCCACTCTTCATCATTTTCACCTTGCAAAACCCCAAGCCTGATTAAACTCAAGTCTCTGCACATTCTGTCTCTGCACCTACCTACCTGACTGCAGCTACAGAAAGACATATCATGGGGATGACTCTTTAAATATGTGACCACCAGCCTCACAGACACCCTTGGTGCCACCAGCAGTCCTATTGTATTTCTTCAGTCTGTTCATACTCCTCTCTCTCTCTCTCTCCCTTTTTACATCCTGTTTTCTCCCGTCACTCTCAGCTGGTGATTTTTTTTTTTTTGAGACGGAGTCTCGCTCTTTCGCCCAGGCTGGAGTGCAGTGGCACAATCTCGGCTCACTGCAAGCTCTGCCTCCTGGGTTCACACCATTCTCCTGCCTCAGCCTCCTGAGTAGCTGGGACTACAGGCGCCCGCCACTGCGCCCGGCTAATTTTTTGTATTTTTAGTAGAGACAAGGTTTCACCGTGGTCTTGATCTCCTGACCTTGTGATCCGCCCGCCTCGGCCTCCCAAAGTGCTGGAATTACAGGCGTGAGCCACCGCGCCTGACTCAGCTGCTGATTTTTGCTGTGTATTTTAACAGAGAAAATGTAAGCAATCAAAAGTGAATGTCCTCATGCTCCCACCTGTGTAGGTGACATTCCCCCGTAACTCGAGATGAACTGTTCAGCTCTTCTGGGGTAGCCTGCATCCATATTTTCTTCCCCACTCAAGGAATCACCCTTCTTCTTGTCTGTCTTTCTTCATCAGGTTTTCCATGTCTGCTGGATTACTTCAACCAGGATAGAAGCATGCCATTTTATCCTTAATCTAAAACCAAACATTAAAGTCTTATCTCCACACCTCTATTCAGCCATCATTCTGGTTTTCTGTGCCTCTGCTTTTTACCTGTAAAATGGACAATAATATTGGCCCTACTTATCTCTTAGGAATGTTTTGAAGGCAGAATTGAAAGTACTTTGAAATGTTAAATGTGTACATGTATATATGTATTTGTTTATAAATTCAAAAGTTCTGCATTGAGTACCTGCTGGGTGCTAAGGTGCAAAGAAGAAGAAAAATATGCAGTATCCTCAGTGAGCTTTCAGAATAAAGTCAGAGAAGCAAATAAAAAATTACAGCATAATAGTTCTAATGGAGGTTGTGGTATATTGAAATAGATTTTTCGACAACTCCCATTTTTACACATCATGTGTTGACATTTTGAAGTATTCTGAATCCATCTTTCCAATATGATCAGCTAACGAATGGTGGTTTTAACTGTACCAGGTTTCAGCTTGACATTCCAATGAGTCTTATACTATTTCAGGAATGAATTATGTATTTTTATGAAATTGGAGGAAAATGCTTAGGAGAAGGTCTTGCTGACAGAGGAGAATTTCAGGCAAGTCAAGGCTGATTTGATATTCTCAAGACAAGGACTTGTTTGAGTGGTAGTAGGCTACCGGAAAGACCTCCTATTGTAAAATTAAAAAATCTTGATGTTTGCTCAGTTATGCAACAGAGTTATTCGGAGGATGAGTGGTAGAAAGATGGAATGGGAGCTCAGAGTGTTCTCTGTGTGTACAGATCCCCTTCTCTTCTTGCTCCTCTTTCCTTGGACCACTTCTTCAGGGTACAGACTGGGCCCCAGCATCTGCCAGGCTGGAGTCTGGCTTCAGGCACCTTTCTTAAGAGCGGGAATGGAGAAAGGTGAGAGAAGCCTGGGCTTCTGAGGATGTGCCTCTGGAGAGCTGATGGGATGTGAGACGGGCGCATTGGTTGAGAACATGGACTCTGGAGCCATGTCCCCGGGCTCATATCCCAGTTTTACCACTTACTAGTTCTACAGTCTCATGCAAGTTCCCTAACCCCCCTGTGTTTCAGTTTTCTCATCAGTAAAATGGGAATGATGATGATTTCACTTCATAGGATGGTTATGTGAATTCAGTGAGTTAAAGTATGTAAAATGTTTAGAACACTGTCTAGCTGTAGTATTTACTGCCATTGCAATAATTCCCACTGTGGGAGGTTTAGAGGTTGCCTTTGCCATCAACATTTGCATCCTAGCCTGTGTAAGGCAATTATAAAGGTTGCTGGGCTTCTCATTTACAAAAAAATTGATGAGATGGGTTATTCGAGGAGCAGGTGTTGAATAATCAGTTAGGGATTATATAATTTTTTAACTCTTTGGGAAAGGATTGCTTCCTCTTCTCCAATAACATGCAGGAAGAGTGCTCTTCCTCTACGTGTTTCCATTGAGAATGTGATAGGTAAATGTGTCTTGGGGATACATGTTATATCTGATGGTCAGCCTTGTGTGCACAAAGGGCAATAGGAGCAAAGGTGGGAACCACCCAAATCTTCAAAGCACTAGGGAACATGGGGAAGTGTGATTAGAAAAGGCTGACAGAGGCCGGGCACGGTGGCTTACGCCTGTAATCCCAGCACTTTGGGAGGCCGAGGTGGGTGAATTCCGAGGTCAGGAGGAGTTCAAGACCAGCCTGGCCAGCATGGTGAAACCCTTTCTCTACTAAAAATACAAAAAATTAGCTGGGCGTAGTGGCAGGTGCCTGTGATCTCAGCTACTTGGGAGGCTGAGGCAGGAGAATCACTTGAACCCGGAAGGCAGAGGCTGCAGTGAGCCGAGATCGCATCATTGCACTCCAGCCTGGGTGACAGAGTGAGACTCCATCTCAAAAAAAAAAAAAAAAAAAAAAAAAGGCTGATAGAAATGTGCCTTGTAGACAGGGTTAGGAGGGGTGGCAGACATTCCAGGCAGAGATAAGGGCACAGAGGCTGAGGGTGCATCAGGTATTTGGGATACTCTTGGTAATCAACAAGTGCTAGACACAAAACTGGAGGCTGGAGGGAAGTGGCAGAAGTTGAGACTGGAGTTTAGATTGTGTGTTCTGTAGCAATATCTCCCTGAGCACAAGAGTGACGTGACTGTGACTGGATTTTCATGTTTCAGAGGTCATTTTGGCAGCAGTGAGGACAGGCTGGATAGGGTGAGTGGATGTGAAGAGTATTGGGAGAGGTGAATGGAATCAGCCCATAGAGTCGATGGGCCCTGGGAAGCGGGCTCCTGGAAATGGAGGAAAGGCAATGAGATATTTAGGAGGGAGATTCAGTGGGACTGGAGAGTGTGATATGGGAAGAGGAGGAATCTGGGTTGATGTGAGGGCTTGAGTAAGGTGTGGGAGGCTGTAGCAGAGATCCCTTAGGTACCACAGGGAGACTGCAAGGAAAGGGAGTGACCTGTTAGAGAGGGCAGGACCCTGGGAGAGAGAAGAGCCAACAAGGAGAGCAGCGTGGAAGATGCTGTGGGAGGCTAGAGGCCTTCATTTAAGAAGAGTTTCTGTTTCACGCAATGGTGGGGACAGAAGCCACCACTTGGTTTCTCAGCAAGGGTGTTAGAGTCATTCCGGAGTTTTTTGGAGATGAGATGGATGAGAACTAGGCTTGTTCTGTGCTCCTCGTACAGAGCTGTTTTTGTCCCTTTCCGCTTGTTAGAATTGATGAATTTTTCTTCCTCTGAACGTCACCATTCCCTATACTTACTTCTATTAGAGCGCTAATTACATTTCATATTTGTTTCTTTATGCATCTGTCTTCTCTCTCCCTGCCCATTAGACATGGATTTTCTGGAGGAGGGGCTGATCATTCATCTTCTTTTTCTCAGCATCTGTTACACAGCTTCATTACAGTGGGACTCATTGAACATGTGTGAGATGAATGGATAGATGTGTGGGTGGATAAGTTAAGAGGTTGGATCAAGGTTACTGTGTGTGCGTGTGCATGTGTGTGCACTCGTGAAGCAGGTGATTTGGCTATGAAAGCAAGAGGCAGGCAGGGTAGGCTCAGCACTTATGAACAACAGTACATATTTATAATCATCACTTTGATGAACAGGAAAGGGACTGATTAGGAAGAAGCACCAACAGGGTCCTGTTGAGATCGGAGCTTCTTAGTTCATAAACATGCAGGAATTTTATGGAATTGTAACAACTCAGGATTTTGGAGCTAGAGGGAGCCGTAGGGTTAATCTAGTGCCACCTCCTGTTGAACACAGGGCACTAGTGTATGTGGGCTGCCTTCTTAGCTAGATTAAAAGCATTTTGAGAGTATGGCCATTATCCAGTAAACATTTATTAATCGACAATGTTAATACAATCTTTACATGAGGAGGGGATGCAGAAAATTAGGCTTATCATTTACTTAGAAAGAAAGACTGAAAAATAGTTCAAAAACCTATGTATCAGGCAGCAGGAGAATAGCAAAGACAGGTAAATTCAAATGTGTTCTGAGGGCCTCCTTATCAGCACTGTGAAATATTATTTACCCAGTCTTAAATTTGCATCTAACCTTATCCCCTCCCCAAACTGCAGGAGGTTTTCTCCTACCTGCTTCTTGGCGTTTTTGCCGTGAATTTTTACTTTCAGTGGATTGTATACTATGGAACAATAATGTAACATCATTTTTTTTTTCTTCTGGTACTGGCACGAACAAGTACTTGTTTGTAATGGACTCTGTATAGAAATATATTTTGACATGTGTGTTGGAAAATAATTGTTGCTAATGAATGCGCATTCTATCCCATGCCTAGCCCATTAGAGCTCTTTTTTGGCTCTGTACAGTATTGCCTCCCCGACACCATTTGCAGAAAGGGATGTGCCAGGACATGGTCATTAAGGAAGCATTAAAGCTCGCCATTTGGCCTGTGATCTTTCCCAAAAAGCTTTGGTCATGTATGAATGTTGCTGTCGGCTGGGCACCTTGTTTTGTTTTTGGCATATCTGGGTCCTCCAGCTCTGGGTGGAGACGAAAAGGGTCTCCCACATTTTGCTGCTGTTACCTGGGATGGCCAGCAGAGGGCAGGCTGGCTCCTTTCCCTGATCCAGTACCTGGGACTCTTCTTCCTGCCCTGTTGGTCTGTGATCCCCACCGATTTTCTTTTCTTTTTTTTTTTTTTTTTTTTTTTTTTTTTTAATTATTATACTTTAAGTTCTAAGGTACATGTGCACAACGTGCAGGTTTGTTACATATGTATACATGTGCCATGTTGGTGTGCTGCACCCATTAACTCGTCATTTACATTAGGTGTACCTCCTAATGCTATCCCTCCCCCCTCCCCCCACCCCACAACAGGCCCCGGTGTGTGATGTTCCCCATCCTGTGTCCAAGTGTTCTCATTGTTCAATTCCCACCTATGAGTGAGAACATGCGGTGTTTGGTTTTCTGTCCTTGCGATAGTTTGCTCAGAATGATGGTTTCCAGCTTCATCCATGTCCCTACAAAGGACATGAACCTCATCCTTTTTTATGGCTGCATAGTATTCCATGGTGTATATGTGCCACATTTTCTTAATCCAGTCTATCATTGATGGGCATTTGGGTTGGTTCCAAGTCTTTGCTATTGTGAATAGTGCCGCAGTAAACATATGTGTGCATGTGTCTTTATAGCAGCATGATATCTAATCCTTTGGGTGTATACCCAGTAATGAGATGGCTGGGGCAAATGGTATTTCTAGTTCTAGATCCTTGAGGAATCGCCACACTGTCTTCCACAATGGTTGAACTAGTTTACAGTCCCACCAACAGTGTAAAAGCATTCCTATTTCTCTACATCCTCTCTAGAACCTGTTGTTTCCTGACTTTTTAATGATTGCCATTCTAACTGGTGTGAGATGGTATCTCATTGTGGTTTTGATTTGCATTTCTTTGATGGCCAGTGATGATGAACATTTTTTCATGTGTCTGTTGACTGCATAAATATCTTCTTTTGAGAAGTGTCTGTTCATATCCTTCACCCACTTTTTGGTGGGGTTGTTTGATTTTTTCTCGTAAATTTGTTTGAGTTCTTTGTGGATTCTGGATATTAGCCCTTTGTCAGATAGGCAGATTGCAAACATTTTCTCCCATTCTGTAGGTTTCCTGTTCACTCTGATGGTAGTTTCTTTTGCTGTGCAGAAGCTCTTTAGTTTAAATAAATCCCATTTGTTAATTTTGGCTTTTACTGTCATTGCTTTTGGTGTTTTAGACATTAAGTCCTTGCCCATGCCTATGTCCTGAATGGTATTGCCTAGGTTTTCTTCTAGGGTTTTTATGATTTTAGGTCTAACATTTAAGTCTTTAATCCATCTTGAATTAATTTTTGTATAAGGTGTAAGGAAGGGATCCAGTTTCAGCTAGCCAGTCTTCCCAGCACTATTTATTAAATAGGAAATCCTTTCCTCATTTCTTGTTTTTGTCAGGTTTGTCAAAGATCAGGTGGTTGTAGATGTGTGGTATTATTTCTGAGGGCTCTGTTCTGTTCCATTGGTCTATATCTATGTTTTGGTACCAGTACCATGCTGTTTTGGTTACTGTAGCCTTGTAGTATAGTTTGAAGTCAGGTGGCGTGATGCCTCCAGCTTTGTTCTTTTGGCTTAGGATTGTCTTGGCAATGTGGACTCTTTTTTGGCTCCATATGAACTTTAAAGTAGTTTTGTCCAGTTCTGTGAAGAAAGCCATTGGTAGCTTGATGGGGATGGCATTGAATATATAGGTTACCTTGGGCAGGCTGACCATTTTCATGATATTGATTCTTCCTATGCATGAGCATGGAATGTTTTTCCATTTGTTTGTGTCCTCTTTTATTTCATTGAGCAGTGGTTTGTAGTTCTCCTTGAAGAGGTCCTTCACATCCCTTGTAAGTTGGATTCCTAGGTATTTTATTCTCTTTGAAGCAATTGTGAATGGGAGTTCACTCATGATTTGGCTCTCTGTTTGTCTGTTATTGGTGTATAGGAATGCTTGTGATTTTTGCACATTGATTTTGTATCCTGAGGCTTTGCTGAAGTTGCTTATCAGCTTAAGGAGATTTTGGGCTGAGGTGATGGGATTTTCTAAATATAGAATCATGTCATCTGCAAACAGGGACAATTTGACTTCCTCTTTTCCTAATTGAATACCCTTTATTTCTTTCTCCTGCCTGATTGCCCTGGCCAGAACTTCCAATATTATGTTGAATAGCAGTGGTGAGAGAGGGCATCTCTGTCTTGTGCCAGTTTTCAAAGGGAATGCTTCCAGTTTTTGCCCATTCAGTATGATATTGGCTGATCCCCACCAATTTCCTGATGTGTCAGATCACACAGACTCTGGAATCAGTTATGTAAAGAAAAAACTAGCGGGAAAGCAGCACAAAATTCATTTTTTTCCTCTAAACGACTTGAGGTTTTTGGGGCAGATCTCTTTTAGCCCACATTGGTGGCCTTCTCTGAGCATTTTCTGCCCTAATTCTCCTAAAATCACCCACAAAAGGTTTATGGGGCTCAACCCTCAACCCTGTGATGCGGGAAAGTTTGTAGTCTTCAGGTGTTGGATGATGATTCTTAGTAGAACCATTAAAGAGGCTTCTCTTGGCTGGATGTGTGGCTCACACCTGTAATCCCAGCACTTTAGGAGGCTGAGGTGGGCGGATCATCTGAGGTCAGAAGTTCAAGACCAGCCTGGCCAACATGGTAAATCCCTGTCTCTACTAAAAATACAAAAATCAGTCAGGCTTGGTGGCGGGGCCTTTAATCCCAGCTACTCAGGAGGCTGAGGTGGGAGAATCGCTTGAAACTGGGAGGTAGAGGTTGCAGTGAGCTGAGATTATGCCATTGCACTCCAGCCTGGGCAACAGAGAAATTGGGTCTTCATTCTGAAGACTTTAAAACAAAATAGAAAAGAGGCTTCTTGTGTTTGAGGTCCCACATTAAGGTCTGCAGTGCACCGCACTCCTATAAAAAGACACGGCCTTTATGGAGCTAAACAGTCTTTATGTATCCATGTTAATAGATTGTTGTTGTTGTTGTTCTTGGAAAAGTGTGATAGCAATAGTCATCCCTTTTAGAGGAAGAGCTAAATTTGTGAACAGTGTTGGGCTATGGGTTCTGGAGTCCTGAATCCTGTTTTTGATGCTACTGGTTTTTTCTGCACATCATCCTGTTTGTCTTTGTTGACTTACTGGTGACTCCTCTTCAGTGTGTCTCATTGAGAAAATACATTTCTTGGCTAGGCGTGGTGGCTCATGCCTGTAATTCCAGCACTTTGGGAGGCCAAGGCAGGCTGATCACTTGAGGCCAGGAGTTCAAGACCAGCCTGGCCAACATGGTGAAACCCCATCTCTACTAAAAATACGAAAATTAGTCGGGCATGGTGGTGGGCACCTGTAGTCTCAGCTACTTGGGAGGTGGAGGCAGAATTGCTTGAACCCAGGACGTGGAGGTTGCAGTGAGCAGAGATCTTGTCATTGCACTCCAGCCTGGGTGACAAAGTGAGACTCTGTCTCCAAAAAAAAAAAAAAAAAAAAAAAAAAAAAAGGAAAATACATCTCTTCTTTTAAGATTTAGTTACCATAGTAAGGAGGATTAATCCTATATCAGAAAACGTAACTGCTTTCTTGGGGGGAATGAGCATTTCTCTCTGCCATCCCAGTCTGTCCACTGAAAAAAATTATTTGCAGTTTATTTCTGTATTAAGAGTGAATGTTGAACAATGAGCAGAAGGTGTGTCTGTTGTTGTCATTGTTCATTCAACCCACCAGTGGGAAGACCAGTGGAATGTAAAATCGCTCCAGCTATGTATACTGTTCAATTTCAGCATCCATTGACATCTGTGTCTTCTCCATGGAAGGCTGGGGCTGGACTTTCTTCAACTTTCCCATTAAGTTAATGCTCCTTGCACTTGAATTTCAATTTGTGTTTTACTTGAAACCATATCCAAAGTGTGTGTCAGTGCTTTGAATATAGTTATGAAATGAGAGCCTCAGGAAATGACATGACTGAGCTTTCCTGGAAAATGAACCTAATCCTTCTCTCAGTTCATAGAATAATGAAATTTGAAATCCTTGGGGGATAATCTAGTCCAATTTGCTTGTTTTACAGATGAGGAGATTGAAGGCTCAGAGAGTTGAATAAGATGCATACAACCAGCTCACATCCATTAGAAGCTCTGTTATTATTTTAAAAAATCAGAAAATGACAAATGGTGGCAAGAATGTGGAAAAACATTGAAACCCTTGTGTGCGGTTGAATGGGGGAGCTGCTGTGGAAAACAGTATGGTGGTTCCTCAAAAAATAAAAATAGAATTAGCATGTGATCCAGCAAGTCTATTTCTGGGTGTATACCGAAAAGAATTGGAAGCAGGGTCTCAAAGAGATATTTGTACCTCCATGTTCATAGCAGCATTAGTAACAATAGCCAAAAGGTGGAAGCAGTCCAGTTGTACATCAGTGGATGAATGGATAAACAAAATATGGTACAGCATCTACATACAGTGGAACACTCTTCAGCTTTAGAAATGAAGGAGACTGACACATGCTATGACATGGATTAACCTTGAGAACACTATGCTGAGTGAGATAAGCCAGTCACAAAAGGACAAATACTGTATGATTCCACTCATAAGAGCTACCTAGAGCAGTCAGATTCATAGACACAGAAGTTTAATGGTGGTTTCCAGGGGCTGGGGAGAGACAGTCAGATGGTTTGGCTGTGTCCCCACCCAAAGCTCATCTTGAATTGTAGTTCTCAGAATCCCCACGTGTGGAGGGAGGGACCCAGCGGGAGGTGACTGGATCATGGGAGTGGTTCCCCCCATGCTGTTCTTATGATGGTGAGTTCTTACAAGATCCGATGGCTTGATAAGGGGTTTTCCCCTTTTGCTCGGTGCTTCTTCCTGCCATCATGTGAAGAAGGACGTGTTTGCTTCCCCTTCTACCATGATTGTAAGTTTCCTGAGGCCCCTGCAGCCATGCTGAACTGTGAGTCATTTAAACCTCTTTCCTTTATAAATTACCCAGTCTCGGGCAGTTCTTTATAGCAGCGTGAGAATGGACCAATACAGAGAGGAATGGAGAGTTGTTGTTTAATGTGTATAAAGTTTCACTTTTGCAAGGTGAAAAGAGTTCTGGAGATTGGGTATACAACAGTGTGAGTAGTGCCTAACACTAGTGAAGTGTACACACAAAAGGGGTAAGATGGTAAACTTTGTATATATTTTACAACAGTGAAAAAAAGATACTCTCAAGTCACATGGGTAGTTGGTGCTGTATTTGCTCTCAACTCCCTGTCCTGTGGTTTTCCTAATATGCCATTTGTGGCATTCTTTCTACCAAACTAATCATGGATCAAAAGCTAAACCATCCTTCCCCTAACTGGTTTATTTACCACCCAGAAAAATAATTTAATTTCTTAATTTTTTAGAGACAGGGTCTTTCTCTGTTGCCTAGGTTGGAATGCAGTGGCATAATCATAGCTCACTGTAACCTTGAACTCCTGGGCTCAAGGAAGGCATCTTCCTTCCCAGCCTCCTGAGTAGCTGGGACTACAGGCCCATGCCACCTTGCCTAATTTTACATTTTTTTTTTTTCTTTTTGTAGAACTGGGGTCTTCCTATGTCTTCCAGGCTAGTCTCAAACTGCTGGCCTCAAGTGATCCCCTCACCTCAGTCTTGGAAAGTGCTATGATTTAACAGCATGAGCCACCATGCCCAGCCAGAAAAATAAATTTCATTGTTTGAACTTGGCTGCTGTTTGACTCTCCACTTTGCTCTCTCCTTCAGATGGCTCCTTCCCACTCTGTGCTCCAACCAAGCAGAATGAGTTACATGCAGTACTTACAATTTATCACATTCTCTCTTGCCACATGCTATTTCCTCTGCCTGGTACTCTTTTGCACTACGTCTATATAGTACTTCTATTTTTAGGATTCAGCTGAAGCACCATCCCTTTTGAAAGTTCTTTTGACCACATAGTCTGAATTAGGTGCTGACTACTTCCAGGGTCATCCTGGCCACGTGGCATTGCCATACTCTGTTTCCTGGTCTGTGTCTCCCACTGGACTGTGCCGTGCCTATCTCAGTGCTCTGTGTCTAGCACACTGCTTGCACAGGGGAGGTGCTCGAAAATGTTTGCCATAAGATGAACTATACCTTGGAAGATACTGCTATAAGAGAGACATACTCAAAATTGTCAACTGATTTGCATCTCTCTGGCTTTCCTAAGGGTATCTCTTATTTTTATTGTGGTAAAATGTATATAACAGAGATTTTACTACCTTAACCATTTTAAGTGTGCAATTCAGTGACATTAGGTACAGTCACGCTGTGTATTCATCATCACCAGAACTCTTTTCATCTTGCAAAATTGAAACTCTGTACCTATTAAACAGTAATTCCCCATTCCCTCCCTCCCCAGCCCCTGGCAACCCCCATTCAGTATTTGTCCTTTTGTGATGGGTTTGTTTCACTTAATATAATATCATCAAGGTTCATCCATGCTGTAGCATGGATTATATAATATAGTAATATGTCCATGTTACAACATGGATATTTAAGGCTGAATAATATTCCATTGTATGTATTACCACATTTTGTTCATCCATTCATCCATCCATTCATTCATCTGTGGGCATTTGGGTTGCTTCCACCTATTTGGCTGCTATGAACATGGTAGAGCTCTGTGTTTTAAAACATGGCAAATCTGTCTTTGTGTTATCCATTCAATACCACACAAAACTATACTTCTAATAACCAAAATTCTTGTTGTGAATTTTATTTAAATAGTTTTTGGGGAATAGGTGGTTTTGGTTACATGGATAAGTTCTTTAGTGGTGATTTTTGAGATTTTGATATACCGTCACCCAAACAGTGTACACTGTACCCAATGTGTAGTCTTTTATCCCTTGCCCCCTCCTATTCTAACCCCCAGTCCCCAAAGTCCATTATATTATTCTTATGCCTTTGCATCCTCATAGCTTAGCTCCCACTTTATAAAGAACAACATATGATATTTGGTTTTCCATTACTGAGTTACTTCACTTACAATAATGGTCTCCAGTTCCATCCAGGTTGCTGCAAATGCCATTATTTCATTCCTTTTATGGCTGAGTAATATTCCATGGTGGAATGTTACTTTTGTTTATCTACTTGTTGGTTGATGGGCATTTAGGTTGGTTCCATATTTTTGCAATTGTAAATTGTGCTGCTATAAACATGCGTGTGCAAGTGTCCTTTTCATATAATGACCTCTTTTCCTCTGGGTAGACACCCAGTAGTTAGTAACCTGAATTCTTTACAGCTTGCATTCTGAAACATTTTTCTGGAGCTATCTGCCTTCTGGCCTGTTTCACTCATTCTGGCTTTCATCTTGATTTGTTTTTCTTAAAACTTTCTCCAGCTTCCCTCTGCATCTGTGATTCATGCTCTGCCTCTTTGTGGCTTTGGATCAATAATGCTACAGATCTAGTCTAATTAATCATGGATCAAAAGCTAAAGCATCCTTCCCCCAGATGGTTTATTATTAATACCATCCAGAAAAATAATTTATAATTTAATTATCTACCTCGTAGAGTTTGGGATCTTTGGCAGAATGTGTTCCCTTCCCCCTTTCTTCTTCGCTATTTCCTCCTCTTCGTCTCCATCAAAAGTAGCTTTATCTCCACTTTAGCAGCTGACAGCAACCTTCCCATGCTCAGTTGATGAAGCCCTCCTTTTTTACCCCTTGTCCGTATGGCTCTCCCTCCACCCTGCTCCATCTCCTGTGATCTCAAGGGCTCAGAGAAATGAAAAGTGACCTTTGGTATTTGAGACAACCAGTAGCAAAATATAGCTCCCACTTCCAACAGCCCATATTGATGGGGGAGAGATTTGCTTCATATGTGGTCTATGTTGGGCCATTCTCCTTCTCCATGTTTTCTCTGTTCTTACAGCACCATCTTTTTGCCTCATTTCTTTGCTCTACTCTGTTCCTCCCCCATCATCTTCTCGTGACTCACACTGTAATCCTAGCACTTTGGGAGGATCACCTAAGGTCAAGAATTTGAGGCCATCCTGGCCAACATGGCAAAACTCCGTCTCTACTAAAATACAAAAATTAGCCGGGCATGGTGATGGGCACCTGTAATCCCAGCTACTCAGGAGGTTGAGGCGGGATAATCACGTGAACCTGGGAGCCAAAGGCTGCAGTGAGCCAAGATGGTGCCACTGCATTCCAGCCTGGGCAACAGAGCGAGACTCCATCTCAAAAAACAAAGCAAAACAAAACCCCAAAGTACTACTGACCTAATGCTATGTAACAGTTTACAGAAGGCTTCAGTGTAACATGGAGAGAAGCTGTAACGTGAAAGAAAATAGGCAATGGCTAACTACTGAATCAAATCCTAGACAATTATTGTTCTTAAATGGCCTTTGACTTTCTTCTCCTGGAAATTCCTCCTGATAATCTTTTCCTCTAGGCTCTACTAATCTATTCTGTTGCTCAGCCATCCTTACTGTTAGGAAGCCAGAAGCCCCAGAGCCTAGAAGGTAAACTCACATCACTGGCCTAATCCCGTTTTTCCCTCATGGAGGAGTCAGCCATAGATAAATTTGCTGCCTAGTAGCTTCACTCTGTGTCATTCTAACTCACCTGGATAGCATCAGGCAGGATAGAGGAGGCATTCTCAACATTTCTCTTTGAACAAAGTTCATTTGGAATCAAGTTGTATACCAAATTTTGTAATGCAAGTCTTTGACATATGGCAAGGGAACATCTGAAATATTGACTCACTCTATCAAAATGTCAACATCAGTAAGTAGTTAATGAGATTTTTATGAGATTTAATGAGTAAGTGTAATATAGTGCAAGATTTTTAAAGCATTTTTAAAAAGTCTTCAGACAATTTTGTTAGAATCATCTCAAAAGTTATCTTAACACAGATAGTGATGATGACAGCTGCTCCCTGCATGGGAGGGAACACAACAATGGCACAAAAATTATTCAAGGCCAATTATACTGAGTCTGCATCATTGAACATTTTTTCTCTATGAAGAGGATCTTCAGTTTGTTGCTTTTTCAGCTAACCAGCTTCCTGTTTCCTTTCTCACATTTGGCAAATTAATTTTCAGGACAAACTATGTCTGCAGTTTCTAAGGAAACATCAAGGGGCTCAGATTTCTCCCAGGTGGGTTACAGGGTGGGTTGATGCAGAAAGGAGTGCTCTGTGAGGTGCTCACCAAGCCCCATCCCACTGTGTGCCCTAATTGACTCCTGTATGTCCAACCATGGCGTCGTATCAGATAGCGCCAGTATTTGTAGTTCTCACCTGAGAACTTCACTTGTTTGTTCTGTTATCTTGATATTTTTTTGTTAACTGGCAGTGCTAGGCTGACCTTGTTGTTGCTGCTGCTTTGCTATTTCTACCAGTACCTTGTTTGTACCAGTAGTTAAATAATGGAAGAGGAGTTTTTGGAAATGATGGACATTTCGTTCAGTTGGTGACATAAATGGGGGCTGTGAACAAGTCTACTTTCAGAACTTCCAAAATGTTTTGATTCTGCTAAGATACAAAATACCTGATTATATTTTATTAACTTAGTAGATAGAGTATGGCTTTCAAGTGAGACAGACCTGGGTTCAAATCTCAACTTCACCACTTAGTAATTGCACGACCTTGGGAAAGTTATTTAACCTCCTGGTCAGTTTGTTCATTCATTTGTTCATTCTTTTTTCTTTCCTTCCAGAATAAAAAAATTAGAAAAGTACAAGGAAAAATAGAATAATTTTTTACTACTCAGAATTTTTTACTACCCAGAATTATCTACTTATATTTACATGACTATATTTTCCTTTAGTTGTTTTTTTCCTATGCCTAGCAAAAAATTACCCTGTTGATATATGCATAGACTCCCCTTTTGCTTCTTGTTTCTTGGGAAATAATATATACTTTGTTGGGCTAAACAAGATAAAATAAAGCATCTTTCTCAGTGTCTGATCCACAGTAAACAATTGGTACATGGCAGTAGTTGTTGTTATTGTTAATCCTCCTTCTATATTTGTGCATTTCCATTGGAAAATATAGTCCTGGTAAATCAACAAACTTATAAAAACAATTGTTTTTGGACAAGCTATTTCTCCTTCTACGATATATTTGTAAGCCACAACTGGAAGAATTGGTGTTAATATATGTAGGAATGTAGAATACTTTGTAAAACCTATTTATATTGCAAATAATGAGAATGTATTCAAGACCAGACCTTTTTCATAAATGATGGACTGCACTTGGTAAACTTTTTAAAAAAATGGTTGAACCAAATTTTAGAAAATTGCATGCATTATTTAAAAAGCTATGATGTTGGAGGAATAGAGCAAGTGAGAAGAAAATTGCTTACTTAAACTCTGCTATGAGAGATGGATTTTTCTTTTTGGTTTGCAGTGATCTTGCAAAGCCAGTGGCTACTGAGTAATTAATGCTGGGGCTTTATTAATTTATGAAGAGCAGGAAAGGGTTGGCTTGTCTGCATTGTAGCTCATTCTTCTCAAGTAACATGTTAAAAAAAAGTCAAGATGATGAAATATGGGAGCAATTTGTCAATTTAAACAAACATTCTTTTTATGGGCTTCCTGGAGTGATCTTGCATTAAATTTCTAGGTCATATTGGGTGGTAACAAAATCAAAGAGCAAAGAAACTTGGGTGACCTGGTGGCATTGTTGGTAATCTATGACAAATGTTGTAAGGTAGGTTTAAATGTCCTTAAAAATATTGTAGGGTTGGACATGGTGGTTCAGGTCTGTAATCCCAGCACTTTGGGAGGCCGAAGCGGGCAGATCACTTGAGCCCAGGAATTTGAGACTAGCCTGGCCAACATGGTGAAACCCAGTCTCTACTAAAAATACAAAAACTAGCCGGGAGTGGTGGTGCATGTCTGTAGTCCCAGCTACTTGGGAGGCTGAGGCAAGAGAATTGCTTGAACCTGGGAGGTAGAGGTTGCAGTGAGCTGAGATCGTGCCACTGCACTCCAGCCTGAGTGACAGAGCAAGAGTCCGTCTCAAAAACAACAACAACAACAACAACAACAACAGAAAATCCCTATGAGTTAGGTACTTTTGCTGTCCCATTTTCTGGGTGAGCAAACTGAGACAATGAACTTACCCAGGTTTACATAGCCACTGACTGTGGGAGCCAGGTTTCAAATCCACGCAGCTGTACATTTTAACTACTATTCTATGTTGACTGCCATTATATCTAGAATTTCAAGAGCATTTTCACCTGATGAGTAGAGCAAACATGTGACATTTGAGCATCACATATTTTGGAAACTTGTCAGGGAGACTAAGAATAGTGTTTGAATGTTTTATTACGTGATGTAAATCTTAGTCAAAATAACCATTTGTAAATACATCTACTAATTTCTCTTGTAGTTGGATAAAAAGTCCTTTTCTAATGAGTGGGTTGGTATGGCTTCCTTCTTGACATGATGAGCTCATGATTTTCTGTCTTTTTAAAGTTCATGCTGACTGTCAAATGTGTACAGAGTCCCATGCTAGCTGCAGGCAGGGGAGGAGAGAGATACAACAATGAGTAAGACTTAGTTCCTATGTTCACAGGAGTTTATGATGTATTGAGAGGAAAGAGACTGCCTATGAATAATACAAGGGCGTGGATGAATCAGGTGTGGGAGTATGGAGAAGTGTACCATCTGGAATACAGGTGTTAAAGAAGGTACTCTTTTTTTTTTTTTTTTTTTTGAGATAGGGTCTGGCTCTGTCACCCAGGCTGGAGTGAGGTGGTGTGATCTTGGTCCACTGCAACTTCCACCTCCTGGGTTCAAGTGATAGTCGTGCCTCAGCCACCTGAGTGCCTGGGATTACAGGCGAGTGCTACCACGCCTGGCTAACTTTAGTATTTCTAGTAGAGATGGGGTTGTGCCATGTTGGCTAGGCTGGTCTTAAACTCCTGGTCTCAAGAGATCTACCTGCCTCAGCCTCCCAAAGTACTGAGATTACAGGTATGAACCACCAAGCCTGGCCAGGAAGGTACCATTTCTAAATGTCAAATCAGCAGGATCCCAATCTGATGTTCTTCATGTGCCATAGATAAAATTAAAAAAAAATTTACTGAGAGCCTAGTTCGTGTCAGGTCATGTGCTAAAAAACTACTTTCAATTTTTAAAAAACACACCGTGGATACTTAGTTTTCAAGTATCAGGAAGGTTTAAAATGTAGTGAAACTAGAGGTAATTTTTTAAAAAGATAGAATGTGGCCTCCTGAGGAGCTTGCATATCTGATTGATGCTGGCACTGGGCCATACTGATGCACTGCCAAGTGACACTCTGTTGTAAGCACGGACTAAAGACGGTGGTAATTAACAGTGCTGGCGCTGCTATATTAAGTACGTGAGTATAATAGGCCACGCTTATGCTGTTTCTAAAAGAGAAGGAGAACATAGAAAGTGTATTTATTAAGAGCTGTCTGCTTCCTTAGGAGTTTTTCTCTACTACCAAAACTTGAGATTGACTTTCAAAAACAAGACATAAATTTGACCATTACCAGGGCCCACTATTACTGGTAGATTCTTATATATTTATGATGGTGAAGATTAAAGTGAATGTAAATTACCAGATATGCTGCCTTTTGAAATGCTGAGGCCTATAGTGACTGACATACCGTTAAATTCCTCTTATCCCCGAATATCTGTCACCTGTGTAATTCAGGAGACATGTGCGTTCCTTTTCATGTAGATGCTGACGTGATTTGAAATCCCTTTACGTTCACTCCTCTATAATTCAACCACAGCTGAATGTTCTGTTAACCTTTATCTTTAGAACACAGTAAGGGAAAACATTAGATAATTCTGTTAAATGTTTCTTTTGAGTAAATTTTTTAGTACTGACTTTTGAAATACGATGCCAATTCTCTTTACACAGATCTTAGTTTTACTCATGGGAGTTAACCTGCTTAGTATGACTTGTTGGCTCACATTTTTTTCTTTCTGGTTCTCTGAACTGCCTTGAACATAAGTTTCATTTGAAGAAATAAAATTCCCAGCTACTTAATGGTGTTTCTAGAAAAAGCAATAACAGAAAAGTATATGTGAAAGCAGGAATTATGAAGTTTAGCTATTAAAAAAGACGTTTTCAAAGGGAGGTTCTGTGAAGAATCCTGAGACTCTGCTTTCATTTTTAAAATTAAACGTTAAATTTATCGCAAAGTAAGACTACTGTAGCAGCACCTCATTGCATTGGAATATGACAAATGTATCCGTAGAGAAACCATGAGGAAATAAATTCATGAAAAAACTCATAAAGCATTTAGTATTATATGCATATATACAATCATGCATAAATATATTTTTTTAACTTTCATATTTCAGATGATGACTTGGGTTCAGCTTTATTACATGAACTTTTTTTTTTTTCCTGAGACGGAGTCTCGCCTGTCGCCCGGGCTGGAGTGCGGTGGCCTGATCTCAGCTCACTGCAAGCTCCGCCTCCCGGGTTTACGCCATTCTGCTGCCTCAGCCTCCCGAGTAGCTGGGACTACAGGCGCCCGCCACCTCGCCTGGCTAGCTTTTTGTATTTTTTAGTAGAGACGGGGTTTCACTGTGTTAACCAGGATGGTCTTGAACTCCTGACCTCGTGATCCGCCCATTTCGGCCTCCCAAAGTGCTGGGATTACAGGCTTGAGCCACCACGCCCGGCTATTACATGAACTTATAATACTTGTCCTGGACTCTTAAACAATGAGAGTAATGATGTAAAGATAATGTAAGATTCTTTTTTTTTTCTTTTTTGAGACAGAGTCTTACTCTGTCACCAAGGCTGCAGTGTGGTGACGTGATCATGGCTCACTGCAGCCTCGACCTCCTGGGCTCAGGTGATCCTCCCAAGTAGCTGGTACTGTAGCCATGTGCCACCACGCCTGGCCAATTTTTTTGGTAGATTTTGTAGAGACAGCGTTTTGTCATGTTGCTGAGGTTAAGATTAGTAATAAATACATGAAAATTTGATTTGTTCAGAATACTCTTCTTTTTTTTTTTTTTGAGATGAAGTCTTGCTCTGCTGCTCAGGCTGGAGTGCAGCGGTGCTATCTTGGCTTGCTGCAACCTCCGTCTCCTGGTTCAAGTGATTCCTGTGCCTCAGCCTCCCAAGTAGCAGGGATTATAGGCATGCACCACCACGCCTGGCTAATTTTTGTATTTTTAGTAGAGATGGGGGTTCACCATGTTGGCCAGGCTGGTCTCGAACTCCTGACTTCAGGTGATCTGCCTGCCTTGGCCTCCCAAAGTGCTGGGATTACAGGCATGAGACCCGGCATCTGGGCCCAGAATACTCTTTTTAAGTCAAGAGCGTGTAATACCTTGTAGAAATATTCTTAATGAGGACTGACAGCAAAAGGATTTCTTTGTTTAAATTTCAGTTTATCTGAAAACACAGCAACTCAAACTGTATTGTCCAAGCATTGCCATTGGCCAACATTTATGCTGGATTGAGGAATTCTAATAGAGTAATAAGACTGTCTGAATATCAGTTAAATTGGTCTCAGAGAATACTAGGGTTGGAAGCTGCTCTACTTGTATTGCTAGTCCGGCCTCACCTCATTTTAAATGTCCTTTCACAGCATCCCCGACTGCTGGGCTTGCAGCCTTTGCCTGAGAATGCCAAAGGAGAGGACATTTATGATCTCCTGAGGCTGGATGTTATATTACAGTCACAGCATTCTTTTTTTCGTTTCTTTTCTCTTTCTCTTCTCTCCTATTCTCTCCTCTCCTGTCCTCTTTTCTCTTTTCTTTTCTTTTCCCCTCCCTCCCTCTCTCCCTCCCTCCCTCCCTTCCTCTCTCCCTCCCTTCCTTCCTTTCCTTCCTTCATTTCTTCTTTCTTTCTTTTCTCAGGATGTTGATCTGTCACCAAGGCTGGAGTACAGTAGTGTGATCAGGGCACACTGCAACCTTGAAATCATAGGCTCTCAAGTGATCCTCCTGCCTCAGCCCCCTGAGTAGCTGGGACTACAGGTGTCAGCCACCATGCCCAACACAGCATTCTGAAATTTTGCTGACATCTGCCTCACCATAGCTCCCACTTAGCAGTTCTAACTTAGCCCTTTGGAGCAAACACAAAACTAATTTCACAATTTCTACCAATTGAGTGAGGGCACCAGAGGATTATGAGGCGAGGACCTCAGTGGGGTATCCTGGCCAGTGAGACTCACCCTGTGGGTCAGGTCTGGGTCCTGTGCTGGACAGACCTCTGGGATGACTGCTCACAGCACCATTTTGGCCTCTAGTACAGCAACAACAAACACTAATCAAAGGACAGTATTGAGCTCCTGCTTTGTGCCGTGACTTTCATTATGTCATTTAATTCTCACCGTTAACTCAAATATCATTCATTCTAAAGATGAGGAAACTGAAACTCAGACATTAAATAACTTGCTCAAGGACAGAGGGAGCAAGTACTGGCATGAGAATTCTAACCTTTGTCTGCCGCATTGCCTCCTGGAGGGTCTCACCTGTGTCCCTTCACACGTCTCCTCATCGGCCCACACGTTCTACATTGTTTCTTCTGAATGAACTCAGCCTGGAGAGCAAAGGCTTCCAGACCTGTCAAACCAACATTATTGTTAATTCTAATCTCTCTCCTGTTCCTGGTACTTCTCTCTTCTCATCACCAAAATTAAGCATATTACATTCAAGGACATCACCCTTCTCCTGTCTAGAGATACATTTCTAAGTCAAACAAATCTACCTCAATAGATATGAGAAACTTTTCCTTTCGCACCTCTCCTCAACAGGGTCAAAAGAATCTTAGGGCCTGGCACATGGCTCATGCCTGTAATCCCAGCACTTTGGGAGGCCGAGGTGGGCGCATCATTTGAGGTCAAGAGTTAGAGACCAGCCTGGCTAACATAGTGAAACCCCATCTCTACTAAAAATACAAAAATTAGCCAGGCATGGTGGTGTGCACCTGTAATCCTAGCTACTCAAGAGGGTGAGGCATGAGAATCACTTGAACCCAGGAGGTGGAGGTTGCAGTGAGCCAAGATCCCACCACTGTACTCCAGCCTGGGCAACAGAGCGAGACTCTGTCAAAAAACAAACAGACAAACAAACAAACACAATCTTAGAATGGCTTGGTGTAAGGTTGGGGAATCCCAGATAAATGGTTCATCATGACCAGGTTAAACAGTTATTTCGTCTTCTGCAGTGATGAGTGTGAATCTTCCAGTTGTATTCCTGATGTGGAACTAAAGAGCTGAATACCACAACTGTAAGAAGAGCATACATGAACTTTGTCCTTGGCCTGTTTTCAGGTGAAATTTAATAGCTCAATGAAATGGAGCTCTGGGAGAACATTGCCATATATTTAATACTTAAGATGTAGCAAGAATGGTATCTCTCCAGTTATTCACATAGTATTTTAAAGGACCTTTCACATAGGCCTTGTGTCCTTGTCACTTTTTTTTTTTTTTTCTGAGACAGAGTCTCGCGCTGTCACCAGGCTGGAATGTAGTGGCGCAATCCTGGCTCACTGCAACCTCTGCCTCCCTGGTTCAAGCAATTCTCCTGCTTCAGACTCGCAAGTAGCTGGGATTACAGGCATGTGCGACCACCCCAGGCTAATATTTGTATTTTTAGTAGAGACGGGGTTTCACCATGTTGGCCAGGATGATCTTGATCTCCTGACCTCGTGATCTGCCTGCCTCGGCCTCCCAAAGTGCTGGGATTACAGGCGTGAGCCACCGCGCTCTGCCAACTGTAAACTCTTTGAGGGTAGAGTATGTACTGTGTTCATAATTGTGTCTCTCATAGTTCTTAGTACAGTGCCTTTCCCACCGCCTCTGATTAATGATTTTTTCATGAATAAATGAATGAATAAAAGAAATATAAGGATGTCTTTATATGGTCAATGTCAATCTAGCTCAATTAGTAGTGAGTCAGTTTCAGTCATTTTGAAGCAAGAAAATACTTAACAGGAAATACCAGGACAAGAAAAAGAATATGATGATTTCTAAAATCTTTGGTTAGTTATGCATCTGAGGTTACATGGATCTGGCAGCAGAGTTGTAAGTACATTTCCATATGACATTCTGAGTGTGATTTGGTGTTGGAATTTTTAAATCCTCTCTGTTCCATGCTTGACAGAGTCCTTTCTCTAAAATTAACAGGATACAAAAGCTATACCTGATTGTCTTAAAGGATGCCTGTATTTAAATAGAGAAATTATTTTTATGACTAAGATAAGAAAATCATATAAATAGAAAATGTCCCATGTAGGTAATGTGATCTGTCAAATAATTTTACAGTTTTTTTCTTCCCCCTCAGTTTCCTCCTGCTGCCCTGCCCCTGCATCTCTGTCATGAGGGAGAAACTGTTACGGTGCTCATAGTGTGTGGACTCTGTCTTGGATAATGAGTTGAAGGAACTACATTTTTTTTTTTTTTTTTTGAGATGGAGTCTCACTCTGTCACCCAGGCTGCAGTGCAATGGCATGATCTCCGCTCACTGCAAGCTCTGCCTCCCAGGTTCAAGTGAGTCTCCTGCCTCAGCCTCCCAAGTAGCTGGGATTACAGGTGTGTGCTGCCACACCCAGCTAATTTTTGAATTTTTAGTAGAGACAATGTTTCACCATGTTGGCCAGGCTGGTCAGCCTCCTGAAGTGCTGAGATTATAGGCGTGAGCCACTGCAGTTGGCCTTGAAGGAACTACTTGTTAAGTCTCTACTTTTAGTAGGTCTGAGGAAAGTGTTAACTTCTTATGGAAGTGGCCACAGATCTTGTCTGTTTAGGAGACACCACTTTCACTATTCAGGAGCCGTTCACACATGTTAAAAAAATTGTGTGATGAGAGAGGAGGAAGAGTGGCTTTTATGCCACCAGACCCCCACTCTTTTTATTATCACAGGTGCAAAATGTCCCCATCTCCTGCCAAATGGGAGACACCACTAGATCTGGTGGTCTGATGAGATCTCCTCTGATGCTCAGCTTGTGTGCTCATCAGCACCTGCCAGGGAACTCCACAGCTGTACAGATGAGTTCCAGGCCCACTTCCCCAGAGCAGGCTGGCTCCCTGTGGTCTCTCTCTCCTCACAGCAGGCTTCCAGGGCCTTTTCTCTTGGTAATTGTCAGTTCCTGAAGATAAGCACGTAGGCCCTTTTTACTTTCAGACTTTACTGTTAAACAAAAAATAGCAGCATTAGGAAATCACAAGCCTCAGACCCACTTCCCATTCTGGAAGCCCCTTGGGATGTAGTTTTTAATTCCTTGTGTTGGGCTTTCTTTTCTTACTGACTTCTTCCCCCTTCTCCCATTAAAGGAAAAATTCGCTCTCAAGGAAACCTCATTCCCAGCACGTAGGCCTGAAGATGCAGGGTATGGCGAATGGTCCATACTTTTTTGTTTCAGCCTGGGTGCTCACATCTGTGGGGGATGTCCTCAGGTTATTAGCTCTGAGACATTTGGGGGGCATTTCCTCAAAGCTTTCATTTTCTTTAGCAATCCAAATAACATTATCTCATCCAGTGTGAAGTGTTCATTGAGCCTTCCTTCCCCTAAATTCAGCATAAGTCATAACCATTCTAGACTGTGACAGTGTATAATTTGCCCAAATGTGAATTCACTATTATTTGATTGGTAAAAATTGCTTGATTAGTAAAGAATGATGATAAATTGGCCTGGCTCCTGAGATTCTCTGGCAAAGTCCATGCTGGCTTGAGTTCTCTGTAAGTTGACTTTAGATGACATCTTTCACGTTTGGAAAACTATTCTGGACATGAAATAAGAAACTGTGAGTCACACAATCAACATAATACTAGGCTTGGGCCATGGCTGCTTTTAGAGTATTGTGTTTTAGTGCTCATTTAATTACCTGTTTGCTATAAAAGTTGGCAGTCCTGACTTTCCTCTTCAATGTAAACAAAATAATATTGTCTAATTCCTTTGCTACTTATTGCCATCATAGCAGAAACTCTTAAATTTTATTTTAAAAACAGAGTTAGATTTTCCTTGTACTAGATCTAAAAGAGGTGAAATTGAATGTTCCTTTTGCAAGCAAACACGCTTCTGTCACTACTAGTAAGAAAAATATTATAACTAAAGAAGAATCTAAAGAGAGGTCTTTTTATCAGTCATGACACTTGGGTGCGTTGACAGCCTAGAGTCTAGATGTCAGCTTTGGCAGTCTGGAAATTTGGTATCTTCAGGTTACTGACTGCTGAGTGAACTCAGGGGTATTGACTGCTATTAACTGGTCAGTATATTCTCTGGACTGCAGCAGAGTCTATATGGGAAATCAAATGACAATCCAAAGTTTGCTTGGTGAGCATGATGTCACAGCCAAAGGGAGTTGGATGGTCTGAGTGGCATGTGTCACAGCCCTAGGGGCACAATGTCCTCCTCTCCACTCCAGAGACAGTGTTGTAGAGCAGAGCTGATTGCTTGTTTTCTTGGCTTGCCTAGTGATGGAAACTGAGCATGAATAGCCTCTCTTGTTAAAATAGAACACAAAACCCTCTAAGGTTTGAGTATGTGAGAGGTCTGGAAGACGAGACTGTGCATGCAGTTACCAACTTGTCCTCCTGGATTTTCCCTCTCCTGCCAGTTCCTTCTCTTTGCCTTTGGGTATTCATCACCATCTTCAGCCCCAGGATATATTGTACCCTCTAAAAAACTGGTCAAAGGGAAGCATCAGACCTCTTGCTATGGTTCTCAGTACAGCTGAGATAGGCTGCAACAACCAATGAGTGTCTTATTAAAATTAATAGAAAGCTGAAGGATACAAACATGTACCAAAACTGTAAAAAGTTGATGGTTGATGGAGAATAAATTTCTGTACCGGAGCTCGCAGCAAAAGGTTGGGAAATCTAAGCCAAACAATTAGTTATGACCAGGTTAAACAATGATTTCATTTTCTAAAGTGATGCCTTTTCAAAGAGTACTGCCCTTTTGAAAGCATCTTTACCTCTGCCAGGCAGCTACAACTGAATAGCTTGCATGTCCTTTATTAGCCTGCTTTACTTTTGCAGATGGCTCATCTCATTTTTAACAGATTCTTACACAGCTCATTCTTAGGGTTGCACCATTTCTCACATTGTCCTCAAATTCTGAGAAGAGTCATAAGAATGCCACCTTTTTCTGGCTTGTTTAGGCTATCTTTATGAAGGCATTTAAAGATATTCAATATTGTTTACAATCAATAGCAGCATTTTTTTTTCTTTTGATATAGGGTCTTGCTCTGTCACCCAGGCTGGAGTGCAGTGGCCCATCATAGCTAACTGTAACCTTGAATTCCTGGGTTCAAGCGATCCTCCTGCCTTAGCCTCTCAAGTAGCTAGGACTATAGGCACACATTACCACACCTGGCTAAATTATTTTATTTTTGCAGAAACAGGGTCTTGCTATTTTGCTCGGACTTGTCTTGAACTACTGGCCTCAAGTGATTGTCCCACCTTGGCCTCCCAAATCACTGGGATTACAGACCTGAGCCTGACCCAGCAATTGTTTTTTGTTTTTGTTTTTATTTCTGAGGCAGGGTCTCACTGTTACCCAGGCTGGAGTGCAGTGGTGTGATAATGGCTCATTGCAGCCTTGACTTCCCTGGCCTCAGGTGATCCTCCCACCTCAGCCACCTGAGTAGCTGGGACTACAGGTGTGTGCCATCATGCCCAGCTAATTTTTGTAGCTTTTTTTTTTTTGTAGAGATGGGGTTTCGCCATGTTGTCCAGGCTCAGCCATTGTTTTTCAAGTTCAAATTGTTTCATTTTCGGCCAATAGGAAGGAGCCTATTTATGTGAGTCTTGTGTCCTTTTGACTTGACCCCATTAATTGTGAAACATTTCCTGTCTTTTTGAGGTCATCAAAATGTTTCAGGGTCATCTTGTACTTTTTCTGACCCAAACCTGGAATCAGTCACTCCTCAAAGGAGCCTTAGTTCCTTTGAGTGGGGAATGGTTTTTAGAGACCATAACCTGGGTGCTGGGAGTGTTCATTGCTGCTGAGTTGTCCTTACTTCTAAACCTAGTCAATGGCTGTATATATATTTTTTGAAAAGAAAAAAAAATGAGTTCATACTAGTGTTTCCCATGTAAATATATTATTGTAATATTTTAAAGAAAACTTAATTACTTTGGTTGTACACTTATATTTTCTGTTACACTGAAAACATCTTGGCTCCATTTGATATTAGCATAATTATTTATTTGCTTTATCCTGTAGTTGATTTAAGAATTTAAGAAATATGAATATTATTAATAAGAATACTACTGAATGAAATGTAAAATTTCTTTGCAGTTTTATTTGCTCTGGGAATATGTACCACTGTTGATGTACAGTCATAGTAGTGTATTCTATGTCAACTTAAGAGAGAGAATTATTTTTTTCTGTGTTCTTATGCTATCAGTGGGATAGTCCATTAGATTGATTTGTTTCCATTAATTTTCAATTGTTAGAGTTTTCTTTTACAATTTAAAAATACTTTATTCATTTATAGTCAGGGACTAGGTCTGTTGCTCAGGCTAGAATGCAGGGGTGCAATCATAGCTCACTGCAGCTTTGAACTCCTGGTTTCAAGCCATCCTCCTGCCTTGACCTCCCAAAGTGCTAGGATTACAGGTGTGAGCCACTGTAACTGGACTATTTTATGTGTTTTCAAAATTTATTTTTATTTTTATTTTTTTTTAAGAGATGGGGGTCTCACTGTGTTGCCCAAGCTGGCCTTAAACTCTTGGGCCTAAGCAATTTTCCCACCTCAGCCTGCCAAGTAGCTGGGACTATAGGCATGCTGCTCCATCATCCTGGGTGTTTTAAAAAAAAATTTAATTTGTTAATATTATGTTATTCCAGAGCCAAAACTGCAGAAGGCACATCAAGGGAGGACTCAGTTTTCCGTTCTTGTCTCCTCCACGATGTTCCTTCTCCCATACAAGTTTCTAATTTGTTTTTTGGTTTATCCATCTAATGTTTCTTTTTATAAATATTAGCAAACACAAATACTTTTATATCTCCCCCCCACACCCTTTCTTTCATCCATTTTAATGGTAAATATTCCATTGGTGAATATTACTGTTTGAGAATGACTTTTTTTTTTTTTTTTTTTTTAAACCATAATGATGGGCAGTAGTTCAGAACTACTGAAGTCTGGCTGGAGAGATGAGGAACTATTACTTTTTAATACTGCTTGAAATGGGAACACTTTTTTCTGGAAGCCCATTTTTCTAAAAGAAACAATCATGTTTTTTCTTCATTTTCTCCGCGCCTCTAATCTGCCAGGAAATAATTCAACGCATTTCGGGCTGAGGCATGTGCCTCGCTGCCTGTGGTTGGGTCACCGTCCCTTCTGAGGCTGCTCGGAGGAGGGAGAGGACACTTGCCTTCGCGGGTGTTCTGCCCCTGAGAGTGACGCTCCTTGGTGCTCTCTCTGTTCCCTCCCAGATCTTGGGAGAAGCGCGGACATCTCTGTTCTGCTTTTGGTCCCCGAATGCAGTTGCTCGCCCACCGGCCCCCTGTCTCTGGCGCTCCTGGGCGCGGGGGAGCTGGGGCCGCCCCGCCTGCGCACGGCGGTGCCGGGATTGGGGGCGGGCGCGCCGCCTCCGTCTCCCGCGTGCTCGCTCTTTCGCTCACTCGCTCCCGCCCTCCCCGCCTTGAGCGATCTCCTGCCTCAGCCTTGCAGGCTCCGCACTGCAGATGCCGGCGGCTTCCCTGTGCTCGGCGGCTCCCGCGGTGCCCCGCAAGTCCCCGTGACCCTCCAGCATCGGCTGTGCGCTCCCTGCTCCCAAGGGCCGGTCAGCCGCGGACACTCACCCAGCTCCGCGAGCGCAGCCGCTCAGCCGGTGAGGCAGCGGGGACCGAGACGGACGGTGGCCGCGCCAGAGCCTGGGGCGCTCCCGGATGCGGCAGGACAAGCTGACCGGGTCTCTGAGGCGCGGGGGGAGATGCCTGAAGCGGCAGGGCGGCGGCGTGGGCACCATACTGAGCAATGTGCTCAAGAAGCGCAGCTGCATTTCCCGGACCGCGCCCCGGCTGCTCTGCACCCTGGAGCCGGGTGAGGACCCAGGGCTGCAGATGGGGCGCTGGAAAGTAGCGCTGGGGCTGCCTGCGCTTCTGTCTTAGCCTGACTCCGTCTAGGCCGGGGAGCACCGGGGAGAGTCCGCTTGCCACCCAGTGCTGGGCACTGCGTTGGCACCTGCAGGGCGCAATCGGTCTGGAAGGGCAGAGGGCAGATGGGGGCCTGGGCGGGGCAGCGGCCTCCCCAGGCACGGAGAACCCTCTTTTTCCACCCACTGCCCGCGGACCCCCACCCTGCGGCCTATGCGCTCGGCCTTCTCCGCGTGGCGGGGAAGTGCGGGTGGCTGCCCGGGCCATCAGAGGCCGCACCACCTATTGTGTTCCAGGCTCACAGGAAGCCAGACCTTGCGAGAGGTGGGGGCGGAGAGAGGCACAGGTTTGACACTGGAGGTCGGAAGGGGAAGGCAGTGACTGCAAAGGCAAAATTGGGTGTTATTTTCCCAAGCGTCCCTTCAGCGTGAGTGCCGGGGTCAGCTTGAACTGGAGCCTGTAATTTGTGAGTGTGGGTGGGGAGCAGCAGGAGATCCTTTTCATAGGTGAGGTCCGGGAACGAGCCTGGCCGTGCTAGGCAAGGCCCTTCCTGCCGTCAGCCTGTGTTTACCCATCCCTCCTTCTCCAGGCTGCATAACTCCGCGTCTGCTCTATCACCAGGCATCCCTCCCCGGGATTTTAAGATCCCAGCCCTACCGCGGGCTCCTGGGCACGGAGGTTTCTGGCAAGGAGTGGCCGCAGAGGGAGTTGGCTGTACTCTCACTGGTGCTTGGCGCTCACCTGTTCCCTGGAGTGGCACCAGCTGGGCTCCAGGCGAGTTGGCGATCTCTGGTCCCCACCCCCCAGCGCCTTGGGGACCTGCTGTAGTGCCGCAGGAGAATCGAGGCGCCGAGTCCCAAAGGGTGGGATGCGGCTCTGCCTTTCCCAACCTCGTGGTTTCTTTGTTTTTCTCCCCTAGGAAGTGTCTAGTTGCAGAGGCTGTAGTCTTTCTTCACCATCTTCCTTTACCTCTTTTTTTTTTTTTCAATCTCCTTCCCACGTTAAAAGTAAACGTTTTGTATTTCTGAATCCGGAATAGCCGCGATTATCAGATGAAACATAAACCTTTTCTCTGCCCATATTCTGTTAGAAGAAAAGGGGGGTGAAAGTGACCTGGTTTAAGCTTTTGCATGCAGGCGGCGAATCAATTTCAGTTAAATCCTCTTGCTCATTTTTGATCATGAGAGGATAGTTGTGGTTTTGGCCAACTAACCCCTGCTGGGTTTCACTATGGGAAGGCAATCGGCATGATGCCCAGCAGGTGCCCCAGAAAAGTTAGAAGAGCACATTGGTCAGACATACAGGGAATCCTTGTAGTGCGGCAAGAATAAGTCAGCGCGGGACCGAATTTCCTGGTCTTTGTTATCAAGCAAACGTCATGAATATACACTTCTCCATTCAGCACCTCGCGTCTGGACAGCAACCTCACTTCTAGGTCTTGTTTCAATGTGCCTTAAAGTGTGTGCTGGGCTGGAAACACTCCTGTGGCCATTGTATCACCATTCTACGTTTGGGCAGGACTTCGTTTAAACCATCTCAGAGAGGGGCGGATCCATGGGGTACTTAATATTCCTTCGGAGAAAAAAAACTTATCTGTCCAGGCAGAGTATGGTTATGGCCCTGAAGCTTTAAAAAGAAATATCAAGACATAGATTGGATGCCTGGGATTCTCTGTCGCAGCTTACTTTGGAAATCTAGGACCCGACTTATGCATTTACAGTACTCTTCCAGGGTTCCAAGAAGAACACCTTCATACTGTCATGGGCTTGTGAAAATCAGCTACATCTCTTTCCAGCTTCTTGACTTCACGTATACATATTTTTAAAAAGACCAGTCTGCTTGATCACTTACTATTATTTCATAAATTCTGAAGATTGTTCCTATTCATACCAACCTCTAAGAAATGGAAGTTGTGGAGAAGTTTTCAGTATACCTAATCTGCTATCAACAATCTTAGAAACAAAAATGCCATCATTTGATTTTTGCAATTTGTAAAATTTAATGTTATTGATAATATTTGGCATTTCTTGGTCCTTGAACTTTTGAGCAATAATTCCTTTAAAAAGTGGGGCTGGGTGCAGTGGCTCATGCCTGTAATCCTAGCACTTTAGGAGGCTGAGGCAGGTGGATCGCTTGAGGTCAGGAGTTTCAGACCACCCTGACCAACATGACGAAACCCTCTTCTACAAAAAATACAAAAATAAGCTGTGCGGGGTGGCACGTGCCTATAATCCCAGCTATTCGGGAGGCTGAGATGGGAGGATTGCTTGAGCCTAGGAGTCCAAGGCTGCATTGTGCTATGACTGTGCCTGTGAATAGCCACTATACTTCAGCCTGGGTGATATATTGAGACTCTGTCTCTTAAAAAGAAGAAAAGGAATTGAGACTGAGATAGGTTAGATAAATTATTTCAGTCTAGAAACCAAGTCGAATGGAGGACTGTGTGACTCCAAGCCTGCGGTAACATTTTTTTTGTTTTTGTTTTTGTGGTACTCCAGGCATCTATGTAAACTACCATCATATGTAGTAAGGCACATTCTATTGCTGTAGGGTATTTTCCTATTTTAAGAATCAATATGCTTACCTTTTAGCAAAATTGACTAAAATTTAGTAAAGATACATACTTTAAAAAAATTTGCGATGATTCAGCAGAATCAAGCTTTTACTTGTATTTTTGATGTAACTTGTTATAGTCTCCAAAAATAACATCTATTATGTATTTCTCTTTCAGGAGTTGATACCAAGTTGAAATTCACTCTTGAGCCATCTTTAGGTCAAAATGGTTTTCAGCAGGTAACTTTGGTTTTGAAAAGACTCTTCTTTTGGGGGTACCAACAGGGCAGGCACATTGAGATATATTCTCAAAGTGGAAATAATGTATTCTTTGATATGAATATGAAGACTAGTCACTTCAAAAATATTTTGGGTAAAGTAGCCTTTGAGCTACAAGTGACCTGGGTTTATATTTGCGATGACAAATTTTGCACTTTCTATTAATGGTACATGTGTGAAAAAAATTTAGAGTGAATAAATTTCACACCTGTATCATAATGTCTATTATTCTGAACCCCATAACATATATTTTGGCTTATTAACCAGCCATTTTGTGTGTACTACAAAGGGGTCACAAATGTGTTAAGGATGCCCAAGGGATGGGACGTGGCACAGTAATAGCCATGGACTGATCAATTCTGTCTGAAAGAAGCTTTGACTGTTTACCCCATTGTGCTGTGCAAATTTCAATGCATTCTATGAATGTCAAGATGGGAAAAAGATTGAAAAGTGCTTATCTAGGTCACTGTGATCACCTCCTGGGATTTCTTCTTTGTTCCTAGTGGTACGATGCTCTCAAGGCAGTTGCCAGGCTATCCACAGGAATACCAAAGGAATGGAGGAGAAAGGTAAGGGGGACTTATAGGGCCAGAATACAGAAGGATCATCTCTGCCCTTCTTTAAAGCCTCTGGAATGTCAAAAAATATATTCTAGGTTTAGTTACTTGAAAACCTGTCTTGATTATTCATTCATGCAATAAATAATTATTGATTATTCTGTGCCAAGTAATGTTCTAGGTACTAGGGATAGAGCAGTGGAAAAAAACAAGTTTTTTGTCCTCATGGAGCTTACAATGAATAAAATATAAAGTATGTCAGATGGTAATAAGTGCCATGGATAAAAATGTAGAGAGAAATAAAGAGCGTTTAGGAGAAAAGGGGTAAGGAGGTGGAATTTTAAATAGCAAGGTGACATTCGAATAGGCCCCTGAAGGAGGTGAGAAGCCAGCCATGCAACTACCTGGAAGGAGATACTCCAGGCAGAGGGAACAGCCAACACAAGCACCCTCAGCCCTCAGGTGGGAGCATCTCGCATCTGGGTTGTATTCAAGCAAAGATGGGATGGGGCGGGGTGGGGCGGGGCTGGGGCACAGTGAACAAAGGGAGAAGAAATAGGAGAGGGAGTCATAGAGGTAATGTGGTGGGTTGAGGGGGTGGCAGATCATGGAGAATCTGGGAGGCTACCACAGGTCTTGGGCTTTTGCTCCGTGTGAGCTAGGAAGCACTGGGAAGTTTTGAGCAGGGGAGTGACATGATGAATGGGCTACTCTGGGTACTGACTTGAGAATATGAGAGACAAGGGCTGAAATAGGGAGACCAGTAAGAGACTTGCAGTAGCTCAGGCAACAGATACATCAGGGTTGTGGTAGTGGAGATGGAGATCCTAGATATATTTCGAAGACTGAGCTCACATGAATTCCTGTTGGACTGAATATAAGGTATAAAAGGGATGTCAAAGATGACTTCAAGATTTTGGCCTGAGTGTTTGGGAGGTAGAATTACTGTTTACTCAGATGGGAGGAGCAGGTGTGTGTATGTCTGTAGGGTGGATGATGGAGTAAGTGATTGGTTTTGGATCTGTTAAGGTTGAGATGCCTATTAGATATCTAATTTGAAGGTATCAAGTGAGCATTTGGATATATGCTTCTGAGGTTAGGAGAGAAGTCTGGCCAGATATATGAATCAATGTTTATTCCTGCTAAATCATGTTTAGATACCAAAACTTGAAATACATGCTTAGGATATTGATTTATAAGCCTAATCTTTATATTTCTAGAATTTGAAAATGGAGGGTTCCTCAAAATATTCATAAAAATGACATTATGAAATACAACTTTCAGAAACAGATTTTCTGGATAAAATAATCAAAGGAGTAAAAATATCCAGTAGCTCTTTTTAAAAACTTATTCATTATGGGAGCCCATCTGTCAGTTTTGTGTATGTGTGTGAGAGGGATGGTTTAAAGGCAGAAGCCACTCCATGGTGAAAAAAAGCCCCATTCACCATGAGTGACCAGATGGCTCTTGCCCAAGTATGGAGAGCAATTGAGAGTCAAGTAAAATAAGCTTATGAGATTATACAGGTTATTTAATGAACAGAAATAAAATTTGAAAATCTTCTTGGTTTGTCTTCCTAACAGTATCCCTAATGCCTGGATTGCTGCTTGACACATAGTAGGAACTCAACAAATATTTATTGAAAGAGTAAATGAAAGGCTCTAAATGGTACAAATCAGTAAAGCAAAAATTTCCATGAAGCTCTTGTAGATTTCTACTTATGAGCAAAAGCTGGTCTAGGGACACTTCCCATTTTCTTGTTGAATGCAATAACTACTTTCTAATAAAGTTGAAATTATATATTCTACTTTGGCATTCTCCTTTGTCTATGTAATATTTTAGGTTTGGTTGACCTTGGCAGATCATTATTTGCACAGTATAGCCATTGACTGGGACAAAACCATGCGCTTCACTTTCAATGAAAGGAGTAATCCTGATGATGACTCCATGGGAATTCAGATAGTCAAGGTAATGCCCCTGAACTTGGCCTGTCATCCTAATACAGAAGAAAGACTCTAAGAACCAGTTGCTTTTTGGACAGAGGATCGAATGGTCTCTACCTTCTGGTTTGAATGTCTGTATATTTTCTGCCTTCTCGTTTCATTGGCTTTTTCATGGAGAACCTTGACAATGTGTTGTCTGCATAAATTTAAATGTTACCAGTAAGAAGAAAATGTTTGCGAATGAACTTTCATTCATATTCAACTTATTAATCTTCCTCACACTATAGGAAGGACCCTTTATTATGGGTCAATAATGCTGACTGGATTTTTATATAAAAGTCACTGATTGAAAAAGTTAGTTAAGTATATTTCATATGAGAATCATTTGGTTCTTATTAGGGTCTTTCATAGTTTCTTAACTGCCCATTTCTAAAGACAGGTTCAGAGGTGGGGTCTACTTCCAACCAAATACTTGTGGGTTCAAGCCAGCTGTGTAGGCAGTGGCTTGCTTACCTGGATTATTACAGTTGAACAGAGCCTGGTGCTAGAAGTCAAGGATACTGATTCTGTTTGATCCCAGTATTATCCTCTTACATAAGGTTCTAGAACATGGTTTTTGATTTTATATGAGTACATTACAGTGTGATACTAAGCTGGGGTTTTAAAAGGAAAGTTGTTTCATCCAAATTTTGGCCACCTCAAGATGGCTAATGTTTTGGCATATTTGGAGATTTTTTTAAAGGAGGAAGTACTAACTAAAATCAGCTACTTTCTGTTCTAACTTCGTCTGTTTCAGACAAATGCTAAAAAAGTTATGCAATTTTACATTGTGTACTAAAAAGCCTTTGCATTATTCACATTTAAGCTATATATTTGGAATTTTAGAATATGTTTCACAGAGATGAAGTATCTCATATTTGAAATGTTTCCTTTTTGTCTAACTGGTGAATTAAGGCAATGCACTTTTTGTAACAATCATCTTATTAAGAGGATCTTTTGCTTTCTCATTGAAGTGAATCTTATGTCAGTTAATGACTTCAACTCTTGAAAATTATACTCCCTGCTTAGTAATTAAATTATAGATATTGCCTTCATTAAAGCATAGCAAATATTTCTGTCTTTCTTATATAAATTCATAAAATAATTTGAATAGAATGATTTTTCTCTCTATAATCACATTTTTTGCTATTTTGATTTCACTCCTTTATGTTATTTAGAGTTTTGATAGCTAAATATTATACTTTATTTGTAGAAAGGAAGAATGTTACCCTCATACATGTATTGTGATGGCTATTGTTTTATCTGAGAAATATTATTAAAACAAATTATCAATTTATATGAAATTATAAAGTAATTATTGTTGATTCTGAGCTACTTTTTGTGGTAATCCTGGAAACATTTTAAGTTGAAAATTTGCCTGACTGAAATTCCCCTTGCAAATCTCTCTTAAATAGCATATTACAAATATTATGAAAAAGAAAGCTAAAAATGCATTTTGGCTCATATGTATAAAAACATACACATTTTTGAAAAATAAAATTTATGTTGATAATTAGATTCTGTTTATTGAGTCAAAAAATAAGGTTTTTTTAAAAAAATAATATTAGGAGTTGTTTTTGAAAATGTTTCCCTTCCATTTTAGGATCTTCACCGCACAGGCTGTAGTTCTTACTGTGGCCAGGAGGCTGAGCAGGACAGGGTTGTGTTGAAGCGGGTGCTACTGGCCTATGCCCGATGGAACAAAACTGTTGGGTACTGCCAAGGCTTTAACATCCTGGCTGCACTAATTCTGGAAGTGATGGAAGGCAATGAAGGGGACGCCCTGAAAGTGAGTAGCAGGCTCTAACAAAGGCAATGGACATTCTGCTGAGAGTGAGAAATTGGAACTATAATCTCTCTTCCTTGATGTCTCATCCTTTTCCAAGGTGTTTGTCACTCCTTTGTAATGACCTGTGATAGCATTTCCTCCAGGTTAGAGTCATGTCAAGTGACAGACTTATGTAGCTGCCAACTGTGAGGCAAATGATTATGTGTTTAGTATCATTTATAAGACAACATATTTTAAAGCAAGTTAAATATTAATTGTATTGGTTATTCATTGCTATTCAACAAATTAGCTGCTTAAAACAGCAAACATGTATTATCTTACAGTTTCTTTGCGTCAGAAATCTAGGCATAGCCTAACTGCCTCAAGGACACATCGCTGTGGTGGTTAAACTGTTGGTTGGCGTTGTGGTCTCATCTAAAGTCTCATTTGGGGGTGGGCATTGGTTTTCAAGTTTGTTTATGTAGTTGTTGGCAAGATTTAATTCCTCACAAGCTGTTGGACTGAGGCTCCAGTTCCTTGCTGGCTGTTGACTGGAGGCCTTTTATAGTTCCTTGCCATGTGGGCCTTTCCATCTCCCAACCCAGTGGCTGGCACCCCCAAAGTGAGCAAGATAGTAAAAGATAGTGAGCAAGGCAAAAGAGTTTAAGTTCCAGATTTGTAGCCAAACATCAGAAGTGACATCCCACTGTATTTCCATGTTCTGTTCTTTAGAAATCAGTCACTAGGTTCAGCTCATAGTCAAGGGGAAGGGCTCATACAAGGGTGTGACTGTATTGTGTTAGAACTGCCTCCCACACCAGTTATGCTTCATTCTGATTGGATTGCATTATTGGGCTGCTTTACTCTTTCATATTTGGAGCAAGATATGGAGGAGTTGGACTGAGAATGAATGTCTATGGAAGGTGTTTGCATGGAGAAGCATTATGGAATTGACTTACATTAATATCTTTTAATCTTTGATGCCTAGGACCTTTATTAGTTAAATTTAAAAAATGTGTTGAGATGGGGCACTAGTGATTTAAGCTCATTGGTTTGTATGTGAGTCAGTGAGTCACCAGAAATAGAGTGCTTATGAGAAACGGAACATTTTAAATGTGGAGGCTAATGCCTATTTGCTTAAGGCAATGTGGGGTTACTAATTCATATTTGAACCTTTAAACTGCTCTTGACTGCAATGCTTTGTGATGTATGAGATAGATACTTAGTCTTCGTGTTCAAGAACCACCCCCGCCGCAACCCTACTCCCAACAACTTGTGTTTGACTATGGTGAATACCTTACTGATGCTGTCAATCACTGATTAATGTGATGTGGAAAAACAAACAAATGTTCCTCTTGGTTTTATACATATCATGGTGGACAAGTTATAAATCCAGCTTGACATGATCTAAATAAATCTGTGTTCAACCTCTCACTTTTTCCATTGATGTATTTAAGGAAGCAGCTTTGAAGTTACTTGTTCATCACAAAGGCGGCGGGGGTAGGAGAGGGAGGAAGGCAGTGACAAATACATGACTTTAAGATGTTTTTTATTAAGAAGGAATTTTGTTTACTCAGTCTGTCAGCTTTCATCAGTTTTTTTCCAGATGTAATTGGTGTGACTATAAAATGGGAATTTTCTTTAGAGCAATTGGAATAAGTGAATCAAGTTAGGGGTGGGAGGGAGACGTCCAGGGAAGGAAGTGTACATCCCAATCAAATTATGAAAGGGCTCAGTAATACTTGAGAAACTAGAAATTAAAAACTCACAAATATGGATTAAAGATGAGAAACTGAATATTTCAGCCCCCACGAAAAAGAGCTCCATGCAATGAGATGATGTGATCATCCTTTAAGAGTGTGTAGATCTTGTGTTTAGACATTTAATACGCAGAGGAAGGTTGGCTTCATGAAGAAACACTTCTGATGTCGAGGAAAATATTGTATGTCTGTTTTTCCAGCATAGACTCTACAAGTCATAATTACTAGGGAAATATATAGTTTATTAGAAATAGGTGAACCATTTTTTCCTGCTATTAGCACTTAAGTTTTTACTTAGCAAATCTTTTATTTTTGTTAAAAATTCAGAGCTCTCCCATTATTTAGCCAAATCTTTTTTTTTTTTTTTTTTTCTTTTTTTTTTTGGAGACAGAGTCTTGCTCTGTCACCCAGGCTGGAGTGCAGTGGCATGATCTTGGTTCACTGCAACCTCCGCCTTCCAGGTTCAAGCAATTCTCTTGCCTCAGCCTCCCCAGTAGCTGGGATTACAGGTACACGCCACCACACCAAGCGAATTTTTGTGTTTTTAGTAGAGATGGGGTTTCACCATGTTGGCCAGACTGGTCTCAAACTCCTGACCTCAGGTGATCCTCCTGCCTCAGCCTCCCAAAGTGCTGGGGTTGCAGGCGTGAGCCACTGTGCCTGGCTTTTTTTTTTTTTGGATCTAAGATTTGACCTTGGAAATACAGTGGTGGGTGCTTTGAGTGAGCTGGCTCTATGTCTTCATATCAGACATTGAGATGCCTTCAGATAGAGAATTTCGCTGTCACAGGAATTAGTATGATAATTGAAGTTTTTTTTTTTTTTTTTGCTTGTTTTCACGTAATTTTGGGAAATCATAATTTCTCAATAAAAACCAAATATCTTTCTCGGCACTACGTATCTTATCCTTAGATGAAAAATACAATAGTTGTCAGTATATGACCTTTACGTCTGCATTCATGATCCTGTAAATTCCTCTTAATTCTGATCCATAGAGTGCTAGGTTCCTGCAAGGGTACTCCGCCATGCTGAAACTTGCTGTCCTCATCAGCTGCTGCCTCCCAGAACCGTCCTCTCCCCGCAAAGACAGAATTTATTCCTTTTCTTGTTGCTGAGCTCCTATTTCCAAGATGATGTTACATTTACCTGGTAAATTTTATCCTAACATAAGAAGGCTAAGGCCCAGTGGGTCTGGCCACCTTACAACAAAGGAGAAAGTCCTCCTCAAGAGCATGCCCCTGCCCTACTGACTCGTTCAAAACTATGACCCTGAAAAGTAGAAATTATAAGCTGAGGAGGAGGGAAAAATGGGCCCTTGGCAGGGCAGGGAGATTTATTTTTGGGCCCAGGAGGGTGGTGGGGTGGGTGGAAATAGAGTTTTATAGTATCCTGAATGTCAAAATGTGAGATAGCTACTTTTCTACCAACATAGAGCCCGTTATGTATATAGAGCCAGTTATGATTTTGTTCTTAATTTTGTTTTTCTGGTGCTTTGGGGAAGGAGCTGGTCTTTTAGGGAGTGGGTCAGGTACAGCATGCCAGACCTTTTAAGAATGAAGCCGCCTGAATGAGCACCTGGATACTCTTCAGAGAACTGCAAACAAAGACAGTGGAGGTAGTGATTCAATGCTATTATAACTCTGAAAATATCTGACTTCTCCAATTCCACTGTACAAATGAGCCTAAACATTGAATGGAAATACATGGTTCCCGGTATTTGTGTTGGTAAGAGTTTGGTGGGAAAGAACCAGGGACTGACTTACAGACCTCATGTGTGTTTGGCTGGGTCATTCTAGAGGTTCTTGACATTTTAGGAAAGGTAATACAAGTAGAAAAATCAAAATGAAAATAGCAATTTGAAGAACCTTTCTAACAACCTTATGAAAGAAATACAGATTTTGAAAAGTACTATTTGTTCAAACAAAGCATAGTTGCATTTTCCCAGGAAGTGGACAAAAAACCAACATGAGTTGCTCTAATAGCCCAGGTTGATGGTGCGTAAGTCTTGAGAGCTGCTTCTGTGGGGGTGTTTTATGATAGGCCTACTCTTAGTTTTCATATTGAGGTTGTAAAACTGTGCTGACACCAAGGAGCCAATACTGAGGCTCTGCTGGCTGCTGCACAAGCTTGGGCTTTGTCATTTCTCAGAATGATGCTAAGGGTTGCATAATCACAGCTACTTATGGGCCGAACTCAGGTCTAGCAGCCCATCTAGAAATTTCAGACAGCAGCAGACTTGAGGTCTGAGTTGCTTAGATGATTATACCACATGCTCCCTAGCCAGGCTGTAAGAGAGCCTTGTAAATCTGGAACATTTGGTGCTGATGCATTTAAGGATAGTGTGCTTTGGCTAACAGCGTTTTATCTATTTGAATACTTATTTTCTCTTTAGGACATGTGGGGATCCCAGTTTTTACGAAGCAGTCTTAAGCTTTATCTTTTTTTTCTTTAGATTATGATTTACCTTATTGATAAGGTACTTCCCGAAAGCTATTTTGTCAATAATCTCCGGGCATTGTCTGTGGATATGGCTGTCTTCAGAGACCTTTTAAGAATGAAGCTGCCGGAATTATCTCAGCACCTGGATACTCTTCAGAGAACTGCAAACAAAGAAAGTGGAGGTAGGTTTCAGTGCTCTTGTAACTGAAAATATTTGTCTTCTCTGATTCCACTGTACAAATGAGTCTAAACATTGAATGGAAATAGATATTTCCAGGTATTATAAGAGCTTGGTGTAATGAAGCAGATTTTTAGAGAATGAAAACAAAACTGAAAATAACAAAAGGCCACATGTTGAACCTCTAACTGGTCATAGTTAGGAAGTCAGTCAAGAGCCTAATACTAGTACCAGATCAACAATTGAAATGATGTACTCTGGATGGAGTACCACGTACACATCTTACTACCTAGTTAAACTGCTCTAAGCTGGCACCAAACTTGCAGGAGTCTTTAAAACTGAGCTACAGGTACAATTTAGTACAAACTGGTTTTACCTGAACCATTGAGATTATGAAAGAGTAGCTAAGAGCCACTGCTATCTAGTGGGCATGATCCAGTTTTTGGAAGTATCTGAGCTCATCGCTGTCATTATACGCGCTGCTTGTACTTCCCTGGCTGTGTGTACGGAATAGTCAGGAGTTTGTTGTGTTTCCTCCAAGCCAGTGGTCCCCAACCTTTTTGGCACCGGGGACCGGTTTCAGGGAAGACAGTTTTTCCACAGACCAGGGCTTGGGGGATGGTTTCAGGATAATTCAAGCACATTACATTTATTGTGTACTTTATATATATTATTATTACATTGTAATACATAATGAAATAATTACACAACTCACTGTAATGTGGGATCAGTGGGAGCCCTGAGCTTGTTTCCTTGCAACTAGATGGTCCCACCTGGGGGTAATGGGAGACAGTGATGGATCATCAGGCATTAGATTCTCATAAGGAGCGTGAAACCTAGATCCCTCACATGCACAGTTCACAACAGGCCTTGTGTTCCTATGAGAATCTAATGGTGCTGCTGATCTGACAGGAGGCAGAGCTCAGGTGGTGAGCAATGGGGAGTGGCTGTAAATACAGATGAAGTTTTGCTTGCTGCTCACCTCCTGCTGTGTAACCTGGTTCCTAGCAGGCCACAGACCCAGATATACCTGAGTGTCTCTAGGCATTTCCTTCTAAGCCATTTGAATAATCTCATTTAACTTGGCTCTGCAGTATAACTGTGTGGATTTTATAATGCTTCCGGATAGGCCAATCTTCCCTGTCCCCTAGTCAAGACTCACTTTAGTGAGCTACATGTTTTTACCCAAGTGCCTTGCACTTGGCTGTGAGGAACAACCTCAGATTCTAGTCTGTGAACAAAGATACTCCCATTGTTCATAGGTAAGGAGGAAGAAAATGAATATAGGAAAACAGACATCTTTTTGTTTACACTTAGGTAATTGTACATATTGGCTATAATTTGGAGGGAGGATCGCTCTAAATATTTGAATTTTTATATTTCATACAAATACATACTGATCACATAAAGTAAGAGAGAGTACTATGTTTTTAATAAATTCAGAAATATCAAAATTGGCTGGACCCCAGATCTTTAGTTGGAAATACTTTTAAATGTAATGTTTATTCTCTGTTTTGGGATTTGCCAACCATCTTTCTGTTAATGATTTCTAGTTTAACTCCACTGTGGTCTGAGAACTATGTATAACTTAAGAAGTTGATAGATAATTTATAGTGAGCAATTTTATTCTTATCAAAGCAGCATTTGAATATAAGTGGGCATTATATGATTTCGAAAATCGGATGGCTTTTGCTTTTGAGAGACTGAAATCCTTTCTTTTTCTTCTGTTTTTGGTGAGGAAAACTTTCTCCTTAATTTTCAGCTCACTTCAATAGGCAGAGCCAAAGTAAGTTTTAGGTTAAGATTTTTGAAGTATTGTAAATATTTTGTGAAGTTCATATTTATAAAGCATACCTGTGTTTTTCCAGAAACATGGCAGGAAAAATAGGAAGAAAGAACAAGAGTTTAGAAATATGAGGAAATCAGTCAGGAAATACAACACATCTGAGTGGATGTGGAAGACTAGAAAAGGGTATCTGCATATGTGGCCAATCATCAGTTCTGAAGGAATTGAATGTGTTTGTTTTGTTTCAGGTGGATATGAACCCCCACTTACAAATGTCTTCACGATGCAGTGGTTTCTGACTCTCTTTGCCACGTGCCTCCCTAATCAGACCGTTTTAAAGATCTGGGATTCAGTCTTCTTTGAAGGTTCAGAAATCATCCTAAGGGTGTCGCTGGCTATCTGGGCAAAATTAGGAGAGTAAGTGAGTTCCACATTCTGCTCTATTCTGTGATGTTGAGGGTCTTAAGCAGTTTTTGTGCTCTAATATGTAAAGCATCGATATTTAAGTAAAAACAGAAAGTTGTGAACTTTTAAAATTGCTTTAGCCTCTTGAAATCTCAGCAGGCTCATTGCTGGCACATGCAGTCTATTTTGGAGAAGGGGGCAGACTCCTTTAGGCCTTTAGATTCTCCCGCTCCTCCTCAAGTGCTTGTGTCCTGGCTGGTTCACTCCTTGTCAGCATCTCTGTGGACACTAGTTGGGAAGAGGGAAAGGAACTTAGGTGGCAGAGAAACTGAAAGATGTGGTTAGGAGTAGGTGAATTTGTTAGTTAATATTACAATTTGGATTATTGATGAATCTTTATTTTGTTCTGCCTTTCAGGGCTGTGATAAAATTAAATGAGATAACAAGGTATCTAGCCTGGTAGAACACATAGAACTTCTTTCCTTTCATTAAGAATTAATACTCTGTTGGAATCTGTCACTGCCAAAACATATTACCAAATAGATTTTGCTTATATTCTTTACTGGTAGCAGGGCTGAAAAACGTAGGGTGTTTTTCATTCATCTTTGATATATTATGACTACTACATAAATTTCGTACCTTCTGGGTAACGGAAGAAGCATTAAGTGGTGAAGTTTTTACCATTTCTCTTCTGGAGCTATAAATGACGAGTGGGTTCCCATAGACAATATGTCACAAAACTAGTAAATCACTGGCACTGTTTTGTTTAGAAAACCTTTTAGCTAGCCTTTGTATTTATGGTAAGTTGTTTCCTGGGAGACTTCTGGCATTTTTAACAATTTTGCAAAGAAAGATCCACCAACTATCAATTCAGGGACTTAAAAAATTATTCTTGTGTGTATTTTTAAACATCACCTAGCTATCTCCTTTGCCTTGGTTTTGTTGTACATTGCTTTTCAGCTGGGTAAATAAATTCATCTGTATGGGATTCGGTGTGCTATTTACTTATCTCTCATTACCTCCCAGTAACTACCTCTTGCTGTAGCCATGTATTTCCAACTTACTCTATACGTTGTAAACCCTTTGAGCTTTGATAGTTTCTTTGGGTGTGATAGGTTGCTGCATGGCTGGTTTATAACATTAAAATAGTAAAGCGCTTTACTATATGATGAGCCAGTTATAATTGCCTTTGTGTTGGTTCTTCATGAGGGAGCAGGAAGAAAAGAGGTGATCCTGGTTTTACTCCTCTCTATCCATTAATTTGTAGAATCAGAATTTATTCCTATGATCATTCCAGGGATGTCACACTGTTGAAATAATAATAGCTGCAACAAAAGCCAATATTCATTGAGTGCTTGCAATGAACAGGAACTGTTCTAATTACTCTGGATGTATAAACTCATGTATTCTTCATCATCCTGTAAAGCACGCACTGTTGTCATCTCCATTTTATAGATGTGAGAATTGAGGCACAGAGAAGTTCAGTTAATTGTCTGAAGTCACCCAATTACTAAGTGGAATGGCCTGAATTTGAACCCAGGCTTTCCTAGCTCTAGTCTGTGCTTTTAATAATGTGAATCTACTGATAATAAATGACTAGTCTTTTTGAAGTTTAGGGGTATATGAATCAGAATGGTAGAATTTTAGCTCTGTCAGTTTTTGCTTATTACAATCTGTATGTTTTGAGCATGCGGCTTGTTAAGGGAAAGGAAAGGCAATTGACATACATCATAAATGTCTGCAGTGCCTGCCATTGTGTTAGGCAGTTTAAACACATAATCTCATTCAGTTCTCCCAATAACCCTGTGAAGTAGGTAGGGTTGTTCTCCCTGTCTTTTCTGTAAGAAAATTTCCCCAGGAAGGTTAATTAGCTAGTTCATAGTCACACAGCCAGTGAATAGCAGAACTGGGACTTAAATTTGGATCTTTCTGATTCTAGTGCCTATAATCTTCCCCACAAACTTCCTGTTGGAAAAACCATAAAAGCATATAGGTAATCTCCAGTTTATGTACACCTGAGTAACATGTGCCTTATATATGGTTATCTAGGACCTCTCCTTTCACCTGGCTTCTGCAACTTGGAATTTCTACCTTTCACTTCACCAAGCGTACTCTGGAATATGTAAATTGTAGACCATTAGCACACTATCACTAGCATCTCTTTATGTGTCCTTTCCCCTCTGCCCCTGCTGTTTTGGTTTCCTCCCTCATCACTCGTGCCTGGACCACTGTGGTATGTCCTCCTTGGTTTCCCCATGGTAACCCACATTTGCCGTGCCACCTCCAGGCAGACCTTGCCAAGGGCACAGCTGTTCCCTCACTCCCTACTTAAAGCCTTTTCATGACTCATGCTCTGTAGAGGCTCAGCTGCCAGGTGAGGCCTTTGCTCTCTGCTCTCAGTAGCTCTCTTCCCTCAGCTCTCACTGGCTTCCTCTGGTCCTGCAACCACTTCCCCCATGCTGGTCTCGCTGGTTGTGTGGAGCTACTTGCAGTTCCCCAGATGAGGCCTGCTGTCTCCTGCATCTTTGTCTTTGGAATGCTTATTCTTCCTTGTCAGCCTGAAAAACAGTTTCATTTCAACATTATTTCTCTTCCTTACCTCCCGGGGTAAACTTAAGCACCTTTCATTCATGCCCACAGGCTGCTCTACACTTTTATAGTAATACTTCAGCAGTTTATTCCATTCATTTATTTACATGATTGTGGCAATGGGATTAGAACAACACTCCAGAACTATGGTTTTTCCGTGATCATATTATTTTGGATGGCTTTACAGAAATCCCCCAGCATTAGTGTATATCTTCTGGTTAGTGGGAAACTAGAGTTATCCTACAATACAAAGAATGTTGTCATATAAAATGGAAATACCTAGGCTGGGTGCCGTGGCTCATGCCTGTAATCCCAGCACTTTGAGAGGCCAAGGCAGGTGGATCACTTGAGGCCAGGAGTTTGAGACCAGCCTGGCCAACATGGTGAAGCCCCATCTCTACTAAAAATACAAAAAATCAGCAGAGCATTGTGGTGGACGCCTGTAGTCTCAACTACTCGGGAGGCTGAGGCAGGAAGATTGATTGAACCCAACAGGTGGAGGTTGCGGTAGGCTAAGATCACACCACTGTGCTCCAGCCTGGGTGACAGAGGGAGACTTTGTTACAATAAATAAATAAATTGGAAATACCTGGTACTCTTTGCTTTGGGCTCTTCCGTTTTCCCCTTTCTAGAAGAAAGATTGAAGTCCAACCTGGCTCACAGGTAGCCAAGTGAGTGTCAGATTCTTTATTTACATGTAGAACTGAATGCAGGAAAAGGTGTAATCTCCAACTAGCAGCAGCACCCTGAGAAGAACTCAGAAAATTCTGCCTGTGAAAACTCCCCATGGACTGATGAAATATGCAGATGCAGTTCTCGTAATTTTCATCTTTTATTCCTATTGTGGTTTGGTTTTAAATCTATTATATTAATGATATCACTGTTTGCAGATTAAGACCAATAGACTCCCTCAAAGGAGATAATTGTTCTTTAGTACCCAATTTCATGGTTATGATTTCTAACCAGTGGTGGGAATTCTGATGTGTAGATTGTGTCCCGTGGAAACAATAAAGATGCCACAGCTGGGATTGTGAGGCTGGGGGAGCCAAGTAGGAATGACAGGACTTATCTAAAACGAGTACCTTAAAGTTGCTTTTAGTATTTTTAAATGTTTCACCCACAGTGGGCTTTAGGAATATCAGGATTTTGATATTCATTGATTGATAACTTGAGTTATTTGATAGCAAAAGGCCACTGTCCCCCCTTTTTTTGAGACAGAGTCTCACTCTGTCATCCAGGCTGGGGTGCAGTGGTGCTATCATGGCTCGCTGCAGCCTTGGCCTCTCAGGCTCAGGTGATCCTCCTGCTTTAGCCTTCTGAGTAGCTGGGACCACAGGTGTGCACCACAATACCCAGCTGATTTTTAAAATTATTTGGAGAGAAGGGGTCTTGCTGCATTGAGTCTCCTGGCCTCAATCCTCCTGCCCTAGCCTCCCAAAGTGCTGGGATTATAGGCATGAGCCACCATGCCCAGCCCAATATATCTTATACCTGCAGCATGCACTGTTACACGGCATGGATGCCCTACACAAGTTCTATTTTCTGTCCTTTCTTTATCTAGGCAGATAGAATGTTGTGAAACAGCAGATGAATTCTACAGCACCATGGGGCGCCTTACCCAGGAGATGCTAGAGAATGATCTTCTGCAAAGCCATGAACTCATGCAGGTGAGTGGGCAACATGGAGCAGCCTGGCTCAGGGAACCCCAGGCACGGTGGGAACAACCAGTGCCAGAGCAGCGGTCTTGAGAAATGTGCTTGATTAGCTGTCAGACTTAGTTTCTTAAATTGACCAAGAGTCTGTTTGTAATTTGATAAGAATGTATGTCATAAAAGGAAGTAAGAAATGAATGATGGATATTTGTTGTATCTTTCCTTCAGACTGTGTTGCTTAGAAATCATTAGCAGCAATATAAAGATAAACTGGAAAAATGCACTGGAAAAACAAAATCACCAAGTGCTTATTCTGAATTTTATTCTTAGCCTTTCTTTCCTTTTTTGAGACTGTCTCATTCTATCACCCCAGCTGGAGTGCAGTGGGACAATTGTTGCTCACTGTAGCCTCTGTCTCCTGGGCTTAAGCGATCCTCCTATCTCAGTCTCCTGAGTAACTGGGACTACGGGCTTATGCAGCCATACAGCTAATTTTTTGTTTTTATTTTTGTATAGATGGAGTCTTGCTATGTTGCCTAGGCTAGTCTTGAACTCCTAGACTCAAGTGATCCTCCCATCGCGGCCTTCCTAAGTGCTGGGATTACAGGCATGAACCATTGTGCCCAGCCTACTTAGACTTGTGGGGGAAACAGTTAGTGTGGGGAAGAAATTATTGAGGATAAAAAAGATTATTCTCATCAGCATTTTGATTCATTTGTTTTACCCACATTTTCAACTCAGGTAACTATATATTAATCATAAATTTTAAAGTGAAAGACTTGAAGGGTTTGGTTATTTTTTTATGGCATGTTACTGTACCTCAATATCATATTCATCAAGTCTTTGAAATTGACAGCAAGTATAGAAAAAATAGCTGACTTATTAACACTCACTCTTCCATTAGATTCTTTTTTTAATTTTTGTGGGCACATAGTAGGTGCATATATTTATGGGGTACATGAGACACTTTGATATAGGCATGCAATGCATAATAATCATATCATGGTAAATGGGGTATTCATCTCCCCAAGTGTTTATCCTTTGTGTTAGAAACAATCCAATTATACTTTTAAAGTTATTTCTAAATGTGCAATTAAATTACTATTGACTCTAGTCATCCTGTTGTGCTATCAAATACTAGGTCTTACTCATTTTTTCTAACTACTTTTTGTACCCAGTATCTCTACTTCCCTATCAACTACTCTTCCCAGCCTCTGGAAACCATCCTGCTACTGTCTATCTCCATCAGTTCAATTGTTTTAATTTTCAGCTCCCACAAATAAGTGAGAACATTCAAAGTTTGTCTTTCCATGCCTGGCTTATTTCACTTAACATAATGACCTCCATTTCCATCCACAAATAAGCTCCCACAAATAAGTGAGAACATTCAAAGTGTGTCTTTCCGTGCCTGGCTTAACATAATGATCTCCATTTCCATCCATGTTGTTGCAAATGACAGAATCTCACTCTTATTTTATGGCTGAATAGTACTCCATATTGTATATATACCACATTTTCTTTATCCCTTCATTGGTTGATGGACGCTTAGGTTGCTTCCAAATCTTGGCTATTGTGAACAGTGCTGTGAGAAACATGGGAGTGCAGATACCCTTTTGATATACTGATTTCCTTTCTTTTGGGCGTGTAACCAGCAGGGAATTTTTGGATCATATGGTAGCTCCAATTTTAGTTTTTTTTTTGAGGAACCTCCAACCTGTTCTCCATAGCGATTGTACTAATTTACATTCCCACCAACAGTGTACAAGGGTTCCCTTTTCTCCACATCCTTGCCAACATTTGTTACTGCCTGTCTTGATTAAAAGCCATTTTAACTGGGGTGAGATAATATTTCATTGTCATTCTGATTTGCATTTTTCTGATGATCAGTGATTTTGAGCATCTTTTCTTTGTTGTCGGGTTTTTTTTTTGGAGGCAGAGTGTCACTCTGTCCCCAAGTTGGAGTACAGTGGCACCATCTCAGCTCACCGAATCGTGGTTCAATAATCACTCCTGGGAGCCAGGCGCAGTGGCTCACGCCTGTAATCCCAGCACTTTGGGAGGCCGATGTGGGCGGATCTCGAGGTCAGGAGATCCAGACCATCCTGACTAACACAGTGAAACCCCTACTAAAGTAAGTTTTTCTACTAAAAGTACAAAAAATTAGCAGGGCGTGGTTGTGGGCGCCTGTAGTGCTAGCTACTCGGGAGGCTGAGGCAGGAGAATGGCATGAACCCGGCAGGCGAAGCTTGCAGTGAGCCAAGATCACGCCACTGCACTCCGGCCTGGGCGACAGAGCGAGACTTCGTCTCAAAAAAAAAAAAATTGCTCCTGAGTTCAAGCAATTTTCGTGCCTCAGCCTCCCAAGTAGCTGGAACTACAGGTGTTGGCCACCACGCCAGGCTAATTTTTGTATTTTTAGTAGAGATGGGGTTTCACCATGTTGGCCAGGCTAGTCTCAAACTCCTGACATCAAGTGATCCTCCTGCCGAGCTTGGCCTCCCAAAATGCTAGGATTATAGGCGTGAGCCATGGCGCCTGGCCTTGAGCACTTTTCATAAGCCTGTTTGTCATTTGTATATCTTCTTTTGAGAAATGGCTATTCAGATCTTTTGCTCATTTTTAATCAAATTATAAGATTATAAGAGTTATTTGAACTCCTTGTATATTCTGGTTATTAATCCCTTTTCTGATGAGTAGTTTACAAATATTTTCTTCCACTCTCTGAGTTGTCTCTTCATGTTGTTGATTGTTTTCTTTGCTGTGCAGGAGCTTTTTAACTTGATATGATCCCATTTGTCCATTTTGCTTTGGGTGTTTGTGCTCATGGGGTATTACTCAAGAAATTTTTGCCCACTACAATGTTTTGGAGAGTTTTTCCAATGTTTTATTGTATTAGTTTCAAGTTTGAGGTCTTAGATTTGAGTTTTTAATCCATTTTGATTTGATTTTTGTATATGGCAAGAGATAGGGGTCTAGTTTTGTTCTTCTATGTATGGATATCTCGTTTTCCTGGCACTATTTATTGAAGAGATTGTCTTTTCCCCAATGTGTGTTCTTGGCACCTTTGCCGATAATGAGTTCACTGTAGGTATGTGGATTTGTTTCTGGGTTCTCTGTTCTGTTCTATAGGTCTGTGTGTCTGTTTTTATGCCAGTACCATGCTGTCTGGGTTACTATAATAGTAGTATAATTTGAAGCCAAATAACGTGATTCCTTCAGTTTTGTTCTTTTTGCTCAGAATAGCTTTGACTATTCTGGGTCTTTTGTGGTTCCATATAAATTTTAGGATCGCTTTTCTGTTTCTGTAAAGAATATCGTTGGTATTTTGATAGAGATTTTATCAAATCTGTAGATTGCCTTAGGTAGTATGGACATTTTAACAATACAGATTCTTGCAATCCATCAACGTGTTGTATCTTCACATTTTTTTGTGTCCCCTTTGATTTCTTTCATTAGTGTTTTATGGTTGTCATTGTAGAGCTCTTTCATTTCTTTGGTTAACTTAATTCCTAGGTAGTTAATTTTGTTTGTTGCTAATATAAATGGGATTTTAAAATTTCTTTTTCAGATTGTTCACTGTTTGCATATAGAGATGCTACTGATTTTTCTTTACTGGGAGACTTTTTATTATGGCTTCCATCTTGTTACTTGTTGTTGGTATGTTCAGGTTTTGGATTCCTTCATTGTTCAATCTTGGTAGGTTGTATGTCTAGGAATTTATCCATTTTCTCTAGATTTTCTGATTTATTAGTATACAGTTGCTCATAGCAGTCACTAATGATCCTTTGATTTTCTGTGGTATTAGTTTTAATGTCTCCTTTTTCATCTCTGAGTTTGTTTATTTGGATCTTCTTTTTTTCTTAGTCTGGCTACAGGTGTGTCAATTTTATTTATCTTTTCAAAAAAACCAACTTTTCATTCTTTAATCTTTTGTATTGTTTTTTCATTCAGTTTTATTTATTTCTGCTCTGATCTTTATTGTTTCTTCTACTAATTTTGGGTTTGGTTTGCTCTTGTTTTTCTAGTGCTTTACTATATATCATTACATTATTTATTTGATGTTTTTCTTCTTTTTTGATGTAGACATTTATAACTATAAATTTCCCTCTTAGTACTGCTTTCACTGTGACCCCATAGGTTTTAGTATGTTGTATTTTCATTATCATTTGTTTCAAAAACATTTTCAGTTTCCTTTTTAGTTTCTTCATTGACCCACTGGTCACTCAATAGCATACTGTTTAATTTTTATGTGTTTGTATAGTTTGCAAAATTCCTCTTGTTATTGATTTGTAGTTTTACTCCATTGTGGTCAGAGAAGATCCTTGATATTATTTCAATTTTTTGAATATTTTAAGACTTGTTTTGTGACCTAACATATGATCTGTTCTTGAGAATGATCCATGTGCTGAAGAGAAAAATGTGTATTCTCCAGGTGTTGGATGAAATGTTCTGTAAACATCTACTAGGTACATTTGTTCTATAGTACAGATTAAGTTTGATGATTTTTTTTTTGTTGATTTTCTGTCTGGGTGATCTGTCCAATGCTGAAAATAGGGTGTTGAAATCTCTAGCCATTACTGTGCTTGGGTCTATCTCTGTCTTTAGCTCTAATAATATTTGCTTTATTATCTGGGTCCTCCAGTGTTGGGTGCATATATATTTGTAATCATTATATCCTCTTGCTGAATTGACTGCCTTTATCATTACATAATGACCTTCTTCGTGTCTTCTTATTTTTTGTTTTGAAATCTATTTTTTTCTGATAGAAGTACAGCTACTCCTCCTTTTTTGCTTTCCATTGGCGTGGAATAACTTTTTCCATTCCTTCATTTTCAGTCTATGTGTATCTTTTTTTTTCTTTGTTATACTTTAAGTTCTGGGATACATGTGCAGAATGTGCAGGTTTGTTACATAGGTATATACATGCCATGGTGGTTTGTTGCCCTCATCAACCTCTCATCGACATTAGGTATTTCTCTTAATACTATCCCTCCCCTAGCCCCATACGCCGTGACAGGCCCCAGTATGTGATGTTCCCCTCCCTGTGTCCATGCATTCTCATTGTTCAGCTCCCACTTTTAAGTGAGAACCTGCGGGGTGTGGTTTTCTGTTCCTGTATTAGTTTGCTGAGAATGATGGTTTCCAGCTTCATCCATGTCCCTGCAAAGGACATGAGCTCATCCTTTTTTTATGGCTGCATAGTGTTTCAGGGTGTATATGTGCCACATTTTCTTTATCAAGTCTGTCATTGATGGGCATTTGGGTTGATTCCAAGTCTTTGCTCTTGTGAATAGTGCTGCAGTAAACATATGTGTGCATGTGTCTTTATGGTAGAATGATTTATAATCCTTTGGGTATATACCCAGTAATGGGATTGCTGGGTCAAATTGTATTTCTGGTTCTAGATCCTTGAGGAATCGCCACACTGTCTTCCCACAATGGTTGAACTAATTTACACTCCCACCAACAATGTAAAAGTGTTCCTATTTCTCCACATCCTCTCCAGTATCTGTTGTTTCCTGACTTTTTAATGATTGCCATTCTAACTGGTGTGAGATGGTATCTCATTGTTGTTTTGATTTGCATTTCTCTAATGACCAGTGATAATGAGCTTGCTTTCATATGTTTGTTGGCTGCATAAATGTCTTCTTTTGAGAAGTGTCTGTTCATATCCTTTGTCCACTTTTTGATGAGGTTGTTTGTGTTTTTCTTGTAAATTTGTTTAAGTTCCTTGTAGATTCTGGATATTAGCCCTTTGTCAGATGGAAAAAAGTTTTCTCCTATTCTATAGGTTGCCTGTTCACTCTAATGATAGGTTCTTTTGCTGTGCAGAAGTTCTTTAGTTTAATTAGATCCCGTTTGTCTATTTTGGCTTTTGTGGCCATGGTTTTTGGTGTTTTAGTCATGAAGTCTTTGCCCATGTCTATGTCATGAGTGGTATCACCTAGGTTTTCTTCTAGGGTTTTTATGGTTTTAAGTCTTATGTTTAAGTCTTTAATCCACCTTGAGTTAATTTTTGTGTAAGGTGTAAGGAAGGAATCCAGTTTCAGTTTTCTGCATATGACTAGCCAGTTTTCCCAACACCATTTATAAATAGGGAATCCTTTCCTCATTGCTTGTTTGTGTCAGGTTTGTCAAAGATCAGATGGTTGTAGATGTGTAGCATTATTTCTGAGGCCTCTGCTCTGTTCCATTGGTTTATATATTTGTTTTGGTACCAATACCATGCTGTTTTGGTTACTGTAGCCTTATAGTATAGTTTGAAGTTAGGTAGTGTGATGTCTCAAGCTTGTTCTTTTTTCTTGGGATTGTCTTGGCTATATAGGCTCTCTTTTGGTTCCATATGAGATTTAAAGTAGTTTTTCCTAATTCTGTGAAGAAAGTCAATGATAACTTGATGGGGATAGCATTGAATCTATAAATTACTTTGGGCAGTATGGCCATTTTCACAATATTGAGTCTTCCTATCCATGAACATGGAGTGTTTTTCCATTCGTTTGTGTCCTGTCTTGTTTCTTTGAGCAGTGATTTGTAGTTCTCCTTGAAGAGGTCCTTCACATCCCTTGTAAGTTGGATTCCTAGGTATTTTATTCTCTTTGAAGCAATTGTGAATGGGAGTTCGCTCATGATTTGACTCTCTGTTTGTCTATTATTGGTGTATAAGAATGCTTGTGTTTTTTGCACATTGATTTTGTATCCTGACACTTTGTTGAAGTTGCTTATCAGCTTAAGGAGATTTTGGGCTGAGACGATGGGGTTTTCTAAATATGCAATCATGTCATCTGCAAACAGAGACAATTTGACTTCCTCTCTTCCAACTTGAATACCCTTACTTCTTTCTCCTGCCTGATTGCCCTGGCCAGAACTTCCAATACTATGTTGAATAGGAGTGGTGAGAGAGGGCATCCTTATCTTGTGCCAGTTTTCAAAGGGAATGCTGCTCCCAGCTTTTGCCCATTGAGTATGATATTGGTTGTGGGTTTGTCATAAATAGCTATTATTATTTTGAGATATGTTCCATCAATACCTAGTTTATTGAGTGTTTTTAGCATGAAGGGGTGTTGAATTTTATTGAAGGCCTTTTCTGCAACTGTTGAGATAATCATGTGGTTTTTGTCATTGGTTCTGTTTATGTGATGGATTATGTTTATTGATTTGTGTATGTTGAACCAGCCTTGCATCCCAGGGATGAAACCAACTTGATTGTGGTGGGTAAGCTTTTTGATGTGCTGCTGGATTTGGTTTGCCAGTATTTTATTGAGGATTTTTGCATCGATGTTCATCAGGGAAATTGACCTGAAATTTTCTTTTTTTTCTTGTGTCTCTGCCAGGTTTTGGTATGAGGATGATGCTGGCCTCATAAAATGAGTTAGGGAGGAGTCCCTCTTTTTCTATTATTTGGAATAGTTTCAGAAGGAATGGTACCAGCTTCTCTTTGTACCTCTGGTAGAATTCAACTGTTAATCCATCTGGTCCTGGACTTTTTTTGGTTGGTAGGCTATTACTGCCTCAATTTTGGAACTTGTTATTGGTCTATTCAGGGATTCGACGTCTTCCTGGTTTATACTTAGGGTGTATGTGTCTAGGAATTTATCCATTTCTTCTAGATTTTCTAGTTTATTTGCATAGAGGTGTTTATAATATTCCCTGATGGTCGTTTGTATTTCTGTGGGATCAGTGGTGATATCCCCTTTATCATTTTTTATTGTGTCTAATTGATTCTTCTCTCTTTTCTTCCTTCTTAATCTGGCTAGCAGTCTGTCTATTTTGTTGATCTTTTCAAAAAACCACCTCCTGGTTTCATTGATTTTTTTGAAGGGTTTTTCATGTCTCTGTCTCCTTCAGTTCCACTCTGATCCTCATTTTATGAGGCCAGCATCATCCTCATACCAAAACCTGGCAGAGACACAACAAAAAAAGAAAATTTCAGGCCAATGTCCCATTTGCTTGGTAAATCTCCCTCCATCCCTTTATTTTGAGCCTGTATGACTCTTTGCACGTGAGATGGGTCTTCTGAATACAGCAAACCAATGGATCTTGACTCTTTATCCAGTTTGTCAGTCTGTGTCTTTTAATTGGGGCATTTAGCCCATTTACTTTTTTTTTTTTTTTTTTTTGAGATGGAGTCTCGCCGTATTGCCCAGTCTGGAGTGCAGTGGCATAATTTTGGCTCACTGCAACCTCTGCCTCCTGGGTTCAAGCAGTTCTCCTGCCTCAGCCTCTTGAGTAGCTGGGGCTACAGGTGCGCGCCACCATGCCCCAGTTAATGTTTATCTTTTTAGTAGAGATGGGGTTTCACCATGTTGGTCAGGCCAGTCTCGAACTCCTGACCTCGTGATCTGCCTGCCTTGGCCTCCCAAAGTGCTGGGATTACAGGCATGAGCCACTAGGCCTGGTGTAGCCCATTTTCATTTAAGGTTAATATTCTTACGTGTGAATTTGATCATTATGATGCTAGCTGGTTATTTTGCTCGTTAGGTGATGCAGTTTCTTCATAGTGTTGATGGTCTTTACAATTTGGTATGTTTTTACAGTGGCTGGTACCAGTTTTTCCTTTCCATATTTAGTGCTTCCTTAAGGAGCTCTTGTAAGGCAGGCCTGGTAGTAACAAAATCTCTCAGCATTTGCTTGTGTAGGATTTTATTTCTCGTTTGCTTATGAAACTTAGTTTGGCTGGATATGAGATTCTGGGTTGAATATTCTTTTCTTTAAGAATATTGAATATTGGCCCTCACTCTCTTCTGGCTTGTAGGGTTTCTGCAGAGAGATCCACTGTTAGTCTTATGGGCTTCCCTTTGTGGGTAACCCAACCTTTCTTTGGCTGCCCTTAACATTTTTTCCTTCATTTCAACTTTGGTGAATCTGACGATTATGTGTCTTGGGGTTGCTCTTCTTGAGGAGTATCTTTGTGGTGTTCTCTGATTTCGTGAGTTTGAATGTTGGCCTGTCTTGCTAGATTGGGGAAGTTCTCCTAGATAATATCCTGAAGAGTGTTTTCCAACTCAATTCTGTTCTTCCCGTCACTTTCATGTACACCAATCAAATGTAGGTTTGGTCTTTTCACATAGTCCCATATTTCTTGGAGGCTTTGTTTGTTCCTTTTCATTCTTTTTTCTCTAATCTTGTCTTCACGCTTTATTTAATCTCTGATATCCTTTCTTCCACTTGATCAGTTTGGCTATTGACACTTGTGTATGCTTCACAAAGTTCTTGTGCTGTGTTTTTCAACTCCATCAGGTCATTTTTGTTCTTCTCTAAACTGGTTATTCTAATTAGCAATTCCTCCAACCTTTCTTCAAGGTTCTTAGCTTCATGGTTCTTTAACTCAAAGGAGTTTGTTATTACACACCTTCCGAAGCCTACTTCTGTCAATTCGTCAAACTCATTCTCTGTCTAGTTTTGTTCCCTTGCTGGTGAGGAGTTGTGATCCTTTGGAGGAAAAGAGGCGTTCTGGTTTTTGGTATTTTCAGTCTTTTTGCAATGGTTTTTCCTCATTTTCATGGATTTATCTGCCTTTGATCTTTGATGTCGGTGACCTTCGGCTGGCGTTTTTGTGTGGACATCCTTTTTGTTGATGTTGATGCTATTGTTTTCTAACAGTTAGTTGTTAGTTTTCTAATAGTCAGCATCTCTGCTGCAGGTCTGCTGGAATTTGTTGAAGGTCCACTCCAGACCCCGTTTTCCTGGGTATCACCAGTGAAGGCTGCAGAACAGCAAAGATTGCTGCCTGTTCCTTCCTCTGTAAGCTTTGTCCCAGAGGGACACCTGCCAGATGCCAGCTGGAGCTCTCCTGTATGAGGTGTCTGTCGACCCCTGCTGGGAGCTGTCTCCCAGTCAGGAGGCACGGGAGTCAGGGACCCACTTGAGGAGGCAGTCTGTCCCTAAGCAGAGCTCGAGTGCTATGCTGAGATATCTCACGCTCTCTTCAGAGCCAACAGGCAGGAACATTTAAGTCTGCTGAAGTTGCACCCACAGTTGCCCCTTCCCCCAGGTGCTCTGTCCCAGGGAGATTGGAGTTTTATCTACAAGCTGCTGACTGGGGCTGCTGCCTTTCTTTCAGAGATACGCTGCCCAGAGAGAAGGAATGTAGAGAGGCAGGCTGGCGGTGAGGCAGGTGAGGCAGGAGCGGTGGTGGGCTCCTCCCAATTTGAACTTCCTGGCTGCTTTGTTTACACTGTGAGGGGAAAACCACCTACTCAAGCCTCAGTAATGGTGGACGTCCCTACCCCCACCAAGCTTGAGCGTCCCAAGTTGACTTCAGACTGCTGTGCTGGCAGCGAGAATTTCAAGCCAGTGGATCTTAGCTTGCTGGGCTCCATGGGGGTGGGATCCGCTGAGCTAGACCACTTGGCTCCCTGGCTTCAGCCCCCTTTCCAGAGGAGTGAATGGTTCTGTCTTGCTGATGTTCCAGGCACCACTGGGGTATGAAAAAAAACTCCTGCAGCTAACTTGGTGTCTGCCCAAAAGGCCACCCAGTTTTGTGGTTGAAACCCAGGGCCCTGGTGGTATAGGCACCTGAGGGAATCTCCTGGTCTGTGGGTTGCAAAGACCATGGGAAAAGCATGGTATCTGGGCCTGAATGCATCACTCCTGATGGCACAGTCCCTCAAGCCTTCCCTTTGCTAGGGGAGGAAGTTTCCCGACCCCTTGCACTTCCTGGGTGAGGCGATGCCCCACCCTGCTTCAGCTCACCCTCTGTGTGCTGTACCCATTGTCTAACCAGTCCTAGTGAGATGAACTAGCTATCTCAGTTGGAAATGCAGAAATCACCAACCTTCTTCATTGATCTCACTGGGAGATGCAGACCGGAGCTGTTTCTATTCAGCCATCTTGCCAGCTACCCAAGTCTATGTGTATCTTTACAGGTGAAGTGTGTTTCTTGTGGGAAACAGATCATTGGGTCCTGTTTTTTCATCCATTCAGCCACTCTGTGTCTTTTGATTGGAGAGTTTAGTGCATTTACATTCAGTGTTATTGATAAGTAAAGCCTTACTCCTGCCATTTTGTTATTTGTTTTCTAGTTGTTTTGTGGGCTTCTCTTTCTTCTTTCCTTCCTTCCTGTTCCTTTTTTGTGAAGATGATTTTTCTCTGGTGGTGTGCTTTAATTTCTTGCTTTTTATTTTTTGTGTATTGTATGTTTTTTGATTTGAGGTTACCATGACACTGGCACATACTATCTTAAGCCTATTATTTTAAACTGATAACAACGTAACACTGGTTGCATAAACAAACGTGCAAAAAGAAAACTAATAAAAACTCCATACTTTGACCTTCTGCTTTTTAACTCTTTGTTGTTTCTCTTTATGTACTATGTCTTAAAAAGTTGTTCTAGTTATTATTTATTGGTTCATCATTTAGTCTTTCTTTTTTTTTTTTTGAGACCGAGTCTTGCTTTGTTGCCCAGGCTGGAATGCAGTGGCGTGATCTCGGCGCACTGCAAGCTCCGTCTCCCAGGTTCAAGCCATTCTCCTGCCTCAGCCTCCCGAGTAGCTGGGACTACAGGCGCCTGCCACCATGCCCGACTAATTTTTTTGTATTTTTAGTAGAGATGGGGTTTCACCGTGTTAGCCAGGATGGTCTTGTTCTCCTGACCTCGTGATCTGCCCGCCTTGGCTTCCCAAAGTCCTGGGATTACAGGCGTGAGCCACCGTGCCCGGCCATCATTTAATCTTTGTACTTAAGAGACGTTTATACATCACAATTACAGTGTTATCCTAAATTTGTGTTTTTCTGTGTGCTTCCTATTATCAGTGAGTTTTTTACCCTCACATGCTTTCTTCTTGCTCATTAACATCCTTTTCTTTCAGATTGAAGAACTCTCTTTAGCATTTCTTATAGAACAGATCTAGTGTTGATGAAATCCCTCAGCTTTTGTTTGTCTGGGAAGGTCTCTATTCTTCCTTTATGCTTAAAGGATATTTTCGCTGGATAGACTAACTATTCTAGGGTAGAAGTTTTTTTTTTTTCTTTTGGCAGTTTAAATGTGTCATGCCACTCTCTGCTGGTTATGCTACTCTCTCCTGGCCTGTAAGGTTTCCACTGAGAAGTCTGTTGCAAGATATATTGGAGCTCCATTGTATGTCATTCATTTTTTTTTTTTTTCGCTTGCTGCTTTTAGGATCATTTCCTTACCCTTGACTTTTGAGAGTTTGATTGTAAAATCCCTTGCGGGAGTCTTCTTTGGGTTAAATCTGTTGGTATTCTATAACCTTGTACTTGACTGTTGATGTACTCCTCTTGGTTTGGGAAGTTCTTTGATATTATCTCTTTGAATAAGCTTCCTATCCCTATCTGTTTCTCTGTCTCCACTTTAAGGCCAATAGCTCTTAGATTTGTCCTTTTGAGGCTATTTTCTAGATTCTGTAGATATGCTTCATTATTTTTTATTCTTTTTTCTTTTGTCTCCTCTGTGTATTTTCATATAGCCTGTCTTCAAGCTCACTAATTATTCTACTTGATCAGTTCTGCTATTAAGAGACTCTGATGCATTGTTCAGAGTGTTGATTGCATTTTTCAAGTCCATAGTTTCTGCTTAACTATTTCACCCTTTTTATTAAATTTTTATGATAGAATTCTGAATTCCTTCTCTGTGTTATCTTGAATTTCTTTTGAATTCTCTGTCTGAAAGGTCACATGTCTCTGTTACTCCAGGATTGGTCCCTGGGGCTTTATTTAGTTCATTTGGTGAAGTCATGTTTTCCTGGATGGTGTTGATGCTTGTAGATGTTCTCTTGTGTCTGGACATTGAAGAGTTAGGTGTTATGGTCTTCACAATCTGAGCTTGTTTGTGCCTATCCTTCTTGGGAAGGCTTTCCAGGTGTTAGGACAGTCTTGCATTGCTACAAAGAAATACTTGAGAATGGATAATTTATAGAGAAAAGAGATTTAATTGGTTCATGCAGGCTGTATAAGCAGCATGACCCTGGCATCTGCTTGGCTTCTGCGGAGGCACAGGGAGCTTTTAATCATGGCAAAAGGTAAAGAGGGAACAGACATGTCACATGGCCAGAGCAGGAGAAAGAGAGAGAGTTAGATGGTGGGTGGTGCCACACACTTTTAAATAACCAGGTCTTATGTGAATTTCAGAGCAAGAGCTCACTTATCACCAAGGGAATGGCCCAAGCCATTCATGAGGGATGCAGACACCTCCCACCAGGCCCCACCTCCAACATTGGAGATTACAATTCAACATGAGATTTGAGTGACAAAAATATCCAAATTATCACTAGGTATTAGAAGGGACTTGGGCCCCAAGCCCAGTAATGCTGTGGTTTTTGCAGACTTGTAGAGGTACCACCTTGGTGGTCTTTGAGAAGATCTGGAAGAATTCTCTGGATTACCAGGCAGAGACTCTTATTCTTTTCCTTTAATTTACCTGAAACATGTGGAGTTTCTCTTTCTGTGATGAGCCCTCTGGAACTGGGGTGATGCAAACACCCCTGCGGCCACTACCACTGGGACCGTGCTGGGTCAGACCTGAAGTTAGCTCAGCATTGGGCCTTGCCCAAGGCCCTTCCCTTCAGGACAGTGAGTTCCCCCTAGGCCCCACATGTGTCTAGAGTTTTTTTCTGGGAGCCAGGGATTGGAGTTAAAAACCTTAGCAATTCACCTGATATTCTATTCTACTGCAGCTAAGCTGACACTGAAACTACAATGCAAAGTTCTTCCTGCTCTTCCCTCCCCATACCACAGGCAGAAGAGCCTCTACCTGTGGCCACCACCACCACTGGTCCATAAGGAGTTCTGCTGGGCCACCACCAATGTTTGCTTAAAGCCCAAGGGCTCTTCCATCAGCTTATGGTGAATGCCGCCAGGCCCGGGATTCACCCTTCAAGGCAGTGGGCCCCCTCTGCCCCAGGGCAGGTCCAGAAATGCTGTCCAAGAGCCTGGGCCTGGACTCAGACCCAAAGAGCCTGCTTGTTGCTCTACCCCACTGTGGCTGAGCTGGTATCTAGGGTGCAAGACAAAGTCCCCTTTACTTTTCCCTCTGCTTTTCTCAAACAGAATGAGTTTTTCACCATAGCCACCACAGCTGGGAATATCTGGGTCTCCCCTGAAACCAGCATGTCTCAGAGCTCAGGGCCCATGGCATACTCCCTGGATATGGCTGGTTGTTATTCAGGATCCAAGGACTCTTTAGTCAGCAGGTGATGAATCCTGCAAGTGTTGAGTCCTTCCCTTTAAGGCAATGGGTTCTCTTTTGGCCCAGGGTGTGGCTAGAAATGTCATCTGGGAGCTAGGGCCTGGAATAGGGGCCTCATGACTCTGCCTGGTACCCTATCCTGCTGTGTCTGAGCTGCTATCCAAGATACAAGACAAAGTCCTCTTTACTCTTTATTCTCCTCTCCTTAAGCCGAAGGAAGGAGTCACTTTCATTGCTATGAGCTGCACTGCCTGGCATTGGGGGAGGGATGGCGCAAGTCCTCCCATAGCCACACCAGCTTGTGTCTCCCTAGGTCATGTGCCACCCTAGTTCACTGGCTCTAAGCCCAGCCTAGCACTAGGAGTTGCCTAGGAATTGCAGTCCTTGTGTCCCAGACTGCTGTTCAAGTTTACCTAGGATCCCAGAGCACTTTGGCCTGCGATGGCGAGGCTTGCTGAGGAACTCGAGTTCAACAGCTGAGATGGGCGATTCCCTGCTGGCTAGGTCTGGTTCAAATGCTCCCTCTGAGTGTGAATGCTGGCTGAGCCCAGCACAACTTTGCTCTCCACTGTGACAGAGCAGCACTGAGTTCAGTGTGAAGTCCTCCAGTCACTACACCCTCTCATCCCCAAGTGCACATACTCTTTCTCCATGTCTTATGGCCACTGCCAGGGGGATTGGGGAGGGGTGGCGTCCATGATTCAAGACTGTCTCTCCTCCCCTCCTCAGTGCCTCTTTCCACGATATGGACTTCAAATCAGATATTGTGATTATTCACCTAATTTTTGGTTCTTGTTATGGTGCTTCTCTGTGTACAGACAGTTGTTAAAATTTGGTGTTGCAGCAGTGGGCGTGAATGGTGTAGGCTTCCATCTGCCATGTTGCCTGCCCCTCCATTTCCATCAAACTTATTAATTCATTAAGCAAACATTTATTGAGAATCCATGGTTAGTTTTCTGCCTTTTCTTTTTCAATCAATGTTGAATCAAACCCAACTTGTAGATGATGGCTGTCTTTCTAGATTCCCTCTGCTCTAATACGGAATGAATCTTTTACCATAGCCACTACAGCTGAATATGCTGGGTCTCCCCTGAAGCCAGCGTGTCTCAGAGCTCAGGGACCATGGCATATTCCCTGGATATTGCTGGTTGTTACTCAGGGTCTTTAGTCAGCAGGTGATGAATCCTACCAGTGCTGGGTCCTTCCCTTTAAGGCAGTGGGTTCCATTTTGGCCCAGGGTGTGGCTAGAAATGTCATCTGGGAGTTAGGGCCTGGAATAGGGGCCCAGCATTTTGCTACCAGAGTAATGATCCATGCTTACTGCTTTGGTCATTTCCTTGCTCTACACTAAGTCCTTCAGCACTTCCTTATTACTAACTACAGTAAATAAAATGCTTCAGCCTGATTTTCTATGCTCTGTACTAACTTCTCCAAATATTTATCGAGCACCTCTAAATGTCAGGTAAAGTGCCAGGTGCAGGGGCACAGAAGAAAGCATGGGCTCTGTCTTCGGGAGCCTATAGTCTCCTAGAGCACAGTGTGGGGGAGTGCACCGAGGGAGGTGTGCAGAAGGGCTGGGGGCTGAAGAAGAGAGAAGACCTCATCTAGCCTAGGGGGCAGGGATGGAGTGAGTTGGAGGAGAGGAAGTTAGAAAAGCCTTTCTTGAGGGAATTCATGTCTGGTTTTACCTTTACAGAAGAATAGGGGTTGACTAGGCTGTGTGTGTGCGTGGGCGTGTGTGTGTGTGTGTGTGTGTGTGTGTGTGTGTGTAGGGGTGCACATGTATGCAACGGTGGTTGTGTGTGTGTATGTGTGTTGAAGGCTCTTGTGCAGAGTGGAGAGTCAATTCGTGTTTGAGAGAGAAGTATGTGTCAAGGACTATTGATAACATACTGCATAAGTGTGAGGGGGACTGTCAGAAGGCTGGAATTCAGGGACTGGCTCATGGAAGACCACAATGCCTAGTAAGGCGCTTGGACTTGATGTTTCAGGTCAGTGATTGAGAGATTGTACTTGCTGGAGTTCTAGGGCTTCTGTGGACCCTTTGGAAAGGGGAATAGAAGAGCTGTGGACCTGAAAGATTTTAAGGAGAGGAGGAAAATGTTTGAGTTTTGTTTTAAGTCAACTCCACAGGCAGCTCTGTGAAGGATGGATTTCAAAGGGACAAGTCTGACAGCAGGAAGGCCTGCGAGGAGGCAGTGAGGAGTGGAAACAGACTGGAACAGAAACAGCGCTTACAAGGTGAAATTGACTGGACTTGGCCATGGAAAAGGGATACAGGGGTGAAAGAAAAAGTAATGGGGGAGAAAGGGCAACCCATAATCTTCTGGCTTAGAAGGAAGAGGGCAAGTTTCTGAGGGGAGGAGGATGGGCTCATTTTCAGATAGGTTGCTTTAGAGGTGTACTTGGACTGCCCCGTCCCCAACCTATCCAAAGGTGTTCCTGCTATTTCACAGACAGGCTCTATGGCACTGGTCATAGCTCTATTCCCACCCAGGCCTCTGTAGGCCATTGCTCATTCCTGTGACAGAGCTTGTGGTCCCTCTGATGCTGCATCTGTGGAAATCCTATTTGCCCACCTGGATCCTGGATGCCGCATACCACTCAATCTCTTCTCTCTCCCACTCCCACGGCCTCTGTTATCTCGGGACTCATGGATGATGGCTCTTCTGTACTCCTCCAGTACTGAAGATTCTTGTTTTTGTTTTTTTTTTTTTCAAACATGGTCTCACTTTGTCACACAGACTAGAGTGCAGTGGCATGAGCATGACTCACTATAGTCTTGACTTCCTAGGCTCAAGCGATTCTCCCACCTCAGCCCCCCAAGTAACTGGGTCTACAGGCATGTGCCACCAGGCTGGGCTAATTTTTAAATTTTTTGTAGAGATGGGGTTTCACCATGTTGCCCAGGCTGGTTTTGAACTCTTGGGCTCAAACAGTCCTCACTCCTCAGCCCTGCAAGTAGCTGGAACTACAGGTGCATGCCACCATGCTTGGCTAATTTTTTAAAATGTATTTTAGAGATGGAGTTTTGCCATGTTTCCCAGGCTGGTCCTGAAGTCCTGGGCCTCAGGCAAGGCCTGCCTTGGCCTCCCAAAGTGTTGGGATTACAGGCATGAACTACTGCACCTGCTCTCTTTTTCAAGTATATTAATTTTTTTTTTCCTGTAAGTAGCAAGTTCCTTAATGTTAGGGGCTTCAGCAACATCTAGCTTAGTGCGAAGAATACAGCTGGTTACTCAGTGAATACACAGAATCATGGAATGTTAGATCTTGAGGCTGTGGTTTTCAAACTGGACTGTGTAAGAAACATCCCAGGAGTGTATGAAAATGCAGATATTTGGCCCATGGGTGGTTCTGATACAGGTGGTTTTCAGAAAACACTTAGAGAAACACTGGCTTAAAAGAAACTTAAAGATCAATTAAACTAATTCTGTCACGTTAGAGAGAGGAAACTATGAGTTGGAGTGTCAGCAACTTGTCGGTTTCTCAGGTTGTCTAGTGTCAGACCCAAGACTGCCCCCAGGTCGCCGACTCCTAGCCGAATGCTTTTCCTCACCACCCAACACACTGCTTCCACCTATTCAAAAGATGTCTTTCTAAAAGCTGAAATCCTCTTTAGAAGAATAAGGCAACATCTCATTTCACTTACAGTTTAAACATTGCCAGAAGGAATGAGATGTGTCAGATGCCATCTTTGTCCTCTAGGAATTTCCAATCTTAGGTATTAGGAGAAGGAACCACTTCTTGACGCTGCTTAAAGCAGAAGAATCCTAGAGGGAGAATTGTAGGCTGTGGATTGATTGATGGGATTCCATTTCAGTAGCATCCCTCCTGTCGAGGAAAACATCTGCGTGAAGATGAACTAAGCCTAATTTTGTGCAACTCATGTTTTCATATTTCTTGTAAAGCATATCAATAATTACAAAATATAATGTCTTTTCAGTGCCTAAATATAAATGTCTATTTAAGTGTATGTTGGTAGTTCAGATAGTAAATAGACTTGTTAGGTTTGCTTGACATCATAGAATGTTCAGGAGAGAAATGGTGAATGTCATTTCAAGCCATTCTCTTTCCTATATTCATTTTTTTTTAATTTAGTGCTGTCAGCAAACCCGAAAATAGCACCAGATGAAAAATGTGGGCTGAATGTAAGGTCTTTATTTTTGAGCTGAAGAGATGACAGCATTCTCCCCTTTCAGTCTTTTCCCTTTCTTTCAGTTCTAAGTGCCATACTGAAAATCATATGCTGGGTTTTCCCCCTTGTAGATCACTGTTTTCTTATTAGCAATGGTCATTTTCATGTTTGTTTGGTTTTCTTAAATTGATAGGGTTAAAGAAACTGGAGGAATGCTCATTAAATAATGTACCTGGATATCAGTAGGATTTTTGACAATGCGTGTTGTAAATTCCTTGAGGGCAGTGTGGAGAAAAGTTAGTTAAGATGCTATTATTAGGGTTTGTAGGTGCTTGGGAAGCCTAACTCAAAGTGTTTGTGACTGATTTCCTATTGTCTGGTGGGAGATCTCACGTACTGAGAGGCAGGACTTTCCTTTGCACCTACTCTGTTCACTTTTTTCCATCAGTGATGGGGTGGAAATTACAAGGGTATGGATGCTTGTTCAATACAAGGATCATGTTTGATTAATTAAATTGAAATTGTCTGTCCTGCAAAACTGCGTGTGCCCATAACTGAAAGTGCTTAAGCTGTGCCTTTGTGACCATCTGTTGGAGATGCTCTGAAAGGGACTTCTGCTTGGGAGGGAGGTGGAACTAATATATTTGAATTCCTTTATAACCCTGTGATTCTATTACTGTACCATATTTTGGCTCTAAGATGATTAGTCAAATCTCTTTCTTGGAATCTGTTGTAAATTTCCGACTTACCAAGGTGGAAGCCTAAAGGTTTTGGAGACCCTGAATGCTATGTCAGTGTGCCAGGGATGCTTATGCTCCTGGGATAAAATGCCTTCAGACGTGAGACCTTCAAGTAAGTGAGTGAATATTTGGGAAGAACTACTATAAACAACTTTGTTTCAGGGATACTGATTTCTTCTTTGAAGGACTAACTAAAAGTCAATGACAGAGAAAGGAAGACCTGAAGTGGAGGATGAAAGTGCAGTGGAGCTAGTTTTCTTTTTGGTCAGATGTCTTTAGCTGACTGGCCCCTGAGGGATCTTGCTCAGAGCCTAGACCATCAGCCCTGGTGCAGGGCAGGGTGCAGTAGGGGGAGGATGTACTTCCCTGTTCCTCTTATGAACTTCCTTCACAAGGCTGGGTGAGGGAATTTACTGATAGCTTGTTACAAACTGGCAAAATGAAACACAGGTGAACCTTTAGCTCATCATCCTACTTATTGTCTTTAATAAGATACCTTATTTCACTTGTAAGGAATTTTGAAATTCTTAGTATCAAAAATCTCATCTTTTAAAGTTGAATCCAAAGGACATGGGTTTCTTAAATGTCTGAACACATTTCTAAACTGTTAGAGAGGAAAAAAAAGTTACATGAATGAGAGTTGATTCTTGGCCCAACTGTGGGATGGCAGTTGGTGTGTGATGGTCAGACAGTTAGGGCAGTGCAGCTCCTACCCAGTCCCTAGGGAAGATGCTGTGCTCTGGATCGGCTGTTGAGGAAAGGATTTCACATCTCTTGCGTTCCCTCAAAAGGGTATGTGGAGCTAAGACATGATCGTAAGAGCAAGCGGGGAAGAATTCTGCAGTGGCAGCGAGGTAGCTGTTGGATACCTTTGTGGGATCAAAGAACGTGAGAGTGCTTCTGACTACATTATTAATAAAATTATATGAAGTATTTTGGGCATACAGATGTATTAAGAATAGTACAATAAAATCTACATACCCCCCATCCAATTTAAGAAATAAAAATTAACAACCACAGGAAAACACCCTCATATACTTCTCCCTGATCTTATCCCCACCTCCTCTCAGAGATAACCACGATCCTGAGTTTCACACCCTTTAATTTTTAAATGAGGAAAAGGAGGCCCAGAGAGGTGGGGAACTGGTTTAATTTCACACTTAAGGCTAGTGAGAGCCACAAGATGCTTTCTGCTTGTTTTCTTGGGGCACAGTTTATTGTTAGTAAACCTGTACTCCTCAGCCTTTTGGGTATAATCAAGTCTGGAGTGTCTGTGATAAGACAGCTTAGAGATTATGTTTGCAGTCCCTATAAGCTTGTAGCTTTGCACAGTAAGCATGGAGAACTGAAGAGAAGGAATTTCAGCCAACACCTATTTGTTTGGAATCTTGGGCTGGTACAGTAAAGTATAAAGGGATACCATGACATCTAGGGACAGTAAGATGTACAGGTTGTTAGCATAAAATTGCAGGGGACTGTCACAGTGGTGGCACTGAGCTATAAAATGAAAAAGCATCACAATCAAACCCCTTTCACAGCCTTCCTTTTGCTACATGCCAAATTAGACATCTTCTAAGCCTTCATAAAAACAGTCCTGCTAAAATAAAAAATACCATTTTAAAATATTTTCCTAGGAAAACATTATCAGGCTATTTCTTTAGCTTCCTAGGAGAAATGAACATGTGATTAATATATATTTTCTGGTGAATAAGTACCAGGATTGAAGAAACATGTTCGGAGCTATTAAATTTTCATAAAAATAAGAAAGCGAATAATATTACTTTTCTGTTGTTGATAGAATGACACATAATTTTGAAATTCTGGTGGAAGCATGGGTGCTTTTCCGCATTTTTATTTATAGAGTTTTAACAGCCTAAGCTTTACACCTTGTCACTTTTTTCTTGTCTTTTTTTTTTTCCTTTCAAATAACACCTAGCAATTTTCACCTAGAACTCATCCACAGACACTTAAAAAGGTGGTATCTTTGGAGAAAACTTGTAGTTGATCACAAGATCATCCACTAGACTTATTTTATCCAGAAGGCTGACCTGACATTAAATGTCTAAAAATCATCTAACAGAGCTGTTAAAAGTAAGCACTACGTAGGAAGAACATTTTTGAGTATTTGATACAGAAGACATAGGGAGCTGTGGATTTCTGCATTAATCCATTTATCAGACAACAGGAGGAAATCAGACTGCCCGTGATTGCCCACCCTTGTTTACCAGTTGAATACCCAGCTGCAGCTGGGTTGATTTGAGAGCTCACTGGGTCGGGTTTAATCATCTTCTTTTGTCTGTCTTGAAAGCAGATGTTGAAGTGTAATCTCTCCACCTGCTGTGTAAGGAGCAGTATCTGCCTCTTCACACTCGACTTCATAAAACTTTAATGTCTTTCCAGGATTGATAAGAGTTGGTGAAGGCTACTGTTTCAGACTTGGCATTTTTGCTTTTGTTTTTCAGACTGTTTATTCCATGGCTCCATTCCCTTTCCCACAATTGGCAGAGTTGAGGGAAAAATACACCTACAACATTACACCGTTTCCAGCCACAGTTAAACCCACCTCAGTTTCTGGGTAAGGTTTTTAAATTCCTCATTGTTTTCAAGATGGAAGACTTAATATCTTAATTTGTTATTGTAAATTAATATTTATGAGGCCCCAGAGATATGTTAAAGTAATTTGACACTTAGAATCTGAATCCAAATGGTTTTGATTTAAACTCAAGAGAGATTTTTAAAAGTGTACTTTCCAGAAAAATTTGGAACATAAACTGAAGAGATATTTAGCAACCCCAAAACTTACCTAATGATATCAAGTATTAAAAATCTCAATAGTTAAAATAGTGTGGAACCTGTGTACAAGTACACAGATGAGCTGATTTAAAAACTGTGAAGACCAAAAATTGACAGTTGATAAAGAGTTTATCATATGAAAAATAAGCATATTGAATCAATGGTGAAAAGTTACACTATTTAGTAAATGATGATGGGCTAATGGGAACTAATTTGGAAAGAAAATGAGAGTCAGACCTCATACTAGATGCCAGGATAAATTCCATATGGATGAATGTGTTAAATAGAAACAATGAAATAATAAAATTAGCATAAGAAAATGTGGAAGAATTCTTTAGTTCTTTGGAATTGGGAAGGCCTTAATAACTGACTCAAAATTTAAAAAAAATAAAGAAAAAAATAAGTACTTTAAATATAATTTTCTGAATGACCCAAACGGAACAAAACCAAACCTCTATAAGTAGACTCAAAAATATCTGTGGAAGGATATTTTTAACTTACTATACGAAATAGGGACAGATATTGCTAATATATAAAATTCCTAGAAATTGATAAGAAAATGGCCACCCATGCTGGGTGTGGTGTCTCAGCACTTTGGGAAGCTGAAGCAGGAGGATCACTTAAGGCCAGGAATTCGAGACCAGCCTGGGCAACATAGCAAGACTCTGTCTCTACAAAAATTACAAAAATTAGCTGGGTGTAGTAGTGTATACCTGTAGTCCTAGCTACTTGGGAGGCTGAGGCAGGAGGATTGCTTGCACCCGGGAGTTTGTAATAACATATTATTGGAAACCACTCAAGTGTATACCATTAGCAGCCTGGTTCCACACTATGGGGTGTGTACATCCAGTAGAACTGTGAGAAAGCATAAGGAAGCTCTGTGTATGAATATGGAAAGGTTTCTTTTCTTTCTTTGTTTTTTCTAAACCTCGCTTTGTCACCCAGGCTAGAGTGCAGTGGTACAATCATGGCATACTGTGCGGCCTTAACTTTCAGGCTCAAGTGATTTTCCCATATCAGTCTCCTGAGTAACTGGGACCACAGGCACGTACCTCCATGCCTGGATAATTTTTAAATTTCTCGCAGAGACAGTGTCTTGCTGTGTTACCCAGTCTGGTCTTGAACTCTTGGGCTCAAGCAGTCCTCCTGCCTTAGCCTCCCAAAGTGCTGAGATTACAGGTATGAGCCACTGTGCCCAGCCCATAAAGATTTCTTATATGAATAAAGGCAAGATACAGAAGAGTATATATAGTATGCTAATAGTTATCCAAAAAGAAGAGAAAAATAAAAGCATGTAGTCATATTTGCTTATGTGTGCTCAGAGAAACTGAAGAATATGTAAGAACAAGTAGCGATGATCACCTGTGGGAATTAGATGGGAGAGTCTCACAAGTGACCATGGTTACTAGTTTCAATGGGCAGAAGTTGGACAGAGATGGGAGGGAAACTTTTTATAAGTCATGTAATTATATATAATTCTTTTTTTTTTTTTTTTTTTGAGACAGAGTCTTGCTCTGTCGTTGCCCAGGCTGGAATGCAGTGGTGTGATCTTGGCTCACTGCAACCCTCCCGGGTTCAAGTGATTCTCTAGCCTCAGCCTCTCAAGTAGCTGGAATTACAGGTGCACGGCACCACACCAGGCTAATTTCTATATATTTTTAGTAGAGATGGGGTTTTACTATGTTAATTATATGTAATTCTATGTTAATTATATATATGGCATTTAAACCATGTAACTGTATTATGTTTTGAAATATCTCTGGTTTTCTTTGTATATTTCTTTTTTGTCTTTTATGTTTTTCAAGACGACATAGTAAGGCCAGAGACAGTGATGAAGAGAATGACCCAGACGATGAGGATGCTGTCGTTAATGCAGTGGGGTGTCTTGGACCTTTTAGTGGGTTCCTGGCTCCTGAACTGCAGAAGTACCAAAAACAAATTAAAGGTAAAGAGGTGGCTCTTGATTTAGATTATCAAGATGTTTTGGTTTACTACAATAAGAGTAACACTGTGTCCTGTAGATGCCTCAGTAATTTTCTGAACTGGTTACAACTATTAAAAGTCTTTATTAGGCTAGGCATGGTGGGTCATGCCTGTAAACCCAGTACTTTAGGAGCCTGAGACAGGATGATCATTTGAAGCCAGGTGTTCAAGACTAGCCTAAGCAACATAGGGAGACCCTGTCTCTACCAAAACACAACAACAAGAACAACATTAAAAAGTCGTTACTAGCCTGGGTGTGGTGGCTCACGCTTGTAATCCCAGCACTTTGGGAGGCTGAGGCAGGTGGATCAGGAGGTCAGGAGTTCAAGAGCAGCCTGGCCAATATGGTGAAACCCGGTCTCTACTAAAAATGCAAAAATTAGCTGGGTGTGGTGGTGTGTGCCTGTAGTCCCAGCTACTCAGGAGGCTGAGGCAGGAGAACTGCTTGAACCCGGGAGGTGGAGGTTGCAGTGAGCTGAGATCATGCCACTGCACTCCAGCCTGGGCAACAGAGCGAGACTCCATCTTAAAAAAAAAATTGTTACTAAAAGCATCTTCTCTGTTACTTTATCTTTTTATTATGTAATAGTTTCTCTCTGTATTATGTGTTACATGCATAATACACATTTCTTTTTCTCTATGGTGACTTTTGCTCCCATTCATTGGATTCAACTTTGTGTGCTCAGTTCCTTAGCACAGAGCCTGGCATATAGTAGATGCTTAATATACTCCATCTGAGTTTAATTTATTCCATACTGGCTTATCTTACAATAGGATTACCCTTTAAATCAGAACATTATGGTGACCTCTACTTGAAATTTCTTGAGTGACAAGAAACTCATTATTTTACAAGACACTTTGCTAGATTCTTCCCCTTAGTCCATGGTTTCTAGTTACAAAGAGATAACTTCCACCTACCCGTTCTACTAATAGTTCTTCTCTTTGCTTTTTTTTCTATTTGAAGCCATCACTGTTTATTAACTGACCAGATTACAAAAATAATCATGGTAGACTCCTTAGTTCATCCTTCTAATAAGCCTGTAGCTCTTCTCTTCCCTATTGCCAGCATTTCTACCTTCCACAAAATAGGAGGTCTTTTTCTTCATTGCACCTTGTGGAGAGGATAATTTAAGGGTCACAGGAAGTTACTGGCTTTTTTGAAGCCTTTCCAACAGTATAGATCTCATGAATCAGATCCTCCATGCAGATGATGTCATATTTACTAAGAGATTGAGCAAAGTGTTATCTGTCATGGCAATTTGCTTCTTATCAATTTTGCTATAAAACTTTTGGTTTGGGTACGCCCATGCAATGTATGGTTCTCCAATCCTCACCATGTTAATTGAAGCCTTGCTGAGCTTAACAAAGATTCCATTGAAGATCTGACGAAGACAAGCTCCAACACCTTTCAGACCTTTGGGCTCACACCATTGATACCTCTGATCCTTAGGGAAAGTGACAGTTTGGGTTCTGTAAGAACATAGAAGTTGCCAGCTTTTCTTGCCCTCCTAGCCATTTGAACCTCAGTTCTGTCCATCTGCCTGTATTCCTTGTGGCTATGTTTAGCTTTTTCATAGATAAGCTTCCTCTTTGCCTTTTGAAGCATCTTTTCAGCAAACTTCTTTCTCAGGTGCTTGATCTTCAGCTCTGGCCAAATTCCTTTGCTTTTTCTTAAGGGTTTCTGGCACAGCAGACACCTTCTTTTTCTTCTCTTCGACACCATCCGTGGTTCCAGCTGGAAAAGAGGATTCTTCCCTTTGGAAAAAAACAGAACAAGAGTGCTTACTCCCTCTTCTACCTGACATCTCTTCAAATCTTTGAGGACAGCTATCATGTCCTCCAAAGCTTTCTCAAAGGCCCAAGTTCAGTATTTCTTTAAGCATGTCTCTTAAGTTATGACTTCTGGACCTCCTAATATTCTATTAATTTACCTCTAGATATCCTGTAATTTGGTAATGTTTCTCTTAAAATGTGGTGCTCTGAATCACATGCCATGTTTTATTTCATTTTTTTTTTTCTATGCAGAATAGACTTCTGTGGTCTGGACATTATCAATAGTATGCACTGTTTTAAAGTTTGTGGTTCTCTAGGTCCTTTCTTGTCTTGGGTGGCAGCTTTTCTTTTAGGATATTTATTCTACCTCTTCTAGTTTGAAGACCATTCTCCTTGTTCAAAGAGGTTAGAAATATGCTGAAAGAGGACAGAAACAGAATAGATGTCAGGCACCTCTGTGTTATCTTTGTCATCTGCCCACTTTATACCACCTTCTTGAAGTCATGGGGCTATCTTCTCATTTTTTCGGTTCTTGTTTGGAAGGTAGGAGCAGTGGCAGCAACTGCTGCTATTTCTAACTTTTGGTTGTGATCTTTTGGAATATTTCCTGCAAGCCTCAGCTTGTTTTGAGTTTTAACCTTTTTAATGGCTGGGCTCATGCTGTTTTGTGAGTATGTCCTTGGTATGTACTCTCCTCTCATCCTTTTAAATGGCTTTTAAAAATCTGAACCCAACAAGAGTCTTCTTGATTTCTGCAATGCCTTCTACCCCCTTTCTTATTGCTTGAGTTTCAGCTTTTGATTTCTAGCCATAGGATCAATATGTATTTTAATGGTAAAGTTTTTGAATCTGGGTTTCTGTAGCCTGGGTCTATGTTTCATTTTTTTCTCTGTTTTTCTTTCTGTGCATTTTTGTGCTCTAGGATGACATGATTACTTTCTCCTAAATTTCATCATTAGTCTTTCTTGTTGATTTTGCTCTGATTAGCAGTTTCTCTTTTAATTTCCTTCTCCTTACAGAAATGATTACAGTAAAAAAATGAAGTAAATTTCTGAGATGTTTAGCCTTTGTCTGAATAACACTGTCAGCAGATGTTAGGATAGTTGGAATCTCTCCATCTTTTTTTACTCTGGCTCCCATGTCAGTTTTACAAATTGTGCTGGAGAAACTTGCTCTCTCCCACTTTGGCCTGTGCAGTCTGTGGGTTACTCCCACCCAGTATTGTTTCTCTTTCTTGGAGGTCATCTCAATTTTATTTAAGAGACAAATCTGCTAGTTGTAGCTATCACAGGAGCAGACACCACATCAGACATAACAACAGAGTGGACAGGAAATGTTTGTTAAATGAACAAAGTATTCATTTTAGTGATACAGTGGTCTGAATTCTTGATAATGTTATAAATTGTGTTACTATTTTTAATTTAAGAAGAATGCACTTTTAATGACTGTCTAAACTCTACAAACCATCAATCCTGTATAAATCCTCATGCAGTTAAGTTTGGAAATCTGTACAATAATTTTAGAAATTAGGAGTTATATCTTTCTAAGAGAATCTTAGAAAATGGCAGTGATTTTTATCTGGAAGCAGTTGATGTTATGTCTATATAGCTAACAAACTGGTAACAAAATCAAACACTGAACCCACATAGCTCATGTCAGACCCACAGTTAGGTTAATAAGAAAATACAGAAATATCTTCAGGAGCACATCAAAATAAGCACTAGACAAACTCCAGTATGCATTTTTTTTTTCTGTGGTTTAGAATTTAAAGGAGGTTAAGATACTGCACTGGGTTGTAGTGTAATCAATTTCCATTTACTCCTGTTCCCCTCTGCCGACCATCTCCTTATGTCTCATCCTTTGAGTGCAGAGCCAAATGAGGAGCAGAGTCTGAGATCTAATAACATTGCAGAGCTGAGTCCAGGAGCAATCAATTCCTGTCGAAGTGAATACCACGCAGCTTTTAACAGTATGATGATGGAACGCATGACCACAGATATCAATGCACTGAAGCGGCAGTACTCTCGAATTAAAAAGAAGCAACAGCAGCAGGTTCATCAGGTGTACATCAGGGCAGGTAATGCGATTCTTCATCTGAATCAATTTCAACTCTATCTCAACTTGTGAAATGAAGAACAAATAATCCTAGTAAGGCCTTGGAATTACTAACTGTAGCTCAGTATCTGTCAACACAGCTGGCTTGAGATAATAGCATATTTAGCAACTCATTTAAAATTTTATTTTATCAGGCTCTAAAGAAGAAAAAGACTGCAGGTTCTTTTTAGGCCCCAAGGACCAGGCAGTTGATGGTATTAAACACGTCTCTACTATGTGTGCTGTGGAGAAGGGTTTACAAATGATTAAAGTGTTGCAAAACCATGCAGTCCTTGGACTTGAGAAATTTTGGAGCTTTTGCCCCATAAATTTTATGCATCTGAGTATAGAATTTAGCTATCTGCACACTAGTAAATTAAGCTATATACTAGTCATTTAGGTGATATTATAACAGATGTTGTGATCAGAGAAAATGGAAAAAAAAAAAACATTAAAAAGCCTGTGCTTTGCTGATGGCAAGTATCTTGGGAGTATACTAAAAAGAACACAATTATAATGCAATTGGAAATGCTCTTTTCCAAGGATTGCCAAGCTTTTTTCTTTTCAATTCCAAAAATCCCAGTGAACAATCTGCTTTATTGTTTAATATATGCTGATTTGGGAGTTGTTTATTCTTGCTTGAAGTGAATATCCTAATGAAAATGATGCCTGTCCAGAATTAACCAAAATATAAATTTGACGTGTTTTTAAAGTGGCATGTGAGCATGTGACTGATCTTGCACAAAAACTGAATTTACCTTCCATTTATCAGAGAAGAATAGTTGATTTCTTGACGATTCTCACTTTATCCTGAATCATTAAGAAACCAGTCACAAAATAAATGAACAATTTCACTTTAAGTTTCAAAAACATTGGCACATACATTTCCTCATTTTGTCCTTAAAACAAATCAATGAGGAAGGCAAGGACAGATAGTCTCATCTTCTTCCAAATGGTGTGGAAATGGTGATTCAGGAAGGCTTAGCAATTGTCCAGGGTTATATAGCTGTAGTGAGTGGTCATGCCAGGGCTAGAACACAGGTGTTCTGATTCTTCGTACAGTCCCTTTTTAACTACACTGTACAAGTCTTTGGGTGTGATGGTAAACAATTGCTCAGGGTGCTAAATTGACCCAGTGGCTTGTATTCTCATCAGGGATCAGCAAACTGTAATCTGTAGGCCAAATCCTGCTCACTACCTGTTTTCGTAAGTACAGTTTTTTGTTTGTTTGTTTGTTTGTTTTGAGATGGAGTCTTACTCTGTCATTCAGGCTGGAGTGCAGTGGTACAATCTCAGCTCACTGTAACCTCCGCTTCCCAGGTTCAAGCACTTCTTGTGCCTCAGCCTCCCAAGTAGCTGGGATTACAGGCATGCACCACCACGCCCGGCTAATTTTTGTATTTTTAGTAGAGACAGGGTTTCACCATGTTGGCCAGGCTGATCTTGAACTTCTGACCTCAGGTGATCTGCACACCTTGGCCTCCCAAAGTGCTGGGATTACAGGAGTGGGCCACTGCACCCAGCCTGTAAATACAGTTTTATTGGAACACAGGCACGCCCTTTTTTTTACAGGTTGTCTAAGGCTCCTTTCACACTACGGTGGCTAAAATATTTACAGTCTGGTCCTTTACAGGAAAAGTTTGCTGACCCTTTCTCTAGGTCATGGTTGATGTGGTTATCTTTAAGGGAGAGATTGCCGCTCAAAGGCAAAGCTCTAGAGCATTGGTTCTTGAAATTTAGTGTGCATAGAGATCATTTGGAGATCTGCTAAAATATAGACTCTGTTTCAGTGGGTTTGGAATAGAGCTGAAATTATATGTTTCTAACAAGCCCGTAGGCACTGCTGGTGCTGCTGCTTGGGGACTGTATTAGTCTGTTTTCACACTGCAAAGAGACATACTTGAGACTAGGCAATTTATAAGAGGCTTAATGGACTTACAGTTTCACATGGCTGGGGTGGCCTCACAATCATGGTGGAAGGTAAAGAGGAACAAGTCACATCTTACGTGGATGGCAGCAGGCAAAGAGAACTTGTGCAGGGAAACTCCCATTTTTGAAATCATCAGCTCTTGTGAGACTTAGTTGCTATCATGAGAACAGCATGGGAAAACCCACCTCCATGATTCAGTTATCTCTTCCTGGGTCCCTCCTACAACATGTGGGAATTATGGGAGCTACAAGATGAGATTTGGATGCAGACACAGCCAAACCATATCAGGGACCATGGTTTGAGCAGCATGGTTTTAGATGAGATGGTATACAATAGGATTAGCAGCACAGGGGGAGAGACTGAACTTGAACTAGAGGCAAAAAGACCTTAGCTTCTGAGACTTAATGGAAGGTGGTGAGGATGGCGGTTGAGGTATCAGCTTCCGAGGTTAGGGAGGATGGGAAATAGAGGCCTTTCAGACTTGATAGCTTTTGTTTTCATGGAGAAATTGGGGGAAAGTTGTTTGGTAGGAATAAGGTGGGGGTTGGGAGTACATGAGAGGTTAAAGAAAGTAATGAAGATTTAGTTAGGTCATTGAAAGGAGTGAGACAGGGAAATGAAAAGATTGTTTGGCATTGAGGACCCAGTGAAATGAGAGGTCATGAATTTGAAGGGCTCAGTTTCAGAAAAGAGAATGTGGATTATGGATCCCAGGTTGGGGCTTTACTAGCAATGTGTGACAAAGAGACAGGGATGCCTATGAGGCAGTGATCTAAGCGGTCGGCCATGCATCTGGCAGGGTAGGGGTGTCAGTGAGCCGAAGACACATGAGGGGTTATGAGGAGCCTGAGGAACAAGGAGCCAGAAGTCTCTGTGGTTCATTACCACATATAGTTAGACTGGGAGCCTGAGAGCTGGAAGAGCCAAAGTAAGGAGTATTGGAATTAAATATTTTCACATAAGGTGGAGCTGGGTGATAAGGTTTAGGATGGAACTGGGGAGGCTGAGGAACTATGAGAATGTAATGGAGGGCCAATCACAGTGACAGTCAAATAATTGGTGAGGTGGCAGGAATGTGGTGAAGAGGAGACAGTTATCAACATTTTCAGTTGATATTGGGGTATGACCAGTGGTAAATGACAACAGTAGAGAAGGGTGGAAGTTAGTTCAGCCAGATGACATGGACATCAAGGAGGAAGGAAACTCACACACAGAGGGAGAGGCCTTCTCCCTACAACTTCTGTCTGCAGCTGCCATCCTGGGACCATGTGTGTTGAATGCTGCATTGGAAATAGGAGCCTGGTCATAGCCACAGGAGGTCAACGATAATGCCATTGACGGTGCCTTCTAGGAGAACAAAGCTTTTTTGTTTGTTTGTTTTGAGAAGGAGTCTTGCTGTATTACCTGGCTGGAATGCAGTGGCGCAATGTCGGCTCACTGCAACCTTCACCTCCCGGGTTCAAGCAGTCTACTGCCTCAGCCTCCCAAGCAGCTGGGCCTACAGGTGTGCACCACCGCACCTGGCTAATTTTTGTATTTTTAGTAGAGACAGGGTTTCATCATGTTGGCCAGGCTGGTCTCGAACTCCTGGCCTAAAGTGATCCTCCTGCCTTGGCCTCCCAAAGTGCTGGGAATTACAGGCATGAACCATGGCACCTAGCTGAGGTCAAAGCTTTTGGTGCTTTTCAGTTTTCAATTGGCTTTCAAAGTCCATTGAGGACACAGGAGTGGTTTTTCATCTCTAGGGCTAGATGCTAGATAGCTGTGATTTCACTGCATTCTTTCTACCTTTTTATCCCTTCTGTCATTCTGCTGGATCTCACTTCATAATATGCAGTGTGTTCTTTTCCTACCTCTCAGAGGCTGACAGATGATAATCCATATGGTCATAGTGTTTGTTGTGTTATTATTTTTTTAAATCTGCAAAGATTTTTCTAGGTACAGTATCTCTGAAGTTGCTACTCAGAGACAAGAGCTCTCTGTAAAAAAAAACATTAGGGGGTCCAGGCCCTAATTAGGAATGAGGAGTCAGATGTTCCTTTTTGTATCATCACCCTGTGGTCCCTTCTTCTTTAAAGAAGAGAGCATTGGTATTCCAGGCTCTTGGGTTGAATTCGGTTTCTGCTGTCTTCAGTCACATGCCTCTGCCCCTCCCTGGGGAATACATGGGAAGGGATGTGGTGGGCCAGGCTGGGAGAGGACCTCCGTGTGATTTCTGTTCCATGATGGATGTGTTTCTCTGTGGTGCACTTCATACTGCTTTTCAACATTTCTTTCAGACAAAGGGCCAGTGACCAGCATTCTCCCGTCTCAGGTAAACAGTTCTCCGGTTATAAACCACCTTCTTTTAGGAAAGAAGATGAAAATGACTAACAGAACTGCCAAGAATGCTGTCATCCACATTCCTGGTCACACAGGAGGGAAAATGTCTCCTGTCCCCTACGAAGACCTTAAGACAAAGCTCAACTCCCCGTGGCGAACTCACATCCGAGTCCACAAAAAGAACATGCCAAGGACCAAGAGTCATCCAGGCTGTGGGGACACCATAGGGCTGATAGACGAGCAGAACGAGGCCAGCAAGACCAACGGGCTGGGGGCGGCAGAGGCGTTCCCCTCTAGTTGTACAGCGACAGTTGGAAGAGAAGGCAGCAGCCCCGAAGGCAGTACTGGGAGGACGATCGAGGGGCAGTCTCCGGAGCCGGTGTTCGGAGATGCTGATTTGGATGTGTCTGTGGTTCAGGTGAAGTTGGGGGCCCTGGAACTGAACCAGAGGGATGCTGCAGCTGAAACTGAGCCCAGGGTGCACCCACCCTGCCAGCGGCACTGCCCAGAGCCGCCGAGCGCACCTGAAGAAAACAAAGCCACCAGCAAACCTCCCCAAGGCAGCAACTCAAAAACCCCCATCTTTAGCCCTTTCCCCAGCGTCAAGCCCCTGCGGAAATCTGCTACTGCCAGGAACTTGGGATTATATGGCCCTACAGAAAGAACCCCGACTGTGCACTTTCCTCAAATGAGCAGGAGCTTCAGCAAACCCGGTGTTGGAAACAGTGGCACTAAGAAACGATGATGTCTCCCCGAAACTTTGTATCTGGACTCACCTTTTCACAGTAGTGTAAGGGTTGCAGCTGAATGGCTCTAAAAGAGTTTTATTTGTCCAGTGAAAATGAGTAGGTTCAGGGATGAGCAACAGCCCATAAAAAATGGGAACTGGAAGTTTTATAATAGGAGTTAGAAACAGGGCTGTTTTCCCATCTACTTGGTAACTGATGAAGTGGATTCTTGTGGCAAAATAAATATTGTGGTTTTATAGTGTGAAATTTTCCCAATTTTTCATTGTGAGCTATTTAAAAAAGACTATATATCTAGACTGTTAACTCTCATCCCTCCTTCTGTTCTGGGGGCCTTCAGAGTCCCTGTGACAGTGCCCCCAAACCTTCTAGTTCTCTGGGTATTACTAATATTCAAGCATGCACATACCAGCTTGCTAGAACAGAAACTGTAAAAAGAAAGTAAGTTTCTTCGTTACAAAAAACTTCCTGATTTTCCTTTTCATGGTTTACGGAGGGGATTGTGTCCTGTGAGATTTCCTACAGTATGAGTCTCAATTTTTTAAAAAAATTCTTATGCTAAATCATAGGAGAAAAATCTAGATGGCCTTTCTTTAACTGTCTATTTCTACCTGCAAAATGAAGAAAACCTTTCATCTCTTGAAATTTCGGTCGATAACCCCGCTGAAGATCTTATGCACAGGACACACTTGGCATATGCTTTAAGCAGTTGCTCCGGACAGCTTGCTCGCGCCACTGAGCTTTTCCTGAGGTTTGTGTTCTCCTCTCGAGGAGAGCTTTCATCCTCAGTGGTACGGATGACTTGATGGGCTCCACACAGAGCCTGGCCTGCATACCCTACCACACAGCTCACTCACCCACCAGCTCTCGACTGCAGACGCACAAGGCCTCTGTTCAGAAGCCAGAACATAGCACCTGTGACTCTGTTACTTGAATTTTGTGCTTTTTGATTGGAGTCCTTTGTTGAGTACTTTGTTACTTGAACACTGCCTTTCTCTGGAGAAGGCCCCAGTGCTTTCTAGCTCCCTCTCACTCCTGCCCTTTCTAGCTCTCTCTCACCCAGCGGGTCAGGGATAGCACCTCTTGTCTCCACTATGCAGATGGGAACTCTGAGCCACACAGAGGTGAAGTAGCACTTCAGTTACTCAAGGTCAGTACTCCCGGTAGTCCAAGTGACTTAGCCACATTTCCTTCAGTGCAATAGGCAGGTTTAATGCTCTTTGTACACAGATGCATTGGCTACATAGCTTGTAAAAACCAAGACTGGGAAGCCATTCACTAAAATCCCTCCTGACTCAAAGGACCTGTCTCCAGATGGTACAGAGTCCCTTGATGGCGTTTTACAAAACCAGCTCTGACTTCCTTATCCTGAACAGGGAGTTTATTTTAAGAATGCTTCATGCACCTGTTATTTGGCTGAGCAAAAGGCTCACTCCTCAATCCCTTCTGCTCGCCATCATTAGAGGAATAGACTCAGCCTTCATGTTTGTCTCTGGAAGACTATTGGCAATACTTTCAGGAATATTGTTGATGCAGCCAATATTGATTTGAGCAAATGGATTGTTAATTCTGAAACGAAAACTGTAATTGTAGAGCAGGCTTTTACTATGAGAGGTACTAATTTTTATAATAGAGAATGTGGTTGTGTGGGCTCTTTTTGAACAGAAAACACACAATGACCTATACCGTGAGAAAAGCTATTTTATCCTCTTCGTGATATTTTTACCCCCAAAGGAACTGAAGATGGAAAATATGACTAATAAGTTATTACAGTTTTGGTCTTGAATTCTGTGCCATCTGAAGTTAGCATCCAGCTTCTTAAAAAGCAGCCACGCCCACAGCCTGTTTTTTGGGAAGGGTGTAGGTGGAGAGATGGGCTTATTTTGCATACCACCCTCAGGGCCCAGAGACCCACTGCATTTTCCAAAGTTAAGCAAATGACACCATTTTCTTCCATCAGCTAAACTTTACAGATAAGAATGATTCCACCTCATATCCCTTTCTTTGCCCCTTCCCGAATGAGTCAGAATAGTCATGTTCCCCTTGAGGGATATCTGACTTGAATGGAGAATTGTTCTCTCCTCTCTTAAATCAGCTCACTAGCTCCCTGTTGGTCTGGGTTCAAGGAGTTGGTTAATGAGGTAGAGGCCACTTATTCAAGTCCTTGGGATTGCACCATTGCTGTCCACAAACAGTATCAACAACACATGCTGTACCCTGTGAACACTCTCCTCTCACCTCTTTCCAGGGTTGGTCTTCCTGAGAAGGGGATGGATGAGATAACACACAGTTTGGGATACATATCTGTTGAATGAATGAATAACTGAAAGGATAATAATAGTCCTCTGAGACAAAAATGGCCTTGTCAGAATTTTGAAAATCCAGCAGATTCCTGTGAAAGCACTCTGTGTACCAATAACATGCATGCATTGTACCAAGTAATCACAATGTGAATTGGTCAATTAATGAGCCTTGCCTACTTTAGAAAATAAAGAAACCTGCAGTAGCCTCTACCACACAGCATGTACAAAGACCAGTATGGACTTACTCTCTTCCCTATTTATTGGACACTGTATGCAAACACCAGAAGTACTTAACAAGTAGTGGTTTCTTGATTTTTAGATATGTCTGTAGCCTCTTAGCACTTTTGCCGGGAATCAACTCATTTTGATGCCTCTACACCTCAGTTCCTCTTACAAAAGCCTCCAGATGATCTAAATCTAGTTAGCAATGTCAGCCTATGGACTGCAATGGTTTGGGACATTGTATTCCTTTGTTTGTCTCTTGTTCTGAAGGATTGTATTGATCACAAAGTTATATGCATAAAGATTCTCATTGTTGTAACTGTTGTGCCATTGTCTGAGTGCATGCATGGAAGACTGTTGTGACCGTCCCTTCTCCCTTCTTCCTTCACCCCCAACCCCAGACCCCACTTGGTCACATGAACCAGGGAAACAGCCCGATAAGCTCCATCTTCCCCAGTCTAATCACCGGGCTGCAGGGTGGCCTGTGACCTGCTCAGCATTTGCAGAATAGCTGGTTCCTGAATATGAGTAAGCACAGAGTTTAAAACTAAGAGAGTTTACCTAAAATTAACCTTTAGATCTACCATTTATTTTTGTCTTAATAAAATGAAAAATAAGAATACAGTTTAGCTGCATGGCATTAAGGATTCTGTATGAATAGATGTATAGTTGCTACCATCTTCCCATATAAAATCTCTTTACAGTGTTTCTGAGCCACTTTCTTTGCTGCCTACAGCATTTGAGGCAGCATTTAAAATATATTGTTTTTTTCTAATTAGAAAAGTAGCAGGTTTTAGAAAATTGGGAAAACAAAGAGCATAAGGAATCACCAATATTCTGTATAGATCTTTCCAGTACGTTTGTGTATGTGTGTACATGCCGTTATCTACAAAAAAAGGTATTTTGAACGTGGTAGTTTAAGCTGTCTTTCTGGTAAATGCTCTTATACAATATGATTTTTAGTGACTAATAATCCTGCATGTGTTCATGCTGGAATTCACATAACCAGTACCTTGTCAAATAGGAGGTTTCTGACTAGATAGTAGTAGAGACAGTAACCTGTTACATGTATGTACATAGCCCCAATTATTTTCTTAGGATATGCCTATAGAAGTGGAGTTGAAGGGTCAGGAAATATGTCCATTTTTGAGACACATATATCTCCAAATTGTCATTCTTAAAGGTTGAAGTTATACAAGCAGTGAATCAGAATGCCTGCTTCTCTACATCCTGGAAGAGGCAGCAATCTCTTTCCTTTTTTTTCTTTTCTATGACTTCTAGTGTTGAAGTGCCAACAGAAGTGTTTTAGAAACAGTGATAGTGGACACCCATATCTCATTCCTGACTTTTAAAAGAAGCATTAAGTAAGATGTTGGCTGAGGTTTCTGGTAGGTGCCTATTATTAGGTTAAGAAAATTCCCTTTTATTCTTTGCTTGCTAAGAGTTTTTTTTTTTTCATCAACAGGTATTAAATTTCATAAAAAGAACTTTAATTGTATCTTTTGAGAAGGGAATAGTGTTTGAGACTTGGTATCCTGAACTCAAAGAAATAGCCATTACTAGGTTTTGTCAAAGAATACCAGATATTTTAGAGTTAGAAGTTATGCAGTAAAAGCTTTATGTGCAACATGTTCATTGAAGTATTAAATGTACTAATGGAAACCTGAAAACAATGTAAACATCTGGGAATAGGGGAGATGTTTGGGTGAATTATGATTCATCCCCAGGATGGAAATGTGAAGGCCAGTGAGTATTTGGGCCATTGAAGTGGGAGTTATCTGTTATCCACATCAGGCAGCTCAGAGTAAAGTCAGCAAGTCTACAGTCATAGAGCCACCAGGATACAGCGATGGATGGGAGGCCTTCTGGCTGAAGGCAGAACTGTGGGAGTGGTTCTTCCACAAAGGCAGCCAGTGCTCACCTGAATGGGGACTGGTACTGTAGGTGTTGGGTCAGCTTCCGTGCAGTTCCCTGCTGGCCATCTCCCAATGCTGAATGTCTGACTCAGTTCAGGCTGCTGTAACAAAGTACCATAGACTGAGGTGGGTTAAACAATGACATTTCTTTCTCACAGTTCTGGAGCTGCGAAGTCAAAGATCAAGGGGTCTGCAAATTTGGTATCTGGTGAGGAAGGGCCCTCTTCCTGGTTTGCAGATGACTACCTTCTTGCTGTGTCCTCACACGATGGAGAAAGGGAGTATGTTCTGGTCTCTTCCTCTTCTGATAAGGGCACTAACCTCATCATGAGGGTCCCATCCTCATGATGTCATCTAAACCTAATTACCTCCCAATGGCGCCACCTTCAAATACCATCACCTCGAAGGTTGCTTCCTTCCTGGTGGTTTGCTCTGGTCAGACCAAATGACCTCCTGCAAAGTGCCACTCGATCCCATTCTCTCCATCCCTTCCATCTCAGGCAATCTTTATCTGGGTATGCCAACCTGTGCCCCAAGGGGCTTCAAGAGTTGTTGTTTTAACATTAAAAAACCAGAAAGTTGACTGTTTCTTAGTGTTTACATTCTTGCTATAACAATTCTAGTTTGCCTTTAGGCAATGCTGATCACTGGGAAGGAGGTGGATCGATTCTCCTATGGTATCAACAGTTTTTCTGGGAGGAAACTTCCTGATACCTCAACCTGGGAATCTCCCTGTCCCTGGAGAGTCCAGGAATCTGTATGAAAACATGAAACAAAGCAAAAAATAAAAAAAAAAGGCCCTCCCTTAGTAATTGTTTTCTTTTTGAGACAGGGTGGAGTGTACATAGCCCGAATTATTTTCTTAGGATATGCGTATAGAAGTGGAGTTGAAGGGTCAGGAAATATGTCCATTTTTAAGACACATGTATCTCCAGGCTGGAGTGCAGTGGCACAATCTTGGCTCACTGCAAACTACGTCTCCCGTGTTCAAGCAATTCTCCTGCCTCAGTCTCCCGAGTAGCTGGGGCTGCAAGTGTGTGCCACCATGCCTGGCTAATTTTTCTGTTTTTAGTAGAGATGGGGTTTCATCATGTCCACCAGGCTGGTCTTGAACTCCTGGCCTCAAGTAATCTGCCCGCCTTAGCCTCCCAAAGTGCTAGGATCACAGACGTGAGCCACTCTGCCTGGCCTTCCTTAGTAATTTTAATGTTGAACTAAGTTTAGCAACCACCGAACAAGTTGACTAGCCATATGTCACCTGATGACAGGGGTAACGATGGGGAAATATCACAGAGTGTGCTCACACAAACCTAGATGGTATAGCTTACTACACACCTGGGCTATATATGATGTGGCCTATTGCTCCTAGGCTACAAACCTGTATCGCAAGTTACTGTGCTGAACACTGCAGTCAGTTGTAACACAATGGTAATTGTGTATCTAAACATATTAGAAAGGCACAGTAAAAATACAGTATTCCAATCACCCAGAACCACCATCGCATATGAGGTCCATCGTTGGCTGAAACGTGATGTGGCACATGACTGTATTAAAATGGTCTCCTAACTGGTCTCACTGCCATCCATTTTGGACCCTCCCCCTGCCCACCCCACCTCTCTGCTGCTCAGCTATACACTGCTGCCAGAATAATGTTTCTAAAATGAAAAACTAATTGGGGCATCCCTCTGATCAAAATCCTTCTTCATTTTGTGGAGGGTAAAAGCTAAAATCCTTATCTTAGCGTGATTTGACCCATGGTTAATTTTCCGTCTTATTTTCCCACACCTTCCCCATTCGTTACCTCTTGCGACCTATCCTCACCAGGACCATAACATCGACCATCTGTGGAACTCCTTGAGCTCAGCACTATACCAGCCTCTTTGTGCTATCTCACTCATTCCTCTCAAGAGCTCTGTGAAGCTTACTGGCACTGTATTACAGATGATGAAGGTGAAGTGAGCAGTTACATCCTTGGCCACGTGGAAGGAGGTGGATGAATTCCCCTATATGACCAACAGTTTTCTGGGAGGAAATTTCCTGATACCTCAACCTAGGAATCTCCCTATCCCTGGAGAGTTCAGGAATCTGTATTAAAATGTGAAACAAAGCAAAAAACAAACCTCTTAGTAATTTTGTTTTGTTTTGTTTTTGTTTTTGAGACAGGGTCTTGCTCTGTTGCCCAGGCTGGAGTGCAGTAGCGCAATCTCAGCTCACTGCAACCTGCTCACTGCAACCTATTGAACTGGTAAATAACTTCTGGATCCATCTGACACCAGAGCCTGAGCTTTTCTTTTCTACACTGTCTTATAACTTTGCCCATAACTCCAAGTTCCCTGAAGGCCCCCCCTCCCCTAATGCCCTCATACTGCTGTGTATTCATAAATCCTCGCTTTGAGCACCCTCCTTGCTCCAGTCTGCCTGGCAGATGCCTACCTATCCTTTTAGTCTCATCGCACACATTAATGGGGTAAAATCCAATCTATACCATTATATGATTTGGGGCAAGAGTCTTAACATCTGAGACCTTCAATTTCCACATCTGTACAAAGAGAATAATTTCAATCTCATAGGGTTTGTTGTGGACAACTGCCATCTTCGCTGCCTAGAATTTACTATGCTTTGGCAACACCGCCCTACTTTTGCTTGGGGAGCCAGCCCTCCTCCACCTCTGCGCAAGTACTTCCGGTGACAGTGATGGCCCTGGAGGGAGCATAGGGCCTGAGCTCAGACACTCGGGACTCTTCCTCCTCCTCGCTATGGTGTCTGACCCATGGATGAGCCACAGGCAAAGAAACTCAATTCCTAGGCTCTTGTTTTGAACTCTCAGGGAAGCCGACTCACTCGTTTCTACTGGATTTGGTCCTAAGTTGCTAAGGTTTGGGGAAAATCGGGTTACAATAGCTTATGTGATAAACCCCATAAATGGATATGCAACAGAATTTAACCTGGAAGGAAAAAGCTCAGGAGTTGTTACTGGCAGCCATGTTGTAACCATGACGGGAGAGCTTGGAGAAGAGTTAACACTGAGCAAGCAGAGCTGAGGAACAGAGAAACTAGGCTGCTTTCAGGGCTTGTGAGCTCTGGATCAGGCCATGCCTGAAGCCAATTTGTCTCATTCTATTTACTATATCAGCTAACATTCCAATTTTGGGGTTTAACCAGTTTGGTCAGATTTTCTACCACTCATGTTGAAAATTAATTGGAGGTGTTGTGAAGATGACAGATGATAAGGGCAAAATGGTGGCTATATCAGTGCAGTAGTCAGGATTATTTTTGCTTTCCAGTGACTCAAACCTCTCCTAAACTGCTCTCTCAGTTTTGGCTCCGTCTTCCTGTCATAATAACAGATGGTGTAGAGAGGTGTAGAGAGGTGACAGAGTCAAGGAACATTGTTTTCTGAAGATGGTTCTTTCCTCAAGCCCTTTGAGTTCTTTGGTTTATATTCTCGTCACAGGAGAGATGATTTTGAGTAAAAACTGTCTTTCACCAGTTTTGTCTACCATTCCGACTCCATCTGCATTCCCGGAGGAGTCCTGTTGAGGACAGAGTGACTGTGAGCAAAACGTGAAGAGCTGTGTCACCAAGTTCCATAAAATTTGGGAGTCCAAGCAGCATATTTGTGGGATTTGTCTGACAGAACACAATGGAAACAGAGCGTGGCATTCACTCCACCTCCCCCAGGTGACCGGCAGCTTTCTCACAGAGGAGGGGCTCTAGCGCATCCCTAATGGCATCTGCCGGGAAGCAGCAGGGCTGGGTGAGAAAGTGGGTCTCAAGGGACCTGCAGTGTTCAGCAGAGCCGTGGGAGGACCTGCTGGGAGCACACTTGTTTAGGAACACATGAGAGGTGCCCCGTGAAGATTTCAAGAAAACCTTGCCCAGTTAAGGGGATGGGAGGACTTTATAGGTCCTGTTTCAAAATATGTCTGTGAGAACAGTGTTGAGTCATTGTTGCTACAGGAACCCTATCTGAACCAAGAGGTTGCTAAGGTCTGGGGAAGGTTGAGCTACATATAACTTATGTGATGAACTCCACAAATGTCTATGCAACGGAATTTAACAGATGGTGAAAAGCATAAAGATTTTTGTTGCATGTACAGCTATGGAGCAGAATTTCTAGTACATTAAAAAGTGCTTCTATCACAGTAATAAACATTACTCAGTGGCAATCCTAGGCATCATGTAGCTCAGTGATTTTCAAAGGTTTTAAAGAAGCTGAACATTATAAAATTATTGTTTAAACTTTTATTTTAGTTAGATAATATTTGCACATGGTGAAAATTTAACATGTACAAAAGCATATAGGAAAACTAGGTCTCCCTCTACTCGTTGACCCCTGTCCACCCAAAGCCTCTACCCACAGGAAACTATTGTTACTCCTTTCTTTTGTATCCTTTCAGAGATGTTTTATGCATATCCAAGCACATTCTCACACACACACTTTTGTAAGCAGTAGCACAATAACCTTCTGAACTTTGCTTTTTCACTATGTACCATGGAGATCGTTCCAGAACAGTGCAAGTAGAGCCACCTTGTTCTTTTTTACTGCTGCATGGATTTCCATTTCAGGTCTGTGCACAATACATTTATTCTCTAATCTATTATTAGATTATTTGTTTGCTTCCAATTTCATAGCTATGGAATATGCATATCCTTGTACATATGATGTAATACTACAAATGAGCAAGTTAGCTAAGGAATACATTCTAAGATACGGAATTACTTGTCAACATTGCTCATTTAAAATTTTGATACATGTTGCCAAATTGCTCTCCACAGATGTTCCATAAGTTTCTACTGCCATCAGCAATGTATGAAAGTGCCTAATTCCTTCTACCCCCCACATCACTCAGTATCTTATCAAACTTTTTGATCTTTTCTGATTGGGTTAGTACTTAATGTATATTTGAAAAATATGCATAAGGTTGACATATATTTAAAAGTTATTTATATGTCCTTCGTTCATAGCCTTTGCTCATTTTTGCTCTTTTTTTCTTTTTCTTTTTTTTTTTTTTTTAAATTATACTTTAAGTTCTAGGGTACATGTGCATAACGTGCAGGTTTGTTACATATGTATACTTGTGCCATGTTGGTGTGCTGCGCCCATCAACTCGTCAGCACCCATCAACTCGTCATTTACATCAGGTATAACTCCCAATGCAATCCCTCCCCCCTCCCCCCTCCCTGCTCTTTTTTTCTTACTGATTTTTTTTTTTTTTTTTTTTTTTTTTTTTTAGACGGAGTCTCACTCTGTCGCCCAGGCTGAAGTGCGGTGGCATGATCTCGGCTCACTGCAGGCTCCATCTCCCAGGTTCATGCCATTCTCCTGCCTCAGCCTCCCGAGTAGCTGGGACTATAGGCGCCCGCCACCATGCCCGGCTAATTTTTGTATTTTCTTTTAGTGGAGATGGGGTTTCACCGTGTTAGCCAGGATGGTCTCGATCTCCTGACCTTGTAATCTGCCTGCCTTGGCCTCCCACAGTGCTGGGATTACAGGTGTGAATCGCTGCGCCCGGCCTTTTTCTTACTTATTTGTGAGTTTTTTACGCATTAAGAAAAATATCCTTGTCTGTAATCTGAGTCACAATATTTTTCTCATTTTGTCAATTATCTTTTGACTTTGTTCATGCTGATTTATTGCCACGTATATAGATTTAAGGTCATTTTTATTTGGTTATATATTTTTTTATCTTTTTATTATATTTATCTTTTCGATTATGGCTTCTGGGTTTTGTGTGATATTTGGAAAGCTCTCTCTACTTCTTTGTGGTTATTTTAAAGTTCTTTAATTTTTTCCTTCTACTAGTTTTATGGTTTCATTTTTCATGTTTAAATCTGACTCATTTGGAATTTACTTTTGTGTAAGTTGGGAACTAAGATTCCATCTTATCATCTTTTTTCCCAAATGGTTACCTAGTGGTCCCAGCATCATTTATTAATCTTTCCCCTATTTATTGAAAATGCCACCTTTAAAATCATCTACTAAATTCCTATATGTTTTAGGGTGAATATCTGGACTTTTGGAGTACCACTGAACCACTACCCTCATTAAGGTGGGGGCAGAGAGGCCAGAGCTCTGTGCACTGGTTTCCTCTCTCGTTGCCAACATTACCCCTGAAGTTGCTTTGGGGGAGATCTTGGGGTTCTGGGGGACAGATTTTGAAAACTACCAGTCTGGACCACTCTCTTTTTCACTGATGAAAATCTGTAGCTTGGTGTAATTAAGTGACTTAAAATAATGTTCTGACATTGGCAAGTTGCCGTATGCCCCTAACCCCTTAACCCCCCACCATGTGCATGGAGTATATCATTGGTGTAGGAGTCGCACTGATATGAGAATCACAGAAAGTTGGCCAGGGAGCCCACAGCTGCTGTTAGGGACTGCTATAGTGTCAGAGGGCCTCATCCATGTATTTGGGGGAAAGAATGTTCCAGAAAGAGGAAACAGCAAGTACAAAGTTCCTGAGCTACATACGTAGAGAGATATGGGTATAGGTATAGAAATAGTATAGATAATTTAGAGAGACAGAGATGGAGACAGACCTAGAGATGAGAATGTGCTTCAGCTAAGAGTAGGACCATTTTTACTTAGCATGCTTTTCATATTATTAAGTTGCTATTACAATTTTCACAGCCAAAAATCCATACATGATGTTATTTGTATTGTTTATGTTGTTTTATATATTGTTTTTATTTATGCTTATATTTTCACAGCACTCCTAAATTGAGTGGAATGATTGCAAAGTCTTTCTTTCTTTCTTTCTTTCTTTCTTTCTTTCTTTCTTTCTTTCTTTCTTTCTTTCTTTCTTTCTTTCTTTCTTTCTTTCTTTCTTTCTTCCTTCCTTCCTTCCTTCCTTCCTTCCTTCCTTCCTTCCTTCCTTCCTTCCTTCCTTCCTTTCTTTCTTTTTTTTTTTTTTGAGACAGAGTTTCGCTCTTTTTGCCTAGGCTGGAGTGCAATGGCGCGATCTCAGCTCAGCGCAACCTCTGCCTCCCGGGTTCAAGCAATTCTCCTGCCTCAACCTCCCGAGTAGCTGGGATTACAGGCATGCGCCACCACCCCGGCTAATTTTGTATTTTTAGTAGAGACGGGGTTTCTCCATGTTGGTCAGGCTGGTCTTGAACTCCCGACCTCAGGTGATCCACCTGCCTCGGCCTCCCAAAGTGCTGGGATTACAGGCGTGAGCCACCATGCCCAGTGCAAAATGTTTCCAATAAATGAGGATACTCCACCCCTTGCTCTCCAAAAGCTTCTCTTCAATTTGGGTTTTGGTGCCAGCAATTTAGTCTTGACTGATACAATAACGTTTCAAATTTCTAGAAATAGTTGGGGGAGGGGAAGACTAGCCTGTGTTGTAGAGTTTTGAGGACAGAAAAACAGCTTTGTACCTGATGCCTCTCCCTCAGAAAGTAGTCAGCCCCAGAGAGCCCCAGTTCCACCTTCTTTTGAAATTATTTTAGAGGTAATCTCTGGATCCCCTCCAGGAGGGACTGTCCATCCCCAACAGGTGCAGAGAATGAACCACACTTAAGTTTGCCTGGTAAATGGTTTAAAGTGTCACTGCTAGATATGGTGGCTGTGATGTCACTACTGTGTGTATCTTGAAAAGTCAGTAAAGAATAAGTAAAACATTTGAAGAGGTTCTTATTCAGCAACAATATTTGTTTAAAGGTTTGCCAAAAACACAAAACAAAGTCTTAAACCCCAAACCTTTAACAGTATAAAAATAACAAGGCTTAAGTCATAAACATTGGATTTCCAGAATTTAAAAAGATAATTTTTGAAAAAGGAATTACATCAAGAAAAGATTTTATTTTTTTGAATTGACTCTCTTCTAAAACAAATAAAGAAACAAACAAGAAAAGCAATAACAAAAAAAACAGTTGCTATTATCAATCCAGAGAAATGGATGGATTCCAATATTTTATTCACAAACAAGCTTCATTCCAAACGGCAGAACAACAGGGGTCTGGCCTTCTGCATGGCTCAGGCCTGAGTTTCTGAACCGGAGGTTATATGGCGAGGCTGAGATTAAGGGTTTTCCAGTCTCATTTAATCAGGGCATAGTCACAGTTGCACCAGCAGTTGTTTTCATGTCCAATTCTGTTGGCTTTGTAGTCTGGTAAAATTCTCCCACCTCTAACAATGAGCTGACTTGGAACTTGAGACTCTGCCGTGCTGATATATTGACCCCAGAAAATCTGGACACTGCTCCGGGGTTCTTTCACAAAGTCCGAGAGGTCATACTATTTTCACAGCAACACCAGGGCGTGATTTGCCTTTTTCACTCACATTTTCTCAAAAATATACAAGGAGGTTTTCAGAGGCTGCATAATGTGTGATATCACAACAGATTGAATGCAGGAGCAGATAGGAGAACCCAGCTGTCTTCTATTAAACCAGATATGAAAGAGATTTGCAAAAATGTAAATCAATGCTGCTCTTTTGCCAAATATTTTTGTTTTGGAAAATGTGGTTATTTTTCATAGAATCTTATTTATGATAAAGTATCTATTGTATTTTTAAAATAATTAAAATATTTTGACTTGACTTATAATACACTAAATAAAAGATATCATGTATAAGCTCTTTAGGGTCCTCATAATTTTTAAGAGCTTATGTGAAATTTAAAGTTTGTCTAAAGAGGTTCAGAGACCACAAATTTTGAGAATTATGGGTCTATGGGATAGTGAAGGAAGATAAACACAAAATAACAATTAATATTTATTGAGTGCTTCCTGTTTGACAGGCACTGTGCTAAAAGCCTTACATGGATTGCCTCCTTTAATTCTTGTAACCTCCCCTCAGAGTAAGTACCAGTGTTTCTTCTTTTATTTTTAAGAGACAGGGTCTCACTTTGTCACCCAGGCTGAAGTGCAGTGGCACAATCATAGCTCATAACTCAAACATAGCTCAACGTAATCTTGAACTCCTAGGCCTGCCTGGGCCTCCCAAAATGCTGGGAATACAGGCGCATGCCACCATGCCTAGCTTTAGTGTTCCTTCTTCTGCAATAGATGAGGAAACTGGAGCGTGGAGAGGATGTTACTTTCTCAAGGTCATAGAGCCAGAGAGTGGCAGAGGATGGAATTGAACCTGGGAGTGCGGTTGTAGCTCCCTTATTCTTTTTTTTTTTTTTTTTTTCTTTTGAGACAGAGTCTCGCTCTGCCGCCCAGGCTGGAGTGCAGTGGCGCGATCTCAGCTCACTGCAACCTCCGCCTCCCGGGTTTACGCCATTCTCCTGTCTCAGCCTCCCGAATAGCTGGGACTACAGGCGCCCGCCGCCACGCCCGGCTAATTTTTTGTATTCTTTAGTAGAGACGGGGTTTCACCGTGTTAGCCAGGATGGTCTCGATCTCCTGACCTCGTAATCCGCCCGCCTCGGTTTCCCAAAGTGCTGGGATTACAGGCATGAGCCACTGTGCCCGGCCAGCTCCCTTATTCTTAACCACTTGGTGGTGGTCCCTCTAAAAGCCTGTCCTCCCACCCCTTAACCCGCTGTACTACTGCGATGTAATGGAAGATTGTGGTCTGGGAGGCAATGGGAGAGGATATTGTACTACAGGCACTCAGAAGATCTTTCCCTGTCAGAGCCGGGGTTGGACTGGAGCAACTGCTGGCCTCTCATGGTGTGTGGACACCTCATGGGCAACTAGATCCTAAAATACAGAGACCCACACTGGTGTCCCTCCTCTTTTAAGCTGCTTTGGGAACAAAAAGGCCATGATTATTAAAAAGTCATAGTTTTGCAGGAAATGAAAGCCAAGACCCATTAACAGGGGTACAGCTAATGGGCATGGTGTATGAAAGAGGCAAGGGCCGCTTGGCATTGTTTTTCACTCGTAGATAAGCCGAAAAGGACCTCAGAACAATGGTGTGTTTTAGCCTAAAGAGAAAAAAAAGTGTGCTTCTAATCTGAGGGGAGAATGATGGTGTGTTAAAGAATATGAATTAGTGGATGCTAAAGAGGTCTGTTATTACTCACAAGGACTAATATTCACACAGAATTGAATTTGACTAGGCCAGCAGAAAAACTTCCAAATATTCCTTTCTGTCCAATGCAGGGATCAGCCATTATTGCCCCAAGGCAGATTAGCCTTAATTGGGCATACATTTGCAAAAATTAGCATAATGCCTTTCCATTTCTTCTATTATCTTAACTAATTGCTTTACATTGGCTCTCCTATTGTCTTATCTTTCTTGCCAATAGCACTTGATGGCCCAGTGAAAGGCATTTGACTTCCCTAACAGTATGCAAACTTCATTAGCCTTGGTTCTTTAAAGGTGTTAGGCTACGTTTTCGGGTCAAAAGTCTGGGATAGTGTCAAGGGATGGGTGGACTGTCAGAGTAAGAGACACCATGGGTTTGCTCCTTGGCTTCCTTAGTTAACACACTGTGTTTTGCCACGTGAGGGGAGAACTGACAAGGTATTTGGGAACTGAAAAATCATAGTTACCAACTGAGTTCACAAAACTCTGAGCTGGAGTTGGACACGACCTTACTGGCTTCTCCTGGTAGACGACCTGTGCTCCCCAAGGTCTCCCAAAGGCATGACTAACTACTCAACTCGGTGTCATCCCAATTCTCCAGTGAGCCATGGCCTCATTTTATTGACACTAAGAGCAACGTTCTCAGGCCAGGACAGCACTCTGGAGCTTCACAGACCAGAAAAGTCACATTCCTTCCCTCACGGAGTTTAAAGTCCTGCAGGGAAAGATACATGGGTGAAGGAAAGGCAAACACCACATGGTAAATGCACACTTGGGAGCTTCCTCTTCTTTGAGATAAGAAGGAAGGCTGAAGAAACAGAAATGTTAAGAAGCTGGCGTGGGGAAGTACAGCAGGTAGAGGTGGGAGAGAGGGAAGGAATCTCTACTCCAGTTGAACAGGAGATGGGAGTTTGGGCTGTAAGTGAAGGAGGTAGGGGGAAATTGCGCTGCAGGAAAGTGAAGGACAGGTGAAATGAAATAAATGCGGTGGGCATTGGAAATTTAAATCGGATCTTAAAAAAATACTCCTGCCCCCTGGCTTAGGAAAAAAATGAACATAGGTAAGCCTTATCTAAATAACCATCTTCCTTCCATTTCATTTGGTCCAGTTTATGTTTGGAGGATTTGTATGTGATCAGATAGTTAATAAACAGGTGAAATATGAGTACAAAGAGAAAGAGCTGCAGTTCCTGTAAAATCTAAGATAAAAGCTTTGGAAAGCCTCGATCAAACGAAATTACCAAAAAAGCGTCATTGAATAAAAGGTGAGAGAGACAACTGTAAGAAAAAAAAAATCATAAAAATCATTGGAGGCAATTTTGTTTCACAAGTGTCTTAAGGTTCTCACCATATCGTAAGTAAATGCTGGACACTGTAATGATGTACAATGGTTTGATTTATGCAACAGAGACTAGCAGCAACTTAGTGAATCTGCATTCAGGAAAGAGACCCGGGCCCTGCATCGCATGATTGGTGAATAAACACATAGTTAGATGTGTGTTTTAGGTTAAAGTCTTTAGTGAGCTCTGCATGTATCATTTTATTGATTCTCTGTTCTGGCTTTTCTGATTTTTCAGCCAGTTCCCTGTCAGGTATGGTTGGATAAGAGGTATGAAGGGAGAGTAAAAAGGCTTGGGGTTTTGTTGTTTTCTTCCCCCTCACTTGAAGTGAGCAGGTATGTGATTATTTCATCTGACCACTAGATGCCACTATTGCTTCATGGAAATATTTTCCAGCTGCTTTGGCTCTAGCAATTTACGCTGGACATTCTACTCTTAACTGAGTGCTTGTGTGAGGAAGGGCAGAATGGGTCCCATTGTTACCTCCTTCACCTGTGCTCAAATCTAGCAGAGTTTAAAAAGTATATAGACATGGCATTTGAACAAGGGGCTCCCAGGCACAGAGTTCCCAGCCAAGGATCATTATTTCTTGAAGAATGACTTTGAAAACGGCTTCTTTTTATTTTATTTTTTTATCTTTTGAGACGGAGTCTTGCTCTGTCACCCAGGCCGGAGTGCAGTGGCGTGATCTCGGCTCACTGCAACCTCTGCCTCCCAGGTTCAAGCAATTCTCCTGCCTCAGCCTCCCAAGTAGCTGGGATTACAGGCGAGTGCCACCACGCCCAGATAATTTTTGGATTTTTAGTAGAGACAGGGTTTCACTGTGTTGGCCAGTCTGGCCTCGATCTCCTGACCTCAAGTGATCCGCCTGCCTTGGCCTCCCAAAGTGCTGGGATCGCAGGTGTGAGCCACCTCACCTGGCCCAGCTTCCTTTTAAAGTAAGTAGAGTGACTTATTGTAAGTAAGGGAACATGAATGTTCTGTCTGATTTAGGGCATACACACTACCTTGTGTCCAGTGCAGGTCACTCTGTCATAACAAGCCCCACCAGGTGGCTATCCCTGGCTGCACAAAGGGTAAAGCTGCTGCTGAAGCCCAGCACCCCTTCCCAGTGTGAGCCCCTACTCTATATGCTGAGGAATTCCTCAGGTCAGTAAAGTCACCTTCTGAGGAATTCCTCAGCATATAGAGTAGGGGCTCACATTGAGGAGGGAGGAGGGCCAGCCCTACAGTGTCCTGAGCTGGCTATGGAGATCCTCTCTATAGACCCTGACATCTGTTTCAGGGACCTCAGAACTGAAAGAGCTCTTGGAGGTCAGCTGCTTCAGTCTCCCACTTACTGCAAGCAATCCTTTGGTAACATCCTTGGTACAGGAGCGCTCACCTGCTGGAATACTCTCTGTACTAAGATCCCTACTTGGTTGGGCATTTCATTTTCTTGTGGGGCAGCACTGTTAGAAAGCATATTCTATATTAAGCCAAAATCTGCCTCCCTTCAACTTCCCTTAGTCATTTCTCATGATTCCCAGACTCCTCATCAATTCAGGAGATAAGAAGAAAGGATGAAGGATTGATTCGGGATAATTCAGTCCTTATTTATTGAACAGCTTTAGGGCCAAGGCCCTGTGCTAAGCAATCAAGAGCATCTGCTGGAGACAGTTGGGATTGTCAGTGTTCTTACTGTGTCTTTCCTGGAATGAGACATAACATTCCAGGTGAGGTCCAATTCATGCAGGTATAGGGACCATTACTGCACTTGATCTGGAAGCTTCCATCGAGTAAGATTATGTTAACTTTTTATACACTATAACAATACTGGTCCATTTGCGGTTGAGGTAGATTTAAATTCTCAAGTCTTTTTTTTTTTTTTTTTTCCTCAGGGTCAGTGTCAAGCAATTTTTTTCCCATTGTGTACTGCTTATTTTTATTTTTATTTTTGGAGACAGGGTCTCACTTTGACATCCAGGCTGCAGTATAGTGGTGCCAACCTGGCTCACTGCAATCTCCACCTCCCAGGGTCAAGCAATCCTCCAGCGAAATGTTTCTGAGAAACCACTTATCTGTTGTGAGCTAGAACTATATCACACATCTCTTTTCTTACAAAGACATTGACTGGTTCCAAGTCTGGTTTTGTTTATGCCTTGCTACAACAACCCATGAATGTCACACTGGCCAGCTAAATACTAATCTATATCACTGGAAGAAATAACTAAGTCAAGTGGTTCCAAGAACTCAGTAAGTGTTGGACAAAACCCTTGAAATTAACTGAATAATTAATATATTGTCTGACAAAATACTAGATTATTAAATATTAGCCATTATGTGTTTAAAAGGGTTTGTTGTGATGAAATTTAGAGTTAGAAATAGCTCCCCCAAATTTTGGTCCTGAGCTACTCATTTTGGTAAATGATGAGATTAATATCATTAGGCAATTTAATTGCTATATTTCAGGTATTAGTCATCTGTGTCAGTTTGATATTTCTACATATATATGCCCTATTCATATTATACCTAAGCTTCCAGTTTATTTAATTAAGTTGTGACCATCATAAGTAGGAAAACAGATATTAAATGAAGATGAGAATCTGAACCACAAGAACTGTATGTGATAAATTAATGGGCAATATAGTGCAGTGATGAAAGAGATATTTACATTGCAGGCTGCATTTGGAATGCAAATGGTTTGATTATACATTTCCTGGAAAAGTCTCTTAGAGGAATCTAGAATTTGAGGGAAACTTTTGACTCAGATTTTGTTCATAGAGACTGTTTTTTACTCAGCTTATAGGATATGACACACACTTGGTTTTCCTTCTACCTCACTGATTCCTGCTTTTCAATCTCCTTTGCTGGTATTGTATCAAATTTAGCCTAAAGCTGCCTCCTTACATATTTTAAGTTTGGCCTAAAGTTTCTCTGTACCTTGTGAACTATAACAAGCGGAGGTGTAAACAGACCCATATCCTACACTTGTGCCAATCACCGAGTCTTGGCCAATCAAATGTAGCCAACTGTTCAAACCATGTTCAAATAAGGAAATGCTGAGCCGTAACCAATCCAGCTGTTTTTGTACCTCACTTCCGTTATCTATATATCACTTTCCTTTTTCTGTCCATAAATCTTCTTCCCCCACACGGCTGCGCTGAAATCTCAGAGCCTATTCTGGCTCAGAAGGCTGCCTAGTTCACGAATCATTCATTGCTCAGTTAAACTCCATTACATTTAATTCAGCTGAAGATTTTATCACTGGTTTCTCCTTTTCTTCCCATCCATTTAATACTGAGGTGCTTTGGGGCTGAGCCCTAGCCCCTCTTTATCTGTATCTACTCCCTTGCTGACCTGTTCCAGGTTCATGTCTTTAAATACCATCTTTATGCCAACAAGTCCCAAATGTGTGCCTTCAGTACAGAACTCCCTCTGAGTTCCAGACGTAAGAACATTCAAATATGAACTCCTGATCTTCCTTCTAAACCTGCCCCACCCCTCAGCTTTTTCATCTCAGTTGATGATAACTAAGCATAGCAGTTTATTAGGTCAGAAAAGTGACAAGGGACTCGCAGAGACTTGTGTGGAGTTTGAGTTTTCTCTGAACAAGATAAGGAGACAGAGAGTTTTGAGCAAGAAGTGGAATTATCTGGCATATTTTAAAAGGCTCATTCTGGCTGCTTTGCAGAGAGCAGACAGTGGAGGCACAAAGATATATCAAGAGAGACCAGTTAGGAGGCTGCTGCAATAACCCAGGTGTGAGATCATGATGACTTGGATCAGGGTAGTAGTAGTGGTAAGAAGTGGTCAGATTCTGGATGTGTTTTCAAGGTAGAGTTAAGACGATTTCTTGGCAGGATGCAGGATGTGAAAGAAAGAGAAGTCAGGGATGATTCCAAGACTTTTAGTTTGAGCAACTAGAAGAGTGGTGGTGTTACCTTCAACTGAGATGGGGAAGATTGCATAGTGAGTTTGGGATGTCCACTAGATATTGAAGCAAAATGTTTGAATGGGAATTTGAACATTTTAGTCCATTTGAAGTTCAAAAGAGAGGTCTGAACTGGATATGTAAAATTGGGAATCATTGCCTTATAGATAGTATTTAAAACCTCAGACTGGAAGAGATCACTAAGGTCTTAGACACTTACAGTAAAGAGAATTTCCTATAGACCTAGAGCATTGGTTCTCAACCAGAGGTGCTTCCCCTGGGGATATTTGAAAATGTCTAGAAATATTTTTGGTTGTGGGGAGTCGTTGCTACTGGGACCTACTGGACAGAGAGCAGGGATGCTACAATATATATCTATCCTGTAATGCCTAGGACAGCCCCCAACAACAAAGAATTATCTGGCCAAAAAGTCAGTAGTGTCAAAGTTGAGAAACCCTTGTATAGATGGAAAAGACCAAGGACAAAGCCTGGGATACTGCAATATTTAAGAGGTAGAGAGGAAGAGGAGGAACCAGCAAAGGATACAGAAGAGTAATCAGGCAAATAGGAGGAAACTAAAAGTTGTAGATCCTGGAAGGCAAGTAAAGAAGGTTTATCAATAAGTAGGTGTGTCGAATGCTGCTGATTAGGGGCATGGTGTCAGTTGCCTGTAGTTCCAGCTACTGGCGAGGCTGAGGCAGGAGGATTGCTTGAGCCCCAGAGTTTAAGGCCAGCCTGGGCACCTAGTGAGATGATGTCTCCAAAAAAAAAAAAAAAAAAAAAAAAAAAAGCTACTCAGTCAAATTGGATGATAACTGAGAATTATTTGTTGTATTTGTCAACATGCATGTCATTTATGATCTTGAGAAAAACAGTTTCAGTGTATGTGTTGGGTGGATTTAAGATAGAATGGAAGGAAAGGGAGATTGCAGACAACTAGTATGTACAAGTTTTGGGAGAGGTTTTGCTGCAAAGGAAAACAAAGAAATGGGGCAGTGGCTGGCCAGAGGTAAGTATCAGAGAGTTGGGCATGAGTTTAGAGTGCTAACTGTCAGACCACATCAAGGGCCTTTGAATCAAGGACAAGGCAGATCCAGGTTGAAATGATTCTGGACACAGGTGTAGAATGAGAAAAAGGTCTAGAAATTAATTATGTTTTTGGGTGACAGCTTCATGAGTCAGAGGCAGGTCTGATGACTGGAGCCAATTGTACCAGACGGTTCTAAGACACACTGTTCTTTATATTCTACTCTTTTCTGTCCAAATAAAGGACTGGAGCTGGCATATGAATTCTTTGCAATAACTCAGTACAAGATTCCCTGCTGTCTCTGACTTCTAGGGGTAGGCTTATTCTTATTTTATGTGGCTCCAAGGGTGCAGGTAAGTTTCAGGACTCTCTCTGTCTGGACGATTGCAGCAGTCATTTATCTGACTCCAGCTTGCTGCCTTTTACTCCCTTCTCTATTTCCAGAGTGATCTTTCTAAATGCAAATCTGAGTCTATCATTCCCCATCTAAAAACTGTGTATAGCTTCCCATCCTAATCAAGATAAAATTCAGGCTCCCTTGTGTGGCATACAGTATTATCTTAGACTTAGTTTTCCCTGTGTTTTCCAGGCTTGTGTCCAGCTTTTCTGTGCCTTGCAGTGGATGTTGGATTTCTCCACATCCATGGTTCCATGTACTCACCACGCAGAGTCAGACCTCCAAACCTGTGCTTAACTTGTTTACCCTTCTATAACACCCTATCTACTTTTCTGTGTTTGGTTAACTCCTGCTCATTGTTCAAGACTAATTTCCTTTAGGAAGCGGTGTACATTAGAATTCAATGGGGTTACAAGTGACAAAAAATAACTGGCTCTGTTGCTGCCCTGGAGTAAACATGAGAAAGAAAAGGATATTCTGGGGTCCATGGAGAGGAACGTCAGATGCCTCTCTGAATGGGCACCAGCCCCATTTTAACCATTTTTAAGTGCACAGTCCTGTGATGTTAAATCATTTGCATTGTTGTGCTTTCCTGGTACTTCTTGAGCTCTTTTTATCTGTAGACATTGGTCCTCCCTTAATTCAAGATAATTATCTTCTAGCATATCTTAACAATCTGTTCTTGGAACCACTATTATTCAACTGGGACTGGCAAATCCCAGCCTGATCTTTCTTAGATTTCAAGACTATGATGTTCCTGCCTGGTATGTGCCTTCAACTCTAGGGAATTAAAGTCATGTATTTTGCTTTGTTTTGTTTCACATTTTGCCTGAGCCTTGTTTTAGATTAACTGGTCACTTCATTAATTCATTCAATGACTGATTCACATACGGGTTTGCTGTAATTTACTATGTAAAAAGTCTGTTTCTTCTGGCTTAATCATCAGGGTTTCTGGAGGTGTGGAATAGCAGACTAATTATCCCTCTGTAACCACTCATGTTTTTGAGATGAATTACCTGTAGTATGAATTATTTGCTCATTCACCATATTATTTGTTTAAAAATAACAATTGGGCACTTGTCACTTACCAGACACAGTACTTGGTGCTCAGGATGCAGAATAAAAGACATTCCTTGTCCTGAAGAAGCTGCAGTCTAGTGTCAGGGTAGACAAGGAAATAAGAGTGGAGCATAATAAGTTCTTAGGTCAAGGTATACCTGAGGTGTTATGAGAGTCCGGAAGATGGGGCATGTGATTGAGACTTGGAGTCAGGGAAAAACCTCAAGAGAAAGTAGTGCGTGGAGGTTGCAGTGAGCCGAGATCATGCTGCTGCACTCCAGCCTGAGAGACAGAGTGAGACTCTGTCTCAAAATAACTAACTAACTAGCTAACTAACTAAATAAATAACATAGTGCCTGAACTGAGTGATGAGAGACCTAGGAGTCAACAGGAAGCTAACATGGGCTGAACCAGCTTGATAAAAATAAAACTCTCCACAATTTCATCAACACTAACCCACACCATTTCAAATAAATATTCAAAGTAAAAAAAAAAATGTGCTTGTTAGGCAACTTTATCATAAGTTCCCTAATCTCCATCAACCCACCCCAATGTTACCCCAATTAAATACATAATACAAGTTCCTCAGTTTCAACTAGATCCCCACCTGGATTCCTATCCCTCTTCTAGAGACTTCTGGAATGTCACTGCCCTATTTTCTTCAGCCCATTCCATCCCTCAAACTCACCCCTCTCCCTGTTACCTACAAATCAGCATCATCCTTGGGCTTATCTAAAGAAAGTAATGAGAGATAGGTGGAGTTAAAGGACAAGGCAAAGTTCAGGGGAGAGATGAGGCTTTAGGATGAAAAAGGACCAGGATTGGGGTGGGAATAACTTCTGCACATATCCTGTGGTATTGTGTGGCATTAAGAGTTGGTCTTATACTTTAGAAGAACTCTTTTCTCCATCTCTGGTGGTAGGGTAGAGGATAAAGTGGAGAGAGTCTTACTAGTGCATCTTGCCAAGGGCTTTTTTTTTTTTTTTTTTTTTTTTGAGACAGGTTCTAGCTCCGTCAACCCGGGCTGGAGTGCAGTGGTGTGATCGTAGCTCACTGCAACCTTGAACTCCTGGGCCCAAACGATCCTCTTGCTTCAGCCCCTCAAGTAGCTGGGACTACAGGCACGTGCCACTATGCCTGGCTAATTTTTTTATTTTTGTAGAGTTGAGGTCTCAAACTCCTGAGCTCAAGCAATCCTCTTGCCTCGGCCTCCCAAGGTGTTGGGATTACAGGTGTGAGCCACTGCACCAGGTCCATTTTAACCATTTTTAAGTGCACAGTCCTGTGATGTTAAGTCATTTGCATTGTTGTGCTTTCCTGGTACTTCTTGAGCTCTTTTTACCTGTAGACATTGGTCCTCCCTTAATTCAAGATAATTATCTTCTAGCATGTCTTGATTTTTTTTGGCCACTTTCGTTGTATGTGTCAGAGTGTGTGTGTGTGTTTTAACCAGCATATCAAATCGTGAGTCTACCTTCTGAGGAGAGTGCAGCAATGTGGTTCTAGTGGTTTCCTTCTTCTTATTCTCCTGGGCTGCTTCAGAATTTAAGTGTTTGGTTTAACAAGGTTAAGGAGCTGGTTATTATTATTATTTTTTTTTTGGAGAGAAGTCAGCAAAACGCTCTGTGGATAAACCAAGAACTTAGTATGCAAAGGGCTTTTGGTAGCCTGGGCACACAACCCGAGTACACATGGTATGAGTGAGTGTCCACATACAAGCATGCCCTTGCTTTCCTAGGTCACCTGTGGAGAAAGAAACATCATCTTTCAACAGAGGATCATTCCTCTGTTTGATGATACGTGCATCCTGGCATCTGGAATTCAATTGACTATTCTGTCTTAGAGCCAAGAATCTAGAAAGTGAGTGGAAACATCAGATGTGAGTCAATATTTCACAATGTCGTTTAAGAGAACATATCAACACTCAGTTAACAAGCAGCAGCCCTGTGCGGACGATGATGAAGACTGGACACATATGAGGGTGTGAATGTGGAAGAGGGCTGGGGCTGGGGACTTTTATAAGAATATTTCCGTGCCTAGGTCAGTACTGGCCACATGTTTAGTTAAGCAGGACATTTCCTTACTGGGAGTCCAGTTGGAATTGATTTTCCATCAATTCCAATAAAGATCAATTTATTTTGATCTTTGATTTTCTCCATTTTAATAGGTTGTTAGCGAAATCAGCTTAATGCTGGTCATATACATTGATTAACTGTTTCATTGATCATACAAACACAACCATTAAATACTTGTGTGTTACAGAGATAATTATTGTAACTATATTCATACTAGAGGGATAGACCAACAATATGCTGGGAAGGAAGTTTTTTTCTTCTTTTTAAAAGAAGTAAATTTGATACTCAAGAGGTAGTGTGGTGGACTTAGAATGCCCCTTCCTACTTTGCTCATCCTTCAAGGTCTGAATGAAACATGACCTTCTTTCCAAAGCCTTGCACAATCTTCCCAGGCCCTATCATGGTTCCTTCCTCAGCTTGTGCGTGTTCTCATAGCACTGCATAGAGCTGCATATTTACCCAAGGCAGGAAAGTGACCCTTATTTATCTTTTGCATATACTACAAGTCCAGTATATTCTGACTAGTTTTTTGTTTTTGTTATTGGTTTTCTTTTGTTTGTTGTTGTTGTTTTTTGAGACAGAGTCTCGCCCAGTCTAGAGTGCAATGGCGTGGTCATAGCTCATTGCAACCTGGAACTCCTGGCTCAAGCAGTCCGTCCACTTCAGTCTCCCTAAAGGCTGGGATCATAGGTGTGAGCCACCATGTCTGGCCCTTGATTTGGTTTTTATTTCGATCTTCAAAAAGTAAAAAGAAGGTTTATAGATTTTGCTAATTTTACAAGTAACCAGGCTCACTGGATTGGGATTAGTCAATAAAGTAGAACATGCAGTCACCTTCAGCCTATCACTTAGAGACAACCATTATGAATATTTTGGGATATTTATCTCCAGATCTCTCTGTCTCATATATGTATATATATATTTATTTATATTTATAAACTTAGAGGTAGAGATTATTCTTTTTTTTTCTTTACTTCTTTTTTTTCTTTCTTTTTTCTTTTTTTGACGGTATCTTGCTCTTTCGCCAGGCTGGAGTGCAGTGGCATGATCTCTGCTCACTGCAACCTCTGCCTCCTGGGTTCAAGCAATTCTCCTGCCTTAGCCTCCCGAATAGCTGGGACTATAGGCATGTGCCACCACGCCCAACTAATTTTTGTATTTTTAGTAGAGGTGGGGTTTCACCATGTTGACTAGGATGGTCTCGATCTCTTGACCTCATGATCTGCCGCCTTGGCCTCCCAAAGTGCTGGGATTACGGGTATCAGCCACTGTGCCCAGCCTGAGATAGAGATTTTTCTAAATAAAAATGGAATCACATTATAACTCCTTCTTCGTCAGATGCTCTTTTAACTCAATATGCCATAGGCATCTTTTCCTTCCTTCCTTCCTCTCCCCGTCCCCCTCCCTTCTTTATTTTCTCTTCTTTTCTTTTTTTTTTGAGACAGGGTCTCGCTCTGTCGCCCAGACTGGAGTGCAGCAGTGCAATCTCAGCTTACTGCTCACTGCAACCTCCACCTCTCAAGTTCAAGTGATTCTCCTTCCTCAGACTCCCGAGTAGCTGGGACTGCAGGTGTACACAAGTTTGCCCTTGCTTTCCTAGGTGACCTGTGGAGAAAGAAACATCATCACCACGCCTGACTAATTTTTGTATTTTTTTAGTAGAGATGAGGTTTCACCATGTTGGCCAGGCAGGTCTTGAACTCCTGATCTCAAGTGATCCACCCACCTTGGCTTCCCAAAGTGTTGGGATTATAGGCATGAGCCACCATGTCTAGCCGCCATAGGCATTGTTCTGTTTGAATAAATATGGAGCTAGACACACTTGTTTAACCAATCACCGTATGTTGAAATTTTAGGTTATTTCCAGTTTTTCATACTACTATAAATAATACTATGCTAAATATCCCTGTATATACGTCTTTGTAGCCTATTTTCATTTTATTTACCCAATCACTCTTTAAAAAAATCTTTTAGGATATTGTCAATATTTTCCTACTGCTATAAATAATACTTGGATAAACATTTTGTACATAAATCTTTGTCCCCTTTTTAATTTTTTTTTTTTTAGGATAACTTCCTAGAAGTAACCTCATTGGTTACCCATTGGTCAAAGGGCATGTACTTGTAAAACTTTTGGATACATGTTACCAAATTACCCTGCAAAAGGTTGTGCCAATTTGCACAGTTATTACCTGTATGTAAGAATTCCCCTTTCACCCTACTCTTGGCCACAATGGGATTTGTGAACATTTTTAAAACTTTGTTAAGTATATTTTGTGAACTAGGTGTTAAACTTAACCACAAACAGCACAGTTTCTCTAGGGAAGTGTGTCCCATCTAAACGGCCAATTTAGAAACAGCCTTCCTTCATCAGCTTGTGGTTACCTGTGAAAAATACCCTGAAATCTTTCTTTAACACCACTCATTAAAAAATGTACCAAGGTGTGAGGTGGGTCCCTCCAAACTGGTTAATTACTGTGTACCAGAGGATATGAAAAAACAAAACGAAACAAAAAACCAACAACAGTCTCTTCTTTAAGGGAATTTTCGGCCATGCAATCTCATGACAACATTATCAGGTTGTTCTAGGGGATATTTATTATTAATTAATGGAGTAAACAGGTCAGTGGTATTTAGAACTATACCCACGACCCCTTGAAAAGATTCAGAGCAAGAGATAAATTGATGAGGTCCCTCCAAATATGGCTTTTTGTCCAGTAAATTATGTTTAGACACCCAGCACTAGAAATATGTAGACAAATTGGAGAGAGTTCACAGAAAGGCAATAAAAAGATGAAGGGAACGGAGGGACTGATTTATGAGGAGAGATTAAAGAAACCAAAAACACAGAGCCAGGACCCAGAAATGACTTCAGGGAGCATGAAAACAAACAGCAAATACGTTTCTGTGTAAACCACCAAAGTGGGGACTTGTTTAGCTTGGTACCAAGAACGTAAGTAGTGGCAGTGAGGTGAAATGAAAGAGAAGAATCCGACTTACTAATTTATTCAGGAGTGTCTCTAGAGAGAGGTTAGAAGTTCTCTGGCTGGAAACGTTTAGCACCAGACAGCTCTCAGCTCCCCCAAGGAGAGGATTCTAGACCGGAAAACAAGAAAATAGACTTGCAGGTTAGATCATGCCAAGCCTTGGAACCCTTCCACATTGTTACCTCATGGCGACTGTATAAATATACTATCTCGGGTCCCAAAGGTAAACTAATACAGCTCATCTCTTTTTCATTTCCTGACTTTAATGCCTCTTTAAGTTAGCAAGTTCAATCAGGTTTGAACATATGCTTTTTCAATCAAGTCTCTCTGCACAGTGTCTTTGTGACAGAGGTGGTCACCGAAGCTGGGGTTCAGGTGACCGCTAGAGATATCTCTGGGCTCCTTTAGTGCCTGTCTGAAATAGCCAAGGAAGAGAGGAAAGAGCCAAGCAGCCGGGAATACAGCCCACCTGCCCCAAGTCAGAGAGAATGTCCCGCATCAGTTAGGCCTCATAATTTTTGCCCTAAATCTCATCCCCATAACAGAAATGTAAGAGCTTTGTCTCTTCAAAAATCCACCAGGTTCCAGAGGAGATGGAGAAGGCATGTGGGGGCCTACTTGGGGGATATGATCTTCATTTTAGTTTCCTTGTCCTTCTGTCAATAACGGAAAGTTAACTTGCTTGGATTTGCTCCAGCCAGTGTTTGGTGATCCATAAAAAGGGGAATGGAATAATAAGAAAAATGGAAACAAACAACACTACACACACACCACACTCATCTATTATTTAAAGCATTTTACTCCTTCACAACAAGCCAAGTGTTTCCTAAGCCACTGTCGTGAGCCTGACGCTGAGTTGGCGCTGTGGGGAGTGCCCATGCAGGCTTTTTGTGTGATGCCCAGAATCAGTGCTGGTGCAACCAGAGGTGGTAAAAAGAAAGTGAGGAGAACCAAAGTTGACTGACTGTGCTGACATTCCTCATTAGGGTTGCACGTGGGAGAGAGAGAGAACTAGTGTGCAGGTTAGCAGCTTGAGCTGTGACCATAGACAAGTGTTTCTCCACTAACTGTGTGACCCTGGTCAAATTATTTAATCTCTCTAGGTCTTGATTTGTTCATCAGTAAAAGCAGAGATAAGAGTACCTAGCTCATAGCAGATTGCTGTGATGATAACCCTCATAGGAGGGTTAAATAAATAAAACATATAATGTGCTTAACCAGTCTTGCACAAAGTAAGCACTCAATAAATGTTAGCTATAAGAGTCCCTCCTCTTCCTGCATGCACACACAGAAACTCCTATCTCGAAGTCCAGGGGGCCTCCGGCACCCACCTGTGAGAAAGGGAAGGTGATCTTCCCCTCTATTGCTTAATTTGCTCACCATGGATTCCCAGGGAATCCATCATTTCAGTGAAAAGTTTTAAATTTTGACTTTTTAATTTCAATATTTTATTACTGAATACATTTAATGTCTTGATATTTTAAAAAACCAAATCTAACCTGATTTTGGATCACATCTATGACTACCTTATAACCAAACACTTAACCAGTGCCATTTAATTTTAGTGCCCACGTTTGCTTTTAGGTTCATAACTGTGTTGACACTAAGTGATCACAGAAAACCACAGCTTTAAACTTTCCTTTACACTGAGCTGTGGGCCCGTATTTTTCTGTATTTCTTAAGTTTGAGGAAAACTGAGCAATGACGAACACCATGGAAAGTAGGAGTGGGGAATGTGGGAGGCCATGTCTAGGGATGTTCCAGGAGTATCTCCAAAATGGAGAAAGTTCCAGAAATAGGAGGCAGCATCAGGTAATGATGAGCTGTGAACCAGGCTAATTTGGGTTCAAAGGTCAGCTCAGCCACCTGAGCTGTGACCTTGGAGCTTAGAGGCCATCACAGCTAGGTAAGAATTAGAGAATCATTTATGTGAAATCCCTTGCTTCATCCACCTGCAGATATGGATTCATCCCCCCTGAACGTCAACATCCCCTCACTGGTATAGCACAACATATGGACAGAAGGGGTGGATTTTCAATGGTGGAAGACTAGGCAGCAGGGACACTTCTGGTGTTACATGGGTATGGCTGTGATGATGTCACCCCCAATCTGCCGCCACAAAGCAAAGATGCCGTGAAGAGGACAATTTCTGTAAAATGCACAGAAGGTCAACAGGGGCCAGTCACCTGGTAAGAGGAGTGGCAAGAAGAGATTTTCCAGGGAAAAGGACACAATGCTCCTCCTGAGACTCTCATAGGAAGGAGGGAAATTGATTGCACAAAATATAGAATGTTGGGACTTGGAGGAAAAGTTTTGTAGATTTGGGGCACCCAGTTGTAATATACTGACTGTGCCTGGCCATCCTGATGTTTAGTAATGTGAGTCTTGAGTCCAAGAGCTTAGGTACAGTTCCTCCAACTCCTGGGGGCAGAAAGCACATCAGTAATTTTGGCTTGGCTTCTGGAACTGGTCTTCTTTTGGAGTCCTCACAGCTGCCACTCCACTTTTAGAACAGAGAAGAGCCAACTCCTGGTTGACCAGAACATGGCCAGGAAGGCAGCAGCAGGTTTTGGAGGGAGACCAGTGGGTTCGCCTAACTGAGTCTCAGTTTTCCCATTGGACTGATAGGGGTAATTGTGAGGACAAAAGAAAATCACTTAGTCCAGGACCTGGCACCCAATCAACTGTAGCACAATTTCGTAAGTTACAACCGGCAGTGGATAGAACAGAGTGGGCAGGCCCAGCTTTCAGCCCAGAGAGTATAGAGAGAAAACTTTAGTTGCTCTGTCATTGAGGCCTTTTAGCCTTAGCTGGCTGCCCTCAGGATCTCTGGGAAACAGAGATAGTTGCGCATGTATGTGACAGAGAATTTTGCTTGCAGGCATGAAAGTGTCGGGGAGAAAGGGCCACACAGTTTCCAGGGACCAGCGATGCCAATTACTTTTTTCCAGCTTATTTCAGGGGTTTTGGACATTGACATATCTTTGGTTGACCAAAGCATCCCTGTTCATTTTCAGTCTGCAGATGATTAAAGTGAACTTAAACTCTGTAGAAAGTAGATTTTAAGTATGTATGCATGTGTGCAGGGAGCAATATCTGTGTATGGTGAAAAGTAAGAAGAATCAGGACATTGAGTTTCTGTTTTCTCCTGACTCTGATGTAGGCCTGCCTGGTTTCTCCACTGTTTTGGGCCACAATTTCTTCATTGACAAAATCTTCAGGAGTCTAGATTAAATGATCTCTAAGAAAGGACCCTTCCTGCATTTCCAGTTGATCTATGAATATATTCCTGAGGTGCTGGGTGGTTTCTGATTTTCTGAGAAATTTCAGAGCCAACCGCCATATTCTTAGATAGGCTCAGGGGGATTCTATTCTGAGAACCCTCACCTATAGAGAATAAGTCTTTAATTTGAGGATCAGCTCAGCCTTTAAATTCTCATTTTCTCCTTCACTCTCTATCTTTGGGCTTACTCTGCATTGTTAATTCTATGATAGAATGAAAAGAGAACTGTGAACAGTTGTGAGGAAAATTTTTGTTGCCCTAGGCTAAATTTCAGTTACAGTGCAGGAGAGGTTTAATGGAATTTAAGCCCACTTAGTTATGTTCAAAGAGGAAACTACAGTGACTTGGAGAAGCAAGTAGAAGATACAGAACATGAGACTAAAGAATCCATCTTTACAGAACTGCTTCCTCAAAGGCTCATGGGCTTTGGGGTAATGTTGTGTACCTTGAGAAAAATAGAAACATTCACAGTCAAGTCCAGCAGCACTGCAGACGTCTAGGTATTGCTGCTACTATTGCCAGGAGGACCAGCTCCTCTCCTCCACCTCCTCTTCCTCAGCTCCACTAAGTTAAATTCAGGATAGGGGAAAAGCGAGCGCAGGAGAGATGTTGGAGTTTGCTCCTTATAATAATGCCACCTTAGGTCCAATAAGCATGAATGGAATTTTATGTGTTCACAGCTGGCTCTGAATTCTGTGTCAGAAAGGCAGGAGCTTTGTCTGTAACCTGAGTTCTTCTAACAATTGTTTTTGTAATATTAGAGGGATTTGAAAAGCATGAGGTTAATGTGCTTAGTGATCTTATTAGCTCCTTTATGGAAGCAGACAAGCACATTTCGAGGACTGATCCAGAATAGAGAGATAAGGAAAGGAAGGGAGTGGGAACACTCTGTACTTTCCAATAAATTTTTCTGTAAACCTAAAACTCCTTTTATAAAAATAAATTATATTAGGTTTTTTTTTTTTTTTAAAAAAGAAAAAACTGCAATTGATGCTGAATAGTACACTTTTAAAACTACAAATTTGCCATGACAGGGATAAAACACAAACAAAAAAACTGCTGATAATTTATCTCTATGTGACCCCTTTTTCGTTACTACTGGGCCAAAAATCATCTTGTAACTAAAAAAATATGCTGTGTGTCAAATAAAAGAGTATCTAGATGGATCATTGTTGGCCTGGCTTGTGGTGGGGCCATTGAGGGCAGAGATGCATTTGGAGCTTGACGCATAGTAGATACTCAATAAATATAAAGTGAATGAATGGACAAAGTGGCAAATAAAAGAAGTACGCAGTTTCTGTTGGGATGCACAGGACTTTTAATATTATGCCTTGGGGCAACGCTTAGGTTCAGACGGGCTCTGGGGACCAGTCTTAACCCTGGCCTGTAGTTCAGAAGCTGCCATCACCTATTCCATCCCTGAACTCCTTACAACACAGTATCACCAGTTTGCCTCTTTCTCATTATTTCTGAAGACAAATCATTAGACCTTTTCTGACTTAAAGTCTTGCTGTCAATTGTAGTGGAATAGAAGCAAGTGGAATTTCTTTCCTTAAGTTGCCAGAACACTAAAAAAATTCTTAGTGACCTGGGCCCTGGCAAATGGCTCTTGCCCTATACCTGCAGTGGCAACTGGATGACCCTTTGGTCTCCAGCGACTGGCTTTCATGTATTGTCACATCACTCCACTCTTCTTATCTAACATTATTTGTATTCTTCATTATTGTCTACCTTGTTTTCTCCGGATGTAAATTCCTTGAGAGACGGCTGCTGCCTGTATTATTCACCGCTCTATCTACTGGGCTCAGGAGAGGGTTTCTGCTATAGTAGGTGTTCTGGTTGGAGAATGAATGAATGGAAACCCAAGAGTCAAAGTAAATTTGGATAAGAAATTTGAACCTGAGTTGGGGATGTTACCACAGCTTAGGCACATTCAGCAGGCAGTTGGAAATACGAATATCTAACTTATTCATTCATTCAAAAATTATTACCTAAGCATCTACTATGTGCCAGCTACCATGTAGATGCTTTAAATACAGACTAGGCTTTCAGCCTTAGGTGTCCCAGGAATAGAACCTCCAGATCAAGTTCCCAACTTATTTCTGCTGCCAATTTGCTGTGTGGGTTGGACCAAATCACATAACTTCTCTATGTACAAAGTAGGTCCGCCAATATTCCATCACCTCCCAGGGCAGTTGTAAGGATTAATTGGCATTTATAGAGTGCTTTGAGCTCCAGAGATAAAAGGTCTCCTGCTTCTGCCAAATCGCATGATTACAGTAGTGTGGTGGGATACATGATTTAGAGCTTATGGAGGACTTTGAAGATGAAAAGAGACGAAGTCTTATTATGATTTCTTTCAGCTTCTAGGCAGGACTGACCTTGAGGTTTATGTGCCCCCGAGTCTTTCCGGCACCACTGGGATTCTGGCTCTTTTCCTTGTCCTTCTCAAGAAGTTACACTGGCCCTCAAATCTTTTTTATTTTGCATAGTTTCTAAAAGAAAAATCAAAGGCAGCTTCCTGCATTATAGAAACACAACCTCAATGATCCCAGGGCTAAGGGAGGAGGAAGAAGGCACAGAACAGATTTTTCTCTGACACTCTCATTCCTGGATTTATGTCATTAATTGTTGGAACCAGTGAATTCTATTGAAAGACAAGATTGACTCCCTCAATAAAATAAAGCCAAGTAATATGAAATCCAAAGTGTGTCTTGAGGCATTAATTTGTTTGATGTTAGATTTAGAAAATATGTTCAGAAACAGTCTCTGATGACATCTTAAAATGGTCTCATCTGAGAGACAAAATATAGATCTATATCCTGTGCCTTTCTGGAGTTTCTTTCCCAGTTGAAGGCCCACAAGACCCCATCTCTGGAGGAGGAAAGAGACCTTGTGCTGCAGGGCCTGCCACAACCTCCTTCTGAGTTCTCGGGACTCTGGGAAAGGCCACTACTGAAATGTACCTAAAGCAGGGCCATACCTTAAAGCAGGGACTTGGGGTCTTGGACCAGGGTAATAAAACCTGTATGGGACCCACACTAGAAAGTTTCACTTGGAAGGAGTCCACTCTATTCTCATTTTTCAAAGCCCACTTGGGACAGAAAGTTGGAGAGGGAAGTTAGTGGTATTCAGAAAAGAGGATATGGTGCAGTACCCTAAGACTTTCTCAATCCTTGCCCTTTAAATGTAGGGTCCAGAGCCACTGCCCAACTTGTCCTACCTAAGGGATAGGCCTGCACAGGAACATGTAGGGTTTAGGCAGTGGGTGCCATGTGATTTCCACTTGGCTGGAAGGTTTTGCTGCAGATACTCACATGGTGATCCTGAAGCAGAAGATCTGGATCTTGGAGGCAATGTACTCAGATGGGATCTGATCTTGGTTATATTCATAACTCTGTTAAAAATAAACCCAGGCTGGGTGTGGTGGCTCGTGTAATCCCAGCACTTTGGGAGGCCGAGGCGAGTGGATCACCTGAGGTCAGGAGTTCAAGACCAGCCTGGCTAACATGGCGAAACCCCATCTCTACTAAAAATACAAAAATTAACTGGGCATGGTGGTGGGTGCTTGTAATCCCAGCTACTCAGGAGGCTGAGGCAGGAGCATTGCTTGAACACGGGAGGCAGAGGTTGCAGTGAGCTAAATCATACCTCTTCTCTCTAGCCTGGGTGACAGAGGGGGACTCTGTCTCAATAATTAATTAATTAATAAAAATAAATAAAAAAAATAAATCCATAAGACCAGAAGGAGCTTTTAATGTCTTAATGCCAGAAGGGTAGTAAAACTTATCTATATGAACTCTTCCAAAACTTGACTGGTGGACAGAAATAGTTTATTTACTTTATTGACTGGTCTTGAACTTTTCCATATCTCTTTCCACTTAATTTGCTAAAGTCCAAGAGTTTCTTTTTATTGTATTATTTTAGCACACGCACTAGTTCGTATCAGCTGGGAGTTGGGGCATTATTTTATTGATACATTGCCCCACTTTCTAGCGTATTTACAGGTGAATAAGGGTTTGACTTTTGGAAAACACAAAGGGTATGCAATTTAAGTCAACGATGACAGCAACAAACAGTCTCCCTGAGACCCATTTCTGGGCATTTCTATCGCTGTATAAAACTCACTATGGTGCAAAGCTTTAAGTAAAAGCTGTAATTCTGCTCCTTGCCATAATGCATGAGCATTTCTGGCCAGAACAATTTGCTCTTAAGGACATGTATTTCACGCCAAGTAGAGAAAGCACTCATATTCCAGTGAGAGTGGATCTGAGAAGAAAGTTTTCATTTATTATTTCAAAGTCGTTTAGTAATTCACAAAGGCCATTCTGTAACATAATTGAGTTTCCATTTCTAAACAATGATATAATAACACAGTAGTTTGATCCAAAATTCTGTCCCAGAATGTCCCATTTCTTGGCAGTTATTTTAAATGGCGCAACTGAGCTTTATTGGATTTGGGGAATATTTCCCTTTTTCTATCCAGTGCTTTCTGAAGTTGTAAGATTGCTTGATGAAAGGTGCCTTGTGAAAACACTGCCTTGTTTTATGAAAATATTATTCAACTTCTATGATACAACTTTTCGCAGTATTTGTATTAATATATTGATCTGGATATATCTAAAATTGAGTGATTTTAAAGCACAGTTTCTCCCCATATTTATTATTTTTTTATCATCTCTAAAGATTGTTCCCAGTAGTCTTCTATATATCTTGTTTTTGTTATGTCTGATTCTAATTTTATCCAGGGACGGCTGTGTTTTGATGAGTTTAAATCACAGGAAGGACAAGTGCCAAATTAAAGGCTTCTTGGTAATTTTTTGGGAGGATGCTGGGTATTTTTAACCCTCCCCTCTTACCAAGGAGAAATCGGTTTTTATAAGAATGTGTATTTAAACATATTTTTAAATGCATGACTTCTGAAGAAGTCTGAGAATGCTGCAAAGTAGGAAGGGACTGGGGGATCACTGGCAAGACAAACATAAAAATGAAATATTAATATGACCAGGCACTAGCTTCAAGGCATTTGTTCTCCAGAAAATAAACGATGCCACATTTCATTTTTTAAAACTCACTAACATAGTTGATATCTCTGTCTTCGTTGTTTAATTACAGGCCTAAGGAGTCACTGGTGAGGGAGGGCATCTGGTCTTAAAATTGATTTTATTTATCGGTTGTGGTTGGGCTGGAGACCTCTGGGAAGCAGGCAGCTTCCAAGAATAGCAGATTTTAGATGTTACTTACTTGCTTGACTCAAAGAACCGTTATTTCACTAGCATTCAGTAGCTGCCCGACTGTCCACAGGTGTAGCAGACTAAATGTCGTTATCCCTATGGGGAGTCTATCAAAAATTATCTGATTACACATAGAAAAAATCTCCCAAATTAGAGTTGGGATGGGAAGTATGATTTGGTTAGCCAGCTGGGCTCCACAGCATATTAGAGCTGGAATCTTAATTTTGAGCAGAATGAGATATAAGGGGTCCAATATCTGTTGAAATTATAAGCAACCTTTTGTGTGGCTGTGTACTTCTCTGGGGAAGCATGAATAGGCTTTATGAGATTCCCCCAAACAGCCACAACCTTGAAAAGTTGAGATTTCTTTCCAGGCAGATGAGTCAGTCTTCCCTCACTCTCCCATATAGGATCTCTGCCAGGGAGGAATGCCAGCCCCAGTGCGCACTATGTTGATTTATTGAGAGCTTGAATTGGAGAGCAGGAGCCACAATCTGATCCCTAAAGGCCACGGCCAGTGATGTAAGCGGGTGAAGAGAGCCTGGGTGCAGACGGGTGGCCAGAGACATGGATCCCCTTTCCAAAGGGAGCTGTCTTACCTTTTCCAGGGTGAGTTTTTGCCAAGCAGCAGTGCAGCCCACTTGCTGGATGTGTTCATATCTCCCAGGGTTTAAATGTCAGCAACTAATTCAAAATTTTGAAGAATACAGAACATACCCCACAAAAATGCTTATAGGCAGATTTGGCCAAGATCCTTTGGTTTGTCACTTTTCTGCCAGAGCAGCAGGTCCCATTGCTGGCAAACTCAATTTCATAATGTATTTTTGGCCCCATTTTTATAATGTGTTTTTGGTAACAGCTTCTTTTCTACTCCAAAATGAAATCTATGCATAATGTAACTAACACATATAATCTTTTTAAAGTAAGAATTTTGCCTTAACTGTAATACAAAGGAGAAGGACCAGGAAAGAAACTTGTAATAAATGTTTGTATTTTAACATGTAAATTCTCTAGTATGACTATATTAGAAGTCACAAAAGCCTGTATAAATTTCCAAAATGTTCCCTATGGGGCAGGATTGTCACCACTGAAAACCGTGATGCTAGAGGCGACTTCCTCATCTTGCGTCCTTAAAACTTTTCACTCATTAGTCTTGGCTCTGCCCTCTAGTGCCACATAGATCACATTTCATTTTGTCCTTGTGGGGCAACTTTTCAAAAATAGGAAAAGAGTTTCTATCTCTCCCCTTAAGCCACACACCCTTCTCATGCCCAGGTCATGTCTTCTCTGGCCAAGCCTTCCCAGTTCCTTTGACTATTCCTGACATAGTTCACCTCCTAACATCCTCTGTCATTCTGTTTTTCCTAAGTCTGGGTCCCTGCCTCAGTCCTGAGTCCATCCTGCATGATGGAATGTGTTTCAGCTGCCCTGCCCTTTCTTTTCTCACCCCCGACCAGGGGGCATTTATGGTCACCCCTCGGGGGATGCTTTGGATTGTGCGTTCCATGTGGCAGCCTTGGCCATTCTCGATGTCCTGGTGACTTAGGAGATGAAGCCCTTGTTCTGAGTGCTGGGGCTGTGCCCTGGACATTCCATTATATTGAAGTAGCTACAGTTGCCAGGTCTGACTGCATTTGCCCCATCGAATAAGCTCTAAGCTAATATTCTGACTTGTGCAGTTAGCTGCAACCGCATCTCCTCATTTGTTGGCTCATTCAGCAGCTTCCTTTATTGCTTCCATCACCTTTTGAGGGCTGTTGTCTGTTCAACAGGTTAGCAGTTTTCCTAGTGTCCTGCTTTGCAGGGGAGGCCATTAGGGGAAGCCTGAGAAGCTGATGAAATCATTGTTTTTTGCTCTTTTGTCCTAATGGGCTGTTTCCATCCTGCTCCACATCAACTACAGTGTGAAACTTGGCTGCCACTTTGAATCTACAACATGTTAAAACAACTTAAGAACTCATGGGTTTAGCATAAAAATAGAGAGTAGAATGGTGGTTACCAGGGGCAGGGTGGGGTGGAGTGGGAGAAGTGGGGAGATGTGGGTTCAAAGGATACAAACGTGCAGTTCTAAGATGAATAAGTTCCAGGATTTAATGTACAGCACAGTGACTATAGTTAATAATATATTGTGTACTTGAAGTTACCTAGGAGAGTTGGCCTTAAGTAATCTCCCCACAACAGAAATGTACCTATATGAGGTGATGGATATGTTAATTAGTTTGATCATGGTAATCATTACATAATGTGTACGTATATCAAAACATCATATTGTATGCTTTGAAGTTTGATTGTAACAAGTTTAATTGTTAATTATACCTCAAAAAAGCTAAAAAAGCCCACAAAAATAAACAAAAAAATTCATGCATAATTCATGAGTTTAGTTTTTTCTTTTTTTGAACTGTAGTGTCAATAGGAGTTAACCACATTGCGGAATATGTAGGCTTTCAGCATCTCACTGACTTCTTCTTCCTCATCTGCACACTCCCTCCTGGATTGCCCATGAAACTTCAAAGTGCATTCCTTTTTGATGCAGAATAACTTCATTCGTGTTTCTGGAGCTTTGGTCCTAGCCTCACTATAGGACCTAACCAGGGGAGAGGGGTGAGGTAGGGAGAGAGGGGAGCATCTCACTGAGCGCTCCAGTTTGGGTAAAATAATTTTTCAGAACGAAATACTTCCCTTCCTAAGAGAGGTGGTAATGCCAACTGTGAATTGTAAAGGAAATAATTTTTATAACTATAATTATAAAGAAAAGCATAACATTTTGTCTGTTCCAAATGCATTGCCATGCTTTATTCTATCCACCTATCTGGAATGAGTACACATTTATTGTTTATTTGCGTATTATTCCCACATCGGTTTTTTGAGTGCCTGTTCCGCGCTAGGGAATGGGCTGAGGCCTGTGAAAGGAACTGGCATTTTGGTAGCAGGCAGAAAAGTAAATAGACAAGTCAACCTAGCAAGGTTTGATGGCAGTATCATTGGCTGTTATGGATGCACAAAAGAGGACTATGTGATATGGTCTTCAGAGATCGGGGGGCCCAGGAAGACTGAGCTGATGTTGAAAGATGAGTAGGAGTTAGCCAGGTGAAGGAGGAGGGAAAGGGAGTGCCGGGTAGATTGAGGAGCACACGCAATGGATAGCGTGAGACCTGACGAACATTTCAAAGGGAATCAGCCGTAGGCTTTGCTTGGGTGGCCTGCCAGGGATGACGGCAGAGTTTTTTGCATCCTGTGAAAGCCGAGCACTCCTGACTGCACTTCTGCCTTGCAGGTAAAGGCCCATGATTACTTGTGGCATTTCCTCAACAAAGCCTTTACCCTTGGTATCAAGAGCTTTACTTTTCTCATCTTCCCATTCAATTGCTATATTTCTGCTTCCTGCTGTCTTGGCAGTACACAAGGAAATGGAAATATATGAATAGGTTCTTGTGAGATCTCATCTCTAAGTTAATAATAACCAGGACTTTGGGTTGTGGGTTTACCCCAGGTGGAGCTCCTCTATCATTCTCTTTTCTGATGACTTGAAGTTGAGTAGATCTAGGTTCCTATCTCAGTTCTACCAATTCCAGCTGTCTGACATTGGGCAAAATATTTAAGTCCTTTGAATATCAGTTTACTTATCAATAAAATGAAGAAAGGATAGTACCCATCTTATAGAGTTGTGGTGATGTGAGCTAATGCTGGGTGCAGCAAAAGTATTCAGCAAAGTGGCTTTTGTCCTAGTCTGTATTGAGGACTTAAAATCCCACTCACTGAATAGGGAGATGGTGGCTATAGAATTTTGTGCCTAGTGTGGAAAAAATAGTTGAGAATTGAGTAAATGTGAGAGGGGGATGAAGACAATCCCCTGGGAAACTAGGTTTCACCCTCTCTTTTATCGCTAAAATAAGAAAATAATAAAGGAAGTTGCCAGGCCTGAGTGTCTTCCGCTGCAAAATAAGGGTTGGATTAAGTGATGTTTTAAGACTGTTTAAATCTTATAGCACTTCATTCATTTCAGGTGTTGGAGTAATTGCTAATCAAGGGCTATACGTTATAAAGGTACAGGACTTCTAAATTATGATTATGTATTAGAGTCCATAGGAAGCTTTTAAAAAATCCTGATGTGTGGGTTCTACTCCAGACATATAAAGTCAGAATCACTAGTGGGTGGTCACTGTATGAGGGCGGGCAGCCAGAGTTGAGGGTTACACTAGTGGCTAGAGTAGGAGTTTTGTTTTTGATTTCAGCTTATAGCATCATTTATAATAGTAAATCACCAAAGTTGGAGAATTAGATGTCAAAAGTTAATATTACAGCTTTTTTTGTTTGTTTAAAAACTTGTTTTTCTCCTTTAGTGAATAATTAAGCTTTTTAGAGGTGTATATAATTGCTGGCCTTTGAATTGCCTCTACCAAAATATTCATAGCATAAAGACGTATGTTGCCAATTATATTTTTAATTAGAATGGAAATGTGTTTAAAGCTCTTGCACAGAAATGTGCACTAAATCTGTTCTAGAGAAACTTACTTGTAAGGCTTTTTTTTTTTTTTTTTTTCTTTTTAGCCAATTCCAACTCAGGCTTTGGCCTCTATTCAAGAGAAGCCACTACAATGAAATATTTTCTGACACTATGTGTAAATAGCTGTCCTGGATGTGTGTGTTCTTATTTATGTAAGAGTTCCTAAAAACTGCCGCAAATAAAACCTGTTTTTTTTCTTTTTCAATGAAAAACATTCAAAATGGAAGAGGGAGGCATGTCATGTTGACCCAAAAATAGCATGAGCATAATGAGCCCAACATGGGAGAGGCTTTGAAGGCTCAAATCTTAATGCGAAATACTTGTGGATTTTACTTCACTATATATAATTGTAGGACAAAACATAATCATATTTTAGCATGACAAATTCTTAATGTGTACTTATTGAACTTCAGTGTGTGGTCTGTTAAAAAGAATTTCATAGGAGACATTTCATAAATCATATGTGCATATACATATAATTTTTAGAGAGATAATAGCTATACAACTTGTTTAGTAGCTTGCTTTTTTCACTTATTAACCCATTTATGCCTGAGGTTGCAAATTTTTGAATTTTTGCAATCAGACTTTGGCAATGACCTTGAGCAGTAGGCTATAAATAACTCCCACATGCTTAGCATTCCAATAATGGAAGACGAGGCATAAATGGCTACCATAAGATAGACATTCATCCTTATCCAAACATGTAATCTCTGTCATCATTTTAATGACTGCATAATAGTTCTCATTATGGATTTAGCAGAATTTATTTAACCAATCATTTATTTCTAGACATTTAGGTTGTTTCAAACTTCTACTGTACTAAACAATGCTGCAATGAACATCCTTGTTCATATCTGTTCTTGTCTTTGTACAATAATTTTTAAGGATGAATTCATACAAGTGGAATTACTGGGTCAAATAATGGTCATAATTTCAAGGATTTTGATACATATTACCAAATTATATTAAAGGCTGTATCAATTTACACTCCTACTGGAACAGTTATTTCTTTTTAACTTTTTATTTTTAATTTTTATGAGTGCATAGTGGAACAGTTATTTCTTGTTCAGAAAATTCTTTTCAGCAATGCAGTGTTGTCATCTGCAGAGTAATTTGAAATCCAAAATAAAAATCTCCCTGTATAACTCAACAAATAACTTCCAAATGCCCCAAGCTCATTCTGCAAGGTAAAATGCTAGAGAAAGCTAAACACACATTCAAGCAACAAGAGTGGAGGCCAGGGGATGAAGAGGAGAAAGAGGTTGTTGACAATGAACTTAGAAGAAACCAGTATTTTTTCACTTGCTCTTATCTTAACCAACCACTGGAAAAAATGAGCATCCTCCTTAAAATTCCCAGTGGAAGTTTAAGTGGAATTTCTAGTTATCTTTTGTTTCTGACATTTAGTTGGTCAAAAAGAAGGGAAAACTAGAAATTTCACTTAAAACTCCACTGGGTCTTATATTTGAGATGGGCAGCACTGAGGCTTTCCAGATGGCTTTGTCCATTCTTTTGAACCTACCTTTTGATCTTATTTAAATTTCCTCCCCATTTCACCTGTTCTGGGATTATTGCCTGGAAAACAAGCAGGTGAACATATTAGCTCCTCCTTAAGGCGCCTCTAGACTACAGGGAATTTATGTTCAGGTCAGGAATCATATAACATGACTACATGCTCCACATTTATGGGCAAGTTAAGCAACAGGGAATTTTATACTAGGATTTATGACACAAACTTGTAGCAGGCACATTGTGAGGTGGGAGGGAAATTTAAACAAGGAAAAACTCTGCCAATAAGAGAGATTCAAATTCTTCAATTGATGGAAAAAACATGTAAGGATTTTATTCTGGAAGTTGCCTATGAATTCACACAGGAGACAGGAAAACATAAATATTACAGTTGATCACTCCTCTTTCCCACATGTATTAGTTCTCTTCTTTCAGATGAAGTCATTTCTGTTTTCTGGTCAGTGTACAGACCAGAATTGTCTAAGAACATTTAATTAGATGCTTTAGCAACATTTATCCCCATTAATTCCAGGATACAAGGAAGAAGAAAAGAGAAGCATGTGTTGAGTTGAGAGGGCAAGGCTTCTAGATTCCCTAAAAAACTGACCTACACCTTATGTATCCGTCCTTACAGCCCATAAAAGCCAGCACATAAGAGAGCACCAGCTGGAATCATTCAGTGAAGGCAATGGCTTTCAAAGACAGAGCTAGCAGCAGGTGGAATATAGATTAGGAGTCCTTTTATTCTTCAAATAGTACTTGTTTTCAGTGTGAAGCAATGTGGTTCTCATAGTCAATAAGAGCAAATTCAGGGTATTTGCCGTTTGGCTAGTGAGGTTGATGACTTGTGATGACTCCAGCATCACACCATCACCCGGGGAGCTCAGAGAACACTGAACTAAAATGCTGGAGGATCTGGGTCCTGGCTTGGCAGAGCTGATTCTTCAGACCCATGCTGAGATTCACAGGCACACAGCATAATGGCCAGGATAATTCTGAGTGATTCTTGGGCTGCTGGTACAGTGGGTGCTTGGAAAATGATTTCTCCAAGCTTGATTGGCTTTTCTCTGATCCTTATCATTTGGTCAGTGTTTTAGTCTGTTCAGGCTGCTATAACAAAATATCATAAACTGGGTAATTTATAAACTTGTTTCCCACAGTTCTGGAGGCTGGGGAGTGGAAGATCAAGGCATTGGCAGATTCATTGTCTAGTGAGGACTCACTTTCTGGCTCATAGAGGGTACTTTTTGCTGTGTCCTCACGTGGTGGAAGGGACGAGGCGTCTCTCTGGGGCCTCTTTTATGAGGGCATGAGTCACAGTAATCCCCCCAAATCCTTACCTCCTAATTACTATCCACTTGGGGGTCAGGGTTTCCACATGTGAATTTTGAGGGGGCACATTCAGACCAGAGGAGTCAGCTATACTACATTGGGTGGACAGGCTGTGTGTGATCCAGGGGAGTTTGAGTAAATGATCTTAGGAGTTACAGTTACTTGCCTAGAAGTTATAGTTATTCCCACTCTAAATGTAGATAGGTTTGGTAGGGGGAACGATAAAAGAGGAGGGTCTTGGGATTCTAGGAATGACCAACAAGAGTCCCCTGCTGGGAATTGGATCATATGCTCCTTGAGGGGAGGCTTTGCTGATTTTGTTCTCCACTCTTCTCCCAGTGGCACATAGTAGGAGCTTAATACATGTATCATGTTGCCCAAGACTAACAGGAATGGTGGGAAGTGACACCACTAGTTGTGACACCAGCAAAGCTTTAATATCCTCTAAGGAGACTAGCTTACGGGTTTAAGAATATAAAAAATGGCCCCAACATTAATGTCTACTTTTCTTCCGCACATGCACCATGGGCTGGAATGGGCCAAAGGTTTGCTTGTTTAAGATTACTTGACACATTATTGCTGAGGAATTCAAATTCAGAGCCCGGGCTTTGTTTCATACTCCTTGTTAAATACAAAATAAGGAGTCGGATCCTAATTGAAGAGGAAACGCATGGCTAGAGTAGTGGTTCTCAGACTTGATTGTGTGTCATCTGAGTGTGAAACACAGATGGCTGGGCTGCAACCCCAGAGTTTCTGACCCAGTGGGTTTGGGGTAGGGCTGAGAATTTGCATTTCTAATGAGTTCCCAGGTGATGCTGATACAGCCCCTTTAAGACCAAACTTTGAGAGCCAATGGAAAAGAGGAAAACGCACTCATATTGGAATGAGATGAAGCTGGACTCCTATCTTACTTGCTACGTGATTTTGGTCAGGTCAACTTTGCTTAGCTTCAGTTTTTTCATCTGCAAAATGGTGATGATATCTACCTCACGAGGCTATTGTGCAGGTTACATGAAGTAAAGTGAGTAACGGTGGCTGGTCCATGGTAGTCACTCACTCCAATGATATAAGATCTTCTTCCCTTACTCTTTTTGTGGGATACTTATACAATGCAGGGCTTGTTTGAAGGGTTAACATCTATGTGAACTGAGCTTCTGCTGTATTAATTTCACATTGCCACTTATATATGTCCTGAGGTTTTTGCTAACTATTATTGAACATTTACTATGTGAATGGCATTGTGTGAAATAATTTTTACATTTTATATAACATTAGATATTATTCCTTTTTAACAGATGAGGATAGTAACTTGCATATGAGCCTACAGCTAGTAAGTGGCAGAGCTGAATGAGTATTCAAATCAAGGTCCACTCCACACCAGCACTCTTGACTTCTTTGTTACAATGGTTCCCATGATTCTCTATGAACAGAAAATGTCAGATTATCATGTTTTTTTCTTTCCTTTTTTTTTTGTTTTTGTTTTTGGTTTTTTTTGAGATGGAGTTTCACTTTGTTGCCTAGGCTGGAGTGTAATGGCGCGATCTCAGCTCACTGCAATCTCCGCCACCTGGGTTTAAGTAATTCTAGTGCCTCAGCCTCCCAAGTAGCTAGGATTACAGGTGCCTGCCACCATGCCTGGCTTTTGTATTTTTAGTAGAGACGGGGTTTCACCATGTTGGCCAGTCTGGTCTCGAACTCCTGACCTCAGGTAATCCGCCCACCTCGGCCTCCCAAAGTGCTGGGATTATAGGTGTGAGCCACGGCACTTGTCTTCATGTCTCTTTCTGTAATTATGGCACCTGGCCTCATGTCACTTTCTGTAATTACTAACTCACATTGAGGAAATGAAACAATTAGATCCTGAGAATGTGAACGGAAGGGATGGGGATTTGTATGTATCTTTAAGTCAAGGACTCTGTCTTACTCATCTCACCACGCTGCCTTGTGTGGAGAGGAGCTCTATATTTGGGAAATTAACAAAGGAATGAAAAGCTCAGATCAAATGACATCCTCACCTGCCTTAATAAGACAAGAAAGATCCCTTGGAAGAGATCCAAGTGGGCGCCTGAAAGTCAAAGAGAGAAAAAGAAGACAGGCAAAAAAAAAAAAAAGCCTTTAATCCTGATCCTATGACTATAGGCTCGCCCATGATTCTTTCCTTAGGGTGGGCTTGCCTGAGCAGTGCTTTCCTTACTCTTTGGAATTGAGCACACACAGCCTGTTTTGGGAGTTATGCGCATGCCCATCTGAGGCTTTTTCGGGTGGCCTGTGCCCCTGGAACGTGAGCCTTCGCCATGTTGTCTCTTAACACGCATGCCCAAGAAGCTGCTTCTCCCTGGGGTCTGCATTCGGTTAACACTTTTAGTGTTAACAGGTGTGGACCATCAGGAGCTTGTCTCTCCCTGGCTGCCGAATTACCATTTTTAGAGAGGCACTGGGATGATTGCCAATCACCCCACATTTCTAGTGGGTGGGGGGAAGAACCCTCTCCTGCCCTGCTCATGCCTGACTACCTGTAACAGATTCACACTCATGGTTTGATTTACTAGAATACTTTGGAAAAGCAAACCAGGAACCCCTTCCACATCAGAACCCATTGTGAATACTCGTAGGCAAAGGCACATCAGGACCCGTTTTGAACACTTGCAGGCGAGGTTACTCTCGGATGACCTTGAGCCCTTCCATACTTGAATCTCGTGCCCCCAGGGAAGTAGTCCTTAACCTCTTTTTTTTCAGTCAGTTGCTTGCCCCATGATCCCTTGCTTCTTGCATAAGAAAGGCCTAGCATTTCTTTTCTTTCAGAAAATAAAACTTCTCTGAGCAAGGAAGGCCACAGGGCTGGCCTGTCAGGGTTGGAAGGGTGCAAACGGAAGGCTTAGGGCAGGGCTCTGATTTGGCAATCATCCGGAAGATACACGTCAAATTGCCCACTCCTGCTCACTGGCATTCCTGAGGCAGAGTGACTGCCCCATGGGATTGACTGAGACTAGCAATAAGGGTGTAGTACAGGCAGATGGGTTACAAATGCTGACAAGGTGGTGGCTTTATGCTGTTTTTCTTGTGTGCCCTGTAGGGCTCTGCTTCCTAACTTGGAGCAGACTCAGTTACAATATTTTGTCCATACACGTGTTCTAAGGACAAATTTTAGTTATGCCACAAGTTTCTGAGAAAATAATGGAAAAAATTTTCCAAAACCCAACATTTCCAATAAGTAACATTTAGTCACCATGTACCAGTTAATTACTCCACATGTCTGTTCTGAATGGTCAGCACCTGTCAACTTACCTGTTGTTAAGTATTATGGCTATAATATTTAATATTCAATAAGAATATATAATGTAATATATCAAATATATGTTATATTTAATATATTGTTATATTATTAAATGTAACATATTAATATATTGTTATAGTATTAAATATCATATATTTAATATATTGTTATATTGTTAAATATCACGTTATATTTAATATACTATTACCATAATATATTATGATAATAGAAGTTATTCAAGCAATTTTATTTGTACACCTTGCAAGATCAGTGGGCCAGTGACATGCATGATTTCCTCATATTGTGCCTGCATTGTATTGCCTGTGTGGTATTGGGCAGGCAAGAATGGGTAGGATGGTGGTTACTCTTGAGCAACTGGACTCAGAAGAATGTCTGATGGTGGGACATAGGGCATAAAATGCACAAAAGGAAACTTTTGACTCCAATCAGAACATGACTCTCCTTCCTTGCATTCTTCTCCCATTTTTCTCTCCCACCTCCAGGTCACAGCAGCAATGCAAAGAAGGCAGACACAGAATACTCAGCTTATAGAGAAAATCCATTGCCTGGGTAACACATAAGGCAGGCAGCCAGTATTTCAGGGGATATTGGAGAAAAATTACTTTCTATTGAAATCAGTTGGTAAAGATGATTCTTAAATTGAACTTTGAATGATGGCATTGCACATGAAGAGACTGAGAATACTTGAAAATAATTGAAAGGACCTTGATTCAAAGACATACCCATCTCAGCGCAGACTGGCATAGGACAAGCACACTGTGTGGCATAGTATCAGATCATCAGAAGCTGGAAGAAGAGGAACTCAGGCCACATCTCTCTCAAACTCTAGTGTCATCTTGCTAAGCTGCTTATCTGACCATAACAACCATGCTAGCTCCATGTACTGTGTCACTGAGTACAGCAGAGATGAAATATTGAACATGGTCTTCAGACTAACTGGAGTAAGCAGAGTGACATCCTTTTCTCTTTTTAATAGAAGTCAATGAAAAATGGGAATGAGAACCATTGGCATGTAAATAAAAAGTAAGTACATTTATTTCTCAAAAGCAAGACACATTTCCCTGAGAATACTAGAGAAGAAAATGGCATATCCAAATGTGTACTTTCATACTTAACTATTCACATATATAAGGCAATTAATTGCTCCTGAGTTACAGTCATGTATCACTTAATCATGAGGATGTATTCTACATCTGATCTTAGCCAAAAGGCTGAGAAGTGATAATGATGAAGATATATTCTAAGAAATGTGTTGTTAGGTAATTTTGTCATTGTGAAAATATTACAGCGTGCACTTACACAAACCTAGATGGTACAGGCTACTACACATTCAGGCTATATGATATAGCCTATTGTTCCTCGGCTACAAACCTGTACAGCATGTTACTGTACTGAATACTGTAGGCAGTTGTACCACACTGGTAAATATTTGTGTGTCTAAACATATCTAAGTATAGAAAAGGTACAATAAAAATACGGTATTGTACTCTTACAGGACCACTGTTATATTTGGTGTCCGTCATTGAAGCATCATTATGTGGCACATGATAGATGTATTTACCTGGGGGTTCTGTCAAAGCACATCATGGCTTCAGGTTTTTTTTTGGACAGGGTCTCACTCTGTTGCCCAGGCTGGAGTACAATGGCATAATCACGGTTCACTGCAGCGTCAGCCTCCCCGGGCTCAGGTGATCCTCTCACCTCAGCCTCCAGAGTACCGGGACTGCAGGTGCATGGCACCACACCCAGCTAATTTTTATATTTTTTGTAGAGATGGGATTTCACCATGTTGCCCAGGCTTATGGCTTCAATTCTTAATAGACATTTGGAAGCAAAACACAAAAGCATAGTATGTCAAATATTTTTTTCAGTTTAACTCAGCATGTGTTAATTGGACAGTTATATATCTGAAATTATGTCAGATGCTGGGGTATGAAGATGATTGATAAAAACCACATGTCAAGACCCCTTTTCATGATCAAGATAGCTTATTAAGGGGTGTGCGTGTGTATACTTGTGTTTGTGTGTGTGAATAGAAACAGGAGTGGAAGAAAACTTTTTTTAAAAAAGTATTCAGTTCCCTGATTTTAAAAAGATTACGAAAAAAAGCAGCCGGGCACAATGGCTCATATCTGTAATCCCACCACTTTGGGAGGCCGAGGTGGGTGGATCACGAAGTCAAGATATTGAGACCATCCTGGCCAACATGGTGAAACCCCATCTCTACTAAAAATACGAACAAATTAGCTGGGTGTGGTGGCGGGTGGCTGTAGTCCCAGCTACTCAGGAGTCTGAGGCAGGAGAATGGCTTGAACACGGGAGGCGGAGATTGCAGTGAGCCAAGATCACGCCACTGCACTCCAGCCTGGCAACAGAGATGATGTCTTTTGCCGTGAAGAAGCTTTTGAGTTTTAGTAGGTCCCATTTATCCATTTTGGTTTTTGTTGCCTTTGCTTTTGGGTTCTTATTCATGAATTTTTTGCCTAAGCCAATGTCCAGAAGAGTTTGTAATGTTATCTTCTAGATTTTTTATGGTTTCAGGTCTTAGATTTAAATCTTTGATCTATCTTGAGTTAATTTTTGTATAAGATGAAGATGGGTATCCAGTTTCATTCTTCTACATGTGGCTTGCCCTATTTATTATATAGGGTGTCCTTTCCCCTATTTATGTTTTTGTATGCTATGTTGGAGATCAATTGGTTGTAAGTATTTGGTTTTATTTCTGAGTTCTCTATTCTGTTCCATTGGTCTACATGCCTATTTTTATACCAGTACCATGCTGTTCTGGTAACTACAGCCGGCCTATAGCCTGGTAGTATAATTTGAAGTTGGGTGATGTGATGCCTCCAGGTTCATTCTTTTTACTTAGAATTACTTTGACTATGCAGGTACTTTTTTGATTCCATACATATTTTAGGATTTTTTTTCTAGTTCTGTAAAAAATGGTGATGGTATTTTGATGGGAATTGCATTGAATTTGTAGATTGCTTTAGGCAGTGTAGTCATTTTCACAATATTGATTCTACCCATCCATTAGCATGGGATGTGTTTCCATTTGTTTGTGTAATCTGTGATTTCTTTCAGCAGTGTTTTGCAGTTTTCCTTGTAGAGGTCTTTCACCTCCTTGGTTAAATATATTCCTAGGTATTTTTTTTATAGTTGTTGTAAAAGGGATTAAGTTCTTGATTTGATTCTCAGCTTGGTCATTGTTGGTGTATAGAAGTGCTACTGATTTGTGTACCTTGATTTTGTAACCTGAGACTTTACTGAATTCATTTATCGGATCTAGGAGCTTTTCGGATGAGTCTATAGGGCTCTCCAGGTATATGGTTATATCATTGGTGAACAGTGACAGTTTGACTTTCTTTTTTTTCCAATTTGGATGCCCTTCATTTATTTCTCTTGTGATTGCTCTGTCTAGGATTTCCAGTACTATGTCGAACAGAAGTGGTGAAAGTGGGTATCCTTGTCCTGTTCTAGTTGTTAGGGGGAATGCTTTAAACTTTTCCCCACTCAGTATGATATTGGCTGTGGATATGTCATATATGGCAGAGGTCCCCAAGCCCCAGGCCACAGACTGTACTGGTCCATGGCCTGTTAGTAACTGGGCCTCACGGCAGGAGGTGAGTGGCTGGTGAGCAGGCATTACCACCTGAACTCCGCCTCCTGTCAGATCAGTGGCAGCATTAGATTCTCATAGGAGCATGAACCGTATTGTGAACTGCACATGTGAGGGATCTAGGTTGCGCAACCCTTATGAGAATCTAACTAATGCCTAGTGATCTGAGGTGGAACAGTTTCATCATGAAACTCCCACCCCACCGCACAGTCCATGGAAAAATTGTCTCCCACAAAACCAGTCCCTAGTGCCAAAAAGGTTGGGGACTGCTGATATATAGCTTTTATTACTTTGATGTAAGTCGTTTCTATGCCTATTTTGTTGAGAATTTTTTGTTTTTAATCATAAAGCAATACTGGATTTTATCTAATGCTTTTTCTGTGTCTATTGACATGATCATATGGTTTTTGTTCATAATTCTGTTTATATGATGTATCACATTTATTGACTTGCTTGTGTTAAACCATTCCTGCATCCCTGAGATGAAACCTACTTGATCATGATGTATTATCTGTTTGATGTGTGCTGTTGGATTCAGTTAGCTAGTGTTTTGCTGAGGATTTTTGCATCTATGTTCATCAGGGATATTAGCCTATAGTTTTCTTTATTTGTTATATCCTTTCCTGGTTTTGGTATTAGGGTGATACTGGCTTCATAGAATGATTTAGGGAGGATTCCTTCTTTTACTGTCTTTTGGAATAGTTTCAGTAGGATTGGTACCAGTTCTTCTTTGAGTGTCTGGTAGAATTCAGCTGTGAATCCATCTGATCCTGGACTTTTTTGTTGTTGGCAATTTTAAAATTACTGATTCTATCTTGCTGTTTGATATTGGTCAGTTCAGGGTTTCTATTTCTCCCTGATTTAATCTAGGAGGGTTGTATGTTTCCAGGATTTATCTATGTCCTCTGAATTTTCTAGTTTATGTGTGTAAAAGTGTTTTTAGTACCCTTGAATGATCTTTTGTATTTTTTGGTGTCAGTTGCAATCTTTCCAGTTTTATCTCTAATTGAGCTTATTTAGATTTTCTCTCTTCCTTTCTTGATTAATCTTGCTAATGGTCTATCAATTTTGTTGATCGTTTCAAAGAACCAGCTTTTTGTTTTATTCATCTTTTGTATCTGTTTTGGTTTAATTTCATTTAGTTTTGTTCTGATCTTTGTTCCTTCTTTTCTTCTGTTATGTTTGGGTTTAGTTTGTTTTCGTTTCTCTAGTTCTTTGAGATGTGACATTAGGTTGTCAATTTGTGTTCTTTTAGACTTTCTGATGTAGGCATTTAATGCCATGAACTTTCCTCTTAGCACTGCTTTTGCTGTATCTCAGAGGTTTTGATAAGTTGTATCAGTACTATTCACTTCAAAGAATTTTTAAATTTCCATCTTGATTTCATTGTTGACCCAAAACTCATTCAAGAGCAGATTATTTAATTTCCATGTCTTTTTATAATTTTGAGGTTCCTTTTGGAGTTGACTCCAAGTTTTATTCCACTGTTGTGTCTGAGAAGATACTTGATATGATTTTGATATTCTTAAATTTATTGAGACTTGTTTTGTGGCCTATCACATGGCCTATCTTGGAGAGTGTTCCATGTGCTGACAAGAAGCACATGAGAATGTATATTCTGCAGTTGTTGGAAAGAGTGTTCTGTAATAACTGTTAAGTCCATTTGTTCTAGGGTATAGTTTAAGTCCATTGTTTCTTTGTTGACTTTCTGTCTTCACCTGTCTAGCACTGTCAGTGGAGTATGAAGTCCCCCACTATTATTGTGTTGCAGTCTATCTCATTTCTTAGGTCTAGTAGTAATTGTTTTGTAAATCTGGGAGCTCCAGTGTTAGGTGCATATATATTTAGGACTGTGATATTCTCCTGTTGGACTAATCCTTTTATCATGATATAATGTCCTTCTTGATCTTTTTTGACTCTTGTTTTCTGAAAGTCTGTTTTGTCTGACTCAAGAATAGCTATTCCTGCTTGCTTTTGGTTTCCGTTTGTGTGGAATATCTTTTTCCACCCTTTTACCTTAAGTTTATGTGAGTCCTTATGTGTTAGGTGAGCCTCTTGAAAATAACAGATACTTGGTTGGTGGATTTTTTTTTTTTTTAAACCATTCTGCCATTCTGTATCTTTTAAGTGGAGCATTTAGGCCGTTTATATTCAATGTTAGCATTGAGATATGAGGTACTATTCTATTCATCATGCTAGCTGTTGCCTTAATACCTTGTTTTTTTCCACTGTGTTATTGTTTTATGTGAGATTTACACTTTAAGGATGTTCTATTTTGGTGCATATCAAGCTTTTGTTTCAAGATTTAGAATTCCTTTTAGCATTTCTTATAGTGCTGGTTTGGCAGTGGCAAATTCCCTCAGCATTTGTTTGTCTAAAACAGACTTTATCTTTCCTTCATTTCTGAAGCTTAGTTTTGATGAATACAAAATTCATGGCTGACAATTATTTTGTTTCAGGAGGCTAAAGATAGGACTCTAATCCCGTCTGGCGGGTAAGGTTTCTGCTGAGAAATCTGTTAGTTTGATAGGATTTTCTTTATAGGCTACCTGACGCTCTTGTCTCACAGCTCTTAAAATTATTTCCTTCATGTTGACTTTAGATAGCCTGATGACTGTGTGCCTTGGTGATTACCTTTTTGCAATGAATTTCCCAGGTGTTTTTGAGCTTCTCATATTTGGATATCTAGCAAGGCCAGGGGAAGTTTTCTTCAATTATTTCCTCAAATAAGTTTTCTGAACTTTTAGACTTCTCTTCTCCCTCCAGAACACCACCTAGTTTTAGTTTTGGCCATTTTACAGAATCCCATATTCTTGGAGACTTTGTTCATTTCTTTTGATTCTCTCTTCATTGTCTTTGTCTGTCTGGGTTAATTAGAAAGCCTTGTCTTTGAGCTCTGAAATTCTTTCTTCTACTTGTTCTAGTCTGTTGTTGAAACTTTCCACTGCATTTTGTATTTCCCTAAGTGTGTCTTTCATTTCCAGAAGTCCTGATTGGTTTTTCTTTTTTTTTTTTTTTTTTTTTTTGAGACAGAGTCTGGCTCTGTCACCCAGGCTGGAGTGCAGTGGCCGGATCTCTGCTCACCGCAAGCTCCTCCTCCTGGGTTTACGCCATTCTCCTGCCTCAGCCTCCGGAGTAGCTGGGACTACAGGCGCCCGCCACCTCGCCCGGCTAGTTTTTTGTACTTTTTAGTAGAAACGGGGTTTCACCGTGTTAGCCAGGATGGTCTCGATCTCCTGACCTCGTGATCCGCCCGTCTCGGCCTCCCAAAGTGCTGGGATTACAGGCTTGAGCCACCGCGCCCGGCCATGGTTTTTCTTTATGATAGCTATCTCTCTGGAAAATTGTTCATTCGTATCCTGAACTCTTTTTCCATTCTTTATGTTGGTTTTCACCTTTCTCTGGTATCTCTTTGAGTAGCCTTCTGAATTCATTATCTGGTTTTTAAAGATTTCATCTTGGTTTGTATCCATTGCTGGGAAGCTAGTGTGATCTTTTAGGGGTGTTATGGAACCCTGTTTTATCATATTACCAGGATTACTGTTATGGTTCCTTCTTATTTGGGTAGACTATTTCTTCAAATTGTTCTTGAATTTAATATTGATTTGACTGTGTGTGTATGTGTGTGTGTGTGTGTGTGTGTGTGTGTGTGTGTGTTTGATGGAGTCTCACCCTGTCGCCCAGGCTGGAGTGCAGTGGCGTGATCTCGGCTCACTGCAACATCCATTCGAGGCTGATTTCAGCCTCCCAAATGCTGAGATTACAGATGTGAGCCACCGCACCCAGTTGACTGTTTTTTTTTGTTTTTGTTTTTTTTAAATTTCTTTTTTTCCTTCTGAAGGATATGACTTTAATGTTTATAGTTTATTATAACCTAATTTGATTCTTGGTGCTTTTAGGGGTGAAGACTCTCTCTGTATGAGTTCCTTAGTTATAGAGTCTTTGTGCTCTGACTTTTCCAGATGCTAGTTATAGTAGTTATGTACTTGGTGTGTGGGCAAGTTTACTGTCTCCTATGGGGTTGGAATGGCAAAGATCTCTTGAAGCTTATTTTATTCTCTCATGGTGTACACTTTTTTTTGTTGTTGTTTTTTGAGACAGAGTCTTGCTCTGTCACCCAGTTTGGAGTGCAGTGGTGCAATCTTGGCTCACTGCAAGCTCCGCCTTCTAGGTTCATGCCATTCTCCTGCCTCAGCCTCTGGAGTAGCTGGGAGTACAGTCTCCCGCCACCATACCTGGCTAATTTTTTTGTATTTTTAGTAGAGACGGGGTTTCACTGTGTTAGCCAAGATGGTCTCGATCTCCTAACCTCATGATCCACCTGCCTCGGCCTCCCAAAGTGGTGGGATTACAGGTATGAGCCACTGTGCCTGCCCATTGTGTACACTTCTTTTATTTATTTAATTTTCCTCCAGTATTTTATTTGTGAGTTGATGATTTAGGCTTCAGGTAAGGGGGAGAGATATCCCTGGGTAGACACTGGTTGCAGCTAAAGCAGGTGGGTAGATGTAATACCCAATGGTGGGAAGAAATTCCAGTCTTGATGAAGTTGGCTAGGGTAGTTCTCAATTTGATGTGCTGAGGTTTTATCAGAGTGACGGGTGGGAGCTACCTCATCTCCCCTGCCAGGCCAGCAGGAGAGCTATCCACTTTCCAGCCCCACTTCTGTCCCAGTGTTCCAGCTATTCAGATCAGACAAGCACCTCTTTTCATCTGTAGAAATGTTTATGTTCCAAGTAGAGAGGAGTTATGACTGCCTTTCATGCAAACCTGAATCTGGGGAGTGCTCCTCCTGTGGAGATGCTATCACCTGAATTGTTCTAGGAAGGCCATCTATAGGTGCATACATGCTGCATTGCTGTGGGAGAAGCCCCAGCTGTGTCTGTAGTAGTGTACTGAAGGGGACAAGAACCCCTTCTCCAAGACCCTTCATGATCACAGAGGCTGCCTGCCTGTTGGGGTAGAAGTGTAGACTTTCCCTACTGTGCCCAGCACTACAATTGTGTCTCTACTGTAAGAAACTCCTCACTAGCAGAAAGATCTGTGACTCAAGGTCTGCTGTTCAGATTTTTTTGTCCCTTGGGGTGTTCCCTTGATGTGGTGCTCTCCCTCTCCCCCTAGGAATGGGACTTTATGAGAACCAGACTACAGTGATTGTTACTGTTCTTTTAGGTCTAGCCACCCAGTGGGGCTACTGACTCTGGGCTAGTGCTGGGGAATGTCTGCAAGTGATCCAGTGATGTGACCAGACTTCAGGTCTCCTAGCAGTAGATACCAGCACAAGCCCTGATGGAGGTGACAGGGGAGTGATGCAGACTCTGTGAGATTCTTTGGTTGTAGATAGGTTTAGTGTGCTGGCTTTCTTGTATGCTGGTTATAATTTTAGTGAACTTGTTACGTGGACAGACTTAGGCCCTCTGGTAATAACTGAAGTCACGCAGTTGATTTCTCCTCCCTGGGTGCAGTGTTATTCCACCTAGAGGTGCCATAACAGACTGTGTCAGTTGGTCTCTGACCAGGAGGTGGCACTTGTAGAATAGCACCAGCCACAGTAGTAGCAGTGGGATTTGAGCTTGCCCTAAGTTTTCTGGGGGAAGTATTCTGATTTCTCATGCAATGGGCAGGGCTATACAGCTCCCAAAAGTTTATATCCTTTGTGTTAAGCTACCAGGGCAGGTGGAGGGGCACAACCAGGTGGGGGCAGGGTTAGATGGATCGGAGGGTCTAAGCTCTGACTCTCCTTCAGAAGGGCCTTTCCTGTGAGGGTTTGTGGGGTGATTTCGGGCTGCAGAGGTAATGTTCCAGAAGGGAATAGAACTGCCTCTGCTGCACAGAAGAGTTTGCAAAGGGAGTGGGGGTGGCCAGTGGCAGTAAGCCTCACCCAGCTCCCATACAGTTGGTGAGGCCAATCTAACTGCCACAGTACTCCACTAATAGCAGCAGGTTTAGATTCAGACAGTCTACACACAGAACTGAGACCTGCCCCAGGCCATCTGCTTCCCCACAGAGATAGCAACCTCAGCTTTCAGGCTGCACCCCTTCCCACCTGCCCACAAGGCCAGTGCCCAGCTCCTGTGCTCACTTGTGTCTGCAGTTTACTTCCTGCTCCCTGCCACTTTCCTCTGCCACCATGCTGGTCAAAGGAGTTCTTCCCCACTTGAGATCATACCACAAAATTTAGTTGGGAACTTCTTTCACCCTGTGACCCCTCCCTGAGCTTGTTGGCCGACTTCCCCAATGGCCCCTGTAAGATATAGTCAGGAATGTCTTCCCTCGTTTCATGCTGGAGACTGGGAATGCCTGCAAGGCACTTTCAGCTGCTGCTTCCACTTTTATAGTTCATGTTGCTCTCTAAATCCATTCCAGTTCAGGTAGGGTTAAGGCCTTCTCCCACGGTCTGGATTTTCAGATTCCTTGGTAGGCATGTGTACTCTGGAGACAGACTCTCTCCCTCTCACACTCTGAGGACTTACAGTTTTTCACCAGTCTCATGGAGCAGGCTGCAGCCTGCCACTTCTTTCAAAGAATCTGTGGATTCTTTAGGTTTTTCTGTTAAGTTCCTGAATTGGTTCTTGGGGGAAAAAAATCACAGTGTGAAATTCTGCACATTATTCTGTCCTTCCAAGTGGGAGAGAAATGCTAATACTGCCTCTGGTCTGCCACCTTGGAAAAAAAATCCATTTTGGATTAAAAAACTTTTTAAAGGGAAGAGAATGAAATTTACTAAATTCTAGAAAAGAAAGGACTTGAAAAAGAGGAAGAGGAAAGAAGGAAACACTAGAAATCATACATATCTGAGAAGTACAAACTAAATAGTAACTAGATGAGAAAATTGGGGCATTTCCCTGATTCGGTGAGAAACAGCCATGACCACCAAGGTGAGACCATTGGCTATCATATTTGCAGTTGTTTTCTGTGTCAATTCAGCCCTATAGTTATAAAAAAATACTTGAGAGATTTGGGGGTGAACTGAGTCAATAAAAAGCTATCCTTTCAGTCTGACTGTTGCTTTACATCCAAGTCCCTGTCAGCTCTTTAGGGTAGCATGAGAATCCCAGGCCTTAAAATTCAAGTTTCAGCTAGTTTCACCTTGCCGCTACAAGGCTTGAGAGACAAACCAAAGCCTTCGGGGAGTGTGTGTGTGTGTGTGTGTGTGTGTGTGTGTGTGTGTAACAGTACACATTCTACAATATTTCTCTGTGATGATTTGGGTGGAAATCTCATACATATTTGCCAATAGCTGTGGTCCCATCACTCCTTGTTGGATATGGAGCATCTTTATATGATCTTGTTCACAGACTTTGGTGGGTCAGATTTTGAAATCATAACTCTTCAAAGAAAATCTTTGGGGGCAGGATGTAAAGTCCACTGGAAATTACTAGGAAATATGAGGAGCTCTGAGTTCTGTTCTTAATTTTTCTAAAGCCTCGCCCTATGACTACAACAAGAGATTTCAGTGTTTGCTGGTGAACAATCTATCACTTTGGACACTTAAAAATTTCTATGGAGTAAAAAGAAGTGGTCACATTTATGCATGTCACCACCAGTAACAAAGAATCCCAAGGTCCTGAGCCCTATGGCAACTTCTTCCTGACCTAAACCCCATTTGAGGACATCTGGGAACCCAGGTACTCTAATTTCTTTCATTCATTCAGCAGCATTACTGAATTTCAGTCCCCATGGGGGTTTCAGGAATGGCTGGGGATAGCCATTTTCTCCACTTCAAGCAGTGCAGAAAATGTGCTCCTTGCTATAGGCAGGAACAGCAGAAGTCTTAAAAGGTTTTAGATCTCAGTTCTCAGCACATGTTTACTTCACAGAGCAGTGTTTACTTCACAGCAGGCAATCAGGTAATGTTAAAGTTGAAAGAGGATCTGACTTTTAGGGTACACAAAGGTTTGACAATTTTCTTTAGACATCATTAGATTCTCTCTAGTGTATATGCTTTAAAAAAAAAAAACCCCAAAAAACAATCCTGGAATTCTTAGAATCCCAGAATTCTGGGAAACAAACAGAAAATTATCAGGTTGGAGTGATTCTGCTTCATGGCTCTCCATAGATAATTTAAAAGTGAATGGCTCTGTAGTTGGTCAAGCCACAGATGAGTTCCTTAGAGACCATTGGGAATGCATATTTAAGCCATGATGGTGATCAGGCCTGTTCTAAAGTGAGTTGTGGTGCTAAACACTGCACCACAAGCACAAATGATGGAAATCTATCTTTGAGCCTAGAGTTAGTCCACCCTCCCTTCTTATGGTGAGCTCTAAACTGCTTTGCAGTGAAGAAAACATTCTTAATAAAGAACCCCACATGAGGAAGGGATGCCCACGGTGCCCTCAGAGAAGGCTGCTGTGACTCCAGAGGCTGTTAACATGCCTGGTTGCACCCTCTTGGAGACCACGTCCTTTTCTCCAGAGCACAGACTTTGCTATGCAGGGAAACAATTACCCATGTCTTCCTAGGCTTCATCAGTGCAGGGACTGGTTGTATTTTTATTCACTACTAGTATAATGTCTGACACAAAGTCAACACTAAGCACATAAATGAAACAGAGCTTCTGTGAATGAACTTGTGCTATCATTCTAGATGTAAGAGTCATAGTATCAAGGGGTCACTCAGAATACCTGCTGCTGTTAGCTCTGTTGAGTTGCAATTCTGCTCACTCCTCCCACTATTAAAAGAAAACTAAAGGAAGTATTTGTATTTATGTATGTGTGTGTACACACATCTGTATTATATATACATATGTGTATATAAGGCATATATACACACATTCATATATTCATATATTCGTATTCATATTCATATATGTGTGCATGCATCTACATACATACCTATATATGTGTATATATGGCAAAGTTATAAAAGCAAACAGCAAATTGAGACAAATACATGCAGTAAATATGAAAATATATAATATCCTTATTGTATGATGGGGAATATCAGCTAAGTAAAATGGAAAGAGAAAGAAAATTTGCTATTTCAAAGTTAATAGTAGCCTCTTTGTATATAATATGACTGCACATTGGGATTATCTTGGAAGATTTAAAACATTCTGATGCCTGAATCTGACCAGAAGGTTCTGATTTAATTGGTATGGGACATGGCCTGAACATTGAGTTTTCAAGATCTCTCCAGGTGTATTAGTCTGCTCGGGCTGCCATAACAAAATGCCACTGTGTGGATTAAACAACAGAAACTTATCTTCTCACAGTTCTGGAGGATAAAAGTCTAAGACCAAGGTGCTGGCAGGGTTGCTTTCTGGTGAGCCCCCTTTTTCTTAGCTTGCAGGTGGCTGTCTCTGTGCTGTGTCCTCACGTGGTCTTTCCTCCATGTGCATGGAGAGAGCGTTCTGGTGTCTCTTCCTCTTCTCATAAGGACTCTAGTTCTGTTGCATCAGGACCCCTCCCTTATGTCTTCATTTAACCTTAATTTCCTCTTTAAAGACATTATTTCCAAATGCAGTAACACTGGATGTTAGGGCTTCAACATATGGATTTTGGGAGGACCCAATTCAGTCAATAACACCGATGTGGAGCTAAGGCAGCAAAGCATTGGTCTAGGGGAAGACAGCAAATCATTTTGAGGAGATTTTGTTACTGCTGTGAGAAACCACTCTGAATCTAAGGCAACTTGTTACCTCTTGCCCTAGAAGTGCCCCAGGGAAAGGACCTTTCCTTGTGATTTGACAGAAGATCACTGTGGAGAGGGAATGAGGGTCCTTTCATGAGGAATGGGATCAAGATTTTGACCCCTGAGTTTTTGATAGATAACTTTCTAGCAGATTGAGATGATCTCAATGAAGGTCACTAGCAAGAAAAGATCCCGAAGTATCCCAAGAAGAATCTTTCATGAGAGAAGAGGGAGTCTGTTAATCTGGACCCAGTGTGAGGCCGTGTTTATAGCAGCAATTATAAAAACAGTGGCTGATTGCCCCAGGACTCTTTTACCCGAAGTAATTTTGTTGGTCTTGCTCAACGTGTTTGGCTTCAAAGTAGGTGGCATTCAGTGATGGATAGTCCCACCAGGGTGTCATGGGTGGGAGAACATTGGTTCTCTAATGGAAAGATGAATAGTAGTTTGGCAACAAACAGTAGATGTGCATCCTTCTTCCAACTCAGGTGTGAACTCCTTGAAGGCAATGACTGTACTTGGCTGCACAGTTTCAACATTCTTTGAAGATATTCAGTGTAATTAATGATCGGTTCACTGCACTCTTCTCAGCTGAGGCTTGGCCTTAGATGCTCAGTTTCCCTGCCTCCAAATTATTTTCTTGGACTTGTGAGTGATAAGTCATTGGAATGGAAAAAGTCTTCATACACAAGTACCTTCTATGTACTGAAAGAGAAAGGTAAGAGGTGCCTCAGCCTTAGTGTTCAGCTTCTGGGACCCTTTGAGCCATGGGGGCAGAGGCTGCTGGCACTCACCCTGGAAGACAGAATTTAATCCAGGTCTCAGCCATCCTTGAAGTCTTTTGCATGCTCTTGGTGAGTCTGTGTGAGCATCACTTCAGATGTGGTGAGAAGCTTACATGGAAACTATTACATCAAAACATTTCATTTAGTTGGGGGACTGTTTGGAAAAATCCTATTTTTTTTTTTTGAAGGAACAAAGAGAAGTTGATGAAAAGATTTGAGGTTATAATGACCAAAGTCTCCACTGCCTTCCTTCCCTCCCCTCCCCTTCTTCCAAAATGAGAGAAAAGAAATAAAGCTAGAGAAATATCTGGAATATAATAAGTCTGGCAGGCCAGGCTTTTAGTGAGGATAGCGTGTCATTGTAATACCTTTTAATTACAGCTGTATAATTATAAATAGGAAAGAAATTAAAAGATGAAAATGTGGTTTGTAATGAAATTACCATAAATACCATGGCAAACTTTAAAGTCGTCATGAAAATTCATAATACAAAAACATGAATGTGGAGGTTAATTTCTCCTAAAACTAGAAATTAAAATTTTGTGGACTCGTGGTCTTCCTTGTTAGCTTGGCATTTCCTCCTGAGTACACATAAGCACTATTAGTCATGCAGACATAAACAGACCTTTAAAGAGTTAGAGTCCTGGTTGGCAACCCTTATGTTCTCCAGGCCACTTGGGCAAGCTGACATATAAATGACTCAGGTTCCAAAGACAAATGGTGGAAATATGAAAAGAAAGCTAGTCCAATTGCCTGGACGTTTTTGATTACTTCTCCATTTGGAAGTAGGCGTGTGTTTTGTTTGTGATACACGAGTTTATCTAGCCTTCTTTATTTAAAAGCCCATTTTACTTCCCATTGAACTGACACATTTTCATGATTGAGGATAGGGGATCATAACTGCAAATTGCTACATTGGTCCTGAGGCCAAAACTCAAGGTAGTAGATTGGAGCACTTAGACAGCTTACATCATCCTTTAGTGCCTTCATGTTTCCCACAGGCTAGCTCCTGTTTGTTGAAATACTGCTAATGGGGTCAATATCATGAGGTCAACTTCCTAAGCCTGTTCCTTAGCTGCACACTACTAAGACATCTTAAAAATGTGAAACCTTGATTCAAGGAGAGATCAAATAAGTGAGTCTGGCTCACTCACTATTGCAGACCTTTCTCTGACATTGTGAAAATGTTTAACACATGTCCAAGTGATGGTAAATTGTGCCCTCTTTTTGCATATGAAAGAGACTCTTTTTCTCAACCAAGAATAATTATTTTGCCATTTAAAAAAATACCATTGGCTTATGGGCTAGCACAATCAATTAAGAGGTGTAATTTTATGCCTCTGCTATGAATAAGAGGTTATGCTGTGATAGCTACCTGAAGATAGGACAGCAAAGTAAATTTGAGGATCCCAAATAGAAAAAGATATTGAGGAATAAAGGGGGCAAATTGGAGAAAGCCTTGTATGCTGGACATTTTTTTTTTTTATTATTATAGATAAGGAGACCCATGGAAGGTGTTTAGGCAAGGAAGTGACATGACAAAAGTGGTATTTTGGGATAAATTGAAAGAGAATAGGTAGGAAGGTGTTCACTGCCTGCCCTGTAGAGTCTGTGGGAGCAGGAATACAGTGGCAACTGCCTGACCTTAGTGTGATTCTGTGGGAGCCCAGCTGTTGGGAAGCGACTACTAGGGCTGGGTAGAAGGTCTGGCTCCTGAGAGTTCTCTCCTCCCTCCTCTCACTGTCTCCACCCAGTAGGCCATGAGATTTCAAGTGAGGGATATAGACCTCTAAGCAGAGCAGTGCCCCAGGTGGAAGAAAAGGGGGTTCTTGGAGGGCCGAGGCACCTGGCTGGGGATGTTTGCAGCTCTGTGTCATAGTAGAGGTGAAGTTTGAAATGGGCTCGAGGGATTGGTCTGATTTCTCCATACCCCTTTTTAAACTCTGAGGAAAGGATCAATCTAAGACCTAGGTGACTTTGATTGGCCCCTCCATCCAGAGCCACTTTGCTAGCTAAGCCAGCAGATGTGCTGAATACATCTGGGGAAAAATACGGATAAATTAGAGGAGTTTGATTGCTATAAAAGGAAGATAAGCTGAATGACCTATGGCAAAGGAAGTTACAATTAGTGGTCCAGAGACATAAGAATCTAAAACAAACATAAATAGCCACAAAGAGGGGAAAAGAGAAAAATATCAGAAATAGCAAAAAGAAATGAGCATTACAAAGAATATTCAACTAGAGAATTTGGTAATAAGAAAGCGATAGATGAAACAAAGAACTCAATAAAGGGACCGAAGAGCAGAATGCAAACCTTGGATTAACTAATCAATGAGCTGGAAGTCTCAAAAACCCTAGGCAGCTGTAAAAAAGAGAAGGACTACAGTGTTTTTGAAAGGACAAAAGGTTAGCACTACCCTTGACAAGGATAGAAGAGGCCCTCAGGCCTAAAAATTAAGAAAAAAAAATGAGGAATTCATAAAAAAGAGAATTAAACAATATGGAATATAGAAATAGAAATGTCAGCATGATAATAATCTCAGAATGAGCCTGGGCAAACATGGTGAAATTATAAAAAATAAATTTTTATTCTCTATAAAAAAATAAAAAATTAGTTGGATGTGGTGGTGCGTGCCTGTGGTCACAGCTACTCAGGAGGCTGAAGTGGAAGGATCGCTTGAGCGGGCAAGGTTGAGGCTGCAGTGAGCAGTGATTTCACCACTGTACTTCAGCCTCCAGCCTAGGCCACAGAGCGAAACCCTGTCTCAATTGAAAAAAAAAAAAAAGTCTCAGAATGAGAGACAAACAATAAATGGTAGTGAAAAACTATTTTGAATTAACGATAATCTATATAGAAATACAGATAAAAGCTTTAGATTGAAAGGGCTTCTCCAGTGTTGTACAGTAGAGATAAGAAAAAAAAATATCATCACGCCTGTAATCCCAGCACTCTGGGAGGTCGAGACGGGCGGATCACGAGGTCAGGAGATCGAGACCATCCTGGCTAACACGGTGAAACCCCGTCTCTACTAAAAAATACAAAAAACTAGCTGGGCGAGGTGGCGGGCGCCTGTAGTCCCAGCTACTCGGGAGGCTGAGACAGGAGAATGGCGTGAACCCGGGAGGCGGAGCTTGCAGTGAGCTGAGATTCGGCCACTGCACTCCAGCCTGGGCGACAGAGTGAGACTCCATTAAAAAAAAAAAAAAAAAAAAAGAAAGAAAAATCAACATATTACATTATTGGGAAATTTAAGAACTTGAAAAAAGATTCCTGAGAGTGAGAGCAAATGACCTTGAAAGGAACAAGAATAAGCTGTCATCACACTTCTCAATAGCAACACGGGATGCAAGGAGACAGTGCAGCCATACTTCCAAAGCATGAGAATGCTGCTCCTGGGTTTTATACCAAGGTACATTATCACTGAAATGCAAGGGGCGAAATGAAGATGTTCTTAGGGCTGCAAGGTCTGAGAATGTTTATCTTGCAAGGACATGCTTTGAAATGCTGCTGTAGGACAAAAGATCATTCTAGGAGGATGTTAAGAATACTGGAAATGTGTTAGTCAGTGCCCAGTTGGGAAGACAGAAATAATTTTAGATCATTCAAACTGAAAGGGATTTAATGTGGGGTGTTGATTCTAAAGATGTTTGGAGGAGCAAAAGGGAAAGGGTGCTCTACCCAGAGCTCAGGGAGCTGCTAGCATACCTGGGAGAGAGTGTATGAGCCACCCTCACTGGGGTCACTGCTGGGACCATGGAGCCATTGTCCACCAGTGCCACTGAAACCACAGGGCTGGCACTGAGCAGGAGCCACCTAACTCTGCTGCTGCAGCTGAGGCAGTGTCAGAAACAATGGCCCCAACCTTGTTTCTACTTGCCAGTCAGGTGCAGTTCCCCCAGATTGGCAGAACCAAATTTAACTTTAGCTGTCAAGGAAGTCTGGGGAATGTGGCTTCCTGCTTACCTGTCTTCCAGAGGAGAATATAGGACAGTGAGTATGGGATTAGGGCCAACAGACAAATATCTGATCTCGGAGCTAAGGATCTATAAACAAACTAGAAAAGTTAATTCGTGTCCAAATAAAGGGAACAAAGAAAGAAGACAAGAAAGGCACACCCATTATAATCTAGAACAAAAACTGACAATACCAATAGACCAATACCAACATGACCAGCTAAAGCAACTGTAAGATACCACTTCATGTACATAGGAATAGCAAATAATATAAAATTGAATGATTCCAAGTGTTGGCAAGAATTTAGGGGAAAAAAGGAACACTCATGCATGTGAGAGCTAACTGGTGCAGGCACAATCTAGCAATACTTAGAGAAACCAAGGGTGTGTTTATATCCTGTATGATCCATCCAGCTGACTCCTGGGAATATATACCAGAGAAACACTGCAACATATTCATAAAGGGCCGTAATTAATTGTGTCCCCTGCTGCCTTTTATGTGGTAGGAGACATGTAGATGAGAAATTAGGTGTCTATCACTAGGAAGTTGAATAAACAAAATTTGATGGAGTACATACTATGGAATATACACCAGGTATATAGGAACACTATGGATAGACAAAACAAGGGATAAGTAAAAATACAGATGATCCCCAACATAGGATGTTTCGACATAGATGTTTTGACTTTGTGATGGATGGACATTGATACACATTTAGTAGAAACCATACTTCTAGTACTCATACAATCATTGTGTTTTTTGCTTTCAGTACAGTATTCAGCAAAGTATATGAACTGTTCAACACTTTGTTATATAATGGGCTTTGTGATAGATAATTTTGCCCAACTGTGGGCTAATGTAAGTGTTCTAGGCTAAGCTGTGATCAGCAGGTTAGGTATATTAAATGCATTTTCAATTCACAGTATTTTCAGCAGTAACAGGTTTATCAGGATGTAGCCCCACCATAAGTCAAGGAGCATATGTGATAAAAAGTAGAATGAGACTTTTAGCATAATTTACTGTGAAAAATAACACACATACACAAAAATCACTACATGGCTTTTAAGAATAGTGCAGTGGGTTGAATGGAATGTCCACATTCCCAAAAGATATGTCCACATTCCCAAATTTGTGAATGTGATTTTTTTGGGTAAAAGGAGTATTTGCAGATGTAATTAAGTAAGAATCTCGAGAGATGAGATCATCCTGGATTGTCTAGGTGGACTTTAAAATCCAATGGCAAATGTGCTTATAAGAGACACACAATAGAGGCAGAATGTGAAGACAGACACAGATTGGAGTGATTTACAGGTTGAATGTACAGAGCAAGTATACAAATGTATACAGAAAGCAGAGCTTTGGCTAAGATTAGCTTTATGGCACAGATAAACTTATAAACTGTATTATATATAAGCCACAAGCCAAGGAACACATGGAAACACCAGAAGCTGAAAGAGGCAAGGAATGGAATCTCCCCTGGAGCCTCTGGAAGTTATGTGACCCTGCCAGCACCTGGATTTTGAGACTTCTGCCTTCCAGAGCTATGAGAAAATAAGTTTCTGTGGCTTTACATCACTAAGTTTGAGAAAATTTGTTACAGCAGCCACAGGAAGTTAATTCAGATAGCTATCCAAGAACATATATTGGCACACATTAGAGTGTCTATGGTGAGGAAGTTTAGGGGAGTGGAGAGGATGAACATGGGTAAAAATAAAATGAAAAAATGAGTCTTGCACAAATTAATCAGGCATATGACCAACTCCATGTACCTGAGGTTTTAAAAATGTAATTTCCCATTTCAATTTACCATTTCCTTTGCATTCTAGAAGGATTATGTATTTTCTATCTTTGCTAATTGGGGTTTTTTACTTTCAAGGAATAATCTGGTCATGGACTGTATATTTGTCCATAAAGTTTCCTGATTTTCATGATAATTGTTTTCAATAATAATTTCATAATTGGATGAGCTCTTCACATATAAGATTATTAGCTATAAATATATTAGCATATATAAGCTACAAATATATATTATATGTCATATTAGCTACAAATATACAGTATTAAGTCTGTTGCTTAGCTTTTTCCTTCTGGGTGATATATTTTTGACCTACACAGGTCTGGAATTTTTATGTAGTTAAATGTGTAACAGAGTGTTCTTTACAAGTTTACCTGCTCCATAAAGCAAATCTTAGGCAAAAGTCTGCTTTCTGTATACATTTATATACTTGTCTGTGTACAATTAATCTATAAATCACAGTAAAAGCAAATTAGTAGATTTGATTTGAAATCAAGATTGGTCTTGATTTGAAATCCTCCTGAATAAAATCTCTGCAACAAATAATAGCCCTAAGAAACTGTTGGCTGGCATTTACGGTGAAATTTCCTTTGAATGTTTCATTCTTCATTCATTTACACCCTTCAATAAAAGGTGAATTTGAGAGCTTCTTTGGGCAAATACTATTGATATAGACAAGATAATAAATAAGGACATAGGCAATGATGGCCCATGGACTTCAACTTCAACAATGAAGATAATTCAAATGTGGGTCCCCTAGAACATGAATTTTTGTTGGTTTGCAATCCTTATTTCTCACAATTCTGCTTGGCCACAAGAATTGAGACTCCACCTTCATGCTCTTTTCTGACTAGTTCCTGATGGTTCTGAATTGGTTTCCTGTGGCTGCTGTAATAGGGTACCATAAACTTCGTGGCTTAAAACAACACAAATTTATTCTATTAGAGTTCTGGAGGTCAGGACCATGAAATTAGTTTCACTGTGCTAAAGTTACAGTGTCAGCAGGCCTGGTTCCTTCTGGTGACTCTCGGGAGAAACTGCTTTCTTGCCTTTTCAGCATCTAGCGGCTGCTTGTATTCCTTGGCTTGTGACCCTTTCCTCCATCCTCCGAGTGTATCACTACCATCTCTGCTTCCATCATCACATCTCCTCCTCTGACTCGAAGTCCTCCTGTGCTGCTCTCAGGAGGACCTTGTGATTACATCAGGCCCACCCAGATGATCCAGGATAATCTCCCTATCTCAGCATCCTTAACTTAATCACACCTTCATGTCCTTTTTGCTAGATATGATAACATTTACAAGTCCGGGGATCAGGATAGGGACACATTTGGGGGCTGTTATTCATCCAACCATAGTTCCTGACCACAGAGAGGCATACATTCTGAATTTCAATCCCACAACACTGAAGGGCCTAGATTTGTCGTGTTGCAATGAGCATTCCTGTGGTATGTCTGGGGTGAGTACTAGGGCTGCTGTTAGCCCACCAAACCACAGGCTTCCTTAAGACCTGTCATGTTGGGTCACATTATAGAATTAATATTCTTGCTGGGGTTCTTTTTCCTGTTTATGACCCCAGGTCCACAGCTGGCCTAACCTTGGCAGCCTCCTACTCTGGTGGGCTGCATGGTGTCACCTCATTATCAGCCAAAACGGCCAGGGGAGTGGCTATGATTCACAATGATGCCTCTGCTGACTGCAGTGGATGAGACCTCTGGATCTGGGCATTGGCTGTTTTGCAGCCCACATTCTTCTCTTCCCTTGGTCACATTACAGTTGCAGTATTATTACTGTTGGCCATTCCTTCTTGAGGACCAGGGTCACAGCCTTCCCTATCCTGCTTTGTCCTGACTCTCTCATCATGAGTGATGACAGCTTGCAACCAAACTGTGAATGCTGTCCTGGGAAATCTCTCTGAAGGTTTCTAGATCTCTAAAGCTATAGTGTGAGATTACAGTCAGCTCACCTGGGGTCTACAGAGGTTGGATAGCAGTGACAGAAGATTACTTTGGCAAATTGCACACTGGGGTCTTCTTCTACACCGTTCCCTCTTTCCCTTTAGGACCTGTCCTCGCTCCAGGTATTAGGTAGCTATTGCTGTGTAAAAATTACCCCCAAACATAGCAGTTTGAAACAAACATTATCTCACAGCTTCAGTGGGTTAGGAATCTACACGTTCTGGCTATAACTTCCTGTTCTTCACAAACCTACAGTTAAGGTATTGGCCAGGGCTGGAGTCATCTCAATGTTCAACTGGGGTTGGATCTGCTCCCAAGCTCACTCACATGGTTATTGGTAGGCTCAGGTCCTACTGGCTGGCAACATTGGGCCTCTCTATAGAGCTATTACAATATGGCAGCTTATCTTCTGCAGAATGAGGGGTGGCGGTGGGGGTGGAGGGAGAGAGAGAGAGAGACAGAGAGAGAGACTAAGACAGACGCGATGATCTTTTTAATTCCCTAATCTTGGAAGAGATTTTGCTTCTGCCTATTTCTATTTGCTAGAAGCTAGTCACTAAATCCAGCCCACACTCAAGGGAGATGGGATTACACAGGCAGTAAGTACCAGAAGGCAGGGATCCCTGGAGGCCACCTTAGTGGTCGCCTGAAACATCCCGAGAGGAAGTTAGAGAGAGAGAGAATACCATCTACTAGGAGTGAGCAGAGTCCACATGAGTTGAGAGGGTCCATAGGGACCCTGAAGATAAGGTGTGTCATGAGCACAGTTTCCTGGGACCTCAGTTGTTGTGAGCATTGACTCATACCTCCATGCACATTGCTCCCTTTCGGCCTGGGCTGCTCTCCGAGCTCTATTTTATTCCTCTGAAGCATGTAATCCCAGCTACTTGGAAGGTGGAGGCAGGAGAATCACTTGAGCCTGGGAGGCAGAGGTTGCAGTGAGCTGAGATTGTGTCATTGCACTCCAGTCTGGGTGACAAGAATGAGGCTCCATTAAAAAAAATAATGCATTGAGTTTATGTTTGAAAATATATTACAACAGATGGGAAAGGGATGAAACCACCTGGGAATCACTGAGTCAAAACAACTCATCTGGGCATGCATAAAATGTTATTTCATTTTTTTTTTCTCCTGGAGTAGAAAGAACATAGACTACAGAGCTTTATGGATCCAATTTAAATTCCAGTTCTACCACTTATCAGCAGAGTGACCTCATGTTTTGTTTCCTCATTTGTAAAAATCTGGTAACAATACATAACTCTCTGAGTTGTACTGGGATTGACCAAAACAATATATAAATGCTCCTCAATTCATGATGGGCTTACATGCTGATAAACTGATCATAAAAGGAAAATATTGTATGTTGAAAATGTATTTAATATACTAACCTTCTGAATGTTGCACCTTAGCCTGGACTTACCTTAATCTTGCTCAGAACACTTTAGCCTACAGTTGGGAAAAATCATCTAACACAAAGACTACTATAATAAGGGGTTGAATAGCTCATATAATTTATTGAATACTGTACTGAAAGTGAAACAGAATGGTTGCATGGGTACTTGAAGTATGGTTTCTACTAAATGTGCATTGCTTTTGCACCATCATAAAGTAAAAAAAAAAAAAAAAAAAAAAAAAAATCGTAAGTTGAACCATCATAAGCCGGGGACCCCCTACATGTGAAATGCTCATGGTACACTGCATGGTACCCAGGAGCGTTCTACCTACAGAGCTCTGTACCCTTCCTTTCCCTTCATTATCCAGTTATCTGGTACGTGCATAATGCTGACGTATCTTGGCATTGGCTAGCCAATTATCCAGAGCATCCCAGCATGCATGCAAAGAAAACTGCTCAGTGAGAATGGCTGTCTTTGTAAGGAGAATGTAGGGCTGGCTCTCTGCCTGGGATGCAGGGGTCAGTGGGGCTGCCGCCAGCCGTCTGCAGTGTTAGCCAGGGAAATCAACTCACAGTCCTCCTGGCACCTACTGCTGGACTTGGGTAAACATAATTACAGCCTTTAAAAAGACAAGAGGGAAAGCAACCAAGATCCCCACTCACCATGTAAACAGGATGTCCACTGAATGGCAGCATGGAGATGTTTATGTTCTGTTCAGGGGACAATTGACAAAAGGTCTCTGGGAGCCTTTATTGCTGCCTGGGGCAGTGGCCTGCCAGCAGTGGTGGGGCTTGGGTTCTTCTGGGCTTTGTGTGGTTGCGAATGCTGAGCTTCAGCTGAGAGCTCTGGGGCTGTGTTGTCTGTAGCTGGGATGCAGTCCTTTGAGACTCTGGGTTGGTTGCCTGCCAAAGGCCCTTCATACAGATAAGGTCATTCTGGTGTCCAGTGCACAGTTTCCAGCAGGCCTCCGGTGACCTATGAAATAATGATCTTAACAACAGTCACCACTTAGAGCAAGGCAGTGGGCTAAATACTTCACATAGATTATCTGATTTACCTCTCATGATAACCCTTTGCATAATTTTATCATCCTCATTTTACAGCTGAGGAGGCTCTGCAAATGTAGGCCACTGGATTTGAAGTCAGATCAGCTGGATCCTCAAACCTGAGCTTAATAGTAAGCTAGGTGAAGGCAGGGACTATCTGTCAGTTCAGCACACTATCTCTAGGGCCCAGCATGTGTCTGAGAAAACATTTATTGACTAAACGACTAAAACAAAAAATCTACCAAAATGCTGTCCTCCACTGACTTTCTGCAGCACATATTTTTTTTTCCCCAGAGTGAGATTGTGTTGTACTATTTGTTCCACACGTCTCTGCTTCCACCGCAGTGACCCAGGGCACACATTGGTCAATGCTGGCTGCCGTCGAGTCTTGGATACAGACTGAGGCATAAAGGCTTTGGAGTAATTGGACATGTGTCCAACCAAGGAGCCAAATCTTGCTTCAGTCCAGTTTTCTCTGGAATTTTAGGCAAGGAAAGCATCTTTGGGGCCATCGAACCCAGCCTGTTCCTGAAGGAGCAGAAACAGTGAAAGTGGACACTTGTCTTAGCTGGCCTCTGTCTCTAGCACGAAATTTCTGGAGAGTGGTTTTGCAGCCCCTCTTCCAGGACACGGGTGGGTTTGAGTGGAGTTGTGAAGATAGCCTGAGCAGGTTTCTCAGAAATGCCAGGAAGTGGTCCCCCTACCTTTAGAATTCTAAATAGAATTGGCCAAGACTTGAGTGGAAGGGAGGAGGTAAACTTGTTTGTAGAAAGAACTAGGGCACTGACATGCCAGCTCCAGAAAACAGCATGGCCCTTCTCTAAAGTCTGAACTTTTAGATCAGAGGGAGATACAGCCTTCAGCCTTTCCCTTCTCCATTCAGGTCTCCTTGTGGAGAGACAATGAGTGGTGATAGGAACTCCCCTAAAATGGATCTGCCTGGAGCTGAGGCCATAATTACCTCAGAGTTGCTAGCATGTCACAATCAAGAGCAGGTGGTTATTTTTAAATGGTCCAAGTTGTAGGAATATCAGTGGAAAATAAAAAGCATTCCAAAGACTGCCCAGATTGGTGGTGTTTGTGTTGTTTGGGTGATGGTAAGATACTGGAAATGAAGAAGTCGTGTGTGTGTGTGTGTGTGTGTGTGTGTATCTTTGTTGTTGATGGTGAATTTTTTGTCATAGTAACCATTACTTTCTGAGCTATGGACCTCTGTCCCAAGATTCTGGAGCTGTAAGTTGATGAGGTTTCCTGTTGAGACACACGACACCTGCAGGTAGGCCTGGGATTTCAGGAAGCAGTCTGCGACCAAAGGTATCCTTCAATATCCTCAATGGCCTCTGTTCCTATGTTCATTCATTCCTGCACCCAGCTTGGTCTTCTATCATCTTTCTGCCTCCTGTCCTGAAGCCCATGGCTGCAGGGGCTAAGCTCCCACTCCAGGAGGTTTTCTCACAGGGCCCAACCCCACACAGCACAGTGGCCTTGTCCAGCCCCCTGGCATGCTAGTGTGTGACATTCTCTTTATCTTTCTATATGAAGAGAAGTCCTATACTTGTTCATACCACCATACATTTGGAGCAGACCAGAAGGACGTTTCCTGGGCCTCTAACCACTTCTTCTGCCCACATTTCCTATACAACCTGGCTTGGCGTTTCTACTTCCAATCTGCTTGAGTCAGTGCCAGATTTGGGGCTTGATGCTCTGCATGTGTGACCTGCTTCCTAGTCTCAGACCTGCTTATACAAACACACACACACACACACACGCACACACACACACTCCCCTACATCCAAACTCTGGCTATGCTTAAAGAATCCTTCATTTGAGGGTATAAAAGTCGAGTATCCTGAGAAAAGGATGGGATGGGTTATTTTCTTTGGGTCGGTTACCTTTTACTTTAATAAGCAATATCCAAGAGGCATGAAGATAATAGTCCCTGGTTGGAGAATCTCCTTTTTCTCACTCTTAATATTTCCCCTTTGAGTTGCCATTGGATACATACACTCCATCAATCTGGAGTCCAGCCTCACAGGCATGGGTTTGGAGCTAAGCTTCTGCTGACTGTCACATTGGGCAGGCAGTGGGGACCACAAAAGTTCCAGGTGAGCTGATGGGATTTAAAGAATGGTCTTAGAATTAGGGATGTAGAAAGTATCAACATTTATCTTTGGTATGGGTGGCCTTCCTGCTCTGGAACCAAACATTTTCCCTCAAGAAACTCTTTTTTATTCTCAAGTCACATCAGCCATAGTCACATATGGGATCAATCCCCTACTGGTTTTTATTATTGTGACTGGGAATTGTGGTCCAATGCACTCCACCAACCCACTACCCTCTAGCCTTATTGGCCTATTGCAACCTACTCATGTGTGTGGCCAGGGAGGGCTATGCTCCTTCCCTCTGGTTTCTGTTTTCCCAGTGGTTTCCATGTGGCTGCTGCTGCTGCTGCTGCTTCCTCTCGGCTCTGCCCCGGCTCCAGCCATCTTCCCTATCACTGGTGGTTGCTGCTTCTGTAGGACTCTGATTCTAGGAGTTTCTCTTACACGACACAGCTCTACAAAGCAGAGTAGCCTTGTCCAGCCTCCCTGGCATGCTAATGTGTGACACTGTCTTTATCTTTCTATATGAAGAGAGGTCCTATACTTGTTCCTGCCACTGTACATTTGGAATAGGCTGGAAAGAAATTTCCTGGGACTCTATCCACTTCTGCCTACATTTCCTATACAACCTTGGTTGGCATTTATATTTCCAATCTGCTTGAGCCAGTGCTTGAGCTTGCTGCTCTGTATATATGTGATCTGCTTCCTAGTCTCATGCCTGCCTATATAGCACAAACATTGGAGGTATACACACCTTCAAACCCCATCTATGCCGCCATGGTTCCAGAAAGCACCATGATCCTTCCAAGCTTGGCTCAGGGTTCTTTCCAAATCAAAATGGAAGGACATTTTTTGCCTCCTTAAGCGACAGAGCTTTCCACCACCCTTCCAGTGGACACATTCCTATGATAATTCAGTTTCATAACTAGCTTGCTAGAGTTCTAGAGAAGCACCCCAACTTCTGAATAAGTTCAGTTTCAGGAAATGAGACAAGATTGTTAAAGTGTTTGAGGCAAGAAGCTGTGATCATCAACCCATCAACCCCGAAGTTTTCCTTTTCCCCTCTCTCAGGGAGTCTGGAGCCCTCAGGAGTTGAAGCTTTCCTTCATGGTCTTCTTGAAAACTGTGAGTGCCCACACATAACACAAAACTCCTGTTAGCAGCATTTTCTTTCACAAGGAGACCCTTTGGGGCTTGTACAGATTTTTTTCAGGCTAGCCTCAAAATTATATTTTTTGAAAAAGAAAAAAGACATTATCTGTAGCTTGAGAGGCAGGAATCATTTCTTTTTAAAATACTTTTTTGTACTTTCTAAGTTTTCTGCATTAAAAAAAAAAAAAAGATTCAAAGAACGCAGCAGATGTTTACTGTTAAACCTGAAAACACTTCTCAGCCCCACTCACTTAAGAATCTATATAGTGGGAATCATGTTTTCTAATGCCCTTAAGTGTCTTAAAAATTATCTGTTAGTTGTCAGTTAAATAAACACCCAGATGTGCTATTTTATAGATGATACAACATATCAAATTTACCCCCTTTTATTCTCTGTATTCTGCATGGCTCCTTGATCCCTAGATTTCAGAGCTGAACTTAAGTTCTTTGTCCAGCCAGGTCGACTATAGCAGACAGAGTTCTCATTCCTTCTCAGCTCAAAGAAGTAAGTGACTGTTGTGGTTCATCTACAGGAGACTGTGCTAGGACAGCTTTACTTTCCTGGACCTGCTACAGAATGAGATAGAAAGGGAAGGAGCTGTAGCCACAGCATCTGGGAAGGCTGTAGTTCCTGCTGATGCTCTTGGCTCAGTCAATAGGAGAACAAACATGAGGACCAAATGGATGCTTGTAAGAGTCTTTGTGGAAGCTGTGGAGGTCAAAAAAAGAAGGGGATAGGATCTGAGTAGAAAGAGCCTAAAAATGAATTCAAATTCATTAGCATTGCTGGCTGTTAATGATTCAAAGTATTTATTTGGATCAGAGAGTCACGGGACTGTTCAACTGAGTGTTTATTTAGAAAAACAGAGCTAGCAGACTCTCCAGAAAGTATAAATTGGGCTTTGGCAGGAAACCAGCTTCTTTTTGCCATCAGAGTGTCATGCGAGTCTCAGGAATGGCAAACATCTGTTTGAAGGATATCCTGACCTTGGATCAGCAGAAAACTCAGAAGAAACTGCATCAGCATTTGATGTGTAGCTGTCATTTAAGATAGCAAGTGCAGTGGGCATCATTGTGGCCAAGTATTAACAATGGACCCAATAAATATTTGCTGAATGTCTACTATGTGCCAGTTACTTCTATGTGCTGGAGATACAACAGTTAGTAGGACATACCTATGGCCCAAATAATTTATTGCTTCACAGAGACACTGGGATAAAAGTTCACAGTGTGTTGTCATAAATATACTGTACGTTTACCATGTTCTTTTCTTGTGTAGGTTAGAATTTGGTGGGCAATTACAATGGATATAATATGCATTAGTGGGAGAAGCTAAGCCTAGCTCACTATCTTGTACTGCCTAGTTAGCCATTTTTTTTCTCTTGACCATTTACTCATTAAAATATTGGCAGGCCCACTGAGGGTGGTTGTGTTAAATTAAAACTATGAAAATATCCTGAGATTCATGAGCATAAGTTTGCTTTTGCATACTTTGTGCCAGATATTTTTCAGAACTTGTCTTTCTTTCTTTCTTTCTTTTCTTTTCTTTTCTTTTCTTTTCTTTTCTTTTCTTTTCTTTTTTTTTTTTTTTTTTTTTTTGGAGATGGAGTCTCGCTCTGTCACCCAGGCTAGAGTGCAGTGGCACGTTCTTGGCTCACTGCAACCTCCGCCTCCCGGATTCAATTCTCCTGCCTCAGCCTCCTGAGTAGCTGGCATTACATACACTGGCCACCATGCCTGGCTAGTTTTTTTGTATTTTTAGTAGAGATGGGGTTTCGCCATGTTGGCACACTGGTCAGAATTTGTATTTCTGATTTTATGTAGGTAAAATGGTAGATACATTATATATTATGTAATACCACTGGTGAGTGCTACAGCAATATCTTTTAACTAAAATCTTAATATCTGTGCCATTAGGTGGGTATAAAAATTGACACTAATTGTGATAAAGATGATAAATAGCCCCATTATGCAATATGAAAAATATTTAGTTTTCAAATTTAAAAAAAAATTTCAGAATTATAGCCTGTAGTCCTAACAACTTGGAAGGCTCAGATGGGAGGATTCCTTGAGCCCTAGGAGTTCAAGACCAGCCTGGGCGACATAGTGAGATCTTGTCTCAAAATAATTTTTCCAGAATTATAGATAAGAAATGATGGACTTAGAGTATTAGTGAAGAGTATACACTATAATTCAAATAATTTATTGCTTCACATAGATACTGGAATAATAGTTCATAAAATGTGTTGCCATGAATATAATGTACTTTTGCTGTGACTGTATCACCAGGTTTACCTAGAAAACAATACACTTTTCCTTACAAACAAATTTAACTGGAGGAAAATCACCACCATCTCTTACTGAAGATCTTTTGCCATTCATGTTTGGGTTGTTTCCCATGTTTCAAGGCTGGTATTCCCTTGGGATCACTATGCTAGTCGACTTCTTGTGAACTGTAATGTGGAATAGGAAACAGAATACCACCAGAGCCACACTAAAGCTTCTAAATTGGAGCCAGGAGGTAATTTATTTGATGCACTAAACAGCATAAAGCCAACATCCTGGCCTGTGACCCCAGTGGTATCAGCATCAATAGCTGGATGAAAGCAGGGGTGGGAGGGATACAAGGATGGGTTGGTGAATACAACCCACTTGCCTCGAGTCTGCATTTGTGCATCCCAAACTTCTACCCAGCTTTGTACTTTCTGTTCCCTCTGGAACACACTTCCTTATGACTTTTGAAGAACCAGTTTCTTCTCATCATTTAAACATCAGCTTTGATGACACCTCTGAGGGAGGCATTCCTTGACCACCTTATTTATGTATGTATATGTTTGAGACGGAGTCTCACTCTGTCACCCAGGCTGGAGTGCTGTGGCATGATCTCGGCTCACTGCAATGTCTGCCTCCTGGGTTCAAGCAATTCTCCCACCTCAGCCTCCTGAGTAGCTGGGATTACAGGCACCCACCACCACGCCCAGCTAATTTTTGTATTTTTTTTTTTTTTTTTTAAGTAGAGACAGGGTTTCACCATGTTGCCGAGGCTGGTCTTGAACTCCTGACCTCAAGTGATCTGTCCACCTTGGCCTCCCAAAGTGCTGGGATTATAGGCACAAGCCACCACGCCTGGCCAACCACCCTATTTAATGTTGTCCACCTTTATAACATTACCTCATTTTATTTTCTTCAAAGCACTTCTATGCAATGATCTTGTCATTTGTTTGCTTATTTACTTGTTTATTATTTTTCTCCTTCACAGAGTAAAGACCCATCTGACTTGTCCATTGGCTCCTTAGTCCCTAGAGCAGTACCTGGCACATTAAGGGGCCAAATAAATATTTGTTGGATACATAAATGGCCCTTGTGATATCACTAGTTTCCCTACTTTATAATGGCTGAGCCACTGTCATCCCAACATCTCAGTGATCCTTTTGTGACAAGTGTCCCAGAAGAAAAAATATTGCAAATGAAGGAAACATGATGGGTCACAAAGTGTGGTAGAATATTACATTGGCTTCACAAACTGTGAATCATAAATCATGGTTCCATCTGTTCTGTGACAGGGTGAAAACAGCAAAATTTTCCACAAGATAGAAACTAAAAACAAAGACAAGTCACAAGTTTCAACTCATGGAGTGCCTGTTACTATTATTTTGGATCATTTCCCCTGTCCTCTATTCTTCAGCAACCATTTCAGTCATGCTGTGCCTTTCTGGAACAGGCTCAGGAATCTATTCATAGTAGATATTGGTTTCCTCCAATCTAAACATTTTTTGCCCTATAACTTCATCCTTGGCACAAATAAGCCACTCAACAAATATTTGTTGACTACTAACTGTAAATTCCACTATTATAAGTTTTTTCTTCTTTGATTTTTTTAAATAAAATAAAAATATCCTTTAGAAAAGGTAACCTGCTTATAAAGAAAGCCCATTTATTCACAATCTAGTATTTATCTCATTGAAAGATTTGATGGAGTATAGAGTACAGAACAGTTTTTTGAACATGGATTATTACTTGGGCAGGAAAACTCTGGGTGTGGCATGAGCTGTCCTGAGGAGTGACGGGATGTTTGGGCATGAAGAAAAATGAAGAAAAGTGTCCAAGACAACTGGTTCACATTGCAATTTTACTGAAGGTCAGCTAAGTGGAGAATGCTGTTCTGGGAGAACTGGATGCCTTCAGATTATGCCAAGTAAAGGCAAGAGGTCACCAGGACATCCTTGGGTCAACCAAACCACTATCTTAGTATCTAGAAGAAATTAGATTAAAATGAAGAGCAGTACACAGATGACATTTCTGAGAAGCTTCTCAAGAAACTCATAGCCATGATTGCTCCTGGAGAACAAAAATGAAGGATGATAGGGTGGTGGATGGGTCAGTAGAATTCTATATTCCTCCTCATACTTTTTTCTAGAGTTTTAATTTTTCCCATGAGAAAGTATTTATTTCACAACTATAAAATTCAAAAATTGGTAAAAATCATTCCTTTTTAGATTTAGCCATATTAAAATTAATAAAATAATAGTATCAAATAAATAAAAATAAATATCAAAACAAATAAAATAGCACAGTGCTGTGGTTTGAATATTCTCAAACTCATATTGAAATTGAATTACCATTAGGATGGTATTGAGAGATGGGATCTTTGAGAGTGGCTGGGTCATGAGGGCGCTCTGCTTTCATAAATGGATTAATACTGTTATTGTGAAAATGGGTTCCTAATAAAAGAATTACTTTCAGCCCTCATTTTTCTCTGTCTTGTGTGCTCACCTTTTGATGCTTTCCCCCATGTTATGACACAGTAAGAAGGCCCTCACAAGATGCAGACCCTTAATCTTGGACTTCCCAACCTCCAGAACCATGTCTCTTTTCTTTTTAAATTTCTTAGTTTCTGTGGAACTCTGTTATAGCAGCAAAAAATAGAACAAGATATAGGAGGATGTCACAGCAAGGTTAAAATTATTGTATCATGATAGAAGAGAAAACCTTGCATTTGTAAGACACAGTTATTCATGCAGTTTTTAAAATCTCTGTAGAATGTTGTTCAACCTTCTCAAGACATAATAGCAGCACTGAAAGCAGACCCAGTAGTGGTTCTAGAACACAGATCCTTCAGGCTTAAACTTCTCTGACATATGGACCCTACTCTACTCATTCCATTTTTCTTGTGACCTCTTTCCTTTTTTCTCTCTCTCATTACCAGTTTAGACTGTTGCCTCTCTGAGTGATTTGAATTCAAATCCCTCAAGAGAAGAATTGATTTGTCACTACATGGTATTCAGGATAGGAATAATTTCCCGGCTTTCTTTATTCCCTTGTATCTTTGCCATAAAATGCAATCAGCTAAGGGCATCTGTAAATGCATCTGATTTTTCAACCTCAAAGTTTCTAACACACACCTCCTGCACTTAAAAAATCCAAATACTAATTCCTTATGTTTAGAGCACACTAAATAGATTTTCAAGCCCTCATATGCACAGCCTTAGTTCATCTCTGGCACAGGGGGGCTCTCCTATTGTGATATTGTGATCTCCTTCTATAATGAAAAGGCTGTTCAAATCATAACTGCATGTAGGGAAAGAAGGTTTGCACACAGGTATGAAGGTATGATCTATAGCTGTTGGGGAGTAAAAGTGTTATCCAACTACTGTCTGCTTTTGGAACAGTGAACTTTGTTTAGTCTAGAAGTCACTGAGCAAGCAGGGCACCATGGTTGTCCCCAGTGAAATGCTTTCAATAACTGTGGTTTGTGTAAGAGAAGAGTTGTGCAGAGTTGGAGTGATATTAGAGTTACATCCAAAAAATTTGAGGGTTTTCTTCATTTTCTGCTCCCACAGTTTAGAAAGGGCAGGAGACTCGTGTGGGACAACTATATTAGATGTGCTTTTATTTGGAACAGAGTGGAAGACCACAGAGACTGGGCCATCTTCTGCTCCTGTGCTTTTGTTCAGTGTTTTCACATATTAATGCTTGTCTGACTTCTCCTTAATTGTAATAAGTTACAGCCCGCACCCAAGCCTTTCAGTAGTTTCAGTTTCTGAAAAACTCCTTGCAGGCAAAATTCTTGTAGGTTAAAAAACACAAGGAATTTACATGGAAATTAACAACACATACTTACTTTAAAAATTAACAGTATATATACATGCATGTAATTGAACCTTGGCAGAGAGACCTATCTGTCCACCAAAAATACATTCTTCCCCCTCTGTAGGGGAGGCTTGAGCTCTGACATACAATAAAGAAGGGAAAGTGTCCTTGAGGGTCGTTGTGCAGACAAGAGGCTGCATTTTCTAGCCTCTTTGCTCCAAATGTGAGCATGTGACTGCTTCTTGCCACACAAGTGAGCTAATATGTCTTCTTCTGGGCTGGGAACATCTGCATTGAACTGAATAACGAAAAAAAAAAAAACCCTTTATTTTGCAAAGGTACTGAGATTTGAGGTTTCTTTCTTTCTTTTTTTTTTTTTGAGGCGGAGTCTTGCTCTGTTGCCCAGGCTGGAGGGCAGTGACGCAATCTCCGCTCACTGCAAGCTCTGCCTCCTGGGTTTACACCATTCTCCTGCCTCAGCCTCCTGAGTAGCTGGGACTACAGGCGCCGCCACCTCGCCCGGCTAGTTGTTTTTTTGTATTTTTAGTAGAGACGGGGTTTCACCATGGTCTCGATCTCCTCACCTTGTGATCCGCCCGCCTCGGCCTCCCAAAGTGCTGGGATTACAGGCGTGAGCCACCGCGCCCGGCCAGGTTTATTTCTTAAACTGAGGGTCGGGAAACTTTTCTCTGAGGTTTATTTCTTAAACTGAGGGTCAGGAAACTTTTCTGTAACTAGCCAGATAGTAGATATTTTGGGCTTTGTAGGACACATACAGTCTCTGTCTCACATTCTTTCTTCTTTTTGTAAAAACTACTCTTGACTCACAAGTTATACAAAAACAGCTGCAGGTTTAGCGAATTCAAGTTTTTAATACAATAAAAAACAACAAAAAACTCACACGATGAAAACAATGCAAATGGTGAATGAGATGTCACTACTATTAACTAGCAACCTATGAGTACTCAGGGAGAAGACCTTTAGGCCACCTTGGCCCACCATTCCACCGTGAAAATAACTGCACTGTGGCTCTCCCATTGTGGTGCTTAAGTGCTCCCAAGTCAGTACTATTTAAATTGGTTCTCATAAATACAGGAATGCCTCCAAAGTTAAAGTTGAAGTGAGAGGTGACAACGTGCTAGCAGCCCACGCTCTCGGTGCCTCCTCAGCCTCGGCGTCCACTCTGGCGGCGCTGGAGGAGACCTTCAGCCCGCCACTGCACTGTGGGAGCCCTCTCTGGGCTGGCCGAGGCCGGAGCCCGCTCCCTCTGCTTGTGGCGAGGTGTGGAGGGAGAGGCGCGGGTGGGAACCAGGGCTGCCCAGGGCGCTCACAACTCGGTGGCCCCGCACTCGGAGCAGCCACCTCGCGCCGGCAGTGAGGGGCTCAGCGCCCGGGCCAGCAGCTGCAGAGGGTGGGCCAGGTCCCCCAGCACTGCCAGGCCGCCAGGCCATGCTCAAATTCTCGCTGGGCCTCAGCCGCCTCCGTGCAGGGCAGGGCTCGGGATCTGCAGCCCGGCATGCCCGAGCCCCCCGGACCCTCCACCGCCCCGTGGGCTCCTGTGGGGCCCAAGCCTCCCCAGGGGTACCGCCCCCTGCTCCGTGGCGCCCAGTTCCATGACTGCCCAAGGGCTGAGGAGTGCCGGCACAATGGCACAGGACTGACAGGCAGCTCCCCAGGCAGCCCCCAGGTACCAGCCACTAGGTGAGGCCAGCTGGGGTCCTGAGTGGGGAGGGGACTTGGAGAACTTTTATGTCTAGTTGGAGGATTGCAAATACACCAATCGGCACTCTGTGTCTAGCTCAGGGATTGTAATTGCACCAATCAGCACTCTGTCAAAACGGACCAATCAGCTCTCTGTAAAATGGACCAATCAGCAGGATGTGGGTGGGGTCAGATGAGGGAATAAAAGCAGGCTGCCCGAACCAGCAATGGCAACCTTTGGGGGTCACCTGATCTGGGGTGGTAGCTTTGTTCTTTTGCTGTTTGCAATAAATTTTGCTGCTGCTTACTTTTTGGGTGCATACCGCCTTTATGAGCTGTAACATTCACCACCAAGTTCTGCAGTTTGACTCCTGAAGCCAGCAAGACTACCAACCCACGGAAAGGAACGGACAACTCCAGATGCACCACGTTTAAGGGCTGTAACACTCCCCACAAAGGTCTGGTGCTTCATTCCTGAAGTCAGTGAGACCATGAACCCACCCAGAAGGAAGAAACTCCAGGCACATCTGAACATCTGAAGGAGCAGACTTCGGACACACCATCTTTAAGAACTGTAGCACTCACCGCGGGGGTCTGCGGCTTCATTCTTGAAGTCAGTGAGACCAAGAACCCACCAATTCTGGACACAGAATCAGTACATGAAATTAATAGAGGAGGAATTACGTACCCAGCGCAAAGAAACTAAAAATCTTGAAAAAAAAGTGGAAGAATTGATGGCTAGAGTAATTAATGCAGAGAAGCTCACAAACGAAATGAAAGAGACGAAAACCATGGCACGAGAAATATGTGACAAATGCACAAGCTTCAGTAACCGACTCGATCAACTGGAAGAAAGAATGTCAGCGATGGAGGATCAAATGAGTGAAATGAAACGAGAAGAGAAACCAAAAGAAAAAAGAAGAAAAAGAAATGAACAAAGCCTGCAAGAAGTATGGGATTATGTAAAAAGACGAAATCTACGTCTGATTGGGGTGCCTGAAAGTGAGGGGGAAAATGGAACCAAGTTGGAAAACACTCTTCAGGATATCATCCAGGAGAACTTCCCCAACCTAATAGGGCAGGCCAACATTCAAATCCAGGAAATACAGAGAACGCCACAAAGATACTCCTCGAGAAGAGCAACTCCAAGACACATAATTGCCAGATTCACCAAAGTTGAAATGAAGGAAAAAATCTTAAGGGCAGCCAGAGAGAAAGGTCGGGTTACCCACAAAGGGAAGCCCATCAGACTAACAGCAGATCTCTCGGCAGAAACTCTTCAAACCAGAAGAGAGTGGGGGCCAATATTCAACATTCTTAAAGAAAAGAATTTTAAACCCAGAATTTTATATCCAGCCAAACTAAGTTTCATAAGTGAAGGAGAAATAAAATCCTTTACAGATAAGCAAATGCTTAGAGATTTTGTCACCACTAGGCCTGCCTTACAAGAGACCCTGAAGGAAGCACTCAACATGGAAAGGAACAACCGGTACCAACCATTGCAAAAACATGCCAAAATGTAAAGACCATCGAGGCTAGGAAGAAACTGCATCAACTAACGAGCAAAATAACCAGTTAATATCATCATGGCAGGATCAAGTTCACACATAACAATCTTAATCTTAAATGTAAATGGACTAAATGCTCCAATTAAAAGACACAGACTGGCAAACTGGATAAAGAGTCAAGACCCATCAGTCTGCTGTATTCAGGAGACCCATCTCACACGCAGAGACATACATAGGCTCAAAATAAAGGGATGGAGGAAGATTTACCAAGCAAATGGAGAACAAAAAAAAGCGGGGGTTGCAATACTAGTCTCTGATAAAACAGACTTTAAACCATCAAAGATCAAAAGAGACAAAGAAGGCCATTACATAATGGTAAAGGGATCAATTCAACAGGAAGAGCTAACTATCCTAAATATATATGTGCCCAATACAGGAGCACCCAGATTCATAAAGCAAGTCCTTAGAGACTTACAAAGAGACTTAGACTCCCATACAATAATCATGGGAGACTTCAACACTCCACTGTCAACATTAGACAGATCAACGAGACAGAAAGTTAACAAGGATATCCAGGAATTGAACTCATCTCTGCAGCAAGCAGACTTAATAGACATCTATAGAACTCTCCACCCCAAATCAACAGAATATACATTCTTCTCAGCATCACATCGTACCTACTCCAAAATTGACCACGTAATTGGAAGTAAAGCACTCCTCAGCAAATGTACAAGAACAGAAATTATAACAAACTGTCTCTCAGACCACAGTGCAATCAAATTAGAACTCAGGACTAAGAAACTCAATCAAAACCGCTCAACTACATGGAAACTGAACAACCTGCTCCTGAATGACTACTGGGTACATAACGAAATGAAGGCAGAAATAAAGATGTTCTTTGAAACCAATGAGAACAAAGATACAACATACCAGAATCTCTGGGACACATTTAAAGCAGTGTGTAGAGGGAAATTTATAGCACTAAATGCCCACAAGAGAAAGCAGGAAAGATCTAAAATTGACACTCTAACATCGCAATTAAAAGAACTAGAGAAGCAAGAGCAAACACATTCGAAAGCTAGCAGAAGGCAAGAAATAACTAAGATTAGAGCAGAACTGAAGGAGATAGAGACACAAAAAACCCTCCAAAAAATCAATGAATCCAGGAGTTGGTTTTTTGAAAAGATCAACAAAATTGACAGACCACTAGCAAGACTAATAAAGAAGAAAAGAGAGAAGAATCAAATCGACGCAATTAAAAATGATAAAGGGGATATCACCACTGACCCCACAGAAATACAAACTACCATCAGAGAATACTATAAACACCTCTACGCAAATAAATTGGAAAATCTAGAAGAAATGGATAATTTCCTGGACACTTACACTCTTCCAAGACTAAACCAGGAAGAAGTTGAATCCCTGAATAGACCAATAGTAGGCTCTGAAATTGAGGCAATAATTAATAGCCTACCAACCAAAAAAAGTCCAGGACCAGATGGATTCACAGCTGAATTCTACCAGAGGTACAAGGAGGAGCTGGTACCATTCCTTCTGAAACTATTCCAATCAATAGAAAAAGAGGGAATCCTCCCTAACTCATTTTATGAGGCCAACATCATCCTGATACCAAAGCCTGGCAGAGACACAACAAAAAAAGAGAATTTTAGACCAATATCCCTGATGAACATTGATGCAAAAATCCTCAATAAAATACTGGCAAACCGGATTCAACAGCACATCAAAAAGCTTATCCACCATGATCAAGTGAGCTTCATCCCTGGGATGCAAGGCTGGTTCAACATTCGCAAATCAATAAACATAATCCAGCATATAAACAGAACCAAAGACAAGAACCACATCATTATCTCAATAGATGCAGAAAAGGCTTTTGACAAAATTCAACAGCCCTTCATGCTAAAAACGCTCAATAAATTCGGTATTGATGGAACGTACCTCAAAATAATAAGAGCTATTTATGACAAATCCACAGCCAATATCATACTGAATGGGCAAAAACTGGAAAAATTCCCTTTGAAAACTGGCACAAGACAGGGATGCCCTTTCTCACCACTCCTATTCAACATAGTGTTGGAAGTTCTGGCTAGGGCAATCAGGCAAGAGAAAGAAATCAAGGGGATTCAGTTAGGAAAAGAAGAAGTCAAATTGTCCCTGTTTGCAGACGACATGATTGTATATTTAGAGAACCCCATTGTCTCAGCCCAAAATCTGCTTAAGCTGATAAGCAACTTCAGCAAAGTCTCAGGATACAAAATTAATGTGCAAAAATCACAAGCATTCTTATGCACCAGTGACAGTCAAACAGAGAGCCAAATCAGGAATGAACTTCCATTCACAATTGCTTCAAAGAGAATAAAATACCTAGGAATCCAACTTACAAGGGATGTAAAGGACCTCTTCAAGGAGAACTACAAATCACTGCTCAGTGAAATAAAAGAGGACACAAACAAATGGAAGAACATACCATGCTCATGGATAGGAAGAATCAATATCGTGAAAATGGCCATACTGCCCAAGGTAATTTATAGATTCAATGCCATTCCCATCAAGCTACCAATGAGCTTCTTCACAGAATTGGAAAAAACTGCTTTAAAGTTCATATGGAACCAAAAAAGAGCCCGCATCTCCAAGACAATCCTAAGTCAAAAGAACAAAGCTGGAGGCATCACGCTACCTGACTTCAAACTATACTACAAGGCTACAGTAACCAAAACAGCATGGTACTGGTACCAAAACAGAGATATAGACCAATGGAACAGAACAGAGTCCTCAGAAATAATACCACACATCTACAGCCATCTGATCTTTGACAAACCTGAGAGAAACAAGAAATGGGGAAAGGATTCCCTATTTAATAAATGGTGCTGGGAAAATTGGCTAGCCATAAGTAGAAAGCTGAAACTGGATCCTTTCCTTACTCCTTATACGAAAATTAATTCAAGATGGATTAGAGACTTAAATGTTAGACCTAATACCATAAAAATCCTAGAGGAAAACCTAGGTAGTACCATTCAGGACATAGGCATGGGTAAAGACTTCATGTCTAAAACACCAAAAGCAATGGCAGCAAAAGCCAAAATTGACAAATGGGATCTCATTAAACTAAAGAACCTCTGCACAGCAAAAGAAACTACCATCAGAGTGAACAGGCAACCTACAGAATGGGAGAAAATTTTTGCAATCTACTCATCTGACAAAGGGCTAATATCCAGAACCTACAAAGAACTCAAACAAATTTACAAGAAAAAAACAAACAACCCCATCAAAAAGTGGGCAAAGGATATGAACAGACATTTCTCAAAAGAAGACATTCATACAGCCAACAGACACATGAAAAAATGCTCATCATCACTGGCCATCAGAGAAATGCAAATCAAAACCACAATGAGATACCATCTCACACCAGTTAGAATGGCGATCATTCAAAAGTCAGGAAACAACAGGTGCTGGAGAGGATGTGGAGAAATAGGAACACTTTTACACTGTTGGTGGGATTGTAAACTAGTTCAACCATTATGGAAAACAGTATGGCGATTCCTCATGGATCTAGAACTAGATGTACCATATGACCCAGCCATCCCATTACTAGGTATATACCCAAAGGATTATAAATTATGCTGCTATAAAGACACATGCACACGTATGTTTATTGCAGCACTATTCACAATAGCAAAGACTTGGAATCAACCCAAATGTCCATCAGTGACAGATTGGATTAAGAAAATGTGGCACATATACACCATGGAATACTATGCAGCCATAAAAAAGGATGAGTTTGTGTCCTTTGTAGGGACATGGATGCAGCTGGAAACCATCATTCTCAGCAAACTATCACAAGAACAGAAAACCAAACACCGCATGTTCTCACTCATAGGCGGGAACTGAACAATGAGATCACTTGGACTCGGGAAGGGGAACATCACACCCCGGGGCCTATCATGGGGAGGGGGGAGGGGGGAGGGATTGCATTGGGAGTTATACCTTATGTAAATGACGAGTTGATTGGTGCAGCACACCAACATGGCACAAGTATACATATGTAGCAAACCTGCACGTTGTGCACATATACCCTACAACTTGAAGTTTAATAATAATAAATAAATTAAAAAAAAAAAAAAAAACACCACCACCAACAAAAAAAAAAAAAAAAAAAAAGAAATTAATAGAAAAGTGAAATTCCTACATCCTTAATTGGCGTACCTTAGAGTATGGCTGCTTTACTGCTTTCTCTCCCACTTTCTCAGCTTTGTCATCATACAGTATTTCTTATACTATTGCTATACCTAGTTCCGCCCTAGATCTGACTGGAGTCTTCCAACAATGCCTGGACATCCACCAGCAGATCTTGCAGCTCTATGTGGTAAGACTCCAAGGTAGCATCTACATTTCCTCGGCTCCAACTCTCACACGACTTCTCATGGTTGCCAGACTCCCTATTGGTATGCGGGTGTTGTCAGGCTTGGCACCTTCCATTCCACCCTGGCCCTTGTCTCAATTGGCACAGAACCCAAGACCACACAAAACTTCTAGGAAAGTTATTGTCCAACAATAAAGTGAACAAATGGTAGATTATTCTGCAGCAACAACAATGGAAATTTGGAAGCATTGAAAATAGTGTGCGAGAAAGCTCATAACAGTATATTACATAAAAACAATTGCAAATTATATATTCAAAATGAATTTAACTGTGTAAAAACAAAGACTTGAAGGAAGTACACTAAAATGTTAACAGTGGTATTCCTGGGTAGTAGATTATGAGTATTTTTTTATTTTTATTTTTTTTGCAATGGAGTCTCCATCTGTTGGCAGGCTGGAGTGCAGTGGCGTGATCTCGGCCTACTGCAACCTCTGGCTCCCTGGTTCAAGCTATTCTCCTGCCTCAGCCTCGCTAGTGGCTGGGATAACATGCACGTGCCACCATGCCTTGCTAATTTTTCTATTTTTAGTATAGGGGGTTTTCACCATGTTGGCCGGGATGATCTTGATCTCCTGACCTTGTGATCCACCTGCCTCGGCCTCCCAAAGTGCTGGGATTACAGGTGTGAGCCACTGCGCCTAGGCTTATGAGTGATTTTTTAAAAAATATTATTTTCTGTGTTTTTTGAAAATATGTACAAATGACTGAGGTTTTTTTTTTTTTTTTTATGACTAAGAAAATAAAAAGTAGTTCTTCCTACAAAATCTTTGGAGAGCTCTGCTGTCCGGAATGAGTTCCCAGCCCAAGTCCCGCCCTCTGAGGGCTTAGCTGGGAGAGGAACATAAGTCATCCTCAAATCTATGTTCAGAACAGGAGCAGGACAGGGAAGAGGAGGATGAATGGGAATCCAACTTAACAATAAGGTTTGAACCAGAGGGAATGTGGAGACCCAGAGCAACCTTGGTTTGGTGCGATCCATTTCTTCCTGCCTGCAAGTATTCAACTTGTTTCAGATCCAGTTTCTTATCTCAGCATATGCCCTGCACACTCTGCTTGTTCTCCATGCCCTCTCTTCACTCCTTAAGTCGTGGCACTGGAAACAAAGCAAGAGAGGCTTTCAGACTAAAGCTGTGTGCTCGTCTGTTCTCACCCTTCCACATTGAGGGTCAGGGCAGAAGACCCTCTGCACTCTGTTCCTGCACCCCCACACCCACGGAACAGCTCTTTCATGATGCCTCTCATCTTTCTTGAGGGACCACTATGGGGCTATTCTGCGTCTATCCCCATAGCTCATTGTTTCACTTGTTTGTGCACATGTACTCACATGTATGCAAGTGCTCCTGAAAACATTTATTGGAACACATGCTTAGGCATAGCCTTCATTTATTCTGCCAGTTAACAAATTTCCCCTCTGCTTTGTGTGATTGCTGCACTTGCGGACAAATATGCAGGCTGAGGGAACAGTAAGTACAAAGGCCCTGAGTCAAAAACAGGTTTGATTCTTGCCCTCCAGTTGTTCCCATTGTAGTGAAAGAGATCAGTAAACAGGTAAATGCAATGCTGCATTATAGACATTTATCACTTAGCATTTATAATTAACATTGACATTTAAAACTGTATGTTATTTATCGTCTTGGTCCCCGACAGAAAATAAGCTTCATGAGGGCAAAGGTTTTTGCATTATTTTGTTCATTCAGTGTCTCTAGGACCTCAAAGAGCTATAGGCACATAGTAGATGTTCAGTGTTGTTTGAACGGAAGAAAAAAACCCCACATTTATCCTTCTGCTCCCATTTTCCCTCCCCAGAGGCAACCAGTGTTATTAAGCCCTGGGAGGAGTGTATTATTTCAACAGACCACCACGCTCTCCACCAGACTTTGACTTTGGGACTGCAGGTGAGTCTCTGAGTATCCCACAATTTGGGGGATTCTACTTGCCAGGAGGTGTAGGGTGCTGTCCACCAGCTGTAATGTTGGCTGCAATTGGCTCTGGTCCTCTGAGTCTCATAAGGACCTGGCTACCCTTTTTGACTGTGGTGCAAAGGAGGAATCAGGCACTGGCTAAACTCTGGAGACTGCATTCAGACTTTGTTGGGGACTTGGCATTTAGAAAAATACATGCCTGCTACCACATATCGTGAGGCCCTCTCCTTCAGCTCAAGGCCTAATCTTGATAGGCAAGGGACCTGGCAGGAGATAGTCTCTGTATGTGAATGTGTAAAACCTGAGCTGCATGGAGCCCTCAGTGCCACAAATGTTAGGAGCCTCTGCTCTTGGAGTGGACTTGATGTATGACCCTTGAGCAGGACCCTGACGAAGGACCAAATTACAGGGTCAGGGTCCTGGTTTCTATCTCAGAAGAAATATCTTTTTCAATACTCAAGTATCCACAGAGTGTCTGAAGAGTCAAATTGAATTTTCCATTGTTCCCTTTTTGGATGAGGAAGGCCTGAATTTTATACTTGGAGCAATTTACAATTTATAATTTATAAGTATTAAGGAAATAAATGAATAATTACTAAACATCCATTATCCTTGATGGATTAATTATAAACTATGGTCCAAAAAGTTTAAAAGTGCCCAAGACCACACAGTTATTAAGACCTCAAAGAGCTACAGGCACATAGTAGTTGCTCAATGTTGTTTGAATGGATGATAAAAAACCCCACATCTATTTATCCCTCTGCTCCCATTTTCCCTCCCCAGAGGCAACCAGTGTTGTCAGGCCCTGGGAGGAGTGTGTTATTTAAAGAGACCACCAAGTTTTCCAACAAGCTTTGACTTTGGGACTGCAGATGAGTCTCTGAGTGTCCCACAATTTGAGAGGTTCTACTTGCCAGGAGGTATAGGCCACTTAATTAGTTTTAGAAAATTAGAACAGAATTTCTTGCCTCCAAGCAAATCTCCGAAAAATGTTATTTCAATCTGATGCCTCTGAGTCCCCATTTATGTTTCATTTTGTTTCTGTAAATCCATTGGGTTAAATTACTACATTTTTGGATTCTGAGTATCTTTCATAAAGCCTAACACATCATAGACTCAACAAATCTTTGTTAATAAACATAAGAGGCTGGGCACAGTGGCTCACGCCTGTAATTGCAGCCCTTTGGGAGGCTGAGGTGGGCAGATCACCTGAGGTCAGGAGTTCAAGACCAGCTTGGCCAACATGGTGAAACCCCGTCTCTACTAAAAAAATACAAAAATTAGTCAGGCATGGTGGTGTGCATCTGTATTCCCAGCAACTTGGGAGGCTGAGGCAGGAGAACTGCTTGAACCTGGGGGAAAGAGGTGGCAATGTCAAGATTGTGCCAGTGTACTCCAGCCCGGATGACAGAGTGAGGCTCCATCTCAAAAAATAGACAAAAATAAAAATAGAAGAAAAAATCTTAGTCACAAAGACTTTTTTTCTTAAATTTCCAACTTTTAAGTTCAGGAGTACATGTATAGGATGTGCAGGTTTGTTACATAGGCAAACGTGTGCCATGGTGGCTTGCTGCACAGATCATCTCATCATGTAGGTATTTAAGCCCAACATCCACTAGTTATTCTTCCTGATCCTCTCCTTCCTCTCACCCACTGTCCTCCGACAGGCCCCAGTGTGTGTTGTTCCCCCCGTGTGTCCATGTGTTCTCATCATTTAGCTCCCACTTATAAGTGAGGACATGTGGTATTTGGTTTTCTGTTCCTGTGTTAGTTTGCTAAGGATAATGGCCTCTAGCTCCATCCATGTCCCTGCAAAGGACATGATCTTGTTCCTTTTTATGGCTGGATAGTATTCCATGGTGCATATGTACCACATATTCTTTATCCAGTTTATCATTGATGGGCATTTAGGTTGAGACCATGTCTTTGCTATTGTGAATAGTGCTGCAATGAACATATGTGTGCATGTGACTTTATAATAGAACAATTTCTATTCCTTGGGGTATATATCCAGTAATGGGATTGCTAGGTTGGATGTTTTTGTCTCTAGGTCTTTTTGGAATAGCCACACTGTCTTCCACAATTGTTAACTAATTTACACTCCCACCAACAGTGTAAAAGTGTTCCTGTTCCTCCACAACCTTGCCAGCATCTGTTGTTTTTTGACTTCTTGATAATAGCCATTCTGGGCCAGGAGCGGTGGCTCACACCTGTAATCCCAGCATTTTGGGAGGCTGAGATGAACAGATCACATGAGGTCAGGAGTTGGAGACCAGCCTGGCCAACATGGCAAAACCCCGTCTCTACTAAAAATACAAAAATTAGCTGAGCGTGGTGGTGCACATCTGTAATCCCAGCTACTTGGGATGCTGAGGCATGAGAATTGCTTGAATCTGGGAGGTGGAGGTTGCACTGAGTCAAGATCATGCCACTGTACTCCAGCCTGGGCAACAAAGCAAGACTCTACCTCAATAATAATAATAGTAATAGCCATTCTGACTGTAGTGACATAATATGTCATTGTGGTTTTGATTTGCATTTTTCTAATGATCAATGATGTTTAGCTCTTATGTTTTTTGGCCTCATGTATGTTTTTTGAGAAGTGTCTGTTCATGTCCTTTGCTCACTTTTTTTTTTTTATTATTATACTTTAAGTTCTAGGGTACATGTGCACAACATGCAGGTTTGTTACATATGTATACTTATGCCATGTTGGTGTACTGCACCCATCAAGTCGTCAGCACCCATCAACTCATCATTTACATCAGGTATAACTCTCAGTGCCAACCCTCCCCACTCTCCCCTCCCCATAATAGGCCCTGGTGTGTGATGTTCCCCTTCCCGAGTTCAAGTGATCTCATTGTTCAATTCCCACCTATGAGTGAGAACATGCGGTGTTTGGTTTTCTGTTCTTGTGATAGTTTGCTGAGAATGATGGTTTCCAGCTGCATCCATGTCCCTACAAAGGACACCAACTCATCCCTTTTTATGGCTGCATAGTATTCCATGGTGTATATGTGCCACATTTTCTTAATCCAGTCTGTCACTGATGGACATTTGGGTTGATTCCAAGTCTTTGCTATTGTGAATAGTGCTGCAATAAACATACGTATGCATGTGTCTTTATAGCAGCATGATTTCTAATCCTTTGGGTATATACCCAGTAATGGGATGGCTGGGTCATATGGTATTTCTAGTTCTAGATCCTTGAGGAATCGCCATACTGTTTTCCACAATGGTTGAACTAGTTTACAATCCCACTAACAGTGTAAAAGTGTTCCTATTTCTCCACATCCTCTCCAGCACCTGTTGTTTCCTGACTTTTGAATGATCGCCATTCTAACTGGTGTGAGATGGTATCTCATTGTGGTTTTGATTTGCATTTCTCTGATGGCCAGTGATGATGAGCATTTTTTCATGTGTCTGTTGGCTGTATGCATATCTTCTTTTGAGAAATGTCTGTTCATATCCTTTGCCCACTTTTTGATGGGGTTGTTTGTTTTTTTCTTGTAAATTTGTTTGAGTTCTTTGTAGGTTCTGGATATTAGCCCTTTGTCAGATGAGTAGATTGCAAAAATTTTCTCCCATTCTGTAGGTTTCCTGTTCACTCTGATGGTAGTTTTTTTGCTGTGCAGAGGCTCTTTAGTTTAATGAGATCCCATTTGTCAATCTTGGTTTTTGTTGCCATTGCTTTTGGTGTTTTAGATATGAAGTCCTTGCCCATGCCTATGTCCTGAATGATATTACCTAGGTTTTCTTCTAGGGTTTTTATGGTATTAGGTCTAACATTTAAGTCTCTAATCCATCTTGAATTAATTTTCGTATAAGGAGTAAGGAAAGGATCCAGTTTCAGCTTTCTACTTATGGCTAGCCAATTTTCCCAGCACCATTTATTAAATAGGGAATCCTTTCCCCATTTCTTGTTTCTCTCAGGTTTGTCAAATATCAGATGGCTGTAGATGTGTGGTATTATTTCTGAGGTCTCTGTTCTGTTCTATTGGTCTATATCTCTGTTTTGATACCAGTACCATGCTGTTTTGGTTACTGTAGCCTTGTAGTATAGTTTGAAGTCAGGTAGCGTGATTCCTCCAGCTTTACTCTTTAGACTTAGGATTGTCTTGGCAATGTGGGCTCTTTTTTGGCTCCATATGAACTTGAAAGTAGTTTTTTCCAATTCTGTGAAGAAAGTCATTGGTAGCTTGATGGGGATGGCATTGAATATATAGATTACCTTGGGCAGTATGACCATTTTCATGATATTGATTCTTCCTATGCATGAGCATGGAATGTTCTTCCATTTGTTTGTGTCCTCTTTTATTTCATTGAGCAGTGGTTTGTAGTTCTCCTTGAAAAGATCCTTCATGTCCCTTGTAAGTTGGATTCCTAGGTATTTTATTCTCTTTGAAGCAATTGTGAATGGGAGTTCACTCATGATTTGGCTCTCTGTTTGTCTGTTATTGGTGTATAGGAATGCTTGTGATTTTTGCACATTGATTTTGTATCCTGAGACTTTGGTGAAGTTGCTTATCAGCTTAAGATTTTGTGTTGAGACAATGGGGTTTTCTAAATATAGAATCATGTCATCTGCAAACAGGGACAATTTGACTTCCTCTTTTCCTAATTGAATACCCTTTATTTCTTTCTCTTGCCTGATTGCCCTGGCCAGAACTTCCAATATTATGTTGAATAGGAGTGGTGAGAGAGGGCATCCCTGTCTTGTGCCAGTTTTCAAAGGGAATGCTTCCAGTTTTTGCCCATTCAGTATGATATTGGCTGTGGGTTTGTCATAAATAGCTCTTATTATTTTGAGATATGTTTCATCAGTACCGAATTTATTGAGAGTTTTTAGCATGAAGGGCTGTTGAATTTTGTAAAAGGTCTTTTCTGCATCTATTGAGATAATCATGTGGTTTTTGTCTTTGGTTCTGTTTATATGCTGGATTACGTTTATTGATTTGCATATGTTGAACCAGCCTTGCATCCCAGGGATGAAGCCCACTTGATCATGGTGGATAAGCTTTTTGATGTGCTGCTGGATTCGGTTTGCCAGTATTTAATTGAGGATTTTTGCATCAATGTTTATCAGGGATATTGGTCTAAAATTCTCTTTTTTTGTTGTGTCTCTGCCAGGCTTTGGTATCAGGATGATGTTGGCCTCATAAAATGAATTAGGGAGGATTCCCTCTTTTTCCATTGATTGGAATAGTTTCAGAAGGAATGGTACCAGCTCCTCCTTCACCTCTGGTAGAATTCAGCTGTTAATCCGTCTGGTCCTGGACTTTTTTTTGGTTGGTAGGCTATTAATTATTTCCTCAATTTCAGAGCCTGCTATTGGTCTATTCAGGGATTCAACTTCTTCCTGGTTTAGTCTTGGGTGAGTGTAAGTGTCCAGGAAATTATCCATTTCTTCTAGATTTTCTAGTTTATTTGCATAGAGGTGTTTATAGTATTCTCTGATAGTAGTTTGTATTTCTGTGGGGTTGGTGGTGATATCCCCTTTATCGTTTTTTATTGCATCTATTTGATTCTTCTCTCTTTTTTTCTTTATTAGCCTTGTTAGCGGTCTATTGATTTTGTTGATCTTTTCAAAAAACCTACTCCTGGATTCATTGATTTATTGGAGGCCTTTTTGTGTCTCTATCTCCTTCAGTTCTTCTCTTATCTTAGTTATTTCTTGCCTTCTGCTAGCTTTTGAATGTGTTTGCTCTTGCTTCTCTAGTTCTTTTAATTGTGATGTTAGAGTGCCAATTTTAGATTTTTCCAGCTTTCTCTTGTGGGCATTTAGTGCTATAAATTTCCCTCTACACACTGCTTTAAATGTGTCCCAGGGATTCTGGTATATTGTATGTTTGTTCTCATTGGTTTCAAAGAACATCTTTATTTCTGCCTTCATTTTGTTATGTACCCAGTAGTCATTCAGGAGCAGGTTGTTCAGTTTCCATGTAGTTGAGCGGTTTTGATTGAGTTTCTTAGTCCTGAGTTCTAGTTTGATTGCACTGTGGTCTGAGAGACAGTTTGTTATAATTTCTGTTCTTGTACATTTGCTGAGGAGTGCTTTACTTCCAATTACGTGGTCAATTTTGGAGTAAGTACGATGTGGTGCTGAGAAGAATGTATATTCTGTTGATTTGGGGTGGAGAGTTCTATAGATGTCTATTAGGTCTGCTTGCTGCAGAGATGAGTTCAATTCCTGGATATCCTTGTAATAACTTTCTGTCTCATTGATCTGTCTAATGTTGACAGTGGGGTGTTGAATTCTCCCATGATTATTGTATGGGAGTCTAAGTCTCTTTGTAAGTCTCTAAGGACTTGCTTTATGAATCTGGGTGCTCCTGTATTGGACACATATATATTTAGGATAGTTAGCTCTTCCTGTTGAATTGATCCCTTTACCATTATGTAATGGCCTTCTTTGTCTCTTTTGATCTTTGATGGTTTAAAGTCTGTTTTATCAGAGACTAGTATTGCAACTCCTGCTTTTTTTTGTTCTTGATTTGCTTGGTAGATCTTCCTCCATCCCTTTATTTTGAGCCTATGTATGTCTCTGCATGTGAGATGGGTCTCCTGAATACAGCAGACTGATGGGTCTTGACTCTTTATCCAGTTTGCCAGTCTGTGTCTTTTAATTGGATCATTTAGTCCATTTACATTTAAGGTTAATATTGTTATGTGTGAACTTGATCCTGTCATTGTGATATTAGCTGGTTATTTTGCTCGTTAGTTGATGCAGTTTCTTCCTAGCCTCGATGGTCTTTACATTTTGGCATGTTTTTGCAATGGCTGGTACCGGTTGTTCCTTTCCATGTTGAGTGCTTCCTTCAGGGTCTCTTGTAGGGCAGGCCTGGTGGTGACAAAATCTCTAAGCATTTGCTTATCTGTAAAGGATTTTATTTCTCCTTCACTTCTGAAACTTAGTTTGGCTGGATATGAAATTCTGGGTTTAAAATTCTTTTCTTTAAGAATGTTGAATATTGGCCCCCACTCTCTTCTGGCTTGTGGAGTTTCTGCTGAGAGATCTGCTGTTAGTCTGATGGGCTTCCCTTTGTGGGTAACCCGACCTTTCTCTCTGGCTGCCCTTAAGATTTTTTCCTTCATTTCAACTTTGGTGAATCTGGCAATTATGTGTTTTGGAGTTGCTCTTCTCGAGGAGTATCTTTGTGGCGTTCTCTGTATTTCCTGTATTTGAATGTTGGCCTGCCTTACTAGGTTGGGGAAGTTCTCCTGGATGATATACTGAAGAGTGTTTTCCAACTTGGTTCCATTTTCCCCCTCACTTTCAGGCACCCCAATCAGACGTAGATTTCGTCTTTTTACATAATCCCATACTTCTTGCAGGCTTTGTTGATTTCTTTTTCTTCTTTTTTCTTTTGGCTTCTCTTCTCACTTCATTTCATTCATTTGATCCTCAATCGCTGATACTCTTTCTTCCAGTTGATTGAGTCGGTTACTGAAGCTTGTGCATTTGTCACATATTTCTCGTGTCATGGTTTTCATCTCTGTCATTTCGTTTATGACCTTCTCTGCATTAATTACTCTAGCTATCAATTCTTCCACTCTTTTTTCAAGATTTTTAGTTTCTTTGCGCTGGGTATGTAATTCCTTCTTTAGCCCTGAGAAGTTTTATGGACTGAAGCCTTCTTCTCTCATCTCGTCAAAGTCATTCTCTGTCCAGCTTTGATCCGTTGCTGGCGATGAGCTGCGCTCCTTTGCAGGGGGAGATGCGCTCTTATTTTTTGAATTTCCAGGTTTTCTGCCCTGCTTTTTCCCCATCTTTGTGGTTTTATCTGCCTCTGGTCTTTGATGATGGTGATATACTGATGGGGTTTTGGTGTGGGTGTCCTTTCTGTTTGTTAGTTTTCCTGATCCCTGAATAGGATCAGGGACCCACTTAAAGAGTCAGTATTGCTGCTTTTTGGTAGCGCAGGTGTTCTGTGTTGGAGGTGGACCCTTCCTCATCCAGACCATTTGTATTATCCAAAGCCGGCAGGCTGGAATGGCTGAGTTGACCAAACCAAAGAGATGGTGGCTGCTCCTCCCCTTGGAGCTCCATCCCAGAGAGATCAGAATTCTTTCCATAGACCCTGTCTAGAATGGCTGAAGCCCCTGCAGGGAGGTCCCACCCAGTGAGGAGAACTGGATTGAGGCCCCACTTAAAGAAGCAGTCTCGCCATGGTCTGGCAAAGCGGCTGTGCTATGTTGTGGGGGACACTTCTTTCACTGGACCATTTGTATTCTCCAGAGTCAGCAGGCTGCAATGGCTAAGTCTACTGAACTGCACAGATGGTTGCCACTTATCCCCCTGGGAACTTGGACCTGTCTCAAGGACATTCTAGCTTGTTGCTGTTGGCTGGCTTTAATTCCAAGCCAGTGGGTCTTAACTTGTGAGGTGCTGTGGAAGTGGTGCCTGCAGAATGGTGCCGCTTGGCTCCCTGGATTCAGCCCCACTTCCTAGGGATATGTATGGATGGATTTCTCACCTTGCTGGGTATCCTGGGGCCAGAGTATGTAAAACTCATGGGTCTCTCTATGTGCCTGAGCAGATGCTCTGCCAAGACTCCACACTACTCTGTGTATTGGACCCAAGACCCTGGTGGTATGGGCTCATGGGAGGATCTCCTTATCTGTGGGTTACAAAGAACCATAGGAGAGTGTGGTTTCCCAGGTGGGGCTGCACAATCACTCACTGCTTCCCTTGGCTGGGGGTGAGGGTTTCTTTGGCTCCATGCCACTCCCAGGTGGGCCATTGCCTGCCCTCCTGACTTTTCTTCATTCTCCATGGGTCAAGTTGTTTGCCTAGTAAGTCCCAATGTAAGAACCTGGATATCCGAGTTGAAGGTGCTGGATTTACTCACTCCCTTTCATTCCTTTCCGTGAGTAAAGATTTATATTAGTTTCAGTTTTATTTTCCTGTTGGATGCTGTTGCTTTGAATTTGCCTAGATCTCATGGAACCCTGAGTCTATAAAGGTTATCCTTCCAATGTGTCATAGCTTTATTTAATTCAGTAGTTCTCAACTCTGACCACACATTAGAATCCCCTGGGGAGCTTTAAAAATATAGCAGTATCTAGATCTCATCTCTAAAAATCCTGAATTTCATATGGAAACAAAAAAGAGCCTGAATAGCCAAAGCAATCCTACACAAAAAGAACAAATCTGGAGGTATCACATTGTCATACTTCAAGCATACTATCAAGCAATAGTTACCAAAATAGCATGGTACTGGTATAAAAGTAGACACATAGACCAGTGGAACAGAGTAGAGAACCCAGAAATAAGGCCAAATACTTACAACCAACTGATATTCAACAGAACATACAGAAACATAAATTTGGGAGAGGACACCCAATTTAATAAATGGTGCTGGGAAAACTCAATAATCATATGTAGAAGAATAAACCTTTGGGTTCCTATCTCTCACCTTATAGAAAAATCAACTCAAGATGGATCAAAGACTTAGATATAAGACCTGAAACCATAAGAATTCTAGAAGATAACCTAGGAAGAACTCTCCTGGACATTGGCCTAAGCAAAGAATTCGTGAATAAACTCCTATAAGCAAATGCAACTAAAACCAAAATAAATAAATGAGACCTAATTAAACTAAAGAGCTTCTGCACAGTGAAAGAAACAATCATCAGAGTGAACACACAATCAACAGGAGAAAATATTTGCAAACTATTCATCCAACAAAGGACTAATATCCAGAATCTACAAGGAACTCAAATCAGCAAGAAAAAAAACCCAAATAATCCCAACAAAAAGTGGGCAAATGACATGAATAGACATTTCTTAGAAAAATACACACAAAAGGACCAATAAAGATATGAAAAAGTGCTTAACATCACTAATCATCAGAGAAATGCAAATTAAAACTACAGTGGGATACTACCTTACCCCTGCAAGAATAGCCATTATTAAAAGGTCAAAAAACAATAGATGTTGGCATGGGGGTGATGAAAAGGGAATATTTAGACACTGCTGGTCGGAATGTAAATTAGTACAGCGTTTATGGAAAACATTCTGTTATGGGATGAATATTTTTGTCTCCCCAAAATTGTTATTTTGAAGCCCTAACCCTCAGTGAGGCTGAATTTGGAGGTGGAGACTTTAAGGAAGTAATTAAGGTTAAATAAAGACATAAGGGTGGGTCCTGATCACATAGGATTATTGTCCATTTAAGAAGAGACACCAGACAGTTTGCTCTCTCTCTGTGCACACATACCAAGGAAACGCCATGTGAGGACACAGTGAGAAGGTGGCTGTCTGCAGGCCAAGAAGAGAGCCCCACGAGAAACCAGATCAGCCAGAACCTTGATCTCAGACTTCTAGCCTCCAGAACTTTGAGGAAATAAATTCGTGTTTAAGCCACTAAGTGTGTGGTGTTTTGTATGGCAGCACTAGTAAACTGATATACCTTTAGAAGAAGATAGGTGGCTATAAAGATATAAGAATGGTGATTTTCAGCTGGGCACAGTGGCTCACACCTATAATCCCAGCACTTTGGGAGGCTGAGGCAGGCGGATTGCTTGAGCTCAGGAGTTTGAGACCAGCCTGGGCAACATGGTGAAATTCTGTCTCTACAAAAAAGAGAAAAACTAGCCAGGCATGATGGCATGCACCTGTAGTCCCAGCTACTCAGTGGGCTGAAGTGGGAGGATTGCTGGAGCTCAGGAGGTTGAGGCTGTGTGATCTGTGATTGCACCACTGCACCCTAACTTGGGCATCAAAGTGAGATCTCATCTCTCTCTCTTTTTCTTTAAAGTGGTTTTCATGTAAAAATTGCCAGTCTCTAATACTATGCCAAAGGCTTTTACTGAAGTTCATTATCTGAATCTTAATTGCAGAAAAATTTAAACCAGTATGAAATTTATAAAAAAACATTTTTCTACATAAAAAGCAGATTAGTGTCATGTACAGGTTAACCTATTTAAATGTGGTTAGAATATTGCAGAAAGATAATGACTCTGCAGAGCCATGGAAGGCTGTGGATGGAATTGCTCTGCATGGCAGAATAGTTACATGTTAGGTAGACTAAAGGACATTTAGAATTGTTAAAATAAAATAGTAGTTTTTGTTCATGCTTGAAGTAATATTACCTATAAAAATATATTATATTCCTTTTACTGTCTAGAGAACATTTGATTTTCCATTTCTAATTTTTTTTTTTTTCATGTTTGGGAAACATTTCAAAATAATGGTTAAGAACTCAGGCTTTGTGGGGGTTTCTGCTTTTGGGGAGGATGGAGAAGAACACAAAAGACCTTCTTTCTCATAGAAACAGACCAAAAAAAAAAAAACCCAAAATAAAAAACTAAGAATAAAAGTATTTTCTATGGGGCTAGCCAGGGGTGGTATTCACACAAGGAAGCCTTGATTAACTGAATTCCAGAGAGAAAGAGCCCTTTATAAGTGAGCAGAGAGCCAAGGCAGCTTTAAGCCTGGGACAGCTTCCTGGTCTGGTTATGGGTAGGTAGGTCTGATAGAGAAACTTGACAAGGTGAAGGGGAAATAAGCTGGGTTTTGCACCAAGTAGGACTGTCAAGATATATTAAGAGTCTGGAAAAAGCCCCCAAAGCCAGACCAGATTCTTGCGTTCAACATTTCTTTCCTAAACCCTCCCCAACCATGAATTTTGCTAAGAAAGTTACTGTGGAGCAAGGGCTGGTAAGAAGAGAGAATTTGCTTAGTCATATGCATTCCTGTGGTGTTTGAATTCCAGGTCCTTTCCTGGAGATGAATCCAAAGATGAACTAAAAATATACGAGACTGTAACCAAGCTTCTCCCAGTTCAGCTACTGAAAACATAAAAGGGCTATGACTTAGGAAGTCGAGAACTGGGCTAATCACATGTAATTTCAATTTAATTAAAACTGAAACACAGACTCGGATCTACTCAACTCTAAAAGAAATATGAATGATCACTCCTCACCCCAATTACCAGATAGAGAAAAAGATTGCACTCTCTGGGAGGAAATAATTAAAACAAATCTAAACGTTATACTTCAGCCATGACTCTTTTTTCATACACAATATCTGGAATATAATAAAAAATTATGAAGCATGCTAAGAAACAAGAAAATAGGATCTATAATCAAAAGAAACAGACCCATAGAATCCACAGTTATTGAAATTAATAGACAGGACCTTAACACAGCTATTGCATATATGTTTTTAAAAGTTGTGGGGAAATGGATATAATGGGTGCAAAGATTGGGTATTTCAGAAAAGAAATGACAAACTCCTAAAAAGAACAAAATAGAAATTCTAGAAGTGAAAAATAGAATGTCTGAATCAAACAATTATTAGATGGGCTTAACATAGGTTCAGTATTGCAGAAGTAAGGATTTTGAAGTGAACTTAAAGACAGACAAATGATTTGTCTGTATTAATCAGATAAAATAGACTTTCAAGCAAGAAGTATTACCAAGTAAAAGGATATTTTATAAAGATAGAAGGGAAAGTCATCAAGAAGAAAATAGTTTTAAACGTATAGGAAATTCAAAATATATCAAGCAAAAAATGGATAGAAATAGGTCACAGTGGCTCACGCCTGTAATCCCAGCTCTTTGGGAGGCCAAGGCAGGCAGATCATCTGAGGTCAGAAATTAAAGACCAGCCTGGCTAACATGGCGAAATGCTATCTCTACTAAAAATACAAAAATTAGCTGGGCATGGTGGTGGGCACCTGTAATCTCAGCTACTTGGGGGGCTTAGGCGGGAGAATTGCTTTAACCTGGGAGGTGGAGGTTGCAGTGTGCCGAGATCACATCATTGCACTCCAGCCTGGGCAACAAGAGTGAAATTCTGTCTTTAAAACAAACAAACAACAAACAAACAAACAAACAAAAAAAGGATAGAGATAAAGAAATAGAAAAACTCAGAATTATAGTTGGAGATCTTAATATATTTTTCTCTCAGTAATTGATAGTGTAAATAGAAAACAATTTAGAAAGAATATAGAAAATCTGAATCACCCTATCAATCATCTTAATTTAATTGACATTTATAGACTACTGCCCCAAACAACTGCAGAATACTTATTCTTTTCAAATGCACTAAAATATTTACCAAGATAGAACATGTGCTGAACCATGAAAAGAAGTCTCGATAGAGTTCAAAATACAGAATTTATACAGAGTATGTTCTTGGAACGTAATAGAAAACAGTAACATAACGATATCTAGAAAAATTCCCAAATATTTGTACATTTAACAACATATTTCAAAGAAGGAATCACAAGGTAAAAGAGAAAATATTTTGAACTCAATTATAGTTAAAATACAACATGTCAGAATTTGTGAGATGTAGTAAAGCAATGCTTAAAGGGAGATTTATAGCTTTAAATGCTTGTATTAGGGTTAAAAATGGTTTAAAATCAATGCTCTCATCTTCTATCTTAAGGAGCTATTAAAAGAAAAGGCAAATTAAACACAAAATAAGTAGAAGGAAATAAATAATAAAGAGCAGAAATCAATGAAATAGAAAAATGAAGGGAGTCAACAAAACCAAAAGTTGGTTAATTAGAAAAATAAATTTGTTTAAAAATTATAATTGTGAAAAAAGAGAGAAAACATGAAATCTCAACATCAAAAGTGAAAAAGGCCAGGTGTGATGGCTCACATCTGTAATCCCAGCACTTTGGGAGGTCTAGGTGGGGCGGATCACCTGAGGTCAGGAGTTTGAGACCAGCCTGGTAACATGGTGAAATCCTGTCTCTATTAAAATTACAAAAATTAGGCTGGCCGTGGTGGCTCACGCCTGTAATCCTAGCATTTGGGGAGACCTAGGAGGGTGGATTGCCTGAACTCAGGAGTTACAGACCAGCCTGGGCGACATGGTGAAACCCTGTCTCTACTAAAAATACAAAAAATTAGCCACACGTGGTGGCAGGCTCCTGTAATCCCAGCTACACAGAAGGCTGAGGCAAGAGAATCGCTTGAACCCAGGAGGTGGAGGCTGCAGTGAGCCAAGATAGCACCACTGTGCTCCAGCCTGGGCGACAGAGCAAGACTCCATCTCAAAAAAAAAAAAAAAAAAAAAAAAAAAGAAAAAGAGGAATTGCTGGAGATGCTATAGACATTAAAGCAAGAAAAGGGAATATTGCCATCAATGTTACTCCAACAAATTCAATGACTTTCAACAAACTCCTTGAGAAACACAAATGAACAAATCTGACAAGAAATAGAAAGTTTGAATAGCCTTATGTCTTTTGAGGAAATTATATCAGAATTTGTAAAACCCTCCCCCCAAAAAAATTCCAGGGTCAAATGGCTTCCCTGGTGAATTCTTGCAAACATTTAAGGAAGAAATAATGCCAACATTACACAAATTTATAAGCATTAGAAATTGTTATTATTATCAGTATTGTTTTCATAAGTCTGCTCCCTCAGTTATCAACTTCCATCTTAAAGCAGCAGAACTTTTCATAGTCTTCTAGAAAAACTCTGAATTCAATGGAAGATGACCTTGTAAATCCTATCCTACCTTTCCTATCTGTGTTCCTTTGAATTAGAATGATACATGGTGTTTACAAAACACCCTATATTGCTGTTGCCTCTGACTAATCTTTTCTAATCTTTTTACACAAAATCACTTGTTCCTCTGGGACTTGAGAAGAAGGGTTGCCAAGCCATGTCAAGGTGTCATCAAAAGTTTTTCAGGGTCTTATTACACCTGGTTTTCTGGTAATTTTTAAAGAACTAACACTCTGTTTACTTTTTTCTTTAGTATTCTTGTATAAACCCTTTCTGGAGCTGACAAAGAATTGCTCAGATTATGTGTTTCCTGCTTTAATTTGATTTTATATAATAGGCTCACATTAAAATTTGTATCATAAATGGAAAATCTGTGAGCAATCACAATAATGGCTGTCCTTCCTCAGAAATACTAAGAGCTGGTTAGGCTACATCATTCTGAAACATGCTCTATCACTGTTGTTTGATGTAGTTCCAGCCACATCTAACACAGGAGGCATCCAAACTTCTTTGAGTTGAAATGACTGAGGATGTACTTTTCAGAGACCCCAGAAAACTGGCAGTGTCGACTGAAGAATACTCACAGCAAGAATGAGTGCTAAGCATTTATAACCAAGTCAGTGATGAGGCACCTACTGCTCTGGATACCTCTACCATGGTTTCTTTACTCTCTCCCCAGCAGAATAAATCTGAATGTTTTAGACCTCAAGATGTCTGGCCTCAGTAAAAAAATAGTTTTTTGATGGACTATGATATTCTACTCTTTAGAGTAAAGACTAAGCTGCTATAACTGAGAAACTCTAAATTAGAATAGCTTTTTATTAGTTTGTTCTCAAGCTGCTACTAAAGACATACCTGAGACTGGGTAATTTATAAATGAAAGAGGTTTAATGGACTCACAGTTCAGCATAGTTGGGGAGGCCTCACAATTCTGACAGAAGGCAAAATTAGAGCAAAGGCACGTGACAGCAGGCAAGAGAGGGTTTGTGCAGGGGAACTCCCGTTTATAAAACCATCATGTCTCATGAGATGTATTCACTACCACAAGCACAGTATGGGGGTAATTACCCCCATGATTCAATTATCTCCACCTGGCTCCACCTTTGACATGTGGGAATTATTACAATTCAAGGTGAGAGTTGGGTGGGGACACAGCCAAACCATATCAACTTTAATAAGGTAAAATTTTTTTTCACATTTTTGAGTAAACATATATTGAGTATGTACTCTGTTCCAGGTGAAATGCTGGGGACTGGGCACGCTCAAATTAATAAGGGTTCTTGTCCTCAAGAAGCTCAGGATCACATTTTGTGTGGGTGTGCATGCATGCATGTTTTTAGGGGGCAGGTGTTACAAATAAATAGCCTTTAAGTGTGATAATATTATATTGTTTACTGAGTGCAGATTTTAATATCACTACACACACACACATACACACAAATGGTAACTAAGGGATGTGTCAGTTAATGTAACTGGTAATTAGTACACAAGGTATATCAAACCATGATGTTCTACAACTTGAATAATATATAATTTTTATTCATCAATGAAATATTTTAAAATAAAAAAGAGAATAAAGGTGTAGTGGAGGTAGAAGGAAATGAAGACCAAGTAAGGAATTAAAGATAGATCTTCAAAGAGATCTCAAAGAGATTAAAGTATTATTTTTATTATAATACGTGTAATAATAAGTCATCTGTTCCTGAGAAGTATCTCTGTTTTCACCCTGTTTTGACTTGAAAGCAGGTATCAACAATTCTTTGCAATCATCTTAAAGAATGTTTCTTACTATCCAGACAATAAGGCCAGGCATGGTGGCTCACACCTATGAGCACTTTGGGAGGCCGAGGTGGGTGGATCACGAGGCCAGGAGTTTGAGACCAGCCTGACCAACATGGTGAAGCCCCATCTCTACTAAAAATACAAAAATTAGCTGGGCGTGGTGGAATGCGCCTATAATCCCAGCTACTCAGGAGGCTGAGGCAGTAGAATTGCTTGAACTCGGAAGGCGGAGGTTGCAGTGAGCTGAGATCGTGCCACTGTACTCCAGCCTGGGCAACAGAGTGAGACTCTGTCTCCAAAAACAAAAACAAACAAACAAAAAAAAACTACAGCCAGCAATATTCATTTTACTGAGTATTTTGTAAGGGATGAGGGCAATTGGCATTGCATGGCTCATTCCACTATTAGTCCTCTTTTTCAGCTCTCCAATCCTGAAGTCAAAATGGAATGCATCTCTGCTATTCCTCTGGGCATCATCTAATTTGTTTATTCTAGTTTTTCTTGTACTGGAATCTACAACACCCTCTCCTAGCCCCTCAACCAGCCTTTCTTCTGCAGAGCAACTTAGTTCTACTTAGCAACTGCAGACCTATTCACCTACATCCAAGAGTTCAGCAGTGTCTTTTAAGTATGGAATAGGCCATTCTTTTACATTTTATTGAGATGACTACTTTTAAAAAATTAGTTGCTACCCAGAGCTGTTTAGAACATTGCTTGCTTTAGTTAAGTGAGTGAAGCAAGGTGTGATAATGTAGGACTGGGAGGCTAGGGTTGGGCATTGTGGTAGCACATTATTTTGTTACTTGAGATTGCCTGTAATTGTATACATTAGTGACCAGAGTGATACGAATCTCACAGGGGCTCTTGAAGTTCTGCTTCTTCCCTATTCCTTAATGCAATACAATATTTGGGTTCATCTTTTCAATTTTCCTGGAGAAATTAAATACTGTGCCATAATATAAAAATAAATAATTTGAAAGTAAAGGAAGGGCATGAATGGAGAGGAGGCAGGAAAACATTCTAGGTTAGAAAAAATGGCGGAAGTAATGTTGGGACATTGGAGTGATGGTGGAGGTGGGAATAGAATCTAGGATCTCTTCATCCCATGTTATGCATCTATCTTCACGAAATTAGTATGGCCAAATATTATATCAGCTCATTTCTGGTTGGGAAAAGCAGGATGAATGTGCCTTTCTAGCTGTCCTTGAGATGTAAATCTCCTGTAACATAGCTTCCCTAGTGGTCACCTCAAAGGCTTTGTTCTCTCCAAGATAGATGCTACAGAGTGGGACGGTACTTGGTGTGTGTGTGTGTGTCTCAATTTTTTTTTTTTTAATATGACAAATTGAACTAGGGGCAAGAGAAGGATGGACAGAGGAGCCTATGATGGGGTGGCAGGTACTAAATATTTTCCAGGTGTAAGGAGCAGAGGAGGAAAAGGGAGAGTGGGTAGCCCTTTTTCAGACCATTATTTAGTCCATTTTATGTTGCAAATATTAGCAAACCTACTCTAGTGTTCTTAAACAGTAGGGTTTTCATTACAGCACAGTTAAGAGAGTAGGCTTAGGAGTAAGATTGCTTGATCCTGAGTAAGTTACTTGTCTTGGTGTCTCAGTTTCTTCATTCCAGTTAAGTAAATGTGTTTAAATTAAATTATATTAGTTAGTAAACATAAAGCACATAGAAAAGTGTCTGGCTTCTGGTTAGCTTTCAATAAGTGTTAACTATTATTTGTTATTATCATTTTAGAAAAACCAACCTCCAAAACCTATGAAGTCAGTTTACAGAAAACCACCAGGAAAAGGGAAATAAGAAGATTCTTTACTTTGCTGTCATTTGATACACTTAGCATTTTAAATTACTAATGTACAGTATTAACTATGCTTTTCCACAAAACTATGTGTGTGCATGTGAATTACAGAGCTTTCATTTGAAACTGAACTATCTGTGTGTGTAGTTACTTTAATCATTCAACAAACCTACAAAATATTTAAGCATAAATTATCATGATGACTAAATACAGAAAAGCTGCTGTTACCAAAACCCGCACCCAAATTGACTGCACAGGATGGGTAATTGGATGGTGGTGTAAAGAATGCTCATGAGGACTAGGCTGCTGTTAATTAGATCTTTTGTGCCATTTAGATGTTCTCCAAGCTTCAGGGAGTTCCCTGAAGGCAGTTGGACATTAGCCTTGTGGTTTTTTAGGGTAACCTACAGTTTGTCAGCACAGGGGTGGAGGTGAGCACCATGGGACTTTTCCCAGGCTGCTCTTTAACATACTGTAGTTTCAATCTTTAAGCCAATAAATGGAGGAGAGAGAAAGAAGGCAGACTGAAATTAGAGGAAAAGAGGGAAAGAAAGGGAAAGTGGAAGTAAGAATAATATTCATTAAATGTCTTCTTTGGGCCAGATATTTTTTAGGAACTTTCACATATTGTGCTTGCATCAACTCTGTGGGAAACATATGATTATTGATTATACTGTCCTCATTTGTAACAGACATTGTTGGGTGCCTATATAACAGCTATTTTTCTTCATTATTTTTCTTGCTGATAGTGCATTCTTTTTATTTTTTTAGTGTTTATTTCCCAAATAGAACTTATGTCTCTATCCTTCAGCAATAGGGGTAATTTTGAAAATTCATTATTTTGCAATTGCCCTTGGAAAGACATTTTTTTGACATAACAACAGATAAGATTCTAGCCAATGAAAGGAGATGAGAAGGTTGCTGAGAAGTTTCTGAGAAAAGTTTCTTTATTCTTTAACAAATACCCTGGAAAGAGACAGGCCTTCTGCTGCTGTTCATGGTTGTACCTGCACAGGATGCCTGAAAAGGAGTAACCTTGGGTTCAGAAGAGGAGCCAGCGTGAGGACAAAGCAGACACACTGAAGTACCACCTATCACTGAATTTTTGTGCAAGAGCATAAACGTTCTCATTGTTTAATCTTTCCATGGGAGACACTTTACTATGTGTAGCAAAGTAATTCTAACTGATATACCATTTTCCATTTTATGAGAAAACTGATGTACAGAAAGGTTAAGAAACTTGCCTGCATTTGCATGCGTAATGGGGAGTAGAGAGAACAGGTTGTGCCTTCTAATATACAGACAAGATATGTCTCTTTTAAACAGCACATACATACACACTCCAATATGACAATTTCCATCATTTTTAAAAAATTAAGTGAGACAAAGACTCTAAAACTCTTTATTTAAATAACACATACATTACTGTCTTGGGATTTATTTTTATTTTTTTCAGCTGTATTGAGATATAGTTGACAAATAAAATGGTATGAATTTAAGGTGTGCATTGTGATGATTTGATGTATCTATATATTGTGAAAAGACCACAATAAAGTCAGTTAACATATCTATTACTTCACCTTGTTATCATTTTTTTTGTGGTGAGAACATTTAATATCTGTTCTCTTAGCAAATTTCACATATACAATACAGTATTGTTAATTATAGTCTGTGTCCCCTTTGACCCAACGTCTCCACATTTCCCCGACTTCCTAGCCCCTGCTAACCACCATTATATTTTATTTCTATAATTTTGACTTTTTCGGGTTCCACATATATGTGAGATTATACAGCATTTGTCTTTCTCTGCTTGACTTTTTTATTTGTTGGATTTTTTTTTTATGATACTTTAAGTTCTAAGGTACATATGCACAACGTGCAGGTTTGTTACATAGGTACACATGTGCCGTGTTGGTTTGCTGCACCCATTAACTCATCATTTACATTAGGTATTTCTCCTAAGGCTATCCCTCCCCCAGTCCCCTCCCCCCAACAGGCCCTGGTGTGTGATGTTTCCAGCCCTGTGTCCATGTGTTTTCATTGTTCAACTCCCACCTATGAGTGAGAACATGCGGTGTTTGGTTTTCTGTCCTTGTGATAGTTTCCTGAGAATGATGGCTTCCAGCTTCATCCATGTCCCTGCAAAGGACATGAACTCATCCTTTTTTATGGCTGCATAGTATTCCATGGTGTATATGCCATATTTTCTTAATCCAGTCTATCATTGATGGACATTTGGGTTAGTTCTAAGTCTTTGCTATTGTGAATAGTGCTACAATAAACATACGTGTGCATGCATCTTTACAGTAGCATGATTTATAATCCTTCGGGTATATACGAAGTAATGGGACAGCTGAGTCAAATGGTATTTCTAGTTCTAGATCCTTGAGGAATTGCCACACTGTCTTCCACAATGGTTGAACTAATTTACACTCCCACCAACAGTGTAAAGCAGTCCTATTTCTCCACATCCTCTCCAGGATCTGTTGTTTCCTGACTTTCTAATGATCGCCATTCTAAGTGGTGTGAGATGATGGTATCTCATTGTGGTTTTGATTTGCATTTCTCTGATGGCGAGTAATGATGAGCATTTTTTCATGTGTCTGTTGGCTGCATAAATGTCTTCTTTTGAGAAGTGTCTGTTCATATCCTTTGCCCACTTTTTGATGTTTTTTTTTTCTCTTGTAAATTTGTTTAAGTACTTTGTAGATTCTGGATATTAGCCCTTTGTCAGATAGGTAGATTGCAAAAATTTTCTCCCATTCTGTAGGTTGCCTGTTCACTCTGATGGTAGTTTCTTTTGCTGTGCAGAAGTTGTTTAGTTTAATTAGATCCCATTTGTCAATCTTGGCTTTTGTTGCCATTGCTTTTGGTGTTTTAGTCATAAAGTCTTTGCCCATGCCTATGTCCTGAATGGTATTGCCTAGGTTTTTTTCTAGGGTTTTTATAGTTTTAGGTCTTACATTTAAATCTTTAATCCATCTTGAATTAATTTTTCTGTAAGGTGTAAGGAAGGATTCCAGTTTTAGTATTCTATATATGGATAGCCAGGTTTCCCAGCACCATTTATTAAATAAAGAATCCTTTCCTCATTGCTTGTTTGTGTCAGGTTGTCAAATATCAGATGGTTGTAGATGTGTGGTGTTATTTCTGAGGGCTCTGTTCTGTTCCATTGGTCTATATATCTGTTTTGGTACCAGTACCATGCTGTTTTGGTTACTGTAGCCTTGTAGTATAGTTTGAAGTCAGGTAGCGTGATGCCTCCAGCTTTGTTCTTTTTGCTTAGGATTTTCTTGGCAATGCGGGCTCTTTTCTGGTTCCATATGAACTTTAAAAATAGTTTTTTCCAATTCTGTGAAGAAAGTCATTGGTAGCTTGATGGGGATGGCATTGAATCTATAAATTACCTTGGGCAATATGGCCATTTTCACGATATTGATTCTTCCTATCCATGAGCATGGAATGTTCTTTCATTTGTTTGTGTCCTCTTTTATGTCATTGAACAGTGGTTTGTAGTTCTTGAAGAGGTCCTTCACATCCCTTGTAAGTTGGATTCCTAGGTATTTTATTCTCTTTGAAGCAATTGTGAATGGGAGTTCACTCATGATTTGGCTCTCTGTTTGTCTGTTATTGGTGTATAGAAATGCTTGTGATTTTTGCACATTGATTTTGTATCCTGAGACTTTGCTGAAGTTGCTTATCAGCTTATGGAGATTTTGGGCTGAGACAATGGGGGTTTCTAAATATAGAATCATGTCATCTGCAAACAGGGACAATTTGACTTCCTCTTTTCCTAATTGAATATCCTTTATTTCTTTCTCTTGCCTGATTGCCTTGGCCAGAACTTCCAACACTGTGTTGAATAGGAGTGGTAAGAGAGGGCATGCTTGTCTTGTGCCAGTTTTCAAAGGGAATGCTTCCAGTTTTTGCCCATTCAGTATGATATTGGCTGTGGGTTTGTCATAAATAGCTCTTATTATTTTGAGATACGTTCCATCAATACCTAGTTTATTGAGTGTTTTTAGCATGAAGGGCTGCTGAATTTTATTGAAGGCCTTTCCTGCATCTATTGAGATAATCATGTGGTTTTTGTCATTGGTTCTGTTTATATGACAGATTACATTTATTGATTTGTGCATGTTGAACCAGCCTTGCATCCCAGGGATGAAGCCTACTTGATCATAGTGGATAAGCTTTTTGATGTGCTGCTGGATTCGGTTTGCCAGTATTTTACTGAGGATTTTCGCATTGATGTTCATCAGAGATATTGGTCTAAAATTCTCTTTTTTTTGTTATGTCTCTGCCAGGCTTTGGTATCAGGATTATGCTGGCCTCAGAAAATGAGTTGGGGAGGATTCTCTCTTTTTCTATTGATTAGAATAGTTTCAGAAGGAATGGTACTAGCTCCTCTTTGTATCTCTGGTAGAATTCAGCTGTGATTCTGTCTGGTCCTGGACTTTTTTTGGTTGGTAGGCTATTACTGATTGCCTCAATTTCAGGACCTGTTATTAGTCTATTCAGAGATTCAACTTCTTCCTGGTTTAGTCTTGGGAGGATGTATGTGTCCAGGAATTTATCCATTTCTTCTAGATTTTTTAATTTATTTGCGTAGAGGTGTTTATAGTATTCTCTGATGGTAGTTTGTATATGTGTGGAATTGGTGGTGATATCCCCTTTATCATTTCTTATTGTGTCTATTTGATTCCTCTCTCTTTTCTTCTTTCTTAGTCTTGCTAGTGATCTATCTATTTTGTTGATCTCTTCAAAAAAGTAGCCCCTGGATTCATTGATTTTTTGAAGGGTTTTTTTGTGTCTCTATCTCCTTCAGTTCTGCTCTGATCTTAGTTATTTCTTGCCTTCTGCTAGCTTTTGAATGTGTTTGCTCTTGCTTCTGTAGTTCTTTTAATTGTGATGTTAGGGTGTTGATTTTAGATCTTTCCTGCTTTCTCTTGTGGGCATTTAGTGCTATAAATTTTCCTCTGTACACTGCTTTAAATGTGTCCCAGAAATTCTGGTACGTTGTGTCTTTGTTCCATTGGTTTCAAAGAACATCTTTATTTCCGCCTTCATTTTGTTATTTACCCAGTACTCATTCAGGAGCAGGTTTTTCAGTTTCTATGTAGTTGTGTGGTTTTGAGTGAGTTTCTTAATCCTGAGTTTCAGTTTGATTGCGCTGTGGTCTGAGAGACAGTTTTTTTGTAATTTCTGTTCTTTGAAACACTGAGGAGTGTTTTACTTCCAATTTTGTGGTCAATTTTAGAATAAGTGTGATGTGTTGCTGAGAAGAATGTATATTCTGTTGATTTGGGGTGGAGAGTTCTATAGATGTCTATTAGGTCTGCTTGTTGCAGAGCTGAGTTCAATTCCTGGATATCCCTGCCAACTTTCTGTCTCGTTGATCTGTCTAATGTTGACAGTGGGGTGTTAAAGTCTCCCATTATTACTGTATGGGAGTCTAAGTCTCTTTGTAGGTCTCTAAGGAATTGCTTATGAATCTGGGTTCTCCTGTATTGGGTGCATATATATTTAAGATAGTTAGCTCTTCTTATTGAATCCCTGTACCATTATGTAAGGCTTTCTTTGTTTCTTTTGATCTTTATTGGCTTAAAGTGTGTTTTATCAGAGACTAGGATTGCAACCCCTGCTTTTTTTCGTTTTCCATTTGCGTGGTGGATCTTCCTCCATTCCTTTATTTTGAGCCTATGTATGTCTCTGCACATGGGATGAGTCTTCTGAATGCAGCACACTGATGGGTCTTAACTCTATCTAATTTGCCAGTCTGTGTCTTTTAACTGGGCAATTAGCCATTTACATTAAGGTTAATATTGTTATGTGTGAATTTGATCCTGCAATTATGATGCTAGCTGGTTATTTAGACTGTTAATTGATACAGTTTCTTCATAGCATCGATGGTCTTTACAATTTGGCATGTTTTTGCAGTGGCTGATACCGGTTGTTCCTTTCCATGTTTAGTGCTTCCTTCAGGAGCTCTTGTAAAGCAGGCCTGGTGGTGACAAAATCTCTCAGCATTTGCTTGTCTGTAAAGGATTTTATTTATCCTTCACTTATGAAGCTTAATTTGACTGGATATGAAATTCTGGGTTGAAAATTCTTTTCTTTAAGGATGTTGAATATTAGCCCCCACTTTCTTCTGGCTTGTAGGGTTTCTGCTGAGAGATCTGCTGTTAGTCTGATTGGTTTCCCTTTATGGGTAACCCAACCTTTCTCTCTGGCTGCCGTTAACATTTTTTCCTTCATTTCAACCTTAGTGAATCTGATAATTATGTGTCTTGGGGTTGCTCTTCTCGAGGAATATCTTTGTGGTGTTCTCTGTATTTTCTGAATTTGAATGTTGGCCTGTCTTGCTAGGTTGAGGAAATTCTCCTGGATAATATCCTGAAGAGTGTTTTCTAACTTGGTTCCATTCTCCCTGTCACTTTCAGGTACACCAGTCAAATGCAGATTTGGTTTTTTCACATAGTCCCATATTTCTTGGAGGCTTTGTTCATTTCTTTTTACTGTTTTTTCTCTAATCTTTTCTTCTTGCTTCATTTTATTAATTTAATCTTTAATCACTGATATCCTTTTTTCCACTTGATCGAATTGGCTATTGAAGCTTGTGCATGCATCATGAAGTTCTCGTGCTGTGGTTTTCAGCTCCATCAGGTCATTTAAGTTCTTCTCTACACTGTTTATTCTACTTAGCCATTCGTCTAACCTTTTTTCAAGATTTTTAGCTTCCTTGCAATGGGTTAGAACATGCTTATTTAGCTTGGAGAAGTTTGTTATTACTGACCTTCTGAAGCCTACTTCTGTCAACTTGTCAAACTCATTCTCCATCCAGTTTTGTTCTGTTGCTGGAGAGGAGCTGCAATCTTTGAGGGCGAAGAGGTGCTCTGGTTTTTGGAATTTTCAGCTTTTCTGCTCTGGTTTCTCCCCATCTTTGTGGTTTTATCTACCTTTGGTCTTTGATGTTGGTGACCTACAAATGGGGTTTTGGTGTGGATGTCCTTTTTTTGGTTGTTGATGTTGATGCTATTCCTTTCTGTTTGTTAGTTTTCCTTCTAACAGTCAGGTCCCTCAGCTGCAGGTCTGTTGGAGTTTGCTGGAGGTCTATTCCAGACCCTGTTTGACTCGTTGTCACCAGCAGAGGCTGCAGAACAGCAAATATTGCAGATCAGCAAACATTGCTGCCTGATCCTTCCTCTGGAAGCTTAGTCCGAGAAGGGCCTGTGTGAGGTGTCTGTCGGCCCCTACTGGGAGGTATCTCTTAGGCTACACAGGGGTCAGGGACCCACTTGAAGAGGCAGTCTGTCTATTTTCAGAGCTCGAATGCCATGCTAGGATAACCAATGCTCTCTTCAGAGCTGTCAGACAGGGACATTTAAGTCTGCAGAAGTTGTCTGCTGCCCTTTGTTCTGCTATGCCCTGCCCACAGAGGTGGAGTCTAGAGAGGCAGTGGGCCTTGCTGAGCTGCGGTGGGCTCCGCCCAGTTTGAGCCTCCTGAAAACTTTGTTTACTACTCAAGTCTCAGCAATGGGGGATGCCTCTCCCCCTGCCAGGCTGCAACCTTGCATGTTGATCTCAGACTGCTGCGCTAGCAGTGAGCTAGGCTCTGTGGGTGTGGGACCCACTGAGCCAGGCACAGGAGGGAAACCTCTGGTCTGCCAGTTGCTAAGACCGTGGGACAAGAGCAGTATTTTGGCGGGAGTGTATCATTCCTCTTGGTACAGTCTGTCATGGCTTCCCTTGGCTAGGAAAGGGAAATCCCCTGACCCCTTGTGCTTCCCTGGTGAGGTGTGATGCCCTGCCCTGCTTCAGCTTGCCCTCTGTAGCTGCATCCACTGTCCAACGAGTCCCGATGAGATGAACCAGGTACCTCAGTTGGAAATGCAGAAATCACCCATCTTCTGTGTCAATTTTGCTGGGAGCTGCGGACCAGAGCTGCTCTTATTTGGCCATCTTGGAGGCCTCTGACAATTTCCATCTTTGAACTGGAAATTTAATCCATTTATACTTATTGTAATTACTGATATATCTGTTTTTGTTGTTTTGGTCATTATTTCACTTTGTTCCAATTTTTGTGTTTTTTAAAACGTGCTTTTTACTTAAGAAAATAGACATCTATATCTTCCCCTAAACAAGGTAAGAATTCTATATACTCTTAGAATCATAAAACTCTCTTCCTGCTTTTCTCCATCTCAATTCTACCATGTCAATATTATCTAGAAATTTAAATATAAGTTATTTGGATAAAAGACATAGTGACAGATTCTTAATGCTCAGGTTTTTGTTTTTGTTTTTAATCTGGATAGCAGTAGTCAAAATAATTTTATATTTTGTTTAATACTCAGAACATTTAACTTTTGTATCTAACAAACATTTGAAAACATATACAGTAATTTAAAGAATATTTTGTAACACACTTAAATCTACTAACATATCAGCAACAGGGATTTAATTAGTTTTTGTTGTTGCTGTTATCCTGTTATTTCTTCCTTCTTGGTTTTACAGCTTCTGCAAACAAGCTTCTCTAACTCTACATCTTCACCAAATGAGGTACTTCTGCATCTACTTCTGCTCAGAGAACTGCCTAGGTGGTCCACCAAGGTGAGAAGATTCCTACTATGTCACCAGAGTATCTCTGGTTTTTGTGTTTAGACAATGGATAATTTAATTTATTGATGTTATGGAAGACACAGTGGACAAATGGGACAACATTTTAGAAGAGTTGGTCCAGAGCCTGAGCAGTTAAGCAGTGGCTCAACTGTCTATGCTTTAGAAGGGTTTATAAAGTTGAGAGGGAAAACGTTGCAGTAGATTACAAAGGATCTAACTGAAATGTAATATTTCCTTAAGTTGTAAATATAGTGTATTAGCTGTTGCTGCACAAAAAATAATCACAAACATCTTAGTTGCATACAAAAAAGTCTTTCCTTCCTTCCTTCCTTCCTTCCTTCCTTCCTTCCTTCCTTCCTTCCTTCCTTCCTTCCTTCCTTCCTTCCTTCCTTCTTTGATGGAGCAATCTCAACTCACTGCAACCTCTGCCTTGTGAGTTCAAGTGATTCTCCTGCCTCAGCCTATTGGGTAGCTGGCATTACAGGTGCCTCCACACCCATCCTTCTTTCTTATGCATCTATGTATAAGTCAGCTGGAATAGCTCTTCAGATCTCAGGCAGGCTTCCTCATGCATTGAAGAACTGTTTAACCTAGAGAGGGCTCAGCTGGTTGATTCTGTCTTTCATTGCAGTTTTGTAGGTTGGTTAGGCAGTTCTGTGTCAAGTATCTGTCATCCTCCTTAGACCAGTGGGCCAGTCTGGGCATGCTTTTCCTATGGTAAAGGAAAATACATTAAGAGCCATGAAGAAACATGAGGCCTCTTAAGGCCTAGGCTCAGAACTGGCACATGATCACTTTTGCCCATATTTATTTGGCCAAATCAAGTCACATGGCTGAGTCCAAAGCCTGGGGTTGGAGGAATACATTCTACATTTGCAGGAGGAACTACCAAGTCACAAAGTAAAAAGTATGGATCCAAAGGCAAAACTATGGAGACAGTAAACGAATCAATGGTTGCCAGTGGAGTAAAGGTGGTGGGGGAAAGATGAACAGGCAGAACACAAGGGATTTTTAGGACAGTAAAAGTATACTCTGTATGATGCTATAATGGTGGATATATGTTGTTATACATTAGTTCAAACCCAGAGAACATACAACAGCAAGGGTGAACCCGAATGTAAACAATGAACTTGGGTGATTATGATGTGTCAATGTAAGTGCTTTGATTGTAACAAATGTACCTCTCTGGTGGGGGATGTTGATAATGCGGGAAGCTATTCATATATGGGGCATAGATTATATGGAATATCTTCCTTTTGAGTTTGTGTGAACCCAAAACTGCTCTAAAAAAATAAAGTTTTCTGGCCCAGCATGGTGGCTCACACCTATAATGCCAGCATTTTGGGAGGCCAAGGAGGGTGAATCACTTGAGCCTAGGAGTCCAAGACCAGTCTGGGAAACATGGCTAAACCCCGTCTCTCCAAAAAAAAAAATTAGCTGAGCATGGTGGCACACACCTGTGGTCCTAGCTACTCAGGATGTTAAGGTGGGAGGATTGCCTGAGCACGGAAGGCTGAGGCTGCAGTGAACTGTCATCATGCCACTGTACTCTAGCCTGGGCAATAGTGAGACCCTGTCTCAAAAAATATAAATACATAAAATAAGATAAAGTCTTTTGAAAATCCAAAAAGTGTGAATCAAGAAGCAGTGAAAAACTGGGGATACTAATTGAGTTTGCCACAACAACAAACCATAGAAGTTTAGGCAGTATCAATGGCTTTGCCACCAATAGAAATAAAAGATATTGTGATATCACATTATAGTTGTTTCAGATGTCTCAAAATATTATTTTTGCTAATCACAACATTGATATTGGGATTGTTATTAATCCCAATGTGGTTAGACTTCCAAGAATCAAGGTCTACCTGTCTGCAGATACTCAGTGATATAGTTGGTCAATGGTTGGGCAGCTCTCTGCCTAGTGGTTATTTCAGCACCAAACACTGAGGTCAACCTAGACATCTATGTTGCTCTCTAGTATTCTTTTTTTGGTATGTGAAGATTTGTTTATTGCTATATGGAAAGAGGTAAGATAAGGACCATTCCAAAGTTTAAAGTTCCTGTTCAAATGAAGACCAACATTTACAATTTTCATTTACATTGTTGTCTTTAAAAATAAAAATTAACTTTAACTTGCCTATGCCTTTGTAATCTTTTAGTTTACACATTTAAAAACATTATTCTGACAACGCATTTCATAAACTTCACGCTAGCACCAAAGGGTCCCGTGACACAAAAGGTTGAAAAAGTCTCTACTCTATACGCTTGTTATCATCTAGCTCTTCTCAGAGACTCATTCTTTATACAAACCAGCCTGCTGCAGCTGTATTATGAGCTATTGAACCAGAGTATTTAGTGGGCAGGAACATGGCCTGACTCCTTACTGGACACACACTGTGAGACTAATTCCTAAGGGAAAATAAACCTTACAGAAGAGTGAATAGTAGCGGCTGTGTGGTCTTCTGCCCCACCCTCACAGACAGATTCTCTTGCAGAGATAATCTTATAAGTTTCGGGCTTTTAAATTTTTTTCTTTTTTTTGTTTAAATTTTTTTCTTTTAACTGACTGGTGTCAGAAATGGGATCTGAGGTAGAACCTTAGTGACTCCCAGGAGGGCTAAGTGACCAAATGAAGGTACCAACCAGGCCCAACTGTGCCCATTGATCTCTTGTAGCAACTGAGATTGTGATTGAATTCTCTTTCAGATTTCAAGTTCCACAGATTTGTATTTTGAACTTTCTGAGTTTATTTGGACATTTTAAAATTTGGACTGGGCTTGGAAGTCATGACAGAAATAGGACTGAGTTCTGTAGGGAGACCTCAGGTGTCTGACTGGGTCAGACAGAAACTGAACTGGGTTCAGTAGGTAGGTGAGGTTACCAGAAGACAGAGAATCATAGGTTCCTCTGGATCCAAGGAGTCTAGAACTCCTGCATCTGGAACTCCAGCCAATTTAATGTTTAAGCACTCTGGACCCAGAACTGTACTTTTCTAAAAAAAAAAAAAAAAAAAAAAAAAAGATAAACCTTACCAAAGGTAACCCAGAATTACAGTGACCACAGTGGGAAAGTTTTAACCTGATGCAGGAAGTCAGGGACCCCAAACAGAGGGACCAGCTGGAGCTGTGGCAGAGGAACAGAAATTGTGAAGATTTCATGGACATTTATCACTTCCCTAATAATATTCTTATAATTTCTTATGCCTGTCTTTACTTTAACCTCTTAATCCCATCATCTTCATAAGCTGAGAATGTATGTCATCTCAGGACCACTGTTGTAAAAATTGATTGTAAAACATGTGTGTTTGAACAATATGAAATCAGTGCACCTTGAAAAAGAACAGAGTAACAGCAATTTTCAGGGAAAAAGGGAAGATAACCATAAGGTCTGACTGCCTGCAGGGTTGGGCAGAATAGAGCCATATTTTTCTTCTTGCAGAGAGCCTATAAATGGACATGCAAGTAAGAGAGATATTGCTGAGTTCTTTTCCCAGCAAGGAATACCCTGGGGAAGGAATGCATTCCTGAGGGGAGGTCTATAAATGGCTGCTCTGGGAGTGTCTGTCTTATGCAGTTGAGATAAGGACTGAAATACGTCCTGGTCTCCTGCAGTACCCTCAGGCTTACTAGGATTGGGAAATTCCAGCCTGGTAAATTTTGGTCAGACCAGTTCTCTGCTCTAGAACCCTATTTTTCTGTTAAGATGTTTATCAAGACAATATATGCACAGCGGGACACAGACCCTCATCAGTAATTCTAATTTTGCCTTTGCCTTGTGATCTTTATTCCCCTTTGAAGCATGTGATCTTTGTGACCTACTCCCTGTTTGTACACCCCTCCCCTTTTAAAATCCCTAATAAAAACTTGCTGGTTTTGCGGCTCAGAGGGCATTATGGACCTACCAACATGTGATGTCACCTCCGGCGACCCAGCTGTAAAATTCCTCTGTTTGTACTCTTTCTCTTTATTTCTCAGACTGGCCAACACTTAGGGAAAACAGAAAGAACCTACGTTGAAATATTGGGGGTGGGTTCCCCCGATATTAACCTAGACAAAATTGTTCACTTGTGAGCTGCATTAGAAAAGAGGATCCAAGGCTGAGCACGGTGGCTCACGCCTGTAATCCCAGCACTTTGGGAGGCCGAGGCGGGTGGATCACGAGGTCAGGAGATCGAGACCATCCTGGCTAACACGGTGAAACCCCGTCTCTACTAAAAAATACAAAAAACTAGCCGGGCGAGGTGGCGCATGCCTATAGTCCCAGCTACTCAGGAGGCTGAGGCAGGAGAATGGTGTGAACCTGGGAGGTGGAGCTTGCAGTGAGCTGTGATCGCGCCACTGCACTCCAGCCTGGGCGACAGAGCCAGACTCCGTCTCCAAAAATGCTTCAGAAACTAAACTGGTACTCAGAGCTTTCCAAAAGATTGAATGAATACAAAATCATCACTATAAAAGACTCTTTACAAAAGGTGAACAGGCACATGTCTTTATAGTAGCTACAACAGCTGTAGGGACCAAGAAGATCTCCTTGTATATATTTTAAACCAAAACCAAAGAAGCCCAAATGAAAGAACCCTGTGCCCTAAGACATTTGCCTTTATTATAAACAGCCAGGCCGTTGGAAAAAAAAGTATCAGTTTTTACACCAGGCATCTGACGGACCCATTCCTTTTGGCTTGGACTGATTCCCAACTAGAGGAAGCCTCCAAAGGCTTTACTCCTGAGACAATAATCAACTAATCTCTCAGAAATTAAAAAAAAAAAATATTTCTTTGGTAGGGATTTAAAATCAAGTCTTAAAGATCTTCATGTCTAGTTGACTATTTCCAGAAAAATACTTGTAAGAATTATTGGTCTCTATTTTTTTCTATTTGATCTGATGGAAACCTCTCTCTCTGCTGGGAACTTCTCAGTTGATTAAAACCCCTCTTCTCAAACCCCTGCAGACTGTATGATCTGCCAACTATGTCTACCTTTTTCTTGTCATGATCTTTGATATGCCCCAAAACTCTTGGAAAAACAACAAGAAGACAACTGATGGGTTTGTTATTCAATCTTGGAAACAAACAAAGAAACAAACAAACAAACAAACAAGAAAAGAACAAACCAGTCTCTAACAATAAGGCAAGATTAGAAATATCCATGTTGAGTCCAGGTATACAAAATGCTTGTCCTAGCCTTCCATGGGCTCCACTCACTCAATATTCTAGCAAAAAGACACAAACTTTGTTTTTGGGAAAGAATGGATAGGCCCTTGGAAGAATAGATGGTGGTTTGTGACAAAGTCAGTCTGGTGGACTTCTGGCCTCCTCTCCTGTGATTCTGGGATTTTCTACATGGACACTTTGGATGTTTCCATCTGGAAACTTCTCCTTGCAGAGAGAGAGATATTAAACTAATTGGACTTATTTTATGTATTAAATTATATGGTAAGTATTGTCAAATAAGTAATGCTAAACCTCCATTGAGTTATATTTGTATGATTATTTTATTAATATGTGCTTCAGAAATTCTATGAAATTCATAAGAAATCTAATCATCCTGATATAACACTATCAGTCTTCATTCTAGTTATTATCTTAAAATGTTGTATGCAGCAATAACCAAATTTCCTTGTCAATTGCATAATCATTGTAATTATCTCTCATTAGATCTTTAAAAATGGCCACTTAAATTATATGGTTTTGTCATTCACAGAGGGATAATTGTTTACTCTGGTATCTTCCTAAGAAACTGTACACCTAAATTGTTTTGTCTTCAAGGAGATTCATAGAAAGGACTCTAACAAGTTTCTGATAACTTTAAGATCATACATTAAACTAGGTAAGAATTTCCAGAACTCTAATGAAGAATCTGGTTCATAAAACTGCTAATCCAACATCAAGCAGAACAATAATTAATTAAATGTCAAGGAAATTCTTTGGCAGATTTTCATGCTAAATCAGCCAGTACTGAAATTGTTAAGATACGCAATTTAAATGAACACCATAAGATTGATCCAAGTCAAATTATATCTATGATAATATTCACTTATTTGAGATGGAGTCTTGCTCTGTTGCCCAAAGCTAGAGTACAGTGGCACCGATCTTCACTCACTGCAACCTCTGCCTCATGGGTTCAACTGATCCTCCTGCCTCAGTCTCCTGAGTAGCTGGGATTATAGGCATGTGCCACCACACCTGGCTAATTTTGTATTTTTAGTAGAGATGTGGTTTCACCATGTTGGTCAGGCTGGTCTTGAACTCCTGGCCTCAAGTGATCTGCCTGCCTTGGCCTCCCAAAGTGCTGGGATTACAGCCCTGAGCCACCACATCCAGCCTGATAATCTATTTAATAAACAGTGCTGTGTACCTGAATTGTTATTTAAGAGGATGTAAATCCGATATTAAGCGTAATCTATTGGAGAGCTTGGATGGCCATCTGGTCCTTCCTGAGTCCTTAAAGCTTTCATTATTAGAAATGCTTGTCACTATTAGAAATGCTCTATAACTCATCATGGAGTAGAAAAAATGATCCAAATTATGGAAAATTATTGGTGTGGTGACTGTTCAAAAATTGCTAAAATGGTTTATAACTAATGTTTGGTCTGTCAAATCCATAATCCCAAGAAGACAATCAAAAATTCAGGTGGTAAATTTCTGCTACCTGATGGGCCATTTGAATATTTATAAAGGGAATTTATCCAATTGTCACCTTCCATGGGATATGAATATGTTCTTGTAATGGTCTATGTTCTCTGGTCGCATAGAAGCTTTCTATACAGGAAAACCGATATTATAACAATAGCTAAAATATTATCAGAACTGTGTTTCCTTTATATTCCTAGAGAAATGTTCAGCAATAGAGGTACCCATTTTGCTAGAAAAGTTATAAAGCAAATAAGGTGTTATGAACACAATGGCATTATCATTGTCCCTGTTACCCTTGGTCTTCTGGAAAGGTTGAAAGGAAAAATGGCATCTTAAAACTGAAATTGGGAAAGTTAGCTAAATAGATTGGATTGCCTTAGCTAAAGGTATTACTATTGGCCTTGATGGCAATTGGATCCACCCTCAGTGGAAAACATACATTGATCCCTTATGAAATCGTCAATGGAAGGTCTATGCCCCTAATAATAGGACCTCTCAGTCTCCTAAACTCTGATATGACTAAATTCTTCAAGGTTTTAATTTTTAAAGCAAAGTATATTTTTGGCAGATAAAGGAAGATTTTCATGATTCACTGACTGAGGATAATCAAATCCTTCACAATCTGGAACCTAGACATTGGGTCTTTGGAAAGGACATCAGAGAAAGACTGCCATTAAGCTCCATTGGAAGAGACCATATCAAGTTCTTTTCTGCAGCAAACCATCAGGGTCTCAAGTCTTGGGTCTACGTCTCTCTACTCAAAAGCACTCCTCCAGACTCCTGGAACTGTATACCTATTGGAGACTCTAAGGTAAAGCTGACCAGGGAAGATTTCCCCCAGAAGCAAATGGCATCCTAGACATCGACAGCTTTCCTAAGATTGTGGATCAAGACTTCTCTGCCACCATGAAAGCCTTATCTTTTCCCTTTCTTCCCAATTTCCTGTTGTCCCAGTCCCTTCCTTTTACTTATAGGAAAATCCATGGGATCATAATCTGTGGATGACTTTAGCTAAGTCTTATGCTCTAGTACAGAAACAGAGCAATTGTTGGGTTTATGAAGATAAGCTAGTTTCCACGAGGAAAGATTCCAGTGGCATTCCTGGGGGCTCACTCTTGGTACTACTGGGATACTGGTAGTATGGAATTTGAAAGTAATCCATAAATTGAGGAAAATCTTGGGTTTGACCAACCAGTCCCCCCAGGGGTTCAGGTGAGTAGAAGTCATCTTCTGAAAACACTTAATAAAACATCATGCAGTTTTAGATCCTGTTTATTTAAACACTGCCACCAAATACATAAAGGAAATTTCTCAGAGCAAAGAAACATATGACATGTTTATAGGAGCAGCAAACCACTGGTTTGCAGGCAAGCTTGGCTTTTCCAAAGTGTTCTAAACTTTATGCTCTTCTAATGGGTCTCCAGATTACTACGACTTGTGTTAACAAGATAATGACAACATTGGATACCTCTTTAAATCAGCTAACTGCAGTTCTTAATCATTATCACATCCTGAACAAAGACTATGACCAATTGTACTCAAATGCTTTCAAGCTGCCTATGCCTGAACTTTGATTTGGATCAAACTGATTTGGTCAGAGGCTCCTGTTAGGGAGTACACCTCAGGCTTTTGGTATTTTTGGTATTGTCCTCATAATAGGTCCCCTGGTGTACCGTATCCTTTCAAGTCTTAAATATATGTATGCAGCCATCCACTGAGTGTTGAATTGTCTCACTTTGACTAGATCATCAAGAACATAAAGAATTATTCAACTGATGTGATGTCATGACTTGTGAATTTCATGCTGAGACCAAATAAGTTTATTTATGATGGTGACAGAGAGTTTTCATCAATGCCTCAGGTTTTGAGAGGTGGCATCATTAAACTAAATTTGGGGGGATTGTTAAACTAAATTTGACCTGAGAATTCCTCCATACCTGAGTCCTTACTAATGAAATGCAATGTAACTTAGTACTTACACTAACTGAAAACCTAACTTAGGCATATGCTTTTGTCACAAATCAGTCACAGCCAATCACAGCAGCTGAGCTTCAGTCAATCACAGGCAGCCAACTCATCAGACCATGTTCATATAAGGCAAATGCTGAATAAGGCAAACACCAGCTGTAATCAATGGAGGGCTGCACCTCACTTCCGTTTTCTCTTCATAAATGCTATCTGACCACGTTGCAGGCTGAAGTTTCTCTGAACCTGTTCTAGTTTTGATGTCTGCCCAACTCGTGAATTGTTCTTTGTTCAATTAGACTCTGTTAAATTTAATTTGTCTGAAGTTTTCCTTTTAACAACTGAAGCATGCAGCAGGTCTGACATCATTAGGCAATTGAAATTCTCTTTCCTGCAGAGCTAAGACTCTGCCTCCTGCCTGATTCTCAAAGCAGAGCCCCAGGGAGCAGCAACACTAATTGTATAGGGCTGGCATACTAGAGAAAACCGATTTGCTACCCTAGTCTAGGGCTTTTTCTAACTTCCTTCCAAAAGGAAATATACTAGAGCCCTGCTCACTCCCTGAGGTACTGCCTTAACTAAGGTATGATGCTTGTTCATGGATTAACGTGTTTTCCCTCCAGATATATGTTTCTACTTAAAATGCAGAAAGTGTTTTAATGTGGAGGAATGACCCTAATGATAGAAGTTTTAATAAGTCAAATGAGCAGAAAGGCAAGACAATATAACAAAAAGAGCACCAGTTTTGGCATAGCAGGCACTCAATAAATGTAAGTTCCACTTCTTTCCTTATGCTGAGTGTCTCCTGATTACCTAGCACTATGGTAAATGCCCAAGAAACTCTAAGATATAAACCTTTTGTTTGAGAAGGCTTTATTTGTACTGATGAGATGATATGGGAAAATACTTTCTTTTTGTCTAAATACTATTATCTTGTAGGCAGCAGACTGGCCAATACAAATAATTTAAACTTCAGAGAGAAAAGAAAAAGCCAGTCATCTGCTGTGTAGTCTACGCAGTCTCAAAACAGCAGCTGAGTTTTTTGACGGAACTCTTCTGGGTATTGGAAGGCAGACTAAATACTTTACTTGCTGCCCAGCAACACGAAGATGGAAAACACATCTTCTGATTAATTAAAAGCAAAAGGTTGGAACTACTTACCTTTCCATTCTTTAATTAACAAAGCCCACAGGCCACATGAGGAAGTAATAACACTCATTATGTTGTGATGAAGGACTGTGATGATGAGTTAAGTCAGATGGGACTCCAGGCACGATTCCCTTCAAGGCTTCCCCAAGACGTGCCCCGAATATAGACAGATCCTTACTTGTTGAAGTACTGTGTCTCACCAGTGCTGGCATATGCTTCTTCAGAGAGTGCATTCCCTTTTGCAAGGGAAAGAAAAGTCCTTAAAACAAAAGGTTATATTTTAATTAAGCCAAGGCATCCTTTCTGCAATTTCCTTTATTGAAATAATACCTCCTTTGATTTGTATCTGTTGGTGTTAGTCTTTGGAACAAAAATCATTGATCCCTTCCAGGCAGAACTGTCCCATCTGAATGATCAAAAGCCTTGCTAGCTGACATACAAACCAACACATTGTTTTCTTTTTGTCCTTTAAATCTCCCAGGAAGCACCTTTTAAAGATAGTCTTCATTCCCCAGGCTTTGCTCACCATCCTTCATGCCAGTGGGTGGCCTCAAGGAATTTGAGCAAATGGCAAACACTCATTCTACCTGCAGGTGGAAGACTGACCCCCCCACCTCTCAAATTCCTCCAGACTCCTTGGAGGGTTTTTTCTTTCTGTGTCACCAAGGTACCGCTGAAATTTGTTAGTCAAATAGCTTTCTACCCACGGGGAAAGTGAGCTTTGATATGTATTTGCTTCTCATTCAACTATAGCAGCACCAGTTAAGATGCTGCCTCCACATGAATGTAAATGAAAAATAAAACAGCAGGCTCAGTTTTCATTCTAAAGTCCACTCTCTGATGGGAGTAAGAAATAACTCAATAGCATTAGTATGGAACACTGGGTGTCAGGATTTTTGCCCTCATTTCGCATTTTCTTTTTTTTTGGAAACTAAATTCAGTACCTCTATTATCTTTAAGAATCAGGGATACTGATGATATTTTCCCCCCAGTAAAGAAAATAAGGGCCTATAAAAATACTCTTTTTAATGCTCTCAAGGGGAAATGCTGAATTGAGAAGCAATTGGGTTTTCTAGAAGTCCAACAAATGTACAAAGTGGCTCTCTGATGGAATACCTAGAGAAAATCCTTGCTTCTTCATGTGAAGGTTTGCATTCACCAAGTCTGATTGTGTAATAGAGGTTACCCTTTTTAAATTAAATGAATTCTTAACAAAATTTTACTTACATTTCCATTTTTGCTTTTTTTTTTTAAAGAATGGAGTGATTGAGTCTTTTTAGGAAATTTGTACACTTTGTGGCTAACTTTGCATGCCACATTGCAGCATGCTGTAAGTTTTATAGCTCTTGTTAGCAGTAGAAATGCTGACGCTTCTATGATTACAGTGGTCCAACTACAATGCTATAATTTCTGTCACTGAAAAACCTCACGCTGCTGAAACCTTGAAGATGATCTGAATTGCAGATGGTTTTAAAACTGGTTTAGGCAATCCCATTACTGGGCATATGCCCGAAGGAACATAAATCATTCTATTATAGAGATACATGTGCACATATGTTCATTGCGGCACTATTCACAATAGCAAAGACATGGAGTCAACCCAAATGCCCATCAATGATAGACTGGATAAAGAAAATGGGGTACATGTACACCATGGAATACTATGCAGGCAAAAAAGGAATGAGACCATGCCGTTTACAGGAACGTGGATGGAGCTGGAAGCCATTATCCTCAGCAAACTCACAAAGGAACAGGAAACCAAATACTGTGTGTTGTCACTTATAAGAACAATGAGAACACGTGGACACATGGGGGGAAACAACACATACTGGGGCCTGCCAGGGGAGGAGTGTGTGGGGAGGGAAAGCATCGGGAAGAATGCTAATACATACTGGGCTTAATACCTGGGTGATGGTAAGGGAGGAGATCACCCCTCATATTGTCTTATGCCCAATTTCTGCCTCCGAAGAAAGAAGAAGTAAAAACTAAGAGGCAGAAATGGAATCCACAGGCAGATAGCCCAGCACTGTGCTCTGGGCTTGGTAGTCAAAAATCAGCCCCTGACCTAACTGCTTGTGTTATCTATAGATTCCAGACATTGTATGGAAAAGCATCATGAAAATCCCTGTCCTCTTCTGTTCCTTTCTGATTACCGGTGCATGCAGCCCCCAGTCACGTACTCTCTGCTTGCACAATCGATCACGACCCTCTCACGCAGACCCCCTTAGAGTTGTAAGCCCTTAAAAGGGACAGGAATTGCTCACTCGGGGAGCTCGGTTTTTGAGATGTGAGTCCACCGATGCTCCCAGCTGAATAAAGCCCTTCCTTGTTTGACTCGGTGTCTGAGGGGTTTTTTCTGTGGCTCGGGGTGACCTGTGCAGTGAACTGCTGTGGCATACATTTACCTATGTAACAAACCTGCACATCCTGCCCATGTACCCTGGAACTGAAAATAAAAGTTGATTAAAAAAAAAAAACTAGCTATAGGAAACCATCCCAAATTCAATGGTGTCAATGCCTACTTTCCCTAACTTCGTTTAGCTGCAGGTATGGAAAACTTCCAGATACACTTTCTGCTTCTTTTAGATCTTGAGACACTCTGGTAGGATGTGAGGAGCACTATCTCAGGCAAGAGGCAAATGGGATCTGAAACTTGAAATCCCTCATTAAATCCAGTATCTTTTGTGCGTAATGTGAGCCTGGGCTGACACACCCCAATACAAGTCACCACTAACTCTTGCCTGGTTTATTGGTATTACCTTCTATTAAATCTTCCCAAATTTACTCCAACACTCCTCCAATTCATTTTCATGCACCATGCAGAGTGATCTTTCCAAAATGCCAACCTGATTATGTCTTCTTGCGAGAAGCATATGCCAAGGCAGGATTAGATATGCAAGGAATTTGGTGGGGAGGGAGGAGAGGGAGCTGAAGGAGATGAGGAAAGACTTTACTCAGAGATGCCGGTCGGACCCCTGTGAGGGAGAAAGGGAAGGAAGGAAGATTGGATAGGAAGAGTCTCGAGCTGCAGTGTAGTTCTAAAAATGTTTCATGTTCCTAATTCTAGTTTCATCTCAAATCTCTCCATCAGCTTCTGAGCTCCAGCTTTGTTGGTGATCTTTCAATTCTTGGAACTCTCCACACCCCATCTGACCCTAGGGTCTTTGCACATTTTTTTTTTTTTTTCTGAGACAGAGTCTCGCTCTGTCACCTAGGCTGGAGTGCAGTGGCACAATCTCGGCTCACTGCAACCTCCACCTCCTGGGTTCGAGCAATTCTCCTGCCTCAGCCTCTGAGTAGGTGGGATTATAGGCATGTGCCACCACACCTGGCTAATTTTTGTATTTTTAGTAGAGATAGGGTTTCACTATGTTGGCCAGGCTGGTCTTGAACTCCTGACCTCAGGTGATCTGCCCTCCTCAGCCTCCCAAAGTGCTGGGATTAAAGGCGTGGGCTATCTTATTTTATTTGACTGGAATACTTTCCTCTTCAGCTCTCAAAGACAAATAACAACTAGTCCCTGCCTTCAGTGAGTTTTCAGTTTATACTGTTGGTTCTCAACCTTGGTTGCCTATTAGAATCACATGGGGAGCTTTAGAAAATTCTGATGTCTAGGCCACTGTCCAAATAAATTAAACCAGATACTCTGGGGATAGCAGGCTTCAGTAGGTTTTAAAGCTCAACAGGAATGTTGCAAGAAGAAATATGATTAGGAGCCAAATGAATCATACCCCTATCATGTGGCTACAGGAATTTGGAGAACAGAGAGATTGGTAGATGCAGATTGTGATTGGAAAGCTTTTCCTGTGGTCTTGAAATCTGAGCTGAGGTAAAAGAATTGACAAGTTTGGAAAAATCTGAGAAAACATGAAAAGTATATGTGGAAAGCATAAAGTATGTTACCAGGCACTAGGTAAACTGGATAGGTGAGAGGGCCAGACTCTTAAGGTTCTTGGAAGGAATGGCTTGGGTTTGTGTAGGGGAGTATTTGGGAGAAAAGGATGGGAAATTGGATTGTAGCTTATTATGGGAAACCTTAAATTCAAAGTGTAGATTTGGGACTCCTGTAAGCTATGAAGAGACCTAGACAAGTTTTGAATTGATGAGGGTTTATTAGCCAAGATTTTTTGGTCATAAGTAACAGAAACCAATTCTTGTTAACATAAATAAATAAATAAATAAATAAATAAATAAATAAATAAAATCAAAATTTACAGGGGTGTTGAGCACTAGCTGTTGGAAAGTAGAAGAACCAGGTCTCAAAAGACTAATATGAGGGCCATACTAGGGAGAGCACAGGACAGAAGCCAGTGGACAGTCTTGTTAGGGAACCACCACTGAGAAGGTGACCTTTCAGATATTGCAGTAGAGCCAAGGCTCTTTGTAGACCAGGAGTTATAACAGAAAGCTATAATTGAAGAAGTAATCTATTAGCTGTGTGTCCTTGGTCAAGTTATTTAACCACTCTGTGCCTTAGCTTTCTCTTCTGCAGAATTGGAATAATGTGCCTGCCTCAGAAGAATGCTGTGAAGTTTAGAGGCGTTAATAGACACAGAGCATTTAGAAAACTATCTGGAAATCGGTGAGTGTTATAGAAGTATTAAATATTATCCCACGTGAAATATATCGTACCTTAATGTATTAAGCTTTTGCCAGCATTGTCCAATAGAAAACTATTAAACACTTAAAAAGTGGCCAGTGCAACACAGGAAATAAATATAAATTTTACTTCATTTAAATTTAAATAGCCAGACATGGCTAGTCACTATTGTATTGGACGGTATAGATCTGTATAAATCATTTTTATGGTACTGTTTTTTAAATTACCTTTAGTATATAGTATTTTGTTAGCAAATTCCTTGAAGATTCCATGTCTCTCTTGTTTGTTGCTGTACCCTTCATGTTTAGAGTTTGTGTTCAGTAAATAAATGGCTAGATACTTCAATCTTACGTTGACTCTGAAATGTAGATCTGCAGTCTCCTTCTCTTTCACAGAAACCTATTTTATTTCAAAGGAATACGTGAGCATTTCTCTTCTGAGTAGCCAGCCTTACAGAGTGTTAGAAAGAAGTCTTCTTATCAACAGGGACTTTGTTGTTTTGTTCACTGCTATATCTCTAGAAGTTAGACAAGGACCAATCTTATAGAAAGTTTCCAACAAATATTTATTGAATAAGAATGAATGAGCAGCCAATGTCCTATATAGGAAAACCTCTCTCCTTGATTCCTGGTGAATTATTTCTTTAAAGGTGGTTATCAGTAGTTATAGCCAGCATATATTGATTGTTGCTCTACCAGTTGGTTCCTCTGTGCTCTTTCCCAGTCTTCTCTCATTTAAACCTCACATCAACCCTTCAAGGTGAGGAAACTGAGGCACAAAGAGGCGAAGTAACTTGCTCAAGTTATCACAGCAGGTGAGAGCAGAGTCAAGGTTTGATTCAGGAAGCCTCACTTTCAAGCCCAGACCGAACTCTCATGACGATGAATGACAATGCATTACATTGTCTGACCATGGTAAGCACTAAAAGTGCTTTCTTCCTTTTTTTCTTCTTTTGCTCCTCCCTCTCATCTTTTCTCCTCTTTATCTTCCCAGTCTCATCCTAGGGATCTACTCTGCACATTTCAGAATTGAGTGTCCCAGTGGTGTAGCCCATTTCCTGTACTTCCACTGGGAAAGGCGTGTGATCTGATCCCCTTCCTCCTGTTCTCTCTGGCTGTATTATGAACACATGTTGCAAGGTCTTATGAAAAAGGGTGCATTCCAGAGTCCCCACTTTAGATTAGACAGAGCAAACATTTACTAACCCCATTCTAAGTTGAAACGAAGCATATTGATCTTTCAATGATTCTTCTATCTCCTTTCATTTTCAAGTGTTTCCTGTGAATGTTAGAGGATGTCCTGCCACTCAGGAGCCATCATCTTTACCTTGCCAGATCTAAATTTGAGGATGAGGAGTGAAATTGAGGGGTGGAGATAGCATAGAAAAAAAAACAAAAAGCTTAAATAGGTCACAAAATTTTGGCCCAGAAAATTTACAAATCTCAAACAAGTTACGTAAATCAAAAGAAAGGAAATATTGTTTCAGCACATAATGGACTGATTGAGAGAAAAGCCAAACAAATTGAGTGTCAAAGCATTTTATAAAACTTCTCTTCACTAAGGCCCCTTTAAAGGGAAAGCGTGTAGCTCCCTCACTCTCCAGGTAGTGAAGCTCTGCCAACAAGCAGTCGCTCTGTCCAAATCTCTGAGCCCAGTTCAGCTTCCTGCCACCTAACAACGAATGGATTTCACACTCTGTTGGAATGAAATGTAGAAAAGAGAGCCCATAAAATTCTGTATTCTCCAGTGAAATGGCAGAGTTTTGAGTCCACAGCAGTGAAATAATTGCTTTGGGTTATCTGTTAATTCCTTTGGCTAAACATTAAGCCTGAAAAGTCATCAATTACAGAAGAGAAGGGGCTTCAGTGAGACATAAAAATAAATAGTCACAGAGAAGTTGAACAGGCATGAGGCAAAGCTCTCCAGAGCCTAGGATGCTGCTTCTATGTAGTAGCCAACTCTGGCCTGTAAAATCCAGTAATCAATTGTATGAGATGTGGAGGAAATGCCAGGCCAAGGATTCATCAATGCCATATGTATACTGCCACGTAAGAGTCAACAGTTTGGGAAGTGGATGAAGCTGTTTTCTGGCTGGACTGGTTTGTGGACAAAAACTTTTTGTTCAAGTTGAACTATTCACGGAGGGAAAGATCACCTTTTAGACTTCCCCTTGTGATGATGGGCTCAGAGAGACTGTGAGTTGGTGGATTTGGCACATGAGAGGTTTATCCTTCATGCCTTCCCACTAGCTACCTCAAGATTAAAGCACTCCACAATTTGAGCAATAGAACCAAGGAGACACAAACACTTCCTGGCAGGAACTTCTAGGCTTTTTCAAGCTCTCCAGAGATCATGGGAGGAAGGGAACATGAGAGAGTCATACAAGAATGTGTTAAAGGGGCCTCAAAGTTCAGCATGAAAAAATGTTAAGGGTGACAAATTAAGAGGAAAATGAGTTCCAGAATCCATGAACTATTCATTGAATTAAAACTGGTTTGCTCTCTTGGAGCTAATGACTAGAGGATGATCTAGGAAGTCAGAACATATTATGATTCTAAATCTACTGCTGATAGAAATTATTACATAGAATTTGAGTTCAAATTCTCTTATATCATATTGCTTTCTATACAGTTAACTGATGCAGCTGTGATAGGGAGCAATGAGGTAAGGATAAAAAATGCAGCTTCTCTAGAAGCTGTTTTGCTTATTGAAGCCACGGAACATGTGCACTGGAAGGGTCATTAGAGATATTCTAGCATTCTGTTCTCATAACTGAGAGCCAAAAAGAACAAATGATTTTCCTGAAGTCACACATTAAAGAGTAATAAAACAGGATTTCTGGATTCTGCTTAGGGAGTAGGAAGCTGGAAAGAGAATCATTCTCACTCTAACAACAACAAAAAATGCCAACTTAAAATTTGTAACTTCTCTTGAACCTGTCAGAGGACAGAGGTCACAGACAATCAACTCACCTTAAATCTGAACAAACACCCAGTGCCTCCAAGGAGAAATGAGTCTCAGGCACTGGCTACAGGGGCAGATCCTATTGATAAGTAGAAGTTGGCTAAAATTTTGAACTAAAGGCTGAATATGGGCTAGCTAGAGTGTATAGAATGCCAGGGGGCCACAGACACAATGGAAATTCATAGCCACTTAGACTCTTCTCCACAGACCCCATCAAGTGTTCACAAAAAGATTGGAGGCAGGATGAGAGTTCTGAGAAACGCTTCCTCACAGTACAGATCTGGGGAAGAGGAACAGCTGCCACTGTAGAAAAGGCACAAATCCTTTTCCCTCTGTCTCTCATGTGGAGTAAGTTCTTAAGTAAGGTAAGTCAGTACACTATTGCTTTTAGGGCACTGGAGAAACCCATTGCAACTGTGAAAAAGGGACTGCAAAAAACCTCTCCTTCTGGGGGAGGCGCAAAATGTAATCTGAGAGTTGGGTAGGATTATGTACCAGAAATCCAGGAATATAGTGCCTACATAAGACTAAGAATTAAGCAGAACAACTGAGAGTCCCTCCTTTCCAATTCCACTCCCACCCGTCAAACCAGGCTAACAAATACCAATTAACCAATAACAGCACTGAGATGCAGTGAAAAGGGAAGACCTAAAGCTGAGTGTGAAACAGACATTCAGAAAACATTCAGCAAACCAGCAGCCACCCTAAACACCAGAGAATACTAGAGAAATTTAAAGCTCGTGCCACACTGAGGGTAACTGTAGCAACAAGTCACAAACTCAGCTCAAATCCCGACAGGATTGATTTAGCCCTCTCTCTTTTTTTTTTTTTCTGAAACGGAGTCTCGCTCTGTCACCCAGGCTGGAGTGCAGTGGCACAATCTTGGCTCACTGCAAGCTCTGCCCCCCGGGTTCACGCCTTTCTCCTGCCTCATCCTCCTGAGTAGCTGGGACTACAGGCGCCCACCACCACGCCTGGCTAATTTTTTGTATTTTCAGTAGAGACGGGGTTTCACCATGTTAACCAGGATGGTCTCAATCTCCTGACCTCATGATCCTCCCGCCTTGGGCTCCCAAAGTGCTGGGATTACAGGTGTGAGCCACCACGCCCAGTGATTTAGCCCTCTCTTGCAGAAGAAAATGCATGCCCCTACACAGGCATAAAACCTGCAGAAGGAAAAGAAGTCACAAAAACAGTAGGGGCTAGTAGACTGGTAGCCTTTGTCTCTACTATCCTATATAAGATGTCTAGCTTTCAGCAAAAAATTACAAGGCAAACAAAGAGAAAAAAAAAAAAAAAAAAAAAAAAACCCAACACTGTTAAGAGAAACAAAGTAATCAACAGCACCAGGCTCAGATATGACACAAATGTTGGAACTATTAGACAGAGATTTTTAAAAGGTGGACAATATGCATGAAAAGATGGCTAAATTCAGCATGGAGATAGAAACAATAAAAAAAAAATCAGTGGAAATACATGAAAAGAAATGAAAAACAGCAAGAGAAGTGAAGTTTTTTGATGAGCTCATCCATAAACTTGAAACAGCTGAGGAAAGAATTAGTGAATTAGGTCAATATAAATGACTCAGATTGAAACACAGAGAGAAATAAGGGAATAAATAGAGTATTTAGGAGCTGTGGGGCAATATCAAATGGTCTTACCTAGGTAACAATGACCTGAACGTGGACTTTTGGCAGTATTTGACACAGTTGGTTGCTCCTTTTTCTTGACAAACTTTCTTCACTTGGTTTTGAGCACCCAGCATTCTCTCCATTTTCTTTGTTCTTCACTGGTTGCTTCATTTCAGTGTACTTTACAGATTCCTCCTTTTCTTGTAACCTCAAAAATTGGAGTGATCCAGAACTCAAACCTTTGTTTCTTCTCCCTTCTACAGCCACTCTTTCACTGATCTCATCTAATCCGATGGCTTTAAATGCCTCTTATGTTCTGATGATTCTCATATTTATATCTCCAGCCCAGATCTCCTTCCTGAACTCCACACCCATATCCAGCAGCTTATTGGCATATCCTCTTGAATGTCTAGTAGGCACCTCAAAATTGATAAGCCTCAAATTAACTCTTATGTCTTAACCACAAAGCTTTTCCTCCTATAGCCTTCCCAAAGTCCATTTAGTGGATCCATTCTTCCAGTTGCTCAGGGTAAAATCTTTGGCATTATCCTTGATGCCATTCATCCTCTCATATCCCACATCCTAACTCTCAGGAAATCCCACCGACCTTACTTTCTAAATATATCCTGAATTTGACTCTTACTATCACCTCTAGTGCTCCCATTCTGGACCTAGTCACCATCACTTTCTACCTGGGTTATTGAAACATCCTCCTAACAATTTTCCCTGCTTTCGCTCTCATCCTCATCCCACTTCAGTCTAAGCTCCACATAGCAGACAGAGTGATCATTTAAAACATAAGTCAAAGTCTGCACTTCTCTGTTCAAAAGTATCCAGTGGCTCCTCATATTCAAAGTAAAAGCCTGATATGGGCTGAATTATGCCCTCTCACCTCACATTCATATGTTGAAGTCCTGACCCCCAGCACTTCAGAATCTGTCTGTATTTTAAAGAGGTAATTAAGATGAAATGAGTCCAGATGGGTGGACGGTAATCTAATGTAACTGGTGTTCTTATAAGAAGAGGAGATTAGGATGCAGATAATATATGGACCTAGCAATGATCATGTGAACACACAGCGAGAAGGCAGACATCTGCAAGTCAAGGAGAGAGGCCTCGGTAGAAACCAAGTCTACTAACACCTTGATCTTGGATTGCTAGTCTCCAGGACTGTGAGAATATAACTTTCTGTGGTTTAAGCCATCCAGTCTGTGATACTTTGTTACAGCACCCTTAGAAAACGAATGCAAGGCCCAGATCCTTTCATTACAAAGGCTACTTGATTTGGCCCCCGGTTTCACCTCTCATCTCATTTTCTCTCCTCTTCCTCTCTTTCATGTGGCTCCAGCCATGCTATTTGATGGGCATGCCAGGCAGGCACACTCTTGCCTTAGGGCTTTTACCTAGGCTGTTTCTGCTGCCTGAACTGCTGTTCCCCCAAATATACAATGGACTTGTATATTTCCCCAAATATACAAGTCACTCTCTTCTTTGAAGTCTTTGCTCAAATGTGACTTGCTTAATAAAACCTATCATGAAAACCCCATTTAAAACTTCAGTCTCGGGCCTGGCATGGTGACTCACGCATGTAATCCCAGCATTTTGGGAGGCCGAGGTGGGCGGATCATGAGGTCAAGAGATAGAGACCAGCCTGGCCAACATGGTGAAATCCTGTCTCTACTAAAAACACAAAAATTAGCTGGGCATGGTGGCTCACCTGAAATCCCAGCTACTCAGGAGGCTGAGGCAGGAGAATCTCTTGAACCTGGGAGGCGGAGGTCGCAGTGAGCAGAGATTGCGCCACTGCATGCTGGCCTGGTGACAGAGAAAGACTCCATCTCAAAAAAACAAAAGACAAAAAAACCCAACAACTTCAATCTCCCCCCATTTCCTTCCCCAGTACTGACAATCCCACTTTCTCTCTTCTGTTACCTTCTAACTTATATATCATTTACTTATTATGTTTATTGTTGTGCTCAAAATTTCTTTCACTTCTTTAGATTCACTCTTCACCCCTATCCACTCTGCCCTGTGCCCTGGGAAGCTGGCATCTGTGGTGTATATCAACAAATCTCCCTTGCTCTCTGGCTTCTAGTTGAGTTCAACTATAGGTGACACTGTCAAAATATTGCATGTGAGGAAGAAAGAGAGTTTGATGTATTTCCCTAAATTGATCTGTTGAAGGAGACTAGACTGCTCAGCACAGTGTCACCAAGCAGAGAAAACTCCTGATCTTACATAGGGCTCAACTTGAGGTAAGGATCTCAAGATTGGCAGATTTTCAGAGGCTCAAATGGTTGACATCATCTGTAGAAACATTGTTAGTAGGCAAGGCTGTTGTTGATGGGTTGACTCAGAGGCATATTTATTGGAGTGTGTCTGTCCTTGTTTGCCTGACTTTCAAAATGAGGGCCTGAAAGTAGTTGGCTTGCAAAAAGCACATTCGCTGAAGTAAGTTTTTGTTGATCATTTGAACAGTCTTAAAATGGGTTCTGGTGGCTACTTATTACCAGGGCTTCAAAAATCAGTCTTTTCCTAAGTTTGTGGGAACTTTCTCATCTCTCTGCCATGCTGTGGTTTGCTCATTTGAGCCTATGTGGTGATGACTTCCTCTGGTTGCTAGCATGGGCATGCTTTACTACATCGAACAGTCATCGAATTATGTGCATTCATGCCTGTTAAATGTGTCATCTATTTCCTAGAAGGGATCTTGATATGCCCTTTGTCTTTCTCTCCCTGAGAGAGTGTAAACTCTAGTTTATACTGAGCAGGGATTTTGACCTCCTGTTTTGTTCATTGATGTTTCCAAGTGACTAGAGTAGTGTCCGGCATGCTCAATAAATATCAATTGTTTGACTGATATGCTGATTCTAGAATTCTTTTTCTTGCTTTCTTTCTTTAATTCCCTGCAAGTGCTGCACATCCTTTTATTTCTAATTGTTCTTTCTCTTATTCATCTGTTCTGATTCCATTTCTGGCTAATTTTGGTTCAAATTCCTTATTTTTTTATAGCTATTATGAATTCCACTCTCTCCTTGAGGACCACAAATATACTTATATTAAAGCTGTTTTTGTATAGTTCCATTTTTATTTTGCCTGGATGGATTTTATCTCCTGCTTCTGGTTTTAACTGGTTATGAGTTTTCCTCATGTGTTTTGGAATTTTGGCATGTAAGTTCATTTTGCATTGTTGTTTTCCTCTTTCTTTTTATTCCTTGGTCTTGCTTTCTTTCTGGGCACACCCTACCCTCAGTAGTCATTTTGTGGTTGCTTAATACAGATGTGATTGCTAATATAGAGCCAGGTCTTATGTTGAGGGCTTTGGCTCCAGCCCTGTGGTGATACTAAAGAGAGAGTAAATCCTATCACCAAGGAAGTAGGGAAGTTGGTCCTGGGTTTGGGACTGCATCTTCATTCTTTCACTGCCATTGGTAAGTGGCTATAAGTAAGGAACAGAAACAGAAAGTGGTTAATGGAAACATTTTTAGTCTTCTTTTCTTTGGCAGAAAATCTTGCTCCAGTCCCTAGGTTTGAGCAGTAAACTGATCTCAGGTCCCATTGTATCGACAGCTTCATCCAACTTTTTGGTTTGTATTTCTGTTTTGTCTATGGCTCACAAAAATGTTTATATGTTTATATTCTATTTGAATTTGGATAGGCCTTCTCTATTTTCTCTTTTTATATTTCATCAATCATTGCTTTGTGATGAGAGTAAAGGAAGGTGCCTTAAAGTATAGATTTCTAGTATATCTTGACTGGAAGTCAAATATCCTTCCATGGCATAATTTTTAATTGGAGTATGATATTTCACTGGGACAACTGCAAGTTAAACGTTGTGGACTGAACATGTATATTTACTTCTGCTTACTCCCTGAATGTTGCAGCATGACAATTATGATCCATTTATGAATGCACACTGCTTATACTCCTACTCTGATTTCTCCATAAAATGTGCTTATGTATTTCCTTTATTTTCTCCTTCCACTAGAATATAAATTCCATGACGGCAGGGATTTTGACAATTTTATTCATGTCTGCATTCTCTGCATCCTCAGCACCTAGCACAGGGCCTGACATGCTAGTAGGTCCATAAACATTTGTTGTATAGCAGATGAATGAATAAAGATATATAAAAGCATAACCCACAACAATAAAAATGAAGGCATAAACAACCACTGGCGAGAGAATTCAGCATCTTGGGCACTGAAAAATTGACCAATCAGAAGTAATTGTGATAGATTGCAACAATAACCATAGTTCTCACTTCCCTTCATCTATGCCAATTGTAATGTGACTTTGCAGATCCTTCCATTAAGTAGAGTGTATTTCCTCATTCTTTGAATGTGGACTGTTCTTGTCATTTGCTTTGACCAATAGAAATGGACAGAAGTAAATATTACCAGATCCAGCCTAGACCTCAAAAGGCTTGTTTATTTCTGCTTTGAATCTAGGGAGCCTGGCCTCTGCCATGAATAATCCTGGGCTAATATGATGAAGGATGGGAGAACATATAGCCAGCAATGAATCAACCCAACTGTCACAGTCAAAACTGCAAGAATGTGGGTGAACTCTGCCAAGATGGGCACAACTGCCTTCCAGGCTCGTACCTGACTGCAGGTGCCTAAAGGAGCCCAGCTAAAAGCAGAAGAACCATGCAGTTGAACTGCAGAATCCTGAGTAATCAGAAATGATTGTTGTGTGAGACACGAATTTTCGAAGGTACAACAATTTACTTAGAAAACTAGAAAACGCCGAAGACTGAGCCCATAGTGGGGAAGCCAGTGAAAGTCAGCTAAATTATTTCTGCCAAATTCCCCTGTAGAATCAGAGCTACCAAGTTTCACTGGAGTTAGAGATACATGGCTCAGGCTTTAACAAGAGTTTAGAATACTAGATCATCTTGCCAGTCCATGCATACAAACAACTGTTTCTTTCCCACCTGGCATAAGATGGGAAGTTTACTTTCTGGAGAGACCTTTGGGTTCAGGTACACTAGGGGTAAGGGGTGGTGTGGAATCATATTAAAATCAGGAACAATAAAAAGTCACCAAGCTTAACAGCACAATTCTGAGTCCCCACCTTTGCTCCCAGGATAATAGCAGCCAGGATTAAACCTCTAACCAGGATATTGGAGGGAAATCTGACCTGTCCAAGGAAATGAATTTACACATATGACCAGGTGCCACCCAATGACCCTTCAATAAAATGTACCAATTGGCAACCTCCATCCCCACACCCAGAGGGCTTCTAATCAGTATTTAAACATATTTAAACAAGAACTTTTAGTCAAGGATTATCAGTTATGTGAGGAAAGTCCTTAGTATAAGATTCAGAAACCAAAACAAACAGAAAAACAGAACAAAGACAAAATAGAGATAATGAAGTGAGCAAAAGAAAACTTAAAAAACACCCAAGTTAACATTTAAGAGATAGATAAAATACTGTATCTTTGAAACAAGACAAGAATGCTGTTTATAAAGGAATAATCAGAGAACAAGAACAAGCTTTTGGAAATAAAACATCTCACCTAGAAATAAAAAAATGTAACAGAGGAATTGAAAGGTAGAGATGAGAAAACCTTCCCAAAAAGTAGAATAAAAAGACAAAGAGATGAGATCATGGAAAAAAGTCAAGAGGCTAAAAATAGCATTCTATAACATCAAAATCTATTTAATTCACATTTTTATGACTTAATATTAAAACTATTTCTGATCTTTTCAATTATCAACATTTCTTTCCGTGAACATCCTTGAAACTAAATTTTGGTCCATGCCATGGTTATTTCTTTGGGACAAAATTCCAGAGTAGAATTACTAGATTAAATATATATGAACATTGTAAAGCCTTTTGATATATATTGCCAACCAGAAAGATTGTCTCAGTTTGTAATGCCAGCATCTGGGAATAATTGTTTGTGAATTTTTCTTAAATTCAATCTTCCTTGTCTCAATCTATCTGGTAATGGGTTCCCATCATATCCATAATAGGAAATTGGCAGTTGTAATTTACCTTTATTTCCCAACAAGATTAAGCAAATTATCATTGTATAACACCTTGAATTGTTTGGGGACATTCCTCTGTGTTCTATAGATTAAAAGCCCTGAGCTGAGTGAGAATTCAGAGAAATCTGTATTACTCGGATTAAAAAAACTCTGTGACATCCAGCTTGCTACTGTCATCATTGCTGGTTTGATATTTATTGACTTTTATATTCCTCCAGAAAGAACATATTGTGGACTTCTCTTCTTATCAGGTTCCTGTCACAAGTATCTCATTTCCCATAAACTGAGTTCTTGCTAGCCTAGGTTAGAAAAAAGAAGTCTAGATTAGGCAAAATAAAAAGGCGATGCAGTGAAGAGAAGCAAACTCCCAGGTATTTGGTTTCCTTGGTAACTTTCATGGAAAAACAAAACAAACAAACAAAAAAAAACAACAACAACAGCTGAATGGATGTTGGTACAACTCACCAACAGAATCTGGTCTCAGTGACATCAAAGCAATCAGAAACTTTTAACCCAATAAATTTAACATAAGATAAACCTGGAAGAACCAATATTAATGGCCTCATCCAAGTAAGAAAACTGAGGCCCTCAGATAAAGTGACTTTGTTTGTGGTTTTGTAGAATCAGAGAAGAGTTTCTATATAAATTCTATATTAGCTACCATGTTTGAGCTCAAAAACAAATCTCTATGATATTAGATTAGTAGGTGATATTTTCCAGGACAGAGAAATAGGACACAGATTATATAAAAGGCTCAGTTGTTCAAGGGACAAATTTGAAGATAACTTTTCATCACTATTAGACCAAATGGTGACTTTAGGGCACCCTAAACAAAACAAAGCACAAAATCCCTCAAACCCATACACATAAATAACAAAAAAGAAACAAAAGGTCTTACCAACACAAAGCTTCAACATTGTTAAACGATCCTCCTTGATCTTGAAAATACCACTCGCTTGAAATGTCGTACTTGTAGGCACATACTGTTCCTCATTGCCATTCTTCTTTCAGCTTGCATCTTTCCAGCTTCCATTCTCACCATCTGCCAAAACTGCTCTCATCAAGATCATCACCAACTTCTATGTTGCCAGATCCTACATATTTCTTTCTCAACTTATTTTTGAACACTTAGGCTTATCTTTGTTAATTCTATTCTAATCTACAGCCCTTTAAAGATAGTATAGGTTAACTGTGCATACTAATGAATCTCTTAATTCAAGTTTGTGGGATTTAGTGTTGGTTGTTTATAAGTGATGAAATTTTACCCTCTTAGATGCAATAAATGATATAAAATCTTCTCTTCCCGACTTCCTGCCTGCCTTCTTCTCCATCCTCCCTCCCCTCTTCATTGCTTTCTTCCTTTTCTTCTTTCTCTAAATTTTCATAGAGCAGAACATTTTATTAAATAGACTCCCACTATCACCTTTGTTATCCTTAGCACTGCTAAGGTATAGTCATAGTTGGGCTGGATCAAATGTAGGCTTTAAAATTGGAGCAACTCCATCCTCATTAGATATGATCTCTTTTAGGTTGAGATTGTAGCACATGTATGGAGCTGTAATAGAAAAGAACATTTTCATTTACTGCTGCAGTAAGCACCTTATATTCATATCTGGTTCACTCAGGTTAAAGCAAAACTGCTAAGTCAATTTAAAAAAATTAAAACTGATCTAAGACAGTTACATAATTAAAATTTTTTCCACTGTAGTATTGCAGAAAGTATATTGGATTTGAAATCAAGCCATCTGATTTGAGAAATGGTTCCATCCCATAATGGACATGTAATCTTCAGCAAGTTACTTGACTTCTTTAAAACTTGGATTTCTCTTCTCTAAATTGGGGCCATGTGACTTCAGAAATATGAATATAACTGAAGCATTTGAGAGCTGGTGCATAATTCTCTAATCTCCTGCCATGTGACTGTTGATGTTCCAGGTGGCAGAGTCTCCATCAGCCTGTGTCCCGAGTGATGGTACTACAATGGATGTGTAAGAGAATCCTGTGCACCGTTAGGAAGAAGCTAGCTTTTTAATGTTAGATCACTGAATTTTGGTGGTTATGTGTTACTGTGACATAACCTTGCCTATACTAGCTAATATAAAGAGAAGAAAAGAAATAAGGCAGAAATTGGAAGAAAATGTAAGTCTTAAAGATGATAATTTTTGGATGGAAGAAAGTTGCACCTATTTACAGGCTGAAAAGATGGAGCTAATAGAGAACGACCCACTGAATCTATGGGAGAGAGGATGGGAGATCACTGAAGGAGCAAGACCCAGAGGCAGGCTGGCTTTTAACAAGAGGTGAGAGACTTCACCTCTGAGGCTGGATGAAAAGAAGTAAGGATGAGTGGATGAAGATGCTTGTAGATTGTGGGGTGAGATGTTGAGGAAACTCACCCTGATCACTCTCTTTTTTGGTTAAGCATTAAGTAAGCTTATCTGCTAAGAGGTGGGAAGATGTGAGTCGGATAAAAAGAACTAGAGGAAGTTGGGCTGGTAAAGATTTGAAATGTTTGCTAATGAGAATGAGAAAGGTAGCTGACCAAGGACAAATAAAGATCCTGTCCATCTCTTGCACTCAGTTGTGAGTTCCTTGAGGGCATAGGCTGTGTCTCTACCCCTCTGTATTCTCAATATCAAACACAGTATCTGACATACTGGGAATGCTCAAGAAATTCTTGCCAAAATGTGACTGCCGGTCATTGTTATTTGATTCATAGTTTTGACATTGAATGGCTGGGTTTTTTCCCCTTTCTCTTAAAATATCAGCTTGCCCTAGGCCTACCCTTACTTGTTCCCTATAAAAGTTGTTATTAAAAGAAACAAAAACAAAATCCAGTTCCCACTTGGAACACTTAATTCCAAACACCCAGGAAGCAAATGCACAGACAGAGTAAGCCTCTGATTAGTTATGTTCCTGCCGCTGTATTTGAAACTCTTTCATTGGTGATGCCAACTTTTCAAAAGAAAATTTAACAGAGAAGCTTTCATCGTGTTAAGTTCTCATCCGAGGCAGTTAGCATTGGAATGCATTTGCCGTGTGAGTTACAGTTAACATTCTAAAGAGACGTGAATTTTTAGGATGCCTCATGTTGGCAATTAAACTTTGGAGGAGTTAACATCATGGCCCCATTTTTAATAAAGTGTGTGCACTTAAAAAAAAACTTTAAAAAATTGCCAAAATAATGTGTGCCTATTGTAACCATAAAACAATGTAAACACATACAAAGAATAAATTACAAATGTCCACCTTCTTCATGCCTCTCCACTGGAGATGATGAGGACAGCTTGATGTGTATTCATTTTATGCTTTTCTCTATGCTCATACGAATAGGTGGAGCTGTAAGCAGAACTTTGTGTTATTGTTTTATGTTTTACTAAAACTACGTACATTGCTCTACAGCTTCCATATATAATTATAAAATATATCATGGATACTTCCCCCAGATTAATTACTATAGGTCTAATTGTATACTCCAATGTATTAAATTATGCCCCTATCCATGAAGACTCAGATTTACTAGTTTTCGGTTGCTTTAAATAAGGCTACAATAAATGTCCTTGGATGTACCTCTTCAGGTTTATTTATTTCTTTTTCTATAGTATCCCCAGAAATGCACTTTTGAAGGCTTTAATGAGGAAGACCATTCAGGAGAAAAATCTTCCCAACAAAAGAGAAAGTGTGGAATCAATTGAGAAACAGAGTGATAGGAGATCTGACGTGGATTCAGTATCTTGTTCTGGATTTGCTGTATGTTGGGAAAACCTTTCTGATTTTATTCCTTTTCTTTAAATGGAATTTTTTTTTCTCTGTCATCAAAATAGATTCTCATTATTTCTGGATAATGAGAAAGTTCACTGGATAAAGTGCTGCTTATTTATTATATATGCATGCACATGTATTACATGTAAATACAAACGACTTCTGGCTCAATAGGTCCCACTTTCATCTCCCTACAGTTACTTTGTGGAATTTTCAAAGGGATGCTTCTCTTCTGCTCAGAAAAATCATTTGGAGAAGCATTATGCCCTCTCATCAATAGTCTTGCCAACAGGCTGACTCAAAATGCTCCATGCTTCCCATCCGTTTGGTCCCCAAGTAGTCCCAAGTTCTGCCGCCTACCACTGGGGACCCCAAACGACTCAGATTATTTACAGCCACGCGAGGTTCTTCTTGAACTGCCCCATCACTTTCTGGTCCTCTTCGCTCTCTAACCACAGGGCTACATGAGGCTGGGTGGGAAGGAGACAATAAATCACCCGTTCCATCATCCACTTCTTTTGGGGGCTGTAATTATTTGGGCAGACTTCTGATTACCTCATCCCAAACTCCTGTTCCAAGACAAGTTTCAGAACAAAAGTTCACATGCATATGAAAGGAAGCAAATGGATATAGTTAGGAGATGTGATAGCCAATCCCAAATGCCCTGTTTCATCTGCTCCTATGAGGTACAGCTATGTTCAATATTCTGAAACACAAGTATTCTGTTAATTACATGTGAGGGCTTTATGCATGAAAGATAACGAAGGAAAGAGAGAATGAAAGGAAAAAAACTCAAAAGAAAAGTTATTATGTTACTTCCACTGCACTCACAAAGTGAAGGGGTTGTTCTCATCTTTGTTGGCATTTCATGTGCAAACACACACATAGGAAAATGTAAAGGAAAAAGGACTGGCAAGGGGGAATTTTTTAAAAAAGAAAGTAATTTAAAAGATGAATCAGACTGTAGCAATTATTAATTGAAGGGAAAGGAACCTTATTTTCCAGGTTTGGTCTTAGGCCAAGTGGAAAGCACTTACATAATTAAAATAATTTTTCATGCCCATTTGAGCCCTGGGAAGAAGGGAAAATCCACTTCTATGCAGAGAATGACTTTTCAAAAAGTTTAGCACAATTTTCAGTTGAACTCCTAAAACTTAGATATGTGGGGACATGATTATAAAATTCAAGCTTAAGTTTGAAAAACAAATACATGTGAAAGAAGCTGCCAACATTGCTCTTTGGGGACAGACCTATTTGGGAAGCACTCAACTTGCCAACAGGACAGTTAACCCTAGAAGCCCATCCCGTAGGCATCAGACCCATCAACACTGACCCTGGGTGTCTGGAGGGGCACTCCTAATACTCTGGATAGATGAGCTCTTCTCAGACTTCTTCCAGAAGTATGTTGTGCTGGCTCAGAAGGAGGTTAAATGAAATCCAGTGTTCCCTTTACTCAACTTCCAACAGACATTTGGAATTGTTCATCAAGAAGGTCCTTGGAGGAACTGTGGGGTCACTGTGCTTCTGGAATTGTAATTTTGTTAAATAATAATGCATGATGTAAATTCTTCTTTATAATGGGCAAGCAACAAGGGCATGGCTTTATTTATATCAAATTGAGTTTTAGAAACAATACATCCCCCTCCTCTAAATATGTTCGGTCAGAAGGAAATGTATGCTTAGACAGGTGGGCCCCTTCTCCAGGGTTGTACAAGAAACTTGTGTGGTGTTCAGAAAATGGAAAACGTACCCCCAGTAGCCTGTCATTGCTACTAATATTCTCACCATTACATTTTCACAGTCCCTTGAAGATGGGTAGTTTAGAGTGGGCTAGAGAAAAATATGATGACAATAAAATAGAAATTAGTATCTCAATAAATGACCCAGCCACAAGAGGATGAAGACACGGTCTTGATGATTCCACTATGCATACTGTTTCTGGCAGAGCAAAGCTTTGACTTCAGGCAGTTTGACTCCAGAGCCCATATGGAATGAATTTATTGATTCATTTATTAAGTCAACCACCTATCCCATCAACCAGTGATATTTATCACCCACCACATTGCAGGCACTGTGTACAGCTATGAACTCCTAGCACAGGGGGCCTTTCTTAATGTGGTTCAAAGCCTAGCTGTAGAGACAGACATAACCAGATGCAGCAGAGGAGGAGAGTTCACACCTTACTACTCAGATGTGCTAAAAATTAAGTTTCCTTTATTTCTTATGATAGGTCTCATTCCTGCTGATGGTAAGAAAAACCCTTAAAATTATCAATCAATAAAACTAATTTAATTCTTTTATTCTTTAAAATAGCTACTTTTGGTCTACCTCAATCTCTTTTTGGGTACTTGCATTTAGTATTTCTCACCCCTTCTCTTTCTCCTTCTTTGGGCATGAGGAAGCCTGAGAAGCATGTGGGTAGGGAGGGTTCTTTGCTTGTGCTGTACCCTCAGGATTGTGCTGGGATTTCCCTGCTAGAACTTCCTGAGGTTTCTACAGTCCCTGGTCCTCTTCTCTTAGGGAGTTTCAGCCCTGAGGGAGAACAGGGCCCTTCAGCCTGACCTCTTTGCTTTGCTCACTTTCTTTCCTCTGCAGGAAAGAGGCGCCTACCTCTTATGGATGAGAGCTTCTAAGAGATATTCTTCGCTCTTCCATGATTGTCTTCGATGTGGCCTTCTGCTTCCTTGGGGCATTTGATTATGCATTCAACAAACATTTATGGAGACCCTACCAGGTACTAGGGATAGATCAGTGATCAAAACAAAGGTTCCTGCCTTTGTGAAGTTTACATCCTAGTGGGGGGAAAATCAAAGATCCAATACCCGTAGTGAAGAAGTAAATTACTTAGTGTGTTAGATCATAAATGTTACCAAAAAAGAGAAAGAAGGGCAGGGTAAGTGCGAAGGAGATGGTGGGGCTAGGGGATAGTTGCCATTTCAAACAGAGTAGTCAGGGTGGGCCTCATTCCGAAGGTGAGCTCCAGGAAAGATCTGTAGGAGGTGGCCAGCTGGACATCTGGGGAAAGAGCATTCTGGACAGAGTGAACAGCAATAGCTAAGGTGGGGTGTGACAGGCACACAGCAGGGAGTCCGGCACCTCTGGAGTGGAGTGAGTCGGGGATCAGCAGGACTACAGGAAGAACATTCATGAAAGTAGAGCAGGAGGATGTAACAGTGTGAAACTTTTATATAGCTCATTTTTCCATCAAAGTTTTAGCTCCTTTAGCCAAGATGTGTGCAATACTTCTTTTTGCTGGCATTAGAGGCACTTAATAATTACTGATTTTTTTTTAAATAAAAGATTTTGAGGGATTACTTGAATATGGTTCTACCTAGTGACACAGTGATGAGCTATACTCTCTTTTGCTGTTTTAAATTCCTAACGATGATTGCACTTAGTCCGGAGTTATGGTGAAACATTTCTCATTTACATTCAGATCTATGCTTGTTCTGTTGGCAGAGCCTCAATCAGTCAGATTGGAGTAGGAAGATACTCCTTTGGGATTGTGCCCTGATTCAGTAAGACACGGGGAGCTCACCACAGCACTTAGCTTGGAAGCACAGGAGCTCATGGGTCACAGATGTTTTTGCCTAGAGGAATGGCATTTTTATTTAATATTTAGTTAAAGGGGGCTGTTGTACATGGTCATCCTGGAAATTCATCGCAGGAATTTGTCTGATATACCCTGCACAGATATTTCAATTCAGTGATATATATTTTATATCTTTGAAATTGAAGTTTTTATAGCAAATCTATCAGGGAGAAACTGAACAGGTGTCATTCTTGCCCAGTCAATTAATTTGATCTCTGGCCCTGAATCCCATCTCTTATAAATGTATTCAAGGAGAGTCACTTGCTTTCTGAAGGGGACCTGGATAAGAAACCAGGAGCTGAGCATCTGATAAGTTACTTTTCTGTGTTTTAACAACTAAAGAAATGTGAGGAGCATGTTGGAAAAAGAGAGATGGCTTTTAAGCTTCTGTAAAGAGTTAGCTGCCTGTCTTTGTACTGTACAAAAGTACATTCTGTAAAATATCACATTCCTAGAAGGTGGATTAATGAAATTCTGAAACCATCTAAATATGATACACCTCTTGGGCGATCTCACATATGTTAAAATTGTTGCAGATATTTTCCCATCACCACAATTACATATTTTTTATGTGTGGATAGAAAAAGGAAAAGAATTCATGAAATTAAAGTAAGTCTTTCTCATCATGTGGCAAATCCATCGGATAGATGATAAATATTTTTCAGAGCTGAACTCAATAGGGCAAGAGTGTTTATTCTCTTCCAACTCAGCCTGGGCTCTAGTAACTCATTAGTTGAGCGTATAACTGAACTTTGCATCCAAACAAAGTTCTGGAGGCCCCCAGTGTGCAGTTTGTTTCTTGCTGAGCACATTTTAAGGTTGTATTTTGAGTTGTTTGCCTTTCCCCTCCTTGAATGCCATGAAACAGTTTACTAGAGCAGAATTGCTTTTATGTGTCCTTTCTCCTTTCATGTCCATTTCTGGCTGGCTCTTCAATAGTGTGGCCATTGGCATGAGCTGTAATGCTCCGGTAACTGGACAAGCAATTAGGAGAGCCAGACAAATCTTCCTTCTTGCAGCTGGGCTTTCCTGGCTTCTCTAAACACAGTCGGCCAAACAATGAAGATCCTGGGAAGAAACCAAACAGTAAAGCACTTCTTTCTTTAAAAGGAACACACTCAAAACTCTGCTAATAGTTGTCATGTTGTAGCTGAGGACAGGATACTTCAGGAACCAATGCCATATGGGTAGCGTTGGAGGGGGTGGCCGGAGCCATCCTAATCCGGCGTTTCCTGTGATTATCCTTTTGTGTCTCTCTTACCTCTCTGGCAGCACATCACTTTAGAAGCAAATACTCAGATTCCAGATAAATGCATGGCTAATAGATGAAGCTTCTGGAAATCCCCACTGACATTCTGAGAGGCCAGCTTGAAGGATAAGAATGGAGTGAGACACCTCTTCAAACATCTTGGAAACAAATGACAGATTAGTTCTGGAACTGTAATTAGCACCTGAGATGGGGTTTCTTCCATTGTAGAAACTAAACAAACTAGAAGAAAGAGAAAATAAAAAACAAACAAACAGACAAACAAACAAAAACATAACCAAATGTAGTTTATAGACACAAAAGGAACAATTAAGTTAGTAAGACTAGGCAAGAACTCAAAGGTAAATATAAGCATGAATTTTGTAGGCATGGGATCAAATAAAATACATTTTTAAGCCTTTCAAATCTCTGAATCCCACTGCTATTGAAATGCAGCTGAAGAAATGGAAAAAAACATGGCTAGAAGCTTAACCGAAGCCAGGGGAGTAGAAATTCTTGGTACTAGTCAGCCAAACTCATCCCAGGGACAAGGAATGAGTAGTCAAAGGAGTCATGCTCCGACATCATCCTAGTTAAGGACACAAGAACTGTAGCCTCACCCTTCCTCTTTGTAGACACCATATGGGATCAATCTTGGTGATGATGATAAGTCCTTGGTGACTGTGATAGTTCCCTTTAAGATTCTTCAGATTTGACATGGAACTGGGACTGGGTGGAGGGGTGGAGTCAGAGGGAGAGAAAGGAATCATAGGGGATGAAAGAGGATAATGAATATCAAACAAACCACAAGAAGACAAAAAGATGGGACTCCTTCAAGAAGTTTCAACACTTCCCAAATGAGTGAGTTAGGAAAACCTCACTAAATGTACCGCCTTTAATTTAAGGTAGTAAAGAAGAGGTTCTTTTGTATTGTGTTTTCTGAAGGCTAGATTAAGTTCTGATGGATGCTTTTGCAAATAAAACAGTAATTCTTAATTTCTCAACTTGCTGGAGCTTGCCACTTGAGCAGGACACCTAGGATGAAGCTGCTGTGTGTTTTTCCAATTTACAAGGACAATCATGAGGGAAAGAGTGCTGTGTTGGGAGCCTAAAGATGTGACTTCCTGCCACCAACCACTTATGCAAACTGTGGCAATCTGGTGGGATCTCTGGACCTGCTTTATCATCTGTAAAATGATGCTGGGTCTGATGACCCATTAGAATGCTCTGAGTTCTAGAAACACCCTCAAATTTGATAATCTATAGTTTTAAGTTTATCTCATGTCTTCCCAGTTGACATAACTCTCAGTCATCGCTTCTAGAAACTTCCTCAAAATTCACTTTAAAAGGAAAACTTTATGTAAAATGTCTTCTGTAGACAAATATGTGTCTCTAGTTTGTATTTGCTAAAGACATGTGTCACGCATGCCATCTGTAGGAGCCCTGTAGGAACTCTCTTCTTTTCCCTGCCTCTTTCTGGGGGTTAAGCTTCCTTTCTTACTGTTCTCCACATGACTGCCAAGGAGGAGACCAAAGTAGAACCCTTAACAACAGTAATAGCGTGAGTGGAAAAAGAAAGAAGGGAAGAGAGAAGGCAAGTCCAGGGAAGACCAGGCCAAAATGAGGAGGATGTGAGGAAGAAACTATTACACAGCCGCCGTAAGGAATGAACTTTGCCCCAGGCAGTCCTCAGGATGAGAGGGGTTCAACAGCCCTCTGATGGCTCAAAATTTCTAAAAAGAACAAAGAATGCTTTAGCTGGCCTAGCTGAGAATGTACACCTACTTTTCTTGAGTTCTGTGGAACTTTATGTTACACAAATAAAAGGGTACTGTAGCCTGATAGTCTCTAAGGCAGAAGTGGGATCTGCCAACCTAAATGAGCAGCCCCAGCGGAGCAGCAGCACCTTGGGGAATTGGGGAGGCATCCCTGAAGGCCTCCTGTTAAAAAAAGCAGGGGCCGGGCTCCTTTTGGGACACCTGAGAAACATGCAAGCCCATGGGTTGCCATTGGATCCATGGGTAAAGCCCACTGCGACACTCCACTCATTTTTTTTTTCAACACAAACAGTCCTCATCGTTAGGACTGCCCTCAGCTCCTGTGTGAGATGGACACACGGTGTACCACCATGTTGCATGCATCTGGCCTGGGAAAAGGGGTGAGGTTGGATTTCAGCAGGGATTCCCCACGGGCAACTGTACTCAGCAACCCTGCTCGAACTCACACAGGACTTATCATCCAGATCTATGACAGGCAAAGCACAAATTCCCACCCACTGATCAACAACTCAGCCCTCCAGAGAAGCAGAATCAGGTTACTGTACAGGGGAATCACGATGACTCTGTGGGATCCTGGCCCCCAAGAGGAGAAACTTTGTCCTAGAAGAACCAGTACTTAATTATTCTACTTTACATCTCCTTTAAAAGTGAACTGCTTTCAGTAAAACTAAGCTTTGTTAAAAGTCAGAAGGGTGGCTAAACTTGGCTGGAGTCTGGGAGGGTGGCAGTGATTGGGAAGAGTGAGGAGGTTCCTGGGCGCTGGCAGCATTCTGTTTCTTGATTTGAGGGCTGGTTACACAGGTGTGTTCTGCTTATGAAAATTCACTGTGCAATACAATCATTGTGTGTGTTTCTGTGTATATGTTATACTTCAATTTAAAGAAATGTTTTCTTTAAAAACTGCCCTGGGCTCTGCTCCCCTTCTGGACAGGGGATGTGTTTTTATTCACTGCTCTATTCCCTGCTTTGAGCACAATGTCTGGCTCATAATAAGTGTCTTAGCTCAAGTGGTGGCAGATTTCACATCTGGTGAGGGCTGACTGGCTTCCTAATTCCTACATGGCTGTCTTCTCACTGCATCTTGGTTGGTGGAAAGGGTTAAGAAAACTCTCTGGGTTTTTTCTTTTCTTTCTTTCTTTTTTTTTTTTTGAGATGGAGTTTTGCTCTTGTTGCCCAGACTGGAGTGCAATGGCATGATCTTGGCTCACTGCAACCTCCACTTCCTGGGTTCAAGCAGTTCTCCTGCCTCAGCCTCCCAAGTAGCTGGGATTACAGGCACCTGCCACCATACCCAGCTAATTTTTTGTATTTTTAGTAGAGATAAGGTTTCACCATGTTGGACAGGCTGGTCTCAAACTCCTGACCTCAGGTGATCCACCTGCCTTGGCCTCCCAAAGTGCTGGGATTACAGGCGTGAGCCACCACACCCAGCCTAGGGTCTCTTTTATAAGGGCACTAATCCCATTCATGAAAGCTCCACCTTCATGATCTAATCACCTCCCAAATGTTGCACCTCCTAAAACCATCGCATTGGGAGTTTGGATTTTGATGTATGAATTTCCAGGAGACACAAACACTGAGACCATCACAATAATACTTAATAAATACTCGTTGAGTGAAAAAAAGAGAAGGAACTGCTTTCCGCTGGTGTCCTGGCACCAACCATCTGTCATTGTCCTTCAGAAGCGTTGGCTTCTGAACAATGAGCCACCAAACAGACGCAGTTTACAGATGTCAGCAGCTGGCAACATCTCAGCACCACCCTTTCAAGGAAGCTCAATGAATATGTGCCTGGCCTTTTGTGTTTTCAGTTCTCTTAAGCATAGGATGAATATTCAAGCCTGGAAAAACCATGCTAATAACAAATGTAAATCATCTGGGACTAAGTTCCATGGTGGTGAGAAACTTCAAGCTGAAACTTCAAGTGGAAAGATCCAGCTGCTCTTGGAAGGACCAAAGGACCTGCCCCCAGGAGGTTCTTTCTTAATCCACAGTGGATTGAGCTTCCAGACACCCTGACAATTCCAGGAGAGCCCTGCTGTCAGGTATTCTGTTGTTATCATAGGATATATTTGTTCTGGTTTTAAAAATATATTTAAAATATTTTTCAATCACAAACTTACAGAAAAGTTGCAACTATGGCATAATAATCTTTTTTTTTTTGTTTTCCTGAATCTTTTTCCTTACATTTGAGAATAAGTTGTTGACCTGATGGCCATGAATCATTGAATACGTTAGCATGTATTGACTGAAATAAGGACATTCTGCTACACAACCACAGTACAACCATCAGATTCAGGAAGTTAACAGGAATGCGTCACTACCATCGAAACTTCAGGCCTCATTACAGTTTTTCCAACTGTCCCAATAATGCCTTTTATTGCAAAACGGTCCTACTCAGGATCATGCCTTGCATTTAGTTTTCACGCCTCTTCTGCTTCCTTCAGTCTTTCCTTGACTTTCATGACCATAATACTTTAGAAGATTGTATACCAGTTATTTACCAGAATGGTCTCAGTCTGGGTTTCTCTGTTGTTTTCTCATGATCAGATTTTGGTTATTTATTTCAGATAGGGAGTCAGAGGAGTGAGGCATGTTCCTTTCCTTCCATGCTGTCAGATGGCACAGGAATTTGATTTGTCCTCTGACTGGTAATGCTCATTTGTATCACTTAAGGAAGGGGTGTGCTTGGTTTCTCTGCTCTGTCATTACTTGTAATGGTAAGTATTTTGCGGAAAGGCACTTTGAGACTATGTAAATATTCATCATCAAATTATTATCTTATTAATTTAATCTGTATGAACTCACAGTTTCCTTGCTATTTATTTAGTGGGTTATAATGTACTACCATCATTCTTTTTAAAAATGTTTAATTTCCCCCAGTTTGGTCATTGTATCCTTTTCAGTTGGCTTCTCTGTCCTTTTGACACATCCTCATCATTCTTCGCATACTTCTTTGTTTTTCTGACATAAGATATTTCAGGCTTATCTTATTTTTTTCCCATGCCAACCCAGGAATCAACCATTTCTCCAAGGAGCCACACACATGCATGCGCATGCACACACGCAAACGGACACACACACTCCATCTTTATTTTTGTATCTTGCTTTGCATATGGAAACATCAAGTTCACATCCATACCTCTGCTTCTAGTCTAACACCAACACCTGTGCCCTCCACGTGGACTCCAGCACTGTGTGCTGGTCTGCCCCCACCTATGGAGGCCTGCTTGGGCTCTAACATCCTACTCAAGGTCACCTTCTTCCGGACAACCTCCTCACCCTGCTTGGGCTCTAATGCCCCTCACTGCTGTCCCCATATGTGGATCTCTTCTCGTCACACTTGGGCTGGAGCTCCCTCCTCCTCCCACTGCCAGTGTGGGAGCCCACCAGGGTCTGTACCACCTAATGGCTTTAGGACCAAATTCTTCAGAAATGGAAGGGAAGAATTCAGAAGGAAAAGGAGAATATGGGGAAGGATAACCTTTTCCTTAATTTTGACCCCAGAATACTTTGTTCAGTATAATTATTTCAAGAGCGTATTATGTTCTTTTGAGATGATTCATCCGTGTCTTTTGGTTTATAACTGAGAGAGATATACTTTTAGACCAATAAGAAGAAATGCCTGATACTTCTTTATTGTAGTTTCCAGAAAAGTGTTTACCATGTAAGTCATACTACTATTTCAAGCAACCCTGGACAACCCTTCTTGGTTGAGGACAATTGAAGGGGTGGGTAACAATTCTAGTGATAGTAGCAGAAGACTGTTCTTTGATTTATAGCTCTCAATCAAAACAGCCACTGAGAATCTGAATTGCCACCCTTTTACTACCAAATGAATCCAGATCATGCCCAAGAACCTGTGCACATTGCTGCTGTGGTGGGTGGTGGAGTGAGGAAGGGGGTAGAATTCTATGTCCATTACCCCAGAGCTAGATGGAAAGACATTTCAGTGGCAGTGTCTCCCCAACACACCCATATTATCACTCCCTGTGTTTTCCAGTGTTCTTGACCTTTTTCTATCTCAGAAAGGCTCTATTTGCCTGAAGGCATTTCCCAAAGAATATGGGACTAGCTTTTGGGCCCCTCTTTCTATTTGAGATGCTTAATCCAGGGCCCTAATACAAAACATTGGTTTCATGCCATTATCAACATTTCTTCCAGAGAGCGTTCATGCCCACAGTTCTCCTGGAGGCTTGTCCTGATAAGCCAGAGGACCCAACTGTTTTCTGTAATCCCCTCTACATTTAAAATAATTGGTGATATAAATCCTGGTTTTAAGAGATTCAGAAATGATGTAATAAGAAATCTAGTAATGAATAAATACAGTCATTTGAAAACACGGGGAGAGTAAGTTAATGGTTAACCTCTTCTATGCTTATTGGTTTCTTTCCCTATAAGCCTAGACTTAATAATGGGATTCCAAACCATTTTTCTGGACTTCACCTACCCCACCCCATGCCCAACCCCAACAAGATTACACTGGGTCCATCACCCTGGACTATTGTTATACAGAGCTTACTTTGTTTTAGTTATTTAGTTATTCAATTGCTTTTTAAAATGTCTGTATTTCCTACTATACTTTAGATTCCATGTGGGCATACACTTTATAGGCTTATTCATCAATTGTGACTTTAGTGCTTAGCATAGTGCCTTGTGCATAGTCAGAGCTTTAAAAACATTTGTTGAATGAATGAATAAATTAATATTTTCTGAGCGCCTATTATGATGTTATTAACCTCACATTATTTAATCCTAATAGCAACTGATAGGCTCTGAAAAATTAAAAACTTTGTGCAAATGTGCGTAAGTTTTAAAGGGGAGAACCTGAATCCAAACTCATTTAGAGAAAGAATAACCTGTAGTGGTTAAGAGCACAGGTTGTGAAGTCAGACTGCCTAGATTTGGCAGTTTTAGAGGCTGTCATGAGGAATGAATGGTTTAATGCAGAAAAAGCACTTGGAACAGAGCCTAGCACAGAGCCAGAACTTGGTAGCCAATAGGGATTAATATCATTTATGTCTCTCAACCTGTGTCTTTTCCACTCTACCGTGTTGCTTCCTCTCATTAATCAACAAACTTTCTCATGTTCTTAACTGCCCTCCCATTAGCTAAAAAACTAATGAAAATTAATATACTGCTTGTGTACTGTGATTTTAGAAATATCAAAATCTAGAGGCAGAGCCAGAAGATGGAAGGAGCCTGGGTCCCTGAATCACTATGTGGAGGAAAGCCATTCACCAGGAGTATCTGCTTTAGACTGCAATATAAGTGAGAAACGAACTTATATTGGATTACATCTCTAAATTTGTGGGTGTGTTAGTTACAGCAGCTAGTGATACCTGGACTAATCTTTTTGCAGTAAGCATTTGGGTGGGTAAACTAGACAACTGTTACTTTGTGGAATTTACAACCACAGCCTCTGTTTTTCTTTCCTCTTCCCTATCTCCCTCTCTGTCTTTGTCTCAGTTCCTTTCTTCTGGAAATCACACTCAAACGATATTTAAATATTGGAGGGAACAGAGAAAGAAAGCAGGAATTCCTACTTAAGCTTCCAAGTCCGAACAAGCCCTTTACTGGAGTATTAGGGATTTGCACAGATGTGAGTAAAGTGGGATTTTGGTTCCAATTTATCTGTTGTTTCTTATGAGTATGGTTTTCCCAGAAATTTTGTGATGAGGATGTGGCGTCAGGAAAGGATGTTACATTCCTGCATCTCTATTAGTGATATGATCATAACAGCACCAAAACTCACTTCTCGTCTTTGCCAGAAAAGACTCTACTGTCTTTTCATCAAAAGAGTGAATTTCCCGTAAAAAAATTTGTTGCTTTCTGTTTCAATTAACTGCACCTATAAGAATCCTGGTTGTTTGAAAAAATTGTGAGATAATCCTACTTGCAGGGTAAAAACCCTCATTAAAACCTTTGGAGTATAATACCTATTACCTCCAAGCAGTGAAACACAAACATTTTATTATTACCCTGCATTGCATTTATCATTAGAGGAGAAAACTGTTTTCATAAAAACAAAACAAAAGCAATAATAATAATAAAAGCCAGATTATTTTTGGAATGCTTTTGTTGGACACTATAAAAACCACCCTAAATGCCTTTTTCTCCACCTGTCTAATTTGTTTAGGAATTAACTTGAAGCATTTCCTGTAGAGAAGGCAGGCTTGACCACCCTGCCCACCCTGGCTTAGGTCAGAATCAGATGCTTTTTCACTGTGCTTCCACAGTACCTTCTGCACACATGTATTCCACAGAATGCTAGCGAATTACTTGCTTTCCCTCCTATTCACTTGTTAATGCAGAGTCTTACTCATCTTTAAACTTGGAACATGGTAGAAACTCAAATATCTGTTACGTGAGTAAATGATCAATAATTTACATCTGCAACCGCCTTTGCTAGGTAGGACACTTTGAATTTGAAGGTACTATTGTACAAGGACATCCCTCAGCTCCTTGAGAAGTAGCGTACACAGAACCTTCCCTTTAGAGAGGGAAAGCACGTTTCTGGGAGCTTTTCAAATGTTTTATTGAAATCCACTTTTGTTTCCCTTACAAACTCTTTTTTTTTTTCATTACTCCATACGCCTCAGTGGACATTTTTCTGGTGGTTCAACATGTTCTTGGCTACAGAAGGCTGAAATACTGCTACAAATCGAGCCTTGTAGGAACTTAAAGGGAGATGTGTCTCATAGGAAACCTGTCCTTCAGCATGCTTTAAGTGAGCCTCAGGCATTTGAAGACATCAGACCTAGACACTAAAATGAAAATAACAAGAAGGAGCTCCTGAGACGGGGATAGGGTGCCTCAGATTTGAATGAGTAGTCAATCGAGTCAAATGAGGGTGCTGACGAGCTGTTTTACGTGGTTCTGGCAAATGTACCCTGCACCCATAATTTTCTCTCAAGGTATCATTAAAATCAAATGATTCCCTTATTTTGGGTATCCATTTACACTATAATTATTTTGGTCTTTTGTAGTGACTTTTGTGGTTAAATTAAGCAATTCTACTCCAGCCTGTGTAGATAATGTAATGACTTTTTAATCATTTGTTTTCTACTAGCCAAATTGTTTCCATGATCCCATTAGAAATTCTTCTGTAGTGATTCCAGTGGATTTATTGAACTACTGGTGACAGCCACACTGATGAACTGCAGGCTGCCTGCTGCTAGATTCAGCCAATAAGTATCAAATACCTTCCATTTTTCCCTGGAACTAAGAAAGAAGCTAATAATTCTGATCGATGGACATAGTTCCTGAGTTTTGCCATAGAAGTCATAAAGAATACCATGTGGGTATGGTAGTTTAAAAACTGCAGTTATTGTTTTGTTCTGGTTATAAAGGTAATGCATTATTATAGAAAATTCAGAAATACACAAAATACAAAAAAAAACTATGAAAATTACCTATAATTTCACAACATAAAACCATTTCATATTTGATGGTATTTCCTTATAGTTTTTATCTAGTTATCTTTCTATTGTCTCTGTCCATCTATCTATCTATCTATCTATCTATCTATCTACCTACCTACCTACCTACCTAGCTACCTTCATGTCTGTCTGTCTGTCTATCTATCATCTCTACTTACCTACCTCTCTATTCAAAATTTGGGCTGTAACTTACATGTGATTTTTTCCCCTTTAATATGTATGATGAGTATTTTTCCATGTCACTGAATATTCTTTGAGGTTATGAGTCTTAATGGTTGTATAGCAGTCCGTTATATTCATTTGTTCTTTAAATATTTTCCAAACTCCTACTGTGAACAAGCACAGGATTTGCTGTGATTTATTTAGCAATTTTCCTGTTGTTTTAACATTGGGGAGCCCTTATAGGCTTTTGAGAAGTGGAGAGACATGATATGACTTATATTTTTTAAGGATCTCAACAACAGGGAAATTGCTACATAAATCACAGTGAATCCTGTGCTTGGCAACTTGGGGAGCCCTTATAGGCTTTGAAGCAGTGGGGAGACATGATGTGACTTTTATTTTTGAAGGATCTCATTTTGCCAAGTGTGAAAAAGCTTTAGTTCTGGTGATGGCCTTTGAGGTTTACTCCCAAACTTTACCTCTCCCGCTTCATCTCCTGCTCCTCCCCTGCTCAAGCCACTCCAACCACATAGGTCTCCCCACTTTTCCTTTGGAAAAGGCCCCTGGGCCTTTTCACCAGCTGTTCTCGATGCCAGAATGCCCAAGAACTCACTGCTCAGTTGGCTCAATGCCTTCAAACCTTTGCTTGTATCACCTTCTTAATGAAGCAAACTGCTCCTCTCTATCTTACCTCTTGCTATTTCTGACCTCTCTCTCTGTCTCTTATTCTATTTTTTTGCTTTTATGTTTTTAGAGATAGAGTCTCACTGTATGACCCAGGCTGGAGTGTAATGGTGTAGTCATGGCTCACTGCAGCCTCAAACTCTTGGGCTCAAGGGATCCTCCACCTCAGTCTTCCAAATAGCTGGTACTACAAGCATGCACCACCACACCCAGCTAATTTTTATTTTTATTTTGTAGAGATGGGATCTAACTATGTTGCCTAGGCTAGTCTTGAACTCCTGGCCTCAAGTGATCCTCCTGCCTGGGCCTCCCAAAGTACTGGGATTACATGCATGAGCCACCGTGCCTAGCTGTCTCTCTTAACCTCATATGCTTATTTTTTTTTTTATGGCGAGAACATTTAAAATTTATTCTTTTAGTGATTTTCGAGGACAACATATTAGCTATAGTCGCCATGTTGTACAATAGGTCACTCGAACTTATTCTTCTTGTGTAAATGAAATTTTCTTTCTCTGTATTTTTCACATCATCTATTACTTTCTCATGTACTATTTACTTTCTTTTTTCAACTTTTATTTTAGATTTAGGGGGTACATGTGTAGGTTTGTTACATGGTACATTGCATGATGCTGAGGTTTACAGTATGATCGCACCATCATCGCAGGTACTGAGCATATTAGTTTTTCAACTTTGAGTATTCTTCAGTGGCTAGTGTTCCCATCTTTATCTCTATGTGTACCCAGTGTTAAGTGAGAACACGTGGTATTTGGTTTTCTGTTCTGCATTAGTTCACTTAGGATGATGGCCTCCAGCTGTACTTGTGTTGCTGCAAAGAACATGATTTCATATTTTTTATGGCTGTGTACTACTTCATGGTGTATATGTATCACATTTTCTTTATCCAATCCACCATTGTGGGCACCTAGTTGATTTAATGTCTTTGCTATTGTAAATAATGCTGCAATGAACATATGTGTACCTGTGTCTTTTTGATAGAACAATTTCTTTTCCTTTGGGTATATACCCAATAATGGAATTGCTGGGTCAAATGGTAGTTATATTTTCAGTTCTTTGAGAAATCTCCAAACTGCTTTCCACAGTGGCTGAACTAATTTACATTCCCACAGTATAACAGCCTTCTCCTCTTTTCTCTGGAGTCCCACCGACATCTGTTATTTTTTGACTTTTTAATAAAAGCCATTCTGTCTGGTGTGAGATGGTATCTCATTGTGGTTTTGATTTGCATTTCTCTGATTATTAGTGATGCTGAGCAACAAACATTTTTCATATGTTTGTTGGCTACTTGTATGTCTTTTTAAAAGAAGCATTTATTCAAAAGTCCTTTGCCCACATTTTAATGGAGTTATTTGTTTTTTGTTTGTTGATTTGTTTAAGTTTCTTGTAGATCCTGGATATTATACCTAAGTTTTCTTCTAGAATTTTTATAGTTTGAGGTCTTACATTTAAGTCTTTCTTCCATTTTGATTGTGTATTGTGATAGGGAAGGATTCAGTTTCATTTTTCTGCATATGGATAGACAGTTATCCCAACATCATTAATTGAATAGGGAGTCCTTTCCCTATTGCTTATTTTTGTTGACTTTGTTGAAGATTAGATGGTTGTAGATGTGTGGCTTCATTTCTAGGTTCTCTATTCTGTTCCATTGGTCTATGTGCTGTTTTTATCCCAGTATCATGCTGTTTTGGTTACTGTAGCCTTATAGTATAGTTTGAGGTTGGGTGGTGTGATGCCTTCAGCTTTGTTCCTTTTGCTTAGGATTGCTTTGGCTATTCAGGCTCTTTTCTGAGTCCATATAAATTTAAGAATAGTTTTATCTAATTCTGTGAAAAATGACGATAGTTTGAATAGTATTGAATCTGTAGATTGCTTTGGGCAGTCTGGCCATTTTAACAATATTGATTCTTCCAATTCATCAACATGGAATGTTCTCCCATTTGCTTGCATCATCTCTGATTTCTTTTAGCAGTGTTTGGTAGTTCTCCTTGTAGAGATCATTCACCTCCTTGTTTTGTTAGATGTATTCCTAAGTATTTGTGTTTTTGTGTTTGTGTTTGTGTGTGTGTGTGTGTGTGGCTATTGTAAATGGGATTGCATTCTTAATTTGGCTCTCAGCTTGAACATCATTGGTATATAGAAATGTTTCAGATTTTTGTACACTGATTTTGTATCCTGAAACTACTGAAGTTGTTTATAAGTTCTCAGATTATTATGGCAGATTCTTTATTATTTTTTAGGTATAGAAAATCATATTGCCAGTGAAGACAGATAGTTTGACTTCTTTTACTATTTGGATGCCTTTTGTTTCTTTCTCTTGCCTGATTGCTCTGGTTAGCACTTGTAGTACTATGTTGAATAGGAGTGGTAAGAGTGGGCATCCTTCGTCTTGTCCCAGTTCTCAAGGTGAATGCTTCCAGCTTTTGACCATTCAGTATGATGTTGGCTATGAATTCATCATAGATGGCTCTTATCATTTTGAGGTGTATTCTTTTGATGCCTAGTGTATTGAGGGTTTTTATCATGAAGGGATGTTGGATTTTATTAAAAGCTTTCTCTGCATCTATTGAGATGATCATACGGTTTTTTGTTTTTAATTCTGTTTATGTGGTGAATCACATTTATTGATTTGTGTATGTTGAGCTAAGCTTATATCCCAGGAAAAACGCCTATTTGATTGTGGTGAATTAACTTTTTGATGTGCTGCTGGATTCAGTTTGCTAGTATTTTGTTGAGGATTTGTTCATCTATATTCATCAGTGATGTTGGCCTGTAGTTTTCTTTTTTTGTTATGTTTGCTAGATTTTGACATCAGGATGATGCTGGCTTCATAGAATGAGTTAGGGAGGAGTCCCTTCTCTTTGATTCTTGGGAATAGTTTCAGTGGGATAGGTACCAGCTCTTTGTACGTCTGGTTGAATTTGGCTGAGTCCATCCATCCAGGGATTTTTTTTTTTTTTGGTTGGTAGATTTTTTTATTACTGATTCAATTTTGAAACTCCTTATTGATCTGTTTAGGGTTTCAATTTCTTCCTAGTTCAATCTTGGGAGGTCGTGAATTTCTAGGATTTTATCCATTTCCTCTAGATTTCCTAGTTTGTGTGCATAGAGGTGTCATAAGGATGTTTTATATTTCTGTGGAATTGGTTGCAATGTCACCTTTGTCATTTCTGATTGTGCTTATTTGGAACTTTTCTTTTTTTCATTGTTAATGTAGCTAGCAGTCTATCAATGTTGTTTATCTTTTCAAAGAACAAATTATTGGGTTTATTGATCCTTTGTATGCATTTCTGTGTCTCAATTTCATTCAGTTCTGCTCTTCTTTTCTTCTGCTAGCTTTGGGATCAGTTTGTTCTTGTATTTCTAGTTCTTCTAGGTGCAATATTAGATTGTTAATTTGAGATCTTTCTAACTTTTTGATGTAGGCATTTAGTGCTGTAAACTTTCCTTTTAACTCTGCTTTTCTGCATGTCAGAGATTTTGGTATTTGTGTTTGTTTTCATTATTTTCAAATAATTTTTTGATTTTTACTTTTATTTTGTTGTTTACCCAAAAGTCATTCAGGAGCAAGCTGCTTAATTTCCATGTAATTGGGTGGTTTTGAGTATTGATTTGTTATTGATTTCTGTTTTCATTCTGCTGTGGTCTGAGAGTACGTTTGGTATGATGTTGATTTTTTAAAAATTGATTAAGACTTACTTTGTGGCTGAGCATGTAGTCAATCTTAGAGTATGTTCCATGTGCGGATGAGAATAATGTATATTCTCTGGTTGTTGGGTGGAGTATTCTGTAGATATCTTTTAGGTCCAACTGGTCAAGTGTAAATATAAGTCCAGAATTTCTTTGTTAGTCTTCTGCCTTGATGATCTGTCTAACACTGTCAGTGGGGTGTTGCAATTCTCCACTATTATTGTGTGACTGTGTAAGTCTTTTCATAGGTCTAGAAGTACTAGCTTTATGAATCTGGGTGATCCATGCTGGGTGCATATATATTTAGGATAGATCAATGTTCTTGTTGAATTGAACCCCTTATCATTATGCAATGCCCTTCTTTGTCTTTTAAAACTTTTGTTGGGCCGGGCGCAGTGGCTCAAGCCTGTAATCCCAGCACTTTGGGAGGCTGAGACGGGCGGATCACATGGTCAGGAGATCGAGACCATCCTTGCTAACACGGTGAAACCCCGTCTCTACTAAAAAATACAAAAAACTAGCCAGGCGAGGTGGCGGGCGTCTGTAGTCCCAGCTACTCAGGAGGCTGAGGCAGGAGAATGGTGTAAACCTGGGAGGCGGAGCTTGCAGTGAGCTGAGATCTGGCCACTGCACTCCAGCCTGGGTGACAGAGCGAGACTCCGTCTCAAAAAAAAAAAAACAAAAATAAAAACAAACAACAACAACAACAAAAAACCTTTTGTTAGTGTCAAGTCTGTTTTATAAGAATAGTAACCCCTGTTCTTTTCTTTTTATTTTCTGTTTGCATGATAGATCTTTCTCCATCCCTTTACTTTGAGCCTGTGCGTATAGTTACATGTAAGGTGAGTCTCTTGAAGACAGAAGATGGTTGGCTCTCATTTTTTAAATCCAATTTGCCACTCTCTGTCTTTTAAGTGGAGTGTTTAGACCATTTACATCAAAGTTAATACTGATATGTGAGGTTTTGATCCTGTCATCATGTTATTAGCTGGTCGTTTCATAGACTCAATTGTGTAGTTGCTTTATAGAGTCTGCAGGTTATGAACTTAAGTGTGTTTTTATGGTGCCAGGTATTGTTCTTTTCTTTCCGTGTTTAGAACTCCTTTAAGGATCTCTTCTAAGGCTGGTCTAGTGGCCATGAATTCCCTTTGCATTTGCTCATCTGGAAAGATTTTATTTCTCCTTCATTTATGAAGCTTTGTTTGGCAGAATATGAAATTATTGGTTGGAATTTCTTCTCTTAAATTTAAAGATGCTGAAAATAGGTCCCTAATCTTATCTGGCTTGTAAGTTTCCTGCTGAAAAGTCTGCTTTTAGCCTAATGGAGTCCCTTTGTAAGTGACCTGACCTCTTTCTCTAGCAGCCTTTAAGATTTTTTTCTTTCACATTGACCTTGGAAAGTCTGATGACTATGTGTCTTGGGGATGGTCCTCTTGCACAGTATCTCACAGGGATTCTCTGAATTTCTTGAATTTGCATGTCAACTTCTTTAGTGAGGTTGGAGAAATTTGGGGGGACTAGGTCCACAAATACATTTTTCAAAGTTGCTTGCTCTTTTTCCTTCTCTCTTAGGAATGCCAGTGGGTCGTAGGTTTTATCTTTTTACATAATCCGATATTTTTCAGAGGTTTTGTTCATTTTTAAAAAATTCTTTTTTCCTTATTTATTTTTTTTTTTTCTGACTGGGTTGATTTAAAAGACTGGTCTTTGAGCTCTGAGATTTTTTTCTCATATTGCTGTAGTCTATTGTTAATGCTTCCAACTGTATTTTGAAATTCTTGTAGTGAATTTTTCAATTTCAGAAGTTCTGTTTCATTCTTTCGTAAAATAGGTATATCATCTTTCAACTCTTGTGTCATTTACTAGTTTCCTTGGATTGGGTTTCACCTTTTTCCTGAAGTTTGTTGAACTTCCTTGCCATCTAGATTGTGAATTCTATTTCTGTCATTCTAGCCACTTCAGTCTTGTTAGGATCCATTGCTGGGGAGCTAGTGCAATCATTTGGAGACAAACACTTTGAATTTTTGAATTCCTAGAGTTCTTGTGCTGCTCTTTCTCATCTGAGAGGGCTGGTGTTTCTTTAGCTTTTGAAGTTGCTGTTGTTTTGGTGGAGTTTTTTGTTTTTATACATATTTTTTCCCTTGAGAATTTGTGGTGTATGTTTTATGTAGCCAACTGGCTTCATTTATGGGTGATTTCAGAGGTCCAGGGCTTATATGGGTTCTTTTGCTGTTCTATTCTTTTTTTTTTTTAAATGGAGTCTCGCTCTGTCACCTAGGCTGGAGTGCAGTGGCACAATCTCAGCTCACTGCAGCCTCCACTTCCCAGGTTCAAGAGATTCTCCTGCCTTAGCCTACCGACTAGCTAGGATTACAGGCTCATGCCACCACACCTGACTAATTTCTGTATTTTTAGTAGAGATGTGGTTTCACCATGTTGGCCAGGATGGTCTCGAACTCTTGACCTCTGGTTATCTACCCACCTCGGCCTCCCAAAGTGTTGGGATTACAGGCATGAGCCACCGTGCTCAGCCTAACATGGATTCTTTAGTTGTAGCTAGATTCCTACATTGAGTTTCACATATGAAGTGTGCTGAAGAAATTTTTGTTTGGTGGTCTAATTCAGACTGAGATCCAGCAAATGGCACGTAAGAGTAAGGGCCAGCAGGTAGGCTCTTCCTCATCTTAGCACCTCTTTTGTATTCTCAGCAATGTTCTGGGGAGCACATTTGGGGAGATAGGAGGGCAAGAGATGACCCTCTTGTCAAGTTCATTCCAACAAGGCCTTGGAAGAGCCCCCTTGAATGACTGGTGCCACACCCACATTTCCTTAGCCCCAAGGGTGTGGGGCTCTGGTAGGCTGTGTTCCCTCCTCCATTAGGGGCAACCCAAGCCAAAGGTTAGGTCACTAGCAGGCCTGCAGTTCCCCAGGGAGCTGGTCCTCTGTGATTGGCATAGTCAGGGTGGGTAGCAGGATATGTATGGAGGTTGTCTGTTGATGCAGTGGGTCAAGGGCAGAGGATCCCTAGACAAGGCAGTGTTGTCAGGGATATGTAGCTGGTGTGACACCCAAGGCCCTGGGTTTTGTGCTCAGCAGACAGCTATGGAGACAGTACAGCATGTGCTTCCCCAACCAAGTTTCTTCCTGGTGTCTGCCTCCATAGCAGGCCTGACCAGTTAGTTTTGTCCTAAGCCTTCTGTGCCCAGATTGCTGGTATTCTGGGATGTGGGACTTCACTGGGCAGATGCTGCAGCTGGCAAACAGGGTACATCCTTCCTGGACTGCACTTGTGGAAGGAGGCATGCCCAGCTCCCATGCCAGCATATGAACGCATACTTTATTCTTTTCAGTGTTGTGAGAGTGGGGGCTCCTCCCTCACTTGACCTCAGATCTCAGCTCAATACCCTTGAGCTGTGTGCTCAAACTCTGGGGGGTTGGGTCTGGGCCCATGACTTTGTCCTCTGGCCCCACGGGGTGGTGTACTGACTCCCAGGCTGCAGGCAAAGCACTCAGGCAAGGCAACGAAGGCTGTGCTGTTTGCACGCTCTTGAAGGGGCAGCCAGGCAGGGGCCTTGGGAAGGGCTAGTGGACAGATACACCCCCGTCTTGTGGGAAAGACAGCCCTTCTCCATCCCAGTCCCAAAGTCAACAGAAGCTAGAGTCACTCAGAGCAAGATGGAGAGCTCTGGGGGATGGGCACCTAGGGTTGCCTTTTGCTACAGCTGCTTTTTGAAAACAGAATCATACTCTTTGGAGTCTTCTGCACTTCAGTACTGTGTTTCTGAAATTCACCCATGTGTGATTTCTACAGCTGTGATTCATTGGTTTTTGCTGTATGTTACTTATCCAGTGTCTTGTTGATTGGGTTGTACTTATCTCTGTTATTATAAATAACACTCCTACAAACATTTTGCTCGTGATTCCTAGGGCATTATATGCAAAATCTCTGTAGGGTATATACCTAGGCATGGAATTGCTGGTTCACAGAGGATGTGTATATTCAGCTTTTCAAGATAATATGTAACTCCTCTTTAAATTGGTTGTATCAGTTTATATTCCTGCCAGCAGTGGATGAGTATTCCCATTGTTTCACATTTTTCTTTTCTTTTTTTTTTTTTTTTTTGAGACAGAGTCTCACTCTGTTGCCCAGGCTGGAGTGCAGTGGCGTGATTTCAGCTCACTGCAACCTCCATCTCAGGTTCAAGCCATTCTTGTGCCTCAGCCTCCCAAATAGCTGGGATTACAGGCGAGTGCCACCGTGCCTGGCTAATTTCTTTTTGTATTTCTAGTGGAGATAGGGTTTTGCCATGTTGGCCAGGCTGGTCTTGAACTCCTGGCCTCAAGTGATCCTCCTGCCTCGGCCTCCCAAAGTGCTGGGATTACAGGCATGAGCCATGGTGCCCCGCCCACATTTTTCTAATATTTGGTACTATGGTAAGGTGGCTGGCAAGTGATATTTCATAATGGTTTGAATTTGCATTTATCTTATTACTAACTTAGGAGGTTGAATATCCTTTCAAATGATTGTTGCTATTTATCTTTCCACTTTCTTTTTTTGGCGGGGACAGAGTCTCGCTATGTCAGCCAGGCTAGAGTGCAATGGTGTGATCTCAGTTCATTGCTACCTCTGCCTCCTGGGTTCAAGCAATTCTCCTGCCTCAGCCTCCCAAGTAGCTGGGATTACAGGCACCTGCCACCACACCCAGCTAATTTTTGTATTTTTAGTAGAGACAAGGTTTTGCCATGTTGGCCAGGCTAGTCTCGAACTCCCGACCTCGAGGGGGGTGATCCACCCCTCCTCGGCCTCTTGAAGTGCTGGGATTATAGGCATGAGCCATCGCACCTGGCCTTCTCTTTCTTTATAAGGAGTAATAACCAGCATTAACACAATCATTTGTTGGGTACTACTTTCTGTGTGCCAGTCTCTGTATATCACATGTTATTCCCTTATCAGTCTTATGAAATAGTTACCATGATATTTTGGGGCCCCAGAAAAATTATTATTAGAGTATATGTTACAAACTGTATTTCTCCAAATCATGGCCTTCACATCTTTATGACATGTGACTTGAGAACCCAAGCCTAGCCTGTAATACTGCAATTTGACTGTAGGTATCTAATTTCTAAAGTCTATCCTAAGGCTTTTCAGGGATCCAAAAAAATCCCTAGTGGTTATATGAAAGAAACATTTCTAGACTTCATCTCCAAAGCCTTTTCTTTGTTACCTTAGCAGAAAGGCTAAGACCACTGGCATTTTTGCTTGTTTCTAGAGTGATATAAGAAATCACTTACATGTGAAAACACCAACCTAGAGCAAGGTATAAGCTTCTTTTCAGAAGGACTGTCTCTTAGAGGAACTATACGTTTTTTTTTTCTCAATGAATGATTTTTTTTTTTTTTTTCTGTTTGACTTCCAAAAAGGAGTTGGCTGGTGATATGAGTCTGGAATTTTAGAAAAGAGGAATGTACTTATTGGTTCTTTTGAATGAATCAATCCAATAAGCATTTATTTTGAGTCTACTTTCTACAACACCCTGAGATATATAGAGAGATGACAGAACAAGGGGACGTCATGCCCATCTCCACTATGTTTCCTATTTAGTTGAAAAGTTTCAAACTCTCAAAGATGGGGGGGGGGGGATTCATTCCTTTTTACTTGTTACAAGTAATTTTTTCCTCATTTATGTATACTCCTGGCATATGGGGGTTACACAAAGTTTAGGATAGGGTTCCTAGTTGATTCCCAAATACACAGAAAGTTATCATTTTTAAGAAACATTTTTGACAATGTTCATAGTATATCAGAGCAAAACAAACATCCCAGAGCTTCCTTTCAGCCTTCCTGAGAGAATACCCATAGGGAATATTGTGGGATGGCTCCAAAGAGATATGGAAAGGCGATATGATTCTGCTATGGGCAGCTGGAGCCTCCCTCACTCAATGGAGGAGACCCAGCAAGCCTGGCTGAGAGCTGCGTCTTGGGCAGTGGAGAGGTGTAATGTGTTCTGATGCCACTGTTCTGTGTGATGTGTTGTGTTGGGCCAAGTTAGGCTCAGCGAGTCCACTGGGCCACAGGACCCCTAGGTGTCCAGGCTGCAGGTCAAGGGAGGATGAGCAGAAAGTTAATGAAAGGGATGCATAAAAGGATGACTTGTGAGCCACGGAGGTCGGAGCTAAAACTTACCTTTCTTTGTATACCCCTGGGCAGGTCCTCTCCTCAACTGTGCTTGTCTTCCAGCCCAAAACCATACTATGTCTGATGATTTGCTTTATTAGTAGAATTGAAAATATAACAAAATTTTAGATTTGACTAAAACACATACATACACACTGCACACTCGTATCCTCTCTTCAACCTTTCCATCACTCACTTACCCTTAGCATACATGGTCTTAGGCTATCATTCACTTAAAAAAAAACTTTATTGAGATATAATTTGCATACCATGAAAACTTCCCATGTTAGGTATAGATTTCAATGATTTTTAGTAAGTCTGCTGAATGATGAAATCATCACCAAAATCTAATTCTGAAACATTTCCATTATCCCCAGATAGATCCCTGATGCTCATTTGCAGTCATTCCCTGCTCCCTCTGCCCCTCCAGCCCCGGGCAACCACCAATCTACTTTCTGTCTCTATAGATTTGCCTTTTCCGCGCATTTTATAAAAATGGAATCATACAAAGTGTGGTCTTTGTGTCTGACTTCTTTCACTTAGCATGAAATTTATCCATGTTGTAGCATGTATCAGCATCTCATTCCTTTTTATTGCTGAACAGTGTTCCATTCCTTGGATATACCATACTGTGTTCATCCAGTCACCAGCTGATGGATATTTGGGTTGTTTCTACCTTTTGGCTATTATGAATAATGCTGCTATGAACATTCATATACAAGTCTTTGTGTGTACATATGCCTTGATTTCTCTTGAGTATAAACCTAGGAGTGGAATTGCTGGTTCTTATGGTAAATCTATCTTCTCAAGATCTTATTCACAAACATCCAATTTCTTAACTTGTTAAGAAGCTGACAAGCTATTTTCCAAAGTGGCTGCATTATTTTGTATTCCCTGTGATTGACTTAATGGTGTGAGTTCTGTCTCCCTCTGTATGTTGTAGATTTCTTGAGGACAGCAATGCTACTCAAGTCCTAAATCACCGCATAGGTTTTGGGTCATTGATGATGATGACTGTAGTGGGCTGAATGTGGATCCAAAGATACATTTGTCCTAATTACTAGGATGTGAGAATATTACATAGCAAAAGATGTAAGTGATTAAAGATCTTGAGAAGAGGGGCTCATCCCAGAATATCCAGGTGGGCCCTAAATGCCTATTGTGTATTTCTTGGACACCATGATATAATGTTTCCTTTATATAAACACAATAGATGTAAATAACCTCATGTAACAGTAAAATAATTAGGAAGAAGTTCATTTTCAGTATTTTTATTCTTTTTAAAATAAGTAATATAATTTAATTTTTATTCATTTATTCACAATTTAACTTTTATTCATTTGTAATTTATTGATTTTATAATTTGTATTCACATAATTTAATTTTTAATAATTGCTGAGTTTAACAACTGGCTTATTAGTTTCTTAAAAATTTAACAAGATTCTCTCTCACGAGCTGATATAAACTAATTCCAGCTCATTTAGATTTATGCATATAAAGAGCATTCAACAAAACCTTGCATACACAAATGGCAAGTATTAGCTAATTACTACTGCTACTACTATTAATTATTTTCACTGGTGAGCTCTACAAAGGCTGAAAGTAGACCTATTCTCTTATTATCCTAGCACTAACACTGAGCTAGGGCCATCCTGTTTTGTGCCCAGGGAAGATTAATTACTGTTTGAAGAGACTCAAATTTAAGGGCATGGTCACCCAAGAACAGCACAGATTTGGTAGCAAAATGAAGGCAATGTTAGCTACTCCATCTCTATCAGAGTGCTTGATGTATTCAGATCATGTTAAGAGCCAATTGTTAGGAATAAAGAGAGGGCCCAGAGAGGGGACAGGTAAGGCAAATCTTGTTTAAGGTGCATCATTTTGGGGATCTAGAGTAAGAACCATCAGCTTGTGAGAGGAAGTGTTTATGGTTTGTCTCTTTATTCCCATCTGCTGTTCTTACTGGTATCTGTGCTCCCTGTTGTCTTTACTTGGTGACCTTTTGTTCTCTGATCACCACGTCCATCCCTGATTTAAAAGTTGAGTAATATTTAAGAGGCAACTGGAGATCAGGAATTGACAAAATCACCATAAAAGCATACCAAAGGCAACTGACTTTTAAAAAGTACTTGCCAGGTAATTCACACATGGGCTCCTCAGATGTTGGATGTTACTTAAATGTCTCAAAAATAAAATCATTATAAGGATCCATTTATCCTTTTGTGTAATTCCATAAATTGTAAACTTATACCTAAGTTTGCAGAAATTGTGGTGTTTTCTAATACTCCTATGTGTAAGTAAAGCTAGAATAAAACAGATCAATTCATTTAGGGGAAAGATAAGCAAATTATGTAAAAACAGCTGATTTACTTTATACCAGAAATTCTTTGTGTTATAAGCAACAAGTTTCACCCATCCTTGAATTAGCTTCAAAGAGACAGTGTAAATTCTGGAGAGAAAAAAAGAAAAAAAGAGTGCATTAAAGACCCAACTTGAGGGACTTCAAACTACTTATCTAGGAGTGTGCTTCCCAAAGCATGCCGTATGGAATTTTATTTCTGGGAAATGCTTCAGGAATAAAATTTCCTAAATTATTCTTTTTAAAATAATTTATTTATTTGTATTCATATAATTTAATTTTTAATAATTGCTGAGTTTAACAACTGGCTCATTAGTTTCCTGAAAATTTAACAAGATTCTCTCTCATGAGCTGATATAAATGAACTCCAGCTCATTTAAATTCATGCATATAAAGAGCATTCAAATAAATTCAGGGTGAACAGTTTCTTTGATGAAGTAAGTTTGAGGGTGCTGCAGACCAGTCCCCTCTGACAGATGATGGCACACAGTCACACAGTAAAGGCTCTAAGAAGTGCTGCTGTAAAGACACCCCTCAACTTAGTGTAATTCCTCATTTTCTAGACATATTTGATCCCAGAATCCTGTTTTCACCTAACTCCTATTAATATTCTGAACAACTAGTGTTTCCAGGACACAATTTTGGAATCTTCACACGAGGGTTGTTACTACTTCTAAGTGGTTTTGTGATCTTCAGCAAACCCTAGCCCTCAGTTTCTCTGTAGATTTACTGAATCCTTTCACAGAGATGCTGTGAATTGAAATTTCCACAGAGAGTTTCTCTAAAAAGTTTCAAAAACTACTTTTGTGCTGGGCTGACATTCCTTAGCAGAAAGCCAGCTTATGAGTTCTCCTGTTACTCCATTCTGCGGAGACTCTCAATAAGGCACATCTGTGGAATGTTGACCTCAGATTGACACACACTTAAAAGCATTGGTGGACACTTGGCAAAGCCAAGGAAGCTACAACTTGCTTCAGTTTTCACCCTGATGGTCTGTTTCAAAGGTCATTTTCTTTCTCTTCCTCATCCTCTTCTTCTTCTTCTTCTTTTTTTTTTTTTTTTTTTTTTGAGATGTAGTCTCTCTGTCACCCAGGCTGGAGGGCAATGGTGTGATCTCAGCTCACTGCAAAATCTGCTTCCTGGGTTCAAGCAATTCTCCTGCCTCAGCCTCCTGAGCAGCTGGGGTTACAGGCACACGCCACCACGCCCAGCTAATTTTTGTACTTGTAGTAGAGACAGGGTTTCATCATGTTGGTCAGGTTGGTCTCTAACTCCTGACCTCATAATCTGCCTGCGTTGGCCTCCCAAAGTGCTGGGATTACAGACGTGAGCCACTGCACCCATCCGTTCTTTTTCTTCTAAAGGCACAATTGCTGCAGTAATTTTCTGTAGTACATCCTTAGTTGCATCAATGTAGGTTGTCATGGCATAACCTATGTTCACGTCCTCATTTCAAGGTTGGCTTAAATGTGGAGCCAGACGACTGCAACTTTAAGGCTCACCTCGGCTCATTAGCCTGAAGCACCTCCTCAGCCTGGTTTTGGATTCGAAACAAGGTAGTACAGAATCCAAATAAACAAGCCTGGGCGGAATATCCAACCAACAGAAAAGCAAAAACTTGTTCTTTACAATTCCAGTAGAATACTTCGGTTTAGGTCGTGTGACACAGCCATGGATTCATTTTTCGACAAGATGCCCAGTAGACTTGGTGCCATGGGTGGCTTTGCTTCTGCAGAGGATGCCTTTGTTCTTTCCTCAAAGCATGTTATGTTTTAGGCTCAAATGCAAACTTTGAGCAAATGGTCGTCTTCACAGAGTAAAAAAAAACAATCACAGATTTTCTTTTTGGTTTTGGGTGTTTTCTTGAAATGAGGCAAGACTAATTTAGGTCTTTGGGACATTTGTTTTGGGGGTTTTTGGAAAATGTCATATGGCTTCTCATTAAATTAAGCTTCCATGTTTGGGGATGAATTTATTTTTTGTCACAAGGCTTAACATCCCAACTCAGCCAGGTTTCTGTGTGTTTCTTCTAATAAAGAACAGCAACTATGACTTGGAATATCCCCAAATTATCTTTTGGATTAAAATAGCTTGTTCACAGAATTCTGAAAAATATCTTTCCCCTGTGAGCTATAAACTTAAAGCTACAAACTCCTTTCCTAAGCAGGAACTGATGTTCAAACAATTTGGACTAAAACATAAAGCAAATAAATACTTGTCCCCTCAATTTGCCATCTACTCTCTTCCCTAATTTTGTGTTTGCAATATTAATTCAGAAGAAATTCAGTAAATGGTCATTGACATAACCGATTCATTGGCTAATAATTATTTCTTTCTTAAGGCTTGAGTTCTTACAGTCAGCTATGGGGCTGAAGCCAAGAGAAAGGCAAGGGAGGAGGCCAGTGTCTAAGGAGGGGAGGATGTTTTCTATTTTACCCAAACTTCCTCATGCATGGACCTAAGAACTTGCTCCCTGACAGGGCCAGCTTCATGGTGTGGTAACTGTGCAGCTGCACAGATCACTGCTTTGAGAAGGGCCTCATGCTGGTTGCGTGCTCTGTCACCATCTTGAAAATTTTAATACTTTTTGAACAAGGAGCTCTACATTTTCATTTTTACTCTGGGCCCCTCAAATTATGTAGCCTGTTCTTCTCCTGAGTTATAGACGGCTTGGGCTCTCTGCTTTCTTCTCACTCTTCTCTCCCAGTCATGCCCCTGATCCAGGCTCAGGACCTGGACTCTCCATTGCCATGTCGTCTGGAGCAGGAAGCTGAGTACTCACCCTACGGGGAGTCAACTTTCAGTGATCCTTCTGTGGATTTTGTGGATTATTTGTCATCTCATTAGTTTTTTTTGTTTTTTGTTTTTTTTTGCCATCCCATGGACCTCTAGCTGGTTTGGACTTTCAAGAAAAGTCAGGTAATTTCAAGTCATGCAAGCTGAACATGAGGAGAGAGGCAAATATGTTTCCCAGGAAAAATCCTGCAATGCCAAAGCTTGATGAAAATTACATTTCATTTGTAATTTTTTATACTCATCAATGATAAACCAGTAAACAGGTACAAAATCAATTTACATTTGGAGTTTACATTAGAATTCTAAAAAATCTTGCTGAACACCTGAATACTTTGGTTTATGATGTCTGTTTCCTGTATACAGTTTCTATTTTTTATGTTGAACCATATGGAGGCTCATTTATTCAGTGTGCTTATTAAATTTTTATATTTGCACCACTTGTATAAGCTGCCTAAGAATTTTTGCCACAAAACTCCTTTCTTTAAATAGTCATGTGTGTCTTTTTTAAAATTTTATTTCTTTATTTTTTATTGCCTTAGGAAATTCTTTTGAAATGGCAATATTTCTTCTTTACCCGATTTAAACATTGCTCACCTTACTATATTCCCTTCTCTTCTGCTACCTTAGTAGAAATGCTTTTGTGAAACCATACTTTATAGTGAAGATTTGTGCCTTCTTGAAGAATATGAGAAGAAATAGTCCTCTCTGTTATTACTCTGTCCATAATACTGAGAGCATTGTGTATTACATGACACTCTGACTTCTTTACGAGAACCATAGAAGACATTTCTCTGCTCTCAGTGAGATCTGGCTTAAGGCCTACGTTATCTGGGGCCATAACAAACATATAAATCTAAAATTGTGCCAAAGATAATAAAATGGCAGATGCCAGAGACTGCGAAATGTGGGTGAGGGGAGAGGGGGAGTGAAGAGAGGTTGGTTATGGGTACAAACATACAGTTAGATAGAAGAAATAAAGTCCAATGCTTGACAGCAGACTAGGGTGACTGTATTTAGCAACAATATTGTGTATATTTCAAAGCAACTAGAAGAGAAGACTTGAAATGGTACCAACACATAAAAATAATAAATAATCCAATTATCCTGACTTGATCATTACACATTCTTTGCATGTAACAAACACTCACATGTGGCCCATTAATATGTAAATTTTGTGTCTATCTATCAATCTATCTAGCTATATCTCAATATGGCAATCAGAACAGAAAGAATTTTAGGCCTGGAGACATATAGTCTGGAATAGTGGATGAGAAGCTGAACTCTGTCAGCATTTTCTTCCTCACCTCGTTTTCATGCAGTTCCTCTATAAATAAATTTGAAAGAAATATTTTAAAGATCATCAGCCTGAAGAGATGCCAGAAAAGTAGCATTCCCACAGACCTACACCTCTTGATCTAGCCGGAATAGAAGTACCTCATGCAGTCTAACTTTTCCTGACAACTAGTTTGTTTTCATATTTATGGTCTTTGGGCCTCCTAACCAACCATGGTTTCCTCTTTGAGGAAAGAGGTTAGGACAAAAGGTGCATATGAGCTTCTGCACACTTGTGAGAGATAAGCATATGGTCCATCGCTCACAAGTGTGCAGGAACTCATGTATGCCTTTTGTCCAATCCTCCTTCTTCCACCAATTTTATTGTCTACACTATTTCCTTTGCCTCATTTTTCCTACTTCTTTATCTTGCCAATGGTATATGTCTGACTTAACTCCTTACGACCTTAACTTTTAAATTCTTGTTTAGAGGCGTTTTATGCAGATACTATCCTCCTTTTCATTCTTTGTCTTCTTCTTCCTTCCCCTCCACGTTCTGTTGTATGGTAACTTCACAACAGAAATGACAATGATTTCATATACCATAAAGTCACAATTATTGGCCTATTTATATTTTTTCTATTCCCTTTAACATTTCTGGCTTTATAATGCATATATTAGTACAGTTATCCATGTTAATAAATAGTGGTCATATATAGGACAGTGTGCTCAAAAATGTCTAATGAAATGTGCAGTTCAAATGGTTCAGAGATGACCAACCAAGATTATTGCAGTTGGCCCCTTTGTTTCAGACTAACTTCCCTACCATTCTATTATTAATCTGTTAGTTAATATAACTAAAGTGCTTAGAACAAAGTAAGTACTATATACCTTAGCTATGATTATTATCCTCTCGCCAAACTCGACTTTCTGCCACCATCTTAATCTTCATTATCACAGATTTGGATTTTTACTTACTTAATAGCTTTAGACAAATGAGTTGGTCCCATAGTGGGATCCCAATGTTGGTTCCCTGGTTCCTAGCCTGCTTTGCCAAGTCTATGTGATCACAGGCTGACAGGCCAGGCTCTCCCAGTTAGAGGAGAGGTTGCTGTGGTCCTGCACTGCATCAAAAGGTGCATTCCCTCAGCCAAAGCCTTTCCCTTGATCCCTTCTGGTCATCAAGTCACCTCTCTACATCACACAACTGATAATGCCACACCCTAGTGGAAGAGAATCTGTAGACATTAGACTGTCTATGAAGTCAAGTCCACATTCCCTTGGGAGAATCAGAATAACACAGGCTTGAAAGCTGCTCTCTAGGATTTGTGGAGCTTTGTGTTCTATTGTGTCTGCTGAGAAAAAGGAAGGAGGGAGAGCAGCATAGTGTTACACTTTGGAGTCAGATGACAGATTCAAACGCCATCCCTGTCACGTGAGATCTTACTGTCTCCAAGCCTCAGTTTCTGATCTGTAAAAGGGCATAATGATAACTTGCCTCATAGAATTGTAAGATAACCCATGTACTATACTTGGGAACTAATAGGGCTGTTTGTTTTTTTGCTAGGTTCTCTCAAATCATGGTGCCAATAGGTTTTTTAATACATGGGAGCACTTTTCATTTATAACATTCTGACCCTTGAGAAAGTCTTCCACTCAAGGGATATTTAACACATTCTACTTAGTGAGAATGTGAAATATTCTTGAAAGAAATAACAAGCTGAGACCTGACATAAATAGTGTTGCAGGTGGTGACAACAGAGAGCAGTATGGTGTGGCTGGAGTACAGTTAGAGAGCTGGGAGGGAGGGCTGACACTGAAGAGCTAAGGCAGGGGTAGACAAAGGAATAGCTTTGTTTCTTTATGATACTGGAAATATTAACTACCACTAAATTGCAACCAACTTTATTTTCATAAGACAGCATGTGCAAAGATCACCTCCATGCAACACTCAGAAAACTAAAGCAGCACCTTTATTTTATACATACAAACAGTATAAAATGTTTATTATGTAAGAGCTGTGTTTTGTTTACAATATATTATATTGCCTCAAGCCAATGCAAAAAGTTCATACATTATATTCCCTATTTCATTGTGTTTAGAATATATTATATTGTTTAAATGCCACTACCACAGTGTAATGTTTTTTTTTAATACTGAATCTCTGGAATAATGGTAAGGTCAAAATATACTGTATTGAGAGTTTAAAAGTTAAGAGCGATTTTTTAAAAATGTGACAAACATCTAAATATCTGACAATAAAATCTGAAATGCTGTAACTTCAACATTATTAATGGCTCCATCCAAATTCTTGTGACTTACACGTTTTTGCCCAATTTAACCTTTCGAATGTTCCCCTGCCCCCAGACACCATAAATGCATTGTGATTTTGAAAATATCTGCCAACTACACACTGAAAATCTTAACCTGATCAAATGACATAATATAAAATCTGTCCCAAAGCACTGAAACAAGAAAATCTATACCATCATGCTACAGACGTACTTAGAAAACTTAAAAGGAAGAGTAAATATCAGCTCAGTGATTTATAATGAAGCTAATAAAATTCAGGCCAGTATTCTTAAGTGTAATGAACATTATTTGAACATTCAACACATGAAAGGTTAACAAAGGCTATGAACTTGGTGTAACTTAAAACGTTTCAGATGTCGGAGTTCACCAGATGTAATTGGATTCAGGTGGATCCCGCCGCTCCTCCGCCTTTTTAAGTGAAGGCGTGTGCTGCCTGAGCTGGGCGCCTGCTGGCCTCAGGGCATGTATAAGGCTGGCTCCATACCCTGCAAAATTATTCACAGCTTAAAAGGAAAGAAACTACAAAACCAGGCTCTTCAGATTCATTACTAACCATTCAAATGAAATCCATTTTTGCCTTTTCAACCCAGAGTGAAAAACCACAATGACCACAAAAAGCTACCTGACTGAAGAGATCTCTGTTAAGAGCAACCCATTTTACTAACTCCATGAAACCAGGTTTCTGTTGGATTTCTCATTCTCTATATATTCTCGCCATGCATAAACTCTTGATGCAAAATCTGGGTGAATGTGACTGGAAGGATAGTCCCCATCCAAGGGCTGGTAAGGATCTAGCACTGAAATTTTGAATGCGGCTACAGATTTGGTCATTAATCCTTTTCACTGCACTGCAAACCTAACCTAGCTGATATTGATCCAGTTCAATATGACAACCCTACTCTTCATAAAGATCACATGATTGGGTGTGGCTATTGCACTTACAAGATAGGAATTTTGTAAAAATTAAGGACTTCCATTATATGTGTTAAGGAAAAGGTTAAGATTTGACCTGACTCTTCCTTATCAATGGAGATTTGTGTTTTGGTCAAGGTGGTCATCTATCTGTTTCCACCTGGGTTGTAAATGGAATGTACTGAGTTACACAACTTCAGACCTCCCTTCTTCCTACTTGGCGTGATGCTCAGGGGTAGTGACTCATTTCTCATTTCCTAAAACTGATCCAAGGCAGCAAATTACATTGTAAAAATCTGCCTCCATCTTCTTGTGCATCAAAGTTAAATCAGCATTTATTTGTTCCTTGTGTTTTTAAATGCAAACATGCCATTACGCAGCTACTGAGAACAGAATACTTTTTTCCTGAATGTGTTTCTTCGAATTGTCAATATGTAGTCTAGTAGCTCTTGGAGTGGTCAAAACCTGAGCCACCAATGGACTGGAGTAAATCCCTACCATGCTGCTTGGCCTGTGACCCATGAAGCCCAAACTGCCCTGTTGGTGAGGGTGAGCCTATGCAGGGACGTCTGTCTCCAGTATCCTCCTCCTCACCATGATGCCTGGGTCCCTGGACCTCCCAACGTGTCATCCCACTGGAAGTATGTTCTTAGCAGAACTCTGTGCCTCAGAGCTTCCTTGTCACCTCCCTCTAATCAAAATAAACCCCCTTCTTTCAGTTCAATTATTTTAGCTAATGTACAAAATGGCTGGGTGACTTCTCCTGGAAAACACATTTGCATTTGAATCAAGCACCAGGTCATCTTCTTGGCATGCAATGCTTGGATTTGAAGGAGGCACACTGATGGCAGAAGCTTTCAGCAGCATAATCTCCAAGTGGGGGTGCTATTTGGAGGCTGGCAGACCTGTCAGGAGGGCTCATCTACTACATGAGGGCCCCTAACTTGCCTTCCCTTTAGAAGAATGACTGGGTACATCAGAAGTAACAGTGCCCTTGTTCTCCCCTCTTCATCACTTGTGGGGATCACTGGGACCTGGAAGTGAGTCTTAGAAGACCTTTGTAACTAAGTCCTGGGATGTGTGGTCTGATCTAGGTGTGAGGATTTTTGAAAGTTATTTTGATTCTGAGACAAGCCTCAGGGCTTGTCTCCAGTTGAGGGTGGCATAAGGGCTTCGGTTTACTCTTTTCCAAAATGGCGCTAGAAATATTGAGTCTCCTACAGGTCTTTTAGTCCAAAGAAGATCTCCTTATCAGTATGTCCTAGCAGGGATACCATTCAACCATTCCCACTGTGTGAGAAGCGATTTTCCTGAGGAGCTGCACTGCTTATTAAACTGTGTCCACCTGGAGCCAATTTAATCAACCATCCAGTTAATTCAATGGAGAAAAAGCATCAAATCAATGGCTTAGTGTAGTGATATGGTTCAGCTGTGCCCCCACCCAAATCTCATCTTGACTTGTAATCCCCATAATCCCCATGTGTCAAGGGAGACACCAGGTGGAGGCAATTGAATCATGGGGATGGTTCCTCTATGCTGTTCTCCTGATAGTGAGTGAGTTTTCATGGGATCTGATAGTTTTATAAGTGTTTGGCAAGTTCCTTCTATGGTCATTCTCTCTTCTTCCACCTTATGAAGAAGGTACATGTCTCCCTTTGCCTTCTGCCATGATTGTAAGTTTCCTGAGGCCTCCCTAGCCATATGGAAGTGTGAGTCAAACCTCTTTCCTTTATAGGTTACTCAGTGTCTGGAAGTTCTTTATAGCAGTGCAAGAACAGACTAATACATGTAACCTAGACCAGACACCAACCTACCTTAAAGTAAACAGATGTACAACTACATCTGTTATAGATACATTATTATCTATACATTGTATTATAGCTACATTAATACAATATGAACCATTGTAAAATATAAGCAAAACTTAGAAATTAGATGACTATAAGTATATTAAATGTATATTTATATATATAAATCAAATTTAAAATATAAAAAATATTTAAAAACTAGTATATTCTTTTAGCACCCCAGTGGATAATTTCAACACTCACTGGGTTGCATGCACCAACCTTTGGAGACTACTGGTCTAGGAAAACATCTGACATGTGAGTGATTTGTTCAACTTGTATCCATTACTTTGGTGACATAATATGGTAGACACAACCTGGAATTTTGTGAATTTGCTTTTTTTAATTAATTAATTAATTTATTTATTTAATTTTAGAGACAGGGTCTTGCTATGTTGCCCAGGCTGATCTCAAACTCCTGGATTCAAGAAATCCTTTTGCCTCAGTCTCCCAAGTAGCTGGGACTACAGGCATGTGCCACCACCCCCAGCTAGGAATCATGTTTTTGAAGATTATGGTGTGTGACTGATGTCTTCCTTTTTTCAAACTAAAGTGGACAGTGGGTCCAAGCTTAGGAGACTGAGTTCTAGCTGCCAGAAATGCTGAAACTGTGTTGTTTTGGTAATTTGCTAATTGACTGTCCCTCCACTCCACAAGGCAGGGCCTTTTCTGTCTGTGTACTGGCGTGTCCCCAGTGCTCAGATTCATGCTTAGCACAGGAGAGACCACAATCAATACTGAACGCATTTAGCAAGCTTCATTGTGTGTCTAAAAGAGGCCAGCTGTTTATCTACATAGCTAGCTCATTTTTGGTAGTAAATTTTGAAAAAATATAACTCCATTATAACATCTCTCCCACAGACAACTTTATAAACCTTTTCTTTCCCTCAAAAGAACTCATTTACTTACTATTACCAATACGATTTAAATATTTTAAGAAGCAAAATGCTTCATGTTTTATAATGATACTTGACAAATCATGAATTATAAAATCAGAGGCAAAGAGATACTGATTCCACATTTGATTAAAAAATCTTAATTTCATATGTCATTTCTTTCATAGTTAACATACTGTATTACCCCAAATCAATCTGTATTACTAATTTAGCCTAGAAAATATTTATGATATTTTACAGATGTGATATTTTACAAAGATGCATTACTCTTTACACACTAAAGCTTAGACTCTAAAGTTTAAAGAGGTGGAGAAGTGTGGGGGAGAAGAGGCAGAGAAGCTGCTTTTAATGAAATGGAAAGCAGGCCTGAGTTATAGGTTGACTGTTAGCCTTTGAAGTCAAGAAACAGAAGTGAAAAGGCTGGCTCTTCTTCTGGTCTCCCACTCACTTTTATTTTTATTTTTTTCCTTGTTTACAACTTTTTATTTCTCCCACTCACTTTTATTGCAGTGTCTTCCATGCCAACCTTCTTGACACTGGCATTTGTTGGGTTCATGGCAGGTTCCATGTGCACCACAGCCAGGCTCGCAGACAGCTAGAATCAAAGGAAATAAAAAGAGTATTTCCTGAGCTTTCCTTTTTCAACAGAATTACATAGTTGCTTTCCTTGCAATTCTTTAGAATGTGTTAGTTTTGGCTTCATCCTCTAATTTTTTTTCCTAAGTCAATCTCCAGCCATAAGTTGGTTTTGGACTTTTGGTAAAGTCCTGAGAATGATCTTTAAGCATGATATTTTTCATTTGCAAAAGATGTTCAGTAGGATTTTGAAACTGCTGGATCATGGAAGTTTATTTTCCTTAAGAAAACACCTGGCTGGGCGCTGTGGCTCACGCCTGTAATCCTAACACTTCGGGAGGCCGAGGCAGGTGGATCACGAGGTCAGGAGTTCAGGACCAACCTGGCCAAGATGGTGAAACCCCATCTCTACTGAAAAAATACAAAGATTGGCTGGGTGTGGTGGCAGGCACCTGTAGTCCCAGCTATTTGGGAGGCTGAGGCAGGAGAATCAATTAAATCTGGGAGGCGGAGGTTGCAATGGTCCTAGATTGCGCCACTGCACTCCAGCCTGGGTGACAGAGTGAGACTCTGTCTCAAAAAACAAAACAAAACAAAACAAAGAAACCACCTTATAGTTAAAACATTCAGTTGCATGTGTGAGTATCCACTTGTTTACATGCACAGATTTCATACAACGCCTCTGGTCTACATAAGGAAGAATATATGTCAGTGAAGAAAGGTTAACTGTGATGCCCAGGCAACAGGCAGTAGGCACAGAAGTATGCAGTGAGAGACTCCTGCTAGTTTAACGACCCCGTAGCCCAGATTGGCAATGTGTATGGGGTACTTACGCTTTGAACAGAGGTCTCCCTGGTAACCTTTGGAACACTTACATTTGCTTTTACCAATGCATTTACCTCCATTTCGACAGGGTTGTGGGCATTTGCCTGAAAAAGAGAAGAACGCAACTAAACAAGGAACCTGGTGCTTCATTCAGAGGTAATTACATTTTTCAGAGGAATTACAAGGCTTTGAGAGGATAAATGCTTTTAAATGGCAATTTTCATTTATTTCAGATCTACTCTGGCTTTTATTTTGTTTGAGTTTTGTTTTTGGAACAGATAGGATAATAGTTTTAACTTATGCTTTTGGATTATAAATGTGTTGCCAAAATGCTGCATTTATATTCTTTTTTTTTGTTTGTTTGTTTTTAAGTAAAGACGGGGTTTCATCCTGTTGGTCAGGTTAGTCTCCATCTCCCGACCTCAAGTGATCTGCCTGCCTTGGCCTCCCAAAGTGCTGGGATTACTAGCACAAGCCACCATGCCCAATCCAATTACTTTTTAATAAACAGAATAATCTTTTAACTGACTCATAAATACTTGCTAAGAGTTATGACATAAAGGGCCCTTTAAATAATCTTTTCTCTGGGTATTGGTTTTTGTTTTTTGGTTCTTTTTGAGATGGAATCTTGCTATTTTGCCCAGGCTGGAGTATAGTGGTGGGACCTTCGCTCACTGCATCCTCCGCCTCCTAGGTTCAAGTGATTCTCCTGCCTCATCCTCCAGGGTTGCTGGGAACACAGACATGTGCCATCATGCCCGGCTAATTTTTGTATTTTTAATAGAGACGGGGTTTCACCTTGTTGGCCAAGCTGGTCTCGAGCTCCTGACCTCAAGTGATCCTCCTACCTCAACCTCCCAAAATGATGGGATTACAGGCATGAGCCACCATGCGTGGCTGAGTTTTGATTTTTGAATGTCACTTTTTTTGAAAGTGACTCTATACCTGTACCTGATGACAATCTTTGCCTAGGATTCTCCAGAAAGCAGGACCTGCTTGCAGCTAGTTTATTTGGGGAAGTGATTGTAGGAAACAGGAATGGGGGAATGGGAGGAGTGAAACAGAAGGAGGGAAAGGCAACACAAAAGTGTGTTTGTGGGTGGAAAGCCGGAGTATGGGGCCACTAAGTCGAGGTGCAGTGGCAATGGCTGGCATGCAAGGCTGGCCAAGAGGCTGTGAGATGTGACACAAAAGGTGCCCAATATCACAGCAATGCATTTTCCTGGAACGTCCTAGGTCCATAATGATACTTCGTAATTTCTTTTTTCTCTTTGCCCAATGAGTATTACGAATGCTTTTCACAGATCTTTGAATCACAGAATTTTAGAGCTGGAGTAAGGCCCTAGGTGTAAAAATCATGTAATAAATTTCTCACTTCTTTCTCCAGAGGCTATTTATTCTCCCTCTGCAATCTATTATTTGCTATCCTAAGTCCTAGCTTCTGAAGAAGTGGAAGATAAGGTACTTTTTACCTAGAGCTGAAACCACATCCTATGCCTGGCATAAGATGTTTTGAAGACAGCAAGTAGACCATAGATTTTGGTAGTGGAGGAGTTTGGATTGCTTTTGTTGTTCTTTTTCTTTTCTTTTTATTCACTTCAGCAGAACACTCATTACAAAGGCTTCTGGGTACATAAGGAGAACTAATGAAAATGTATCCTAAACCAACCCGTCTTTCACTCTCTAAGCCCTTCTTTTTATTGCCAAAGAAAGCTGTGAAGGAAGTCAACCCCTATATATTTTACTGACAAGTACTATTTGTGACAAGCAAGAAGTGAATTATTTATGAAAATCATTCTACTAAAAACATTTTATCTTTTTATTTACCTAAAAGGACTTTCTTCATATAATAGTAGACCAAAGCAGTATTTAGTCATTGTAGAGACAATATAGACACAACAATATTGGGATGTTAGGGTCTCTCACAAACCTGGAATGCTATTAGACATTGAGGTTTTCCTGCATAGAGGTGTTCCAGAAATAGGTATTAAAACAAACTTAATAACAGAATATCACCTCTTCATTGATCAGAAGAGGATCCTCTTTTTTTTTTTTTTTTTTGGCCAGGTTTGAATACAAGAATACCATTTACTGTTTAGTTAAGATCTCAACTCTCACCCAGAAGAAGGAATATCTAACTCCAAATTTTCATTTGCATCAAAGAAATACCTGACTCCAACATATACACAAAATTGGGTCATATCACAGTACTCTGCAATGCACCAGGTTTTTTCAAGTGAGCAAGGTATGGGATGATAATTATATGGCAGAAAACACAGAGTACTCATACGTGAACTACTTGGTGGGCCCGAATTTTCCCCTCCTCTATGAGGGGTGAAGTTGGTAACTGGGATAACACAGAAAATGATTGGTGTAGGGAATCCTTTCATTGGCTTCAAGAGGTTTTTTGTTTTCATGGCAACAGGGAAGTGAGGATCCTTAGATTCACCGCAGTCAGGAAGGAGGACATTCTCTCCTGGCTACCACACAACAGAAACGTGACTGCAGGAGATGTTAGACATTTGAAAGCCATTACTAGTTCAAAGACTACAAGAGAAAAAATTCATGAAGATCTGATTGTTTTAAAATTCAGAATACTGGAAACATCTTTAATATGAACTTCTTTTTCCTGAAAATATTTTGCAACCAAATTCTACCCATTAAATAGTGGAAAACTGATTCAGCCTGAGAGATGGCACATTTTTACTTAAGAGACTAAGCCCTGCCTGGCCATGGTGGCTCATGCCTGTAATCCCAGCACTTTGGAAGGCTGAGGTGAGCAGATCACTGGAGGCCAGGAGTTCAAGACCAGCCTGGCCAATATGGTGAAATCCTGTCTCTGCTAAAAACGTAAAAAAATTAGTCATGCGTGGTGGCAGGCACCTGTAATCCCAGCTACTCGGGAGGCTGTGGCAGGAGAATCGCTTGAACCTGGAAGGCGGAGGTTGCAGAGAGCCAAGATGGTGCCACTGCACTCCAGCCTGGGTGACAGAGCTAGACTCCATCTCAAAAGAGAGAGAGAGAGAGAGAGAGACAGACAGAGAGAGAGAGAGAGAGAGAGAGAGAGAGAGAGAGAGACAGACTAAGCCCTACCTGAAGACAAACAGATTTGACTAAGTTTAGGCTATTGGCATTTTTACTGTAACCAATGGATGAGTCCTTGTAAGAACAATGAAATAAGGTATTGACAAAATAAAGACATTAGATTTCCTCCACCTATGCAATTGTAGGATAACTTAAATTCATGACGGTTTAATGAAGAAAAAAGATAAAAGGGTTTTTAAGTGCCAACAATTGTCAACTCTAGGTTTTAGGATGGTAGGTGATTTTTAACTGTTTTCTCCAATATTCTAAAAATTTTTAACAGAGAACATTTTATATTGAGAACTTTTATAAGAAGAACCCACTCAGTTATTTTTAAAATCCTTTTCTAATTCTTTTCTAATAATCTTTGCATTAGAAAAGGATTATAAATAATTTGGGTAGTCTTTTTAACTGAAGGTTCATTAAAGATTTTTGGGAAATCCATGAGTCTTAGATAACAAGATGAATGTACATATCATCCATCCAGATACCTCTAACCATAGTTTTGTTAACCTACAAGCACATCTCACAATCAACTCGGAATGAAGTTTGAGATGGTATCATTCTTCTTTTTTTTTTTTGAGATGGAGTTTTGCTCTTGTCTCCTAGGCTAGAGTGCAGTGGCTCAGCCTTGGCTCACTGCAACCTCTGCCTCCACGGTTCAAGCAATTCTTTTGCCTCAGCCTCCTGAGTAGCTAGGACTACAGGCGCCTGTCACCACACCTGACTAATTGCTGTGTTTTTAGTAGAGATGGGGTTTTGCCATGTTGGCCAGACTGGTCTCTAACCCCTGACCTCAGGTGATTCACCTGCCTCAGCCTCTCAAAGTACTGGGATTATAGGCATGAGCCACTGCGCCCAGGTGAGATGGTATCATTCTTTTTTTTTTTTTTTGAGACGGAGTCTTGCTTTGTCACCCAGGCTGGAGTGCAGTGGCACGACCTCCACTCACTGCAAGCTCCGCTTCCCGGGTTCACACCATTCTCCTGCCTCAGCCTCCTGTGTAGCTGGGACTATAGGCGCCCGCCACCACGCCCGGCTCATTTTTTTAAATGTATTTTTTTAGTAGAGACGGGGTTTCACCATGTTAGCCAGGATGGTCTCGATCTCCTGACCTCGTGATCCGCCCATCTTGGCCTCCCAAAGTGCTGGGATTACAGGCGTGAGCCACCGCGCCCAGTCAATGGTATCATTCTTGATAGAGGTTAGGAGAAATGAAAATAAAGATGAAATCAGAATATACATTTCATTAAAAAACAAAACAAACAAACAAAAAGATACAGCCAGCAATGAGTGCTAGTGAGGATGTGGAGAAACTGGAACCCTCATACACTGCTGGTGGGAATGTAAAATGATGCAACATTTTGGAAATGTTTGGAAAACAGTCTGATAGTTCCTCAAAAAAGTTGTTACCATGTGACTCAGCAATTCCACCCCCAGGTAAATATTCCGAAGAAATGGAAACATCCACACAAACATCTCACACACAGATTTTCATAGCAATATTATTCATAATAGCCCCAAAGTGGAAACAACCCAAATGTCCAACAACTGATAAACAAAATGTAGTAAATCCATAAAATGGAATATTATTTGGCAATAAAAAGGAATAATGTACTGATATATGCTACACCATGAGTGAGCAATGAAAACATTAGAATGAACCCAGGTGAAAGAAGCCATACAAGAAATGCCACATCTTGTATGATTCCATTTATGTGAAATGTTAAGAATAAGCAAGTCTAGAGACAGAAAGTAGCTTATTGGTTGCCACCAAGGGTCTGGTGAGAGAGGGGAAGAGGGAGTGACTGCTAATAGGTACAGACTTTCTTTTGGGGATGATAACATGTTCTGGAATTTGATAGAGGTGATGGCTACACAATCTTGTGAATAACCTGAATGGTACATTTTAAAATGTTGAATTTTATATGATTGTGACTTATATCTTAATTAAAAATAAGAATACAGGGGCTGGGCGCGGTGGCTCAAGCCTGTAATCCCAGCACTTTGGGAGGCCGAGACGGGTGGATCACGAGGGAGGAGATGGAGACCATCCTGGCTAACAAGGTGAAACCCCGTCTCTACTAAAAAATACAAAAAACTAGCCAGGCAAGGTGGCGGGTGCCTGTAGTCCCAGCTACTCAGGAGGCTGAGGCAGGAGAATGGTGTAAACCTGGGAGGCGGAGCTTGCAGTGAGCTGAGATATGGCCACTGCACTCCAGCCTGGGTGACAGAGCGAGACTCCGTCTCAAAAAAAAAAAAAAAAAAAAAAAAAGAATACATAATTCAACTATACTTTTTTGTTTCTATACCTTTAGAGGCACTTTTCAACTCAAGACCCATTTCCATATTTTCCTGGTAATGTGGTTGCCATGATAGAAACAGGAAACTTCCGCAGAGGTTTTGGATAAAACTTGCAGTAGGGTGAATCAGGAGCTTTCAAAGACCCACATTTTTGATGCAGTTAGAAAAAAACAAAACAAAAAACCAAGAATACAGAACATTGTTTCTGCCAACAGAAGATTCATAAACCTAAGGACATGAAAGGGCATATTTACATGAAGGAAAATGAGTTTATGAACAAAGATTCATAACCATGAACCAAGTAAGTGTGCAGAGTCTGAAGTAAGTACAGGGGAAAATTGAGGGGAGTTAATTCAGAGATATCTTTATCTGGGAAGCGTAATTAATAAGAATAGAAACCACACCCAGACAATTAATTGCATGCTCTATGGAAACTTTAGAGGTATTTCATTTGAACCCTATAAAAAATGGTTACTTCATCCACTACTCATTAAAGTACAAAAACCCACAAATAAATTAGAGGTTGAAAGTTCAAACAGGAACTTAGTCTTATTCAACTTTCAATCTACAATACACTACTATATACACTACTGTACACACTGTTTGGCTATACCAAACAGTGGTGTTTTACAGATACAGCTGGAAATGAAACACAGACCAAGTTTCCCTCAACCAACACATCAAGAAAGGCAGGGACACAGGACCCTTAGTGGACAGGCTGACCTTCCTTTTGCTCTTTCTTGAGCATGTGCTTTGGTGCTATCTGTTCTTCTGGATTGTAAGGCAATCTAGGAGGGAGTTATCTCATTTCCAGGTTAAAGAGAAGGCTACATGACTTGCTGAGAGCTACATGGCTGGTCAGTGGCAGAGCCTGGACAAGCAATTGGAATACTGGAATATTGATTCCGAAAACGATGATAAGCTACCACATTTCAACCCTTATGTTTTTAACTTTTGTGTATTGAAGTATGACAAATATATAGTAAAGGCATAATGTGCACCAATCTTAAGTTTACAGTTCAGATATTTTTATTTACATAAACAGATGTGTGACACTTCACCAATCAAGATACTTAGCATTTCATAAAGTTCCTTTTGCTCCAGCTGTGATTCTTGTTTCCACTGTCATCCATTAGTTTCACCTATTAGCTTGAATGTCAAAAAGATGGGATCATGCAGGAGGTAATTTTTTGTGTCTGGTTACTTTCACTTAGTATCTGTGTGGTTCATTCATGTTGCTGTGTGGGCTATTATTTCATTCTTTTTTTATTGCTATGCCCCTTTTTTTCCCTCCTTTTTCTTGAGTCTACCTTTTTCTCTTAGATGGGTTGTTAGGCTCAGTCTAGGACACCTGGCAGTGAGCGGCAGGGGAAACAGGTAGGTAGGTAAACAGATCCCAGCTGTCCCAGAGCTCTGATCTACATTTCCAGTCTGAACCTATGGGTTCCACATAATGAGGAGAGGACAAAATGACTAGCAGAGAACAATGCAACATGCTGAATAATCCAAACCCAGACATAACCGAGTCAGAGATCATTTCTTCTGAGTCCTGTGAGGTGAGCTGTGTCATTCTGCCCCACCTTCAGCCAAAATGCATGGCAGCTGAATCTAGCAAAAAGAAACCACTGGCCTAAGACCTTAGATAAGCTATTCATTCTCTCGGGGCTTCTGACTCCTTCTTGATAAAATGAAGGGGTTATAAGGTCTCCCTAAGTCAAAAGAAGGCAGAAAGTTAATACTCACTTATTTCACATTGCTCTCCCTCTAGTCCTGGAGGGCAAATACATTTTCCAGGGTAGAAACAGGTCCCTCCGTTAAAGCAGGTGGTTGAGCAATTTGCTGTTAGAATGAGCAACAGGGGTGTTGCATTAGACAGTTGGTTAAGTCTAACACAAATTTCACTTAAAGTGAGGTACTATTTTTAGGCATCTGCTGCCTGTCCGTTTCCTGACTTAAAGAAATAAGCTGCTTTACAAATATAAAAATTGTAACCAACTGCTTGCCTATGTGCAGACTCCAGAACATAACAGGAGACCACACACATCATATACTACCCACCCGTAGGAGTTTCCATCTCAGTGAAGAAAGGCACAGTAAAAAATTAGCTTTTTAAATTTTCTTATACATATCTGTGACCTTAAAAGGAGAAGAATGGTATAAACCTAAGGATTTTTTTTTTTTTTTTTGTAAACATCAGATTGGAGGATAAAGGAAGAGTAAAAAGGAGAAGACTTACTTTGGAATAGATAAAAGAGAAGTCATAAATATCAGGACCTGACAAAGAAAAAAAGCTACTTTCTTTCAGGACAAGATGAACAAAGGTTTATCTTAATGGGATTGTTTAAAAAAATAGACTTTTATGACTTTTGGAGAAAAGAGTAACTGTATTCAGAAAAAGAATGTGGGCCCGGGTGAGATGCCATAGGTAGGAGTGTGGCCACAGCATGGACCAGACGATGATGAAGTTGGCTGTATCATAGTGGGAGCCCAATAACCAGATTATCCAGGTAGTAATCACACTTTGTGATTCATCCTAAACCTTCTCTCACAGTGTCAATTTCTGGAATTTCACTGCTCACTAGCACCTAAAATAGAGGGAGGATGGAGAAATGGGGAGAGGAGGAGAGGAAATATCTAAAAATAGACAAGTTGGCTCATTCTATAAAGGAAATTAAAATGAGAGCTTGGATTTTTAGCAATTCCAGTTATATGACCTATTTGTTCTTGTCCCATATAAAATTGGCTAAAATTCGCTATAGATGAACAAAAGCTAAAGTAAGCTTCCAGTAGGAAAATCAGAAAAGAAATCCAAAAGTTCTAAGTGTATGTTTTCTTTGTGGAAAAAAATCCACAAAGTAAAATGTTCTATGAATATCATGCTTCTTAAATGATAAATTGTGTTTAAAATCACAAAGATCTCCCAGTTGAAGGCAGTGCTGTACTCACTTTGGCAAAATCAAAACTCTGTGTTTTTTTTTGGTTTGTTTGTTTTTTTTAAAGAGACAGGGTCTTGCTCTGTCTCCCAGGCTGGAGTACAGTGGCACAATCATAGCTCACTGCAGCCTTAAGCCCCTGGGCTTAAGGGATCTTCCTGCCTCAGCCTCCCAGATGACTGGGAGTAAAGGTGTACACTACCATGCCTACTTAAGTTTTAAAATTTTTTTGTACAGATGGAGTCTCGCTACATTGCCCACACAGGTCACAAAAAAAATCAAGCCTCTTAACATGGAAGGGAGCTGTAGTATTTTGGTATGGGATTTAGGATTTAGGAGAACCAGCTCTTGGGACCTCCTCTTTGCTGCAGTATTGCTAAGGCTGGACAGTCGTTTTTGTAAGTGTGCCCTGTCTCCTCACTTCCGTTTCTCTTGGAGATAAAAGGAAACGATGAGATCAGTGCCCTAAAAAACTTTGGGATCAGTGCCCACTTGGCCCGTGTCCCATGGGCACTGCCCAATTACTGATGTGTAGAATGCGATGGTAGAATTCGGCAAAGTTGTTATATAGCTTGGCCACACTCTTAGTACTTGTATGCTACTGTATTGTCATGAGCAAGTTTCTCTACATTTCTGTTGTTCAATGATTCTTGATTAGAAAAACAAGCAGCTAGAGACATGAAGTATGTTTCTCTGGGGCTGAGGCCCCACTGGCCAATGCTAAACTCCTTAGGTCCTAAAGGTTGTGATGTCCCAAGGGCCAGTGAAAGTTATTCTTTAATATTTGTTCAAATAGATAGTGCTGAGGTCTAGCTCCATAGTAGTAATTAAATCATTTTTCCAGAGCCTCCACACATTCCTTCCTGGAGAATAAAAGCATCTTTTTGTTGAAGTAGAAAAAAATTTTTTTTGTATTCCCAGATCTCCAGTGAGACCAAGTGGAAATTTCAACAGACTTTATATAAGAATAAAGAAGTTACTGGAGTCTGATGAGTAGGAAAATCTTTCATTTGAAAGATAAAATATTATAAAATATAATATGTACTGGAATATAGATAGATATATTACTTTAACAGTGACTATGTGGTGTTTGTGACACCACAGCACTAGAAAAACACTGCAATTGACACTCCATTATGCAAACCACACCAACAATGGCCACACCTACGTAAGAAGGTCTCTTGTGAATACATGAGTTTTTCAACTAAATCTCTGGAGGATTTGTGTTATTTATTAATAGTTTTGAGGCCATAAGAGTTTAATTCTGCTCTAGAATGCCCAGTTTTAAAATAGCAGAGATACTGAATGGTAAATTTAGACAAAAAGATTCACGGTAATGAATTTTACTCACCGGCTGTTAATTCTTATTAGAGTAAATAGTGCTTAATCTTTATGAAAACACATTAAAAAATGTTTTTTAATCCAATACTATAGTTTTAAAAGACCACTTTAAAAAAGGCAGAAATGCTTTCACATATTATCTCAATATAGTTATTATATATAGCTCAGGGGTGAGGGACAGGAGGGTCAGTGACTTAATTCTAAGTCTAGAGATAGAAAAAGCATGGTCCACAGAGAGATCAAGTTGCCTGCCCAGGTTGAGAGTCACTTGTGGAAGAACCAAGGGCTGAATTAGGTAGCCTGGGTGGCAACATGGTACAGTGTAGGATATGAATTTGGGTCAACCGACTCAAGTTCCATAAACCTCACTTTGCTTATCTAGGATGAGATGGATAATACTTTACATATCTCAAAAGATGTTCAGAGTAAAATCACATAACTGTATCATCATAAAAGAGTAAACAACCATAAATTATTCTGACTCATACTGAAGGCTCTTTCCTTTAAAAAAAAAAACAACAACAAAAACCTGCTCATGGCAATCTTATTTGGTACTAACTGAGTGATCACTAAAGAGACACTTTTCAAGAATAAAATTTATTATTCCATCTTAACTTATATGTTTATTGACAAAAAAACAATGCTCTATTCATACAATTAGCATTTTTAACACAAAGATAACTTCATTAAATATACAAATTTCACAGCATGGTCTTTATTTTTTTCCACTTAAAAGATGTGAACTGGGCAAAATAAACAAGTATTTTGTAAAGAGTATGAATCATTCAGCAATTTTAGGGCCAAGTTTGAACACACTTACTAAGAGTACAATCTGGCTGTGTTGCTGCAGTGTTGAGAAGGAAGAGCCCGATCTCTCTGGGATGTGATTTGTGAGCGGAGTATTGAATCAGGAGTCAGTAAACTTCTAGGTTAGGCAATGTATAGCAGGTTGTTTAATTTTAGCCTTGGAAGTTCACCCACAAAACCAATTTAGGACATACCAAAATTCCATGTGGCATAGACCAGCTAATTGTTCACAAAAATTTGCACTCCGCTCACATAATACGAGATGTCAGTGGGAGACAGCTGTCCGGCCAGGGGCAACATTTCTTCTGCCTGAATCCAGGTAGGGCCATGAGGCTAATTCCTACCTATGGAATAGGTGTGGAAGTTTTGTGGGTAACTTCTGGGCCAGGGCTTTAAATTTTTTAATTAGTTTATTTATTTTTAGCCCTGCTTACTTCAATCCTTCTCTGCCTATTGGCTGGATCTAGAGAGTTCCAAAGCTCTAGGCAGGACCACAGATAGATGGTGCCTGGGCTCCTGAGTCACTTCATGAAGAAGAACTGCCCTGCCCACTGACCAGGCAAAATGCACTGGAGCATTCTGTGAATGAAAATAAACTTTTGCTATTATGCTACACTAAAATTGGGATTTCAGTTACTATAGCAGCCATCTTTACCCTAAGCCATACACTCTATTTACAGAGCTGTTATGAAGAGTGAGGACATATAAAGTAACTCATTCTAATCAAACATTTTTAGAGTAAAAATAACTTTGTTCTTACAAAGAAACTGTTACCTTTGTCACAGTTCACTCCATAGAATCCAGGTGGACAGATGCAGAAACCAGGAGTCACACAAAGTCCACCATTCATACACCGTGGGGTGCAAAGGGCTTATAGAGAGAGAGAACCCTGATTAACGCCAAAGGGTATTTTGGAGCAGGACCATTTTGAAGTGTCAATAATACAACAGGTCTACATTTTCAAGCTTTGTGGTTGACTCTAAAATGATTACTCTTCAGAGATACAAGTTTGCTATATTAATATTATTTTTGTGGTATAAATTAGGCTATTTTTCAATTTCTCAGCCAATTTCTTAGAGATGACTTTTGGATTGGTTCCATCTGAATACTTGAATAAATTTTCCCCAGAATCATTTTGACTAAGATGTAGTCTTCTTAAAACTGTTAAATATTTTCAGTCTGCCCCATTTCCTTAATCTTCTAATTCCAAGATAAATGCAAAGAAGAAAAATAAGAAAATATTCTTCTTACTTATTTTAAAATTATTTTTTAACTATCTCTCACAGGGTATTCTTATTTCTTGAAGATGAAAAATATTTTGCTTACTCTAGTCAGATAAGCTCTTAGTATTTAAACATCTTTTGATTAATATTCATTTCTGTGCTTATCTCTTTTTTCATATATTTTTAAAAATTAATTTCCCTGAAATTGATGTACTTACTACACAAATTCTTTTCATCCACTTTTTTGCTTTATAACATCATAACTCAGATATATTCTTTGTTGTGAATCAAGCTACTTTTTATTGGAATAATTTCAGATCAGTGGTGATACTAGCTTTTTAAACCCAACTTAAGTGGAGAAGAAAATCCTCAAAATTGTCATAAGATTATGCCAAAGTACGGTGGCTGTATTTGTGAAGCGGGACGAGTTAGGGGAGATGGCCAGGAATGGCCACAAAAAGTGGAGGCATTGTGCCAAAGTTTTCTGCCCCTGTGACCAGAAAAATAATTTCAGGTGTTAAAAATCCACATGGGGCTCCTGAATGATATCATGTTCATTAGGAAGGGAGCAAGGGAAGTCGGCTCTGTGTCTTACCTTTTTCACAGTGAGGTCCGTGGAACCCATCAGGACACTCGCAGATGCGTCTTTCATTACAAAAGCCTCCATTTCGGCACCCGCCTGGGCACTCAGCTTCACCAGAGAGAAACAAAGCTTATATGGACACCCTTGAAATCATGTTTGATGAATCACAGCCAGCATGAGACAGTAGTGTTCATTTCTGTTCTAGCCCACCAATTAATCATAATTGATCAAATACCAGTAGTTCCAACTCATTCCCTCGATATCACTTGGATTTCACTAAAGCTGCTGCAGAGTAAGATTTTGCCGCTCTTACTTCCAATAGTAGGGGGCTCATGGAAGAAGGTAAGGCAAATTTTATTCTGCCTTCATCTCCTCCTACGGATCTACTGTACCTTGTTAAATTCACACTGCAATTGAATGAATGGTATTGCCTTTCCCCTTTCAGAGGGTAAGATGACTTATAGGCGCATCTTTAGAGCACTGAAAGGCTCCAGAGCTTAAATTCTGAGCTTGTAATAAAAGCTTGTATGCAGATGAGAGGGGAGCTTGGGCCTTTATATTTAAATGGGCTTCTGGGGTGTGGTGGGGAGGTACTGAGTGAGGCCTTGACCTGGTAGGGATCACTGGCATGAGGTGGCACCCTGTCCCTCATGGATGTGAGCAGCATTAGGCTTTCGTTAGGGGTTATATTACTGTTGCCTTTGACAAGTGGGAAGTGATGGTAATGACAAGCCACCTTGCCGTGAGCAAACAAAGCAAGAAAGGAGGGGAAATTCATGACGACAGGTAAGATATACTGGGACTCCCAACAACTGTGTTGGAGGAGTGGAGAGGGAGGAAGAAAAGGTGTTTTGAAAAGGTTCCTATTCCTAATATTAAAAGTGGGGTCAAAGTTAGAGAAAGTCTATCTTAGTACTGTTGCTAAATCTTGGGCTTATCATCTCCTCCTTCTGTTGCTGTAGTTATACAGCCATCATCCAAAAAACCGTGTGTGTGTGTATGTGTGTATAGATATAAATATTTGGCCCAAGTCACACCTAAAGCCCTTACAACATGTCTTCTCTTGAATCACCATCAGTGCTTACCTTGCTGACATGTTTTAAAGAAGATAGCATTTTGAGGTGTCTGGAGAATGGTGTTGCCTTCAGAATTCATAACAATCACATTCACTTCAAATGCTGCCACCCCATCCTGTTTTCCAAGACATGGGAAACCAACTTGAACAACTAAAAGAAAAAAAGAGAAAGTATGGGGAAACAGTTAATCTAGTTGATTCTAGTTTTACAGAAATCTCGGGAAGAGAGTCAAAGGACAAAGCAAAAATGTTCACATGTTGTGGATTTCCTTGTATCTCCACTGGAGTAGGAACTGTATTTTGAGCATCTGGGCTCCACAGAAGTTGGGCATCATGTGAGGTGAAGAAAGAGTGAATGACTCTCATTAATTTTTACCTCATTAATATCGAATTGGGGATATTCTGTTCATAGTCTAAACTTGTACTATCTTAAATATTTTCCCTGGAAATTAAAGATGGAAAGAAGAATCATAAAGTGGCTAATTATACATCAGTGTAGCATGGGAAGAACAAAAAGACAAACAAAAATAAATAAATAGTGGTTGATTGGGGGAAGAAACTTCGTGGCATCGTCGTCAACCTCCATATAATCCAAAAAGGGCTAGAAATAAGCATTTCATAATCTCTTAAATAAAGCCCGATGAGCAACACCCCACTGGTTTATGTTTACTATGTGTATGTGACAGTGACAAAATATCTTCTTTGAAAATATTTTATGACTCAGACTAGAGGCCAATCATTGGACTGAGTTAATGAAGTTAATATTTTATCAGGCTGTTTGTTAATAAGAAGTGTCCATATCTCAGGCATCTAGAAGAGAGTTTGATGTGATGAAATAATCTCATGAATAGGGTTATATCTAATAGTTTATGCTCCTAAAGAGAAGTTTCTCTTTCTTGTGAGTCTACACTCGGCTTGTGCAAGTGTTGACAATGAAGTCACAAAGCAGGGATTGGGAACTGAAGACATTGCTGTACAAAGAGGGAAGGAGGACACCCATTGTGGGATACCCACAAGTCACTGGGCGAAAATGGGGCAAATCAGACACAACCATTTGCTGAGAAGCTGATTATGTATATTTCCAACATCCACTAGGTTATGATAACATATCCACTGGGTAAGACTGATCTAGGAGATCCACCAGACTTGTTCTTCCTTGTGAATATAAAGAAATATTGCTAATGGGTATATTTTTTGCTTCATTTTATTTCTGCATGGTAGGTTATGGTTTCTGCCAAGCTTGTGCAGAAACCATATCAAGCTAAGACGAATCTTTTCCTTTTAGAGTGTCAATAAACTTTCTCCCTAGGTTTATAGGAATAAATGGGCTGGAAACTGGTTTGCCCTTTTCTGTAAAGCATTGCACACAAGCTGGTCATACAGTTTCTTAGTGTGCTTTTGGCAACCCAAAACTCCTCTTACAGCTCTGGCATTGTCAGTGTTCATTGCTATGCCATACTCAAAATTACATGGACTTCCATTTCCAGCTCCCCTGAAACTTGAGATTTTAACATTGCAAATCATTACGATGAAAAAGGAACACGGATATTTTAACAGAAATAAAAAGAAAAAACAAAAAATTTGTGTCTAAAGTTCTAAAGTAAAATTGTCCCTATTGAAAACCTTGGCTTAAGGAAATCCCATATATAAAAATGCCAATTTACAAAACATTTATGAATGGAGATTTCTACTTCAGAAAGTAGTAAAGGAATTGACAGGTAAGTTCCTTAAATTGTTTGTACTTATACTTTGTTCAATTATAAAACTTTACTCTTCTTATGACTCTTTTACATGGACAGGTAGGCCAATAATTGCTTTGAGGCATAAAAAGATGGAAAAACCTGAACGGAGACTTAAAGATAGAACTTTTAGAATCTTCCTCACTGCACGCCATCATCCAAACTTTATTCTTTTCCAGGTGTATCTTTTATCTGAACCACATTCAGCCTCTCTTTGCAGCCCACCTGATTCTTTTAAAAAGGCCCTTCAGTTGTATTTTGGCTTCCAGAATCTTGGTATGGAAGAGAAGATGCTTACCAGTAAACTCATTTTCATTTCTGCTTGCCAGCATTATCAAATTTCAAAACATACCTTGGATGTTAAATATCAAAAACTGTCTTACCAAGTTTGTAGGAAATTTAGTTAAGAACAATTATTAGTTCTTTCACATCTTCAGATGTGCTAAAAGACTGTTTACAAATCTGGTTAAATTATGACTACATGTTCACAAGCTCCCATTGTCAGTTGTCGGGGATGCTTCTAGAGGGTTTGGAGTGCTCACATAAAAGTGTGTGGTTTGCGGCTGGGTGCAGTGGCTCACCCCTGTAATCCCAGCACTTTGGGAGGTCAAGGTGGGGTGCATCACTTGAGATCAGGAGTTGGAGACCAGCCTGGCCAACATGGTGAAACCTGTGTCTACTAAAAATAAAAAAATCGCCGGTATGTTGGCATATATCCATAATCCCAGCTATTGGGAGGCTGAGGCATGAGAATCACTTGAACCCAGGAGACAGAGGTTGCAGCAAGCCAAGATAGAGCCACTGCACTCCAGTCTGGGCAACAGAGCAAGACTCCATAAAAAAAAAAAAAAAGGAAAGAAAGAACAGTGTGTGGTTTGCTAACATATCCTTTAAGTCAATTAAAGTAAGGATATGTTCACAGAGTTCCCAGGCCTGTGGTGATGCTAGAAGATACGGCTTTCCACTATCGCAGGGAACAAAAGCGAGGTTGCAAAAGCTAATGAAAGTTTTAAAATAGAAAAACTGCAAGCAATTTTGGCAGATAACTAAAGATGTAGTATCTTCATTTTCTTAGTAAACTAAAAGAAATGATATCCCTAAAAATTATTTTACTAAAGTTATATTCAATTACTGTTATAACTGATATGAAATATTTTCCTTCTTACATTTTTTAAAGACCTAGTATACTCTAGGCTTACAATTTTTGCTAATTTTATTTGTGCATAATAATTCCAGCCCTCAAATTCAGCTTCAAGTTAAAAATGAACACATTAAAAATCCCATCAGCCCAGGTAGATAAGTTTTACCTGCACATTTCTACCTCTTTGGAAATAGAAGGCATGTAAGCACAGTTATGATCTGAACCCTACGGCAGAATGATTTGTAAAGAACTAGGAAATAAAGTTTAGAAATTAGGAGGTGCCTAGCTTATAATTTCACTGAATTACTATTTTTTTCACTGAGGATATCTTGTGCCAGATCAACAATTAACTTTTAATGTAAAAGAATAAATTACAGAAAGATGTGATAAACCAAACCATTACACTTGCCCACTCTTCAATTTTAAAATACAAAGTAAAAATTTTATTTCTTCTTATGCAAACCCATTTGTCTTCCTTTCTGTTTATATAAACTTTACCTATAAGACCATTTAGGTAATAATATTTATAATTGAACACCTTTTTAACGTTTTCAAAGAATTTTGCTTTAAAAAACCAAAATCTGACTGTAGTTAGCTGCATCTCCAGTAATTGCCTTTTGTCAACCCTGTGCTCTGCCCAAACTATTTCTCTCAGTTCCCCAAATGTGTGGTGCACGTCCACAATTTCCTAACTGCACACCCAGGTGCTTGGAATGTTCTTGTGTTTTCTGTCCTACTGTCCTCCCACTCAACTTTCAAGGCCAAAAATTAAATAGTACTTGCTTTCTTTAGCCTTTCCTAACACCCCTTGCCTGTATAATTACATTTATATATTTTACAAACACCTATATATATTATTTCATTGTGGTGTAATGATTTAATTACATTTTGCATTCTTTGCTAAGGATGAGAATTCTCAAAAACAAGAACTATATCTTGTTATTGTAATCTCGGCATCTAGCATATTGTCTGTCACAAACTAGGTACCAACAGATGTGATATATGTTATGGTAGACACCACCATATATCTCATGTGCACAGGCACACACTTGCACTTCCACACATGCACATACCTGCACAAATACACATAAACAGAAATTCACCATATACGGTGGGAGTTGTAGAGAATAAAATACTAGCAACAGCACTCAGAAAAACAGATGCACAGAGAAAAAGAGACATCAAAGGCAGAAAAAGCAGAGACTCTTTGCTTCCAAGGAATAACAGGAATGTGAAAGTCATGTACTTTTGCAACAATAGGCATATGAGTAAAGAGCCACTGTTCCCAAACGCTAGATGAAGTTAGGCTGGTTGTGAATTCCAGTGCAGAATAGGTTGTATAATCTAAACGAGGTGAATTAAAACAACTCAGAAAAACTAAAGCAGATTGAATATAACTCACAGCATTGAAGTACAGACTGATATGTCATTGATTGCACATCAACTAACTCTTCCACAGAAGAAAGCAGCAAATTTGTTCTGATTGCATACTGCTCCCACATACAGATGGGCATGGTGCTCAGATAGCCTCAGCCTCCAGTCAGTTGAGTCCCTGTCCTTACAACAAGGCAAGAGATGAGAAAGGCAGGCAAGAGCCCATCCTCCACACCATATGATCATGAACCGCTACATCACTAGAAATATACAACATAAATATTCATCAGTCCTTCAAGCTGCCCTGCCAGCCATTCATTCTCTTACCAAATACTTAGCACAAACTCTGGGCTTCACATTCTGCTAAGAACTGGGGTCACCTATAAGAAGATGGTCTCTCCAGCACGGGCATCTATTTAATACAGTGTAGACATTGGATTCCTAAAAGTCCTAGTTGAGAAACACCACTGCTCTGTTGGTTTCGTGGTCAGACAAAGAGAGTGTTCCAAGAGGCAAAGTCTTGGCTTCATGAAACTGTTTTTTGTTATACAACTCAGTAATTTTACTGAACCACCCTGCAGTTTGTATTTCCTGTTTTTGTTCTCTTCTGATGCCAGAAGGCAGGCACTTCATAACTGTTAAAGATCAAGAGTTTTCTTTTTTCATGCAATGTTTAGGCATATAGAAGGCTGTGGGATAAAAGAACAGTTTAGCAGCTTGGGGGTATAAAATAGCCCTGTAGAATAATGAATCCTACCTGGATGCTTAAGAGCAAAGACACACTGATTTGGTTACTTTTTAATAATGCAAGGTACCTTCACTTCTACTCGAGGGACTGAGCTAATGAGGCTAATGAGTAACTGCCCTGCAATGGTCTAAGGTTCCCATAAACTTCTTGCACCTGCATTTCTACAAACAAATCCTACATCTGCTTCTAAAAGACTGTGTGTGTAGGGGGGTGGTGGGGTGAGGGAGTTGTATATGCAGAGGATGTGTGTGTGTGTGCAAGTCTGTGTGCACACATGGACACGTGTGTACATATCTCCTGGTTCCCAAAGAAGGCTTGTTGTTTTTAGTTTCAGGTTGACCAAAGTGTTACCCACTTTTTCCTCTACATTTATTATTTATAAAGAACCCAAAGTATTAGAAAATGATGTTCTATCTAAACATGATCTATTAAAATATCCTCACATCATATGTTCAAAATCTTATGTGTCAATTTCCTAAGAAGTAGAATTTCAGTAAGATTTTTTTTTTTTTTAACTAGACACAAAAAGTGAAAAAAGCACTTAGGATACAAGCATTAAATTAGAAATTCAAAGACACAAGATTTACCAGAAGCTGAGCAGGTAGGTATAACTGGTAATTAATGTATTTTTAATGGGCTATGATTAGCTTATATTCCTTTATTAATCAGAAAAAAATATAAAATAGAAATTGAGAGATGTTATGTACTTATTTTATTCCATCTGCTTCTAAAACAAAACAAAAGAGCAAGAAGAATTTTATAGAAAATTATCTTTAGCCAGGTGCTGGCTCATGCCTGTAATCCCAACACTTTGGGAGGCTGAGGAGGGCAGATCACTTGAGGTCAGGAATTCGAGACCTGCCTGGCCAATATGGTGAAACCCAGTCTCTACTAAAAATACAAAAATCAGCCAGGCATGGTGGCGTGTTCCTGTAATCCCAGCTACTCAGGAGGCTGAGGCAGAAGAATCACTTGAACTCAGGAGGTGGAGGTTGCGGTGAGCTGAGACCCACACCACTGTACTCAAGCCTGAGTAACAGAGGGGCACTCTGTCTCAAAAAAAAAAAAAAAAAAAGAAAAGAAAATTATTTTCTACTAAAAAGGAACACCATGTGACATGACATGAGATTGAGTGATGACCGTATTCCAAGAATTTGGTGGCTGGAGTGCCTTTCTTTTCTCCACAAAGTCATAAAGCCCTACCAATGCCATCTGAGTGGAATCAGCGTATCCACATCTCTGGAATAGATCTCAGGTGAATAAATCTTCACCCAGAACCCAAACACATCTAGGTCAGAAACAGATCCTCTAGAGGGGCTGTTGGTCACACCTGCAGCACTGTGATGATCAAAGAGAAATTGAAGTTATACTCCTCCTGTCTATACCCATGATGGCACTTAGATTGGGAAATTAGAGAAACTGTGTTTATTTAGTCTCCCACTCTTATGGCACTGGAATGCAACAAGGAAGATCCACTGGAAGTGGCAGATAACTGTAATCTGAAAATGCCCTTTGTAAAAGTACCTGATCTCCTGATTACTTTAGAGACTTAAATTAGTTCTGAAGGGGATTTTTATTAGTCATCTGACAAAATTTATTTTCACATTCCTCTAGAAGAATAAGACTAAATTTTTTTAAAAAGAGAGAGTATGCCATTGATGATTTTAAAACACTATAAACTACAACTATCACAATAGTAAAATAAAGAGTAATCTCTAAACATACCCTATGTGTAGAAAAACTTAATGTGAAGTAAACAGTATATCTTGAATCAATTCAACTTCTCATGTCAGAAAAGTTAATGACTCAAAAATAATTCAGGTTAGAGCCTTATTTCATAATCCAAAAATAAATTTTTATAAAATGCTAGATGCATATGTAAGTTATCACTTAACTGCTTTCTGAAATAGGAATTAGTACCAAAACATAAAGGCAGTGCAAAAAATTGCAAAGGAAAAGATAGGTTTGACCACATAGGATTTTAAAGCCTCTGCATATTCTCCTCCAAAATAACATAAAATATAAATGTTAAATTGAAAAATATGCAATAAGTGGTAAATATACCTAATATACAACAAGCTTTGCAGATCAGTAGGAAGAACACTATTATCTCAATATAAAAATGAGCATGGTACACATTTTTCATGCTTTAATAGATACAAGAAAATATTTTTTTCCTTAATAGGAATTAAAAAATACCAAAAGAAGACTGTGATAAATGATGAATTTTTACTTTTTCTTTCTTTTATCTTTTTTGAGACTGACTTTTTTCTTTTTTGCTCTGTTGCCTGGGCTGGAGTGCAGTGGTATGATTATAGCTCACTCCCCAGCTCAAACAACCCTCCTGCCTCAGCCTCTTGAGTGTCTAGGACTATGGGCATGTGCCATCATACCCGGCTAATTTTTAAAATTTTTTGTAGAGACAGAGTCTCACTATGTTGCCCAGGCTGGTCTTGAATTCCTGGGCACAAGCAAGCCTCCTCCCTCAGCCCCCGAAAGTGTTGGGATTATAGGTGTGAGTCACCACACCCGGCCTGACTTTTTACTTTATTAGCCACTGAAGTAGTTAATGTGATCAATAACCTATGTTGATGAGATTACAGTAAGCCAAGCATTTTCCCTGTTGCTTAACCAGGGTAAAAACGGGTATGATAACCTTTATGGAAAGTAATTTGGCATTTTGGCAATTTGTTTTAAGAATCTTTAAAAAGCTCATAGTTCCTATCCTTTGACACAATAATTCAACTTTTAGGAATCAATTTTAACAAAATAATGAGATAAGCACCAGGATTTTGGTATGCACATTAATCCAACAATTACTTTCTGAATACCTGTTCTGTGCTGGGCCCTGGGGTGGAGCCACAGTGAACAAAAATTAGGGCTCCTATGTGCATGAAAGTTATCATCCATTAGTTTAAAAAAATTGTGATATTTCTATATTCAAACTCTAAAAACAATGTCATTAACAAGTAATAAGGGAATGGGTATACAAATTATGGTATATCCATAAAATAGAATATTGTAAGATCATTAAAAACAACTTTTGAAAAAATCCATAATGACATAGGAAATGGTTATGTTAACAGGTTAAAAGCAAAAACAAAAAATCATGATGCAAAACCAAATATGTATTACCGCAAGTATGTAAAAATTCAGAGAAAAAAGATTAGAAGGAAATACATTAGGATGTTAACACAAGGTGACTTGTGATCTCTACATATTTCTAAAAGTCAGAAATTCTGGGCTCTAGTCTCAACTCTACTGCTTATTACTATCCTAATATTTGACTTTGGGCAAGTCAGTCAAATCTCCTAAGTCTTAATTTTTTAATTTAGAAAATGGAGCTGCAATTCTGGATTTGACTCACTGCTAGTATTCAAATTAGATAGCGCAAGAGTGGGTCTGCTGTAAGCTGAAAAGTTTGAAACAAATATCACATACTATTATTTTCTTAGCAAAGAAGGATGATTAGACTAGAAATGTTGAACCCCTTTCTCCCATTTTTCCATGTCTCCTCTCTCCTTCAAATTCTAATTGAATACAATGCTAACTTTTGGGGAATTTTCTTGACTTACCCCATCTGCCCCCCAATCACTTACTTTGTATCTTTGCCACATTTTTGTGTATCTCATTAATCCATACATTGGCCAAATATATCTTACTAGATGTGTTTATTTCTTCTTTTTTTTTCTTTAAAAATGTCTTGAATCATTTATGAACTTAGTGTGGGCTGGGCTGGGGCTATTCTGAATTTTTAGAAAATTATATAACCATAATTTCTTCACTCCCATCTTAATCCTTTGCCCACAGAATAACAACTGAACTGTCCTAAAATCAACAGATCTCTTTAGGAAAACATCTCATAACCTCTCTGATGGTAGGACATTTGCATCTTAAATATTCTCATCATCATTACATTTTAAGTGTAAACCTTGCTTCAGGCAAAGACCACTCACCTGATGCCTTGTGAGGCACTGTTCCCAGCAGAGGGACATTGACGGTTGGATCTGCCATGATGCCTTTATCCAGGGAGCGCAAGGACAGGAATTCATAGAAGTATTCTGCCTACAGAAAAAGGCACTGACAGTTAGTAACATGGAAACCACAGAGAGGGAGAAGGCACCACTGAATTCATTGTCCATCTGATGGGGCAGAGATAATTTTCATTACAGGAACTCTGGAGCACACGGCATCCAAGATACTGGGTAGGCACAACGCACCCTTCTGTGTTAGACTCTGGAGAGAAGTGATCTTTAAAAACATTAAAAATAGTCACAATAGTCAGTCTGTTTTTTGGGGGTTTTGTTTGTTTGTTTGTTTGTTTTTTGAGACAGAGTCTTGCTCTGTTGCCCAGACTGGAGTGCAGTGGTGCAGTCTCAGCTCACTGCAACCTCTGCCTCCCAGGTTCAAGCGAATCTCCTGCCTCAGCCTCCTGAGTAGCTGGGATTACAGGCATATGCCACCATGCCCGGCTAATTTTTGTATTTTTAGTAGAGACCGGGTTTCAGCGTGTTGCCAGGGTCTGTCTCCAACTCCTGACCTCAAGTGATCTGCCTGCCTTGGCCTCCCAAAGTGCTGGGATTACAGGTGTTAGCTACTATGCCCACCCAGTAAACTTTTAACTTAAATGATATTAATTGCTGTCTTTATAAAAGAATGAGAAAACAAATTCTCTTAGGGAAATAAGTGATGTCAAACCAGTTATTGACTAAAATCCATCTCAGCTATTTTAGCCATTCTTTAATACTCCTAATTCTAAGTTCTAAAGTGAGTCTTTTGATCAGAATTTGGAGAGTTGTAATGAAGTCCCAAATTTCATGATCTTGCTGTTAGCATTTATTTTTTACTCTCATTCTCTTTGAAAGATTTGTATTTAATGTCTCAATTTATTATGGAGAGAAAAGCCAAAAAATGCAAAAACCACCATCACAATAAGATAACAAGCCATAAACCTTTACATTGTAAACATGTTCATTTACCACTAAGTCTAGTTGAGAAAATGATTTCTGCTACTCAAATGGCTATGAATATTGAAAGTAATGATGCATAATCTCACTATAGAGCTTTAATGCTTAATGGATTCCCAACTGGATTATTAAAAGGGTTTGTGAAGGCCAGGCTTGGCGGCTCATGCCTATAATCCCAGCACTTTGGGAGGCTGAGGCAGGTGGATCACTTGAGGTCAGGAGTTCGAGATCAGCCTGGCCAACATGGCGAAACCCCATCTCTACTAAAAATACAAAAATTAGCTGGGCATGGTGGTGGGTGCCTATAGTCCCAGCTACTTGGGAGGCTGAGGCAGGAGAATTGCTTGAACCCAGGAGGTGGAGGCTGCAGTGGGCCAACATAGCACCACTGCACTCCAGCCTGGGCAACACAGCAAGACTCTGTCTCAAAAAAAAAAAAAAAAAAGTGAAAGAGAGGCATCATTAGAGATGCTATAGACATTTAAGCAAGAAAACATATTGCTGTCAATGTTACACCAATAAATTCAATGACTTTGATAAAATGAACTCCTTGAGAAACACAAATGAACAAATCTGACAAGAAATAGAAAGTTTGAATAGCCTTATGTCTGTTAAGGAAATTATATTCAAAATTGTAAAACCCTCCAACAAGAAAAATTCCAGGGTCAAATGGCTTCCCTGGTAAATTCTCACAAACATTAAGGAAGAAATAATGCCAACATTACACAAATTTATAAGCATTAGAGATTGTTATTATTATCATCAATATTGTTTTCATAAGTCTCCTCCCTCAGTTATCAGCTTCCAGCTTGAACCTGGGAGGCAGAGGTTGTCACGAGCTGAGAACATGCCACTGCACTCCAGCCTGGGTGACAGAGTGAGACTCTGTCTCAAAAAAAAAGAGGGGGGCGGGTTGTGATGGTAACAATATGTTCTTGCTTAGAAATAAAGAACAATCAATAAATAGCACCAATGCTAACATGAGAGTTAGGTAAGTTGAATGGTTCTGCAGTTACTTGTGGAGACATCCAGAATTACATTAATTTAATGTAATGAATTTAATTAATTAATTAATTTTTTGCATTCTATCCATTCAGTTCCACACCCGGGACTACATTAATGTAATTAATTAAATATATTAATTAATTTTTGCATTCTATCCATTAATTAAAGAAATTACATTAACATGAACCAGAAGGAGGTTAAAAAAGAATATGACCCTATAAGCAATATAAAATGTATTTTACAACATGAAGATATTAAGAGATACATGGTAGACATTCAAACAATTTGCTCTTTTAAATCACAGTGTCACATGCAGCAGGCATTAAGGACTTCATATGAGGATAATAATACCAAGCGGTAGTCTCAGATACTGTGGGAACTTGTCTATACTTGAAGTGAATTGAGAAATACTTCCGGGTTTCACTAGGCCGAAAGGAGCACCTTCATGGACCAGATTCCCACTGCATCCCCTCCTGTGAGTTGTGGTCAAGGTTCCAGAAGACCACTGTGAACAGTTCCCTAGGTGGGTAACAACATTGTGTAACTTAATTTATAAAATTGATTCACTAGGATGGCCCTCAGAATAAAGGGTCATAAGGCAGAAAATTCTTCCCCTGTTTAAGGGAAGGCAGAGGTTTATAAGAAGTCTGATGAAAGGAGTGTTGTCACGAAAGGCGATTCAATTTGGAATGAATTCCTTTGAAAGAGAGAACAGTATGCCTCTCCCTGCAGGAAAAACCAATGACTATTAAAAGTGGATTCGTTTTCATGAATCCAGGTGTTTTAAATGACTTCTACCACCTGCACTTCCCTCTACACTTTACTAGATAATAAGTATCATTTAACACATTGTTCTAAAATGTATTTTATTTGGCACTATGAAAGGATTAGTGATAGATGCCTTTATAATGAATAACATTTGAATTATTTATATTACTAAGTACAGTAACAACAATCACACAATAAACATGGGTGTAACGCACACCATGTGCCAAAACTTTCTAAACACTTTATTAACAGTACATATAATGTTGGAAAAGAACTGAATGGGTAGAATGCAAAAACTTTGAAATGAAAAGGTCAAATACCATATAAGTTATCATTTACTACCCCATAGTTATATCTTTGAGCTTTGTCACATTATAAATTAAATAAACCTTCCTATGTGTGATATATTTTAAAATTACATTTGTAAAACTATAATACTTTTAATAAATATAATTTAACTAAAAATAAACTTTTAATAGAAACTAGACACCCAAATTAAAACAATGATCGTGTAGAATTGATGGTGATTTTTTCCTTTTCTCTCTTTTTCAGATTTTCTATATGTGAATTTATATCTTTTAGTGAAATAAGTGCATTTATTTTAAAAAACAGCATTAATCATGTACTCTTCTTTCAGTTATGTGGCTGATGATTCTTTTTCCATAATTCTCTGATCATAGATAAAATATTCTTCTTGAACATCTATTTAACATGGCTGTGTTTATACAACAATTTTATTTAAATCTCTTGCACGTCTCCTTGAAAGTGTGCTTCAAGGAAACAGCAATTCGCATAAAATAGCTTCTGAATGTCTCCTTCTTTCAAAAAATGTTGATGATGTTCAAAGAATATGGAACTGAAAAAATTTCATTTGGAGGCCAGAAACATAACTTTACAGAACCTTCAGGTATGGCCACAGAAGGTAGGCTGAGAAGCATGGAATCTGTTATACGTAGCATCAGAGAGTTGATAATGAGCAGTGGCACGACTGCTCCACATGATGCAGCTAGGCTTAATAGATTTCCCTGGACACCCAATACTCCGATCTAATCAATAACAAACTTTACACAAAGGTGTCCCTTTTATTTCTTTGAGAATCAGTAAACATTTGTCTTATTCTAATAAGACTATCATAAGGCAGGAACTGGTTTCTTTCCTGGATCTTATCAGCAAAAGGCAGTTACTAGAGTAAATCGTTTTCTTTCTTGCTGAAGATGATAACTAATGGTGCATGAATCTGTGAAACATGTAATTTCCTGGATACTTGGTACATTTCTTAAAAAAGATTTTGTCTGTGGTTTTCATTGCGTCTTTAAAAATTCTAACTTTACACTGGAAAGTTTTAAGATCAAAAAAAGAGAAGAAAAAAGAAAATTTTTAACTTGAAAACCATTTAGAAATTAACCTTTTATCTCTGATGTTGATACTAACTTCTTTCAAAGTTTTACTTTGCCATTGTAAAGAAATCTGAAACCATCAATACTGTAAAAATATTTCTATAAATATAGTATTATGAACTACACAGTAAATATATCCTTCATTTAACCTAAGGGCTTAAATTAAAAGCCACAATAAATGGCTGATGAACAATATATTTATGCCATACTCTAACTTCTAGACAGGACTTTTTGTTTCTACTTTATTTATAATATAAATATTCTTAGACCCAAATCTCTGCATTGGAAAAACTTGAGAGCAAATAAAATCTAAATTCTATGCCAAAGAGAACAGAGAACTAGCTTTAAAGTTCGGGAACAATTTCCACAAATTGTAGATTTATTATTTAGATAAAAGGAACTCAGAGCATGAACAGTAATAGAGAATTGGTATATTGGAGAGTCTAAAACCTCTATTAGGAAAAAATACATTTTGTTCTATTAAATGACACTAGAGTAAACTCAGGTAAAGGCAAACAGAGTGATTATCTGGGAAACACATGAAAAGGTTGCTTTGTATTCAAACAAAGAATGGGTCTATTCAGGAGAATAATTCACTGGCCTGGTTTGCCATGCAGTAAATTTTCTTTTCATGGAGAAGCATAAAAGACACCCAAATATTATCAAGAGAGGAGTGCTGGAGGTCATTTAACTTGCTTCCAATTGACTTGGCTGAATATTAGGATTGTTCCTTCCAGATGAGATGAAGACATCATTTAAACAGCAAAATGGGACAACTCATAAGGCCTTTGCTCTGGCACTCCTTTTGGGGTAGACATAGAGAAAGGAAGCAGAGAATTGCATTAACCATTGCGAGGAATGAAGAGAATCCAATATTTCTCTTCTACCTTTGAAGTTCTATGTTTATGGCATGTACTTAATCTAATAAGCACAATAATTGTAGGAGCCTCTGAGTTAAGAATCAAAGACCTTTCATAAAACCAAGGTCTTCAAACCTCTTTTAACCCATATATCATGATGCTGGCCTAAGTGCTCATGGAAGAACATTAAAACAATAAAGTTATCATTTTTGTTCTAAAGAAGGCTTCAGGCATTTATAGATACAAAACACACAGAAGCCGTAAGGTTTGAAAATTTTCAAATGATTTTTGTTAAATGTTTATTATACTGCAGTTACTTTATTTAATTATCACAACAGCCTATTATTATTATAGCATACAAGTGAATTCAGATTAGCAGATTCACTGGGTATGAGAGGTACTAAAGAGATACAAAATAGATCCTACACTGTATGTGAAGGGCCAGAAAAAATCTAAAATCAGCAAGGAAGGAAAACAGTTCAATGTTAAAGACTCAGACAAAACGAATAAGCATGCCCAATGATTAAAATAATCTGAACATCTAGAGCAAAAATTGCCAGATCTCACATTCTTCCTCAGAATTATTCTTGTTACCTCTGCAAAATTTCATCCTTCAAACTCAAAGTTCACTATCCTTGGACTCTGTGACACTCTTCTGATTCTCAAACCACTTCTTGATTTTCCTGCGTTTCCTCATTGACTCTCCTCTCAGCTCATAAGCATATAAAATCACTAAGGCTCTTTTTATATTGTTATGAAACTCAGGTATTTTCAGATTGAACCATTTCCCTATAGACAGTGATGCTCAACATGAACCATTCACATCCTTCTTCCAAAGCGCAGACTCTTCTTGCCATCTGCCTCGTGCCCATGCTCACGTCCTTGGAGCCTGGTTCATTATCTTCCAAAATCAGCTTCCCCACTTGATTTCTCTTTTCTTTTCCCTTTTCCCTTTTCCCTTTCCCCCTTTGCCTCTCCTCTCCTCTCCTTTCCTTTTCTTTTCTTTTCTTTTTTTTTTTTTGCATCTCACTCACTCTGTTGCCCAGGCTGGGATGCAGTAGCACAATCATGGCTCACTGTAGCCTCAACCTCCTGGGCTCAAGTCATCCTCCTACCTCACCCTTCCAAGTAGCTGGGATTACAGGCATGAGTCACTGTGCCCAGCCCCACTTGATTTCTTTTTAGCTGCCAACAGTCTTGTTATTGTTTCAACTAACAGATACTGAATCTCAGGGTTATTGCTGTTTCTTACCTCTATCCCATGTCCCCACAGAAATACACCAAAATCTTATCTTTTCTTCTTTTATATCTTATGATTCTGTACCTTCCTTTCATCCCCACCACTTCCACCTGAATCCAGCATTTATTTCCTCATATTGGCATTATTATAACATTCTTTGAAATATTCTTTTTGCCTTTCTCTTTAAAAGTGGCCAATACATCAAATTAAACCACCACTTTTGCCATGTTACAATCCTTTCCTGTCCCTGCTTATGGCTGGGATAAGGCCTTCAGCCTGTTAACGTGTCTCCACAGCCTGGTTCCTTTGTCTTTTTATCTCTCACTACTCCTTAACAGGGATCATCTTCTGGAGCTCACTGGCCTGAAGTGATACCATAGCCATGCCTATATTCCAGTGATTTAACCTCTACTGACCTTCAACAGGACTTAAACCAGCTTAAACATCTACCACTATGCATTATTATTAAACTTTTCATATGTTTATATCTTGTATCTCATCTAAATGTTGGATTCCTTGTGGCTAAGAATGGGACTACATATTTTTTCCAATGGTCTACTGGAGACTCACTCAACATTGTGCACAGCAAGGCATTTGAAAAATATTTGCTGAATAAGTGAATGAATGGCCTACTGAGAAGCATCCAGAAGTGTAAACCCGGTGCGTTCCAGAACACATTGTTGTGGTAAAATGGCATTAGCCTCTGATTCTAGTGACAGGCAGCAGCTTTTCTGTTTTGGCAATTGCTTAGTTACTTTTATGGGCCAAAAACTTCTCTCTTACTTTTCTGTGTGGTCAGTCATTGCAGCCCACAATTGAGAACACAGAACACTTTTGAAAAAAGAATAATCAAACACTGACATTTGTTATCTACCTGATCTGTGTATAGTTTGTAACTGTTTTATGCTGGTTCTGGCACAAAGCTTTGGCAATGAGGCTCCCAGAAAGAATGTAAGGAGACAATGTAAATGAGGTCCTGTTCTGACACAAGACTTTGCTCAAGGCTCTTCTGGTTTATATTTCCCTCTTGGGTTTCCAGTCACTTTGCCTTCTATAAATTACAGGATGTAATTGCGCTATCACTGGAAAACTGTGAAATACAGATTGAATATCCCTTTTCCAAAATGCTTGGGACCGGAAGTGTTTTGGATTTTAGATTTTTTTTCAAGTTTTGGAATATTTGAATATATATAATAAGATATCTTAGGGATGAGACCCAAGTCTAAACACAGAATTCATCAACTTTCATATACACCTTACACGCTGAAGGTAGTTGTATATAATGCTTTAAATAATTTTGCGATTAGTCACACAAAGTCAGGTGTGGAATTTTCCACTTGTGGTGTCATCATGGCCATCAAAAAGTTTCAGATTTTGGAGAATTTCAGATTTTGGATTAGGAATGCTCAACCTGTATCAACAATGACTATTTTTCCCTGCCTCCTTTTGAAACTAGCGCTTAGAAGAACTTGTTTCAGAAAGGAAAAGGGAAAGTGCCTTCTCATGCAGAGCTGTTATTTATTTTACCGATTGTGGCTTAAACAGACAATGGAAGAAACATTGCTTAAAGAGAAAATCTCGGTTAGCCAACTTCTTCTGTTCTAGTCATTGTTTTTATATACACTAGACTAGACCCCAGCCAGTGGGCTGGACTGACGGAGTGAAGTTATTGGAATATAATGGTGATATTAAAACTTGAAGTTCAAATAAACATATCCAGGACTATGAGAGTTTTGTAAACTAAAACTGGCAGGAGATCACAGTTTGGCTTCACATGAATCTGAAATTTCTAAGACATTTTCCATTTTTTCCTCCTAGGGTTTGGAATCACCACTGCTCATGCAAACCACAAACAGACCTGGCTATCTGACAAATCGTTGGCTAGTCACTCTTTTTCAAGATGTCTAAAGATAAGAGAAGCAACAGAGGGCTATACTGCTATTTTGTATTAAATAAAACCAATATTTAAGGTTTTTTATTTATATTTTTTGAGGAAGGGATGACAGAAAAGTAGAAAAGCAAAGCATTGGGAAATGGAAAACACTTTTTCAGCTCATCTAAAAATTGAAAAAAAAAAGATATTGGTATAAATATGAAGTAGAATTTAAACCAAATTTTGCCCTGTTCAGCACACTGCTTTCACTGGTTTGCCAAAATTTATAATGGAAAGGGTTGTGTAGGCAGCAGTGGGGCTTCTGAAAACTTCTGTTCCCCTCAAACTTCCAGGACAAGTGCCTCCTCCTCACAGTAAGCCAGCTCCAACTCAAGCAGTAGCAAAATCCTGGGTCGATGCCAACCTAAAAATTGGGCATGGGGAGGAAGGAAGCATTAGGCAACTAAGGTGGGGCAAGATAAGGGACTGAGGAAAGAAAATGTCATTACAAGTGGTGTGGCTGACATAGTGGAGACCAGGGACAGTCTAAACAGGAGGTGTGGAAAAAGAAACAGTGTGGAGAAACTTGAGAACAAAACGACACATTTCTGTTAGATGCTAAGGCAAGATGATGATTCCAGAGCATGGAGGTGCCCAGAAAGCAGCAGTGTGTGTGCAGGTACTTGGAAGAAGAAGGGAGAGGGAGACAGTTCTGGAAAGGGAAAAGGAATCTCTTTCCTAGTGTTTGTTTTTTTTTTTCTCCCATCTCATCTCAGGGCTTGCATTTGAATATTTCTTTTCTTAAAGCTTCAGAAGCAGTCATTGAGTATTCATCTATATGAAGGGAAAAGAGAACTGTGCTAAGAGCTATTTCTTTACTAATAATTTTTAAAAATCTGAGCAATTGTCTGGGCGTGGTGGCTCACACCTGTAATCCTAGTGCTTTAGGAGGCCGAGGTGGTGGATCATGAGGTCAAGAGTTCAAGACCAGCCTGCCCAACATAATGAAACCTCATCTCTACTAAAAATAATAATTAAAAAAAACTAGCTGGGCATGGTGGTGCACACCTGTAATCGCAGCTACTCTGGAGGCTGAGGCAGGAGAATTGCTTAAACCTGGGAGGCAGAGGTTTCTGTGAGCCAGAATTGTGCCACTGCACTCCAGCCTGGGTGACAGAGTGAGACTCCATCTTGGGGGGATAAAACAAAACAAAACAAAACAAAAAACCCTGAGCAATTACCTTCACACCTCATGCAGTACATTTGTTCTTCATCAATATCTCATTCCCTTGTTCTCTCCTTCATGCATTTCACATGGTGATATATTTCAGCAAATCAAAATTTTTAGGACAGAATGATATTTACAAAGTGTACATAAAAACTTGAGTAGCACATATAAGTAGCTCAAAGAGGCAAAATTAATGTTCCATTTCTTTCACAGTTCTTTAAAATGCATAGTTACCTCAAGGGGTGTATATTTACTTCATTCTATTGGTAAAAAGTAAAAGTCAAAATTTTAAAACTGAAATATCAAGAGATATATTCAGTGGTGACTTCCAAAATATTTAAAATTAGGTCATATTTTTCTTAGTTTAGCTCTAGGTAGTTTTCTTAAATTCTTTAGTATTTTTTCATTGAATCCACATAGACAGTATTAACTTATTTGATTTTAAAAAAAGGAGGAAAAAAACCACAGACTTTCCCCCTTAGCTTAATGTTTTGAAAAAATGCATTAGATATTTTCATAAAGATTATGAGAAGTGCCTTAATTTGACATTTTTGTTCAAGTAATTGCAATTGCATATTTCAGAATACTATGTTACAAGATATCTTCTAATGAGCAGTTTGTTCTGTTCCTACCTAAGAGTCAAACAGAAAAAAAGTCTGTAACCTCTTAGTTACTGATTTTCAAGGTCCAAAACTAGTCTTACCAAAGAAGATTTTAAGAACAGTCATGTATTCGATAAATTTTATTTTACACTTTAGAAAAAGTCATTGCCTAGAAGGTAGAACATACTTGGCTCTTTTAATCTTCTTTTAAGCTCTTCTAGTCATTTACTATTTAAGAGTTGTTACTCATACATGCATTATTCATTCTGTTTAAGAAAAAGAGAAACTAAGGCAGAATTGAAAATTTCCTGAGGAGTACTGATGATGACAAGCCATAATCCAAGGACTAACTAAATCTATGTGGCCAACTTCAATTGTCCTCCCAATCCCCAAGAAATTCTTGTAAACATCACTAGTCTTTCCCTTCTCATACACACGACAGTTTCATAGTTTCCCCTCAGGTATGCTGTCCCATTCCTGCTATCTTCTCTCAACTGATGTCAATATCCACAAAGAAAACAGAGATTACTGTATACGAATCCTCTCAACATTCCCCCCATCTATCTACAAATAGTCTATCCATATCCAATCCTGGTTCCTTTCCATATCCTCTGGCCCCATTATTTATGCCATTTGTGCTCATGTAGGTGATGAAAAGATTAAAAACTCTGTCTCCACCATCATTACCATGCTTTTAAAAGAGTCAATAACCACGGCCTCAGTTTTCTTGCCCATCAGTCTTTACTACAGTATGGTTTTTGCCCCAGTCACTATTAAAATTTCTCATAAAAGGTTACTGATGACCTCCAAGCTGTTGTCCAATGAGCCCTTTCCCATCTTTCTCTCTCCTGTCTTCTATGAAAATTTTTAATGACAATTAACTTCTCCTTCTCTTCTTTTTTGATGTATACATAACAACTCTCTCTGAGTTTTCCTTCTTCTCCAATCACTTTCTCTAGTCACCTTCTCATGCTCTTCTCTCTATAATTGCACCTCAAAAAAAAAAAAAAAAAGTTCTGAATGTGGGTCTATGCATCCTTAGAGAACCCATAGCTTTGATGTTCATATGCATATGAATATTTTTCTGGGGGGAGCCGACTGTAGCTTTCATCACATTCTCAAAAGAATCTATGACTCAAAAAAGTTAAGAACCATTGTCTTAAATGTTGATGTTCCCAGGAAACAACTACTTGTCTGCTCTTCTGGCTCATGCTCTCTTCTTGGGGGCATCTTATCTACTTCTATGACTTCAAATTACACCTACATTTCATTAGCCTCCAAGTTTTTTATCTCCAGTTTTCACCCTTCTCCTAATCTCTAGATTCATACTGACAACTGTCTACCAGACATCTCCTTTCGGACTTAACATTGGAAAGATAATGGACTAACTCATTATCTTCCCAATGAGGCTGTTCATTAGTATTCCTTAAGAAAGCATAATGTACCTATTACCCAAGACATAAACTTGATGGTTTTTCTAGACTCCAAACTTCTTTCTTACCAACTACCTCCACAAATTTTCATTGATTTCTCAGCTTTATTCCTGTCTTTTCCTTTCCAATGTTACAACCAAAATTCAGACATTTCTCCCTTATGGTCCTGTGCCCTAACCTACCTCCATGGTAACTCATGCTCTCCAGATTTATTCCCTCAATCCCCTCAATCAGCCCCATCATCCAATTTTTCTTCTTAAATGCCAACTGGAATATATCACTGCTCCTACTTAACACCCTTAATGGTTTCTTATTACAATGAAGACTTTGGCTACAACTTTCTCTCCAGCTCTGCCCACCAGCCTCTTCTCCCACATCCTGCCTCACAAGTCTTTGATCTGGCCATAGCAAACTTCAAGTTAACTGAGCCACTAGCCTCTGTCACGAATCTTATTTCATACTCTATGCCTGGAGTGTCCACTCCCTGCACTTGTCCACAAAACAAATTTTGACTTACCTATCCAAGCTGGGATGAGATGTCATCTCTTTGGTAAAACTTCCCTTGCTACAGATGCTTCTTTCCTGTCCCCTTTTCTTCATCTTTACTATTGTACTTATAGTAAAAATCTATTTTCTTGTCTCTTCTCCTTGGCCCCTATCCCAATGAAACTCTCCTCATTGGAAGGGATTTTTTCTCTTCTTATTTGAATCCACAGTGACTAATCTATTTTTTGTGGCTCAAAAACCGTTTCTAAAAAATGAATGCGAACATTGGGTTAAGTTAGTATAGTCTAAAAAATAGGTAAGTCACTTTTTACCATGTCCATTCAAGTCACGAAATTTCTGCCAAGGCATTGGGTCCCAGTCAGCAGTCAGCGGGAAATGGGAAAAGGAGTCAACAAGGGAGACTTAAGTGGGTCCAGAGCTGACTCTTGAAGGGATAAAGTCAACAGTCCAAATAACAATGGCCACGAGCCTGCGGAGAATGTGGGTGAAATCTGGGCTAGAGTGAGACCAGCTTGGCTTGAATTCTAACTCTACTATTTACTAGCTGGCCTTGCATACAGGCTTAGCCTCACATTCATTCAACACATATGTATGGCGTGTGCCAGGCGTAAGGCATTGTATGTGCCTGAGATGCCAAGCTGAGTCAAAACAGACCTAGTATTTGTCCTTATGGAGCTTGCAGGCTGGAAGGGAGCTGATCATTAATCAAGTAAGTAAAAAATTAAGACTGTGATAAAGGGCTTCAGAGAAGTACACGGGGTTCTTTGAGAATGTGTACTTTGGCTTAACTTGGGGGTCAGGAACAGCTTGCTTGAGAAAGGATGGCAGAACTGAGATCTGCTCAGTGAGCAGATTTTAAACAGGTGAAGGAGGGGCAGCTTTTTAAGCAGAGGAAAGATCAGTTGCATAAGCTCTGGGAGGACTCTGGCAAGCTTGAGGAACCCAAGGAAGCCAGTGGCTACTTTGCAGTGCTGTTGTGAGGATCAACTAATGTATGCAAAGTAGGTGCAAATGTTGGCACATTGTAAGCAGTCAACAAATGCTAGTTACTATACACAGGATCAATATAAAGTCCCTTATTGGTGTGGTGTGGTAGCAGGAGTCCCTAGACAGTGGCAATACCCATAGAAAAAGGCAGCTTGGAGATTCCTGGGTGATGGGAGCTGGAGGGGTGTGATCAAGGGAGGGTCTCTGTAATGCATTGTGGGTATAGGGAGTAAGGTTCAGAATGAAAGAAGGGACTGTAAAAATAGTCCCAAACAACCTTCCTTTTCTAGTTCAAGTTAGCACATACAGGCAAAGTTGGAATTATCTTATTTCTTTAACTTTAAAATAAATTAGAAATGTCTTATCAAATTATTAATTTGCAGGAAATTTAAAGGGTAGAGGAACAAGTTAAACTACACCACAAAGATGTAATCAGTAAAATCCAGACTATGGAAAACTCTATGGGGCAAAAACCTAGTTTCTTTAATACAAATTTGAAGGAATGAAAAAAAGAAATACATGGAGAGGAAATCTCCATGTATTTTCCAGAATTATGCAAGACAAGTATTTTATATATTGTGTATATATTCCATATATAATATACATTATACATTACATATATTATTCCCAGTATTATACAAGGAAATCTCCATGTATTTCCCAGTATTATACAAGGTGAAACTATAGAAGAAGTCTTATTCCCTACCTTTGAGAATCTCTGATAATAATGCTATTTGCCTGAACTTAGCTAATAAGAGTATCTGCTTCTGTTTAAATTAAATTTAATATTGTATCCTATATAACCAATTTCCTATATTACAGTTTGAATAAAGAGAAATCACAGACTAGGTAAAATGGTATTGTGATTAAATTCTACTGTGTTTACATTTCCAAAAGCAAGTTTGATTTTCATAAGTCTTGCCTTTTACCCTAGGAATCCATTTCAACCAATAGCTCCGATCAAAAGTTTAAAAGTAAATTAATTCCAATCAATTAAGAACAAAATCTTTTCCAAATTGAGATACACACAGAAGAGCAAATCATTATATCTGGCTGATCTTTCCATGTTCATGCCTTCTTTCATTCATTCACCCAGTAAATATTTACTGAGTACACACCATGTGCCAGGTTCTGCTCTAGGCACTGGGGATGCAGCAGTCAACAAAAGAAGTAAAAACCCTTGGCCCTCATGGAGCCTACTTCTGATGTGATAAAGCAGAGGAGACACATAATTTTTAAATAAATATTTAAATGAACATATATCAAGTAATGACAGGCACTACGTGGAAGACTTCAGTAGAGAAAGATGATAGAGAATAAAATGTGGCACATATACGCCATGGAATACTATGCAGCTATAAAAAAGAATGAGTTCATGTCCTTTGCAGGAACATGGATGAAGCTGGAAGCCATCATTCTCAGCAAACTAACACAGGAACAGGAAACCAAACACCACATGTTCTCACTTATAAGTGGGAGTTGAACAACGAGAACACAGGGAGGGGAACATCACACACTGGGGCTTGTTGTGGGGTGGGGGGCTAGAGGAGGGATAGCATTAGGAGAAACCTAATGTAGACGACGGGTTGATGGGTGCAGCAAATCACCATGGCACGTGTATACCTATGTAACAAACCTGCAAGTTCTGCACATGTATCCCAGAACATATATATATATTTATATTTATATGCAAGGTAGGGGATTGCTGTTTCAGAGAGGACAGACTCAGAAGACTGCTGGGCTGGGATGTTTTACTAGAGACTGGATCCAGTGAGAGGGCAAGCTATGCAGATATCTGGGGGAAGAGCAGAGGGAATGCTTAGTGCCAAGTCCTTCAGGTAGCAGCGTACCTGGCACATTCATGAAAATAGCGAAGAGGCCAGTGTGACTGTACCAGAGCAGATGGGTACCATGGTTACGAGCATGCAGCTCAAGGGGAAGCAATGCCTTAACCCACGCAAAGCTGTCTGGAAATCCCAGAGGAGGAACCCAGGAAAGCGCCCATAATAACAAGATCAGTTTAAACATCCTCTGGGGCCAGAGGAAACTCTGTAGGTGATATCAACTCCTGTCTGCCTCTTACCTCTGATCTCTCTTGTCCATGATCCCTCTCCTGGAGGAACTAGACCCTACTGAGAAGGGTCTACCATGTTGCAAACAACCAAGCTGCAGCTAAGGGAGAGGAGAATCTTAACTTTAAATAAAGGTCAGAATTTTAACTACCACATAGGATATTTTAATTACTGCCATGAGAATAATCTTAGCACTAAAGTAATCAGAGGACATTTTATTATCTCAGGCTGACTACAGAAATCCCAGGATCTGCCTGAGCATCCATCCAAAGACCCAGAGAGAAAGTAGCCTAGTGACAGGTTTGCAGGAGCCGCTGTGAGAGAGAGTAAAGATCGCTCTGTCTGATTACACATGATGGCATTTTGCTGCTTTGGTGTAATAATTTATGTAAGGATGTTAAGAGTAAAAGAAGGGCAGCAGATCTGCCATTTGTAACGTTAGCCAAACTCACAGTCTGTTTTTTTTTGTTTTTTGCCTGCTTAACACATGCCAGAATATTAGGACACACCTGAACCCTCCTTCATTGCTTTTTACCTATACTAAGTTACACCTTAGCTTTTCAACTTCTAAGAGTTGTTTTCTGCAAATTTTGAGTACTTGCAATTCCTGTTCCTAGATGCATACCTATTTAATGGTAATCACTCTCTTCTGAAAGCACAGCATATGACAGTATTTTACAGTCAAAATAAATGATTATATGACAAATGAGAGCAGACACTATAGTTAGTCAAGTTGATTCATTAAAAATATACATACACACACATAGACACATTAAAGTTGAATCAACTGTCATCTTTTAGTGATGACTGTTGATCTGATGTGATGAGAGTTCCCACACGTGGATAGGTGGATTCGGCTCCTGGATGGTCTGGAACATCGTTAACTCATACAGACTGATTCTGGCCCCGGTTCAAACTTCTAAGCCTTTGTTCTTGAGGCTCAGAGGATGGCTTTGAAGTTCAGGATAAAGCTCTTCTAACACACCATTACCAAAGAATAACCTTTTGATTATGATCTCATGAAAGTATAATCAATAACTTACATAAGTTAAAACCATGGCAAACAGTGATGGTTCTGTAATTGGACCTTTATGAATTCCATATGTTACAATCTCTGCATTAGCTAACAGTTCTGCATAATATACATATCTCTTTCCCAAACATAGTTGCTGAACTTTCTTAAAAGACTATGAAACTTTTCACAGCTACTGTCAGCCTTGAACTCTTCAAACCCCTAAGCGTGGGTGTAGTACCTAAAGGGCAGGATTTTTGGAAAGTCTGAAAGGACAAATATTTCTCCCAGATCCAATAAACAGTCATTTGCGGAAAGCAATTTAATCAAAGACAGTAACTTTTTAACCTAATCGTATGGCTTGTGTGCTTTGAAAAATATATCGGGTAAAAAAAAGACTTTTCTGACAAATCATTGTTAAAATATAAGTGAAAATATATTCATTTAGCAAAGACATGCTCTCGTGTGAAGATCCCAAATGCTTGGGAAGCCATTATGTCATTAGCCACATTATCTAGGGTTTATATTTGCTTTCTCTTTCTCATTAAGTGAAATTGCATTATTAGCAAATTAGAAAGGTGGGTGTTTAGCGTAGCTTGATTGCCTTCACTTTGGGAGGAAGGGCAGTAAGCATGAAAAAAACAAAACCAACAGAATTTTCTGATCTATCTAAGGGGGCAACAAAGAAGTCTGAATTGAAGGAGCACTTAATGACAGAATAAAAGATATCCAAGGAAAGATTAGTCCCATCTTTTTGTACTAAACATGAGATCTTTAAAGAGAGATGAGTATGTAAAGCCAAATGCAATAAATAAAGAGGGCACACATCAAAGGAGTTATTTTTGTGTCTTGGCTTCTTCCTTCTCAATAACTATTACTAACTTCCCCCCTCCCATTCCCCACTCTATCGTCACCTTAGTCAATTTTGTTACCTGTTATCATGGATTCTCCTCCTCCTCCTCCTCCTCCTCCTCCTCCTTCTTCTTCTTCTTTTTTTAAAACAAGGTCTTTCTCTGTCACCCGGGCTAAAATGCAGTGGTGCAATTTTGACTCACTGCAGCCTCCATCTCCTGGGCTCAATCCATCCTCCCACCTCAACCTCTGCAGTAGCTGGGACTACAGGTGCATGCCACCACATCAGGCTAATTTTTGTATTTTTGTATTTTTTTTTTTTTTTGGTAGAGGCAGGGTCTTACTATGTTGCCTAGGCTGGTCTTGAACTCCTGGGCTAAAGCAATCCTCCTGCCTCGGGTCTCCCAAACTACTAGGATTACAGGTGTGAGCCATAGTGCCCAGCTTGAATTTTTCTTTATTTTGGAACATATTTGAAAGTTGCCAAAGCCACGTCTGAGCAAATTTGTAGGTCTCTAGATTCTCTAGTTCAAAATAGCATGCTCAAGCAATCCTTGTGGCTCTACTGCCACTATAGAGAACTTTTCCTCTTGTAAATATGTTAGTAGCTTTCAAATTAGAAATACTGACTCACAATGCATTCATTGTACTCATTTGTATTAAAAATATGATATTTGGCCCCATATCTCCTCTATTTGATTATAATTCCTAGAGGCAGAGATGATAACGATCTATCAGTCTATTTTCAATAGTCCAGTTTATTTTGTAAAGGTAATTTCAAATGTCTTGCACACAAAAAAAGGATGATCAAAGACCAGTAACAGCAAAGGGGAGAGAGATCAGGTTTTTGAATATCTTCAGTATGACTAAAGAAAATATCAGTGATCTTATTAGGACTCCAGTTGTAATAGAAGGAAATAGGCTACATAAAGAAGAAAAGAAAAGAAACAGATTTTGCTCACTTCAGCAGCACATATACTAAAATTGAAACGATACAGAGAAGGTTAGCATGGCCCCTGTGCAAGGATGACATGCAAATTCGTGAAGCATTCCATATTTTTCAAAACTTAATTCAAGATGGATTAAACACTTAAATGTAAAACCCAAAATCATAAAAACCCTGGAAGAAAACCTAAGCATACCATTCAGGACATAGGCACGGGCAAAGACTTCATGACTCAAACACCAAAAGCAATTTCAACAAAAGCCAAAACTGACAAATGGGATCTAAATAAACTAAAGAGCTTCTGCATAGCAAAAGAATTTATCATCAGAATGAACAAGCGACCTACAGAATGGGAGAAAATGTTTGCAATCTACCCAACTGACAAAGGTCTAATATCCAGAATCTACAAGGAACTTAAACAAATTTACAAGAAACAAACAACCCCATCAAAAAGTGGGCAAAGGATATGAACAGACACTTCTCAAAAGAGACATAAGTGCGGCCAACAAATACATAAAAATAAGCTCATTATCACTGATCATTAGAGAAATGCAAATCAAAACCACAAGGAGATACTATCTCATGCCAGTTAGAATGACAATCATTAAAAAATCTAGAAACAACAGATGCTGGTGAGGATGTGGAGAAATAGGAATGCTTTTACACTGTTGGTGGGAGTGTAAATTAGTTCAACCATTGTGGAAAACAGTGCGGCAATTTCTCAAGGATCTAGAACCAGAAATACCATTTGACCCAGCAATCCCATTACTGGGTATATATCCAAAGTATAATAAATCATGCTATTATAAAGACACACACACACAAGTGTGTTTATTGCAGCACTGTTTACAATAGCAAAGACTTGTAGCCAACTAAAATGCCCATCAATGATAGACTGGATAAAGAAAATGTGGCATGTATACACCATAGAATGCTATGCAGCCATAAAAAAGAATGAGATCATGTCCTTTGCAGGGACATGGATGAAGCTGGAATCCATCATTCTTAGCAAACTAACACAGGAACAGAAACCCAAACAACGCATGTTCTCATTCATAAATGGCAGTTGAACAATGAGAACACATGGACACAGGGAGGGGAACAACAGACACTGGGGCCTGTCAGGGGTGGAGGGCAAGGGGAGGGAGAACATTAGAAGAAACACCTAATGCATGTGGGACTTAAAACCTAGATGACAGGTTGATAGGTGCAGCAAACCACCATGGCACACGTATACCTATGTAACAAACCTGCACATTCTGCACATGTATCCCAGAACTTAAAAAGAAAGAAAGAAAGAAAGAAAGAAACAGATCAATAGAAAAAAACTCGAGGTATCCAAATCAGCAAGGCTGATGTAATCTGATTCATGATTTGTGTGGATGTATGGACACTAAGAGCTCTGAAAACTGGGCCTCTTTTATTCACCTTAAAAAAAAAAAAAAAAGAACAGCCCTGAGAATTATACACCAGTCAGTATCAATATTTGTTTTCATGGCTTTATTAATGGCTAGATGAACAACCTAGATACCAACATAGAGTCACAAGATGCAAGCCATGCCATATTAAATTGATGTCTTTGCTCAAAAGGGAGGACAGGAAACAACAGAGATATCTACCTTCATAGTTACAAAATGGGAAATCTAGCCTCTACCATTCTAGGGGATGGCTAAACAATAGACTTAAGAGCCACACCCAAAGCAAAAACCTGTATCAGCCTGGTGGACACATTGCGTGGTATTTTTTCAGGTTAGTCTCAGAAACCAATCTATTAGATACTCTTGTTAGTGACTTTGACAAAAGATATGATAGAGACATATCTTTGCCTTTATCAATTCCTGATGTTTTCAAAATGTATAGGAATGTATACAAAATGTATACAAATATGAAGGTGCTCACGTTGCCTACTTCTTTTTCCTACTTTTCCCACTCCCAAGTCTTATCATTGATTCATACTAGTCTATGTTACTTTTCCTGACCCCTCCAAAATCACTTTGTTTCAAAAAATCAAGTCCTTCCTCAACATTTATTTCTAAATTATCTCCTGCCCAGAGAGTAAATCTTTCCACAGAACTCTTTCTGTTGCCATTTTTATAATTACTTTAGCATTGTCTTTTATGTATTTCTGTCTTTGGTGTTTTCCCTTAATTTTCTTTGATTGTATCATATCACTTGTGTGATATGATTAGAGGAAATTAAAATTCAAAATGTTATAGTATCATAGAGGAAAAACATGTTTACTAAATGGAAGAAGTGAGGGAGAGAGGAGTTGTAATTCTAGGATTGGCAGATTCTGGTGAAAAGAACTCATCTCCAAGAAGGAGCCAAAGTTATAAAACAAATTAAGAGAAGGACAACAGCACATCAGGGTTAGTACATGTTGTACTAGCATAATGTCTTTCCTGCTCCAGAGGCAGTGGATAAAGTAAGTCAATTTATGGACACAGACTTTTAGAAATAGGTTAACGTAGGGTCAGGCCAATTTTTCAAAGTCATGTAAAAATAGTACTATTTTTAAACATATATATTATCTGACTGTTAAACACTTTTCAACTCTGTTTGAAAAATCTGTATCTGTAGTTCCTTTTGATGCTGTTGGAATGTCCATAACAAGGAATCTCAGAGAGCTTTGTAAACAGGCCAGTCTTCACAAAGCCCTTCTAAGGGAAAATAGCAGATCACAACACTTATACCACTTTAGAGCTGGAAAAATTCTAAGAGATCATATGGGGAAGTGGAGGACCAGGTAGGTTAAGTTACATTTCCAAAGCCCAACCAGTCAGGACTGGCTCAGCGTGCTTTCCATGATACCATATGGCCCCCACACCAACTACTTCCATTTTGCTATTGTTAAATACCTACCATGTCCTGGGCACTGTGCTGGGAAAAATGGATCATGGCCAGAACTGAGTCACCAAGTAAGCCTGCAACTAGCCCACTCAGCTACTGCCTCAGAATTGAACATTAAAGTCTGTGTGTGTGTGTGTGTGTGTGTGTGTGTGTGTGTACTGGACAACACAAAAACAGATCAATGGCCTTCCCCATACTCCATTCCAGAGAAAAACTGTAGGTAACTTTTTCTCTCCACATTTTATGGGAGTGTGATATGGTGATGTTGTATCCTAAGACTGAAGTACAGTGAAAAACTCTGCCCTGGTTGTCAAAAAACATGTGCCCTTTAGCTAGCTCTGTTGCTAACTCCTTCTGAGAAGTCAGTCATCATTTCTAGTCCTTGGTTTCCTCATCTGAAAAATGAGGTGGTTGAACTAATCTTTAAGATTCCCTCCCTTCTAAAAGTTCAGAATTCTAAGGAAGCCCTTAGCAATTTCTTCTAAGATTATATTAATATAGAGTCCTGAGCATTTGGGAAGAGAATATAGCTCATTCTGCATACATACCTAGGTAGAGAATTGATGAGCTCAAAATAGACTTAGGTCTTAAAGTCCCAGCATAATTGTTCTGTGCTCTCAGTGACCTAAGATCTAATAAGCAATCTTCTCAGAAACACATGCAAACCTAGAAATTTGGTGCATACATCTCTTTGGAGACATATCTTTGCCTTTATCAATTCCTGATGTTTTCAAAATGTATAGACATCTTTTGATAGCCAATTTATGAGATTACTTAGAGTGAGCCAATGGGAATGGTTCAGAATGATTTCCCTCCATCAGACCTGCCCATTTCCCTCCTGTTTGCCGCATGTTCACCGCAGCAGATTTTGCTCAAATAAGCCACGTGATGCTCCTGCCTTTGAAGTGGCTACAGAAGATGCTCTGCAGCAGAGAGGCCAGCAGTCTATAAACAATAATTTGTGTATGACTACAAGGCTCCCCTTCTCCCCTACCCGCCACCTTGAACTGTTTTATTCCATAGAGAGCAAATTTAGCAGAAGTTAACAGACACTTCAAAGCCTGAAACAGAGTATTTACTCAGATATCAAGACTGCTGGTTCAAGTGAAGCCAGCTCTTTGGCTGCCTGGGTACTTTCTCCAAAGACTCTCCTGTATCTACTCTTTCCTCTTCTTCCACTTTGATATACAGCTCTGGGAGCACTGATTAGCAAGGTAATTTGCCTTTTCTTTTACAAGCACCCATAAGAATGTATTTGTTAGCTCAGTTTCCTCATTTTTATACAATGTAGTATACACATTCTTTCTCTTAAAAAGTCCTATTTTCCAGCCAGTAATGACAATAACTCTTTGTTTTGACGTTGATCCACTTGTTAATCCCACTCTATTTTGTCCTTAAGAAAACTGAGGAAATAACACCTCTGAGCATTAGGAGAATAAATTGCTTAATATTAAAAAAAAATTTTAAAGCATTTCTACAAAAATAAACGTTCCAAACTCTGTCATTTTAAAATATTTATGAATAAACGCATGTGTACATGTATATGAAGCATACAAAGAAACTCATAAAAATATTTTACTCCTTCATTTAATAGTAGGAAATATGCTTCCTTATTATGTTCAAAAGGAATTACTTGGTTTATTTTTTAGGAATTACCTACTAGTTTTGTATTTGTAGGCTAGAAGTATAATTTATAATGTAGTATCCATCTGATGGGTCCCGTGTTCACAATTATAGTCATCCCCATGCAAAGCCTCTAAACTTGAGGGATCTTAATAGCCCTGACGAAAAGGGAGGAGGATCACTCACCTACCACTTACTGATCCCCCACTGCCCCCTACAGTATAAAATTCCCACCGAGAAAAACTCGTCCTAACTGAACAAAAATGTAGGCACAAATCAACAATTATCATTACTACTTGGAAAGCTTCATTTGGAGGATTTTTAAAAAGCAACAAAAGCATACTGAAAAAGAGATTCTTGAATAATTCTGCTGGAAGTATGGAGTAGTCATCACGAGCCATTCAGCAATAATGTATGTGCCAAGAGCCCGTAGAATAATTGGCAATTTGACTCAGAAATTCCACTTGTGGAACTCAGTCTTATGGCAGACATCCTAAAACAGAAAAAGTTTTATGCATCAAGTTGTTCTTCACAGTGTTAATTGTAATAGTAAAATATATATACATATATATATGTAAAATTTAAATAGAATGTTTAAATAAACCACAGAATAGGGCCAGGCGTGGTGGCTCACACCTGTAATGGCAGCGCTTTGGGAGGCTGAGGTGGAAGGATCACTTGAGCCCAGGAGTTCAAGACTAGCTTGGGCAACATAGTGAGATCCCATCTCTACAAAAACGAAATAATAAAATACCACAAAATATTGTGTAGCCACTTAAAAAAACCATGTTTACAGAGTATGTAATAACATGGGAAACTACCCTACTGCCCTTAAGCAAAAAACAAACAAAAAGGACACAAATCTTCTTAGGCGAATTAACGATATATGAATGCTCTTTTCCCATTCTTCTTTCTCCTTTTTGGTATTTTCCAAATATTTTTAAGGGTGTGCTAATTTATGATGGAAAAATGTAATGAACTTAAAACTCAGTCAGGATTCATATAAAGAAATAGTTATATCCAGGAAATTAAGTACTACAAACTTTAATGAAGTCCAGTTTATGTTCTTGATGAGTAAAATGTTTTACAAGTTATAATTACTACAAAGACAACTAGCAATATAAAAACCTCAATTTGTAACAGAGAGACTAAATCTCAGAGTCAATTTCTCAGTTGTTTGTAAAGAGCCAAGCCAGGAATAAATGTCATGAATATCTAGAAAGAAGCTACCATTTGAGGAGGTCTTACAGTATAAGTACTAGTAATACAGTAATAGTAATTAGTAATTAATTCTGTCTACCGGCCTCAGAGTATAACTCCTAAAGTCTGTTTATTAGTCAAATTGAAGACACTGAAATCAAGCTAATAGAGAAACCAGACAAAAATTGCCTAAAATGAATTTAAGAAATTTTATTAACATTAATCTGGCAAACAGTATTTTGAAAAGTTAATTCTCTCAAAATTTGCTCTATTTTTGTTACAAGTAATTGTATTGTCCATGCTATTTTTCTTACTGTGATTTAAATTCAAATGCAAAACTAAGAACAATGCAGAAATGATAGTGACCAATCATAAATCACAGACATTTTAGAACTGGAAAAAAAAAACCCTATAATTTACCAATGAGGACAAAAGTGAAATACTTGTCTGAGGACTCAGATAGCTGGTGTGGGAGCTGGTCTGGGATAGGTCTCTTGAGGTCAGCTCAATATGACACTCTGAGTCCAGAGAGTGGGACACCATTCACTTAGAGGGGCATTTGGGCATCTTGCCAGCATATCCCCCAGCTTGGGATCAGGCAGACCAGCTTTCTTTGACCGAATGACTTTCACCTAGCACTAACAGTTCATTATTACAAAGGGAAGAAAAGACCCTACTTTTTCATTGTCTACCATGTGTCAAGAATTTTGTACACATTATGCAACTGCATTTTGCTGCCATTGTAAAAAGTAATTTAATTATTTCCTTTAGTACTTGAAGAAACTGAGGCCCTTAAGAGTTTAGCTGATCAAGATTTAACCTGTGTTGCCTTTTGCTTCTCTTTGATAGTAACTTCTCTCACTGGTGGGCAGTTAAGACAGAATACATGGTATACTGGTCAAAGTTCTCCAGAGAAACAGAACCAATAGGAGTTATATACAGAGATTTCTTATAAGGAAATAGGCTCACATAATTATGGAGGCTGACAAGTCTCATTATCTTCATTTGGCAAGCTGGAGTCCCAGGAAAGCCCATGGTGTAGTTCCAGTCTGATGGTCCTTAAAAGTCAGTGTTTCAGCTGGAGGGCAGTCGAACAGGAGGGGTTCTCTCCCCACAGGAGGGGCAGCCTTTTAGTTCTACTCAGGCCTTCAACTGATTGTTGGAGGCCCACCCACACTAGGGAGGGCAATCTACTTTATTCAGTCTATGGATTCAAATGTTAACCTCATCCAGAAACAGAAACTCCCTCAAAGACACACACAGAATAATGTATGTGACCAAATTGTCTGGGCACCCCAAGGCCCAGTCAAGTTGACACATAAAATTAACATCACATGTTATGTTTTGCCAGTATGTTCAGTTCAGGGCCTTGGACTAGGCAGGCAAGGTCCCCAGGTGTGAATTTATGGAGGCACTCATTCCTAGGCTCATACAAGCACCCTGAGTGCCTTGCTTGCTGTGCCCTAGTCCTGGCCCTCTGTCCTACCCAAAAGGGTAGTTTCAATCACATCTCTTAGCTTGCAGTGTTTTATATTGGGTGGACAACTATCTACAACCAAGCAAATACCATTCGAGAAAAGCCTTGAATATATAGAGTTTCTGAAAGAATGGATGGCAAAAAATATCTAAAATATAGAGTACAAAAATAGATGATGGGTAAGTATGTATATGCTTACTATGTAATGAAATGGAAATCCACTTATATTTTCCACTCAAAATGTTTCCTTATAATTCCAATAGTATTTATTGACTGGGCCCTTATATATTTCTATTGAAAGGCAAAAGCCTTTCTCTAAATCACAAACACACAAATCTTTTGTGCATGATAGAAAAATGCACAAATACTAAAGATCAGGTTTCAATTATTTTACTTTTGGCTAAAGGCCACTTACTGTAAATTATTAGTTATTCCTCATATTTAGTTATCTAAAGTTTCACTAATGCATGATTTTTCCTCAGTTTTTAGGAGGACTGAATGAACCTAACGAGATGAAATAAATGAAAGCTTTTTTTTTTTTTTTTGAGACGGAGTCTCGCTCAGTTGCCCAGGCTGGAGTGCAGTGGTGCCATCTCTGCTCACTGCAAGCTCTGCCTCCTGGGTTCACACCATTCTCCTGCCTCGGCCTCCCAAGTAGCTGAGACTACAGGTGCCTGCCATCTCGCCTGGCTAATTTTTTGCATTTTTAGTAGAGACAGGGTTTCACCATGTTAGCCAGGATGGTCTTGATCTCCTGACCTCGTGATCCGCCTGCCTTGGCCTCCCAAAGTGCTGGGATTACAGGCGTGAGCCACCGTGTGTGGCCAAAAGCATGTTTTAAATGATTAAGTACATGAAAGGTATCATTACTGTTAGCAGAATAATAGAACAACGTCTTACTTCAATTCAGGAGAGCTGTACCAAGTTACACTTCATCTCTCAGTTTATGAGTGAATGCTTCCTCAAATTCTAGACAATATTGGACATGCAATAAACTCTAAACTCAAGCCTGCAGATAACTGAGAAACCAGATAAATGTTCAAACTTTGGGAATCAAAAGTATTCAGCCAGTCTGGATTTTGCTCTATTTGGCTTCTGAACTAGATCTTGGATATGATGATTTGATATATATAGGACTCTATAAATGAAACTACTTTTTTAAAAATTGATTTGAGTGGACAGGTAGGCCTACCCTTGTGTAATACAGAGGTAAAATAATATACACGTATGTACATGTATCTTGGCATTTGAGTGCTAGAGTTCAAACCCAGGCTCTGCAGGTGACTAAGGCGTGACCTTGGGAAAGTTGCTTAATTTCCTTGTGGCTCTAACTTCTCATGTGTTTAACGGAAATAAAAATAGTAGCTTCAAGCCCAGGTGACTTGGTGACACCCTGTCTCTACACAAAATTTTTTTAAAACCGGGCACGGTGGTGCATGCCTGTAGTCCCAGCTACCTGGGAGGCTGAGGTGGAAGGATCGCTTGAGCCCAGGAGGTTGAGGCTGCAGTAAGCCATGTTCATGCTACTGTAATCCAGCCTGGGTGACACAGCAAGACTCCACCCCACCACCAAAAAAATGAGTGCCTTTAGCTCATAGAACTGGTCCCAGTGATAAATGAGATAATCCATGTAAATTACCTTAGAAGAGTAGCTGGCAGACAGTAAATGTCCAATATATGCCGGTTCTTATTATTAGGTTAAATCACATACAATTCAAGCATTTTGACCTATTAAAAAAGACAATTTCAAGCAAGTGCAACCAATATTTATTAAAGTCACTCTATTTTAACTTCCTCTAAAAGTATAAACTCTTCTTGGTCAGGGTCTTTATTTAAACTCACCCTCCACAGCACACAGCAGGATACCCTTCATATGTATGCAACAAAATGTCTAAATAATACAGATGAAGATTCGGAAATATCCTGATTTCAAAGAGCTCAAATTGCAATTCATCATGGATTCTGCAGTCAGGCTACCTGAGTGTACACCTTGGCTCTACTGCCTACTAGCTGTGTGACCTCAGGCAAGTTATTTAACCTTTTTGTGATCAAGTTGCCATTTTTGTAAAATGAGAATATCAGTAGTGCTTATCTCATAGGGCTGTGAGAATTAAATTAGATAATGATAAAAAGTAATAAGCACAATGACTGGCACATGAGCAATACTTAATAAGCATTAACCATTTTGCTCTATTTTCTTCTGCTACTCCTCCTTCTTCCACCCCACCACCCCTTCTTCTTGTTTGGTTCATAATACAAGGTTTACAGACCAAAATATGATTTTAACATTCTGTAAGTAAGTAAATTTCTAATTCTAGTGATCAACTCTTTTCTCCTTAGAGCATAAAGAGTAAAAGACCAGTAAAGTCCATCTGTGACAATTTTATACTTTTGATAAGTATTTAGGAGTCAGGGCTTAAGAAACGCAAAGCTGAATATATGAAGTAGCTGAAGAAATTGGGGGTGTTTATCATAAAGAAAAGATTATTTAAAGGAGATGGGAGTGGTCTCAAATGCCTATGGTCTGATTTCAAATAAGAAAGGGGTTAAAACATACTCCAGTGACTCCAGAGGACAAGGAGAGGACCAAGACCAGGAATTACTGATGTGACCAGGATAATAGAAGTAGAGGTCCAATTGGGATTTTGGGTTCAGCTGTGTCTCTGGTAGTCTGTGGCACCCACTGGCATGCATGAGATGCCAAGGACCCACTAATGGGGAGTTTGTTTATGCAGTTGCCTAGGAAATAAGGGGGAAGGAAGTTAGAGGTACACATTTGTACTAAAAGATTCTAAGGCCTGGCCCTAAGGACCAGGCCTGATTTCTATGGGGACATGGGCTGAAGGAAATTAACATTGGTGTATTTCACTGGGATCAGGGTATTAAGCCATGTTGCCTGTATTAGTCTGTTTTGTGTTGCTATAACAGAATAGGCTGGGTAATTTTAAAAGAGTTTATTTAGCTCTTGATTGTGGTAGCTGGAAAGTCCAAGAGCATGGCACTAGCATCTGCTTGACTTCTGGTGAAGGCCTTGTGTTGTGTCACAACATGGCGGAGAAGCAGAAAGCAAGCGGGTGGGTGCCGACTAAGGGAAATGAGGGATTTTGTGGGGGCTTGGACTAGTGCACCAGGGTGTAGCTGAGAACGCTTGACCCACTTTCTAAGAACCCACTTTCATGGAGACTAATCCAGTCTCACAAGAGCAAGCACTCACCCACTACTGTGGCGCTGGTACCAATAGATTCATGAGGGATCTGCCCCCATGACCCAAACACCTCCCACTGGGCCCCACCTCCCAACACCACCACACTGGCAATTAAACCTCAAGAGGAGTTTTTGCAGGGAGAAACTACACCTAAACCATTGCACTGCTTTAGGTAACAAGTGACAAACTTCAATGCCAAATGAGGGAAAGGGGTAGACTCTTCTCCATTTCTGCACAGGACACCAGGCTGTTCTGAGGCCATAAGTCCTGTAGAGAATACAGGCCAGCTTGACCCCTCCGTGTTTACAGCTTAAGAAGCATGGACAGATTGCACTCAGATCTGAGAAGCAGACTTCTCAGCAGTGCACTATGGGTCAGGATATCTCCATTCAGGATGGCGTGTGTGGAACTCTTCCAAGGACTCACAGAATTAGCTGGTCTTTGCAAGGGAAAAAGTATGAGTAAATGAAACAGAACCCCTACATGAGCAATAAGGACAGGTCAGCATTTCAGAGTACAAATGCAAGGTAGGAATCTCCAAAAGTAAGCCCACAGACTGGTAGAGTCCAGGGATATTCAAGCTATACTGGGAAGACAGATTTGGACTCATTATAAAAACAACTTTCTATGATTAACAGAATCATACATATATACACACATATATGATTATATAACTCATGATTAGTTAACTCATGTGATTTAACATATATATATTTAACTCATGTGATTTAACACACACACATATATATATATAGTTTTTTGTTTTTTTTTTTTGAGATGGAGTTTCACTCTTGTTACCCAGGCTGGAATGCAGTGATGTGCCTCGGCTCATTGCAACCTCTGCCCCCCAGTTTCATGTGATTATCCTGCCTCAGTCTCCCAAGTAGCTGGGATTACAGGTGCTCACTACCACGCCTGGCTTATTTTTGTATTTTTAGTAGAGATGGGGTTTCACCATGTTGTCCAGGCTGGTCTTGAACTCTTGACCTCAGGTGATCCACCTGCCTCAGCCTCCCAAAGTGTTGGGATTATAGGCATGAGCCATTGCGCCCATCCCAAAAATATTTTTTAAAGCCTACCTTAATGAGCTCCCTGCCACTGGGCATGTTCAACCAGAGGCTGAGAGACCACAATTCATTGATACTTTGGAGAAAGATTGAGCTCACTGAGTTGGATGAGCTCTGGAATCTCTTCCAACTCTGCTCTTCTATGTCTTCTAAAGATACAGCCAGAGAAGGGAAAGAAGAAATTGGATGAACATGGAGAGATAACTCAAAACTTGATTTCTGCCTAAATTTGAGCAATTACTTAAAAGAAAAAGAATATGTAATCGGTATGTAATGAATCATTCACATTTTTAATGAGGGTAAGTTCTAACTTTTGATGAGTTTTAAGTGTATCAGTGGCAATAAATTTGGGAAACTTTATTTTCCAACCTACTGAATATAGTAATGGTCTATTGAAATGAGTGAGATAAAGATCACAAATGGGCTTCTGTTACACAGAGAGCACCTGCAGGCTTAAAAAAAAAATGTTGAGATGAAAAATTCCATAAAGAAGTAACTTTTACATTGCCATCTGCTGGTTACTACTGTAAGTGACAGCAATATAAATACAACCTCAAATCCTAATTGAGTTCTAACTGTGAATAAAAATATTGACTGCTTTAACGTGCTTCAAACATGCAGGAATCAAAGTAATTCTACATGTCTATTGGGATCCATCTGGTTATTGTCTAAAGTAGCAGATGTCCTGGCCTGGCACAGTGGCTCATGCCTATAATCCCAGCACTTTGGGAGGCCAAGGTGGACTAATTACTGAGGTCAGGAGTTCAAGACCAGCCTGGTCAACATGCTGAAACCCTGTCTCTACTAAAAATACAAAAATTAGCCGGGCATGGTGGCTCCTGTAAACCCAGCTACTCAGGAGGCTGAGGTGAGAGAATCGCTTGAACCCAGGAGACAGAGGTTGCAGTGAGCTGAGACAGCGCCGTTTCATCCCAGCTTGGGCAACAGAGCGAGACTCCATCTAAAAAATAAAAAATAAAAAAATAAAGTAGGATATTTCCTACCTGGACTTGGCTTCAGATGTGAATTCTCCCAGTGGTGCATCCATTATTGATACTGAAATAGCCCCTGGAAACAAGGCATCCTAATAAGCCCTAAAACATACGTTTATTTGGGCCTGTCTTCAGCTCCCACAAACAAGTTTCCTCAAGGGTTGTTCCAGATGTTTCACGTGGAAGAGCTGACTTGCTCTGTCACCTGGTGGTATAGTGACATTTGTCATGTTCATCTCCAAAGAATTAATGGCAAGTGGAAGACAGACTATATTAGGCCCAATTATCTCAAGTACATAAAAGCCATGAAGTTAAGCAGAGCAAAAGTTGTTCCACTTGTTAGTATCTTAGTTTGACAGTCTCAGGGTATGCTCTGAAGAACACCAGGAAGCCTATGCAGATAATGCACTCCTCCCCCAGCTGAGTTAACGCTCCTTTCTCAGTACTTTCATTGCACCTTGTTCATACTGCAATTATAATGCATTTAATATTGTATTGTTAGATGGGTTATATCTGTTTCCACGTTAGATTGTGATCCCTTTGAGGGCAAGCATCATATCCAATTTACATTAGTCTTGTTCGTGTTCAACCTAAGCTTTGGTATTAGATAGGACCTGAATAAATATTTACTGAGTGGAGGTCAAAAGAAGGAAGGGTGATAGGGAGGATGAGAAGGAGAAGGAGGATTCACTCTTCAAAATCAATGTTTCTATTCTCCACTTCATGTCTTAGCTTCAGAGTCAATTTTTTTTCAATTGTCTACTACACTTTGCAATCTGAATGTTCAGTAGGAAATATGTATCCAGGAATTTCCAAATGGATCCCCGTGTGTTTGCAGCCCAAACTGTTCTGCCCTTGCTGTAGTAATTGATTTCTTAGTTACGACATCATTATCCATGCAACAGTCTCAGAGTCATCCTCTATTCCCTCATTTCCATTAACACCCATGCTCAATAAGTCCTGTTGATTACACTTTCCCTCCCTCTCCACTGCCTGCCTTGGTTCAGGTGCTCCTCACCTTTCATGGTATCTCAGATAATTTCCTAACTGGCTCCTTGTCCTTAGTCAAGCATCCCATCATCTACCTCCATCTGTCCCCAAAGTCACCACTCATAGACAGAACTGTTGAATATCCCTGGACTTTACCAGTCAATAGGCTTACATTTAGAGAGTCCTACCTTACATTTATACTCTGAAGTGCTAACTTGTCCCTTCTATTGCTCCTGTAGTAACTCTGTTTCATTTACTCTTACTTTTTCCCTTGCAAAGACCAGCTAATTCTGTGAATTCAGATACAACATTATAATCTACTTTTAAGCATTCAATGACTCTGATTATCTATAAGACAAAGTCAACTGTGGCATACCTAAGTTGCCATAATGTTTCCCAAACTTATTTCTTAGACCCATATTCCTCAGTTCTGTTCCATAAAACCTACTGTTCTAAATAATTGTCATTTTCCAATTACACCAATGATTCTCAGTTATATGTACTTCCCTATGGGTTATTCATTATACTTAAAGTGCTCACCTCAACCCCACCTGCCTTGGCCACTCTGCCTACTAAACATCTTTCACGACTCAGGTCTGCTATTACCTCCTTGGTGATGTCTTCTCCAGCAGGTAAGTAATTGCAAATTTACCAGATCAGGAGCAAAATCCTCAGCTTTATACTCCCATAGCATCTTTCTTAGGGCATTATGACCTATATGAAGTCTCTACAAATTAGGTGGAAGTTTCCCCTCTGGACAGAGGCAGCTCTGTATCCAAACTTGAGAAGTGAGGTGTGGGCTGGATTTCAGCTCCCACTTGCCCCTTTGGTTGGGTTCCCATATACATACATAATATCACAGTTACTATGATTGCCTTAATGATGCCACAGTCTTCTCCCCAGCTGGTGACTTCCTGAAGCCAGTTAGATCAGTTAAAACTTGTATTCTTAGGACCAAGGATACAGTAAGCACTGAAAAATGTTCTTTGAATTGTTGTTTTTTGGAATGAGAAGATATTCCAAAAGTTGTCAGAGCAGATCTGAGGAAAGTCTCTGAAGTATATAAATATGTAGTGTATATAAATAGGTAAGTGTTCTTACCTATGTGATCTTGGGCAAGTAACTTAATTTCCTTCTTCTCTTGTTTCCTGGTCTACAAATTGGGGATAATAAGAAATGCCTTGTCTCAGGTTACTATGAAGATTCACTGAGAGGTGATCTGTAAAGCACTCAGAAGAGTGCCTGGCCCAGAGTATATACCATGTAACTAATGACAGTAATAGGATGCACAAAGGGTATTCAGAGGTGAATCTTTTAAAATTTGGAAACAAACAATACAATTTTGGAGAAGATAATCTTTATGCTTTGATTTCTGAAAATCTGGAGATAGATCGTGCATTTGTAGAAATATATTACTATTAATGTTAAATGACTGCAGATGTTTTAGTTCAGAGATAGAATCATAACATTTTAGAATTTGAAAGTTTAGAGATAATCCAAATTGCTTTTCTTATACATAAAAGTGTTGGGGCCCAAATGGGTTAAGTGACCTTTCCACAGTGTTTCCCCATCTGGCCCTGACCACATGTCCAGCCTCATGTCATCATCTCTCCCCTGCCCCCAGCACCCAATGTTATCCCTTCCACACACCAAGTCCCAGCCTCATTAACATTTCCCAGAATGCACTTTCACAACTCTGTTGCCCCTGCTTGTGATAGCCTTTCTCCCTGTGCCTTCCTCCCATCTCAGCTCATTAAACAACGTCACGAACATCCTTTGAGCTCCAGTTCCACTGTTACATATCTCCTTGGTGAAGCCTTCCTCTACTCCCCCAGTCCAAACTAGGTGCATCCCCCTCTGTGCTCCTAGAGCTCTGTGTTCATACATCTATTTCGCACTTGTCAGAGCAAGGGCTATGGATCCTGGCTGCCCAGGTTTAAATCCCAGCTCTGACACTTACTAGTTGTGTGACCCTGGTCCTCTGTGCCTCAGTTGCCTTATCTGTCCAATGGGAATCATAATGAGACCTACCTCGCTTATTCGTTCAGTCAACAAATAATTATCAGCTGCCTACTATGTGCCAGGAGCTGTTCCAGGACCTGGAGATATATGATGAACAGGACCAAGCCCTTGTCCTTACATTGAATGGATGAGTTAATCAATTAAAACCTATTATAATCAAGTATTACCATTATTCCAAGAGCCATGAAGAAATATACAGCAGAGTAGGAGACTCAGAGTGATGGAAGGAATGGTGGCTGTTTTATTAGAGAGGGGAGTCAGGGGAAGCCTCTCAGAGGAGTGACATTTAATCAGAGACATAGGGGAAGCCAGGGAGCAAGCCCTGCAGAAATCTGAAGGGAGTGCATTCTAGGCAGAGGAAACTTCACGTGCAAAGGCCCTGAGGCAGGAAAGGTGAGCTTGGGGTTGGGAGACAGGATAGCTAACAGGGCTATTGCCAAGTTAGTGAACCAGAGCAGAGGAAATGAGGCACTCCTTATTCCTGGCACCAAGATTTTCAGATTTTTATCTTCTAAATATTTCTCCAACCTGTTTTTTCCTCCTCTTCAACCCTGATCTCCTCTCAATCCCAGATTTCTCTCCTTACGGTTGAGCTACCCTCAAAACTACCCTCCACTCTGTGACAGGATAATCTAAACATGTATCTCCAACCCCACTTTCTGCTGCTTTCTAATTTTTCATTATCTGACCTGCCACTGTTTATAGACTAAAGTCCCAGATGCCTTCACATGATGGACAAACCCCTCTAGAAGAAAGCCCTGATTACCTCTCCACTTCCTACCTTGTACTGGACACTCCAACCACACCAAAGTACCAGTTCCCCCAGAAAACTCTATTTCTGGTCTCTATGCCTTGCCTCAAGCTGTTTCCTTTCCCTAAAAACCATCCCCTCTTCCACATTTTTGCTTGGCTAACTCAATAGTGAGACTCAGCTCTGGAGTTACTTCTCCTCTATGCCCACATCATCCCCTGGGAGTACTTCAGTACTTCCACAACATCACTTTGCAGGAATCGTTAAGAGGATATGCTTATATATCTGTCTCTCCAGTTAGCTTCTAATTTTCTCAAGAGCAGAGAACTGGTTCTTAATCATGTTTTACCCCCAGGGCATGATTTGTGTTCTGGCCCAGGGCAGCTAAGCAAACTACATTCATCTCCTTTCTCATGCTGCCAGCTTAGGAACTTACCCTCCTGCCACTGTCCCTTTGTCCCAGACCTACAACACACAGTTGCCCTGTGAGATTTTATTCAGGTGAATGGGTTTCAAAAGATGCCTAACAATTTCCAAGATTCTTTCATCACATTCATCTAAAAAATCCAAAAAGAAGATAAAATGTACAGTTCAGAAGGACAGACATCCATATGTCTAGCTGAGAAAAACAGGGAAGGACAGTAATTGTCCTGTGACTTTAGAGTTTGTGCTAATAGTAAGTTTTAAAAGGAAATCAAATATTTGAAGATGCAGGTTTATTTTAAATAAATCCGTTTCCAGTGTTCAGCTTCTCATTTTGTAAACTTAAGGATCACTTGCCAACTTTAATTTCTATACTTCTCTTGTACTTTTCCTGGTACTTAAAAAGGTAGTGTAGAAGTTGAGAATAGATGCTAAGTCAATTCTTTTTCCAATTAACATATTATTTTCCTTATTTAAGCTCCCTTTTATGTTATGTTCAAAGTTCTAGACTCCATTAAAAAATGAAATTATTCTTAGTTCTATGTACACACAAAAAGAATTTTTTTATAGTTCCAGCTCTAATCACACACACACACACCCCATCCTGCAGCTGAGAGCTGAGACTAATCATTGCAACTCCTTTGAAAGTTTATTAAGAAAGAAGAGCTAAATGAGGGTTGTGGAAAAACTGTTGCTGACCCAACACATACTCAACAATTTACTCAATACAAATTTGCAAGATGTTGAGTCTACTCTATCCATAGCCAAGAAGAGAGAAACTTCCCTGAGTTGTTTCTATCTTCTACTTCTCTTCCCCGAGACTCTCTCTCCATTATTTGGCCCTGACCTCCCTTCACTGGGCTTCCATTACTTTTCAGATGAGATACAAAGCCCCTTAGGATCACCTAGAATATGTTTTCCCCTCTAAGACCTCTAAGCATTAGGACAGCCTGAGATCTCCCCTGGGAAGGCATTTTCCTCCCTTGTTGATGGGACTCATCCTTTGGGATTAATTCAAACATCACCTGCTCAGTGAGCTCAGTGAAGTGGCCCCGGCTCCCTTCCTTCCCCTGGCAGGAAGAAGAGTGGCTTCCTTTGGCCACCCAGCCAATCCTGTACTTCCTAACCTCATTTGGATGAGTGAGATTAATATTTGTTTTCTAGAGTACAAGCTCCTAGAGGGCAGGTACTGGGTTTATTTCTCTTTGTATGCTCTGCACCCAGCTCTGTATTTGTTGATTAAGTGCTTGAGTCGGAAAGAAAGGCTGCACGGGAGAACAACTTGCCATCCACCAAGGTTCTATAGGAATGTAAGCAAGTTACTCACATGTAACTTTACGGAACTGGCTAAATCACTGCAGTAAAAGAAGGCCTGAACTGACAAGGCCTCCTCCAGAGGTCCGGCAACAGGATAAGGGATATTTTCGCTGAACTCAGTCCTCAAAGTTTTTCCCTAACCACACCCATCTTATTCATCAGGGACAATTAAGTTAAATCAGTTGGATCCAAAACAAAATGCTTTATTGGATATCATACCTTTCTGCTTCACCACAACAATTTCAAAGATTTTATTTGTGCAAGCCATTTAGAATCAGGAATAAATAGGGAGGGTGCCAGTGGAGGGTTTGTTTACATGTTTTTACACCACCGTGAAAGGAAGACATAGCAGAGTTTACATATATGCCATGTAAATTGCCATCGAACCAGATGTGGCTTACAAGGTACCTTGTAACTCATCTCCTCTAAGCAATAAAGGCCTTTTTTCCTTCTGGCAAAAGTTTGAGAAACTTCTGCTGTTTTCTATCAGCAGATACAACAGATGGCTGGCACATGCCTGCTTTGCTAAATGAAATGGGCTTTCTGCAGAATTACTCTTTGATCCCTAGTGGCATGTCTACAACACCACAATGCAAAATACCACAGCATAGCAGAATCTAAACATTAAAGGTTTAAAGTTGTGCTTTTGATATGAGTACCTCCTGAAAAAAAAATCATGCCCACAGTATGTAAACATATTCACATTCCCACTTTGAAACCATGGAACAGGGGTCAGAAAATGAGGCATTTCCTCCATTTGGTGACATAAAACCACTACTAAGGTATGATGGCAAACCCCAGGAGTGCAAAGGTATGAAACCACTTGGGTCGTAACTACCAAAACAATCATAACTCTATTAGGAAAAAATGTAGACAGTACACATTAAGGGAGTTCCGTAATAATAAGTGTTACCATAACTGCAGGGTTGGAAAGAAGTGTTTAAGGGTGTTTGACAGTTCCTTTGAAGATGGAGGGGGAATTCTTGAATTAAAATTTACCCTATTTTTTATTTTTTTGGTTTATGTCAAAGCGAGAAAGAAAGGGGAAAAAATACTTTTAATATAAGTCTCTAACTCCAGTCCAATGGGAAACTTGAGACTGCAAACTGTAGCCAATGTAATGAGACCAGTGTTACATCATATCAAACACTATATTACAGAAACAGATCAGTAGGATGATTCTGTTTTTTATAAAATTAGCAATTATGTGAGTCCATTGTCAGATAAATGGCCTGTTTCTGTTTTCCCTTTTTTCCAATGGTGCTTTTCTCACTTTAAAGCTGAATTTGGATGATACTGACTGGAATCATTCACAAAGATACCAGTATCCAGACAAAGTTCTTAAGCCTTTGTTGTATTTGATTTTTAAATTATTATTGTTGTTACTTCTGACAGTTTTCAATAATTCAAGAAGTTTTTTTAAATTGATAGGGAGCTAGGCTAGTGTCACTAACTCATTTGTAACAAACCTTACATGTAGGAAAATGTTTCACTTGATACGCTGTCTCTTCAGCATATCTAATATTTTCTATTTTCAGTGGTTATACATAAAAACAAACACATTCCTGCAGTTTAACTCCATAAAGCCAGTTATTATACAATATATACATGACCTCCCACATCCCCAGGGCAGCAGACAAAATTCTCCTGTTCTTCTCCTGTATCCACAGCAACACTTCAGTTTTGTTTTTAAACATCTGTAGATTCAGAAAAATGAAGCTACCCCACTGACTTTTAGTGGTGATAAGAATTCTGCACACTATACACTAGAAAAAGCTCACTTTAAGATCTGGACCTGTTGGTACAGATGTCTAGAGCTTGCCTAGAAATCCAGGTGGTAGGTTTGAAATTAATATTGGTTGATTATCATCAGTCAGAGAATTTCTATTCCATAGACACCAATTTCACTCCAACCCTTGCCATCCATCTTAGAAATCCAGGCCCTTGGTCACAAGGAGGTTGGAAAGCTAGTACAGATGGCTCAGCATAAATCCACTGTCACTGCTAAAACAAAATGAAACAAAACAAAACAAAACACAAGCAACATCAAAAGGGATGCCCTGTTGTTAACTAAGTACTAGATTCATAGTACCTTAGCATATTTATGCAGGTGATAGAACATATTATAGTTATCAAGATCAAGTCTATGAGACCCTTGTAAGTAAAGATCTATTTATATAACCTACCTAAATAAAAACATTTTGGTCTTACACCAAATTGGTTCATATGGAAATCAGCAGTGGTATCCTAATGTTTGATTCTGACTTGTCTAACAAAACTTCTCATTAAATTTTTACTTGAAAGTCATTGGGCTTAGAAAGGGTTATTTTCCAAATAAAATGTTTAATTAGTGCCTTATTTAGAAAAACTAAAATTATTGCTCATGGCCCCTGCCTGTCTCAAATTTAGAGAAAAAGAATAAAGCATGCCTCATTGAAAAATATCATCTATTGAAAAGCTTTATACAAGGATAAAGAGTATTTTCCCTTAATTACTAAAAATCCATTAAGGCTAAGCTTTTGCAGTAGAAATTCTTCTCTCATCTAAAAGCCTTGAGAAGAGGCATGTCAGAAAATGAGTATCAGGTTAAATGAAGACAAAGTTGTCCATGAAAAATGGGAATTGCAGGGAGAGGGAGAATTCAGGAAAAATGATTTCAGGCAAGAAAGATTTGGGCAGACCTCAAAAGAAATTGATGAGAATCTGATGAGCATTAATAAATTCTTTGGTCTCCATAGTTACAATGACCCATGAGAGTCATTGGTATTATCATTTTGTTGAGTGATAAGCAGTGTAAAAATGATACCAGATAATAAATTATTTATAATACAAAATATCATACAATTTTAAACTCACATACTTTTTATACACATTTTATGTAAAATATTTTTAAAAATTATAAATGAATTCATTGCAGAAAAACCAAAACATAATAGATGAAGATGTAACTGGTATTTACATCTTGGAAGATCAGATGTTGATCGAATGATTTTTTCTATGTCTGCCAACTTATTTTGTAATGGAATCAAACAGAATACACTATATTATAGACCAGGGGTCCCCAACCCTTGGGCCACGTATCATTGCTGGTCCATGGCCTGTTAGGAACCAGGCCTCAAAGCAGGAGGTGAGCAGTGGGTGACTGTTCCCCATCTCTTGCATTACCTCCTGAGCTCTGCCTCCTGTTAGATCGGCAGCGGCATTAGGTTCCCATAGAACTGTGAACCCTGTTGTGAACTGCACATGTAAGGGATCTAGGTTATGCACCTTTTATGGGAATCTAATGCCTGATCATCTGTCACTGTTTCTCATCACCCTCAGATGGAACCATCTAGTTGCAGGAAAACAACTCAGGGCTCCCACTGATCCCACATTATGGTGAGTTGTATAATTATTTCATTATATATTACAATGTAGTAATAATAGAAATAAAGTGCACTATCAATGTGATGCACTTGAATCATCCTGAAACCATCACCCTTACCCGGTTCATAGAAAAATTGTCTTCTGCCAGGCGTGGTGGCTCACGCCTGTAATTCCAGCACTTTGGGAAGCCGAGGTGGGTGGATCACAAGGTCAGGAGTTCGAGACCAGCCTGGCCAACATGGTGAAACCCCGTTTCTACTAAAAATACAAAAATCAGCTGGGCGTGGTGGCACGTGCCTGTAATCCCAGCTACTCAGGAGGCTGAGGCAGGAGAATCGCTTGAACCTGGGAGGCAGAAGTTGCAGTGAGCCAAGATCACCCCACTGCACTCCAGCCTGGGTGACACAGCGAGACTCTGTCTCAAAAAAAGAAATAAAAAAATAAAATAAAATTGTCTTCCGTGAAACCAGACTTTGGTGCCAAAACGGTTGGGGACCACTTTTATAAACTACTTAATTTGCATGAGAATCTTCCCATGGCCCCAAATGGATGTCTAGAATATCCTTATAACTGCTTCATTTTATTCTTCTGCCACTATTGCTGGACCCTAAGTTATATCTATTTTTTAATTTTTATAAACAGCATGATGAGGAACACTCTTGGACCTAAATTTTTATTTATGTCTGTGCTTATTTCCTTGGCATGAATCTCTGGGTGTAAAATTGTCCAGTCAAAAAGTCTATATCCTGCCTTTTGCCATCAGAGTCTAACAGCCCTGCAAAAAGGTTTACATGCACATCAACAGCATATGATAATGCACCGTTCTCCACATACTAAAACCACTTCTAAAAGATCTGACCAAGTTGATGTGGGGAAATGAATTTCACTGTAATTTTTATTTGCATTTGTTGGAAGTGGAACATGAGATGCATTTTAAGTGGCCCAAGAACACTTTGGGTTACTGTAATGGTCCCCCATCTTTTGGGCCCCAGGGGCTGGTTTTGCGGAAGACACTTTTTCCATGGACCAGGAGGTGGAGGAATAATTTCTGGATGCTTCAAGCACATCATATTTATCATGCACTTTATTTTTTTTATTATTACATTGTAATATGTAATAAAATAAGCATACAACTCACCATCATGTATAATCAGTGGGAGCCCTAAGCTTGTTTTCCTGCAACTAGACGGTCCCATCTGGAGGTGATGGGAGACAGTGACAGATCATCAGGCATGAGATTCTTACAAGGAGTGTGCAGCCTAGATCCCTCGCATGTGCAGTTCACAATGGGGTTCACAATCCTTTGAGAATCTTATGCTGCTGCGGATCTGACAGGAGGCGGAGCTTAGTCAGTAAGGCGAGTGATGGGGATCATCTGTCAATACAGACAAAGCTTCAGTCACTCGCTTGCCACTCACCTCCTGCTGTGTAGCCCAGTTCCCAACAGGCCATGGACCAGCACTGGTCTGTGGCCCAGAGGTTGGAGACCCTTCGTTACTGGACCAATAATTTATTGGAAGTAAGTAACACCTTACTGCTTCTATAAGGTCTTCAATCCTGAAGTTATTTTAATGTTGTCCACATGTTGCTAAAACACTTAAATATAAAATTTAAAACTTCATTAATCAGCTATGTGTTTTGTTTATGTATTGCTGAAATGCCTAAACATTTGATATCATTCGGATGAAATAATCAGATAATGAAATGAAATTTTCATTTTCCATGTAAACGTTTTGATGTGGTTTGGCTTTAGCCATAGATGTCTTTCAAAATACTTAATTGGTATTGAAATCATTTTTCCCATCTTCAGAATTTCTGTGCATTTCAAAAATGATGGTGCTGGGATCACATAACTTTAGTGAGCAAAATTAGCCATACTTAAATGATATTAAAAATAAAAAAATAATATTTTAAAGCATCTTGCTGCTTGGTATTGTGTAGATTATTCCCCCTTCCCACATTTTCCTCAGAAAGCAGATTTTATGTAGTAAGTGGTAACCTATTCAAAGCCGAATGAGTAGAGAGAGAAAGGTAGCTTAATTGAGGTGCTAACGTTGTCCTGCATCATTAGATCATCCACATAGGTGAGAAACACTCAAGCAGGAGAAAAAAATATTACAAACTTCATCTTCATGCCAGTTCCACTCTCCTCCCTAATCCCCTACAGGACATATTCCCAAGATTGTATGACATGTCAGTCCATTTTGTACTCACCAATATGCCAATATTTGCAAACAAGCATTATACTATTAAGCAATAGCGGAGGCAACATGAAATTTAAGCCTTTGCTTCAAATTCTATTCTTCAGCAGACAAACATAAGTGAGAAAGAGATAGAGAGAGGAGGGAGGGAGGGAGAGAGGGACAGGGGGAGAGAGAGAGAGAGCGAGCGAGAGAGAGCTATTGGCACTTTCTGCTTCTCCTACAGTTAACCAGTTACCAAACCCTTTCAGCTGGAGGGGTGCCGTTCAAGCTACCTTTTAGTAGTTCTTATGAACCCATAAAGGTATAGGTTAAAAAATGTCTTTTCAGAAATATAGAATTAATTGGCCATTTAGTTAATGACCATCTGATGAGTGGTCGACCACAAGTAAACAGATTCAGCTGAAAAGGAGATAATGAAAGGCCATTCATTGGTTTATTACTGATTTCACAATATCAGTAATATTGTGAAATATTACTTAATTGTTTATAAAGTATCTATGAAGAGGGACTTGTAGGGAGAAAAGGAATAATTTCCCTATAGAGCAATAAAAACCTCAATGACCCTATCTGCAAAATGGGGGTATTAACAGCAGATGACTTTCCTGTTATAAACCTCAATGAATCCAAAACCTCAATTTTTTTTTAACCACATAGCAATGGAAGTGTTGAAGGGTCTAGATTTGATCTATTTCAGAAGAAGAGGAAAAAGAGAACAGATTTGAGGGGAAAAAGACAGCTAAAATGGTCATGTCTATACCATAACAGGTAATTAGAGGGAAACAAAGTGGTTTCTCAATTCAAAATAGTTATTTTTTTATAAAGTGTTTTCTGTATCACATTCTTCTTGAAAATAATCATTTAAGGAACTTTAGAATAAAAAGACCTCAAAATGTGGTTTTAATTATAATTATAATGATTTTCATAGTAGACACATTTTACCAACTAATAAGCTAAAGAATTTATTACTTACCGTTTGTCCTCTAGAGTAAATTCTCCAATTGTACAAAAGAAATTAAATTCACATAAGCATTTTATTCTTTCTTTCTAAAATTAGAAGCCATAAAATGTACAAAAGGTAACATATAAAAGATGCTAATGTGCTAAGGAATAAAAGGAATGCTTCTTCATAAAAAATAGATTGCAGTTTTCTTTTCCATATGAAAGCATTTAAAATGGTAACTTGAAAACATAGGCTGCAATATTTTACAACTTTCTTACATGACACCTTATGGATCTAACTTCTACCAGAAATATGCAACATTCATATTCCAGAGAATAACATTCAACATACTGGCTTTTTAAAAGTGCACAATGTCAGAAATACTTATAGACTTTAAAATTTGTTGTAAAGTATAAAGAATGTCACAAATGATTAGAAACTACTATGGGAAAAGAGTCTTTTAAGTATGTTAAATTTTAATGTCAATGATTACAGAAACACAGTGATGTTGGTATTGGAGATCTTCATATTTCCAGCAGCCTCAGGACACTGAGTCTTATCAGAATAGTGGGCTTAGGCACATGGCTTACTCTTTTTTTTTGAAAATCATTAATTTATATGGCAACTTGAAATAAATGGAAATTAATTCTTTATTTGCTTTGGCAATCAGATGAGAAATTTCTCTTAATAACTGTAAAATGTGCCAGGCTACATACTGTACAGTACTATTTCCACCTGCCATAAGGCAGTGGAAATATTAAAGGGTAATTTTCTCAGAACTTACCTGCCCTGCAGCTTGCCAGGTAAAATTCATGGAATGGATATTGACAGGAATAGCTGGCATTCTCTGTTGCGCTTTTCTGAAATCATGTGTAAAAGGTGCCATTTTCCCCTCTGAAACAATCAGGATATCTTCTTCAAATCCTGGTTTTTAAAATAATACAACAATCAAACCAGGTAGACTTGAAATCATCTAAATCAGAAGTTTCAAGCAAAAAGAAAACTAAATAATTAGTATGGGTCATTTCTGTTCACAAGGCATCTGCCTTCGGTACCATCAGCGCTACTAAGATTAATTTTCCTCCGTGGATGATAAGAATGATGTCAACAGACCCATGCTTTCAGGGAAAGGGATGGACATGGAGTTAACCGATGCAAACAAATGCTGGGTGCATCTAAAAACGCAGGGCTATAAAAATTAACAACAGCACGATCAGAACACTAGATCAGCTTTGGTTTCTTAAAAGAGAAGTTTATAAGCTTTCAGATGGTAAATCTCTAATTAAAAGGTGGGAACACTCTTTTATGGAAATTAAGTTTTAAAACACACGAAATGCAGGTATCCCTCCTTCTTGAAGAGTGGAGAGAGGAGGACACAGGCAGGGGAAGGCGCTGGACGCGGGGGCCTTACCTATGAGTACTCTCGCCTGGTGAGCATCGATCCACAGGTACAGGCTCTCCTCCCGCGGCTGCCCGGCCTCCGCCCGCAGTGCCAGCAGGCACAGGAGGATGCTCCAGAGCCAGAGAGCGGCGGCAGCGAAGGCGCTCCTCCGGGCCATGCTGCTCAGGACCTCCTTGCTGCGGGGGAACTCCTTGTGCCGCACCTACGCAACCTGGGGCCGTCAGATCCTCAGCTGCGCTGCAGCTCCCTCAGCCAGAGCTGTTCCCGCTTAGACGGCTGGGAGCGTCGCTTCCCAGCCTGGGTGCCAAGGAGCCTGCGAGAGCAGGAGGAGGAGGGGGCAGGCAGGACGGGGGAGGCGGGGGTGGGGGGGACCAGCGGGCGTGAGCCGTGCAAGAAGGTGGGGCGCGGGCGGGAGTGGGGGTGGCAGAGACGTAAGACTGGCAAAGCTGGCGAGGCCGGCAGTCAGTGGGGCAAATAGAGCGAGAACAGAAGAGCGGGAAGGGCTGGCGCAAGCGAGGTGCGAGCGAATGGTGCCTGCAAGGCCCGGTCGGCCGCCACTTGGGGGCGCTGTGGGGTCCCCCGGGGGCGGGGCCGCGCGGGACCCCAGAGTCAGCGTTCACAGCGTGGTGAGCCCAGTGGAGCGCACGCGAAGTGGGCGTGTAGGGCTGGCGAACCCGGAGAAGGGCACTCAGAGACCCCTGGGACGTCACTCGCCTCGGGCCAAGGGAGGCTTCGGGGGAGGGAAATGGGGAGAGCAGACAATGCTGGGCTTGACTGAGCGCTGATGATGGTGATGGTGAAGAGGGTGATGACTCCTGTTCCTCCTCCGGCGCTCACTGAAGGCGCAAATTGCCCATCCTCTCCCTTTCGGCCGGCAGGACTCCTCTCTCCGCCAATCCTATGCGCTCTGTTCTGCGATTGGCTGACACTTTGCGCGTTCCCAAGCAGCTAAAACTCGAGGCTCCACTGTCCGGTGGTCTGATCGCAGGCGCTGGCCTTGGCTTGAGGGGCAGGGCGTTCAGCTGCTACTTGCCCGACACCCAGCAGTTGGGGAGGCCCGTCTGTCTCCCTGATAACGCGGCAGTGCCCGGAAGAGTGCCCTGGGCCCTGGATGATAGCTGTACCCGACCCTCCGGGGTAGGGCTCCGCTAACATCATGGATATCTTCATGTTTGCTGACATTTTTTAGAAGTTGCTGAATTCGGCCGGGCTCACGCCTGTAATCCCAGCACTTTGGGAGGCCAAGGCGGGCGGATCACCTGAGGTCAGGAGTTCGAGACCAGCCTGGCCAAAGTGGTGAAACCCCGTCTCTACTAAAAATGCAAAAATTAGGTGGGCGTGGTGGCGGTGACCTGTAATCCCAGCTACTTGGGAGGCTGAGGCAGGAGAATCGCTTGAACCAGGAGGTGGAGGTTGCGGTGAGGCAAGATCGTGCCCTGCACTCCAGCCTGGGCGACAGAGCTAGACTCCGTCTCAAAAAAATATCAATCGATAAATAAAATAATATATTTTTAAAAAGTTGCCGAATTCACAGGTGCATGGGGGCCAAACCAAGGCTCTGGCCTCGTTTGTGAGAAGCATGCTTGGCCGGCAGTGGGCTGCAGCATAACCTATCCACCTGGCCCAACAGAAAGAACTTATTTTTGCCTCCTGCCTAATTCCTTGGATGCGCAAAGAAAACGGAAGCAAAAGGGTTTGTTTGTTTGTTTGTTTTGTTTTTAATTTAAAAAAACTTAGAAAGTCTTCGGACTCAGAAAAGGTTCATTTACTCGTCTTTGTTCTTTAGTACCCGATGCTGTGACAAATACCTCAAGGATCAAATGTCTGGGGCTGGGCGTGGTGTTTCAATCAGTCCTTTGTAGAGTAGCAGATGCCTCAAGAGGGAAAAACAAACAGAAACAACAGAAGAGAAGCTGGACATGTGCAGGCATCAAGTTAAATCAGTGTTAGGTTCTAAGAATATAGATTTCCAATACGGAAATATTTACAGCTATACAACCAACCAATAGAAAAAAAGGAAAAAAGGAATTAGATAAGAAGTCTATGACTGATTTGAACTTGCAGTGTATTAATTTTTAAAGTACTTTTATTTTAAGTGCTTGCTTACTCCTCACAACTCTTAAGTAGGTACTACTATTATTCTCATTTTACTGATGAGGAAAGAGGGCTCAAAAAGTTCAGTAAGTTGACTGTGGATATCCAGCTGGTAAATGAGAGTAAGGGTTCTAATCCCAGACACTCTGACTTCAAAGCCCATTCTCTTAGTAACTCATACCTCATAATGATAAATAAATCATAATTAAGTCTGTTTGCATTCAAAGCTTTGCAGTCATTCTTCCTTTAAAATAAAAATATTTACCTGTTTTCCAACATTTCATTATTTTTTATTTCTGTGAATATTCATGTATATAATGTATGAACATTAGGCTACTTTTAAAACACTTTAACGTTGTAATGCCAGTGTCACCCAGGTAAAGATAATAATTTCACAACACAATAGGCATTTTCTGTGACTTGGAGTGTGTGGTTTTAATTTAACATTTTTTTCCTAGTTCTGCGCAAACCTCTATGGCTCTTGGTGCAAGGACGCCCTCTACAGGTTTTCCTAATCAAATACTAATCGAGAAGTACTCATACAATTTATTTTTTGGTGCAAGAAAAAGAGGAACTCAATTCTCTCCTAATTTGGTTTCCTCTAAGTGAAATTCTTCTGCAGCAGTTGAATTTGGTGTTGATAACAATGGTAATCTATCTTGCTATAAGCACATTTTTTTTTTCCTTCCAGAATGGCTATTTTCTGTTTACTTCCCTCCAGCAGAGGACACTTAGAAAAACAATATTCTATTAGAGATAGATAAAGAAAAATGCTATTTAAAAATTTTTTGATATAAGCTCATTTGGTTATTAAAGGAGAGGAAGGAACATATGTTGTGTTATACAACAGCAATTTTTAAGAGTAGCAGCATGGATCTTTTTGTCGGGAGGTCCATCTCTAAGAGATGAATCAGGCTTGACTCTCCTTTCTGTTGTTAAGGAGCAGTTAATATAGCTATTTCATTAAGAATTAAGTTTTTAAATTTCTTTAAACAAACACGTGACAATATTTACTAGCATATGATAAAAATTTGGAAATAATGTGCTTGGCAAGTCAACTTCATTTCATTTGAAAATTATGCCATTTATTTTCCAGTTTGTTATGCTTCCTTTCCTTGTGCGATTCCCTCTCACCAATTATGTGTGCAGACAGCTTCATTTATTTGTTCATTAACTCATTTGCTTATTCAACAAAGATTTATTAAATACCTATTATGTGTAAGACACTGACTTGGAAATTATAGTACAAATAAAATATGATCATAGCCTTCAAAGTGCAATAGAGCTACTAAAATAAGTAAGACAAGCACCTAAACAGATGTAATACAAGGTAGAATGTGGTGATTGTGGTGTGATAAGGCAGAAAGACTGGAAATTCATAGAAGAAATCTTGTATCTAGAATTCTGTACATTTGTTCATTCATTCAAAATATATTTACCCAGTGTCTGATGTATGCCCTATATAAGCACAGGGGATAGAAGGTAAGTGAGAAGACAGTCCTGCTCTCAAAGAACTCTCAATCTAACAAGAGAGTGTGTTGAGAATAAACAATAGGGAGGAATGAATGTCATGGTGGGAAAATGCACAGGGTATTTTGGGACTGAGGAAACTCCCTCGAGGCAGACTGGGTTCTGGGAACACTTTCTAGAGTAGAGCATACTTGAGCAGTCTTGAAGGTCAAAGGGTCAAAGGGGAGTTGATCATGCAAGGGGAAAAGATAAGGAACACCCATGCAGAGACAATGGCAATAGTGAGAGCAAGAGACATGAGAAAGAATGGCACCATGCAGGATCTGCAGGTGCTGACCCTGTAGTATGATGAGCCTGGAATAGGAGGGGGAGGGAGCACCTGGGGATAAAGCCCAAAATGTAGGTAGGACCTGGTTATGGAAGATTGTGCTGAGGACAATTCTAAATAATTTGTTTAGGGTTGCTGTCCTCAAAGAGGCGAGGCGTAACTCCTCACTCCTGAAGTGTGGGATGTGCAGAGTGACTTCCTTTTATAGCGTGCAGTGTGGAAAGTGGGGAAAGTAACAAACCTGACAAACACTACTTCAACTAGGTGATCAAGAGCATCAACAGTGATGAGTCATGTGGATAGTATGTGCCCTTGATACAATGTGATGAGAATGGTACTTTATCTCTGTGATCTTGCTCCTGAAAACCCATAACCCCAGTCTAGTCACAACAAAAATATCAGAAAAACCCAACTGAGGGACATTCTACAAAATTCTGATCAGTATGCCTCAAAACTGTCAATGAATAAAAAAGGGAAGTCTGAGAAACTCATAGCTAAGAGGAACCTAAAGACACATGACTACCAAATGTAATGTGCTATCCTGGACAGGATCCAGGAATAGAAAAAGGACATTAGGTAAAGCTAAGGAAATGTCAGTCAACTACTACTAACACTGTATCAATATTGGCTCATTAATTGCGAGAAATGTACCATTCTAATGTAGAATGTTAGTAACAGGGAAAGTTGGGTGTGGGGTATATGGAAACTCTCTGTACTATCTTTGCCATTTTTGCTGTAAATCTAAAACTGTTCTAAAATATAAAGCTTATTTTAAAAATTAAAAATCAAGACTTGAATATGTTTAAAAAATCTTAGCTGCTGACATTTGAAAAGCAGATTTTTTAATTAAAAATTTGATTTCTGGCTTCTCTTGAAAATGTAGAGATCTGACAATATTCCCTTCTGACAAAGAATCAGATGGTGTGAGTAGTGGCTGTCCTTCAAACAGGACTAGTGCACCTAGTCCTTACAGTTGCACTACTTTTCCACCTAGCATGCTTTGCTCTTTTACTTGGCCATCTAGGCTTCTATAGGCTCCTGAGTTTGCCATGCGTGTCCTGGAGACCTGGAGGGACAGGGAAGACGACGGTATCTGAGGGGGCTGAAGCCAGTGCTCATCTTGGAAGTGCAGTTGTGTGGGAACCAGGGCAAACACTGCTCTAGGGGTAGGTCTTGTCAGTGTCCAGCCATTCACTCACCCAGGCAAGTTGCCAGAACTATCTTGGTGACTGCAGGCATTGGGACTGAGACTGGGGCATATCAGCTGCACCCTGAGCTGTGTCTTGGAGAAGGAAGGAGCAGATACCCCTCTACTACACTGCTGTGGAGAGGGAGACACAAGATAGTAAATGAAAAGGGCAAGTTGGCAAGGATTATGCTTTAAAAACTCTCTTCTTATACAACTATATATAATAGCTATACATAACTATGGATAGACTATAACTGTCTATTCTATAATGTCTGAAAGTTTATATAACAAAATATTTCCAGTGGTTACCTATAGGAAGTAGGAACACGGATAGGGAATGATTTTCCATTTATGCACAAATATTTTTCTGATTCATAATAAAATGAGCCGATGCTTTTGTAATTGAAAACCATTTTTAAGAAGAGAAAAAGGTTGTTTTATGCCTGTTTCAGTCGGTTTCTCCTGAAGTAGGCAACGGTCAACACCTAGGTTAGCACCTCTTGCTATGCGGCTTGCACACTTTACCACTTAAGAACTGCACATCACAACACATGACAGCTCATTACTGAAGCACAGCATGACTGGAGCATTCCTCATCATCCTATGTGACATTCTTGCCCTTCTTTCTTCACATGATGGCATTGCCAAGCAACCTAGTATATCTTGTCTTCCAAAAACCATATCCATTCTTTTTTGTTCATCCATGCTGTTTTATCCTTATGACATTTAATGAAGGTTTTTTTTATATATGATAAGGAAGAAAGGGAAAACAATTTCATTGCCCAATAGTGGAGGAATGAGAAAGTAAATTAGAGTATCTTCATAGGAAGAAGTATTATTGAACTATTAAAATTGATGTTCTGACAGATATTTAACCATGAATCTATCACCACAATAAAGATAATAGATACTACCTATCACTTCCAAAAGTTTAACAAAATATACACTTTAAATATGTGCAGTTTATTGGATGTCCACTATATTTAATTAAACCCGTTTCAAAGAAATTTTTTAAAATAGTGTTTCATCAGGAAGAAAAAATGGTAAATTGAACTGTATTAAAATTAAGAACCTGTTATCAAAAGACAGTATTGAGAGTGAAAAGACAAGCCATAGAATGGGAGAAGATATGTGGATGTATGAGACTCTTATCCAGATCATATAAAGAATTTCCACAAATCTACAAGAGAAAAGAGAGTCCAGTAGAAAAATGGTCAAAGGCTTGAACAAAGAACATACCTAAATACCAATTAATACATTAAAAATGGCAACTTCATTAGCCATCAGAGAAATGTGAATTAAAACTACAGTGAGAAACCTCTTCAGACCCATCAGAATGGTTAAAATGAAATAGAAAGAATATATGAGGTTAATGAGGATATGAAGGTTAGTGAGCATATGAAGCAAACAAAACTTATATACTGCTGGTGGTAATGTAAATTGGTACAACCATTTTGGAAAACTGAAAAGAAGTACTAAAGCTGAACCCAGCAATTATACTCTCAGGTATAAGCCCAACAAAAAAAGATCTCTCTCTCTCTCTCTCTCTCTCTCTCTATATATATATATATATATATATAGTCATCCAAAGTCATACATAAATATGTGTGTGTGTGTGTGTGTCTGTGTATATATATAGTCATCCAAACACATGTTTATAAAATCCCTGTTTATAATGGCACCAAAATGGACACAATCCAAATATCTATTGACAGTGGAATGGATAAAGAAATTATTACATATTTATAAATGAAATATTACATAGCAATAAGAATAACAAATTGTATTAGTTTTTGTGATTAAAAGCAATGGCAAAAAGTTGCAATTACTTTTGCCCCATCCTAATAATTACAACATTAATGACTCTTGAAAACATCATGTTGAGTTAAAAAAGTCAAAATGTACATACTTTGGTTTTAAATATGATTCCATATTTTAAAAATTCAAAAATATGAGAAACTAACTTATGATATTAGAAATCAAGATAGTAATAACCTTTGAAGAGTGGTAATGATTGGAAAGGACATAAAAGAGGCTTCAGTGGTACTAATAATGTTTTGTTTCTTGATTTGAATCTTGGCTACATCAGAATGTTTCTTTTGTGAAAATTCAGTAAGTTGTCCACTTACAATTGATGTACTTTTCTATATGCATGTTATAGTTTAATAAAACATTTATTAAAATTAGAAAAAATCATGAATGGGTTAGAAGAAAACATGGGCAAATGTACTTGTAAGTTTAGAATGGGGAAGGCCATTCTAAGGAAGACGAAAACTATTTTTTAAAGATACATAAATTTGGCCAGGCGCAGGGGCTCATACCTGTAATCCCAGCACTTCAGGAGGCTGAAGTGGGAGTATTGCTTGAGCTCAGGAGTTTGGGACCAGCCTGGGCAACATAGTGAGACCCCCATCTCCACAAAAAAGTTTTAAAAATAGCCAGGTGTGGTGGCATGGGCGTGTAGTTCTAGCTCTCTGGAGGCTGAGGTCGGAGAATCTCTTGAGCCCAGAAATTTAAGGCTGCAGTGAGCTATGATCACTTGCTACACTCTAGCCTGGGCAACAGAGCAAGATTATGTCTCAAAAAAAAAAAAAAATGTATAAATTTGACCTGAAAAAAGTTTTAAAAAGCTATGTAGGAAAACCCACCATAAACAAAATACTAGGGAAAATATCTGCAAAATCATGACAAAGGGAAAAGTATGCCATCCAGTAGAACAATGGACAAGGATATAGATGATTAACAGAAACAGAAAGACAAAAAGATACTTCATAATGAAAGAGAAATGTTGTTTTGTTTTACTGATTGACCAAATATAAAATACTGATAAATATAAAATTAAACAAATTAAAAAGTAAATACACATAAATATTATCAAGAATATAGGAATCAGATAATCTAATATATTATTGGTGAGAGTGTAAATTGATTCATCTTTTTTGGAGAACAATGCTCTATTTCCCAATATCCATAAAAATTCAACATCCATATATCCTTTGACTCAATAATTCCACCGCTAGGAATATGCATATATTTGAAATATACTGACTTCTTTCTATTCTAAGTTCTAGCCTTCTACCCATTCCTACATTCAGAAAGTTATCACAGACGCAGACATCTTAGAACACAGACACTTGAAGCACTAAAAAATTCCATGAGTAATAGAAGTCCTCTATAAAGGAGCTTAATTCAGAATAAGCCTCAAATAATGAAATGAGACAATTCTGACATATTGCTTTGATGAGGCCATTTTGCCTGGAGTGGGAGTGGGCACACCATATTCACCCATCCTTTTGACAGAGTTGTTTTGGTGTCAATAGGAACGTGACTGCCACTGCCACAAAGGAACCCTCATTTCTTCTTTCCCTGAGATTTTCTGTGTCTGATGAGGCTGAGGAATGGCAAAAAGCTGAGGGGTGTGGTGAAAACATCTAGTTTGTATATTATGTGGGAAAAAATATTGAAAATGTGGTCTATAAACATTCTAGAAACAAATTTAGGTAAGCATTTGGCAATCTTTCTAAACAAAAATATTAAAGCCAGAAGCCACATAAAAGATAGTCTGTCATCTATCTTTGCTTTTATGTGGTTTTTGTATATGTGCATATCTATATATCTATATCTATTTACCTGGACATAGTACATATCTATATAGATACCTCTATTTACATAGATACAGTTATATAAATATAGTTACTGGTGTAGGTATAGATATACTCAGTGATTCCAGCAGGAAAACGTTAAAGGATTAATTAAACAACATTAAAGAATTAAAGAAACAACATAAATGGATACATGATGTCCTCAGGGGAAAATGTTGGGTTAAAATCCCTAATATAAGGCAATTCTTGCCAAATTTTTTAAAAAGAGATAATTTTTAAAGAAAATGATTATCTTTAAAAATCTTCAATATATAGGCACTTGCTTTATTTTAAAATTAAGCTTCAAAAGTAATTAACAGTAAATTATTAGTAGATGAAAAATTCTTTAAACTTTATCATATAATTTAGATAAGGTCTCATCAGATGAGTCTTTTGGTTACAGCTCTCTTGGTCCTGTGGGGACCTCAATGAGAAATGTTGTCTGACACTGGAAATAGGAGACTTGAGAATATTTTTAAACAAATTTTGACAAAAGAATTTTTTTTTAAAAAGCTTTATTTATGAGACATTATTATCATCAAGAAAGGAGAAATTGTCTTTCTAATTGCCAGGAATTAAGATTTAAACCATCAAAGACTATACCAAGTCCCTTGATTTAGCTCATAATAGAACAAACAACAAATAAACAAATTGCCTACTAAAGTACTCTTATACCCTGAGCAGCATTGGAAAATTAGCCCGATAAGGAAGGAAGGAAGATAAGTAGGATTCTTATCAAGACCTGGGCAGATCTTTCATGAATAAAAGCTAACTGCAAGGCCAAGCTGGATATTTCTTGATTCACTTTAGGAAAGTAGATATTAATATTTTGTAGTTAGCTGATGAATGTTTTGACCAACGTGAGTTACTAAGTTAGACTCCCCTCCCTAATTTTTCTTCCAAATTATCCAGATCCAAGTACAAATTATCTGGGTAATGTAGACAAAATAAGAGGTTTGGTCTTACTTATACAACCAGCAAAATCAGACAGACCTTCCAGGAGGATCTCATCCATCTACTCCTCCATTTTGACTATATCTTACTTCTCTAGTGCCTTTGTTAATAGCACATGTGCTTCATGATAAAGAACCATAGTTCTGGATAAAAGCTTGAATACTGCATGTGATGAATTTTTTTTATTTGTATGTTGAGTACTTGAGTATGTAAAAATAAAACTGATCTATATGTGACTTTAAATAAATTTTTAAAATTTGTAAAAGAAACAATGTTCATCAAAATTAAGTAAGATATACAATGAAATGCAATATTGCATGTTAAAATGGCGTCTAATTAAATTTGTTGACACACAGAAAACAATAGATGTTGTGAATTCATGAAAAAGGAATGCTTATAACATTGTTGGTGACAACGTAAATTAGTGCAACCTCCACGGAAAACAGTGTGGAGATTTCTCAAAGAACTAAAAGTAGATCTACCATTTGATCCAGGAATCCCACTATTGGGTGTTTACCCAAAGGAAAATAATTTTCTTTTAAAAATAGCTTTATTGAGAAATAATTGATATACAAAAAGCTGTATATATTTAATGTGTACAATTTAAAGTGTTTGGACATATGGAAACACTTGTGATATTATCACCACTATTAAGGCAATGGACATATACAGCATCTCCCAAAGTTTCCTTCTGTTCCTTTGTTTTCGTTTCTGTTTTTGTTTTGTGTATGTATATGTGTGGTAAGGACACTTAATATAATTGTTAAGATACACCCTCAACAAATTTAGAAGCGCACAATACTGTACAGGCACTATGTTGTACAGCAGAGCTCTAGAACGTATTCATCTAGCATAACTGGAACTTTATACCCATTGAACAACTCCCCATTTTCCCCATTCCCCTGCCCCGGAAACCACTATTGTATTTTTTGCTTCTGTGAGTTTGACTATCATAAATACCTCAGGTAAGTGGAATCACATGGTATTTGTCCTTCTGTGATTGGGTGATTTTACTTGGCATAAATGTCGTCCACGTTTATTCATGTTATCACAAATGATAGGATTTTCTTCCTTTTTAAGGCGGAATAATATTCTACTGTATATATTAAATATATACAACATTTTCTTTATCCATTCATCTGTTAATGGGCACTAGTGTTGTTTCCATATCTTGGCTATTGTGAATAATGCCACAAAGAACAAGGAAGTGCAAGTATCTTTTAAAAACAACAACAGTAGGCCGGGCGCGGTGGCTCATACCTGAAATTCCAGCACTTTGGGAGGCTGAGGTGGGTGGATCACGAGGTCAGGAGATCGAGACCATCCTGGCTAACATGGTGAAACCCCGTCTCCACTAAAAATACAAAAAATTGTCCAGGCATGATGGCGAGTGCCTGTAGTCCCAGCTACTCGGGAGGCAGAGGCAGGAGAATGGCATGAACCCGGGAGGCGGAGCTTGCAGTGAGCCAGGATCTCGCCACTGCACTCCAGCCTGGGCGACAGAGCAAGACTCCGCCTCAAAAAATTAATAAATAAAATAAAATAAAAACAACAACAGCAACAACAACAAACCCAGAAGTCCTGTTTTCAACTCTTTTAGATATATACTCAGAAGCAGAAGTGCTGAATCACATGGTAGTTCTATTTTTAATTTTTAAAGGAACTTTTGTACTGTTTTCCAGAACGACTGCACCATTTTACATTCCCACCTACAGTGTACATGGTTTCCAATTTCTCCACTTCCCTGACAATACTTGTTATCTTTTGTGTGTGTGTGTTTTTTAAATAACAGTCATTCTAAGAGGTATGAGGTTATATCTCATTGTGGTTTTGATTTGCATTTCCTTGATGATTAATGATGTGATGTTGAACATCTTTCATATACCTGCTGACCATTTGTATGTCTTCTTTGGAGAAATGTCTGTTCAAGTCCTTTGCTCATTTTTAAATTGGGTTATTGGTATTTTTGTTACTGAGTTGTATGAGTTCCTTATGTATTTTAGATATTAACCTCTAATCAGATTTATGGTTTTCAAATATTTTCCCTCATTCCATAGGTTTTCTTTTCACTCTGTTGGTTGTTTCCTTCACTGCACAGAAGATTTTTAGTTTGATGAAATCCCACGTGTCTATTTTTAATTTTGTTGTCTGTGCTTTTGGGGTCAGATCCAAGAAATCACTACCAAGACTAATATAAAGAAGGCTTTTTCTTATGTTTTCTTCTAGGAGTTTTACAGTTTCTCATCTTATGTTTAAGTCTATTTTCTATGTTTTACGTTTTTAGGTTTCATAGTTAAGTTTTATATATATATTATTTCATTTTATTTTTTATTTTTATTTATTTATTTTTTTGAGATGGAGTCTCGCTCTGTTGCCCGGGCTGGAGAGCAGTGGTGCGACCTTGGCTCACTGCAACCTGCACCTCCCAGGTTCAAGTGATTCTCCTGCCTCAGCCTCCTGAGTAGAAGTTTTATATTTAATCCATTTTGAGTTGATGTTTGTGTATAACATAAAGTAAGAGTCCAATTTCATTTTTTTAATGTGGATATACAGCTTTGCCAGCATCATTTATTGAAGACATTACCCTTTCCCCATAGTGTTTTCTTGACATTTTGTTGAAGATCATTGGCAGTATAGGCATGGGTTTATTTCTGGCCTCTATATTAAGTTCCATTGGTCAATATGTCTGTCCTTATGACAGTACCATACTGTTTTAATTACTGTAGCTTTAGCATATATTTTAAAATAAGAAAGTGTGATAACTCCAGCTTTGTTCTTCTTTCTCAAGATCTTTTTAACTGTTTGGGTTCCTTGTGGATGAGTATGAGTTTTATAATTTAAAACAATTTTTGTAAAAAAATGACAGCAAGATTTAGGTAGAAGTAGCATTGAATCTGTAGATCTCTTTGGGTAATATGTACATTTTTAACAAGATTATGTCTTTTAATCCATGAACATAGGATGTTCAATTATTTGTGTCTGCTTTAATTTCATCAATGCTTTGTAGTTTTCTTTTCTGCTTTAATTTCATCAATGCTTTGTAGTTTTCTTTTCTTTTTTTTTTTTTTTGAGATGGAGTCTTGCTCTGTCACCCAGGCTGGAGTGCAGTGGCCGGATCTCAGCTCACTGCAAGCTCCACCTCCTGGGTTCACGCCATTCTCCTGCCTCAGCCTCCCGAGTAGCTGGGACTACAAGCACCCGCCACCTCGCCCGGCTAGTTTTTTGTATTTTTTAGTAGAGACGGGGTTTCACCGTGTTAGCCAGGATGGTCTCGATCTCCTGACCTCGTGATCCACCCATCTCGGCCTCCCAAAGTGCTGGGATTACAGGCTTGAGCCACCTCGCCCGGCCTGCTTTGTAGTTTTCAGTGCACAAGTCTTTCATCCCCTTTATTAAGTGTATTCCTAAGTATTTTTTTCCATTTGATGCTATTGTCATTGGGATTGTCTTCTTGATTTCCTTTTTGGGTGGTTTGTTATTAGTGTATATAAATGGACCTGACTTTTGTTTGTTGAATTTGTATACTGCAACTTTACAGCTTCATTTATTAGCTTCAAGAGCTTTTTTTGTTTGTTGTTTTTTATTTTTCCCATGTGTGGTGTCGTTAGGGTTTTTATGTATAAGATTATGTCATCTGTAAACAGGGAAATTGTATTCCTTTTTTTCCAATTTGGATTCTATTTATTTATTTTTGCCTAATTGCTCTGGCTAAGACTTCTATGTTAAATAAAAGTGGCAAGAGTGAACATCCTTGTCATGTTTCTGATCTTAGAGGAAAAGCTTTCATTTTGTCACTCCTGTGTATGATGTTAGCTGTGGGCTAGTCATATATGGCCTTTACTATGTTGAAGTATATGGCTTCTATTCATAGTTTGTCACTCATCTTTATGAAAGCATGTTGAATTTTATCAAATGCTTTCTCTAAATCAACTGAGTTAATCATGCAACTGTTATCCTTCATTCTGTGTATGTGGTGTATTACATGTATTGATTTGAATATGTTAAACCATCCTTGCATCCAGGGAAACAACTCATTTGATTAGGGTATATGATCCTGTCAGCGTGCTATTACATTTTGTTTGTTAGTATTTTGTTGAGGAGTTTTGCATCTATATTCTTCAGAAACATTGGCATGTATTTTTTTTTCTTGTATGTCTTTGGCTTTGGAATCAAGAGAACACTGACCCCATAAAATAATTTTGGAAGTGTTTTCTTCAATTTTTTGAAAGGGTTTGAGAAGGATTGGGATTAATATTTCTTTAAAGGTTTGGGAGAATTCACTAGTGATGCCATCTGATTCCAGGCTTTTCTTCACTGGAAGGTTTTTAATTACCCATTTAATCCTCTTAGTCATTATTGGTCTGTTCAGATTTTCCAATCTTCACGATTAAATTTTTATAGGTTGTACGTATCTAGGAATTTATTCATTTCTTCTAGGTTATCTAATTTGTTGACAAACAGTGATTAACTTTGAATAGTTACGTTACTTGAGATTTTCACTTGTTTCTTTATGTTGTTTAATTGTAATATCTAAATCTTTTACATTCAGCATGTATAAAGAAGAGAAAGTAAAACTACTTCACTTTGTTTAAAAAATATTTAATTTTTTTCAGAGAGAGGGAATCCAAATTTCATGTTTCCCCACAAATGATGATTGTTTTGGAGTCTGCCAGAGCATTATTAAAGGTCAGCTATCAATAAATTTGATAAAGTCAAGGCTTACAAAGACCTCTCTCATTTTTCCAAGAATACCAAGGAACTGAATCCTCTCTGGAGCCTTGTTTACAACATATTATAGTCTACAGAATTTCACCTTCTCTTTGGGCTCTTAATACCATTTGGGAGTCAATGTAGTGTCATTGAAAGAACACAAACTGTGTAATCAAGACTTCTTCCACTTCCCCTCTCACCTCCTAACCTTCAGTTGAGTATGTATTTGAGGACTCATTATTTGATTATTTACTTCAGCTCAGATTCAGTTTACTTCTGGCTTCAAAGTACCCTGAAATATAATACACGCTTCATGAGTGTCTGTTAAATATATATTGAGAAAGTTAATTCAGTGTTTGGTTGGTGCCGTCTTGAAAGTTACTAGTTTCTTTCAAATTACTATAGGCAGTCTGTGAAAATTTAATCTAACTCAGGTTGTTCTGATAATATAAATGCCTGCGACATTCATCACTCGTCTGTATGGACCCACATAACTTATTCCCAAGAGGTGTTTGTTCTGCCTTTTGGAGATTGCAATAGAAAGTTTTGTATATTGCAAATAGAAAGGCATTTGCTCTGCCTTTGTGATAGACAATGGGGGCACAGGTCTAGCTTCATCAACCTTAGCAGCACCAACTAGAATCTTAAATAAAGCAATGTAACTCTAAAAACCCTTTCCATACGCTAAAAGAAAAATCTTTATAATTAAAAAACTTTTTACCAAAGACCTTATATATTGTGAAAGTTGCCTTATTGATTACTGACAATCCCACTTTATCATGGCATATGAGTCTTTTAATGTGCTGTCAAAATCAGTTTGTTAGTATTTTGTCTAGGATCTTTGCATTTATACTATTCAGAGTATTGACCTGTAATTTTATTTTTAAATAAGAGTTGAATTCAGCCAGGTGTGGTGGCTCATTAATCCCAGCACTTTGGGAAACCAAGGCAGGTGGATTACTTGAGGTCGGGAGTTCGAGACCAGCCTGACCAACAAGGAAAACCCCCCTCTCTACTAAAAATACAAAATTAGCCAGGTATGGTGGCGCATGCCTGTAATCTCGGCTACTCAGGAGGCTGAGGCAGAAGAATTGCTTGAACCCGGGAGGCGGAGGTTGCAGTGAACTGAGATCACACCATTGCACTCTAGTCTGGGTAAGAGCGAAACTCTGTCTCAAGAAAAGAAAAAAAAAAAGGTGTTGAGTTCTGTGTCTTGCACTCATTCTTGAGAATACTCAAGTTTGCTGAGGCATTTTGCCCTGGACCACTTGAACATGATACATTTCCTTTCCATGTATGGGAAATCAAACAATAACCAGATTGTGTGACTGGCTTCATTCAGATAAACACTGAAGAGCATTTGTGCCAGTGATAACCTTCTTCTTAGAAAATATGTAATTATAGAATTTTAAAAGGAAATCTTCAACATTTCAAGGGAGATCAGCTAATTATGAAAGGAAGACCTAATGAGGGGACAATACCTTGGCAGAGTTAACACTAAGAAGTTAGTTTTGTGCAGATGAATCTAGTCTTATTAACTTCCAAGTTGATCAGGACAACAGAGATTGTTTCAGGCTAAAAAATACTCAGAACTGGTATAAACAAAAATGATTATTTATTAATCTCTATTTTGTGTCTTTATGTGTGGTCAGTCAGTGGCAGTTACAAGATGAGACACAAGAGAAGCTCAGGAAAACAAAATTTATTGTACTCACAGGACTCAGAAACAGGAGGCTCAGCAAGCCACACAAGGTCACATGTGAGGGAGAGCCTAGGCTATGGCCTTTATTGGAGCTTCCATGGGAGAGGCAAGGCAGGGCAAACAGCCTAGGATTGGCTGAATAATTTCAGGAGGCTCCAAACTTTAAGGATAGTCCTTAGCTGCCTGGTACCTAGCCCTGCAATGATTAAAGGAAAAGAATATTTCTTCCTAGGATGTAAGGGTAACAAAGACGAGGTGTGGCTCTGAAATGGTTGGTTTGCATATCAAAGGCATGTTCTTTTTGCTATTTCTATGAATTATCTTGGCCCCAGGAGGAGCAGTCTCTCTACAATAAGAAACATTTTTAAGCTGTCAAAACATTATAGTTTAGAGAAAATAAATAAATATAAACAATACAACATGCAATATGGGAAATCGATTTCTAGAGACTAGAACACGAAAGTAGCACTTCAAGATATTCCTTCCCTAGTGTGAACTTATCTGAGAAATTCAACTGGTAATCAGGAGATTGGCGAACATTAATCCAGGATGATTATCCGGCATGAGATTACTAGATGGCAAAAGAGATACTTCATCTTGGCCAGTGGGTCTCAACTGTAGCCCACCAGGAAGAATTTTAGAAATTTTTTGGTTGTTGAGACTGGAGAGTACTTTGGGCTCTTACAAGTATAAGCCAGGGATGGTAGATGTCCTGCTATGCTTGAGATAAGACCACACTGGAATTGTCCCAAGTCTATACATTTTTTGATTGCCCCAGTGGAGATTCGTGTAGATGAAAAACCTATTCATACATAGCCGAACGCTAGAAACCTAACTGCATTTTGCATTAAAAAACACACCTTTTTTTTTTTTTTTTTTTCTGAGGCAGAGTTTCGCTATGATGCCCAAGCTGGAGTGCAATGGTGCCATCTCACTGCAACCTCCGCCTCCTGGATTCAAGCAATTCTCCTGCTTCAGCGAAGAAGCTGGGATTACAGACATGTACACTAAATTTTCCAGAACTACAACTCTTGTGGATAATAAGATTCTCTGAAAAGTAAGAAAGTAAAATCCTACTTGGTTTTGTTCTGATCCTTACCAAGAATTGTTCATATTTCAAAAAAATCACATCATCACACCTCTGTTTTTTTCTTTTTATTTTCCTGTATTTTTTAATGCACAACAGCTTCTGATCTTGTTACGTCCCTTAAAACGAAAACTTTTCCATCAAAGTAGATATAAGCATTTCATTACTTCACTTGTGCTCAACCATTTTCATTGTGAATACCTGTTATTTTATTAATTGAATTTTTGCTTCTTTTATTTATGTTAGAGTAGTATATTGATTTTTTGAATTTATATTTGTCAAAGTAGATAATGTTATTTATGGATTCTATTTGAAGATTTTTAAAGAGATAAGAGCAGAATATCTGTTATAAAAAGGCAGCTTTGGCTCATCCTGTAAAGTCTATATACTCTATGATTCCATTTATGTGACATTCTAGAAAATCAACAGAATGGGGAAGACATCAATGGTTATCAGGGACTAAAGGTTTGGGGGAGGGTTTGATTACATAGGAGTAGCATGAAGGAATTTTTTGGGGGGAAGTCAATGTTAACTGCTGTGAATCTTGACTATTGTGGTAATTACATGACTACTTGCAGTTGTCAAACATTATAGGCATATACACCAATAAAAAAGTGAGTTTTATTGTATATAAATTTTAAAATCAATTTAAATAATTTTAAAAACTGGAGGATAAACAGAAATAAAATCCAGAAAATAAAACAACCAAAATGGTGGCATTGAGTCTCACGTTAAAAACCACTGAATTATGCCTTTGAAACCCATGATGACATTCCTGCCTCCAGAAACAGTTCACATCTCTAGTGAATGAACTACTTTATTCCCGTCAGGGCCAATTTCATTCTCCTGTGACTAGTGTCAGCTATGTGGAGAAAAAAATCTTTTTTTATTGAATTCATAGTAATGAATGAACTATATTTCAACCAAAGCCATCAACGTATTGGCAGTTAGAATGAAAAATTCTAGTGATCTTTTTATTATACTATATTGCCATACTAGTTTTGTGCTAAAGTGGAAGAATACTGTGAGTTCTTAAGTTTTTCCATTCATTGCCAGCATTACCCCTCTAAAGTAAAATAAAATACCATTACTCATATTATAGTGCCACCTGAGTTTACTAAGAAAGTAGGAAAAAAAAAAAAAAAGAAAAAGCGGTTTTCTTAATAACATTAGCATTCACATTCCTAGAAGAAAAGTGTACTGTAATGTCACTTCTATTGACAGAATATACAAGTCTCTTGTGTTTTTATCAGGTGTTTACAATAGGTCAGTGTTTTGGCTAGGGTGTTTAATGCTTTTTGCCATTTATAGTATATTCTGTAGCCTTCTAAAACTGCTTCGGGAAATTTTAACATGTAGAAATGTTTAGTTCACTTATTGCAGGCAATTAAAATAGTTAAGGGAGGAACATTAGCTAATAAAATGTCTTAATTTGGATAATATCCAAATAATAGGTGTCACAATGATGAATTAATAGCTCTTTAAATTGACTTGCCAAACAGCTATTCAACCAATTAAGCCACATGAGTAACTAGCAAGAATATAACATTTAGATGACTATTAATTGGTACCTATGCTAAGAACCTGTAATTCAAATTCAGTATGTTTGGCTTTCCAAAAGAAGAACCAAATAAATATTCGTTTAATAAATTTGCTTCATAGCAATTGACACTGGAATTGAGTGTGAATTCAAATATTTTAGAAATAATAAACAAAATGTATCTTTATGGATTGTAAACTGAATCATGGATTTGAAGGCAGGATCAGAGTTCTTCATGTCCGCATTGCACATTGCAGTATCTGTGGTACATAGCCTTCAAGAGGTAGCCTACTTCAGCTACTCATGACTGAGTTTGCAATCATCCTGTCCACCGTCAATTTAAAATTGGTAGTTTCCATCTAGCAGGGGGGTGAGTGGGGTAGAAGTATAGACGAAATAAGACTGTCCGTGAATACTCAATAAGATAAATATAAACTGAAACTTCTCCTGCTAGTTATGATGGAATAACTGGTACTGGACTTGTCCTCCTATTGCAAACAACTAGAAAATTGGACTATCTGAGGGGACCGGGAGTGGGGAGGCTGAGGTAATTGTAATTTGTAGAGCAAAGAACTTAGAGAATAGAGCTGTGGAAGGAAGGAATGAAGGAAGGAAGGAAAGAAAGAAAAGGAAAGAAAGAAAAGAAAGAGAGAGAAAGGAAGGAATGGAGAAGAAAGAAAGGAAGGGAGGAAGGGAATAAGGGAAGAAGGAAGGAAGGGAATAAGGAAGGAAGGGAAGAAGGAGAGAAAGAAGAAAAGATAGAAAAATAAAGGAAGGAAGGGAAGAAGGAAGCAAGAAGGGAGAAAGGAAGTAAGAAAGGATGAGAGGAAGGGAGGTAAGAAGGAAGAGAGGGAGGGAGGAAGGAAGGAAAAGAGGAGGGGAGGAAGGAAGGGAGGAAGGAAGATAGGAAGGGAGGAGAAAGACGGGGGAAGGAAGGGAGAGAGAAAGGGAGGAAGGAAAAGAAGGAAGCGAGGAAGGAAGGAAAGAAGAGCTCAAGGAGTCTGTGTAGGACTCACAGACTTCTGAATATTTTTAAGGGGAAACTTCACAATGCTTTTTAAAGAACCACTGGAAAGCTATAAACTGAAAAATTCCCAGAGCACCCACAGAAGTCGGAGACATTTGGGCCGGGCACGGTGGCTCAAGCCTGTAATCCCAGCACTTTGGGAGGCCGAGGCAAGCGGATTATGAGGTCAGGAGATCGGGACCATCCTGGCTAACACGGCGAATCCTGTCTCAACTAAAAATACAAAAATTAGCTGGGTGTGGTGGCGGGCACCTGTAGTCCCAGCTACTCAGGAGGCTGAGGCAGGAGAATGGCATGAACCCGGGGGGCGGAGCTTGCAGTGAGCTGAGATCGCGCCACTGCACTCCAGCCCAGGCAACAGAGCGAGACTCTGCCTCAGGGAAAAAAAAAAAAAAAAAAAAAAAAAAAAAAGAAGTAGGAGACATTTGAGTTCCAACCAACCAAAGTGAAAAAACCTTATTGAACACCTGGGGCACTTGTTAGAGACTCCAGAAGGATAATCCTTTAATGGTAGGGTTAAACTAGCTCTAGAGTAAAGGGTTCCCTAGACCCACCCTGACGAAGCTTTCCAAAAAGATTTAAAAGAATAAAGATAATCTACAGGTAAACTAACTCCCTTCAAAACAAAATTCAAACACTTTAAAGAAAAATTTTCTTCTGGAGCCATTGCTGCCAAAAACATGCCCAAGGTCAATTCAGAGGTCCATGGGGCCAGCTAGCCTGAGCTTGCTCACCTTCAAAGTCTATGCAGCTCCAAAAAAGGACTTACCTCCCAAAAATCCCATGAAGGCTGATGAGCTTTCATTCTACTTAGTTCCCAAGGGTCAATATAAATATGTGGAGGAGTTAAGAACCCAGCTGGAAGAAAGCATCTCTCAGCTCCGACATTATCGTGAGCCACATACAGGTTGGTGTCAGGAAACATACTCCCAGACTAAGCTCAAGATGCAAAGTTTGGTTTTGTGGGGATTAGACAGCTATGAATATCTCCAAAATGTATCCTCTGGGTTTTTTTCCAAGACTTGGTGCTATAATTTTGCTGGCCTTGTTGGACTCCTTTTGGCTACAGGTTCAAACATAAAGAAGTTGGTGTATCCACCTGGTTTCACAGCATTAGCTGCCTCTATCTATCATCCACAACAAGCCATTGTGTTTGCCCAGGTCAGCGGGGATAGATTATATGATTGGGGTTTACAAAGATACATAGTCATAGAAGATACATGGAAGGAACACTTTCAAAAGCTAGGAAATGAGAATTCACCTATAAATAAGAAGAAAATGCCATGCTTTGCCCATTTTAATCAGTTACAGGTAAGCATTGGAATCTCCTTACAATAAACCAGGGCTTCTACAGAAAAATGGCAGAGAAGTCAGTCTTGAATGTATTAAATTTGCATTCTTCTTCAGGAAAATCTATACTAGGCCTCTGTTATCTTGAGTGATGCTGTCCTACAAGCAAACTAATCTGAAATCCTTTCACCTAGAGATAATGAACAAGCCTTAGAACTCCTCATTCTCATGTTGCTATTTATTTACATAATTAAAATCCAAGTAAAAGAAAAGAAAATTTTAAATGCAGACATTTAAAGCCTAAAATTTGCATACTAAAATCAATATACAAAAAAAGTATTAATAGGCATGTGAAGAAGCAGGAAAAAGTACAGGACAAATGAATCAATAGAAAAACACCAAGAAATGACAGCAATAATGAAATTCACAGATAAGGACTTTAAAACACCTATTTAAAATATACTCAAAAATTTAAAGGAGGCCGGGTGCGGTGGCTCACACTTGTAATCCCAGCACTTTGGGAGGCTGAGGCAGGCGGATCACCCGAGGTCAGGAGTTCAAGACCAGCCTGGTCAATATGGCGAAACCCCGTCTCTACTAAAATTACAGAAATTATCTGGGCATAGCGGTGCACACCTGTAATCCCAGCTACTTGGGAGGCTGAGAATCGCTTGAACCCAGGAGGCAGAAGTTGTAGTGAGCCGAGATTGCACCACTGCACTCCAGCTTGGGTGACAGAGCAAGACTCCATCTGAAAAAAAGAAAAAAAAGATGTAAAGGAAAATATGAATATAATGAGGAGAGAGATGACACATATAAAAATAATACAATTGGAACTTTTACACTGAAAAATGCAATATCTGAAATGAAAAAAATTAATCGGACAGGTTTAAGAGTAGATTAGATACTATAGAAAAAAAGATCAATAAACTTGAAGGCATAGCATTAGAAATTATCCAAACTGAAGCATATAGAAGGAAAAAAAAAAAATAGGGCCTCAGCGATATGTGGAATAATATTATGCAGACTTTCACAAATGTATTTGAATTTCTGAGAAAAGGGAGGGCAGGAAGGCAGAAAAAGTATATTTGGAACGATAATTTCTGAAATATCTCCAAATTAGATGAAAACTATAAACTCAGATCCAAGAAGCTCAACAAATTGCAAGCAAGATAACTCCCCAAAAAACTATACCAAAGCACATCTTAAACTGCTAAAAACAAGTGATAAAAAGAGAAAAATCTTAAAAGCAGGCAGAGAATAAAAGACACATTACTTACAGGGAAATAAACTTAAAAATATCTGCTAGAAAAGAATGAATTTTACAGTGCCAAAAGAACAAAAAGAAGTCAATCTAGAATTCTATGTCCTTTGATAAATTAATATGAAATAAAAAATTTTCAAACAGACATTGAAAAAAATTATCACCAGAAGAACTTCATTTCAAGAAATACAAAAGGACATCTCAGGCTGAAGGAAAATTAAAACCAGAGAGAAATCAGAAGTGCTAAATATGTGGATAAATATAAAATAATGTTTTCTCTTTTTAAAATTTCCTTGAAAAAGAATTGATTTTTTAAAGCAAAGATAATAACAATGTATTGTGAAATTCATAATACATAAAAATAAAGGCTATGACAACAACAGCACAAAGAATGAGAAGGTGGAAATAGAAATATCTATTGGAAGGTTATTATATTTGAAGTAGTACAATATTATTTGAAGGTGAATGTGTTAAGTTAAAGTTGAAGATTATAAATTCTGGAAAAGACCAGGCTTGGTGGCTCATACCTGTAATCCCAGTACTTTGGGAGGCCAAGGCAGGTGGATCACCTGAGGTTAGGAGTTCAAGACCAGCCTGGCCAACATGGTGAAACCCCATCTCTACTAAAAATATAAAAAATCAGCCGGGCATGGGGGCGAGCACCTGTAATCCCAGCTACCCAGGAGGCTGAGGCAGGAGAATCACTTGTACCTGGGAGGAAGAGATTGCAGTGAGCTGAGATTGTGCCATTGCACTCCAGGCTGGGCAACAGAGTGAAACTCCATTAAAAAAAAAAAAATCCTAGGTAAAGTATCAAAAATAAATAAATAAATAAATAAATAACCAAAGAAGTGTAGCCAATAAGCTACTCTTACAGATTAAATGGAATACTAAAACATAGTCAATTGGTCTAAAACAAGGAAAAAAGGGACATAGAACAGATGTGGCAAACAGAAAACAAATAGCCAAATAGTAGATTTAAAGGTAACCATGTTATTAATTACAGGAACTATAAATGTCCAAACACCCCCATTTAAAAAGCAGAGATTGTCAGAGTTTTAAAAGGAAGACTCAATGATGCTGTCTACAAAAAACAGTATTTTAAATATGAAGACTCACATAGGTTAAAAGTAAAAGGATAGAAAAAAACATATAACAAGAAAACACTATTTATAAGAAAATTGGAGTGGATTTCTTAATATCAGACAAAATCAACTTCAGGACTACAAATATTAGTGGAAAAATTGTTGAAGCTGGGTGACTGATAAAGGACAGTTCATGATACTGCTCTATCTACTTTTGTTTATTGTTGAGATTTTTTATAATATGATAATAAAATTGAGAAGTGAGAAATGTGTTAAGACAATCAAACAAGACTCTTTTGTGTGTGTGTGTGTGTGTGTGTGTGTGTGTATGTCTGTTTGCACTGAATATACTCATCACTTATTTTGGTCACCCATTTTGAGACAAAAATAGCTTTGCTTTTTGTGCATTAGCAGCCTTATATTAAAGAGACCAATCTTTTTTTCCTTTATTACTCTAATTTGTCTTATAATGATTATAATACACACATTTTTGAAATAATGACACCTAGGGGCATTGGGGGTGTTAATAATTCTCCTGGTGAATGTGGGTATTAAGTTCTGGAAAACAGTGGTGGATTTCAGTTTTATAGAATTAGAATTACTAATCTAGTAATTACTAGAATTACTACTTATTGAAACACTGTTTGGAACTCATATTTTATAGCTATTTTTTCAAATAATACAGAACAGAAAAGAATGCCTTTTGTTATTAACAGAATGTTTTTCTTTTTTCTTTTTTCACAAAAAAGAAAAGCAATTTGATAAAAAGGCATATAATTTACATGACAATAAAACACATCACAAGTGTTATAAATAACATTTAGCCCAATATTGAAAGGATTTTATCATTTAACTTCCTTTCTATTATTTTTTATTCTTACAATAATTTCATACAGTTTATCACAGATAGGTATTATTTTATTTTCAATCTCAGCAAGGTTTTGTAGATAAGCACCTAAGCTATTCTCATATTCAGAAGTCAGAAACAAAATATGTCTATATGCATTTTCTTTTCTAATTCACTAGTTTTCACTCAAATTTCCATCAGAAACTGAAGGATAATATTAAACACAATTTTACCAAATATACTGCCTCAGACACACAGCATTTTTTGTTACACAGTAATTTTAACATTGTATATTTTCATGAAACCATACAAAGCCCTTTGATATGGTAATTCATTAACATTTATTTAGCAAATATCATGTGCCAAGCACTTTCATGAACAGGAACATAGCTTTATTTGTTTTAATTTATTCCCTGATTTGTTTTGACAAGGATTTTTAAAATGTTTTAAAAGATACATTGGATATAACTTGATTGCATACATTTTCTAGCCAGGGATCATCTTAATGTCTAAGTCAGAACACATCATTGCACACCTCTGCTCAAAACTTTCCAAGAGCTTCCTTTCCCTCCCAGGAAAGAGCCTGCCAGTTGCTTACATTACTCACATTCGTGGTTCTCAATCCTGGCTGCATATTAGAATTACCTAGGGCCCTTTTAAAACCTGCCGAAGTTTAGGTCCTATTTCAACCCAGTGAAGTCAGGATTGGTTGCATCAAGTTGGGGGTTCTCCAGGTGGATTCAAAAGTGCAGTCAGGGTTCAGAACCTCTATCCTGTACCCATCAAGCTTTACCCAACACATACAATCTTCCCCCATCCCTCCATCTCCCAAAACCTCTTCTCCTACAACTTTCTCCACAACCCATTTCTCTCTAGCCACACTGGCTCTTCAAGGATCTTCCAACATGCTGGGCATACTCCCAGATCAAGGCCTTGGCCTCAACTAATCCCTCTACCTACAATTCTCCCAATCACAAGTCTTGCTCCCTCACTTCTTTCAGGTCTTTGCTCAAATTCATCTTTGCATTGAGGGTTCCCTGTCTCTGCTTTTTAAACCATACCCTCTTCCCACCATGCTCTGATACTCCCTAATCTCCCTTTCCTGCTTTATTTTGATTGGCAGCACTTGTCATCATCTGATTTATTATACCTTTTATTTATGCATTTGTTTACTATTTCTCTCTGTGTGTCTGTAATTGCCACATCTTCCCACTCCCCAAAACTAAGTGGTCTAAGCGGGGCTTTGTCTGTTCTGTTCACAACTATATTCTCAGGACCTAGGACAATGCCTGCCACTTATTTGGCACACAATTGCCTATTTGTTGAATGAATTTAGAGCAAACAAAAAAAACAACACCCTATATAGGAAAATAGCATGAGCCATTTCACAGCAATCTTTACCACAACACTAGGAAGTCGATATTTGTAATTTTGTTCTCAGTCTCTGTCCTTCTCCAGTCACCTCCCGTTAACTATAGAAGAGATACTTTTCTGGACCACCATGCATTTCGCTGCTCATTGCCATCTGCAGTTCCAAATCTATTGTTATTTTCATATGATGCTCTTGGCTCCACACAACCATCAGGAGGAAGTGAATGTGGGGTAGACCACACATTCAAGCTTGGATTCACCACTCACCCCCTTACATATTAGTATAGATGTATCACACTTTGGTGAAGTCTTGGGGAAGAAGAGAAAGATGTTTACATTAAGGAAGTGCAAAAATAGACTTGAATATTGGACTTCTTTTTCCTAAACGTTCTCTATTGGTTCACCTTAATTAAAACTGGCTTTCTTTTCACACAGGCTCCAGGCTTCAGTTGTGGTCATTTGCTTCTCGTTTCTTCTCTTCTCTCTCCCGTGTTCTCCCTCATCCCTAATTTCTGTTTACGTCTTCATTGAGTACAGTTTAGCCTTGTCTTTAGTTAAAATTTTTCCTTCCAATACATACTGTTAGGCACTACTTGCACTTACAACTCTTTGCTAAGATAATTTCCTAAATAAAAATAGCTCTCCTCCACTTTAAGAAGAATTATGGTAGCCAAACAGAGAATTAATTTTTCTCTGTTAAAAATGGTTACGCATAAAGGCTGGGTGCAGTGGATCATGCCTGCAATCCTCACACTTTGGGAGGCCAAGATAGGAGGATCACTTGAGCCTAGGAGTTCAAAACCAGCCTGGACAATATAGCAAGACCCCATGGCTCAAAAACACCACCTTAAAAAAAATTAGCCAGGGGTAGTGGTGTGTGCCTTAGTCCTAGCTACTCAGGAGGCTGAGGCAGGAAAATCACTTGAACCCAAGGGTTCAAAGTTACAGTGCATGATTGTGCCACTACACTCCAGCCTGGGTAAAAAAGCAAGATCCTGTCTCTATTTTTTTAAACTATATACAAAGAAGAGAAAGAAAGAGGTTAAGTGACTTTCCCAAGGTAAAATATCTAGTAATTAGAGTTCAAACCTAGATGGTCTGTGATACCCGTATTTCTTAATTTGCTGATGATAAGAAAAAAAAGCCCTGGGTTCGGTAGACATTAGTATTGCCATTTCACAGGAAAAGATACCGGCTCATCTTATTCAGCTTTGTTTATAAATGAAAAGACACTGATCTTTTCATTATATCACATTGTAACAGAAGCTGAAATACCTTATGTTGAGAAATTGTAAGTTTGGTTTATATAACAAATATAACTGTAATGCTCTATTTTGAGGAACTATAAATTTAGGGAGATATATAATTATAGCCTACAGTTATATAGCATTTGCCAGGTGACAGGCACTCTTTTAAGCATTCTACATGTGTTAAGTATATAAGTCATATAACCTATATGACAACCCCATGAGGTGGGAGTTATTACTATTATTATTAGCCTCATTTTATAGTCACACAGCCAGTAAATGGTAGAGCTGGGATTTTAAACCAGGTACTTTGATTCCAGAGTATGTGTTCTTTATCACTCTGTAATATGAAGAAACAACTCCTACTTTAAATTCCAACCCTGCCCACACATTTGAGGATTTACTATATGCCAGGCTATTCTAAGTGCTTTACATATTGTGTTAATCCATTTAATCTGCCATTACAAAATACCTGAGACTGGGTGATTTATAAAGAATAGGAATTTATTTCTCACAGTTCCGGAGGCTGGCAATTCTAAGGTCAAGGTGCCAGCGGATTTGGGGTCTGGCGAGGGCAGCTCCCTGCTTCCAAGTAGGTGCCTTGAACACTGTGTCTTATGGTAGAGAACAAAATGGACAAAAGGGAGCTAGCTAGTTCCCTCGGGCCCTTTCATAAGGGCACTAATCCATTCATGAAGGCAGTGCTATCAGGACCTAATCACCTCCTAAAAGCCCCACCACTTAATGCTATCACACTGGCAATTCAGTTTCAACACATGAATTTTAAGGGGCATTCAGACATATGTTGTGTCATTTAATTCTTACAAAGTCCTGGTGAGGTAGGCATTATCACCCACAGTTTACAAATATGGAAACTAAGGCTCAAAGAGCTAAATTACTCATATATGCTAATGGAGCAAATAGATGGTGAGCCAACACTTGAATCCATGTCTTACTATAATATATTCTCTTTTCAGAATACATAGTGCATCTAGAAACATACACATACAAATACATACAAAATACTTGGAATCCAAGTTCTCAATGAACTTACATATTAAAAAAGAAATGTGTGAACTTTTGGTTTTGTTTTCAATTTTTAAAAATACAATAAAAATGATTGGAACCCTGTTTTTCTCTTGACCTTAAGGGAAAAGATGATGTCCTGTTTTTTGTATCTCAATACTAAGCACAGTGCTGGTGAATGAAAGAGCAAATATTCATTCCCATGAATAGGGATTTACTTCTTAAATCCTGAATTTTGGATATGATGGACTCCTAAAAATGAGGTTTGTGCTTTAAATGTGATAGATATTGGAAGTTATCATATAAGCAGAAGAGATACTGTAATATTTGGAAGGTATTTAGCTTCACAAATAAATTAGCTGTAGACATTTGGCTAAATGAGATCTAGCCGAATAATATGTCTGAAATAAAATGGGCTATTAATATGGGGAATTTGGTCAAAGAAACTGCTTTTTGGGCTAGGAAGAAAATGATCATAGTCAACAAGAGAGTTTAAGATTGTGTGCGTATTTTTAAAAAGAAAGGGGATGATAGAAGGGTTCTGAACACAGGGTGATGTCAACCTGGAAAGAGTGCTTGGAAAATAGGACCTGATGGAGAGTAAGAGTAGTGTTTCTATGTGGGTTTCTACAATGAACTATGCTGGGCAGGAGGCTAGGATGGGGTGGTGGGAGCTGTGGTCCCCAAATATGTCAACATCCTAATCTGAAACCTGTGGATGTGTTACTTCATATGGCAAAAGGGTCTGCAGATGTGATTAAGTTAAGTATATTGATGGTGAGATTATCCTTGTGTGCCCAATATCATTACAAGGGTACTTGTAACTGGAAAAAGGCAGCAACAGAGTTAGAGAAGGAGATGTGACATCAGAAGCAGAGATTGAGGTGATGAACTTTAAAGATAAAGGAAAAGATCACAAGCCAGGGAATGCAGACAGCCTCTAGAAACTGGAAAGGGCAAGGAAACAGTTTCTTCTCTAGAGCCTCCAGATGGAATGCAGTTCTGCCTACACTTTAATTATGGACCTATTTAATTTAATTTAATTGTGAGACCCATTTTGGACTTCTGAGTTCCAGAACCATAAAACAATAAATGTGTTATTTTAAGACACCAATTGCGTGGCAATTTGTTACAAGAGCAATAGGAAACTAATTCAGAAGCCAAGTTATCAATCATCATCATGGTCAAAAAAGCAGTTTTTAAAGAAGACAAGGCTGAGCAAGCAAAAGAATATATCACTAAGAATAAGATTAATAAGTAGCGCTAGGTAAAATTTCCATATATACAAAATAAAAGAGAAATGATGACATACTGTGAAAAACGCCTGCAATAAACATGGCAGAAAAGAAATGCCATTATTATTGATAAAGAGCTTTTCCAAATTTAAAAAAAAAGGCATCCTTATGGCAAAATAAGCAAAGGACAACAATACATAATACCCAGGAAGAGTACAAATGGTAATAAGTATATGTTTAAAAAGTAATCTCATTTCTTTTTTTTATTATTATTATACTTTAAGTTCTAGGGTACATGTGCACAACGTGCAAGTTTGTTACATATGTATACATGTGCCATGTTGGTGTGCTGCACCCATTAACTTGTCATTTACATTAGGTATATCTCCTAATGCTATCCCTCCCCACTCCCCCCTCCCCACAATAGGCCCCGGTGTGTGATGTTCTCCTTCCTGTGTCCGAGTGATCTCATTGTTCAATTCCCACCTATAAGTGAGAACATGCGGTGTTTAGTTTTCTGTTCTTGCGATAGTTTGCTGAGAGTGATGGTTTCCATCTGCATCCATGTCCCTACAAAGGACACGAACTCATCCTTTTTTATGGCTGCATAGTATTCCATGGTGCATATGTGCCACATTTTCTTAATCCATTCTGTCACTGATGGACATTTGGGTTGATTCCAATTCTTTGCTATTGTGAATAGTGCCGCAATAAACATATGTTGCATGTGTTTTTATAGCAGCATGATTTATAATCCTTTGGGTATATCCCCAGTGATGGGATGGCTGGGTCAAATGGTATTTCTAGTTCTAGATCCTTGAGGAATCACCACACTGTTTTCCACAATGGTTGAACTAGTTTACAGTCCCACCAACAGTGTAAAAGTGTTCCTATTTCTCCACATCCTCTCCAGTACCTGTTGCTTCCTGATTTTTTAATGATTGCCATCCTCACTGGTGTGAGATGGTATCTCATTGTGGTTTTGATATGCATTTCTCTGATGGCGAGTAATGATGAGCATTTTTTCATGTGTCTGTTGGCTGTACGAATGTCTTCTTTTGAGAAGTGTCTGTTCATCTCCTTTGCCCACTTTTGGATGGGGTTGTTTGTTTTTTTCTTGTAAATTTGTTTGAGTTCTTTGTAGGATCTGGATATTAGTCCCTTGTCAGATGAGTAGATTGCAAAAATTTTCTCCCATTCTGTAGGTTGCTTGTTCACTCTGATGGTAGTTTCTTTTGCTGTGCAGAAGCTCTTTAGTTTAATTAGATTCCATTTGTCAATTTTGGCTTTTGTTGCCATTGCTTTTGGTGTTTTAGACATGAAGTCCTTGCCTATGCCTATGTCCTGAATGGTATTACCTAGGTTTTCTTCTAGGGTTTTTATGGTTTTAGGTCTAACATTTAAGTCTCTGATCCATCTTGAATTAATTTTTGTATAAGGAGTAAGGAAAGGATCCAGTTTCAGCTTTATACTTACGGCTAGCCAATTTTCCCAGCACCATTTATTAAATAGGGAATCCTTTCCCCATTTCTTGTTTTTGTCAGGTTTGTCAAAGATCAGATGGCTGTAGATGTGTGGTATTATTTCTGAGGGCTCTGTTCTGTTCCATTGGTCTATATCTCTGTTTTGGTACTAGTACCATGCTGTTTTGGTTAGTGTAGCCTTGTAGTATACTTTGAAGTCAGGTAGCGTGATTCCTCCAGCTTTGTTCTTTTGGCTTAGGATTGTCTTGGCATTGTGGGCTCCTTTTTGGTTCCATGTGAACTTTAAAGCAGTTTTTTCCAATTCTGTGAAGAAACTCATTGGTAGCTTAATGGGAATGGCATTGAATCTATAAATTACCTTGGGCAGTATGGCCATTTTCACGATATTGATTCTTCCTATCCATGAGCATGGTATGTTCTTCCATTTGTTGTATCCTCTTTTATTTCACTGAGCAGTGGTTTGTAGTTCTCCTTCAAGAGGTCCTTTACATCCCTTGTAAGCTGGATTCCAAGGTATTTTATTCTCTTTGAAGCTATTGTGAATGGGAGTTCATTCATGATTTGACTCTCTGTCTGTTACTGGTGTATAAGAATGCTTGTGATTTTTGCACATTGATTTTGTATCCTGAGACTTCGCTGAAGTTGCTTATCAGCTTAAGGAGATTTTGGGCTGAGATGATGGGGTTTTCTATATATGCAATCATGTCATCTGCATACAGGCACAATCTCACTTCTTCTTTTCCTAACTGAATACCCTTTATTTCTTTCTCTTGCCTGACTGCCCTAGCCAGAACTTTCAAAGCTATGTTGAATAGGAGTGGTGAGAGAGGGCATCCCTGTCTTGTGCCAGTTTTCAAAGGGAATGCTTCCAGTTTTTGCCCATTCAGTATGATATTGGCTGTGAGTTTGTCATAAATAGCTCTTATTATTTTGAGATACATTCCATCAATACCAAATTTGTTGAGAGTTTTTAGCATGAAGGGCTGTTGAATTTCATAAAAGGCCTTTTCTGCATCTATTGAGATAATCATGTGGTTTTTGTCTTTGGTTGTGTTTATATGCTAGATTATGTTTATTGCTTTGCATATGTTGAACCAGCCTTGCATCCCAGGAATGAAGCCCATTTGATCATGGTGGATGAGCTTTTTGATGTGCTGCTGGATTCGGTTTGCCAGTATTTTATCGAGGATTTTTGCATGGATGTTCATTAGGGATATTGGTCTAAAATTCTCTTTTTTTGTTGTATCTCTGTCAGGCTTTGGTATCAGGATGATGTTGGCCTCATAAAATGAGTTAGGGAGGATTCCCTCTTTTTCTATTGACTGGAATAGTTTCAGAAGGAATGGTACCAGCTCCTCCTTGTACCTCTGGTAGAATTCGGCTGTGAATTCGTGTTGTCCTGGACTTTTTTTTGGTTGGTAGGCTATTAATTATTGCCTCAATTTCAGAGCCTGCTATTGGTCTATTCAGGGATTCAATTTCTTCCTGGTTTAGTCTTGGGAGAGTGTAAATGTCCAGGAAATTAAACTTTTCTTCTAGGTTTTCTAGTTTATTTGTGTAGTAGTGTTTATAGTATTCTCTGATGGTAGTTTGTATTTCTGTGGGGTCGGTGGTGATATCCCCTTTATCATTTTTTATTGCATCTATTTAATTCTTCTCTCTTTTCTTCTTCATTAGTGTTGCTAGCAGTCTATCAATTTTGTTGATCTTTTCAAAAAACCAGCTCCTGGATTCATTGATTTTTTGGAGGTTTTTTTGTGTCTCTATCTCCTTCAATTCTGCTCTGGTCTTAGTTATTTCTTGCCTTCTGCTAGCTTTTGAATGTGTTTGCTCTTGCTTCTCTAGCTCTTTTAATTGTGATGTTAGGGTGTCAATTTTAGATCTTTCCTGTTTTCTCTTGTGGGCATTTAGTGCTATAAATTTCCCTCTACACACTGCTTTAAATGTGTCCCAAAGATTCTGGTACATTGTACCTTTGTTCCCATTGGTTTCAAAGAACATCTTTATTTTTGCCTTCATTTTGTTATGTACCCAGTAGCCATTCAGGAGCAGGTTGTTCAGTTTCCATATAGTTGAGTGGTTTTGATTAAGTTTCTTAGTCCTGAGTTCTAGTTTGATTGCACTGTGGTCTGAGAGACAGTTTGTTATAATTTCTGTTCTTTTACATTTGCTGAGGAGTGTTTTACTTCCAATTATGTAGTCAATTTTGGAATAAGTGTGATGTGGTGCTGAGAAGAATGTATATTCTGTTGATTTGGGGTGGAGAGTTCTGTAGATGTCTATTAGGTCCGCTTGGTGCAGAGTTGAGTTCAATTCCTGGATCTCCTTGTTAACTTTCTGTCTCTTTGATCTGTCAAATGTTGACAGTGGGGTGTTAAAGTCTCCCATTATTATTGTATGGGAGTCTAAGTCTCTTTGTAAGTCTCTAAGGACTTGCTTTATGAATCTGGGTGCTCCTGTATTGGGTGCATACATATTTAGGATAGTTAGTTCTTCCTGATGAATTGATCCCTTTACCATTATGTAATGGCCTTCTTTGTTTCTTTTGATCTTTGATGGTTTAAAGTCTGTTTTATCAGAGACTAGGATTGCAATCCCTGCTTTATTTTGTTTTCCATTTGCTTGGTAGATCGTCCTCCATTGCTTCAATTTGAGCCTGTGTGTGTCTCTTCATGTGAGATGGGTCTCTTGAATGCAGCAAACTGATGGGTCTTGACTCTTTATCCAATTTGCCAGTCTGTGTCTTTTAATTGGACTATTTAGTCCATTTACATTTAAGGTTAATATTGTTATATGTGAACTTGATCCTGTCATTATGATATTAGCTGGTTATTTTGCTCATTAGTTGATGCAGTTTCTTCCTAGCATTGATGGACTTTATATTTTGACATGCTTTTGCAATGGCTGGTACTGGTTATTTCCTTCCATATTTAGTGCTTCCTTCAGGATCTCTTGTAGGGCAGCCCTGGTGGTGACAAAATCTCTAAGCATTTGCTTATCTGTAAAGGATTTTATTTCTCCTTCACTTCTGAAACTTAGTTTGGCTGGATATGAAATTCTGGGTTTAAAATTCTTTTCTTTGAGTATATTGAATATTGGCCCCTACTCTCTTCTGGCTTGGAGAGTTTCTGCCGAGAGATCTGCTGTTAGTCTGATGGCTTCCCTTTGTGAGTAACCCAACCTTTCTCTCTGGCTGCCCTTAACATTTTTTCCTTCCTTTCAACTTTGGTAATCCTGACAATTATGTGTCTTGGAGTTGCTCTTCTCGAGGAGCCTCTTTGTGGCATTCTCTGTATTTCCTGAATTTGAATGTTGTCCTGCCTTACTTGGTGGGGGAAGTTCTCCTGGACGATATCCTGCAGAGTGTTTTCCATCTTGGTTCCATTTTCCCTGTCACTTTCAGGCACACCAGTCAGACGTAGATTTGGTCTTTTCACATAATCCCATATTTCTTGGGGGCTTTGTTCATTTCTTTTTACTCTTTTTTCTCTAAACTTCTCTTCTCACTTCATTTCATTCATTTGATCTTCAATCACTGATAGTCTTTCTTCCAGTTGATCAAGTCAGTTACTGAAGCTTGTGCATTTGTCATGTAGTTCTTGTGTCATGATTTTCATCTCTATCAGTTCTTTTAAGGTCTTCTCTGCATTGATTATTCTAGTTATCCATTCAGCCATTCTCTTTTCAAGGTTTTTAGTTTCTTTACACTGGGTCTGTAGTTACTCCTTTAGCTCTGAGAAGTTTGATTGACTGAAGCCTTCTTCTCTCAACTCATCAAAGTAATTCTCCATCCAGCTTTGTTCCGTTGCTGGCAATGAGCTGTGTTCCTTTGGAGGGGGATATGCGCTCTGATTTTTTGAATTTCCAGCTTTTCTGCACTGCTTTTTCCCCATCTTTGTGGTTTTATCTGCCTTTGGTCTTTGATGATGGCGACGTACTGATAAGGTTTGGTGTGGGTGTCCTTTCTGTTTGTTTTCCTTCTAACAGATAGGACTGTCAGCTGCAGGTCTGTTGGAGTTTTCTTGAGGTCCACTCCAGACCTTGTTTGCCTGGGTATCAGTAGCGGAGGTTGCAGAAGATAGAATATTGCTGAACAGCGAGTGTTGCTGTCTGATTCTTGCTCTGGAAGCTTCGTCTCAGAGGTGTACCCAGCTGTGTGAGGTGTGAGGTGTTGGTCTGCACCTAGAGGGGATGTCTCCCAGTTAGGCTACTCAGGGGTCAGGCAGTCTGTCCGTTCTCAGATCTCAGCCTCCGTGCTGGGAGAACCACTTCTCTCTTCAAAGCTGTCAGACAGGGACTTTTACATCTGCAGAAGTTTCTGCTGGTTTTTGTTTAGCTATGCCCGTCCCCAGAGGTGGAGTCTACAGAGGCAGGCAGGCCTCCTTGAGCTGTGCTGGGCTCCACCCAATTTGAGCTTCCCGGCGGCTTTGTTTACCTACTTAAGCCTCAGCAGTGGCGGGCGCCCCTCTCCTAGCTTCGCTGCCACCTTGCAGTTAGATCTCAGACTGCTGTGCTAGCAATGAGGGAGGCTCTGTGGGCCTGGGACCCTCTGGGCCAGGTGTGGGATATAATCTTCTGGTGTGCCATTTGCTAAGACCCTTGGTAAAGAGCAGTATTAGGGCAGGAATTACCCGATTTTCCAGGTGTTGTGTGTCTCAATTTCCCTTGGCTAGGAAAAGGAATTCCCTTCCCCCTTGTGCTTCCCAGGTGAAGCGATGCCTCGCCCTGCTTCAGCTCTAGCTGGTCGGGCTGCACCAGCTGACCAGCACTGATTGTCTGGCACTCCCCAGTGAGATGAACCCGGTACCTCAGTTGAAAATGCAGGAATCACCTGTCTTCTGTGTCACTCATGCTGGGAGCTGGAGGCTGGAGCTATTCCTATTCAGCCATCTTGGGCGGCCCCCCCGAAAAGTAATCTCATTTCAAATGAAGAAATGCAAATTGAAACAAGACTTTGATACCATTTTTAATTTACAAAACTGGAGCAGGCTTTAAAAAAAAATCATATTCAAAGTTAGCAAGAATTCCAATAGACTGGTAGTCTTAGCCACTGCTGACGAAAGTGTTTAGTCATGAGCTCTTTTTGAAAAATGATTTACTAATATTTATTAAAAGGTTTTAAAATGTTTACATTGTTTGATCCAGTAATTCTGCATTTAGGGATTGGGCTGGTAATTGTTTTGCCTCATCCATGTCTCTATTCCACCACCTCTTTGTCCTACTCTATGTCTTGTATAGATTAGCTTCACAAGCTTCCTTGCTCTCTAGCTTCTAGTAGGGTTTAGCCAATAAAAACACTTAAAGGAGCTCTGAGGGAAGAAAGGAGATTTGGGAGTATTTATTCCCCCCAACTGCTCCCTCCTTGCAGCTGTAGTTTTGTGAGAGGCATCATTCCTCTAAGCCAGTCCTTCTCAAACTTGAGTGCATCAGAATCATCTTGGGGCTTCTTTCCTAACTCAGTAGGATGGAGACAGGGCCCATTAATTTGCATTTTTAACAGGTTCCAGATATTTCTGATGCTGCTGATCACAACACTACATTTGGAGAAGCACAGCAGTAAAGCCACAGTTCTCCTGGGACAGTCTCTATTCCTCAGCTGAGACTTTCTCTGTGTTCCAGTGACCCTATAGCCTCCCCTTTCTCCTTTAGATCTAGATGCAGATAAGGACTTCTTTGACAATCCCTGAATGTTTCACCATTCCTTGTTGATTCCCTTATAATCCTGTCCACACCTCTTGTAATCAGTCCCTTCATTTAATTCTCTTGAATTGAACACTTTGAACATTGCCAATTAGTTTCCTGCTAAAACCCTGGCTTTCATAGAAATTTGTCCTGGGGAAATAATCAAAGATGAAGACACAGACTTAAGTGTAAGGATTTTTTTTTTTTCAGCATAATTTGCAATAGCAAAATATTAGAAACAAGGTGTACGTTCAACAACAGGGGAAACTTAGAATATTATACACTTATGAGTGACTAATTACATAACCATACTGACTAACGTGTGGAATACTCATGATGAAATGTTTAAATGAGAATATAAGATATAAAACTACACTTAGAGAACATTCCCAATTTTGTAATTATGTGTGGATATGCTTGTATAAGGTTCAAATTGAGGTGAAATTGGAAAGAAAGTGTAGTTTACTTGACAATGACTACAGACACAGTTTATTGAAGGAAGATTTGCTTTGCTGGTATATTTGTATTTTTCTGATTGAATATTTTGAACCAAAAGTGTAATTCCTACTTAAATTTTTTTCTCTTTTATTTCCAACTGGTATCAGCATGAATACCACATTTTATATAAACTATAAATATGCTTAAATAGAAAAGAGTCAGAATTCTATTCTAGCAATGGAATTAATTCCTTATGTCACAACCATTTTCTATATGACCCTTTTTAACACATGGATTCAGACAAATGTAATCCACAAATATTTACTGAGAGCCTGCCCTCAAAAAATTGACACTCTAGGAAGAAACATAAGACACAAGGATGCAATGTGGAATAGCAGGAAAAATGCAACTTGGAATGAAAACACCAGAGTTGGAGTCTGGGCTATGTCATAATAACAATTAAGCAGTTCATAAAATCTTTTGCAGAGGATATAGTAGAATGTAAATTATAAAGCTCAATTATGTAATCAAGGAGCCATGAAAAGCTTTTTAATTAGAGTCTAAATCTCTGTGGCATGCATAATGGCAAGTATGTGTTTACTAAGTCAGAGTTAACATTAGTCTGTCCTTTTAATTCTTCTCCAATTCAGAACAGATATACACATTGTTCTCACTGCATAGGCATAATTACAAAAGTTTTGGAATATTGGTTACATTGAAAATGAATATTCAAAAACCAGAGCTGATGGTTAAAACAGAGGTGGCATTATTCTCAGAAGGGAAACTCAGAATACCCTGACTCTTAATTATGGTGAGTTTTCATAAAGAAGACTGGAAAGGCTGCTTAGGAATCTAGCTTATGAAAAGAAAATGTGCAGTACAACATTGGTGTGGGCCAGAGATAAAATGATAAAGAAAAATTGTACGGCAGAAAGATGATACAATAGTGGACTAATGGCATCAAGCTGATATTGACTGAAGGGTTCAGATAACATTTGAACGTAGGAAAAAATGGAATATCAAATTGAGGGATATGAGCAACTAAAATGTGACGATAGTTCCAATTCTGATATTTTATGTCTTCATTACAGCATCCTGATATTCTAATTATCCCATTCTTTCATGCCCACCAAACCTACTATTTGTACAAATAATAAACTCCAATTCTTTACTTTTCTCTGTTCTTTCAGAACACCTACCTACCCACTGCAACCCATTTGCCTTCCTACCCAGTATGACCCTATGGCAAGCCTTGCTAGTAGAACACTTGTTTGAACATTGACCTGGACTCTGTGGCATAGCCTGTTTGCCAGTCTTCAAGCATAGGAAATCTCCACTGAATGTTTTCTTTGCTCATACTCAAAAGCTGCCAGGCCTGGCTATAGAATCACAGAACTTTTGCCTAAAATGGTAATAAAGAACACAATAAAAATTCTCTTCTGAATTCCCACCAAACTAACCAGGAAAATATATGAAATGAGAGAAATTGTCTATGAACATAAGGCAAAATAAAAGATAGAGTCAGATTCTGTTAAGAAACAAAATTATCCTTCTTACCTACCTGTGAAGTAGGATTGAAATATGACAACCTTTCTTCCTGAACATTACTCATGGCCACAGTGACCATGACTCAGTAACTAAAGTTATCAAAGTTCTACTTATTCTTAGTTACCTAGGTCATTTATTATCACACAGGGAAGTAATGGGGTGGCATTTTCAGGTATCCAAGGACTCAGAAACCAGATTGTCTTCCCAAATAAATATCCTGAATGCCTACTGTAGGACCCCAAGATAATAATCAAAATTTAGATTCAAGGAAAAAAAGTGGCCTAAATGAATTGGAGTGATCAATAAGATTAGTTAAATATACAGAGATAAATTGAATTTATACAAATTGTCTATAAATGTGAAATAAAGCTACTTGGAACATATTATTTATACTATTTAGTACAAAGACAATTATGCAGTTTATGACTACATTTTAAATGAAAGAGAAAAACAAAAACACAGGAGAGAAAGGAGGAACTTCACAAAGGGAGACAAAGCTCTGGGTGAAATGTTTCTCAGAAAACTCAAGTTCTTCATTGTCCTTGATTTTAATAATTAGATGCTAATGGCCTAAGAATGGTTTAATGGAAAGAGGATGCTTCTTTCTCAATTATTGTAGAGAAAAAGAGCAAATTAATAGTCCATACCTAAGAAGAGGAAAGAGATTAAAACTTAAGAAGTATAAAATAAGACATTTTATTTCTGTAACAATTAAAATGGCCGTTTACTGATTTTTCTGCCCTGCACCTCTGCATTTTTCTGGGAAAAGCACTCCATTCCCCCATTCCCACTGGAATCATAGACTCCAAATGGAGATAATGTGGTTTTTAGATGATCTTATTTCCCCAGTCTAGATAATCTAGAAGTGACCTTCTAACTTAAGCTGAGTCAATCATAGAACCTCATCTTCCTCACCCACTCGCCATCTGGCCCTATAGACTGGTACAGCACAGAGGCATATAGACATCTGGCACAAACTGTGACCATCACGCTCCTTCTTCAGGGTTTGTTCAACTGGGTCTGCAGGGAGGCAGGAGATAAAGCCGAGAGATGTGTGACGTAGTGTATGTGGAGAAAACTAATCAGAGAGAAGCAAAGAAGGGAGGCCGAGTAAGAGAATACTGGTGGTATTAAGTGTCTGGTTCAATGGGTCTCTAGCTGCAGTCGTGTAGGAGCCAGTGAATTTCCATTTTGCCTAAGCTAATTTGAGATAAGTGTCTACGTCTTGCAACCATATACTACGCAAATGGAAGAATTATGATTGTAAATGTAAATGAGCTTAATTCTTTTAGCAAAAAGTCAAAGACTCGGATTGGAATGGAAAATGAAATCTAGTTATTTAAAGAAAGGCATCTAAAATAAAAGATTACAAAAAGATTAAAATAAAATAATTTGTAAATACAAACCAGACAGATATAGAAGGCAAATATAATTCAAAGCTGAAAGCATTCAATAGAAAAAGTATTGTCCCTTGGTATGAATTAATAGCGCGCTCCATGCAAAAGACATAGTAGGGCTGATGTAGCAGCTTAAGAATGTCTTCAGGGTACTTTTCTATTTCTGTTTCACCATCCTTGGCATGTGGCTCTCATTCTGGTTACAAGATGGATGCTTTAGCTTCAGACATCACTTCTGTGTTCCAGGCAGAAAAAAGAAGGGAGAAACAAAGCAGAAGGGATGGCATCTTAATTAAGAAAGTAAAACTTTCTAGGAATCACTGGCAGGCTTCTGTTTTACATTTCATTGTTAAGAAGTACATCATACAGCCACCCATAGTCGCAGTGGAGGCCAAGCAGAGCACACTGACACCCCCAAGTTATAATTCTGTTACCAAAAAAAAGGAGAGAATGGAAACTGCAAAGGTAACTTGCAGTGGCTGGCACATCTGTCAACGGTAACATAAATTATACACTCTTGCATCTTCTACAGTCCTCTGGTTTTTATGAGAAAGATTTTTCCTAAACACTCCTCAGCCTGTTTGTACAGCTCCTGGCCTCAAACTTCCCCAGGGAAGATGGAGTGACTTCTCTGCTTAGTGAGTTTAGGGTAAGAAAGAGAAGAAACAGGCATACACAGTTCGGTTGTCTCTTTTTTTTCTCTTTACAGGAAATACATTTTGGTCTGCTGCATTAAGACATTGGCATTTTATAGCACTGGGGTCGTTGTGAGGAGGACTTGGTTCTCCAGATGTGCCTGGGATGCTGGGGGTGGGTGGATAAGCACGCCTTGTTCTGAGTCTCAGTTACCATACACGTAAGCCACTTCCTTCAACCTGGCCTTTATCAATACCTAAAAGGATATTTAGAATTAGCTTGTCAAGTTCTTTTTTTTTTTTTTTTTTTTTTTTTTCCTGTTCTTTTCTTTTTTTGAGAAGGAGTCTTGCTTAGTCACCCAGGCTGGAGTACAGTTGTGCGATCTCAGCTCACTGCAACCTCTGCCTCCTGGGTTCAAGCGATTCTCTCACCTCAGCCTCCTGAGTAGCTGGGATTACAGGCGCCCACCACAACACCCGGCTAATTTTTGTGTTTTAATAGAGACGGGGTTTCACCATGTTGGCCAGGCTGGTCTGGAACTCCTGACCTCAAGTGATCCAACCTCCTCAGCCTCCCAAAGTGCTGTGATTACAGGCATGAGCCCCCGCGCCCGGCCGGTTTGTCAAGTTCTATAAAGAAATGTTGTGATTTTGAGTGATTGCACTGGTATCCTATGTTTAATTTTCTGAAGACTTGCCAAACTATTTTCAAAAACGACTCTACCATTTTCCATTTCCACAAGCAATATGTGTGTGCGTACATACACAATATGTGCATATATATGTGTATATGTATATATATCATATATATATTCTCATCAGACATATAATTTGCACATATTTTCTCTCATTCTGTGGGGTTTTTTTACTTCCTTGATAGTATCCTTCAAAACACAAAGATTTTAATTTTTATTAAGTCCAATTTATTTCTTTCTCTTATTTGTGTTTTTAATGTAATGTATAAGGACATACTGTCTAAAGTCATGAAGATTTATACTTTTGGTTTTGTATAGGAGTTTTACAGTTTTAGATCTTACGTTTAGGTCTTTGATCCATTTGGAGTTAACTTTTTTTGTATATATTGTGCGACAGGAATTCAACTTCATTCTCTTGCATGTGGATATTCAGTCATCTAAACCCCATTCATTGAAGAGGTTATTTTTTCCTCACAGAATGATTTTGGCACCCTGTCGAAGATTAATTGGCCATACAACTTTAGGTTTATTTCTGGGCTCATGATTCCACTGCATTGGCCTATGTGTCTATCCTTATGCCAGCACTGCAGTCTTGATTACTGTAGCATTGTAGTGAGCTTTGAAATTGGGAAGTGTGAGTCCTCCACTTTTGGCTTTTTCAATGTTGTTTTAGCTATTCTGAGTCCCTTGCATTTCCATAGGGTTAGGTTGTCAATTTTTGCACAAAAGCCACTGGGATTTTCACAAAGATTGCAATAAATCTATAGAGCAATTTGGGCAGTGTTACCTGTAATTTCAGCTTAAATTCCCTCTTTAATCAAGAGTTATTTAAAAATTTTGTCTATCCTTTTGTTGCATTCTTTTTATTACATGATTAGAAAATGTGACATTGTGAGTTCTGTTGCTTAGATTTTGTTGAAATCATCTTAGTTAGTTCTCTAATCCAAAATCCATTTATTTGATAATGTCCCATAGACATTTGAAAACAATACTCATCTATAATCATCTATGTGTTTGTGTCTATATATGTTCACACTTTTAAATCATGTTATTTAAATCCTTGTTTATTTTTATTTACTTGATATATGTTTATAAGAGGGTTTATTGATAGTTTCCACCATGATTGTGGATTTGTGATTATTTCTGTATTTCTAACAGTTAAAAAACCTGTTAGACCATAAAGAATGCTAACTCTTACATCTTCATGGTCACTTATTTTTTTACTCCATTTTTTTGCAGTGATTAGAGGACAAAGTATATCCCCTCCAAATTTTTGATACATATTGAATTTCTATTTTAATAATCAATAGTTGAAGTGAATGAACATGCTCTAAAGAAGACATTACACTTTAGTGCTCTTTCCATATCCCTTCTATAGCCCCCTCCTCAGTACTTCTCATCTTGAAATCATTTAGGCTTTTGTTTCTACAAAATTTATCTTTTACGTTGTATATTAGTAACGAATTAGTCATAATGATAACTTCCAATGTATTTATTGCAATAATTAATGCATTTAAACTGTTTGGTATGGTGCCTGGCACATACTAATCACTCAGTAATGTCTGCAATGATGATGAAGAGTATCAATATTACTGTCATTCTGCACAGAGCCATTCTTCTCTCTCGACAAGGTCTCTTAGAGTGACCTAAGCTTCAGCTTTTACTATCACTACTGCCTGGATGAAAAATCTACCTTGACTCTACTCAGGAGCTCCCTTGTTTTATTTTCCATTTCCACTACAGATTACTACTTAAATGTTCCACCAGAACATCAAGATCAACATATCCAAACTAGACTATCTCCTAACTTCCCAATTTCCATTCACAAAACAAGCATTCTTTCCTTTTACTCATCTGCAATGTTGGAGACATCTTTGCTGCCCCTTTCAACTTGCCCTCAGCATAGCAGTTGAGCCCAGTGTCTATATCAAGCAGTTGCTGATTTGATGTTTGCCTTCTTCCCCTCTCCTTCAATATATTGCTAAGCCCTGCAAAAACTTACAAAAATGCCACTTTTATTCATCTTCCCCTTTATGGCTGCCTCCTCTCAATGTATTTTTTTAGTCTAATATTGAGTAAGACTCCCAAATTTCCTCCTTATTTTTTGATTTCTTCTCCCTTCTACTATTTTTGCATGTTAATCCTCCTCAAACATAGTGCTAATCATACATTTGCTATATACTACCAAACTGGCTCCTTGCTTTGAACATAAGTCCAAACCACTCAGGCCACCACTCCAGGCTTTTTACTGACATGGGTCTAAACTACATCATCCACTTCCTGCTTTATGGACAATATGCATCAGTCAAAATGACACGCTGCTGCTTTTCTGAAAACACCAAACACTTTCTTAATGGCATGATATTTATCCTTGATATTCCTTCTGCCCAGAAAGCTTTCCTGAAGCATCTTTGCCTATTAAAATCCTACCCACCCTTCCAGGACCTTCTTAAAAACCATTCTTGTCAAAAAGCCTCGGTTCACACACCACATATGATTTGCCTCTTCTATGAGTCACTGTAGTGTTTTGTGTGTCTCTTGTAGTAATGAAAATATTTTTGCTTTAAATTACAGATTTTCAGGATTTTTAAAAATCTTAATCATGTACCCAATTATAAGATTTATAAAGGGCTTTGCCCTACTTATATTTTATATTTTTGTAGACCATTCTTAGAGTAGCATATTTCACAAATTAGCACTCAATAAATATTTGTCGAGTTTAACAGAGACTGTATCCTTTAAGGCAAAGTAAAGATAAATGATTGTCTCTCCAATACACGGAGTGAGAAAAACTAGATATCCATGTGCAGAAGAATGAAATCGGACCCTTATCTCATACTGTGTACAAAAATCAACTCAAAATGAATTACATATTTAAACATAAGACCTGAAACTACACAACTGCTAAATAAAACATACAGGAAAATCTTCTTGATAATGGTCTGGGCAATTATTTTTTGGATATAACACCAAAAATACAGGCAGCACAAGCAACAATAGACAAGATTGCATCAAACAAAAAGCTTCCGCACTGCAAAAGAAATAATCAAAACAGTAAAAAGACAATCTATGGAGTGGGAGAAAATATTTGCAAACCATATATCTGATAAAAGGCTAATATCTAAAATATAGAATGAACTCAAAGAAACTAATAGCAAAAGCAACAAATAACCTGATTTTAAAATGGGCAAAAGACTTGAATAGACATTCTTCACAAGAAGACACAAAAATGGCAAACATGTATATGAAAAAATACTCAACATCATTAATTATCAAAGAAATACAAATCAAAACCACAATGAGATATCACCTTACACCTGTTAGAATGACTATTACCAGAAAGACAAAAGATACGTGTGGGCAAGAATGTGGAGAAAAGGAAACCCTTATATGCTGTTGGTGGAAAGTAAATTGGTACAACAATTACTGAAAACAGTACGGTGACATTTTTGCTGATATTCAGCAAAATATATATACATATCAGATTACAGATATATATATATATATATATCACATAAACACAAAATGGGGGTATTATTTAGCCTTTTAAAAAAGGAAATTCTGCTATTTTAGAAAATGTGAATAAACCTGGAGGAGATTATGCTAACTGAAATAAGCCAGGTACAGCAAGACTAATAGTTCATGATCTCACTCATGTGAAATCTAGAAAATCTGAACTCATAGAAGCAAAGAGTAGAGTGGTGGTTACCATGGGCTGGAAAATTGGAGAAATGGGGAGATGCCTGTCAAATGGTACAAAGGTTCAATTATGCAAGATGAATAAGTTCTGAAGACCTAATTCACAACAATGTGACTCCAGTTAACAGTACCACATTGTATAATTGAATTTTCTGAGGGTAGATCTTACGTGTTCTCAATCCACAGAAAAAAAAGGAAAGAAAATGATAACTATGTGAGGTGATGGATATGTTAATTTGCTTGATTGTGGTAATCATTTCACTGTATATATCTCTTTCAAAACCTCAAGTTTTATATCCTAAATATGTACAATTTTTACTTGTCAAGGATACCTCAATAACTCTGAAAAAAGGAATGATTCTGAAAGCATAAACAAGGTCTCTGAAACAGACTATATAAAATACAGACTTGTTTAAGTAAAGAAAGGCTATTTCTATAAGTGAATCTTTGCTTGGAGAATGAACTAGCTAAATATGTCTCTGAATAACACAAGAGAAGCATACACCATTTTTATGGTGGTAGACCTGAAGGAAACATGTACTTTGCAAGAAAACCAGACCACAGAAACAGCTGTGGCATATGAATAGAAGTCTTTCTGAACATTTGATGAAGTGCCAGAGGTTGCCTGTTGCATACAGTTATTTAGAAATACTTTGCTATTGCATATGGTTACTTAGAAATGTTGCCTTTGGGAAAAAAAAAAAAAGAAATGTTGCCTTTGTTAATACAGACACAATAATAACAACTGTCAACACCATACAGTCTGAGTAGATATAAGAAAATAATGGAATATAAATCTAGGAAAGCAGATTGCATCTTACGTTTAAAGTACTTTGAATACTGGTATGCTTTCAGTCTCTTTCCTCTCTCTGCATCAAAACTTTCGGAGCTATTTTTGGTATCTCCTTTATTTTGACCATCATAATCGTTTACGGATCCTTTAATGGTTTTTTCATCAGCATCATTTCCCTCCTTTCCTTTACTTATGCCACGTTAGTTCATTTGATCTCTTCCTACTCTAAGTAGGCTAGCTAAGTCATTACCACTAGGGTCTCTTTCCAATCTATCCTACTCCCTGCTGCATGGTTAATTTTCTCTATGATGGTGTTCACAGGATCAAAACCAAACAAACAAGAAACAACAACAACAGATTACAATGACCTACTTACTAAATAAAATCCCAATACCGTAAGACTAGAGAGAGAGAGACAAAGAGAAAAGACCCAAGAGGAGTTAGAAAGGTTACTCCCTTTACTCCTGTGGATACCTCTCTTGTTGTTCCTTGTTAGTCTAATGTATCCGTTTCTCTTCGTTTGCTTCCTCCTTTAAAAGTTAGTACTTCAGGCAATTCACTGATATTTAGGTAATGTGTCCATTACAGAACTCTTTTTGCATACCAAATGGAAAAAATATCTAAATGATTTATCATCTCCAGGGTTGTTACTCCTTTGGCCCTTCTATGATTTCATTGAACTTTAAAACAACTCTATTCAATAGTAGATGCAAGTTATCAACATTCTTATTTTATACAGGTGATGAAAATGATAAATATAGTTTAATTTACTTCTGCAACATCACAAAGCTGGTAGATGGGATAGTACTCAGACCTTCTGAATCCTATTATGTTTTCTTTCCACAATTAGTTATATTAGGAGAAATATTTAAGTGATCTATCAAATAACCTGGCCAGCCACGGTGGTTCATGCCTGTAAATCTAGCACTTTGGGAGGTCAAGCAATTGTTACCAGTGTAGAAAAAAAAAGATATGGTTATATGCTCCTGGGGAAAATATGAAATGGAATTGGTTTCATGATCAGAGGCACATATACTATGGAGTTTGAGTTTTTACAGTTTAAATAAACTTTATTAGAATGTCATTTACATATAAGATACAGCCACTGAAGTGTACTGTTAAGTGATTATTTTTCAAAAGCATGTAAACACTACCCCGATTAAGATAAATTTCATCAACCCAAAGAGTTCACTCACATCCCTTTACTGTCACTTTCTCCACCCTTCACCAAAGGCAACATTCTGCCTTCTTTTGCTATGGATTAATTTTTTCTGTTTCAAAATTTTATGTGAATAGAGTCATATAGTGTGTATTCTTTTGTTTTGAGCTTCTTTACCTAAACAATGCTTCTGAAATGTGTCCAGATTGGTATGTATCAGTACTTTATTCCTTATCATTACTGAGTAGTTCATATGTAGTTCCACTAAAATTTGTTTATATATGCACTTGTTGATATTTTTTCAATTTTTGCTATTATGAATAAAGCTGCTATTAACATTCATATGTAAGCCTTTGTGTGGACATGTGGTTTCATTTGTCTTGGGCAAATACCCAGGAGTGGAATTGCTAGGTTTATAAGGTAAGTATATGTTTAGCTTTATAAGAAACTTCCAAAATGCTATCCAAAGTGGATGTACCATTTTACAATCCTACCAGTGATGGATGAAAGTACTGACTTCTCCACATCTTGGCCAACACTGGATATCATCACTTCTTAAAATTTTAGACATTTTTGTAGGTGTGTAGTTTTATTGTGTTTTAATTTGCTTTATTCTAATAACTAGTGGTTAAGCATACTATTATTGACCATTTGTATATCTTCTCATGAGAAAAGTCTGTTCAAATACTATAAATTAAAATTTTTAATTTTTTGCCTGCCTATTATTTAGTTATAAGAGTGTAATATATTAGTTCTTTATTAGTTGTGTTACAAATATTTTCTCCATCTGTGGTTTGCCTTTTCATTTTATTAAAGACGGTTTTCCAAGAGCAGAAGTTTTTAGCTTTACATGTAACTTAAAGAGCAGGCATCATCTGAAGCAAAAGAACAAAGGTGATGCCAATTTCGAAGAGCAGAAGTTTTTAGTTTTACATACAAATTACATGCAACTTCTCACTTTTTCTTTGATGACCAAAGTTTTAAGGACTCCAGCCTTAAGAAAATGCAAGCCTCAGCTTTAGCTTTCTACCTATCCATTATTCACTTGGGATGCTAGAAAATTGTAAAATTGGGCTAGAATACAAGAAAATCTTACCAAAGTCCAAGAATGTGACAGCCACTTTTGTTTATATTAATAGCTATATTTAGTGGGTATATAATATGCAATGAGTAGTGTGCTAAACACTGTACATATAATATTTCATTTAATCTTTACAAAAGGCCTTACTAAAGAAACTGGTTGTGTTAGTCTCTTCTAGCACTGCTATAAAGAAATACCTGGCTGGGCACGGTGGCTCACTCATGTAACCCCAACACTTTGGGAGACCGAGGTGGATAGATCACCTGAAGTCAGGAGTTCGAGACCAGTCTGACCAACATGGCCAAACCTGGTATCTACTAAAAATACAAAAAAATTAGCCAGGCGTGGCTTCATGTGCCTGTAGTCTCAGCTACTTCGGAGGCTGATTCAGGAGAATTGCTTAAACCTGGGAGACGGAGGTTGCAGTGAGCCGAGATCATATCACTGCACTCCAGCTTGGGCAACAGAGTGAGACTCCATCAAAACAAAATCAAAAACAAAACAAACAAACAAAACCTGAGACTGGGTAATTTATAAAGAAAAGTGGTTTAATTGGCTCATGGTCCTGCTGTCTGTACAAGAAGCATGGTGGCTTCTGCTTTTGGGGAGGCCTCAGGAAACTCACAATCATGGTGGAAGATGAAGGCAAAGTCAGCACGTTTTACATAGTTGGAGCAGGAGCAAGAGAGTGAGCAGGGAGGTGCCACACACTTTAAAACAACCAGATCTCATGAGAACTCACTCACTAGAACAGCACCAAAGGGGATGGGGCTAAACCATTCCTGAGAAATCCCCCTCATGATCCAATCACTTCCCACTAGGCCACACCTCTAACAATGGGGATTACATTTCCACATGAGATTTGGGCAGGAACACAGATCCAAACCGTATCACTGTGATTTAGAGTAAAAAAGTTATTATACTAAAAGCATACACATCATCAGTGGCAGAGATAAAGTCTACCTGACTCCAAAGCCCTTTGAATCTTTGAAAATATGCAGGATCTAAGAAATCTTTTGCTAGGCACAGTGGCTCATGCCTATAATCTCAGCACATTGGAAGGCCAAGGCAGGAGGATCACTTGAGCTCAGACTAACCTGGGTAGCATAGTGAGACCTCATCCCTGTAAGAGATTAAAAATAAAAATTAGCTGTGAAAAATGAGCACCTCTGGTCCCAGTCACTTATGAAGTTGAGATGGGAGGATTGCTTGAGGCCGAATCTTCTTTTCTTTTTTCTTTCTCTTTTCATTCCTATTTTACAAATGACTTGGTATTTTTTTTCACTTTCTTTGAGTTTGACTTTCTGTACTGAAGTAGATGGAAAGCAAAATAGTATATTTCCTTGACTTCCTTGCCACCAGGGTTCCACATTTGGTTAGATTACACCAATTCAATACACCTACACACATTTGGAAAAGTGGTCCTAAACAGGAAGTCTCCTTACTTCTGCTTTTGACTATTTACTAATGGTAAACATGGTTATAGAAATGTGGGGGTTTTATGCAGTGTCTGATCTCCAGTTTCAGAGCTATTAAGAGGAAGTCGCAGTGGCAGTGGCATCAGCTTCTTGAGCTCTGAATTACAGCTACAGTGTTTTGTTTGTTTTATTTTGTTTCAACTTTAATAGCTCTATGGCAGATTCTCGAATACCAACCTTCCCGATTATGGCAGAGCAGGTAACTCCTCTGGGAGGTCAGTTTCATGGTGTTCAGTGAATCACTCCTGGAGCTCAGCTTAAAACCCACTCTTTCAGCCCTTCCGGTGATTTTATAATGACTTAACACCCTGTATTAAATCTGTTTTAAATACTTCAGATGGTTTCTCTTTCCAGCATTGAACCCTGCCTGATACACATGGTAGGGACAGACATTCTACAATGGCCTCAGTAGCCAGTAATCAGCAGATCAGCAGAGATAGAGATAAACAGTTAGTTTAGGGATAAGAAATTAAGTCTTTAGGGAGACAGGTGTGCCAGAGTCTCCATCACAAGAAAAGAGAGCACTATCCTAGTTAGCGGGAACCAGAACAACAGCTTCAGAACAGGCTGTGCTGCAACACAGTTGAGTTGGCAAACATCGACCTTGGGAAATGTCTCCCAGACTTCCATTCTGGTCATCCTCCTCTGTATGAATTTTAGTTTTTGAGTGTCTTTAAAAGGAACATAGTACTTTTATTTTTTTGGTTGGAGGACAGGGTTTTGCTCTGTCACCCAGGCTAGAGTGCAGTGGTGCAATCATGCATGGCTCACTACAACCTCGACCTCCTAGGCTCAATGCGATCCTCCCACTTCAGCCTTCTAAGTAGCTGGGCACAAGGTTTGTGTCACCACACCCAACTAATTATTTTGTTAATTTTAAAAAATTGTTTGTAGAGACAGGGTTTCACCGTGTTGCCTAGGGTGGTCTTGAACTCCTGGGCTCAAGCAATCCTCCTGCCTCAGCCTCCCAAAATGCACTTGGGATTACAAGTGTGAGCCACCCTGCCTGGCCTCAACTTTTGTATAACCAGCAAAGTTTACTCCAAACATACCTCTATCACTGCAGTCTAGGATTGCATTAGCTTTTTTGGAAGCTGTGTCATAACATTGGATCACATTCTGTTTCTAGTTAATGAAAATTCCTGCATCTTCACTCAGCAACTGATGTTAATTCAAATCTACTTACCCTTGCACTTAGGCAGTTGGTGTTTTGAAATTATGGAAGGACTGACCAAAAAATTATCTTCTTTCATGGAATTCAATTATTTTTGTTCACAGAAATTTGCATCAATGCCTTTAATTGCTCAGTTTTGCTACTATGGCAACACTGTTAGTTGTTACTATTTTTTCAGCCATTACATTTTCTCATCAACTTTTCCTTCCTATCTTCCAACTGTCATGTAACACGAAAGTTTGTTGTTGTTGTTGTTGTTCTTATTTTGTAGCCGAGGTTATCTTTTTTTGAGACGGAGTTTCGCTCTTGTTGCCCAGGCTGGAGTGCAATGGCGCGATCTCTGCTCACTGTAACCTCTGCTTCCCAGGTTCAAGCGATTCTCCTGCCTCAGCCTCCCAAGTAGCTGGCATTAAAGGCATGTGCCACCACGCCTGGCTAATTTTGTATTTTTGGTAGAGATGGGGTTTCATTATGTTGGTCAGGCTGGTCTCGAACTTCTGACCTCAGGTGATCCACCCGCCTCGGCCTCCCAAAGTGTTGAAAATTGAAAAATATTGTAATTGTAGAAAGAAGAGTTAAATTAGATTCAGAAGGCCTGAGTACTATCCCATCTACTAGCTTTGTGATGTTGCAGAAGGAAATTAAACTCTATCTTTCAATTTCATCACCTGTATAAAATAAGAATTTTGATAACTTGCATCTACTATTGAATAGGGCTATTTTAAAGTTCAGCGACATCATAGAAGTGCCAAAGGAGTATTGATATAAAACAAGAAAAATGACCAGAGACCCTGAATTGAGTTATAATCAGACTAGCTCCTCTTATTCTGCTACTTTTTTTCATTAAAGCATAGTTCCACAGTATAGAGAACTGGTCTGGAATTTAGGATACCTGGGTTCTAACCCCAATTTTCTCACTAACTAGTTGAGTAATGTTGGACAAATAACACAACCTGATAGGCTTTATTTCCTTAACCTAAAAAATAATAGGATTTATCTACATACTTTTTAAGATGCCTCTCAGCTCCCTGAATTTTTAAAAATCTGTCATGCTGGCCCACACTCAAGAATCACATAAATCTTATTTGCCCATTTAACTTTATCAAGGTACATCTCTAGTGGTGTTTATGATTATTTTATTTATGATATAATATTTAGGCTGCATTTCAAATAGGAGCAGTGGTGCCATCCTTACATGAGCAAAAGGGTTTTCAAGGAGTCCTAAAATACCAAAATGAAGCCAACAAGGTTTAGTTCAAGTAATTCAAACAACCACTTGTGCTAAACTAGAAAGAATTTTTTACTCACTGAATACAAGTTTTATAGCTCAGGTCACCACCTATGGTACTAAAGACTTTAATAACAATAATACATCCTGCTTGAATAAAAACAGCCTTTTAATACGAAATTTAAAAGATGCAGACAGTAGCAATCAATTATTTTTCTTTCCTTTAGAAAAAAATGTACCACTTGAACTTTTATGCAAACAAATCCAAATGCTAAGAAAAGAACCTAAGTTAATATGAACAATAGAAAAGAATGACAACTTGGGATATTAATTCCAGTTTTATGAAGCATATTTTTATTGAAAACAAGACATGATTAAATATTTGACAATTAAAATAAATATTTATAACCCCACTATGGTAATGCAGCTATTTTTAAAATTTTGTTTATTACTTCTTATAGACATATATTTGTGTTCCTTAACTTGTTGAGAATCACCACCCTTAGGTCTTTGTACAGAGTGTCCATTATCCATAAGGAGAGTATATGATTGAGGAGAGTCTTCTGGAACTTAGCTTAGCAGCTTCTAGGTATCGCTCTCTTGCTTTTCCTCCATCTCACTGCCATCTTGTTCTCAGCCTCCTGTGCAGGCTCTTTCTCATCTCCTCCATCTCTAAATGTTGGAGTACTTCTGGGATCAGTTATCAGACTTTTCCTTTTTTCTATCCTGCTAATTTCCATGGCTTTAAATTTCATCTCTCTGCTGCTGACACACATTTATGACTTTAGCCCAGAGGTTCCCTCTTGAACTCCAAGCTCATGTATACATTTTTCCCAAATTCCTTTTCTTGAAAGCCCCAAAAATCATATTGAAATGAATCCCCTGAGTTCTCTAAAGACTTACTGTACACCAGGCTGCTACATCTCAGTAAATAGCAACTTCGTTCTTCTGGATGCTCAGCCCAAAAGCCTTGGAATCATTCTTGATTCCTTTCTCTCACATTCACAATCTAATTTGTAAGCAAGTCCTTTAAAATACACTCAGAATCCTAATACTTCTCACTTCCTCTCACTACCATCCTGCTGCAAATCATAATATTTTCAACCTAGATTGTTGCAATAGCTTTCTAACTTGTCTCTTTGCTTTTCTCTTTCCTTTTCTAAAGTCTACTTTGGAAACAACAGGTCTTAATATGTAAACTATATCACATTGCTCCAGTCCTCAACCCCCACCCACCCCTACAAAGGCTTGCCATCTTATTCAGAGTGAAACTCAAAGTCCTTATCATGGCTTAAAAGGCCCTACAAGATCTACACTTCTCCTCCACCACTGATCTGATCTTATCTCCTATGGCTAGTGCCCCATTTCCCATCCTATACCAGTGATATTGCCCTCCTTTCTGTTCTAAGAATAATCCCATCTTGCATATTCCCACACTGGGGTTTTGCCCCTGCCATTCCCTTCTCCCTTAGATATCCTCCTGGCTTACTCCCTCACTCTCTTCAGATGACTGCTCAAATATCAACTGATCAGAAGGGTCTTCCTAATCACCCAAATAAAATAGCATCATTTGCCTGAAGCCTTCACTCTGTATCCTATTTTACCTTCCTTCATTTTTCACCTTAGCACCTATTTCTGACATATTACATATTATTTACTTAATATCTATCTTCTTCAGCTAAAATGTAAGATCTAGGATGTCTATTTTGTTCATTGTTGTATCCCCATCACCTAGAACAATGTTTGGCACAAAGTAAGTACTCAGTAGATATTTGTTGAACAAATGAATAAACGAACTAGATAGTCTTAACCAAATACTTAGACAAAATATACAGGGGAAGGTAAAAGTAAACATGCTATTCATTGATTTAATACAGTGAAAACAACTGAACTAGAGTTATATATGGCTAAATCTCACAAAATATTGAGTGACAAGGTAAGTTGCAGGAAACTGTATACGTAAAATGTGATATCAAAATGTTTTATATACATATTGTGTGTGTGTGTGTGCACGAGACAGAGAGACAGAGAGAGAGAAAGAAAGAGAGAGAGAGAGAGTGACTGAAAGGGGGAAAGAGAGAGAGAGGAAAGAGATGATCCTTATTAATGATAAATACCAAAATCATACTACAAAATGAATGGTTGTTAACTGAGGGGGTGGTAATGAAGACATATAATGATATTACTCTTAATGTTTTGATAGTCAAAACAAAACAATTAGTTATATAGACCATACTGAAGACTTCTTAGGGGGTCACAAAAGAGAATTTATATCTCACATAATAGAACCAAATAAAATTCCCATTACACACCTTTGTTTTGCTTCAAAAACCTTCTGCACTACCAGGCATCTTGTTTCTACCTTTTTTTTACAGCTTATTTTGGGAAATCTCAAACACGTAAAAAAGTAGAGAGATTAGTACATTAAACCCCCATGTACTGGGATTTCTGCTTCCTGTCAAAATGGAATAAGAGGGACTGGATTTACTCTGTAGCCTGAAACAAGTTTCAAGACAATGGGCAACAAAGGATAGTGACTCCGAGAGAGGGGAAACAAATAAGGTGAGGCTAAGATTGCCCCCATTTATTGTTAGGAGAGAAGTTCCAGGCTGTGTACCAGAAAGGAGGAGCCCAATGACCATTGCCATTTATTGTAAACCTGTTCTTTAGGGCCAAATGAACAATGAAAGGATACATGACACTCAGAAACATTCCTCTTGTATGGATGGGCAGAAAATTCTCTCATTTAGGGTCAAGCAGCAGAGGTCAGGAGCAGGTTTCAGCCACGGGCAATGGAAGAGGATGCTTTCTAGTCCATCAACAAAAACTAACATTGGCCCTCTCCCCTTCTGTCCCCTTTCTCCTTTAAGAAGGCTTAAGCTTCCGGGAAGAACAGACAAGAAACATCAAGGGATAAATAAATCAAAGTGTAAAAGTCTTATTAAACCAAAACCTGGTGATTCTTGATGCCTGTTTCATATGAAGTTCTCTTATAACAAATAAGATGACATTTAAAGAAAGGTTTCTGTTAACAAGAATGCATAATCCTAAATGGAGGTGCTCAGACCTCTTTGTTTACACCACTGCTCATATGATGTGGGACAGGAAAACATTGGTATTAAAATGGTTTCTGCTGCTTAATGAAACCAAACCTCTAGAGAACCCTGGACCATGATCCTCTTTGCAGGTGTATTCCTTAAATTTCACGCTTAATTTGTAGACTCATATCTTTCTCTTATTTTTAGATAATCCTATAGGAGGCCTACTCCAAATGTATTTCTTGGTGTGTAACTCAAAGTCTTCCTAATGCCATTTTGTTACATGTGGTATCTCTTTACTATTCAGGCAACACATTTGTACAGAATACTGTGCATAAGACAATATGCTAGGAGATGGGAGGGATGCAAATTTCAAAAAGGTATAGACCCTTATCTCAAGGAATGTAGAGTCTAAGGGGCAAGATAAAGCAAGTATATAACTATAATAAAAAGTACAATAATAAGTACTATAAGAAAGTACTCTCAGAAAGTTTTGGATTTGGAAGGGATCTAAATGGTACAGTAGCTTTACTCATTTTAGACATGAAGAAACTGAAAGCCAAAAGATTAAATGACTCATTTCATGCAGTATATGGGACAGCATGGTGGGTTAGAAAGAACAGTGGACTTACGGGTCAGAGAACCTAGAGTGATTTTGAATTTCAGTCCATGCTAGCTTTCACAAAGGACAAATGATAGAGGCTTCTATCCTGGTTAAAGATCAAATGAGACAATAAAAGAATTTTATAGACTATGAGGCAAAATAAAAATGTAAAATATTACTACAATTGTAGAACTGGGAATAGAACCCAAACCTCCAAATTTTCAGACCCTTGTCCATGTATTAAAGTGAAATGTTTTTCCATGACTTTTAGTTAGCAATTTAAGCAATTCACTCACTTGCATAGTTAGAGTAGAATATAATTATCAATCATCGCATACATATGTTGTTTACTTAAATCCTATGACAATTCCCCACCTGTCTGAGTTATATATAGAAAAATAAAGCAGATGCTCTCACTACAAAACTTTCTTGGCTAATTCTTACAGTAACATAGGATAAAAATTTTATCCAACATTTCTCAATACCATGTTGTATTTTCAGCCTGTTTGTTCTGGTTTCTTCCTTATAAGCAGTGTTAGTGTTGAGCAATTAAAAAGAAAAATAAATATCAGGAACTTTGTAGATCAAAACTAGTGAACACATCCTAGAGGCATTTTAACAGAAGTGATAGCATTGGCTGGGCACGGTGGCTCTCGCCTGTAATCCCAGCACTTTGGGAGGTCGGGGTGGGTGGATCACAAGGTCAGGAGATCAAGACCATCCTGGCTAATACGGTGAAACTCCGTCTCTACTAAAAATACAAAAAAATTAGCCAGGCGTGGTGATGGGCGTCTATAGTCCCCAGCCACTCAGGAGGCTGAGGCAGGAGAATAGCGTGAACCTGGGAGGCAGAGCTTGCAGTGAGCTGAGATTGCGCCACTGCACTCCAACCTGGGCAACAGAGTGAAGTGATAACATCAATATAATATTGTGTTACTTATTTGATCTGCTAAAATGGTAAGTGATATAATCAGTTTTGTATTTTTGAGTTTTCTTTCCAGTTGTTACATGTAGCAACAAAACAAAGAAACAGATTAATTGTAAAAGCCTTTGTCCTCTCCTTCACCCCATTACAGACACCTTCCTCTTTAGGGTAGATAAGAAAAGAGGGAACTAAGTTTATTTTTACCACCATATAACTGTATGACTCAATTAAGGTATTCAAGGTTGGTATGGTATAGTAGAAAGAACAAGGAATTTGGACTCAGAGGTCCTGGGTTTCAGTTTCTCATTTGTCTATTGAGACTTGAGTCAAGTAACTTTGCTAGCCATCAGTTTTTTCATCTGTAGAAGATAAAGACTAAGAAAACCTACCCATTGGGTTGTCAGATGAATTATATAAAATTATATAAATTAAATGATTTCAGGCAGCTAAAAAGGTGCATATTAGGAAGATAACGTAAACATTAAAAACATCTTAAAGTTTTTTTTTGTTTTTCTTTTCTTTCTTTCTTTTATCTCAGAGACAGCTCTTGCTCTCTCACCCAGGATGGAGTGTAGTGGTGAAACCACAGCTCCCTGCAGCCTTGAATTCCAGGGCTCAAGTGATCCTCCTGCTTCAGCCTCCCAAGTAGCTGGGACTCTGGTGCACACAACCATGCCTGGCTAAGTTTTATTTTATTTAACTTTTTGTGGAGATGGGGTCTTGCTACACTGCCCAGGCTGGTCTTGAACTCCTGAGCTCAAGTGATTGGCCTACCAAAGGGTTGGGATAACAGGCATCTGCCACCATGCTTGACCAAAATAAAATAAAATAAAAATATTTTAAAATGAGACACACAAAAGTAAAGTTAAGAAATTTAGATGGACTCAGCAAGAAGGTTAATGTATAAAATATAGGCTATGTAGTCCTCTACACTTGCTCTGACTGGATTGCAAATTTGAGTATAAACTTCTTAGCTGCCATCTCAAAGGGGGAAACATGGCAAGTCACCAGACAGTGTCCATCTGTTAAAAGGAAAACTTAAGACAAAATAAATTTGATAGAGTTTAAGGAAAATAATGATTAATGAATTGGGAAGTATCAAAACCAAAAAGAGTTTATGGGCTCCACTCTAGCAGCCAAAGCAGGGAGGTGTTTCTTTTTTCTTTTCTTTTCTTTTTTTTTTTGTTTGCCACGACACGGAAACAAAGTACAGAAATTACCTGATTAGCTACAGCTATGCATTGGCCTTATTTGGGTATGGTCTGATGGGAAGTCTCTAGTTATGTATCCAATCAGCTGATTGGCTGTTTGTGATTGGCTAAAGCTGGTGGGGTTTTTTTTTTTTTTAAGTTAATTATAAGAACTCCTTCCACTTCAGTTTCAGTTTGCTTATATAAGAGCTTTAGGTGCAGAGACAACCTTAGGCTAATGGCCTCCTTCTTGTTTTTTCTTTTTTGTTTTGAGACCCAGTCTTGCTCTGTCACCCAGGCTGGAGTGCAGTGGTGCGACCTCAGCTCATGCACCCTCCGCCTTCTGAGTTCAAGTGATTCTCCTGCCTCAGCCCTCCGAGTAGCTGGGATTACAGGCACGAGCCACCACACCCGGCTAATTTTTGAATTTTTAGTAGAGATGGGTTTTACCATGTTGGCCAGGCTGGTCTCAAACTCCTAACCCCAAGTGATCCCTCCTCGGCCTCCCAAAGTGCTTGGATTACAGGTGTGAGGCACCGCACAGGCCTAATGGCTTCCTTATTTGCTTGAACACATTCATAAAGTTAAAAACAAATTAGTAGTCTTGTGATTCCTCAAAAAGTTCAACATAGAATTACCATATAATCTGCAATTCCACTTTGAAGTACATACCTAAAAAAAAATGAAAACAGCTATTCAAACAGATACTTATACACCAATGTTCATAGTAGCATTATTCACAATAACCAAAGGTGGAAACAACCAAAATGTTCATCAATGGATGAATGGATAAATAAAATATGGCATATTCATGCAATGAAATATATTATTCAGTCATAAAAAGAAATGAAGTACTGATACATGCTGCAACACATATGATCCTCGAAAACAAGTGAAAGGAGCTAGAAACAAGAGGTCATGTAATGTATGATCCCATTTACATGAAATAGCCAGACTAGTTAAGTCCCTAAAGACAAGAACTATATTAGTATTTGTCAGGGGCTGGGGAGAGAGGAAAATAGGAAGTGGCTGCTTAATGAGTTCCGAGTTTACTTTGTGGGTGATGAAAATACCCACAAAGAGTTGTATTAGATAGAGTTGATGGTTGTGCAACATTATGAATGTACTAAATGCCACTAATTGTATACTTTAAAATGATTAATGTTGCCGGGTGCAGTGGCTCACGCCTGTAATCCCAGCACTTTGGAAGGCTGAGGCAGGTGGATCACCTGAGGTCAGGAGTTTGAGACCAGCCTGGCCAACATAGCAAAACCCTGTATCTACTAAAAATACAAAAATTAGCCAGGCATGGTTGTGTGTACCTGCAGTCTCAGTCACTTGGGAGGCTGAGGCAGGAAAATTGCTTGAACCCGGGAAGCAGAGGTTGCAGTGAGCTGAGATAGCACCACTGCACTCCAGCTTGGGAGACACAGCAAGACTTTGTCTCAAAAATAAAATAAAATAAAATTAAACAATGTTATATCATATGAATGTCATTTCAGTAAAAATTAAAACAAGTGAATTGCTCTGGAAATATACAACCATTTCTAATAATGAGACCGGACAGGACATTCTTTAAGGAAATGAACTCTTGGCAGTATCTTTATTTGAACGAAATGTTGCGTTCATATCATTCTTCAATATAAACTGATGTCAAGGTTAAATGGGTGACATGGTGAAAGGTATTCCATTGGGAACAGGGTAGGTAGGGAAAGAGAGTAGGAGGAATAGCGTGTTAGTAATGTGGCCCAAGCTACACTGGTCTTTCATAAGGAGGCTTAATGCAGAAATAAAAACACCTCAAAGAAGAGTTGGACTAGAATCCATCATAAATGTTTTCCTCAGATTTTTGGAAGTTATGGAGCGGGACTGAGTTTGACATTGCACTGCCTGTCAAGTATTCGGGTGTAGTCAAGAAGAGAGCCTCATACTTTAAGTGTTAGCCAGTCTGGAAGCAGGAGCAAGATCCACTGGCAAATGAGGAGAATGTTGGAAGTGAGCAGTGACAGTGTTGAGGTAGTGAAGGTTCTCCTGAAAAAGTGTTGGGTCTTCTCAAACACCAAACAAAGGGTAATTATAAACCCATATAGTTCCATGAAATAAATCACGCTCTCAGTATCTTCAGAGTGGAAAGGTTTCTTGTAGATCAAACAAAGTCATGTATAGGAAAATTCTTTGAAAAGTATAAAGTAGCATATCAATCATAGTTGTCATTATTATTAATATCTGAAAATAATACTTAACCTGTAAACAACATATTTGAACAACGTTTTCACATACAGTGTTCATTCATCATTCTCAACAAATATTGATTGAATTGTCTGCCAGGTAGGGCAGGCAATATCCTCCACATTTAAATTTTTTTTTTTTTTTTTTTTTTTTTTAGACTGAGTCTTGCTCCATCATGCAGGCTGGAGTGCAGTGGCACGATCTCGGCTCACTGCAACCTCTGCCTCCCGAGTTCAAGCGATTCTCCTGCCTCAGCCTCCTGAGTAGCTGGAATTACAGGCATGCGCCACCACACCTGGCTTTTTTTTTTTTTTTTTTGTATTTCTTTTTTGAGGGGCGCGGAGTCTCCCTCTGGCGTCCAGGCTGGAGTGCGGTGGTGCTATCTCGGCTCACTGCAAACTCTGCCTCTGGGGTTCAAGACATTCTCCTGCCTCAGCCTCCCGAGTAGCTGGGATTACAGGTGCCCGCCATCATGCCATTTTTGTAACTTTTTGGTAGAGATGGGGTTTCACCATGTTGCCCAGGTTGGTCTCAGACTTCTGACCTCAGGTGATCCGCCCCCGCCTTGGCGTCCCAAAGTGCTGGGATTACAGGCATGGGTCACCGCACCCGGCCCATCTTCATTAACTCTTCATTGGAATTACTTAATGCCTTGAGGGAAGTTTGACCATTTCCATTTTTGTCTATGGAGTAGCATTTTCTTTAATTGCTATTACATAGCGTTCTTAGGGGCCATGCTACCGAAATGGCTGCACACAATACTTAGCTTTATATATTGACTAACATTTGTTGAGTGCACACTGTGTGTTACGTATGGTGCTAGGCATTATGCAGATATATAGTTTTATTCACTGTTTAAAACAGCCTTCTGAGGAATTTTTATCATCCCTCTTCTGTTTGTACAGAAGCTAAAGCTCGGAAAGATGAATTAACTTGTCCAAAGTCACAGGCAGAAACATAAATGGTTCAACAGTCCTTATAGGAGGTCATTTAAAGGTTCATGAAAATCAGAGGCTGAACCAACAGAGCTCTATGATTCCTATCAGAGGAGCCAGTATGGCATAAAGCAAATGTTGAACCAAGAATGAAAGTAAGAGAGGGCTGGGTCCATATATAGTTTCGTCTAACTCCAAAGTTCACAGCTTAAGCACTCTGCTACATGGAGACACAAGTCCGCTAAGTTTATAATAATTTTAGTTCCCACCCAGATAATTATGGCAATAAAGTCCAGGTCATCATCATCATAGCCACTATAATTTACCGTTCAAAACTCTCTTATAAGTATGTAACGGTCATAGATTCAGGAACATTTGTAAATCTTAAAGTCTCAATGATAAAGGACAAGGAAGTGAGGAAGTGTCCTCCACAGAAAAGTTTTTTTTTGAGAAGATGGCAACCTTTTGCTAGGAAAAGTGAAAAATTGAGGTATTATTCTGCTGTTTGATTCTGGTTATTGAAAAGCTAGTATCTATGCTTTTTTTTTTTTTTTTTTTTTTGAGACGGAGTTTCGTTCTTGTTGCCCAGGCTGGAGTGCAGTGGCGCGATCTCGGCTCATTGCAACCTCCACCTTCCCGGGTTCAAGCAATTCTCCTGCCTCTGCCTCCGGAGTAGCTGAGATTACAGGCGCCTGTCACCACGCCCAGCTTTTCTTTTCTTTCTTTCTTTTTTTTTTTTTTTGTATTTTTAGTAGAGACGGGGTTTCACCATGTTAGCCAGGCTGGTCTCAAACTCCTGACCTCGTGATCCGCACCCCCCCGTCGGCCTCCCAAAGTGCTGGGATTACAGGGGTGAGCCACAGCGCCCGGCGGTATCTATGCTTTTGACTAACATTTTTCTGTACAGGTGTATAATATAATGTAGTAGGTAAAATAGCTCATTCAACAACAAAAAATTATTGTAGTATTTTGTAGCTACTAGGATTGAAGTACTAAAGAATTGTCTGTCTGCCAAGGTTTGGGGAAATGGGAAAATGGGAAAAGATCTTTACCACACTGGGCATATTTCACCTCTCTGGGATTCATTTCCTATTCTGTAAATGGGAGAGTTGGGTTTCCAGGTCTCGTCCTTGTTTTTTTGACTTTGTGTGAAGGTTTCTCCACCTCACCTGGCACTAGTCTTATTTCAAAATATTCATCTCATACTATCCTTTGTTTGCAATTCTTTAATTAATTCAACAAATATTTATTGAGCTTCTACTAGTATCGTGAGTAACAGAAGCAAGGTTCCTCCACACATGGAGCTTATTACAGTCCAAAAGGATAGGACAATAAATAATTTTGAAAATAAATACAAATATTTATTAATAACTAATAAATAACTATTGGTTGGAAAGGTGCTAAGAAGGAAATAAATAGGATCATGTGTTATGTCTTTGAGAGTCTTAAAATGAAGCAGATAAGCTTTCACTTTCAAAAGTGCTGACGTAGGGAAGTCATTAGGTTTCAAAAAAGGAAAAAATAAGATAATATCTTACAATTAACTAATGAATATGAACAGCCATTACGCTAGAAGAAAATTGCATTGTGATTGGTGTACTCTGTATCTTCTCAGAATGGGAGAGGTGAGGCTTCTCAAAAAGAGCAGTGAGAGAAAGTCAATTTTTTTTTTTTTTGGTAAGTCAAGCGAAAGACGAACTGAAAATAGACAACCTGAAGTCAGACGGGAAAGCTGCCAATCTAGTCTGGCCAGCAGAATTTCTTTCAGTAGGTCTAGGCTTCCTTGGCAGTGGGAATCCAGATGTAAAGTAAACTTATGCCATGAACTTCAAGGTAGATTTCAATTATTACTGCCCAGTGGCAGGAACCTAGGAAGGAGAGGTCAAGGTGTGGTTTAGTAAGAGACAGCTCCTGGGAACGGCACTTGGAAGGGCAGGGCGGAGAACAGCTGGAGATGAGACAGAGAAGAGGGGGGAGAATGCGCCGACACCTCAAGGTGAGAGAGTAGAAACAGTCTCAGCCGTGGGAGCCGCGCGCTGCTCAGGTGGCTGTTTCCCGCTCAGGTGAGCTCCTCCCGCGCCTCCCATTGGCCAAGACGCCCGCGGCGCTGGGAGGGCGACGCAGCGCGGTCTAGTTCAGGGTCTAGGGCGGCGCGTCACTTCCGGTAGCGCGGAGCTTGTAAAACACCCTGGAGAGAAAATGGCGGCGGCAGCGGCTTCGGCACCTCAGCAGCTCTCGGATGAGGAGCTTTTCTCTCAGCTCCGCCGTTACGGCCTGTCTCCCGGACCAGTGACGGAGAGCACCCGCCCGGTCTACCTCAAGAAGCTGAAGAAGCTTCGAGAGGAAGAGCAGCAACAGCACCGGTCGGGGGGCCGCGGCAACAAGACGCGGAACAGTAATAACAATAACACGGCAGCCGCCACGGTCGTAGCCGCGGGACCAGCGGCGGCAGCAGCCGCGGGGATGGGGGTCCGGCCAGTCGCGGGCGACCTCTCCTACTTACGGACTCCTGGGGGCCTGTGCCGAATCTCGGCCTCCGGCTCGGAGAACCTCCTGGGAGGGCCCGGGGGCGCCTCCGCCGCCCCCACGGCTGGCAGCAAAGTGCTGCTGGGCTTCAGCTCGGACGAGTCGGACGTGGAGGCCAGTCCCCGGGACCAGGCCGGCGGCGGCGGGAGGAAAGACCGGGCTTCGCTCCAGTACCGCGGACTCAAAGCGCCGCCGGCGCCCCTGGCCGCCAGCGAGGTGACTAACAGCAACTCTGCCGAGCGAAGGAAGCCCCACTCGTGGTGGGGGGCCAGGAGGCCGGCGGGCCCCGACCTGCAGACCCCGCCGGGGAAAGATGGAGCAGTGGAGAACGAGGAAGGGGAGGGAGAGGACGGTGAGGAGAGGGACCCGGAGGCCGAGGAGCCGCTCTGGGCGAGCCGGACCGTGAATGGCAGCCGGCTTGTCCCCTACAGCTGCCGGGAAAACTATTCGGACTCAGAGGAAGAGGACGACGACGACGTGGCCTCCAGCAGACAGGTATTAAAGGACGACTCCCTTTCCCGGCATCGGCCCAGACGAACCCATAGTAAGCCTCTCTCCCCGCTGACTGCTAAATCGGCCGGCGGCAGGCTGGAGACTTCAGTTCAGGGAGGGGGAGGACACGCGATGAATGACAGGGCGGCGGCTGCCGGGAGTCTAGACAGGAGCCGAAACCTCGAAGAGGCGGCGGCGGCGGAGCAGGGAGGAGGGTGTGATCAAGTGGACTCCAGCCCGGTTCCTAGATACCGTGTTAACGCTAAGAAACTGACCCCACTCCTGCCCCCGCCACTTACTGACATGGACTCAACCTTGGATTCGTCAACAGGCTCCCTTCTGAAAACCAATAATCATATTGGCGGTGGGGCCTTCAATGTGGACTCTCCCAGGATTTATTCTAACAGCCTCCCTCCCAGTGCGGCGGTGGCCGCCGCTAGTTCACTCAGGATCAACCACGCCAATCATACGGGCTCCAATCATACCTACCTGAAAAACACATACAACAAACCGAAGCTTTCCGAACCCGAAGAGGAACTTCTCCAGCAATTTAAACGGGAGGAGGTGTCCCCAACAGGGAGTTTCAGTGCCCACTACTTGTCGATGTTTCTCTTAACTGCTGCCTGCTTATTTTTCCTAATACTGGGACTGACTTACCTAGGAATGAGAGGGACAGGAGTATCTGAGGATGGAGAACTCAGCAGTAAGTATTAAATCCTGTGGGTAAGGTAACAAAGGGAATGTTGTTAGTGGTCCGCTTTAGCCGCGCTTAGCGTTTTACATGAACTGACTTACCTGCAAGAACGTGGTTTAACAGCAAAAACGCAACAGTCAGTGCATGTGACATCTTTCTTTAAGAAAGAACACCATTATCGAAATGATATCATATGACTGGTGTTAAGTTTTCTGCATGATGTATTGTGAAATTCAAAACAATTTTTAAAAGAATATTATAAGCTTGTTAGTAAAACTCATTGTATATGTGACAGTTTTCTTTTAGCCCTAAATAACTATTTGCGCAGATGCCAATCACTCAACAAATTTGAAGTATTAGGATAAGGCACATTATAAATGTAGTGTTTTTTCAAATCGAGTTGTGATTCTAGTAGGCAATGTAATGGCTCTTGAAATTCGAATTATTTGTAGTATTAACTGTATGCATAAATTCGGGTTAAATATTTTGTAGTATTAACTATATGTATAATTTCTTAATAGTGAATGAATATAAAAAAGCAGCAAGGCACACCTCTTAATTTATTTCCCAGCCCAAAGCATTTTACCTGTCATCTGTACAAAAAGTAGTGGTAGGGCAGTGCAGGAGCTTGCAGTCAGATTTCCTTGGATTGGTTTCCAGGTCCTGTTATTTACTTGCTAAATGACTGTAGGTAGGTGTGTTCATTGTCATTATCAAAGTATTTCTGCCCTTAAACACAAAAAGAAGATGAATACAGACCATTTTGTGTTCTGCGAAGGAAATAAAGATGAGTAATTGAAGTACACAACTTTATTTTTTTTTCCTTTTTTTAAAAAAACTTACCACACTACACTGACGTAGGTGTACACTGTTTTAGATTGAACGGAGGAGGTACTGTTTGAGGTGAGACCTGAAGCAGGAGACAGCCTTGTTGAGAAACAGTAGACCATTCTGAGCAGAGATTGTAAGAGGAAAGATCTTGAGTTGAGCAAGAGAGCCTTCTTGTAGGTTAAAGTGGTTAAGCACCTTGAGCAAAAGGGAGAGAGTAAGAGTTAAAGCTTCTGAACTTTCCTAATCTATAAAATGAGGCCTCTATTGACTAGAATGATGTTTGTGAAGATTAAAAGAGAAAGTAAATTAGTACAAAATGGACTTCTGAATACATAATTTCTCAGTGTTAGGTCTCTCTCTGCATTCCCCCGAAACCTTCCTACTCTTTTCACCCAAGATGAATTCACTGTATTTTTATTTGTATTCATAAAGTTGGCTTATTAGTTTTATTTCAAAATAGAGTGAAAGATGCATTTAGCCAACTCAGATAAAGAGTAGGAGTCAAAATAGTGTAAGCTTTGATATAGCCAATTCCAAGACAGTCAAATAATAGATTATTACTCTATTGCTTAATTACAGGGGTTAGAACAAGAATGAAATTCAGCTCTCACTTTAATTTGTTCCCTGGGAGCATGAGTGTATTGTGTCCTGCCCCAAATATTTGGGAGAAAAAAAATAAGGACACACTAGAAGTTCAACTAGTAAAAGTTCACATAAATTAAATGACATTACCTATCAGCAGTAGCTATCTGCATCTGTGTCTCTAACAGCTATAAGATCTGGCCTTTTTTTTTTTTTGAGACAGTCTCGCTCTGTCGCCAGGCTGGAGTGCAGTGGCATGATCTCTGGTCACTGTAACCTCTGCCTCCTGGGTTCAAACGATTCTCCTGCCTCGGCCTCCCTAGTAGCTGGGACTATATGCACGTGCCACCAGGCCTGGCTAATTTCTTTTTTGTATTTTTTAGAGACGGAGTTTCACCATGTTAGCAGATCTGGCCATTTTCTAAGAGCTAATTGTTTTACATCTATTGTACCATTTAATCTTCCCAGCAACTCACAGAAGCAGGTGGTATTATCCTCATTTTTTGGATGAGGATGATACTAAGTTAAGAAATGCACTGAGTGTTGAACAGTTAGTAGTAAGGCTAAGCTTTGGTTTCAGATTTTATTTCCAACTATAAAGACCATTTTAACAGTTTTGGGTATTGTTTGTAGAGAACTTTCTAAATAAGTGGGTACCTTTATTATGATTAAGAAAGTAATTGACAGCTGTGCACGGTGGCTCACGCTTGTAATCCCAGCACTTTGGGAGGCCGAGGCGGGTGGATCACGAGGTCAGGAGATCGAGACCATCCTGGCTAACATGGTGAAACCCCGTCTCTAATAAAAATACAAAAAAAATTAGTCGGGTGTGGTGGTGGGCGATCGCGCCACTGCACTCCAGCCTGGGCTACTGAGCAAGACTCCATCTCAAAAAAAAAAAAAAAAAAAAAAAAAAAAGTAATTGACTGTTTGGTAGGATTTCATACAGAATTATTGATAAGCACAATTCTCAGTTAAGGTGACTTTCACATCTTTCTCATCAGTATTAAGATGAATGACTAATGTGATGTACTAAAAGTTCAGGTAGAATAGGATAGGAATGCTAGGATTTTGGTACTCTTCACCTTCACTGATAAGGAAGGAAGGAAATTATATTTACATTTTAATAAATGGTAAATGTGAAGTAATCTGGGTGTTGGAAAGAACAATGGCTAAGAAGTTAGAGGATCTAGGTTCTAGGACTTGTCTGAATGACTGTGGTCAAGCTCCTTAATCTCTGAGCCTCATTTTATATACTAAATGGAAATAACAATATCTGCTGTCTCTGGGGTTGTGAGGGTCAAGTGAGACAGTGTGTTAAGCATAAGGTGGTATTATTCAGAAGTTTAGACAACATTTGTTGTATTCCTGGTAAACTAGAGAGAGAAATAGTTAAGACATTTCTATAAATGATATAGTAGTGCATTTCTTACCTGTTTAACATTTGGTTTTTATCCCATTATAGAAATCAATACAGAAATTTGAATCAAAGTATGATGAATCCTTAATGTATGATATACTTGACATATTGTATGTCTACCCTGTGGAAAGAAGTGCCTAACTTCAGTTAGTCTGCACACCTAACAGTGTTAGGGTATCAAGAGTGAATAATATTTTCACTCCATATATATATGTATACACACACACACACACACACACACACGTATTCGATATCCTTTGTTATATTATGATGCTTTAACCGTGGAGTTTGTTGGTCAAATAGTATGCTTAGGGAAATCCTTGTACTTTGAGCAATAGTTTTCACCAGAAGATTGTAGGTTATATGTGAGAGTAACTTTTAGGAGGCTTTTATTAGTTCTTTAAATTACATATAACATATAATAGATTAGTCTTTTAAATTGTTCTTAATCATATAGTCTTTGAAACTTTTTCATCAATACCCTATTTTTTATTAATTGAATTGCTATAAGTCTCTTCTTCCTCATCTATAAAACTAGGAGGTTGGATTAGATGATCCCTAAGCTCTTTCCAGCTCCAAGGTTTAAGATTCTAACTTTGAACTGCCATACCAAAACAACTCAAGGATCAACCTGCAGTCAGAGTAGTCACTTGTTCCACAGGCGATTAGATCATTATAGCCCACCAAACGAAAATAGAGAAGCAGAGTAGATCAACTGTCCTAGGCTCATATGATCATTACTAATTTTTTTTTTTCAGTTACAAAAGACATGACTTCTACAGAAAGTTTGAATAGAGATGAAGGAAACAGTGAATGGTTATTGTATGCCTCTCTTCCTAGCCTCATGCTGCCCCCATATAAATAAGTTCAAGTATTAAGATCCTTTCTGACCTCCCTTATTATTTTTCATGTAAATACATCTGTGTGTGTGTGTGTGTATATGTGTGTGCGTACAGATTTTCATTCAAAAACAGAGTGTCTACTATGTGCCCGGTACTATTTTAAGCAGCAGGGATATGTGGCGAACAATATGTTGCATATGTGGAAGATGAAATCTCTGTTACAGAGCTTACACTTCTAGGAGGGGAATGGACAATAAATAAGAATTTCAGATAATGGTAGTTGCTAACACAAGGTATTGCTGGTAACTTTTTGGGGCTGAGGTGAGGAGATATGCAATATTACATAAAGGTAGGCAGACCTCTCTGAGGAAGGATGTTTGAACTGAGATATGAATGACTTGAAGGAACTAGCCTTTGATCAGGAGACGAGCATTCGGCAGAAGTAACAGCAAGTGCAGAATTCCTGAGGCGAGAACAGCTTTGTGTGTTGGAGGACCAAAAAGAATGGCCAGTGTTGCTGGGACATAATGAATGAAGGGGAAAATGGCATGCTGTGAAGTTAGAGGTAGGTATGGGCCAGATCGTAAAGACCTAAACACCTTGAGGGGCGTTGAAAGGAGTCAGAATTTTAAGTGACATTATAGCATACATGTTCTGCAACTTGTTTTTTCACTTAACATTGTATTATGGGTAACTTTTCCATATACTGATTTTAAGTACAGAGGTATAACTTTAAAATCTCATTTTCCACTAGTCCCTTTCTCATTGTATAAAAATGCTAAAATCTCTATCATTCTAAAAATGTTGTTCTTCAATGCTCTTTTCTTCTCTAGTTGTTACTCTCTTCTCAAACTTTCTACCTCTATTTTCTTCCCTGCCATTCACTCAACCCTGTCTAGTTTAGCTTTCTTCACCAGCCATTCCTCTGCTACCTCTCTTCTTCAAGTCACCAGTTACTCAATTTTCAAATCCTCATCTCTTTGGTATGTTTGGTGCATTGACAGCTCCCTTCTTCATGAAACTTTCTCCTTTCTAAGCTTCTGTATCACTACTCTCTCTTAGTTTTCATACTCCTGTCTGCCTGTTTTGAATATTGGTGGTCTCCACAGCTTGATCTTTGGCTGTCTCCTATTGTACACATTTCTCTAGGAAGTTTCATTCACTCTCCTGGCCATTATCTTCGTTTTGTATTTTTACCTTGGAATTCTCCTGAGATCTAGGTATACCTATTTGTTTACTAGACATGTTTTGGGTATACTAGAAGTATGTACCAATACCATCTGACATTTTGCTTATATTTATCTTGTTTTTGCTCCTCTTCCCTGTTTTAGTTAATGGTGCTTCCATCCACCCAGACAGAGCTCAAGAGAGAAACCTTGGATTTACCTAGATTCTTTCCTTTCCCTCACCTTCCTCCAAACCCCCAACCTAATTGGTTACCAAGTCCTGTAGTTCTGTTTCCTGTGTATCTTTTGAATCAGTCTTTTTCTGTTCCTCGCCGCTGTTCTAGGTTAGTCTCTTGGCTGAACTCTTTTAGTAACCTAAAATGGTGTCCCTGCTTCTAGGCTTTAGCTCTTCCAGTCCGTTTGTCAGTACAGAGCGGTAGTTCTAAAGCACAAATGTGATCATCCCCTCTTGTTTAAAATTACACAATGGCTTTCTGTTAGTTATTGGCCAAAATCTAAAATCCTTGGCTAAACTGTTCAAGATCTGACTATACTTGCCCTTTCTACCAGTCCCCCTTATCACACTTACTTTCTAGAAAACTGAACTACTTGATGTTCTCTGAGTAAGTAATGAAATTTGTGCTTTTCTACCTTTGCATAAGTTATCCCCTTTTTTGGGAATGTTGTTTCTTTATTGTGTAACTGTGATTCATTCTTAAATATGTCATCTCCAGACATCTCTGACTCTCTGTCTTTTTACCCTAGAGTTTGGCCCATCATTTTGTGCTCAAATAAGACATTAATGCATCCTTCATAGTATTTAGGGTAAAGTATTATATTTGTGTGTCCATCATGCCAAATAGATTACAGCTCCTCTCTTTAGAGTAATCTTTCTGTAGGAGTAGAATACAGTGTTAAAGAGTACAGACTTTTTACTCAGTTCTGATTTTGGCTCTACTTTTTAAAGTAGACTATACTAGAGATATAATTGCCTCATACTAAAAATGAGATTGATAATACTGTCTCAGGATGACTTGTATTAAGTGAGATAATGCATCTAAACTAGTGTTGTCTGGCACATGGAAATCTCTTAGTAGATGGAAGTCACATTAGTATCTTCAGCACAGATTCATTATTCAGCAAATATCTGTTGAATAAATGATCACATATCAGGTACCCAGTATATATGCACTGTTAACTCATAATATCTAACTCAGTAATTGGTTATCTACTTAGTGTCTGGTAAGGATATGTAAAAGAAATCTTATTTCTGTAGAAGCCTCCATACCACTAATAACAGTAATAGGAAATGGCTAAGAAACATACGGGATATTATGTGGTGACACACTTGTATAAAAGGGGAGAATTCACTGTAAATTCTCAAATGATCAGTCTTATATGATCAGAAGCTCTAAATTCAACATTTGGATTTTATTCTGTAGGTTGAGTAATGGAGTTCATAGAGGTTATAAAGCAGAGGACAAGCATGATGGAACTGGTCTTTTAAGAAGGATAAACAGGTGATGGTGTAGATAGTGATAGGATTGGAGGGAAGGAGTAGGGTGATGAAACCTGAAGGAGGTTGATAAGTGGGAATAGAGTTGGGCCTCTGAACGACATAATTCATTTGAAGAAAGACATACGGTTTTGAATATAGAGAATAAAGTAGAGATAGGAGTCAAAGATTGTTCTAGCCATGAACCTGGATGACTGAGAATGGTAATGTCATTGGAGGAATTAGAGATGTTGAAGAGGGATCTTGTTTGGGGAAAAGTGGTCTAGGGAAAATGAGTTTACTTAGGACTTATTATTTGAGTTGTTCAAGTGAAAAATTCTTGAAGGCTCTTGTAGATACAGAATTGGAGTGAAGATGAGAGACTGGTGCTGCCTGTGAGTACTAGTACTGTTTACTAAAGGAATACTTTTAAATGTTTGTTTGTTCTTTTAATGTGTTGTTTTTTTCTTTAAAACCAAGACCGGTTGTTACAAAGAGGTAACATGTTTCATGTCAAGTAAAAAAAAAAATATTTTTACTTTTTAAAGTAGACTAGCCAAAAGGTCCCAACCGAACTTGGTATCTAAAATGAATATGGGGCATAAGCATTTTGAAAAATAGTTGTTACTTTCATTCTTTTTTTTTCCCCCAACATGAGACAGGGTCTTGCTGTGTCACCCAGGTTGGATTGCAGTGGTGTGATCATGGGTCACTGCAACCTCAACCTCCCAGGACTCAAGCAATCCTCACAGCTCAGCCTCCTGAGTAGCTGGGACTATAGCTCTGCACCACCACACTTGGCTAATTTTTTTTATTTTTTGTTGAGATAGGGTCTCACTTTGTTGTCCTGGCTAGTCTTGAACTCCTGGGCTCAAGCAATCCTCTTACCTTCGCCTCCTAAAGTGCTGGGATTACAGGTGTCAGCCATAGTGGCTGGCCTATTCTCTCATTCTTGAAGAATGAAAGCTCCGTGTTATGTTTGAAGTTTTACGAGTTGACTGCTTTGTAAAAAAAAAAAAAAAAAAAAAAAAAAATCCTAGATCTATGAGAATATTCCCATGAATGCCAGGGATTTGCGTATACCAGTTTGATGATTTCAGAAATTAAAGTCTACTCTATGAAGATGTTTTTCATTTGAAAATTATCCCTAGAATGATTTAAAATTAAAAATAATCAGAGGAAAAACTTGTGAATCTCTACAGATATATCCACGGAGACTAGTTTGAGGATACATTGGCATAGCTATCAGAGAACCTAGATGTCAGTATTGGCGCTTCCACTTGCTAGGTTTTTTTTTTTTTTACTAAGGCAAGTTGCTTAGCTGTTGTAAACTTCAATATCCTCATCTGGAAAATAGGTTAAATGAGAATTAATGAAGTAATGTGTATAAAGTAAAACTTATACATGGCACATAGTAATAATAATAACTAACCCTTATGTAGCATTAACTGTGTGCCAGGCACTGAGCTAAACAATTATTATTTAATCCTTATGAGGTAGGTACTTATCCCATTTTATAAGTAAATGGAGAAGTAACTGAGAAGTAACTCACCTAGGGTCTTGTAGCTAGTAAGTGAAGCAGCAGTAGTTGAACTCAGATAGTGGCTCTTAACCATTCTTCTAGATTGCCTTTTAATATGTATAAATAAGGACTTGATATATGTTCTCTACTATTATTGTTATTAGAAAACTGTGAAGAGTATAGATTCATAAAATCCTAGAAGTGCCAGGAATAATCTATGAAACCTAACAACTTTAGGAAAAGTGGTATTCATTCAACAATTATGAATCACATGGAACTTTTTATCCTTAAGGTTTTAGATTAATTAAAGGGGAGGGGGCATCTGCTATAATACAAAGTATAATATGTAATACATAGAACAATAATACAATATGAAAACTGTTTTTAATTTTTAAAATATTTGCACAGTCTCAAGACCAGTAGGGAAAGTGATCTTTTGATTTGTATTACCACTTACAACTTGTTCTTTCCATTGTTCATTTTTAGGATATAAAGACCTTTTCGTACATTTGTTCCCCCTTTTTTGCTCCTTTTAAATAAACTTTGTATTTTCCTTTTATACTCATTCGTTTTAATGGAAAGGATGTGTTTGATACTTTCAGGGACACTTTAAAAAGTTATTTTCATGATTCCTAAGAGTTGGAAAGTTCTTAAAGCTTGCTTCTCCTTGCTCATTGGTTATTCAGTATTAACTTTGCCTATCTGAAAAATATGTTATATAAATAAAAGGAAATTTCTATCCTCAGTGCAAAGATAATGATATAGTTTATAAATTGTTTAAAAGAGAAAGACACCTTAAACTGTTGGAACTCTCCTCCAAAATATACTTGTTAATTAATAAGTACTACTAACTTCTTTGTGAAAATTTTATTACTAATGATATAATCTAAATTAGAATAAAGATATATTCTAAGGGTGGGGAGAATATCAGGAAAAATAGCTAATGCATGCTGGGCTTAATACGTAGGTGATGGGTTGATAGGTGCAGCAAACCGCCATGGCACGTGTTCACCGGTGTAACAAACCTGCACATCCTGCACATGTGTCCCAGAACTTAAAATTTAACATTTTTTTAAAAAATGTATTTTAATCTTGTATTGATTATACACTAAAAATTGCTGCCATTTAATTTGGGAACATAGCTTAATCTGAATTGTGGAAATTATTATGACAGTTATTTGCTTATAACTTTGGATTTTGATTTTCATATTTAGAATTTATTTTTAACATAGATTTTATTTATTTTTTATTTTTTTGGAGACAGGGTCTCGTTCTGTCGCCCAGGCTGGAGTGCAGTGGTGCAGTATCTGCTCACTGCAGCCTCCACCACCCAGGTTCAAGTGATTTTCCTGCTTCCACCTCCCAAGTGTCTGGGATTACAGGCACATGGGACCACGCCCAGCTAATTTTTGTATTTTTTAGTAAAGATGAGGTTTCACCATGTTGGCCAGGCCGGTCTTAAACTCCTGACCTCAAGTAATCCACCCGCCTTGGCTTCTCAAAGTGCTGGGATTGCAGGTGTGCGCCACAGTGCCCGGCCTTAACATAGATTTTAAAGTGAACCAGTGGCAGTATATTTGAACAGTAACCTTTGGATTTCGCTGTTTTAATAATCTATGGTTTAAACTGCATCAGTTTATACATTATATCATATATATATTGTTAATAATATTCTTTATTAACAATACTACCAAAATTTTTTTAAACAACAGTTGATCAGGAAGAAAGAAGTTAGATCGTAATAATTTATTTTGCACGTTTAATGTCATTATTTTAAAAATATATTTCTAAGGAAATTAGCTCTTCAAAAAGGTTATAAAAATTATTGTAACAGGTAATCTCTAAAAATAGAATAATGCATCTATCGTATGGAAGCCATCATGTATTACTTTTCTTATGTCTTCATTTTCTTTTATTTCGAGGTATAGTTTAAAATTATACCACTTAATTTTTCCTGGGTAGCAGATTTATTGCTTTGTGCTTTTGCACACCTTTTTACTTAAAATGCTTTTGCAAGATGACTTCTGAATTCATCTTTACAGCTATGTTACTATCAAATGACAAGCTAAAGTTTAAAAACAAGGCTTGGTTGTAAAACTATGCAAGAGTTTAGTTCAGCTCTCCTGAACTAATTGGGTAGTAAGTATGCACCAGCAATTGCTGTCCTGCCCTAAATATGACATGAATAGAAAAAACCCTTTAGTAGCAAATGAGTATTTTAGCACATAGCAGAAAATTAATTTTGTTTTTCAGTTAGCTCATATATATCTGAGTATGTACACACACACGCGCGTGCGCGCACAGACACACACACACACACACTCAATTTGCTCACTATGGCTAATTCCTGAAAGCACGCTATACTTACAAAGGATGCTTTTGCTCTGTAGGAGTTCACCAAGATAAAATTTTCAAAGCATATGAAGAGGATTGTTGAAATTAATTAGGAGGTGAAGGGAATCTTGGAATATCTACTTCTAGCCTCTGAGCTATGACTTGGAACCTTAGTCAGCCTTATTAATGACTTCCTTGGTTTATAAGTGTATCTCCCATGGGATCACAAATGCTTTCTTGTTTGATTTAGTTCATTTGAAGAAACATTAAGTTTCTCCTACTCATTTATTTATTCAATCACCCATTCACTCAGATTATTTATTGAGCCACCTATACTACGTACCAGGTAATACCAGAAGATAAGTATGTATCATACTTTTTAGAACTATGGGAGTGACACTCTCCCCACACTTTGGCTGGCATTCTCTCCTTTCTCCTAAATATTTCTGCACTAGCTAGCCTTCAGAATTCGGATTTTGTTACCATGCAACAATATATCAGATTTTTATATATTGTGACTTAGGAAACATACTTTAAAAATTAGTTTCTGTAAATTCGAGTATACCATCTGGTAAAGCTTACCACAGTGGATATGTACACAAAAGAAATAGTTGGATAATTGAAGTAATGTGTGTTGATCATTCCTTTCACCTTTTCTGTATTACCATTTTCTCCATTGGGAATTCTACCTTTAAAACCACACAATTTTAATAAATGTAGGTTTTATTATTTCTTGCAGGTTTTTAGGAGTAATTTTTAAAAAAGGAAGAGACATGAAGAATGAATTTGCTAAAAATGAAAATGTTATAAAATCTGAACATTTATGATTATGGTTCAAGATGTTCTAGAAATATTCTTATCCTTTTGACAGCAGTGTTATTTTGGTTTTTTAAAAATTTCATCTCTAAATGTCCCTTCTTTCAGATTTTAAAGCCTTAGGTGATAAGAGCAAACATTTATTGAGAATTTTCAGTGTATGTGAGCATTTTATTTTAATTTTCATGTGGGTAACTACTCATACTATGTCTGTGAGAAAATGGAAAGATAGAGGGAATAAGGTTACAAGTGATTTGTCCAAGGTCCCACAGCTACTACGTGTTGGAGCCAGCATTTGAACTCAAGATCTAACTTTAGAGTTCACAGTATTAACTACCAGGCAGCAGTAGAATTTTTTTATACTTTATCTTATTGTTAGCTACAAGCTTTATTTGAGCAAGCAAGATACACATAACCTCTGGGCCTTGTTTTTTGTGTCTGTTAAATGAGGGTATGGTAAAATCAACTTTACTTCCAGCCAGTGATTTTTGTAGGGAACTGCTGTGATAATGTCTGTAGAAATGCTTTGGAGAAATTTGGAGTGATACGTAACTGTAATTTTAATATTATAAGTTAGCACTTAACATCTATAGTAGTTTAAGTAACACATGTTCAGTACTATGACATGTCCAGTCAGTAATGTTAATAAGTAATAGAGTTGGCTAAATTTATAGTCCTTATCAGTATTTTTAAACCTTTCTCTCAAGCCATTTGAGCAGATAAAAGGGAGTTATCTTTTCACATTACATAATTAGTGCCTTCCTTATCTCCAGGACTGAAAAATAATGTGTTTTTTTTTGCAGCTATATTAAACAGGTGATGACACAACTTGAAACTGGATTGTAGCCTTGCTGATCACTAAAAGGTAGATTTGCTGATAGGAAAGTCAGAGATGGGATACATTGCTTTAATCCAAAATGTAGTACTGAATTTGAGACAGAAAAACATTTTTTAAGAATGAGGATGGGTCTTAGAGTAAGATTCTGTTAATATTATGTGAAGAACAGACAATGCATACAGTTGGTACAGAAGGGTGACTTGTCACACGCTGTTCTTCAGCTAGTTTGTAAGATACCATGAGTACTGTTATTATCAAAGTGGAAAGATGACGTGTGTCCCCATGAATGCGCAATAGGTGAATATTAATACTACTTAAATTAGAAGGTATTTAAAGTACTTTAGGATCTTCAGTCTCTTAGATAAGTCATATGAAGCACATAATGAAATTTCCATCCCATTTTGCATTTGAAACTGTTATCGGTGATGGTTTATACCAGAACCGTCCAGACACAGTAGCCACATTAAAACATAAAAAAGTTGAGATTAATTTTAATAATTTATTTTATTTTATTTTATTTAATCTGGTATATCTAGAATATTATTTTGATATCATTAATTTTCCATCATTAATGAGGAATCTGAGGATTAGGTTAATCACTTTGTCCAAGTTTATAGGGCAGGGAGAGGAGTTATGGAGTTATGTCGTTGGGTAAAAACCTTAGCAACATGACTTGAAAGCTCATCCACTAACCATTGTACATACTGTTTTATAATCAATACAAAAGTTATTGATGAAATATTTTATGCTCTTTTTTGAATTAAGGCTTTAGAATCCGATATGTATTTTGCACTCATGGTGTATCTCGATTCAGACTAGGCAAGTCTGGACCGCTCTGAGTTATGGAGTTACATTATTGGTTTAATGAGACCTGATGACTGTCAGTTTTTGAATGTTTGTAATGTGCCATGCGTAGTGTTCTCTATAGTATTTTCAGTAGATCTTTGTAATGACTCTATGATGTCAGCTTTGTTATCATTTTAGACATAGACAGTGAGGTATGGAGATATTAATTTGCCTAAGATTAAACAGGTAGTCTGTAGAGGAGCAGGATTTAAAGCTAAATCTGACCCTAAAACCCCTGTCCTGTTTTCTGTTTCTGTTGCGCTGTTTTAAAGCACTGCCACTTAGGGTTTGGGCAGGTAGGTGAGTGAGCTATAGTTCTGGCACTGCTCAGCCAGTGACTTGTGATTTAATTTCTCCTTATTTTTAGGCACAAAGGACGTCTTAGCTTAGAGTGGAAGTGATGTCTTCTAAGTCCTTACTCATGTTACTTATTGAGAATGTTCCTTTATACTCATTCCCTATTTCCCATTCATTAAACTGCTTTCTACAATTCTTGAAACATGTAGAATGGAGAGATGGCTCTTTGAGTCTATTACAGGACCGTGGCGGCAGATAAGGGAAAACTCAGCTTGTATTGGCAAAAGTGAAAACTAATGTCTAGTAAAACTTATGTCTGGATGAAGAAGTTTTCTGAGGGTTTCAGTACTTCATTCTGAGAAAGAATTGAGAAGTTCTTATCATGCTCTTTGAATTGTAAATATTTTTTCAGTTATTTTACAGGATGTTATATAGTGGATTAATACTTAGCACCTTGTTCTATTTAATTTGAATAATTTCTTTGAATTACATTTGGATTCCTAGAGAATATTTTCTCACAAAGACAAGCTTTTTCATTTCAAAAGGAAAAATAGGCAGTCCCTGATTTTTGAATACGTTGTCTTCCAGATTGTGTGTAAAACGGTTGTTTGAACTTAGAGCATGTTTTACTACACTGGTTTTAAGTTCCTGGGCTAGCCCACAGAAGCCTATTTAAAACCACATCCTATTTTACCACTAATATACTATTGGTTTAAGTTTAGGGAATCAGAGCAATGGATTGTGTTCTGTGAGAGTTGGAGGAGAAAGAAAGTTTATTTTTGGCTTTTAATGTTTTCTCTTATACTTTGTTGTTTTCCAACTTATACTGGCCTAAGCTTTCTGCTGTTTTAATATGATCTTGGCTCAATAACTTTAAAAGGTTCAGTAACTTCTAAGTACTCAATAACTTCAACATTTTCTGTATGAAATAGGTTTACTTGTTGAGTGCTTGGCAAGTAAACATTTTATGCTCCTTTGTATCTCATTTAGTTTTTAAGAGTTTTATGAGGTAGGGCCTAGTTTTCCATCATTAATGAGGAATCTCAGGATTAGGTTAATCACTTTGTCCAAGTTTATAGGGCAGGGAGAGGGGTTATGGAGTTATGTTGTTGGGTAAAAACCTTAGCAACATGACTTGAAAGCTCATCCACTAACCATTGTACATACTGTTTTCCTCTTTCACATATCCTCTTCTCCTTTCTCTCTTTATTAAGTCCCAACTTCCCTTATTCCCTCAATTCAGAAACTTTATTTTCTTTTTGAAAGAGACGTGTCTTGCTGTGTTGCCCAGGCTGGCCTCAAGTAATTACTTGGGCCTTGGGCTCAAGTAATCCTCCCACCTCAGCTTCCTGAGCAGCTGGGTCTACAGGCACACACCACCAAGCCTGGCAGTCATCTACTTTAAATGTTAGGGTAAGCCGTTTGATTGAATGAATTTATAATATAATATTGCAGAGCTCTGTTCATAAAAATTGTATGATTTTATGATAAAATTTGGTAATGTGATTATCTTTAGTGAGGATTGAGCCAATATGGAATCAGAGTTTAGCCCTGCCTCTCTAAATTGTTCTTTATCCTTAAATGTGTAGTAGCTGGATTGCCTACAATTCTACATTTTCTGTTAGAATTTATGGCAGTAGTTTTCAACTGTGGACCGAGAACATTTTGGGAACTGTGCCCATTATAAAGTTTGTCTGAAGACCTAATAAATAATTTACATTTCATACTGTGCTATTGTAGTATTTCAATACTGCTGTGATTAAAATATAAAATATTGTATGCATGGTAGAATTTGGTCATATTTCCTTAATAAGTGGATATCAAAAGTACTGTTATGGGGAATCTGAATATCTTGATATAAATGAAGAGGTCCTTTTGCTTTAAGAGTGGAGAATCATTACTTAAAGAATGTTACAAGGAGATTTTATATAAATTTTATATAAAATATATATAGCATTTATTTTCAAGACATTCATATTGAATGTCAGAGAATCAGTTGTAGTGTTGAAATGACTGACTGACTTACCAGCTGGTAACCCCTTAATCTCAGAGGCGATTGTACAAGATCTTGATTAACTCAGATTCTATTAATATCTTTGATTGGTAAAACATTTTTGGCAGTAAGTGAAAAATTCAGGCATTATAAAAGACTTGGGGAGCCTTGCCTTGAAGTCTATCTTTCTAAGAACTATAATTTTATCCCAGTAGCTCTATGGTAGAGACAGATGAAGGTTGGATTTGCAGTATATTATGTTATTTTATAAACGTGCTATTTTTTATTTCATGCTAGGATTGGGAAAAGATGACTTATTAATCTATCTAAGATACATGAGTCTATCTCTCTCCATGCTGCTGGGCATAGTTACAAAACATCCCATTTTACATTGAGGAACTAAGACTCCCAGAGAGGGTAACTTGCTTAAGATTGTAAGTCATAAACTTTGGAGCTAGTGTTCCTTGCCTCAGATTTTTTTTTTTTTAATTTTGCCCGTTGCTTTTTATTATGAAGAGATACTTACTCATCTAAATGATATAACTTACGGAGCAAGCATTACTTAAAAGAAAATTTGTATTTTACTTAAATTCTTTAATTTTTAAAAAATTGTACAAGGTTGAACTTAATACAAAATAGCTATAAATTATATTAATGCCATCTTATCTAAGAAGGAAAAAGGATAAAAATATTACTGAGTGACTTTGAAAATATTCAGTACCTTTTAAAAAATTCTCATATTTGAGTTAGGAAATGAGAGAAACTAGGATGATTTAGGAGGATCTTTTCCTGAAATTTTGTTTTGGGAAGAATATCAATCCAAATGCATTTAAAAAAATAGGAATATAATACTCTGCAAGGTTGGTTTAGATTGTTTTTTGTTTTTTGTGTTTTTTTTGCTGACACCTTCTGTTTTCTTTAAAATTCCTTTTGGCTAATAAATTCTTCAAGGGTTAAAATAATAAAAGACACTGGTGTTACATCAGTACGTGTGTAGTGATAAAGAACCATAGTACAAACACAGTAGTTAAGTGAAAATATATAAGCATGGTGTATGGGTTTTGATGTTTAAAAAGCAAGATTAAATAGGCTATAGTAGTATGTTTGGAAATTTGGAAGAAAAAAACAACTTAAAGTGGCAAGTCAAAATTCTGCTAAGACCATATGCTAGCTAGTACAGACATGATATGAATATAAATAAGTTACTTGTGCTTTAATTTGTAAGGCCTTTTACATATGTTCTAACACAATCAGCTTTACCAGTTTATTACAGGGTTGTTGCCATACTTTTCATTTATTTTTGCTAATCCTTGTTCTGCAGGAAGGGAGGATACACTGAATAAATAAAAGCAGATGAAACCAATGGTTTTGCTATATACGATAATCTTAGGGTTTAAAAGAGTTTTAGAAGCCATTAGCTACTTTAAGCCATATTAGCTACTTTAGCTACTTCAGGGGTTTGAGGGAGATAATGTTTTAGTTGGGCTTTTTTGGTTATAAGGACAGTTTTAAGAAAGTGAGTGTTTACTATGAGGATGTATGTAGACTTCGACTGTAGAGACAGTTCAAGGGATTCCGGGTCTGTGCTTGTGTGTGTGCCTCTGTCTCTCGGTGCTGTGCTAAGTTTTTCTTGGATTATTTCACTTAATTCTTGAAATTGAGGCCTAGGGAGGTTAAGAAACTCATCCAGAGTCAGTAAGTGGCAGAACTGATTTGAGTGCAGATAATCTGACTCCCACTATGGGATCTTTGTCCCTATACTGTACTATCTGCACAATTTTGTATTATTTCATGTATTTGTGTTTTAGATTTCTCTTGGAATTATTCTCACTTCCCCCCTTTAAAAAAAAAAAAAGTCTCACATTCTACTAGACCAGGAGTTCTTAAAACAGTGGTCCATCAATCTTAAGGAAGAGATAAATGGACTCCAGGTAAGCAGTAACTCCTTGAAAGTATATGTACATATTTGAATATGCATGCATTTTTGCAGGGAAAGGGTTCATAAATTTTATTAAATTCTCAAAAGGATCTCTGTCCTCCAAGGTAGTAAGTCACTGTACTACCAGCAGCTCTAGGGAAGATTCTGAGTTCTCATCTTTGTATTCCCTAGCACCTGGTTTTTGGTTACTCAGTAAATATTTGTTGAAGAGACCTTAATAAATAGAAATGGTATGTAGGAAAATCAGTTTGAATTTAGTCCTAATCTGGAATTTGAAGATGCCTTCAGTGTTTATTTAAAATGGTATTGAGGATCAATCTTACTGACTTCGTCCAGAAAACTGTTTTCTGGCAGATTCAGATTTTATGAATCAAGTTTTTTGAAGTCAGGTTTTTGAAATCAGAGAATAAAGCAAAATTCAACATTTAGAGTCTACAATAAGGTCTCTAAGAAAGGCCAATTTTTTCCCCCCTCCAGTGTAGTATTAAGACTCTGTTAATATTGGATAAAGGATTAGGGACCATTATACATTTTAAACATTAAAATCATACTCAGGGGTTGAAGTAGACTATGTAAGCTACATGGAAACTGAGAGCAGCTGAAGGCGGGGAGAGGTAGCCTAGTGTTAAAAGAAAAACTTTACGCAAAATAGCAAAGGATGATTTATGAATTGGGCAACACTCAGAACCAGAAGGGGTCCAGAGAACTCTCCAAAGCAGTGATGGTCAGTGAGCTTTTATAGGCTGAATGTGCAAGTAAGACAAAACTTAAGTGGAAAGGCCCTTGTTAGAAGTTAGTTGGTGGTTTCTGATTGGGTATGCTTAAGTTTTGTTTTACTGTTTACACGGGATTGGGTTTTGGTTTGCTTACAGAGGAGTTCTGTTCACAGAGAAAATCTTCAGGCTAATGGCTTCCTCCTTACTTGCTTTAACAATTCTCTCCTTTTGTCAGCCTCTCAATCTTGAGTGCTTGACTAAAACTTTGAGCATTGATGACACTTTCTGTCACCATTATAGCGGACTTACTTGGTCTCAGTATGGAATACATAAGTCATGATGGCAGGCCCATGGAAGCAATATTCCTTTTTTTGGTTCATCTTATTTTTGTTTTTCTAATTGCGGTGAGACCATTTGGCATATTGCTGGTGGCTGCAAACATTCATTTAAGACACTAGAAAGAATACAGTGCACCAGGAAGATGACAATGGGCACTATCAGGAGGATAATAGTAGTTCTTTCTTACCCACAGGAAATATGTTTCAAGACCCCCAGGCCGGGCGCGGTGGCTCAACCCTGTAATCCCAGCACTTTGGGAGGCCGAGATGGGCGGATCACGAGGTCAGGAGATCGAGACCATCTTGGCTAACACGGTGAAACCCCGTCTCTACTAAAAAAAAAAAAAAATACAAAAAAAAAACTAGCCGGGCGAGGTGGCGGGCGCCTGTAGTCCCAGCTACTCTGGAGGCTGAGGCAGGAGAATGGCGTAAACCCAGGAGGCGGAGCTTGCAGTGAGCTGAGATCCGGCCACTGCACTCCAGCCTGGGCGACAGAGCGAGACTCCGTCTCAAAAAAAAAAAAAAAAAAAAAAAAAAAAAAAAAAAAAGACCCCCATTACTCCCACAGTGGATGCCTGAAACTGGATACTACCAAATCCTATATATACTATGTTTTTCCTATAATACATACCTATGATAAAGTTTAATTTATAAATTAGGCACAGTTAAGAGATTAAAAACAATAACCAATGGTAGAAGAATTGTAACAATATACTGATAAAAGTTATGTGAATGTGGTCTCTCTCAGAATATCTTATTTTACTGTACTCATCTGTTTTGGGTCCATGGTTGACCAGGGGTAACTGAAACTGCAGAAAGTGAAACTGCCATAAAGAGGGAGGAGGGACTACTGTCATCAAAGGACTGGTGTATGCTCTTTAGCCAAGGCCTCCATGCACAGAACCAAGTAAAATAAAAAGGTTGATGGCTAGAACAAACCATAAACTCACTCTCTGTGTTCAGAGGGCAGTTGGTCAAGGTTTCTAGATTTGAGCTCAAAGCATATTTTCCTGGTTTGCAGTTTGAATGTTTCTGGCTATGGCATTGGGCATTTTGGTGAACTCCCTGAGTGGCCCATTCATCAGCAGGGATGAGTGTTGCCCAGTACCCGCCTGTAGGGCGTCAGAAACCAAGAAGTTTGTAGGTACGATGTCAAGGACAATGAACAGGACTAGAATCTGATATGCACAAGGGTGCCCTGTAGTTTTCTACTGAAACCTAATTTTTCTCTCTACAGCTGCTCCCATTTCTATCAAAGATAATCACAATAAGGCTAATTTGTTTGCATAATAGGTCTAGTCTCATTAAACTTGGCTTGGTTATTCACATACGTGCAGCAAGAGTAGTGATGGACCATATAGGCTGTCTAAATCTGCTTTGCTGGAAATTTTAAAGGCATCTCAGATTAGACTTTAAAAGCCTCTCTAGGCTATGAAGCCATGCCAAAGACTTACCAGTAGACTTTGCCTGTACTACCTATAGATTTGGATGAATTCCTCTCTTCTCAAGGTCTTCAAAATATTTTTAAAGTTACTGGGCCTGCCTTATGCAACCCTTAAGGCCAGGAAACCCTTAAAGCCTCATACTGCACCAGTTTTTTTCCAAGGGGCTTTCATGGCTTCATAAAGTAAACCTTAGTTCTTTAAAACTGGCCATATCCAGCTCTACGCACATTTTCAAATAGGACTTTCGAGTTAAAAGCCTTGGTATTATAACCAGTGTTTCCAGTTATAACTTGTTACAAACAGAACAGATTTTTATTGAACTTTTGCAAGTAATTTACTGCAAACCAAAAATAAAATTTGAAGGTCCCCTGCAACCATCTGAATGGACTTCCTCCTTGGCCAGGGAACCCTAACATTTAACCTGAAAGACTGCTTCAGGCCATGATGGGAAGTGGGGGTTGAACATGCCTCATTTAAGTTGGGGTTGGACGTGCCTCATTTATACCTCTCCAGTATTAACGTCAACACAGACTCTAGGTCTGTTAAGAAACATATACAGTCTATTTTCTCTAAAGCCTGCTACTTGGAGGCTTCATCTGCATGATAAAAACCTAGGTCTCTGCAACCCCTTCCTTTCTATATATCATAACTCTTTCAACCAATTGCCAATCAGAATATGTTTAAATCTACCTATGACCTGGAAGCCCTGCTTTGAGTTTTCCCCGTCTTCCAGATCCAGCCAGTATAAATCTTACGTTTCAATTGATGTATTATGTCTCTCTAAAATGTATAAAAGCAAGCTGTACCCCAACTACCGTGGGCAAATGTTAACAGGACCTCCTGAGTGTGTGTCATGGGCGATCCTTAACCTTGGCAAAATAAACTTTCAAAATTGATTGAGACTTGTCTCAGTTACTTTTTCGTTTACACTGTATTGCCATAAAAATAGAAGTAGTTGCTTATAGTTTCTGAATTCTGGAGGGATCAGATAGTTGAGAAAAGGTGTTTCATCTTCATTCACAAAGTTATACTTTACCAAATTATTGAAAGTTGTAGAGATAGCTTAAGAGAAAAGAAAAGTTTCCTTAAATATGCAAAGCACAACATTGCAGAATCAGCAATGTTTTAAACAAAAAGGCCATAAAAAAACCTATAATTTTTTTTCATTAGTTGTTCAGTCTCATGTAATTCCTGTTCTGCTTGATGTCAGGTTAACAATTTTATGAACCAGTTTCTTCATCAGTGTTGTGGAAACTCTTACCAGACCAACGATATAATCTTACAGTTATAAGAAACTTTTACTTATTCAGAGTCTTTTCCATGAATCTCCTTGAAGATGAAACACTTTAGGATTATAGTTGCTTGCAAAAGCTTTCAGGAAAGCGTCACAGTAAAAATTAACTCTGTGGATGACGAGAGTTAAAATGGCTATGATAAGAATTTATTATTCAATTGACAAGGAAATTTTGTTTTTTGTGACATCAGTATTTTAACATAAAAATCAAAATTATGACTGGTAACATCGTAACAGGACATATCAGATTTGTAGGAATTCCATATCATTTCTAGAACACTCAGTAACATACCCAGGCAAATATAACTGAAGGAAAGTTAAACATCATTACTTGTTTGACAGTGCTTACTATGTACATTTAGCATAATTAACCTTTAAACTAAGGCTAATTAGTTTAACATCTCTCTTTTTATGAGGAGAGAGAACAGATTCTTTTGAGATATTCTAGGAATCCCCTGGAAACTACCAAAGTTAGTTTGAGGTAAAAAAGACCTAATGGAGGCCGGGAGTGGTGGCTCACACGTGTAATCCCAGCACTTTGGGAGGCCGAGGCAGGCAGATGTTTGCTGAGGCAGGAAGCAGCCAGATCAATGTGGTGAAACCCTGTCTCTACTAAGTAAATTACAAAAATTAGCTGGACATGGTGTTGCACGCCTGTGGTCCCAGTTACTCAGGAGGCTGTGGCAGGAAAATCGCTCAAACCTGGGAGATGGAGGTTGTAGTGAACCGAAATCGCACCATTGCATTCCAGCCTGGGCGACAGAGCCAGACTCCGTCTCAAAAAGAAAAAAAAAAAAAAAAAAACAACGGAATAATGGAATAGAATTTTGGGAAAGTTTGTCAAAAAATATCAAAGGTTAAAAATACTTGATTAAAATAGATCACAGATCACTTGAAATAATACCTACTGATTTAATCAGAGTGATAATTAAGAGGCAAATACAGGAAGTTACATAGTTGCTAAAAAAAAAAAAAAAAAAAAAAGCACCTTAGCTCTTTTAGGAGATTTCAGTTTTCTTAAGCAAAGACCTAATAAAGCAAAAACAGACCAATACTTTAAGAAAACTTTGTTACCACTGTACTTTTGATATTAAGGTTCATCATTTTAAAAATAACTTAAATATAAAATTCATTCACCTTCTAGCCACTTTGACCACACATAAAATTCCTTTTTCACGATTGCTTTTCTACATGTCTACGGTTTTCTCGTATGCATTCAGTTTTGCCCTATACCCTTCTTCCTTCCCATTGCGAACAACCAGTCATTCTTCTTTAGGATGGAAATTACTTTTTCCCTTAACAGAAACACATCTTTTATACCTTAATAGCTTTTTTTTTAACCAAAGACATGTCTTACTTTCCTCCATACAGAGTTGTTTCCCTTATTATTTTTAACTTAGCAAAACTCCAATGGTGTAAGTTACCAGAGATTTTGGAAACTGGTTTTAAGTAGATGTATTATAACATAAAACAAAGCTAGCCATTATCAAGTTATTTCCTTGTTAGCTATTTTTACAGCATGTGCATGTTAGGTAGTCACCATGAAAGCAAGAATCTTGAAAAAGTTAAATACCTGTTTTTTTTGTTTGTTTGTTTTACTGCTGTGCTGTATAATACATGTTGCTGTTAGCAGAACGTATCAGAGACATGGCACCAAAGTATGTTACTGTCGGCGAATTCATATGGATCTGCAGCAACCTCCGTTCTTGCCTCCTCAGAAGAAAGAATTCGACTGAGAGGCATAAGGCAGAAGGAGAGATGGAGGCAAGTTTTAGAACAGGAGTTAAAGCTTTGAAGCAGGAATGAAAGGAAGTAAAGTACACTTGGAAGAGGGCCAAGTGGGTGACTTGAGAGATTAAGTGTGCGGTTTGAGCTTTTGACTTGGAGTTTTATATGGTGGCATGCTTCCGGGGTCTTGCATCCCTTTTCCCATGATTCTTCCCTTGGGGTGGGCTGCTTTTATGTGCAGTGGCCTGCTAGCACTTGGAAGGGGCCAGCATATGCAATGTGTTTATTGGAGTTGTATGCATGCTCATTTGAGCTGTTTTTCCGTTATCACTCACATGTCCCTGAAAGGTCATATATCAGTTAAAATCCTCCATGTTGCTTCTTAATGCATATGCTGGAGCCCGCTCGCCCAAGTCCTGAGATCTTATTGGAAAGCTGCTGATCACCAGTTTCAGGTGTTTCTGTTTATTGGTAGACTGCCTATCCCTGGCGCTGGCTGCAACTAATTATTGTTTTAGAGAGACAATTAACAACTGCTTGGCCATCACCTGATGGTCGCCTAACATAACTGGCGTGTGTGTGTGTGTGTGTGTGTGTGTGTGTGTGTGTTTTGGGGGAGGGGGCCTCTGCTGCCTTGCTCATACTTGACTAGCTACCTCCTGTAACAAGGCACTTGGAAACTGGACACTGCACTTTCACTTGCACATTTGTTCTTAGGTTGAACCCATAGTTCTATAATCTTAAACATCTAGTAAAGATAACAAACTTATTTGACTAGTAAAAGCAGGTAAAATAAAATGTTATGCTCGTATTATGCTTAAAGCTGGTAACTGAGAAGACATAGCTGTTTTTATTAAACCAACAATATTGGGTTCGTTTTGCCTGTTGCCCAGATAGAGCTGATTTATCAAGACAGGGGAATTGCAATAGAGACAGAGTTTAATTCATGGAGAGCCAGCTGAATGGGAGACTGGAGTTTTATTACTTTTCAAATCCACCTCCCTAAAAATTTGGAGGCTAGAGTTTTTCAAGGATAGTTTGGTGGACAAGGGAATGAGTGCTGTTAATTGGTTGTGGATGCAGTCATAGCAGTGTGGAAATGGTTCCTGTGTGCTGAGTCTGCTTCTAGGTAGGGGCCACAGGACCTGTTGAATCAAGAGTCATGGGTCTGGATGGAGCTGTTGGTGGTCAGAAACATAAAAGCTTTAAAGGACATCTCAAAAGGGCAGTCTTAGGCTCTACAATACTGATGTAGAAGTAATTGGGGGAATTGTAAATCTTGTGATCTCCGGGATAATGGCTGGTAATTGATGTCTATACCTTAGCAGAATTTGGGCTTCTCTCATCCTCCTAATTTGGTGGTCTTTCATTAGTTTTAAATAGGCAGTTTCGTTTTGGAGAATGGTTATTATTTAAACTATAATCTTAATTATAATTATAAAATAATTATTAAATTAGTATAATCTAAATTATTGAATTGTAATCTAAATTTCTCCCAAAATTAGCTTGGCCCAAGCCCCAGGAATGACTAAGGACAGTTTGGAGGTTAAAGGCAAGATGGGAGTTGGTAAGATCAGATCCCTTTCAATGTCATGATTTTTTTACCGTTACAATTTTTGCAAAGGTGGTTTCATTCTTGGGTTCTGCAACCTGCAAACACTGTATTTTTGACCCATGGCTGGTTGAATCTGCAGATGCAGAACCTGTGGATATGGTGGACCAGCTATACTTAATTTACATAAGCACTTGTTTTTCTTTAAGCCAATTAAATAGAGCTCTTTTATAATTGTCTTTGGCAATACCATCCGGAGGTAGAAAAATATCACACAAATATAACACATGTACGTAAATATATAGGCAGAAGTAAACAGATCATATAGCTCTCATTTGAAAATTTTAGCCATGTGCGATGTCTAAATACAGAACTCACTTGTTTATTAAAAAAATAGCTAGTTTCAAATTGTGTCTCTGGCCAGATGGCTACGCTTCTTACTGATGTTTATGAAAAGACTGAAGATTTTTTATTTGCCAATTTCCAAATAGTTGTACCCCCGTTTTCCTCTTCTGATGAGTCATCTTCCCTAAATTTACATGTCTAAAGGGATGGCTCTTAGGTTAGACTAGGTAGAGCATTTATATCTCAAAGGCACAGAGCTAAGGCTTCAGGCTTCAGTACTGTCATTTACTGAAACAAGGAAAGAAGATTGTAGGTAAAGCCCCAGTTACAACAAGATGACCAGGAAAAGCTTCTTAAATGCTTAGGTAAAGCTAGTTATATAGGTTTAAGTCATTGTCTTCTCCATTGTAAGAATTTCTAGTGATTCAGCCCTACTTCTCTCTCTGGTGTAGAGAGAGAGACAAATGGGAGATTTCTTTTATAGATGTAAATTTCCCTTACAAAACGGTCTAAAAATAACTGGTTAAAAATAGTCCTTATGCCAGTAAGGCATATTTTGGAGACTAATTTAGCTAGAAGGATCAAGAAGTCCTGGATCTTGTGCTCCAATGAGAATTCTGAATTCCTCACCAGATTTCTGGGGGTTTTCCTTTGGGACAGAGAAACCTTTGCTTGATCTGAGCTCAAGATTTTGACCAAGGCATAAAGGTGGTTAAAGATACAGACCTGGTTGATGTGTAGGCCTAACTTTATAAAACATTTGTCTAGCTTTCTTTTCATCTTTGGGTTGGGAAAATAGCTAAAAGCTTAGTAGATAAACAATAGGCAGAGGATGGGGTGGGGAGGTGCGATCAGAGTTAAGTCAGTCAACATGTAATTTAAAAAAAAAAATCAACTGCTTAAGCTTTTCATTTGCCTTTTGTAGGGAGTCTTTGAGAGAGGCAGTTTTTGAGTCTTTTAGAAGCCTCTGCACACCAAAAAAACCCCAAACAGAACTCTGTTGTTTCTGAGGTATTTTGGATCCTTTTTTTCTAATGTGCCTTGCAAATTAAGTTTTATCAGTGTGGCCACTGGAACTCTTGAGTTACTTTTGGTAAGGTTCACTCATTTCTCTAAAAAATCACAGGTTCTGAGCCCTAAGTTTTTAAACATAAAATTGGCTGACGTTCCAGATGGCAGAGTTCTAGACTTCTTGCCTGCAGATGAACCCATGATTCACTGCCTTCTCAAACTTACCTAACTTACCTTATATAAGACTATATTGGGCCTCCTGCTGACCAATATAGTCTCTGTCATGACTTATAGGCCCAGTCTGGATCAGAAATGCTCATAGTCAAGAGAACTCAAAACAAGTAGTGAAGCTTGTATCCTGAGAGGGACCTACCATGGTGACCTCCAAATGTGCAGCAAAAAACCATGAACTCAGGGGGCTCAGTGGGGGCACTTATGCCTGTTACTCATTGCTCCTGTGGGTTATTGTTGGTGGGATCTCCTTCAGACCCTCATTTCTAACACTAGAACTATTAAAAGAAAAACTTGAGACAAAAGAAATTTAATAGAGTTTATTTCAGCAAAGAATGAATTATGAATTGGGCAGCACTCAGAACCAGAAGAGGTTGAGAGAGTTCTACTCTGAAGCATGTGGGCAGTGAACTTTTATAGCCTGAACACAGAAGTAAGATGAAGAAAATTTATTTGGTTAGAGTGGCAAGATCCTAGCTAGAGGTTAGTTGATGGTTTCTGATTGGTTGAGGTTACGTTTCATTATCCTGTTTACATTGAATTGGGTTTTGATTTGCTTAACGTAGGAGTTCCATTTTACAGAGCTCAATCTAATGGCTTCTTTCTGATTTGTTTTAATAGTAGTCATATTTCCCATCTCAAGATGTGGCTGAAGCACGTGTAATAGCCAAGTAGAATGGTTGTGGGAAATTGTAGGTATCATTTTTTTAGCATTCACTCACACATATTCGTGTATATTCTCTCACTCCACTACAAGTAGAAGTTGTAGAAGTTAGAGTAGATGTTAAGTGAGAATCTGATATGACTACAGTATATGCTGAACATTCTGTCCATTGTATTCATGGGGAAGCATGGTTTTTACTCTTAAGGTTCCATATATTATAATCAACAAAAAAGTCTTTAGCCTACTTTACCACATATTATAACTGCTTAAATTGTTATTTTACCAAGCAGTTTTGTTTTTGACTTGATGACATACTTAAGTGTCTCTATTTCCTAAATGACTTTTCATCTGTGTCTGTTTTCTTCCAGAGGTAAAATCCAAACATATATATCATTTTTAAGCACATTTCTTATAAAGTCAATGATGGGAACTTCTTCAAATTTAGTTTGTATGTTCATTCTGGTCATACTTCCACCTCTATATGTTGTCTGTATGTATAATGCCCTTTTCCTTTTTTATCATACCTCTGCTCTTTATTCCCATTCAGTGAATGGAGGAGAAACTATTATTTAAGTCTTACTTATTTTATTCCTCTGTGCATTTGCTGTCTCCAGTTTTCTTATTTGCATATTGTTTTTGTGCCACTCAAAACTACAACTGAAGATAAGCATTGAAGATGTTAAGTACATGCATTGTAATTTTGAATGTTACAAAATGGAAGACCTGTTGTATTTAATTGTATGTGAAATTCGTATTACTATTGCATTGCACATCTCCAGTGCATCACAAATCCCTTTTGGATCTCCAGACTCTTGTTTAGCACAATTCCTTCAGAATTGACTTTGTTATAATAAAGTTTTGCTTGTATCTTTTAATGTAAATTTAGAGGAACTGTTATAGTCTCCAGTGTGTAACAGTTAATATTTAAAATTTCTTCCTACAGTGAGCTGTCAACCATGTTTAATAAATTATAGTATTCATTAGCATAAATTACTTTGGGTGCCAAGTTAACTATTGCACAGATGCTTTGTATTATTTATAGATTTGTATCTAACCTTTACAAGTTGACTTGCTTTTGTTTTTCTGTTGACTTGCCACCGTGCAGTAGGCAGTAGCATAATTATTTAAGTGTCATATGTACAAAAGTAGTTTTCAGGAAGAGATCTGTTGAAACTCCTAAGAGGTAGGTCAGTCAAACTTTTCTACCTTGAGCAATGTAGTAAGATTAAGCTCCCATAATTTAAGTAGACATATTGCTTTGTCTTTATTTGAATCTGATCCCCTTGTATATTAATCCCTCGGTATCCATGGGGGATTGGTTCCAGAACCCCCACAGATACTAAAATCCACAGATGCTCAAGTCCCTTATATAAAATTGTGTAGAATTTGCATATAACCCATGCACATCTTCCTGTTACTTTTAATCATCTTTAGATTATTTATAAAACCTAATATGATGTAAATGCTATGTAAATGGTTGTTATACTGTGTTGTTTTTAAAATTTGTATTATTTTGTAGTTATATTGTTAGCATTTATTGTTTTGTTTTTTTCCCCCACATATCTTTGATCTCAAGTTGGTTGAGTCCTTGAATGCAGAACACATGGATACAGAGGGCTATCACCACTACCTTTCTTCCCAACATTGTGGTAAACTACAGGGGTGTCTTTAGCTGACAAATTAGATAGAGGCAGCACCTTAACTGTTTCCCTCTGGAGTTTTGAGCCGCCGGGACTTAGTTTGTCTTTGTGGGAGGGGTGAAGCAGGGAATTCATTATTAACTTTGTAGTTTATCTTAAATTGTTGATATTTACTTAACATCTAAGAGTCTTCTCTTAGATTAAACTTTCTTTGAATGAGGACTTCAATTTTAGTTACTAGTCAGATTCAGGAAGAATAATTCTATCAAACAATATTTTTTGAGTTGTGGATGCTCTATAAAGATATCAGAATTCATCTTTGGAAGGAGTAGACTGTCATTAAAGTCTTAAATGTCTATTTTGGTATTTTCTGGATTTGCTAATGATCTAACTTTCTAATTTAGTAATATTTTGTTTACATAAATGAAACCAGACTTACGAAATCATTGATGGATGAATCACCTCCAATTCAATAGGTTAAGCATTTTAGAAAATAATTTATGAATATTTGCAGCCACATTTTTAAAATTTCTAGACACAAGATCTTACATTTTAGCTATTTTTCAATATGCTGTTTCTGACATTGTTTTAGTAAAAATAAAATCTTATTTCTTGGCCGGGCGCGGTGGCTCAAGCCTGTAATCCCAGCACTTTGGGAGGCCGAGATGGGGGGATCACAAGGTCAGGAGATCGAGACCATCTGGCTAACACGGTGAAACCCCGTCTCTACTAAAAAATACAAAAACCTAGCCGGGCGAGATGGCGGGCGCCTGTAGTCCCAGCTACTCAGGAGGCTGAGGCAGGAGAATGGCATGAACCCGGGAGGTGGAGCTTGCAGTGAGCTGAGATCCAGCCACTGCACTCCAGTCTGGGTGACAAAGTGAGACTCTATCTCAACAACAACAACAACAACAACAACAAAAATAAAATAAAATAAAATAAAATCTTATTTCTAATGTAAATTTTATGAATTTCTAAAAATAAGAGTATATTAAACATCATTCTAAAACCAAAAAAACTGTTACATTACAATGAATCTTCTAGGTATTTGCAAAAGAGAGGGAACTTTTCTTTTTCAGTTTTCAATTTATAAAGAGTTTAGATTGAATTATGAATAAAGCTGCTATAAACATCCGTGTGCAAGTTTTTTTTGTGGACATAAAGTTGTCACCTCCTTTGGGTAAATACCAAAGAGCATGATTAATGGATCATGTGGGAAGATTACATTTAGTTTTGTAAGAAACCAACAAACTGTCTTCCGAAGTGGCTATACCATTTTGCATTCCTACCAGTAATGAATGAGGGTTCTCAGATAGGAGAGTAGCGTCTGGAGGCAGGGAACCTAAGACTGACTCACACTGACTTCCTAGAACTGAATCAAAAGGAAAACCCCAATTTTCCACACCCAAGTAACAAAGGAACAGAGGCTACACCCTTTGAAACCCCTGCACCCCCAGCCCCTGTGCCACCTTCTGCATTACAGATGAGAAATTGAAAGTACTTTTGATTGTTCCCCTCCAGGAACCAATCAGACTGATCACTGGCCTAGTCTTCGTTTGCATAAGGGTGTAACTTTGTGACTTAAGCCTCTGATTGGTCACCTTCCACCATCAATCAGACTGGTCATGAGCCACTACTTCATTTACATAGGGTGTAACCAAGTGACCAGTGGGAAACCTCTAGTGGGTATTTACACCCCAGAAAATTCTGTAACCAGCACCATTGAGCCACTTGCTCGAGCCTGCTCCCATTCTGTAGAGTGTACTTTTGTTTCAATAAATCTGTGCTTTCGTTGCTTCATTCTTTTGTTGCTTTGTGTGTTTTGTCCAATTATTTGTTCAAAACACCAAGAACCAGGATGACTCATAGTCAAGACCCTCCACCAGTAATAGTTCTACATCCTCACTGCATTTATGATGTCATTGTTCTTGTTTTTGGCCATTCTGATAGGTATGTAGTGATATCTCTTTTTTTTTTTATTTTTTTATTTTTATTTTTTATTTGAGACGGAGTCTCGCTCTGTCACCCAGGCTGGAGTGCAGTGGCATGAACTCGGCTCACTGCAAGCTCCGCCTGCCGGGTTCGTGCCGTTCTCCTGCCTCTGCCTCCCAAGTAGCTGGGACTACAGGCGCCCGCCACCACTCCCGGCTAATTTTTTTTTGAATTTTTTAGTAGAGATGGGGTTTCACCGTGTTAGCCAGGATGGTCTCAATCTCCTGACCTCGTGATTTGCCCACCTTGGCCTGGTTTCTCATTATTTTAATTTGTATTTCCCTGATGACATATGATGTAGATCATCTTTTTTGTATACCTTCTTTGGTGAGATGTCTGTTAAGTTCTTTGGCCCATTTTTTAATAGGATTTGTTTTCCTGAATTTTTTTCATATATTTTGGATAGCAGTACTTTATCAAATATGTCTTGCAAATATTTCCTGACAGTCTGTGGCTTCTCTTTTTATTCTCTAACAGTGTCTTTTATAGAGCAGAAATTTTTTAATGTGAATGTCAGCTTATCATTTCTTTCATGGATTATGTGTTTGGTGTTGTATCTAAAATGTCATTGCTAAACCCTAGGTCATCTAGATTCTCTTTTATCTTCTAGGAGTTTTATAGTTTTGTGTTTGATATGTAGGTGTGCGATCCATTTTGACTTAATTTTTGGGAAAGGTATAAGATCTGTGTCTAGATTAAATTTTTTGCATGTGAGTATCCAGGTGTTCCAGAATTATTTGTTGAAAAAGCTATCTTTGCTCCATTGTATTGCCTTTGTTCCTTTATCAAAGATCGGTTGACTGTATTTATGTGGGTCTATTTCTGGGCTCTCTATTCTGTTTCACTGATCTTTTTGTCTGTTCTTTTACCAATACCACACTGTCTAGATTATTGTAGCTTTAGAGTAAGTCTTGAAGTCAGACACTGTCAGTCTCCCACCTTTGTTCTTCAATATTTTGTTGTTTATTCTGGGTCTATTGCCTTACCGTATAAACCTTAGAATCAGTTAAACAGTATCCCCAAAATAATCTGCTGGGATTTTGATTGGTATTGCGTTGAGTTTACAGATCAAGTTGAGAAGAACTGACATCTAGAAAATACTGAGCTTTCTTATCCATGGACATGAACTATCTTTCGGTTTAATTAGTTCTTTTTGATGTCTTTGATCAGAGTCTTAAAGTTTTGCTCATGTAGATCTTGTACATGTTTTGTTAGATTTACCTATTTCATTTTGGGAGGATGCTAATGTAAACATTATTGTGTTTTAAATTTTAAATTCCACTTGTTCCTTGTAGTCATATAGCAAAGTAGTTGAATTTGTCTATTAACCTTGCATCTTGCAACCTTGCTATGGTTGCTTGTTAGTTCCAGGAGTTTTTTTGATCAGTTCTTTCAGATTTTCTACATATATTGTCGTATTATCTGTGAACAAAGTTTTATTTCTTCTTTCAACCTCTGTACTTTTTCTTTCTCTTCTGATTGCATTAGCTAGGACTTCTAGTATGATGTTGCAGTGCAGTGGTGAGAGAAGACAAAACATCCTTGCTTCATTGCTCATCTTAATGGGAATGCTTTGAGTTTCTCACCATTAAGCATGGTGTAAACTGTAGGTGTTTGTTTCTATTTTTGTTTTAATTTTGTTTTAAATTAATATTCTTTATCAAGTTGAGGAAATTCCCTTGTATTCCTAGTTTATTTTACTGAGAGTTTTTTGTCTTTTTTTTTTTTTTGATGTATGGGTATTGAACTTTTTTTTTTTTTTTGAGATGGAGTTTTGCTCTTGTTGCCCAGGCTGGAGTGCAGTGGTGCAATCTCGGCTCACTGCAACTTCGGCCTTCCAGGTTCAAGCAATTCTCCTGCTTCAGCCACCCGAGTAGTTGGGATTACAAGCGTGTGCCACCACACCTAGCTAATTTTGTATTTTTAGTAGAGATGGGATTTCACCATGTTGGCCAGGCTGGTCTCGAGCTCCTGACTTCAGGTGATCCAGCTGCCTTGGCCTTCCAAAGTGCTGGGATTGCAGGCGTGAGCCACTATGCCTGGCCTGGGTATTGACCTTTTGTCAGATGCTTTTTCTGTATTTGTTGATAAGATCATGTGATTTTTTTTTTCTTTAGCCTCTTGATATGGACTACATTAATTTATTTTCAGATTGCACAGCTGCAATAAATCCCACTTGGTTATAATATTGTTCTTGTTATACTGTGGAATTTGCTATTTGTTGAAGACTTTTGCATCTGTGTTCATGAGAGATATTGTTCTGAAATTTTCTTGTAATGTCTTTGTCTAGTTTTGGTATTAGGGTAATGCTGAACTCATATCTGTTTCTGTCTTCTGAAAGATATTGTAGAGAAGTGGTATAAGTTTTTCCTTAAATCTTTGGAAGAATTCTCCATCTGGCCTGGTGCTTTCTATTTTGGAAGGTTATTACTTACTGATTCCATTTCTTTAATAGGTATAGTCCTATTCAGATTGTGTCTTCTGTGAGTTTTGACAGATTGTGTTTTTCGAGGAATTGGTGTGTTTCATCAAGGCTGTCAAATTTGTGGGCATAGAGTTGTTCACAATATTCTTTTGTTATCCTTTTAATATCTGTGGGATCCATAGTAATGTCCTCTTTTATTTCTGCTACTAGTAATTGGTTTCCTCTCTCTTTTTCTTAGCTAGCCTGCCTAAACGCTTGTTAATTTCATTAACATTTTCAAGGAACCGGCTTCTGGTTTCATTGATTTTTCTCTGTAGATTTCTTGTTTTTTAATTTCATTGATTTCTGCTCTAATTCTTACTCTTTCTTATGTTTATTTTGGATTTAATTTACTCTCTTCCTGATTTTCCAAGGTGGAAGCTTATAAATGATATTAGGTCTTTCTTTCCTAATTTATGCATTCATTAAGTCATTTATGCCTTAGGTTGCAATTTTTTGAATTTTAGCAATCAGGCCTTGGCGATGATCTTGTGCAGTAGGGTATTAATAACTCCCACATGCTTCGTGTTCCAATAATGGAACACTAGACATAAATTTAATAAATTTCCTTCTAAGCACTGCTTTTGCCATGTCCCACAAATTTTGGTACATTTTGTTTTCATTTAGTTCAAAATATTTTAAAGTGTCTCAAGATTTCTTTGTAAACCCATATGTTATTTAGAAATGTGTTGTTTAATTCCCAAGTATTTTAGGATTTTTGCAGCTATCTTTCCATTGATTTCTTGTTTAATTTAGTTGCAGTGTGAGAGCAGTCATTGTATGACTTCTGTTTTAAATTTGTTATGGCATGTTTTATGGCCCAGAATGTGGTCTGTCTCGGTGAACATTCCATGTAAGCTTGAGAAGACTGTGTATTCTGTTGTTGTTTGATGAAGTAGTCTTTTGTTCATTATATCCAGGTGATTAATGATTTGTTGAGTTCACCTATGCTTACTGACTTTCTGCCTGCTGGATCTGACCATTTCTGGTACAGCAGTGTTGAAGTCTCTATGTTAGTGGATTCTTCTTTTTTTCCTTTCATTTCTGTCAGTTTTTGCCTCACATATTTTGGTACTTTTTTGTTAGGTACATAAACGTTAGGTATTGTTATATCTTCTTAGAGAATTGACCCCTTTATCATTATGTAATGCTCTTCTTTGTCACTGATAACTTTCCTTGCCCTGAAGTTTGCAGTATCTGAAATTAATACAGCTACTCTTACTTTATTTTATTAGTGTTAGCATGGTATAACTTTCTTCATATTTTTACTTTTAATCTACATGTGTCTTTACTTTTGAGGTGGATTTCTTACAGACAACTTATACTTGGGTCTTGTTTTGTTATCCACACTCATGTTTTAATTAGTGCATTTGAACTATTGATGTTCAAAGTAAGAGTTAATGTCATCAGTAGCTTCTAAGAAACTGCCACTTTTTTTTCTTCATTTTTATTTTTTTTAATTTCAGGGGTACGTGTGCAGGATGCACAGGTTTGTTACATAAATGTGTGCCATGGTGATTTGCTGCGCCGATCATTCTGTCAACCCAGGTATTAAGGCCAGTATCTATTAGCTATTCTTCCTAACGCTCTCCCTCACCCCACCCAACCCTCTGACAGGTCCCAGTATGGGTCTTTCCCTTCCACGTGCCTGTGTGTTTTCATCTTTCAGCTCCAACTTATAAGTGAGAACATAGAGTATTTGGTTTTCTGTTCTTGTGTTAGTTTGCTGAGAATAATGGCCTCCAGCTCCATACATGTCCTTACAAAGGACATGATCTTGTTCCTTTTTATGGCTGATAGTATTGCATGGTGTATATGTACCACATTTTCTTTATCCAGTCTCTCATTGATGGGCATTTAGGTTGATTCCATGTCTTTGCTCTTGCAAATAGTGCTGCAGTGAACATATGTGCGCATGTATCTTTATTATAGAACGACTTCTATTCCTTTGGGTATATTCAGTAATTGATTGGTGGGTCAAATGATATTTCCACTTCTAGATCTTTGAGGAATCGTCACACTGTCTTCCACAATGGTTGAACTAATTTACACTCCCACCAATAGTGTAAAAGCATTCCTTTTTCTGCACACCTTGCCAGAATATACTTCATAAAGACTTGTTGAAAAGCCTGTGGTTAGAAGTCTTTCTTACAGCTTTTGTTACAGAGATCTCAAACTGAGGGTACAATTATCATGTGGAATTAGTGCTTGAGTAAATATAAGTAATTTCAGTTATAGTCTCTATATTATTCCATTCTCACACTGCCATAAAGAAATACCCAAGACTGGGTAATTTATAAAGGAAAGAGGTTTAATTGACTCACAGTTCTGCAAGGCTAGGAAGGCCTCAGGAAATTTGCAATAATGGCAGAAGGAGAAGCAGAAGCAAGTACCTTTTTCAGGAGGTGGCAGGAGAGAGACAATGCAGATGGGGAAGAGCCGCTTATAAAACCATCTGATCTCATGAGAACTCACTATCACAAGAACAGCATGGGGGAAACTGCCTCCATGATCCAGTCACCTCCCACCAGATCCCTCCCTCAACACATGGGGATTACAATTTGAGATTAGATTTAGATGGGGACACAGAGCCTAACCATATCAGTCTGATATCAGTTCCCCCCCCCCCCACCCCAAGAATCTTCATTTTTATGTTGAGCAAGTGTGAGACTTTCAGATGATTACAGATTGAAAGAGACCATAATTTTTTTTATCATATATAAAGACTAAGAACCAGCTAAGTAATAAGGATAATGGAAAATTTGACTCTGAGTTTTGACCTTTTACTTCCTTAGACACATTGTTTTCAGTTTTCTTTATATTCATAGTACTTTGATAACAATATTTAAAGTTTTTTTTTTTGTTTTTTTGTTTTTTTGGTTTTTTTTTTTTTTTTTTTTTTTTTTTTTTTTACAAAATCAGTGTGTACTTTGTTATTTTTAAGCATAGTTTATTTGAAAACAGCATGGGATTTTTGCCTCTCAAACAAGGACAGGTGAAAATTGGGAGTTCTGTAGGAGAGCAGAAGGCAGAAGTGGAGAAGCTTTTGTGTTCTTGCCCTTTCCCTTCTCTATATCTGATTATCCCCATCTAGGTTTGTATATCGAAATTCAGATCAATAGGTGGGATTACAATTGAAAGGTTATTAATGAATACAAGGGTGGTGGTACAAGAGTTTACCTTAGGCAAGTTTTATGGAAGACAGTAATAGATAATTTTGTCCATAAAACTTTTCCTATTTTGATTACGTAAACTCAATATTCATATGTTAAGTATACATCAAGTGAACTGTTCCTGTCATCTAGAATGACCATCTATTTAATAAAGCCATGAAACAATTAGAGAACTTTCAGAAAACAAATGGGCAAAATGCTGTGTTACAAAAACATGTCCTGCCTTGTTCATCCTGTCCATTTTTAGTTTGGTCTGGATAATAGTGAAATGCAGAACTGTTTGCCACACAGGTGCAATGTTTTACAGCTGTTGGAAATGTTCCCCCTCACCCACAACCCCTTTGCTTTCTTCACATAAAATTATGCTGTGCTGACACCATTAATGCTAAAGATGGGATTTGAGAATTTGAATGTCTGTTTACATAAAGATGTAATACAGAGAGATAACTGCACATTCAGGCATCTGAATATAACTGCCTAGATGACTTTATTGAAACTGTCCTTAAGGTCACACTAGCCTGAAGGTCATGGAGTTTTAGAGACTGCCTTTAAAACTCCTGTCTGTAGAATTGCTGCCCTCTAGGACTGAATGTCTGAGGACAGGGCTTATATGTATTTATTTTTAAATCTCTTGTAACTAGCATAATACCTGGACATAGTAGGCACTTTATATGTTTGTGAATATTTTATGTTGCAAGATGAAGCCAAATGAAAATATCGTTTAGATGTAGTATGGTACTAAATCAGAAATTGTAATTTTTTTTTTTTTTTTTTTTTTTTTTTTTTGAGGCAGAGTCTCGCTCTGTCGCCCAGGCTGGAGTGCAGTGGCCAGATCTCAGCTCACTGCAAGCTCCGCCTCCCAGGTTTACGCCATTCTCCCGCCTCAGACTCCCGAGTAGCTAGGACTACAGGCGCCCGCCACCTCGCCCGGCTAGATTTTTGTATTTTTTAGTAGAGACGGGGTTTCACCGTGTTAGCCAGGATGGTCTCGATCTCCTGACCTCGTGATCCGCCCGTCTCGGCCTCCCAAAGTGCTGGGATTACAGGCTTGCGGCACCGCGCCCGGCCAGAAATTGTAATTTTTTTAAACTGATGCCATGTGGTACACTCTGTAGTAGTCATATGAACAGAGTGCCATGGCCTCAGAGAGAAGGGGAGTGAATAATTCTGTCCATGAAAGTCACGGAATACTTTATATTTTTATATATCATGGAAAATACTTCCCTAGGCTACAATTGGAGAATCTGTTTTGAAGAGAATTTTTTCCTCATCTAAGAGAAAATGTATTTTTCAACAGCAGTGTTTTCCTCCCATATCCCCATTTTTGTCATTTTTGATGCATTATATAAATAACCAAATTAATGATTCAAAATTGGAAAGTTTTAGAGCATGCTTTCTTTATATAAAACCAATGTTTTATTTTCTATAGTTATTTCTATGATGAGAGTTATGTAGGCTTTGGAGTCAGACATAAATAGGTTTGAGTCTCTTATTTTTGAATCCCAACTTATTAAACTGTTTACCTCAAGGAAGCAACTTAACCTCAACATGTCTCAATATTTCTGTCTGCAAAAATGGGGCTAATATCTACTCTGAATGGTAGTGTTACGAGGATGAAATGAGGTACCTCTTGAGTACATGGCAGCAGCATTATTCCTGGTGCGTATTAGGAACTTGATAAACATAATTTCCTTTTTATTCAGAGAAGAGGGTTGTAGTGATCAAGGCTAGTACTTTTCTGGCATTGACGAAACTACTCATCTCGGAGACTGTAGTATACCCTCAAGTTTCTATTTGTTCAGCATGTGCATAGTACCCAGTATCTGCAAAGGCATTGAGATACGTGGCGATATTGCAGTCTTGTTGGGGCTGGGGGTGAGGAGTTGAACACCAAATATTGAAATCATGATGAAAGGTAGTAAATTACTGAGATTCTGTGAAGGGGGGTTCTGAGAGGGAGGTCACGATAAACTGCAGTGATTAGGCATCCTTCTTGGTTGTAGCATAGCTGCAAACTGAACCTTCAAAGCAGAATGGAGAAAACATTCAGGCTTAAAGAAGACCAGAAAGATCAAATGCTCAGTCTTCTGAGAGAATATTTTTGTGTGCTATAATTGACAGTGGTTCCATGTATACAGAACAAAAAATTGTCATAGCAGACTGAAGCTGGCTGTGTTGACCCGAAGAAAGCGTAGGAAAGCATCCTGGATGTACTATTGCCTGTTTTCCTGAGTCATAAGTAGCATATCATTTATTTTGCAAATGCTTGGGACTCTTAAGCTAGGAAAGCACATACTTTGAAGTTTATAAAAGTATAGATGTGTTCGCAAGTTTTTCCTTTTTATCTGAGAATTCATAACAGATGATAAATTTTATTTCTATATAAGAGGATGGAAACCTGTTTACATTTGAGAAAAGACCAGTAAAACTAGTAACATTTTTGGAATTGTTGGGGTGTGGAGGGAGGGATTTGGAGGAGAAGCATTGTGTGTCTTATAATTATCACAAGATAAGAATTCGTTCCTTGCAACAAAGTGTGATTAGAAACCATTGGAAAATTTTGAGGGTTCTAATGAATCATTTAAGGAATTTGATTTTTACAGTTATTAGGATAGTTTAAAGGGAAAAGAAGTCAAAATATTAAGGACATTTACAAAGAAAAGTTTGGTATATTTGAGGCTTGAAATAATCTGAACTAAAGTATTGAAGAAGAAAGGTCCAAAAAAGCAATAGTGAGAGGCTGTTGGGAGTGTAGGGTTAAAGGAGGACAACAGATCAAAAATGGCTTCAAGGCTTTGCCTTTAGGGGATGAAAGAGTAAATTTTGAAGTACCATCTCCTCATTATCATTGCTCTAGGATAAGAGATAAGAGCTGTAATTCACTCTCAGGTCCCTCCCTAGTTTTCTCTCCCTAGTTGACTGAATAATGAATGAAGTGGCAAATTTTTGCTGTGGGATGCTTTTGAAACAAGGTTTCTTCTCTTCAGTTACCTAATTGGGATAGGGTATTACATATTTTCACTAGGGGTAACAGTATGTGTTGTTTCCATTAAAGACTAGGTAATTTGAATGTGATAGAAGATATTGGTATGTTTTTAGAAATACTGAAATGATTTGGGGAAAGGAAAAAAATGTGTAAAGACACTTTGAAAACTTTGAGGGCTTTTAATTTGTTAGAGTTGCTGTTTTGGGGTGGTGTTTTCCTGTAAAAACTTAACCCCAAGGACATGTTTTACTTCTGCTGTTGTTAATAGGTCTCTGTTCATTTAATAGGTGGCGATTATCATGAGCATTTTGGGAAAAAAAATTAACGGAAGTTTTGTTGGGCGGAAAGTATACTCTTGGCTTTTTTAGGTATGTTATACTCCAGGTATTTTAGACTACAAGGCAAGAGGCAGAAATCTAGAAGGATACTAGGGGCAGAGCAATATTTTCAGCAAAATTGTTTTCCTCCTCTTCAGCTTTCTGTGTTATCCTAACCCTCTCCCTTCTTAGTAGCTCAGAACATACCCTCCTCCAGCTTCCTGCAGAATTTAACACTTTTGCTTCAGTGTTAAAGCACAAAGTGAAATAAAGAAGACTGCCTAGATAGCACTACCAGCATTTTTCAAGCACTAACTGTGTGTCTAGTACTATGCTTGGTTCTGGGCATGCACATGTATATAACACACTCCCTGTCTTGAGAAGCCCACAGTAGAGCAGTCTGGTGAACATTCATAATTTACAGTTATGCTTTTATGGAGCTTACTCAGAGAGCTGATTTTCCATTTGATAGTCTTAACAAAAAGTAATTTTGTATATAATCAAAAAAGCAATACTAGCATGGCTTTTCTTCATAGACATTAAAACTTGTTTTTGGAACTGCACACTTATATTTTTAAGAATTGTTCTTATAAAGAGCAAATACTTCTTACACTTCATATTGTTTGGCTAATTTATTGTCATTTGGCCAAATGACAACGCATTTTTTTGGTGGTATATTGAGCTAAATATAGCTGTTCAATGTTTACATTGAAAAATTAGTATTATTAAAAAGGGTATCTTTTTAGTCCATGTGTTCTGATCATTAACATTTTGTTTAATCTTGAAGCTATATTATTTCTTCTCCATATTCCCCTTTTGAGTACTTTTGATTTTCTGTAATATCTTTCAAAACTTTTTCTTTCCCAACATTAAAATCCTTTGATGTATAGAGAAACATCATTTAAAAATCCATTAGCAAGATCCCTTATGATAACAGGATACATTTTTTTTTTCCTTGCTCTTTTATTGTACCTTGTTAAGCTGGTCTCACATGAACTTTCTTAGAATCAGGCAGTTCCTGGTTCCTATGGGACTTCCTGTTTTCTCAAATAAAAATAGAAAAGCATCTCAGAAAGGAAACCTGGTCAGTGTGAACTACTTTGTGAGATCAGTTAGGCTTAGTCGTAACCTGGAGTATGCAGATATATAGTCTATATAAAATATAAAAGTTTACAGGTATATGAAAGCTTTGAATATTTTTGTATGTGATATTAAAATAAACAAAATGATAAGGAGAAGATTCTGAATAAAAACCCTGAGAGGTGCTACATATTCAGCCATAAACATTTTTGTATCTTAATTTAGAAGTGAAGGAGGGGCTTAGGGGTTGGATGGAAAGTGGTAGATCCTTTCCTTGTTATGTAATATTTTATTGGGCATTTGGAATTGTTTAATACTGAGACTTAATGCTTAGTTACTTCGATCTGTATTTTTTTTTTTTTCTTGCCACTTTTTCAGATATTAGCAAGGATTAGGAAGGTGGATTTTAAAAAATCATTAGAAGTCAGAATTCTAAATGAATTATTCAGTTTTAAAGCATCTTATAGATTTCTTTCAGTAGTTAACTGCTTCTTACTCTATATTTTGAAGTGAAATCAAGTTAAGGTGGAAACAAATGATATAGTCATTAACAGTAATAATAATGAATAGTGTGTATTGAGTGCATATTAAGTGCTTGACACTGTGTCAAACATTTTATCTTGTTTATCTCATTTAATTCTGACAACAACTGTATAAGGTAGGTATCATTGTTATCCAAACTCCTTTAAAGAAGAAACTACAATTTAAGAGTAGCTAATTAGATGTTAGTTCAAAGAGACATTACTAATAAGTGGTAGAGGTGGAGCTGGGACTTGAACTCAGCTTCTGTGACACCAGAGCACCTGATCTCAGTGATTATGAGGAAAACCACTAATTCAGAGTGAGAATGATAAGTGTAAGTCTGAAAAATTACTTCCCCAACCTTTATTATCACCAGTTTGTTTACATTTGGTTTGCATATTTATATCCAGTTTTAGCAAAGTACATGCTGGCATTTCAGAGAGTTTGTTTGGGGGATTTTAATTCTTAAGTGATGCTAATACTTCTCTTTTTTTCTTTCCTTGATAGTAGAAAACCCCTTTGGTGAAACATTTGGAAAAATACAAGTAAGTAAATGATCATAATACTGATACTTTCATGTCATGTTTTATATGATAAAAGCATTAGAATACTATCAACTAAAAAAAGTAATTTTAAAGTTATTTTAGTCTAAAACAATAGGTTTTATCAAGTAAAAAATAGTAATTTTAGGGTTATTTTAGTCTAAAACAATAGGCTTTCTTATTCTGAGTGTTCCTTAACTGTAGTATAATTAAATCTGACAGATTTTCTCTTAAGAGCTGAACTGTTTATCTCTTTACTGTAAAAGACAACTGCCAAGTAAAATGGGAGTGGCATATCATCAGTGGATCTTATCTTAACACTTAAAAGTATACCTATTGCCTGTAGTTGTTGGATACCTTAGCAGTTTTTGTCTGTTTTGCCCTCATTTTATCTCTTTGGATCTTCTGCATATTGGCATGCCTATTCGACCATCAAAAGGACTTAGAAAGACAGCATGTCCTTCAGGCTATTTCTTTAATTTTTTAAAGAGTGCTATAATACTAATTTTAACCTAAATCTTATTTATGTAAAAATATTTTTCACTTACCCATCATTACAGGGACTTCAGAGATTAAGATGTTTAAGCTTGTAATTAGTTGTTAATTTTTAATTATAGGAACTGTTATATAGACTTGCATAGAAAACATTATTTGTTGTACTGAAGGATGTGTAATAATATGTAATCACATCCATAGAATATTACTTTCTGTTTTTGTTTTTTTTTTTGAGACGGAGTCTCGCTCTGTCGCCCAGGCTGGAGTGCAGTGGCCGGATCTCGGCTCACTGCAAGCTCCGCCTCCCGGGTTCGCGCCATTCTCCTGCCTCAGCCTCCCGAGTAGCTGGGACTACAGGCGCCCGCCACCTCGCCCGGCTAGTTTTCTGTATTTTTTTAGTAGAGACGGGGTTTCACCGGGTTAGCCAGGATGATCTCGATCTCCTGACCTCGTGATCCCCCCGTCTCGGCCTCCCAAAGTGCTGGGATTACAGGCTTGAACCACCGCGCCCGGCCACTTTCTGTTGTTAAAGTGGAACTCTGAAATGATTAGTAATATTCTATTGTGTTGATAATTGTTTAAAACAAAGTTGGCTTTTTCAGTTACATTATTAAGTGTAACAGTGCTACAGTGTCATAATTTAAATTTGGTACAGTATACTTACTGAACATTGGAAATAGAAGACTATTTTTTCTGTTTAATTTTCCCCAAGGAGGAAACTGAAGTTCTGAACTTCTGAATAATAGTAATAATTATAATGAAGATAGTGGCTGTTTACTTATATTAAATGCTCATTCTGTACAGGGCCCCTTGCCAAGTTGTATTAGTCTGTTCTCACGCTGCTAATAAAGATTTACCGAGACTGGGTAATTTATAAAGGAAAGAGGTTTAATTGACACACAGTTCAGCTGGGGAGGCCTCGCAATCATGGCAGAAGGTGAAAGTCATATCTTACCTGGTGGCAGGCAACAGAGTATATGCAGGGCAACTTCCCTTTATAAAACCATTGGACCTCGTGAGACTTATTCACTATTCATCACGAGAATAGCATAGGAAAAAAAGCCACCCCATGCATGATTCAGTTACCTCTCGCCACTACCTCCCAAAACACGTGGGAATTATTACAATTTAAGGTAAGATTTGGGTGGGGACACAGAGCCAAACCATATCACAAGTGTCAAAATTCATAATTATTTAATCAAAGACATAATGCAAACAGTTAAAAATATCCTTGAAGAGAAAATTGGCTGAGGGTTAAAGAGGGAAATATTTAATGGTGATAATAGATGAGAAAATTGGAGAGAGTCACCCTATGGATTTTTCTCCCTCTAAAATGAAAAACAATAATCTGGCCCTTACTAAAACAGACAATTATAAAGTAGCTAATTCAAATTATAAAATTGCCTTTATTTAATGAAAGATTATTCGAAAGCTTATTTTATGTATTTACTTGTGGAACTTTAACTAGTTTGCAGAATGATTAGGGAAGCCAGTAGTTAGACATTAAGCTGAAATATTAGGAGACAATCTGAAAAGCAGTCAAAATGGAAGAAGAGTATAATCAAACTGTAAACCAATAAGTAAGTTTAAAAGTTGATTTGTATACTTTTCAGATTTACTGCTAGTTTAGTGTACTTGTACTAAAGATAATTGAACCAAAACCTTTCTATTTCTTTCTCAAAATGTATTCATTCACTTAACAACATATATCATCATGCCACTGCACTCTACTACAGCCTGAGTGACAAAGCAAGATTGTAAAGATAGATAGATAGATAGATAGATAGATAGATAGATAGATAGATAGATAGTAAATAGTATGTGTGTGTGTATATATATATCATAAACACCTATTTAGATTATAATTTAGTTGGCCATTTGGATAGCAGTTAAGGCCCTTCTAGTATATACATGGTCATTTAAACTCTCTGTTTGTTTGTTTATTTATTTTTTGAGACAAGGTCTCATTTTTATCACCCAGGCTGGAGTGCAGTGGCATGATCACGACTCACTGCAGCCTCAACCTCCTGGGCTCAAGTTATCCTCCCACCTCAGTCTCCCGAGGAGCTGGGGCTACAGGTGCACACCACCACACCCAGCTAAATTTTGCATTTTTTTGTAGAGATGGGGTTTTGCCACATTGCCCAGGCTGGTCTCAAATTCCTGAGCTCAAGCAGTCCTCCTGGCTCAACCTCTGAAACTATTGGGATTTCAGGTGTGAGCCACTGCACCCAGCCTTAAATAAATTTTCATTGGAACAATAATTCTTGTAAAAAACTATAGTTGAGCTTTCTGAGTTCTTACGTTATTTGTATGAGAATTTAACAGTGTGTGTGTTATCCAGTATGAGATCAGTTCCATCTGGTTAAGTGTTGTTGCTTGTACTTATCTAGTCCTGTGTAATATCTGTGAATCAAAAGCTAAAGTTTATTCCCAGGTCCCTCTTATGTTTATTAAAGATGTAATCAGAAGACAGATGCCAAATGTTTAAATTTTGTTTTGTTTTTGAAAGGGGAGTGAGGAAGGGTATGATAGACATATAAAACAAAAAGAAACTTTCTGTTACTTTAATCCCAAAATTTAACTAGATTCACCTTGGTTTTATGTGTCAGAATCCATAAGCTACACTATCATTGGAACACCTACTCATCCTGTTATGTTGAAGTTATTTATTAAAAATGATTTTGTGGTTTAATGTATCAAAATGCTTAGGTTTCAGAATCCTGAGTTTCAGCCCCTGCTCTTACTGTTTTTTTTTGTTTGTTTGTTTGTTTGTTTTTTTGAGACGGAGTCTCGCTCTGTCACCAGGCTGGAGTACAGTGGCCTGATCTCCGCTCACTGCAACCTCCGCCTCCCAGGTTCAAGTGATTCTTCTGTCTCATCCTCCTGAGTAGCTGGGACTACAGGTGCATGCCACCACGCTCAGCTAATTTTTTGTATTTTCAGTAGAGACGGGGTTTTACCATCTTGGCTAGGCTGGTCTTGATCTCTTGACCTCATGATCCACCCGCTTCAGCCTCCCAAAGTGCTGGGATTACGGACGTGAGCCACCGCACCCGGCCTACTCTTACTTTTTGATATCTAATTTTTGCAGTTCGAATTTTTGTTCTTATGTGAAGGTAAGGACTGGCTTGATTCAGAATCTGAATAAGATAAAGTTGAGGCAAAATATATATATGTGTGTGTATGTATGTGTGTGTGTGTATATATATATAGGAAGGCAAGTAGTAAACTGAATGAATAAGTAACTTATCTCAGTCAACCATCTGACATAAAACCAGCTATTCTGGTGGTAGGATCTTGGCACTTTTGATGAGTTTTCTTCTTAGTTTAACTGATTAAATCTGCAGTGACAAAAGCATGCCACCCATAGTGTGCAAACATGTTCTCTTCTGTCCCCGAACATTCACCACAAAATAAGTGGATGAGGTTGCATGTTATTAGACATATAAATGTTATTTTTCCAGCCTTTTATATCTTGCTTCAATTTGCTCCATAATCTATTCATCCAGTAAATCTGTTTTGTTGGAAACTTCAGGAAGAAAGAAAATAATAAAGACAGAGCCCCCTGATGAATCATAGATTTATTTTAGATAGTGCAATAAGCTATTACCCCTTCCCCAACCTACCCTCCTCCATCATTTATATGAGTCCCTCTTGATCGTAATTGCTCTTAAATTGGGGGTCTTGTTGCTTTAGACTACTTGGCAGGTGCTTAGGCTGTACCATTGCAATAATTCTGTATCTAGACTCTTTATACAATTATTTATGCTTCCAGGCCAGTCTATACATTCTACATTCTGGCCCGGATAGTATTCCTGATGTACAAGTCTGTTTTACTCTCCTGCTAAATTTTCAGAATGAAGTCAAACTCTCTGTGTTCCTATCCAAGGCTGTCTGGTAGTTAATACTAAACAACTTTTCTAGTAGTTTGCAGAATCAAACTAGGCTACTGGTTATGTAAGAAATATAACTAATGCTTTCATACCTTCATGCCCTTGCTAAGGGTCTTTCCCATTGCCTAGAATGCTGATCTGTTATTTTTTCCTTTGAAACCAAACTCAAATATTCTGTTCAATAGATTCTCTTCCCTCCTTCCCTTCCTCTGTATTTACAGAAGAAGGAGGAAAGAGAATCTTCTGTATTACTCTACAGTTGTTATGTAACATTTAATATGCCTTTTGCCGTTGAGAACAGGAACCATCTTGTTCACTGGGTCTCTCGCTTTGCTGAGAGAACAGTTCTTAACTCCTAGTAGATGTTTGTTGAATGTTTGTTTCATTTTAATGGTTCGTAAGTTTATACAGGGGCACCTCATTCCCTTAGTTTTATGTGGTTGAGTTAGATTAAAACAAGACATGAAGGGGGGCAGCCTTGATGAAGAAAACAGTCTCATATGAGCAGTTTACATAAGAATACATTGTGTAGACGGATTGGGAACATTGCTTTAGTGATTGATGGAGTTTATTGTCTGTGAGACCTTTTTTAGCACTAACCTTATGCCAATTTTTAAATCATTCTCCAGAAAGTGAAATATTTAGAGCAACAGAGTCTTAGATTAAGGTTTCTTAAAAATATGGTGCCCATTACTTAAATATGAATTTGTCTTTCAGATTGTGTGGCTTCTATGATTTTAAATTTACTGCTTTTTCTTTTTGAATAAGAATTATTTGGTGTATTTTTTTTCTTGGAATTGGGTATTTCATAATAACTTCTTTTAATTTTAGGAAAGTGAAAAAAATCTTATGATGAACACATTGTATAAGCTTCATGATCGATTGGCACAGCTTGCAGGTAATTGTTTTAACTTTTGTAGTTGCTAAAAATGTTTTGAAAAATGTATGTAGCATGTTATTAGTAGAAAATCTTTTTTCAAGTCCAGTGTTATATTTGTGGAATATTTTTCTTTAGAAGTTTTTATTACCTATACAAAGTGATTTTTGATTTTTACATGTGTATTTAATCAAGGCTTTTTTCCTGTCTTCCATCTGTATTAGAGGTTTTATATATATATATATACATATTTATATATATTATATAGTTATAAAGTTGATAAAATTCTTTATTGCATTAATAGTAACAAAAAATCCTGAAAGTTTAAGTATCAGAGGAATTAGGTAAGCAATGAATTAACTAAAATATTGGATTAAATATACAAATGCAGATTTTCTTTATTTGTTGTATAGGTATCATTCTGTTGGATAAAGTAAATTTATTCTCCTGCAGTTTTCTCTCCTGATTCATTGCATTTTCCTCGTATTCTGCTCGTAGCAATTCTTTGAGAGCTCTAAGGTACTGAGCTTGTCTGAAATTGGAATAATTTATTATAGATGAATTGGTATCAAGTTTAGCACATATAAACTGCAGTAGCAGCTTATCTATTGCCTTTTTTTAGTTCTTTTTTAATTTTTATTTTACATATAATCTGAAAGAAGAGACTTGGATTCTTGTAAGCAGTCATAAGAAAAGAAGAATACAGTTTTCAAACTTTTCTGTGTAGCAGATCTTTTGTGTAAACCAGATTATTGGTAGCAGCCTATAGGTAAATATGGAACTTCTCTGGTTGAATGGAAGTATTTAGGATCCTGACAGTTTCCCATTCTCTCATCTATCTTTGTTTTGTCCATTAGGTGCTTAATTCTGGTCAATTTTTTAAGCTTTTAATTCTGTATTATATTGCCAAAAGCCTTCTTTGCTTTGATTGTCATTCACACACTGCAAGCTAATGACATTTATTTGCTATACTGTAGCACTCAGAGATAGGTTAAGTATATGCTAGTTGTGCTAGCCAGGGATATTGCTAACACAAGCTTCTACAGGTATCTCTGTAGCATTGTTTTATCGAGTATGGTTAATGGCCAGCTAAATCAGCATAATCTGGTGTGCTTTTAAAGATAAGATTCCTTCCCCTTGAGTAAGGGTCAGCAAGCTTTTTTTCTGTGAAGGGTCAGATAGTGGATATTTTAGGCTTTGTAGATTAGTTTGCCTTTGTCATAACCACTCAGTTATGTTATACCATGAAAGCAGCCATAAATACTACATAAGTGAATGAGCTTGGCTGTATTCCAATAAAACTTCCTTTATAAAAACCAGCAGTAGGCCAGATTTGACCCATAGGCTGTAATTTGCAGACCTCTGCTCTAAATCTATGGGATCTACATCTCTGAGGATGCACTAATAAACTTTCAAGACTTGTTCATTTAACAGGTACTTCTCCCCTTTTTATAGCTACTGATATTAAAATAATTACTTGAACAAAACTGAAATAAGAACATGGCAACTTTTATTTTAGAAACATTTGCCAAGGATTTTACTTTAATTATTCTACTTTGATGTTAACAAAACTACTTGAAAGACACAGGGAAGGGAAAACGTGACAATTGGAGTTCAATATGAGGATAATTTATTTCTAATAACCGCTTACAGTCTAAAGAAAAAGCTCTGAATTCTCTTCTTATCAACAATTAAAAGATAAATGTAGTTTTCCAGTGATTTATATGTAGCACATCCCTTTGTAGAAACCAGATCATAGGTGGAAACTTGTACCTGATTTCCCTGTTGATCTGTTATAACAATATTTTAAAGATTTTTTTGAGACAAGATCTTTTCTGTCACTCAGGCTGAAGTGAAGTAGGGTGATCACAGCTTACTGCAGCTTCAAATTCCTGGAGTCAAGCTGTCTTCTCGCCTCTGCTTCCTGAGTAATTGGGACTACAGATGCACACCACCACACCTGGCTATGTTATAACAATTTTTAAGGCATGTACACCCCTTGCTAAAGATAGGATTAGTTATACTCTGAAAATGCACATACTTTAATTCATTAATAAATTCAAACTTACTTGAACCTTTAAATGATTAGCTTTAAGAATAGATGTGTAAAATAAGTTAGCACAATGAATTTGCTGAATTTTTTCCCTTTTAGGCATAATACATATTTCTGGAGGGCATCTTGTGTGCCAAGATCTGTGGATAGGCATCAGTGTGACATCGTTCCTATAACAGCTTACAATTTAGTTGGGACTATAAGAAAAAGATATGTTCCCGTTTGGACTGAAATGCATTTAAAAGTTGTGGTTAATGTAAGGGTAGTTGTTTGTTTATATTCTTACTGGAATCACTTCTAGAAAGTATAAATAATATTGTTCATGTTCTTCGTTTACTGATTATAATAATATAACCTATAATTGTATAATATATAAAATATTTGAATTAATTGTTTTCTTGTGTTTAAGAGAGTACTGTTTCAAAATTAATGATATGCTAATCTTTCCAGGAGATCATGAATGTGGCAGTTCTAGTCAAAGAACGCTTTCTGTTCAAGAGGCAGCTGCGTATTTAAAAGTAAGCAGTGAAATTAGAATTTTAATAGCTATATTTTAAAAAATTATATAAATCATTGCTACTTGTAAGAATCATATATTTTATTATTTTAATTGTACTGTTAAAAGCTTGGACCTACTGTTTGGTGTAATATGAGCAGTTATGAGAAGGTGAAATTGTGCAACTTCTTTTTTTTTTTTTTGTGAGACGGAGTTTCATTCTTGTTCCCCAGGCTGGAGTGCAATGGCTGATGTCGACTCACTGCAACGTTCACAACCTGGGTTCAAGCGATTCTCCCGCCTCAGCCTCCCAAGTAGCTGGGATTACAGGCACCCACCACCTCGCCCAGCTAATGTTTTTTGTATTTTTAGTAGAGATGGGGTTTCACTATGTTGGCCAGTCTGGTCTCAAACTACTGGCCTCAGGTGATCCGCATGCCTTGGCTTCTCAAAGTGCTGGGATTACAGGCGTGAGCCGCCTGTTCAATTTTTTTTAGTTTGTTTTAGAACATTCTCTATGAGAGAATGCATATTAATTTGGAAAGGGTACAAAGAAACATTGGTCAGAGGGAAATTGAGATAGGTGAGTAGTAGCATGTAAGAAAGCAGGTAAACATCTAACCATTTATTTAAAATCTTCTGTCCCAGATCAGTTTCTTCTCAGAATACTAAGAGAACTTGCTGCTGAATTTTCTAAACTACTGTAAATAATTTCTGGAAAATCTTAATGAAAGGAAAGGTACTAGAAGATTAAAGATGGATAAATGTCATTCTGATTTCTCAGAAGTGGAAAGTGGAATTTGAAAACCATATAGGAAAGCTTGTTGTCAGTCCAGTTCCATAAAGATAATTTCATAAAGATATGAGTTCTTGCAAATGGAAATGTTGATCCCTGGAAGGTGGCTGGCATTTGAATGTGGACAAGTCATGCCATACAAATTTCATGCCTCCCATTCCCTTGTTAAAATTGTGGTAAAAAATACGTAACATGAAATCTATTAACATATTTTTAAGTATACAGTACAACTATATGTGCATTCTTGTACGGCAAATCTCTAGAACTTCTTCATCTTGTATGACTGAAACTCTATACTCATTGCATGGCAGGTCCCCATTTTCCTCTGCCCCATATCCCTGGCAACCACCATTTTACTTTCTGCCTCCATCAATGTGATTAACAGATACCTCATATAAGTTGAATCCTGCAATTTTTGTCCTGTAACTGGCTTATTTCTCCTAGCATAATTTCTTCAAATTTCATCCATATTGTAACATGACAGTATTTCCTTCATTTTTTAAGGCTGAGTAGCATTTCATTGTATGTATACACATATTTTCTTTATCCAGTCATGTTGATGGGCTTTTAGATTGTTTCCACCTCTTGGCTATTGTGAATAATTCATCAATGAACATGGCAATGCAAATACTTCTTTGAGACTTTACTTTTAATTCTGTTAGACAAATACCTAGAAGTGGGATTGATAGATAATATGGTAGTTCAACTTTTTATTTTTTGAGGAACCTCCACACTGTTTTCATACTGACTGTACCATTTTATATTCCCTCCAATAGTATAGTAGGATTCCAGTTTCTCCACATCCTTACCATTTATTTGCCTTATAGCGCACTGTATTTTCGATTTGTGTTTCCCTGATAATTACTGATGTTGAACATCTTTTCATATACCATTTATATACATATACATCTGTGTGTATATATAGCATATATACAACATATATATAATACCATATCTGTTGACCATTTGTATATCTTCTTTGGAGAAGTGCTGTTCAAGTTCTTTGCTGATTTTTAAATTCGGTTATTTTGTTACTGAATTGTAGGGGTTTCTTATGCATTTTGCATATTAACCGCTTGTCAGATACATGGTTTGCAAATATTTTCTCCCATTCCATAGGTTACTTTTTAACTCTCACTGTTTCTTTTACTGCACATTTTTCTATTTTTGCTTTTGTTGCCTATGCTTTTGGTGTCATGTCCAAGAAATTATTGCCTGTATCAACATCAAGAAGCTTTTCTTCTATGTTTTCTTCAAGGAGTTCTATAGTTTCAGGTATTACATTTAGGTCTTTAATCCATTTGGAGTTGATTTTTGTGTATGGTGTAAGATAAAGGTCCAGTTCGATTCTTTTGCATGTGGAAATCCAGTTTTCCTAGCACCATGTATTGAAGAGATTGTCATTTCTCCATTGCGTAGTCTGGCACCCTTGTAGATTGTTGGATCATACATCAGTGGCTTTATTTCTGGTTCTCTATTTTGTTCCACTGGTCCATTTATGTCTGTTTTTATGCTAGTACTATACTGTTTGGATTACTGTGGTTTTGTCATATGTTTTAAAGTCAGCGTGAGGCCTTTGTGGTTCCATATGGATATTAGGATTATGTCTTCTATTTCTGCAAAAAACGCTTTTGGGATTTCGTATTGCTGTATTGCTTTGGGTAGTATAGTAATTTGAGTAATATTAAGTCTTACAATTCACAAACATGAGATGTCTTTCTATTTATTTGTGTCTTTTATTTCAGTCAGCTTTTTTTTTGTAGTTTTCAGAGTGTAAGTCTTTCACCTCCCTGGTAAAGTTTATTCCTAAATATCTAAATCTTTCTGATGCTATTGTAAATGGGATTATTTTCTTAACTTCCTTTTCAGATTGATTGTTGTTAGTGTATAGAAATGTAACTGATTTTTGTATATTGATTTTATATCTTCCAACTTAGCTGACTTTATTTATTCTAATTATGTGTGTGTGTATATATATATATATATTTTTTTTTTTTTTTTTTTTTTTAGTAGAGATAGGGGTCTTACTGTGTTGCCCAGACTGGTCTCAAACTCCTTGACTCAAGTTATCCTCCTGCCTTGGCCTCCCAAAGTGCTGGGATTACAGGCATGAGCCACTGCACCCAGCCAACTAACAAGATTTTTTTGGTGGAATCTTTAGGGCTTTCTATGTATAAGATTATGTCTCTGTTTAGAGAGATAAATTTACTTCCTTCTAATTTGGATGTCTTTTATTTCTTTTTCTTATCTAAGTGCTCTGGCTAGGATATCTAGTGCTATGACAGATAGAGATGGGAAAAATAGCCACCCTGGCCTTCTTCCTGATCTTACAGGAAAATCTTTTTTTTTTTTTTTTTTTTTTTTTTTTTTTTTTTTTTTTTTTTTTTAGACAGAGTCTCACTCTGTCGCCCAGGCTGGAGTGCAGTGGCATGATCTCTGCTCACTACAACCTCCACCTCCTGGGCTCAAGTGATTCATGTGTCTCAGCTTCCTGAGTAGCTGGGATTACAGGTGTGTGCCACCACACCTGGCTAATTTTTTTGTATTTTTAGTAGAGATGGGGTTTCACCGTGTTGGCCAAGCTGGTCTTGAACTCCTGACCTCAGGTGATCCACCCACCTCAGCCTCCCAAAGTGCTGGGATTATAAGCGTGAGTCACCGTGCCTGGCCAGGAAAATCTTTCAGTTTGTCACCATTGAGTATGATATTAGCTAAGGATTTCCATGTATGACCTTTAATGTGTTGAGATAATTTCCTTCTATTCCTCTTTATTAAATGGTTTTATCATGAAAGGATATTGAATTTTATCAAATGCTTTTTCTGAATCTATTGAGATGATCATGTGATTTTAATCCTTTGTTCTATTAATGTGGCATACTCAATTTTGATTTTTGTATATTGAACTATCTTTGTGTCTGAGGTATATGATTCTGGTGTGTGATCCTTTTCATGTGCTTTTGAATTCAGTTTGCTAGGGTTTTTTAAGGATTTTTGTATCTCAGGGATTTTAGTCTGTAATTTTCTTATAGTATCATTGTCTGGCTTTGGTGTCAGAGTAATGCTGGCCTCATAAAATGAGTTTGGAAGTGTTTCCTCCTTTTCAGTTTTTCGGAAGAATTTGAATAGGATTGGCATTAATTCTTCTTTAATAAAATAGATAATAAACTCAGAAATGAATTCTGATTTTTTTCTTAGTCTAGTTAAGGGTTTGTCAATTTTGATCTTTTCGAAAAACCAACTCTTTGAGTTTTGTTGATTCATTAAATTCTCTATTTATTTTTGCTCCAATCTTTATTACTATTTCCTTCCTTCTGCTAACCTTAGGCTTAGTATGTTCTTTTTTTAGTTCTTTGAGATGTAAAGTTGGATTTCTCATTTGAGTTTTTTTTTTGTTTTTTTTTTTAAACATAGTCTTACTACTGTAAACCTCTCTCTTGGTATTGCTTTTACTGCTTGTCATGAATTTTGTTAGGTTGTGTTTTTTATTTTTTTAGTCTTAATAAATTTATAATTTTTCTTTTGATTCCTGCTTTGACTCAATGCTTGTTCTAGGAGAATGTTGTTTAATTTACATATATTTGTGAATTTCTCAGTTTTTCTCTGCTCTTGATTTTTAGTTTCATTTCATTGTGGTGTGAAAAGATACTTGGTAGGATTTTGGTCGTCTTTAATATGTTAAGATTTTTGTAGCCTAATATATATCTAATTTGGAGAATGTTCCATGTGCACTTGATAAGAATGTGTATTCTACTCCTGTTGGATGGAATTTTCTGTATATTTCTGTTAGATCCATTTGATCTATAATCATTGTTCAAGTCTTCTGCTCCCTTATTGATCTTCTATTCATTATTGAAAGAGGGGTATTGAAACATCCTATTGTGTTGCTGTAATTTCTCCCTTCACTTTTGTCATTGTTTGCTTCATATAATCAAGTACTCTAATGTGGGATACATATATATTTAGAATTGTTAAATCTTTCAGATGAATTGACCCCTTTGTCATTTATATAATGAATGTCCTTCCTTGTCTCATGTGATGATTTTTTTTTTTTTTTTTTTTGAGACAGAGTCTAGGCCTGTCACCCAGGCTTGAGTGCAGTGGTGAGATCATAGTTTACTGCAATCTCAAACTCCTGGGCTCAAGTGATCCTCCTACCTCAGCTTCCCAAGTAGCCGGGGCTACAGACACATGCCATCACACCCAGCTAATTTTTAAACTTTTTGTAGAGACAGGATCTCACCATGTTGCCTTTAAGTCAACAATTTGTCTAATATAAGTATGACTACCCCTACTCTTTTTTAGTTATTATCTGCATAGAATATCTTTTTTCATCTTTTGGCTGCCAGCCTGTGTGTGTCCTTAAATCTAAGGTGTATACATGATAAAATTGGAGGTTTTTTTTTTAAATTCATTCAGCCACTCAGTGTGTTTTGATTTGGGAGTTTAGTCCATTTACATTTAAAGTAATTACTAATAGGGAAGGACTTATATTGCCTTTTTTATTAAATATTTTCTCTCTGTATTATAGCTTTTTTTGTCCCCTTTTTCATGTCTTACTCTTTTGTGTGTCTTTTTTTGTTTGTTTGTTTTTGTAGTGACAAGCTGTGATCTCTTTCTCATTTTCTTTTTTGTGGCTTTTGTAGGCATTTGTGGTTACTATTGGGACTTATATAAATCATCCTATATTCACAATGATATTTTAACCTGATAACACCTTAACTTTAGTCACATGGAAAGTCTCTACTTATATCTCTCTTCATTCTTTATATTATTGATGTCACAGATTACATCTTTGCATATTGTATATCATCAACATATTTTTATAAAGTTTTTTACACGTTTGTCTTTTAAATTTTATATCACAATTAAGTGATTTACATACCACCATTACAGTGTTACATATTCTGATTTTGTCTATATATTTACCTTTATCAGCAAGCTTTATATTTTCATATGCTTTTGCATTGCTAGGTAGCATCCTTTCATTTAACTTGGCACTCAGTTTAGCATTTCTTATGAAGCAATTCTAGTGATGATTAACTCCCTTGGCTTTTATTCTGAAAAAGTCTTTATTTCTTCATTTTTGAAGGATGGTTTTTCTGGATATGTAGTAGTCCGCTTTATCCATGGTTTTGCTTTTCACAGTTTCAGTAACCCCCAGTCAACTATAGTCTGCAAATATTAAATGGAAAATTCCAGAAATAAACAATTCATAAGTCTCACATTGTATGCCATTTTTAATGGTATGATGTACTACTCCCCTGACCCCCTCGCCCACACACGCAGTATTCTTGGTTGGCAGTTGTTTTCTTTCATTACTTTGAATATGTTATTTCACTCTCTTCTGCTTTGTAAAGTCTTTTGGGGACTCCCTTGTATGTGATGAGTAGCTTGCGTCTTGGCTGCTTTCCTCTCCTTGGGTTTCAACAATCTGAACATAACATGTCTCAATATGGACTTATTTTGGTTTATCCTCATTAGGATTCATTGGCTTCCTTGAGTCTGAATGCCCGTTTTCTTTCCCAGGTTTGGGGAGTTTTGGGCCTCAAATACATGGTTTTTTGTTTTTTGATTTTTTTTTGCCTGTTTCTTTCTTCTCTTTCTGAAACTTCCATATTACTTATATTGCTTATATTGGTTGGCTTAATGGTGTCACATTAAGTTCTTTAGACTTTCTTTACTTGTCTTTATCCTTTCTTCATTTTGCTTATCTGACAGAATAATTCCAAATTACCTTCTTTGAGTTTGCTGATTCTTTCTTCTGTTTGATACAGTCTGCTCTTGAACCCCTCTAATGAATTCTTAAATTCAGTTATTCTTTAGCTCCAAAATTTCTGGGTTTTAAAAATACTTTCTGTCTCTTTGTTGATATTCTTACTTGGTTCATGCATTGTTTTCCTGATCTTGTTGAGTATCTTTATGATGGCTTTTTTTGAATTCTTTGTCATGTAATCCTTAGACTTCTACTTCTTTAGGATATGTTTTGGAAGTGTATTTTGTTTCTTTGACCATGTTTTTGTGGTTCTTCATGTGCCTTGTTACTTTGTGTTGGGATTCATGCATTTAACAACAACAGGGAAAAAAAAAAAAACAAAAACCAACCCAGCCACCTTTGTAGACTTTGTGCAGGGAAAGTCTTTTACCAATATGTCTGTGTAGAGATTCTGGGTTTCTTACATATCTTTTCTGTGGTTGTGGTTGTGTCCTCTCTGGATTTTTGTGTGTGAATTTCCAATTAGAGAAGTTTTGCTGTTTTATTTTCTTATAGTTTATATTTATAATCTTTTGATCCCTGGTATCTGTAGATTATCCCTGGTGTCTGTAGATTATCTGGAGCTGCCATAAGCTATCCAACTCTTTTGTTTGTTTGTTTTGAGACAGAGTCTCGGTCTGTTGCCCAGGCTGGAGTGCAGTGGCATGATCTCAGCTCACTACAACCTCTGCCTCCCTGGTTCAAGCGATTCTCCTGCCTCAGCTTCCCAAGTAGCTGGAACTACAGGTGCCCGCCACCATGCCTGGCTAATTTTTTGTATTTTTAGTAGAGATGGGGTTTCACCATGTTAGCCAGGATGGTCTCGATCTCCTGAACTTGTGATCCACTCTCCCCGGCCTTCCAAAGTGCAGGGATTACAGGCGTAAGCCACTGTGCCCGGCCCAGCTCCTTTTTCTTCTTAGGGGCCCCCAGGTGTCAAGAGTATACTGAGTCCTGTCAGCATTTTGAATCAGGTGAGGCAGAAGACAGCCAGGCAATGCTCCCTGCCCCTGTGAAGTCAGAACTTTGGATGCATGTCTAACTTTTTTCCTCCTCAGGGAGAAGCCAAGAGTTGGGGTTTTTCTCAACTTTCTTATGCCGAGCTGGGGGTAGGGACAATGGTGAGTGAGTGCTGTTGCCTTTGTTCTTAGTAGTCCTTAACTTGGTATCTTTCAACCATTAGATTCAGACACGACAGAAACCAGTTGCCTCCAAAAGTTAGACCATTAGATGTATATTCTAGTCTTCTGTTTTCCTTCTGAGGGGGAAGCCATGAGTTGGCAGTTTCCTCTCTATTGCACTGCCCTGTAGCGTGATGGGAGTGTCTGGGAAGTGAGTGACATGAATTTTCATAACAGCTTTGATAGAGGTGGTTTTGTGCTTGCCTAGCTGCAGGAACCTTTTAACTAATTTCTGGATTTTTCTTAAATGGAATTGGTCCATGTATTTTTGTTGGATCGGTGTCTCATTGAGGGAAGGAGGGTCTGGGGCTTCCTATTCTGCCATCTTGCTGATGTCACTCCTCCACTTTTTAAAAATTAAAAATGTAGTATATGTTTTAAGGCTTTCAGCAAAGTTTTGGTAATAATCTCCTGTGATATGCTCATCAACAAAGAGAAATATTGACTGAGTTTTTAACTTAATGCATGACTTATATGTAGGTACCAAAAAGATCCTAAGACAGTTTAATAATGAGATTATATCTGGAGTTAAATTCTGGCACTGCCAGTAGAAGCTATTGCATTTTGGTAAAGTCTCTTTAACTTTTCTGAACCCGTTTCTTTGTGAGTGTGGGACTGCTGTTAATACCTGTCAAAGTTTTTGGGAGGCTTGAGTATGTAAAATGCCTAGCTCAGTGCCTGATGATTATAGTAGCTTCCCAATAAACTCAGTTTCTGTGTTTTCTAATTAAATCAGTGCCACTTTAGCGAGTAATCTCTAATAACATGCCACAGAAATTTTGCTTAAGGTTGTTTATTGTCTTTATTTTCAATTTTGACCTAGATGAGAGCATTAATGACAGTAAAATTTATGGATAGTGTAATAGCTAATAGACTAGACAGTTAAAGAATCAGAATTCAAAAAGATCTTGACTAAGAAGGAGTTATGATTATAGGGCTCAGTGTTATAGGATGGACGAATGTCAAGGTGCAGGCAAGAAAAGGGATTGGATTGAAAAGGGATTGGATTGAGGAGGCTAAAGGAGACATAGAATAAAATATTCCGTGAAGAAAGGCATAGTGGGAATCCAAAGCAAGCAAACTGTTCCTTATAAAATAATTGAATGGGTTTTTACTTCTAATAGTAGGACTGTCTTATTCCATTCAGTGTTTCTTTCCTATTTTCTTTTTGTTATGTAGTTAAACCTCTGAGATTTGATCTCTGAGAGGTAATACCACAGATCTGTGTTATGATTGGTCATAAATTCCTGGAGCAAGTTTCATTTGCTTTACAGAAGAATCCTGAGACTCTTAAGGCATATTAAATATAATTAATTCTTCCTTGGTATCTGGGGATTACTTCCAGGACCCCATGGACACAAAAATTTGTAGATGCTCAAGTCCTTTATATAAAATACTGTAGTATTTATGTATAACCTATGCATATCCTGCTATGTACCTTAAATCTTCTCTAGATTACTGATAATACAATGTAAATGGTATGTAAATAGTTATTATTATACTGTATCATTTAGGGCAAGCTTGTTCAACTCGCAGCCCAGGACGGCTTTGAATGTGGCCTAACACAAATTTGTAAACTTTCTTAAAACATGAGAATTTTTGCGATTTTTTTTTTTTTTTTGACTCATCAGCTATTGTTAATGTATTTTATATGTGGCCCAAGACAATTCTTCCAATGGGGCCAAGGGAAGCCAAAAGATTGGACACCCCTGGTTTAGGGTATAATAAGGGAAAAAAGAAAAAAAAAAGGACTGTACAAGTTTAATGTAGACATAATCATCTGTTTTTTTCCCAAATATTTTTGATTCATGATAGACTATATTGACTCTATTCAGTATTTCAATCCATGGATGTGGAACCCATGGATAAAAGGACTGACTGTATTGTGTTTGAAGGACTGAAGAAATGGGATAGGGACTGGGAACAAGATAGGACCTGACTAGTAATTAAGGTAGAACTGAGGAAGAGGCAGGGATTGGTGTAGAATTATTAACCTCTTTTTCACTTCTCCCAACCATTTTCTTGTAGCTGTGGGTCAGTAATAGTACATGTTAAAAAGAAGGGGCACAGACGTGGGATTGAGGTAAGTCAAAGTCTAAGCCAGGCAGCAGTAGAGTATAAGATTAATTCTACTAGAGACTGGCAGCAAAGAAGTTACTGGAAGCACCCTTGCATGAGTTAAGTTGGAAACTGCTTATATCTACTTAAAAAAAAAAGTTATTAATGAACTGTAACTTTTTTTGTTTTCTTCCTCTTCTTCTTCTTCTTATTTTTTGAAATGGAGTCTCGCTCTCGCTCAGGCTGGATTGCAGTGGCGCAATCTCAGCTCACTGCAAGCTCCGCCTTCGGGGTTCACGCCATTTTCCTGCCTCAGCCTCCCAAGTAGCTGGGACTACAGGCGCCCGCCACCACACCTGGCTAATTTTTTTTGTATTTTTAATGGAGACAGGGTTTCACCGTGTTAGCCAGGATGATCTCGATCTCCTGACCTCGTGATCCACCCGCCTTGGCATCCCAAAATGCCGGGATTACAGGTGTGAGCCACTGCACCCAGCCACTTTTATTATTTTTAATTAACATAATTGTACATATTTATGGGGTATAGTGTGGCATTTTGATACATGTATACAATGTGTAATGATCCAGTGGGGTAATTAGCATAGCCATCACCTCAAATATTTATAATTTCTTTGTGTTGGGAACATTCAAAAATCACTCTTTTAGCTATTTGAAAATATATAATAAATTGTTGTTAATTATAGTTGCCTTGCAGTGTTGTAGAACACTAGAATTTATTCCTCCTACCTGGTTATAATTTTGTTTAACCAACCTCTGGCTACACCCCCTCCTCCTGCCACTTTGCCACTTTCTAGCCTCTAGTAACCACTATTGTCTTTTCGCTCCCTGAGATCAACTTTTTAGCTTCCCCAAAGGTAAAATAAGCCAACTTCTTAGTAGTTCTTAACTTGGACTTCTAACTCACTTGTCTTCCGCAAGTGAGAACATATGGTATTTGTCTTTCTGTGATTGGCTTATTTCACTTAACGTAATGTTCTTCAAGTGCATCTGTGTTGCTGTGAATCACATAATTTTGTTCTTTATTATGACTGAATAGTATTCCATTGTATATATACCACATTTTATTTATTCATGTGTTAATGAGCACTTAGGTTGATTCCATATTGTTGTTAATAATGTGGCAATAAATGAGAGTACAGATACCTCTTTCACTTATTGATTTCCTTTCCTTTGGATATATACCCAGTAGTGAGATTGCTGGATCATATGGTAGTTCTATTTTTAATTTTTTGTGGATCCACCATACTATTGTCTACAATGGCTGTACTTTACATTTCCACCAACAGTGGATAAGAGTTCCCCTTTCTCTGCATCCTCGCCAGCATTTGTTATTTTTTGTCTTTTTGATGCTAGCAATTCTAACTGGGGTGAGTGAATATCTCATTGTGGTTTTGATTTGCATTTCCTTGATGATTAGTATGTTGAGCATTTTTCATATACCTGTTGGTTGTTTGTATGTCTTCTTTTAAGAGATGTCTGTTAAGCTCATTTGCCCATTGAGTTCCTTGTGTGTTCTGGATATCATTCCCTTGTCAGATGAATAGTTTGCAAATGTCTCCCATTCTACTAGTCGTCTCTTCACTCTGTTGCTGCCTTTGCTGTGCAGAATCTTTTATTTTGCTATAACCCCATTTATTTTTGCATTTTTGTCTTCTCCATAAAAACCTTTGTCCATAGTAATGTCCTGAAGCATTCCTCCTGTATTATCTTTTAGTACTTTCATAATTTTAGGTCTTAAATTATTTAATCCATTTTGAGTTGGTTTCTGTGTATGGTGAGAAATAAGGAGGCTGGTTTCATTCTGCCTGTTTTCACAGCACTGTTTAGTGAAGAGACTGTCCTCTCCCCAGTGAATGGTCTTGGCACCTATGTCAAAAATCAGTTGGCTGTAAATATGTAGATTTATTTCTGGAGTCTTTATTCTGTTCCGATGGTCTGTGTGTCTGCTTTTATGCCAGTACCATGCTGTTTTGCTTACTATAGCTTTGTAGTATATTTTGAGGTTTTATAGTGTGATGCATCCAGCTTTGTTCTTTTTGCTCAGGATTGCTTTGACTGTTCATAGTTCCATATGAACTTTAGAATTGTTTCCTTCTACTTACGTGAATAATGTCAGTGGTATTGTGATAGGAATTGCATTGAATCTATAGATTATTTTTGGTAGTGTAGTTGTTTTCATAATCTTCTAATCGTGAACATGGGATGTCTTTTTTATTGGTGTTTTGTGGTTTTTCTTAGATATCTTTTACCTTCTTGGTTAAATTTAATTGTAAGTATTCATTTATTTATTTTTGTAGCTATTGTGAGTAGAACTGCTCTCTTGATTTCTTTCTCTGCTAGTTTTTTGTTGGTATATGTTACTGATTTTGAGCATTGATTTTCTGCCTGCAAGTTTATTTAATTTGTTTATCAGTTCTAAGAGGTTTTTGGTGGAACTTTTAGGGTTTTCTACATTAACATCATGTCATCTGCACATAGGGACAATTTTTCTCCTTTCCAGTTTGGACGCCCTTTCTTTCTTTTTCTTGCCTAATTGTTCTGGCTAGGACTTCCAATACTATGTTAAATAAGAGTGGTGAGAATGGGCACTGTTGTCTTATTCCATTTCCTATAGGGAAAGCGTTCAGCTTTTTCTCATTCAGTATGCTGTTGGCTGTGGGTTTGCCATATATGGCCTTTATTGTGTCCTTCAGTACCTAGTTCGTTGAGAGTTATCATGAAGAGATGTTAAATTATATTAAATGCTTTTTCTCCAGTGAACTCTGTAGCCTTTAGAATATTTTTATGTCTTGAGTTATGTTATGTTTCATATTCGATTTTGTCTTATTTATTAGAATTTCTGTTGTATATTTTTATAAGATTGTGGATTAATTTAATTTCATTCTTCATTAAAGAATTATTTTATGTAAAATGTTAATACTCTTTTTATGTAGTTAGGCTTATGTATGTGCGTTTTTGTTACCTTTTCTTTTTGGAATCTCATTTTTCATGTTTTTCAAATGCTATAAAACCTGCTGTGGTTTGTCATCACCATAGACGCAGTTTGTACTGCCAAAAGCAAAACAGAGAGAGCTTTAAACAGGGTTTTTTCCCCCAAAAAAATATAGTTTTAAGGTCTATATAAAAGTCTTAAAGTACTATTTTTAATAATGCTTATTTTTTCAATGTAAAATTAAGTAATACCGGGTAGTCACCATGGCTCACACCTATAATCTCAGCACTTTGGGAGGCCAAGGCAGGAGGATCATGTGAGCCCAAGTGTTGCACACTAGACTGGGGAACAGAGTGGGATCTTGTTTCTACAGAAAAAAAAAAATTTTAATAGCTAGGTGTGGTGGCACATGGCTCTGTAGACCCTCTGTTGTCCCAGCTCCTCAGGAGGCTGAGGTGGGAGGATTACCTTGATTGTACCACCACACTCCAGCCTGGTTGACAGAGTGAGATCCTGTCTCAAAAATAAAGAAATAAATAAATAACACTCATTATTTAATTCATATGGAAAATGAAAGGAAAAAAAGCTTCAAATTCACTATCTAAGGATAACAACTGGCAAAATTTTGGTCCATTTTCCTCTAATTATTATAAATTTTTTTTCTAAAGCTAATATTACTTTATTATAAATATTTTATACTATAAATATTCATGTGTCTTTCCCTTTAAATTATTGTGTGTATTTCAAAAACCACTGAACGATTTTTGAAAATGTTTTCTATCATTGAATATTTCATTATATGATTTTATTTTATTGGTTTGTGGTTTTTCAATATTATGAAATCACTCTAATCTTTGCATATAGTAATTTTCTAATATTTCTTAGGAAATAATCCTAAAAAGGAAATTACTTGTTCAAACAGCATGAACTTTTAAAAGTGCTTTTGATATATGTTGCTGTATTACTTCCCAATTTGAAATAACTGCTTTAGCACAATCTAGCCTTTATTTTATTTTATTTTGTCCATATTCTGGCATAAATATGGAGGAAACTCTTTACAAAGGTGTAACAAACAAGGATTATAATATCTATGTGGAGGGGCTTCTGCTTATGGAAAAAGAGATCTATTACATATTTTCATATATTTGCACTGTAGTTTCACCAGCAACACATTTAATTTTTAGATTGAGGAATAAATAAAGCAAAGAATGTGTAGAGCCCCTACAGGTATAAGCTAATTTTTTCACAACTTCTAGTACATTTTAAGCACAATAAGTGTAGTAAATGTTTGATGGAGAAAATGAGTGAATAAGCCTCAGTAACATGTTTTTTGTTTTCTTGAATTTAATTATTTATGTTTAATTCTTACTTTATCCAATTTTCTTCTTCAGAGGAAATTTAATAAACTTAATAACTAATTTAAATAATTTAAACACTATTTTTCTAACTACTCCAGTGCTCTTCTTGAGCTTTTTAAAAGACTCATTTTTGATATTGAAAGCTTATTTTAATTTGTGAAAAGTTAAGAGGTCCCTCTGGTGGAACATTTAAGAAATACATAGTTTATATTTCCATGAAAATACATGGTTGGTTTTTAAGTTAAATGGTAGTAACTTTGTATAACTTTTTATGGAATGATGTAATGAATGGGGGTTACGTTCCTAGGTTGCTTTCAAAACCTGCTTAACCTTTAACACAATGAATATGTTTAAGATTTGTGAAGAAAATAGGAAAGTAGACAGCTGCAAATGTGTCAAATTATGGGGCTGGATAGACTTTTATGGCCTAGACTGCTAATTACTGTTAATAAAACCTGTGTGGAAAAATGAGTGTTCTGAGAAGTGGAGTGAGGGGGAAATTTTATGATAATAATTAAAGTTTATAAAGTACAATATGGTACTTTCTATATGTTAATTCTAATTTCAGAATGACCCAACAAGATAGATGGTATTAGACCAATTTCATAAAGAAACTAAACCACAGAGGGGCTAATAACTAGAGTATCCAGCTACTATGTGATGGAACTGGGAATAGAACCAGAGTACTTGCTCTTTTCTATATATTGTTCTGCCTCTTAGATGGATGGAGTGGATTCATAATCCTTAGCTCCAGCTATTGAGTGGGCAGTGAACTGATGCTATTAAGGGTTAGGATTGGAAAAGGTGGTCAAAGTAGATACATCTGAATAGGTGGCATATTTTCACTTGTCCCATTTAAGGTTGTACATATAGCTAATCTATAATGGAGCCAGCATCTGATCCTGGGTCCACTTGGTTCTAAAGACTATGTTTTTTTCTGTTATTCTAGCAGGTGAAAGATCATACAATTCTTTACTGAATCAGGAGTGATATCCTATTCAGCATTGTGGATTTTTGTGTGTTATATTTTAATTAAGTTTAAAAGGTGCCATCTGATGTATAGTGTATATCATCTCACAGTTCACTAGAATATTCACCAGCTGGAAAGCTGCATAGCTATTACTATGTAAATTACCAGTTTCATAAACTATCCATAGTAGGTTTTTAGTCTTTGCTTGATTTCTCCCTATACCAGTGCCTTTTTCCCTTCTTACTAACTAAAGTTTTGTTGCCTTATTTAATGAAACAGTATTATTTTTGTACTTGGAAACTGTAGTCCAAGTTCAGAGCATCTGATGTGGGTTTACACATTTTTGACCCATTATTTTGAAAATAACATTTGGGAGAGGTCATGGGGGTATGTGTGAGTACACACATGTGTTAGATTTAAGATTTGGGAAAATATACTTCGAATTGAGAAAGATTTACATGAAGCAGTCAGTGGTATACTGACTGAGCTCTTGCCTATAAGTAAATAGTAATAAATAATAGTAATAAAAGTTGTGCCTTAAAAATTAAAAACTTAGTTTCCTCCTGATTTTTGTCATCAGTTATTGGAAAATGTTTGTTTTATGATGCTGGAATGCCTTACCTCAGAGGTTAGCAAGCCATGGCGTATGGGCCAGATCCAGCCTGCCTGTTTTTGTATGGCTTGTGAGCTGTGGTTTTACAACAGTTTTAAAGCTTGGTTTTAAAAAAGAAAGAAATTTATATGGCTGCACAGCTTAAAGCGTTTACTCTCTGGCCCTTCACGGAAAAAAGAAAAAGTTGACCAACCCCTGCTGTACCCACAGCTTTCCAGGTGGCTACAAAAAGTGAATAATAAAACAGTTTAAACTGTTAAAATCAGGTATATGCTATGTATGCTACAGTATTAGCATCAACTATTTGGCACAAGCAAATAATTCAATTTTTGCTTTTATAAAAATTCCATTTTCTAATACTCTAGAATGCTATATATATATATATATTTGTGGAAATAATGGCATATTTTAGACCGCAACAGCCTATTACATCCTTAATGAGGTTTTAAATAATCAATTGTTTATTGAGAATGTGTACCCATAAAATGAACATTCCGTGGTTTCGTTGTATTCCAGATAGTGAGTGGATGTCAAGTGATATTAACAAGGGAAAGGAAAACAGAAAAAGGGAAAATAACAACAGATCGTCTTTTCTTACCCTTGTTATTTTGTAACTAAGAGGTTTAAGGCCTTCATTCCTCCTCGTACTTAGCTTTTTAGATCTGTGGGTGTCCTTGTTAATTTTTAAGGGATATTTGATGAGAACAGTAATATTTATAATGGCAGCCTCCTAAAATTTTTATATTTAAAATTTGCAACTAATAACCTTGGGAGTTTGTTTTTATGTTATCTGAAACTTATGTTTATAGTCTAGTCTTGGAAGACTAGATTAAACTTGTCCAGTAGTATATGTAGTAATGCAAAGCATGCCATGATACTAGGCAAATCATAGTAATACAAGCTGAACAGCATGTATATAAGTACAAGTAAATACAACATTTATTTCATTCATTTTTAATATATGCATGTATTTGAAGGGTACTATGTGACATCTGTGTCTTTGAAGAACCAAATGAACACAAAATCCTTTTTAAAAATGTATGGTAGTGACAACATTACAAAGAAAACTAAATGCAATAATGCTGTCTTCAGCTGCACTGATAATCTATATTAATCTTGCTTTGTAGATTTTCATTTATACACAAAGTGATTTCTAGTAGTAATTGAAACTAATTGCCTGAAATTATTTTGTGTAACTTTATTGCATATTTTAATACAATATTAAAGCAAATAAAAATCACTTGTATCCTCATTCTTATGCTACTCATATGAGTACATATATTTTTATAATTACAAATACAATTGGCGCTACGTATACATGGGTTTTGCACCCACGGATTTAACCAACCGTGGATCAAAAATCTTTTTGGGAATAAAAAGAAAAAAAAAAATACAATGGAAAAAATACAGATTTAAAAAATACAACTGTCTATATTCATTTACGTTACATTAGGTATTATAAGTAATCTAGAAATGATTTAAAGTATAAGAATGATGTGCATAGGTTATATGCAAATACTATGCAATTTTATGTCAGGAACTTGAATATCTGTGGATTTTGGTATCCATGGGGCATCCTGGAACCAATCCTCCATGAATACTGAGGTATAACTATATATATAAATTAAACGTAGTTTTATTTTTTTAAGCAGATAGCTATTTAGCTCTCATCATGATTATTTCTAAGTTCATAATATCCATTGAAATGATCTCACATATAAACTTTTTTCAATCATTAAATACATTGTCTGCAATTTTTTTGATATTTGTAAATGCTATAATAAACACCCAAGCTTAAAAAGACAGATGGCCTATAGTTATCTTCACCATCTTAAAAATCCCAATAGTAGTTTCACGTAACGAGGATGCCTAACAAGATTTGTTTTGCTTTATAAAACTTTGTATTACATTTGCAGATTTGATACATTAGAATAACTGATCAGTTTTATATTAGGAAGTAAACTATACTGATCAAATGAAAACCTTACAATTTCCAATGCTGCTGAAGAATTTGTTGATAAAATACAATAGGGCACTTCTTAGAATAATCTCTTTTTAAGAGAGATTTTAATAACTTTTATTTCTGTGTTTAGAAATTCATTTTTTCCCCTATGAGCCAGGCATGGTGGCTCACGCCTGTAATCCCAGCACTTTGGGAGGCCGAGGCAGGCAGATCACTTGAGGCCAGCAGTTTGAGACTAGCCAGGCCGACGGGGCGAAACCCCATCTCTGCTACTACTAAAAATACAGTGATTAGCTGGGTGTGGTGGCACATGCCTGTAATAGCCCAGTTACCTGGGAGACTGAGGCACAAGACTCTGCTTGAGCCCTGGAGACAGAGGTTGCAGTGAAGCAAGATTGCACCACTGCACTCCAGCCTGGTTGACAGAGTGAGACTCCTTCTCAGAAAAAAAATAAATAAATAAATTCATTTTTTGGTTAAAAAGGACGTAAAGACATACTAATAATACAAACTCCATGAACATAGGGAATTTTCACTGTGTTGTTTATGCTGCACCTCTAGTTTCTAAAATAGTACTTGGCACATGGTAAAGGTGTTTATAGCAGTATTATATTTGATAAATTTTAAAAATTGGATATACTCTAAATGTTCATTAATAAGGGGTTGATTAAAAGTTAGAATAATCATACAATGGTATACTCTTTTGTTGAAAAAACAGGATTTTTTCTATGTGTACTGACATTGACACAATATTTTGTTCCATTAAAAAAAGCAAATAGAACAATAGTATGTGTAGTATGATACCACATTTATTTTTACTATTTTAATTTAAAAATACTCCACCCACACAGAGCAGTTCTTAAACTTTTTGGTTCCCTGTAATTACTGAGGACTCTGGCTTTTGTTTGTGGGAGATATATTTTTATATGTTTTTGTTTATATTAGAAAGATATATTTACTTTCTAATGGTACATATGTATTACAAATACATGTTTATATTAAAAATTAAAACTGAAAAAAATTTATGTATTTAGAATAAGAAAAATGAATCTATTATATGTTAACATAATGTATTTTTATGAAAAGTGACTTTTCCAGAATGAAAACATTCAATGAGAACAGTGGCATTGTTATATATTTTATAAATCTCTTAAATTTGTAGCTTAATAAAAGGAGACTGGATTCTTATCTGCTTCTGTATTCAACCTGTCATGATGTTTTAGTTGAAGTACATCATTAAAATCCAGCCTCACATTGATATGTAGTCAAAACATTGGAAAGTATTTTAGTTGCCTTTTCAGATAATTGTAGATAGATACTCTTCTTTGATATGATACCAAACATCTATAAGTAGTAGTTTCTTAAATGTTAGTTGCAATGTGGAATGTCAAACTGTATCAGTGAACTTTTCGTACTCTTGTCTCATAAAATCCTTTTGTTTATTTTGTACTTTGAATGGATCTTTTACCTATGCATGATGTTATATGCGTGATTGGTTTTTATAAAAATCAGAATTTTTCTTTTTTTTTTTTTTTTTGAGGCGGAGTCTTGCTCTGTCGCCCAGGCTGGAGTGCAGTGGCACTATCTCGGCTCACTGCAAGCTCCGCCTCCTAGGTTCACGCCATTCTCCTGCCTCAGCCTCCCGAGTAGCTGGGACTACAGGCACCTGCCACCATGCCCGGCTAATTTTTTTGTATTTTTAGTAGAGATAGAGTTTCACCGTGTTAGTCAGGATGGTCTCGATCTCCTGACCTCGTGATCCACCCACCTCGGCCTCCCAAAGTGCTGGGATTACAGGCTTGAGCCACCGCGCCCGGCATTCCATATCAAAAAACTGCATTTGTGAATGTTACACAAATCTCATTGGAAAGGTCTTCAAGTATTGTGAAGTTGTCCAGATCACAAAGATGAATGCTAGTTTTCCAAAATTCTACTTTTTACTTGAATGCTCAAATCTTATAATTGGTAACCCAGTCGGTTTTTCTTTAGTTGATAGGCTTACTGCTTTTATGTGTTGAGAATATGTCTGTGAAACATCCATATCTGGAAGAGTTTGCCATTTCTTTGTTCATTTGTAAATAGTACTGCATTTTAAAAAGTGGTGAATTCACTCTTATGATGGCACTGATAAACTAATGATAATAAAGAACTTCCAAACCCGGTGCAGTGGCTCATGCTTGTAGTCCCAGCACTTTGGGAGTCTGAGGCTGGCGGATCACTTGAGGTCAGGAGTTTAAGTCCAACCTGGCCAACATGGTGAAACTTCGTCTCTCCAAAAGTACGAAAAGAAAAAAAAAAAAAATTAGCCCGGCCTGGTAGCTGACGCTTGTAATCCCAACTACTTGGGAGGCTGAGGCAGGAGAATCACTTGAACCCAGGAGGCAGAGGCTGCAGTGAGCCAAGATTGTTCCACTGCACTCCAGCCTGAGTGAGAGAGACTCAGTTCCCAAATATGTAAAATTAAAAACAAAAAAAGCAAAATATTCACACTGATTATATTGGAGTAGTGGGAAAATGCTAACCTTTTTTTTCTTTTTTCTCATTCTTTTTAAATTTTCTGTAATGAATATTTTATGTTATGTAGTTAAAATAAAAATGTTATATAGAGTGTGTTATAAGGGATACCTTACAGAGAGTCGAATGTAGATTAAGAATAGTTATTTTTCTCTATTTTTGTTGTTAGGATTTAGGTCCTGAATATGAAGGTATATTTAACACTTCATTGCAGTGGATCTTAGAAAATGGAAAAGATGTTGGAATAAGGTAAAGGATCTGATTTCCACTTTGACCATGTTGTACTGGGAGAAGTGATTTTGACTTTAAATTCTACCTTACTTATTTTTACATAGGTGTGTTGGTTTTGGCCCTGAGGAAGAATTGACAAATATAACTGATGTGCAGTTTTTACAGTCCACAAGACCACTGATGTCTTTTTGGTGTCGTTTTCGACGTGCTTTTGTTACTGTAACTCACAGATTATTGTTGTTATGCTTAGGTAAGTTGTAAAGGTAAGAAAGGAGATAAATTGCAGTCTGAATTTTTGTGTGTATTTCACTAAATGCCAGAGTTGAGATTTCATTTTTGTGATTGTTGCCACATAAGTCACAGCTAGATGTCTTCTCTAAATATAATAAAAATAATGTCAGGATCATTCTAAGGGCTTAGAAAACAGTAATATAAGGAGAGGTAGGAATAAAACTTTGTCATAAGACTGTCACAAAAAAAACAAGTGTGGTCAGTGTATACATAGAAATCTACTTTAGAAAGTACAATTGAAAAATATAAAAATTGAGCTTATTTTTAAATAATAGTGTTATAAATTAAGTTTATTAAAATTATGTTTTTAAAATGTCATTTACCTAAATTAAAATTTTTATCATTTTTAAATTGATAATAGGGATTTAGGTGATAGGCTTTTTTAAAATTCTTTCTTTCTTTCTTCTTTAAAAATAATTCATTTTGGCAAGCTTTAGTGGCTCACACCTGTAATGGCAGCACTTTGGGAGACTGAGGCAGGAGGATTACTTGCACTCAGGAATTTAAGACCAGTTTGGGTAACATAGTGAGACCCTACCTCTACAAAAAATTTTAAAAATTAGACAGGCATAGTGGCATGTGCCTGTAGTCCCAGCTACTTGGGAAGCTGAGGTAGGAGGATTTCTTGAGCCCAGGAGTTGGAGGCTGCAGTTAGCCATGATTGTACCACTGCCCTCCAGCCTGGATGACAGAGCAAGACCCTATCTCAAAAACAACAACAACAAAAGAAAAATTCATTTTCTTTTTTAAGATGATTTTTATAAGATTTAGTATGTTTAGTCTCATGAGATTCACTTTTCTAGTCATTTTATGCTGCAAAGGAAAACAGTTTGTGAAACATAGTTATATTTAATTTTTTTTAAATAGTAGTTAGAATTTAAATGTTCACTTGTCAAGGTAATGGAAGAAATGCTTTTTTCTAGATAGAAGTGAAACTTTAGAAAATGTTCAGTATTAAATTTTTTTATGTAGTTTTAATCGTATAGCTAATTGGGCCATCTGTCTTGAAGATTCATTCCATTGTGGCAGTTAAAATAATCACTGCAATATTATTGAGTGATATTTACCACAATTTTTAAAACACAAAGTATATTAATATTACAGGTGTAGTGATGGTTTGTGTCGTTCTGCGTTACATGAAATATCGATGGACAAAAGAAGAGGAAGAAACAAGGCAGATGTATGATATGGTGGTGAAGATTATAGGTATGGTATTTCTAAGAATCTCAACTATTTCTAAGAATCTCAACTATTTCTGCAAGAGTCATTGTGTGATTAAACTACAACATTATGTCAAGTGATTGATTCCTTTGTAAATTTTATTTATTTTTAGATGTTTTACGAAGTCATAATGAAGCCTGCCAGGAAAACAAAGATTTACAGCCTTACATGCCTATTCCACATGTACGCGATTCCTTAATACAGCCTCATGACAGGTGTGTTCAAAGCATTATGAGTTCAAGTAAATCAGAAAATATAGGTGCTTTCTGCAGTATTGAAAATCATATTGAGAGCTGTGACCTTTCTCAACTAGACTGACTTACTGCACAGGTTTTGTTTTGTTTGTACTTTATACTCTCTTTCTAAATTCTCTTCTGTTATTCTCCTGATTTTGAGTGACACCTGGATTTCTAAGTCATTCTCATTCCTAGGCATTCTTGATTCTTTGTTGTTAGTCTCCATCTTATTTCCTTTAATTTCATATTGATAAAGAAATAGATGATAGCCAGTGGCTGGTGTTTTACTAATGTTTATTAAGTACTAACTTTATTATTAATGAAGCTTTTAAAGTAAAAACTAAATACAACTTTTTGAAAATAATAGATAATTCCATATCCTGAAGCAGCATCTTGACCCTAGCAGCACATAATCGCCAGTGGAGCTTTGGGGGGAAAAAAAATACAGATGTCTGTGCTCTAGCTCTGGAAATTGAAACTCAGTAAATCTGAGATGAGGTATAGGCATCTAAATCTTCTTTGAATAAACTCCATGAGTAGTGGTAAGAACAGCTAGAGTTAACATTACCTCAGATACTAATATTTCAAAAAGATGACATAAGCCAAGATGATAGTAAATTTGCCATTTTGTCCACTTGATAGGAAAAAAATGAAGAAAGTCTGGGATAGAGCTGTTGACTTCCTTGCTGCTAATGAGTCTAGAGTTCGCACGGAAACACGAAGAATAGGTGGTGCAGATTTTCTGGTTTGGCGGTGGATCCAGCCTTCTGCATCCTGTGACAAAATATTAGTTATACCTTCTAAAGTATGGCAAGGTCAAGGTATGTATTTGTAAACATCAAAAAAGTAATCTTCCAATTTTTCAAAATGACAAAAATGTGTTAAGTGAAACAGTACAATTCAAAGATGTATGAAGGCAAAGCTGTCTTTCTGGTTCCATTTCATAGAAGGAATCAGTGTTAGCTTCTTAAGTATCCTTCCACACTTTTGTCCTTGCTAATGCAAACATAAATGGTTTATCTTTAATAAAGATGAATATTCCTTGAATCTTGCCTATTTCACTTAACAAAGCAACTTAGTATTATATATATTAACTGCATTCTTTTCATCTAATTTCTTTATGTAAATAACACATAATTTATGTTATATATACAGTATAATATATATAACTTGTATGTATATAAGTGAAGTTATAACTTTTTAACTGCTCTTTTTTTTCCAATTTTTGCCTGCCTCCTCTTACTAAGACCTTTCTATTTATATATCCGTCTTTCCAAGTAACTTTTGTGGGTATCTTTCTATATTTTTCTTAATGCCTACATAGTTTCAAAAACATGTATAAATAAGGAAGGGATAAGTTTGTAGGGGGTTTTGAAGATTGGCTGCCATATGTACCCAAACCTTTGCTACACAGAAAAGCAGAAAACAATGCATCAGAAGATTATGATTTTTTCCTATAAAAGTATGTCAATATTTGCTAAACACAGTATTTGTGGAAAAGGTAAGTAAGTTGTTTTGGACATGCAATACAAAGTCCAGTCATTCCTTTTTTATTCTCCAATTAAATTTCGCTTTGAAAAAGCTTGAAAAAGAGGCTTCTTTAAACATGGCATAAAAGTGATGCTCTGTCAGGGTAAATAGCTAAAGCATCCAGGGCTTAATACCTGGGTGATGGGTTTGAGTTGATAGGTGCAGCAAACCACTATGTCACACGTTTACCTGTGTAACAAATCTACATGTCCTGTACATACATCCAGAACTTAAATTTAAAAATGATGCTTTGATGTTGCCAACGATTATACTATTTCCTCTAAATGATGCATGCATTTCAGTTTCCCTATAAACTGAAAATAGAGAATTCCTTATTTTACTTGACCTCTTAACAGTGTTTGACAGTTCAGCCCTCCTTGAAACTTTCTTCATTGGGATTTGGGGATGCCACTTTCTTCTTTTTTTTTTTTTTTTCCCCTCCTACCTCAGACTTTTCTTCAGTCCTTTTCTAGATTATCCTCTTTTTCTTCACCTCTAGGTGTTAGAGTTTCTCAAGGCCATCTTTTTTTTCCCACTGTGCCATCTCTTCCTAGATGATCATCTTGCTGTGACTTAATTTACCATATTGGGATAACTCCCCAATTTTTTATTTTGAATGAAGTCTGGTTTTCACCCAACTATATATTTCTCTACTAGGAGGTGGGCACCACAGATTCAACATGTACACCAGCCTGATCTCTCCAGTGTTCGTAGTCTAGTTAATGATACCTTTTCTGAGTTGATTCTCCATAAACTTAGGGGTAATTCTTAATCTCTCCTTTATCCCTCTTTGTCCAATCTTTCAACAGGTCATGTCATGTCTACTTCATAATATGCCCTGATTCTATCCACTTGTCACCTGCACTGTTGGCCTGTCTTACCCACATCATTATCCTCTCCTCCTTAGACAACTATAATATAATAATAACCTTCTAACTGGTCACCTTGCATTCACTTCTGCTTTTACCTGAGTCTCCATATAACAATGTATTTTAAAATTTGTAGTTTTAAAAGACAGATCTCATGCTCTTCTCCTTAAAAACACTTGAGTGGCTTTCTATTACTCTTACGATAATGCCCAAATATTTTTTGGAGCCTACATCATCTTAAATAATCTGACATCTTCTGTAGATTTATCTTTCTATTCTTACTACTCCAGCCACATTTGCTCCTTCTTGCCCCAGGAGCTGTGTACAAGCAGTCACCTCTGCTTGAAATTTTCCTTTACACACTTCTTTTCACCCTGCTAATTTTTACTCTTCAGTTCCCACATAAATGTCACTTTTTCAGGGAACTTTTATTTTCTCATATGAGGTTAAGTTACTTTTAAAAAGCTGTCTATACTTTCCTTTCTTAGGACTTAATAATCACAGTGGTACTTTCTTGCATGACACTCTTTATCATCTGTCTCTCCCATTAAACTGTAAACTCTTTGATAGCAATGACTATCTGTCTTATTTACCTTAACATCTAACCAGGGTTCTGGCTCCTAGTAAAAGCATGCAGTCAATATTTTTCGAATGAACTGAATAAGTGAATACCTTTCAACAAATTGGAACAATGACAAATAGTAAATCTAACTTGTTTTTGTAGCATTTCATTTAGATAGAAGAAATTCACCGCCAAATAGTTTGACACCGTGTCTAAAGATTCGGAATATGTTTGATCCCGTTATGTAAGTATTATGATCAGGGGTACATGTAACTCTTATTCTGAATATTTGGCTGGAAAATGCATGATATTCTTATAATGGTGTGTCTGTAATTGATAATGTTTTTCTTCTGAATCTCTACTACAGAAACGTTATGTTTTTCTCTTTCATTAAATTCCAAGCAAAGATTTGGCCAAAGGACACTAATATATAAAGATTTGTAACACTTTTATAAATCTTTGTATTCCCTATGAATCCTCATAACAGATAAATAGATAAATGCTTGAGGCAAATTAATGACTCATGTCATTATACATGACTGTCAATATTTTTGCCTCAGTAGAAAATGTAGATGAAAAAATCACTGCTTCTTAAAAATTTCAAATCTCAAATTGTAAAACATTTCCTGTAAAGATGTATACACCTGCTTCTCTACAAAGTCCTGTCTCCACTTGTCAATGTAATATTTGAAGAACTTCTCAGACTTTATAATTCAAACAACATATGCTTCCAGAGAATAGCACAGTCAAAAGTGACTACCTTAGAATTCATAGTATTTCATATATAAGCTGTAATAATTCTTACAGTTAGCTTCCTGAGGGTACTGCTTATCTATCCAGTGATATTACAGATCAAATTCTGTTTAAAAGTCCCGACAGTGGAGTGATATTACAGATCAAATTCTTTTTGTTTTAAAAGTCCCGGCAGTGGTAATTACAGTATGTATAAAATACCCCCAGAGTCTCATCACTCATTGATGAAATTCCAAATAAGTGACAGTAGAATTGGAAATGTGAGGAAGCAGTATGCACACCTGTTTGCACGCGCACGTACACACACACACACACACATAGAGACACCGCCTCTAATTTTGCAGAGATAGAAACAATTAGCAGTGTGATGATACCTCTGTTGGAAATCTCACCTCATATCTTAGGAACTCGCAAGTCCACTATTTTATTACCTAAGGTGAAAATTTGTGATTTAAAGTGAAGTCACTTTCCTCTCTCTCCCACCATCTTTGTCTCACAAGCAAGACAAATGTCCATTACTACAGCAGAAAAACGTTAGAACTGTCGTTATAGTGAGGTGACTGTACAAAATGTTAGTCCTGTATCATTATTTTGGAAAAGAGAAGCTCAAATATAGTATTTACTAAGATTTTTCTTTAGGAATTTGAACATATCATTACAATTAAAGAAAATAACATTCGGCCGGGCACAGTGGCTCCCACCTATAATCCCAGTGCTTTGGGAGGCCGAGGTGGGTGGATCACTTGAGCTCAGGAGTTCGAGACCAGCCTGGGCAACATGGCAAAACCCTGTCTCTACAAAAAATACAAAAGAAATTAGCCAGGATTGGTGGTATGCGCCTATAGTCCCAGCTATTTGGGAGGCTGAGGTGGGAGGATGGCTTGAGCCTGGGAGGCAGATGTTGCAGTTAGCCGAGATCACGCCACTGCACTCCAGCCTGGATGACAAAGCAAGACCCTGTCTCAAAATAAATAAATAACATTTAACTTTTACAACTTTAATAAGTTCACAACTGATTTAAAGTACTTATTAACACTAGAAAGAAAACAGAAATAATTGTAAGTACACAGGATTTTTAAACGTAGGAATGACCCAATCCATTTTTTCTGCAGCGGTGGGCTAGTCTTTTATTGCCTCAGCTCTCTGCAGTCCTTTTTTTTTTTTTTTTTTTTTTTTTGAGACAGAATCTCACTCTGTCGCCCAGGCTGGAGTGCAGTGGCATGATCTAGGCTCACTGCAAGCTCCGCCTCCCAGATTCACGCCATTCTCCTACCTCAGCCTCCCGAGTAGCTGGGACTACAGGTGCCCACCACCACGCCCGGCTAATTTTTTTTTTTTTTTTTTTTTTAGTAGAGACGGAATTTCACCATGTTAGCCAGGATGGTCTCAATCTGAACTCGTGATCTGCCTGCCTCGGCCTCCCAAAGTGCTGGGGTTACGGGCGTGAACCACCATACCCGGCCAGTTCTCTGCACTCTTTTACTGGAAAGTGAGAGGAGGGCTGAGACTTCTGAATTATTATTTTTAAATCCACCTCCTGTTAGTCAACAAACATTTACTTAATACCAATTAAAATCATATGTGGTTTTAAAACTATCCCAATTCTAGTAGTATATATATGTTGTAAGAGACAATGAAGAATTTTTACCGAGTAGGAATATGGTTGTTGATTTTTGTTTTCATTAACTTTTAGGGAAATAGGGGATCAGTGGCATTTGGCAATTCAAGAAGCAATTTTAGAAAAATGCAGTGATAATGATGGCATTGTTCACATTGCAGTAGACAAAAATTCACGTGAGGTAAAGTAACTTTTAATATTGAATTTCATGTTTTGGATTTGTTGCTATTAAACTAAGACTATTTTCTTTCTTTTTTAATATCCCAGGGTTGTGTATATGTTAAATGTCTGTCTCCAGAATATGCTGGAAAGGCTTTTAAAGCTTTGCATGGCTCTTGGTTTGATGGTAAGAAATTTGAGTATTATAAACATTTTGAAAAGATAGTTATAGTTTAATTCTAAACTATACCAGATTTCAAGTAAAAGAATTTAGGTTAGCATTTTTTTGAGTAATAATTTTAGATGACTTTAGTTATGTTTTGTGCTTATATGTCTTTTACCACAGTTAATTTTCTGCAAATATTAAACAGTTTTACTGATCTAAAATATTATTTTTATCTTACAACAGGGAAATTGGTTACAGTAAAATATTTACGGCTAGATAGATACCACCATCGCTTTCCCCAGGCTCTCACTTCCAACACTCCATTGAAGCCATCAAATAAACATATGAACTCTATGTCTCATCTTCGTCTTCGGACTGGCCTAACCAATTCTCAAGGAAGTTCCTGAAAAGATTTCCTTCCATTTCTAAGACTGTTACTTACAATAGGAAAATTCCTGTTTGGCTTTTTGTCTTCCTTTTTAAATGCTTTTTGTATGTAATATTTTTATTGATGAATACATCTCTGAACGTTCCAGAAGTCTTAAGGTTCCAAAGGGATTTAGCAGTGAGGCAGCAATGCTGAGTAGGTAGGATAATTATTTCATTCAGTTTTTGGAGCTCAGTTAAGCCAATGCATTTAAAGTTTTGCATGAGGAACACTGACTTTATTAAGCATTTTCAGATGTGGTGGTTGTATTTTTGCACCAAGAAGTGTTTGGATAACCACACAAAAGCATGATGAAAAGGCTTATTGTAGTCCCATACTTTCTTGTGAACTAATGTTGTGAATTTTTGTATGCAGTCACCTGCATAGTTCCTACAGGCTAATGTGGTAAAACTGTTGATTTCCCAATTTAACCTTAGGTTTCTGTTATAAGTGATTCATTTGCTACAGCTGGAATATGGGAAAATTAATTTGGGCTTAGTGGTTACAAATATGTGTAAGTGGATGTATATGTACTTAAACTGGCTTTGTATATATGTATAAATGCTGGTGGTGGTGAAAGTAGTCTTGTTTTGTGAAGATGTCTGCATTAAAGCAGTAAAATAAGCTTTCTATTTTATTCATAATCTAATGTGTGTGTATATATGTATGTGTATATGTGTGTGTGTATATATAGCTGTATATATATACACACACACAGATATACACATATGGCTGTACTTTTGCATAGATCAAACAGCCAAACACCTGGAAGTATTAGATACAAGTTTAAAATATCTTTTATAGGTTTTATATAAAAATGTCTGAGTATGATTTTGTGTGAAAGTTCTGATACCAGTTGTAATAGATTTAAATTTATGTGAGCAATAAAGAAGAAATTGGCAGATATTGGAAAAATATTTTGTGAAAAGCTGTATTTATTATAGATACCAGGGCTGTGACATAGTACCATTGGGATTAAGTCATTTTCCCAATCTATTTATAATTTAATGATATGTTAGTGCCTCTGTTATATGTCAAGTTTAAAGCAGGGCACATTGTTGCAGCAGAATGTGTATTTGACAAATTATACTTGCAATTTTGGGTCATGAAAGTTTGCAGTATAGTAAATGCACGATTGACCGTTGCTTTGTGCCTCAGTATTTAATTTGTTTCAGTAAACTTACTTTATTACTGTTTATGATTTCAGATAAAAATAGTTGCTGAGTAAATTTTACTTGTAATCTACAATTGGCTTTTTAAAAATAACCTGTTGATATATAATTGTCAGTCCAAATGAATATGTGAAGCAGCTGGAATTGTACCAATTTTGGTTTTATTTAAAGCTCAGTTTCCTTTTCGTTTTATTGTATGCATTGGGTTTGCAGCATGAACTTGCACAGATAATGCACGTTTTCTGGTTAAGTAAACATGATGCACACTATTCTGTAACAGAAAGCCCTATTGTGCCTTACCTATGTGCTTTTATGGGCACCTTGTTTATGAAGAATAAAAAATGATTTGTTATCTGAAGAGAATAAATTTTAAATTCTCAGTTTATGTCTCAGATGCTAACGTGTGAAAATATAAATATATATAATATATAAAGTAACCAATCTTCCTGTATTTTATGTGCATCTTAGTGATTTATCTGAGCTTAGTGACCCCCATCTTGTAACCTGTTGCAAGAGTGAATGTAAAAAATAGTTGTGGCATTTTAAAAGGTCGCCTTTGATGCAGATGCATCTTTTTCTTGCTTCTAAAACATATTTCATGTAAACATTGTACATTTATTATTGTAATATATACTATTATGCAACTTATTTTACCTGAAACTGTTAAGCCGACCAAGATCCCTCCCTGCAAGACAGATGGGAATGTGTATAATAACTAGGTATTTGAGAAGTTCTGAAGTTTGATGTAATCTGTTACTTGTCCTGTTAAAAAAAAAGGAAAAAATTCTAATTAAAAATTTATTAGTTTTTTTTTTATGTGTCTTGGCTTTTTAAAAACTTTTTAAGTGCCCTGTGTCTGTATTTATTTTTTACCCTTGAAAATAGGTGTCTTTAGTTTAAATCAGTTTGACAGTCTATGAATATTTGTGCTTATAAAGGTGAATGAAGACCATAAAGTTAATTTTAACTACCCATCCCCTTAGCATTTTATTTTTTCTCATGAAAATGTCTTCATCCAACTTTCAAGTATTTGAACCAAAATGGGGCAAGAATGTCAATCAGCTGCATCACAAAGCATTAGTTCTGCTAGATACTTTTTCAAGCAAGACTTTCTTTAAAAGGAAGCATTTCTTTTTCTTTTAACATTCTGGCTTGAATTCTATTGCATTATAAACTATTAACAAACAGTTCATAGGCTAGTTACTTTAGCATTGGTTTAGACTTTTTGATATGTTAATCAAGTAAAAAGACTAGATTAGTCAGTCATGTGGTACGCTTATTGATTACTAACAAATGCCAAGTACTATTACGCGTTATACAAAGATGAAAAACACATGACCCAGTCCTCAAGATGGTCACAGTCTAGAGGAAGAACACAGAGCAGATAAAAGATAATGTGGAAAATACAGTGAGAGCGAAACAGGCAGAGGAATTCTGTGAGTAAAGAAAGGCACCTTATGCATCTTAATATAGAGAGAAGACTTCAGGGCAGGTGAGGCAACAACTGAGCCCTATTTTAATTCAGTTGAACACTCTTAATTAGTATAGATACAATTAATTATAGTATACAATTAGTATAGATACAATGATAAAATTTCCCTTCTATTACTGTGGTGAGCTCATGAAAAGGAATGTGATCTGTGTAATTATAAAATCAATACTCATTGGTATGTAGATTCATGAATATCTTGTGAATATTGAAGGCTGATGTTGGATTTTGTTATATTTTCCTTGTATTCACAGTTTGAATGGTAAGTTATGATTTCCAAGTGAACTGTGTTTTGATGTGTCGTGTGCCCAGAACATTTCCTTTAATAAGATTTATCTTGCAGTTCTTCCTCCCTGCTCCTCTTGACATCACATTTTTGTAAGTCCCCTCCATGGCATTTTTGCCTTTTTTTCCCCCTAGAGTTACCTTGGCAAGTCACTTTTTCCAGCTGACTCATACAGGGTGCTAAATCAAACAGAATTTTGGCAATCACTCTTTTGGGAAGGATGCTGAAGAACAGATACTTAAGAACTGAGATGATTAGGAACCAGAGTTGTGCTTTAAATAAACTGAATGTCCAGAATGCTCTTGACCTTTAAGCCCCATTGGTTAAACTTTATGACTAGAAATGCATTCTCATGGTGGTTTTCTATGCCTGAAAACCTCTACTAGGGGTAACAGGATAAACACATTTTATTGATTCTTAGATTTTAAAACCAGCAGAGCCTGTGTAACTCAGATTTACTTTTTCTTTCATGGGTAGACACTGGAGACCTGAGAATGCTCCTGAAACTGGAAAGAGGGCATTATAGGTATAGAGAGCACATGAACAAATATTGATGAGAAACAACCCAGTTTATGCACAAACTAAAAGCACAACTGGGTGTGTTGGCTCGTGTGTAATCCCAACTAGTTGAGAGGCTGAGATGGGAGGATCACTTGAGGCCAGGAGTTTAAGACTAGCCTTGGGCAACATTTAGACCCATCTCTAAATGAGAAAAAGAGTTAGCTGGGCGTGGTGGCTCACACTTCCTAGTCCCCATCTACTTGGGAGGCTGAGGTGGGAAGATTGCTTGAGCCCACAAGTTCGATGCTGCAGTAAGCTATGATCATGCCACTGCGTCCAGCTTGAGTGACAGAATGAGACCCCATATCTAAATAAAATAAATCAGCTGGGCACAGTGGCACAGGCCTGTAATCTTAGCACTTTGGGAGGCCGAGGTGGGCGGATCACTTGAGGCCAGGATTTCAAGACCAGCCTGGCCAACATGGTGAAACCCCGTCTCTACTACAAAAAAAAGAAAATAGCCAGGCACGGTGGCACGCACCTGTAGTCCCAGCTACTCATGAGGTTCAGGCATGAGAATTGCTTGAATGTGGGAGGTGGAGGTTGCAGTGAGCCAAGATCACACTACTTCACTCCAGCCTTGGTGAGCAAGACTCACTCGAAACAAAAAAACCAAAAAAAACCATAAGCAGTTTCTTATGACTGAATCACTAAGCTTAAGGACATAAATAGATAAGAGGGGTAGGCAATGGTTACACCATGGAAGTCTTTGTAGGTCACATGAAGATTGGATGTTGGATATTAAGGGGAGTTTAGGTGAGAAATGGATGATACGGATTTATTGACATGAAAAATAGAGAAAAGATTTGAAGAATAAGAAAATGGGAAAGACTTGATTAATTATTGAGAGAGAAACTGATATCTAATTATTTAGCATGGGAAATCCAAAATCCCAACATTTTAAGGAACAGATTGGATAGGAAAAATGATAAATTGGGGTTTTGGCTATGTTGAGTTTGACCTGCCTACAAAACATTTAGGTGGTGGTTTCTAGCAAGTGAAGGGGGATCTACATTTCTGAGATATTTTAAGAACTGTCTGAGGGAGGTACAATTTGGGAGTTAGAACCATGACCTTGGGTTAGATGACCTAGCGAGTCCAAATGGTTAATCACATTTCTGCCATACTTACCTGTGTGGCCCTTAGATGGGGATTGGGGATGGGGTGAAGTAGAAAGGAAAATTTGAACTAAATTAAGAAGGTAGAATTTGAGAAAGTGTTTCAATGATGTGAAGTTAAAGTGTAATCTAATATGACCATCACATTTCTGGTTTGGGTAGCTGGTTGGCTGGTGATGACATTCCCCAAATTATAGATTACAATTGTCCCATGGTATCTGCAGGGGATTGGTTTCAGGACCCCTGTGGACACTAAAATCCACAGATGCTCAACTCCCATACATATAAAATGGCATAATATTTGCATTCAGTCTACTCATACCCTTCCATGTACTTTAAATCATCTCTAGATTATTTTTAATACCTAATACAATGTTATTGCTATCTAAATAGTTGTTATACTGTATTTTTATTATTTACATTTTTTTTGAATATTTTCTGTCTGCAGTTTGTTTAATCCACAGATTTAGAGCTTGTGGATACACAGGGCTGACTGCACTAGAGGAGGGGAGCAGGAAGTCAGTTATGGTGCTAGATAAGATGTCCTAAAATTGACACAATAAGGCAAAATGATCCCTCTGACTTCTCTTTGTCTACTGCAGAACATTGTTGGAGGAAGGGCAAGAGGGGACTGTCTCTGAGAATCTCTCCTCTCCACAAAACAGAATTAGCTTTTAAAATGTTCTGCCATTGCCTGTGATTGTTTGATATTGATTAGAAATTTTCCTAGTTTGTAGAAAAATGAGATTTTGTATAGGTCTAGAAACCTGCGGCTGTCGAAAGAAGGAATACATGCTAAAGTTGACTTTTGTCAACTGTTAAGAACAGTTTTGAACTGTTCTTAAATGGTTTATCTTACACTCAAAACTAGAAATTTGTTTGAGGCTTTATGTTAGACAGCCTGTGTAACTGTAATCAAGTCATTTGGCCTGAAAGCCTTTTTCTTTTTCCTCTTCCTCTTTTTTTTTTTTTTTTTTGGTGACTTCATTTTGTTGAAGTGATTTAAAAATACAGCTTTTAAAGGGCAGTCCTATTTTTATAGTTCCAAATGTTGCCATACTTCTCTTGACCAAAAAAAAAAAAAAAAACAAAAAAAACACTAATGTGGAATTTTGAAATCTCAGTGACTATTTCCTACCAAATAATAGTGAAATTCAAGTTGGATTTTTCAAGGCCTGCCTTTATCTAGACAGGTGCTATTTCAGAGAAATATGTCAGTTGTGTAATTAATAGTTTTCTAATGGCCACATTAAAAAAAGTATAAAATGGGTAAAATTAATTTTAGTATGTTTAACCTTATGTATTCAAATTATTTGAACCTGTCTTTAAAAATGTTATTTTACATACTTCAAAAATCTGGAGTATATATTATAGCTAAGGTGACCCTGGGATATATGACTTAAGTGCTAAAACCTATACAGTGGGCAACTTTATTTACAGCCTATCTTAATCCAGATTTGACATTTTAATTAGAAATACTTGATCTATATTGAGATATCAAAAAATCTACAGTTGAAACAGTAGATTCACATACCCAAGTTCTTCCCAAATACTTAAAAGTTTTAAAATTTAAATTCAAATTTAAATTAATTTGAATTAATCAAATTAAAACTTGAGTCCTTCAGTTGTACTACCCACATGTAGCCAATAGCCACATGTAGACAGTGGCTACCATGAGTACAAGTCTAAACCAACCTGTACCTTTCCAGCCAAATCCCAGTCCTCATCCATCTACCTGTGCTCCAGTCGAACTAAACTGTTTGCCTGTCTTCTATATACCTAACTTTTACTTGATTCTGCCTTTTCTGATGTTGCTCTCTGGCTTTACTGATAACCATCCTATTATGCCTCCTTCACTTAACTTTCTCCAGCCACACTGGTTTTCTATGTCTCCTGTATACTTTCTATCTACAGGGCCTTCATACTTGCTGATCTCTGCCTGTAACATTACTTCCCTGGGACCAGATCTTTGAATGGCCTGCTCCTCCTTATTCAGGTTTCAGTTCACATCTCTTCATAGAGATCTTCTCTGGCCTTTCTCTTTTAAATTGCTGTTTTATTTTCTTATTAATATCTGAAAGTATCTTATATGTTTGTTACCTATATCCCGTGCTACAATATCAATCCCCATAAGAATAGGGAGTCTTATTTTTGTGGTGTTTGCTTGATTTTTAAGTCCCCAAATAGTGTCTGGTTGAAATTAGGTGCTCAGTATATATTTTTTGAATCAACCCATACACTTTATTCTGTTACTCTGCATCTAAAATTAAGTTTGTGTTTTGATTCTAGGGAGTTCAATATAACTTTCAGGGACCTAATTTCTTCTTAAGTAGTGCTTTAGCAGAATCCCACAGATTTTGATGTGTTGTATTTTCATTTGCATTCAGTCCAGAATACATCCTAATTTCCTTTTTGAGTTCTTCTTTGCCCCCTGGGTTATTTAGGAATGTGTTATTTAGTTTCCTGATACTTGAGGATTTTCCAGGTAACTTTACTTACACTTTTGATTTCTAATTTTATTCCTTTAGCATCCATTGAATGATTTAAATCCTTTTAAGGTTGAGACTTACTTTATGGTCCACAACACAAACTTTCCATAAAAATTCTATGTGTACTTGAAAAAGAGTGCTTTCTGCTGTTATTTGGTGGGCTGTTTTATAAATGTAAATTTGATGAAGTTGTTTGATAGTATTATTCAAGTCTGTATTCTTACTAATTTTTCATCTACCTGATAATTATTGAGAAGGATTATTGAAATCTCTAACTATAATTGGGAATTTGCCTGTTTCTTGCAGTTCTGACAGGTTTTGCTGCATGTATTGCAAAGCTCTCTTATTATGTATATAAATAATCAGGGTTGTTATATTCTCTGTGTTTTGACTCCTTTATGGAAGTGATCTTTATCCCGGATAATATTCTCTGCTCTGAAATCTACTTTGATATTAAGATAGCCACTCTAGCTTTCTTTTGATAAGTGGTAGAAGGGTATATCTTTTTTTCATTTATTTTTAACTTATTCATATCTTTATATTTAAACTATGTTTCTCGTAGGCAGTATTTAATTAGATCCTTTTAAAAGATCTGGTCTGATAATCACTCAATCTCTGCCTTTTAATTGGGGTATATACAGCATTTACATTTAACATTTAATGTGATTATTCATTGGTTAAGTTTAAGTCTGTCATTTTGCTGTTTATTTTTTATTTGTCTCATCTGTTGTTTCCTTTTCCTTTTTTCCTACCTCTTTTGGACTGTATGTGAAATTAGTCTCTTTCTGAATGCGAAATTAGTCTTCCTCCTAAAAGTTGTGGACTGGCTTCGTACAGTGGCTCATGCCTGTAATCTGAACACTTTGGGAGGCTGAGGCAGGAGGATCACTTGAGCTCAGGAGTTCAAGTCCAGCTTGGGGAACATAGTGAGACCCTGTCTCTACTTCAAAAAAAAAAAAAAATTAACTGGGCATGGTGGCATGTGTCTGTAGTCTCAGCTATCTGGGAGGCTGAAGCAGGAGGATCACTTGAGCCCGGGAGATAGAGGGTGCAGTAAGCTATGATTGTGCAACTGCACTACAGCCTCAGTGACAGAGCAAGACTCTGTCTCAAAAAAAAGAAAAAGTTGTGGCCATTAGCTTGAAATTCGACATAGATTTGTGGAAAAGATTCTTGCAGCATTTGGTTTTTGATCACAAGTTTGGACGATAGTTTTTTTAAAAAAACACCTTAGTATGCATATGGACACAAAGGTTGATTAAAGGGTGATAATGAAATACAGAGAGATGGTTTTGGGGATGCACTGCTCCTACAAGGGGCTCTGTAGAGTTAGTAAGGGGAGGTAGTTGTTAGACTTCCTTACTCCATCATCACTCCATTTTTTTAGTCCCTCTTTCATATTTTCCATCTCTTTGTCTTTCTGTACAACATACTGAGAAACTTCTTCACATCCATTTGTGAGTACACTAATTTTATGTTCAGCTGGGTTTAATCAACTCATAAATAGAATTTTAAAAATTTGTCTTTATGAGATATATTAGGTGTATTTATCTCAACTTTATTGAGATATAAGTCACGTATCATACAGTTCATCTATTTAAAGTGTATAACTTAGTAGTTTTTAGTGTATTCACAGAACTGTGTAACCAGCACCACAATCGGTTTTAGAATATTATCATCACCCCAAGAAGAAACTTTACACCTCTTAACCATCACTCCCAATCCTCTTAACCCTCACATTCCTAGGCAACAACTAATCTTTCTGTGTCCTCATATTTTCCTATTCTGAACATTTCATATAAACGTAATCATACAATATGTGGTCCCTTGTGGCCAACTTCTTTCACTGAGAGTAATGTCAGGGTTCATCCATGTTGTAGCATGTATCAGTACTTTATTGCTTTTTATAGCTGAATAATATGTATAGATACACCATATTTTATTTATGTGTTGTTAGTTGATGAACATTTGGGTTATTGCCACTTTTTTGCTTATTATGAAGAATGGTGGTATGACCATTCATATACTAGTTCTCAAATAGATACAGGTTTTCATTTATCTTGGGTATAAGTAGGAGTGGAAGTGAAGGTTGTGGCAACCCACAAGTCATATGGTAACTCTATGATTAACATTTTGAGGAACTGTCAGGCTGTTTTCCAAAGCAGCTGTACCATTTTACATTCTCACCAGCAGTGTATGAAGGTTCCAGTTTCTTCTCACCCTCTTCAATACTGATGATCTTTTTTAAAACCATCCTAGTTGGTATGAAATGGTGTCTTAGTGTTGCTTTGATTTGCATTTTCCCTGCTGGCTTGTGATGTTGGGCATGTTTTATGTGCATATTGGCATTTATATATCTTCTTTGGAGAAATACCTATTCAGATCATTTGCCCATTTTTAATTGGGGTATAGCCTTCATTACTGTGTTGTAAGAGTTCTTTAAATGTTGTAGATCACAAGTCCCTTATCAGATTTCGATGTGCAAATATTTTCTCCTATTTGTGGGCTCTTTACTCGCTTGATGATGTCTTTTATAGGACAAATGTTTTAAATTTTGATAAAGTCCAATTTATTTTTTGTTGTTGCTTGTGGTTTGAGTATTTAAGAAACCATTGCCTAATCCAAGGTTATAATGATTTACACCTATGTTTTCTTCTAAAAGTTCTATTGCTTTTCCTTTTACATTTAGGACTTTGATCCATTTTGAGTTAATTTTTTAATATTGTGTGAGGTAGTAGTCCAACTTCATTTTTCTGTATGTGGGTATCCATTTGCGACATCCCATGAGATATCCCAGCACTGAGCTATCTGTTGAAAAGACTGTTCCTTACCCAACTGAATTGTCTTGTCACCCTTGTCAAAAATCTACTGATTGTAAATGTGAAGGTTTATTTCTGGAATCTCAATTATATTTTATTGATTTATATGTCCATCCTTATGCTAATACCACACTGTCTTGATTACTGTAGCTTTCTAGCAAGTTTTTAAATCAAGAAGTGTGAGTCCTTCAACTTTGTTTTTCTTTGTCAAGATCGTGTTGACTATTCTGGATCCTTCAATTTCCTAATAATTTTGGTGGGATATGCTTCAATTATTGCAAAAAAGCCAGTTGGCATTTTGACAAATTATTTAAAATCATGAAACGATAATTTTCAGTTTATGTTTGATTTCTGCTCTATAATCAAAGAATCATTTTGCATAATATCCCAGGCTTCATTTTGAAAACGGTCTCTCTCTGATCATATAATTCCTTTTGGCTCTTCCTGTGGTCATTTTTGTTGTTGTTTGTTTGTTTCTGAGACGGTTTTGCTCTGTCGATCAGGCTGTAGTGCAGTGGTGTGATCTTGGCTCACTGCAACCTCTGTCTCCTGGGCTCAAGCAATCCTCTCACCTCAGCCTCCTGAGTAGCTGGGACCACAAATGTGTGCCATCATGCATGGCTAAGTTTTTGTATTTTTTTAGAGACGAGGTCTCTCCACGTTGCCCAGACTTGTCTCGGATTCCTGGGCTTCAGTGATCCACCCACCACAGCTTCTCAAAGTGCTGGGATTACAGGCCTGAGCCACTGTGTCTGACTTCCTTGTCATTGTTTTTTATCATTTCCAACTTTTTTTTAATTGCTAACTGGACAAACCCTGATACATTTCTGGTAATGCTTGTAATTTGAGCAGTTTTATGTCATTTTTATTGACTTTGTGAAATCCTCCAAATTTTGAGAAGTTTGCTAGTTCACTTTTTAGTGGAGTTTCATTGAACTTATATTGTGTTTTTAATGACAATCTGCAAGACACTGACACAGACATTAATATAATGGGCAGAAATAGATCATACTGTGAAGCAGACAAGGATATGCAAGGAGGCACTGACTTTTTAAAGGGCACTTTTGTAAGAGAATATTTTATGTTGTAATTCCACAAATAACCATATAACCTCCATGTGAGGTTATATAGTTGATAAACACTTGAATTATGAAGATACTCTAGTATGTAAGAATTTAGTATATGATAAAGGTGGCTTTTAAAATTAATAAGAAAAGTGAATCATTCAATAAAAGTAAAAAAAAAAAAAAAATTAAGAGGAAAGTTAGAGCTCTAATGTTACTATTGCCAGGGCCTATGGCTCCGGCAACTGTGTTTCCTTAGAAGAGGCACAGGCTCTTTGGCTTGTAATAACTTAGAAGATCTTTATGAATTGATACTTCCACACAGAGAGTCACTCAATTTCCTCATACAAACTTGACTGACAGAGGATATCTTTCACAAAGATTTCCTGTGTCCCAATAATACAACAAATATTTAGTTGTATTCTTGAAATTCAGGCTCTTCTCCTTAGCAGGCTTCTCTCCTTACAGGACAAATGGACAAAAGGACAATGGTTTCCTGATGCTTATTTTATTCAGGATTCTCATTTTGTTTGATAATCTCCACTGGGCTCTTCTATATCACTACCAGCATTTGATTAACAGAACCCAGTAACATATCAGTGAAACAGGGATCCTATTAGGAACATGTAAGTAACAGAACTATTCTGGAACACAGCGTCCCAACTGGTATGCCATGAATGCATTACAGATTTGCCCAAATACTAGCTTTAGGTGGCAGGACTTGGGATAGTGGAGCTCAAGGCCTAGTTGCCTCCAGCAGGTTGTAAGCAGCTTCCTTTATTGAACCAATGCATGGTACAATTATTATCCTTTTCTTTGAGTGCCATTAAAGTTTATTTATTTATTTATTTATTTTTTTTTTTTTATACTTCGATAAAATATTTCTTTTTTTTTTTTTCTTTTCTTTTCTTTTTTTTCTTTTTTTTTTTTAAATTTATTTATTATTATTAAACTTCAAGTTGTAGGGTACATGTGCACAATGTGCAGGTTTGCTACATATGTATACTTGTGCCATGTTGGTGTGCTGCACCCATCAACCCGTCATTTACATAAGGTATAACTCCCAATGCAATCCCTCCCCCCTCCCCCCTCCCCATGATAGGCCCCGGTGTGTGATGTTCCCCTTCCCGAGTCCAAGTGATCTCATTGTTCAGTTCCCACCTATGAGTGAGAACATGCAGTGTTTGGTTTTCTGTTCTTGTGATAGTTTGCTAAGAATGATGGTTTCCAGCTGCATCCATGTCCCTACAAAGGATGCAAACTCATCCTTTTTTATGGCTGCATAGTATTCCATGGTGTATATGTGCCACATTTTCTTAATCCAATCTGTCACTGATGGACATTTGGGTTGATTCCAAGTCTTTGCTATTGTGAATAGTGCTGCAATAAACATACGTGTGCATGTGTCTTTATAGCAGCATAATTTATAATCCTTTGGGTATATACCTAGTAATGGGATGGCTGGGTCATATGGTACATCTAGTTCTAGATCCTTGAGGAATCGCCATACTGTTTTCCATAATGGTTGAACTAGTTTACACTCCCACCAACAGTGTAAAAGTGTTCCTATTTCTCCACATCCTCTCCAGCACCTGTTGTTTCCTGACTTTTGAATGATCGCCATTCTAACTGGTGTGAGATGGTATCTCATTGTGGTTTTGATTTGCATTTCTCTGATGGCCAGTGATGATGAGCATTTTTTCATGTGTCTGTTGGCTGTATGAATGTCTTCTTTTGAGAAATGTCTGTTCATATCCTTTGCCCACTTTTGGATGGGGTTGTTTGTTTTTTTCTTGTAAATTTGTTTGAGTTCTTTGTAGGTTCTGGATATTAGCCCTTTGTCAGATGAGTAGATTGCAAAAATTTTCTCCCATTCTGTAGGTTGCCTGTTCACTCTGATGGTAGTTTCTTTTGCTGTGCAGAAGCTCTTTAGTTTAATGAGATCCCATTTGTCAATTTTGGCTTTTGCTGCCATTGCTTTTGGTGTTTTAGACATGAAGTCTTTGCCCATGCCTATGTCCTGAATGGTACTACCTAGGTTTTCCTCTAGGATTTTTATGGTATTAGGTCTAACATTTAAGTCTCTAATCCATCTTGAATTAATTTTCGTATAAGGAGTAAGGAAAGGATCCAGTTTCAGCTTTCTACTTATGGCTAGCCAGTTTTCCCAGCACCATTTATTAAATAGGGAATCCTTTCTCCATTTCTTGTTTCTCTCAGGTTTGTCAAAGATCAGATGGCTGTAGATGTGTGGTATTATTTCTGAGGACTCTGTTCTGTTCCATTGGTCTATATCTCTGTTTTGGTACCAGTACCATGCTGTTTTGGTTACTGTAGCCTTGTAGTATAGTTTGAAGTCAGGTAGCGTGATGCCTCCAGCTTTGTTCTTTTGACTTAGGATTGTCTTGGAGATGCGGGCTCTTTTTTGGTTCCATATGAACTTTAAAGCAGTTTTTTCCAATTCTGTGAAGAAGCTCATTGGTAGCTTGATGGGGATGGCATTGAATCTATAAATTACCTTGGGCAGTATGGCCATTTTCACGATATTGATTCTTCCTATCCATGAGCATGGTATGTTCTTCCATTTGTTTGTGTCCTCTTTGATTTCACTGAGCAGTGGTTTGTAGTTCTCCTTGAAGAGGTCCTTTACATCCCTTGTAAGTTGGATTCCTAGGTATTTTACTCTCTTTGAAGCAATTGTGAATGGAAGTTCATTCCTGATTTGGCTCTCTGTTTGACTGTCACTGGTGTATAAGAATGCTTGTGATTTTTGCACATTAATTTTGTATCCTGAGACTTTGCTGAAGTTGCTGATCAGCTTGAGGAGATTTTGGGCTGAGACAATGGGGTTTTCTAAATATACAATCATGTCGTCTGCAAACAGGGACAATTTGGCTTCTTCTTTTCCTAACTGAATCCCCTTGATTTCTTTCTCTTGCCTGATTGCCCTAGCCAGAACTTCCAACACTATGTTGAATAGGAGTGGTGAGAGAGGGCATCCCTGTCTTGTGCCAGTTTTCAAAGGGAATTTTTCCAGTTTTTGCCCATTCAGTATGATATTGGCTGTGGGTTTGTCATAAATAGCTCTTATTATTTTGAGGTACGTTCCATCAATACCGAATTTATTGAGCGTTTTTAGCATGAAGGGCTGTTGAATTTTGTCAAAAGCCTTTTCTGCATCTATTGAGATAATGATGTGGTTCTTGTCTTTGGTTCTGTTTATATGCTGGATTATGTTTATTGATTTGCGAATGTTGAACCAGCCTTGCATCCCAGGGATGAAGCCCACTTGATCATGGTGGATAAGCTTTTTGATGTGCTGCTGAATCCGGTTTGCCAGTATTTTATTGAGGATTTTTGCATCGATGTTCATCAGGGATATTGGTCTAAAATTCTCTTTTTTTGTTGTGTCTCTGCCAGGCTTTGGTATCAGGATGATGTTGGCCTCATAAAATGAGTTAGGGAGGATTCCCTCTTTTTCTATTGATTGGAATAGTTTCAGAAGGAATGGTACCAGCTCCTCCTTGTACCTCTGGTAGAATTCAGCTGTGAATCCATCTGGTCCTGGACTTTTTTTGGTTGGTAGGCTATTAATTATTGCCTCAATTTCAGAGCCTACTATTGGTCTATTCAGAGATTCAACTTCTTCCTGGTTTAGTCTTGGAAGAGTGTAAGTGTCCAGGAAATTATCCATTTCTTCTAGATTTTCCAGTTTATTTGCGTAGAGGTGTTTATAGTATTCTCTGATGGTAGTTTGTATTTCTGTGGGGTCGGTGGTGATATCCCCTTTATCATTTTTAATTGCGTCGATTTGATTCTTCTCTCTTTTCTTCTTTATTAGTCTTGCTAGTGGTCTGTCAATTTTGTTGATCTTTTCAAAAAACCAACTCCTGGATTCATTGATTTTTTGGAGGGTTTTTTGTGTCTCTATCTCCTTCAGTTCTGCTCTGATCTTAGTTATTTCTTGCCTTCTGCTAGCTTTCGAATGTGTTTGCTCTTGCTTCTCTAGTTCTTTTAATTGCGATGTTAGAGTGTCAATTTTAGATCTTTCCTGCTTTCTCTTGTGGGCATTTAGTGCTATAAATTTCCCTCTACACACTGCTTTAAATGTGTCCCAGAGATTCTGGTATGTTGTATCTTTGTTCTCATTGGTTTCAAAGAACATCTTTATTTCTGCCTTCATTTCTTTATGTACCCAGTAGTCATTCAGGAGCAGGTTGTTCAGTTTCCATGTAGTTGAGCGGTTTTGATTGAGTTTCTTAGTCCTGAGTTCTAATTTGATTGCACTGTGGTCTGAGAGACAGTTTGTTATAATTTCTGTTCTTGTACATTTGCTGAGGAGTGCTTTACTTCCAATTACGTGGTCAATTTTGGAGTAAGTACGATGTGGTGCTGAGAAGAATGTATATTCTGTTGATTTGGGGTGGAGAGTTCTATAGATGTCTATTAGGTCTGCTTGCTGCAGAGATGAGTTCAATTCCTGGATCTCCTTGTTAACTTTCTGTCTCGTTGATCTGTCTAATGTTGACAGTGGAGTGTTGAAGTCTCCCATTATTATTGTATGGGAGTCTAAGTCTCTTTGTAAGTCTCTAAGGACTTGCTTTATGAATCTGGGTGCTCCTGTATTGGGTGCATATATATTTAGGATAGTTAGCTCTTCCTGTTGAATTGATCCCTTTACCATTATGTAATGGCCTTCTTTGTCTCTTTTGATCTTTGATGGTTTAAAGTCTGTTTTATCAGAGACTAGTATTGCAACCCCCGCTTTTTTTTGTTCTCCATTTGCTTGGTAAATCTTCCTCCATCCCTTTATTTTGAGCCTATGTATGTCTCTGCACGTGAGATGGGTCTCCTGAATACAGCAGACTGATGGGTCTTGACTCTTTATCCAGTTTGCCAGTCTGTGTCTTTTAATTGGAGCATTTAGTCCATTTACATTTAAGGTTAAGATTGTTATGTGTGAACTTGATCCTGCCATTATGATATTAACTGGTTATTTTGCTCGTTAGTTGATGCAGTTTCTTCCTAGCCTTGATGGTCTTTACATTTTGGCATGTTTTTGCAATGGCTGGTACCGGTTGTTCCTTTCCATGTTTAGTGCTTCCTTCAGGGTCTCTTGTAAGGCAGGCCTAGTGGTGACAAAATCCCTAAGCATTTGCTTATCTGTAAAGGATTTTATTTCTCCTTCACTTATGAAACTTAGTTTGGCTGGATATAAAATCCTGGGTTTAAAATTCTTTTCTTTAAGAATGTTGAATATTGGCCCCCACTCTCTTCTGGCTTGAAGAGTTTCTGCCGAGAGATCTGCTGTTAGTCTGATGGGCTTCCCTTTGTGGGTAACCCGACCTTTCTCTCTGGCTGCCCTTAAGATTTTTTCCTTCATTTCAACTTTGGTGAATCTGGCAATTATGTGTCTTGGAGTTGCTCTTCTCGAGGAGTATCTTTGTGGCGTTCTCTGTATTTCCTGGATTTGAATGTTGGCCTGCCCTACTAGGTTGGGGAAGTTCTCCTGGATGATATCCTGAAGAGTGTTTTCCAACTTGGTTCCATTTTCCCCTTCACTTTCAGGCACCCCAATCAGACGTAGATTTGGTCTTTTTACATAATCCCATACTTCTTGCAGGCTTTGTTCATTTCTTTTTCTTCTTTTTTCTTTTGGTTTCTCTTCTCGCTTCATTTCATTCATTTGATCCTCCATCGCTGACATTCTTTCTTCCAGTTGATCGAGTCGGTTACTGAAGCTTGTGCATTTGTCACGTATTTCTCGTGCCATGGTTTTCGTCTCTTTCATTTCGTTTGCGAGCTTCTCTGCATTAATTACTCTAGCCATCAATTCTTCCACTTTTTTTTCAAGATTTTTAGTTTCTTTGTGCTGGGTACGTAATTCCTCCTTTAGCTCTGAGAAATTTGATGGACTGAAGCCTTCTTCTCTCATCTCGTCGAAGTCATTCTCCGTCCAGCTTTGATCCGTTGCTGGCGATGAGCTGCGCTCCTTTGCCGGGGGAGATGCGCTCTTATTTTTTGAATTACCAGCTTTTCTGCCCTGCTTTTTCCCCATCTTTGTGGTTTTATCTGCCTCTGGTCTTTGATGATGGTGATGTACTGATGGGGTTTTGGTGTAGGTGTCGTTCCTGTTTGATAGCTTTCCTTCTAACAGTCAGGATCCTCAGCTGTAGGTTGTAGCTGTAGGAGATTGCTTGAGGTCCACTCCAGACCCTGTTTGCCTGGGTATCAGCAGCAGAGGCTCAGTTGAAAATGCAGAAATCACCGGTCTTCTGTGTCGCTCGTGCTGGGAGTTGGAGACTGGAGCTGTTCCTATTCGGCCATCTTGCTCCGCCCCCCCGCCATTAAAGTTTAAAACAAGGTGGGGAAGCACTGTTCTAAGCAATTAGCTGGGAACAGGGAGAACATGAATAATACCATTAGGCAAACACAGTCATTTGATTTAGGGAAGAGTATCACAGATTTCAGCAGAGAATGGATGAGGAAGCAAGCTAGATTTTTTTCTGACTCTCAATCACTTCGATTCTATTTTCGTATTAGACTGTATATCATTAATATGATATGTATATTAGTAACAAACTTTTGCAAACTTTATTTGTTAATACTCCTCTACATATACCCAGGTAAGTTCCAGTAGGAATAAAGACTTGAGAAATATTCATAAAATAAGCAAAAGAAAAATTAGAGGAAAACATTTGATATAGGTCTAAGGTCTAAGCACAGAGATGAAGAAATGATAAAGAAAAATGTTACATGTTTGGTTGTACTAAAGTTGTTTCCCATTCTGTAGGTTGTCTGTTCGTGCTGACTACAGTTTCTTTTGCTGTTCAGAAGCTCTTAGTTTAATTAGATCCCATTTGTCAATTTTCGCTTTTGTTGCAATTGCTTTTGACATTTTCATCATGAAATCTTTGCTCTTGTTTGTGTCCTGAATGACATTGCCTAGATTTTCTTCTAGGGTTTTTATAGTTTGGAGTTTTACATTTAAGTCTTTAATCCATCTTGACTTAATTTTTATATAAGGCATAAGGAAGAGATCCAGTTTCAATTTTCTGCATATGGCTAGCCAGTTTTCCCAGCACCATTTATTTATTTATTTATTTATTTATTTATTTTTTAAATTTATTTATTATTATTAAACTTCAAGTTGTAGGGTACATGTGCACAACGTGCAGGTTTGCTACATATGTATACTTGTGCCATGTTGGTGTGCTGCACCCATCAACTCGTCATTTACATCAGGTATAACTCCCAATGCAATCCCTCCCCCCTCCCCCCTCCCCATGATAGGCCCCGGTGTGTGATGTTCCCCTTCCCGAGTCCAAGTGATCTCATTGTTCAGTTCCCACCTACGAGTGAGAACATGCGGTGTTTGGTTTTCTGTTCTTGTGATAGTTTGCTAAGAATGATGGTTTCCAGCTGCATCCATGTCCCTACAAAGGACACAAACTCATCCTTTTTTATGGCTGCATAGTATTCCATGGTGTATATGTGCCACATTTTCTTAATCCAATCTGTCACTGATGGACATTTGGGTTGATTCCAAGTCTTTGCTATTGTGAATAGTGCTGCAATAAACATACGTGTGCATGTGTCCTTATAGCAGCATAATTTATAATCCTTTGGGTATATACCCAGTAATGGGATGGCTGGGTCATATGGTACATCTAGTTCTAGATCCTTGAGGAATCGCCATACTGTTTTCCATAATGGTTGAACTAGTTTACACTCCCACCAACAGTGTAAAAGTGTTCCTATTTCTCCACATCCTCTCCAGCACCTGTTGTTTCCTGACTTTTGAATGATCGCCATTCTAACTGGTGTGAGATGGTATCTCATTGTGGTTTTGATTTGCATTTCTCTGATGGCCAGTGATGATGAGCATTTTTTCATGTGTCTGTTGGCTGTATGAATGTCTTCTTTTGAGAAATGTCTGTTCATATCCTTTGCCCACTTTTGGATGGGCTTGTTTGTTTTTTTCTTGTAAATTTGTTTGAGTTCTTTGTAGGTTCTGGATATTAGCCCTTTGTCAGATGAGTAGATTGCAAAAATTTTCTCCCATTCTGTAGGTTGCCTGCTCACTCTGATGGTAGTTTCTTTTGCTGTGCAGAAGCTCTTTAGTTTAATGAGATCCCATTTGTCAATTTTGGCTTTTGCTGCCGTTGCTTTTGGTGTTTTAGACATGAAGTCTTTGCCCATGCCTATGTCCTGAATGGTACTACCTAGGTTTTCCTCTAGGATTTTTATGGTATTAGGTCTAACATTTAAGTCTCTAATCCATCTTGAATTAATTTTCGTATAAGGAGTAAGGAAAGGATCCAGTTTCAGCTTTCTACTTATGGCTAGCCAGTTTTCCCAGCACCATTTATTAAATAGGGAATCCTTTCCCCATTTCTTGTTTCTCTCAGGTTTGTCAAAGATCAGATGGCTGTAGATGTGTGGTATTATTTCTGAGGACTCTGTTCTGTTCCATTGGTCTATATCTCTGTTTTGGTACCAGTACCATGCTGTTTTGGTTACTGTAGCCTTGTAGTATAGTTTGAAGTCAGGTAGCGTGATGCCTCCAGCTTTGTTCTTTTGACTTAGGATTGTCTTGGAGATGCGGGCTCTTTTTTGGTTCCATATGAACTTTAAAGCAGTTTTTTCCAATTCTGTGAAGAAGCTCATTGGTAGCTTGATGGGGATGGCATTGAATCTATAAATTACCTTGGGCAGTATGGCCATTTTCACGATATTGATTCTTCCTATCCATGAGCATGGTATGTTCTTCCATTTGTTTGTGTCCTCTTTGATTTCACTGAGCAGTGGTTTGTAGTTCTCCTTGAAGAGGTCCTTTACATCCCTTGTAAGTTGGATTCCTAGGTATTTTATTCTCTTTGAAGCAATTGTGAATGGAAGTTCATTCCTGATTTGGCTCTCTGTTTGACTGTCACTGGTGTATAAGAATGCTTGTGATTTTTGCACATTAATTTTGTATCCTGAGACTTTGCTGAAGTTGCTGATCAGCTTAAGGAGATTTTGGGCTGAGACAATGGGGTTTTCTAAATATACAATCATGTCGTCTGCAAACAGGGACAATTTGGCTTCTTCTTTTCCTAACTGAATCCCCTTGATTTCTTTCTCTTGCCTGATTGCCCTAGCCAGAACTTCCAACACTATGTTGAATAGGAGTGGCCCAGCACCATTTATTAAATAGAGAATCCTTTATCCATTACTTGTTTTTGTCAGGTTTGTCTATATTTTTACCTAATGCTGAATAATGATTGAAATTTAATTTAATTTAATTTAATTTAATTAACTTTTCGAGATGGAGTCTCGTTCCGTGGCCCAGGCTGGAGTACAGTGGCGTGATCTCCGCTCACTGCAAGCTCCGCCTCCTGGGTTTACGCCATTCTCCTGCCTCAGCCTTCCAAGTAGCTGGGACTACAGGCGCCGGCCACCACCCCAGACTATAATTTTTTGTATTTTTAGTAGCGACGGGGTTCACCATGTTAGCCAGGATGGTCTCGATCTCCTGACCTCATGATCTGCCCACCTCGGCCTCCCAAAGTGCTAGGATTACAGGCGTGAGCCACCGCGCCCGGCCCATTGCAAAAATATTCTGAAAAAATATTCTAACAAAGAAAGACCAGTATCTCAATGAAAAGTAGTCAAATGACATCAGGAGATGAGCCACAAATGAACAACTGCAAATGGCCAATAAATACATAAAACATTCAGCCACAGAAATAAAGGCAAATTAAAGAACAATTGAGAAGGTGTTTTTTACAGGAAACTGGATAAATTTGACTTCAGTTTAGGGAAAATAGGCCCTTTACATAACGGTTGGTTGTTGCGTAACACGATGAGCATTTCTGAAGGTCAATTTGGCAATATGTAACAAAAAAATATTTTAATGTTCATACTCTTATATTTTAATTTTTAGGAGTCTATTCTGAAGAAATTACCAGAGATAACATGAAGATAGATGAAAATGATTTTCATCACAACTTTCTTTATATTGTGACTAAAAATTAAAAGCAACTAAATCTACAGATATGGTAATAAGTAAATAACAGATTATCATATGGAATTCTGGAAAATCATCAAAATAGTGCCTTTGAAGATTATTTAAGATGTGGAAAGTAGTGTCTATGAACTGCTTAAGTTACATATACATTAGATCATTCATATATGTATAATTTTTTTTATATATGTAGAGAGATAAGGTCTCATTTGGTCACCCAGGCTGGAGTACAGTGGCTCCAGGATAGCTCACTGTTGCCTCAAATTCCAGAGCTCAAACAGCCTGCCAAGTAGCTAGGACTACAGGCATGTCCACCATGCCAAGCTAATTAAAAATTTATTTTTGTAGAGACAGGATCTTGCCGCATTGCTCAGGCTGGTCTGAATTCCTGGCCTCAAGCTACCCTCCCACCTCAGCCTCCCAAATCATTGGGATTACAAGTATAAGCCACTGCACCTGGCCTCAAATATATTTCATATAAGACACTGTCAGTTGTAAGAGGCACCATTATTTTCTCTGGACCTTAAGAAAGAAAACAACAAAAATGACATTCAAGGTGTAGATTGTAGTAGAAGACCCTAGCATAAAGGTAGGGTCAGGGTAAATGAGAAGTAGACTTGTCTCTAGAAGGGAACTGCAAAGAAACCAACCAGTCCTTGTTCAGATTGTGGTTTCAACTGCTACTACCAGCATCATCTGAAAAGCTTAAGCAAAAAGAAAATTTAAAGTGCTCACAGGAGCAAGCTGTGGTTGCACCATCCACTGCACTCCAACCTGGGTGACAGAGAACTTGTCTCAAAAAACAAACAAACAAAAAAGAGTAGGTTTTGGGTATATTAAGTTTGAGATACCTGTTAGACATCCAAGAGGAGCTGTAGAGCAGAAAGCCATTGCTCAAAGGATGAGACAAGGATAGTTATAAACTTGGGAATCACTGTGTACAGATGGAACTTAAAGCCACATAACTGGATGAGATCAACCAAGGAAATGAGGGCAGACAAGGCAGTTCCCTCCAGGAAGAAGAAAACATCCATCCCCCTGGCAGAAATGAACCTTAATGCAGGTAGGCAGCACTTTTCTTATTTGTAATTTTGACAACAATTTTAAGATATCATTGATTCTGAAATGTTTTATTTCTACATTAGAGTTGTTAAAAGGTGAAAAATTATATGTTTAAAATAAATTGAGTGTATTCTCTACACACAATTGGAAAGAAATGCTCAAAAATTTAGCAGTGGAGACCAATCTGTTGGATTACATACGTATTTTACAAAATTTACCATGAATATTTATTACATATTTAAATGTTTACCTTAATTGAGATTCTCATAACTGTCTTTATTCTGTTTGTAAAATTTAATCTCCTCTGCTAATATATTTCGAATTACTGCCAACCTTTGGCAATGAATCTCAGACAATGAGAATTTTTATAACTTCAGCACTTCGGAAAAGGGCTATGTTTATTTTGCCTGCCATGAGTTGTTATTGTTAGCAGACATAGGAAAGGACTTCTGAAACACACCCAATCCTTCCATTGAGAGACAGGGTGGCAGGAGGGGCAGAGAAAAGAGGGATAAGTGCTTAGGAGCATTGTCTCTAGAATCAGAACCATGCTTAGATTTCAGCTTTGACACATACTGATGGTGGTGTGACCTTAGGCAAGTTATGTAAATAGATTGTTTCTTCATTTTTAAAACAGTAATAATGGTGTTATCAAGAGAACTCAATGAAATAATGCAAAATGACTGCCATGTAATATCACTGTTACTATTTCTAAACTGGTCTGTGAGAGCAACAACTTGATAATATGACTTATTTTTAACATCCCTTTGCTGTTCTTCATTGTGATCCCCCTTAACGATGCTCACACGTAAGACTTGTGAAAATGTATTATTTCTTCAGTGCTTCCTTTTGAAATGACATATTCCCTATTCCAGCAAATAGAAAAAAGGGGTGCACTCCTGACTGGCATAATCTTGATGCAAATACAAGACAAAAAGGGAAAATTCAAAGGCCAATCTCACTGAATAAAGAAAATAGCAAAAATCCCAAATAAACCAAATTGGTCAACAAACCAAATTCAGCAACATAGAGTGAGAATTACACATCATGGCCAAGTTGGATTTATTCCAGGAATGCAGTTTGACATTAGAAAATCCGGCGGGGCATGGTGGCTCACACCTGTAATCCCAGCACTTTGGGAAGCCAAGGCGAGCAGATCACCTGAGGTTAGTAGTTTGAGGCCAGCCTGGCCAACATGGTGAAACCCCATCTCTACTAAAAATACAAAAAAAGTTAGCTAGGTGTGATGGCGAGTGCCTGTGATCCCAGCTACTTGGGAGGCTGAGGCAAGAGAATCTCTTGAACTCAAGAGGTGAAGGTTGCAGTGAGCTGAGATCGCGGGTGACAGAACAAGACTCCATCTCAAAAAAAAAAAAAAAAAAAGAAAAGAAAAGAAAAAGAAAAAGAAAATCAGTATAATTTGTCACATTAACAAATGAAATAAATAATATGATCATCTCAGATATAGTAAAAGCATCTGATAACATCCAATATTCGTATATCTTTTTGTAAAAAGTAATTCTTAGCAAACTGGTAGTAGAAGGGAACTTCCTAAATCTGATAAAAGATATTTATGAAAAAACCCACAGCAAACATCACATTAGTGGTGAATTTTCTGGTATATCCCTTTTGAGTGCAGTTTTGAATGCCCAGAAGTTTTGATGTTTTCCTTTATTTCTGAAACTTGTTGCTTTTCATTAACTGTTTTTGTTCTTTTGAAACTACTATATCCTTTTCATTTGCTTTGAAATTATATACCTTGTCTTTCATCTTTGCTAAATGATTCATCTTATTGTTTTCCTCAGCTATTGTGTTCATAATGTCTGTCTTTTATGCTTGGTGCTTCTGCTTCAAAAAGGCAAAAATCAAAATGTAACTTTTTTCTCAATGTGAATAACATTGAGATCGGATACCACGTATGGCAGTGTTGAAGAATTATTATCACTGGAACTAGGGTAGTGTCACTCATTACAGAGGTGTCAATCTGACTGCAATGACCAGTCTGTGCATTCCAATAGAAGATATTAAATCTTGAAACTGACTGTCTACAATTAGTCCTGTGTTATTAAAATGTTCCTTAATGTCCCTCTAAACATATAAGCTAGTATAATCTTTAACCATAGGAGTCTTAAAAATTAATTCATGTGATTACATCTTGTAACAATATGGCTCGATTGTATGGCGGACATCCCTAGAAAATAATAGGGAGCAATATAAACAAGAGAGAAGTAGACAGCAAGAGCGATTATTTGTATAAGCTACCATGTGGGTTGTTGAATCCCGTTTGCAGACCCAAAGAACTAGCCATGAACCTCGTTGATTGGCCACTTACTCTGTTATTTATTTATTATTATGAATTCTACATTGTTTCACATTTAATATTAGCCACATTTTAATACATAACGTTGAAATAAAAGCACATTTTCAAAAATTACATGGTATTATATCTAAATAAAACTCTAATTGTATAAAAATTTATCATTTTCACATTCTACTATGCTTTAATAGCATCAAAAAATCAAAATTGCTTTTCTTGGTGTTTCCGAAGGACAGCACAATGTCCTCAAAACACAACTTAGCTATAAAACGGAACCTTTTCATATATAGATACTGGTTGAAGAAATATTCTCTGTGTAATTAAAAATGTTTAGAGAAGGCATACTATTTTCATTGTGTTCAGGAAAAATTTGTACTATAACTATATTTTGGTATAATAAAGTATATCATATTCTAGCATTAGATTGGTACAGTTAATTCCTATTTTCCTGGAATAATTATTAAAAATGTGTCCTGGTAAATTTAATATTACAGTTACCTAAGAGTTATAACTGAATTAAAAGATAATTTCAAAAACTTCACAGCACTAAAACTATAAGCAGCTTAATTTAATCTTTGATGAGTTAGGAAACAATTCAGAAACTTACAGCGCCTCATTTCATAATGAACCTCACTTATTGTAGAATAAAACTGAAAATTCTACTTATTTGATTTTTCTGATTAGTTGGATTATGAATAAGCCATGTATTTCAGAAAGGTCATGAAAGCTGTGTCATATATACACTCATGTATTTTCCTATTAATCTTTCTTACCCCTGTTATGGGCATTACAGAAAAGAGAGATTTAAACTTATGCCCTCATCCCCATTGGGAAGCAGACATGAAAATTATTCCAGTTACTCTAAACCAGAGTGTTTCAAAGAATGATCTATGGACAACCTGTCTTAGAATTACCTGGAGTATTTGTTAGATATGCAGATTCCTGAACCTTTCACCAGACTTGCTGAATCGCTGTGTCTGGGAAAGACCCCAGGATATTAATGAACTCTCAAAGTAATTCTGATTTTTAAGATTGAGACTCACTGCCATACGGTTTCTGGATATGATTTGAGGTCTCAACCTAGGGAGGATCATCAGAGCAGCTCCAAATAATTCTTCCCATGAATGCTGATATAGGAAAAAGAGTGACAAAGATTGAAATGGGTGTGTTACTTCCCACAGAGTAGAAGAACAGGAAATAATACGTTATGCCATCAGGCCAAAGGAATTTTAGAGGCAAAGTTGGAAATAGTTTAGAGCTATTTCATTCATGTTGCTAATATCAATGCTTACTTAATATACGGAGTTTCCAATATATTTTTCCTTATTGATATGAAGTAACATGAAATTAGCTGACTTCCATTTGATTCATTTGGAAGATGTTTTGATTGCTTTAATGCCTTGCTTTTACTTCAGATACTGTAGTAAATGTCTCTTCTGGGTCTCTTTCCATTAAATGTCTTGAATTTTTCAGAGCTTTGGTTGTGATACAGTTACATATTTTCATTAACATGAGCCAATTTTACTTGTTCTTATAACTGTTATCACTGGGAACAGAGTATAAATGGTTTCTACAAGGTTTCTTATTTTTATTTCATTTTATGTTATCATGAAAAGTTAAGTGGCTGATGGTTTATTTGGTCTATTTGTTTTCTCTATGAGAGTTGAAACATATAAATTACACTTTAATCATTCCCCCTACAACTATAAAGGGTCAGTCACCAGCATGTATTAAGTGTCCTTTACCATTTGAGGAGTCACAAAAGGAGGCAGACTCTCACTTCCTTTGCAAATCTCTTTATTACTCTTGAGAATTCAGTCAGTATCCAAGTCCTGCCAAGTTTTCCCCTATATCTCTACTATCCACATGTCCAAAAGTGAGCATGGCTCACTTTTGCTCAGGGCCAGCTCTCATTAGGCCACAAGCCAGTCATGAAGGTTGGCTTTACTTTCTCTTCCACTTGTCTTCTCCAAAATACCCTCAACAGGCCAGGCACAGTGGCTCACAAGTGGTATAATCCCAGCACTTTGGGAGGCCAAAGCAGGAGGATCGCTTGAGCCCAGAAGTTTGAGACCAGCCTGGGCAACATGGTAAAACTCCATCTCTACCAAAAAAAAAAAAAAAAAAAAAATTAGCCGGGCATGGTGGCATGCGCCTGAGGTCCCAGCTACTTGGGAGGCTGAGATGGGAGGATCCCTTGAGCCTGGGAGATGGAGGTTGCTGTGAGCCATGATCATGCCACAGCACTCCAGCCTGGGTAACAGAGCCAGACCCTGCCAAGAAAAAGAAAAAAACCCAGGAAAGAAAAGAAATAATACTCCCCAGGGATGTGGACTGCAGGCCTTTTGTGGCCTCTAGCTTTACTGTGGGCTATTCTTGGTTACTGTCAATCATCAATTGTGAATCATAGTCTTTCCCTGTATCTACAAGTGGTTGGAAACCATACCTCTTCTTCTTGCTGCTTTGACCTTTCAGTCTCCACAAAATTAGATGCCAGGCCCCGCTAAGGCGATTCCAGAATGGAATTACAAAGTAGGAGAGACAAGGGTAAAAGTTTTGCAGTTCTACTTTGAATTTCTCCTTGCATCACCCAAGGGTCTTATGGTTTCAGACAGTCACCTTCCTGAATGCTTCTGTTGACCTGCCTCTAGGTTCAAGTTATTACTCCAAATGGATCCCCTTCTTTGAATCTTTCAACTGTCCCTACTCCTCCACTGAAAGGAGCCTTATAGTCTGAGCCCTTCTTCCTTCCCACCCATACCATACACTGTCCAATCACATAAGGCCACAGGTTTGGCCTGTGAGGACCACATTGGGAAAAATATCCCTGCCTGTGTGTGTGTGTGTGTGTTTGTGTGTGTGTTCATATGTGTACACTGGGGGATGATGGGTGAGCTGACTGTGGGTCCTCCAATCCATGTTTCCTATTCAATATTCCCTCCAGCAGGAACTCTGACCCTACAATTCCTTTGCTAATCAACCCATACACTAAACGTGCACATGTGCACACATATACACATTCATATAGATTATACAGCATAGTATCAAACCTGTATTGAGAATAGAATGTAGCCACAATATTAATAAGGCTCATGCCCTGGCTGGAAAATAAATAGATCTGTAAAGAAAATTGACATCTTTACTGATCTCTTCAAGATTTTCAAGAGAGCTGGACTAACAATGAATTTCTCTCCATATCACACTGGTCACATTACACAAGTTTTTTGTTTGTTTCAGAATTTGCCTCTGACTGAAATATGGGGACTTGCGGGGTGGGAGTGAGTTTACCAGTTTCTCGCTAGGGCTGCCAGGTTTAGCAAATAAAAATATGGAATGCCCAGTTAAACTTGAGTTTCTGGTAAACCATGAATAATGTTTTAGTGTAAGTTTGCCCCATGCAATACTTATACTAAAAAATGTTTTTGATTTTTATCTAAAATCCAAATGTATCTGGGTACTCTGTATTTTATCCGACAACTTTATTCCTACCATATCTCCTTGTTCATCTTGAGTCTCACTGCTACCATTTAGTCTAGGGGTCCTCATCATCTCAAGTCTGGGTATCTGCAATACTAGCCTGGGTAAGCTTCCCAACATTACTCTTCTTCCGATCTTCCCCACGGCCCACTTTTTAGAATTGTTTTCTTTCTTTTCTCTTTCTCTCTCTTTCTCCTTCCTTCCTTCCTTCCTTCCTTTCCTTCCTTCCTTCCTTTCCTTCCTTCCCTTCCTTCCATTCCTTCCTTTCTTCCTTCCCTCCTTCCCTCCTGCTCCTCTTCTTTCTTTCTTTCTCTTTCTTTCTCTTTCTTTCTTTCTTTCTTTCTTTCTTTCTTTCTTTCTTTCTTTCTTTCTTTCTTTCTTTCTTCTTTCTTTCTTTTTCTTTCTTTCTTTCTTTCTCTTTCTTTCTTCTTTTTTCTTTCTTTCTTTCTTTCCTTTCTTTTCTTTCTTCTATTTCTTGTCTTTCTTCTCTCTTTCTTTTCTTTCTTTCTTTCTTCCTCTCTCTCTTTCTTTCTGTTTTTTTTCGTTTGACAGAGTCTTTCTGTCACCTGGGTTGGAGTTCAGTGGTGCAATCATGGCTCGCAGCAGCCTTGACATCCCAAGCTCAAGTGGTCCTCCCACTTTAGCCTCCCTAGTAGCTGGGATTACAGGCACATGCCACCACACCTGGCTAATTAATTTTTTTTTTTTTTTTTGTAGAGATGGGGTCTCCCTGTGTTGACCAGGCTGGTCTCAAACTACTCAAGTGATCCTCGTGCCTTGGCCTGTCAGGGTGCTGGGATTATAGGCATGAGCCACTACACCTGGCTAGAAGCTACTTTTATTAAGCTCTCTTCCACCCAAGAAATTATGATGATTCCTATTGCTTTCCAAAGTGACTTTCTGTCAGCATGTACTTATATATCACATTTTAAAAATTTTAATTTAAACTTCTAAGTTTTCCTTCTTCTTTCACATTCCACATTTGGTCTGTCAGCAAATCTAGTGGGCCTCTCCTTCCAAATATATCTGCAATTTAATCACTTTCCACCGCCGCCACTGAATATTCTCTACTCCAAATCACCTCCTGTCTCACCTGGGTTATTTCAAGACCTCCTAACAAGGTCTGTACATGCCTTATCAGAATAGCCAGAGTTATTCTTAAAATGTGAGTCAGGTAATGTAACTGCTCCACTGAAAACGCTGTGATAGCCTCCCATCTCACCATAAAAACCCAAGTCTTTATAATGACCCATAAGATCCTACAAGATTGCCTCCCAGACCACAGCTACTAATGCTCTCCCCATCTCCTCACTACCCTTTTTACCATCTACTTCCTAACCTGGCCTCCAGGATGGGCCTCCTACGGAGCAGGCCTGCTTTCACCTTGGGTGCAGGCTTTTGCTTGCTATTCCCTCCTCTCCCAGATATTTGAATGGCTTGCTTTCTTCTTTCAGGTCATTATTGTCACTTCCCCAGCACTTTTAGCAATGTTTTCTGCCTTATTTATCTTATCAGTAGTTACTACTCTTTAACTTACTAAATATTTTACTGATTTATCTTGTTTATTGTCTATTTAGCACATAGCAAACATTTGGTTGATATTTGAGTGAATGAATGAATGACTGCAAAGATGATTTCCCTTGTTGAAGATATTTTAAAAATTGCATCATATATTTTGATGGCAATTCTAAAAGTGGTTTTCACAAAATAGTTTGAATAATCATTAAATGTGTGTGTAGTCTTCTAATATTATTGCTTTGAAGGAGTTAAAATTTTTTTTAAATTATAAAAATAATTACTGTTAGTAACTTTAGATGTAAATATAAAAAGAAATTTTGAAGAAAAATATGTTGAAGAGATTACTAAATCTGAACAGATTTCCTTAAGAAGTAACTATGAATACAAATGCAGGATTCTGAGCTGTGAAGAGAAACTGAGTCATGACTCATTTAAGACAGAGGAAATCATATCAGATAAGGCTTTAAGGGCAAAGAATGACTTTGTAGTGATTGAAAGTCGGGAAGTAATAACAAAAATTAATATTAGTACTATATTGACATGTATTAAGGACTTACCATGCGCTAGCGTGGGGTTAAGTGCTAAGCACCGTATGTGGTAGGTACCTTCACTGTTCCATTTTATAGACACAAGTATCAAGGCTTTAGAGAAGTTACCTGTCCACTGTCCCAAAGCTTTCATAGTAGAAGCCACACTTGGATAGATGTATCTGATACCAAAGCCCAAGTCCCTGACTCCTGAGTGGTCCTGACTCTTATGTGGCCGTTAAGCTGTAACAGCAGCTTGTAGGGTGAAAATCCCTTGAGTCATCATTTTGGAAAACAACATGCCATTTCCCAGAAAACCTAACACAGCTAGAGTTTCCTCTACCACTGGACCAGATCGTAGCCATTTTGGCTGAACAATAGATAAAAGAACTGATCTGCAGTTAGGGCCAAGTTGTTTGAAAAATACACACCTTTAGAATTGGACATACATACCCATAGGGTGAGATGCTGGCAATACAAGAAGCACTTAGGAACAGAGACTGAGTGAATGCTTCTGTACCACTTAAAAAGTTAATTCTTCCCCTTGTCCTATTCTCTGTGTGTGTAGTTGATTTTTGCCTATTCCGCTTTATGTTATAAAACCTTGCCAAAAGCCAAGCAGCTTTGTTGGTCTAGAGACGATTACTTAATTCTCTATAATATGGAAAATCTTGTTAAATATTTATTACTTACTGCAGCATATCCAAAGAAAAATCTGTCAGAGTCAGGCAGCACATCAATCACAGGAGTATAGACTTCAACTTCTCCAGAATTTATCAACAAAAGGGATAGCTTCGACTGTGTCAAACAGAAAATACCATCATTGGAGATGCAGGCAAATCACTTTACTGTGAAAAGAAGGAAAATGGTCACTTTAATTTGGTCTTCTCTCTCTGCTTTATGAGTCCTACCTGATTTGCTGGTAGTGAGTGCTTATTATTTTAACGCACTTGGTGACTGGGGGCTGGACGGTGTTATGGCAATGGAGATCATTTTTCAGAATCTGAGAAAAATTCAGGCGTCTCCCTTAGTCAGTCAGTACTCATGGTGTGCCCCCCACATTGTTGAGAATAGTTCTCAACCCTGTTCCCACTGTAGCGCACTGAGGCAGGAGGCATGCTTCTATCAGTATAACACAGTTTTGTCAGGGGTGAGAGTAATAACTGCCCACTTCCCACTATAGGAAAGCAGAATTTGGGGAGTTTGTATTGAGTGTAGTTTGAAGAATTACATCCCCCAAGAGGTATTACTGTTACTGTCCAATTGAGCATTAATTGGTTTAGAACAGTGGCACTTGTTTTACAGTTGTTGGCATCCACCTAAGATGTTTCTTGGGGTATGTGAAGTGGGGGCTGTCCCAAGGCTTTGTGCAGTGTCTGAGGAGATTTTATTAAAGAGCTGAGAATAGCACCTTGGGGAGGTTACAGCTTAGATGCCTGTCATGTTCACCTATTCTTTTTGAAAGAGGCTGCCCCAAGCACAGCCCTATAAAAAGACAGCAACACAGGCTGTTTCTTTAGGATGGGCGGCCATGTTCTGTTGGCATATGACCTTTCCATCTTAGCCACAACTGAAGAACTAGCACCTGGATCGGGGGCGGCCATTCTATAGTCTGCTCAGTGGCTTATGAGACAGACTTAATATAAGAATGGTGATAGAATCAGATTCTTCCCCCTGGGGCATTTGTTTATGAGATGTATGGAGAGAGTTGGCACCTGGTTGTGGGAACAGAAGTGGAAACACAGGCAGAGAGACAAAGAGCTGTGGTTATGCAACTTGAATTATTCTGTGTTCTGAAGACATTTCATGAGTTGCAGCTGTGGTATGCCGGAGCTGACTCTATGGCCCCGAAAACTGGTTGTGTGGATCCCTTCCCAACCCTGCCTTCAGAGACATCTGGTTGGTGGGAGTATTTGTACCATGTGAATTGGTTAACGCTGTAGATAAGGGCCCCTACCCCTTTCATCCAGATCTGGTTGTTAAATGTTTACCAGCACACCACTGGGTTGGGGGAGGGATGGTGTAGGAAGCAGCCAGAAGCAGCTACCTCCTCTGGGTCTTTTGCCTTAAAATCAATGTTGAACGGAATATGGTAACATGATTGTTATTAACAAAGAAGACATTTAAAAAGCATTGTAAAATATATGATTAAAGTATCAATGGTTAAACTACAAAACTCATAGGAATGTGGTCAAGGGGGTGGTACCTTTCCTGTTTCCCTAGCTATCAAAGGCACAGGCCCCACCCACCATGCCCACAAAGGATGATCTGACACGCCAGGTAAGCCTCTGGTCTTATTTCCACATGTATTCTTTACCTCGGTTACTTGAGGTAACCTGAGTGCATACCAGTTACTTAAAACCACAAGAGCCCAACGAATACAGTTTTTGAATGCCACTTTTTTTTTTAATGTAGAGAAAATAAGACTGATTAGTATGGTAAAATATATATACACTTAGAATGAGGATTTAATTCTAATACTACTTCACCTCTTCCTGGTAGCATATTACTTATCTATGGCTCAGCCTCCTTAGCTGTAAAATAGGGATAAAAATAATCTCAGAGATATTTGTAAGGGTTAAATGAGATATCAGGTATAAAAAACATCTAGCACAGTGTCTGGCTCTTATCACGCACTTAGTAACTTTTGTTCTTTTCTGCCACGCTTAGCATATTTATTCAAGCCTTTAGAATAGCAGTTGGCATTGCTGACAGTGATGTCAGCTATGTTGATACAATGAACTCTGTATTTTTACTAACATAAATTAGGTTGTAATGATATTGTATTATTTATAATTTTATATTTTTGTATGTAAGATTCTTCACTAAAATATTTTAAATATAGCCATAATTATTGCAAGCCTTTGGAATATGTTTAACACTTAGGGAGCTCCCATATTCCTTTCTACAAATGGCTGTGCCCATTTTATTTTTGTTTTTAAACAAACATTTGGACTACGGGCAAAGAACTTTGCAAGGTGTTGTGAGGGAAGTAGAAAAACAGACACTTATGTAACACAAGGCTATAAAAAAAGAGGAAACGGAGGGAATACTGAAGAGTTTCTTCAGTATTTCCAACTACCTAGGTTCTAGCTTCCTAATTAAATAGTCATTTTATGTGTCATTTAAATTCTGTATTCATTGCATTACAATTTATTCACAATTACTTTATCTGGGTCATCTACCCTTAGTCCCATTATAATTGCCAATGCATTAAGGATGACATTTGCCCACTTGCTATCTTTAATTCACAGGATGTGGTTTTTTCACTGCCAGATGTTTTGAGGTGAGCCACTTGCAATGGACTGTTTTTTTGGTGTATGTGTTTTAATACTTTGCCAGAATTGAGTTTGATTTGAAACAAGGTTTTTGATTTTCAAATACAGCATTTTCAAACAAATAGTGTGATGTACAAATTACCATCACTTTGGTTCATGATGAAATAATCCACACTCTAAATCTGTTTGATATTTACCCCTTAAGTATTTTGGATCAATAAATCATTTCTGTATCATCTAGCATTTTAAAATGTTCGTAACTACTTAACACCCTATATCTCCAGGTCCTGTCCCATTAGTTTCAGGGAAAAAATATAGTAATTAAGACATAATTATGTTGTCTTGAAAAGTTAAGGGCCATTTGGACTTGATTACCCAAGGAGTTATCAGTGCCAAGGAAAACTCAGGCAATTACAGGCTTGGGCCTGTAATTAAACATATAGGACTGAAGTTTTGTTCATCAGAGGTGGCACCTTCTGAATGAATTACAGCATTGCATTTTAGACAAGTTACGGTAAATACAAAACAAGTGTGTGGAGGGGGTTGGGGGGTGGACATGAATAGAGATTGGAGCCACGTGGAGAGAAACACCAGTGTAAACTTAAGCATTTTGTTGTGAAAAACTATTGTTCAGCCAGCCTGCCTGGGCTCCATATATGGTGTTCAAACATAAGTTTGGGACGAGCCCCTTTGCAGTTTTGGCCAAGAACACACACACACTCACCCTCCTCTGCTAGAGAGGGCCAGCTCACCTGGAACGCGTATTATAGTGAGTGCTTGTTCGGTATGTATAGGATGGCCAAGTAACTAACTGGCAGCCCTGCTCCTACCTCACTCTCCCACAACTTTTTATCCCCTCACCACCAACGCTCTCAACTCCTGACACGTCTTCCCACAAGTCCCTGGCTCGCTGTCCGGTCTCTTCGTGTTGGTTTGTCTGTTTCCCACTCCTTCAGTGGTCTCAGGTGGAACACGCCAGGTGGGCGCTCGGCTGTGCTCTGAGGTCCCGTGTTGGAAAGGGATGCCCCCTGGCAGAGGGCGGCCGGCAACCCTGGGAAGGAGGAGGAGGAGGGGGAGGAGGAGAAGGAGGACGACGCAGAGGAGGAGGAGGAGGAGGAGGAGGAAGAGGACAGGGCAGAGGAGGAGGGAGTTGGCGGCCGCAGAGCCCCGGGCAGCGGGCCCCGTCCGCGGCCGGCGCGCTCCGTGGTCCTCCCTCGCTCGTCTCCTATGCTCATATTTGGACTCGGCTGCCCGTGCCCAGGAATTTCCCGTCATGCCTCCTGCCGCCCCGTCCGTCGCCCGGAGCCGGGGAGGGAGGGAGCGAGGTTCGGACAGCGGCGGCGGCTGCCTGGCCTTTCCATGAGCCCGCGGCGGACCCTCCCGCGCCCCCTCTCGCTCTGCCTCTGCCTCTGCCTGGCCGCGGCTCTGGGAAGTGCGCAGTCCGGTAAGTTAGGGCTCCCCTCCCCTCTCCTCCCCTCCTCGCCTCACCCCTCCCACCCCGACCCTGCCACGTTAGGGTGTGACCCCGAGCCCGGATTCCATTCCGCGCCTGCTGCGCCCCCTCGGCCGCCTGCGGAGACAGCCCCTGCCTCAGCCGAGAAGGGGAGCAGAAGGGTTGCGCCCCGCGCCAGCGGTGAGGGGCCGAACGGAAGGAGGTCAGGGCTGGCTTCCCCCACACCCGCCGACGGGAGGCGTCTGGCAGCCTTACTGACACCTTATCCTGTCCCGGGAGCGAACCTGAACCCGCGGGAGCCTCTCGCCCCGCGCGGGCCCCCGAGAGAGGGTTCTGGCGGGGCAGCCCGCGGGAGGCAGGGGAGGGGTCCATCCCGGAGCCCTCTGCTCCGTGCGTCGGCCCTGCCAGGGTTGCCGCTCGGATAACGGGCCCAGGGCGTGGGAACCGGCCCGCCAGGCCTGCGCTTTTCGCCGCGTGCCTCGGAGAGGACAGGGGCGCCGGGCAGGCGGCAGGGAGGGGTGCACCCGGGAGCGCACCCGCCGCCCGCCCGCCCTCAGTGCGCTGCTACCCCGCTGCTGGGCCAGACTACCGCGGGCCCGGCTGGCATTTCACAGGCCAAAATCGAACAGAACCCCTAGTTTGCCAGGTATCAGTTTTGTTTTGTTTTTAAGTAGAAAATGGCATCCAAGTCTATTTTTGAAGTTTTACACTGGACTATTTCAAGTCAAACTATATGAATGAAAAGGGCTGTTCCTGCCTTATTTGGTTTAGGGCTAATAGCTATCGGAAGTGGCAGTTTTGAAGTCGTTACAGTAAGATTTCATAAGATAATCTTCTTGAATCATGTGGAAAATACTAGGGGGGAATTTAATATCAGATTATTATTTTAAAAAGCAGTTATTTGAAAGTACAAAGGTAGGGATAAAGGTAAATGGAAAATTGCATGGACTTTTACATTTGTGATGAGTAGTCGTCAAAGTTTCTTGTTTCTTAATTTTGTCTGGAATGGAAGAACATAAATTATAATTCCTTAGAGCTGAGATTACTTAGGAGATTTCAGTTTGCTTTTGTTTTTGCTACCAATAGACTAAATTGTCAAATAAGATATGGCAAACTAGGACTCATAAATTAGTTGAAACCTGACTCTGTGAAGCATAGATTATTTTCAGTACTTTCTGGTTTATCTCTTCATATTTTCATTTGCAGCACTGGTGGCAAAATGGATTTTCAAAGACAATTTTGTCTATGAAAAATCTTCAGGGTTCATATAACTTATAAAATTGTCAGTTCAGATTAATGACAGATATTTACAATATTTAACTTTATTAAATTTGCAATTTGTAAATAGTAACTTGAGCAGTGATATTGGTTTCAAATTTGTTTCTGCATAGTATTGTTTTTCAAAAAACCCCTGCTTTTTATAGATTCGTATTTTAGAAGTAACTTTAATGGCACTTCTTGGGAAATACAACAGGTTCTAATTTCACATTTTATCAATGGATTTCTAAAAAATACTGTGCTGGATAGCGAAGAGTGGATTTTATTGCCAGGAAATACATGTATGCTTTCTTTTTCCCCAGTGATGTGTTGGCTTATCTAATACTTGTGGTGAACTGGCCTTCGAAGACCAAAATCCACTGTACTGGCCCCTTGCCAGTAATTTCGAACACCAAGTTTATATTTGAACCATTTAAACATATATTCTTTTAATTTTGGTCCCAGCTGATATATCAGTCTAATTTCTGATGACTTATGTTAGGGTCGTATACAAATATCTGGAAATTTTTATATTAAGATAAGTAGCTCTTTGCCATCTAGAATTTCGTCACAGTGCCTAAACTGTCTGGCAAGTTTGCAGCATACAATGTAATTGAGATTTTGAATCAACACATTGCTTTTTGTTCTTAAAAGTGCTTGTTCCAGTATTTTAACTAAGATGGTAATCCATTAAGTCAGAAATCCTTACTGTTTTGCTCAACTCAAAAGAATATCCAAAGACTATCCCAACAGTGAGATTCATCAGTTTTTCTAATACATATGCCACTTATTAATTAAAAATAGATTTTAAGGCCACGTGTAGTGGCTCATGCCTGTAATCCAGCACTGTGGGAGGCCAGTCCAGGAGGATCGCTTGAACCCAGGAGTTGCAGACCGGCCTGGGCAACATAGGGAGACCCTGTCTCTACAAAAATTAAAAAAATGTTAGCTGGGCATAGTGGCTCACTCCTGTGGTCTCAGCTACTTGGGAAGCCGAAGTGGGAGGATTGCTTGGGCCGGGGAGATCAAGACTGTGGTGAGCCGTGATCACACCACTGCATTTTTGATTCTATCATAATCTGGTCACAATCCCTCTAATTTTTCTGTACCTGTGTAATTAATTTATCATAGTTACGGATTTGGTTGATGAATCTGATTCCCATGTTTAGCTTCTTGGTAAAATTATTAAGTTGGACGGTTTCCATGTCTCTTCTAACTCCAAGATCCTATAATATTGTTTTTGTTTATATAACTCTGCAGAGCCACCTACTACATGTGGTTCAAACTTCTGATTGTCAACCTGTGACTTGCTATACATGTCAAACTGGTCTACCATAGCCAAATGTGATGGGTGTGGTCCAGCTTTGGATAGTCCGGATCTGTCTCAGGATTGTGTTAACACCTGGAACATGCACAAAGATACATACATACCTGGACAAATTCCTTGTTAAGCGTCTATTACTTTTTCTTCCTCATCTAATAGCAGAAAGTGCTGGTTATGTCATAGGGTAAATGCCTAACTGCTTTTCGGGGATAGTTAAGCCCAGGCCTTAAGACAGTTTAATATTCAGTTTTGTTATTTAGGTCTGAGTTAGGGATACTGCCAGAGAGCATCCAGACATTCCCGTGGTTGGGAAGGCTAGTTATCTGTGAGCATTCCAGATGAAATAGCCTATAATGGGTTATGACCTTTGGATCTTACCTCAGAGAAGATTGAGTTGGATCTACCTATCTGATTTAGCAGATTAAATTGAATTTGGATGGGAGGGTAATCAGCTATTTAATTTGCCAGTCGTTAGCATTTCTTATTGCTGTATATCAAGGATTTACTTTGAATATTCTGTATTTTCTCTTTCCTGGCCATGATGGACTTTCCTTTTAAAATGCTCAGCACAGGCTGGGTGTGGCGGCTCACGCCTGTAATCCCAGCACTTTGAAAGGCCGAGGCAGGCGGATCACCTGAGGTCAGGAGTTCGAGACCAGCCTAGCCAACATGGTGAAACCCTGTCTCTATGAAAAATACAAAAATTAGCCAGGCGTGGTGGCGGGTACCTGTCATCCCAGCTACTCAGGAGGCAGTGAGCCAAGATCATGTCACTGCACTCCATGTTGGGCGACAAGAGCAAAACTCTGTCTCAGAAAGAAAAAAAAAAATTGCTTAGCACAGTCCCTCATCCCTGTTCGTATATTTGTCTGTAGAGTATGCTGAAGTCATATTTATGGCTTTAAGGGAAGTACAAAAAAGGAAAGTACAGAAAAGATCAGTAATTCATCAAACAATTGACTTTATGAAAGATTTTGGTTATTGCCTTAGTTAAGCTTCTGTTGCATGTAACAGAAATGAACTAGTTTTAGCAAAAAGGAAGAAAGGAATTTGTTGGAAAACTATTGGAAGTCAAATGCAGGCAGACCTCATTTAGGGCCTGAGATCAGGGACTGGAAAATCTAGAACGTTCCCTGTCTCTAGTCTTTGTTTGCTTCACTGTTCTTTCTTTGCTGGTGTTTTTGTTTTTTCTTTTTTTCTCTTCATGGTTAGATGTGGCTGCTCAGCAGCTCCTGAGTATTTATGTGTCCCTTCATAAGGAGGAACTATATTATTGAACCTTGATCCTAAATTCCTGGGAGGTAGAACCTGATAGACACAGTTTAGGTCACATGGTAGACCTAGATTTTCCCTAAAGTCTCTTCTAATTCTAGAGTTATCTGGTGTACATAGTACAGTCATATAGATGGTTTGATTTTGCATTTTTCCATTTTATGTTATGAGGTTGTAGTCCTTAAAATGAATTGTGAGCATTTTCTTTGATAACAACTAATTCACTCTGCTAATAATCATCTGCATATTTTCAGGAATTCACTGAATAAAATGCTGACCTCCATTGGCTCTTTAGGATAAGTTCATTAAAACTATATAAGTGGTAGAGATATTTGAAATAGTAATAGTTTAGGGACCAAGAATTAATCAGTTGTTTTCCTATTTCTCACACATATCTAACATTTTCTGCCTCTTCCTTTCCTTTAGGCTTTTCCTACTGCCTGAACCTCTTCTCTATCAGAAAAGGTTGAAGTCCTTCAGGCCTCTCATATGGTAGTTTGTGACATTTTCCTCTTGCCACAGAATTTGTAATTTCCTTGTGCTTCTAAGGCGTTTTGGACCATGGTTGGAGTACAAGTTTTACTATATTGTCTTGTGTGGTAGTTAAGTCCATATATATTCATCTTCACTAAACTATAAATTCCATATGTCAGTGAATCACCTAGAATGTTTTCTTTCGTCTTCTTCTTCTTTTTTTTTTTTTTTTTTTTTTTTTGAGATAGGATCTCACTCTGTCACCCAGACTGGAGTGCAGTGGCACACTCATGGCTCACTGCAGCCTCAAACTCCCTGGAATCAGGTGATTCTCCCACCCCAGCCTTCTGAGTAGCTGGGCCTACAGGCACCTGCCACCATGCCCAGTTAATTGTTGTATTTTTTTGTAGAAATGGGGTTTCACCATGTTGGCCGGGCTGGTCTTAAACTCCTGACCTCAAGCGATCTCCAAGCCTCAGCCTCCCAAAGTGCTAGGATTACAGGCATGAGCCACTGTACTCAGCTAGAAGAATTCTGATAGGCTCTCAGCATCCATTGTTCCAGGTATAATAATTCTGACTTTTTCAAATACTCTGATACTTTTATGGTATCCTGCTTGCTGCTGTCTTCTTCTTTTGAAATTGGAGTTCAGTCACTCAGCTCTTCTTTCTTAATACTTGTCTGTTTCCTAGATTTTACAGGCTTTTCCATGAATACTCTAATTTCCTGTATGAAGACAGAATATACAAATGATAGGATGCTTTCCTGTAACTGAGATGGCAGGGGGAAGGAGAGGACAGCAACTCATATGGAAAGAAATCAGCTTTTGTGGAGCACCCAAAATTTATCAAATCAGATAGAGAGGACAGGTGTAGAGGAAAATGAGCATGTATAAAGAGGGATAATGGGACAATAAAGTACAAATATGGAAAATTAAGTGGAAGGCTTTTAATGCTGTTAGGGAACTTGGATTGGGTTAGTAAGTTATGAGACTGACATTTTTGATCCTTGAAATGTCATAATCAAAGGTGAATGATGAGTTATATAATCTACTAGTTTAGAGAATGAATTGAATTGGGAAATAAGTCATAGGACCAATAAAGAAGTGTTTTGAGAGTTTCTCTTAAGGAATGAAGACCTAACGAGAGTAGCAGCACTGCAGTAGAAGTGTTGCTAAAGTACATTGGATAGAAATAAGCAGTTGGATATTGGCAAAGAAAGGGATGAATAAAAGGTGACATATAAGCCTGGGTGATGGAGAGAATGTGATCTCAGCAGGTTTGTGGGTGGAGGTAAAAATAAGTTTTGTTCTAGATCTCTTGCTTTTGAGGTGCTGGTAGGATATTCCTGTGGAGATGTGTAGTAGAATCTGAAGTGTGAAACTGGAACTTGGAGGGAGAGATCAAGGCTGGAAATAAAACATGTATGAGTAACGAGAGTTAAAAATAAAGAGAAGAAGAGAGCATTTGTTAGCTGGAGTAAAAGGAAGGGTATAGGAAAATCATCATAGAGAAGAGAGAATTTGATCTGACTTTAAAAGATGCCGAGTCTGTATATGGCGTCGTGTTCACGAGCTTTCCTTGTTGAGGGGACATCACCTTTACTAACTTGAGAGAGAATACATGGGAAATGTTGGACAAAGAATACTGCATCCACAATGACTTTTCTGAATTACAAAATCATTTCCCCTCCTTCCTTGCTTAACCCTTCCTCAGTGGCTTCTTATCTTTCTGCAGATAAAGGACTAACTCCTAAATGTCTTCATCATCACCAGTTTGAACACACATTCTGTCTCACACTCCTCCTCGTTCCTCCCTCTTCTTCCCCAAGACTGGACAGAATGTGAAGAAGATATGATTTCCACCAGATGGAATATTCTTTATACTTTTTTGGGGTCCTTTATGGTCACTTTTTGTGGCCGTGGTCAGGTTCTTATCCCCAAAATAATTATTGATAACTTCCTAAAGTGAGAAATAATGATAAATCACATACTGCCCTCTTTTTTACAGAATTCTTTGCTTGCCTTATCTCTTCAAGTGTTGACTGCAAGGTTCCTGTACACTTACTTGAGTTGGCCACTCCGGTCACTGTGCCGTGATATCTGGCACTTGGCCGTGGTAGCCTGGAGCAGCGTTGTTACTGGGCATTGGTATGATTGCCTTACCCAGTTGTGTGCTGATTTGGAAACCTCAGGGTGATTTATTGATACTTTCCTAAAGGAAAGTTGAGGGAATTTATTTTATGAGAGGGCTTTATTCACACAGATTAAGGAGGTTTATAAAATGCGGAAATGCACCTGCAGACCTTTTCCCCATCTGAATGCTTCAGAATACCCACACCCTCCTGACCCAGTTCTCTCTTGCTACATTCCAACACAAGTCTACTGAAATGAAATTTCTGCCTTCTCCAAAAACCAAAGATGGTACCGAATACCACATCTATCAGTGGGAAGGCCTGCCACTGGAAGAATGAAATACTCTAACTAAAACCAGTTTAAGCAACACTCGCAATTACCATCTCACCTAATCAGAAGTCTAGAGGTAAGAAGTGCTGGTGTTGGTGCAGCCATTAAGCATTTTTATCAAAGATCCAGACTTCTCCCATCTTTTCTCTCAGCTATCCTCAGATTGCTGGCAATGAATCCCAGCGTGGCTTCAAGATGGCTGCCACACAAAGCATAAAGAAAGGGCCTGGGCAAAATGGTTTCTTCTTAAATGGCTCTCTGACAAGGAAAAGAAACCTTTTCCAGATACTCCCATCAGACTCTCCATATATCTAATTTCCCCTCACTCTCAGAACGACCGCTAGTAAATATCCTGGGGTTGTGCACCGTATCTCCCAAACAGTTTGGAATTCTGTTATCCAGAAAAGAAGAGATGGTTTTGGCTGTGCAACCAGAAATGCCCACCGATCTGTACTGAGCAGGAATAAAGAAAAACATGGCAGTGTAAAAAAAAAAAATGTGGAGATGAATATAGGTGAAATAGAGAAAGAATGCTGGTATAGGAAGTGTTTTCAGCTGGGTTTGGTGGCTCATGCCTTTAATCCCAGCGCTGTGGGAGGCTGAGGCAAGTGAATCACTTGAGTCCAGGAGTTTGAGACCAGCCCGGGCAGCATAGTGAGACCCATCTCTACAAAAACTACAAAAATTAGCTGGGCATTGTGTTGCATGCCTGTAGTCCCAGCTACTCAGGAGACTGAGGTGAGAGGATTGCTTGAGCCCAGGAAGCAGAGGTTGCAGTGAGCCAAGATCGTACCCGTGCACTCCAGCCTGGGCAACAGAGTGAGACCCTGTCTCAGAAAACAAACAAAAATCCCCCAAAAGCCAGGAAGTGTTTTCTCAGGGTCTAGCTTCCAGGTGAATGGTGTATCCTGATTCTAGGTTTATAAAAATAGTGTATTGTTCATAACATTTGTCTAAAGTGACACATTTACATACAGTATGTAGTATTGAGTAATTTCCAAGTCTTTAAAAATAATTGGAACCCTTCCATGTGGTAGTAATTATGTTTTTAGTATCTGTTGACTGAGAAAATATGTAACAACAAAAGCTACTATAAAACTTTGAAATAAGTTCTTGTAAATATAAAAACATTGTCATGTATTTGGAAAGTGTACATGTGGAAATTATGACTTAGAGAGTCTATGGACGCTTGATTTCTTGCTTTATGGATACTCTCAGGGAAGTTCTGGTCTCAACTTTGAGTAGCTCATTGTCGTCTTACTTTAGAATGTGGGGTATAGGGGAAACTTCTATTTGAAAATTTGAGTCATAGCGGAAATTTTGGAATGACAGGGAAACTCCTCAGAATCCTCTTACAATAGCATTTGTGTATGTTATGCCAGACAATGTACTTTATACTAAGACTGGACTTTTAAATCGTCTCAGGGATTAGAAGTCAATTACAGTAAATAAATACTTTTTAAAAATTATGTTTTTAGGTAAATGAGCATTGTTGTTAGAACTACAGTGCTATTTTAAAGTGAAATTTAGTTGATTTGCATGTGAGTATACACCTACCCGTCTCCGTTATAGCCATGACATGTCTTCTGTTACTATAAATTACATGACAAATCCTTATGGTTTCTTGGGTCACTTATTTTATTTAAAGACAAAAACATCTTTCAGTACGTATGTAAGACTTAAGGCATTATTGAAAATAAGCCCATGCAACATTGTAGAATCTATTAAAAACAAAACAAAACAAAACAAAACAAAACTCAAGGCCAGGCACTGTAGTTCATGCCTGTAATTCCACCACTTTGGGAAGCAAGGAAGGAGGCACTTGAGATCAGGAGTTCGAGACCAGCCTGAGCAACATAGCAAGACCTTGCCTCTACTAAAAATTAAAAAAAGAAATTAGCAAGGTGTGGTGGCACGCACCTGTGGTCCCAGCTCCTCTGGAGGCTAAGGTGGGAGAATTGCTTGAGCCCAGGAGTTCGAGGCTGCAGTGAGCTATGATTGCATCACTGTACTCCATTCTGGGTGACAGAGCAAGACCCTTTCTCAAAAAGAAAAAAAAAAAAAGCAAAACCAAAAACTGAAAAACAACTCAGGACAGTCCTTGTATAAATTAGATAGCCCTAAATTTTATGTTTGTTCTTTCATTTCTCTCTCTTTTTTTGGAGACAGGGTCTCCCACTGCTGCCCTGGCTGGAGTGCCATGATCCCAGGCAGGATCATAGCTCACTGCACACTGCAGCCTTGACCTCCTGGGCTCAAGTGATCCTCCCACCTCAGCCTCCCGAGTAGCTGGGACTACAGACTTGTGTCACCATGCTGGCTAATTTAAAAAAAAATTATGTAGAGATGTTGCCCAGGTAGGTCTTGAAATCCTGGACTTAAGCAGTCCTCCCGCCTTGGTCTCCCAAAGTGCTGGGATTATAGGCATGAGCCTCCACATCCAGTACATTTTTTTTGTTTTTATTGTGTTTGATTGTCAGAGAACCTGAGTTTGGTTGGGGTTGAGAGAGAACTATAGGGCCTATTATAGGTGAATACTTATTTTATCTTAGATTAGTGGTGTGTAGCTAGGGAAGATAAGCTCGTATCTTCCTGTAACAGTCCAGATTAGATAGGGCAATGGGTGAGAAGTTGTTTTGCAACTCTGGTCTCAGTAATTGAGAGCAAAAAGGAAAAAGTGCACTGTAGTCCCCCTTGTTTCTGATTTCGTGGGGTGCGAATATGCCTTCTAGTCAGATCGTCTTAGGGGACCAAGAAGAGGAGGGTTGAGGGCAGAGCATGTTTACCTGCATGCAGAGCCACTTGAAAAATTGTAGGCTCATTTGCATATTTGCATCCTTGTGTATGTGTTCATGTTGCCGGGGAGTCAGTGTGGTATTATGAAAAGAACATTAGACAGTGAATTGGAAATCTAGGTTTTTCTAGTCCTGTTCTTGCCTGAGTCGTTTAAACTTCTTGTGCTTCAGTTTTCATATCTGCAAAATGAATGAATTAGACTGGGTAATACCTGATGTTGCTTTAAGATTCTGTAGGCTGGGCATGGTGGCACATGCCTGTAATCCCAGTACTTCGGGAGGCCGAGCCGGGCGGATCACCTGAGGTCAAGAGATTGAGACCATCCTGACCAACATGGTGAAACCCTGTCTCTACTAAAAATACAAAAATTAGCTGGGCGTGGTAGTGTGCGCCTGTAGTCCTAGCTACTCAGGAGGCTGAGGCAGGAGAATCACTTGAACCCGGGAGGCATAGGTTGCAGTGAGCCAAGATCGTGCCACTGCGCTCCAGCCTGGCAACCGAGTGAGACTCCGTCCCCCGCGCCCTCCTCCAAAAAAAGATTCTGTAATTTATGGATTATTTTAAAGTCTCCAACTTTTCATAAGTTTTAATGGAATAATATATTTAATACAGTATACAAAATTATGTCTTCTTTTTAAATATTTTGTTTAAGTTGACTATCTTGTGCAATTCACTATAAATGTTACACTGCATCTAAGATCTTGTGTTTGAACTTCCTAGCCCAGTGTGCCCAGTAATTTGATCTATTGGCAAAGTTACATAACCCTTTTAAAGATTTAGTATTTAAAGAACAGATTACAATGTATCAGAAGCATCATATTAAATATCCCATCTGGAGTAATGGTATTAAGCCCTAGAAATTATGTCTTTCCAAATATGCAGCTGGGAATTGCTTATTTATGTTTGACAATAGATTTCAGATGAGAAAAGTCCTCATTTAGCAGGATATATTACCATCAGAATTTGTCTCTGATTACCCTATTAAATGTATTTAACTCTTAAGGTTAGTTAATCTGGTCTTATTGTTAAAAAAACTTCACTGTGAGTTTTAAAGAAAAAAACTTGACTAATTTGATGATTTTAAAAAGTGTCTTCTCTTGCCTGTAAAATTTACTTGTAAGATTTGTCTTTCTTATGAGAGAATATTTTATACACAAAAAAGAATATATAGTGTCTATATAAGGTATAACAAATATTTTTAAAAAATCTGGGTACCCTCATCCGGCTTCAGAAATGGAATGTGAAGTTGCCTGTGAGACACACATTTCCTCTATTCAGAAGTACCCACAGTCCTATATTTTGTGATTATTGTTGAACACAAATAACTGATAAACTCTTGTTTTCTTTATAATTTTATCATAGATGTATGTCTCTATATCATACTGTTCAGTTTTGCATGTGTTAGAACATTATATAAATGTTATTGGCCAGGTGTGGTGGCTCACACCTGTAATCCCAGCACTTTGGGAGGCCGAGGTGGGGGGATCACCTGAGGTCAGGAGTTCGAGGCTAGCCTGGCTAACATGGCAAAACCCCATCTCTACTAAAAATACAAAAGTTAGCCGGCACGGTAGCACATGCCTGTAGTCCCAGCTATTCGGGAGGCTGAGGCAGGAGAATTGCTTGAACCGGGAGGTGGAGGTTGCAGTGAGCCAAGATCGTGCCATTGCACTCCAACCTGGGTGACAGAATGAGATTCTGTCTCAAAAAAAGAAAAAAAAGTTATCATCTGCTGTGTATCCTCTGTGACCTGCATTTTTTTTTCTTTGTAAATTGTATTTTAGGTTCAAGGGATACATGTGCAGGTTTGTTACATGGGTAAAGTGCATGTCGTGGGAGTTTGGTGTGCAGATAATTTTGTCACCCAGGTAATCAGTATGGTATAGGTAATTTTTCAATCCTCACCCCTCCTTCCACCCTCAAATAGGCCCCAGTGTCGATTGTTCCCTTCTTTATATCCATGTGTACTCGATGTTTAGCTCCCACTTAGAACATGTGGCATCTGGTTTTCTTTTCCTGCATTAATTTGTTTAGGATTATGGTCTCCAGTTCCATCTATGTTGCTTCAAAAGCCATGATCACATATTTTATGGATATGTAGTATTCTGTGATGTATGTGTACCATGTTTTCTTTATCCCCCACAAAATTATGTTTATATTATCTATATTGGTGTATATAACTCATCTTTCTAAAACTTAGCATTTCTTTTATTATCCATATGTTTTTCTACTTTTTAATTTATTTATGCTCCTTGGTCATTTATCCATTAGGATTCTTATGTTTTCCTATGGAATCAAATTTGTATTTTCTCCTATTGCTTTCTAGCTTCATTATCTATATATTTAAAAATAATAATAATAGTGATGATAACTGATAATCATAGCAACTATTGACATACAGATATGTGCTATGTGTCAGGCACTATTCTAAATATTTATTTATTTATTACAGTTTTATCAAGGAAGTACAATATCATCATGATAAATCATATATTAAGGTTAAGGACTGAGGCAAGAATGTTCAGTAATTTGTATGACTGTGATTTAATCTGGCAGTCTGGCTTCACAGTCCATGTTTGTAATCATTATACTACTTTGACTCCTATGTAGTCTTTTCTTTTAATTATGCTTTTTCCCATTTAACTTTGTAAGATACTTAAACATTTCTGTGACATTCAAAAGAGAACGGCCCTAGTGTGATGTTCAGATGGGTTCTACTGTACAAACACCAGTTGCTCAAAGCCATGACACAATGTAATTTTCCGTGATTTTGTTCTGCAGGTCTTTTAAAAATTCTCTGGGATTCACTATTTCTTTTCTTTTTCCTAACTGAGGGGGGGAAAGTATGCCTTATTTATTATCCTTCTAAAATATTTCAGTTTTTCACTTTTGGTCTGTGGTTTGGAATTGATTCCATGTTTTCCTGTGTGTGTTCGGACTAGTTTCTTCATATTTGGACAATGCCTTCCTCTTTTGAAAAATATCGATATGACCTTAGATGAATCACTTAATCTTCCTGAGCTTTGACTTTTTGAAGTAAGTTGCATCTGTTAAGTAATGAATATTTTAAAATCAGACATATATAATTGCTAATCAGAACTCCTTTTCAGTATGAAGTAACCAAGGGAGATCATGAGGGGAAATACAGAAAGTTTTTGATAGTGATTGGAAACTACTGATTTTACCCAGACCCCTTAAATTACAGAAGAAGAAACCCTGGCAGAGATGTACCACAATTTTCTTCTACAGCTTTAATTTTTTCCTAAGGTAGCTAATTTTCTTTTTTCTTATATTCTGTGGCTTTTTTTTTTTTTTTTTTTTTGAGATAGAGTCTCACTCTTGTCACCCAGGCTGGAGTGCAGTGGCACGATCTCGGCTCGCTGCAACCTCTGCGTCCCAGGTTCAAGTGATTCTCCTACCGCAGCCTCCTGAGTAGCTGGGATTACAGGTGCCTGCCACCCTGCCTGCCTAATCTTTGTATTTTTAGAAGAGATGAGCTTTCTTCATGTTGGGCAGGGTGGTCTTGAACTCTTGACCTCAGGTGATCCACCCACCTCGGCCTCCCAAAGTGCTGGCATTACAGGTCTTTTCTCTTGGTTTCCACACCCAGCTTCTGTGGCTTTTTTGATGTCTTAGTTTTTCCAAGCTATTGGGTAATTTCTTAATATCCCTTATTTAAACATGTTTAAATATCTCTCATCTTAAAAGCAAAAAGGCTGTTCAAACCTGCCCCCACCCCACGATCCATCTGTTTTACAAGTTGCTTACATCCTTGCTGTGTCTGTTTATCTGCCATCCATCCAAAAATATGTATTGAGTGCCTGTTACATGTCAGGCACTAACTTGTCTAACCTGAGGTTACAGTATGGACCAGAGAAGCACAGGACCTCATTCTCAGGGTCTTTCCTTCACAGTTTGGAACCAGCATGGCATGTTGTAGAAAGAGTAAGTAGACTATTTTGTGGTAGGAGCAGGAGAGAGCATGGTTAGAGTTTAGGGCAAAGAAGACGACCAGATTATATGGGGCTTTTAGATCATTATGAGGAGTTTAGATAGTATTCTGTGTGATGGAAGCTATTAGAGGATTTTAGGTAGGCAGTGGCAAGATTTGATCTGCATTTTAAAATAATCACTCCAGCTGACTTGTGTTGAATGGATTGTGGGGGCCAAGAGTGGAGGCGGTAAACCATTTAGGCCTACTTCAGTGGTTCAGATAGGAATTGATAATGGTTTGGACCACAGTGGTGGTGGCAGAACTGAGACCTTGCTGATTGGATATAAAGTCTAAGGAAAAGAGAAGAATCATCTATACTATTCCATTGAAACAGTTTTGGATGAAGCCACTAATGGTGTTCATATCATTGAGCCCAGTGAGGTCAATTTGGTCCCTGTCTTCCTGACTTCAGGTTATTTGATACACTGACCACCAACTCCTTCTAGAAATTGTCTTTTCTCTTGGTTTCTAACTGTTATTGTTAGATATATGATTTTAGGCAAATTAGTTATCTGTGCCTCAGTTTTGTCACTTATAGAATGGAGATAATATTGTATCTACCACATAGGTTATTGTAGTCATTAAATGGGAGGATATATGTGAATTATTTAGCACAGTAATTCACAGAGTTAATTCCCAATGTTAACTAGCATCGTCATTGTCGTCGTCATCATCATCATCATCATTATCATTCTGGGACAACACTTTCCTTGACCTCTCCTTTTTCTGGTCTCTGCTCCTTCTTGATCTTCTTTGCTAGTTCTTTCTCCTTGAACTCAATTCTGAATGTTGAAGTTCCTCAGGGCTCTGACATTTACTTTTCTCATTTAGTACACTTTCTTAGACAATCTTATTTATTCCATGGCTTTAGTTCTGTCTGTATATAATCAGCTCTCCCCATCTACCACTCAGCCCGGTTCTCATTCCTGAGCAGACAGAGGAAAATGTGAGCAGTAGCCCTGAGGTAAGAGTGTAACTCATTGAAGATTGGGAAAGAAGAGTAGTGTGGTGCTCTTCTAGCTTTCAAAGGATTTGGGAAGCACTGTCATGCTGCCTCTTGAAAAAGACAGCCAACCAGAGAAATACTGGGGGCATTGCCTGGAAATCCTGGATAGCACTCCAATCAGAAAAAAGAAACTTCAATATACAGACAGAACTAAAGCCATGGAATAAATAAGATTGTCTAAGAATGTGTACTAAATGAGAAAAGTAAAAGGTAAAAGCAGAATTCCATGTATTCATTTGCCTCTATATCATCTCCATTTAAATGGCTGTGCCTTAGATACCATAAACACATCACAAGTTGAACTTTTTTTTGCCTGAACTTAAGCCTCCCCACCTTGTTACCTAGCTAAGTAAATGGTACTGCTATTTGCCCAGTTACTTGAGCCAGAATTGGAGTCCTCTTAAATTTTTTTTATTGATCTCATGGCCTGTGTCATATCTTTGCCTAGATTTCTGCAGTGGTCTCCTAAGTGTCTCACCACCTTTGTTCTTACACCACTCCCATCCATTTTCCACCTTTCAGTCATGTTTATCTTTTTATTTTGCAGATCTGATTATGTTGTTCTCCTTCACTTACTTCCCTTTCTTTTTAGGATGAAGTTCCAAATTCTTATACTGGCTTCCAAGGTTTGCATCTGTCAGCCTCATGATTTCCTCCCCTGTTCCTCACTGACACCTCCACCACACTGCTCTTCTTTCCCAATCTTCAATGAGCTACACTCTTACCTCAGGGCTACTGCTCGTCTTTTCCTCTGTCTGAAATACTTCTTTCCTTATTCTTAATCTGGGCAACAGTCTTAGCCTTTATTCTTAGTTTAAATGTTACTTCCCAGGAAGGCTTTCTCATGCCCCCCAACTAGAGTACATCCCTCTGTTGTATAGGATCTTCCCCACTCTGCTACTCTGTGATCCTTACTGCACTTGTTCATGTCTTTTGCTTCACTAAGAAATGAGCTTCGTGGTGGCAGGGACCATGGCATCTTGTTTCTCACTTTCTCCCCAGCATCTGTTTGTTAAATAGAGTGAGGAATAAATACAGCATGTGTGTGCCCAGTTTGGGGAAGGAGAGGCCTTCTAGCTGGGTTGGTGTGTTTGTCTTAATCTTTCAGTGTGACAAAAGAGGAGAACAGAAAAGTTTCAGTTTTCTGTAGGTTTACTTTCAGAGGTCTCCTGCAACCTTCAGGTAGACAGGAGGGAAGCAGCATCAGACTGAAGGCGGCTCTAGTGAGGAGATATTGTTCTGGGGTTGAAGTTTCTTTTTTCTGACTGGAGTGCTATCCAGGATTTCCAGGCAGTGCCCCCAGTATTTCTCAGGTTGTCTTTTTCAAGAGGCAGCATGGCAGTGCTTCCCAAATCCTTTGAAATCTAGGCATGAGCATTACCACAGAACCCTTGTTTCATGTGGCTTCCAATGTCAGAAGTGCTTGTTAGTGTTTTCTGTTGGATCCAGATAGATACTGTGACAGTTTTAAGCTCTCCAGACCTCATTGCCTATCTGCCCTCTGCCTTTCCTCCTATTTAGAACCCCACTGGGAATCTGCTGAATCTCACTAACTTGCAGTAACAATATTTGTGCATGAGATGAGTTAGGAGTTGGCTTTTTCTTCAATACAGCCTCTCTGCCCGATAGCAGCAGTTTTTCAAAGTGGGTTTATTCTTTTAGTTTCCAGTGCTGATGTAGGTTTTCCCCTGTTTTTATACTTATCATTTTAATGGGAACTGGTGGAAATCTGATTGAGGAAAAACATGGGTGAGCTCTTTTTGAAAGGTATTTATTTTATTGCCACCTTTGTCCTTGTGCGTGTGTGCACATGCATGTGTGAGCAATTTCTTTCTCTCTTTGCTTTAAAAAAACTCCTTCTAGGCATTTTGTTTTGTTTTGTTTTGTAACTTTATATGAGAGACATTGTTTTTAATAGGCACATTTAAATCATTTATATTTTATGTTATGGACATATTTGATGACACTCTTTGTACTATAGTTTTATGCTCTTTTTGTGATTTTTTCCCCCTAGGTTTTCAATCTTTTGCCATGTGGTTTCTGTGGGGATTTTTGTTTTGTTTTGTTTTGAGACAAAGTCTCTGTTGCCCAGGCAGGGATGCAGTGGTGCGATCACGGCTCCCTGTGGCCTCGAACTCCTGGGCTCAAGTGATCCTCCCACCACAGTCTCCCAAGTATTAAATAGCTGGGACTATAGGCATGCCTACCACATCTGGTTACTTTTTTAAAAAAAAAAACAAGGCTACAGTAACCAAAACAGCATGGTACTGGTACCAAAACAGAGATATAGACCAATGGAACAGAACAGAGTCCTCAGAAATAATACCACACATCTACAGCCATCTGATCTTTGACAAACCTGAGAGAAACAAGAAATGGGGAAAGGATTCCCTATTTAATAAATGGTGCTGGGAAAATTGGCTAGCCATAAGTAGAAAGCTGAAACTGGATCCTTTCCTTACTCCTTATACGAAAATTAATTCAAGATGGATTAGAGACTTAAATGTTAGACCTAATACCATAAAAATCCTAGAGGAAAACCTAGGTAGTACCATTCAGGACATAGGCATGGGTAAAGACTTCATGTCTAAAACACCAAAAGCAACGGCAGCAAAAGCCAAAATTGACAAATGGGATCTCATTAAACTAAAGAGCTTCTGCACAGCAAAAGAAACGACCATCAGAGTGAACAGGCAACCTACAGAATGGGAGAAAATTTTTGCAATCTACTCATCTGACAAAGGGCTAATATCCAGAACCTACAAAGAACTCAAACAAATTTACAAGAAAAAAACAAACAAGCCCATCCAAAAGTGGGCAAAGGATATGAACAGACATTTCTCAAAAGAAGACATTCATACAGCCAACAGACACATGAAAAAATGCTCATCATCACTGGCCATCAGAGAAATGCAAATCAAAACCACAATGAGATACCATCTCACACCAGTTAGAATGGCGATCATTCAAAAGTCAGGAAACAACAGGTGCTGGAGAGGATGTGGAGAAATAGGAACACTTTTACACTGTTGGTGGGATTGTAAACTAGTTCAACCATTATGGAAAACAGTATGGCGATTCCTCAAGGATCTAGAACTAGATGTACCATATGACCCAGCCATCCCATTACTGGGTATATACCCAAAGGATTATAAATCATGCTGCTATAAAGACACATGCACACGTATGTTCATTGCAGCACTATTCACAATAGCAAAGACTTGGAATCAACCCAAATGTCCATCAGTGACAGACTGGATTAAGAAAATGTGGTACATATACACCATGGAATACTATACAGCCATAAAAAAGGATGAGTTTGTGTCCTTTGTAGGGACATGGATGCAGCTGGAAACCATCATTCTTAGCAAACTATCACAAGAACAGAAAACCAAACACCGCATGTTCTCACTCATAGGTGGGAACTGAACAATGAGATCACTTGGACTCGGGAAGGGGAACATCACACACCGGGGCCTATCATGGGGAGGGGGGAGGGGGGAGGGATTGCATTGGGAGTTATACCTGATGTAGATGACGAGTTGATGGGTGCTGACAAGTTGATGGGTGCAGCACACCAACATGGCACAAGTATACATATGTAACAAACCTGCACGTTATGCACACGTACCCTAGAACTCAAAGTATAATAATAATAATAATAAAATTATATGCAGACGAGATGGCACTATGTTGCCCAGGCTGGTTTTGCACTCCTGGCCTTAAGTGATCCTCCTGCCTCAACTGCCAAAGTGCTGGGATTACAGGTGTGAGCCACTGTGCCTGACCTTCCATGTTTTATTCACTTTTGTCTTTCATAGGGATTATTTTAGGTTCTATGACCTTGAAAAAGTGTCTAAAGACATCATTGAGCCTTACCTAATTATTAAATTGAAAAAATAAAAAAATGCGGTAGCATTTGACTCTTTTCTGCAGGAGAACTCAGGATTCTTGTCTTTTTCTCTGCCCTGCCTTTGTTAGCTAGAGTGGGACCTGTAGATACACACGACTATTGTTGAATAGTTGACATTCTATATGATTTTGTATTATACATTCTCCCTTTTAAGGGTTATTTTTATCTTTTTCATTAAATCATATGACATTGACTGCATTCAGTGACTACCACCACAACTTTTATATGTTAATTTAACTATCCTTAAGGATATTTGATTCATACGTCATTTGGCTAGAGTGTATTTTTGAGTTGATGTCTCCCTGTTTTTTGATAGGGAAAGATATATGCCTGCTTATTTCCTGAGCCCTTCTGTTATCTGAGGAAACTAAACACTATTATATAACATGTTAACTCTGCCTTGCAAAACAACATTTAATTGATAGGAGGATTACAAAGAAGCATAATTGGGAGGCTGTAAAATTCCCATATAGAATAACCTAAAAGCAAATATTTTAATTATGGAATATAAAAAGTTGCTAGCATTCTATACAGAAGAAGAACCTAGGAAAAAGGAATTTACCACAAATTCAGTTGATAAATTATATCAGTCACAAGGTTATTGCTAGGAATTCAAGACCTGTAATGTCATAGATAATTCTCAGGGTCACAAGGCACAATTAGTTATAAGCCCTAGAACAGATTTGTTTTTGAATGAGAGTGAGCGATATTGGCAGTTTTAGTTGAATTGCAATAAATGTTTTATAATTTCTATTGTGCTGTTCACATTGGAGTTGACCAACTGTTTATTTTGTCAAATACTTGTTTTATTAGCGTATTTGCTTCATGCGTACACAGGGTTGGATCACTCTACATGATTCGCTGAAATAGTTGGTCACAAAATTTGAAATTTCTTTTTTGTCAAATATAATGATTTCTCTGACAGTCACTAAAACATAATTGTTGAAATGGAAAAAGTAATCTTAGTTGAGTTGTATGTTAGGCAATCACCTCATTCTTTCCCTGTGCAAAAATAAATTAATTAAACCCTCCAACACTCACACACATGCATACATGTGCCACAGCCACACATCCATTCTTTTTCTCTCTTTTAAACCTCTTCTTACTTTTCAATCTCCATAAGGGAAGTAAAACTCACTAAGCATGCTTCTAGATGCTTTCAAAAACGTTCTCTCATTTAACTCTTTCAAAACTTAATGAAGTACATGTTATGATCCACATTATACAAGTGAGGAAACAGGATCTATAGAGATCCATAGGAAGCTGAGGATCTTAGACAGTAACTAAATTGCTTCAACTATATCAGCTGGTTAAATGATAGAGTCAGGAATTTGAACCCAGTTTGGACTCTTTCCTGTATTCTGCACTGCCTAGACAGCAATACAGGATACTCTAGTCCCTGGGAACTAGGACACTATGCGCAAAGATGAAGGAAAACAGGAAGTGCCATTTGTTCAATGATATTGAAACCTTTATTGAGCCTTTATTTTACAGAGGTGAAAGGCCACTGACTACTCTCAAGGAGTTTAAAAGAGAAGCAGATTTATAAACCTAAACTTCAAACTGCAATAATAGAGACCCTGAAGTAGGGAGTAGCATAGAGGAAGAGCTGATTAATTTTCCCATGGAAGTGATAGGGAGAAGGAAGTGGGGGACAATTGTGAAATAAATGATTTCTAAGTATATCATAAATATAAATGATTTGTAAATAATATTCTTCCCAGAAGAGATGATACCTAAACTGTGTTTGAAGGTTAAAAAATAATGGAGTACTATGCAGCCATAAAAAGGAACAAGATGATGTCCTTCGCAGGGACATGGATGGAGCTGGAGCCATTATCCTCAGCAAACTAATGCAGGAATGGAAAACCAAACACCACATGTTCTCACTTATAAGTGGGGGCTGAACAATGAAAACACATGGGCACAGGGAGGGAGGCAACACACAATGGGGCCTGTTGGAAGGTGGGGTAGGGGGAGGGAGAGCATTAGGAAAAATAGCTAATGCATGCTGGACTTAATACCTAGGTGATGGACTGATAGGTGCAGCAAACCACCATGACACACGTTTACCTGTGTAATAAACCTGTACATCCTGCACATGTACCTCGGAACTTAAAATAAAAGTAAAAATTTAAAAAAGAGTCCATTCTGCATATGAGATGGAGGATGTGGGTCATATGGTGAGGGTAGATAAGACCGTATAGAAAACTATAAATGGTTGGCTATCATCAGAACATTATATTTATTTGACAGATATTTACTGAATGCCTACTAAGGGTTAGGCATCATCGTGTGAAGTCATAGAACTAAAGTAAGGGATAAGAAGGTTCATGAAGCATATAGTGTACCGGAGAGTGTTGAGGATTGAGGTTCTATACATAGGGAAAGAAACGAACCTGATAGGTCTTTAATGTCAGGATACATTGGTTGGATTTCTTTCCCCTGTAGGTTCTAATGAGCCATGGAAGCATGTTATGCAGGTTTATGGCATGGTCAGATCTAGTACACAGCATTTTGCAGTAGTGTGGAGGGTGAATGTGAGGGGAATTAGATTGAAGGCAGAAAGATCAATAAGAGGCCATTACTTATTGTAGGTGGGAGATGAAAGGGATGTATTTGAGCAGTATCTTGGAAAAAAATTGACAGTACTTAATATTGTTTGGATATGAATGGTTACAATAGAAAGGAATTGAGGGTGACTCCCAGGTTTGAGGTTTTAGTGCCTGGATAGATGGGTCTACTATTTTTTTTTTTTCTTTTGAGTCAGGGCCTCACTGTCACACAGGCTGAAGTGCAGTGTCCCAATCTTGGCTCACTGCAGCCTTAATCTCCTGGGTTCAAGCAATCCTCCCGCCTCAGCCTTCCGAGTAGCTGGGACCACATGTGCATGCCACCATGCCTGGCTAATTTTTGTCTTTTTGGTAGAAACAGGGTTTCACCATGTTGCCCAGAGTGGTCTCAAACTCCTGAGCTCAAGCCATCCTCCCGCCTTGGCCTCCCAAAGTGCTGGGATTAAAGGCATGAGCCACCACACCCTGCTGAAGGAACTACTTTCTAACAAGGAAATACAGACAGATTAATTAATGAAGAAAGAAAGTAATAAATGATTTGAGTTTGGGATATAATAAGCAGTTTGAAGTACATGTGGAATACTCAGATTCTTTGAAAAACATCTTTTAATCACCTAAAATTCATGAAGAAAAACAGTATAGGACAAAGTGGAAATTTTGCAAAATATTTAATTTCTTCTACTTTATGTTCTCATTCAGGACTTTTCTTCCCTCCTAAGCCCAACATGATGTCAAAGGATAGTTGATAGAAGTCATTAAATATACTTTTTAGTGGAATATAAGGAGTCAATTTTCATAAAACTTCTCTTTTATCTGCTACATCAGATGCAAGCCATCATTATAATTTTATTTAATAATTTTCTATTTTCTGCAACAGTATGTAAACTTATGGGGAGGGATACAAAAATTCAGATACAAGAACAGATATTTACTTGTAATTTCCAGTGTTAAAACTTTTTATTCCATGAATGGGTGGCAAAGTTCTGACTTAAAATATATGAAATATGATTTAAGGATCTGTATTTTTAAGGCTTATATTTAGCTCACTAAAAATAGTCTTTTAGTGATATAGATACTGTAGTTTATAGTCTCAGGCATAGGATTTAGTTGGCTTGCATTAGCAGGATTTTTCTTTAGATAAAATGGTCTATTGAGACACTGGATCTTTTTTTATGTATAAGCTTTATTTTTATAAAAAACCTGCACATGGCTCTTGGTACAGGGGAACTAAGGTGAAAAAACCTGCCTACAACTCCACCTCTTTCTATTTCTATCTCACTCCTCTGAAGTCATATTTTAAAATCATTATTCTAGTAGTTACTTTCATAATTTTGGTTAATATAGTTATAGTGCTATTTATTGGTGCATCAGTTTCAGATAATAACCAGTTACAGAATATAAGTATTTATCTGCTATCTCTTCACCTTTTTGTGTACCATTGTTAGACTTACAGGCTAAGCTGTTCTGACAAAGAGATTACAAGTGGAGCGACTTACCGAAAGTAGAAGTTTCCCTTTCATATACTAGTCCAAGGTTGGGCTGGTGAATAGCTTTGCCTCATGACCTGTTAGGTTTGTCTTCCTCATCAAGTGCCTTCCTTCTCAGGGTTCAAGCGTACTGATGCAGTTGTTGCCATTTCTCAGGAAGGAAGAGGAAATCCAAAGCAAGTGACTTTGTCTTTAAAGGAGATGACCTGAAAAATCATACATGATACTGAATTACATTCCGTTTTTCCACAACTTAGTATCATGTTCACGTCTAGCTGCAAGGGAAGCTGAGAAATGAGGCTGTATGTTCAGTTAAAATTTCAGGGGGTTCTATTGCTAATAAGAAGAAGGAAGCATGGATTCTAGGGTCAGTTAGCGTTTCCCCGTCTAGTTGGTGTCTTCTAACCCTCTACTTTATAAGAGAGGACACTGATACCCTGAATCTTTCCTCCGCCTTTCTGTCCAGCCTTCTTTACATTTTTTGCTGTATACTTTTTGTTTCACAATGTGAAGCTGCTAATGCTCATGGTCTGTTCTGAAATCACAGTCAAATATTTGTCCATAGGTTGTCTCTAAAAGCTTATATTGTTATGACTATGTACACATCGATTACTTCCAGGTCACAATGTGAGCTATTAATGTGGTTCTTTCTCATTAGTTCTGGGATCATGATCTCAGCTATTGGAAGAAACAGACATTTTTCTATCATCATGGCAAATGGATTGATTTTCCTTGTATTTGTTGATTGATTTTAAATCAAACGTTCTATCTGTAAGGTGTGGATTTAGGCAATGACTTGCTAGATCACTAAGAAGGCTACAGTGAATGTGTTTAGTGTCCAAGAAAATTTCAGTTGCTTCAGGAAATAAGATCTTCACATTGTCATTTTATTGTGACCAGAAGCTACTCAGTCACTTTTGCAGCTGAGGAAAATCTTTAGTTTTTGGTGTTGAGACAAGTTTGTGAGCTCTGAGTGATCGAAGTAAAGTAGCTGTCTCCTGGCCTTTAATGTTTGAATATGAGAGGGCAGCCGCATCTTCTGACTAAATTAAGAATCTCTTTGGGATATTTAGGATAGAAGGGATGACTAATGAGAGAGAAACTACGGACTTTTGGAAGTGGTCTCACAGTTCTTGGCATTAGACTTCTCATCCTTACAGAGTCTGTTGTTTTCTAAAACAAGGACATCAATCTGGGGGCACAAGGGCCTCTGCCCTTGAGGAGTTTGGAATGTAGTAGAAGAGATTAAAGTTTAGTTAAAATTCTGGCTCCATAATTTACTGACCATATAACCTCAAGCAGGTAATTCTCTAAACTTCAGTTTCTATTGGAACAAATAGGCCCCAAATTCAATGACTTGAAATGCGGAAAGTTTAGTTCTTGTTTGTACTATGTGTTCACTGTGGTCCAGATGGGAGCTCTGCTCCCTATCTCCTTATCCCAGGATCATGACTAATGGAGCAGCCATGATCTAATTATAGAACATTGCTGGTCCCTGCTGCAGAGGGAAAGAAAGCTCTGGAGGGTCTCGCACCAACAGTTAAGTGCTCTGGCTTGGAAGCAATACACATAATCATTTCTGCTCACAATTTATTGCCCAGAGCTAGCCAGCCACATGTTCCCACCCAACCACAAGGGGGCCAGAAAGTGCATTCCTACCATATGCCTGGAAGATGGAGAGCCAGAATTACTGTGTACAGAGTAATAATGACTACTACATATAGGAGTGCCTCGCTCAGGGTTGATATGAGGATTAAATGAGGTTACACACATATATACACACACACACATACACATATACACAGTACAGGTGCTCAAAAATGATTATTGTTAATCTCATCATAGATGTATACATGCAAATATTCAATAACAATATACAGGGAGACTAAAGCCTTTATTATAAGGTTAAAAGACTTTATCATAATATATACGAAAATGCCTTGTAAATAATAACATACTGTGCAAATGCAAGTTGATATTATCTAGTAGATGTTAGAAGATAAAGCATTAGAGCTTGGTTCAAAGTTGGTGCTAGACCTTTGTATTCATCTATCAAGAAGTGATGGTTGAAGTTTAAGAATAGATAAAATCTACATGGAAATTTTGGAAAACTTGCATCTCCTACTGTGAGCTTGACAGCTTCTCAATATTTAAAAACTTTTCTGATGAAATCAGTGATGATATTAATGAGTATGGTGTTTTGATATCATGTTATGAAATGTTTCAACATACGAAAGATCTGTGTAACTCGGTGAACCAGTATTTTCCAAAGGAGCAGTGCAGGATGTTACAAAATAATACAAGATTAGAAGGTCCATTCAAAATGCAAGATAGACCAATGGGTTTTAATGTAACAGTATGAGAAGTTCATTGATATGGTTTCAGACTACCATTTGTTGATCTTCGGTGTGATAACAAAGAATAAAACATACAATTATCTGAAAGGGTTATTAAAATACTCCTCCCCTTTCCAGCTACTTATTTGTATGAATCTAGATTTTCTTCACTTATGTACTTCAACCAAAACAACATATCACAACACATCGATTGCAGAAGCAGAGATGAGAATTCAGTTGTTTTCTATTAAGCTAGATAATAAAAAGAGATTTACAAAAATATAAAACTCTTTCCATTATACATATATTTTTATTTTTGGTAATATAGTTAATTTTCATTATAAATGTCATTTTTATAAATGTATTTATTTAAGCTTTCGGGTTAAAATAAAGTTTTACTATTTTAAGAATAGTCATTTTGTAAGTTATTTTTTATTTGCTTTTAATGGAGTAAGCAAATAGTTAAAAAGTTTCTTAGTTGTAATTTTTAATAAGTAAATATTAATATTTATAATCATGTGAACAAAAGGTATTTGGAGTCCTTGATAATTTTGGGGAGTGTAGGGAATCCTGAGATCCAAAAGCTTAAGAATGGGTAACCCTAAAGATATAGAGATGAAAGAATACAAATAGAAAGTCTTCCTTCATACAACTTCTCTTTGGTTCCAAACTCCCATATGTCCCTGCCACTCCCTCTCCTAAAGCTGGAAGCAATTCTCTTTCCTCTGAAATTCAATAACACTTGATTTCTACCCCTGTTAACTCATTTAGCTTATGTCTTATGTTCCCACTTAAGCTAATATGTTTTTTAACAGCACAGACTATGTCTTACATCTTTGCATGTTCATCAGCACATGATACATTGTTTTCCATGTAGTAGGAATTTATATAGATGAATTGAGTAAGTTAAAAAAGTTATCTCTTAAAATCACTTGAAAGATCGACTAAACATTCTGAATAGCCAGGATTCTGTTGTTTCTTAAAACAAATACAATCACAAAAGGATCTCTGTTTAACAAAAGGACTGTCAAATTCTAGCCAATGAGCTATGGATTTCAAGCAGTAGCTAAATGATTGATCAGTTCACTCAACAAACACTAGTTGAGCATAAACTGCTAGGCACTGGGTTGATAAGAACAAAGATGTTTTTATAGAACTATATTATATAGATTAGTGGTTCCCGTGATGAATTTTCTTCTGTTCATAATAACATTAAAAAATAACAGCAATGAAAATTCTCCCCCACAAAACTAAATATATTCTACTTAAAAGGATGTTTTTTATCTTGAGATCGCTTTCTTAGTTCTTGGTGTAAATATAATCTTTCTTTTCTGATATTACGGTGAGATTAGGGTTTTGAGACTTTTTTTTGGTCATTATTTAACAAAACTCCAAACTGTTGGCTCCTACAGTTCTGGGTGTGGTGGAGGGGAGCATTTTACTAGCTTGTGAAAAACCACTGATGTGGACATTCCTTTGGCATTTATTGGGAAGGGATTCGACCTTTAGGTTTGACACTTTAAAACCACTAGTACCATCAGCTCACTTATTCTGGAGCTAATTATCGGCTTTGTGAGTTCTCTAGATTACTTTTTATACCATCTCTTTTTGGAAGATTATTGTTCAACTACAGGGAAAAAAGTAAAAGGGAAAAAAGATAAACCTAAAACAAAACCCTAGCTGATTAACTTTAATCAAATTTTTGGATGTTAGAATTCATGGGGGAGATGAAGAAGTAGAGATTTTTGACCAAAATAGGGCATTTAAATTATTTTTGGATTTCAAGTCAGGTTACATTTGCAACTTCCCACATCTTCATAGGAACTAATAATTGTATAATATATTTTAATTCAAATTATTACCTTTAAGCATTATTAGCAGTTGAGATGGCAGAGACAGCAGCATTGGAAATGATGATCCTGAGCAATATAGTCATATCCTGAACATATAATCAGTCATTTTCGTAGTCTTTCACTCAATAAATGAATGACTGTTATGTGCCAGGTACTGGGATGCAGGGATGAAAGACACTGTCACTGTCGTTAAGGAGTTTATAATCTAGAAGAGGGAGAGATCTAAGCAAATCAGTACCCTGAAAATTGTTATGGGGGTATGATAGCATATTTGGTACTATACTGGGGACTAGAATTGGAGGAGTTAGGAATGGTGGAGGTTGTAAGTGGTGGCAAAGATAGTAAGGATCTGGAATGAAGACATGGAGGTGGAAATAGGAAACAGCTGACCTATCAGGAAAATTACCACCATGTTAGTATGGCAGGAGTGTGGGGTGCAGTGGGTTCTAGAGGTGTGGCGAGGGAAAAGGCTGAAGAGTTCAGCAGTAGCTGAATGTAGAACTTTAGATACTTTAGCAACTTTGTTTAGGAATTTGGGCTTTATCAGAAGGATTTACCAGAATGTGTTCTAGGGGTTGGGTGATAGGACAGAAAGGAGTTTTGTATGATCAGAAACATTTCAGAGGCACCAATTGAGACAAAGTTAAGCAGGCATATCTACTGAAGACTTCTCAGACCCTTTATATTGGTTAGCATTTCCACGACTATTTGACTACTAAACTTGTTTGAAGGGCTATCTTACATTTCTCAGAACATGGTTTGGAGAACCCTGTAATATACAAGGGGGAATCATCAAAATGTTTTAAGCAGGAAATTATAGACAATTACGGAACCTAATTCTGTTCTTAACACATAATGTGATACTGCTCACTAGGCATTGTGCAGTCAGTATTTTTAAATGCCCACTATTTTCAAAATTATCTACCAGATATTTGGGGAGATTAGGAAGATTCATGAGACATCTTGTCTGGCTTTTAAAAATGACATGTTGATTAGGTCGGGTATGGTGGCTCACGCCTGTAATCCCAGCACTTTGGGAGGCCGAAGTGGATGGATTATCTGTAAGTGTTGTTCATCCATGTAGGTATTTGAATAAAAGGCAATGCAAAAGTGAGGAAGTTGAGAATAAACTTGGAGAATTATGGATTTTCTGGTGATCCTTGCTCAATCCTGATTCCTACAGGGTGTTTAATGCTAAGTTCTTTCTGGACTAGGATTGTTTCTGGTAATGGCCTTCACTCAGACAGTTCAGGAAATACAAATGGTTAAAAACTGCCAAATTGAAACTTCAGTTTGGGGGTCTGAGAGTGGAAGTAGCTGTTAGTTTGTTTGGTCCTCAAAAGTACATTATCAGCATATTGAAGTTTTGGTAGATTAACATAGAGTTAGCTTTACAGATTCTAAAGGTATATCCAAGGAATTTAGAGAAAAAATTTGAAGGTGAAAGCAGTTGAAGTTGCATGTAGTGGAACTAGAAAGATCAAGTCTAGAAATCTGAGAATGTCAAGGGAGAGAATCTTCAAATAATCTTCTTCTTCTTTTTTCTTTTTCTTTTTTTTTGAGACAGGGTCTTTCTCTGTCACCCAGGCTGGAGTGCAGTGAACAATCTCAGCTCACTGCAATCTCTGCCTCCCAGGTAAAATCGATTCTCCTGCCTCAGCCTCCTGAGTAGCTGGGATTACAGGCACCCACCACCATGCCTGGTTAATCTTTTGTACTTTTAGTTTCGCCATGTTGGTCAGGTTGGTCTGGAACTCCCTGCCTGCCTCAGACTCCCAGAGTGCTGGGATTACAGGCATGAGCCACCTCGCCTGGCCATCAAGTAATCTTGAATTAAGTTTCCTTATTACATGTTTATGCTACCTAGTAGGGAAACATGGAATCAGAGTATCTAGAGTTGGTTGGTGCATTGTAAGGCTTTTCATTGCCAGTTGTGTAGTGGTCAAGAGTACTGGCATTGGAGGTAAATGGCCTGAGTTCACATGTATCAATTAGATTACCCAATTACTTAAAGTCCTTGTCCCTTACTAAGTGTAAGACCTTAGGTCATTTACTTAACCTCCCTATGCCTCAGTCTCTGTGTCTAAAAAAGGGAAAATGATAGTATATACCTCATTAGGTTGTGGGGATTAAAAGGGCTAATAAATGTGAAATGCTTAGAGTAGTACATGGCACATGTTGTGTGCACAGTCAACTGTTATCTTTAGGATTTCTCTGTTCTATTGTTTTCATTAGAGTAATTTACTGTGGAAATCTATCAAGTAGTGGTTTTCTGACCTAAATAGGATTCTTTGGAGAATAGCTTGCTACCTCTAAGAAGGGCTGGATATAAATGGACTGTTACAATTTTCTAATTAATGCAGTTAAAACTGTAGCAAATATTTGGCATAAATAATAATAGCTAACATTTCCTGAGCATATACTATGTCCCAGGAGTTGTACCAAGCACTTTTTACCAATTAACTTATTTAGTCATTATCTTGTAAGTGAGGAAGCTGAGGCCCCGAGAGGGTAAGCAAGTTGTCCAAGGTCACCGAATTGGTTATGGGCATGACCAGCATTCAAACCCAGATAGTCTGTGTCCGTGGATCACACACATCCATTGTGATATCCCATCTTTCATGCAAACATATGTATTTTAGATCTGTTTGTTAAAGTGTTTTGTTTTATTTACTGCAAACATTAATTAGGTGGAAAACATGAGCTAAAAATAATTTTGTTAAACCATTTCAGCATCAAAATACATGTTAGAGCCATATTAACTATGATTCTTTTGTTCTGTGGAAGTATAAGCATATTAGTTTGATATAACCAAGGCATCCAGATGCATACATCCATTCTTTAGAACTGTTTTCCACTTTATGTCTCAGCTACATATTTTCAGAGTGGTTTATGAGTAATACCAATTTACATGCATTTTACAAAGTTCAATCCTTTTCTACTATCCATGCAGGCGTTAAAATAATTCGGATAATATCAAATCCTAACCTATAAAATGCATTCTTTTAGGATTAGAAAATAGAGAACAGTGTGACAAATTGTGCTTTTTGCATTCTTCAGTATAGAAAGACTAGACTGCTCTAAAAGCAGTCATTTTAGTTGCCCCACTTTGTTAGTGCTAATGTTGTACTTTCTGGGTCTTCTATTTTCAAAAAACTGGGCAAAACTAATTTGCCACTAGATGGAGCCCTGGCTATTTGGGTAGAAATACAGGCAACGCAGTCAGAATATTAAATCACACAGTCATATCATGCTGGAGGGCTCCTGATATTTGTGGCCCTCAGTTTTTAAATGTAGAATGCATCTTTGTTCTTTCCCTGACCTGCAGAGTGACATCACTGCCTCTCTTCCTGTGCACTGGCTTTGACATAAGCCAGATGGCCACAGTGGTTGGTAGGCGCCCAGGCTGCCTGGTACAGGAGTTGATGAAACAGAATAGGAAGACGTTTTATGGTCAACTGTGGAAGAACAGTGAGACTGCAGCTTTGCTAAGTAATTACATTTACTGTGTGCACTTTATTCCTCACAGAGAAGGGTCACAAGGAAAAAATACATTTTTATTTATAGTGATGTGAGGTATAGACCTTTGATCTTTTATTAGTCGGTAGCCTGCTCCAAAGGAGTGCTCTCTTTTTCCTGCTCTGCAGTCAGTCGTGAAAATGACATGTTTATTTATGTTTAATGGTTCTTTCGGACTGTGCATTGTGATACTTACCTTCCTTTTCCCTCCCCTTTGTCTCCAGTTAGTAACACAAAAATGTTTTAGTCTTGTAGTGAGTTTAGTTTGGGGAAGTCAGAGTTCAGGCATGTTAATACAAGCAGATTTCTGTCAGATATACTCCAGAGTGATTTAGTAAAATATATTACTGTTTATTATATGTTTATTCTTCAAGGAGGTCAGAAGAGTCCGGAACAGACTTTTTTTTGGGGGGTGGGGAGCAGGGGAAGTGGTCAGGAAATGAACAAGACATTAATTTTGTATTAATTTTTGGGCATTTAATGGTTAAAGTCACTTAAAATACTAATTTGAAATAACATATGTGAAGTTTATTAATCTAGTATTTTCCATTTCCATTTAAAGTTAATCTTTACCAATTGAAATATTGTACAAAACTTTTAAGAAAATTCTAAGAATTGAACTTTTCTCTAAAGTTTAATATCTACACAATTTTTAGATTCTTCCACATAATTCATTTCCAAAGACATTAAAAAACAATTTTACACTTTTAAAATGACTAAATCATGAATATTATTCACAGAATTGACCTAGAAATTATAAATCATATAATTAAGTGAAAATTCATATTTGCCATGCTTTATTCAAACTTAACGCTGTTTTGAAAGTGTTAATTGTCCATAGGTTTTCTGGGTCTCTATTTCATAAAATGAAATTCTAACAAAATATGTCTCTTAATCTTATTATTTTATAGTCTTCTCCAGGGAGGGAGATTTGCCAGTAATTGCTGGAAGAAGGCAGCATGGTGTAAGGAAGGAACATGGCTTTGCAGTCAGATATAACAGGGTTTTCTAGTCCTTTTTCCACTGATTATTTGCTTTGTGCCCTTGGACTTTTGAGTCACAGTTTCTTCACATATGAATTGGGGCATAAAACCTACCTCCTCGGTTTATTGTAAGAATTAAATGATACAACGTGTATATTAGACTCCAGACAGTTCCTGTCACATGGTATGAACTCAGTAAATGTGAATTCCTTTCAACTGTTTTTAAACTTCCTCTCTTTTCTCAACCTCTTGCAAACTGTGTTTACAGATTACACTGCTATCTTGTAGTGTGTATTTTATCTCTAAGATACAAATAAAGCTAGATTGAAAGTAAGCTCACCGGCTGAAAAATAGGCATTTGAAATTTATTAGCAATATGTGCATGTGTTCAGTTCCAGATAAAACTGTAACCATCAGTTGTGCAATTAATGTGTTTAATATTTGTGATGTTTTAATTTGTTTTTTGTTTTTGTTTTTGTTTTTTCTCCTACTCAGCTCTTGCCCCTGTTCTTTGCTTCTCGTTTTGTTGGTGAAGATATCACAGTGATGTCTGCATTCAACCTGCTGCATTTGGTGACAAAGAGCCAGCCAGTAGCCCTTCGAGCCTGTGGGCTTCCCTCAGGTTGCTGCTTGTTGTACTGTACATAGTGAAGGCACAGGGCCAACTGGGTGTTTCTGCTGCAGGAAATGATACACCACCATGCTTTGCTAAATTTCATTTTCTTTTACTTGGGCCCTAATTTGAAGACGGAAATTGGTTATAAATCACCACTCTACTTTGAGTAACATTCATTTCCACAATCCTTACAACCCTTGGAACATTGTCCAGTTTCCTTGCCCAGTGTATAATTGTCACTAATATTTCATGATATCTTCTTGTTCTTTAATGCACACTACACATCTGCAAATCATAACGTTCATAAGAGGCTGGCAGTCTGAGTAAGAAACTGCCCCAAATCACACAAAATAGGACATTCATCTTGTTAAAGGATAATGAAAATGCTTTTCATTCCACATGTGGTCGTTCCTTTAGGAAAAAATGAAAATGAACAACGTTAGCATAATTAAGTTACCAATTTATTTTAGTTAAAAAGAAAAAAAGTTCTACTTAACAATGACCAAATAAACAGAACTAATATAGCATGCATCAGTGGGTTCTTAAATTAGAACCACTGCACTTTTTAACAGTGTGATTTTAAGAATTTAAATAAGTGAGGCATGAAAGTCCAAAATTTTTTATGCGCCTGTATCATAAGCTTAGTATTTTAATTTTATTATGAAAACCGCATTGGCTAAATATTTTACTTCTGTGACTATGATTATCAATATTATTTACATTTTTCCATTAGTGTAAATATCTATTACTACATTGTATAGAAAATTTAATTCCAACTCATTAAATGTTAACTATATGTGCCAGGCATTGTGTTAAGCAGTGAGGATACAGTGATAAATAAGGTAAAGCTGATGTTTTTCAACAAGTACAAGATGGAAATGGAACTATGTGAGGACTGTTGAATCATATGTTGACCTGATTAGACTAGAGGCATTTATACTTGGTGTGTTAAGGTAATTCAGAGGAGGTTGATCCTAGATCTTGTCTTTAGGAGAAGAAATGTTGGAAGGAAGGGAAGATCTCTGAAGTTTAAGGAAGGCTTTATGGAGGATATGGTACTTGAGCTGAATCTCAGACTGGGAGCATAGTTAGCCTGGTTTCTAAGCAGGGTGGTGGGGAGGCTGTTTCTAACAAAAGGAGTAGCATGGGAAAACATGAAGGCCTGAAAGAGCAAGGCATGTTCAGAGAAATACAGTTATTCATATGGCTGGTTTGGATGTACAAGGGCAAATAGAAGAGGTAAGGAAGGAAAGGCAGCCAAATCATGAAGCACTTTATATGATGTTCTAAGGAATTTAAGTCTTGGAGAGATGAACAGAAATGACATGACTTCATTTGCATTTTACAAAGATTATTGATTTAGTATGGTAGGAGGTCAGAGCTGGTTTTTCAGATGTTTCTGTGAGAGAGGCTGGGATGGCAACCTGATTAGAAGGAGTAAGGTATTTGTCTTGCAGCCATATTTATATAGCAAATACACTTTTTTTAAAAGTAGATTTTAAGTCTGTTTGTGGTGACATGAGGGGCTAATGAAGCTTAATGTATAGAGGCCCCAATCACTCTTCTCAGTATGCCCCCTGGGCCTACATCCCCCTGCACTGCCACCGTAAAGAGTACTGGAGGAGTCTGAGGCTGTAAAGAGATGTGAAGTGCTGTGGCTGTTACAATAGAGTTGAAAAGGAAGATTGTAATTGGGAGAGATTCAGGCTGTAGAACTGACAAGGTTTGTCTGTAGAATTGTATATGACCTTGAGGGAGAACCTCAACCACTAATTACTTGTGCTATGCAGAACCTTTTCAATGCTCTACAGTACGTGTCACAGGTGGACTATGGAGGTTATTTAGATGATACATAATGATGTTTTCCTCTGGAAAAAGCTCCAGTGTGTAAAAGTACCCAGCATAGTTCTTGTAATATGGGTTTGCCAAATATAGAGGAGGCTAAATGTTTATAGAAACCACATTAATTAACAGTATATTCTTCAATAGATGACGGTCATGGATTAAAGGGTTTGATAATGAGATTGTTTAATTGAAATATAAGTATTTTTAAGTTTTGACGACAAAATGATTCAAAGATAAATGCATCAAAGCAAATCGTTTTTAAGAAGTTAACCATTGTGGTATAGTGCTTAAGCACACTAATTCTGTCTAGGGTCAGACTGAGTTTAAAATCTGACTTTGCCGCTGACTAGCTGTGTGCCTTAGCTTCCTTGTTTGTAAAATGGGGATAATAATAGTACCAATCTGAAAGGGTTGCTGTGAGAATTAAATAGATTGGGATGTGAAAAGTGCTTAAACCTGTGGCCGGCATTTAGTAAACACCATATATGTCTTCACTATGTTCAATATGGAAATTCATGTATCTGTATTAATACAGGTTTATGTTTTTCAAATACAACAGACTTTTCAAACCTTTAAACATGTCCTATGTTTCATTTAACTATTTTTTTACTTTCATGGGACTCACAAATACACTTTATGTTTGAGAAATAACCATCTTGATCTGTTGTTCTAATCTCTTTATTTTACTTATACACCCTACTGAACCAGAATTCAAGTCCTATAAATATACAACAGATTTATTTTATTCTTACTACCCAGTACTGGTAAAAGCCAAAATAAACTCTCATCTTTCTTATCTAGGGCTTGTAAACCCATTTTAATTTGAAAATTGAATTGGCTAGAATAGTATTCCGTAATTTCATGACCATTCAAGCACCACTAGTTTTTAAAGTGTTATGAAAGTCAGTCTTCCGGTGTCTACATATTTTATAACTTGTATTTAGCAAAATCTTTATCATCATCAATTTCTCTAACAGGATTTTGCTCTTAGATATATAGAAATGTTGAAGAAGTTAACTTCAACAATAATGAAACAAACTGTTTAAATTTTGAAAAAATAAAGATGAAATTGAAATGGGAATTCTAGTCCCTATTACTTTGTACAGATAGGGAAGAGAAGAGGCCAAAACTGGAAATACAGGAAGTGAAGGTGAAAGTTTGAAGTCTTGCTTTAATATACTGTTGCTGGTCAAAACCCATTACAACAGAAATCTCTGTAAATCAAAAAGATGTCTGTTCCCCAGCCAGTACCCTACTAATTTTGAGTATTATTCAATATGAAATAATTCCAGAACTAAAATATAATTGGAGCAGGCTCTTAAAGTTGATTATAACTGGATTGACCTGCATGAAGGCTATATCCCAAAAGAGCGATCTATTATTTTTAGCTTTGACTTACTTTCTTATTTTTTAATAAAGTATAATTTTAATTTAGATCTTATTAAGTGCATCTGAGTTATGGTTCACTCTTGTTTGTAATTAAAGGTAATTTTTCTCTCTCAGAATTTCTTCTTAATTTCTTACAACAGTTTCTTTTATGTATTAAAAGAACACTGGATTAGGAGTTAGAAAACTCTAACCAAAGCTCCGTCCTTAACTTGCATGACCTTGAACAAATCAATAAACTTCTCCTGATCACAGTCTTTTCATCTTTACGAGGAATTAAAGTTAGATAATATATTTAGTTCTTAAATTCTGTGATTTTATTAACTGTCACTTGTTTTTACTTTTGACTTTAGGTTAATCAGATCTTAAAACTTAGTACTAGCTAATACTGGGAACTTACAGAGAAGTCTGCTGACTCGTGGTGGTAGGACACAGTTTCCATGTTTGAACATTAGAATTCCTTGCCTCTTAATCAAGACTGAAGCATTGTCTGAGGAGGAATCAGGAAGCACAATTTTATACATAGTTTTAATGCTAGATGAAAATTAAGTGTAATCGTAGCTTATACTAGATATCATGATAGCTTTCAGCCAAGTGAGGGTGAAATAAATAAAATTTGTCTAAATAGTACTAATTAGAGTGATAAATTATACTTTTTTTCTACCATCATACATATAATTTGTGGTTGTGATTCTTACTTGACGTTAGTGGCATATTTAATAGTTTCCATGAATTGAAGAGTTACATGGCTGTAGCTTATAAATATATCATAGTTTTCTAATGTAGCAATTAGAAGTCTTAGAGATATTTTGCAAATGGTGTTAGAAAGTCATTGACTATCATCTGTATAACTAGAACTCTATGAATCAGTGGCTTATGGCTCCAGAGCTTAACACAGTGCCTGGCACTTAATAAGTATTTGTTAAATGAATCAGTAGACATTTGGAATGTTTATGTGGAGGTGAAGTCATAGCTGTAAGAGAGTACAAATTTATTTGAAACTCCTTTATATGGGAAGATTAAAAGTAAAGTTCATAGTTTGGTTTACTTTTGAATTTATTGTCTAACAATTTTTTTTCTCACTTTATTGCATTAGTACAATATAGGGGATGCCATAAGTATAAATCGCATTGTAGCTAAACAAATAACAAAAGTGGCAACAGATTCAAAGCATATTATCCAGAATTGCTTTTACCTTTTCTTGCAAACAGTTTGAGTTTTGGTAGTAAGCTGTTTGAGGCAGTGAATAAGGATGTATTATACTTAGCATAAGACTTAAGAATTCTGGCCCTTTTGATCACTTCTTTGCAGCAAATTATTGTTTATTGTGCTTTAAAGTCTCCATTTGTAAAGAGGAAATACTACAGATGCACATTAAAGCCACATCCATAAGTAACAAGTACTTATTCAATTTGAGCTGGCAATATTTCATTAATAGAACTGATGTACTTAAAAGATAATCAGAATCGTCAGTGTGCTGTTCACTTACTGAATGCATTGACATTCTATATTAGTTCTTCAGAAACCTTTTTTGGGTCATAAAAAATATGGACCACCTACATAATGCTTTGATAAAAGTTACGACCTTCTTTTCCAGAAAAGACATATATGCATCTACACATGTTTTCATATAATTTCAAGAAATTTTTTGTTAGATCTTCTGAAACTCTTCAAGGAGGGCTCTTTGACCGCATGTCCAGAACCTCTGTTCTAAAAGATGCACATGAACCCAACATAAAACTCATCAGAACGCAGTGTTTCTGATTTCAGTATTGGTGTCCCCAAAGGAATTCTCTCCCTTGTGTTCAGATTAATGCCCTTAGTTCTCCAATTTCACCATTCTTACCCGACATCTGACCTAACTTTATCTTACCTAACTTCTTTGATTGTATTAAAATGCTGTGGAGAGGATTTTTTGTAAAGAAATAAAAAAAAAAAGGACCTACAAATTTCAACCCGTAATTCACAAAATAATTTGCAATTAATTGATTAAATGGTATCCACTTTTTCCAGTAGATGGCACTAGGTTTACATTCTTTCACAGCATGAATAATTATTGGTATTAGCACATAGGTGCATTGTGAAAACTTAAACAAAAATGTATAAGGAATAGCCAGTTAAGAACATATGGATTTATAAACCACAAATTTTTCTGCTTATATTATGTTCAAACAATATTTGTAGAGCACAAAACCTTTTTCCATTTTCAATAGGATTCCAACTCCCTTATGCTTGACCATCTCATTGAAATTGTCTTTCATGTGTAGACTTTCTATAAACTGAAACAAGTTTTCATAAATTAACTTATCTTGTATCCAAATAGCTGATTTAACAGTCATTTATGGTTTTATGTGCAGCTAAATTTTCTTCAGCAGACCACCCAAGAATTAAAGAAAATTTCACATTTTGTTTTGCTGTGTTTTGAATTTTTATAGAATCTTGAAACCGTTATTAGTTTAACATGTTGACTGTTAAGCATGAATCAATTTTTGCATGAATGAAAATATTTTAGAAAACTAAGAAAAATTATATTTAAAATGTTGATTAATGAGTACTCTGATGCAGCTGTATTTTTCTAAAACAGTTTTCGTAGCTCTATAATAAACGTTTTAATGTTGAAAAGTTGCTGTGCAGCATCTAATTACCAGACGAATTTTTAATTATCTGTGGACAATGGATATTAGTTAAAGCTAAATTGTTATACAACAATAAGACTGTATGAATAAGATGTTGGGCATATGGTTTGTTAAGTGTGGATTCTCTTGATTTTCTGTTAAATATGGAATACATTCTTTATATACCTTAAGAATTATAAAATACGTAACACCTAGTAACGGGAGAGTTTAAATAGGCATGAACAAAAAAATTAAATCTTAGTTTCGTTTGAGAAATTCATTAGTTAACAATGACTGTAAAGTGTGTAAAACATAAATTCTGAAAACAAATGATAATTCTACAGGGTTAGAATATCTAGACAATATGGACTTTGGAGGAATCATATAGGTAATTAGATGCTTATTTGTCTAAACATATTCACAATAATGTTATGTAACAGATTGTAGAAGGATTTATGAGCTCTTGCTCTCAACAGACACAAGTTTAATGAAGGAATAAGCCATGAATGACAGTTCACAGATTCGCTAATATTGTGGATAGATATTTGATGAATTTTTACTATCATCCTTTCCTAGTTTACAATTTCATCCTAAGCATTTTATTTAGAGATTGAATTTCTCATAATTGCATCTGCTAGGTACACTCTTTAAAAGAAAGAGCTGTAAGAGAATACAAATTTAACATTTAAAAAATAGATTGTATTAAGATGCAATGATAAATTATCTGAAATTACCTTTTGTGCCTTTGCATTTAAAATCAACTATTTACTCGAAAATTTAAAATCCTCATGTCATTTATTTCAATTTCCTATATTTTTTATTTTTAAAAACATTTAGTATATTTACGCTTGTGTTAGATATTTAAAAATGCATGTTATAAAAAATACACCTTGAGGCCTGGCGTGGTGGTCACGCCTGTAATCCCAGTACTTTGGGAGGCCGAGGTTGGCAGATCACTAGAGGCCAGGAGTTCGAGACCAGCCTGGCCAACATGGTGAAACCCCGTCTCTACTAAAAATACAAAATTAGCCAGGCGTGGTGGTGGGTGCCTGTTATCCCAGCTACCCAGGAGGCTGAAGCAGGAGAATTGCTTGAGCCCAGGAGGCAGGGTTGCAGTGAGCCGAGTTTACATCATTGCACTCCAGCCTGGGCTACAGGGTGAGACTGTCTCCATCTCAAAAAAAAAAAAAAAAATACCCCATGAAATGACAAAAGATATCAGTTATTTAGATGGTTAATAAGAGATATACTTTTATAGAGTTTAAATTTATATATTAACTTATATGATAAGCATTTCCTTCAGTAATAGATGTATTTATTACATTGAGCCACATAATTGCAAGGAAGGAATGGAATGTTAATTTTTATCATTAAAGTATTTGAATTTGAGGTAAGCAAAGAAAATTCAGAATCCTATAACTATAGCTTTGTAAGATTTTGTTTTTTTGCAGAAATACATGTTGGCGCAGAAAGATAAAACTGTTTATACTATATTCTACTTGATTAATATTTTAATCTTCCTTCTGCAAATTTTAGATAATATCACAGCAAATTTCAGAGCTTCTCATCATATTATTGGTATTGATGAAGAAAGAGATTAGACACTTGATCTGTATTTACTAGTTTGTTTCTACCACCAACTTGCTTTCTGGCCCCAGGAATCTTTGTTTTGTACCTTTTATTCCTATTCTGCATCTGTAAACTGAGGATTTTGTAACATTCTTGTCAAATCTTTTATAATTAGATATGACCTTCAGGTGAGGGTTGTTATATATATTATATATTAGCTGACATTTTCCAAAAGTTTGTTCTGTGCAGTTTAAATGCCTTGTTGTAAGGGTGAAGAAATTGGGGGAAAAAAGATGGGGGTGTAAGGGAGGACGCCAAAAAGTTCGGGAAATGTGATGGGTTTGATCAGGCAAAATCTATTTCAGTTATGGAAAGTCCGTGGTTCCTGCAAAGTAAGCTCTGGAAAGGCAGAGATTTTTGTCTGTCTAGTTCACTGTTACAATTCAGCAACTACAATTGTGTCTGTCACATAATAGGTGTTCAGTAAATATTTGTTGAATGAATGAATGCTTGTTAATAAGTAACATCATCTTATATATCAAAATAATGTCACATTACAAGTAATGTGATCCTGCTCTTCAGGGATCTACATTCTGCTGAGAAAGATGGCCACCTCAGGTTCAAATTTTATTATCTATAGGATGAAAGGAGTTATATACTTGAAGGTTTTACGATTCTGTGTGAACATTTTCTCTTTTGTTTTACCATGGAGGCAGGGAGTAGAAGAAGTGAGAAGCATTGTGCTTCTTTCCTCCCAGAATGGCAGACTGAATTCTCGGAATAGGATTTCAAGCAATGCCAGTTCCTCTGAAGGATATTGAAGGAATGTGTAGATGTAATTAGTGGGAGGTGGTAGGAGTGGAGGATGAGAAGATGGGAGTAGGAGTGGACTGTGGGCACATGGGTTAACAATAGATAGGTATGGTAAAGTGCAACCAAGCATGGGTTCAAGAGAGAAACAGAATGGACAAATAAACTAGAGGAGGAAAGCTGCAGACAAGAGAACCTGGCTGTCATTAACCAGGTATGCAACCATGAGTAGTAACTCTTTTGGGCTCTATTTCCTTTTGAGGGCTTTGGACTAGAAATTCATAATTTCCCAGATTATAATCCAAGGAACACTAATTCTACTGACTTTCCCTTGTAAAATGGATCTCATCATCAAATTGAGAACCAACCCTGCATACTACCCTATTGCATAAATTCTAAGATGCACTGCTTTTACATTCTACCATCTTGGTAATCTGGACGCAGCTTAAAAGTCATTGTGACAAGAATGTATTATAGTTTGGCCACTTTCTCCCCCCTTTACTAGTGGAGCAGAAAATAATGGTGTATCAAATGACCATATATTTAATGGTGCACATCAGCATAAGAAAATCTCTGAGAAGGTCTTCAAGAATCCCATGTCACCTAGATTTACCTAATTTGATTTGACAGTGGAACCTTTCCCTTCTCACTCTGCAAGAAGAATAGCATGTTAGCGTTTTTTTTCAGAGCCAGTATTTTAGAGAATGCATTTTGGGGAATGCTGGACCAGGTAATCTTATAATCTTAAATCCAGAGAATTAATAAAATATTAGTTACAATAAGAGATTTGAATGTGAAACCCTAGAGAGGTAACATAGGATTCAGAGTAGTAATCTGAATTACTGAATTAATTTTTTTACTGTCGTTATTTATGTTTAAAATTTCACTGATTTATTAAGCAAATGTTATTGTTGCTGTTCTTAAACTAATTTATAAGAAACATAGCCAAAGTCATTATTTAGAAAACATCTGTTAGAAGAATTGAGTATTTAAATACAACATATACTCGTTTAGTCCTTCCTTTTTCTCAGCCACATTACTAGGTGCTGGGGATGCAAAGATGACTAAAATATGTATGAGCACTGTCTCTCAAGAAGATATTGAATAATGTCTTCCCATGTCAGGGGAAAACATGGCTTTTCTTGATAAATCTGAGTGAAAAAATAAAGTGGATTTTTTTTTTCCTCCAGAATTCCTCAGATTTTTCTGGAATGTATAGATTCAGATTTAGCTGTTTTTTGAGTGGCAATTGAAGACTTGTTTTCTAGGCCTTATGCTTAATTAATTTATATTTGAAATTTGATTTGGGTGGTAACGTAATTTTGGAAATTTGCAAAGCTGAGTTTTTGACAGTATATATTTTATTTTGTTTCTGGTGAAGTATACTCAATGTTATATTTAAATAAAATTCTGCATTATAATCTAAGAGAAGACTCCTTTCCTTCCTTTTTGTGGGTGGTTACCGCTCATCTCCCTAGCAGTTGGTGCTCCCCAAGGGGAGAAGGAAGATGAGAGAGCGAGCTATTTTTTGCAAATCTTTTTGATTGCATGTGAAATGTAGAATGGAAATGAGCCTGTCTGTTTTTAATTTTTTTTATGGGCTATGATGTTCTAGTGAAGACCCATACTGGAAAAAAAATTAAAAACAGGGAACTCCAAGTTTGTCAGACATTTCACATGCAATCAGATAGAATTGAAGTTAAGTGACTTTCTCTTCCACTGTTGTCACTTGATGATGGCAGAGACTTTAAAAATTCTCTTCTTATTTATATGCCTTGCAAACAAGAAAATGCCCTTTGGATCAAGACATTTAAAAAATATTTCCCTAAACTCTAGGCTTTATGGTCCACATTAACACAAAAAATTGTTGCTCTCAGTATTTGCATTAAATTTTGAAGAGTTGATAAGATACTCTTTAGTTTTTTTATGTGCTTAAATAATGCTAATAAAATACACATGAATTCAACAATTAAAAATTTATAATACAAATGAAAGATAGAAAAGTAAAATGTGGCTTCTATCATTCATTCGGGTGGATTATTAATGGATGTTTCATCAGGATGAATGTAGTGCTAAACCTCTATTGTTTCCCATCAAGAAAATAGTGTAGCTTCATGAATGAGATTTTACTGTTAAGATTAGAATTTTAATTCACATTAATAACCTTTCAGTACTGTGAAAAATACATTTACTCCCCTTGACTTACAGTAAGAAAGTGTTTGCACGTTTTCCCCCTTAATTTTAAAACTGCCTTACTTCTCAGTTCCCCAATTTCTCCCTTTTCAAATCTGAACCTACATTTTATCCGGATTTTTGTTTGTTTGTTTGTTAAATTAGCTGCTACTCTTACATGAAAGACTGCATACTTTTCATCAGGATAGGGTAATGACCACCTTGACTTGTACACGTTTGATCATATTATATCTATTGGGATGTCTAGATGTAGTTTTCTATTTGGATCTTTTCTGGCACCCTGTGAATGCTGTTGCTATTAGTTATTTGAGTTTTCTATATTTCATTTATAAGCAGATATGATTAAATCTAGGTGGGAAAATTTTAAAGTGTTAACATCCTTTTTGTTAACTCTCTTTACACAAAACTTTGCACATACCTTTACTGTAAGACTGCACATTGTATAGATTGTTTGTCTTATCTTTCCTGCTAAAATATGTGTTCTCCTAGAGCAGGAACACTACCTTATTTATTTTTAACTTTTCAGTGCTCATGACAGTTCTTGATTCACTTTAGATGTTTAATAAATAGTTGTAGAAAGTATAAATTAATATTAGGCTCAACAGTTTTTATCTTCAAAGAATTTGCAATGTGTTTGGGAAAATAAAGCAGAAATGAATGAAGATGTTTGAGAATAATTGCATAATACTGCATTTGCCCATTTAAGCAGTACCTTGCAGAGTAAATACACTAATACTAAAAGTGCTAATAGAGGTGAACTTATCAGGATGTGTAGCCTTGGAAGGAAAACTTGCTTGACAACATCTTCTGAGTGTATTTATTCAAACCTTCAGTATGAGAACCATACTGAAGGCCATTTTTATCATTCAACTATGCACCACTAAAACATATGGTCTTGCTTAATTCAAGAAGTTTACAATGGTATGTTGCATGCTTATAATGTCCATTGATGTTAATTAGAACTCTGTGCATACGTCTATGGAATATAATTGAAACTGATCTTGTGGAATTGTCTTATGTGAAGTAATAGTAAAACAGCAAGAAGGCATTAAATGTGATTATTATTATGACAGATAAAGATATGATTTTTCTTACATATAGGAAAGAATAACTCTTTACCTTAAGAAGAAACAATTTTTTTTTTCTGAGTCCTGGAACTCATAGATTTATTTTTGTGTGTGTTATATTTAGGGCTCGGAGAACAGATGAAATTAAACTGAAACAAAATGTAAAAATTCAGAATGTTTTTAAAAAATAGAACAGGTACTAATTTTATACTTTCTTTGGTTATGGACGTTTCCTGCCAGGGCCAGAAGATTACTCTGAAGGGGAGGGTTATTGGAGTGTTTCAGAAGGGCAACAGCATTGTCTGGTCAAAGAGTTTTTTGCTCTCCAGGCTCATCCAAAATTCATCGCCAGAAACAGCCATCGAGTATCCTCTTACATATGACTCCAAGTTGAGAATGATGATCTATAGTGTAAAAAGGATGGCTTTAAGTAGACAAAGCAAATTAGCAGAACTTGCACTCTGATCATACATTGAAAGTTCAGCCAGAAAAATACTTTCCAAGAGCTATTTTGAGGGTAGCACTTTGCTAAATGGATATTCATGAAACTTTCTCTTGGAAGTAAAAAAGGTAATGCTAAACAATGTCTATATTAAGATATGTAGTTGTAAACTTCCTGGTTTAAAAGCATATTCCTTATATATTTAAATTGCTGCTTATCTATTCATATTCAGGTTTTAGCACTTGCACTGAGGTTACCTGTCTCTGTCTCTGCCACTGGAATATGAACTTGTTAGTGTTTTCATCTCTTGCATTGGTCGTTTTTGCCATGTGTTCGGAAAGCTATTCCTTCAGAGATCAGCACAGACACCTTCCTCTCCTCCTTCAGGAGAGGAGAGGCTTTGCTCAAATATCATCTCAGTGAGACTTCCTTGGCCACTGTATTTAAGATTATAATCCTTATTCCTTTCACTCCCAGTCCTCCAGTTTTCCTTTTTCCTTCCTGAATACTTAACCACCTTCTAAGAGACTATGTAATTTACTTATTTTCATTGTAGTTTGTCTGTCTTCCCTTGCTCCTGCTGGAATGAGAGCTCCAGGAAAGTAGAACTTTATTTTGTTCTCTGGTATATCCTAAGTACTTAGAATAATGCCAGCAGATAATAGGTTCTCAATAAATAATTAGTGAACTAATGAATATATCTTACTTAGCATAGAGTCTGGCACTGTATAAACACTCAACATTTTTGATGACTTAAGCAAATAATTTAAGAAAAAAATCTTGTATCAGTGGTCCTCAGAGTAAACCCTGCAGCTCTAGTTTTGTGGAAACCAGAGGACTGAAGCAGAAGTGTCCTGACATATGAGTTTGTATGTTAATCTCAGGAATGTTTTTCCTATATATGTCTACTTTGAGAGAAAAATCAGAATTGGGTATGGTTCTACAAATATAGAGCTTTTCTTCCCCCATGCTTTGTAGTTTTATCTTAAAGCCTTTATTGAATTACTAGAATGCAAACAAAAAATGATAGTTATGGTATATATTTTACATTTTATTCTAAAAATATACTAGATTTGGCTTTTCCAAATGGCCAATTATTTAGAAATTCTAACACTATACTATGCCTGAAGTAAAAATTTGCTCAGTTTTCCAGTGACAAACTAATAACCAGCCAAATTTACAGTGAAAAATAAAGTATACCACCTTTAAATATAGCAGCAAGATATTTCAACATGAACTTTACTGTTTTAACCTACTAAACTCAAAGCAAAACAAGATATTCTTATCTTTTATTCATTTATTATCTTGGGAAAATATTTAATAGTTTCATTTTTTTCTGATCCTAGAACCAAAATTAAAGTTATGGGATCCTTAGGTTTTGTTTTGATTTTTCACATCGAAATATAAAATTTATGACTTGAAAGTACTCTAAGTTTAGGTAACAGATCTAATTTACTTCTTAACAGGAAGTTAAAAAGCCTTTCAACGTTTTATAGACTTTGTGAAAATCCTGTATGAAACTTGTCACTGACCCTATGTTGAAGGAGTAAATACAGGGAAAAGAGACATTGGCTAATAGATGAATGTATGTAACTTTTCTAATGTACTGAGGTGATTATTACTTTTTGCCCCTTATTATTTTGTTAGTTTTTAAGCTGAAAGTTATTGTATAGTTAGAGAAGAAAGAAAAAAGTTGTTACATAATTTTTTCTGACAGAAAATATGATGATTGGCTGGGTGCAGTGGCTCACGCCTGTAATCCCAGCCCTTTGGGAGGCCGAGGCGGGCAGATCACCTGAGGTCAGGGGTTTGAGACCAACCTGGCCATCATGTCGAAACCCGATCTTTACCAAAAATACAAAAATTAGCCAGGTGTGGTGGTGGGCGTCTGTAATCCCAGCTACTCTGGAGGCTGAGGCTAAGGCAGGAGAATCGCTTGAATCTGAAATGCAGAGGTTGCAGTGAGCTGAGATCACACCACTGGACTCCAGCCTGGGTGACAGAGCGAGACTCCATCTCAAAAAAAAAAAAAAAAAAGAAAGAAAGAAAGAAAGAAAATATAGCAACTATGGGTTTTGCAGTCAGACAGCCCTGGGTTTGAGTTGATATGTCTACTTTCTGTTTGTCCTTAATAAGGTATGTTATAACCTCTCCAAGCCTTAGTTTCTGTATCTGTAAAATGGGCATGACAGTCACTTTCTAGAATTATTGAGAGGATTAAATGTATTTATGTGAAAGTGCCTAGACATGTGCCTGGCATGTAGAAGAACTCCAACTTTATTTTCTTTTTTATTTTCTTTCTTCATTTCCTACTTTAATCATTTAAAAAAAAGATAAGGTGTGAGGAAAATACTGTTCCCAGGGAATTATTATAGAAAAAGAATTATCAATAAAAAATTGCTGCACACTAAATACTGGACCTGGCCATCTTTTAAAATACAATTTTAACTTCAGAATTCACTGTAATCAAAATGAAGTAAGTGCTAGTGGCTGTGATCCTTACAGCAGATCTTTGAGGGTGGCAACCCATAACGAAGGTGACTTGCTTCAGGTCACGTGGCTGGAAAGCAGGTAGAGCCAGAAAGCAAACTCTTGCCGTATGTTTATTTGTGCTAATAGCAAGAGCTTCATACTGGGGCTTCGAAACAATACTGGCCTTGAGGCAACAACACAGGACAAGCCTCGATATAAAAAGAAACTTTGGGCATATTTCAATAAATAAAATATCCTTGGACTGGCTTCACGATGGATCTGATCTATCCCAAAGTTACTCTGTAGGGAACAGTATTATGATTAGATACCAAAATGGCAATATTATCTCCTCAAATATGTACTTTTGTTACATGTGTATGCACACACACTCACTTGTGCCTTCAAAAGACACTATTAAACGTTTAAATATAGGGAAAAATATTTCCCAAACATACTTCTAAGCCAATTTAGAGGTCATTGAACAGATGTCATATAATACTAATGTTAAATTACCCTGTGTAATAAGAAAATTACAGTACCTGAGTGAAGATACTAAAGGGAAACCATCCAATGAATTACTCTAGAATTTCAAAATGAAATGATTTTTTCAAGATTGACAGTGGCACCATATGACTTTAGAAAAGTGAGTCTGATAGGGAGAAGGGAAATCGGAGACAAAAGTGAAGCTTTTCTGTGTTTATATATGCCAATATTTGATTCTGATGATAGAAAGGCTAATGTAATGGTATAGCTTTAAATTGTCCAGGAAGTATATTATTATTAAATGGTGTGGCAAGACACTTATTAAAATCTAACTTCTCATTGAATTGTTTAATGTAAAATCACAATGGTTGTTTCTAGTCTACATATATTTCCTTTCGGTATTAGATATACTTAAAAAACCTAATTATTTTGAGAATATGGTATAACCAAAGAGCGAAAACGTACAAAATTTGACAACTTTAAATAATCACTAGTATTTCTTAAAGGAAAAACCTCACTTACAGTTAGGAAACAATATTTATACTTAAGGTTGAAAAGCCAGGATGTAGAAAAATTTTGCTAATTTGGAAGGTGACCTTTAAGTGCACCAAAACCAAATAATTTGTAGGCTATGACATAGGGCACATTCCTACAAAATTTGTGTGAATACTGCTTTAGTGGTTCTTGAAAGACAAACAAAGAAAGCTGGAATGAAATCTTTATTCTCCTCCCAAATAAGACGGAGACTAACGAAGGAGTACAGCAGCACTCTTTCAAGGCTTGCCATTAAAACGAGGTCTCTGTAGCACAGTTAATGAGATGTTTCATAGTGGAAAACAATCTGTTTTTAAGAATGTTTAGATCAAAAGTAATTTCTAATCTATGAAATAAAGTCTCTTCAATACCCTTCATTCACTAGTAAAGCTTTTATGTTTGTATTATTTACTTCAATCAGATGTTTTCAATTTTACCTTTTTTTCTTGTACAAATACTTGACATGGTTCATCAATACTGACCAACAGTTTTATTCTCTTTCTTCAGAAAAGAGAGATTCATGAGAGAGGGAGAATGAAAAAGAGAGAAACATCTTTGCCTAAACGATTTGCAAGCATCTGTGCTTTAAGCTACTTTTTATGAACACTCTTTAGTAAATGACTCAAGGTAAAAAAGCAGAAAAGCATCCAATGTTAGGAAATTGCAATCCAATACCATGTAATTTAAACCTGCAGTTGCTTCTCTTGTACTAAATGACATACAGATGGGTAGCTTAGTTCTCTCAACTTTGGAAACACAATTGGTCTTTTTGTATGAATGAACATATATTAACAAAAATATTTTGGATAGAATTGTTTGATTTTAATTGTACATATTTTAATTATTTATGACATTGAAAAGAATACTTTTAACCAAGTCATTTTGTCCTGTTAAGTTTGCAGTTAATGATTTTGTGACACTATTAACTAAGATACAACCCTTCCGACAAATAAATGAGAATAAAATCATTTTTAAGAAGTCTGTACCGAATTGAGCAGAAACTCACCTATCACTGTTGACTGATTATTTAAGAAAGGGCCACTTTGCATTCAAGCTATTGAGAGGCTTGTTCTGATAGGACAGACATTTTTCAGGGAAACATTTCCACCTAACCCGTTGATAACAGCAAAAATACAAGTAGTAGGTATTTGGATAAAGTGTAGGATAAGACAGGGTCCAGTGAGATGAGAGATCAACATGCTGGGAGTGACATGCCTGCTGTGCCTGTGGATCCTTCCAGGCCAGGGAAGGGCCGAAGTACTTGTGGAGGGTCAGCAGAGGTGCTGTCTGACAACCTGCAGGCCCACTCCAAGGTGTATCTTGCTCTTTGGCTCTGTCTTGCTCTTTTGCTGCCTCCATTTTCTCTTGTGGAGAATCAGTCACTCTCTCTTGGTGGCCCTGATTCTGCAAGCTGATATCCTTCTTCAACCCCACAGTCAGGGTAACTGGCTAGATAATGTTTTCCTAGTTTAAGGTCAGTGATCTCATACTATGACATTAGGTACCTTGAAAGTTAAAAAAGCGGGAAGCATTTCCACTCCTAAATCATATTTCTTTATATTTCAAAAGAAGTTGCGTTTACTATTTGGGAAACTAAGCAAGCTTTCTTGTAGTAATTTCAAAACATGGCAAAAACTCTCTACATTTAGGACCATCTGCAGGCTTCTTTCCCACTGTGATGGATGGCAAAGAAAAGCAATTTTACTGCAGTGAGTAATGGCTACCCTGTCCTGGAGTTATATTTCTTTTCAGTCATTTGCTCATGTAAAATAAAATACTATATATAAACAGGTGTTGTCTGAACATTTTACTGCAGGCTGTAGAGGTTGAAATAAAAGCTGCCATTGTTATCAGAATCACGTTAGAATTATTTCACCATTCAAATACAGTTAATCAGTGAAGTCTTCCTAGATGTACTTTGCAAAAAGAAAATGTAGGTTTCTAAAAATCATATTCACGTTTCCTTTTTCCTTTGTCTTTCTCCTTTTCTATTTTTCCCACTCTTTCTTTGGAACTTCTTGAATCTGCATTAGTGAAAGTGCCTTCTCCTATAGTTTATCGAAAGTTTCTTGCTGCCCATTTAATATGGTAAGATACAGTCTTTGATGAGATATACAGAATCTTTATACTTTGAAGGAGTATACAGAATCTAGTGAAGTTTCTGATGCAATCATGGAGAACAGTAATTCCTGGTCTTAGAAAAAAATATTTTTAGAGCTCATAAAATAGGATGGTAGTTAAATTATCCACAATGGAAATTGAATTTTGATGGTTTCAGGCTATTCTACTAAGTTGCAAAATTATTGCAGACTTATGGTTTAACTTAATATGCCCATCATTTTATATATACAGTGTAAATGTTTGTAAATTATGTTTTGAATTTATTTGGAACAAAAAGGATTTCAGGATACTGGGAGATGTAAAGCATGTATCTTGTGAATGATCAGTGAGTTTTTAGTATCACATGCTAGAGACTTTGGCTATAGCATATTGTCACTGCTCCAGTGGAATCATCTGAATCTTAAGAAACATTCTTTTTAAACTTAGAGAAATAATCAGCTGCAGTTCAGGTAAGCATTTCCAGTGCATTAGAGACTGGTCTGGTCATTGACAAGTGACTGCAGAAGCTGCGCTGTGGCGGCCAGCCAAAGCAATTATTTAGGATTCAAGCTAAAAAGCCTTCTTCTCCCATATCCTCTCTCTTTTCAGGGTCATGTAGGGATAAAAAGAACTGTAAGGTGGTCTTTTCCCAGCAGGAACTGAGGAAGCGGCTAACACCCCTGCAGTACCATGTCACTCAGGAGAAAGGGACCGAAAGGTAAGGTGAGCTTTAATAAAAAGTCATTAAATAAGAGCTAGATTTCTTCTCCCCCTGCCCCCGCAATCCTCTTCCTTGCCAATTAATTTAAAGCATTCTATACTTACTTGCTAAAGTCTACAAATTAGTATCCTTGAAAAGGTTAAAATGGTATTGTTTAGGTTAAGACTAAGTTTTATTTGTTCTTTTCTCCATTTAATGAACACTCCATATCTGATATAAAGTCACAAAGCTTTTGTTAAGGGCCTGTTTTTAGTTTACTACAAAATGTGTGGAAGTAATAGCGATTTAGGTACATTTTTTGGGAAGACATCACAGTAAGCAAAACCATGAGGGACTTGGCACTATGCCAGGATGCTGAAATTTTGAAGGTGGCCATTGTAAGTATAGACGTTTTGGCTGCAAAAAGAAGGTAGCATAATTTAGTTCTTTTCTACCCCACTCCAATTTCTTTTTGAAGCACATGTGGAGAAAGTATTTATTGGCTCATTTGTGGTTGGAATGTCAAAAATTTTCAATAACTGCCCTCACATGGCTTTGGTCCTTGGAAGTTCGCCCTAAGTCCTGAAAAAAAGAGTTTGTTCACTTCCAAGACTGTTTTTAGTGAATAAAGCCTCTCTCAGCTGATTCCAGCTCAAAGGTAACTTGCCAAGGTCCAACGACTTTGTTGTCTAATTTATACCATGGAGCTTGGCGTAAGACTGTAGCTTACCTCTGATCCAAATTTATTAATGATGTAACTTCTTGTTTTCATTCATGAACTGAAAGAGCTCTCTACTACACATGGGATCCCTGTTAACAGGCAACACTCTCTTCCTGTCACAGTATCTACTGTTTACTGAATTTACCAAATGTTGAATCTCTGACGGAGTCCACCCTTAGCATACGATGAGCTAGCAGTGGACTTTAGTCTCAGCTTGCGAGGATTTCTATCCATTCTGTTGTGTACATGACTAGCAAAATGATTTAATGCACACAAACAACCAGAGATTAGGTCATTCTTAAAAATTCTGTTTATAAAAAAATTGGACCTCATAAAGAGGGTGAAAGGATAATAAAAACAAGCTGCAGAGCACATAGACTTTTTGTTGGGCTAGCACAGCTGATTTGTATTAGCTGAATGACCTCCTAGCCTTTAAGATTGTTAACTTAGAAAAATACTCCCTTAAAGCTGCAATATTCCTTTTCAAACCAAAAAATAAGACTCCTTCCACTTGAAGTCTTGGACTCTTCTGCATTTTCTGGTATATACTCTTGCACCCTGTAAAGTAGCAAAATCTTATGTAATGTTCCTTCTGTGAATCTAAACTACAGGCTTTTTTTTAATAGAAAAAAAAAATCTTTTTCTAAGCATTACATAACTAGATGGCTTTTTTTTTTTTTATGTAACCTGCACTAGTTTGTAGTAGTTATATGCACATTTTATTATATAGATTTGAAATGTATTAGTAAAGTTCAGATTTCCATATGTTTGGTTCGTTTTCATTCTAGGACAAAAAGCCCTTGAAAGATTTATTAGAGAAATATATTTTAAGCAAATACATTATGTAAGAAATAATGCTAACTTTAATTTTTTCAATGATCTGTTTATTATTTATCAGTGCCTTTGAAGGAGAGTACACACATCACAAAGATCCTGGAATATATAAATGTGTTGTTTGTGGAACTCCATTGTTTAAGTAAGTATGTTGAAAACCTATAGGTATGGCTACATCACAGATGGCAGCAAACTAGTTATTGCTTGTTTGTCTTAGAATCTTTCCATTGCTGAATTTTCTTCTGTTTGTTTTTCTATTTCCATTTACCCCCAACGAAATAAAAGTAATTATTGATTTCATGGTAAATTACCAGTGTGACAGACTGGCTGATTTTGCACTACTTGGATCTTTAAAATACCCAACATTAACTTGTTCATATTAATAACCATGGTGCTAAGCAGAGCTATGAAAGATATTTTGGCAAGCATAGAAATGTTTATGCATTTACTGATTTTTCAAACCTTCAAATGATGGCCTTAAATATTTATTGGAACATAATGAAAAGTTCTTCATGTATATCCTTCATATTGAATAATATCCACCAAGTAGATTATACTTTTGCAATGAAGGGAAATACCTGTATTGAATGTAACATGGGAACATACCTTTACATAGGTAAGCAAATTATGTAATATGAGGTTAACAGTTTTTGCATAGTTTCAAAATCTTTATTTTAAAGATCCCAACAGTTTACCATAAAATAGGCAGCACACTGGACTTTCTGACTAAAATAGTTCATTCAGATAGTATATTCTGGAGATTATGGATGTTATTCAAGAAAGGAAAATCTTTACCGAAAATTTATTTATCTAGGGGGAGAAAATTCTAGAAGCCCTATGCTTCCCATGGGTTGCTGACTTGGGGGAATAAAAAGGCAGAAACCTTAATTGGGAGTAAATGTCATTAGCCAGGTATGGTGGCCCAGGCCTGTAATCCCAGCACTTTGGGAGGCCAAGGTGGGTGCATGACTTGAGGTCAGGAGTTCAAGATTAGCCTGGCCAACATGGTGAAACTTCATCTCTACTAAAAATACAAAAATTAGCCAGGCGTGGTGGTGTGTGCCTGTAGTCCCAGCTACTCAGGAGGCTGAGGCAGGAGAATCACTTGAACCCGAGAGGCGGAGGTTGCAGTCAGCCAAGACTGCGCCACTGCACTCAAGCCTGGGTGACAGAATAAGATTCCGTCTCAAAAAAAAAAAAAAAAAAGTAAATGTCATTTATTTAAAACAGAATTACAGAGTTTCTTAGGGAAATAAATAAACAAAGATCTGATACTTATAGCTAAAACACACTTAATATCTCTCCATAAGTGTTTCTCTTTTAAAAAAGCCGCATTTACCGATTTTCCAGAAATAACAGGAAACAGTGGTTTCCTTGAAATTAAAAAAAAAAAAAAGATTTAAAATGTTTCTTACATTGCACAAACCTTATTGAACATTAGCATTGGTTGAGAATCTGTTCTGAATTCTTATGTATTCCTCCTGTTAAAAAACTGACCCTTCAAATTGTCACCCATTTCCTCTCAGAAAACACACTCCTTATATAATATTTCAACACCTTTAGCTTATGTCATAATAGTTGATATAACACTTAAGATAGTTTTTGCTGAGCCACGTTAAACTTGTTAATATCCCAAATGGTAAAAATTGGCCACATCCCCTTTACTTTTTGATTCACATTCTCCATCCCCTTCCCTATCATGTGATTCACTAAAGTATGGGATCTAAAGAAAACTTACTGTTTTAAATAAGAAACAGAACCACTGTAAATGAACGATTTAACCCATGTGAGATTTTTGAGTCACAAATCCTAAAAGCAAGACCCTTATCCAAACATAGATGCTAGTGAGAGTCAGGTTTCACATTTGATGTGATATTGCCTCTATTTCATCTACTTTTATACTTACAAGGAGAACTTTTATTTTCCACATTTATAAGGAATGTGATTTAATACTTTTATTCTACTTTTTTCTAATTTTAATTGTTTGCTTCTTTTTACTTGTTTTCTTGTCTATTTTGGGAAAAAATTCCTTGCTGTATCCTTCACTGGAGAATGTAGTCGAGTAGCTCATTGGTCTAGTGCCAACTTCTGTATGTGCATTTTCCTGAAACTGATATGTCTGAATGTCTGTGGTTGGCTGGTCTTCCTCCCATTTCCTCTATCATGAACACCCTTCTCCCACTTCACAAAAGATGACATATCTTTCACCCAGCCCAGATCTTACCATGTTTTGCCCTGGGGTACAATCTCCAGGGCATCAAACAAAATGACAGTTCGGGAACTTTAAAGAGACTCATTGAAAGCAAGGTTCAAAAGGTGTTGGTAAAAAATAGTGAAATTGGGGCCAGGCGCAGTGGCTCACGCCTGTAATCCCAGCACTTTGGGAGGCCAAGGCGGGCGGATCATGAGGTCAGGAGATCGAGATCATCCTGGCTAACACGATGAAACTCTGTCTCTTCTAAAAAATATAAAAAGTTAGCCGGGCGTGGTGGCGGGCGCCTGTAGTCCCAGCTACTCGGGAGGCTGAGGCAGGAGAATGGCGTGAACCCGGGAGGCGGAGCTTGCAGTGAGCCGAGATGGCGCCACTGCACTCCAGCCTGGGTGACAGAGCGAGACTCCGTGTCAAAAAAAAAAATGAAGTCATATTTCACCTTGGCAAGGCTCCTGGCACAGCACAGTCCACCTCCCTGTCTGCCTGCTTGTCTGTCTCTCCATCTGCTGTCTGTCCATTCATTTTCTACTAGCCTACTTAAGTGAGAAGGCTTCCATGAGTACATGTATTCATATCTTTTTTCAAATGAACAAAAATGAAATAAATGGAAGTCTTTTTTTCAGACATGGAATACATCTGATTTGGTTGATTCATTTGACAGTGAGGACTGGCTTTGTAGATTATATGGAGGACTTCATCTGCTCAGTGATCTAAATATGTATCTCTAAGGTTTTGACAAATCTACATTTTAAGTATGTGTAAAATACACAAAACACCAGAAAATTAATCTTCTGCAATTTAAAGAATTTCTGATAAGACATTTTAACTTAATTTAAAATGTATGAGCTGGGCGCGGTGGCTCACGCCTGTAATCCCAGCACTTTGGGAGGCCGAGGCGGGCGGATCACGAGGTCAGGAGATCGAGACCATCCTGGCTAACACGGTGAAACCCCATCTCTACGAAAAATACAAAAAAATTAGCCGGGCACGGTGGCTGTCGCCTGTAGTCCCAGCTACTCGGGAGGCTGAGGCAGGAGAATGGCATAAACTCGGGAGGTGGAGCTTGCAGTGAGCTGAGATGGTGCCACTGCACTCCAGCCTGGGCGACAGAGCAAGACTCCATCTCAAAGAAAAAAAAAAAAATGTACGAGGAAGCATGTATCAGTCAGCACCCAGTCAGGACACAGAATACACAGTATTTTGAACAGTAAGGTTTACAGAATTATGAACTGTAAGAGAGGATTGTGGTAATAAGGGGTTGGGTAGTAAGAAATGAAGAGAAATTCTAAAGAATACAGGAATAGCAGATATAAGAAACAATCATGACTCCTAGGACTGAGATAGACAGCCAAAGAAATCCTCTGCACCCCTCCGTACACACAGGGCTGAGGACTAAATCTTGTTGAAGAGGGCATGGCTGTAGCCACTAAACATCAGAGAAGTTGTTATGGTGCCATGATGGTGCAACTTGCTGGAGCTTTCCTGAAATCTGAAATTTGCTGGCAATTTACCCTCTGGGAAGCTGGGGAAAGCAGTTTGCAGGGTGTCTCAGTGGAGATGGTCCACTACCAAACCATCTGAGTGGAGTGCCAGGGGAAGCTGCTGGCTGCTGGCTGCTGCTCATCACTGTGCACAGAGAGCAGCACCTGGCACTGAAGAAGCCACTCATGTAGCTGGGAAGCAGAGTATGCTACCTAAGCTGGAGGCAGAAGGAGCTGTGTGCTCTGCAGGAGTTGGTTGCAGGAAAAGCTGCATACACGGGAGGAGATGGGTGCAGGAGAATCCAGTCACGTAGCAGGAGTCTGGCACTAGAGAAGCTGCCCTCATTGCAAAAGCCTGCAAGCAGAGAAACTGCATGGGCTGTGGGATCTGGATGTGAAAGACGCTGCAAGCACTGGAGGAGCTTATTAAGCAAGCATCCCGAAACCAGAAAGGAAAGGCCTTTTCCTCCTGGAGTCTGCCTCCTGTGCCCTCAGCTGGCAAAGTTAAACATCATGCTGGCTGACAAAGAAAAAAATATTTAAAGGGCCCAGCCCCATTTTAGCAGAGCAGGCAAAGAAGATGGGTTTAGAGGTGAGAGGCTCTAACTTTATTTGATAACTGGCACAAAAAGTCTATTTTTTTATATCAAAAGTCTTTTAGGGGTTCATGAGCAAAAGTTTCAAAACCACTCACTAGTGTGGTAAATTAATGTTGTCACTATCAGGGGCTCTGTAGGTAATTGGTTTTATGCTTTGAACAAAAGTGTAGGAAACAATTGAGGGGTATGTGTGTGTGTATGTGTGTGTGTGGAGTTTCTGTTTGTTAGAAAGGAGTGAGGGTAGAAAACTAGACAGAACAGATTAACTAGAAGTACCGTATGACAAATAATAGTGGGAGGGAAATAGATAAAAGAGAAGAAATAAGAACAGTGCTGAATATAAAGTATCTAATCATTATGAAAAGATCATTTCCCCCACTGCTATTTCTATTATTTTATTCACACTTAAAGTATATGTGTGTGTGCATGCACATACGAGCATAATCCTCATCATTTACTTGACTGCTGTGTATATTTTACTTCCTCACAAAAAAGGCTATTCAATTATTCTCATTTCATTTTCAAACTTGTACTCTAAATACATTCCCTCTCTGAACAATATACTGCTTTCTTACTGCTTACCAAGTACAAGAACCTCATTCACAACCTTCTTATAAACCAAATGTATAATTTATTCCATGGTTCACATTTTCTTCACATTCACAAATTTTACCAAGCTGGTTTATTTCTCATATAGTACTACTGACTTTCAGTTAGTAAATTAACTGACAGAAGTAAGAATGTTTTCTCCTCTGGTTATTTGAACTTTTAAAACTTCATAAAGTGAATTTATTGCACATTAGATAAACCAAAGAAAGCACTGGGAAAATAATTCAGAAAGTATTTTTGACCTTTTATATTTTGCTTTGGTTGACACTTTCCTAGGTATTGTAGAATAAATAAAATAAATTTATGAAATATTTTTTTCCTCAACATACTTACTTTTTTGGCATAGTAAGAAAAACACAACAAACCATTATAAAATATGACAAAATAATGCTAGTGTCTCTCTGAATGTGCCTGTGTGAAGTACGTTTATATATAATAGGAAGGAATGTGACTACATCACAGTCAGGCAAGATTTCATGGAAGAGATGAGAACACACTTTACCAGGCCAAGAGAGGGGTTCAGTTTTTCCCAGGTGGAGGATGCCTAGTAGAGAATGCCATATGAAAAGAGGTATCAGAGACAGGATCAAAAGTGGATTTTCCAAGGACATGGAACACTAGTCCAATAGGAGTGGGCAGGTGGGTTATGTTGGGAGTAATGGGAGATATGGCTGGGGAGTTACAGGGGACCAATTAAGGAAGTCCTTGGATGCCAGAGAAGGCATCTAAATTCCTACTAGAAATCTTTTAAGCCTTGGAATCTTTTCCTCCATAAAGCCCTATCTGATCCTTCTAGTGTGAACTTGGGTATCCCTCATCTCTGCTCCATAGCACTTTGAATGCACTTCCATCATTGCAATTTCTACTTTGTTTTATAACTATCTGCCTATGTGCTTGTCTGCCCTCTAGGAGTGAATTTCACAATGGCAAGGCCATACCTCAGTCATATGTATATTTATAGCCCCTGGCTACATAGTAATCATCAAATACTTAGTTGTTGATCACATGCATATCTGAACTTTGTTAGATAGATAGTGAAGAAATTTTGAATAAGGTAATAGCATGATGAAAATGAGATGTAAGCCATAACAGTACAGAAGATAGATTCTGGGAGTGAAAAAAGAAGGAAATAGGGATGTTAATTAACAGCCTCAGTGGGAACTCTTCTTTTTCCTTGTTAGCTGATAAACTTCAACACTATGCATGTCCAATCAGCTTCTGATAATTTTGTTTGAGACCTTGAAGAACCACATAGGACATTTTAATATTTTGTATACACTTATTCAGCAGGCCTTGCACTGAATAGCTCATTTTCTATAGATTCACTAATGATAATGATAATAATGCTAAAACAATAGCTAACACTTATACAGCACTTACCATATGCGAGGCGTGGTTCTTAGTGCTTCATGTATATGAACTCATTTAATTTTCACAACAACACATTTTATAGGTGAGGAAACTGAGAGAGGATAAGTAACTTGTGAAGATCACACAGCCAGTATACAAATGGATTTGCAATAGTAGCACTCAAACATTTAAAAAAGAAGTAAGTTAAAGAATTATAGTAGAATGAAATTTTAATATTTCATTTTAATCACTCTTGGTTATTTCGCTAAGCATCATTGGAACAAATGGACCACAAACAAACATGCACACACTCACATACATACATCTCTCAATTGTTTGAAAAATCTGTTTGTCATAGTATTTAAGTACTTAAGTTGAAAATTGAAAAGTGTCTCAATGTGGGAAGGGCTAGCACAAATGTAATGAGATCCATCATGGCAGGTCATCAAGAAGGACTCAGTTTCAGGCAGGTTATTATCTATCCTTAGGGAAGTCCCTTGGAATCCTGACAGGCAAATGGAGTCAATGTTCAGGAAGTCATCAGGCCATTCAACATCTGGGAGCTAGGGCAGCAGCTGGATTTATGGGCAAGATTTTAGTAATTGAAACTGGGAGGTCATTTTATTTTCACTTATTGACTCCCTGTCACATTTTCTCAAATAGCTGCATTCCAAATTTTCACTATCTTTTTTTTTTTTTTTTTTTTTAAATCCTCTCTCTACATTTTTTGAGAAGGTTGATGCCAACTGACACGAACTATTGTAAATGTCTGTCTTACTATTGGAAATTTCTGTGTCCCTTCATCTTCATCAAACAATCAGAACAGGCACTGGCTAACAGCAGCTAGTGGTGCCTGCTGAATATCAGGCCAGATGTGTGATCTCAGATTCATCACCTGTAAAATGGGGTAAATAACACCAAACAGGTGTAAAAACTAAATGCAGAAAAATGCCTCGGATATGCCAGATATTCAACAAATGTTAAATACGAGTGACCTGTCCAAGTTTGGGGAACATATCATACTATCACAGCAGCCTAAAAAATCCTTACAATGTGAGAAAGTATAGGCTTTATTAGACAGAGTCTGTCTGTTAACAGTGGATATTAGTGTGATGAGTCACAGCTCCAGCTGTGTTGCTACATTTCAAATGGAACTCTGCTGCAAGACTGTTCACACATGCTACATTTCACATGAGCCTCCTGTGCAATTTTATTCTAGGCTACCAGAAAATTTAAGCCATTTTTCAGCTCTTTAAGAACATATGCCCTTTCACTGAGGAAATTCCAGTCCAGTGCCACACACAATTCACTCAACTGTGCTACTCCATGCATGCTATTCCATTCACCACTAAAAGACACTTTCAACATGAACGTTTCCCTCTGTGATGCAATTTTGTGTGTATGTATGTGTGGTGGGGGAGGATGTAAGAGCACAGTGAGAAGATAGAGTTTTCCCATTTTCCTCTCTATTCAAATCCTGTCTCCTCAACCCTTTTAAAACTCTGTTTATGATATTTACCAACCATTTCAGTCACTGTGGAATTCTGTTAGGGAGAGTAACATAAATTTAACTTAGACTTTCTTTTTGTGAAACTCTAGCTGGAAATTGCTCATAATTCCAGAAAATGTTTCTTAACCTCTAACAAAGTACATTTAACTTGAATTTTAAAAGATTTGAATTGCCTCTCACCTTATTCAAAATCCTTTAATAAAGAAAGCTTTCCAGTATAAAGAAACTGTTCTGAAATAAACTAGAGTTCTGAGTGCTGGCTTACTTAAAGTTGTGTTATAGCTGAGTAAGTAATATATTATTTTGAAGAGAATATAAAATTGACTTCTCTCAGCCCACTGACCCTTCCTGGCTTGTCCCCATACAATGATTTTTAGGAAAAGTATTTGTAATAGAGACAGTTACTTTTCCATCTTCAACTCAACTGAAAACTCAGAGAAAGACCACAGCTGGATTGGAAAAAAAGAACTTACTTGAGACAGGGAGTAAAAACATAGCCAAAGCATGGCTTTAGAAGAAAGAAAAGAACATTAAAAGCATGGCATAAGAAAAGGAAAGAACAACTCCATTTGAGAAACTAGAAAACTATCGCAAGGCATGATTCAAAGTATAACACTATACAAAGATAATTATAACTGCATTTTTCTTTTTTAAAAGTTATATACACATGGAAAAGAACTGAAGCAATACATACATATACCTAGGTGTGTGAAGGTGTGTGTGTGTATTATTTGGGGAAAGGAAAGTGAGGGAAGAACAATCTTACCTTGCCTCGTATTACCTAAATAACAATCTTAGTTCTTTAGTTAATTTTCCAAATGGGTTACATTTTTCACAGTGAATTAGAATGGATAGTTAGAATAAACTGGGAAACATAATAGAGAAAACTTTTAACTGTAATTCATGTACATTTATCTTGTTTGATAAACATGAGTCAGAAAATTAATATTATTCCAGTTTACAAACTTTGAAATTACTTAAAGGCAGTTTATAAAAAATCATGTACAAGTTTTAGCAAGTACTTCTGAGATAATTCACAAAGCTTTTTTTTGTAAATGAATAATTCTTTTATTGAAAAATAGTTATTGATAATTGCACAAATTTTAATCAGATAGATGTCTTCAGTGTGTTTTACACGTGAATGAAGAACCCATCACATAACATTGTCAAACAAAGATAGAAGCCATCCAGCTCACCAGTTGGAAACATGGTGTCTCAAAAGTTTTAGCACAGGCCGGGCGTGGTGGCTCATGCCTATAATCTCAGCCCTTTGGGAGGCTGAGGCAGGTGGATCATGAGGTCAAGAGATCAAGACCATCCTGACCAACATGGTGAAACCTCATCTCTACTAAAATTACAAAAATCAGCTGGGCATGGTGGTGCATGCCTGTAGTCCCAGCTACTTGGGAGGCTGAGGCAGGGGAATCACTTGAACCTGAGAGGCAGAGATTGCAGTGAGCTGAAATCACATCACTGCACTCCAGCCTGGTGACAGAGTGAGACTACATCTCAAAAAAAAAAAAAAAAAAAAAAAAAAAAAAAGGTTTCAATACAGATTTGTTGCATAACCATAGGCAAGTTATTTTAATGTTCTATCTCATTTTTTTCAACTGTTAAATAATGTAAATAATGAGACTAACATCAACTCTTTCTAATTCATAACCCTATCATATCAAAGGAAAGGATCACAGAAACATGCTAGAAAAGGTATAAAGATGGAAGTATAAAGTAAGATTTGTAAAAACTGCCCCTTTAAATAAATGTACACTATAAGCCATAAACAGCATGCAAATCTGAAGTTCTCAAAATAAGTCAGTATAATTGGCTTTTGATGTCAACATTATTGCATATTTTATAATATATTATTTGACACAGTGATCCATCTCATCCAAAATGTTTCTGGTTTCTGTTTAATAATTTAAAAACATTTTAGTGTGGATTTTAAATTCTCCAAATTGTGTGACTTACATGAGTAACTGAGAGTTTTAATACATTCATCATTTGCAAATCTCTCTCGCCAACAAAACTATAAACGTTTTGAGATAATAGGTTATGATGTAGGACTTTTGTAGTCCCCACCTCTACTCCATTACATGGGCATTGGATTTTGCAAATCCTAGGTACTTGACTATTTGTTAAATAAATAAATATAATCCTGATAAGAATAACAGCAGAATAAAATGATTCAAGTTGACACTAAAATGGTGGAAATGTAGATAGATACTTGGTAATGGATTCCCATAATTATTAATCCCCTACCGTGTTTTCTGAATATATTTTTTTTTTGTATTTTCTGGTTTCTGTGGTACAAATGCTTCTGCTGTGGGCTATTTCAAGTACAGATATGACATCACTAAATGTGGGGTTGGGAAGTGATGTTTGGTAACACCGTTACACAGTATTTCTGTAATACAGATATGACAGTTGTAAATAATGTAGTCTAATGTAGTTAAATAATTGGGAAATGATGAATTTTGAATATTTATTATCTTTGTTTTTAATATACTACTCCTGGAACTTACTTTCAGTAGATGCTTATTACAGCAATAGCATTGCTTGCATCTGTAAAGTTCTACCTGTCTCACCTAAGGGAGTGATGACGATGTCTATGGCTACAGTCTTTAACAACAAAACAGTACATAGACCAAAAAGTCACAAAAAATAGGGTCAACCACCCAAAACTACATTAAAAGAAAAACTCATAGTCAAGCCTTTTTATTATCAAATATAAGGAAAGTTAAAAATAATGAAACTAAATCTTCATCTCAAAATGCTGGAAAAATAACAACAAAATCAATAAAAGAAAATGGGATAAAATGTCCACCTTTTTCCTCTAGGCGTTTGCCAATTCTAGGCATGAGAAGAGAAGTAAAGATTCCAAGCTGGGCATGCTGTCTCATGCCTGTAATTCTAGCACTTTGGAAGGCTGAGGTAGGCAGATTGCTTGAGCTCAGGAGTTCGAGACCAGCCTGGACAACATGGTGAAACCCTGTCTCTACTAAAATACAAAAGAAACTAGCCAGGTGTGGCAGCATGCACCTGCAGTCCCAGCTACTCGGGAGGCTGAAGCAGGAGAATTGCTTGAACCTGGGAGGTGGTTGCAGTGAGTCAAGATTGTGCCACTGGACTCCAGCCTGGCGACAGAGGAAGACTCTGTCTCAAAAAAAAAAACCAAAAACAAAAACAAAAAAACAAACAAAAAAAACCTTCCAGACATTCCAGACAGAGACATACTACTAAGAAGCAGACATATGAATAGACAGGTGTTTCTCAACCTCAGCTCTATTTACATTTTGAGATGGACAATTCTTTGTGGTGGGGAGCTGCCCTATGCATTGTAGGATGTTTAGTAGCATCTCTGACCTTCCACTAGATGCCAGTAGCATTGTCCCCACTTCTTCTGCAGTTGTGACAAACACAAATTCCTCCAGACATTCTCAAATATTCCCTGGGACAAAATTGTCTCTTGCTGAGAGCAACTGAGCTAGACAACCAACAGAATGGTAAATCTAGCTGTAAATCAACAAATAATAAATCAAACACTGACTTTTAGTATTTTCTGATTTCTGTGGTGCAAATACTTCCACTGTGGGCTATTTCAAGTACAAATATGACATCACTAAATGTGGGGTTGGGAAGAGATGTTTGGTAACATCGTTACATAGTATTTCTGTAATACAGATAATGACAGTTGTAAATAATGTAGTTAAATAATTGGGAAGTGATGAATTTTGAATATTTGTTATCTTTGTTTTTAATATAATTCATTTAATTATAAATTTACATAATTTATTTTTAATAATGGCTATGTTTAGCAACCAGCTCAACAGGTTCTTTAAATGATAACAATAGGTTCTCCTAAGCTTCAGCACACCACTGTAATGGGGGCAAACAAAAGGTAGACCAAACTTAACAAAACCTGCAATCCAACCTCAAGTCAGCACAGTCCCCAAATAGATTAAGGTGATCTTCCACCTCCTTTCCCCAGTCTAGCTGGCTATCAGAGAGCTATCAGAGGATGAACCCTCTCTGGAAGAAGATTAAATTATCTGGAGTGCAATTTTTCATGCACAAATCCTGGCATTCATAAAAAATTACCAGGCATACCAAAGTACAGGATCAAGGGAAATAAATTGACAAAACCAATAGGTCTTCATGGCCCAGATATACAGATATTTAAGTTAGGCTTTAAAATAACTGTGATTAATATATTATAGATGACAAGATGGAGAATTTCACCAGAAAGCTGGAATCTGTTGTAAAAAATTAAGTAGTTTTAAGGCTGAAAAATGCAATAACTGAAAGTATAAACACAATAGATGAATTTAACAGCATATTAAACACACAAGAAAGTAGGACTGGCAGACAGCAACAGCAAAAAACAGGTTAGTAGAAAATATCCAGGCTGAAGCTAGGAGGGCAAGAAAAAAATGTAGATAAGAAATATGTTTCAGTTATAACATGGATATAATTAGAGCCACAGAAAGGGAGGGAAAAGAAGATGGGAAGGAAGCAATATTTGAAGGGATAATTACAAAGAATTTCCTCAAACTGTCAAGCTTAGAAAGAAACATCAAGTTACAGATTGAGAAAGTGCTTGAAATCTGAAACAGGATGAATAACCGTATCTTATTATCGTACTGCTGAAAATCAAAGGCAAGGAGAAAATCTTAAAAACATCCAGATAAATTAACATGAAAAATAAAAAATGTAGAACTGTTAAATTCAAGAGGTTGATCTCTGAAAAGACTGATAAAGTTGACCATTTCTGTCAAGTTAGTCAAGAAAGAAAGGAGGAAGAATATAATGTTTAAAACACTAGAATATAATGTTTAAAACACTAGAAATAAGCTAAAACCAAAGAGATGAAGAAAACTATTTTAATGTAAGAGAATACTATGTATAATCCAAGTATAATAAATTAAAAATCTCGATGTACCATATGACCCAGCCATCCCATTACTGGGTATATACCCAAAGGATTATAAATCATGCTACTATAAAGACACATGCACACGTATGTTTATTGCGACACTATTCACAATAGCAAAGACTTGGAATCAACCCAAATGTCCATCAGTGACAGACTGGATTAAGAAAATGTGGCACATATACACCATGGAATACTATGCAGCCATAAAAAGGGATGAGTTGGTGTCCTTTGTAGGGACATGGATGCAGCTGGAAACCATCATTCTTAGCAAACTATCACAAGAACAGAAAACCAAACACCGCATGTTCTCACTCATAGGTGGGAACTGAACAATGAGATCACTTGGACTCGGGAAGGGGAACATCACACACCGGGGCCTATCATGGGGAGGGGGGAGGGGGGCGGGACTGCATTGGGAGTTATACCTGATGTAAATGACGAGTTGATGGGTGCTGACGAATTGATGGGTGCAGCACAGCAACATGGCACAAGTATACATATGTAACAAACCTGCACGTTATGCACATGTACCCTAGAACTTAAAGTATAATAATAATAATTAAAAAAAAAAAATCTCAGTGAGGTGGGTAATTTTCTTAAAAAAAAATAAGATACAAAATTTGACTTGGAAAGAGTTACAAGACCTGAATAGACCAGCAGCCTCAGAAGAAATTGAGTTATCACAAAAATAAATTATTCCTATGCTAATATAAACTATGTCAATTAAAGAAAACAGAATAACTCTTATCAACTTATTGACAAATTTAAAGTACCCCTAAAACCAAGGTCTGATAAAAAAGGTATTCAATCAAAGAAAAACTACAGACCAATCTGATTTATGAAAATAAAATGCACTCACATTTTATTGCAGCACTGTTCACAACAGCCAAGATTTGGAAGCAACCTAAGTGTCCATCACAGATGAACAGATAAAGAAAATGTGATACATATACACAATGGAATAGTATTCAGCCATAAAGATGAGATTCAGTTATCTGCAACAACATGGATGGAACTGGAGTTCATTATGTGAAGTAAAATAAGCCAGACACAGAAAGACAAACCTCACATGTTCTCACTTATCTGTGGGTGCTAAAAATTAAAACTGTTGAACTCATGGAGAGAGAGAGTAGAAGGATGGTTACCAGAGGCTGGAACAGTTGGGGGAAAGGGAGGATGGTTAAACGGTACAAAAAATAGTTATAAAGAACAAAAAATTGAAAAACTGAATGAGACCTAGTATTTACTAGCACAGCAGGGAGACTGTAGCAAAAAATAATTGTACATTAAAAAAAAAACTAAAAGAGTATAATTGGGTTGCTTGAAACAAAGGATAAATGCTTGCAGTAATGACCCTGATGTGGTAATTATGCATTGTATGCTGGTATCAAAATATCTTAGGTAACCCATAAGTATATACCTGGTATAGATCCACAAAAATTAAAAATAAAAATGAAAATAGATGTAAGAATCTTAAATAAAATGTTAGTAAAAGGAATATAGCAATATGTTGAGTAAGTAACATGTCATGACAAGGTAAGGTTTATTTCAGGGATGTACAAATGATTCAATACTGGGACATCTTAGGAAAACTATAATCATTTTAATATGTACTCATAAGAGATTTTTATACACATTCAAAATGTATTCTTTAATTAAAAAACCTCTTAGTATAAATTAATACTGTGTTTCATCAAATCTAAGAAGCCATTTGTAAGGGTATAGAAGAAAAACCAAAGTGTTTTTTTCTGTTGTCTCTCACCACTCAACACTATGACAAAACAAGTCCTAGGGGAAAATGTAAGTGGGAACTTGTATAACATTGGGGTGATATAGGCCTTTCTAAACAAGATTCCCAAAGCAGAAATAAAAAGGTAAAAGACATTGGATTGGACTACTAAATATTTTACATTTCTAGAGCTCATAAACACCAGAGAGTATATTGTAAACGAACAAACAAACAAACAGACAAAAAAACCCAGCAGTGACCAAAAAGCAAACTGGGAAATACATATGCCACCCAACCCATTTGATGGACAAAAGATTCATATCAAAATCAACTGAGAAAGACAAACATCAGAAAAATGGGCAGAAGATATAAACAGATACTTTTCAGAATGAGAAATACATATGATTCACAAACTTAGGAAAAATCTTTCACCTATTAATAATAAAAAATGAGGTAAAAGGATGAATAATTTTTCACCTACCAAATTAGTGAAGATTTCCAATATTGTCAAATTAAGTATTGATCAGAGCATAGGAAATTAACACTTTCTACTGCAGGGTAGAGTGTGAATTGGTAGTACCTTTCTGGATAGCAGTGTAATAAATTATTTAAAAGTCTTAGAATTCTGCATGCCATAGGTCTAGCAATTACACTTCTGGGAACTTATTCCAAGAATCATTTTTATGCATAAAGATATAGCTACAAGAATGTTCTTAATCATTCTTCTTATGACAGCAAAAAATAATTTCAATGTCCAAAATAGGGGTCTATGTAAATAAGCCATATGGTGAAAATATATCTGACATTTCAAATAATAGTGCAAAAGAAAATTTAATTATCTGGAAAGAGATTTAAAATACATTTATAAGTCTAAAAGAGTATTAACATATGATCCCATATTTATAAAATATGCATACCTATAAATATATGCATATGAAATAGTTTAAAAGGTTTTGTACCAAATGTTAACAGTAGTTGTCTCTGGATTGTGCAATTATAGGTGATTTTCAAAATCTGTACTTTTAAGTTTTTTTAAAATTAGCAAGTATTTATAGGGTATCAGAAAGACACTAATATTTTAATATTACCTTTGTTCAATGTGTTACAAACACTGAACAATTTATTTCAAAAACTGACTTTAAACACATCATCTCTCTATGACAAAATTTATCTTTTCCCAATAATAATTTCAAGGAATGAATTAGAATGTAATTCTACATTTATTTTTAAAGGCCAAAATCCATGTTGCCCATCTACTCACATTCGTGGTAGATACTTTGCCCACTGCCGTCTCTTCTAGGTTGTTGCTGCTGCTTTTCTTTTTTATCCCTAAGTGACTGGTAATGGTGATGACATCCTAATGAAAGGTAGCCACCGGAAGCTTAAACTGCTCAAATCTTCTGGTTTCAAATTTTCTCCCTCCTCATGACTATCTTCCATCTTCCTGTAGCACTTACACTGTCCTATTCCCTGAAGCCTAGAGGCAATCGATGAAGGGCGGGACACCAAAGTTAGATCTGCATTTATTTCCAAACGGATTGATTTTATTAACTGTTTATCATGTTTGAATATTTTAACATTGGGAATATTTTAAAGCCACCGTTGGTTGATAACTTACCATGCATTTTGCTAAGCACTTTAAAGAAAATTGTCTCCTTTATTTTTTTGTGACTTAAATAGAAAATCAAAGCTCACAAAAGGTATGTAATATGCTCAAGGTAACACGGGTAGTAAGAGATGAAGTTAGGACACAGATTCATGTCTGTCTAGCCCCTAAGGCACCCTTCCCCAGCTCACTATTATGTTATAATGCTTCCCTGTATTCTGGCTGATTCTTCTTTTTGCTGAGTAATTCACCATCTGGTAGCTATCACACTCTGGTGTTAATTGGCGCTAATTTTCTGATGATGGCCAATGACTATACTTGGATTTTAAAGTGGAAAAAGCTATGATTAGGTGCAATACATGTGAGGTTAAAGTCACAACTTTCCCCACTTTACTGTGTGTGACTTTGAATAAGCTACTTAACCTCTATGAGCCTTAATTTCCTCGTTTGTAACATGAGGATAATACCCTTGTCACAAGAACTTTTGAGAGGATTAAGTAAATAATGTTGAAATGTTTTGTAAGTGGAAAAAACACTGTACATGTGAAGCATTGATATTAAACAGTGTAAGGATTGGTATACATAGCAGTTTTCAGAACAAAGGTTCATCAGTGAAAAGGAGACATGCTGCTTATTGGAATAGAGACTGGAGATCTATTAGGTGAGTACTCCTTTAAAATTCTGGGAAGGTTTGTTTGTTTACTGCATCATATTCTGTTATTGGTCATATTCTGGGTTAGTTCTGGTTATTGCCGATTGGTGTTGATGATAACTAGTAATAATTTGCTGCAGGGATGGGATGGGGAAGAGAGCGATTTTGCTTATTTAGAGTAGAAAGAGATCTAGAGAAACTCAGGAGACAATGGATAATTGATAGTTTTAATAGCTTACCAAGTGGCCAGCCTATATCCAGAGCACTGTGTGGTTCAATATGAGACCCTCGCTTTAAAAGATTTATAGAAGTAAAGTGGTATGTGTATTATTTTTTTTGCCCAGAACGGGGTCTTTTTCTAGATTTTCACCTGTTGGTGCTTAGTTCAGTGCTTCCCACCAAGACAGCTTTGTAACAGTAATGCTTAAAAACTTTTCAGTGTGGAAGTTTATACAGTGTGAAGGGACGTTTTTTACTTCTCCATTGGGCAAAAAGCTACATTCAGAGAAGAGCAATTGATGCTAAGGAGACTCAAAACCATGTCACTTTGAAATGACAATGGAAGAGAACTGAAAAGGCTTAGCTCAAGGGGAAAAGTCTAGAGCTGTCAGGGTCTACTTCAGTAGTCTGCAAACCTCATTGTCCATTAGAACCATACCTTCCAAGCCTCTCCTCAAAGTTCTGATGTAAAAGATTATGGTGGATTCCAGAATTTTCTTTTTAAACTCTCCCATAGTTCTTATGCTTGGTTCCCATGAGTCCAGGTGAAGGTTAAGGAAGCCCTGCCTTACGGTGATGTCAGAGGTCATGCAACAAACAGTACAAACAACAGGCATGGAGAGCTGAAAAGATTTATCAACTGTCTGAATGTGAGATTGGTGAAAAGCTATTCCTAAAGATTAATTTGATGTTTAAAACCTAGTTTGGAAAGGAAGATGATGAATTCAGTTTTGGAAGCCTGATATATTTGAGATTTGAACGTAAAATTTCAGGTATATGAGTCTTCCCCAAAGTGTGTTCCATTGAATATTTGTTTCATCAGACCATTACATCTACATAATGCTAGTTCCAGGACATGTTAATATTGTGTTCTGTGACAAAAATGAGTGCCATGGACTAGGGAAATAAAAGATGGCTCATTAGGAAACACCGAATTAAAATAAGTCAAATAGTTGCTTTATCATAAAACTCATGGAGCCTACAACACACTAATGTTCATTGTAGAGCTCCAGGAGTAAAATATATGTAGCACTTTCAAAATTTTTTCACCACAGAACATTTTTTTAATTGAGGAAATGTTGTGAAGCTAATGTTCCTGATAACACACGTAGGAAATGCTAAAGTAGATAAAGATATTTAAGTTTACTACAAAGGCCAAAGTTAGAGTGTAAGTTTCATGGAAGGGTTGAATAAGGCAGTGAAATGCTGCAGAGACTCACAAGAATAAGAACTAGTCATTTGAGTTGGCAATATTAGAAAATTTAGAAAAGGCAATTTTAGTAGAAGTAGTAGTGAAAGTAAGATTTTGAAGATGTTAGGATGCAATCTCATGTTTTCAAACCACAAGCTGAAATGGAGACAACGTATTAAAATATTTAAAATTGGAATTATCCCGGAAAATGTAGTCATTATAGTTATGCTACTATAGTTAGAGTAGGAGTGGTAAAACTAACTCCTTATAATAGAAGGGAAAGTGGATTCAAGGAAAAATTTTAATTTTTTGAATAAATTGAAGAAAGGTGTACAGAGAGATGAATTTAAGGTGCTAGAAATGAGGGAAAGAGATTAAAGAACAGGTAGAATAAACTTTAGAAAAGGAGATTACTTTTTCTCCTTCTGGGGGATAGGAAATTTTTTAGATGAATAATTGTGTTAGATTTTTTTGATTAATAATTGTCCATCTATGAGATTAGTTTTTAGTGTCCCGTTTTTTGGATTAGCTAGTTTCTTTGCTTGTGTATTAGTGTCAAGTATGCTTGCCTAGAGTAGGAGTTCAATACATGGCTGTTCTCATTAGTGATGCTGTTATTTTCTCTATTCGAACATGTTGCTGCTTCTTATCACCACCAGTAAGTAGACAAAGGAGACTCCATTAAGGTCAAACCAGATAACTAACTCCATTTGGTTTATCAGTACTGTATTTCATAATCATAAGTTGGCTGACCATGATTCCTTCTGCTGTTTATATTTCATCTTCATTATGTTGCATTGCACTTGAAACAACCTACACTTTTGTTCATTCATGTCTTGATTTGTTTTTCAGTGGTCATTCTAGTTGCAATTTTTTTTTGTTCTAAGGAAGCTTACTTTATGCTGCTGGAGATTTGCACATTTTACTTCTATGTACTCACTTAAGTATATAGTGTTAATGGCAGTCGCATGACTCATAGTCTGCATAAGCATAAATTAACTCCAGTACCTCTGTGGTATGCCCTCTTTGAGATTGCTCTGAAAGACCACCCAGAAGTCTGAATTTACACAGACTGCAAAGACCCATTGAACTTAAGAAAATCCAGCAGCACTGACTGACCAAATACACCTGCATCTTTCAGTATGAACGAGCTATCCATTTGCTCTTGATTGAGGTTCAGACTGTTGATCTTACACTATAAAGGGCTTTATGGGCTGAATTATGGATACTTTAAGCAAGACCTCTTCCTTTAAATAGAGTGCTTTGCACATAGTGAGCACTCCATAAATGCTCTTGACTGACTATGACTTAATGAATGTTTAGACCTTCCAGTGAACTTCTTTTCATGGTTTCCAGATTTGAAGGAAGGGTTCTTGATATTGAATATTTGTCTTTCTTATTAGTTTTGCTTGGGGGCTTACTATAGTATAATTTTACTGACCACAGGAAATTTATCTTTTTAGTGATGAATCATTTTAGGTGGTCTGTTGGCCCTGACTGAGTAATCAATGGAATCTAAGGTTTTATAATTTGATTCGTGTGTGCAGAGACAATAGCTGTAAAATAAAATAATAGTTTTAATAAGTTCACCAAGAAAGTAGCAAATGTATTATTTTTTGCCCTGGGCCTGGGTCTTTTTCTGATGGATTTTCACTTGTTTGGTGCTTAGTTCATTGCTTCTCACAAAGACAACTTTATAACAGTGCTGTTTAAAAACTTTTCAATGTGAAAGTTTATACGACGTGAGGGGACTTTAAAAAAAAAAAAAATTTCCATAGTTTACTGGGGAGCTGGTGGTATTTGGTTACATGAGTAAGTTCTTTAGTGGTGATTTGTGGGATTTTGGTGAGGGGACATATTTCACTTCCTCATTAGGCAAAAAGTTACTTTGGAGTAATTAGAAAGATAGAATGCTCTATTTTAAATAGGTGAGATTTTCTTAGCTTTAAAAGAACATCCAGGTTAGTGGTTCTCAGGATTATCTGGAGAACTTAAAAGCATAGATTTCCAAATTCTTCAATTGTGCTTTTCAAAAGGTTAATGTAATTCAGATAATCATACATGTTCTTGAATTATTGATTTGGGCCCAGGGAACAAGTGGTTTAGTACTGATTTTCTGTCCCCAAGTTAGGTCAAGAAACATTTTATACTATCTCTTTTCAAGGCAATTATATACTATTCTATTATAAAGTAGGCTTTTAGTATCCTTATGATTTTTTAAAAAACAAGAAAATTATATGAATCTAATATCCTGTGTGGGACCATGCAGCTTGAAGTTTTCTTATTGATCCTAGTAGCTCACGAGAATACACCAGGAATAAGGAACAAATTGAGGTGGCAAATGACTCCAAAGGAACAAAACTTACTCCTCCTTCATTTCTTCCCCATATACTAAATGAAGATACTACTCATTATCCACCGAGTTACTGGAGCGAAGAGCCTCTCAGTCATCTTTAATTATTCTTTCCCTCACCTCCCATATCTAGTTTACCAATGCATTTTGCTTCATGTACCTTCAAAATATATTCTGAGTCTGACTCCTCTTCATATCCATTGCTACTGCTCTAGTCTAAGCCACCATCATCTTTACCCTCTTTGACCTGAAGTATTATGAGCCTATCTTCTTTGGCTTTTTAAAAATAGACTTCATTTTTTAGAACAGTTTTCTATTTACAGAAAAATTGAGATAGTTCAGAGAGTTCGCATATATTCTCTCACACAGTTTCTCCTATTAACATCTTATATTAGTGTGGTATATTTGTTATAAATGAATATTGGTACTTAATTATTAATTAAAGCCCATTTTTTCAGACTTTCTTGGTTTTTACCTTATGTCCTTTTTCAGGATTCTATCCAGGATACCACACATTTAGTCCTTCTGTCTCCTTAGTCTTCTCTTGACTGTGACAGTTTCTCAGACTTTTCTTATTTTTGATGACCTTGGCAGGTTTGAGGAGTCATGATCAGGTATTTGCAGGATGCTCCTCTGCCGGAATTTGTCTGGTATTTTTCTCATAACTCAACTGGGGTTATGAGGTTTTTGGAGGAAGATCACAGAGGTTAAGTACCATTTTCATCACTTCATATTAAAGGTATATGTGAACAACATGTCATCACTTTTGATATTGACCTTGACCACGTGGCTGAGGTAGTGTTTGTTAGGTTTCTCCACTGTAAACATACTTTTTTCTCCTCCTTTTCCTACTGTATTCTTAGGAAGAAAGTCACTACACATAGCTTACACTTAAAAAAGAGTAGGGATTTATGTTCCCCATCCTTGAGGGCAGAGTATCTCTACATAAATTATTTGGAATTCTTCTGCAAGTGAGAGTTGTCTATTTTTTCTCTTTTATTTTCATTTATTATTATTTTTGTTTTTTAGGGGCAGGATATTACTCTGTCACTCAGACTAGAGTGCAATGGCGTGATCATAGCTCACTGCAACCTCAAACTCATGGGCTGCAGTGATCCTCCCACCTTAACCCCCCAAGTACCTGGAACTACAAGTGTGTACCACCATGCCCATGTAGAGAAGGGAGTCTCATTGTGTTGCCCAGGCTGGTCTTGAACTCCTGGGCTCAAGTCTTTTCTTTATTTAATCAATAATTATTTATATCAGTATAGACTCATGGATATTAATTTTATACTTTTGAGTTATAATCAATACTACTTTATTTATTTTTGTTGTTCATATTGTTCCAGGTTTGGCCATTGAGAGCTCTTTCAGTTGGCTCCTGTGTCCCTTTGATATATTCCCATCAATGTGGGGTGTATTTTTTTAATTGTGTTTTTGAGTGCTTCTTACTTTTTGGCACTTCTTGATGATCCAGGCTTATCTTGTATATTTCCTGCCATAGTCCTAGAATCAGCCATTTCTTCAAGGAGTCCTGGTTTTCTTTATTAGAGAGTAGTGTTGGAAACCAAAATCTGGATGCTAGGTGGCCTCTCTGCTTTGGCTTTTGTCCCACTATAGTTCATTCTTCACATAGCAGGGTGAAGATTTAAGTATACATTATATTGCGACCTGTGATGGGTTATCCTTATGTCTTTCAAAATCGCAACTCCTTACAATGGCATTTAAAGTTGTGGTCTACCCTTACCTACTTCTATAACTTTATCTCTTACCATTCTGTCTCTCATTCTCTCCTTCCTGGATGCATTGGCCTCCCATCACCCTGCCTTTTTCTTTCTTCTTACCCCTCCCCTCTTCCTAATTTTAACCCCCAAATTATTAACTAATGATTTTTAATGTAGTATTGTCTAAATAGTATTACCTTCCTTACTAAAAAGAATAATGTAATGATTAATTTTATGACTTATGGCTATCATTATATGTAATAAATTGAGTTATATAACAATGTTGCGTTTAGGCCCTAATGAGCTACATAGGACTCTCTTTGCCTTCTAAATAATTCTACAGAGTTCTGTAAAGTGAAAAGTATGCTCCTCCTTTATCATCTCATCCACATTTATGTCCTCGGAGGCTATCGAAGTGTCCAAAGTGCTAGTCAACTCGGTATTGCTCTTGTCTGAGATTTTTATAGCTCTAAACTTTTAGAATCTGTCAGTAATTGTGTCTAGAACTAACCCGCTAGCCATAACTTCTATTGTTCTATTCCTGATTACAACCTAAGGCAGAAATGAAAACTTCTGGGGAATATAAGAGAATAAATATTATGTATGAAACTGGTAAATTTTACTAACTCCTAATCTGCTTCATCCCCCAGAGAACACATGGCAAGTGTGTACACAACACCAATCTTGAAAGACAAGACCAAGAAACACACAAACAAATAAATGCATTGGAAATTGTCACAAAGTGATATGAACAGACAAAGATCCCATTGATTAGAATCTTCTGGCATGCTACTGGTGGTCTCCAGTAATTTGCAGAAGCAGCTGCCCAATGGCCAAAATGCAGGTTAAGCACTTTGGCAGAATATGTTTGAAAATAGTGACGAAGAGTAGGGAAGTAAAACACATTTTGTAAAATGAGTTAAAGTATGGAAGAACTGTTTATGTTTTGTTTGATTTGGCTAACTTCTAGGTTTTTGGCTTTTATTGGAGGTTTGGGGTTGCTAAGTGGCTCACTGTAGAAGTGAAATGCATGAGTTTGCTAGGACTGCCATAACAAAGTATCACAGACTGGGAGACTTGACAAAATTTTATTGTCTCACAGTTTTGGAGGGGAGAAGTCCAAGATCAAGATGTCACCAGGTCTGATGTCTTCTGAGTTCTCTCCCATTGGCTTCTAGATGGTTATCTTCTCCCTGTGTCTTCCCCTGGCCTTGCCTCCTTGTGTGTCTGTCTTAATTTCCTCTTTTTATAAGGTCACCAGTCACATTGGATTAGGTTCCCCCTGGATGACATTTTAACTTGATTAACTCTTTTAAAATGTTTTTTCCAAATACAGTCACATTCTGAGATACTAGGGGTTAAAATATCAACCCCCAATATATGAATTTTGGGGGAACATAATTCATCCAATAACATGAAGGTGTACTCTGTTCTCTTTAATGTTATTTTCTTAGCATTTTGAATTTATTCTCAATAGATAAAGGGCCTTGACTTTAAAAAGCCACATTCTCTGTGGAGATATAAATATACACAAGAAACAGTTACATTATTTTAGAGGAAACATAAATCACATAGACAGGAATTCAGAGAAGGTGAATATCAACAAGGCCTAGGGAAGAATTGTAGAAGCTGGGAGCCAAAAATGGCCTTACAAATTATTTATTTTGTCAGCATCCTCTGTCTGCAGGTTTGAGTTCTACAGATGCACCTTTTTGTCCCTTCATGCTTACTTTTTCCTCTGTTCACTTCTCTCTGTTTTCCCCTTTCTTCATTCCTGGGAATGCAGGGGGAAAAAAAAGTAGGTAATTTACCTTTTTAATGGGATAGCTTGTGTGGGGCAACATTGACTCACTTCAGTAACCTCATTTCACTAATGAGAAGAATGGAGTTCACAAGTTAAATGATTTGTCCAGGTTTCTGACCTAGAATCCAGGTCTTCTGATTCTCGCTGCACTATGCTCTCAAGTGCATTGTGCCACTGTTTTAGTGGGAGAATGTTTTATTTGTGTTTTAAGAACAAATAAGATTGCCTTTCCATATTGCATAATCAGGTCATTTATATTATTTCCCATTAGCCTTCCCTCTTAAACATTTCCAATTTCTTCAGTTATTTTTATAACTATTCTCTTATTGTTTTTCTACATCATTTTGGCATCCATATTAAAATTTCACCTCACATAAGATCTTAACCAAAGTAATAATTCTTTCTTTTATAATGTAGTGCTTTAAAAAAAAAAAAAACTTAGCTTTACTGGTATTTGTACCACGAGTATGATATTACTAATTGTGCTTGTGGCCATAGGTAAACTTCACTTAGTATCATTGTTTCGATGAAAACTTCCTTTTACTCAGCTTCTAGTATGTGTCAGGACCACCTGGGTACTTTATGGGATCATCTCATTCAATCCACACAAACATTCTTAAAGGTGAATGTATTACCTGTTTTATAGATGGTAAGACTTAAAATCGTCATTGACTTCTCTAAAGTTGCATAGGGTGGAAAGTGGGAGAGCTGGGACTTGACTTGTTCTGTTTGTCTCTGTTGGCTCTTTTCCCACAATTGTTACGTGAATATGGACAAGAAATAGACCTGTTTGCTTACCGTGTGTACCTCCGATGCCTACATGGAGCCTGCTTCCTTAAAAGTCAAATTTGTGGAAAAATGAATGTGGCCCACAGCTTCTAAGTGTATTTTTATATACCTTTTGCTCTTTTAGTTTCTTTGAGTCGTTTTTATGTCTCAATTTGTTCTCCCAGATATTAATATTTTGTAATGAATTTAGACTTCTTCTTGGAACATGATTTATTCCTTCTTGATATTGGCAAATCTTAAGACTTTGGCATGATTTAATTTAGTGATGTATCTTAACCAAGCAACCATAAATCTCATTTTCACATGAAAGTTAAAAGATGTATAATACTGTATTTGTTAAACCACATGATTTGTCATAATAGTTGTAATTGTATCATGTTTTCAAAGTGGCTTGACTGAATTCTTGCTGCTCTTTTACTCATGATTATCCTGATTTCTAAATTTCTGAGTTTTAAAATTCTATTTTTTTTTTCAGTTTTTTAAAAAATTAACCATACAGTGAATGGGCACATTTTATTTAAATCATTATTATGGAGATGTAACATAGAGGCCTAAATTTTAAACACAGTAAGGAGGTAACTCATAACCTACAGCTGCTATAACAATGTCAGTTAGTATGTTGGGTTAAAAGGATAGAAATACCCAAGTAAAAGTGGACTGGCAATGCCAGACCCTACTATCTAACTCAGTGAGGACTCTAGAGAAAGGCAGGTTTGGAATAGAAATGATATCAGAGTTGTGAGCTGGGATTTCTGTGATTATCTTGATGTCTCTCTCAGGGCTGCAAGATTGCTATATCAGTTCTAAGTGGCATATCCTTATGTGGTATTTTCAAAGGCAGGAAAGAGGAAAAGAATAGAAAAAGGGCCTTCTCCCTAAATCATCTTTCTCCTTTTCATGCTGAAAAAACCTTTTTGAGAAACATCACCAGCAGACTTTACCTTTCCTCTCACTGCTCAGGACTGGATTAAGTGCTTCTCCTTGTACCAGTCACTGACAACAAATAGGGTTGCCATGATTGGGTTAGTCCATCATGATTCATCCCTGGGGAGTGCACATTTTTTAGCACTCTTCAAAATGGGAATTCTGTTATTAAGACAGGCTGTTAGGTAGGCAATTAATAGTGTCGCCACTATTACTGAACTCCTTTAGTATGATCAAATAATTATGCACAAATGTACAATTACAACTCTGTTGAGTGCAAAGGAATCACTGGTGCTATGAAATGAAAGGGATTTAATCGAGCCTGCCCACTCTTCTTCAAATAATTGATAATTAGACTAAGATGTAGAGAAAGTTTCAGAAGTTAGGTAGGCAAAGGGGTTAAGGTATAGTAGAGTGGGGGAGGGAGGAGGAAGCATTCCACGCAGAGGAAGCATATTGTGTTTATGTAAATTAAAAGGGCACATAAATATTCACTGCTGTTCTCACCAGTCGCTGGTTGGTGAAGGCCTTTGAATTACTTCTGGGGGTAGAAGACATTGGTAGACCTTGCAGGTCTACAAGTAGGATGCTGAAATACTGGAATTTTTGAAAAATTTCCTTGTGTTGAGGGGACAACAGGACAGATTATTTGACTTGGATTGTTTTACAAAATCCTTGCTGTGAAGTTGCCATATATAATGCGCTTATAGGAAAAAATCAGGCTGTCACCCATGCTCCTTCACGCTAACAGTTGCCTGCAGCTAGAATCTTTAGTTGATATCAGTTAAAAACATTAAGAACAACACCCTCACTTCTCTGACACCTTCTGTGATGCTAATTTCTGTACTTGATACTTATATATGATTCCCATTTTAAAATTTTTGATACAGTTGAACATTAAGTGAAAAGCAACGTTCTCTGAGATTTTGTGGATTTCCCAAGAGAGACAATAAAATAAAATAAAATATCTTTTGGCTTCAATATACATAGAACTTTTGTGGACACTGGGCTATTCTCTGTAAGGATAAAATGGTAGTTTTATAAATTTTTCCAGGAGTATGCAGCTCTAACCAATGAATAAAAGTGACCTCTTTTGAAAATTTGCAACTCTATTATCAAAAGAGTGCATGTATTACGTAATTTAATTATTTAAGTGGTATACATGATACTTGAATTCTCCTAATGTCTACCCTTTCTGGCTTACAATTCATGAAAAGTTCATTTTCAGGTTTAAAAATTTGGAAGTTTTTATTTAAATCTTGTAAAATGTGGCAGTATTGCTATGGTAGAAAGGATACAGGCTCAACTGTTCTGACAAGACTCCAAAATAATAGTGGCTTAAAAAAAAAAAAAAAAAAACAGCTTGGGGCCAGGTGTGGTGCCTCACACCTGTAATCCCAGCACTTTGGGAGGCTGAGGCAGGCGGATCACTTGAGGTCAGGAGTTCAAGACCAGCCTGGCCAACATGATGAAACCCCATCTCTACTAAAAACAGAAAAATTAGCTGGGTGTGGTGGCACATGTCTGTAATCCCAGCTACTTGGGAGGCTGAGGCAGGAGAATTGCTTGAACCCAGGAGGCGGAGGTTGCATTGAGCTGGTAGCATGCTCCTGGGCAACAGAGTGAGATTCTGTCTTAAAAACAAACAAACGCACACACACACAAAACCAAAATAACAGTTGGAGATTCATATGGCAGTTCTATAGGGGCCTTCTATCTTATTGCTTTACTATTCTAATATCAGTTTTCCCCTCATGATCTAAGAATGGCTACTTCAGCTCCTGGAATTACATTAACATTCCAGCCAGTGGCAAGGAACAGAAAGACAGGAAGGGTACATTCCTTCTCTATAAGGGAATAACTCAGATGTTATCACCTCACTTTTGCTTGCATCCTTTTGGCAAGAACTTAGTCATATGGGTACAACTAGCAACAAGACAGTTGGGAAATAATGTGGAAATATTGTCTGTGTGCCCACTTAAAACTCAGAGATTTTCTAAAATTAAAAAGGGGAGGATGAATATTGGAAGGCAGTAACATTCTGTGCTGTAATCACCATCTTTTGGCAGTTGCCAAGAGAAGTGGTTGAATAGTTTTGAACTTAGAAGTGAGTATATAATTCTGGGTAAAATGGGTGTCTGTGGAGACACAATTATATTTATGCATATTATACCCTATTTTATGCAATTTTGTATCCCTACCATCTAGCATAGTATACTACTAAAAATAAACATGTAAAAATATGTTTGGAATGAATGACCATCCTTGTTTTCTTTTCTTGTACAATCTGTATTAGATATGTATTCTTTTTTTACACTTGCCATATATTCGTCCTTATCCATATTTCACTTCCTTTCTCAAAGGGGATTTAAAAGTTGAGATGATCATAGTTCATAGGATGATAGAGGAGTACTTTGTATCTCTCTGTGTTTAAGTCTGTATGTAAAATCTAATAGGAATCTGAATTAACTTAGAACAACAAAGGACCAATTTTCCCTGTCCCCATACTGACAGTTTTAACTTCTATTATCATGTTTTAATTATAAAAAAGAGTAGCTGTATTCTTTTGAATGTTCAGTATTGTGTCTGAGAATTCCGAAGATTTTTTTTAATTGATACCCAAGGCCACTAATTGGTTTGTGAAGATGTTTTCTCTGCACTTTACGTGTATATTTTATGTATTGACCAGCTATCCCTAGAGAAGATAAGACAATATGAGGAATAAAAGTGTTCTGACATGATTTTTTTTTGTATCTCAGAATTAGGTATTTTATAGACATTTTAATCATTTATCTTGTTTTCGGCCTTCTATTAATATATAGATTCATTTGTTCTTGTGTTAATTTATACTACACATTTTTAATAACTCTTAAGTGTCAGGCACCGCATTCAGTGTTGGGAGCATGAAGATGCACGAGACCCAGTGTGCACCTCACTCAGCTTAGTGTCAGTGCCACACCATGTGGGGAGTGCTGTGCCAGGCCCCCACTGTGGGGTAACTGAGGGGGAAGCAAGGAGCCTGTGAGGCGATGGGGGCAGACGGGAATGCCAACATGATTCACGTGAGCCTTGATTAAGAAATAATATGGCAATAGTTTCATCTGATGGGAGTGATGCATACAAAGTGTGAGTTAGAGATGGAACGGAGAGCTGGATCATGGAGGACTCTTTATATGCCATGCAGAGGAGTGGGGACTTAATGTCCCCAGGTCAGTGGCTTTCAAACTTTTTTGTCCACAACCCATAGTAATGCCTATGTTTTTACACGATGACTTATTACTAGGCCCAGACTTAACATTTGCAAGGCCTGGGCAAGAGGACAAATGGTAGCATAGATACATATAGTATAGCTAAATATTTAAAACTCAAGGCAAAAAACTGTTAGAAAAGGATACACCAACCTACCTTGACACATATATCTTATAATGAAAAATGATACCAAATAACTGAGAGTAGTGCAAATTTAAAATTAATTTTGTCTTCCACCAAAAGACTATGAATTTACTCTAGGAAATGCCAGGGCAGTGGTAACTGGGCCAAGCTGGAGGAGAGGAGGGAAAGGCTCACTCAGCTTTGTCTTCCAGTGGCCATGGAATCTGTAGATAAATACCTCCTTTCTCTTGCTCTTTTTGTGGGGAGGGGCTCTTTTATTTCTGCCAGAGGCTCTGGGCCCCCACCCATTGCTCCTTCTATACCCAACAGCCAGACATTGAGTTCCAAAGTGATCTAGTTCATGCCAATCCAGTCCAAGGGCAACCTCTGGTCCCCAGGTGCTCTCAGCTACCCACCCTCACAGGAGGGTTTGCATTAAGAGTTCTCTGAGCAGGAATGTGAAGGGGTAGTGAGACAGCTAGCACCTGCTTTCTATGACACACCTTTTTTCCATTCTTTTAGGGCCAAGGGGTCCCTCCAGCCCTCAGGTTCAAGCTCTTTCATTCAGCTGACAACTTTTGGCCACTTTTTGGACTGGAGGTACACACCTGCTAGTAGTGCTACCTGACCTGAAGAAGGGGCCCATGTAGGTCAGAGAAGCAGCTTACAGCCATTTGGGTAGAGAACGATGGTGACCCTGGTAGCCAGAGCTTCAGGTGGAAAAGAGAACTCCTTGGCTGGTGGAAAAGAGCACAGGCAGAGGAAGGCCAGAGCAAAAGCTTCTTGCTCACTGTTGGTGGATCTGAAGGGAAGGAGGACACTGATTATGAGGTTATTCAGCCAAGGAAAGGCCTAAAGATGGTGAAAGTGAAGATAGAGAGGAGGGGAAGGATGTAGAATCCACAGGTCTTGATGGCTAATTAGATATTGGGGGTGCAGAAGAAATCTAGAATAATGCCATCATTTCTGATGTGTGACATTCAGGTAGTATTTTGTTTAGTATTTGGATATATGGGTCAAGATATGGTCAAGTAAATGTTTTCATTTGGACAGTTTGTTAAGATGGGAATTTCTAGGCCCCACCTACTAAATCAGAAACACCAGGAGAAGTCCTGGGAGCCTGCAGGTGAGCAAACTCCTGTGGTGATTTTGAGACACATCTGTACCCTAGAGAGTGGGAACAGTGTTTCAGGTGGCCTGAGGGCTGAACTCTGGTGCTCACTAATACCTAAAGGACAGGAGGAGGAAGGGAAGTGACAGACACACTGGAAAGAAGTGGGCAGTATGTCCGATGAAAGAGAGAGGTTTAGTAAAGTAAGGACGGTGACACGGCTTGTGCATTTAACATTGGGAAGCTTCTGATAAACCTTAGCAAAGGCAGATCGCACTGGTTCAAGGATTGAATATGTTGGGAGATTAGGAAAGGGAGATAGATGATATAGGATATGGTCTATACATCATTTTTACATTACAATTTGATTGTAAAGCCAGACGAAAGAGGGATAACAAAGCAAGGCACAGATTTGAAGGGGTCCTTTAAAAACAATTCTGGAGCACTTACATGATGAAGGGAAGAGGAACCTGTGGAGAACCAGATATTGAAGATAAGGCAGAGAAAAGGACTAATTGATACAGCATGGTTTCAAGGGAGATGAGAGATGCATTTTAGGACCCAGAAGGAGGGAAGCTTAAGCAGAAGGAAGAACACCTCTGGCTTCTATACAGTTAAGAAGGAGAAAGGACATGCATAGATGCAAAAAAATTATCTTAACAGACATTTGAACCCAAACTCTAGTCCCAAGTTAGGTGTTGTGGCTACAGAGGTTATATAAGGCATGGCTGTAGTTGAGTGGGGGAGATAGACAAGGAAACCAGCAAGATAACATGTGGCAAGTTTGTTAGAGTTGTGCTAAGAGATGGTGGAAACACAGAGGAGGCATGAGACAAGGCTTTGCAGAATTGGAGAGAGGGCAAAATATGAAAATGGGTTTGTACCTGAAATAGAAGGCAGGGACATGGAAGAGAAGGGTTGAGATGAGGACTATGGTCAGGCCAGGACTTAGGGAAAATGTGCATCAGGATTACGGCGGTGCTGATTGGTAACCATGGATGCAATTTTACAGGTACATGTATATTTGTGTATTACATATTACACATATATGTGTATATATTTTATATATATATATATACACACACACACAATCATACAGTTATAAGTATCAGCTGCAACTTTGTTTGGGAGGACTTCAGAAAATCATTGTTTGTGACCAAGGAAACTTCTTGCTTATCCTTCCCTTTTCCTCTTTGATAACTTTTCTTGAGGCTAATTTAGGTACAGAAAGCCACCGCTTCCAAAAATGCTTGGTACCCTGGCATAATTTCAAAGAGATCTCCTTTCCCACTTAGTTAACTACATTTCTCCAGGAAAAAAAAAAATCTTCTCTGTCAATGTAACATCCTTTAACAGGACTCCTGCTGGTCGGTTCTTATATCTTGCTGTGGCAGCTGTGAACATATATACTATTGATTGTTGATGTGTGATATAAATCCGACGGCAGCATGCCCACTAATTGGTTTGAGAGCTAGATATAGACAATGCTGTTTTATAGTAGCTTGTGTAGATAGGCCTAGTCATAGGGTTAATTCTGCTTGACAGCACATCAGCAGCATCTTGAGAGTAATTACCTAACAGAAGTTTTCCCACAGCCAAACTGAGAGCTTCAAAGGCTTCTGAATTTACAACCAGTATTAACCAATATCTGAAACATAATGTTCCCACAAGAGCTCAGAATTTTTTCTGCTTATTATTAAATGTATGGGGTTACTAGGTTCATTTGCTGTGTCCAAAGAATTTAGTGAAAAGTTACTTGGTGTTGAATAATTTCTCAAACCTTGAATAATAAAGAGAATAATTATGAATTTGGTTTTGTATTGCTTTATTAACTTACTGAAACAAGTTAATCTGTAAAGATCAGGTGCCTTTTAAAAAAACATATTTTATCCTGTTTCACCCAAAATCAAATTTAAAACGTTAGTATCTTTTCCATATTGTGCTATCTGTATTGATATTTGCATATTTAGAGGGCCTAGGGTAATGCATGCATTTAAAATGGTTACAATACATATATATATTTATATTTTTGAAATATACACTGAAAAATGTAACTATGACCTCCCCTCCCAACCACAGCTCCCTTCCCCATGAAATAACTATTCTTTTACAACAGTTTTTATATTGTAAAAACTTTCTTTCTCTTTGCAGGTCAGAAACCAAATTTGACTCCGGTTCAGGTATGTTTACATTAATAATGCTATTCTGAATATATTTTATTTACATTATTCTCTGAGGAGCAATTAATCAGATCAAGAAACATTTTGATTTTAAACAGACTGGGCAGTCTTTTTTCAAAACGTGAGTCCCACCTCAAAGCAGGGCTATTGACTGCTTCAAATCATAATTTGAGATGTTCACTTTGGAGTCTTCATAGCTCTGCAATAAGCATTACATGCCCTATATCTGCAGAGTTTCATTCTAAAAGCAGAGGTAGGGGTTATACATGCTAATTGCTCAAAGTAGATTATTATTTTCTCAGTGGACAAAGCATCCTGAGTAATTTGAAAATTCTCTTTAAGTTGTCACCAAATGTGGGAGATAGATGCATTTAATTCAGCAAACTATAGAGAGTTCAAGCTAATAGAAATAGAAATTTGTCTATGGCTTACTTGCTTGTTTTCTCTAAAAATAATTTTATTGCTAGATGGGTGATAGAAAATGAAGGTCACCTTAAGCCATTGTTTTGAATCTATTAAGACAAAATTTACATTCTCACAAGCAGTGGCATATCAGCCTCATTAGACATTTTCTTTTCATTAAGCATGAATGTAGCTATATAATTCTCAGGTTTGACTATGTCACTTGCTGAGATTTATGTGCTTCACAGTTTCTGATGGCATTTACAATTAAAACACAAAAATTGCCTCATGTCTCATACAAAGGAATTATGTATGCCCTTTGGTAGACTAACAGAAAAATAAACATTAATTTTTGAATTCCAGGAGAAAATAATTTACAGAAAAATATATAACTTGTTGAATTTAAAAGTAACATTTTTACTCTGGTTCAAGTTTCACTATATTGTAACTTGAAAAATGTTTTTACTTATTATGTTCACAAAGGAACAAGTGCTATATATTCTTTTTGATAGTAGTGTTAAGGGGATAACACACTTTTTCTTCTTTGTAAGCTTTGTCTGTCTTTTGTTGTATAGTTTTGTGAATTTGGTGAGACTCATTAACTACAAAGTCTGTACATTTGAGTTAACAAATTTACCCAGTTTGAGAACTCCAGAAATCTTTGTATCCTGTGTCTTCTGCAGCCTCTGAATCAGATGTATGAATGATAGTATAAGATAAACATTTTTGGTTGAAAACATTGACTATATAGAGACTAAAGGTGGGGTGGCGTTGTATCAGCTGTTTGACTCCTTGATTCACAAATGGCTCAAAATGAGACAAAAAATCTTTTTCATTTTTTAACAGTTAAAATCTTTATAATTAAAAATAAATGAATGAAGTTGATGGAGAGTGCATTTTTACATAAAAATTACATGTCTTTTTTTCCCTGCCAGTCACCAAATATTTATTAAGAACCCACTTGATTATGATCTGATGTAATTCCCTGAATATCAGGTCAGAAACTGGTTTTAGGGTACAGGGTCTGGAATATAGCTTTTAAAAATGAATACGTCCACTAGGTTCATTTCGAAGGTAGAACCTGGAAGTAGTGTACAAAACTGAAATATTAGGCAGCTATTGTCAAAGTCAGACAATTTATGTTAAGTTTTCAAATCCAAATTAAAGTGTGCTGCTAAATTCCTGTAGTGAAAGTAAGTATTTATCATGAAAATAGTTATAACATCTGTACAGGCACACATCTTTCACTCTTGTGAACAAAGATTTTGTGCATTACTTTTTTCAAGTTCTTATTTAAAAAAAAAATCTATCATGGACAACATCTGCATGTCTTTGAAAACTACAAAGTTCTGTACTCTGAAAAGTCTTATAGGGGAATACTGATTAAAAGTTTATTTATTCTTTTAATTTTAAACTTAAATATATTGTGGAAAGGATTCAGATATTTTCAAATTAAGAAACGGAATTTTTTTTTTTATAAGCTCCTTTTAGCTTATGACTGAAAGAATCATGACAAAGGAAGTTAGAAATGTATTCTTTGGCATCCTATAACATAAATTCTAAAATTTTGGTTAGAAATAAGGTAGCACAGGGCCGGGCACAATGGCTCACGCCTGTATTCCCCAGCACTTTGGGAGGCAGAGGCAGGTGGATCGCAAGGTCAGGAGATTGAGACCATCCTGGCTAACACAGTGAAACCCCGTCTCTACTAAAAATACAAAAATAATTAGCTGGACGTGGTGGCACGTGCCTGTAGTCCCAACTCAGGAGGCTGAGGCAGGAGAATCACTTGAATCCAGGACGCAGAGCTTGCGGTGAGCTGAGATCTTGCCACTGCACTCCAGCCTGGGCGACAAGAGCGAGACTCCATCTTAAAAAAAAAAAAAAAAAAATGAAATAAGGTAGCATATTGGAACAATTAAATGTGTGACTTTCATGGGTTCAGATTCCCTATTGTTCATCAAATACAGAAAGTAAACTATGTCTGTCTAATGTTGTATACAGCTGTGACAAAGTAAGATTTTTAAATGAAGGAATATGCCAATCTTACTAAGAAAAAAAAAACCCATAAAAAATAAATACCATGGTCAGTGACTAGCCATAATGGAAAGGATTTCAAAGTTAAATTATATGTGTGTGTGTGTATACACATACACCCACATACCTCCCCCGCCCCCACACACAAAGTATATCAAGGAGAGTACCCAACTTATGCAGAGCTTACTGCACAACATTTTTAGTTTATGTAAATAAGTTTTATACTGTGGAGTGAGATTCAGGAGAAAGGAAGGAAAGTTTTCATTGTCAGCACATGGTAAAAAGTTTCATTTGTTGATTGTATACCAAATGATTATTTTCCTAGAAATTGCTTTAAATTTTTTCTGATCAGAATCACATCTTTGTTTTTTTTTTTACAAACGCAAATCCTCAAACAACCTCCTGTGCTTTTTAAGTTCACAATTTTTTATAATGAAAAAATTTCAACCATGTATAAGAGTAGAAAGTATAGTGTGATTAGCACCTATATAGTCATCATCTAAATGTTACTTTTGTTAATTCTTTGCCGAATTTGTTTTAACTTTTTTTTTTTTTGCTTGAAATATTTTAAAGCAAAATATATACATTTCATGTGATTTTTACAATCTGGAAATTATAGATGGTCTTGATTTATTAAAAGGAGTCAAAGTTTTGAGGTTTTCATCTATTTTAGAAATTTGAGTCACATACACATGATTGTGTAAAGGATTGTGGCATTTTCATGTCCACATCCAGTTGAAGACTCTTTGAAATTCCTATTTATGGTGAATTGTATAGTTAAGAAAACCTTCAACCAGAAGGCAGAGGCCCTGACTTAATTCTGACCTGAGAACTCCAGAAATTTTCTATTCTCAAAATTAATTGAGTTAAAATGTCAGCTGCCATTTAGCTGTGGTCTCTATGTACTGAGTAATATACTGATTAGAAACCTTTTCTGTTGATTTATAACTCGATCACCTAAAGTTTTTGGCTTTGCCAATTGAGAACAGTCAGCTTACTTCTTTTTAAAAGGAGTTTTAAGGTTTCCATTTTATACCTTCTCCTAGTTGATGTGCTAATGTTGGCTTGCCTAGGATTATGTGGAGTTGGTGATTTTACTAATAGAGTAAAACAGACTTCCTTTTATGTTCAGAAGTAGCAAGAAGCTATACTCTTCTCCCCACCTCCCAAGAAGGGAAGTTAGTTGATGCTGGAGGAAGCAGAGCATTGAGTTTAATGTAGTGATTAAACATGAAAGCCATATATCAAATCTCAGGAGAAACATGCTTTTGAAAGAGGCAGAGAACTGTGGAGCATATTGCATGATAGGCTATATAAACAGAGCCCTGGAGGTCACTGTGTGGATGCAAACCAATTAAATAAAAGAACTTACTGGCTTTGCTTTCTGTCATCTGGATAGGGAGGATCACAAGTTAACATGCACAGGATTGAAGTGTAAACTTTGTTTAAATAAGCTAGGCACCTTTGGAAATTTCATTAACTCTTTCAATCCACTGCTAACATAACTTTCAAAAACCAAAGTCTCTGGGAAGTTTTTAAAAAATCCAGAATATATGTTCTCTTGGCCCTCTGTACATACCCATTGGCAAAGGGTAATGAACTAGTAATGAGTAGGATAGAAGAAAAAGTGAAGGATGAGGGTGAAAAGACCAAGAGTTGGCTCTGTCGCCAAATTTCAAGAACGTGCTTGTCTTTCAAAAACAACACATTTGGAAAAGCACAGCTCTTGCAAAATAACTGAAAAAAGATGTTTTTCTCTTCTGAGTTCTGGGTGTAAGAATATAGGTGGAATTTACTAGTCGCTAATATAACATCAGGATATTGTTATTTCTGTTCCAATAAAGTAGAATACCTTTCTGACCAAGAAGAATTTAACTTATTTATAAGTTAACTTTATCTTATTAACTTATTTATAAGTTAATGACTAGATGTTAAGGACAGCTTGTACTGTAATTCTGTGGTCCTAACCTTATCAGGCAATGTTTGGGTGAGAAAATGAAGTACCAAGTTAAATGGTATAGATTCATGGTCCATAAACATTCAAAACAAAGATTTTTTTTTTTTTTTTTTTTTTTTTTTTGTTCTATGGAGTCATGTTGGCTGAGAAAGTGAATAAGCTTATGTTTAGTGCTTGTTGATTCTGGGCTGCTTGGAATAGCTATATGAAGGAAATGGGCTCATAGAACACAGCAACTCAAAGGTATAAGATTTCATGAAAGCAAATTATGGAGGATTAAGAAACCTAATGAGCATGGTTTAGTGTGCAGAGTTGAGGAGGGAGCTCACTATTAAATAAAGCCGAGAGTGTAGAAGGTTAGGAGAGCCTAAAAGACATGATTATAAAAGGCACAACAGAATATAATTATGCTGAAGGAGGGGGTGGGGGTGGAATCCAAGGAACAAAAAGCAGCTAGTGTCGCTTTTAGGATCTGTAGTTAAAAAGGAATCTACACCAGGGTAAGGAAATCAAAGAACATAATCAGTTAAAACTTGAGGCAAAAACATAAGTGCAGGGAAAAATAGAGTGGGGCTGTTAAGGTAGTCACTAAGTTGAAGGGAAATGAGGAATTTGAAAGTAGTGGAAATAGAGTTTTGAAAGCTTATTAACAAATGAGAGAATTTGCCTAACATAGTAAACCTTCCTCAAGAACTATTAATAAGGAAGATATTTTCAGTTCTTGTAAGCATGAGAATATGTTGACAATACTTTTTAGCCGTACAGTTCAATTTCTTCATTTTAAATTTCTTATTTTAAACTCATAACATTGATGAACAAGGAAATAAAATATAAATATTTATATAAGAATATTGAAATCTGCATTTAGGCATCATTTATCAGCAGAAATAAGAAAAATATTGACTATTCATCTATTCATTCATTCACTATATATTTATTGGGCATACCATATGCCAGATGTTGAGGTTATAGCTGTGAACAGGGTGGATACAAGTCCTTCTGTCATGGAATCTTACGCTGGTTGGTTGGTCCATGGTCCATTATACAAATTCACATGAACTTACCTGCATACTTAACTGAGGAGGCCTAACAAGACTAAAACTTACATCTAAATGGTGAGTCAGAGACCTCTTGATATTTAAACATAAGCCAATTTATTTTAGATTTAGACAAATTCACCTTTCTTTACTTTATTCAAGCGATATCATTCTGTTTTCTACAGACTTAAGAGAACAGCCTAATAATGCTAATGGTTAGGGTGTAATTTTTCTAGAGTTTTAAATAAGGAGCGACATTTTCCATTTGATCATCATTTTTTAAAAAATCAACTTAGAAGAGAACTCACTGACAAATATTTGTGAATATGGTTCTATTCTTTGTTTTTATTTCTTTTACAGGATCCTGTTCAAGGTTAGCCTGAAAAATCAGGCAACCTTCCCCATAGCAATCTTTTTGTTTTTTGTTTTTGAGACAGAGTCTTGCTCTGTCGCCCAGGCTGGAGTGCAGTGGCATGATCTCAGCTCAATGCAAGCTCCGCCTTCCGGATTCATGCCATTCTCCTGCCTCAGCTTCTCGAGTAGCTGGGACTACGGGCGCCCGCCACCACGACAGGCTAATTTTTTTTTGTATTTTTAGTAGAGATGGGATTTCACCGTGTTAGCCAGGATGGTCTCGATCTTCTGACCTCGTGATCTGCCTGCCTCGGCCTCCCAAAGTGCTGGGATTAAGGGCATGAACCACTGCGCCCGGTCTGTGGCAATCTTTCTTGATTGAATAGAAGCAAGTAGAGGGGACGTGGCTCTTCATCCCCTTTTATAAACTAACTTGACCAGGAAGCAGCGAGGCATAGTGGCTAAGTGCCGAGGTTTGGGTCAGATAGATGTAAGTCTCTCTTTCTAATAATTTCCTATTGATTTTCTAGATTTCATATGTACCATTATGTCACATACTTACATTTTGTATTTTTTCTTAGAACTAGAGCATTTAAAAACTGAATTTCCTTCATTGGAGCTTTAGCTGAATCCTATAGTTTTAATATTTTACTTATTTTTATTATTTTTTTAGAGGCAGGGTTTCTCTCTGTTGCCCAGGCTGGAGTGCTGTGGCACAATCATAGCTCACCATAACTTTGAACTCCTGGGCTCAAGTGACCTCCTACCTCAGTCTCCCAAGTAGTAGGGAATACAGGTGCACACCACCATACCGGGCCGATTTAAAAAAAAAATTGGTAGAGACTGGATCTTGCCATGTTGTCCAGGCTGGTCTCAAACTCCTGGCTTCAAGCAATCTTCCTGCCTCAGTCTCCCAGAGCACTAGGATTAGGCATGAGCCACTGTGCCCAGCCCAATATTATATTTTAAATAAATGCAGTTTTGATTTTCTTTTGAACATGATAGTTATTTAGGGAAGTGTTTTTTTTTTTTTTTAATTTCCAAATTTTCTACCTTCTACTTTTATTAATGTTTTCCAGTTTTATTGTTTGGTAGTCAAAGATTTGGCCCTACTACTTTTTAAAAAGTCTATTATTCAGTACTTATTAAAGTTTTAATTTTGGCCTTCCATGTATTTAATTTTTGTGGCTTTTTTTGTTGGAAAACTGTATTCTCTGCAATGTAAAGGCTTCAATGGACATTTAATTAGATCAACCTGATTCATGATAATTAATCCTTTGTATCATTATTTATTTGGTTTTATTTTTTCTGACAAGGACAGTGAAAGGAATGAGTTTGTCATTTTTTTTTTTTTTTTTTTTTTTTTTTACCTGAATTCTGCTACTTTAGATATCACCATCCCTGTGTTGTCAGCTCCACATACTCCATAAATCTGGTGGCAGCCAATTTACTTGGGGCATATATTACACTTGTCTCCTTGTAGAGAACATTACTGCAGAGCAATGCTCATATAAATGAAGGCTGCTAAACTAACACAGGAACAGAAAACCAATACTGCATGTTCTCACTCATAAGTGGGAGTTGAACAATGAAAACACATGGACACAGGGAGGGGAACATCACACACCGGGGCCCGTCAGGGCATAGGGGGTCTGGGGAGGGATAGCATTAGGAGAAATACCTAATGTAGAAGATGGGTTGATGGGTGCAGCACGTGTATACCTATGTAACAAACCTGCATGTGTCCCAGAACTTAAAGTATTTAAAAAAGAAAAAGAAAAGAAATGAAGGCTGCTGTAAAGAGGAAACATGTTATTCCAAACTCATATGTGAGGCAAGAAGTTGCTGCAATTACCATCTGTAAATACCAGTGCTCTCCTCCTCCCACATATCCCATAGCTTTATAAGGAAGGAGGCTCTGAGACTTTATATGATTCAAATGTTTGTTTTCTCCACTTAAGATCTTCCCTGACTACTCCATCTGTTTGGCAAGGTTCTATTTACCTTTTAATGCTCACCTCAAACATTACTATATCAATTAAATGTAGCCTTCCTTGACACCTTCCCAGGAGTCAACCATCTGTTTCTCTGTGCAAACGCTGGCTCTTGTAGCACTTATCATCTGCAGAAATTATTTCTGTGGATCTTTTCTCTCTTTCCAAGTCTGTGAATTTCTTAAAGGCAAAAGCCATGTCTCATTTACCTTTATAGCCTTGATGTCTTTTTTTTTTTTTAATTTTTTTTTTTTTTTTTTTTTTTTTTTTGAGACAGTCTTGTTCTGTCGCCCAGGCAGGAGTACAGCGGCACGATCTTGGCTCCCTGCCTCCTGGGCTCAAGCGATTCTCCTGCCTCAGCCTCCCCAGTAGCTGGGATTACAGGCGCCCCGCCCCCCACCCCTCCGCAACCATGCCTGACTAATTTTTGTATTTTTAGTAGCGATGAGGTTTCACCATGTTGGCCAGGCTGGTCTCAAACTCCGTATCTCAAGGGATCCATCTGCCTCGGCCTCCCAAAGTGCTGGGATTATAGGCATAAGCCACTGTGCCTGGTCTATAGTCTTGATGTCTTATATGAGATAATTACTCAATAAATAAAAATTCCATGAGCTTGGAAATTTTTGTTCTTTAATAGTAATAGAGATAACTAACTATGGAAGATTTATTCTCCCCTTTTATAGTGTTGAGTTGTTGTTGGAAAGTGGCTACTGGGCCAGAGTTGACAATTTGCAAGCTCTTTGCATCTATGTGGAGACATGTAACTATTTCTTTTCTTTTTTTTTTTTTAAATTTATTTATTATTATTATACTTTAAGTTGTAGGGTACGTGTGCACAACGTGCAGGTTTGTTACATATGTATACTTGTGCCATGTTGGTGTGCTGCACCCATCAACTCATCATTTACATCAGGTATAACTCCCAATGCAATCCCTCCCCCCTACCCCCTCTCCATGATAGGCCCCGGTGTGTGATGTTCCCCTTCCCGAGTCCAAGAGATCTCATTGTTCAGTTCCCACCTATGAGTGAGAACATGCAGTGTTTGGTTTTCTGTTCTTGTGATAGTTTGCTAAGAATGATGGTTTCCAGCTGCATCCATGTCCCTACAAAGGACACAAACTCATCCTTTTTTATGGCTGCATAGTATTCCATGGTGTATATGTGCCACATTTTCTTAATCCAATCTGTCACTGATGGACATTTGGGTTGATTCCAAGTCTTTGCTATTGTGAATAGCGCTGCAATAAACATACGTGTGCATGTGTCTTTATAGCAGCATAATTTATAATCCTTTGGGTATATACCCAGTAATGGGATGGCTGGGTCATATGGTACATCTAGTTCTAGATCCTTGAGGAATCGCCATACTGTTTTCCATAATGGTTGAACTAGTTTACAATCCCACCAACAGTGTAAAAGTGTTCCTATTTCTCCACATCCTCTCCAGCACCTGCTGTTTCCTGACTTTTGAATGATCGCCATTCTAACTGGTGTGAGATGGTATCTCATTGTGGTTTTGATTTGCATTTCTCTGATGGCCAGTGATGATGAGCATTTTTTCATGTGTCTGTTGGCTGTATGAATGTCTTCTTTTGAGAAATGTCTGTTCATATCCTTTGCCCACTTTTGGATGGGGTTGTTTGTTTTTTTCTTGTAAATTTGTTTGAGTTCTTTGTAGGTTCTGGATATTAGCCCTTTGTCAGATGAGTAGATTGCAAAAATTTTCTCCCATTCTGTAGGTTGCCTGTTCACTCTGATGGTCGTTTCTTTTGCTGTGCAGAAGCTCTTTAGTTTAATGAGATCCCATTTGTCAATTTTGGCTTTTGCTGCCGTTGCTTTTGGTGTTTTAGACATGAAGTCTTTGCCCATGCCTATGTCCTGAATGGTACTACCTAGGTTTTCCTCTAGGATTTTTATGGTATTAGGTCTAACATTTAAGTCTCTAATCCATCTTGAATTAATTTTCGTATAAGGAGTAAGGAAAGGATCCAGTTTCAGCTTTCTACTTATGGCTAGCCAATTTTCCCAGCACCATTTATTAAATAGGGAATCCTTTCCCCATTTCTTGTTTCTCTCAGGTTTGTCAAAGATCAGATGGCTGTAGATGTGTGGTATTATTTCTGAGGACTCTGTTCTGTTCCATTGGTCTATATCTCTGTTTTGGTACCAGTACCATGCTGTTTTGGTTACTGTAGCCTTGTAGTATAGTTTGAAGTCAGGTAGCGTGATGCCTCCAGCTTTGTTCTTTTGACTTAGGATTGTCTTGGAGATGCGGGCTCTTTTTTGGTTCCATATGAACTTTAAAGCAGTTTTTTCCAATTCTGTGAAGAAGCTCATTGGTAGCTTGATGGGGATGGCATTGAATCTATAAATTACCTTGGGCAGTATGGCCATTTTCACGATATTGATTCTTCCTATCCATGAGCATGGTATGTTCTTCCATTTGTTTGTGTCCTCTTTGATTTCACTGAGCAGTGGTTTGTAGTTCTCCTTGAAGAGGTCCTTTACATCCCTTGTAAGTTGGATTCCTAGGTATTTTATTCTCTTTGAAGCAATTGTGAATGGAAGTTCATTCATGATTTGGCTCTCTGTTTGTCTGTTACTGGTGTATAAGAATGCTTGTGATTTTTGCACATTGATTTTGTATCCTGAGACTTTGCTGAAGTTGCTTATCAGCTTAAGGAGATTTTGGGCTGAGACAATGGGGTTTTCTAAATATACAATCATGTCATCTGCAAACAGGGACAATTTGACTTCTTCTTTTCCTAACTGAATCCCCTTGATTTCTTTCTCTTGCCTGATTGCCCTAGCCAGAACTTCCAACACTATGTTGAATAGGAGTGGTGAGAGAGGGCATCCCTGTCTTGTGCCAGTTTTCAAAGGGAATTTTTCCAGTTTTTGCCCATTCAGTATGATATTGGCTGTGGGTTTGTCATAAATAGCTCTTATTATTTTGAGGTACGTTCCATCAATACCGAATTTATTGAGCGTTTTTAGCATGAAGGGCTGTTGAATTTTGTCAAAAGCCTTTTCTGCATCTATTGAGATAATGATGTGGTTCTTGTCTTTGGTTCTGTTTATATGCTGGATTATGTTTATTGATTTGCAAATGTTGAACCAGCCTTGCATCCCAGGGATGAAGCCCACTTGATCATGGTGGATAAGCTTTTTGATGTGTTGCTGAATCCGGTTTGCCAGTATTTTATTGAGGATTTTTGCATCGATGTTCATCAGGGATATTGGTCTAAAATTCTCTTTTTTTGTTGTGTCTCTGCCAGGCTTTGGTATCAGGATGATGTTGGCCTCATAAAATGAGTTAGGGAGGATTCCCTCTTTTTCTATTGATTGGAATAGTTTCAGAAGGAATGGTACCAACTCCTCCTTGTACCTCTGGTAGAATTCAGCTGTGAATCCATCTGGTCCCGGACTTTTTTTGGTTGGTAGGCTATTAATTATTGCCTCAATTTCAGAGCCTGCTATTGGTCTATTCAGGGATTCAACTTCTTCCTGGTTTAGTCTTGGAAGAGTGTAAGTGTCCAGGAAATTATCCATTTCTTCTAGATTTTCCAGTTTATTTGCGTAGAGGTGTTTATAGTATTCTCTGATGGTAGTTTGTATTTCTGTGGGGTCGGTGGTGATATCCCCTTTATCATTTTTAATTGCGTCGATTTGATTCTTCTCTCTTTTCTTCTTTATTAGTCTTGCTAGTGGTCTGTCAATTTTGTTGATCTTTTCAAAAAACCAACTCCTGGATTCATTGATTTTTTGGAGGGTTTTTTGTGTCTCTATCTCCTTCAGTTCTGCTCTGATCTTAGTTATTTCTTGCCTTCTGCTAGCTTTCGAATGTGTTTGCTCTTGCTTCTCTAGTTCTTTTAACTGCGATGTTAGAGTGTCAATTTTAGATCTTTCCTGCTTTCTCTTGTGGGCATTTAGTGCTATAAATTTCCCTCTACACACTGCTTTAAATGTGTCCCAGAGATTCTGGTATGTTGTATCTTTGTTCTCATTGGTTTCAAAGAACATCTTTATTTCTGCCTTCATTTCGTTATGTACCCAGTAGTCATTCAGGAGCAGGTTGTTCAGTTTCCATGTAGTTGAGCGGTTTTGATTGAGTTTCTTAGTCCTGAGTTCTAGTTTGATTGCACTGTGGTCTGAGAGACAGTTTGTTATAATTTCTGTTCTTGTACATTTGCTGAGGAGTGCTTTACTTCCAATTACGTGGTCAATTTTGGAGTAAGTACGATGTGGTGCTGAGAAGAATGTATATTCTGTTGATTTGGGGTGGAGAGTTCTATAGATGTCTATTAGGTCTGCTTGCTGCAGAGATGAGTTCAATTCCTGGATATCCTTGTTAACTTTCTGTCTCGTTGATCTGTCTAATGTTGACAGTGGAGTGTTGAAGTCTCCCATTATTATTGTATGGGAGTCTAAGTCTCTTTGTAAGTCTCTAAGGACTTGCTTTATGAATCTGGGTGCTCCTGTATTGGGTGCATATATATTTAGGATAGTTAGCTCTTCCTGTTGAATTGATCCCTTTACCATTATGTAATGGCCTCCTTTGTCTCTTTTGATCTTTGATGGTTTAAAGTCTGTTTTATCAGAGACTAGTATTGCAACCCCCGCTTTTTTTTGTTCTCCATTTGCTTGGTAAATCTTCCTCCATCCCTTTATTTTGAGCCTATGTATGTCTCTGCGTGTGAGATGGGTCTCCTGAATACAGCAGACTGATGGGTCTTGACTCTTTATCCAGTTTGCCAGTCTGTGTCTTTTAATTGGAGCATTTAGTCCATTTACATTTAAGGTTAAGATTGTTATGTGTGAACTTGATCCTGCCATTATGATATTAACTGGTTATTTTGCTCGTTAGTTGATGCAGTTTCTTCCTAGCCTTGATGGTCTTTACATTTTGGCATGTTTTTGCAATGGCTGGTACCGGTTGTTCCTTTCCATGTTTAGTGCTTCCTTCAGGGTCTCTTGTAAGGCAGGCCTAGTGGTGACAAAATCTCTAAGCATTTGCTTATCTGTAAAGGATTTTATTTCTCCTTCACTTATGAAACTTAGTTTGGCTGGATATAAAATTCTGGGTTTAAAATTCTTTTCTTTAAGAATGTTGAATATTGGCCCCCACTCTCTTCTGGCTTGAAGAGTTTCTGCCGAGAGATCTGCTGTTAGTCTGATGGGCTTCCCTTTGTGGGTAACCCGACCTTTCTCTCTGGCTGCCCTTAAGACTTTTTCCTTCATTTCAACTTTGGTGAATCTGGCAATTATGTGTCTTGGAGTTGCTCTTCTCGAGGAGTATCTTCGTGGCGTTCTCTGTATTTCCTGGATCTGAATGTTGGCCTGCCCTACTAGGTTGGGGAAGTTCTCCTGGATGATATACTGAAGAGTGTTTTCCAACTTGGTTCCATTTTCCCCCTCACTTTCAGGCACCCCAATCAGACGTAGATTTGGTCTTTTTACATAATCCCATACTTCTTGCAGGCTTTGTTCATTTCTTTTTCTTCTTTTTTCTTTTGGTTTCTCTTCTCGCTTCATTTCATTCATTTGATCCTCAATCGCTGACATTCTTTCTTCCAGTTGATCGAGTCGGTTACTGAAGCTTGTGCATTTGTCACGTATTTCTTGTGTCATGGTTTTCGTCTCTTTCATTTCGTTTATGAGCTTCTCTGCATTAATTACTCTAGCCATCAATTCTTCCACTTTTTTTTCAAGATTTTTAGTTTCTTTGCGCTGGGTACGTAATTCCTCCTTTAGCTCTGAGAAATTTGATGGACTGAAGCCTTCTTCTCTCATCTCGTCGAAGTCATTCTCCGTCCAGCTTTGATCCGTTGCTGGCGATGAGCTGCACTCCTTTGCCGGGGGAGATGCGCTCTTATTTTTTGAATTTCCAGCTTTTCTGCCCTGCTTTTTCCCCATCTTTGTGGTTTTATCTGCCTCTGGTCTTTGATGATGGTGATGTACTGATGGGGTTTTGGTGTAGGTGTCCTTCCTGTTTGATAGTTTTCCTTCTAACAGTCAGGACCCTCAGCTGTAGGTCTGTTAGAGATTGCTTGAGGTCCACTCCAGACCCTGTTTGCCTGGGTATCAGCAGCAGAGGTTGCAGAAGATAGAATATTTCTGAACAGTGAGTGTACCTGTCTGATTCTTGCTTTGGAAACTTCCTCTCAGGGGTGTACTCCACCCTGTGAGGTGTGGGGTGTCAGACTGCCCCTAGTGGGGGATGTCTCCCAGTTAGGCTACTCAGGGGTCAGGGACCCACTTGAGCAGGGAGTCTGTCCCTTCTCAGATCTCAACCTCCGTGTTGGGAGATCCACTGCTCTCTTCAAAGCTGTCAGACAGAGTCGTTTGCGTCTGCAGAGCTTTCTGTTGTTATTGTTTACTGTGCCCTGTCCCCAGAGGTGGAGTCTACAGAGACAAGCAGGTTTCCTTGAGCTGCTGTGAGCTCCACCCAGTTCGAGCTTCCCAGCAGCTTTGTTTACCTACTTAAGCCTCAGCAATGGCGGGCGCCCCTCCCCCCGCCTCGCTGCTGCCTTGCCGGTAGATCACAGACTGCTGTGCTAGCAATGAGGGAGGCTCCATGGGTGTGGGACCCTCCCGGCCAGGTGTGGGATATGATCTCCTGGTGTGCCTGTTTGCTTAAAGTGCAGTATTGGGGTGGGAGTTACCCGATTTTCCAGGTGTTGTGTGTCTCAGTTCCCCTGGCTAGGAAAAGGGATTCCCTTCCCCCTTGCGCTTTCCAGGTGAGGCAATGCCTCGCCCTGCTTCAGCTCTCACTGATCGGGCTGCAGCAGCTGACCAGCACCGATCGTCTGGCACTCCCCAGTGAGATGAACCCAGTACCTCAGTTGAAAATGCAGAAATCACTGGTCTTCTGTGTCGCTCGCGCTGGGAGTTGGAGACTGGAGCTGTTCCTATTCGGCCATCTTGCTCCGCCCTCCCGACATGTAACTATTTCTTACAGTGGTATGTATGTCATTTTTAGGTTAAGGGGATTAAGTAGTCAATATGCTTTCCTTATATCACTTTTCCTCTTCTGAGGTTAACTCATAGTTACGTGTTGAACATGATGCCATCACAGTGTGGAAGGAGTTTGGATCCATACATCATACTTGGAGGAGATCCACGCAGGAGAGCCATTCATCCTAGATTATCTTTATTGGACTTCATGTATTATGAAATAATTTTTTTATGATAAGCCACTGAGATTTTTCTATCACTTATTATAGCAGCTAGTGTTACTTACCTTGACTAGCTCAGTGCTTCGACTAGTACTTGGCAAAAAGTTATTTGCTTATAATTATTATCTAGTGGCAAATATCCCTAGATATTTTTTTGGATAAATGATTGAATGAATGGCTAGGAATTACATTATCTAACCTGAAGGATCCTTTAAACCAAGGATTATAGAAAAATAGAATACTATGTTCTATGTAGTCACCAAGCCTAGATAAGCTAGAGAGTATCACAATAATGCAGTATAATAGGTCACCTCAGAAAGTGGTGATTTAAAACAATCATCATTTATTCATGCTTATATGTCTATGGGTTGGTTGGGTGTTGGCTGGCACATGCTAGTTGCAGGTTGGGTCCAGGTCTGTTCCACGCTTGTCAATGATGGTAGAAGATAAGAGGGCAAGCCCAAATATGCAAGCACATAATGATATGATTATAAAACACCTTGAAAATATAAAATGTAGTACAGATTTGTATGTGGTTGCAATGTGGCCATTAGTAGGCCATTAAAAAGGTTGCTGGCCACACACAAAAAGTAGCATTAATTGCCTTGGTGAATTTTTTGTGTATAGTATCTGGCTATTAACTTTCAGGCTCAGAAACCTAGATGTTTCACTATCTCTCAGGGGTGGACTCACATGGACAAACCCAGAAGACTGATGGATGAAGCCAGAATGCCACTGTATTTCTTTATAATGAAAAATGTAATTTTCACACGAGTGAGAATACTTACATCTGCATGATCAGTGTTTTCTTTTTTTGTAAGTAATCCAGCTACATGAGACACAAAATCACAATAAAAATTCACTTGACAGTTTACCAACATAAATCATTAATGTTGGGACTGAAATTTCCTTACTGTAACATATCAGCCTAAAGCTAAATATTTTTGACAAGTTGAATCAAAATGGAGAATTGCTGTTGAGTACAGACTAAGAACAAAGAAAACAAATTGAATGTTTAGTTTTATGAGTTTAAGTTAACAATTGTCTGTCTCCAAATAGGGATGGTCCTGGCTAGTGAGACCTTTTATGACATAAATTTAATTGGCCACAACTTCATTCATCCATTCATCCATCCATCCATCTACCCATCCACCATCTACCCATCCATCTATATAAAAGATAGCCTTGCTGTTGGACCTGGACAATATATTGCAAATTCATTGCCTAAGACCTTGTTTCCACATTCACAGAGCAGACCTTGGAAGCGATTGTAGAGCTGACAATTTACAGTTTAAATGTTTCCTCCCTTATTGAAATAAATATTAAAATTTCAGTGGTTTAATAAACCATGTCAGTATACTTAAATTAACATATAGAACAAGGTCAGTATATAGATCAAAATATAGAACATTTCCACCTGTTATATTCCCTTATATCTTTCTTTCGTCAGTCCCCACTCATCAGAGGTAACCACTCTTCTGACGTCAGTCACCACAGATAAGATTTCCCTGTTCTTGAATTTCATATAAAATAGAATTATATGGTATATACTCTTTTTCATATGGTGGCTTTTGCTCCATATCATGTTTTTAAGATTTATTCATGTTATTTGTACATATCAATAGTTATAGCTGAGTAGTATAAATTGGGAAGTATATTTTGCTCCAAGTTTGGCTACCATTGATGCAGTTGTGTTTACTGAGCAGTCTTGGTTTCTAATATTCTCAGGTCCACAAGACCATTATTAATATATTGAACCAGCATGTAGGCATTTTTACTTTGACTCAGTGGTCAGTCATGATCAGTCGGTCAATTTGCGTGTGCATGTAGAGCACTTACTCTAAGACATGGTGGAGGATGTATGAGTATGAGATAGTTTCTACATTTGTGGAGCTTATAATCTAATTAAAGAGATGAAATGTATACACATGAAGATATTTGTAGCTTCAGGGTAATTTGAATGGTCTCAGCAATGGAGTCCTAGAATAATTTAGAAGACGTGAAATACTTTAGAGTATGGTGATTGATTGGGGCAGTTGCATGGTGGAGGTAGAACTGAAATAGTCGAGGGTAGAATACGGATATATATAAATAAAGAGGGAGATAATTTTAAATAGAGGGCCCCTTAAGATCAGGCACAGAGACATAGTTGCTAAATGTATTTGAGGAACAGTAAGTAATCCAACTTGCCAGAACTGGAATATTTTTGTTGGGGTGTTCTGATATAGTTGGGAGTCTATTAGAGACCACAGGCTTGGCCAAGGCAGGTGGATCACCTGAGCTTCAGGATATTGAAACAGCCTGGCCAACAAGGTGAAAACACATCTCTACTAAAAATTCAAAAATTAGCCGGGTGTGGTGGTGCACCCCTGTAATCCCAACTACTTGGGAAGCTGAGGCGTGAGGACTGCTTGAACACAGGAGGCAGAGGCTGCAGTGAGCCAAGATCGCGCCACTGTACTCCAGCTTAGGTGACAGAGCGAGACCCTGTCTCAGTAAGAAAAAGAATTGGTACTTAACTCTGTGGCTAATAACAATAACAATGACAATGACAACAAAACAATTACAAAATTGATTTTCTGTCTAATATGTAATATGCACACTGTACTAAGTGTTTAATATTAACTCATGTAATTTGTATAGACCGTGCATTATTATTCCCCTCTTATAAATGAATAGACCAAAGCAGAGGAAGTTTAGATATTTGCCCAAGGTCACATAGCTAGTAAGTGACAGAACTGGGATTTGATCCTAAGTAGTCCGATTCCAGAGTCTTAACCAATATGCAGTATTAAAATGTAGAATATGAGTTGATGGAATACAAACAATAGTTTATGCATTTTTAGTCATATACCCTATTCCCACATGACATACTTGCTCACACAGTCACATGTAGTTGTAGAAATTTTCTCCCCCACCAAATAGTTACTCAGATTCAGTAGTCTGTTGAGAAATGGATTTTGAAGGTACTGTAATAATTTTAATTAAAATAACATGCATTTAATCCCCTAGCTTTAAATTCCCTGCTGAGAAAGATACTCATGAGGGATTTGTTGCAAAGAAATGATAGAGGAAGAGTTAACTGGTTCTAGAAAATTTATAATAATTTGTTTTAGACTAGGGCTTTATTTTTAACATAGATCAAAATTAACATAATTCAATTAATACAGTTTACTATGGTTTTGACAGGAGGTGAAAGTACTTACCTTATATTGATAGATATTTATAAATTGGAATGAATTGGTGATCATGGTCACCTTCTTTGGGCAGTAGAGCAAGGATTATTTGGCTATTCATTATAATTGACATATCTTGCTCATTCCTGGGTAGAAATAAGCTACATTCAACTGCAACGTGTAGAAAATTTTGCTATAGCACATTACTTGTTTGCAGGCTTAAGATTTTTAACATCTTGTTCCACTATGAAAATATTTTATTTATTAAGGAACATGTACAAATTTAGTAAAACTATCAGTTATTTGCTTATAGTATCAAAATATTTTAGTAAAAATCCTTTAAAATGATAATGACTTTTCAGTTCTTTTTTTTATTATTATACTTTAAGTTCTAGGGTACATGTGCACAACATGCAGGTTTGTTACATATGTATACATGTGCCATGTTGGTGTGCTGCACCCATTAACTCGTCATTTATGTTAGGTATATCTCCTAATGCTATCCTTCCCCACTCCCCCAACCTCATGACAGGCCCCGGTGTGTAATGTTCCCCTTCTTGTGTCCAAGTGTTCTCATTGTTCAGTTCCCACCTATGAGTGAGAACATGCAGTGTTTGGTTTTCTGTTCTTGCAATAGTTTGCTGAGGATGATGGTTTCCAGCTGCATCCATGTCTCTACAAAGGACATGGACTCATCCTTTTTTATGGCTGCATAGTATTCCATGGTGTATATGTGCCACATTTTCTTAATCCAGTCTGTCATTGATGGACATTTGGGTTGGTTCCAAGTCTTTGCTATTGTGAATAGTGCCGCAGTAAACATACGTGTGCATGTGTCTTTATAGCAGCATAATTTATAATCCTTTGGGTATATCCCCAGTGATGGGATGGCTGAGTCAAATGGTATTTCTAGTTCTAGATCCTTGAGGAATCACCACAATGTTTTCCACAATGGTTGAACTAGTTTACAGTCCCACCAACAGTGAAAAAGTGTTCCTATTTCTCCACATCCTCTCCAGCACCTGTTGTTTCCTGACTTTTTAACAATTGCCATTCTAACTGGTGTGAGATGGTATCTCATTGTGGTTTTGATTTGCATTTCTCTGATGGCGAGTGATGATGAGCATTTTTTCATGTGTCTGTTGGCTGCATAAATGTCTTCTTTTGAGAAGTGTCTGTTCATATCCTTTGCCCACTTTTTGATGGGGTTGTTTTTTTCTTGTAAATTTGTTTGAGTTCTTTGTAGGTTCTGGATATTAGCCCTTTGTCAGATGAGTAGATTGCAAAAATTTTCTCCCATTCTGTAGGTTGCCTGTTCACCCTGATGGTAGTTTCTTTTGCTGTGCAGAGCTCTTTAATTAGATCCCATTTGTCAATTTTGGCTTTTGTTGCCACTGCTTTTGGTGTTTTAGACGTGAAGTTCTTGCCCATGCCTATGTCCTGAATGGTATTGCCTTGGTTTTCTTCTAGGGTTTTTATGGTTTTAGGTCTAACATTTAAGTCTCTAATCCATCTTGAATTAATTTTTGTATAAGGTGTAAGGAAGGAAGGGATCCAGTTTCAGCTTTCTACTTATGGCTAGCCAGTTTTCCCAGCACCATTTATTAAATAGGGAATCCTGTCCCCATTTCTTGTTTGTGTCAGGTTTGTCAAAGATCAGATGGTTGTAGATGTGTGGTATTATTTCTGAGGACTCTGTTCTGTTCCATTGGTCTATATCTCTGTTTTGGTACCAGCAGCATGCTGTTTTGGTTACTGTAGCCTTGTAGTATAGTTTGAAGTCAGGTAGCATGATGCCTCCAACTTTGTTCTTTTGGCTTAGGACTGTCTAGGCAATGTGACTCTTTTTTGGCTTTATATGAACTTTAAAGCAGTTTTTTCCAATTCGGTGAAGAAAGTCATTGGTGATGAGGATGGCATTGAATCTATAAATTACCTTGGGCAGTATGGCCATTTTCACGATATTGATTCTTCCTGTCCATGAGCATGGAATGTTCTTCCATTTGTTTGTGTCCTCTTTTATTTCATTGAGCAGTGGTTTGTAGTTCTCCTTGAAGAGGTCCTTCACATCCCTTGTAAGTTGGATTCCAAGGTATTTTATTCTCTTTGAAGCAATTGTGAATGGGATTTGGCTCATGATTTGGCTCATGATTTGGCTCTCTGTTTGTTATTGGTGTATAAGAATGCTAGTGACTTTTGCACATTGATTTTGTATCCTGAGACTTTGCTGAAGTTGCTTATCAGCTTAAGGAGATTTTGGGCTGAGACGATGGGGTTTTCTAAATATACAATCATGTCATCTGCAAACAGGGACAATTTGACTTCCTCTTTTCCTAATTGAATACCCTTTATTTCTTTCCCATGCCTGATTGCCCTGGCCAGAACTTCCAACACTATGTTGAATAGGAGTGGTGAGAGAGGGTATCCCTGTCTTGTGCCAGGGTTCAAGGGGGAATGCTTCCAGTTTTTGTCCATTCAGTATGATATTGGCTGCGGGTTTGTCATAAATAGCTCCTATTATTTTGAGATATGTTCCATCAATACTGAATTTGTTGAGAGTTTGAACAAATATCATGAAGGGCTGTGGAATTTTGTCAAAGGCCTTTTCTGCATCTATTGAGATAATCATGTGGTTTTTGTCTTTGGTTCTGTTTATATGGTGGATTATGTTTATTGATTTGCATATGTTGAACCAGCCTTGCATTCAAGGGGTGAAGCCCACGTGATCATGGTGGGTAAGCTTTTTATGTGCTGCTGGATTCAGTTTCCCAGTATTTTCTTGAGGATTTTTGCATTGTTCATCAGGGATATTGGTCTAAAATTCTCTGTTTTGTTGTGTCTCTGCCAGGCTTTGGTATCAGGATGATGTTGGCCTCATAAAATGAGTTAGGGAGGATTCCCTCTTTTTCTATTGATTGGAATAATTTCAGAAGGAATGGTACCAGTTCCTCTTTGTACCTCTGATAGAATTTGACTGTGAATCTATCTTGTCCTGGACAATTTTGGGATAAGTGTGATGCGGTGCTGAGAAGAATGTATATTCTGTTGATTTGGGGTGGAGAGTTCTGTAGATGTCTATTAGGTCTGCTTGGTGCAGAGTTGAGTTCAATTCCTGGATATCCTTGTTAACTTTCTATCTTGTCGATCTGTCTAATGTTGACAGTGGGGTGTTGAAGTCTCCCATTATTATTGTATGGGAGTCTAAGTCTCTTTGTAAGTCTCCAAAGTCTTGCTTTATGAATCTGGGTGCTCCTGTATTGGGCGTATATATATTTAGGATAGTTAGCTCTTCCTGTTGAATTGATCCCTTTACCATTATGTAATGGCCTGCTTTGTTTCTTTGATCTTTGATGGTTTAAAGTCTGTTTTATTAGAGACTAGGATTGCAACCCCTGCTTTTTTTTGTTCTCCATTTGCTTGGTAGATCTTCCTCCATCCCTTTATTTTGAGCCTATGTGTGTCTCTGCATGTGAGATGGATCTCCTGAATACAGCAAACTGATGGGTCTTGACTCTTTATTAAATTTGCCAGTCTGTGTCTTTTAATTGGATCATTTAGTCCATTTACATTTAAGGTTAATATTGTTATGTGTGAACTTGATCCTGTCATTGTGATATTAGCTGGTTATTTTGCTCATTAGTTGATGCAGTTTCTTCCTAGCCTTGATGGTCTTTACATTTTGGCATGTTTTTGCAATGGCTGGTACCAGTTGTTCCTGTCCATGTTTAGTGCTTCCTTCAGGATCTCTTGTAAGGCAGGCCTGGTGGTGACAAAATCTCTACGCATTTGCTTGTCTGTAAAGGATTTTATTTCTCCTTCACTTCTGAAACTTAGTTTGGCTGGATATGAAATTCTGGGTTAAAAATTCTTTTCTTTAAGAATGTTGAATATTGTCCCCCACTCTCTTCTGGCTTGGAGAGTTTCTGCCGAGAGATCTGCTGTTAGTCTGATGGGCTTCCCTTTGTGGGTAACCTGACCTTTTTCTCTGGCTGGCCTTAACGTTTTTTCCATCATTTCAACTTTGGTGAATCTGACAATTATGTGTCTTGGAGTTGCTCTTCTCGAGGAGCCTCTTTGTGGCATTCTCTGTATTTCCTGAATTTGAATGTTGGCCTGCCTTGCTAGGTTGGGGAAGTTCTCCTGGATAATATCCTGCAAAGTGTTTTGCAACTTGGTTCCATTCTCTGTGTCACTTTCAGGTACACCAATCAGATATAGATTTTGTCTTTTCACATAGTCCCATGTTTCTTGGAGGCTTTGTTCATTTCTTTTTACTCTTTTTTCTCTAAACTTCTCTTCTCGCTTTATTTCATTCATTTGATCTTCAATCACTGATACCCTTTCTTCCAGTTGATCGAGTCGGTTACTGAAGCTTGTGCATTTATCACGTAATTCTCGTGTCATGGTTTTCATCTCTATCAGTTTGTTTATGGACTTCTCTGCATTGATTATTCTAGTTAGCCATTCGTCAAATCTTTTTTCAAGGTTTTTGGTTTCTTTGTGCTGGGTTTGTAATTCCTCCTTTATCTCAGAGAAGTTTGATTGTCTAAAGTCTTCTCTCAACTCATCAAAGTCATTCTCTGTCCAGCTTTGTTCCATTGCTGGCGAGGAGCTGCGTTCCTTTGGAGGGGGAGAGGCGCTCTGATTTTTAGAATTTCCAGCTTTTCTGTACTGCTTTTTCCTCATCTTTGTGATTTTATCTGCCTTTGGTGTTTGATGATGGTGACATACAAATGGAGTTTTGGTGTGGATGTCTTTTCTGTTTGGTATTTTTCCTTCTAACAGTCAGGACCCTCAGCTGCAGGTCTGTTGGAGTTTGCCCGAGGTCTACTTCAGACCCTGTTTGCCTGGGTATAAGCAGCGGAGGCTGCAGAAGAGTGAATATTGCTGAACAGAAAATGTTGCTTTCTGATCATTCCTCTGGAAGCTTTGTCTCAGAAGTGTACCCGGCTGTGTGAGGTGTGAGGTGTCAGTGTGCCCCTAGTGGGGGATGTCTCCCAGTTAGGCTACTCAGGGATCAGGAACCCACTTGAGCAGACAATCTGTCCATTCTCAGATCTCAAACTCCGTGCTGGGAAAACCACTACTCTCTTCAAAGCTGTCAGACAGGGACGTTTACATCTGCAGAGGTTTCTGCTGCCTTTTGGTTGGCTATGTGCTGTCCCCAGAGGTGGAGTCTACAGAGGCAGGCAGGCCTCCTTGAGCTTCAGTGGACTCCACCTAGTGGAGCTTCCCGGCTGCTTTGTTTACCTACTTAAGCCTCAGCAATCGCAAGTGCCCCTCCCCCAGCCTTGCTGCCACCTCGCAGTTAGATCTCAGACTGCTGTGCTAACAATGAGGGAGGCTCTGTGGGCATGGGACCCTCCGAGCCAGGCACAGGATATAATCTCCTGGTGTACCGTTTGCTAAGACCCTTGGTAAAGCACAGCATTAGGGTGGGAATGACCTGATTTTCCAGGTGTTGTGTGTCACGGTTTCCCTTGACTAGGAAATGGAATTCCCTTCCTCCTGAGCTTCCCAGGTGAGGCGATGCCTCGCCTTGCTTTGGCTCTTGCTCGTTGGGCTGCACCCACTGTCCTGCCCCCACTGTCTGACACGCCCCAGTGAGATGAACCTGGTACCTCAGTTGGAAATGCAGAATTCACCCGTCTTCTGTGTCGCTCACGCTGGGAGCTGGAGGCTGGAGCTGTTCCTATTTGTCCATCTTGGCACGGATTCTAGTTCTTCTTATGTCTCAATAAATTTTTCATCGAGTCTTTTGTGTTGTAGAACTATGCCAAGAACATTTTGTAAGAGGTTCTTTTGATTTTTCATTAATTTCCCAGGATAGGAATGAAAAATTAACATATTTAAGTAAATTTTTGCTTAATGATCACTAGTCTTAGTGAATTTTCAATATCTATGTTTTAGATATTCAAACATTATTCCTTAATTAAGAACTTAAATGGCCATATGGCCTATATTGTATTCGATGTTGCAAATTAGTAACCTTCTATTCTAGTTGTACTTTTGTTTTTGTTAATATTAAAGACATACTTAATTGATACATATTTAAGATGTATAATTGACACTGTATTTTCACACAATAGCATGTAATAATGTTTGTTGAATAAGTGATAAGTGAATGAATGCCATATGGAGTAATGTTGTTTTGCCATTTCCAACCAATGTGGAGTATTTGCTGGTAACAAATATCACCCTGTCTTCACAAAATGTGTCTATATATTACCTTGCATCTAAATCATTCACATTGTGAATGGAAGGCTATATGTAGATGGTGAGAGGTAAAAAAGACAAGAAAATTTAATGACAACAAAAATATTTTGTGGCAGAACATAGGGACACAAAACAACAATGTAAATATTCAAGTTGTATGGCCTATCTGTGGTTTTTCTACCAAAAATAGTAACCCTCAGTCTCCCCAGTCAATCAAAAATAGACTTTGGAGTTTTATCCTAGATTTGAATTTATTTCTATGTTAGAATAGTCTATTAAAATTATTTTCCCCATGTTGTTATATACTAATAGTCAGTAAAATACATTTTTACAGTGTGAATGAAAGTGACATTAAAATTCATTTAAATTTATACAATAGAATTACATTTTTGGGAATCTGTTTAAGTTTCTTGTATTTTGTTGCTTGTTTCATATCACTTTTTTATTTATTTTGAGATGGAGTCTCACTCTGTTGCCCAGGCTGGAGTGCAATGACACGATCTTGGCTCACTGCACGCTCCACCTCCCAGGTTCACGCCATTCTCCTGCCTCAGCTTCTTGAGTAGCTGGGACTATAGGCACCCGCCACCGTGCCTGGCTAATTTTTTGTATTTTTAGTAGAGATGGGGTTTCACTGTATTAGGATGGTCTAGATCTCCTGACCTCGTGATCTGCCTGCCTCAGCCTCCCAAAGTGCTGGGATTACAAGCGTGAGCCACCGCGCCTGGCAGATACCACTTTTTATCTACATATTTGCTTTTTCAATTATACTACATAGGAATTTATTCAATTTTTTTCATCATGACCACCTGTTTAGTTAGCAGTATTCCTTGAAATGTTGTGATGATATGTGGCTTTTACTGATTTATTAGAAGATTTGTTGGTGCTTATTTTGTTGTTTTAAGTAATGTACTAATATATTTATTTATTATAGCTATATGGTTTTATTTTTTCAGGCTTGTAGAAGAATATTACATATCTAGAACTTAGAATTGCCTATAGTTTCCAGCATATATGTTATACACACACCCCCACCACACACGTGTATATATACATGCATATATGTGTATATGGATATGTATGTGCATAAAAATTTCTTCCTAAATGTTTTAAAATCAGGTTAATTTATTTATGATGAAATACAATTTTTTTCCAAAATTTTCTTTGTAAAATTAGTATGCATTTTATGCAATTTAAGAATTTTATAAATAGCAAATATAGTTATGTCAAATATGGAAGCAACTTCATAGAACTATATTTACATTTTTTTGTTAAAATGATATACATTTTTATGACCAAATGTACAAATCAAAAAGGAAATTTTAATGTCAAAATGAATGTGATTTCATCAGTTTGTAATTTTAATTTACTCATGTTTAATTTCACAAATGTTTGTTGATCACACACTCTGAGTTTTGTACATTGCCTTGAACAAGCTAGCTGTAAAGTTTGTAGAATAATTTAGTATTTAGCAGAAATAACTTTTGGCATAGAAATATACTAATGGTAGGATAGTCTTTCATGATTGTGACAAGTATGAAAGAAGATTGCCTCTTTCTGAAGCCTGTTTATTTTGTAGTTAACAAGGCCAGGGGAGACTTGATTATTTTTTGCTTGCGTGCCTACACATACTTAAGGAAAAATTAATCCCAGATCACAGTGTCACTTTAATTATTATGTCATTAATTTAAGTATTGATTCAACAGCTATTTACTGTTCACAATATTTTAGTATTTGTAAATTTCTTGGTGGTATGGGTAACAATAAAATAATGATAAATTGATATTTTTATCTAAAGTAGGAAATCACATAAATGAACAAAGATGCGTTGTTAGTAAATTTTTTTTTTTTTTTTTTTTTTTTTTTTGAGATGGAGTCTTGTTCTGTTGCCGGGGCTAGAGTGCAGTAGCATGATCTCGGCTCACTCCAACCTCCGCCTCCCTGGTTCAAGTGATTCTCCTGCCTCAGCTCCCAAGTAGCTGGGATTATAGGCATGTGCCACCACGCCTGGCTAGTTTTTGTATTTTTGTAGAGATGGGGTTTCACCATGTTGGCCAGGCTGGTCTAGAGCTCCTGATCTCAGGTGATCCACCCGCCTCGGTCTCCCAAAGTGTTGGGATTACAGGCGTGAGCCACTGCCCCTGGCCAAATTATTTTAAATGTAGAGATATGATGCTCGATAACAATCAGCTTTATTATTTACTATACATGACTGTATATTTTGAGGGAAATGTTTAAAGACAGATTATATTCTTAAATGTGATGAAATGTAATCCCTATTTTGTAACCAGTTTTAAAGAAATAATATTTTATGCATTTTCAAAGTACTTTAATTTGTTTTGTAGAAATTCAAAGGACATTATGTTTTTTATAAAAAGATTGGTAGGAACTTCCTTTTCTACTTTATTCTACTGACTGGTAGATTTAATAATTTTCCTCTTTTGGAATGATTTTTTTGAAAGATATTTCCCAATTCATATGAATTTTGATATCTATTATGTGTCACCATACAAGTAATGTGTCTATGTAGCAAAAAGACGAAAGTTTCTATATTTATCTGTTATCTACATTTGTTAATAAGAGTCAACACGATGATGGCTTTATGTAGGATGATCAAAAACAGGAAAGCTGTGGTTTAGAAAACGTTTTAATCTGTTTCAAATAACTTAGCAGGGCAATCTGGTAAAAATGACATGATTAATGACTGAAGAAGATTAAAATATTTTCACATTCTGTTTTTAATGACCTCTATCTTAAGTTTCTACCCTAACATTTACAACTAGTAAAATATTATAGGAAAAATATATCATTCATAATCCTCTTGAAGTTGTGTTTTACCTTATCAAATTGTGCCTTCTTTTTAGCTGAAAATAGCATAAATTTAAAGCAAATTTTAACTCAAATATAGCTTTTGTGTTATTCTTAAATACATTCATTAAAGTTAATATTTACTAGGTTTAACATAAAAGATCTAAGATTATGTTTTCAATTAGACAGGGTAACACTTCAGTCAGTGTGTAATTTTTAAAAATTTATCCTTACAACTAGGCAGATCTTCATCATTTGGAAACAGGCCATTTTAGAAAGTTTAACTATAAATGTTTTCTATGTGCATAAATAGGTGGCAAGTATGAGTATTAATGTTGGAGTTTTGCCCATTGACTCTAGTGGCTCTGTCTTTTTTGTCCAAAGATAATGATGTGTATTCAATCTCTGTCATATTTACCTAGAGGAAGTCTTTTTAATCCCTCATTTTTCTCCTTCACTGAGGTTATGTGTAAATACTACATAAAATAGCAAATGAAAGGAAGTCTGTTTTGTCTAAAGATACCATTCATCTTAAACAAATACATCAGCCTGTCTCTGAAAGGATAGTGATATGGGTTTTATTTGGTGGGAGAAGGAGGAGGATGGATAAGACCAAAGCAAAAATATGTGGCATATTATATGAACTGGTATTAAATCCCTTTAAAAATTGGATACATTTTTCTGATTGTTTCTGCTTAGGGGAATCACTTCAATGCCACCCGACATTGTTATAGCACTTCTTAATTTTCATTACTATTTGCATATTTATTCATTCCTATTTTCATAGTTAGGAAAACTTGTGTTGATTTCTGACAGAAATCTGAAGCTAATCTTTGCTTATAGCACCATTTTCTGGAAAGCCATATATATGAATTTATAATTCCAGTACGAGAAAGAGAATGTATTACCTTCTCTTAATTATATCTGCTTCTAATTTTCATTATTTCTAAATTTAAACCCCCACAAAATTAAATAAAATAGCTTTCTTTAACCTGCTATGTTGTGAATTCTTTTCGGACAGAGGCCCTGTTAAATTTATCTATTATATTTATTCCCAGCACTAAAAAAATTAAAATGAATTAATTTTTAGTTGCTTACATTTGCTTACTTATATTTATTGTGAAAACTAATATATTTGGTGTTACTTCTGCCATCTTGTTTCCTCTTTATTATGCCTCCTTGTGGTCTTTTTCTTTCCTTTAGTTGGATTAAAGTTTTGCCCTTTTAAGAGAACTTCTAGTTGTAAATTAAACATACTATTTATGTTTGTTCTGTCTACCATCTAATTCTAACAAACATATTTAACCTTATATTTTTTCTGTTAATATTGTGAATTAATTAATATCTATAACTTCCTTCCTTTATTTCAGTATGAGAACTTTAGTACACTTTTGTCTCTGACACCTGCATGTTTCCCATTATGCCTCTACTTACTTAAGAATCATTTTTTAAGAATGCTATTAAGCATTACAGCATCATTGTTAACTCCTGTTTAAACTTAACTGTTTAATTTTGCCTATTTATTTACTCATTACTGCTTCTTGTGTCCTGTCTTTACCTTTTTTAGACTTATTTTTCATTGTGCTTCTGTTCTTCTTTGGCTATTCTTTCAGAAATGGTTCTAGATAGCAAATATCTGGGTTATTTTATATGTAGACTGCTTATTTACACCTCTTATGGTATCAGAAAAGATTAGAGGCAGAAGACACACCATTACACATTTTTTCTTTAAGAGTAGTTGGTAAAGAGAACTTAGATGATTCTGGGATCTTTATGTTGCTTCCATTAAGGGTGGAATCTTTTTTCTTTTGAATGATAAACTTTTTCATAAGTATGATTTGAATTTAGTTTATAACTCATTTTCTAAAGTTTTTCTATTGGAGAAAAGAAGGAATTTGTTAGGCATCATATGGTTAAAAATACACTTAAACAAATATTTCCTAGACATCTTTTCTATGCAATAAATATCCAGTATTGAGAAGAAACATATTAAGTAGATATCTGGTTTAGCATATTAAGATGTGCATCTTTTCATGTTGTAGCTTAAATTTGGGCTTGATAGTTCCTTTTTTTCTTCAAGAGTAGTATTTTTAAATTAAATACATACAAATTGAATTTTAAAGAAGTAGTATCATCTTTGATTAAATCAGAATACACATTGCATCAATTTTTGAATAGTATTACTATTTTTGGATACTTAGTTAACAACAATAGAGCAATTCAAGGGATGACAGGATTTTAGTTTGTTTTTGTAGTTTACAAAGACAAATGTAGCAAAGACCTTTCATGTCAGTTTTGTCATCAGTGAAAGAGTAGAATTATTGGTTACACAGATACATGTACCTTTAATATAGACTATATATCCTGATACTTCTTGGTCTTATCTCATTATTTCAATTCTGAGTTTATTTATGTAAGGCTATTGTAGAGCTAATGGGTGACAGGATTACAGTTCAACAGCAGTATCTCATTTTAAAAGCACTGAGGGAGTAAATTTAACACAAGAATATAGTTTGAGAATGAAAGGCAATGAACAAGGGGAACTAAAAAAATTGGCAACATGAATAAATAAATATAAAATCTATGAAAATAATGGCTAGTCTACACATTTTTATGACTTTTAAGTTTTACTGTGAAATAGCCTTCCAGAAAAATTGTGCCAATTTCTGCTCTCACCACTGTGCGTGGTAATTTTTTTTTCCCCTTGGACACACTGACAGTCTCTGAGTGTTACTATTATCTTTTTTCTTTCCAGCTCTGAATATTTCTATCTGTATTTTCTTTGCCTATGTGATAGGTAAAAAGTAGACTCTCATTAACTTGCATTTTTGATCACTAGGGATGTTGAATATTTTTATTCTTATGTACATTGACTGTTTATAATTCCTTTGTGAATTGCTTATTAACTTTTGTTTCTTTGGTGAGGCTGGAAATAAGAACAGGGCTTGAGTCAGACAGACCATCATTTGGATCCTGACTCTGTCTTTTAAGCACTGTGTAATTTGGGGCAAGTAATACAAACTCTCTGAGCTTCAGTTTCTTCATTTGTAAAACAATATTTATAATTATAATGCCTACCTCAATGTTATGAGAATTAAATAAAATAACATATAGTTAAATGTATACCATGCACTTTGCTTGGTATACATTAGTGATGCTGCTGCTGATAAAACATAAAGCTGGAAATATTTTCCCAGTTTGTTGCTTGATTTTTTTCCTACAAAAATAAAACATAATTGTAGTTAGTATATGTCAGTCTTTTCTTTCTTTTATGGTATTTACTTTGGGTTTATACTAAGAAAATTGTTCTTCACACCAAAAAGTATAAAAATATGATGAAAGTGTTTTTGAATGTGACTGAGTTCTAAATGGAATCATCAATTTTAGTTACACAGACTAAGAAAGAAACTAATAATTCTATAATCTTTCTATTTCTTCAGGAAAATATTAGCATTCACTGTGGTTGAAGAAATCCAGAAACATTAGTTCACATATTTAACAAGTTTTTAAAAAATGTGTTAAGACTGACAGTACATTCCCCAGGATTATTTGTATATTTAGGAAGGGTCTCTGTTATTCTCTACAGTGCTTTTGTGTCCACTAGAAAATGATGTTGTGCTTGGGCCAATTAATGAGAAAAAGGGTCCTCACCTTCCCACCCCCACACCCCCGCCCACACTGCAGCTAAATGACTCCTGTGGGTCAAGACAGGTACACAGCCCTGGGAGTGAGGGGAACAGGAGCTGGAGTTCAGCTCCCACTTGTTTCTTCCACTAGGTTCCTTTTGCACTGCCCAGAGTACACCATTTTATCAGATGGGACTGTGTTTCAGTTGTTATCTCAAAATGGTTCTTGAAATAGTTTGATAAATCAATGATTATTTTATCTAAATCCACTTGTGTAATTCAACTAAATTGTGCAGCTTTTTATGCAGGCACTTTTATAAAAGAAAAGAAGCCAGGAGCAGTGGCTTATGCCTGTAATCCTACCACTTTTGGGGGCCTGAGGTGGGCAGATGGCTTGAGCCCAGGAGTTCGAGACCAGCCTAGGCAACATAGTGAGACCCTGTCTCTCCAAGAAAATACAAAAATTAGGCAAGCATGGTGGTGGGTGCCTGTAGTCCCAGTTACTCCGAAGACTGAGGTGGGAGGATCACCTGAGCCCAGGGAGGTCGAGACTGGAGTGAACCATGATTGTACGCTGCACTCTAGCCTGGGTGACGGAGTGAGACCCTGTCAAAAGAAAAGAAGAAGAGAAGAAAAGAGAAAAGCAAAGCTTTTTAATTTGAGTATTGTGAGCAAAAACAAAGTAAGCACTGGTAAAAATATGCCCCCCTCTTTTCTTCTACCTTGTTTATTAATCCATGAGCTCTTAAGGGATGGCTTCTTCCTCCTCGTAAATAATGATGTTAATGACATATCTGGAACCATGCCCTTTTGCATGTCTTCATTGTTATGGGTAAATTAATCAGCATTATGTGGAGTATCCAGCAAAATGTGCTCTGCAGAAGTCTCATCCTCCAACTGTACATAACCATCCTGTGGTGTTCCTCTCTCCTGCCCTTATATTACCCCATAGCTTCGTATCCATGATTCTTTCTCACTATCCTCACAGTCATTTCTACTGTGCTCTTTGGAGCTGTGATTCCATTGTAAATGCATTCTTTTTTATCCTCAAATCTCTTCACAAAATGTTTTCTTCATTTTTTTAAGTTGAGACTTGTTTCTCTCCCAAGGTTCCTCTTGCAGCTGCAATAATGGAGGCAATAACTCTTCATTACCTCCTTCAGAACCTCACTTTTCCTTTCTCATATAAGAACTCCTTATACAGCCACTTATTAACTTTCATCATTGCTGTGATTTATTAGCTCCCTGGTAATGCCCTTCATTTATTGAGGACTTTAGTTTTCCACTCTAATTCTTGCTATCCTCACATGTGATTTCAGTGACCATGTGGACCGTCCAATCAGCAACTGAGTGTCTTCAACCTCCATGTCCTGACCCCTCCCTTGCTTCCCAGTCTGTTGTGTACTTTGTCACTTTACTTCCCTCCCCATCCATCCTAGACTCTATGGTGACCATTTTGTCACTTTTGCCAGTGCCCTGTAGGTCCTGGATTTGTTTTCCTTATGTTAAATTCCCTGGAAAAATCCTCAACCATCTGCTTTCAGTTGTAGCTCCTTCACACAGGCTGCATGGCCCTGCTGGAGGAAAGAGTATAATTATGGGATAATTGCCACTAAAGATTTATGGTCTTCAATTTCAGGTTGCCTCTTGGCACTATTCTGCAATCCTTCAGTGTCTTTATCACTTTTCTCAAATCCCCTTTTCTACCACCATTTTCTTTTTGAACGATCATCTTGCCTCCTATTTCATAGAGACATTTAACGCTATGAAGCTTAAGCTTTTCTTTCCCGAAACTAACAAACATTTATATCCACACTGAATCTCCTTTCTGTATGCTTGGAGGAAGAGATGTCCTTTTTTCTAGTTCAAAGTAGTCCCCTCAACTCTCTCCTATGGGATGTTACTCCATCAGTCATTTACTCTAATTCCTGAAGGTCTTTAATTCTGCTTACTTCTTCCCCACAGCCAAAGATAAACTCAAGTCATACTGTCTTAAAAAGAAAATCAAATAAAACCCCACTTTGTCCTCTTTTAACTCTATCTCTTCTTTCCACTGGAATTAAGGTTCTCAGTACACTATGCTGTTTGTTTTTTATTTTATTCATAGGAATAACCTAATAAAAAAAAAAAAAGGAAAACTGAAGAATTACTAAAGACCAGTAAGCATTTGCAAAAGTTTAACCTCACTGTTACTCACAGAAATGCAAATTGCATTGACTGTAAGAATATTTACTCAAAAATTAGGGCTTTAAGACTATGGGGAGATGTTTACTCTCAAATATTACTAGTGAGAACATAAATTGGTGCAATCTTTCTGAAAAGCAATTTGGTAATTGTTTAACCCAGTAATTCCACTTTGGGAGACTTTATGAAGAAAATATTCAGAGATAAATGTGATAGAATGTTCATAGAACATTATTTATTGTGGCAAAAAAGCCTTTAACAGCCTAAATGTCCAATAACAGAGGCAGGCGAGGTACCATACTCTCTACATGGAAAAAATCCAAATTCCTTTTGGATTTTAATTGTAGTTATTTCATTGTGATAAGATTGCAGCCGATTTGTTATCTTTTTTATAGTTTTCTATGATTTTCTAGTTTAATTTACAAGAACATGTATTGTATTCAGAAATATAAAAGGTATATATATTATTTCCTAATCCTTCTACCCCCACTGTCTTTGCTTTTGGCAAAAGAATAGAGTAGGAGTTTTTGTGAAATGGTGTTTGTATGTCCATAAGCCTTCAGTATGTTCCAGTTGTTTTTAAATTTTCTTTTATGTAGTATTGATGTTCATGATGAAAAGGAAAGGGAATGTGATTTGCATAGGGTTTTCCATCAAGCATTTGAACAATAGGAACATGCTGACCTGCACAAAATGTTAGACGAGGGAAAAGAGGAACTCTTCAGTGAATGATGGGTGGAAGCATTAAAGGAGAAGGAAGAGAACCAACTGGAAACAAAGGAACCGATCGTCTCAAGCTGAGAGGAGGTAGGTTCACATCAATACTGGGTAGATTGTCTCATAATATTTTCACTGAATATAAGACTAACAGCCAAACAGCCTTTAGTTAAAAATAAAGATGAGTTGGCTCTTTCCCCAGAAAATGTGAGAAAGTGATTAGTGACAGGAGAGTATTTCTCTTCAGAGGGAAGAAGCTGCTGTTGTTGGTTAAATAGAGATATCCAGGATATGTGCTTCTGGTTGTAGACTTTAAATTTCTGACTTTACAGATGTAGGCTGAAATTTACCATGTGGGTCCCTTGGCTCTGTTTTTTGTTCATAATTTATATTCATGCATGTAATACTGTCATATCACATAATGGCCAGTATGTGATAAGCAGAATATTCTCAAAAAGGTGAATAGCTTATTTTTCAAAAGTTCATTTGTAAGTTGGTTGTTTTGAACTTAGAATACATTTTACTATGGAAACAACATAACAGAAAAATTAGATTTTAATGCTAGTTCACTAAATATTTTTAATTTATAATATACTTAAGAAGCCCGAGTGCTGGAAGAGTTATCAATATAATTGTTGAAGTTATAGAGGATCATGAAAAGTTGGATTAGAAAGAGAAAATTTGAGCCAAGTGCTAAAAGAAAATGGGAGAGTATCCCAGGGGTCCACAGATGGAGGGGAGAAGAGGATAACTGAAGACTTCCAAAGTAGAGTTCCTTGAATGATAAAACTCTAAAGGGCCTGCCTGATTTTCCTGCTACACTAGTACTATTACGTGCACCTGGAATTGTTAGTATTTACACTCAATTTAAGCCAAACCCTAAATTTGCTTACCAGGTCAAATTGCTTTTAGAACAGTTTTTCTGAATCTTAGCCACACATAAAAATTATGTGAGGAATTTTTTGAAAACAGAGGTGACTGGGCCCATCCTAGATCAATCAACTCAAAGTATCTGTAGTTGGAGCCCAGGCACTGGCATTGTTTTAAAAGCTCCCTAGATTATTCTAAGTTCATGTAGAAGGAGGGGTGAACTGCTCATCAGCCTTAGAAGTAGTAATGAATTACACAGGGGTAGAAATAGTGGGTGTCTATTTTTTCTACCATTTTACCTCTGCATCCAGCATGCTTCTTGATTATTAATGGAAATTCAGTGAATATTTGCTTGAATAAAAGAGTGAATCAAGGAATGAAGAATGAATAGATTTAACTAGCTCTAATCCCATATATTATAGTTCAGCATTAGGGCACAATTTATGACTAGCCGTTTATTGACTGTGTCTCAATTCATACAGCTGGTCTTTTGTATGATTCCCAAGTAATATCTTTGGTACCCCGATTCATTCCTTCTTGCTTGGTTACTGTTTCTCAGTCATTGTTGTCAGGAACCTGCCAAGAACTGTGATCCTCTCAAGTCAGACTCACTTTCTAAGATCCAGAATGTTGCCCCTGAATCTCAGCCAACTAGCTGTGAGCCTGTAAATTTGGCTGACATTTTGACTTCTTCAGTACTACTTTTTCCAAGATTCCTCAAGAGTGTGTTCTGTTTCTTCCATTTTGCTCCCTTTTGTTGACTTGTTGCTCTGGAACTAATTGTAGTTGTAAATGCACAAAAAGAGTTCTATTATTCAGTAAGGCTTGTTAATTATATTACTCATATTTTCTTCCTCATTTTTTACCTTTATTTTTTGTATTGAAAGATGTACATTAACAGCTCCCACAATATTTGAGGATTACAAATTTTCTTAGTATTTCTAATAGTTTTTGTTTTATATAGTTTACTGCTCTATAGTAAATAAAAATTATTTAGTGTTATATCTTGTGAATTATTACTTTCTATTGAAAATATTCTTTTTTATTTTTGTCACTTTTTTGGAATTGATTTTTTTTGTTTAGTAGTAATTGTATTATCTCTACTTTCCTTGTGTTATATGCATTTACTTTTACTATTGTCTTATATTTGACCATATTTGTCACTTCATTTATATGTGCCTCTTAGAAATATAGCTGAATTTTTATTTTTATTTTTTACCCATTATGAGAATATTTATTTTCAAATTGAAGAATTTCAACCTTTCATTTTATTATAAGGGAGATGCTTTAAAAAATGCCAGCTGGGCGTGGTGGCTCACACCTGTAATCTCAGCACTTTGGGAGGCCAAGGTGGGCAGATCACGAGGTCAGGGGATCTAGACCTGGCTAACACAGTGAAACTCTGTCTCTACTAAAAATACAAAAAATTAGCTGGGCACGGTGGCGGGTGCCTGTAGTCCCAGCTACTCCGGAGGCTGAGGCAGGAGAATGGCATGAACCTGGGAGGCAGAGCTTGTGGTGGGCCGAGTTCATGCCATTGCACTCCAGCCTGGGTGACAGAGCGAGACTCTGTCTCAAAAAAAAAAAAGCCTACCATCTTCTATGGTTTCTGTTTGCTATTCTTCTTTTTTTTTGTGTATGTGTGTGTGTGTATATATATTTACCTGTTTACAAAGGATATACATACACACATATACATATAATACAAATATTATAAAATACAGAAAATCTCAGGAGGCTGAGGCAGGAGAATGGCATAAACCTGGGAGGCGGAGCTTGCAGTGAGCTGAGATCCGGCCACTGCACTCCAGCCTGGTCAACAGAGCGAGACTCTGTCTCAAAAAAAAAAAAAGATTCTCTAAAAATTTTTTTAATAAAAATGAATTTATCTTGAGTATATTGCTTTGTAACCTGCTAAATAGTTATGCCACTAAATATTTATGCATAATATGCCTTCATGGTTTTAAAATACATTTGAATACAAGGTATTTATAAATAAGTAAGGTAAATTACTCTATACTCTGACTAAGTAGGAATATATAGACTGGTGGAAAAATTATCTAGTTACAGAATTATATATGGAATATGAAACCATTTAGATAAAACATATGTTTGTATGTATGCATGTGTATGAATTAGATGCTTCTATATGCTTGTGTATAAATATTAAAGACTTCTTTATGCTTGAATTTTAATTTTATTTTACTTAAAACATTTTTTGCTTGAAATTTTAGAATTGAGGATATCATTATGTATTACTTACATGATAAAAAATAAAACTAACACATTCAGTTAAAATATTCACGCAAATGCCAACACATTAGATGGCTTAGATAAAATGAACAAATTCTTAGAAAGACAGAAACTACTGAAATTGACTTGAGAAATAGGATATACTTGTAACTGAATAGACAAGTAAAGAGATTAAATTGGTGCTCAAAAAACTACCCACAAAAACAAGTCCCAGCCAGGATCAGTTCACTGATAAATTCTATGAAATATTTAAAGAAGAATTAATGCCAATTATTCACAACTCTTCCAAAAAACAGAAGAGGAGGGAACACATCCCAACTCATTCTAAAGGGTCACTATGACCCTGATGAAATCCAGACAGTGATCTCAAGGAAAGGAAACTATAGATCAATGTCTTTTATGAATACATACACAAAATCCTCAACGAAATACTGGTAAACCAAATACAGCAACATAAAAAACATAACCAAGTGTGATTTATCTTAGGAATGCAAGGTTGGTTTGACATTGAACAGTCTATTAATGTAATATGCTACACCAATGTTGCGGAAAGTCAGGGACCCCAGACGGAGAGACCTGCTGAAGCTGTGACAGAAGAACATAAATTGTGAAGATTTCATGGACATTTATTAGTTCCCCAAATTAATACTTTTATAATTTCCTACACTTGTCTTTACTACAATCTCTGAACATAAATTGTGAAAATTTCATGGACATATATCACTTCCCCAATCAATACTCTTGTGATTTCCTGTGCCTGTCTTTACTTTAATCTCTTAATCCCATCATCTTCATAAGCTGAGGATGTGTGTTGCCTCAGGACCCTGTGATGATTGTGTTAACTGCACAAATTGTTCGTAAAGCATATGTGTTTAAACAACACGAAATCTGGGCACCTTGAAAAAAGAACAGGATAACAGCAATGTTCAGGGAACAAAGGAGATAATCACTGGGCCTGACTGCCTGAGGGGCCAGAAAGAACAGAGCCATATTTCTCTTCTTACCAAAGCAAATAGGAGAAATATCACTGTATTCTTTTCCGAGCAAGGAACAGCCCTGAGAAAGAGATTGCATTCCTAGGGGGAAGTCTCTAAAATGGCCGCTCTAGGAATATCTATCTTATATGGTTGCAGATAAGGGATGAAATAAGCCCCAGTTTCCTGTAGCACCCCCAGGCCTATTAGGATGAGGAAATTCCTGCCTAGCAAATTTTAGTCAGACTGGTTGTCTGCTCTCAAATCCTGTCTCCTGATAAGATGTTATCAATGACAATGCATGCCCAGTGGGACACGAAACTTCATCAGTAATTTTAATTTCACCTTGGTCCTGTGATCTCACTCTGCCCCCATTTGCCGTGTGATATTTTATTGTCTTTTGAAGCATGTGATCTCTGTGACCCACACCCTATTTGTACACCCCCTCCCTTTTGAAATCCATAATAAAAACTTGCTGGTTTTGCGACTTGGGGGGCATCACGGAATCTGCTGACATATAATGTCTCCCCGGACACCCAGCTTTAAAATTTTTCTCTTTTGTACTCTTTCCCTATATTTCTCAGACTGGCCGACACTTAGGGACAATACAAAAGAACGTACGTTGAAATATCAGGGGCTGGTTCCCCCGATACACCAAAAGAATAAAGGTGATTGTATCAGTAGACACAGAAAAAGTATTTGACAAAAACCTGACAACCTTTCATAATAAACACACTCAATAAACTAGGAATAGAAGAAAACTTCCTAACTCGATAAAGGACGTATGTGAAAACCCACAGCTAATGCCATATTTAATGGTGAAAAGGCAAAATGCTTTCCCTAAAACAAAGATGTCTGTTTTCACCATTTCTATTTAGCATTATGCTGGTGGTTCTAGCCAATTAGGCCAAAAGAGAAAAAAGAAAGAACAGAAAATGGAAAAAATAAAAGAAATAAAAGGCACTCAGATTGGAAAGGAGTGAGTAAAACTGTCTCTATTTGCAGATGATGTGATCTTGTATATAGAAAATCCTGGCTGGGTGTGGTGGCTCACACCTGTAATCCCAGTACTTTGGGAAGCCGAGGCATGTGGATCACTCGAGGTCAGGAGTTTGTGACCAGCCTGACCAACATGGTGAAACCCTGTCACTACTAAAAACACAAAATTAGTCGGGCATAGTGGAGAGCAACTGTACTCCCAGTTACTCAGGAGGCTGAGGCAGGAGAATTGCTTGAACCTGGGAGGCAGAGGTTGCAGTGAGCCAAAATCACACCACTGTACTCCAGCCTGGGTGACAGAGTGAGATTCCATCTAAAAAAAAAATCTTAAAATATTATGCATTTCTTCTAGATTTTCTAGTTTATTTGTGTAGTGGTGTTTATAGTATTCTCTGATGGTAGTTTGTATTTCTGTGAGATCAGTGGTGATATTCCCTTTATCATTTTTTTATTGTGTCTATTTGATTCTTCTCTATTTTCTTCATATTAATCAGGCTAGTGGTCTATCTATTTTGTTATTCTTTTCCAAAAACCAGCTCCTGGATTCATTGATTTTTTTGATTGGTTTTCTGTGTCTCTATCTCCTTCAGTTCTGCTCTGATCTTAGTTATTTCTTGTCGTCCGCTAGCTTTTGAATTTGTTTGCTCTTGCTTCTGTAGTTCCTTTAATTGTGATGTTAGGGTGTCGATTTTAGATCTTTCCTGCTTTCTCCTGTGGGCATTTAGTGCTATAAATTTCCTTCTAAACACTGCTTTAGTTGGGTCCCAGAGATTCTGGTACACTGTGTCTTTGTTGTCATTGGTTTCAAAGAACTTCTTTATTTCTGCCTGAATTTCATTATTTATCCAGTAGTCATTCAGGAGCAGGTTGTTCAGTTTCCATGTAGTTGTGCGGTTGTGAGTTTCTTAATCCTGAGTTCTAATTTGATTACACTGTGGTCTGAGAGACTGTTTGTTATGATTTCTGCTCTTTTGCATTTGCTGAGGAGTGTTTTACTTCCAATTATGTGGTCAATTTCAGAATAAGTGTGATGAGGTACTGAGAAGATTGTATATTCTGTTGATTTGGGGTGGATAGTTCTGTAGATGTCTAGTAGGTCCACTTGGTCCAGAGCTGAGTTCAAGTCCCAAATATCCTTGTTAATTTTCTGTCTCATGGATCTGTCTAATATTGGCAGTGGGGTGTTAAGCTCTCCCACTATTATTGTATGGGAGTCTAAGTCTCTTTGTAGGTCTCTAAGAACTTGCTTATGAAGCTGGGTGCTCCTGTATTGGGTACATATATATTTAGGATAGTTAGCTCTTCTTGTTGCATTGATTCCTTTACGATTATGTAATGCCCTTTTATGTGTCTTTTGATCTTTGTTGGTATAAAGTCTGTTTTATCAGAGATGAGGATTGCAACCCTGCTTTTTTTTTGCCTTCCATTTGCTTGGTAAATATTCCTCCATCCTTTTATTTTGAGCTTATGTGTGTCTTTGAACGTGAGATAGGTCTCCTGAATACAGCACACTGATGGGTCTTAACTCTTTATCCAATTTGCTAGTCTGTGTCTTTTAATTGGGGGCATTTAACCCATTTACATGTAAAGTTAATATTTTTATGTGTGTATTTGATCCTGTCATTATGATGCTAACTGGTTATTTTGCCCATTAGTTGATGCAGTTTCTTCATAGTATTGATGGTCTTTGCAATTTGGTGTGTTTTTGCAGTGACTGGTACCAGTTTTTCCTTTCCGTATTTAGTGCTTCCTTCAGGAGGTCTTGTAAGGCAAGCCTGGTGGTGACAAAATCTCTCCAAATTTGCTTGTCTGTAAAGGATTTTATTTCTCCTTTACTTGTGAAGCTTAGTTTGGCAGGATATGAAATTCTCGGTGTAAAATTCTTTTCTTTAAGAATATTGAATATTGGCCCCCACTCTCTTCTGGCTTGTAGGGTTTCTGCAGAGAGATCTGCTGTTAGTCTGATGGCCTTCCCTTTGTGAGTAACCTAACCTTTCTCTCTGGCTGCCCTTAACATTTTTTCCTTCATTTCAACCTTGGTGAATCTGATGATTATGTGTCTTGGAGTTGCTCTTCCCAGGGAGTATTTTTGTGGTGTTCTCTGTATTTCCTGAATTTGAATGTTGGCCTGGCTTGCTAGGTTGGGGGAGTTCTCCTGAATATTTTCCTGAAGAGTGTTTTCTGACTTAGTTCCATTCTCCCCATCACTTTCAGGTACACCAATCAAACGTAGGTTTGGTCTTTTCATATAGTCCCATATTTCTTGGAGGCTTTGTTCATTCCTTTTCACTCTTTTGTCTCTAATCTTATCTTCACACTTTATTTCAGTAAGTTGATCTTCAATCACTGATATCTTTTCTTCCACTTGATTGATTTGGCTATTGATACTTGTGGATGCTTCACGAAGTTCTTGTGCTGTGTTTTTCAGCTCCATCAGGTTACTTATGTTCTTCTCTAAACTGGTTATTCTAGTTAGCAGTTCCTGTAACCTTTTTTCAAGGTTCTTAGCTTCCTTGCACTGGGTTAGAACATCCTCCTTTAGCTCAGAGGAGTTTATTATTACCCACCTTCTGAAGCCTACTTCTGTCAATTCATCAAACTCATTCTCCATCAAGTTTGTTTTCTTGCTGGCAAAAAGTTGTGATCCTTTGGAGGAGAAGAGGAATTCTGGCTTTTGGAATTTTTAGCCTTTTTGCACTGGTTTGTCCCCATCTTCATGGATTTATCTACCTTTGGTCTTTGATGTTGGTGAACTTCAGATGGAGTTTTGTGTGGACATCCTGTTTGTTGATGTTGATGCTATTGCTCCCTGTTTGTTAGTTTTTCTTTTAACATTCAGGCTCCTCTGCTGCAAGTCTGCTGGAGTTTTCTGGAGGTCCACTCCAGACCCTGTTTGCCTGGGTATCATCAGCGGAGGCTGCAGAACAGCAAAGATTGCTGCCTGTTCCTTGCTCTGGAAGCTTCATCCCAAAGGGGCACCTGCCAAATGCCAGGTGGAGCTCTCCTGCATGAGGTATCTGTCGACCTCTGCTGAGATGTGTGTCCCAGTCAGGAGACAGGGAGTTCAGGGACTCACTTGAGGAGGCAATCTGTCCCTTGCAGAACTTGAGCGCTGTTCTGGGAGATCTGCTGCTCTCTTCAGAGCTGGCAGGCAGGAACGTTTAAGTCTGCTGAAGCTGTGCTCACAGCTGCTCCTTCCCCCAGATGCTTTGTCCCAGGGAGATGGGAGTTTTATCTGTAATCCCCTGACTGGGGCTGCTGCCTTTCTTTCACAGATTCCCTGCCCAGAGAGGAGGAATCTAGACAGGCAGTCTGGCTACAGTGGCTTTGCCAAGTTGCGGTGGGCTCTGCCAAGTTTGAACTTTCTGGAGGCTTTGTTTACACCGTGAGGGGAAAACTGCCTACTCAAGCCTCAGTAATGGTGGACGCCCTTCCCCCCACCAAGTTCAAGCTTCCCAGTTTGACTTCAGACTGCTGTGCTGGCAGTGAGAATTTCGAGCCAGTGGATCTTAGCTTGCTGGACTCCAAGGGGGTGGGATCCACTGAGCTAGACCTCTTGACTCCCTGGCTTCAGCCCGCTTTCCGGGGGAGAGAATGGTCTGTCTCACTTGTGTTCCGGGTGCCACTGGGGTATGAAAAACAACTCCTGCAGCAGCTCTGTGTCTACCCAAATGGCCACCCAGTTTTGTTCTTGAAACCCAGGGCCCTGGTGGTGTAGGTACCTGAGGGAATCTCCTGGTCTGTGGGTTGCAAAAACCATGGGAAATGCATAGTATCTGGGCCAGAGTGCAGCATTCCTCATGGCACAGTCCCTCACGGCTTCCCTTGGCTAGGGTATGGAGTTCCCTGACCCCTTCTGCTTTCTGGGTGAAGCGACACCCTACCCTGCTTCAGCTCACCCTCTGTGGGCTGCACCCACTGTCTAACCAGTCCCAATGAGATAAGCCAGGTACCTCAGTTGGAAATGCAGAAATCACCTGCCTTCTGCATTGATCTCACTGGAAGCTGCAAATCGGAGCTGCTCATGTTTGGTCATCTTGCCAGCCACCTCTTTTTCTTTTTTAGAGATGGAGTTTCACCATATTGCCCAGACTGAGGGCAGGTGCTATTCATAGGTACAATCATAGCTCACTACAATCTCAGATTCTTGTGCTCAAGTTATTTTCTTGCTTCACCTTTTCAAATAGCTGGGACTATAGGTGTGCCACTGTGCCCAACTCTTGTTAACTTTTTTAGTGGTTGCCCTGGAGTTTGCAATATACATTTACAACTAATCCAAACCCACTTTCAAATAACACCATACCACTTTATGGGTAACAAAATGCCTTATGGCAGAATATTCCCAAATATTTCCTCTCATCCCTTTGGTCATTGCAGTCATTCATTTCACTCATCAGTAAGTTTTAAACACTGAATGCAAGTGATTTACTTGTATTTACTCTTACTATTATGAACAAACTGCTATCCATTAGATAGAATAAGAAAAGAAAAAAATTTCTTACCTACATTTATTTCTCCTAATGCTCTTTGTTTACATAGATCTGAGTTTCTGATTTATATCATTTTCCTTTTCTCTGAAGAACTTCTTTTAACATTTCTTGCAAGTCAAGTTAGTGGCAACAAATTACTTCAATTAAAAAATGTTTTTTCTATGTGCTGTACAGCATGATGTTTTGAAATATGTATACATTGTGGAATGACAAAGTCAAGCTCATTAATATATACATACTAATTCTTTGCAGTGAGAACACTTAAAATCTACTCCTTGCAATTTCCTCAAGTATACAATACCTTGTTATTAATTATTGTCTTCATGTTGCACAGTAGAGCTCTATAACTTGTTATTTCTGTATAACTGAAATTTTGTGTACTTTGCCCAACATTTCCCCAATTCCTCCCAAGCCCTGACTACCAGCCCCTGATAACTACCATTCTACTCAACTTTTTTTTTTTTTAGACAGAGTCTCGCTCTGTTGCCCAGGCTGGAGTGCAGTGGTGCAATCTTGGCTCACTGAAAGCCTCCTGGGTTGAAGCAATTCACCTGCTTCAGCCTCTCAAGTTGCTGGGATTACAGGTGTGTGCCACCATGCCTGGCTAATTCTTTGGTATTTTTAGTAGAGATGGGTTTCATCATGTTGACCAGGCTATTCTTGAACTCATGACCTCAAGTGATCCACCTGCCTCAGCCTCCCAAAATACAGGGATTACAGGCATGAGCCACCACACCTGGCCTACTTAACTTCTATAAATTCAACTTTTTAAGATTCCACATATGAGTGAGAGCATGCAATATTTGTCTTTCTGTTCCTGTTTACATAATGTCGTCTAGGTTTGTCTATGTTGCTGTCTCTATTGACAGTTTCTTTCTTTTTTAAGGCTGAATAGTATTCTATCATATATATATGTATAATATATATGTATATGCCAAATAGTGTTCTATCATATATATGTATGTGTACATATATTCTATCATATATACTCTATCATTTATGTACATATATATAATAGAATACTATTTGGCATATATATTATATATGTACATATATATTCAATCATATATTCTATCATATATATGATAGAATACTATTCAGCATATGTATTATGTATTATATATAGTATATGTATATATACATATATGTATTTATATATGTATTTATATATAGTATATGTATATATACATATATGTATTTATATATAGTATATGTATATATACATATATGTATTTATATATAGTATATGTATATATACATATATGTATTTATATATAGTATATGTATATATACATATATGTATATACATATATGTATTTATATATAGTATATGTATATATACATATATGTATTTATATATAGTATATGTATATATACATATATGTATTTATATATAGTATATGTATATACATATATGTATTTATATATAGTATATGTATATATACATACATGTATATATACACATATATTATGTATATTATATATAGTATATGTATATACTGTGTATACATATACTATATATATTATATTCACTATATATAGTGAATATAATACTATATTCACTCTGTTGATTGCTTTCTTTTCTGTGCAGGAGCTTTTTAGTTTGATGTGATCCCATTTTAAAATTTTTCTTTTGTTGCCTGTGTTTTTGGAGTCATATCCAGTATATACTGTATATACATATACTATATATAATATATGTGTATATATATCATATATTCCTTATCCAGCCATTCATTGAAAGACAGAGATATCCATTCCATATCTTGGCTATTATGAGTAATGCTGTAGTGCACCTAGAGGCGCAGCTATCTCTTCAATATACCGACTTCATATTTTTTGGATGTGTACCCCGGTAGTGGGATTTCTGGATCATATGGTAGTTGTTTTTTATTTTTAGGGGAACTTCAATACTGTTTTCCGTAAGGTCATTCCCACCAACAGTATACTGTGTTCCCTTCTCTCCACATTCTTACCAACACTTTTTAACTTTCACCTTTTTGATAATAGCCATCCTAGCAGGTATGAGATGATATCTCATTGTGGTTTGGGTTTGCATTTTCCTGTTGATTAGTGATGTTGAGCATTTTTTTCATATATTTGTTGGTCATTTGTATGTCTTCATTTGAGAAATATCTATTCGTGTCTTTTGCTCATTTTTAAATTGGGTTATTTATTTTCTTATTATCGAGTTTGAGTTTTTTATGTATACTGGATATTAACTTCTTATCAGATAAAAAGTTCATAAATATTTTCTCTTGTTCTGTAGGTTGTCTCTTCACTCTGTTGATTGCTTTCTCTTCTGTGCAGGAGCTTTTTAGTTTGATGTGATCCCATTTTTAAATTTTTCTTTTGTTGCCTGAGTTTTTGGAGTCATATCCAAAACACACTGTCCAGACGAGTGTCATCGAACTTTCTCCCTGTGTTTTGTTCAAGTAGTCTTGAACTTAAGTCTTTAATATAATCTGAGTTAGTTTTTGCATATGGTGTGAGATGAGTCCAGTTTCATTCTGCCACATAGCTATAATCTAGCAACAAACTATCCAAAAAAGAAATCAAGAAAACTATCCCATTTACCATAGCTACTAAAAAACCAAAATACTTAGGAATAAATTTAACCAAAGAAGTGAAAGGTCTGTACACTGAAAACTATAAGACGTTCATGAAAGGAATTGAAGAACAATTAGATGGAAAAATATCCTGTGTTCAAGGGTTGGAAAAATTAATATTGTTAAAATGTCCACATACCCAAAACTGTCTACAGAGTCAATGCAATCTCTTTCAAAATCCAAATAACATTTTTCACAGAAATAGAAAAAATAACGTTAAAATTTGTATGGAAGTACAAGAGACCCTGAATAACCAAAGCAATCTTGAGCAAAAGGAACAAAGATTGCAGCATCACACCACCTGGTTTCAAAATTTACTACACATCTATGCTATGGTTTGAATGTGTCCTCCCCAATATTTATGTTGAAACTTAATCCCCAATGCCATTATGTTAAGAGTTGGGGTCATTTAGGAAGCTCTGCCTTCAAGTGTAGGATTAGTGCCTTATACAAGAATTAGAGGGAACTAGCTAGGCCCGTTTTGCCTTTTTGTATTTCACTATGTGAGGACCTGGCACCCAAGGCACTATCTTGGAAGCAAAGAGAGCCAGTGTTCATTAGAAATTGAATCTACCAGTGCCTTGATCTCGGATTTTCCAGCCTCCAGAACTGTGAGAAATAAATTTCTGTTCTTTATAAAATTATCTGGTCTAAGATATTTTGTTATAGCAGTGGGAATGGGTTAAGACACTATACTAATCAATACATCATAGTACTAGCATAAAAACGGACACATAGACCAATGGAGCAGTGTAAAGAGTCCAGAACTAAATCTATGCATTTATAGTATATTGACTTTTGTCATAGATGCCAAAAACACACAATGGGGAAAGGACAGCCTTTTCAATAAATGGTTTTGAAAAACCTCAATTTTTTTTTTTTTGGTCTAAGAAAGTCTTTATTACTTTCTCACTTTTTTTCTCAATTTAAAATCTTTCAGGGTACAGTATTCTGTCCTGGTGGTTTTTTTTTTTTTTTTCTTTTAACACTTTAAATATTTCACTCTGCTCTCTTCATTGTATGGTTTTTGAGGAGAAGTCTGACATAATTCTTACCCTTGTTCCTGCTATAGGTAAAGTGTTTTTTCCCTTCTAACTTCTTTCAAAAATTTATCTGTCTTTGATTTCTGCAATTTGAATACCGTATTGCCAGACATAGATTTTTTTGATATTTATCCTTCTTGGTCTTCTCTGAGCTTCCTGGATATATGGTTTGGTATCTGTCATTAATTTTGGAAAATCCTCAGCCATTATTACTTTAAACATTTTCTCTGTTCCTTTTTGTCTTCTCCTTCTGCTATTCCTATTAAACAAATGTGACACCCCTTTAAAATTATCCCATAGTTCTTAGATATTCTGTTCTGTCTTTTTCATTTTTTTCCCTTTGCATTTACTGTTTTGGAGGTTTCTATTGACCTTTCTTTAAACTCCCAGATTCTTTCCTCAGTTGTGTCCAGTCTGTTGATGAGCCCATAAAAAGGACTCTTCATTTTTGCTATAGTACTTTTGATTTCTGGCATTTTTCTTTGATTCTTTCTTAGAGTTTCCATTGCTCTGCTTACATTATCATCTTTTCTTGCAATGTTGCTTGTTTTTTTCCATTAGAGCATGTTAACTATAGTTGTTTTAAATTCCTGGTCTGATTATTAGAAAATCTCTGCCCTATCTGAGTCTGGTTCTGAAGCTTGCTCTATCTCTTCAAAATGTGCTTTTGTCTTTTAGTATACTTTTTTTTTTTTTTTTTTTTTTTGAGATGGTGTCTTACTCTGTCACCCAGGCTGGAGTGCAGTGGTGCGATCTCGGCTCACTGCAATATCCACCTCCCGGGTTGAAGCAATTCTCCTGACTCAGCCTCCCAAGTAGCTAGGATTACAGGTGCCTGCCACTATGCTCAGCTAATTTTTGTATTTTTAGTCGAGATGAGGTTTCACCATATTGGCCAGGCTGGTCTCGAACTCCTGACCTTGTGATCCACCCACCTCGGCCTCCCAAAGTGCTGGGATTACAGGTGTGAGCCACCGGCCTTATCATTTTTTTGTGAAAGCTGGATGTGATATACTGGATAAAAGGAACTGAGATAGTAGGCCTTTAGTGTGAAGTTTCATGTTTCATGTGAAGTTTCAAAGCCATATTATCAAGAGTTATCTAGATTTAGTATAAAATAACTTTTATTAGTTTTATTTATCTTAGCTGTTTCTTAGTAAGTCATCTACTTGAGCTTTATATTCTGATTTTTAAGAAACAGAATGCTTAGAATCAGAACAGGAGTGGTAATGAGTACTTCCATGTCTTGTTACAAACACTTTTGGTAATTATTGCCAAATTGCTTTCCAGAAAATTTGTGCTGATTTAACTTCCATCTGAATTTTATGGGTGTTTCAATTTTTCCATTCCCTCTTTTTTCATATTGAATATTTTCATTCTTTATGTTATCTGGCATGTTGTATTTGAAACCTAGTTTGCCATTTATGTTTTAATTGCATTATTTAATTATTGAGTTTAAATTTTATAACATAATTATGCAACTTTTTTATTTCGTGTATTACCAGTTTGTGTCATTTGTCTATTTTTCTATTGGAGTATCTATATACTTTATTGCTTTGTAAGATTGCTTTATATATTAAGGCTATTAGATCATCTTATTTTATCTGGTTGATATGGTTTTAGATTTATTTATGTTGCTTTATATTTGGCACCAGATCAATGCTTGTTGGCATTTTGTTAGGGAAATCATTAGGAGCATGGACTTTGTATTGAAACTCCAGCACAGGTCAGGTATGGTGGCTCATGCCTGTAATTCCAGCACTTTGGGAGGCCCAGGCAGGCAGATCACTTGAGGCCAGCGAAACACTGTCTCTACAAAAAAATACAAAAATTAGCTGAGTGTGGTGGTGTGCACCTGCAGTCACAACTATTTGGGGGGCTGAGGTGGGAGGATTGCTGGAGCCTAGGAGGTTGGGGCTGCAGTGAGCTGAGATTGCACTGCTACACTCCAGCCTGGATGACAGAGTGAGACTCTGTCTCAAAAAAGAAACCCCAGCTCAGCCACTTGCTCATTGTGTAATCTTGGGAAATTGCTTAATAACTTTTAGCTCTTGCTAAAACTGATATAAAACAATAGTGCCAACTTCATGGGGTTGTTGAGAGAAATTACTTAAAAGGTTTAGCATAGTATCTGTCATAATTTAGTAAACAATCATTTCTGGCTGTTACTGTTTGTATTTTTTTTAAACAGTGACCAAAGCAGAAATAAAGGGAATGATGTGAAATTAATGAATATATAAGTTATATTTGTTGCCCTCTCTGGCCTTTTCACATGTACCTTTCCCTCTGTGAAACTCCCCCACCCCACCCCTTTTATGAGGTAGCATATTTAATACATAATCTTATTCTCTTTTTGTTTAATGTCTTGGGAATGTGTTGAATACTTTTTGTGTTGGTTTTCATTTAAGTATACTTTTCAAATATGTAAATAAAGCTCAGTAAATAGAGGCCTGTTTTCAGATACAGTGTATAATTTTGCTAAGTTGCTTTTTCCTACTTACATAACAGTGGCAATTATTGAAGTAGGAGATACATCAAGTGAATAAATGGGTGTTTCTAGCTCTGAATATGCCATGAAGATCTCACTTCTTTTTTTGATTAGTGACATTTTTCTCTTCCAAAAGTTAAGAGGAATGGGAATGTGAGCCTTCCATGGGGAAGTCTTACTTGTGTTGTTACTTTTTATATGTTTTACATATCTGTCTATTCTGTGGTTGAATAAAATATGTCCTTCCTATGACCACCAGTGCAACTTTCGTACATATGCTACCCGTTATACTCAGATCTCCTTTTTAAAACCTCACATGTAGAAATGAATGTAAAATTTGTACTCTTTTACCTTTGAAAAACTTGCAATAATCACCATATTGTTATGATCATTAGATTAGCAAATGGTTAAATCCTCATGAAATTCTTTTATAAGCTGTTTGTAGTTTTCAGGCATTCAATCATTCATGCCTTATAGAAGGCAAAAAAAATTGGTCATTGATGAAATAGAAGTACGATAGAATCACTGTTGTATTGCTACTCAGTATATTAATGCAGAAGTAAGCTAGATTTATAATATATATACAGTATATTTATATTTAATATACTAAAATATAATATATGTAATATGACTATAAATTTATATTATATACTTATGTTTTACATATAAATTTATTTAATATATAGATTTATATGTATATAAAAACATAGGATGTGATTTTTCATTATTTGTTTTTACAGGAACAGAATGCTAGTGCTTGAAAAGGGAACATAAAAGATCATGTAGTCCAACACTCTCATTTTACAAATAATAAACTTAGAAAGGCAGCACATGGCTTACTCAAAGTCTCATGTGGGAGAACCTGTTGAAGAATCCAGGGCTGTGTTCATGAGACCACACTTCCTTTGACTATAGTCATGTTTTCACTCAATTTCAAGCCCTTTTTATTTTAACTTTATTTTTAATTTCACAGTTATTTCTTTACATGGTTAAGCCAGTTCAAGATTTTCCTATTTAATAACTTGGCAGATTTCCTTTAAACAAGAGCCATCTTATTAGACACTGAAGCTACTAAAAACAATTAAGGTTGCTTTCACTGAAAATGTGCAAGAACAACCACACTAGTACTTGTAGTGTTACGTATATTCCCATCTTATGGCCCTAGTAGAAGAATAAGTAGTTACTTTATTTCTCCTTCACCTGTCCCCTTCAGGAAGTGTCATGCCACATGCCTGTTGCAGACTTTCGAATTGTGTGCTGTATTCAAAGGAACTCAAGACCATCATAATTAACTTGGGCTCAATAGTTAAGATTGAAAATGATGTTTCCAATCTCATTATTAAACAACTTTCTTATTAAACAACATATTAAAAATACAGCTAGCTCTGTGTAATTACATGGATCATTGTACCCCCTGAATAATACTATTAGGTTGGTGCAAAAGTAGTTGTGGTTTTTGCCATTGAAAGAATGGCAAAAATGCGATTACTTTTGCACCAACGTAGTAATTTTCTTTCCCACTCTTTGAGAGGTATATGGTTTGCAATCTCTATAATAAGTTGTTCTATTAGTCCATTCTCATACTACTATAAAGAACTGTCTAAAACTGGGTAATTTATAAAGGAAAGAGGTTTAATTGACTCACAGTTTATCATGGCTGGGGAGGCCTCAGGAACCTTCAATCATAGAGGAAGGTAAAGGGGAAGCAAGGCACTTTCTTCACAAGGTGGCAGTAAGGAGAAGTGCTGAGTGATGGGGGAGGAGTACCTTATAAAACCGTCAGATCTCTGAGAACTCACTTGCTATCATGAGAACAGCGTGGGGGAAATTGCCCCCATGATTCAGTTTCCTCCATCTCATCCCTCCCTTGACACATGGGGATTATGGTGATTACAATTCAGGATGAGATTTGGATGCAGACACAGAGCCAAACCATATCAGTTGTTCTTAAGAGATCCTACACTCACCTCTTGGTAATTAGTGCTTGCCCTATGTCAACAGTGTCTCTTCAAATTGCTAAAAGGTCAGAATGTACATAAGGTATTAAGATGAAACCATCTCCTGACTGAGATAAAAGGCAGGCTTAAGCTACCAGTGTTTAGTGGCATATATCTCTTATGTGGAAAGGCTAAGATATTTACTTCCATCATCTTTATGCTAACCCCATGAATATCTAGCAGATAGTAGGTGCTTTATCACAAATACTCTTGAGGTCAGCATCCTTCTTTGCTTGGTTGCCTGACCTCCTATGATAAAAGCGAATGCCTGATTAGTTGTTTCCTGATAGCCCTCAGTAAAGGAGGGTATAACTTGGGATAACATTTTAGTACTGTTCTTTGGCTCTGAGATGTTCTTGTTCCTGTTTTAGCTTATTCTCTTCTTTTGCTCCATGAACTCTAGTCTTTCTTCATAGATTAATTTCATCCCTCATTCAGTAATCCTAAATATTTTTTCAGTGCTTTACTATGTGACAATCACTGTTATTCATGCTTAATGTATATTAGTAAACAAAACAGACAAAAACCTCCGCCCTTGTGGATCTTAAATTCTAGTTGGGTGCGGGAGGCAGAGAGACAATTAAAGAAATGCGTACTAAATGTCTACATTTTATAATATGTTAGGAGGTAACTGCTATTAAAAAAAATAACCCGGCAGAGTAAGGGGGATTGGAAATGCTAGGGAAGGCAGGGGTACAGTCACAGTTTCAATAGGTCAGAGTAGGTCTCAGGGAGAAGACATCTAAGTAAATATATGCAGAAGAAAGGGAAGCTGACAATGCAGATATCCTAGGGGAAAATGGTACAAAGGCCTTATGATAAACGTATACCTGGTTTTTAAGAAGAACAGAGAAGCAGGCCAGTATTGCTGTAGTTGAGTGAGGTGGAGAAGGGTAGCAGGAGGTCAGAGAGGAAATGAAGGTCGGGTCCTGTAGGGCATTTTAGGCCACTGTGAACACATTGGATTTTACTCTGAGTAAAACAGGAAACCACCAGATGGTTTTGAATAGAGGAGTGACGTGGTATGACTTCTATCTTTAAAAGCTCACTTTGGCTGTTATATACAGAATAGGCTGTAGAGAGCCACAGGTGAAAGCAGAGAGAATAATTAGAAGGCTGTTACAGTAATACGGCCTGGGGAAAATGGTGGCTCACATCAGATGGTAGCAGCTATAGGAATGAGGTATGGTAGATTTCCAGATACACAGTCATGCATCTCATAATCACGTTTTAGTCAATGACTGGACCACATATAACAATGGTGGTCCCATAAGATTATAATACCGTATTTTTGCTTTACTTTTTCTATGTTTAGATATGTTTAGATACACAAATACTTAGGATTGTGCTACAATCACCTACCGTATTCAGTACAGCAACATGCTGTGCAGGTTTGTAGCCTAGGAGCAATGGGTGATAGCATGTAGTCGAGGTGTGTAGCAGGTATACCGTCTATGTTTGTGTAAATTTACTGTGTGTGATGTTTATATGACAACAAAATAGACTAACAGCACATTTCTCAGAACACATCCCCATCACTAAGCAACACGTGACTGTAATTTAAACATGGAGCCAATAGTATTTCCCGATAGGAAATGAGTTGTGTGAGAAAGGAGTCAAGGAAAACCTCAAGGTTTCTGGCCTCAGCAACCAGAAAGATGAAGTTGCAGCAATTAAAATGAGGAAGATTTCAGGTAGAATACGTTCAGGTGGGGCCTGGGGGAGTGGTGAGGGAAATCAGTAATTCAGTTTTGAACATGTTAAGTTAGAGATGCTTATAAGTCATCCCCATGGAAATGCCATGTAAGTGTTGGAGTTTAGAAGAGAAAAATTTGAGAGTGGTAAGATGTACAGGTGATATACAAAGCCCTGAGAGTGACTAAGATAACCACTGGGGAATGGCTTTTGTTAGAGAGCAGGATCAGAGTCAGCCTGGGGGCACTGCAAAATTTAGAAGTTGGGGAAAGAGGAGGAACCAGCAAAGGATACAGGGAGGGAGTAGCTGTGAGATAGGAGAAAATTCAAGAAGACCACAGTATCTTCCAAGCAAAAGTAGTAAGCTCATACTCTTTAGGATGCTTTATAATTTGACCAAACCACTCTCCTTCTAAGTGAAGTCACTGCAATTTTACTGAATTTCCTGGTTTCTCAAGAGAGGAATTTCTTTCCATGAGCTATGAGAAAACTGATCTACAGTCTCTCCAGCCTGTTCTGACAGCAGCCTCAGATGGCTGTCTGGAGTTTTGAGAGATGTTTGATAGAAGGCCATGGACTTTTGAAGTTTGTAGCTAGCAACCTACAGGAAAGACAGATTCATATATCCCATAGATAGCACCTGGGTCAGGGTCCTGATCAACACTGTTTCAGACTGTGTAGGTCCTGAGGCACAAGATTGAAATTTCTGCTGGTCTTACAAGAGAATTTAGGGAAATTGGAATAAGCATTTGTTGAACTGGTAAAATATAAGGTTGTATACTCAATATGCTTCTACCATTGTGTCAAGGGAGTGATTCTTTTCTGTTTTCTGGTCCAAAAATTACACCACAAGAAAGGTAGACTGAATAGTCCCTGGAAGAGTTTACCAACCCCATCCTAGATCAGCTGCCCTGCATGACCTTAAAAGACTGATGGATTTAACCCTCACTTCTGCCCCTGGCAGGCTTATAGTGCCAAGTTGTGGTTTGCAAACTCTAAGACTAACACCTAAGGATTGCGTCCCTGGCCACCAGTTCAAAGTCCAGAGAGCAATGCCAAGTCAAAATCTGACACTATTTGTGTGTGTGCTTGGGGAAGATGGGGTCTCTAGGGAGGTGGTCAAAGTTCACTATATATACAAAGTGGGTCAACAGTTACAGAGGATAAGGCATGAAGCAGCCCAGAGGCATCTTACAAATGGTTTGCTTGTTGTCTTAGTCAACTTGGATACATCTTAAAGGAAGCCAGTCCTTTGGTACAACTTTGCCTTTGTTTTTTCCCGTTTCTAAATCAACACCTGGTGAAATATTCCCCATTAATTGCTAGCTCCGTATCATTCTTGCCTGTGTACATACATCTCTTCTCCACCACTCAGAACACGGAAGACTTACCCTGGTTGTGATTCTATCTCCTCGTTCTAAACAGAGTCCTGGAATTTGAAAAACACCTGTCCATTAGGTATTGCAGGACTCTTTGTGACCCCATGTAACAATGTATAGATGTGTTGCTTAATGATGGGAATACATTTGAAGAAGTCTGTCATTAGGTGATTTTGTCATTGTGTGAACATTGGAGAGCGTATACAAACCTAGGTGGGATAGCCTACTACACACCTAGGCTCTGTGGTATAGCCTGTTGCTTTTAGGCTACAAACCTGCACATGTTACTGTACTGAACACTGTAGGCAGTTGTAACTGGTAAGTATTTATGTATCTGAACATATCTAAACATAGAAAAGGTAATGCATTGCACTAAGATGTTACGATGGCTAAGATGTCACTAGGTGATAGGAATTTTTCAGCTCCATTATAATATTACAGTACCACCATCGTATATGCAGTCCATAGTTGACCTGACTGTTGTTACTTAGCATGTAACCATATTATCCTTTGTGACACTTGTGATAGGAACATGTACTGGTGGGGAAACCTGAAGGCCTACAGTTGCCCCCTTCCATTGCCAACTCTATAGTGTGTAGCCTTGGATTCTCTTTCTATTTTGGCCCTGCTTGGGTTTCAGTACATCTTGGTTTATATTGGTAAAGTCACATATATGATCCATTTTATCCCCCACTCAGACAACACAAGCACTACAGACACAAGGCACCTCTTTCTTTAATAAAATGAAAAGTACTGTATCCTTTTTAATAGATTCTAGTTTACTTTCTGATTCTAGAAGACCCTCTTTACTACTTTCCAAATCAAGACACTTTTGTTCAACTATAAGATCGTGGTTTATTCATTTTTATTATGAATTGTAATCAGTATTTTACCTCTGCCTCAGATATTTGTCCTATAATATTTAGTCTAATTGGTGTTTGCCCCTCATTAAGGGAATTAATGACATTAGCAGGCAGGAAAATGAGGAATAGTCCTTGAGGACTCTATCTCTAACCTTTACTGTGCTAATAAGAAGATAATAGATTAAAATAGATTATTTTCTTTTGTCAATTTCCTTTTTTAACTGACAAGTAAAAATCGTATATAATTATGGTATACAACATGGTGTCTTGATAAAGATATATGTTGTGGAATGGCTAAATCAAGCTATTTTTAACATATGCATTACCTCACATACTTATTTTTGGTGAAAATACTTAAAATCTACTCTCTTAGCAATTCTCAAACATACAATAGGTTGTTATTTACTGTAGTCACCATGATGTACAATAGGTCTCTTGAACTTATTTCTCCTAACCGAAATTTTATGTCTTTGACCAACATCTCCCCATACTCCTTTCCCTTACCCTTGGTAACCACCATTCTACTCTGTTTTTATAAATTCAACTTTATTAGATTCCATATATAAGTTAGATCATGTGCTATTTGTCTTTCTGTGCCTGGCTTGTTTTAATTAACATAACATCCTTCAGGTTCTTCCAAGTTGTTCAAATGACAGGATTTTCTTCTTTATAAAGGATGAATAGCATTTCCTTGTGTGATTATATACTACATTCTGTATCCATTCATCTACTGATAGACATTTAGGTTGATTCCCACATATTAGTTATTGTGAATAATGCTGCAGTAAACATGGGAGTGCAGATATCTCAACAAACTGATTTCATTTCCTTTGGATATATACTCCGTAGTGCGTTGCTGGGTCATAGGGTAGATCTGTTTTTAATTTTTTATCATAATGGCTGTACTAATTTACATTCTTACTAACATGTGCAAGGGTTCCCTTTTCTCCATATCTTCACTGGATCTTGGGATGGAGTTTTGCTCTTGTTGCCCAGGCTGGAGTGCAATGGCATGATCCTGGCTCACTACAACCTCCACCTCCCAGGTTCAAGTGATTCACCTCCCTCAGCCTCTGTTACAGGCACAAGTCACCACACCCAGCTAATTTTTGTATTTTTCGTAGAGACAGGGTTTTGGGAAGTTATCTATCAAGTCCTTTGCCCATTTTTAAATTGGGTTATTTGTTTTCTTATTATTAACTTGTTGGAGTTCCTTTTGTTATATTTTGTATATTACACTCTTATCAGATGTGAGGTTTGCAAAGATTTTCTTCTATCCTGTAGGTTGTCTCTTTACTCTGTTGTTTCCTTTGCTGTGCAGAAACTTTTTAGTTGATATAATGCTATTTGTCTATTTTTGCCTTTGTTGCTTGTGTTTTTGGAGTTATATCCAAAAATATTATTGCCCAGACCAATGTCATGGAGCTTTTCCCTGTTTTGTTCTAGTAGTTTTGCAGTTTCAGATCTTATTTTTACATCTCTAATCCATTTTGAGTTGATTTTTTTTAACCTCTGAACTTTTTATTGGCCTCCTGCTCCCCAAAGAGTACCCTGCTTCTGCTGGCTGAATGTCTCAGAACTTTGGTGTCATTGGTCTCAGACACCATTTTGCCATCCATTATCTGGCGGGTGGTAGTCTTTTGGATGGTTTGCATGGAGTTACTGCTGTCCAAGGCATCACGAAGATTGAAGTCCTCGACGTCATCCAGCAGGTGGTGGTAGGTGGTAATCTCAGCCTCCAGCTTGACCTCAATGTTCAGCAGGGCCTCCTACTCCTGGGTCTGGCACTGTCCCTCTGCCCGGGTCTGTGTTAGCTCCTACTCCAGGTGCAGCAGGATCCTGTTGAGTTGCTCCATCTGCAGGGCGTACCGGGCCTCCACCTCCCTCAGGCTGTTCTCCAAGCTGGCCTTCAGATTTCTCATGGAGTCCAGGTCAATCTCCAAGGACTAGACTGTATGTTACAGCTCATCTGTTGAGAGAGTCATCTCAACAGCACCAACCCTTGGCCAACTGCATGGTGACCACTGTGGTGCTCTCCTTAATCTGCTGAGACCAGTATTTGTCCAGCCCTTCTCGGTTCTTCCAGCCAGCTCGTCATATTGGGCCAAGATGTCTGCCATGATCTTGCACAAGGTCCTGAGATTTGGGGACATCTACCTCCACGATCAACCCAGAGCTGATAATCTGGGCTTGTAGGCCTTTTACTTCCTCTTCATGGTTCTTCTTCATTAAGAGCAGCTCCTCCTTGAGAGTCTCCATCTCTGTCTTCAGCTGCAGCTGAGTGACATTGGTGTCATCAATGACCTTGCAGAACCCATAGATGTCGCTCTCCACAGACTGGCACATGGCCAGCTCTGTGTCATACTTGACTCTAAAGTCATCAGCAACAAGATGGGCATTGTCGATCTGCAGAACGATGTGGACACTGTCCACAGTATTTGCGAAGATCTGAGCCCTCAGGTCCTTGATGGTCTTGAAGTAATGGACCCAGTCTCTGACCTGGGGTCCTGTCTTTTCCGGGTGCTCCCAGATTTTACTCTCCACCTTCCAGTTTTCAGTCTCTGGGCTCCTCACTCTGTCCAGGTAGGAGGCCAGATGGTCTTCAGGCTTTGTATGGTCTCCTCATTCTGGATTCCTCCCATTCCTGCCAGACCCCTGGTCATCCCTGTGGCCAGGCCCCTGGACCCCAAGCAGCCTGGGAAACTGCTAGAGTGGGACACAGAGATCCGGGAATCAGAGCCCCCAGTAGCTGCATAGACATTGGTTGTGCTGCTGACCGGCTGGGCGCCATAGCTGTGCACCTGGGTGGAGCCCAGGGATGGGTAGTTGGTGTGCAAGGTGGAGCGAGTGGTGAAGCTCATGTTGTCTGGGGAGGAGAGTGAGAAGAGAGGACTCAGGCTTTGCTGATAACCTTGAGTTTTGTGTGGTGTGAGATGAGGCTCTAATTTTATTTTTCTGAATGTGGATATCTAGTTTTCTCAGCACCATTGAAGAGAATATCCTTTCCTCATTGTGTGTTCTTGGCATCTTTTTCAAAAATAAATTGAGCATAAACTTGTAGCTTTATTTATGGACTCTCTATTTTATTCCATTGGTCTATGTGTCTGTTTTTACGCCAGTACCATGCTGTTTGGTTTACTATAGCTTTGTAGCAGATATTTAAAATCTGGTAATGTGATGCCTTCAGCTTTTTTTTTTCCTTATGATTGGTCTGGCTATATGGGAGTCATTTGTGGTTTCGTGCAAATTTTAAGATTTTTTTTTTTCTATTTCTGTTTAATATGTCACTGGAATTTTTTAAAATCTTTATTATTGTTTTAAAGTTTTAATTTTTAAAAAAACTTTTAGGTTTGGGGGTGCATGTGAAGGTCTGTTATATAGGTAAACTCATGTTGCAGAGGCTTGTTTTACAGAGTATTTTGTCACCCAGGTACTAAGCCTAGTAGTGCCCAATAGTGATTTTTTTCCTGATCCTTTCCCTCCTCCCGCCCTGCTCCCTCAAGTAGGTCCCAGTGTCTGTTGTTTCTTTCTTTGTGTCCTTGTGTTCTCATCATTTAGCTCCCACTTATAAGTGAGAACATGCAGTATTTGGTTTTCTGTTCTTGTGTGCCAAGGATAATGGCCTCCAGCTCCATCCATGTTTCTGCATATGACATTATCTTGTTCTTTTATGACTTCATAGTATTTCATGGTATATATGTGCCACATTTTCTTTATCCAGTCTGCCATTGATGGGCATTTAGGTTGATTCAATGTCCTTGCTATTATGAATAGTGCTGCAGTGAACATTAGCATGCATGTGTCTTTATGGCAGCATGATTTATATTCCTTTGGGTATATACTGAGTAGTGAAACTGCTGGGTGTAATGGTAGTTCCATTTTTAGCTCTTTAAGGCATTGCCACACTGCTTTCCATAATGGTTGAACTCTTTTACACTCTCACCAACAGTGTATAAGCATTCCTTTTTTCCTGCAACCTTGCCAGCACCTGTTATATTTTAACTTTTAAGTAATGGCCTTTCTGACTCATGTGAGGTGGTATCTCATTGCGGTTTTGGTTTGCATTTCTCTAATGATCAGCACTATTGACCTTTTTTTCATGCTTGTTGACCACATGCATGTCTTCTTTTGAAAAGTATCTGTTCATATCCTTTGCCCACTTTTTAATGTGGTTGTTTGTTTTTTTCTTGTAAATTTGTTTAAGTTTCTTACAGATGCTGGCTATTGGGCCTTTGTCAGATGCATAGTTTGCAGATATTTTCTCCCACTCTGTAGGTTATCTGTTTACTCTGTTGATAGGTTCTTTTGCTGTGCAGAAGCTCTTTAAGTTTAATTAGATCTCTTTTGTCAGTTTTTGCTTTTGTTGTGATTGAATTTGGCATCTTCATCATGAAATTTTTGACAGTTTCTGTGTCCAGAATGGTATTGCCTAGGTTGTCTTCCAGGTTTTTTATAGTTTTGGGTTTTATGTTTAATTTTATATCCAGCCAAACTAAGCTTCTTCGGTGAAGGAGAAATAATATCTTTTTCAGAGAAGCAAATGCCAAGGGAGTTTTTTTACCTCCAGACATGCCTTAAAAGAGATCTTGAAAGGAGCACTACATATGGAAAGGAAAGACCATTACCAGCTGATGCAAAAACACATTTAAGTACACAGACTAGTGACACTACAGGGCAACCACACAAACAAGTTGGCATAATACACAGTTAACAACACAATGACAGGATCAAATCCATACATGTCAACACTAACCTTGAATGTAAACAGGCTAAATGCCCCCATTTAAAAGGCATAGAATGGCAAGCTGGATAAAGAAACAAGACCCAATGGTATGCTTTCTTCAAGAGACCCATATCACATGCAATGACATGCATAGGCTCAAAATAAAGGGATGGTGAAAAATCTACCAAGCAAATGGAAATCAGAAAAAAGCAGGGGTTGCAATCCTATTTTTAGACAAAACAAACTTTAAACCAACAAAGATCAGAAAAGACGAAGGGCATTACATAATGGCAAAGGGCTCAATTCAATAAGAAGACCTAACTATTCTAAATATATATGCACCCAACCCAGGAGGACCCAGATTCATAAAGCAAGTCTTTAGAGACCTATAAAGAGGCTTAGACTCCCACACAATAGTAGGGTAAGACTTTAGCACTTCATTGCCAGTATTAGACAGATAATTAAGGTAGAAAATTAACAAAGATATTTAGGACCTGAAAATGTTTAAATTTTAATTTTTGTGAGTACATAGTATATGTATGTATTTATGGGGTATATGGGATATTTTGATATAGGCATAAAATGTGTAATAATCACATCAGGGTAAATGGGGTATCCATCACCTCATGCATTTTCCTTTGTGTTATAAAAAACCCAGTTATACTCTTTTAGGTATTTTAAAATGTATAATTAAATTATTACTGGAATTTTGTTGATGCTTACATTAAGTCTGTAGATGGCTATGGGTAGTATGAACATTTTAACAATATTAATTCTTTTAATCTATGAACATAAGGTATCTTTCTGTTTATTTGTTTCTTCAATTTTTTAAATCAATTTTTTATAGTTTTCAGGGTACAGATCTTTCACCTCCTTGTTAAATTTATTTCTAAGTATTTTATTTTATTTATGTTATTGTAAGTGGGATAGTTCTCTTGTTTTCTTTTTTTGAGTGGTTCATTATTAGTGTATAGAAATGTAACTGAGTTTTGTATGTTGATTTTGTATCCACTCACTTTACTGAATTTATTAGTTCTAACAGATTTTTGGTGGCATCTTTAGGGTTTTCTTTTCTTGTTTTCTTTTGAGATGGAGTCTCACTCTTGTTGCGCAGGCTGGAGTACAGTGGTGTAATCTTGGCTCACTGCAACCTCCACCACCTGGGTTCAAGTGATTCTCTTGCCTCAGCCTCCTGAGTAGCTGGGATTACAGGCGTGTGCCACCATGCCTAATTTTTTATTTTTAGTAGAGATGGGGTTTTACCGTGTTGACTAGGCTTGTCTCAAACTCCTGACCTCAGGTGATCCACCTGCCTCAGCCTCCCAAAGTGCTGGGATTACAGGCATGAGCCACCATGCCTGGTGGATTTTCTATATATAGGATTATTTCATCTGCAAACAGGGACAGTTTAACTTCTGCCTTTCCAATTCAGGTGTATTTTATTTTTCATCTTTTTGCCTAATTGCTCTAACTGGGACTTCTGGTACAATGTTGAATAGAAGTGGTGAGAGTAGGCACCCTTGTCTTGTTTTAGGTCTTAGAGAGAACTTTTCACTTTTGAGCATGATTTTAGCTGTAAGCTTGTCATATATGGCCTTTATTGTGTTGAGGCACATTCCTACTATACCTAATTTGTTGAGAGCTTTTATCATGAAAGGATGTTGAATTTTTTTCAATGCCTTTTCTACTTCTATTGAGATGATCTTATGGTTCTTGTCCTTCATTCTGTTAATGTGGTGTATCATATTATTGTTTTGGTTATGTTGAACCATCCTTGCACCTTCAAATCTCACTTGGTCATGATGAATCATTCTTTTAATGTGTTGTTGAATTTAGTTTTCTAATATTTTGTTTAGAATTTTTGTATCTATATTCATCAGGGATATTGGCCTATAATTTCTCTTCTTTAATGTCTTGTCTGGCTTTGGTATCAGAGTAATGCTGGCCTCATAAATATGTTTAAAAGTATTCCCACCTCTTCAATTTTTTGGAAGACTTTGAGAAGGATCGGTATTAGTAGTTCTTTAAAAGTTTGGTAGAATTCAGTAGTGAAGCAATCAGATCCTGGGATTTTATTTGATGGGAGATATTTTATTACCGATTCAATATCCTTCCTTGTTGTTGGTCTCTTCACATTTTCTTTTACCTCATGATTTAGTCTTAGTATGCTGTATGTGTCTAGGAATTTATTCATTTCTTCTAGGTCATCCAATTTTTTGGCATATAACTGTTCATAGTAGACTCATGATCATTTGTATTTGTGTGATATTTGTGTAATACCTCCTTTTTTGTTTCTGATTTTGTTGTCTTTTTTTTTTTTCCCCTAATCTACCTAAGGGTTTGTTGATCTTGTTTTATCTTTTTAAAAAACCAACTTGGTTTCATTGAAGTTTTCTTTTTTGTCTATTTTCTATTTTTTTCTGCTCTGATTTTTATTTTATTTTTTTCTGCTAACTTTTTGCCTAGTTTGTTCTTTTTCTAGTTCCTTGAGATGTAATGTTAGGCTGTTTATTTGAGATCTTTCTTCTTTTTTTGATGGAGGCAGTTATTGCTGTAAACTTTCCTCTTAGAACTGATTTTGCTGCATCCTGTGTCAGGATCTTGTATTTCTATTTTTGTTTGTTTTGAGATATTTTTACATTTTCCTTTTAATTTTTTGTTTGACCTTTTGTTTAAGAGCATGCTGTTTAACTTCCTCACATGTGTGAATTTTCTGAAGTTCCTCCTATTATTGATTTTTGGTTTCATATTATAGTGGTTGGAAAAGATGCCTGACATAATTGCAGTTTTCTTAAATTTTTATTTTCTTAAATTATATTAAATTTCTTAAATTTTCTTAAATTTGTTAAGTTATGTTTTGTGGCCTAACATATGATCTGTCCTGGAGAATGTTCCACTGGTGCTCGAAGAGAATATGTATTCTGCTGCTGTTGGATAGAATGTTTTGTACATGTCTGTTAGGTCTGTTTGGTATAAAGTGTAGTTCAAGTCCAGTGTTTCCTTATTGACTTTCTGTCTGGATGATGTGTCCACTATTGAAAGCAGAAATATTGAAACTCTTTGTTATTATTCTGTTATATTCTATCTCTCCCTTTATTTGTATCAATATTTGCATGCACGCTCTCTCTCTCTCTCTCTCTCTCTCTCTCTATATATATATATATATATTTAGATTGTCTGGTTTTGGTTTTATACGTATATATATTTATGATAGTTATATGCTCTTGAAGATTGACTGCTTTATCATTATATAATGGCCTTCTTTGTCTCATTTTACAGTTTTTGACTTTTAATCCATTTTATCTGATGTAAGTATAGCTACACATACTCTCTGGGTTTCTATTTACATGGAATATCTTTTTCCATCCTTTTATTCTCAATTTATGCGTATCTTTATAGGTGAAATAAGTCTCTTGTAGGCAGAATATAGTTGGATCTTGGGTTTTTATTCATTTAGCCAATCTGCCTTTTGATTGGAGAAGTTAGTTCCTTTACATTCAAGGTAATTATTGATAGTTAAGGCCTCATTACTGGCATTAAAAAATTATTTTCTGGTTGTTTTGTAGATTCACTTTTTCCTTTCTCTTTTATGACTTTCCTTTGTAAGTAGATCATTTTCTCTAGTGGTATTTTTGATTTCTTGCTCTGTACCTTTTGTATATCTACTGTAGTTTTTGTTTTATGACTATTATGAGACATATAAAACGTAGTCATAATGGGCTATTTTAAGCTGATAACAAGTTAACTTTGATTGTATTACAAAATCCTACACTTTTGCTCCACACTTCTCTCACACTTTATACTTTTGTTGTTACAGTTTACATCTTTTTTTTGTATATCCCTCAGGAAATTATTGTAGCTATTATTTTTAATAGTTTTTTTGTTTTAACTTTCATACTAAAAATATAAATGATTTCCATATAAATGATTACAGAATAAAAGTATTCTGAATTTGAGGGTGTACTTACTTTTATCTGTGAGTTTCATACTGTAATTTTTGTTTCTGCTTTTGTTTTTGTTTTTGTTTTTGGAGTTGGAGTCTTGCTCTGTTGCCCAGGCTGAAGTGCAGTGGTGCGATCTTGGCTCACTGCAACCTCCACCTCCGAGGTTCAAGCAATTCTCCTACCTCAGCCTCCTGAGTAGCTGGGACCACAGGCGTGTGCCACCACGCCTAGCTAATTTTTTGTATTTTTAGTAGAGAGGGTGTTTCACCATGTTGACCAAGCTGGTCTCGAACTCCTGACCACAAGCAATCTGCCCCCTTCAGCTTCCCAAAGTGTTGGGATTACAGGCGCAAGCCACTGCGCCCAGCCTGTAATGTTTTTATGTTACTATTTTTTGTCTGTTTTTTAAGTTTAAAGTATTTCCTTTAGCATTTCTTTTAAGATGATATGGTGATGTTGAACTCACTTAGCTTTTGCTTATCTAGGAAAGTGTTTATCTCTTCTTTACTTCTGAAGGACAGGTTTCCTGGGCATTCTTGGTTGGCAGTCCCCTCCTCCCCCTGCACTTACATCACCCTCACTCTTTCCTGGCCTGTAAGGTTCCTGCTGAGAAGTATACTGCTAGCCTTATTGGAACTCCCTTAAATGTGATTGCTTCTTTCTTCTGGCTGTTTTCAGAATTCTCTCTGTCTTTAATTTTTGACAGTTTGATTATAGTATGTCTTGCTGTAGTCTTACTTGGATTTAATCTGATTGACGATATTTATTACCTTCCTATACCTAGGTATTTGTATCTTTCCCTAGATTTGGAAAGTTTTCTGCTATTATTTCTTTAAATAAAGCTTTCTGGCTCTTTGTCTCTTTATTCTCCCCAAAATCCTGTAACATGAATATTTACTCTTCTGATGCTATCTGATAAATCCCTTAAGCTTTTATTCCTTTTCATTCTTTTTCTTTTATTCTCTCTGACTGTATTTTTGTAAAATAACTTGTCTTCAAGTTCACAGATCTTTCTTCTGCTTAATCAGTTCTGTTGTTTTTACTTCTCTATTGGGTTTTAAATTTCATTCCTTGTATTTTTCAGCTCCTTAATTTCTTTTTTAAATATAATTTTAATCTTTGTTAAATTTCTTGTCTTACAGTGTTTTCCTAATCTTATGGAATTGTTTCTCTATATTATACTAAGTTTGCTGTGCTTCCCTAAAACAATTGTTTTGAATTCTTTGTCAGGCAGTTTGCATATCTCTGTTTCTTTAGGGTCACCTACTGGGAAATTATTGTGCTCTCTTGGTAGTGGTATGTCTGCTACCAAGATGTATGTTTCTTGTTGCTTTATGTTAATATTTGCACATTTGGTGGAACAGTCACCTCTTCTAGATTTTATGGGCTAGCTTTGCTGTGGAAAGACCTTTTATCTGGAGCTTCCAGGGAACTTGCTGGGTGGGGCATGTAGCAATTCTAGTACCAGTGAAGGTGCAGCTGTGTATGTCTCTGTAGCTCTGCCAGCTGAGGTCAATGTTGAATAAGACTGCAGTGATACTCAGCAGCTGATGCCACAGTGGCAGTGAGGGTTTCTGGGTTTTCTGTGTCTACAGCGGCAGTGGCAGTGAGGGTTGTCCACAGTGGCAGTGTCCACAGTGGCAGTGAGGGTTTCTGAGTTTTCTATAATGGCAGCTAAGGGCCTCCTGATCTCTTTTTCTTCCACTGAAGAAGTCGTGGCTGAGGGTATTTCTATTGGCACTGGATTTGGCTTGCAGGCCCACTCGCAGTTTGGTGTGGCACTAGTGTCTGATGGGTGGTGCCCATGGAGCAGCCATGGAGCTGAGACCTGAAGCACAGGCACACAGGGAGGGAATATGGCTCTGGAATCTGGGGTGTAATGGCACTGGTGTCGTGTACAGGCCCTCTCACTGCCACACTGATAATAGTATGTAAGACTCAGATTCTTGTAAAGTAGCTGGGAAATAAAAAACTAGAGCACAAATATGTGCAGTTACAGTGGTTTTGGAGTCAGAGCAGGGCCTCTCTCTCTGTGGTGGTTGAGCTGGTCCCTGGAGTGCAGCCATGCACAGCAAGAGCTGAACTCTAGGTCCTGGAGTACAAATTGGCTTGCTAATAAGCTCCAGTGTCTGAAATGCTCCAGTGTCTGAAATGTGGAAACAATGCAGCCACAGAAACCAGGTCTAGAATGTAAGGATTCAAGAGGTGTCCAGAGTTGAGGCACATATTGGATTTGGAGAGTTGGTAGTTCCTTTCCCAAAGCAGCTCAACAGTGGCCACTTCTTGGGTTGGAGTGGTGTGTGTAGCTGTGTCTTCCTCTCTGGGGTTCTCTGTGAAGAATAATGGTTTGTTATTTCAGTCGCAAAAGATATTGTTGTCATCTGCAGAGCAGGCTGCTGAGGACCATGGTGGTTTTCACTACATGGCTGTTACAGACAGCCTCTGCTATTCTTTGTTCTGGGCAATATCCTGGCATCTCAGGTATACTGATCTTACCAGTTATTTATTTTCTGTGTGTATATTTTTTTTGCTCCACTGTATTGTTGCAAAATCTTTAATAGGATCTTGGGGACTCTCTGGGAGTATTTTGTTTGTAGATAGCTGCCTATGTTTATTTTGGGGGGTGCTAAAGGGAGAAGGCTGATATCTCCTACTCTGCCATTGTGGTTACATCCCTATTATTCATTCATTCTTTTAAACACCAATTCAACACCTGCTCTAATGGACTGGGCACTGAATGTATATGGTACAGTGTAAACTCAGGCCCTTCCCTAATTGAGTGAATTTTTAAAGTAAGTTTACAAAGAGCAGTACAACATTATTGGCACTAGCAAATCTGATCATGTAACCCCTCTGCTCAGAGTTTTTCCAAGGCTTCTAATTGACTGTGGGATGAAATATCACTTGCTTTGTATGCAATCAAAGGCTTTCATGACCTGGACCTTTCTCTGTCTATGTTCAATTTCTCTACTCCCCAACCCCATCTTTAGCAATTGGTATTTTAGAAAACGCCAAACTAATTCCCCAGAATGCATTGTGCTGCTGTTGTTGTTTCTGTGCCCCTACATACAGAGCATCCTCCCTTGGAATATACATTTTTTCCCCATAAGATAGACATGAGGTTTCTTTCCACTAGAATTATATGCCCCTTGTAAAACAGCTGTCTTAGTGTATTATGATTACTTACCAGTCTCTACTGTCTTTATAATTTTTTTGAGGGTGGGACTGTATGGTTTCCTGTTGTTTTACCCTTGGCCTCTAGTATAGTTTTAAACTCATCCATTAAGTCAATATCTGCTACTTTAGGGACAGGAGATACACTGGCAAATGGACAGGGCTCCTGCTATTAATGAATTACTAATCAAGGAAACAAATAAATGGAATATTTGATAGGAACCATACAGGAAATAGAAAGGATCTATTTAATCCTTTGATATCATTGATCCCATGATAGGGAATGAAGGTGGTGGTTGGAGGGAGACACTCATTTAAATAGGCATTTCAGGGAAAGCCTCATTGAGGAGGTGATGTCTGAGCCAAGGCTGAAAGGATGAGAATACAACCACACAAAGAGCTTGAGGGAGTGTTCAAAGCAGAAGAGAAAGCAAGTATTTGATATGTGTGGGAACCAAAAGAAGACCAGTGTGGTCGAAGCACAAGGGGAAGAGTGGTTTGAGATGTGTTTGGAAAGGTAGGCAGGAGTTGGATCATGCAGGCTTTTGTCCACTTTCAAATATTTCTTGCACTGAATGTGTCAAGCCTGAAATCAAATTCTGCATATATTGTCCTTATCCTCCAACATAGCCTTAGGCTTCATTTCTCTCCAGCCGTGTTCCCACTGGGCCCACTGTAATAAGAATAAGAGTGTCATACATTTCTCTCTTCAGTATTATTAGTGGAATTTTACCAGATCTGGAAACATTAAAGGAAGCAACTTGTTTTCAGTGTTTGCTCTTGTAAGTAGGCCTTTAACAACAGCTATATCATAATGAATTCAGGATGATGTGAATGATGATTGCAGAGGAACTGGATATGCACGGTTCCTACAGACCTCTAAGCAAAGCCCTAGATAGATCTCGTTTCATTCGCTTCTGGTTTTTGTCTCAGTATGATCCAGGAACCTAAAATAATGAAAGAAGAGCTCCATTTCCAGTGACCAGTTCAGTCCCTGCACTAGCAGAAAGTTAGTGTAGAATCCAATGCAAAGATCACATGTAAATTCTAGAAATTTTACTACAATTTTTTTCAGAGATGACAATTGAATTGCCTGCTTTCCTTCCTTCCTTCTTTCCTTGTTCCTTCCTTCCTTCTTTCCTTGTTCCTTCCTTCTTTCCTGAGCACTGAAGGATATAAGTGCTGGTTTGAAGAATCTAAAAGGCTTCAGGGTAACAGGAAAGTGGACGACACATTCTTCTTCCAGCTGCTGCTGTTCACAACACTTTTGACAGTTAAAATACATCACACATTCTCTTGTCCTTTTAATGTAAACATTTACTGTTTTAAGTGGACTATAGAATCAAACCAAAATAGAAGGATGCAGACTGATATTTCAGAGGTGAAGCTAAGCACTAGACTAAATTAAATAAGAGTAATTTGCAATCTAACGCATGGTTATAATACATATTGTACAGTATACCCTGTTTGTCCCTGGGAAAGATTAAACAGAGGGCTTTCATTCCTTGCTCTATTTTTACAGCCTGTTACTAGAAAAGAATTTCATATAGAACAGACAAAATTTTGAATTGGAATTAAGTTAAAAATAAATGGAAAAAGTAGTAAGGTCAGGGTAGGCTCTTTGGTGTTGATTTTCTGCTATACTTAAGCATTATCTGAAAGTCAAGAAAATGATGGTATCTCTAGTTTTTGTTGTTTGTTAATTTCCTCAGGAAAAACTTGACCTCCTTCTTTCTTATTACGTTGGCATCTGTCTTAAGCCTTTACCTTCAACTCTTATAGCTTCTTTCAAATCGTATTAAATTTGAAGACTAAGAACCTTCAAAATGACCCACATTTGAATCCTGGACCTACTCCTAAGCTGACCTGTTCTATTTTTTGCAAATGGATATGGAATTTTGCTTAGAATCCTAGAAGTTAAAAATGTGACATCCTATAGAATGCCATTTCATACAGGAAAGTCTGGTGCCCTTAAAGTTAGTTTTACCTTGAGAGGAAAACTTACAAATGAATACAAGCTCAAGTTTATTCAGTTTCTTGTTTTGCTTAAAATTTGCCTACATAACACGTAAATTCATCAAACTCCTTTCCCAGTGACAATACTTCATTAGATTAGTGAGTATTCAGGAGATTTTCATCTTATGAGTCATAAAATTCTTTTATTCCCCAAAGAATTTCCGGTGTCTGATTGGAATTTCATGTCTTTGTAGTTTTAGCTGGACTCCTTGAAACAGTTACTTCCTAAATGACTGTATTCCTGAGGCCTGCATGTAATACCTGGGGAGCCAGGTCACAGGTTGACTCCTGTTTTTCAAGAAAATTGAAAAATTAATCCCTTTCATTGCTTTAGTCTTAGTAATTTTATTCAGAAATTTTCTTAAACTTTTTAACCACCTCCTCTCATGACAGAGATGTTTTCACTTGCTGCCTATACAATTTTCAGCATTATTTTTTTTTGCGCCTACTTAGGGCCATTTTTGTCTATTTCTGTGAATACATCCCAGAGATTTAATGTTAGTATGTTGCTTGCCTTTCCCATCAGGTTTTCATCACTCACTTGGTATAAAGGAAAATGGGATAGAATTACAAATATACTGGACCATGTAGCTATTGATGAGAAATGTCTTCGGATATCCTTTTACTTTTTTCTTCTTGTTTTTTTTCTAAAGTTCTTTTTGAAGAAGGTGAAAGTCAGGTTATAGTGAAAAGCCAGAACCATCGTGTGTTCCTATTTGAAAAATCCTAGGAAGTGAACATGATACTTTTTGACATGTGAGTTTAAGAAATTCTTAGTGATTATTATGATACACATTCCGCTTATGTGCAGAGCTTCATCTGCATGTGCATGTCTTTGTGTGTTTTAAAAGATAATGCCTAACTCTTCTGTTTATAAATGGCAGTAGCTGAGTATGCACAACGGAGACTAAAGTCTAAGTCTGGATGTGCTCTTTGGCTACATTCAACCAGCATGGACAAACAAAAAATATAAGGCTAGTAGAATATTGACACTAACAAATTGTTCAGAAGTTGGTTAGTGGGAAATCTTTCACTAGACTTCAGTATTTTTGGTTTCTTTAAGAACAAATCTAAAATTTTACCCCAAAAGCAAGGTAGTTATGTATTATTTGTATTATGGCTCCTTCAACACATAACTTTTTAAAACTTTAAAATCAATAAAAGAAGGGTTTCTGTCTATAAACCACAAAGGAATATACCAAGTTAATGTTTTAGTTGGTTGATTAGTGTATTATTTTGAGAGTAGAAAAAATCAATGCAAAATTACTTGCTATTCACATATATGCAGAAAATGTAAGTCCTTGGAATGTAACACACATTATCATTACATAATCTATATCCATATGCTGTTTATAACAAGCTGAAATGTTAGACCCTTGAGAAAAGAACCAGATTCTGGCACAGGACTGTTTTGTGGTAAGGAAAGATGAATGGATTCCAAAATTTTAAAATGGGGGAAAAGTTTGATGGTTCCACAACAAAATAAGAGAGTTGAAATGGGGGTTTAGAGATATATGTGTTAACACAAGCTGACAATTAAATCAATTAATTTCCTTCTTTATCTATATCCCCTCCTAGCTCTTCTAATCCTAACTAAGGTAAATGGATTTACTCATCTTTTTAGCAGATGAAGATAGGAACAAAGATATCCGGCATTGCAGCCTGTCTCCCCATCCCCCACCATCCCCATTTGCGGCATTTTTTTTACAGTTGTTTTTTCCATCAGTTAGAGTAGTTAGTTCTTAAAGCAGTTAGAGACAGATCTGTACCAGTCAGAGATGCAGTGGTTCGAGCCTGTTAGCTTAACTGCTTTGAGTATGTTGCTAATGATGCTGGGGGTCACATGTTAGATAGCCAATGTGAGCATTTTTATACAGTGGAAAAGATCTTTGTCCGACAAATACTATACCCCTAATCCTTTTTTGTATAAATTTGAGATAAAGGGATTTGTGAATTTGACAGTGACTCATTAAAAATATATTCTGAGTCTCTTAGAATAGCTATTATTAAAAAACAAAATAATAAGTGTTGGAGAGGATGAGGAAAAATTGGCATCTTATACGTTACTAGTGGGAATGTAAAATGGTACACTCAATGTGAAAACCATATGTCAGTTCCTCAAAAAATTAAACACAGAATTACCATACAATCCAGCAATTTCACTTGTAGTTATATATCCAAAAGAATTGAAAGCAGAGACTCAAACAAGTATTTTTTCTCCATTGTTTACAGCAGCATTATTCATAATAGCCAAAAGGTAGAAACAACTCAAATATCCATTGATGAATGAATGGATAAACAAAATTGTATATAATACAATGAAATATTATTCAGTCTTAAAAATGATTTAAATTCTGATACATGCCACAACATTGATAAACAATGAGAACATGATGCCACATGAAATAAACCAGAAACAAAAGGATGAATGTTTTATAATTTCACTTAAATAAGAATGGTGGTTACCGGACTGGAGGGAGGGGATCTGGAGAGTTATTATTTAATGGTTCCAATAATCAGCTTGAGAAGATAAAAAAGTTCTGGAGATGGATGGTGGTAATGCTTGCACAACAGTGTGAATATATTTAGTGCCATTGAACTGTACACCTAAAAATAGCTAAAATGGTGAACTTTTTGTTATGTATATTTTACCATAATACTAATGTTTATCCATTTTATATGTTATCTAATGTTATTTACCTTCATTTTTATTTAATAATATGTATTTTTAAGTTCTATATAAGAATTTTCTAAAACCATCATAACTAGAGATTTTTATTTATTTCTCTTGGTTTATTTTTATTTATTTTTTTGTAGAGCCAGGGTCTCACTGTGTTGCCTAGGCAGGTCTTGAACTCTTGGTCTTGAGGTGAGGATCAAGTGATCCTCCTGTCTCAGCCTCCCAAGGCACTAGGATTGTAGGCGTGAACTACTATGCCCAACCTATACCTAGAGATTTAAAAGAGAGAAATTAGACTTTGAAGCACAATGGCAAAATGAAAAGACATCATTCGTCTCTTCCAATTTTCAATTAAAATAAAGGAATGTAAAACATTTTTTAAACTGAGAATTTCTGCCAGATAAAGTAGACTAGAATGTGATAGAAGATATTAAGGGAAAATTTATCCTTCTTCATGAGAAAGTGGTATAATTGTAAGTTAGAGTGTTCCCATCAGAACACAAATAAATACTTCTGAAGTTAGAGGGTTGACAGCTAGAGGCCCGGTTGGTCCATGGGACACATGAGGAACTTTCTGTTTGGGAAATCCATTAAACGCTGTGGAACAATTACATTGAGAAGCAACTGAATGAAGATGTCTAAAGGCAATTACCATTACACAACATAGGAAGAGGTAAGTATTTGGAACTTTACCTGCTGGGCCAGACAGTAGCTAGCAATCATATGGACCCTAGACAAAGTCTCATCACGAACGAGGCCAGGTCAGAGAGTAAACTGGATGTGGAAAAATGACCCTTGGCATAAATGATTTGCTAAACACACTGAAAGGTATACAGAGACAAATACCCCAATGAGGACAACCTGCAGCACTTGCTTTCAGTTATTTCCCTCAATGTACTAGATCACCAAACTGGTAGTATAAAATTAAATTAGTCAAATTTCTAGCCCTCTATATACCAGTACATAGGTGCACATATAACAGTACGTTGATGTTAGCACTTCTAACAGTATATAGGTGGGCAATAAAGTATACAAGGGAAATACACTCATATTAATTTGGGGCCAATAGCAGGCCTAAGTATACTTCTTCCCATTGATGTGGGAAAAAAACAAACAAACATGGGACCTACAAAATATTCTGCAGTATAAGCAAGTGAAAATAACAAAGCACGTGAGGGAAAATATGCATGTTAAAAATATTTATTACTGAAAAAATATTTGCACTCTCAAGAAAAGATTTTTTAAATTCTATGAAAGGGATGAAAGATGAAATGTGATCACAGACTAAGATATAACAGAGCTGATAGAATCAAGAAAATCCTGGAGAGAAACTAACAATCCTATAGCAGAATTGGAAACCTCACTAGAAGCAGTGAAGAACCAAATTGAACCTACTAAATATATAGTTAATAATGTGGAGAACCACTTGAGCAACTGTTCTGTAATGCAGAGGAAAAGGAAAATGATTGGAAAATTTTCAGCAATAAGATGATAGATGTGGTCTATATAAAACAAGGATCTAACTAAGAGGAAAATTGATATCCTTCAAGAAGAAAACAGAAAAACAGAAGAATAAAGGAAACAATAATAAGACATACATGAAGAGAGATAGGAATTTCAAGTTTTAGAGACACATTTACTATGTGTCTGTGAAAATTAGTGAAAAACTAGCAGCACCTAGATATACTCTGGTGAAATTTTTGAATTTCAAGAAGCAAAACTCACAAAAATACATTTTTAAGCTTGTGAACAGAAAAAAACAAACAAACAAAAAACCTCTGAGGGAACAAAAAATCAGCCATGTTTCAGACATCTTTTCAGCCTTATTCAGCAAAAGACAATGAAACAATTTGGCTTTTGTTTTGAGAAAGAGAAAATTGTAGTGCCTAAATTCTATATCCTGTCAAACTTATTCCGTTATCAAAGAACGGGGCATATTCTTAGATGTAAGCGATTTAGGAAGCATACTGTTTACATACCTTTCTTTAAAAAAATTACTTAATGTAATATTCCACACAGCTGAGAAATGAGCCAAAATAAAGAGCTCCATTATGGGGAAATTGTAGGATATAAGCATATTTATGAGCATTGAAACAATAAACATAGAATTAAGTTTAAATTATTGTTTTATATATAGAATCCCCACAAAATACAAAGTCAAATAGGATTTTTCGAAGCATAGATATATCAGGTTAAAATGGATAGTTTCACAAATAATAACTTGGGTCAAAAATTCCAGATTATACCAACCAAAACAGTAGAATTAGGAAAGAATGGTGTGACGGTAGGTAAATGTGTCCTGATTTTCTCTTCTTACACACAAGGTTTTCTATAGATGCTGTTGATAATATATAATTGATACAAGTGAACATATAATGTATTTGAATTATTGAAGGTAATCATAAAAATAAAAATAGTATATATGTTTTCCAACTCACCAGAGAAAAAGTCTAGTGTATCTTCAGTTAAGGAAGAAATTTAAGGAAAAGGGAAATCACAATGACATATAAAATCAGAAAATAAGATGACAGAGTTGAGATGAAGTAGGTCCATTTTTATATAAATATTAGGGATAAACTTTCCCTTTAAGAGATAGATAGATACCTGGTTTAAATAATCAAATTTCTTTAAAGGAGCACCCTATCTGAAAAGGTCACTCAAAGCACAATAACACAAAAGTTAAAAATGGAGGGATAGGAACAATATATCAAACTAAATTAAAGTAGAACATCCAACTACTTTTTAAAAATAGAACTTCTTGGATGACCCTTGAATGAAATAAGCAAACAGAGCTACAATTATTTTCCTGTGGGCAACTGATTTTTCTGCCTGGATTCTCATAGGAGTTTGTATCTTTAATGCTAAGTAATTTCCTCACTGTAATTCTGTTTTGATGGTACGTACTAAAGTTTACCAGAACACCTTGAACCCTTGTGATCTACAGATTAAGCTCTTCATTGTAGGAAATATCTCTTTTGTTTTAACTTAGGAAATTTTTTTGTCTTTTACTTATTTTGTTTTCTGCTTCAAAGTCTTCATCTTTGGTTGTCTGCCCTTCAAAATACATCATCTTTTTATATAGTTGCTTTCATTTGTCTATTTTCTTCTGTATTCTGTTTTCTTGAGCTACTACTTAAAGTACTACTTCAATTTTCTTCTGTGTCGATTCTGCTCTTTGATATTTCCCATACATTTCTTATTTCTGAAATATTTTTTCCTTTACTCTGCCAACTACTTTTCATTTTAGTTTCTTCTGTTATGCATTTATCTTTCTTTAAAATTTCTTATGGAGTCATATTCTTTTAAATTTTCTTTAGAGTGTGAAGTATTTGTGGTTTGATTTCTTTTTCTGATTTCTGGGATAAAACTTCCAGAAAAAAACTTCATCTTTTTTTCTCTAAGTTCCTCTTAGAATTAAAAAAAAAAAAAAATTGTAATTGTCCATGGTATTCAGTGCAACCAGAATTTTCTAATGTTAAATTTCAGTAGTTCTTCTGCTCTCAGTCTTCTGCAGTACCTCACACCATCATGCACAGAATGGTGTGAGGGAGATACCTTACACCGTGGCCCACAGACCTAGAAACTCTCACTCTGCCTTTTCTGAATTTCATCACCCTCCTGCTTCACTGTGATGGCCTTTCTCCAAGGTTGTTGTATGATATTGATAGCTTTCCTAGCTTTCAGGACTGAGAAAATATTTGTCTTTTCAAAAGTTCATTTTGTTACATTTAGTTTCTGCTTATGGAAATATTGAAGTCTCTACACTGCTCCCTTCCCCAGGGTTGCTATTTGGGTTTATATTTTGCATGTCTCCAAGATTCTCTCTTAGCTTCCTATTCTGCAGCCCAACAACAGATGACCCATTCCACTTGTATATCTCTGGTGCCTCACTAGATGTGGCAGTTCAGGTTGTCTGGACCACCTGATCTGCAGGGAGTACTTGATCACTTCCTTTATTTTCAAAGATATTGGCATATTCTTTTGAAATCCTCAGTGGTAGAGAGTCTTTGCACTTTGAGGTGCCTACTTTTCTAAATGAACAACTTACTCTTGCAGCAGTCTTTTATAGAATCTTTTGGCTTAAGGACTCCTTATATAGTGTGTGGGGTCTGTCCTTTCTCCATGTTTTTTGTTTTTTGTTTTCTGTTTTTGATAATTAGACAAGTAGAATCTTACTGTCTGCTTTGTATCCACACCTGGGAGCTAGACCTACACATCTATGTCTACATTTGATTTCAGGCTCTTGACTCTAGCCCCTAATTTCAGTCCAGCTCCTTTGGAATTGGCATTCCTCCTTTGATCATTCTGCCCCAACTCTGGTGTCTGTCTCCTATAGGATTTGGCTGGGATCTACCCTTCTACCTCTGTTCTAGTATATACGTTAGATCACGTTGTCCACCCAGGGTGCAGGCAGTTTAATATCTAGTTGGGAAGATAAGTCCAACATGGTAAGACAACAGAGAATAATATGAACTATCACCAAGTAAGTTTTATTGTATAATAGGTGTTGATAGGTGTCATCGCCATTCAGAAATAGTGTAGAATAGTTATGAAAAGCTTCAGTGGACAGATGGGACTTGAACAAGATATTAATGAACGTTGGGATTTGGAGATGTAAAAATTCCAGTCCAGTGAAGGAACATGAATGAAGGAAGAAGGTGGGAAGGAGCTTGGCATATTGATGCAACAATAAAGATCTCCTCAATATACTGTATTTTCCTTCCATTAATGAGATAGCAAATAGGAGGCTGTTGAAGATCGTTTCCGTCTGGAGGTTACTATCATATAAATTCCTTACATTTGTGTGGTGATTAGCTATTTTAGATGCACTGATATAATTATATCATTTGGTCCTCATAACAGCTTTGTAAAATCACAGATGAGTAAATCACATCCTAAGTATCTTGCCAGAAATTTCATAGTTCATGCATAGTAGAGCCGGGATCGATTTAGGCAGTGAGAACCTTGTGTCTGGGAGACCAGTTAGATGTTATCTAGACAGAAAATGGTGAGGCTCCAAATTTTGATGGTGGCTGTGGAATGGAGAGGAAGGGATGGAAATTAGAGGTAGGCTCCATAGCACTTAATGACTAAGTGGATATAGGAGTACCACAGATATACTTTGAATATCGGTAACTCAAAGAGTTGTGATGCCATAATTAAGACACAGAAAAATATATGTAAGTCAAGTCCCTGATTTGTAATTTGAAGCCCATTTCTTTTGTTATATAAAAGGCAGTAAAGATCTCTTTCTGACTCATTGCACCTTGTTTAAAATTTTTTGTGTTGCTTTTCCATCTTTTGGCCAAGATCAAATCTATATTTTAAAATGTTTTTCATATGTTTCAAGACTGTTTTGAGTTTACTCTTTAGTATTTTCTTTGCCAGGCTACGTAATCCTAGTTGCTAGTTTATTTAGCCATTTGTATAGGGATGTTTTTAATGCTTTTATTATATATGTGATATTTTTTTCTGAATCTTTGCCAGCTTCTCCACATATTTCTCATGATGTTAAATTCAGATTTGGTCATAATACTTTGTCAGAGTTATAGTCTGAGCAATATTGATTTTGAACAAAGAGTAGTACATCAAGTTTCTTAATACCTGTACACCTGTTTATTCATATTCATACCAGTATAATGTTACACTACACTGAAAAAATGATATATAACCTAGATATATAACCAGTATATAACCCAGATTCAGGTTATATTTTCTATAAAGCACTTTGAAAGATTTGGATAACAGTTTGTGGAGATTTCTAGAGTTGATAGACTTGGAGGCAGCATTTCTTCTACTCTGAAAGGTAAAGGTCTTGACATTCATTTCTCATAAGAAAGGAATTTATCAAAGTAGCAATAAAAGATAAGGCTGGAGTTAGTAAACCAAGGTCTGTGAACCCTGAAGCTTGGTATATGTTTTTATTTTTTTCTAGGGAAAGTCCAGATATTTTGTCTGGTTTTTCAATAATCACCAATAATTCTAGGAAGTATACTTTTAATTTTAGATTATATAAGAAGAAGATTATATAAGAAGAAATTGAGGCTCAGTGAGTTAAGTTACTTGTCAGAGATTTCACAGACACAGATAGCAAATGGCAGAGCTATGATTTGAACCTAGCTTATGTATGTGTGTTTAAATAAAACTGTATCTTCCATGCTTTTTCCACTTCATACATCCTACTTAGAAAAGTTACATGGTGAAAAATGACTATATTCTAGGAAAAGTCATGATAGTTCAGCCCAGGTAGGAATGAGGTTTCAATATAGTGTCCCTGGAATATTCAGGCATAGGCTTTAGATAAGGAGTTCTTAACCTGGGGTCCTTGAATTAAACTCAGAAGGTCCATGAATTAGGATGGGAAAAAAATCCGTATTTTATTCTCGCTAATCACAATTTCCTTCAATTATGATATATGTTATAGATAACCCACAGAAGTACCTATGACTTTGTCACCATTAGAAATCACAGATATTTTCATATCATAATACAGTCATCACAGATTTCTCAAAATAACGTTTACACTCATTACTACTTCCAACTTACGATAATTAGTAGATCCACCATTAAAGCTTGTTATGTAATGTGTTAACAAAGAAGCACATTTTTACTATATAACACATTTGTTTTTTTCAGTATTTTGATAGCAGTATTTACAGATCATTTTTTCATTGTAATCCCATATATTTGTTCTCATACATTTAGAAACGTTTTCCTGAAGGCTTTGCCAGACTTCCAAAGGGTCTGGAGCAACAACAAAAATTCAAGAAACGCTGATGTGGATGTTATAGCATCATTTCATCATTTCTAGAGTTTTTTAATTTACTGAACATTAAGCAACTCAGGATTTCATTATATAATATTGTTTGTTGAGAAGAAAATTTACAAAAACCATTAATCATTGGGTAGAATGTGAACTTTTCTAGCTTTCAGAAATGTTTCTAGCTTCTTACTATTTTATTTCTGTTCATCACTAGTTATATTCTGTAATAGACTGTCTCAACTTGTCAACTCTCTGAGCTGCCACATAAATTGTTTGGCGTAGGATTTAGAAGAAAGAATTTTGGAAATAATCTTGGATTTACATGCCAACTTCACTTAACGGTGCACAGTAAAGTGGCCTTGTGAAAGGTACATAATAATCTCTAAACCCCAGTTTCTTTACTTGTAAAATGGGAATAAATAGGATGGGTACACAACATATGCAACAATATATGTAAAGCACTTAGCATAACATCACAAATAATAACAATAATATTCAATGGAGATGGTCCTGTGTGTGGCCTTATACTTTCTATTCCAGTCTTTCTGAACCTCTTGAGCTAAATAGTGACAGTAATTTTGGTATGGACAACTTGGGTAAAGTTTTTGCCCCATAGACTAAGGGACCAGAGAGCAGCATCACAAAGCATGATGGCGGGATTTTGAATGTGACAGATCATGGAGGAAGTTTGACTTAAGAAGATTTATGGACTTCAAGAGTAGAGATAGGCATAGTCACTTCTAAGTGTACCCAGCTTTCTTATTCCCAGAGACTAAGAAGCGGCTAAACATCTGAGCTGCATCACTGTTCGTAACAGGAATTTTGGATACAGGAGGCTTTTTCTTATTCTTTATCCTCTTATTCTCTCAGCAAGATCTGGTAGTTCATCTGTGTCTAGATTTTCACTATCTGTAGGACTACCAGTTTTTGGATTATATTAACAACCAGCCTGATCCCAAGTGAGACAAAAAAAGAAAAATGAAAACATATCTAAGGGAGTCCTGCAGTGAGACAGGATCAGTCTGAGCAAATAGACACATATCCAATAAAACAACACCTACAGTAGACAGACAACAACTAAACCAAGAAAAAAAAAAAAAAGCCAGTTGTCATGACACTGTTTGCCTAATCCAATTATACTTATCTCTTTTGCTCAGGACAGAAATGAATATTCCCCAGATAAATAATAATTGATCTAAGCCAATCATAAAATTCCATTTCCCTTGTCAGTGGTTGATTTCAGTTGGACAGATGCTCCATTCCTGGTCAGTTGGATCTGAGGGAAAATCTTCTGGGAGTTTTTGCTAAAGGTTTTGCTCACGAACAAAAAGAGACACACTGGCTGAAGTGCTCCCTTTTTCACTAGATGTTGTTTTATCTGCCTGTGGTGTCTGGAATTACTGTAGCCATTGTGTGACCATGAGGCGGATATCACTGACATTGTGAGGAGGGCAGACATTGGCCCTGATGAGGTAATTATGCCGCTGACTTGACCAACATGGAACCACTGGAATATAGACTCCTTGTTATGTGAAACAATAATTCCTTTATTGCATAAGGCACTTTTATTTGTGGGTTTTTTGTTTTTGTTTTTGTTTTTTTGTTTTTGTTTGTTTGTTTGTTTTTTTGCAGCTGAAAAATTCTTTCTGATACAATTAAGGGAATTCATGTCTAGTCCCCAAAAAGTGTTTTGGAGATTTGAAAAGATCATGATTTCCCACCTAAACAATATAGTAGGTGAGTTGAAGGAAGCCACTGCTGAGACCAAAATTCGTGCCTAGAAGATCAATTGGAAGAAATATCTCAAAGCACAGAGCAAAAACACAAAGAGGTATAAATCATGAAAGAAAAATTAAGAGACTTGGAAGATAGATCCAGGAGGCTTAACATGCAAATAATCGAAACTTTTTTGGGAGACCTATAGAGCAACTCAAATCTGCAGACTGAATAGGCTCACTAAATTCTACATACGATTAATAAGCAAGGTAAAGCCTAGTAAGATGATATTCCCGAACTTTAAGGATAAACACAAAATCTTATAAGCTTCCAAATTTATAATAGAAGTGTCAGGTTAGCATTAAGTTTCTCATTTGCAATCCTGGAAAATAGAAAGATAGCTGGATAACATCTATAGATAACGTCTACAGGAGAGGAAGGCAGAGTGGAGGAAAATGAGAGTTTTCCAAAGGCTTTATTTTACTTGGGTGGGAGGAAAGGGAAGCAGAAAAGGGAAGATACAGCATCTTGATATGGAAGACAATGGGTCTTTATGGAGGAAATGGTATCTGATTTTCCAATAACAGCAGATAATTCTTTGTTTGTAAGCATACAAAAAGGAAAATGATGTAATAATGGACAAGAATGGAATGAATAGGAATTTCATCTGAGTAGCAGAAAAAGGGGGACAAGCACAACATAAAATGGATAAATATAAGGAAAAATGAAAGGAAAATAGGTATGTCTCTTGTTAAGTCAAATATGAATGAACTGAATTCTCCCATTACAAGACAGATTGTCAGAGATTGGGTTAAGTTCTAGTTATTTACTACTTACAAGAAGCAAACAAAGTATAAAGCAAGCTTTGTGGTTAAAATATACTAAGCCAAGGCAAACAAAACAGAAAGCAGAATGGCAATATTAATATCAGGCAGAGTGAAAATTAAGCTAAAAAGTGCAGAAGGTAAAGGGGAATTATATGACAATAAAAAGGTACTATCCATGAACAGTACAGAGCAATCATAAACCTATAGGAATAAATTAATGTAAATAATAAATGTATGAATCAGAACCTTAGAAATGAAAGAAAACTTGATTTAAAAATACACAGTTATAGTGGATAACTTTGATCTCTCTGTCAGATTGAGATATATGTGTAGTCAAACTAAATAAGGGTAGAGGATAACCAAATAGTACAATCAACTTTTTTTATAGATGAAATATCTTTCAAATAAAAAACATCTTTCAAATAAAAAATATAATTTTATATTCTCATGGAACATTAAAAGATGATATGTCGTGTGTGACTACAAGGAAAATCTTGAATTTTAGAAACTAGAGATTTTGTATGGGCTGTATTTTTGTAATAATCCAATAAAACTAGAGATAAATACCTAACTCTATGGGATACAATGAATATTAAACTTAAAGGAAATGTTGTAATCTTGAATACCTTCATTATGATAGAAAAAAGTGAAAAATAAAGGAACTTTATAAAAAGAACAATAAAATGCTAGGAAGATGGGAATAAAGATAAAAGCTAAAACTAATGAAACAAAACATCAAACAAGAGTAGAAAGAACAAAGAATCCAAAGTTGGTTCTTTGAAAGATCAAAAAAATAGATTAACTCATAATAAACCTGATTAAAGAAAAAAACCTAGAGCAGAAATATTTATGATATTTATGAAAAAGAAATACAGTAGTAGATACTTGCCTTTCCTGATATAAGACCAGTCTATAAAGCCACCATAATAAACTTATATTGGCATAGGGATAGACAAATAGATTAGTAGAGCAGACTTGTAGATAACAGTGTAAACAACAGTTTATAAACATGGTATTTCGACTTAGTCAAAAATGAACAGTTTAAAATTTGTTGATAGCCCAACTGGTATTCTGTTTAGAAGAAAATAAACTACTTAGTGAAATTCCTGATTAAGATCTGAATGCAAAACAAACATCCTATGTGAAAATATAGGATACCGTGTGTATAGTTCAGGGGAAGGAACTCTTTTTAACCAAGGCTGGTAGCCCAGAAACCACAAAAGAAAGGGACAGGCATATTTGAATAAAATAATCAAAAGCAAAATCAAATACAGAAACAATAGATATAGAAGAAGAATTATAATGCAGATGTTAGTAATTAATATCTATAATTTATAAAGAACTGATAATCAGTTAAGAAGAAAACAGCAACTAACCCAATAGAAAATGGACAAAGAATATGAAGATGCAAGTTCCAGAAGAGCAAATTCAAATCGCCAACATTAAGAGCTGTCTGCCTTACACATAGTCAATGAAATACAAATTTTGTTTAAATTAGCTACTGGTAATAATTTACTGGAAATTTATAAAAACTACAACACCTATTGTTGCTGAGGGCATGGAGAAAAGAGTATTTAACTGTATTAGTTTTGGAAAGCTATCTAGAAATATCTATTAAATGCAAAATACTGTTTGTCCTAGCATTTACCCTTTGGCCTAAGAATTTATCCCATGATGATAGAAAATTCCACCAGATGTAAGAGCATATATGCAAGGATGTCATTGCCCTGTGTTTCATAGAGGAAAAACAGTTGGAAACACAGTCATTCAGGAGAGGGTTGCACAGTGGAATATTATGCAGCTACTAGAACATTTACATTTATGTATATGTAGATATCTATTATTTTGTATGGCTATACAAACATGAACAAAAATGTGGTAGAACCCTCTTTAGGTTGTTAACATAGGTTTTCTATAAGATGGGGAAAAGGACCAAGAAAAAAGATAATAAAGTTTGTACTTAAGATGTGTATGATATGTTCACAATTATGCATTTATATGTGGTTAATAAATGTGCATATAAGATTTTTAAAAAGCAACAATACATAATAACATTAAGGTATCTTGGAGGCCAGAAACCAAGGGAAACATCAGGGACTGAGCAAAAAGTTGAGATTAATTGAGAGGTAAAAATTGTGTGAAACAGCCATTACGAATAACAATGCATAAAAATTTAATAATACCTTCCTGAGACTTTTGTAATTTTTTAAACACTAAAAGGAAGCCAAATATCAAAAGACTATATAATGCTATAATAGTACTACAGTGCTTTGTTTGTGGATACTGACTAAGGCTTCCAAACTTTCGTGCCACCCAAACTAGATAAGATCAAAGAGATCTCATAGGTGCCCACAGTATACTACCAAGAATAGTAACCTATGGTTACTCTGATCTAGTGACATAAGAAGTAATAAATACTTGCGAGGTGATGTTTATTACAAATATCTGAAATATAGAAATTGATTGATTGTAATATCATTTTCACAATTTTTGTTAATATTTTCTTCAGCCCCAGGTTGGCTCACTTATTTAACAAGTTATCTATTTAGGGCCTACTGAGTACTAAGGGGCTATATCTTTTGCCTATTAATAATTTACCATTTAGTGGAGTGAGACTTAAATATTACTGCACAACTGACAAAATAATATGTCAAAGTGTGAGTCATGGATTATATTATGGGTATGCTTGGACCTTTATTGAATTTCTTTTTTTTTTTTTTTTGATAACAGAGGTCCAGTGGACACATTAAAATATGACTACAGTACCATAGTGTCTTTGCCAAATTTATCCATTTGAGATCCAACACTCTTCATGTGATGACATCTAATTTTAACGCACTTTAAGCTTGTCAGTGGTCAGTTTCAAAGCCATTGAAACCATCAGATTGCAAGGGCGCCTTGTACCTACAGGTCTTGTTGCAGGACCCTGGCTCTATGAACTTAGTTTAGTTCTCTGAGGTACTCCTAGAGCTGTCAATATGAGGAGTGATAAGTAAACCTTCATTGAGGTTTCCTAGAAGGTAGGCAGTTGTTTGGGATTTAGAGAAGACTGTCATCAGGTGCCAAACTCTTCAATAAATATTAATAGATTACCTGGAGACTCTATAACTAATTATGTTACAAAGACTTGTATCTGTGTATTTTAAAACCAAAGCTAGTATTGTCTTTAAATTCCAGATTTCCAGGGTAACAGGAATGTATATAGAAAATTCATTCAACCAAAATGCATTTGAGGAGTTTGGAATACACTGGGAACAAAACAATTATCTTTCCCTTCCTGGAGCTTACATTCTAGCTGGGAAAATAAAGGAGACAAAAAGCATAATAAACAGTTACGGTATATTGGAAAGTGATACATATGTGACAAAGTAGAGCATTGGAGGTCGGCAAAGATTTCCCTAAAGGATTTTAAAAAGAAGGGGTGGTAATAGAATATGCTTTGGTTCAATGTAGGTTCCTTCATGCCTTTTCGATGTAATCTATTTTTAAAAATTAATATATTAGGGAACATACAGTATTTTCTAAATTGCTTCAATTTTGCCATGTGTCTGCCTGCCACAAAGGCAAGACACCATTGTCATGTAAACAATTCTAAGTAATTATTTTGTCCTAAAATATTTGTTCTTAATAGCTTTTCTGAGCAATCTGTTCTGTTTCTAAAGATAGTTGAAAACAGTATTTTCAAGAATGGTTTTCAGAATTTAAATTTTACTAGGTGGACTAAGTTTTGATATATCATAAAAAGGTGTTGTAGATCAGTGAATGATCATAGAAGATTTATGAAAACAAGGAAATTCAGGTTGTAGTATTTAAAATATATATACTAGAATAAAGATCTAAAGCCTATTCAGAAGTTGGAGAGGTTTCAGTTAGAGAAAAATGTCAGGAGAAAGTTTAGATAAGGGAAAGAATGTTGAGACTTAACTGCCCCTCAGTAGTAATCTTACATTTTCATCAGGGACATATATTTATGAGAGGAATTACTCTGACATTTTTGATAAGTACCCAACCAAAAAATGTAAGTAATAGTTTGTCTTAGAGTCCCAAATAATGCTTTGTAGTGAATAGCCCTAATTCAGGACTGCAGTTGAATGGATCATTATTTCATTTTTAGTCTAAATTGCATGTTGCTGAGAGTAGAATCTGTATTTCTTTGAATTTCCCCATCCCATATCTCACTTTGTATTTTTAAGGGCAGTTAAGCACAGTACATAATCTTTGCTCAGCAAGCAACCCACATCACCATCTTCCTGTGTGATGTAGCTAATAAATTCTAAGCAAACTTCAAACTCCTTGTGAAGCTTCCTAATGGATGCCTCACTGGACTGAAGAGCTTTTGGAAGCAAAATAAAATAATCATCTAAAGTTGAATGTTTTTGGATCAAGGTTACTAGGTCAACACTAAATTTAAAACCATTTTGAGAGACATTTTTTAATGGCACTTAGAAATTATGGCTAAAGATCAGGCTGTTACATGTGATGTGGCTCAGGTCCTTTGATGCTGAAGGTCTACAACTGACTTCTGTATAAGATATGTTTTTTAAAACATTAACTGTGATTTAAAGTAGCAAGAGACAGTGTTCAGGCCAGGGAAAATAAAGTCTCCCTCTCCAGGTTTTTGATTGAAATGGTTTGAGTTCAGTAATTTTATTGAACCTGAAAAAATATTATTAATAGCTGCCTTCACAAAGGGAAATAGGGAAGCTGGCCCCTGTCAATTCCTGCTTAGGAGCTGCTGAGATATTTTGAGATTGCAAGAAAACTGTGGATGAAATCCATACCAATTAGAGATCCTGTGTGTTTGGAACCATTTAAAAATGTTGTGCAGGGCTCAAAGGAATTAGTAAAGCTTACTGCAGTACAGCTACATTATTAATCTCCAAAGAGAATAGATACCAGATGTTCACAGTGCCCAGGGACACCTCAGTGTTCTTGACAGTCTTAGTCATATTGTCCTTAAATAGATTCAAATGCCTGAAATGATTATGGGTGATAAGGCTACACGGTTTGTACATCTGAACTAGTTAATCATTTTTTGAAGAAGTGCACTATTTTTGATAGGCAGGAAAAGTAAACATGATAAATTTGATATTTATAAAAAAAATCTAAAGTAAAACAGTAGAAATTGTTTGCCTAGTTAAAAAAATTTTTTTTCAGTTGACCCAGTGATAGTCATATTCAGGCTAAGGGATTCTTTTTGTGTGTGCATGCTTAAACAGAATAAATTTATTTCTGTGAGTTCTGGAGGCTGGGAAGTCCAAGATCAAGGAGCTCACTGATTCAGTTCCTGGGGAGAGTTCTCTATCCTGGCTTATAGTTAGGCATCATCATTTTTTTTCCTCTGATTTTTTATTGTGGTGAAATACACATAAGAAAATTAGCATGTTAACTGTTTTTCAGTGTACAGTTCAGTGGTATGAAATACATTCACATTGTTGTGCAACCATCGCCACCTTCCAATTTCAGAACTCTTTTCATCCTGTAAAACGGAAACTCTGGACCCCTAAATAATAATGCCCCTTTCCATCTTCCCACCATCCCCTGGCAACTATCATTCTACTTTCTGTCTCTGTAATTTTGACTGCTGTAAGTGGGAAGTTATTATCTTTTAATTAAGTCAAATATTGTAAATAGAATGTAAATAATGAAATATGTGATATTTTCTTTATAATTCATTTAAGAAATATTTCCATGAGCTTGGTGTTGACGTTGTAGTAGTTAATTAAGTAATCATGGTCTCATAGTACTTAGTGAAAGAAGCAAACATCAATCAAAAATTACCCATATAAGTAAATAATTGCAAACCATTATACATGGCTTGAAAAAAAAGTACTACTGGGTGCTGCAAACATGTTTGACCTGGGAGCCTGACCTAGAATGAAAGCTCTGGATTAATTTCTCCAGACATATTGACTGAGCACCTACTTTGTGTCAAAAAACAAAACAGATTACAATGGTCATTTAAAGCATTACAGCCATGACTCTCAGTTTGGTGGACCACAAGATATTAGGAACAACAAACAAATTTAAAAAATATAAAAATAAAATATTCTTGTATTCTTTCTTCGAATATGGCTTCTGTTCAGTATCCTTTGGAGCATTTGAGTAATGCTTAAGATTTTTTTAACAGGTCTAAATATTTTTATATCACTAATTTTATTGCAAAAATTCCATTAGGAAAGTAATATTGTGACATTTGAACACTTCAGAAACATCAGATGAGTGATAGGGACTTTGATTCCAAATATCTTAAAATAAACCTCATTGTGTTCTTCCTGTAGCCTTCCTTCCCTGCAAGCTGTAAAAGAGTAGTCTTTGTTCACTGTCTCTTCTTCACTATGCTTTCCAATCTAATACTCATTGTTGAAATCTGCAGTGTCTCTCAGGTCTTACTTAACTTGTCCTTTCTGTAGATTATGTGACTGCTGTCTGTCCTCCATCCTTAAGCAATTTTCTCTTTTTTCAGACTCTGTCCTGATTCCCTTGTCCTCTTCCTGTTTCTTGAAATGCTCTCTTTTCTTTTCTTCTACTGACTCTTATTATTTTGCTCAACATTTAAATACCTGTCTGGTTCTCCTCTCCCTTTATATTCATCCCTCCTACATATCTTTATCCAGGACCTTACTGTCTTTTATGTTCTGATGACTTTCCAATCTGCATCTAGAGCTTGGCTCTCATTTCTGAGCCCACATATTCCTTTGTCTCCTAGATCCACAAGAAACTGATTTTGTTATTTTTCTCTGTGAAAATATATCTCTAGCATGATTCAGCTAGTTACACAAGCTGGAAACCTAGTAATAATGTGATCCTGCCCTTCTTCACTGCCCTACATGTACCGCAGTAGCCAAAATCAGTAAATTTTGCTCTCTTGATTGCTCTGTAAACTCTCTCCTACTTCCCAGTCCCATTAAAGCTTCATTATTTCTGTTCCAGTATAGTCTCTCATCTGATGTACACGTTTCCATGTTCCCTCTTATCCCGAATCCCTCCAGCCTGCTTTCAGAACCATTTTTCTAAAATACAAATTTGATCATGTTACTAGGCTGCTTAAAAGCCTTCAGGTGGACCCCAATCATCATTTTATCCAGAATGCCCCTGGCAGCAGTGCCACCACCATTTACAACTACTGGGTTCCTGGACAACTAGATGAGAAAGCAGGGCAACCGGTTAACCAAAATAAAGTTAATTTTTGAATAGTACGTTGCATTTAAATTTTATTTGCATTTTTATCTGCATGAATTTTTAGAGTCTATAGGTTTATGCTAATTTTATGTATATTCTAAATTCCCTACTTTTCAAGATAGATATATATATATATTTTGGTTTTTGTTTTTTGTTTTTGTTTTTTGAAACAGAGTCTCACTCTGTTGCCCAGACTGGAGTGCAGTGACATGATCTCGGCTCACTGCAACCTCCACCCGCCAGGTTCAAGTGATTCTCCCACCTCAGCCTGCAGAGCAGCTGGGACTACAGGCATGTACCACCACGCCCGGCTAATTTCTGTATTTTTAGTGGAGATGGGTTTCACCATGTTGGCCAGGCTGGTCTTGAACTCCTGACCTCAGGTGATCCACCTGCCTCAGCCTCCCAAAGTGCTGGGATTACAGGTGTGAGTCACCATGCCTGGCCAAGATAAATATTTTAAGTATCATTTTTTTATTTCAGATACCTCTTAATAAAGCTGAATGAAGCATGGGAGAATGTTTGCCAAAACCAGTGATTTTCTTTTTGTCATATTTACTCTTTGTCTGAACTGAACTAGTTTGCTTCTTGACACTACTGTTTGTTTGAAGTAATGAAATCATGTCATCAGCATAAAGGGGGACACGTCCTTATATTTGCAATGGCAGGAGGGAAGAAATACAAGAAATTCTCAAACAATACCAAGCAAATATAAACTTGAAAAGTGGTCTAAGAAATTCCTTTCCACTGAACTAGGCAATGAAGAGACCATCCTAACCTACTGATTCTAACTCAGATGCCATTGCAGTTGTCATAAAAGTTTGTGTTAATCTCATACAGCTAACCCATAATCCATTTTTAGCCACAGAGTGAAATCTGAGCCAGTTAAAGCTGCTAAAACTTACACTGATTTTGATATTTTTATCATTAAGGCTTTTAAAATGTAATTGTAGTTAGTAGAAAAATTACGATGCCACAAATTTGTTGCTTCTTCAAATAAAATATTAGATCAAGAGACTAATGTCTGCAGTTTATTAAAAAGAAATCTTACCTTCTTATTCAAGATGATAAACTGAGCATACATGTTTGTTTCCCCTCTCTCACAAGAGACCTCTTTCAAAATGAGAGTAGGAAAAAGAAGAGGAATAGTAGAAGGAGTAAAAGTAGAAGAAATCCATTGCAAAGAGAATTGGAGTGGGGTAGGGAGGCTTGAGTAGAAAAGGAAGCTCAAAGTTTTCCCAAGAAAAAAAAAAATGAGTGGAAATGCATTAATGGGTATGACCGATTAAAGAAAGCTGCAGCCCAAAATATGTACAAGAGTTGTTGCAGATGCCCAGCAGAATTACAAAAAGGCTCGGAACTCAATTCTTCAATTTGCAAGAGCAAAATGGGGGCCTGACAACAAGGTGCTTAACTGAAAGTCTAAAGTACAACTAGACTAGTTTTATGTTTTCCTTATCTTTGTATTTAGAATGACAGATCATTAGTTACCCACAAGAAAACAAGCCTGAAAGACTGCTCTCTTAAGATATTAAACAGCCTGTCTGGGATAATTGGGGCTGCTATTGAGGTGTTGATATTCCAGAGTAAACCATTCCCCCTTGAGGTATTCAGGGAACCCCAGGATGAAACCTTGTTCATCAGCAACTGACGACAGCTGTCCTGGAGTTCCCAGGCAGCTTTTATATTCAGAGGAAAGGTTGGCTAAGGATACAAACCCATACTACATCTAATAGCAGAGAAAACTTCCATCAAATGCGTAGGATAACTGATCTTGGCCTCCATGTTTAAATAGGAACTGTTGATCAAAGATCCCCAAAGACATATGAAGGAAACCAAGAACTTGAAATTTAAAAATCAAGATAAGGAGAAGAATTGCCCCAGAAGGAGCACAGATATTTTAGAGAATCATAGAAAAACTAAAATAAAACAACTCTCTAGTTAATATTCTCAGAAATATTTGAAAAGATACTTTGTTTAAAAAATAAGATGATACGGTTATCAAGAAAGCCAAAGATCAACAATAATGTGAAAAAATAAGTTGTCAAAAAATACCTACAATTCAATGCCATTTATATAAAATTCTAAACATTTAAAACAGTATATATTGTTTCTGGATATAGACATATGTAGAAGATGAATCAAAATCAGTGTGGGAATGGTAGGTAAGTAATTGTCTTTGGAGTATTAGGAGGCATAAGAGTAGGGAACAAGGTTAGAGGCAGATCTGCTGTAATTGTTGGAGAAAGAGGGGAAGAAAGACACCTGAAGCCAATATAGAAAACAAGGTAATATCTGTGAAACCTGGGCAGTGAACATCTGTTAAATTGTGGACACCTAGTCTATTATTTGTATACTTTTGCATATGCTTGAAATGTTTGTAATTAAAAACTCAAAAAGTAAAACTTTGAATACAGAAGTTTGTACAGTTGTGTAATAAAGTCATAATCCAAACAAAAATAAAAAGAAGCGTGGCATGCCTTTTAACAAGTGTTGCTGTGAAAAAATGGAAAATTAATTTGATTTTTGGTCTCCTAGGATTGCTTGTTGCAGTAAGGATTTGACAGAATAATACGAATAATGTTGCTTAATTTTCAACTCTTAGAATCTATAGAAAAGCACGGAAGACTTAATTATGGTTGGTCTTTGGAATAGGGCAAACGATAGGTGGAGGGAAGATGAGGATGCCAAGGAAGATGAGAGTGGGGAGCCGAATGCTATTATCTTAAGCTACTAAATATCTACTTAAGCTAGATATTCATGCATTTGGTTGTTCATTTATGAGATAGTTTTTTTGGAACACCTTTTATGTAGCAGGCACTTTTTTAGTTTGTTGCCAATACAGTGGTAAATGAAACAAACTCTCTGCTTTTATTTTTACTTACATTCTAGTTCAAGAGGCAGACATTACCCAACGAGGTTTTCAAGAAATTAAAAATAACCTAAGTATTAAAAGATTGGAAAGGGGAATGGAGGGGAGATTATGTAGGTAAGAATGCTAAATCTTAATCTTTCATAAGAAGAAATCAATTCATAATGTCTAAAACGTCACTGTGCAATGATGGAAATGTTCTATGTCTGTGAAAATCTTGGTGGGAATATTCTATATGTATATCTGTGCTGTCTAATATGGTCACCATTAGCTACTTGTAGCTGTTGAGAACTTGAAATGTGGCTAGTGTGACTGAGGAACTGTAATTTTATTTAAGTTTAATTAATTCAAATTTAAACAATGACATGACTGATAACTACTGTATTGGACAGCACAGGTTTAAAATGAAATAATCAAGAGACAGCAGCATAAGCATATTTTTAAAGAATTAAACAGAAAATCTATTTATCATGGTTTCCTGTGGGTATGGCGAAACTGACAGGGAATGTTTCATTATGAGCCATCTTGTTTGATTTTCTACCACATGCACATATTTGGTTGATTACCACTTAAATTTTTGGAAGACTATATTGCAACCAAATGGGTCTTTGAAGGGGAATAAAGAATCAGTTTTTAAGTGAGATACAAGTTATACTTGAAGCATCAGTTCAAGTGAATATTAAATAATTTGGCAAGAGTCAGGGCTGTAAGCTTCAAACAATTCTTGTTAGCAGGGGGACTACACAGAGAGTTGGATTATTTATTTTGAGTTAGGTAATAAGGTAAATTGTGATCAGTAAGGTTAGCATATTCCAGCTACAAATAATCTGAATACTACAAATTTTGAAATATGGCCTGGAATTAGAGAGCTGTGAGGACTGATACACACACAAATAAGGACCTATACCTCCAGCTTGTCTCATCAAAACTGTGCTAAAATATGTATCATCATTATTGAATCATCACCCAAACCCAGTGGGATTCATTGTGTTCAAACTTACTTTACATTTGAAAATAACAAAACATGTGTAATTACCTTTCAATTCAATAAGTTCTCATTCATGAGTAGTTTCTGCTAGGTTCTACAGATGAGTCATGTAGCTGACTACCAAGGTTTCTAATTTTTATTTTAGGGTGGGGAAGGATTAGGGGAAGTGGAAGCTGAATAGCAGTTCTTGTTAAATTAAGAATAGGGCAATGAGGGCCACATTTTCTAGACATGATACAGATAGAATTGGCTTCAACTTGTTTACACTCTGTTGCTAACTTTAACAACATGTTTCACAGATTTTTTTAAAGAAGGTGGAATTGATTGGGATGGAGAGCTAAGAAAGTTTTCCTTATGAGGCAGTTGGTATGAAGCATTTAGAATTTGTCAACAGAATACTACTGGAGAGCTATGCCATTATTCAATTATGGGCTCAAGTAGACTTGAAACAGATTTATTAAGCCACATTATGGGTTGGAGGGGGAATAATTATTTATACTGCAATCTAAAAAAATCCATTCTAGTGTAGATGATATAGCAAGCACCAAAGAAGCTACAACAACTAATCTGGATCACTTGCTCTTATATTTGAGATGAGGATGAGCATATTCTGGAGTTGCTTCACATGATATGAGTAGTATTATATTATATCTGCAGATGAGTGTGGCCTGATGGGTGAATAAAATTGAGGCAGAACTGCCATATTTCAACCTGCCTGCTTCAGTTGTACTACATATATTTATTTGCTATCTGGAGATGGGAATTCTTTGAGGGGTGAAACTATTTATTGAAAATAAGGCATCCTTGATAATAATAGGCTAATATCTAAAATGTACAGTTTATATTATTTGAAATGAAATTATAATAGGCCTAATCCAGTCTCATCAAATAGAAACTAAGTGATGTATTGGGGGTGGGGTGAACTGACACTGCTTATACAGGTTTTCACATGACTTTTCTTTTAAAAAGTGCATGGAATGCATCCAAAACAAATAATGTTTTGTTAGAAGACCAAAAGGAAAATCCTAGAGAAAGGAGGATGGATTATCTTTCTTTAATGTCAAAACTGACATAAACACACTCCCCTTCCCCCACCCTTTTGCTCAAGATAATTTTCTCAACAAGACGCAGATTGCTTCAGTCTTTGCCTATCACCCTTTGAAGCACTTTCCTTATTATTAGGAGTGGGGGCAAGGTTTCCTTTGAGGATTTTTACGGCAGTGAAGAGTTCCTTCTTTAAATACTTTCACATGATGAGGGAATTCCGTTTTCAAAGTGCTGTCATCACTGTGGCTTCCCTGCCATAAGACAATTTATTATTGTGGGAAGGTCCTTCTTCGTTTGATTGTCATTAAGTACTTACCTTTCTGATGCACTCTTTGTATAGAATGTCACTTTTTCTGAGAAGTCTAGCAAAGCAACTCAGCATTCTCCTTTGTTAACCTTATTGGCCAATTTAGTCATGATTCTCTTTTGAAATGTGTGTTCCACCACAGGGAGTTACAGTCTCCAGCGTGGTTTTTCCTGTCCATCTCCACTAATCAAGATTTGGGTTGACATATTGCATATTCCATTTTGAAAACTGCCATCTCTTCTACAGGGCAAAGGGAGATTGTGAGTTTTCGGGATTTTTGAAATCTCTTTATTTATTTTTATTTTTTGAGTGTCTCTTCTAATGTTTAAATAATGCCGTGGTAAACAACAAACTATTCAAGCATCAACAGTTTCCCAGAAACGCTGAAATCTTTTGAGACCTGCACTCTGTTTCAACCTCCCTCATCCTGCTCTATTCTTGAATATAGTTTTCTGGAAAATCCTGTGCATATCTAATTCAGGTAGAAAAAATTGAGGAAGAAAGTAGAACATAAGAAGAGAGTCCTAAAGTCAGAGTATTCATATCCTAGTTTTGGTTTTGCTACTTACTGCCTGTGTAGCCTTGGCAAATAACTTATCCTTCTCCTCCCTCCCACCCCCAAAACCTTGTAAAATGAGTGAACTATATGAACTTCATGTTTCTCCTCTCCTAAATACACAAGAAGTAAACCTCTCCCCTACATAAAGAGGCTTAATTACAGTGATTGAGCCAAGTTGGGTACTGCAGTGAGAAACTAGCATTGACATTTCCTAATTTAGTCTGTAAGCAGTATGATTTTATTCTTTCTCTTTCTTGTGGAACTCTCTGATGTGCTGTAATTGTTGATCTCATTTGCTTATTTAAGGCTAACTGGAAATCAGTTTAAGAAACATTTGAGTTGTGCCTTTGTACTGGACACTGTGTTAGGCAATAAGAATACTCAGGTCAATGAGGTTAGACTCTGCCTTCAAGGTGTTCACTAACTAGTTAGGGAGGAAGGCATGAAAATAAATTACAAATCCAGGGTGATGTCTAGAACAAGATAAATAAATATAAGATGCAATGTAGCATAAAGGAAAAATATATGTGTATATCTATTTCTCTATACCTATTTTGAATTCTAGGAATAGGACTATGTGGTGCTGGGGTAAGGTAGCTTTATAGTAAATTCAACACAACAACGAAACTCCTAAACCTGTTTGCCTGTTTACTGCTAAATCAAGTGTGTCCCTCCCATAATATTAGTTGCCTTAAATTGCAATTAAATGAGTTATGCCCTTGAAGGTTAAAAAGGAAAATACAGAACGTTTTCTTTCTTTTCATAGATAAATGACTTTATTTTTCAATGTCCTCAAATATCACCATTAAACCTGTTTTCACTAGCAATTGGCACTTCTATTATTAACAAAGAAGAACCCCTAAATATGTCAAGTAACCATTGTGAACCAAATATTATAGCCTGGAACATATTGAAATTCTCTTTAGAATTTAGAAAATGGGAAGATACTCATTTTCTTAAGAATACTAGTATGTCTCAGCATAATTAATTTTTGTGAAAGGTTATAGCCTGGAAGGTTAAGGTTTTCCTGGTGCTTTGTAGCAATTTTGAGCTCAAATCAAGGAATTAGAAAGTGTTAAAACTCTCGGTGTTAAATCTAGCACTGACTATCAATACTATACTCGTGCACTGTGGGAGATGAGGGAGCTTGGGGGATTTGGCCTAATCTGATTTGTTTTGTTTGAAACTGCAAATCATGTTGTTGAAGTTTGCATTCTGTTTTCTTTCAATAGATGTATTACCACAAAGCACCAGGTTCTTAACAGGCTTCTTCCTTTCTGCAGAAGTAAATTTGACTTGTGAAAAAGAAAAAAAAAAATGCACCAGCACTTCAGCAATATCGCCCCTCTTTCATCATTTTGGGGATTCAGGCTTCAGCTCAGTAACTCCAGACATATTTTGGGAAAACATAAAAACATGCCCATAAGTACTGAACATAAAACCTGACTGTACACTCAAAACATTTGTACAGTCTTATGATCAATTTACCATCAAGTTTCTTAAAGAGTGCATATATTTTTTAAATCACTAGAATAAATAAAAATTGGAACTAGATGCTCTTTGAGACAAGGTGCTACCCAGAGATGCCTGAGGACTGATGCTCTGTGAGTCGCCTGTGAAGTGAACAAGCTTCTTGCCCATAACAGTAGATAGATGCTGTGATTTCCAGATAGCCCTTGTTCCAGGAAATTAGATGAGGATGGTGACAACAGGATAGTTGTTTTTTAAAAAAAATATTTTAACTATCTAAACTAAGTACTGAAAAAGCTTGCTTTCTAAGGAGACATGGAATAGTTGAAAAGTTAACAGCCAGACCAACTAATTGTGTTTTGGAAAACATCATAATGGAAGATTCTTAGTGCTTCAGGGCCATGCCCAGTGACTCTGAAGACAAGAGAAAGAGTGGTGAGAGAGAACCTTCTAAGTTCAAGGATGCTTTAGAAAACTATTGGATGGTCTAAGAATGTCTCATGAAGCACCAAACCCCAATGCAACTGTAATCTGAATGTGAGGAAGGGGTTAAAAAATTACTGTACTCTTATAAAATATATTTTCCTTCAGCTTTTGACCTTTCTTTTTTTCAGGTTGAAAAGTTAAACATACACTAAGGATTTTCATTATTTGCTTAGTATTCTTTAAAATGCATTCTAACCCAAGGCTATGTAACTCTCGTCTCTGCTTTGGTTCTTGTGCCTGCTGTGCCCCAGGTTGGCCTTCATTCCACGATGTGATCAGTTCTGAGGCAATCACATTCACAGATGACTTTTCCTATGGGATGCACCGGGTGGAAACAAGCTGCTCTCAGGTGAGTTCATCCTTTCTGAAAACCCAATACGCTGCTCCCTCTGCATTGCAAACACTTTCAGGACTCCTGGTTATGCTAAATATAGCAACTAAGGCCAAGTGACTGGTCACAAGAAGGACAGACAAGCTTGGCGAAGTCTATATGAAGTCCAAGGGATGCCTATGTTCAGGTGTTTAGCAAGTCTAGTGGAATGTTAAGGCCGGCATGTTAGCTCATGCCTGTAATCCCACACTTCGAGAGGGATGAGTGGGGAGGATCACTTGAGGCCAGTAGTTCAAGACCAGTCCGGGCAATCTCTACAGAAAATATTTTAAAATTTAGCAGAGCATGGTAGCATATGCCTATAGTTCTAGCTACTCAGGGGACTGAGGCAGGAGAATCGCTGGAGCCCAGGAGGCTACAGTGAGCTGTGATCATGCACTGTATTCCAACTTGGGCAACAGAGCAAGACCCTGTCAAATAAATAAATAAATAAAACTCCAGCCTGGGGAACAGAGCAAGACCATGTCAAATAAATAAAATAGAATAAAATAAAATAAAATAAAAGCCAGTTATTGGCTTCACCACTATTAAACAAAATCAATGGTAGGAAAAAATCATCTTCAATTGGCTCAGTAAAGTGAAGAGTGGGCTGTTCCTGGGGCATATGAAGATTCATTATGTGGCTTTGTATAACCTGATATTTTGATAATCTCCCTCTCCTTGCAGTTCTGTGTACCCACTGTTCAGTCAGAATGCCTCTAATGGCAGTGATCCAAAGACAATCAAGGAAGACCTCAGAAATGGCTTTTTTTATGTGGGTGTGAGGAAGGTGGTTGAAGAGAGGCTGTGGGAAGTGAAAGTTCAGTGGTAGGTCAGCTATATGAGATAAGGTAATTCCTTTTTTGCTTCTCCTGATATACAGACATCCTCATTTCCAATAATTTTCTAATTAGTTCTGTCCATCTGCTCTAACCAAATTAATGCTGGCTCTAAGGAAGCAAATGAGCATGTGTTGAGGAGGAGGCAAAAATAGTTAATCTGACACCCACAATCGAGATACTTGAACTTGTGGGTATTTTGTGCTTAAACACAGAGACATAGAATCTCCATCTACATGGAATAAGAGCAGCTGTGTATTCTATGGAAGTCAGTCTTGTTCTGTTAATCTGCTTTAAATAAGTGAAATGTAAAGTTTGCAATATTGTGGCATTGAAAGTTATTGACCCCACAGGGTATTTTGTTGGGGAATCTGTTGGACATATCAGAGGTACAGGGGCATGATCAGGCAGCTGTAATAGCAAAGTGATTTCCATATGGGCCTCCCTCAGCATTCTTTACCTGCCCTTTATCCATTTTTCTTTAACCCCCTCCACCAGGCACAAGATTTTTAGGGAGTAGGTGGCATATTTACTACCAAGTAGGGAGGGAGATTGGTTTGAACCTAACCATCTGATGAATTTTTGTTTTTATTAAAAAAAAAAAGACTGGCAAGTTTCCTGTCCTCCAAGTGTGAGGACTACTCTCTCCCTTGAAAATCAGACTTCATATTTTATCTGAATCACATTTTCAGCTCACTCTTGTTTCTCAGAATGGAGTCTCTGATGGTGATAGTGGAACTTTCTAGTGCTGGGTTTCACCCACAGAGGGTCTAATGTAATTGGACGGGTTTAGTGTGGGGAGCAGCATTTTTAAAAGCTCCTCTGGTTAACGCTCACAATAACCTTCTGAGGTAGGTACTTTTTTTTTCTCTGTTATGTTACAGTTGAGGAAACTGACGCACAAAGAGAACAATTAAACTTGGGTCAGTTTATGTGGATTTAAGTGGCGGAGCTGAGACTTGAATTAGGGTACTCTCCAGAGCTCTTTATGGTGCCCAGATAGATAGACAGCTTGAAAAGAGTCATTAAAATTTAAAAATCCCATGATCTTCCAGCAGTTGGCTTAATGCAATTTAGTTTTGGGGATTTTTTGTTTGTTTGTTTTTTGTTTTTGAAATGGGGTTTCACTCTGTCGCCCAGGCTGGAGTGCGGTGGCACAATCTTGGCTCACGGCACCCTCCACCTGCTGAGCTCAAGCAATCCTCTCACCTCAACCTCCCAAGTAGCTGGGATCACAGGTACGCACCACCACACCCGGATAACTTTTTGTAATTTTGGTAGAGACGGGGTTTCACCATGTTGCCCAGCTGGTCTTGAACTCCCAAGCTCAAGTGATCCACTCGCCTCAGCCTCCCAAAGTGCTGGAATTACAGGCATGAGCCACCGTGCCCAACCTGCAATTTACTTTAAATTCAATTAAATTTGATCGACGATTTTATAACTGTCACAAAAATGTAACCTATAAGTAGGATGGCTCACATTAATTTGTAACTTAGGTACACAGTATTTAGTAAACCTCTTTTAAGACTAATCATTGTTTCTTTCCCTTTTCAAGCTACAAATGCTGTTACATGATCGTTTTTTTCTCGTTTTCACTCAGAAACCATTTTCAAACATTGAATCTTATGAAAACTAAATTTAAAAGCCACAGAAAAATGAAGCATAAGATATTAACTTTCCTTATGACCCTACTCTCCAATCTCTTTGTGACAAATTCTTATAATTCACTGTTGGAATAAACTTCTTTCTTTCTCTGTGCCAGTCACAGAGATAACATCAGTAATAGTCTAGGAAAGATCATTATTAAGATGTCCTACAGTGACCAAAGAGAAATGAAGCCCTCAAACAATGCCAAAATTAGGCAACATTCCTAAAAGAAGTCAAGCTAAACCAAGCATAGCTGTTGGCTCTGCAGTTAAAGCCCAAGGTGACTGTTCCTGTTCTTTCCTAACAGTTGTATGATGAACCATTACTGACCTGCTCCTTTTTGACTTCTTTTTCCACAACCTTCACTTCTCATATTTAGAAAGTGTTTGACCCTTTCTTAAATAGAACTCTTAAATTTAAAGAAAAGAGGGAGAGGAATTTGTTCTGCTAAGGCATGTATGAAAATATATACTTTGGAGTAAAGTAAGTTCCACGTAGGAGAGAATGAGGTTCCAGCACTAACGAATAGTATGTGTGCCACACACTTGCCCTTGTGGATGGAGGAGGGGGTGTCTGCCACCTAAGCACAAAAACAGCATACTGAATTCAAGTGGACTGGGTAGCTTTCATTTCAATTTCTCTGTCTTTTATTTGTGTGTTCCATGCACATTTATTTTCCTTTTGTTTCACAATTTTCTTTTTTTTTTTTTAATTTTCCTTTTTCTCAGCATCTTTTTTTACCTTGACTTGATAAAATAAAAGATTTAATAGTTCCCATGCTAGAACAGTCACTTGTATTTTACTTCCTAGTTTCTCATTTTAGCACTATTTTTTCATTATCTCTTTATCTTTTTTTACCTTACAGTTTTTCAGTTCATGTAGTCTCTTCTCTTGCTCAGAACTTCTCCCATTTATTTCATTTTATTATTTTTTATTATGCTTTAAGTTCTGGGAAACATGTGCAGAATGTGCAGATTTGTTACATAGGTATACACGTGCCATGGTGGTTTGCTGCACCCATCAACCCGTCATCTACATTAGGTATTTCTCCTAATGCTATCCCTCCCCTAGCCCCCAATCCCCTGACAGGCCCTAGTGTGTGATGTTCCCCTCACTGTGTCCATGTGTTCTCATTGTTCAACTCCCACTTATGAGTGAGAACATGTGGTGTTTAGTTTTCCGTTCCTGTGTTAGTTTGCTGAGAATGATGGCTTCCAGCTTCATCCATGTCCCTGCAAAGGACATGAACTCTTCCTTTTTTATGGCTGCATAGTATTCCATGGTGTAATTGACAAATGGGATCTAATTAAGGTAAAGAGCTTTTGCACAGCAAAAAAAAAACTATCATCAGAGTGAACAGGCAACCCACTGAATGGGAAAAATTTTTTGCAATCTATCCATCTGACAAAGGGCTAATATTCAGAATCTACAAAGAATTTAAACAAATTTACAAGATAAAAAACAAACCCATCAAAAAGTAGGTGGATATGAACAAACACTTCTCAAAAGAAGACATTTATGCAGCCAACTTCTCCCATTTTTTAAGGGTTTTATTTATTATTATTATTATTATTATTATTATTATTATTTTTGCTGGTGAGATAATGTGGGAAACTTATCTGGTTTGCTCTCTTTCTAAAATTATTGTTGTATTTTTTATTTATGTGGGTTATCTTTTCTCTGGACTGAATTGCCTCAATATGTTTTGTGTTATAAAAAATCTATTAGATGCTTTTAGTGTGTTGTAGACATTTTCTGTCGGATATGTTATGTGGTGTATTTCTCTCCTTTTGGTAAAGATGGAATATCTAAATACGAAGAGCCTTTAACTGCCAGCTTCTACAAATGAACTGAGCTTTCATGGACAAAACGTAAATCGACTCAACCTGATCAGCAGTTTGGCAATATGGCAATATTTCATTGTTTTTTTGGTTCCTACCTAATTCTCACTTTAGTGCTTAGGATTCTTTTTTTAAAAAAAAATTGTGGTAGGGATGACACCATGCATGCAGTGAATTAGGCTTCATATTTGCATAGGAATTGTAGACTCATTGGGAGCCAATATCCTACCACCTCTTTACAGTACATTGTAAAGAGGTTTGTCCGTGTGTCCAGTGGCTTCTCAGATAATGTTTTTAGTAAATTTTTACTGAGAGAGTTAAGATTGGTTCAGTCCTGTCACTACTTTTTCTAGAAGTCTTGCAGTGAGGTTCTTCTAAAAGAATTGTTGTGTAGGAAATAGCACACTGCCTAATCTTTGCATTGACAGCACTGAAAACAAGCAAGGGTGGGAGACATTCTTCACTGTCTTCATTATAATTGCTGCTTATGGGTACCCTGTTATATTCTGATTTTGGTTGCAATTGTATTTGTTCTCTTTTGTTATTCCACCTACTGAATTGAGGAATTACATTTCAGTTATCTCTTCCAAAGAGGATCTTCATCTTAAATTTACTCACTTTGGTGGGCACATGTATTTTCCCTCCAGCTGCAGCCATTTTGTAACAATTTTCAGCTATAAATAATTTTCCTTAATTTAATTTATATTTTCAACTAGTGATAAAATACATTGCTTCTATTCCAGTTTCACTGACTACCATGAATAATTATTTGACAGCCTCTCCCTAATCATCCAACCCTAGCCTGTTAAGCAACGCTTTGCCAGGAGTTTAAATTCAGTGCAAAGAGGTAAGATTTCCACAGTTTAACCTGTAGTTCAGTGAAGTAAGTTCCTTCTAGAATACTTGGGGAATTCGTCCCTCTTCAGATCAAAATTCTACATCTGGAGCAAATGGGAGACTAATAAATCACTTAACTTTTTGTAATATTCTTTGCAGAAACCATCAGATCTCTGAAATTGCCCGTGTTGGAGTCTATTTATGAGTTCTGCTATTACTGCTTGAGTCTGTGGTGTAGTCCCTTAAATTTGTTTAAGATCATTATTAATTTGTTTTAAGTCAGCGAAATCAACAGAAAGGTAAATATGCACCAATAGAAAGTATTTTTCAAAAGTTAAGTAGTTTTTGGTAAAAACCCCAAACCTTATTAATCTTCTACAGATGACAACTCACATATTGCTGATGATTAAAGATACACATATGTTACAATAGGGCTTCAGACTCACAGCCCATCTCTCTTTTTCTTGATCTTTCAGTAAAATCATAATGCTAAACTGGTGACTTCACAGTCATTTCCTTGGCAAAAGATTAATATCACAAGCACAGAGGAAAAAAGCCCCCACTTACACACAAGTGTCTTCAATAACACTGGGAGAAAATAGAATACTACTGGCAAAGTAAATTGCTTTTCTTAAAACTTCCCATCCTGCCCCATGTGCCCAAGTGTAAAAGCCCTGCTTTGAAAATGCTTCATTTCATAGATCAAACACTTAAGAGAAAATGACAATAATAAAGCCTGAACATCCTAGGAATAGCTAGGAGAAAAACCTCTAAGACAGTGGGAAATACATCAGTGCAGAAAAATGTAACTGTGTTGAATACACTATTTGTGTTTCTTATGTATACAATTGAGAACTGCAGTCAGATTTTAAGGAATTATGTTAAATTTGATGCTCAAACACTTATTTTAGGGGGGTCCTTCCCCTTGGTTCTCTGCAGATTCTTTAGCTGCCAGCGTTTCTGAGTAGGAGGTTTAGATGACAAAGGATTCTTGTGAGAATTCAAATTTTTTCTTTTAAACAATCATCTGATGCTCTTCAGAATGAAGACCAGAATATTCAGGTACATTTACCTGAGAAATAAAGAAACACATAACCATTAAAAATAACGTTCAAAATGCACACTAAAGATTCTATCCTGAAATAAATCATTAACAGCAGGTCTCAGAGATTTCTTCATCGGGCAACCAGTTTATTTCAGTTACAACCAGTTGTGCTGAGAGACCCTAACACATTGCCAGCTGGCTGGGGCCTGGGAGGCAGAGCTTGCAGGCAGCTAAAAGAAACAATGCATCTCTGGCAACTACCATTTATCCTCCCAGCTTTCCCAGGACTAGAAGCTGCAAAGAATGGGCTCCATGCGCATCCTCTCAGGAAGGAGCCTTTAAGGCTTGTGCGCTTTTCAAAGAAACCAGGTAACAGTCCTTTCTGGGAGACTAGGTTTACCTGGGAGGAGGCACGAATGGTACTGCATGGTTAGGCTTCCTTCAGACAAATGGCTTTGTTGGCAGTGGGGTGGGCATGTATGTGGTGCCACAGATACGGATGAACACCTTTCTATGTTTTGAGATGATGCTACTCCCTCAGTAACTTAAGGCTGCTGTGAGTCTTCCAGAACACCCTGTGGCAAGTATAATGAAGCCATAACTATCATTTTCAGGGGACTCAATCTGTTTCTGAGGATTTTTCTACCCCCATCCTCAACCCATGTATTTGTTAGCAATGGTCTTCATTGTCTTTTTCTAACTATAATTTCTCTTCCTCACTTCTCCTTTTTCTTTTGCCTTGTATTAGGGACACACCTAGAATCAGTGTTTTCCTTTCTATTTAACCAGAATATTAGTTCCAGATTAGCAAATGAAACTATAGGTTGAAAACCCAATTCAACAGATTCAATTACTATAATTTGGATTTTTAAAATATGATTTGGGAAATTAAGACCATATAACTTATTCTTAAACACCTTCAAATATATCCTTACTATGCTTTATTTTTGGTGTAGAATAAATAGAAATATTTTCTAAAGATGCTCAAGAGATTATTAGCAAAGGCAATATCACTTATTTTTCCCAGATAGCTGCATTCTCTCATTAAACACACACACACACACACACACACACACACACACACACACACACACCCCTAAGGCTTGTAGGTATATGAAAATTTCATCTCTTAACTGCCAAGTGTTCCAAGTGCTGTAGCTGCATCTGAGATCAGTAATTGTGCATACACACTGGTCACCGAGAGCACTAGTTCCTGTTGGACAGCACCTTGACTATTTTGGCAGGCAGAAATGGGTGTTTTCCTGTGTCCATTGGGCAAGCATATGTATTTTTACTGGTTCATCTTAGCTGTGGATGCCTAAAAATTTGGCATCAATTGTTTATAGAAAGGAAAAGCAATCTGAGCTGTCAGCCTTGATATTACCTAAACCTGCATAGAATGTGGTAAAATAATACAAGATTTGTTTTTTAGGCCTGTTTCATATTTTCTAGGCAATAGATCAAATCAGTTCAGGGTTCATTTTTAGCTCTTTAATAAACTGACAGAGTTTGCTGGCAGTGAAATGAGAATGCACTTTTAACATGGAAGTGCCATACAGTCAAAGTTGCTATTTCTGCTATTTATTAATAACTAGGGAATGCTTGAGAATTGAGCTTAGCATGTTCAACAGCGAAACTAAGATTCTAGTGCTTTTCATTGTAATGAGCACCTTCCCTCATTTTTCTCTCTTCATCTCCATTTGGTATCTCAGCCCCAGTCCCTTGTCAATTCATACTCTTCCCTTGAAACTTGTAAGCGTTTTATACACCAAACCAGCACAGTGAGAATTAATGAATCATTGATATGCTTTTTCTCTCATACTCTTACCTAAATCATGACTCTTCCCTGTCCTCAAAATGCGCTCCCCTAGAGATACACTTCCTCCAGGTCCTTATTCCAAAGTTACCCCAGGTAGGCCTCTTCTCACCACCCTAACATTTCATATCACCTTCCTTTTTTCCTCCCTTAGCATTGCTTTCTACCTTCCATGCTTTATAGTTCACTTGTTTTGTTGTGTACTGTTTGTCTCTCCCACTAGAATGTAAGCTCTATGAGGCCAGGTATTGTTGTACAACAGTGCCTGGCATATAGCAGGCACTCCATTAATAAGTGAATGAATGGAAGTCATTTACCCCAGGCTTTGGCTTCTTTGTTCCGTGATAAATGATGGATTTTCACAGCCTGCTTGAATATGGTGCACCAGTGTCTCCATTTCCTTCGCCCTGTCCCTGCTGGAAGAGGGTAGTAGATATCTAAGTGTGACATGTGCCTTCATTTCCTGGAGCTGAACCCAGCATCAACGCAGTTAGTGTAGGGGTATTCACTGAGCCAGCCTTTTTGGAGAAACTTTCTCTGGGCTTGATTTCTCTCAAACACCAACATGATGCTCCTTCTGCCTCTGTCTAGACCTTATGTCTCTTCTTCCCCAGCTTTTTGAATAGTCAGTAAACTTGATTTTAGCTAAACAGCTTATTCCTTTTCTTTATATTATAGTTCATTTGGATAAAGAAGCCAACATGACACTCTACTTATTGGAAGCCAGGAAAAAAACAATTGTGTACGCTAGAGATGTTTCCTTTTGCTACATTTGCAGCCCTGGTGACTGTGACATAAATCCATTGAGCCTTGCCATTGCTTCGCTGGGTTCCAGGAACATCCAATGCTTGTCTGATGTTAAGTTTTACTGCCCATGAAAGCAAACATCACCTCTGTCATGGCCAGTTAAACAGTATCTTTTCAGTGGACTTCTGCATATCTGAAACCCACCCATCCAAAGCCAAAAGTAATGCCAGGGGGAAAGATTTCATTCTGCCATGTTTCTTACAAGGGAAGATCAAGGGTCAACTTGATTCATAAAATTACTGCAGTCATTTTTCAGCCAGCTGAGAGACTTCACAGATCAAAAAATACAGTGGCTCTTAAACGATTTCTGATATGCACAATTCTGGTGTTTTTTATTCTCAGCATGTGGCACAAAGCCTGCCAGAAACCATCTTTGTGGCTATTGACAGGCGGATTAGAAATCATCCACGATGGTTTCCTTCATTTCTCTACAGGCTGGTCATCCATTTAAACTGCTTAATGTGAATTCCTCTCAAAGCCTGCTTTGTACATGCTTTTCCCTGACATTTTGTTCTTCTCTTGCAGTGTGGTGCTCACCTTGGGCACATTTTTGATGATGGGCCTCGTCCAACTGGGAAAAGATACTGCATAAATTCGGCTGCCTTGTCTTTCACACCTGCGGATAGCAGTGGCGCCGCCGAGGGAGGCAGTGGGGTCGCCAGCCCAGCCCAGGCAGACAAAGCGGAGCTCTAGAGTAATGGAGAGTGATGGAAACAAAGTGTACTTAATGCACAGCTTATTGAAAAAATCAAAATTGTTTATCTTAATAGATATATTTTTTCAAAAACTATAAGGGCAGTTTTGTGCTATTGATATTTTTTCTTCTTTTGCTTAAACAGAAGCCCTGGCCATCCATGTATTTTGCTATTGACTAGATCAATAACAGTTTATAGCTTTAGCAAATGGAGACAGCTTTGTGAAACTTCTTCACAAGCCACTTATACCCTTTGGCATTCTTTTCTTTGAGCACATGGCTTCTTTTGCAGTTTTTCCCCCTTTGATTCAGAAGCAGAGGGTTCATGGTCTTCAAATGTGAAAACAGAGATCTCCTCTGCAGTGTAGAGACCAGAGCTGGGCAGTGCAGGGCATGGAGACCTGCAAGACACATGGCCTTGAGACCTTTGCACAGACCCACCTAAGATAGGGATGGAGTGATGTCTTAATGAGACTGCTCAGCTTTGTGGAAAGTTTGAGCTAAGGTCATTTTTTTTTTTTTCCTCACTAAAAGGGTGTGAAGGTCTAAAGTCTTTCCTTATGTTAAATTGTTGCCAGATCTGAAGGGGCATACTGAGTGTTGTGGCAGAGAAGTAAACATTACCTCACTGTTAGGCCTTTATTTTATTTTATTTTCCATCGAAAGCATTGGAGGCCCGGTGCAATGGCTCACGCCTGGAATCCCAGCACTTTGGGAGGCTGAGGCGGGCAGATCACGAGGTCAGGAGATCGAGACCATCCTGACTAACACGGTGAAACCCCGTTTGTACTAAAAATATGAAAAATTAGCCAGGCGAGGTGGCAAGTGCCTGTAGTCCCAGCTACTCGGGAGGCTGAGGCAGGAGAATGGCGTGAACCCAGGAGAATGGAGCTTGCAGTGAGCCAAGATTGCACCAGTGCACTCCAGCCTGGGCAACAATGCGAGACTCTGTCTCAAAAATAATAGTAATAATAATACAAAAACTAGCTGGGCATGGTGGTGCATGTGTGTAGTCCCAGCTACTCTGGAGGCTGAGTCAGAATTGCTTGAACCCAGGAGGCGGAGGTTGCAGTGAGCTGAGATCACACCACTGCACTCCAGCCTGGGCAACAGAGTGAGATTCTGACAAAAAGAAAAAAAAAAAAAAAGAAAAGAAAAGAAAAAGAAAGCAGCATTGGAATGTAAGACAACTGTAAAATATTGGGCCCCACTTGGTGTAAAATTCAAAAAGAAGAACGCCTGCCCATCACCTTTTTATAAGTCCTTCTCTCCACACCTAAAAGCAGCTGCAGCTGGGAGGGCATTTTGGTAAATTCCACTGTGTAAAATAAAATATTAGGGGCCACACACGTCATCAAGGCAGCAGGAATGAGAGAGAGCAGAGAAGATCAAGGATGAAGTCTTGAGTACTGAAAAATTCAGTGCTGGGCAGAAAAACTGACAGGACACTACAAGTAACAAACAGAATCCAAGGGGGGGTTCCTTGTGCACGGAGCTCCAGGTGACCTCTGGAGACACATGGGGATTCACATGGAAAGCTGAAACGGAAGCTCAAGTTTCATACTCAACATAATCTTCTGTGTGACAAGGGAGAAGCCATTTAGCCTCTCTGTGCCTATTTCTTCATGTATAAACTGGGACTCATCGTATTTGTAAAATGTATTGATACTCTCAGGGCAAATTCACTATATTGCTATACAGTTGAGATCAGTGTTGTAAAATTGAACTGATCTGGTTCTAATTGCCTCAAAGGCCAAAGCCCAGGCATTTGAAATGGAAAGAAGCAGAGAGGAGGCTGACTTAGCTGATTGGTATGGAAACAGTTGGGCCAAGAGCCAGAATTTCCCTTTGTAGCAACACAGCTAGTTTTACTTTGAGCAGCTCTGCTCAGTTGCTTTATAACATTAAGTCTGGTGGAATGGATGTCACTGTGCACAATAAAGTTTTCACAAGTATAAACAACGGTGATATAAGTCAACATTGCTGTAGCCAGGTGTGAAGGTATGGTGTGTGATGATTGTACATCGTGTTTGTAGCTTTGGATGCTAATCTTGAATTGTAGTTTAAAATATGTATGTATTTTTGTAACTCTTTGAAAGCTTATGAAGACTGACAGCTTTCCTTGTAAGCACTAAGACAAAAAAAGAAGAGGGACATTTGACAATTTTAAAGAAACAAGAAGAAATTAGAATGAAAAGCTGTGACAAACAGTGTCAGTGTGGCCATGTCCACATTCCTCCATGTCTCTCTCTACAGGCACCTCTCTAAGAAGCCCGACATCCCGGTAGACTCTTTATAGTAATGTACGCTTGATTCCAGATGAGCCCTGATCTTATCTGGATGCTCCGATAAGAGGTTTCCATCTGAGCATCCAGATGCTCCCTCAGATTCCAAGACATTTCACCCGAGGTCCTAGATTCACTCGGGAATTCGTACACTTCACGTCTTTCTAGAAATGAGGTGTAAAATTTAAGACCAGACCTCAGCCATCAGTGTCCAGACCATCCTGGAAGTCTTTCCCAACCTCACAGAGAAAGCCCTAGTATTTCCCAGTGACCCCAGGATTCCATGTTGGGGCGGCCAAAGAAATAGGTCTCTTTGGGCTTTGCCACAGCCTGCAGCCCATCCTTCAGAGGCAGACACAGCACCTCTGGGCTGCTCCAGCTCTGTGGGATAGCCTCCCCTGGGGTCCGTGGGATGTGGGCCACAGTGTTGAGGTAGACAAGGAGGATCAATCAGAGGCCTCTTCCCTCTCCACAGAGACTGGATTGTCATTGTTCCTTCATTTATGTTGCAGGGCTTAACATTTCACTCAAAAAAAGCCCTTCTTTTTCTAATCCTTAGTCTTTGTTTCAAGGAAAGCCGATTTTTCTTTTACCACATTTTCCAGGATCAACTTTAAGAAAAACGCAACATCTATTGAAAAAAAGTGGGATGTATGCATGTGGTTTAATTCCAGATTGCTTTTGGGTTTAAATGGTATCAAATTTCAGTATATTTCTGTCTTACGTGAAAGAAATATATTACTAAAACGTCAGTGAGCAATAATGTCAGCTGTCGAGCACTGGATTTATTTTTGCAGGATATGGAGTGCAATGAACTGAGTCAATATGGCGAGGTGTATGTGATCTGTGGGAGTTATGCCATTTAACATAGGAAGTGCATGGGACTTTCTCTCTCTGCACTCCAGCTCTTACTGTACCATTAGAAAATGCAAAAAGTACAGCCCTACGTTCAAACAGAATGGATCTGAAGAAAGCAATATCTGTTGTATTAGAGAACATTCCCATGTGTTTAAACTCTTTAGTTCTTAGATGCATTTAAATTCTTAATGCAAATGACGTAGCAATTTGAAAACTTCTCCGTATTAATTGTGTTTAAAATGTCTTGCTTTAAATTTAAAAAAAAAAATGGTAACAGGGATTATCTTTTGTTTTGAAGGTTAAATATTATTTTTGCCTTAGATAACTTTGTAATAATTTTTCTCCAGACAGTTCAAAACTTTTGAAAAATGACATGAATTTTCATTAAAAACCCTTTTCCTATGTTTATTGTATACAAGAATTATGCAATAAAATTTCTTTATAAAAACATTTTCTTCTTTGATTCCTAAAGACTCCTTTTATTTTCAGCAGAGATACATGCACTAGAGTTCGTAGCAGACTGTTCTGTTTGCCTCCTTAACCGGCTGACAAGTCTGTAGTCTGTATAGAGAGCCTTTCATCTGATGCAGTTTTTGAAAGTTGGGTTTCTCACAGTAGGGTCAGGTCCAACTCTCCATACCACAGGCCCTGGGAGAGGCCTCCAGGGATCTGAAAGACTGGAGGAAAGGGAAACATTTGCAGAATTACTCAACCTTCACCTCACCTCAGCAAAATCTTCAGCAGCTTGTGTATGTTTCTTTGCTTAAAATATGGATTTGGGAGTTCCACCATGAAAACTCTGTGGGTAAAAATGCAGGAATGATACCAAGCTGATGCCTTGGCTTCTGTTAAAAAAATTTGACAGGAAACATACTATCGTCGAGGATTGGTCTTTAGGGAAGTATATTAGGAGCTTTCCACTGCTTACAGATGATTTCACTGATAAAAGCCATCTCTACAGATGAGTTTTGGTATTGTATTATTTGTTGTTGAAATGTTGAGTTGTTTTGTTGATTTATTTACTTTAGGAGGCAGAAGTGAGGTGATGAAGACTTTTGTTCTTCAGCCAATTCTTTAAGTCATATTCCTGGGATCTTAAAATTCACAGGCCAGCAACTTTATGTAGTGTGCCTCAGGGCACTGCTTTTCATAGTGTAGTCCTCAGACACTGAGGCATCAGCATCACCTGGGAACTTGCCAGAAATACAAGTTTCCAGGCCTCATCTTGGGCTTCCTTAATCAGAAATTCTGGGCTGGGGCCTTAGCAATCTGCATTTTAGAAAGCCCTCCATGCGATTCTTGTGTTTATTCAAATTTGAGAACCACCGTCTTGGAACTTTTAGGGAGAAAACTTCAATTAGTATTAATTTTAAAGGCATTTATATCTGACCTTTGAAAATGGCTTTTTTTTTTTTTTTTTTTTTGACAGTTTTTACATTTATTTAAACAGAAAACATGCACACGAGCTGTCTACTCATTTTCTTCACTGTGCAGCCTGGCATTGGGGTTGGTGACTCTGATGGCCAGCTGGGCAGCTCTTTCCATGATGGCTTTGCGGTTCTTGGAGGAAACATTGTGAGTGATCTCAGCACAGTAAGATTTGTTGCATGTGGGCAGCACTTCCAGCTCCTTGACGTTGTGGACCAGGAACTTCCAGAAGCCACTGGGCAGCATGTGCTTTGTTTTTTTGTTGCTCCCATAACCAATGTTGGGCATCAAGATCTGGCCCTTGAATCGTCTATGAACCTTGTTGTCAATGCCTCTGGGTTTCCGCCAGTTATGCTTAATTTTGACATAGCGGCCTGACTGGTGCTGGATAAACTTCTTGGTTCTTTTTTTGACGATCTTGGACTTCACAAGGGGTCTGAGGGCGGCCATGATGCCGAGGAGGAGATGGCTGCCACCCTTTTCTTTCTATAGGGGTGGTGGATAGTTTTTTCCAAAATGTCATACCTTTTAGCTCTTCTCGTTCCTCACTGCCCATTTGTCTTGTCCTGGAGGACTAGCCTGTCCTCATTCACTAGCACCACCTTAATTCCTATGTGCATTTCTGGACTGAGCCTGGGCCGCCCAATGGTGCTTCCCAGTGCCTTTCTAGACCACAGGATGTCCATGGCAGGGTTCATCACAGTAATTCCAAGAATTAGAGAGCAGACCTCAGTGTATAAATTTACATATCACCTTTCCTATCTCTTCCATTCTCTTGTGCTTCCTTTCAACATTATCATCATGTTTTTTTAACCATTTAAGAGATTTCTTCAAAGGTGCCATGTACTGAAATCTTCAACTCTTTTTTTTTATCAGAAAACTGTTATTGTTACCCAGATCTTAACAACAAAATGACTTTTGGAAGATACTGGCATTCAAAAAAGTTTGAATTTAAAAACCGTGTTTGGGACAAGCTTACTAGCACCCCATACAGGTTTCAAACCAGAGCTCATTGTGCTTTGCACAGCAGATTGAAATTTCACCATATTTTGATGATTTTTTACCTGAAAAAGCCCTCTGCCATAGAAGAATATTGTGGCAAGAATGCTTCCC